>NC_084797.1:37952313-40499813 GCF_963169125.1 Humulus lupulus | reverse complement strand
CTGGTATAGAGCTGCTGGTGGGCCAGTTGGCCAACATTACGCTACAGTCTACGCTATTAGAGAGAATCAAGGAGGGTCAGTTGAGTGATCCACAGCTGATCAAGATTAGAGAGGATGTTTTGGCTGGAGCATCCAGAGACTATAGAGTGTCTGATTTGGGGTTGTTAAGATACAAGGGACGGATATGTGTTCCATTAGATACTGCATTGAGGCAGGAGATTCTGGATGAATCTCATACTACACCTTACTCTTTGCATCCAGGCACCACAAAGATGTACCAGGATGTGAGATCATTGTACTGGTGGCCGGGGATGAAGAGAGATGTGGTAGAGTACGTGGCTAAGTGCTTGACATGTCAATAGGTCAAGGCTGAGCATCAGAGGCCGGCAGGGTTATTGCAGCCTCTGGATATCCCAGAGTGAAAGTGGGAAGACATCACAATGGACTTTGTGGTGGGCTTGCTCAGGATTGTTGGTCAACATGATTCTATTTGGGTGATAGTGGACCGCTACACCAAATCAGCTCACTTTCTGCCAGTGAGGACTACTTATACAGTTGACCAGTATGCAGATCTCTATGTGAGAGAGATCATGCGCCTCCATGGAGCTCCTAGGTCAATCGTGTCAGATCGGGACCCTACGTTTACCTCCAAGTTTTGGAAGAGTTTACAGACAGCCATGGGTACACGATTGAAGTTTAGTACAGCTTATCATCCTCAGACAGATGGGCAATCTGAGAGGACGATCCAGATATTAGAGGACATGCTGCGGGCATGTGTACTGGACTTTGGTGGGTCGTGGAGTAAGTATCTGCCTTTGATAGAGTTCTCCTATAATAACAGTTATCAATCTACCATTGGAGTTGCACCTTATGAGATGCTGTATGGTAGGAAGTGTAGATCTCCCATTCATTGGGATGAGACAGGTGAAAGGAGATACTTAGGTCCTGAGGCAGTTCAGAGGACCAATGAGGCTATTGACAAGATTAGAGCTCGAATGCTTACTTCTTAGAGTAGACAGAAGAGCTATGTAGATCCCAAAGGCAGGAACGTGGAGTTCCAGGTAGGAGACTATGTCTTTCTTAGAGTCTTGCCATGGAAAGGGGTGAGAAGGTTTGGGAAGAAAGGCAAGCTGAGCCCTAGGTTTGTAGGTCCATTTGAGATCCTGGAGAGGATTGGTCAAGTGGCTTACAGGCTAGCTTTGCCTCCGGCGTTGTCGGTCGTGCATAATGTGTTTCATGTATCCGCTCTTCGGAGGTATGTATCTGATGATAGTCATGTTTTGAGTTATGAAGATCTGGAGCTTGAGCCAGATCTCTCCTTTGAGGAGCAGCCTGTTCAGATACTTGATAAGAAAGATAAATTCCTCAAGAACAAGACAATACCTTTGGTTAAGGTGTTGTGGAGGAACATCAAGGTCGAGGAGGTGACCTGGGAGCTGGAGTCAGACATGCTGAGTCAGTATCCCGAGCTGTTCAGGTAAATTTTGAGGACGAAAGATCTGTAAGGAGGGGATAGTTGTAATGCCACGAATTCCCTAATATGGTTTAATAGCTGGTTTAGTAGGCCGGGAGGGCCATAACTATTTAATTATGCCATTAAATGTGTTTATGCATGTTTATGGGAATTATATTATAATATGATATTAAATGCATGCATGTGGGTCCACATTCGTTTACAGGGGTGTTTTGGTAATTTGGCCCGTTGAGGGTATAATTGTATACTTGTTTGTGTGTCAATGATATATTGTGAGACCACATTATAATGTTGATGGGTTTGAGTATTTCGGCATGAGACGATCTTTAAATGTGATTTATCGGTTTGGTCATAACATGTTTGAGCTCGGGGCTCGGAGTGAGTCTCGGGGTGGTTTTAATGGTTAGGACGTTACTGGGGATTCTAGGGTAACGGGATATGAAATATTGGTGTTTGAGAATATTGAGATTAGCGAGAATTGGGAAGCGTTAATTATGATTAACGGTGTAAGTGGGAAGTTCCAATTTTACCCTTGAAATGGTTTTAGAGGCTTTAAATGACTTAAGGGCATTTTAGTCATTTGGAAGGATTTATATTATCCTTTAGTTAGCTGTAGAAGGTTATAGATTAAAACAGAACAAAAACAGGGGTTTTCTTCTCCAACTCGTACACTATCTTTCTTCATCTCTCCTTTGAAGTTTTTGAGCTCTAAGTGAGGTTTCAAGCTAGGAAATCCAAGGGCTGGGTTTGTGGACTTGGTTCAACCATTGAAGGAGGTTCAACCACGAATTTGAGGTGAGTTTAGCCATAGGTTTCTGGTTTGCACTCTGTTTTCCTTTAGTTTTTCAGTTTATGAATTCTTGTTGGAAGTTTGGTTTTAAGGAGGTTTTGATTGAAGTTTGGCTTGGGTTTTGATGAGGGTGAGTTGCAGATGGAGTTTAGGGGTTAAATTGGGTGTTAGGTTGGTGCTTTGGGTTGGTTTTAAGGGCTGGTTTCATGGGAGAATGCAGGGGAGGTCGAGCTGGTGCGTGCTGATTTCTGGGCTGATTTGCGAAATGAGCCGCGGCCTGGCTATGGTGTGCCGCGGCCTAAGTGGGCTTCAGAGGTGGAAACGCCTCTGTCAGGAGGGTGAGTCGCGGCATGGCTCTGGTGAGCCGCGGCCCATCAGGGCATTTTGGCCAAAACAATGTTTTTAGCTTGGGGATTCAAGCCTTAGGCCTCGGGATTGAACCTAGTACCCGGTTGAGTAGTGTTTGGTGTCCTGGAGGCTAGGTTTTGGTTTGGAAACCCTCTGCTATCATTTTTATTGATGAACTCTATATTTTGGTTATGGCCAGGTGACCGTCAAGGAATTTAAAGGTTGATCGTTCTCAGGGGTCGTTCTTTTAATAACTTTCACTTGAACCAGAGGTAAGAAAACGGTGTATGAATACAGTTGCACCCTGTATAGGTATATGACATCCATGGTTTGATATTGAGGCATGTTGGTTGATATACGTGGACATGGATTGCATATTAAATGCTAGTGAACGCTGATTACTTGTTTATGGCACTGACTAGTCAGGGACCGACTCTAAAGTCGATGAACACGCATTGAATGGCTCTATGACATTAATGTGGGACTGACCCTAAGGTCGAAGAACTTATAAGCGCTTGCCTAGTCTAAGACCAGATGTTCATAACCAAGGTATATGACCCCGGTGACTGTTTGTCACATGGCTAAGGGACGCTGTCCATAGTTACGACCCTAGAGTCGGGAGGAAGGTTATGTTGGTGACCAATCACCATGCACCTATCCTAACTAAACTTATGAGAGAACCACTTATCAGTTAAGCCTTGGTGAGCCTATCGTCACATGGCTAGAGGGAGCTGTACCCAACTTTTGTGACTTTGGCTACTGTCACCTATTTGTTATGGACTGATAGTCCTAGATGATTATTATGATCGTTGTTGATATTATGTCATGCTTTATTGTGTTTTCTTGCTGGGCTTTGGCTCATGGGTGCTATGTGGTGCAAGTAAAGGGAAAGAGAAGCTCAACCAACCCTGAGAGGAGAGCTTGGGCGATGTTGTGTACATACTGGGCCGCTTGACCACCACGGTTAGGGAGTTCTCAGAGGGACTAGGGGTTTACCCTATTTTTGCATACCTTGTTTATGGATATTGGACATGTGATATATGTTTGGTGGCATGGCTTACCTGTGTATGGCGCTGGCTTATTAGTCAGAATCGACAATGGTGTTAGATCCGTCTGTGACGTTGTGACTTATTAGTTAAGTTCACCATGGGTTGAGCACTGGTCGTGTTTCACCGACCCAAGAGTCAGAAGTGGCAGTGCATTGTGAAAGCCGGGCCAAATGAGGATTAGATCTAATCGAGGTTGGCATTGAATGACCCATACACGGTATTAATGCTGGACCGACCGGAAGGTCAATGAGAACTATAAGCGCTTACCTGGTCTAAGACCAGATGTTCACAGCCAAGGTATATGACCCCGGTGACTGTTTGTCACATGGCTGGGGGACGCTGTCCTTAGTTACAACTCTAGAGTCGGGAGGATGGTTATGTTGGTGACTAATCACCATGCACCTATCCTTATCAAACTTATGAAGGAACCACTTATCAATTAAGCCCTGGTGACCCTATCGTCACATGGCTAGAGGGAGCTGTACCCACTTCTGTGACTTTTGGCTACTGTCACCTATCTGTTTTGGACCGTTGGTCCTGAACGGCTATTATGATTATTGTTGATATTATATCATGCTTTATTGTGTTTTCTTGCTGGGCTTCGGCTCACGGGTGCTATGTGGTGCAGGTAAAGGCAAGAGGAAGCTGGACCATCCTTGAGTTGGAGAGCTTCGGTGATGATGTGTACATATGCAGCTGCTCGTCCACCACGGCCGAGATTTAAAGTGGAACTAGGGTTAAACCCTGTTTTGCCGCTTAGAATGGCCTGTTGTAAATGCTTTTCTGTAATAGACTCTAAAACTATGTTTTTGGGATCCCAATGTATATATTAAATGTTCTAGTGAAACGTTACTTCTTAACCAAAATGTTTAATCCCTAAACCGCTAATCATACTTAGTTACACGTTTTGGCCAAATGACTCGATTAGCGAGTTTAGCACTGTTTACAAGGCACACCGCAACGGTCCCTGGAGTTGGGGCGTTTCCTATTTCATATGATTTTCCTTGTAATTATAAATCATCACTTTTAAATATCACCATAAATTATCTATGATCGCATATTTACTATAACTCTTCCATAGCATGTGT
Source organism: Humulus lupulus (assembly GCF_963169125.1). NCBI lineage: Eukaryota > Viridiplantae > Streptophyta > Magnoliopsida > Rosales > Cannabaceae > Humulus > Humulus lupulus. The sequence continues at coordinate 40,495,064 of NC_084797.1, read as the reverse complement.
GTGGAATGGAACATGTACACTTATCCAGCATATTAGATTATTCATGTATTTATATTATTGTTCATTATCATATCATATCAACAATGTTATAAATATGCATTATATTTGTGGATATTTATTATATAACACTATTTTTGACCCAAAATTTGAAACTTAAATATGAACACATGAATGGATATTTTCGATAATATCAATTTTCATTTGCAATAAAGATGGTACTTCAGGACCATATATTTGTTGCATTCTCGTTATATGTTCTTTAATTTCTACATCAAGTGAACATATATACCGTGCTTCTTTATGCATATGAAGTACTTCGGGACTTCTCTACTAATAATCTAATTTATAAACAAACAATATATTTTATAATCCTTAATCTAATAGTTTGTTCTTCAACAATTTTATGATATAATCATAAGCTGTATAGGAGCCTTTTACAATATATAAATTATAAATTCATATTACATAGATAATCTTACTTGTAATTTCAAATAATTATTCACTTGGATGTCTTTAATCCATATGAAGATCTTTTTTATATAATGTGTGCGACTTTGAATTTATATCTCATAAGACATGTTAAATTCTTCTTAAATTTAATAGGAAAGACATATTTAAAATTCTCATATTACTAGGAGCTCCAAATAAATAACTTTTGTGGAAACGTTAATGAGACACATATCAATTCTTATAAAACATATATACTCCAAACTATAATCAAATCTTTATTATATTTTCTCAGAACAATATTTATATGCCTTTGTTTTAATCAATCTCTTGCCTATGCAATTTTTGTACAATAATTCATTTGTGTACAAATATACAAATTTCTCATTAGAATTACATTTTCTTGTATAAATATTTATTTGTACCACCTACACCTTTTACTTCACTTTGTGTAAGGAAATTTTAGACTTGTGTCATATGATTTTGGCAAAAATTATATACACATCGATGATTCTCATATTAGTTTATTACATATACATGATCATTGCTATCTCATATTAGTTTATTACATATACAAACATTTAGTATTGTTGACAATCATTCATAATAGGATAATTTCCTTCCATCTTGACATAGCTTATAGAGATCTCTTTATTTTCAACATACTTGTCAAACATGTATATTAGTTGAAGGTACCTACATAACCACTTCAAGGGGTTCAATTATAATCAAATTTTTTATGTCTATATCTTTTTTAGGGGGTCTCTTTTAGAGCACCATTTTTATTTAATGTTCAAATTATCAATATTTTATAATACTAATGTATCTTCATGAATACATGTTGCTTACAATATCTTTAGGACGTACCAAATCAACTTTTATTTCTATAATTTCTACTTTGTTCACTTATACTTAAAGCATTATTAGACTCATTCTCACACAATTTAAATAATATTGATTTGCAGTTGACATACATATATGTATGATTTCATCCTTTCGAACTTCATATTCTTATTTTGTGCAAGGATTATTTTTCAAACCATTTATCGATCCAAGTGCATTTATCTCTCTCTGATCGAGAGATTTTTAAAAAAATTAATACAACCTGTAGGGATTTCAATACACCACAATAAATCAATATTTGTTCAAACCCAAATATATTATTAGTTCATTGAAATTCAGGTTCAATAAATTACAATTATGAACTTATTTCATTTTCAAGAATGAGTCATATATATATATGTATAATAAGAAATGCACAATCTTATAATTTTGTATGTTCATGATCATATGATCTTATCACATTGATAAGAAATTATGCAATATAAATTTAACAGTGGTTCAAGATTGTGAAGATAATATAATCAAACAATTGTTATCAAAACAATATAATTTTTTTCTCATACATATTGGACAAATAAATAACTATATAGCAAAATAATTTTCAAAAGAAATATAATTTAAACTTGTAAATAATTATGAAAAGTTTGAAAAATGAATGCACTAACATTCTAATGAGTTGCACTTTTATAAATTATATACATGTAGCAAGAAATTTAACAATAAAATTGCACAAGTTAAAATCTTTATAAACAAAGCATTTGAAAACTAGTTGAAATATATATATATATACATATATTTCTTTAAAAATTGCAAGATATTCAAATTTATTTTCACTTTCCATGTGTAAAACATATATACATTTTTTCTTGAGCACCATATATGAATTAATAATGAAAATAATCTTCTGGTTCTTCATTAAAATTTTATTGCAGATGATTGATCGTGTCAAAATAATTCAAGTAATGAACTTCAAGTTCACTATACTTTGTATTTCACTGAAATTATCAGCATATAAGTTATTGCTATAGGTTTCATTTTTATATACTAGAAAATGAAACAATTTTAATATCCTTCAAAACATATAATAGTATTGACTCTTCAGGAGTCGCCATTCATTTTTTGTAATATTATGTTTAGCAACATTATATTTCACAATTTTCTCTGTCCAGTAGTGTGCTTGCTTAAAATTTCAATTTCTTTCAAATATAAACAACTTCATCATTCATTTAAGTTAATACACAATGATAATAATCATAATATAAATATATCATTAATTTTTTTCATCTTTTTTCCAACAAGTTGTCAAATTTATTAATAAAATAAATCATTCATTATTATGACTTGATATAGACCGATACATATGATTAGTCATTTCTTGCCACATTCACAATTAGATAGAAATTGTACAACTGGTACATAAAAATATATTTAACTTTATCTAGCAATTGAATTAAGGTTTCATCAACAAAATTTTAAGTTACATTTTGACCAATGACAAAGTTCACTATAATACCAGTAATTTTGACAATCACTTGTAGGAATGTACAATAAATAATTGACATAAGCGATGACTATATTTTTCTTATTACCAGTAATTATTTGAGTATCATTCACTTCAGAAAATAATATTGAAAAGACATTACTTGCGTCTGGCAAGAAAAATTACATATATGATAACATGACTAATATATGGAATATCGATAATCTTTAAAATAAAACTTCATTTTCTATCATTCTTTTCAAGAAATGATGTTTAATTATTATTGAAATACATGTTAATTTCTTCATTGTATAATTTACATATATTCAATTCAATAACCAAAGGTATTTTTACTTAATCAATTTGCATTTTTCTTCAATTATATTCTCATTATTTCATATTTTGATGTTTTGATGCCAAATTTTCTAGAAAATACTTCAGGGACTTCAAAAATTAGTCTCTACTTGCATCAATCATAAAACATTTCAACTTTTTTTAATTCTATTCATAAATGAAATATTATTGACAAATATAAGATATTAACTTCAGAGAATGTTTGCTAAAATATCACAAATATTTAGTGATTATATTTCTTGTTCAAAGAGCACATGAATATATACAAATATATGTATGAGTCCACTCTTAATGGTGATTGAGTTTTTCTCCATGGATGTGTTGTCAATTAATGGCCATTGGATTAAAATCCAATGATCCATATTTAAAGATGTTAATTATTGTTATCTTTGACTTTTTCAAACTTGGTAATGGGTTACCTGCTGACATGACGATCATTTTTTAATTTAATTAAATAATTAAAAAATCATTATTTAAGATTCATTCCAAGATTCCATATCTCCATTCATTCTTCATTCCTTATATTCCTTGTTCATTCCATGTTCTTTCTAGATTCATTCCTTATGCATTAATGACTCATATCTTCCCAACTAAAATTAGTTGGCTAATTAATGGTGCATATTTCAAAATTTATATATATATATATTTATGCAAAATTTACTCATCATTAAAAACTTGTTTATTTAAGAAGCTCCAATTTTTGAAAGTGTTTCAAGTAGGATTTCCAAGTTTATGTCATTTTCGAAAATCACTAGTAGAGTTTCTATTTTTTTTTCAAAAAAATTCCAACTTATTTTTATTTGACATGTAGGATTTGAAATTAAAAAATATGACTAAATCTTATTTCTCTTGAAAAACTTGTTTAGTAAAAACTCACAAGAACACTTTTTTTTTTAAAAAATGTGTTTGATGAAAAAGCTCTAGATTTTTCATGGTGTTTATTGTAAGACTTTCATTCATATTTATGCTTTCTATATTTTTACAAACAAATTACCATCTATTTCTCCAATTTTATATTTCGAAATTCACTACTAGAACTCTTTTTTCTTTTAAAAAAGATTCCAACTTATTTTTATTTGTTATGTAGAATTTGAAATTCAAAAAGATAAGAATCTTATTTCTCTTGAAAAACTTGTTCAGTAAAAACCCACAATAACAATTTTGCAAGTATTTGATGAAGAAGCTTAAGATATTTTAAAGTGTTTCATTTAAGTTTCTCAATTATTTTTTTTCTTTATATTTATAAACAAATTATCATATTTTTCTCTTATTGTAAAATTCGAAATTGAATGGTAGGTTTTTTTTTTCCGAAAAATATTCAAACTTTTCTTAGATATCAACTATTATTAGGGTTATAAATTTATATTGAATGTTATAGGGTTTTAATTTTTTTTTTATTTTTTTCTTTAAAACATTATTATTACAAATTATTTTGTTGTTCATTTTTCTTCAATAAACTAAAAATGTGAAGAATTTTAAAGTTTTGAAAGTGAGTGTAGTTTTCTACGACGGTCCGACTTCTGTTATCTTGGACCTAAAAGGGAGTTGGAGACTGAGACGATCCATTTGTTTACATTAATAATTTTTGCGTTATTGTTATAATTTTTTGTGGTAAATGCAGACTGTTACTATGGTTTCTTCATTCTTGATCGGGGATGAGAGGTTGAAGAAATGTAAAGAGTGTGAGAATTGGTATCTTCCTATTCGAAATACAGTGAGTTTTTTTTGTTCTTTTTTGTCAAAACATCTTTTGTTCTTGGTGAGTTAATTTTTTTTTTTTTAATTTTGACAATAGAAATACATATTACGCGATTCCTACTCCAATTTACCAGTACATCAAATTTGGAGGAAAATGCATTACTACGAAATATTTTTGGGCTCCCTCGACCATTGCAATGAAGTATGATTCTAATGCTTTATGTTGAACCTGTTTTTTAACATTTATTTATTATGTAATTTCTAACATCAATTATACTTGTAGATTTATATTTCTATACTGCTTGTAAACACTTCATTCTTGCACGGGTGATACTGAAAGAAAAAAAAAGTAGAAGTTCGAGACTCACTTGCTGATGAAAAGAATCATATATTCCAATCATATAAGATTGTCGACATTCTAAGTTTTTATTCGTTGAATATAATATATTTTTTATAAATTTTAAATTTATAAATTCTGAAGTTTGAGTGCAAATGTAGCTACGCAATAATCTAGATTTATTCTTGGAGAATCAGATCAAAATGAAATCTGGTAGTTTCAACTTTGTTAGTTTTGGTATAATTTGTGGGAGAAATGTTCCTAGACAACCAAATTTGTACGATTGTGGAATCTTTGTCATATTATTTATGATTAATAGTTGTAAGCTCGACTCGCGGTCTTTTGTGGTAAGTAGATTTCATACTAAGTTTTTTTAATTTTTTTTAATTTTGTTCTTAGCATACTATACTTGAGTAAAAAAAAATCTCTATTGTAGTTCGAATCTAATGAAGAAAGATGTCACATAGCTTGGTGGATTGCATGCTCAAATTTCAACAAGAATTGAGCAAAATTATTGAAAGATGTTTGAGATTTTATTTCAACCAGAGGAATATAGTACTAGAGACATGGATCTTTACTTCATGTTATGAAGTAGCTTTTGTTATCCGGAATCAAGTTGTGTAAAAGAAAGAAATTTTTACTATTATTTATCATTTTTGAGAAATTAGAAGATGATCAATATTTGGGAGAAGTTGAATAGTTTACTTCTGAATTACTTATTTATTAACAAGATTAAAAACACACTTTAACTTTTATCATTTTCATAATTAGTGTTAATGTGTATTGGAAGTTTAAAATGGTAGTTGTAGACAATAATATCATATTTAATAAATAAAAATAAAATTATATATGTTAATTTCAAATTTAATGATTAATATATCAACCAATAAGAATTAGAGCATGATGTTAAGGATTGAAATAAATTTATGGAGACATGCATTTAATGAAATTAATTGGCATGATCTTAACTGTACACATTTTTTTTTATGAGAAATGATTAATAACTCAACCAATCAGAATTAGAGCATGATGTTAAGGATTTGGAATAGATTTATGGAGACATGCATTTAATGAAATTAGTTGGCATGATCTTAATTGTACACGTTTTTTATGAGAAATGATTAATAACTCAACCAATCATAATTAAAACATGATGTTAGGGTATTGGAATTGATTTATGAATACATACATTTAATGAAATTAGTTAGCATTTTTTAAATTAATTGGACACATTTTTTTAAAAGAAATCTTATTAATATATGAATGCACTTTTAATGGTTACTACCCATGGATGGTTACTTTAATATTAACTATTGGATTAAGATCAATGGTCCATATTTATAGTTGTTAATATATATTTCTATTTTTTTTTTCAAATTTTTGAAAGGGTTACTTGATGAAAAACATGTATTTATTATGAAAATATAATACTGTAAAATTATCATTTTTTAAATGCCTGTCAATTTCTAAATATAGCTAGTGTTTCTCATTGGTTGGAAACACCGTTAACTATGGAAAAAAAACTAAATTCGAAATTAATGTAGAAAAAAATATTTACCTGTTGGTGACTTGCTATACCAAGTCACTATGTTGCCACATCATCATAATTGTTAGTACCCATCTATGAGTAGTGACCATCGAGAAGTCTTCCATTAATATATATATATGTATATATATACTGTAACGACCCAAAATTACTAATAAGGCTTAAGGGCATTGATTAGTGTGCCGGGAAAGCACAATTGGAAGTTATGTGAATTAATGGTGAAAATGCATGATTATGTGATAAGCATGCTTATATGATTATTTGGATATATGTGATGCATGACTATGCGTATTAGTATGCATGTAGGCCCTGATTAGGTTATAATGGCATATTTGTAATTTTGGCCCGTTGAGGGCATAAATGTAAATATTTGTGATAAATTGTTGAGACAACATTATTATGTGGATATATCTATAGCTTGTGACTCAAGGCGATCCTAGTGAGCAGTTTAGCGAAAAAGTCACGGCGGGGATTTATACCCAGCTCGGGGTGAGTCTCAGGGTATTTATGGGAATTTAGAGAATATATTGGAGATTATTTTTTATTGAGGAAAATATTTGGTAATTAGATAGGTGTCGGGGAGGTAAGTGGTAATTATTAAAGGCACTCGAGGAATTAGCGGGAATTAGGAGCAATGACCAAAATGCCCTTAGAATGATTTAAAGGTTTAGTTATTATTGGGAGGGCAATGTGGTCATTTGAATTAATAAGGGATAACTATTACTCTGTCTTTTTACCCTTAGTGGAATGTTTAGAAACTAAAGAAAGCTGAAAAAGAAAAGAAAAGAAGAAGGAAGGAAGGAAAGAAAAACACAACACTTGGAGCTAACCCTTCTCTCTCACTCGGTTGGCTATTCTTCTTCATTTCTTGAGGATGTTCTGGAGCTGTAACTCAGGGAGAGCTTGGGCTAGAGCTTGCAGTTAGGGTCTTTGATTAAGCTTGAGGATTAGCAAAGGTTACTCACCCAATTGAGGTAAGTTTCAAGGTTTTCTTTAGTTTCTGGTTTTGATGTTGAAATGTCTTTCTAAGCTGAGTTTTGATGGGAATTCTAGGGAGTTAACTTGAGGATTTGAGGAGTTGAAATCTGAGGAGGTGTGGAAGATAACCTAGGTCGAAATTCTCCATTGAATGTATGAAATTATAGCTTTAAAGTTCTGAAGTTTCTGATGTTCTGTTGAGTTTTTGAGTTTCAAGATCAATCATGGTAGTTTCTTTATTTTGGGGTGCATGTGGTTGAGTTTGGTATGTTTGGGTCATATGGGGTGAGTTATAGATGTTGGTAGGCTTGTTTTGGGGTATGGTTGAGGTTTGGATTAGTTTTGGAGAGGTTTGGTTCGAGGAAAATCGAAGGAAGAATTTTGGGGTTTGGCTGTGTTGTGAGTAGCACTGTAGTGCTAGTCATTGGACGCTACAGCGCTAGGCCTTGTGGTCAGAGAGCTTTTTGGCTCTGTTTGTAGCGCTATAACACCCTCTTTATGGTGCTATAGCACTACCCTGTCTACAGAAGAGGATTTTTGGGTTATTTCTTAGGGTTTTTGCCCGGGGGCTCAGGGTTTGATTCCACCACCCCGTTTGGTGGAATTAGGGCTTCCCGAGGGCTCGGGATTGGTCCCGAGGCTAGGTTTTGGAATTGAAGTTTTTTATGGTTTTGATTTGTGGCTGTGACTAGGTGTATGCTAGGGTTCGGACGAGATCGTGCTTGAGAGTTAATTTCATTGAACAAAGCTAGCGAAATCAAAGGTAAGAAACTGCACCCGGTTATGTGTTAATGATGGGACTAAGAGATCCCTATATCTGTATGATGTCATAGATGATATTATGCCATGGGACATGTGATAAACGACCTAAGAGTGCTAGAATCAATATTTGCGCACAGGGCGCGGCTCGGCCACTTGTAGCTGAGGACAACTTAATATTCACTTAGCTCGGTTTAAGCGGGCCGGAGTCAATGGGATAAATAGGGAGTTCGACCTAAGGGCGTCGACCCTGTTTAATATGTGAATTAATTATTAATGTTAATTGATGAGCTTGATATGCGGAATGCCTGATGTTGTGAATATTATGGATTGTTGAGTATATAGCTATGCTTTATGGGTTGCTTAGTTGTTGATTTGTAAATTGATTGCTTAATGGCTATGTTCTATTATCTGGTTTCGTGCCGGGCCTTGGCTCACGGGTGCTACGTGATGCAGGTAAAGGCAAGGGCAATGTGGACCAAGCCTGAGTTGGAGAGCTTTGGGGCTGAATGTACATATTCAGCTGATCGGCCGCCACGGTTTAGGAGTGGTACAGGACAGGAAAAGCCTAAATGTCTGTTTCCCCTTAGAGTGGCTAGTAGCTGTACTTATATCCTGAGAGTTTGTAAACTGTCTTTTAAACGTTATTACTTTTGGGATCCCATGTTCAAAATGTTTAATTATATGGAATGTAACTTTTGTGACCAAAACCTTTTAACCCTAGTTCAATTATAGTTTCAGTAACACATTTCTAATTAAATGACTTGATTAGCAAGTCTTGCACCTTTATAAACACACAATGTAACGATCTTGGCTATCTAGGGCGTTATAACTTGGTATCAGAGTGCCTTAGGTTTAAGGGTTCCCGAAGACTGGCTGGACATGTACCTTTGCCGCGAAGGACAAGCTCGACTCAGGGTTTGGTAATTGTGTATACATGATTATATGCTTAAATGATTGGAATGGAATATGAATGCTGATATCTATATGATTAATAGGAAGCATGAGATACTGATAGGGCCTGGCCCTTGACTATTGCGTGATGAGATTGAAGCGTGATGATTAGCATTGCTATTGTATGTGAATGAATATTTGGATAATTGTTTGCATACTGAGTGTATATGGTTAACTGCCTGAATTGAATTCATATGTCGTATTTGTTTATTGGCTTGTAAGAAGCATGATAAAGTAGGGCTGAGCATTGGGCGGGTTGGTCGGGTTACAAGGCATTTTTACCCATCCTATGTCATAATCGGGTTAGCAACAGTGACCCGTAACTTGCCCAATTAAGAATTTTTTTTTTAACCCGTCCAATAATTTGGGCGGGTTGGTCGGGTTAACCCGCCCAAACCGAAATTGTATTTTTTTTTGCAGGTTGGGCGGGTTGGTCGGGTCAACCCGCCCAAATAAAAGTGGTATTTTTTTTTTAACATTTTTGTAATTTTTTTCTTTTAAATACTAATACTAATAGTGTGAAGTTTATATTTTTAAGCTTAAAACAATATTTTAAATTTATAGTAAAAAAATTAAAACAAAACTTAATTAATTTATATATTTATTTGAATATATTAAAAATAATAAATTCTTAATTGGTCGGGTTGATAATTATTTTTAACCCGCCCAATGTAACAATTGGGCGGTTTAAATTTTGGTCGGTTTATTCGGGTTGTGTTTTTTGGCGGTTTTTTCGGGTTAGTTTGGGCGGTTTATTCGGGTTGGGCGGGTTGTAAATATTTTTGCACAGCCCTATGATAAAGTGTGAGTATACTTGGTTGTAATAAAAATTTGGTAGCTAAATGTATAGTATTGTGGATCTGTATTTAATATGCTTTATGTGTGCATAATAACTGTGGTTATTTGGACCTGGCTGTGGAATGGTTCGGGGTGTGAACCTCAGGGCTGAGGAGTTTAGGCAGCAGTGGCGGATGAGCTCAAATTGTTTGCGCCTAGAATGGTTAAGTGGACTTGGCATTGTTTTATAGGGGGATTGCAGATGATAGTTGGAGTTGGAAACCTCCATCTGTCCCTGAAATCTGCAGCAGATGTTCGCTAGTATGTGAGTAAGCTATGGGGTTTAATAGTTGAGACTAGATGGAGAAATAGCGGACTTCTCTTGGGAAAGAGCTGCTTTGTATGCTTTGACAGTGAGGTTACAAGTGTTGGTTTAATGTGAGGGTATAGACAGATAAGGGTATTATATGGAAGGCCTAAAAGGTGTCCTCTAGTTTTGAGGAAAGTTTGGGTTGCCTAAGAATTGGTCAGAGGATGGGAAAAGCTAATTCCATCCTTGGTTATATGAAGATGAGAGGTCATGACTAAGGGGTTGTGCTAAGTATTTGTGGCAGAAGGATGCTTGAAAATGGTACTCGGGCCAAGACATTGGCATGCTAGGTTTGAAAGAACTCAGATGATGAATTGGTGAAAGATGTTATAAAGACATAGTTTAAGCTGTGGAGATTGGTAGGCTCATAAGCTTGATTTGGAATGATAAGGTAACATCAGTATATGTCAATGAGTTTTGTGAGTTGGGTAATTCATTTTGGGAAATTGATACAGGCGGATGTAGCTGGAAATGATAACCCATTTAAGGATTAAAATCTGGAATAGTCCAGAGCATTTGGGCCACTACGATGTAAGAAATCATCATCTGTATTTAGGTAGCAGAGAGGGCCATGTTATTTGAGATCTGTGAAATGAGGTATAGAGCATGAGTGCCGGAGATGTGTCATTGGTGGAGTTTAGTAAGGACAGATTCTCGGTAATTGAAGCAGAAGAACCTGGACAGTTCTATGGCTCCTGGTGTCAGGAAGGGGAATCTGATTTACAAGATAGCCATCAGGATAGTGATGGGAACTAGTGAGGTTATTTATTATGTACCAGAGGCAGGAGATACCACCTGGGGGAAATTTCAGGTGAAGGCACGACTTCTACATGGGATGATTCGATATGTTAGGATGGATTTCTCATGGTTAGGGGATGGAAGACTGGAATGCCTTGCTACATTTAAAGCCCGAGGCTAGTTCCTCGGAGCTGATCAGTTAACTGGATAGTTCACGTTTTTGGTTATATAACGAACTGGAAGAGTTCAGTGTTGAGAATGTCCCAAGAAAGATTCAGACATAGAGAACATGCCTCAAAGTACTTTGCGAGAGGCTGGAAATACTAAGAGGAATTAGAAACTTTTGGAAGAGGAATTGGGACACAAGTAATAGAGAGGTTGGTGGTGAGAGCAATAGAGCTTGTCATATGGTAGCCTTGACATGAGTTAGAGTGAGATTTAATTTGTTAAGAAACAACCATAGATTGTAGGGAATATCATTTAGAGTACCTTAGTTGGACTGAATGGGAACTAAGCTGACCAGTAGGGATTTAGATAGGTATACAAGGAAGGATTGGGTACGCTTCATAACTCGGCTACATATAGGTTCAGTATCAGGGACATTATGGAAGATGATGATGGTTTGGCAGAAAGAATTATTGAAGCTGTCGAAGAAGTTTGACCTCGGGGTGGATCATATAGAGCATCGTATTGAGGGAATTGTTAGCATCGTCTGTTAAGGATAAAGAGTTTAAATGCCCGGTTACATGACAGGACAATGTCTTTAGGAATTGATCTACTATCTGGTTATTACCAGCTGAGGATCAAGGAAAGAGACATTTCAAGAATCACAAGTTATACCAAGTAGGGTGTGATGAATTGGTAACAAAGGTTCTTAATTGATTCAAGCGTTAGCAACTTAGGTAAGCTCTACAAGCAGAAGATATAGGAATAATATGATCAAGTCTCCTTCAGGTTTTATTGATGGTATATTGAGCTACTCTCCAGTTAGAAGTGGAATGCGAACAACTACTATGCTGATGATGTTAGTACTAAGGAAGTAGGGTCATAGGTAAAGCTTCATGAAGTGTCAGTTTGGTCTCGCCAGGGGAATTCAGAATAATGCTATAAGAAGAATAGGGGACAGGTATGAAGAGGTTTGATATGAAGCCACAGAGAAGCTACTAAAGAACGTCTAAAGGATAGGGAGCACAACAAGATCGATAAGCACGTCATCTACTACATACGTATCTTTGCAGGCAGCTACACCAGAGATTAAAAGGACAGTAAAATTTGAAGTTAGACTTAATGGATAGTGTCAGATCGGAAGTTCAGAAGACAGAGTAAGAATTGATTAGCGCTTGGTGAGGTAGGAATATGCGTGTATGGGTGAATACAGAAAAGTGGCATAAAGGACCCAACTTTTGATAAAGATATGAAACTGTGAGGGTTGCATCATAGGTTAGGGCACGCCCATGCACAAACTGACGAGGGAATGGTTCAAGCCTCGCGGGAGGTGAAAGAATGGGAACATGGTCAATATACATAGTACGTTGAGTTGGCAGTGTATGCATAGTGTAAGGTATTTGAGTGTTTAATCATTTGTAAGAAAGATAACCTTGAGACCAAGATTTAGTGAAACGTAATGGATGAATGGATGGTTGGTGTAAGAAATCCTCGACTATACGAGGAGAAGATCTAAATGGAGGCGGATCTCTTACTTGGGAGGTGTGTGTCAATTAAAAGAACGCCATAGATTACAATGGAGTGGACAAGGTAAAGACTGAGATTGGTATAGCGTTAGTGTGTGGTGATGAACATGTACGTATTCTTTGGACAATAGAATCCAAAGTGTTGGTATTGGTGGAGACAGGGAAGAACCCTGTTAAGGTAATACAAGTTAGGGCACAAGGATCGGCTGAAAGGTCCAACGGAAATTTGGCGTGGAGATGGGAATTCTAAATGGATATCGTTCCATCCCCTAGGGTATGTTGTACTGGGAAGTTTGAGCGGGTGACAGAATCTAGCATACTTGGATAGATATGGTGGTGGATCATAGGAATGGACCACATTAGATTATAAGTAAGGTGATTGGACAGGGAAAGTTATAACTCAGCTGACTGAGTTAATGTAATTGGTTCAGGTGAGCTGGTAATGGGCAGAACATTGATGGTGTTGAGTTGAGACCCTATAGTTTTCCAAGTTTTGGAAAGGAACTAGAGAACGAAGAGAATAGAGTGGAAACCTGGAATTATCAGTTGATTGCAGATGGAATAGAAATCTGAAAGCTTAACAATTATTTTAAGGAATTAAGCGTTGAGTATGCGAATACTTGAGATATTAAGGAAAGTGTAGTCCTTGATGAGATAGTCACGGTGATGTATTGGAGTACAGCTAAGGTGACACGACATAGGACATGGTAAGATATTTAGCAAGGAGTATTATGGGACATAAAGAAGTGAAAGATAGTGGATACTACGTTTTCTAATGCCCTGGATAGTCAAGACCGTTACACTGTGTGTTTATAAAGGTGCAAGACTTGCTAATCAAGTCATTTAGTTAGAAAAGTGTTACTAAAACTGTAGTCGAATTAGGGTTAAAAGATTTCGGCCACAAAATCTACATTCCTTATAATCAAACATTTTTACATGGGATCCCAAAAGTAATAACGGTAAAAGACAGTTTACAAAATTTCGGGATAAAAGTATAGCAACTAGCCACTCTAAGGGAAAAATAGACATTTAGGCTTTTCCCATCCTGTACTACTCCTCGGCCGTGGCGGCTGATCAGCTGGCTATGTACATTCAGCCCCAAAGTTCTCCATCTCAGGACTGGTCCACTTTTCCCTTGCCTTTACGTACACCACGTTGCACCCGTGAGCCAAGGCCCAGCAAGAAAACACAACAACAGAGCATAATCATCAGTCAAACAATCATATAATTCATACAGTGTAACCATACACTTAGTAGTCAAGGACATGCATACAATCAGGCATTCAGCGTACCAAGCTTATCAATTATCATCAACAACCAATTCACATATAACAATCAGGGTCAACGCTGTAGCATCCCAAATTTGCTGATGAGGCTTAGGGCCTTAATTAGCGTGCCTGGAGGGCAATAAGTGATTTATTATTATTATATGTGAATTTGATGAGTATGTGATTAGAAATGCATGTTTTGGTGAATTAAATATGCATGTGGGCCCCGTTTGGTTATTAGAGGCATGTTTATAATTTTAGCCCGTTGAGGGCATAAATGCAATATATGTGATATTTGTGATATATTGGTGATATATTTGTGATGTACAATCCGAGACAGTCCTAGGGAGCGATTTAGCTAGAAAGTCACAATGGGGTCAAATACCCGGCTCGGGAGGAGCTTAGGGGTATTTCAGGGATATTATAATGTGTTTGGGAATTATTTAATAGCGGGTAGTAATTAAGTAATGGTTAGGATATGTCGGGATTAATAAGGATTTATTAGACTACTCGGGGACATAGCGGGGTATGGCAAATGACTGAAATACCCTTGGGCTATTAAAGGATTAGGGACAAGTTAAAGGGCTATTTTGGTCATTTTGGATATAGGATGGGCTTATGTTAGGCAGTTGGGGTTATCGTTAGTCTCTAGGCATATTCTGGAAGAAAAAGAAGGGAGTAAAAATCAGATAACTCTTTTAGCTCTCTCTCTCATTCGGTTCACACTTTCTCTTGGAGGATTGGGATTCTTGGAGGAGAAAGCTTTGAATTTAAGGCTGAGAGTTGGGGAAATCAAAGCTTGGAGCAGATTACAAATAGCTGTGGGTCGAAACCATTCTTGAGGTAAGGGTCTAAGTTTGAATTCTGTTTAATTTTCCTCTGTTTTGCTGAAGTTTGAGGGGTTAAAGCTTAGATATTTGAACTTGAGTTATAGTAGGATTTTGGTTGGTTTTTCTGGGCTTATGTGCTGATTAAAGTGTATTAGGATGATTATGGGACTCAATTATGTTGTTGGGGTACGTTTGGGATGATTTCCAGGGGAGTTAGCTTGTAAAAATTACATGGAATTTCTAGGTTTCGGGGTTGAGCCGCGGCCCTGTTCATCAGTGCCGCGGCCCACTTGAGTTTATAGGCTAGTGGGGCTTCGGGAAATTTCGTAGGCGCCGCGTCCCTAGGCTGGCAGATGTGAGGCAATTTTGCCTCTGTCTTGGGGCATGGCGCGGCGCTTAAGGGAGGCTGAGACGCAGCCCAAAAGTGGATTTTTGGTAAAATGAGGGGCTTTAGCTTGAGAACTTGAACGCTAAAGCTCGGGAAGGTTTTTACTACCTAGTTTGGTAGAAACCAAGGTCCCAGAGGTTAGAATTATGACTCGAAACTATTTAATGGATGAGAATGAGATGATTGATTATTGTTCATGCGTTGTGACTAGGATTTCATCAAGGCTCGGGTTAGAGGGTTGTGCTCGTGATCATGGTGAACGGATAGCTCGAGACACAGGTAAGAAAACTGTTGTGCCCGTAGAGCAGGGCGAGGCCCTATAGTTTGTGTTGCGGGGCACGACCCTATTTGATTGTGTTGCAGGGGGTAGCACCATTGATTATGCTTATGGATGTTTAAGTATTTGTTTAGTTACACTATATGTGCATATATGTGATTGAACGACATGAGCCGGGAACGACGAGGGTCGAGAACGGTGAGGACCGAAAACAACGAAGCCCGAGAACGGCAACGCCGAGTACGGCGAGGGGCCGGGAGCAGCGTTTAGCACGCAGAGTGCGAGTTGCCAGGACGAGACCCTATAGGATACCTGGGATATCCTTACGGTGTAGACCGCAAACCTAGGGCCTGGTAAAGCACCTGGGACGGCATGGCCGTATGTGTTTAGCCTGTTGGCGACTTGAATAGATGTTGAATGATAAATATGTATATGTTATCTGCTTGTGAGGGTTTTCTTGTTGGGCTTCGGCTCATGGGTGCTCTATGGTGCAGGTAAGGGCAAGGGGAAAGTCAACCAACCATGAGTACGGAGAGCGAGAAGCAGCGCGTACATGTTTGGCCTACCTGGCTGCCATGACCAGGGGTATTTTGGGAAATGGTTGCACTAAACCTAGATTTTGTCGTTTAGCCAACTTTAGTTATATTTTTGAGGTTTAAATGTTTCTAAACAGTATTTTGGGATCCCAAATGTTAAAGGCTTTATAATTTTCAGTAAATGGTTTATTTTCAAGTTTATGACTCTGATTGTGGTTTAATTACACTTTTGCCTTAAAATCTCGATTAGCGAGTTAATTGCACATTTTATACTCACATAGTAATGGCTCTAAGGAAGTACGGAGTTAGAACTTGGTATCAGAGCGAGCCAAGGTTTATGCTTTCTGGAGAATGACTGAACATGTACGCTCGCTATTAGTGACAAGCTCGACTCAGGGTTCGTTGGTAATGATTGACTTATATGCTTGAATATGTGCTTGAATGCCCTGTTTTCCTGCTTATTTTATATAGAGCATGATGAATGAGTTAACACATGCATGATGCCAGGGCATGGCCCGTTAAGTGTTATATGCTATTTGTATGTTCTGTGGATTGTTGTTTATGGTTGTCTGATATGAATTGGGAGGTAGTTCTGGATGTTGTTATCTTGCCTGATGATCGACGTCGTTGATTGCGGGCATATTGTTGTGATGCATCGACAATCATCTAGACTCCGCGGCAGTAGGGCCGAGGATGAAAACTAGGGTCAGGACCCTCCACCTGCCCCACAGAATTGGCAACAGATATTTGCCAAAATGGAGGCAAGATTGCAACGAACAGAGGAAGAACTTTGCCAGTTGAGGCAGAAGGCCCCTCCACAGGTCACTAGGTTGCCAATTCAGTAGGTTGTTGCGCCAGTGCCGGTTCAACCTGTTGTGGAGAACAGGTGGAAACCTTTATATGAGAGGTTCAGGAAGCAGCATCCTCCCACCTTTAAGGGTGGCCAGACCCACTGCAGGCAGAGAAATGGATGAATATGGTTTCCTCTATCCTGGATTTCATGAGGGTTGAGGGAAACGAGAGGGTAGCTTGTGCTAGCTACATGTTCAGAGAGGATGCCCGCATTTGATGGTATGTAGTGATTCAGAGGAGAACTGTGGCAGTAATGTCTTTGGAAGAGTTCGGAAACATCTTCAATGAGAAGTATTACAGTGTAGCAGTCCGAGCTGCAACGGTTGACGAGTTCATCAACCTGACCCAGAATCGGTTGACAGTTACTGAGTATGCTTTGAAATTTGACAGGTTGGCGAAGTTCGCGCTGGATTTGGTGCTGACTGATGTGGCAAGAAGAGACATATTTGTACGGGGGTTGAATGTTATGATCGCTTGTGATGTGAAGATTACTTTAGATCCAGAGACTACTACCTATGCTCAGGTTGTGGACAAGGCCCTTACAGCTGAGGGGGCCAAGGACCAAATTTGGAGAGAAAGCGTTGTTAGGCATGATGCCAGGAGGACAGTGCCTCCTTTTATTGGATCCAGTCAGGGTAGTGGCTCCAGTGAGCAGAAGAGAAAGGCCCTAGATTCTTTTGTTCCTCCTAGCTCGGATAGGAGGGCACGGGGTGCTTTTGGTGGCCAATAGGGCGGAGGTGACAACTGGAGGAGTTTTCAGTGTGTCCTCGGTGTCAACGATGTCATTAGGGAGAGTGCAGGACTAGGGCCTGCTTTATCTATGGGAGTGGCAATCATCTGAAAAAGGACTGCCCACAAGCCAGGAAAGAGGAGTCGAAGCAGGGCGACAGTCTCGCTCCTGCCAGGGTGTTTACTTTGACTCAGACTGAGGCGGAGGCTAGCCTCTCGGTGGTGATAGGTCAGATTTTTAGTGCTGGGTTTTCTTATACTGTATTGATTGATTCGGGAGCTACTCATTCATTTGTGTCTTCTAGAGTGATAGATCAGCTGTGTAGACCTAGTGTTTAGATGCTAGGGGTTTTCAAACTTTGTTGCCGACTGGGGAACTGGTAGTCTCTAGGAGATGGATTAGAGCATTGCCAGTTGAGAAAGATGGTAGGGAGTTATCTGCTGATCTGAATGAGCTAGTGATGGATGACTTCGATATGATCCTAAGGATGGATTGGTTATCGAAGTATGGGGCGACGATTGACTGCAAGCGTTGGATGGTGACATTTGAACTAGAAGAGGAGGTACCCTTTGTATTTGTGGGGACTATTAGTGGACCGCGAGTCCCTATGATTTCAGCACTGAAGACTAGAGATCTGATGTAGGAAGGTTGCATAGGATTCCTAGCGAATGTTGTCGATACCTCTAAGGATGTGTCGGTTGGATCGGGGGAGACCAGATTGGTGTGTGAGTTTCCAGATTTATTTCCAGCGGATTTGCTGTGGATGCCACTGCAGCGGGAGATTGATTTTGTTATAAAGTTGGTACCAGGGGCGGAGCCAGTATCTAGGACACCTTACAGAATGGCTCCAGCTAAGCTGAAGGAGTTGAAGATTCAGTTGCAGGAGCGACTGGATTTGGGGTTCATCAGACCGAGTTTCTCGCCATGGGGTGCTCCAGTGTTGTTTGTCAAGAAGAAGGATGGATCTCTTAGGATGTGTATTGACTACAGGGAGTTGAACAAGTTGACCATTAAGAACAAGTATCCACTACCTAGGATCAACGATTTAATCGACCAGCTACAGCGAAGGGCAGTGTTTTCCAAGACTGATCTCCGATCAGGTTACCATCAGTTAAGGATTAAAGAAGAGGACATACCAAAGACCGCTTTCCGAACGAGGTATGGACACTACGAATTCCTGGTTATGTCCTTTGGATTAACCAATGCCCCTACAGCTTTTATGGATATGATGAATAGGGTTTTCAAGGACTATCTAGATAAGTTTGTGATTGTGTTCATCCATGACATTCTGGTGTACTCTCAGTCAGAGACAGAGCATGAGCAGCATCTACGATTGGTATTGCAGCGGTTGAGGGAGAATAGGTTATATGCTAAGTTTAGCAAGTGCGAGTTCTGGTTACCACGAGTTATATTTCTGGGCCATATCGTCAGTAAGGAGGGTATTCTAGTTGACCCAAGCAAGATTAAGGAAGTGAGAGATTGTCCTAGACAGAGCAACGTTCCTGAAGTGAGGAGTTTTCTGGGATTGGCAGGGTATTATCGACGGTTTGTTGAGGGGTTCTCCAGGATAGCTACGCCATTGACAGAGTTGACAAAGAAGAAGACAAGGTATGTATGGATGGACAGATGTGAGAATAGTTTCAAGGAGTTGAAGTGACGACTGATCACCGTGCCAGTGTTGAGTTTGCCAACAGATAATGAGAAGTTTGTGGTTTATTGTGATGCTTCTAGACAGGGTTTAGGATGTGTGCTGATGCAAGCTGGTAAGGTGATAGCCTACACATCGACACAGTTAAAGGAGTATGAGCAGAGATATCCCACACATGATTTGGAGTTGGCAGCGGTGGTATTCCCACTTAAGATTTGGAGACATTATCTATATGGCGAGAAGTGCGAGATATACACCGACCATAAGAGTTTGAAGTACTTTTTTTCTCAGAAGGATTTGAATATGCGCCAGAGGCGGTGGCAAGAGTTGGTTAAGGATTATGATTGTGATATCCTATACCATCCTGGGAAGGCTAATGTAGTGGCTGATGCATTGAGTCGGAAGGGTCCAGGACAGTTGTTCAGTTTGAGGCAGATATCTAAAAAGTTAGCGGAGGAGATGACCAGAGTGGGAATAGAGTTGGTGGTTGGTCGGTTAGCCAACATCACTCTTCAGTCTACACTCCTTGAGAGAATCAAGGAGGCCTAGGGGAAGGATTCCCAGTTGAGAGGTCACAGAGAGAAATGTCTTAGTTGGAGTGGCTAAGTGTTGTGGAAATTAATATACGCAAGTATACGCAGTCACACAAGTAATACAATGATAAGTAAGATCGTCTCCACAGGGATTGCAAACAAAATACAATGTAAAATCAACTAATTACAACTTAAAAAAAATGGGAATAATTGAGTAATGAATCTAATTTAAAAGGACTGTAAATAAACTTGCTTAAAATGTAGCTACTATTGTTGGAAATATAATTGCAAGAAAAGTTGTATATATGAAAATGGACTTGAATAACTAATCCCCCCTATGCTGAATCTGCCCAGTTGTTACAGCATTTTTCTCAGCAAAATTACACAGTGTTAACAGAATTCATAATATGCTCGTGAGGTTTTTCCAAAACTCACAAATTCAGTTCTACCACTTAATTCAATACATTCCTATATTAAATCAGGTTGTAAAACATCAGTTAAACACCAATTCTCAAGTTATGCAATGTAGTAAAATATTCCTATCTTACTTACTAAGAACAACCTACACATGGTAATTCACTTGCATCATCCAAGTTAATTCCACTAGATTTAACCTTTCCAGAATCAGATCTAGCTTAGTAAAATTGTTATTCATGGCCGGTTCATAACAATTAACAACAGTGAGCTCACTTGAATGAACAAAGGTAAAATTGCTAAACTCATGCATTCAATTTAATTAATCAAAGTCATAGGGGTTCATAGCTATCCAAGCCTCAAAGAAGCTTAGTTCATGTTCAAAACTGAAAATACAGTGGAAAATAAAATTTGTCTTGCCATGGAAGTTGTTTTGTCTTTTACAAAATATTAAAATCCAAGTTAAAAAGAAGACAAGAGAATAGAAGAAGAAAAGAAATAACAAAATTCGAGCTAGGCAGCTCGTGCTCTTCTTCTTCTCGGAATTCCACTCTTTTTGCTTGGTTTTTGGTGTTCTTCACGTTCTGCAACTCCTTTCCTTTAATGGCAGCTTCTATATGTTGTAATCCATGTCATGGTGGCTGGTACTTGTTTTTCTTCTATTCCCCTAGGGTACACTTCATTTACCCTGATTAGAAAGCCCAACAACAACATTCTCCTTTGGCCCACGGGTTGGTCTCCTTTCTTCACAACAGCCAGCTGGCATGTTTTTAAGTGATTGCCACCTGTGCGCTGACTTGGATGAAGAAAGTCCTGTTGTTATTTGGTCCACGCCACTGCTCAGTATTCCCATAATTGCTGCAGCAATTTGTTCTTTAGCAACTTGTCAACAGTTTCAGCTTTACTGCTCACTTTGGCCTTGCATCATTTTCTTTCCCTTAGCACTTTAATTTTTCTTTCCTAACAACAACCATAACAAATTTAATTAAATAATTACAACTAAAAACTAACAATTTACAAGACTCAAAAGCTAGCATTCTAAATAGAATATGAAGACAAAAACTAAACAAACATAACAAACAACACACTTTCACTACTCTTTTTATGATAAATCAAGTTTAAAGCCAATAAAAATAACTCTATACCATAGAGTTATCACACCCCAAACTTAAAGTATTGCTCGTCCCTGAGTAATGAAAAACAAAACTAACAAAGACAGTAAAAACAAACAAGACAGCAACAACACAACACTTGCAACAGAGAGGATACTACTCATTCAGACTTAGTTTAGCGAAGAAAATGCTCTCAGAATTGTATGGAATGGAAATTGCAATGATGGTAGTGAATATGCCTTGAACCTATGTGTTTCAATCAAGTTTTGCATGCTATTTTTGTCCTTAATGCTTACCAAGAGTAACTCAATCACTAGAGTGTGCAAATGCTTCCCACCAATACCTTGAATTCCTATAATATCTACCCTCGATCCTCGAGTTTAAAAAGTTTGCTTCCATAAGTTGAATTAGTGCAACCCTCTCCACTAATGTAGTCTAGCTTTACACCCTAGATCAAAAGGACTTTATTAGGCTTGTAATGTGAGGCTTCGGCTAGGGTAGGATGAAAAGTAATATCTCTAAGGCTTACAACCTAACCACCTCAATTTATCAAGGACTTTTCTTTTTCTCTCAAGTGCTCACCCAAGATTTCACTCTTAACCCACAATAATGAAGTTGATACAGCTCAATTCTCTTGCTATTTCCATTTCAAAAACTGACTAGATAATGAGAAAGAAGGCCAATATATTTTCTTGTATAGGGGGTGGTACACCCCAAACTTAGGTTTTAAGACTGCCCCTTTCTCTCTCTTTTTATCATATATATCTGTTTTCTCAATTTTTTTTTTTGAACTTTGCAACAGTAACAGTAAAGAACTATATGTTTATATATATACATAGCAAGAGAATTAATGAATAGTTTTATGTGAGCTTAATTCCACACACCCCAAACTTAAATCCCATCATTGTCCCCAATGTGGCTATACAAGTATAACTATGAATATTTCACCACACTCTTGCTAATTATACCCTTACTTCCCTAACCAATAAATTGATTTGTCCTTGATAAATTTCAGCAATTAAGTTTGGGTAATGAAGAATGAAAATTATGGGTATGGGGGTATATTAAACATTAATGGGTGTTAAGAAAAATTAGGCAAATTGGCTCAAATAGGGGTGATTAAAGAAAATTAATATTTATCGGGTTAGCTTGAAAGGCTCAATCGTCCAAGGATGGCCTAGATCATTTCTAAGTTGTAAAGCTAGCTAGGATTTTGCCTCAAGGGTTACACCAACCAATTCTAGAAGCTTAAACTCTCTCAAGGTGTTAGTCATTCTAAAAATTAAAAAATACTGTGGGATAGCAAAAGCACACTTCTATTGAAAGAATTACTCCTAGACTAGCATTTGGACAATTAGAGCACTTAGACTCGCAATTTTAACACACAAATTCAGGGCATATCACATATGGATGCGAATGGATGTTTTCATCATCGAGCGCTACGCTAACTAGCCTAAACAAAATAATACCTCTCAGTTAAAAAACAAACACAAACACAGGTCACACAACTACGAGTAACATGTCCTAAACACACAAGCTAACAACACATAATTAAACAAACACAAACAGCCACAAACAAAATTAAAATAAAATAAAACTAAACTAAGGAAAGAAAACGCCCTCTTTACTCGGACTCCTCGCCATGGGAATCCTCTGCTTCTACAATAACGTCATTCCAAGGCTCCAAAATGTGCTCCGGGAAAGCTGGGAATTATGGACCAGATTTGGGCAGAGCCTTTTGCAGAACATTCTTCATTACTGCATCCTGTTGTTGCTCATAACTCCAATGAGCCTGCAGTCACTCACACATCTGTGACTGCCGCTGAAACATTTTATGTTGCAAAGCTTCTTGCTTGGCCAGCCTCTCCATAAACGAGTCATTCGAAGTGGAAGCGGCTGTGGTGGTGCTTTTCGGGGCTCGAGCAGGCCCGAAGCTAATGATGCCTTTCAATGGGACCGTGCCCTCTTCTGGCCAAATGGGTACACCGACACCTCGACACAGAGTTGTGATTAAAGAAGGGAAGGAGAGTTTCCCTTTTTCTCGGTGTGCACAATCACAAATTTCTTTGGCTATTACTCTTCCAACGTCTATCTTCATTCCCTTCATGATGCAATAAAGCATCCACATTCTTTCTCTGCTCACCGTTGAGTCATGAGACGTTGGCAACAGACTGGTTTGGACGAAGCTGTAGAGACATTTAATGTCGTGTTGCAGTTCGGTCCTTTTGAAATGAAAAGCTCCATTTTCCTCTATACTCCATTTAGCCTCTGGTTTTGCAAGCTCGGGTATGATATCCATCATTAGCTCATCACTTAGCTTTTCGCGAACCTTTGAAAACTCGCAGGGTACTTCTTCCAGCAAAAAGATGTCGTTTATTTCCTCGCCAGAGAACGGAACTTCCACTTCACGCACTATGAGTTCAGTTGGATATTCTTTGTCTAAGAAATTGGAATAGAATTCTTTTACTAGTTCAGGGATTGGCGATTCAGGTGGTAAGCACAGATATTTCCACTTCCTCTTGTTGATGGTGTCGATTAGCCATTGTGGCATATCTCCAAACTCAGTTTCTTTTGCCATCATACCCCGCTCAACGAAGAAATCCTTGTGGCGAATGGAATTATGGTATTTCACCTCCGCTGCCTGTGATGCAAATTTATGCACCTCAGCAAAATTCTTTTTCTTTGATTTTTTAGCACACTATTTGACCTTAGGCATTTTTCCTTGAATGTGCAACAGTATTCAGCCACAGATTGACAGAGAGAAACTCGAGGTCATCACAAAGGGTGGCTGTGGTGATGAGCCTCGGTCTGGTTCAGTCAGAAACGGCTGGTCTGGAGAGAAATGGTGCTCGGATGGGACACGCGGAGCAGGGTCACGCCTGGTGTGGGTTGTTGGGCTCCTTGCATCGGCCTAGTTGTGGGAGGTGCGGTAGAGGCGCGCAAAGGCAAGGGCTCGCCTGGACTGGAGTAGTGCCGTGAGTGCTTCGGAGCTGGTTGAATGGGTCGATGGGGTTCGTTGGTCGGAGGTCGTGGGTTTGACTGGGTTCGTGGCTGGTTTGCTGGACTCTACCCATGTGACTTGGGACTCCTCCTCTTTGCTAAATTCTTCATCATCTTCAAAGATATTCACCCCCAAATCAGCCTTGCGAATTTCCTTATGAAAAGTTTCAGCCACAAGTGTCTCAATTACACTCAATCTAGAGCATTTTTCGATGTCATCCGGAAACTTCATGGCTTTGAAAACACTAAAGGTCACTTGTTGATCATTCACCCTCATGGTAAGTTCTCCATTTTGCACATCAATCAAAGTCCTCCCAGTAGCAAGAAATGGCCTCCCCAATATGATTGGTACATCTCTATCCGCTTCATAATCAAGAATAATGAAGTTGGCTGGAAAGATGAACTTGTCAACTTGCACTAGAACATCTTCAATTTTTCCTTTCGGATGAGCCATAGAACGGTCCGCCAATTGCAAAGTAACTGTGGTTGGTCTAGCTTCCCCAATGCCCAGCTTTTTGAAAATTGACATAGGCATTAGATTAATACTAGCACCTAAGTCACATAGAGCTCTTCCCACATCTCTTCCACCAATTGAACATGGAATTGTAAAGTTGCCTGGATCTTTCAATTTAGGAGGAATCTTGCTTTTTAACATTGCACTACAACCCTCCGTCAAAGCAACTGTTTCAAACTCACCAAGCCTCCTCTTTCTTGTCAAAATGTCTTTAAAAAACTTTACATAATTGGGCATTTGCTCCAAAGCTTCCACCAAGGGAATGTTGATATGGAGCTGCTTCAAAACATCCAGAAACTTCCTGAATTGGCCATCTTGGTGCTGTTTTTTGAATCGTTGAGGAAATGGCGGAGGTGGCTTGTGTAAAGTCTTTTCTGCAGTATAATGCTGACCCGATGGTGTATCAACTAGGGAGAATTCAGCAGCTGCACTTGCTGGTTTTTTACTTGTTTCCCCTTCGGTTTGGATTGAAGTGGGCTCCTTGCTGCCCTTTGTTTTCTCCTCATTCACTTCCAGATTTTTCCCACTCTGTAGATTGATTTCCTTGCATTGTTCTTTGGCATCCCTCCTTGGAGTCTCGGTGTCACTTGGCAAAGAACCTTGGGGTTGATTTGTCAAGTCATTAGCTAAATGCCCAATTGAATTTCCAAATTCTGTAGAGAAGTTTCCTGGCTTTGAATTACAGCGTCATTCTTGGCCATATAATCTCTCATTAAATTCTCCAAAGAACTTGTTTGAGAGCCTTGAGGTTGGTGTGGTTGTTGAGGTCTTGGTTGCTGAGAAAATCTCGGTGGATATGACTGTTTTCCTTGTGTTGGTGCTCCACTTGAACTTGCTCCTTGACCCCCCCCATGATAGATTTGGATGATGCCTCCATGTTGGATTGTAAGTGTTAGAATATGGGTTGTTGTTGCGGTTGGAGTTTTGATTACCCACATAGAAGACCGAAGCTGGATTTGAAGGGCAATTCTCAAAAGTATGCCCGTCCCCACAATACACACATGATACTTCTGCACTTTGAATGGCAGCAGCTGGCTGTATATTCCCTCCCAAACTCAGGTTCTTTAAAATGTTGGTCATTGAGGCCATTTGAGCTGTTAGAGCGGTTAACGCATCTACTTCAAGAACTCCCACCACCTTTCTACTTGTAGGGGCTCTAGTGTTTGACCATTGATAGTCATTGCTTGCAATCCTTTCCAAAATCTCAAATGCTTCGTTGTAAGACTTGGAAAGAATGGCTCCATTGGCTGAAGCATCCAATACCATCCGAGAGGCTGCATTGAGACCATTGTAAAATGTCTCCATTTGTATGCAATGAGGGATACCGTGGTGCAGACACTTTCTTAATAGCTCTTTGAATCTTTCCCACGCTTCACTAGTAGACTCATCTTCCAATTGCTGAAAAGACATAATCTCACTTCTAAACTTTGCATTTCTCGTGGGAGGGAAGTACTTCCTTAAGAATTTTTCAGCCAAGTCGTTCCAATTTGTCACCGAATCGGGAGGAAGGGTGTTGAGCCATGATCTAGCTCGGTCCCTTAAAGAGAACGGGAACAACTTCAATCTTAGCGCCTCTTCACTTACTCCTTGTAGCTTGAAAGAGTCACTCACCTCCTAAAATGAGCGAAGATGGAGATGAGGATCTTTCGTTGGCAGCCCACTAAATTGACCAACTGTTTGGAGCATTTGGAACATGACAGGTTTAAGCTCAAACTGAGGTGCTTGAATTTCGGGCCTCACAATGCCCGGATTGAGCTTGTTGAACATAGGGGCAGCATATTCCCTTATTGCTCTGGCTCTATCATCCGCCAAGGCAATAGGATTAGCCATGTTATGCGCACCCCCTGCTTCTCCAACATTTTCAGCCATGTTGCAACGACTTTTAGCTTTTTGTGCCTTTCTCCTTTGTCTAAAAGTGCGTTCAATTTCGGGGTCAAGAGGAGCAAGTTCAAATTCTTCTTGTTCGTTCATGCACTAGATTAATCCTGAAAAACACACAGCCCAAACAAGCAGAATTAGAACCAAATAAACAGAAATAAATTGCAAAATAGTTGATAATACACAATTTTAATTTCAATTCATGGCAACGGCGCCAAAAACTTGTTGTGGAAATTAATATATGCAAGTATACGCAGTCACACAAGTCATACAATGATAAGTAAGATCGTCTCCACAGGGATTGCAAACAAAATACAATGTAAAATCAACTAATTACAACTTAAAATAAATGGAAAATATGAGAATGATTGAGTAATGAATCTAATTTAAAAGGACTGTAAATAAACTTGCTTAAAATATAGCTACTATTGCTGGAAATATAATTGCAAGAAAAGTTGTATATATGAAAATGGACTTGAATAACTAATCCCCCCTATGCTAAATCTGCCCAGTTGTTACAGCATTTCGCTCAGCAAAATTACACAGTGTTAACAGAATTCATAATATGCTC
Source organism: Humulus lupulus (assembly GCF_963169125.1). Classification (NCBI taxonomy): domain Eukaryota; kingdom Viridiplantae; phylum Streptophyta; class Magnoliopsida; order Rosales; family Cannabaceae; genus Humulus; species Humulus lupulus. The sequence continues at coordinate 40,467,541 of NC_084797.1, read as the reverse complement.
GTGAGGTTTTTCCAAAACTCACCAATTCAGTTCTACCACTTAATTCAATACATTCCTATATTAAATCAGGTTGTAAAACATCAGTTAAACACCAATTCTCAAGTTATGCAAGGTAGTAAAATATTCCTATCTTACTTACTAAGAACAACCTACACATGGTAATTCACTTGCATCATCCAAGTTAATTCCACTAGATTTAACCTTTCCAGAATCAGATCTAGCTTAGTAAAATTGTTATTCATGGCCGGTTCATAACAATTAACAACAGTGAGCTCACTTGAATGAACAAAGGTAAAATTGCTAAACTCATGCATTCAATTTAATTAATCAAAGTCATAGGGGTTCATAGCTATCCAAGCCTCAAAGAAGCTTAGTTCATGTTCAAAACTGAAAATACAGTGGAAAATAAAATTTGTCTTGCCATGGAAGTTGTTTTGTCTTTTACAAAATATTAAAATCCAAGTTAAAAAGAAGACAAGAGAATAGAAGAAGAAAAGAAATAACAAAATTCGAGCTAGGCAGCTCGTGCTCTTCTTCTTCTCGGAATTCCACTCTTTTTGCTTGGTTTTTGGTGTTCTTCACGTTCTGCAACTCCTTTCCTTTAATGGCAGCTCCTATATGTTGTAATCCATGTCATGGTGGCTGGTACTTGTTTTTCTTCTATTCCCCTAGGGTACACTTCATTTACCCTGATTAGAAAGCCCAACAACAACATTCTCTTTGGCCCACGGGTTGGTCTCCTTTCTTCACAACAGCCAGCTGGCATGTTTTTAAGTGATTGCCACCTGTGGGCTGACTTGGATGAAGAAAGTCTTGTTGTTATTTGGTCCACGCCACTGCTCAGTATTCCCAAAAGTGCTGCAGCAATTTGTTCTTCAGCAACTCGTCAACTGTTTCAGCTTTACTGCTCACTTTGGCCTTGCATCATTTTCTTTCCCTTGGCAATTTAATTTTTCTTTCCTAACAACAACCATAAAAAATTTAATTAAATAATTACAACTAAAAACTAACAATTTACAAGACTCAAAAGCTAGCATACTAAATAGAATATGAAGACAAAAACTAAACAAACTTAACAAACAACACACTTTCACTACTCTTTTTATGATAAATCAAGTTTAAAGCCAATAAAAATAACTCTATATTGGAGGACAATTCTAATATTGGAGGACATGCTACGAGCCGATGTGTTAGATTTTGGGGGATTTTGGAGTAAGTATCTCCCTTTGATTGAGTTCTCGTACAACAATAGTTATCAGGTGACTATCGGAGTGGCTCCGTATGAGATGCTTTATGGGAGGAAGTGCAGGTCACCTATCCATTGGGATGAGACGAGTGAGAGGAGTTATTTGGGTCCTAAGATGGTTCAGAGGACCAATGAGGCTATTGAGAAGATTAGAGCTCGAATGCTCGCCTCTCAGAGTCATCAGAAGAGTTACTCAGACTTGAGACGCAGAAGTGTAGAGTTTCAGGTCGGTGACCAAGTGTTTCTTAGGGTTTCAAATTTGAGGGGAGTGAAACGGTTTGGTGTTCGGGGAAAGCTGAGCCCTAGGTTTGTTGGCCCATTCAAGATTCTGGAACGGGTTGGAGATGTAGCTTATAGGTTGGCGATGCCTCCAGCCTTATCAGGGGTTCATAATGTTTTTCATGTATCCATGCTCCAAAAGTATGTATCCGATTCGACGCATGTACTGAGCTATGAGAATTTGGAGCTGGAGCAAGATTTGTCTTATGAGGAGAAGCCGATTTAGATTCTTGACTGAAAGGACAAAGTCTTGCGGAGCAAGACCATCGCCTTAGTGAAAGTGTTATGGAGGAACATCAAAGTTGAGGAGGCGACATGGGAACTTGAATCAGAAATGCGGGAGCAGTATCCTGAGTTGTTCAGGTAATTTTCAGGACGAAATTTCTGTAAGGAGGGTATAGTTGTAGCGTACCAAATTTGCTGATAAGGCTTAGGGCCTTGATTAGCGTGCCTGGAGGGCAATAAGTGATTTATTATTATTATATGTGAAATTGATGAGTATGTGATTAGAAATTCATGTTTAGGTGAATTAAATATGCATGTGGGCCTCGTTTGGTTATTAGGGGCATGTTTGTAATTTTAGCCCATTGAGGGCATAAATGAAATATATGTGATATTTGTGATATATTGGTGATATATTTCGAATGCATGATCCGAGACAGTCCTAGGGAGAGTTTAGCTAGAAAGTAACAATGGGGTCAAATACCCGGCTCGGGATGAGCTTCGGGGTATTTAAGGGATATTATAATGTGTTCGAGAATTATTTAATATCAGGTAGTAATTAAGTAATGGTTGGGATATGTCGGGATTAATAAGGATTTATTAGACTAATCAGGGACTTAGCGGGGTATGGAAAATGACTGAAATACCTTTGGGTTATTAAAGGATTAGGGACAGGTTAAAGGGCTATTTTGGTCATTTTGGATATAGGATGGGCTTATGTTAGGCAGTTGGGGTTATCGTTAGTCTCTAGGCATATTCTTGAAGAAAAAGAAGGGAGTAAAAATCAGATAACTCTTTTAGCTCTCTCTCTCATTCGGTTCACACTTTCTCTTGGAGGATTGGGATTCTTGGAGGAGAAAGCTTTGAATTTAAGGCCGAGAGTTGGGGAAATCAAAGCTTGGAGCTGATTACAAACAGCTGAGGGTCAAAACCATTCTTGAGGTAAGGGTCTAAGTTTGAATTCTGTTTAATTTTCCTCTGTTTTGCTGAAGTTTGAGGGGTTAAAGCTTAGATAATTGAACTTGAGTTATAGTAGGATTTTGGTTGGTTTTCTGGGCTTATGTGCTGCTTAAAGTGTATTAGGATGATTATGGGACTCAATTCTGTTGTTGGGGTGCGTTTGGGATGATTTCTAGGGGAGTTAGCTTGTAAAAATTGCATGGAATTTCTGGGTTTCGGGGTTGAGCCGCGGCCCTGTTCATCAGCGCTGCGGCCCTAGGCCGGCAGATGTGAGGCAATTTTGCTTCTGTCTTGGGGTGCGCCGCGACGCTTAAGGGAGGCTGAGCCGCAGCCCAAAAGTGGATTTTTGGCAAAATGAGGGTTTTTAGCTCGGGAACTTGAACGCTAAACTCGAGAAGGTTTCTGCTACCAAGTTTGGTAAAAACCAAGGTCCCGGAGGTTAGAATTATGACATGAAACTAATTAGTTGATTAGAATGAGATGGTTGATTATTGTTCATGCGTTGTGACTAGGATTTATTCAAGGCTTGGGTTAGAGGAATGTGCTCGTGATCGTGGTGCACGGATAGCTTGGGACACAGGTAAGAAAACTGTTGTGCCCGTAGAGCAGGGCGAGGCCCTATAGTTTGTGTTGTGGGGCACGACCTTATTTGATTGTGTTGCAGGGGGTAGCCCCATTGATTGTGTTGCAGGGGGTAGCCCCATTTGATTGTGTTACGCTATATGTGCATATATGTGATTGAACGACATGAGCCAGGAACGGTGAGGGCCGGGAACAGCGAAGGTCGAGAAGGGCAAGGTCGAGTACGGCGAGGGGCCGGGAGCAGAGTTTAACACGCGGAGTGCAAGTTTCCAGGGCGAGAACCTATAGGATACCTGGGATATCCTTACGGTGTAAATCGCGAACCCAGGGCCTAGTAAAGCACCTGGGACGATGTGACCGTATGTGTTTAGCTTGTTGGCGGCTTGAATAGATGTTGAACGATAAATATGTATATGTTATCTGCCTGTGAGGGTTTTCTTGCTGGGCTTTGGCTCACGGGTGCTCTATGGTGCATGTAAGGGCAAGGGGAAAGTCGACCAACCCTGAGTACGGAGAGCGAGAAGCGGCGCGTACATGTTTGGCCTGTCTGGCTGCCACGGCCAGGGGTATTTTGGGAAATGGATGCACTAAACCTAGATTTTGTCGTTTAGCTGAATTTATTTATATTTTTGAGCTGTAAAAATTTCTAAACAGTATTTTGGGATCCCAAATGTTAAACGCTTTAGAATTTTCAATAAATGGTTTATTTTCAAGTTTATGACTCTCATTGTGGTTTAATTACACTTTTGCCTTAAAACCTCGATTAGCGAGTTAATTGCACATTTTAAACTCACTTAGTAACGGCTCTAAGGATGTATGGCGCAACAAACGCCCTTAGGTCGCACCCCATATTTATCCCACTGACTCCAGCCCGCTTAAACAGAGCTCAGTGAATATTAAGCTGTCCTTAGCTACCAGTGGCCGAGCCACGCCCTGTGCGCAAATTTTTATTCCGGCACCCTTAGGCCATCTCTCACATGTCCCATGGAAAAATACCATCTATGACATCATACAGATAGAGGGAGCTCTTAGTCCCAACACAATCACATAACCGGGTGCAGTTTTCTTACCTTTGGTTCCAGTAGCTTTGATCAATGATGATAGCCCTCAAGCACAATCCCTTCCGAGCCCTAGCGTACACCTAGTCACGGTCACAAGTTAGAACCATACCAAACTTTAATTCCCAAACCTAACCTCGGGACCAATCCCGAGCCCTCGGGAAGCCCTAATTCCACCAAATGGGGTGGTGGAATCAAACCCCGAGCCCCCGGGCAAAAACCCTAAGAGATATCCCAAAAACCCCTTCTGGAAACAGGGTAGCGCAACAACGCCATAAGGAGGGCGCTATAGCACTACAAGCAGAGCCAAAAAGCTCTGAAACTTCAGAGCCTAGCATTGTAGCGCCCAATGACTAGTGCTACAACGCTAGTCACAGCATAGCCCAACTTTAGGTTTCCTTCCTTCGAATTTTCCCGAGCCAAACCTCTCCAAAACTCAACCAAACCTCAACCATACCCCAAAGAAAGCCTATCAACATCTCCAAATCACCCCAAATGACCTAACCATATGAAATTCGATCACATGCACCCCAAAATAAAGAAATCACGATGGTTGAGCTTAAAGCTCAAAACTCAGCAGAACAACAGAAATCTCAGAACTTAAAGCTAGAACTTCTTACATTTGATGGATGAATTCGACCTAGATTATCTTCCACACTTCCTTAGCTTTCACCTCGTCAAATACTTAGTCTTAATTCCCTAGAATTCCCACAGAAACTCAGCATAGAAAACCAGTTCAACACCAAATACCAGGAACTGAAAAACAACCTTGAAACTTACCTCAAATGGACTGAATTACTCTTGCTAATCCTGAAGCCAAACCAAGGGGCCAATTATGAAGTCTTAGCCTAAATTCCTCTTAATTTCAGCCTCAATTTCTAGCAGAAAGGATGAGAGAAAAACAAATCGATAGAGAGAGAAGAAGACTTCTGTTTTTTTTTCCTTCTTATTTTTTTTTCTTTTCCTTTGTCTCAATCCTTCTTTCAGACTTCTAATGCTTTCTACACATTCCACTGAGGCAATAAAGAAAAATAATACTTATCCCTGCTTTTAACTCAAATGACCAATTTGCCCTCCCATAAATCCTAAGCCATTAAATCATTCTAAGGGTATTTTGGTCATTACGCCCAATTCCCGAAAATTCCTCGAATGTCTCTAATATTTACCGCTTATTCCCGACACCTAGTTAATCATCAACTATATTCCACAATATCAAATGATCTCAAATATATTTCCTAAATTCCCAGAATTACCCCAGGCTCTCCCCGAGCCGGGTATAAATCCCCGCCGTGACTTTTTCGCTAAACCGGTCACTAGGATCGTCTCGAGTCACAAGCTACAAATATATCCACATAATAATGTGGTATCAACAATTTATCACATATATTTACATTTATGCCCTCAAGGGGAAACAATTACGAATATGCCCTTTTATCCTAATCAGGGCCTACATGCATACTAATACACATAGTCATGCATCACAGATATACAAATAGTCATATAAACATGCTTTTAATCAGTTAAATCCGGTTATGCCCTCCTGACACACTAATAAAGGCCCTTAAGCCTTATTAGTAAATTTGGGTCGTTACAACTATCCCCTCCTAATGAGAATTTCGTCCTCAAAATTTACCTGAATCGTCCTCTCATATTGTCCATCAGTCTGAGAATGGAAGGCTGTGCTGAACTTCAACTGAGTTCCCATAGCCTTCTGCAAACTACCCCAAAACTTGGAGGTAAAGATAGGATCTCGGTTTGACACAATAGACTTAGGAACCCCATGGAGACGTACGATCTCCCTCACATACAACTTTGCATACTGATCCATGGTATATGTCGACCTCACTGGATGAAAATGGGTGGACTTGGTGTATCTGTCCACTATCACCCACACCGAGTCATGAAGCCCTACTGTTCTGGGTAAACCTCCCACAAAATCCATCGTAATATCCTCCCTTTTCCACTCGGGAATACCCAAAGGCTGAAGCAACCCTGCTGGTCGCTAATGCTCAGCCTTCACCTGGTGACAAGTTAAACATCTGGCTACGTACTCCACCACATCCTTCTTCATCCCGGGCCACCAATATAACGTCCGTAGATCCTGGTACATCTTCGTGGTACCTAGATGAAATGAGTACGGCGTCGTATGTGACTCATCCAATATCTCTCATCTGATCCCCTCATCAGCTGGAACATAAATCTGCCCATGATACCGAAGCAAACCAACCTCAAAAATAGAATAGTCCTTAGCTACTCCCGCTAAGACATTCTCTCTAACCTCCTATAACTGAGCATCTACCAATTGACCTTCTTTAATCCGCTCTAGCAGGGTCGGCTGCAGAGGAATATTGGCCAACCGGCCCACCACCAATTTTATCCCCGCTCTGACCATCTCATCTGCTAACTCTCTCTCGATCTGGGTGGAACTATATAACTGACATGGACCTCTCCGGCTCAATGCATCCACCACTACATTGGCTTTCCCCAGATGGTAAAGAATATCACAATCATAGTCTTTCACCAACTCTAGCCAACATCTCTACCTCATATTTAGGTCCTTCTGTGTGAAGAAGTACTTCAAGCTCTTGTGATCGGTGTATATCTCGCACTTCTCCCCATATAGGTAATGCCACCAAACCTTCAGTGCGAATACCACCACTGCTAACTCCAAATCATGGGTAGGATACCGCTGCTCATACTCCTTCAGCTGTCGTGATGCATAAGCTATGACCTTCTTGTTTTGCATCAACACATAACCTAAACCTAACCTCGATGCATCGCAGTAGACAACAAACTTCCCTTCCCCCGAAGGAAGACTCAATAGAGGCACGGTAATAAGTCATCGCTTCAATTCTTAGAAACTGTTCTCACACTTGTCTGACCAGATAAACTTCAAATTCTTCCGTGCCAATTCTGTCATCGGTGCCGCTATCTTCGAGAAGCCTTCCATGAACCGTCTGTAGTAACCCGTTAGACCAAGAAAAATTCGCACCTCTGAGGCGTTCTTTGCCCTTGGAAAATCCCTAAATGCCTCCACCTTAGATGGATCCACCTTAATCCCATCTGCACCAACAATATGTCCAAGAAATGTCACTTCTGGTAGCCAAAATACACATTTCTCAAACTGGGCATACAACTGATTCTCCCTCAATCACTGTAGAACCTATCGTAGATGTTGCTCGTGCTCTGCCTCTGAACTAGAGTACACTAAGATGTCATCGATGTAGACAACAACAAACTGATCCAGAAAGTCCTTGAACACTCTGTTCATTAGATCCATAAAGGATGCTGGGGCATTGGTCAAACCAAATGACATGACCAGAAACTCATAGTGCCCATACCTCGTTCGGAAGGTCGTCTTCGGTATGTCCTCATCCTTGATCCTCAGCTAGTGATAACCAGATCAAAGATTAATCTTCGAGAACACCGTCTTACCCTGCAGTTGATCGAACTAGTCGTCAATCCATGTTAGGGGATACTTATTCTTGATAGTCAACTTTTCAATTCCATATAGTCTATACATATTCTCAGAGTCCCGTCCTTCTTCTTCACAAAAAAAAAGTGGAGCACCCCATGGCGAGTAACTAGGCTTGATGAACCCCAAATCCAGAAGCTCCTGTAACTGTATCTTCAATTTCGTCAGTTCTGCCGGTGCCATCGACACTCTCTCTATCCCTAGCGCCAACTCAATAACAAACTGAATCTCCCTACGCAGCGCCAATCCAGGTAAGTCCTCGGGAAACACATCCAAGAACTCGTAAACCAATCTAGTCTCCTCTGGTCTTGTTGGCGAAACCCTAGTGGTATCTACCACACTAGCCAGGAAACAAATACATCCTCCCTATAACAGATCTCTGGCTCTCAGCGCTGATATCATGGGTATAAGGGGTCCATGCACCACTCCCACAAAGACAAAGGGATCCTTGCCCTCCGGCTCAAAGTTCACCATCTTCTTTCTGCATTCAATAGTAGCTCCGTATCTAACCAGCCAATCCATGCCTAAAATCATATCAATATCCTCCATACCAAACTCAATCAAGTCTAATGCCCGCCATCAACCATCACTGGCAGTGCTCTAATCCACCTCCTAGAAACTACCAGTTCTCCAGTAGGAAAGATGGTCCCAAACCCCAAAGTATAATACTCACTAGGTCTACATAGTCTATCAATTACCTTACTAGAAACAAACGAATGTGTAGCACCAGAGTCAATCAATACAGTAAAAGGAGAGCCATCGTAAAAAGCTGACCTGTCACTACCGAGGGACTAGCCTCGGCCTCCGCCTGCGTTAGGGTGAACACTCGAGCTGGAGTCAAGCTGTTCACCTTCCCTGCATCTCATTTCTTCATTGCTGGGTAGTCCTTCTTGAGGTGTCCCACCACCCTGCACACATAACAGGCCTTAGCCCGACACTCGCCCAGATGGCGTCTTCTGCACCTCGTGCACTCAGGATGGGTCCTCCATGTATCACCGCCTCCCTGACGGCCACCCTGAGTACCCGGCCCTCTCCTATTAGGACCAGGAGTGGACAAAGCATTAGGGGTCTTTCTCTTCAGATCACTGGGGCCTCCGTCCCTACCAGACCCAGAATATGGAGGCACCGCCCTGCGACCCTCCCGCCTTACTGCACTCTCCCTCCATATCTTATTCTCCGCTTCCTCAGTGGTAAGAGCCTTCTCTACAGCCTGGGCATAAGTAGTCCCCCAGGAACTGTTGTAATCCTCATATCTCGAGCTATCATAGCATTAAGCCTTCTAACAAATCTGTCCTACCTAGCTGCATCAGTAGGCACAAGATCTGGTGCAAACTTCGTAAGTTTGTCAAACTTCAGGGCGTATTCTGTAACTGTTAGGCTTCCCTGAACCAACCCCACAAACTCATTTACCTTCGCTGCCCCGATGGCAACATCATAGTATTTCTGACTGAATAGATCCTTGAATCCTTCCCAACCCAGTGTAGTAACATCTCTGGTCTGTGATGCCACTTCCCACCAGATACGGGCATCCTCTCTCAGCATATATGTGCCACAGGCCACTCTGTCAAGTCCTTCTACCCTCATGAAATCTAGGATAGTAGTAATCATGGTCATCCACTGTTCGACCTTTAGTGGGTCAGGTCCTCCCTCAAAGATTGGGGGCTGCTGCTTCTTGAATCGCTCATACAACGGCTCCCATCTATTCCCAAGCTCTACTGGCTATACAACTAGTACCACTGCAGGTGGCATAATAGGGGCAGCACTCCCTGATGGAGCCTGCTATCGCAGAATGCAGATCTGCTCATCCTGGCTCTGTAGCCGTGCTTGCATGTCTGCCATAAGTTGCTTCCAGTTCTCAGGGACTGGCGGAGGGGTCTGGCCCTAGTCATCATCTCTAGTCTGAGACCTAGAGCCGGATAGTCGCGTAGATTTTCTTGGAAGCATAGTTATCCAAGTTAATCTGCAATCAACGACTCGGTAGTTAGACTATGATGACAGGATAATAATCCTACCATGATCCACCATTGGAACTCAAACATCCACAAACAATCAATATATAACAGTTTATCCAAGTATTCAAATATTTTCATTCATATGCATAGCAATGCTAATAAGCACGCCTCAATATCGTCTCGCAATAGTCAAGGACCAATCCCTATCAGTGTCTCATGCTCCCTATTAATCAAGCAAATATCAGCATTCATATTCCATTCTAATTATTTAAGCACATAATCATGTATACATAATTACTAAACCCTGAGTCGAGCTTGTCTTTAACGGTGAATGTACTTGCCCAGCCAGTCTTCAGGAACCCTTAAACCTAGGATGCTCTGATACCAAGTTGTAACGCCCTAGATAGCCAAGACCGTTACACTGTGTGTTTATAAAGGTGCAAGACTTGCTAATCAAGTCATTTAGTTAGAAAAGTGTTACTAAAACTGTAGTTGAACTAGGGTTAAAATATTTCGGCCACAAAAGCTACATTCCTCATAATCAAACATTTTTACATGGGATCCAAAAAGTAATAACGGTAAAAGACAGTTTACAAAATTTCAGGATGAAAGTATAGCTACTAGCCACTTTAAGGGCAAAACAGACAGTTAGGCTTCCCGTCCTGTACTACTCCTCGGCCATGGCGGCCGATCAGCTGGCTATGTACATTCAACCCCAAAGCTCTCCATCTTAGGACTAGTCCACTTTGCCCTTACCTTTACTTGCACCACGTCGCACCCATGAGCCAAGGCCCAGTAAGAAAACACAACAATAGAGCATAATCATCAGTCAAACAATCAGATAATTCATACAGTGTAACCATACACTCAACAGTCCAAGACATCCATACAATCATGCATTCAACATACCAAGCTTATCAATTTTTTTTAACAACCAATTCACATATAACAATCAGGGTCAACACCCTTAGGTCGCACCCCTATTTATCCCACTGACTCCGGCCCGCTTAAACCGAGCTTAGTGAATATTAAGCTATCCTCAGATACTAGTGGCCGAGCCGGGCCTTGTGCGCAAATATTGATTCCAGCACCCTTAGGCCGTCTCTCACATGTCCCATGGCATAATACCATCTATGACATCATACAGATATAGAGAGCTCTTAGTCCCAACACAATCACATAACCGGGTGCAGTTTTCTTACCTTTGGTTTCCGGTAGCTTTGATCAATGATGACAACCCTCAAGCACGATCCCTTCCGAGCCCTAGCGTACACCTAGTCACAGTCACAAGTTAGAACCATACCAAACTTTAATTCCAAAACCTAACCTCGGGACCAATCCCGAGCCCTCGGGAAGCCCTAATTCCACAAAACAGGGTGATGGATTCAAACCTCAAGCCCCCGGGCAAAAACCCTAAGAGATATCCCAGAAACCCCCTTCTAGAAATAGGGTAGTGCTACAGCGCCATAAGGAGGGCGCTATAGTGCTACAAGCAGAGCCAAACAGCTCTGAAACATCAGGGCTTAGTGCTGTAACACCCAATGACTAGCGCTACAGTGCTAGTCACAACACAGCCCAACTTCAGGTTTCCTTCCTTTGAATTTTCCCTAGCCAAACCTCTCTGAAACTCAACCAAACTTCAACCATACCCCAAATGAAGCCTATCAACATCTCCAAATCACCCTAAATTATCTAACCATATGAAATTCAATCATATGCACCCCAAAATAAAGAAATCACCATGGTTGTGCCTAAAGCTCAAAACTCAGAAGAACAACAGAAATCTCATAACTTAAAGCTAAAACTTTTTACCTTTGATGGATGAATTCAACCTAGATTATCTTCCACACTTCCTTAGATTTCAACTCCTCAAATCCTTAGGCTTAATTCCCTAGAATTCCCACAGAAACTTAGCTTAGAAAACCAGTTCAAAACCAAAAACCAGGAACTGAAAAACAACCTTGAAACTTACCTCAAATGGACTGAATTACTCTTGCTAACTCCTCAAGCCAAACTAAGGGGCCAATTATGAAGTCTTAGCCTAAGTTCCTCTTAATTTCAGGCTTAATTTCCAGCAGAAAGGATGACAGAAAAACAAATCGATAGAGAGAGAAGAAGACTTTTGTTTTTTTTTTCCATCTTTTTTTTATTTTTCTTTTCCTTTGTCTCAGTCCTTCTTTTAGACTTCTACTGCTTTCTACACATTCCACTGAGGCAATAAAGCAAAATAATACTCATCCCTGCTTTTAACTCAAATGACCAATTTGCCCTCCCATAAATCCTAAGCCAATAAATCATTCTAAGGGCATTTTGGTCATTACGCCCAATTCCAGCTAATTCCTCGAATGTCTCTAATATTCACTGCTTACTTCCCAACACCTAGTTAATCTCCAACTATATTCCTCAATATCAAATAATCTCCAATATATTTCTTAAATTCCTAGAAATACCCCCAGGCTCACCCCGAGCTGGGTATAAATCCCTGCCGTGACTTTTTTGCTAAACTGCTCACTAGGATCGCCTCGAGTCACAAGCTAAAAATATATCCACATAATAATGTAGTCTCAACAATTTATCATTGATATTTACATTTATGCCCTCAACGGGCCAAAATTACGAATATGCCCTTCTAACCTAATCAGGGCCTACATGCATACTAATACACATAGTCATGCGTCACAGATTTCCAAATAGTCATATAAACATGCTTCTAATCATTTAAATAATATATAATCCAGTTATGCCCTCCCGACACAGTAATCAAGGCCCTTAAGCCTTATTAGTAAATTTGGGTGGTTATAGGTTTAACATTGGTTCAGGGGGAAAACCAAAGAGGTTGTTGGAATTCATAAGGCAGGAGTGTCTGCCTATCTGAAAGGACATAAGAACTTGTAAATTGTTAATTTTGGAATACAAAGTTCAGGGATGAGAGATTTGTATCTCTCCAAGTAAGTGTAGACAAGGAAAAGTACGAGGTTTACGATCTGATGTGTTTGAATAAATTTCGAGGATGAAATTATTATAAGGAGGGGATTATTGTAACGACCCAAAATTACTAATAAGGCTTAAGGGCCTTGATTAGTGTGCCGGGATGGCACAATTGGAAGTTATGTTAATTAATGGTGAAAATGCATATTATGTGATAAGCATGCTTATATGATTATTTGGATATATATGTGATGCATGACTATGCGTATTAGTATGCATGTAGGTCCTGATTAAGTTATAAGGGCATATTTGTAATTTTGGCCCACTGAGGGCATAAATGTAAATATTTGTGATAAATTGTTGAGACCACATTATTATGTGGATATATCTGCAGCTTGTGACTCAAGGCGATCCTAGTGAGCTGTTTAGCGGAAAAGTCACGGCAGGGATTTATACCCGGCTCGGGGTGAGTCTTGGGGTATTTCTTGGAATTTAGAGAATATATTGGAGATTATTTTTTATTGAGGAAAATAATTGGTGATTGGATAGGTGCCGGGAGGTAAGTGGTAATTATTAAAGACACTCGAAGAATTAGCGGGAATTAGGAGCAATGACCAAAATGCCCTTAGAATGATTTAAAGGTTTAGTTATTATTGGGAGGGCAATGTGGTCATTTGACTTAATAAGGGATAAGTATTACTCTGCCTTTTTACCCTTAGTGGAATGTTTAGAAACTAAAGGAATCTGAAAAAGAAAAGAAAAGAAGGAAGGAAAAATAGAACACTTGGAGCTAACCCTTCTCTCTCACTCGGTTGGCTATTCTTCTTCATTTCTTGAGGATGTTCTGGAGCCGTAACTCAGGGAGAGCTTGGGCTAGAGCTTGCAGTTAGGGTCTTTGATTAATCTTGAGGATTAGCAAAGGTTACTCACCCAATTGAGGTAAGTTTCAAGGTTTTCTTTAGTTTATGGTTTTGATGTTGAAATGGTTTTCTAAGCTGAGTTTTGATGGGAATTCTAGGGAGTTAAGCCTGAGGATTTGAGGAGTTGAAAGCTGAGGAGGTGTGGAAGATAACCTAGGTCAAAATTCTCCATTGAAGGTATGAAATTCTGGCTTTAAAGTTCTAAAGTTTCTAATGTTCTGTTGAGTTTTTGAGTTTCGAGCTCAATCATGGTAATTTCTTTATTTTGGGGAGCATGTGGTTGAGTTTGGTATAATTGGGTCATATGGGGTGAGTTATAGATGTTGGTAGGCTTGTTTTGGGGTATGGTTGAGGTTTGGATGAGTTTTGGAGAGGTTTGGTTCGAGGAAAATTGAAGGAAGAATTTTGGGGTTTGGCTGTGTTGTGACTAGCGCTGTAGCGCTAGTCATTGGCCGCTACAGCGCTAGGCCTTGTGGTCAGAGAGCTTTTTGGCTCTATTTATAGCGCTATAGCGCCCTCTTTATGGCGCTGTAGTGCTACCCTGTCTCCAGAAGATGATTTTTGGGTTATTTTTTAGGGTTTTTTCCCGGGGGCTCGGGGTTTGATTCCACCACCCCGTTTGGTGGAATTAGGGCTTCTCGAGGGCTCGGGATTGGTCCCGAGGCTAGGTTTTGGACTTGAAGTTTGGTATGGTTCTAATTTGTGGCTATGACTAGGTGTAGGCTAGGGCTCGGACAGGATCGTGCTTGAGAGTTGATTTCATTGAACAAAGCTAGCAGAATCAAAGGTAAGAAACTGCACCCGGTTATGTGTTAATGATGGGACTAAGAGATCCCTATATCTGTATGATGCCATAGATGGTATTATTCCATGGGACATGTGATAAACGACCTAAGAGTGCTAGAATCAATATTTGCGCACAGGGTGCGGCTCGGCCACTGGTAGCTGAGGACAGCTTAATATTCACTAAGCTCGGTTTAAGCGGGCCGGAGTCAGTGGGATAAATACGGAGTGCGACCTAAGGGCTTCGACCCTATTTAATATGTGAATTGATTATTAATGTTAATTGATGAGCTTGATATGCGGAATGCCTGATTGTGTGAATATTATGGATCTTTGAGTATATAGCTATGCTTTATGGGTTGTTTAGCTGTTGATTTGTAAATTGATTGCTTAATGGCTATGCTATGTTATTTGGTTTCTTGCTGGGTCTTGGCTCACGGGTTCTATGTGGTGCAGGTGAAGGCAAGGGCAATGTGGACCAATCTTGAGTTGGAGGCTTTGGGGCTGAATGTACATTGTCAGCTGATCGGCCGCCACGGCCGAGGAGTGGTATAGGACGGGAAAAGCCTAAATGTCTGTTTTGCCCATATAGTGGCTAGTAGCTAAACTTATATCCTCAGATTTTGTAAACTGTCTTTTAAACGTTATTACTTTTTGGTTCCCATGTTCAAAATGTTTAATTATATGGAATGTAACTTTCGTGACCAAAACCTTTTAACCCTAGTTCAATTATAGTTTCAGTAACACGTTTCTAATTAAATGACTTGATTAGCAAGTCTTGTACCTTTATAAACACACAATGTAATGGTCTTGTCTATCCAGGGCGTTACATATACACAAACTAACTGAACCAATTGTTTTTTCTATTAAAAAACTTAAATATATTTCTAAATTTATTTGAAATTTAAATTAAAAATTGGTAATTAAAAATCTATGCATAGTAACTCAATGCTTAATTATTAAAAATAATAATTAGTGTAAACACTAATTATGCAAATTAATTGAACTTTTCCAATTCTCAAAACTATATTTATTTAATTAAAAAAACAATTATTCTCTGTAGCCGAAATTAGGGTTTAAAAAAATAATTGAATAAATTTTAATTTAATGCTAGGATATAGATGGTTAGTTAGAGTCTTTGATTATGAAAATGTGCATTTACTATTTAAGATAGATTCAATATTTAAATTTTCAAAATAATTATTACTATAAACCCTAGTTATCTAAATTAATTGAACTTTCTCAATTCTCAATACTATATTTATTTATTTTAAAAATAATTATTCTCTCTAATAAATGTAGTTACCGAAATATGGGTTTAAAATAATAATTTAATAAATTTTTATTTAATTATAGGATATAGATAGTTGGTTAGAGTCTTTGAATATGAAAATGTGCATTTAATATTTAAGATATATTCAATATTTAATTTTTCAAAATAATAATTAATGTAAACCCTAATTATTCAAATTAATTAAACTTTCCCAATTCTCAATACTATATATTTTTTCGAATATTCTCTCTAACAAATGTAGTAGCCGAAATATAGGTTTAAAAAATTAATTTAATAAGTTTTTATTTAATGCTAGGATATAGATAGTTGGTTAGAGTTTTTAAATATGGAAATGTGCATTTAATATTGAAGATATATTCAATATTTAATTGTTCAAAATAATAATTAGTGTTGTAAAGTGCCCTACTCTACTATAATGTCCAAAAATCCGTAATGTGGCTTAATGCTTGGATTAGGGGGCCAGGAGGGCCATAATTGATTTATTATGCAATTATGGGATTAAATGAATGACTATATGATTATATGATGATAATTGCATGCATATGGGTTCACTTATTATTTGAAGGGCATTTTCGTAATTTGGCCCGTTGAGGGCATATCTGTATATTTATGCGCATGTTTATGATTTATGGAAGATACCACATTATAATGTGGATATGTTCGAGCTATTCGACATGAGATGATCTTAGAATACAAATTAGCTGTTTGGTCATAACGGGATTAATTTCTGGGCTCCGGGTGAGCCTAGAGGTAATTTGATGCTTAGTACATTACCGGGAATGAACGGGTAATGGGATATGATTTAATTATTATTTGAGAATATTAAGAATAACGAGAATTGGAGGACGTTAATTATAATTAATGGGATAGTTGAGAAATGACACTTTTGCCCTTGGTGGCTTAAAAAGGGATTAAATTGACATAGGGACATTTTGGTCTTTTGACCAAGGGATATATTTAAACTAGGTGGCTGGTTGTAGAAGGAATTAGACAGCCAAAAACAGAGTTCTCTTCCTCTCCCACGATTATCTCTTCTTCTTCTTCTAGGCTTGGAATTTTGAGGCAAGATTAAGGATTCAAGCTAGGGAATCAAGGCTTGTGAGCTTAGGTTATTGGTTCAACCATTGGAAGGGGTTCAATTCAAGTCAGGGGTAAGAATTTAAGCTTTATTTTATGGTTTTGCTCTGTTTTGGGTTAGTTCTTGAGCTTGAGAGTTTTGATCTTAGAAGTGGATATTTGGTGTGGTTTTAAATGATTCAAAGCTTGGGTTTTGTTGTTGGAATGGTGGATATGTTGTGTTGATGTTCGGTTTTGAGTTTGGGATGATTTGATGAAGCTTTGATTGAGGTTTGAATTGAGAAAATGGTAGGAGAGTTGGGTTTTCTGGGTCAAGTCGCGATTTGGACCCAAGCCAACGCCTTCCCTGGGCTCTGTTAGGCAGGCACGCCTCGACTTGATAGGCCAAGTAGCGACCCACCCCTAGTACCCCAGACAGATTGCTCTCTGTCTTGGGGGTGCGTCGTGACTCATTAGGCCAAGTCGTGACTCACCCCTTCCTTTTATGCCAGGGAGGAGTTTTTCAAGAGTTTAGGCTCGGGGTTTCATTTCATAAGGCTTGAGATCAAATATACTATCCGTTTTAGTACAATTCGAGGCCCCAGGAGCGATGTTTAGATTATAAACCCTTTTATTATTTATTTTTATTGATGGGATTTCATATTGGTTATGACTAGGTGACTGTTAAGGAACTTAAGGACCGATCGTTCTCAAAGGTCGTTCTTTTATTATTTCATGCTCAAACCAGAGGTAAGAATACCACCCCGTATGTGACATGCATGGTTATTGATGAGGCATGTTAAGTGCTCTATATATGGACATTGGTTGCATTGTAAATGCATATCAGCTTTGCTTATCTATGTATGGTGCTGACTTATTAGTCAGAGAATGGCAATGGTGTTTAGTATTGATCATGAAGCTGTGACTTATCAGTCAAGTTCAGCGATGATACTGAGCGTTGGTCGTATGGTATTGACTTAAGAGTCAAGAACAACATTAATGTGTTTAACATAGACTAGAATGATTAGATCTAATCAACATGAACATGAAATGCTTGATCGACCCTAAGTTCGATGAAAACTAAAAGCGATTGTCTAGTCTAAAACTAGTTACATAGAGCCAGGGCCAAAAGGCTCAGGTGACTGTAATGTCACGTGGCTTAGGGTGCGGAGCCCAAGTGTGTGACTCATTAGTCACTTATCTGATTAGGGTGCAGAGCCCAAGTGTGTGACTCATTAGTCACCTACCAAGTGTGTTACTCATTAGTCACTTATCTGATCAGGTAGGGCTGTAAGCCCCAGAATGATTACCAGAATCATTTATTGATATTCACTTATCTGATTAGGGCTACAAGCCCCAACATGATTAACAGAATCATTTATTGATGTTATATACATGCAGTAATAAGTTTTCTTGCTGACCCTTGGCTCATGGGTGCTATGGGGTACAGGCAAAGGGAAAGAAAAGCTCACCCAACCTTGAGTGGAGAGCATAGGTGACGATGTGTACATATGCGGTAGCTTCACCACCACAACCAAGGTGTTTCTCAGAGAAACTAGGGGTTAACCCTATTTTTGCTGCTTAGGTCAGCGGGTTGTAATTTTTACACTGTAATGACCATTTTGGATTGTAAATAACTTTGTAAACACTTTTATGGGCCCATGTACAGTTTTATGTTTTAAATAAAATATATCCATTCCTTTTGATCGAAATTTTCACCTTAGCCTATTAATAACACCTATATGCACGTTTATAACAAAATAACTCGTTTAACGAGTTAAGCACTATTTAAAGTCCACAGTAACAATCTTGGAGTAACTAGGGCATTACATCTACTCCTGTGTAAAATATCTCAATACTCATAAAAATATAGAAGAAAACCAATTAACATATGAAATCTAGTGGGGCCTTGATAAAACATGCAAGTTGTGCCAAATAGTTTAAAACAAAAATAAGTGTACTTATGCAACGTTTAAAAATAAATAAAGTTTAAGTCCCACTAATAGGTTTAAAACATTTAGTTCCATAACATTATTCTTTAAAATACAACACTTAAATTGATTGTTTATTCGTTCATAGGATACCTCCACGCCATACACACACTGATGTCGGAACTCCTCACATCACAGCGCTTGCCAAAGAGAAATCCTATTTATCACCTGAAGGGGGGAAAGTAATGGGGTAACCTAAAAGCCCAATAAGGAAGTATAAGCAACATACAAGGAAAAACACAATAAGAACATACTGTAATCGTGCGTCATAACCGTACATTATATCCTTACATCATCATACATCATAACTAAACGTCATCATCATACATCATAATTAAACGCCAACATCATACATCATAATCAAACATCATCATCATATTCTTTGTGAACATGGCACCTCTATTGTCCATGTCACTTCTTGAGGTAACTAGTAAAAGTATAAAACTGGAAAGACCTCCTTTGTGAGGTAAACAGGAGGCTCTGGTCCTTGAATAACCTTGGCGCATCTGCCCTATGAGTTACATCATATCCTTAGTAACTCGGGTTACGTCATATCATTAGTAACCCCTTTGTTGTGTCGCGTTCAACACGCTAACAACCATTTGTTTTTTCATACAACATACAAACACATGAAATCCATTTCCAACAACACAAAGGAAAACACATGTTGCACACACATTCATCATAGCATTTAAAGATAGAATTCCATACTTCAAATCTCATGGTCCTTCATCATACATAACATATCATTATTCTCATACAAACCATTCTTACCATTTCATCGCATAAACATAGAAATTTTATCTAACTTCCTTACCTCAAGTCCAAGCAAAGAAAAATGGGAAAAACTTCACAACGAGCCTATAATCATAATCAAATATTTCTCTTTAGAATCACATGTAAATTCTTGTGCCCAACACATATACCCCATGTGTGCATGGGCCATGCACACATGGTGCAAATTGTCCATTGATTCTAAACATGCACATTTTCACATAAAATCACAAAAGAATAATGCCAATTCTGCCTATTATCCATTTATGGTTACAAAGTAAAAATGATATGTTTGAATAATAGGCACGTATTTGAATGTAAAAGTGCATTTGCATGCGACATGCATACGTGGGAGCGTTGTTAAAAAGTGATGTTTTTAAACGATAATTTCTACATGCTCATTTCTAACCTCTTCAAGTAAAAAATTCAACAACATATTATTTTTACCATTATTTATTTAAGTCTCATAGTTGATTAAAATAATTCATTTAACGTCTCTAAATTTTTCATAAAATAATATATTCACTTATTATTTTAAATTGCTTAGAAACAATAAAACTTGTAATTATTTAGAAATACTTATAAAATTTCACATTTCCTTTAAAAAACAACATTTTCTTCTAAATTAATAAAATTACAAGATTAAGTGTGAGAAATTATAATTTAAAGTGTGGGAAAATATATTTTCACTTGTATTATTTAATACTTAAATTATGTAAGTGTAAAACCCATTACTTTTAAACAAAAATAATTATTTTAACTTAATAACATAAACTTTCAGCAACTATTTATTTTGTTTTAAAAAAAAACATAAATGAATTTAAACCCAAACATTTTCTCGTTAAAATAAAAAAAACTGCACTTAATGATAATGTGAAAATTCATGGTTACATTTTTAAAATATCAATTCAACATATACATAACTTAGGGTAATAATTTATTCAATATACTCACATTATTTATTTAATTTAAAAGATATTTCTTATTTTTAATCAAAACTTCCAGCAACTATTTAATCACTCAAAAATCATAAACTTGGATTAAATACTATATTTTCTTCCAAAAAAAAAACTGTAGGTATTAATTGAGTAAAAAAACCATTTTAAATGTGAAATAAAATACTCTTTTATTTACATAAAATCAACATATCTTTTGAGACATCATTTATTGTTTCACTAAATTTACTTACCAATTATACACAAATTCAGTAAGCATAAGTCTTCATAAAATTCATCTTTAATTCATTCTTTTCAAAAACTCAAACTATAATCTTCATGTATCACTAATATATCAATTTATAAAAGATTCAAGACAACCCTTCATTTAACAAATTAACCTAGCATGTTCTTAATATGCATAAGTGACACAAAATAAAAACAACACAACATGCATCAAACCCTATAGGCCGAAACCTCATCATCAACATTTCATGTTTCTTTTTGCATGTTACAAAAATATTGTGGAGAACACATTAATATAAAATAGATCAAGAAAACACTAAGCCCTAGCATGCATCTATTAACATCTTTAAAGGAACCCATTTAAAATCTTACAAACAACCTATCATGTTTCTAAGATTACATTTGGCATTAAAACATAAGATGAAACTAAGCATGCTTGGGCATCACCCCTAGGTCGAAACTCTCCTAGTCAAAAACAACCAAATCTTTTCATGTCTTAAAACATCATCATATATTAGTAGATCAACAACAAAAACTCTTGCATGCTTTTACATATAACTTTTAAACAAAACAAAACATAGCATCAAATCATAGGGGAAAACCCTAGGTGTCATAACATCAATATCACCAAATCAAACACACAAAAAGAATAGAAGTGGATCCATTACCCCTCTTGATTGTAAAATCAAGAACCCAAAATGATCACCACCTTTAATCAAACTCTCCAAGGGATTTCAAAAATCAAAACAAAGAGAAGAAGAGAGTTCTTAGCATCAAGAAAATAAAGATTTATCTGAGAGGATTCAAGCCACAAATCCAAGAACAATTATCTAAGACCTTCGAAATCGTCCTCTTCTCTTCTCCTTGTTTCTCTCTCTAGTTCTCATGCTCCCCCACTCTGTCTCTTTCCTCTTCCACACCAGCCACAAAATGAGTACCCAATACTCAGTGCTCACCTACTTATTTCCCTAAAGGTTTTTCAATCAAAACTAATAAAGGGAAACTAATCAAGCCTCTTCCCAAATCAAGGTAAATTACATATTGACCCTAATCAAGGGAATTAAATAAAATCAAATAAGAAAAGAAAAAAAAATTTCAATTCCCTTTCATTTTCCTGTGGTTGCCGTCCATACCCTCTCCCTCTTTCCTTTCTGTTTCTTTCTTTTTTTTTCCACAATTATTTACACTCCAAAATAAGCCAACCCATCAAATATACAATAATTAGAGAATCTTTTCCTTACCAATTTGTTGTACCCTAAAATTAGAACGAGTTCAATTACTTAGCTCGGGTACAGCTGGCAAATAAATATATAGAAAAATAGCTAGGTAGAATATTTGATTATTAATGATGTGAGAAGCTCGAGATTCAATCTAGTTCGTACATAGTATACAAGTTATTATCTAACAAACACTTAAGATAACAATCGAGTTTAAGACTCATAATGGTCAGATCCAACTTTGGGCGCTCTGAACTTACTACGAGCTCAGATTTAGGAAGTTGTTAAACACGGGTGAGATATTCAGCTCGTGAGAACCTAGAAAGAACACATACTGAAGGATCCTAGGAGATTCAAGGATTCTTTATACGCTCATTAATGACCAAGCTGTGTATCATATATCTATCATTTATTATTCGAGATAGCAGGAGTATATTTATTCTATTATCAAATCATATCCCAATGTAAATGGGAACAATATGTATTAATTATATGCCTTATTTAATTACGTGATTTATTTATGCAATTACCCAATCCATGGAATTCCCCTATAAATACTACGAATGTTGGACAAGAAGGGAGATGAGATATTTTTTGTATTACCGAAACTCTGCATAAATAGAGAGAGAAAAGTAATAATATTGACTCGTGGAGTAGGTGGATTTTAACCATTGAACCACGTAAAATTTATGTGCTTTTGAGTGAATGCTTACTATTTCATTACGGTTTATAATCTAGCACTACTCGACCCATTTAATTTCTTAATACACTGTTGGCAAAAAACCGCGTCAACAGTTTGGTGCTTTCATTGAGAGGAAATTAGGGCTTCACAAGTTCTAGTCGACTTTCATCAAGGTGTTCACTAGATCAATGCATGATAATGAGACAGAACAACCTGGTGGGCAGGAGGCCCATCACATCATTGTTCCCAATGAAAAGGGCCCGGATGTTCAACAACGTCTGAGAAAATAACTGGCGGGTCAGGACGATACTGGGAGTTCAACGTCACTACTGCCAAATCCTAATCCAGGATACCTGATTGCCGTCGAGATGGAAAATTCCCAGTTAAGGAGCTATCTCGCTAGGGAAAACATGCAGATTGAGGAGGTCTTAGCTCGGTTACTCCTCTTGCAACCGACGTTAATGTCGGAAAGAGGCAAAGTGGGTCTCATAAGTCCCATAGGAATAACTGGTCTAAACTGAGTTGATCTATCAGAACCGCCACTCCGTGTTCTATGCCTTCAGGGCAAAACCACCAGAATGCCCAGCCCACTGTTCATCATAGGGGTCATCATCAGCATGTCAGTTGGTCGGTCAGGACTACGACCCCAAGCTCCAAGCCTTCTTCAAAGATTCCCATAAATGCCCATAACAATCTGCGGGGAGGGGCTGGGACAAGCTTAAAAAGGCAAAATGATCCACCAATTCCCTCTGTACCACGATCAGAGCCCAAGGTATAGAGAACTAGGGATGTTGGAATAGAACCAAGGCGGGCTAATTTAGTCTGTCCTGATGGAACGAGGATAGCTTGGCCCATAAGACATCCTCCGTCACCTGTAAGACATACAACACCACCTCGTCCTCATTGAGATTTTCCAGCTAGTGGGAACAGTAGGAGAAATCCTCCCTTGTCTGTAAATACTTCCTCCCCACAAACACGTGCTGAGAACCTAGGTCCTCGATCTCAACCGCGAGCTATAAGTTTCGCAAACGGGAGATATTGGATGGAGAACCAGCATGGAGATAGGTCCAATAACGACTTGAGAAATCATCTGAGTTTAGCACAAAGTCCTCGATATGATCCACAGTCCGACCTGCGCAATCATTTGAACTCATAGAGAAGGTATCCCGCTCGGGATGAGGATGTTAGCTATACTCAGCATGAGGGAGGTTCGTCCATTGTACATGACAATGATAATGTCCTACATAACCAAGCTTGAACTTGGAGGGACAATCACTGGTCAAGCGTGTATAATAGGATGGGAGTTGTTGAACAGCCCCTAGCTAACCTATGGTCCAGGGTCTAAACCCTTGAAATACTGGCTCTAATTGAAGAGCAAATGAAAATAATTTTATCTAGGAAGGAAAAGGATGATTGCGACTCAGATAAGGAGCTCGAACCTTTTGCTCCAAACATCGCAGCGGCAACATATCCTACAGGCTTTAGGATGCCGCACATGTCGAAGTTTGATGGAGATGGAGATCTGTCTGATCACCTCAGAATGTTTAACACCATGATGATGGCCCACAATGTCGGGCTCGATCTAAGGTGCGTCTTGTTCCTTGCAACTCTAGTCGGACCTGGCAAGCAGTAGTTTAAACAATACAAGAGGCATTCGATAAGCTCGTGGAAGAAATTTTCCTCCGAGTTTAAAAAAGCATTCCAATCTTCGCAGGAAGCTCGAGTTGAAGTCGATTCATTGGCCAATGTAAAGCAACAACTTGGAGAGACATTGAAAGCATACCTGAGTAGATTTTCCAATGTTGTTGCATGAGCTAGGGACGCTGATGACAGCTCCAAACTCATGGCAATAAGAATGGGAATCCTCGTCGGGGGAGACTTGTGGCAAGAACTCAAAAGAAAAGGAGTTAAAAGCGTAGACGAATTTCTGGCCCGAGCTCAGGAATGGATAAACCGTGAGGAGGCATGAGCTTTTGTTACAGGAACTAGCCAGACCCCTATCCAACCCATTGGAGCGGTAACGGATGTTGCAGCTATGGCTCAAGCCATTACCCAGAATAACCAAGGGGGGAATAACAAAAGGAAGGGGAATGGTGAGGGTGACCAGAGTGGGACGATGAAAAACAAGTCTGTGGAGAGGTTCAAGCCTATTTATGCTACTTATACCAACCTAACGGACACCCGAGAGCGTATCTTATTGGCTAATTCTAGTCGCCTCCAATGGAAGAAGCCAGAACCTTTAAGAAACCAGAGGGCGAAGAAAGATCCTTCAAAATATTGCTGATTCCACAATGACATCGGTCATAACACTGTTGATTTTCAGCAGATGAAGGATGAAATTGAGACTCTCATTCAAGCTGGACCATTGGCCCAGTATGCTCGAAATCGGGTAATTCCCAATCAGCCTGCCGGGTAAAATTCTCAGTCAATCCCAGAAGCTCCAATAGGCCAATCTGGAACTTAGTCAAATCAGGTCGATCCTCCTTTAGTAGTAAGAGGAGATATAACCACTATTGCTGGAGGACCTCATTTGGCGAGCATAAGCTGCGGGGCCCAAAAGAGATACATCAATGAGTTGAAGACTCATAACGGAGTGGAGTTCGTCCCGGAGCAGCGGTTATCGAAACAACAACAATTGGAAAAACAACCAATCATTTTCATGGAAGAGGATGCTAGCCACATCTAATTCCCACACAATGATCCACTGGTGGTAACCGTGCAGCTCGCCAACTGAAGGGTACGGAGAATACTGGTGGATAACGGAAGCTTCGTAAATTTACTTTTCAGGTCCATCCTGGAAAAAATGGGACTGTCCGTATCCGATTTGAAGGCAACCTTAATAACGTTGTATGAGTTTTCGGGTGAAGGAACAACGACCATAGGGACAATCAGACTATTGGTGATATTGGGAGAAGAGTCAGGAACTGTCTCCAAAATACTCGAGTTTGTGGTAATTGATTGTCTAGCCGCATACAATGTGATTTTGGGTTGACCCGCGATGATGGAATTCGAAGCCATAACATCGATCTGACACCTGGCAATGAAATTCGCCTCAGCTTAGGGGATATGCATAGTTAGAGGAGATTAGCTCGCTGCTAGAAAATGCTATAGCATTTCTATGAAGGGAAAGTCACAACCCGGGCAGTAGGTGATGGTCATAAGTGAGGGAGGTGAGGAGTCCCAGGAAGTAGAAGTCACTCTTGGGACGGAAGAACCTCAAGAAGAAGATGGTAAGGTCGGTCGCCCAATGTGACGACATCGATCTGCGTATAGGTGAAGATAGATCTGAGCTCAAATCCATAGAAGAGCTCAAGGAAGTAAACATCCACCCGAAGGAAGATTCAAAAATTGTAAAAATCGAAAAAAATCTTGAAGACAAAAGAAAAAAAGAGCGGGTCAATTTTTTATGGAAGGACCTGGATGTTTTCTCCTGGTCGTACGAGGATATGGTGGGAATCAATCCGAGTATAATAATGCACACATTAAACATGGACAAGAGTGTGCCTGCAAAATCCCAAAAATGGAGGCTTTTGGGGACAGTACAAGCTGAAGCACCGTAGGAAGAAGTAGCTTAGTTACTAAAATGCGGGTTTATTAGGGAGGCAAAGTACCCGATCTGGGTTGCTAATCCTGTGCTAGTCTCGAAGCCGAATGGGAAGTGGAGAACCTGTATCGACTTCTCTGACATAAACAAGGCTTGTCCCAATGATTGTCTCCCACTGCCAAGGATTGACCAGTTGGTAGACACCACAACAAGTCACGAGCTCATGTCTTTCATGGACGCATATTCTGGATATAACCAGATCACGATGAACCCTACAGACCAAGAGCAAACCAGTTTCATGACTGAGCATAACTTATATTGTTACAAAGTTATGCCATTTGGATAGAAAAATGCCGGGGTTACATACCAATGCTTGGTCAACAAAATGTTCGCTAACCAGATCGGGAGAAACATGGAGGTGTATGTCGATGACATGCTTGTCAAGTCAAAGACTGCCAATAACCATGTATCTGACCTGGAAGAATGTTTTGGAATCTTGAGGAAATATGACATGAACTGAATCCCTGGAAATGCACTTTGGGGTGGCATTGGAAAATTTCTGGGGTTCATAGTCAACACAAGGGGGATAGAGGAAAATCCTGAAAAAATCAAATCGTTGTTAGACATGCCTTCACCCAGGTCCCGTAAGGAAGTTCAAAGCCTAATTGGAAGGGTGGCGACTTTAAATCGCTTCATTTCAAAATCCATTGACAAGTGTCTACCATTCTACAACTTGCTCAGAGGAAACAAGAAATTTGAGTGGACTGAAGAATGCAAACAGGCATTCCACAATCTAATAAAGCATCTAGCTGAACCCCCTGTACTATCTAAACCAACGTCTAGAGAGTCTCTCTTTCTTTACCTAGTCGTGACAGAAAATGCAGTCAGTGCCGTGTTAGTTTGAGAAGAAGACCATATGCAGAAATCAGTATATTATGTATGAAAAAGGCTTCTCAGAGCTGAATCACAATACCCACTGATAGAGAAGCTGACATTTTGTCTAATTTTGGCTTCCAGGAAGGTCCGGCCATATTTCCAGTCCCATTCTATCAATATCTTAACCGACTAACTTGTAAGGCAGGTGTTGCAGAAACCTGAAACGTCAGGACGTCTCTTAAAATGGGTCATTGAACTTAGCCAGTTTGAGATATTATACATGCCGCGAACTGCAATCAAGAGTCAAGCCCTTGATGATTTAATGGCTGAGTGCATTGGTTTTTTGGACGAGCTCATGAGGGAGCCAGTGTAGGAATTATGGAAAATCTTCACTGATGGATCGTCACACCAGAACGGATCGGGAGCTAGGATAATCTTAATCTCACCTAAAGGACATCGGTTCCATACAACTCTTAGATTCGTATTTCAAGCACCCAACAACGAAGCAGAGTATGAGGCCTTATTGGCAGGGTTGAGGGTGGCAAAGGAGCTGAAGGCGAAAGCCACCCAATGCTATAGTGATTCCCAACTAGTGGTAAATCAAATATTGGGAGATTATCAAGCTTGAGGCATCAATATGACGACCTACCTGGCTAAGGTAAAGGGGGAATTGCCTAAATTTGAGTTTAGCTCTGTTGAACAGATACATCATGAGGAAAACTCTAACAATGATGCTCTGGCATGCTTGCTACCAACAAAGAGGTTGAAGCATTGAATGTAGTACCGGTGGAGTTCTTGGGAAGCCCAAGTGTAACGGGAGAAACGGTGGAGGTCGGAATGATTGACATAAGACCGACCTAGATGACTACTATAATGGAGTATCTCACGACTGGAAAGTTACCTGATGGTAGAAAAGATGCAAGGAAACTACTTTACCATGCTCCATGGTATGTAATAGTTGATGGAATCCTATATCGACGAGGTCATTCATTGCCCCTCCTACGATGTGTTCTACCCAAGGAAGCCAAAACCATTTTACAAAAAATACATGAAGGTTTTTGTGGAGATCACGTTGGGGTGAAAAACCTAGTGCTGAAGGTACTAAGACAGAGCTATTTCTGGCCAACTCTAACGAAGAGATTCAATCTCGTATGTTCAGAGGTGCAAAAAATGCCAGCGTTTCTCCATAGTTGCTCG
Source organism: Humulus lupulus (assembly GCF_963169125.1). Taxonomy (NCBI): domain Eukaryota; kingdom Viridiplantae; phylum Streptophyta; class Magnoliopsida; order Rosales; family Cannabaceae; genus Humulus; species Humulus lupulus. The sequence goes on along the minus strand of NC_084797.1, from coordinate 40,439,324 downwards.
AGCTGCTTCAGTCGAGCTAACAATAATTTCATCCCCTTGGCCATTTGCAGTATGGGGAATTGACCTTATAGGTTCCTTACCTATGGGAAAAGGAGGAGTTTGATATGCGGTAGTGGCGATCGATTACTTCACAAAGTGGGTAGAGGCCGAACCTCTGACAACCATCACTTCAAAGATAGTTTTGGATTTCGTGGTGAAGAATATCGTATGTCGATTTGGACTCCCTAAAAAGATTGTATCAGACAACGGGACGCAGTTCAATAGTGATCTCTTCACTGACTTTTGTGAAAGATACGACATAACGAAGAGTTTCTTGTCGGTAGCATACCCACAAGCCAATGGGCAGGTCGAGGCTGTAAATAAGAACCTCAAGGCGAGCCTGAAGAAAAGGTTGGATGAAGCCAAAGGATTATGGCCCGAGCAGCTCCCACAAGAACTTTGGGCCTACCAAACTTCTCATTGAACCTCCACGGGACATACTTCCTTTTCCCTAACCTTCGAAAGCGAGGCCATGCTTCCGATAGAGGCAATGGTGGTTACTCACAGGCAGAGGACATTTGATCAAGATCAGAATAATGAGCTACTCAGTGCCTCCCTCTATCTTATCAAAGAAAAATGAGAGGAATCACAATTATAGCTCACCCATTATCAACAAAAGATCACTCGTTACTTCAATTCAAAAGTCAGGGGATGCAGACTCGGATTAGGCGATCTGGCTCTCCAAAGGGTCTTTTTGGAAAATAAAAATTCCCAAGGATGGTGTGTTAGGCCCGAACTGGGAAGGACTGTACCATATCGTAGAGGTCTCATGCGAAGGAACTTTTAAGCTTGCCCGACTAAATGGGGAAATAGTCCCACAGACCTGGAATGCTCTCCATTTGAAAAAGTATTATCAATAGTATTTCCATCAATGTATGGATTATTTATTAAAGTTGTTTAAATTAAATAACACATGGATTATTAAATAACCAGTACTTAGTTTTATTATTACGAGCTCGTGTTCTCACATTGTAAAAGCAACCAAGAATGTTTATACGTTTTGGTTACTTGGGGGGCACATAACCAAGGTGAATTTTTGAGAAAATTAAGCTTGCTCAGACAAAGATTAAAAACATAGATGCTTGGAGAAATTGATTATTCAAAGGTTTTTTAAACCTCGAGTTTTCAATAAACCTACCGCGAACTAAGTCTAAAAAATCATTAAAAACCCTAGATATAACTAGATTTGAGGCCTGATTCTTAATAGGTATGACACAAATAAGGGAGAAAAATCTTGGATACAACCAAGATATTAATAAAATCTATCTCGATCTAAAAGTCAAACCCTAAGATTTCGAATATACAAGAGTCTAAGGATTCATAAGTTAGGGAAAGACAAATAGATCACAAGTTAGGTGTATATTAAAAAAAAAAATATTGTCATCTCGAGGAGAAAAAACTTTAAACTAAGCCTGAAGGCAATTGTTTTGATCCCAAGGGAATGTTACAGAAACTTTTAAAAAAATAATAACAATAAAAATCTTGAATAAAAGTCATTGGGCTCCGTCAGCACGCTCCACCGAGGTCACCTCCTCACAATCTCCCTCTGCAGCTCTGGAAGCCTTACCAGTCTCCGAGGGTTCCTGCGAAAACTGAATCTTGAATCTAGTAGGATATAGGTCCCACCGCTCGGTTGCATGAAAGAGAAGTTCCCGTCCTGGTTAAAAGCCCAGGGTAAAGCATCTCCTCCATTTACGATGAGGACATTGCAGCTTCCTCCTTGGCTTAACCTCGGCCTTGATCAACTTTTTTTTTGAATTCATCGTTGTAACGCCCTGGATAGCCAAGACCGTTACACTGTGTACTTATAAAGGTGCAGGACTTGCTAATCAAGTCATTAACTTGAAAACGTGTCACTAAACATGTAGGATCTAAGGTTAAAAAGGTTTTGGTCTTAAAAGACTCATTTCATATATTTATACCATAGAAAGTATGGGATCCCATACAAAATGAAGTTAGAATAAGTTTACAGTCTCCCAAAAGTACAAGTATATCCACAAGCCATACTAAGGCAAAACAGACAATCTCCAGGTTCCATGTCATTGCCTAGACCTCAACCGTGGCGGCCGAGCACCTGGCTATGTACATTCCGCTCGTTGAGCTCTCCAGTCAGGGCTGATCTAACTTGCCCTTGTCTTTACCTGCACCACGTAGCACCCGTGAGCCAAGGCCCAGCAAGAAAACATCATAGAAAACTCAAACAACAATAACAGACAAATAGCTTAGTAAGCATGTATACTCATCAGATAATCCACAACAGATAATCAGCATATACAATCCAATACAAGATACATTCTATCACATATAATATTCATATCACATAATATTCAGGGCCGACGACTTAGGCCGCACCCTCTGTTTAACCCACTGACTCTGGCCCGCTTAAACCAAGCTCAGTGCATAATAAGATGTCCTCGGCTACCAGTGGTCGAGCCGCGCCCTGTGCGCTAGTGAGACCCTTGGCACCCTTAGGACGTTGGTTCACTAAATGTCTTGCATGGCATAATACCATCTTTTCAAGCTTCTACAATAGGGAGCCCTTAGTCCTGTCACATATATTCAACCAGGTGCAGTTTTCTTACCTTTAGTCTGTACGGTTATCGAATTACGAGCAACGCCCCTCAAGCATGATCCGTTCCTGAGCCTAAGCTTTTATCACCTAGTCACAACCAAAGTATAGGGTTTCATAAATACTCAAATATAGGTTTCTAGTTACAAAACTAACTCCCAGGACTCCTAATTCCACCAAGCACGGTGGTGAAACCAAACCCGAGCACACTAGACCACTTTCCCATGCTTAAAACCCTCAAAATCTCAAGTGTGCAACCAAGGGCTGCGGCCCCCAAAGCCTAGCTGCGGCCCTTACCCAAAACAGAACCTACCCCCACAATGAACCACACATGTGCCGCAGCCCTAGCCTTGGGCACCGTGGCGCGCCCCCTTAGCCGAGCCCCCTTGGCTTCCTTGCATGCTAGGGTCGCAGCGCTCTAGAACAGAGTCGCGGCCCTCCCCTTCGAACCCAGATTTTACACCATTTCAAAGCTCAAAACCTTACCTTAAACCATCCCAAAACTTCCCAACTCTTAACCAATTAATTCCCAACTTCTTTAGCATGATCTAAACAACATAATTCCCAAGAAAACACAGCCTAACACTATAATCTCCTCCTTTCCATTTCTGAAACCCAAGTGCTACAAATACTCAAGCCAACCACTCAAACTCAATTTAAAACCTCTAAACTTGGAGTTGAAATTTACCTTTGCTGTAGAATCACTTCACCAAGCTGTGGCCAAGATAAACTCCCAAGTTTTCCCTCTTAATTCTGCCTTAGAACATCAAAACTTTACTTGTTTTAGCACTTAACTAAAACCCAGCTAGAACTCAGAATTCAACCACAGAAAATAGAGTTAGATGCTTACCTTAATCCCTGCTTTAGTTCCTTGATTTCCCCTGAGCTAAACCTCCAAATTCTCACCACCAAACTCAGAAATCCCAACTTGTTTCCCCTGTTTTCTGTGTTCTTTTTCCTTTCCTTTGTTTTCCCTTGAGCGTGAGAGAGAGAGCTGAGACTAAGTGTTTAGTCGGTTTGTATTTTTTCTAAAGTCTTCCTAAGGTCTATCTAAAATATTAAGTTAACCCCGAGGCTCGGGGTACCGGAACCGTCCCCGAGGCCAAAATGGTAAATTCCCCCATTATTCCTGCCTAGACATCCTAACCTCAAATATATCTCCATATATTTATTTTTATGACCTGATAATCCATATCACTACCCGCTATCTAAAAGTACCCTCGACTTATCCAAAGTCTTATCTTAAGCCCCGTTGTGACTTTTCCTTCTATCTGACCCTAGAATCGTCTTGAGTCATGCTTAGTGAACCTGTCCACATAATAATGTGGTTCTCACATATATCACATATCATATTACCACATATTATAATCAATTATCATATAAACATTATTAAACATATAATTACTCATTAATTCACAATTATTCCATTAATGCCCTCTTGGCACACTAATCAAGGCTCTTAAGCCTTATTAGCGTATTTGGGTCGTTACAATCGTTCTCGCCCTGAAGCGTATCAACACAGTGACTCGCCTCCATGACCTGAGCATTAGAGGTGGACAGGGCGACCTTCGCAGAGCACTCACCCTCTTTAGAAGAAATAAGAGCATCTTTGGCAGACTGCTCACTCTCTTGGGCAACACTCAAGGCGGCTCTGGCGGCCTGTTCATTCTCTTGGGCAGCAGTTAAGGCAGCTCGGAGTTCCTCGTTCCTGGCTTTAACACGAGCTATGCTTCGGTATTGAGCCAAGATAGACTGCACAATAACAAAGCAAGTAAAAAAAACATAATAACAAAAGAGGAAAGGTTAGGAGTGGGAAAAGGACTCACTGTAAGGTTCATCCCCATAGCAGATTCGAGGACGTCTTCCTGGCTGCGCTCTTCTATGGCCCTCAAAATTCCTAGCGCTAGCTTTGTACACATGGCCCACCATATGGATTTCCGTCTCATACACGATACCCCGAAAAGCCTCAGGGATCTAGTCCAGATTGTGTGGCTCGACCGGGATCCGGATGATGGGAATCTCACTTTGAATGGGGGCCTCGGTTTAAATCACTTGAGGATGTGAGGAAGGCATGTGTCGAGGAGGAGGAGGAACTTGGTGAACGGTAACCGTTGTTACCGGAGTTGAGGGGAGCTCTCTTGGGAGGGGACTTTGTGATACCCCCCCCGGTCTTAGGGGTGGTTTTCTTTGCCACCCTTGGCCTTTTTACCACAGGACCAAATCCGAACCCTCCGACCTTGAAGGCACCCCTTAAATTTTGAGCTCCCGGCAACTCCTTCTCTTCACCTGAAAAAAGGAGCGAATAAAGGATTCAGTACACAGGAGTAATGCTTCAAAGATATTATAAATGAAAGAAAAAAATAACAAGAATCCTACCCTTCAGGCAAGAGGAGGAAGATATTACGATCAGCTCGAGTGTATTGACCGGGATAGGCACAACCTCTAACTCTGGGATTAACAGAGGGGAAGACGAACCTAAAGATATGATCTCCTGGATCCTAGGGGGTTCAGGTCCTTCCTCGGGGCTGGACTCATCTCGTACTGCCTAAAACCAGAAGCAAATGCACCTTGGAGCAAGGAAGGCCAGGACCTATTGTTTGTCCCATACTCCTCACAGATGGTGGATCTAAAGTGTAGTGTATTATCAACTATGACAATGATTTTGGGATAACTATGATCATAGCGTACCACCAAATGATCCACGCATTGGAGGAGGGTTTTGTTTAGGTCTGGATCGGTAGGGTGACGACTAACGAGTTGGTTAGGGTTAAAACAGATTAGCCTATAGCTAGCCGTAGCTCGGTCTAACTCTATGAAAGGGTATGGGTTACCTTAGCCAGAGGGGTCGGCTGCTGCCCCAGACGCAGCTCGCTCAGAATCGGGCCCCTGATTATGTTCAGGAGCTCGCCTTTTTTGCACAAGTGGTGCCACAATTTCTTCCTCCTCGGCGTCCTCATTGGCTGGTAAGGACTCTAGAAAATGGGGAGCTAAGAGATGACGGGAGGTGGAGCTCGAGTCCTCAGAGCACATCCCTGACCCTTGCTGGTTAATTTGCAAGCCAGCATGGTGGCGTCGTTCAAGATCTGGCGATAGTATTTTTCCTAGTGAGGAAGACTAGACAAAGTCTTGTATTGACCCAAGGGTCATAGATCATCCTGTCCTCGAAAATATAGCTGCACAAGGAGCAAACTCGGTCAGAAGATATAATTTTTTTTTACAATGAAAGTGATAAAAGTTCACGTGCTGAATTCACAAAGATAGAAGACTTACGAGGACATTTGAAGTATCGATGGTCGCAGTTTTTGTAACGCCCTGGATAACCAAGACCGTTACACTATGTGTTTATAATTGTGCAAGACTTGCTAATCAAGTCGTTTAGTTGAAAATGTGATCCTAAAGTCATAATCGAGCTAGGGTTAAAAGATTTTGGTCATGAATGGATAATTTTTCATTTTAATAAACGTTTAGTACATAGGATCCAAAAAAGAGGATTTAAAGGACAAATTTAGGTTTTTCCTGTCCCTGTACTATCCATCAGCCGTGGCGGACGAGCAGCTGACAATGTACATCCCGCCCCCAAAGCTCTCCAACTCAGGATTGGTCCACCTTACCCTTGGCTTTACTTGCACCACGTTGCACCCGTGAGCCAGGGCCCAGCAAGAAAACCAAATAGCATAGCATAAACAATACAGACAATCAAATGATCCATAAGGCAGTTAACCAAGTATTCAACATGTTATGACAGACACATAATCAGTGATGGAAATCAATGAATCACAAGCCATTCATCCCAGTATTCAACGAGCCATAAACATCAGGTTAAAAATAGTAAACATATCATAATCATCATACAATACTTAGGGTCGACGCCCTTAGGCCGCACCCTCTATTTAACCCACTGACTCCAGCTCACTTAGGCCGAGCTCAGTGTTAATCTTAGCTGATCCCAACTCTCAGTGGCCGAGCCAGGTCCTATGCACAAATATCAACTCTGGAACTCTTAGGCCGTTTATTTAATGCTCTTATGGCATATCCTAATCAAACAACATTTGTATACAATCATAGGGAATCTTAGTCCCAACATAGCAACACAAAATGGTGCAGTTTTCTTACCTTTAATTCCGAGCGTAGAAGGTGAAATGGTTCTGAGCACGATCCTTAGCCCCGAGCCTTGGTGATATACCTAGTCAAAAGAGCCAATGGGTATCCATCAAATTCTAATCAAAATAAAATACCTAGGAGATCGAAACTAGCCTCTTGGACCTCAATTTCTACTAAACCAAGTAGTAGAAATTGTCCCGAGCGCCTAGGTTTGAACCCCTGAGCCCTACCAATTCTTGAAACAATTCTAAGGCTAAAAATCCCCATGCGGGTCGCGACTTGCCCCCAAGTTAGAGAGCAAGGACCCCAGCCAAGGAGGTGGCTCACAACTTGGCCTAGTGGGTCGCAGCGTGACCCCTTCGAACCCAGAAAAAATGGGTTTTCCTCCTCCTACTTCCCAGCCAAGAACATCAAATTGAACCCAGAATTTTCCCTATCAACTCCCCTCAATTCAACACTAAACCAACCACAAATTCAAGAGTAAATTACACATTTTAATCACACAAAACCTTAGCAGCAATACCCGAATCACTGTCCTAATCCTTCAACTATTATCACCTCACAAACTCAGCCAAATTCCTCACTCAATTCATACTCAAGAGCTCAAAATTCTACCTAAACTACCCAACAAAACACAGAGATTAAAACCAAGGTTCTTACCTCAAATTGTAGCCCAACTTCCCAACAGAATCCTTGCACCAATTCAGCTCAATTCCATGAATATTCCCCTATTTTCCAACTCCAATTCTCAGCTTGATTCCTCTTCAATTCCTTTAAAGATCCCCAGCCCAAGTCTAGCTTATGCACCCCTTTGAATCCTTAGCTTCAAATTTCATCAAGGGAGAGTGAGAGAGAGGGAGTACGTGAGAGATGAGAGAGGGTGAGCTAAGAGCTTTCCTTTATCTTCTAGTCCTCTCTATTTTCCTAAGACTGAATATACCTCTTCTAAGAAAAGACCATTTTGCCTTCCCAGAAAACACTTAATCCTTTAATCAATCTATGGTTATAATAGTCATTTTCTTCCAATCCCCACTAATTCCTCAAGTGTTCCTAACATTTATCAATTAATCTTGTCCTCCAATTATTTATCCAATGTCTAATAAATCTCGATATATTTTCTAAATTCCCAAAAATACCCCCAGGCTCCCTCGAGCTGGGTAAAATATCCCCACCATGACTATTTCGCGAATCCGCTCGCTAGGACTGTATCGAGCCATATACTGCAAATATATCCACATAATAATGTGGTCTCAACAATTTATCACATATAATCACATTTATGCCCTCAACGAGCCAAAATTACAAATATGCCCTTAGAAGCTAAACAGGCCCACATGTATATTTAATACTCCGAAACATGCATTTCACATATCCACATAATCATATAATCATGCATTTAATCATTAAATCACTCATATAGCAATTATGTCCTCCCCGTACACTAATCAAGGCCCTTAAGCCCTATTAGTGATTTTGGGTCGTTACAACTATCCCCTCCTACTGAGAATTTTATTCTCGAAATTTACCTGAAGAACTCGGGATACTGATCCCACATCGCTGACTCAAGTTCCCAAGTTGCTTCCTCAACCTGTCTATTCCTCTATAACACTTTAACTAGAGGAATCATCTTGTTCCGTAAAACCTTATCTTTTCTGTCTAAGACTTGAATCAGTCACTCCTCATAAGATAAATCTATCTGCAATTCCAGGTCCTCATACTTCAACACTTGAGTTGTATCCGAGACGTACTTCCGAAGCATAGAAATATGGAATATGTCATGAACTCCTGACAATGACGGTGGCAACGCTAACCTGTAAGCCACCTGCTCGATCCTCTCCAGGATCTCAAAATGTCCAATAAATCTAGGGCTTAGCTTGCCCTTCTTCTCAAACCTTCTCACCCCTCGCAGTGGTGAAACTCGTAGAAACATGTGGTCCCGAACCTGGAACTCCACGTCCCTACGCTTGGGATCAGCATAGCTTTTCTGTCTGCTCTACAAAGCGAGCATTCGATCTTGGATATTCTCGAAAGCCTCATTAGTCTTCTAAACCATGTCTGGTCCCATATACCTCCTCTCACCCATCTAATCCCAATGAATGGGTGATCTACATCTCCTCTCATAGGGAGTTACTCCAATCGTTGATTGATAACTATTGTTGTATGAAAACTCGATCAACGAGAGATACTTACTCCAAGACCCCTCAGAGTCTATCACACATGATCTAAGCATATCCTCCAATACTTAAATCGTCCTCTCATACTGTCCATAAATTTGAGGATGAAAGGTCGTGCTGAACTTCAACTGAGTCCCCATAGCCTTCTACAATCCAACCCAAAACTTGGAGGTAAAGATAGGATCCCGGTCTGACACTATAGACTTGGGAACCCCATGGAGACTTACAATCTCCCTCACATACAACTCCGCATACTGATCTATAGTATAAGTCATCTTTACTGGCAAAAGTGCGCTGACTTGGTGTACCTGTCTACTATTACCCACACAGAGTCTTGCAGCCCCACTGTCCTGGGTAAACCTCCCACAAAATCCATCGTAATATCCTCCCACTTCCACTCGGGAATACCCAAAGGTTGTAGCAACCCCGCTGGTCGCTGGTGCTCAGCCTTCACCTGTTGACAGGTCAAAGACCTAGCCACGTACTCCATGACATCCTTCTTCAACGTCCGTAGATCCTGATGCATCTTCGTGATGCCTGGATGGAGTGAGTATGGCGTAGTATGGGATTCATCCAATATCTCGCATCTAATCCCCATATCAGTCAAAACACAGATCCGACCCTGATACCATAGTAAACCATTCTCAGAAATGGAATAGTCCTTAGCCACTCCCACTAAGGCATTCCCTCTAACTTCCTGCAACTGTGCATCAACTAACTAACCCTCCTTAATTCGATCTAGTAGGGTCTACTACAAAGTAATATTGGCCAACCGGCCCACCACCAACTCTATCCTTGCTCTGGACATCTCTTCTGCCAATTCTCTCGATATCTGAGTAGAACTAAACAACTGTCCCGGGCCTCTCCGGCTCAATGCATCCGCCACTACAATGGCTTTCCCTGGGTGGTAAAGAATATCACAATCATAGTGCTTTACCAACTCCAGCCAACATCTCTACCTCATGTTCAGGTCCCTTTGGGTGAAGAAGTACTTCAAACTCTTGTGATCGGTGTATATCTCGCACTTTTCTCCATACAGATAATGTCACCACACTTTCAGTGCAAATACCACAGCTGCTAAATCCTATTCATAGGTAGGGTACCACTGCTCATACTCCTTCTGCTGCCATGATGCATAAGCTATAACCTTCTCATTCTGCATCAACACACAGCCCAAACCTAACCCCAACACGTCACAATATACCACAAACTTCCCTCTCTCTGAGGGAAGACTCAGCACAGGTGCTGTAATAATTCTTCGCTTCAATTCTTGAAAGTTGTTATCATACTTGTCTAACCATACGAACTTCAAATTCTTCTGTGTCAATTTTGTCATCAGTGCAGCAATTTTCGAGAACCCTTCCATAAACCGTCTATAGTAACCCGCTAATATGAGGAAACTCCTATCCTCTGAGGCGTTCCTTGGCCTTGGACAATCTCTAACTGCATCCACCTTAGATGGATCCACCTTAATCCCATCCTCACCAACAATATGTCCAAGGAATGTCACTTCTGGTATCCAAAACTCACACTTCTTAAATTTGTTGTACAAGTGGTGCTCTCTTAATCTCTGCAAGACCTGTCGAAGATGTTGCTCATGCTCTGCCTCTGAACTGGAGTACACTAAGATGTCGTCGTTGAAGACAATCACAAACTGATCCAAGAAGTCCTTGAACACCATGTTCATTAGGTCCATGAAGGCTGCTAGGGCATAGGTCAAACCAAATGACATGACCAGAAACTCATAGTGTCCATACCTCATTCAGAAGGCCGTCTTTGATATATCCTCATCCTTGATCCTCAGCTGGTGATAACCAGATCGAAGATCAATCTTCGAGAACACCGTCTTTCCCTGCAATTGATCAAACAACTCGTCGATCCTTGGTTGAGGGTACTTATTCTTGATGGTCAACTTGTTCAACTCCCTGCAGTCTATACACATCCTCAGAGTCCCGTCCTTCTTCTTCGCAAACAAAACTAGAGCACCCCATGGCGAGTAACTAGGCCTAATAAACCCCAAATCCAGAAGCTCTTGTAATTGTATCTTCAATTCTTTCAGTTTCGCCGGTGCCATTCTATACAGTGCCCTCGACATTGGCTCTATCCCCGGTGCCAACTCAATGACGAACAGAATCTCCCTATGCGGTGGAAGCCTTGGTAAATCCTCAGGGAACACATCCAAGGACTCACGAACTAATCTGGTCTCTCCCGACCCCATTGGCAAAACTCTGGTAGTATCCACCACACTAGCTAGGAAACCTATACAACCTCCTTGTAATAGGTCTCTAGCTCTCAGCACTGATATCATGGGTATGCAGGGTCCACATATCGCACCCACGAAAATAAAGGGATCCTCTCCCTCAGGCTCAAAAGTCACCATCTTCTTCCTGCAATCAATGGTAGCCCCATATCTGACTAGCCAATCAATCCCTAGAATAATATCAAAGTCATATCAAAGTCTTCCATACATAACTCAATCAAGTCTACTGATAGCTCCATACCATCAACCATCATTGGCAGTGCTCTAATCCATCTCCTAGAAACTACCAGTTCCCCTGTAGGCAATATAGTCCCGAACCCCGCGGTATAGTACTCACTAGGTCTACACAATCTATCAATCACCTTAATAGAAATAAATGAATGTGTATCACCAGAGTCAATCAATATAGTAAAAGGAGAGTCAGCGCTAGAAAGCTAGCCTGTCACTACCGAGGGACTAGCCTCGACCTCTACCTGTGTCAAAGTGAACACTCGAGCTGGAGTCAAGCTGTCCACCTTCCATGCTTCCCTTTTCTTCACTATTGGGCAGTCCTTCTTGAGGTCTCCCACCACCTCGCACACATAGCAGGCTCTTGCTCGACACTCGGCCAGATGGCATCTTCTGTACCTCGTGCACTCTGGGTAGCTTCTCTATGCATCACTGCATCCCTGGTGACCACCCTGAGCATCCATACCCCTCCTATCAAGACCAGTAGTGCTCGTAGTGTCAGGGACCTTCCTCTTCAAATCATTGGGGCCTCCACCCCTACTAGATCCTAGGTATGGAGGCACCACCCTACGAACCTCCCGTCTCGCAGCGTTCTCCCTCCAAATATTATTCTTCGCTTCCTCAGTAGTAAGAGCCTTCTCAGCAGCTTGAGCATAAGTCGTCCCCCTAGGTACTGTTGTAATTCTCACATCTTGGGCTATCATAGCATTAAGCCCTCTAATAAATTTGTCCTTCCTAGCTGCATCAGTAGGCATAAGGTTTGGTGCAAACTTCGCAAGCCTGTCAAACTTCAAGGCGTACTCTGTAACTGTCATATTTCCATGTGCTAACCCCACAAATTCATTCACTTTCGCTGCCCTGATGACAACGTTATAATACTTCTAACTGAACAAATCCTTGAATCCATCCCAACCCAGAGTAGTAACATCTCAAGTCTATGATGCCACTTCCCACCAAATGCAGGCATCCTCTCTCAGCATATATGTGGCATAGGCCACCCGATCATTACCTTCTATCCTCATGAAATCTAGGATAGAAGTAATCATACTCATCCATTGTTTGACCTTTAGTGGCTTTGATCCTCCCTCGAAGGTTGGAGGATGTTGCCTCCTCAACCGCTCATACAGTGGCTCCCACCTATTCCCAACTTCAGGTGTCTGTAAAACTGGTGCCATAGCAGGTGGCATAACAGGTGCAACACTCCCTAACGGAGCCTGCTATCTCAGTAGTTGAATATATTCTTCCTAACTCCGAAGCCGGGCTTGCATGTCTGCAAGTATCTGTTGCCAGTTCTCAAAGACTGGCGCAAGGTTCTGGCCCTGGTCATCATCTCTAGCCTCAGACCCAGTGCTGGCTAGTTGCATAGATTGCCTTGGACGCATAGCTATCCAAGTTTTTTTGCAATCAATGACTCAACAGTCAGACTATGATGACAAGGTAACAATCTTTCCATGATTCACCATTGGAACTCAACCAATCACAAGCAATCAAGATATAAACAATTGTCCAAATATTCATCCACAAGCAACAACAATACTAATAAGCATGCCTCAATATCATCACACAACAGTTAAGGGCCAGGCCCTATCAGTATCTCATGCTCCATATTAATCATACAGATTAAAGCATTCATATTCCTTTCAAACACTATAGCATATAAGCATGAATATACAATTACCAAAGCTTGAGTCGAGCTTGTCTTTAGAAGTGAGTGTACATGTCCAGCCAGTCTTCAGGAACCCTTAAACTTAGACGGCTCTGATACCAAGTTGTAACGCCCTGGATAATCAAGACTGTTACAATGTGTGTTTATAATTGTGAAAGACTTGCTAATCAAGTCGTTTAGTTGAAAATGTGACCCTAAAGTCACAATCGAGCTAGGGTTAAAAGATTTTAGTCATGAATGGATAATGTTCATTTTAATAAATGTTTAGTACATGGGATCCAAAAAGCATGGTTTAAAGGACAAATTTACAACTTTCAAAAGTTAAATACAAGCAAAGGCCACTCTAATGGAAAAAATACTCATTTTAGGTTTTTCCTGTCCCTGTACTATCCCTCAGTCATGGCGGACGAGCAGCTGACTATGTACATCCCGCCCCCAGAGCTCTCCAACTCAGGATTGGTTCACCTTACCCTTGCTTTTACCTGCACCATGTAGCACCCATGAGCTAAGGCCCAGGAAGAAAACCATATAGCATAGCATGAACAATATATACAATCAAATGATCCATAAGGCAGTTAACTAGGTATTTAGCATGTTATGACAAAGACATAATCAGTGATGGAAATCAATGAATCACAAGCCATTCATCCTAGTGTTCAACAAGCCATAAAAATCAAATTAACAATAGTAAACATATCATAATCATCATACAATACTCAGGGTCGATGCCCTTAGGCCACACCCTCTATTTAACCCACTGACTTCGGCTCGCTTAGGTCGAGCTCAGTATTAATCTAAGTTGATCCCAGCTCTCAGTGGTCGAGCCACGTCTTGTGAGCAAATATCAACTCCGACACTCTTACGCGCATTTATTTCATGCTCTCATGGCATATATAATCAAACAACATTTGTATACAAAGAATCTCAGTCCCAACACAACCACACAAAAGGGTGCAGTTTTCTTACCTTTAATTCTGAGCGAAGAAGGTTAAATGGTTCCGAGCACGATCCTTAGCCCCGATCCTTGGCGATATACCTAGTCATAAGGGCCAATGGGTATCCATCAACTTCTAATCAAAATAAAATACCTAGGAGACAGAAACCAGCCTCTTGGACCTCAATTTCTACTAAACCGGGTAGTAGAAATTGTCCCAAGCACCTAAATTCGAACCCCCGAGCCCTACCAATTCTTGAATCAATTCCAAGGCTAAAAATCCCTAGGCGGTTCATGACTTGGCTTAGTGGGCTGCGACTTGCCCTCAAGTCAGAGAGCAAGGACCCCAACCAAAAAGGGAGGCGGGCCGCGACTTGGCCTAGTGGGTTGCAGCGCACCCCCTTCGAACCCAGAAAATATGGGTTTTCCTCCTCCTACTTACCAACCAAGAACATCAAATTGAACCCATAATTTTCCCTATGAACTCCCCTCAATTCAACACTAAACCAACCACAAATTTAAGACTAAATTACACATTTTAATCACCCAAAACCTTAGCAACAATACCAGAATCACTGTCCCAATCCTTCACCTATTATCACCTCACAAACTCAGCCAAATTCATCACTCAATTCATACTCAAGAACTCAAAATTCTACCTAAACTACCCAGCAAAACACAGAGATTAAAACCAAGGTTCTTACCTCAAATTGTAGCCTAACTTCCCAACAGAATCCTTGCACCAATTCAGCTCAATTCCATGAATATTCCCCTGTTTTCCATCTCCAATTCCCATCTTGATTCCTCTCCAATTCCTTCAAAGATCCCCAACCCAAGTCTAGCTTATGCACCCCTTTGAATCCTTAGCTTCAAATTTCATCAAGGGAGAGTGAAAGAGAAGGAGTACGTGAGAGATGAGAGAGGGTATACTGGGAGCTTTCCTTTAGCTTCTAGTCCTCTCTATTTTCCTAAGTCTGAATATATCTCTTCTAAGAAAAGACCATTTTTCCCTCCTGTTGACGGTGAAATCTCGTCAACGAAATTAGGTCGGAAAACTTAAAGTTAAATGCGACGTAGTTTAGATAAGAACTTAGAATTAACTTATGAAAGGATAAACAAAGATGAACAATGGAGTGAAAAATGTATATTTCTTAATAGCCTCTGCATACAATGAATTTTCCAACCCCCTTCTCTGTGGAAGTGGGGTTCATTTTATAGTAGGCTCTAATGGCCCTGGGTACATGGTGGTCCACGGGACCAGATGGTACACGAGTACACTAACATGAGAGTGATTCCAGGGGTAGTGGTGTCGGCTCTGGTACAAGGTCAGAGATCATGGGAGCACCTCACCTTCTGTACTTGGTCATGCCTCCACTACCTGCCTGGTACGGGTGTCAGAGGAGTGGCTGGTGAGGACAACAGGTGGTACTTTGTTCGTACCTCCACTACTTACCTGACGTGGGTACTATATCCGTACTCTAACTCCTTTCAGTTCGTCAGTGGACTCCGTACCTCATGAGATCAATGCCATGCGACCCTCGTTTGCAAGGCATAGATGCAAGGCGGTAATGACCCATGCACTGGTCGTGCCTTGCAAGGCTCCTAGTGGCGAGGGGCCTAGCTATACTTGTCTCCTTGCGGCATGGATCCAGACTAGTGAAGCAATGGTGCAACGGCCTCCCGAGAAGATGGTGGCCTGCGGGCCTCGCTGGGGGCGTGTCCCTTATGGCCTCGCTGGGGGCGTGTGCCTGATGGCCTCGCTAGGAGGCGTGCGTGCCTGATGGCCTCGCTGGGGGCATGTGCTTGACGGCCTTGCTAGGAGGCATGCGTGCCTGATGGCCTTGCTAGGAGGCGTGCATGCCTGATGGCCTCGCTGGGGGCGTGTGCCTGATGGCCTCTCTGGAGGTGTGCGTGCATGATGGCCTCGCTGGGGGCGTGTGCCTGATGGCCTTGCTGGAGGCGTGCGTGCCTGATGGCCTCGCTGGAGGCGTGCGTGCATGATGGCCTCGCTGGGGACGTGTGCCTGATGGCCTCGCTGGAGGCGTGCGTGCCTGATGGCCTCGCTGGGGGCGTGTGCCTGATGGCCTCGCTAGGGGCGTGTGCCTGATGGCCTTGCTAGGAGGCGTGTGTGCATGATGGCCTTGCTGGGGGCACGTCGGACCTCACTATGTGTGGGCCTTGTGCACCTATCCTCTTGCAGTATTCATTGTGGCCCCTTAGCTTAGCAGGGCCAAACCTTATGGCTCATAATGTGTTGTTTCTCATGAGATGATCTCCTGTATTCAACAAGGCCTACAGGCTCGAGCCCAATAGCATGAATAAGTGACCTTTATCCCTATGTTCCAACCAGGGACTAAAGAGTTTTTATTTGGTGGATTTTTGGCATCCACACCTCCTACAAAACACTTAATCCTTTAATCAATCTAAGGGTATAATAGTCATTTGTTTCCAATCCCCACTAATTCATCAAGTGTTCCTAACATTTATCAATTAATCTCGTCCTCCAATTAACTTCAAATTATTTATCCAATGTCCAATAAACCTCGATATATTTTCTAAATTGCTGAAAATACCCCTAGGCTCCCCCGAGCCGAGTAAAAAATCCCCGTCGTGACTATTTCGCCAATCCACTCACTAGGACCGTCTCGAGCCATATACTGCAAATATATCCACATAATATTGTGGTCTCAACAATTTATCACAGATAATCACATTTATTCCCTTAACATGCCAAAATTAAAACCATGCCCTTATAAACTAAACAAGCCCACATGCATATTTAATACTCACAAACATGCATTTCACATATTCACATAATAATATAATCATGCATTTAATCATTAAATCACACATATACCAATTATGTCCTCCCGAAACGCTAATCCAGGCCCTTAAGCCTTATTAATGATTTTAGTTCGTTATAGTTTTTGAACCCATTTGACATAAAGAATAATTCTTTATAGTCATTTGGGTGGCTGGGAAGGTCGATGACGGAGGTGGATTTCGGAAACCGAGTGAGGTTGTAAAATCCGTCACCTCACCTTTTCTGGTCGGGACTAGCTTTGAGGCAGAAGAAGTATAGGATGTCCGCTGGAGTGGGGACCTGCCACTCGTGCCTCAGAAACAAATATTTTAATCCTGCCAAAAGCCTATAAGAGTTTGGGGGGAGCTAAAAGGGATCCAATTTAACGTAGTTCATAAAATCTTTGAAATATTGGTCCTTCAGGTGCTCATCACTCCAAGCACCATAGTTGTCTTTGAAGGGGGCATGACTTCGTTCTCTCTCAAATGCAGGTTGGGCAATGAGACCATCAACTACCAGCTCGATATTGTGACTTTGCAGGAACTTGTTCACCTTCCCCTGAGTCGTTATCTGTGAGACTATATGCCCAGCCTTGAAAAACGCATTGGGGTCGACTACGACCTCTCTCTCCACCACAAGACCAAAGTGAGGGATGAGAGAATCAAAAGCGATTTGCTTGCCTTTATTTTTGTTTTGGGTAGTGGAACTCGCACCATTCTTCCTGGGAGGTGCCATGATTCAGATCACCTAACGACAAAGCGACCTATAAGTAGGTGACCTAACATGGTCTCTAGCTATAGTTGTAGAGGTATGGAAGACGAAAAGGTTTAATTGGTTTACTTTTGAAATTTGAATGTTTATATGAGCTAAGCTTTTCCCTAGCCTCAATGCATGGTCCAACGTGGGATCCTAAGCCACGCACCACGATTTCTTAAAATCCTTAGATACTTCGAGATTCGCGTGTCAGAACCGTTAGACCCACTACTTTCCTTTTGAAAGTGGTTTAATGCAAAACCGCCTAAGGAATCGTAACCTCTAAGCTACCTAGGGTAAAACCTAAAACCTCTTCGGCTTCTACACCCCAAACAGGTATTCGAACCAATTTTCCATTAGAATTTACTCAGAATAACCCAGAAAAATTGCCCAGATTTATGAGTATCTTGTTTCTAAACAAGTTTGGTTTCATTCATTTAGCCAAAACCGAATCCTATTTCCTATTTACAATTAGACATAGCCTAAACGATATTGAACAATGAGCATCTTTCGAAGTTAAAAGCTCACTGGAAAATGAAGAATAAAAAAAAAATTCAAACCAGGTGATAAAATACTTACAGAGTGTATGTTCGTTCAAGAAGATGTTGAAATGTCCAAAGGAATCTCCTTAAAAGCTTTTGAAAGTTTGAAAGGCGATGAAGGTTTTTGGGGATTTTGGAGAAGAAAAAGGAAAGGTTGGATTTTTGAAAAGGAAATTTTTTTAATGCAAAGGTGGTGAAGTCTCAGGACTGATATCCCTATTTATACGTAACCTATGAAAATTAATCTGGGCCATCTGATTGGGTTAGTTCGGGATCTGAAGGCCAAGATTAAATGAACCATACAGTGACAAAAAGTTGACAGGACAATTGTTTCAGTCCTTGAAACCCGAACGGACGCCAATTGCAGGAAGCCACGTGTCCAATACTTGAGTAGTGGACAGGCACGATTTTATATGGCAGAAGTGTAAAAGCCCCTATTGTGCATGTTAGAAAGTGACGACATCAAACACGAGCATGAGCTTGGGGGAAAATATTGTACCCTAAAATTAGCATGAGTTCAATTACTCAGCTTGGGTACAGCTGGCAGATAAATATGTAGAAAAATAGCTAGGTAGAATATCTGGTTATTAATGATGTGAGCAGCTCGAGATTCAATCCAGTTCATACATGGTATACAGGTTATTATCTGACCAACACTTAAGATAACAATCTAGTTCGAGACTCATAATGGTCAAATCCAACTTTGGGCTCTCTAAACTTACTACGAGCTCGGATTCAAGTAGTTGTTAAACACGAGCTCGGGTGAGATATTCAGCTCGTGAGAACCTAGACAGAATGCATACTGAAGGTTCCCAAGAGATTTGGGGATTCTTTATACACTCATTAATAAACAAGTTGCATCATATATCTATCATTTATTATCCGAGATAGCAGGAGTATATTTATTCTATTATCAAATCATATCCCAATGTAAATGGGAAAAATCTGTATTAATTATATACCTTATTTAATTACGTGGTTTATTTACGCAGTTACCCAAACCTATCCATGGAATTCCCCTATAAATACTAGGAATGTTGGACAGGAAGGGAGAGGAGATATTTTTTGTATTACCAAAACTCTGCAGAATTAGAGAGAGAAAAGTAATAATATTGATTCGTGGACTAGGTGGATTATAACCACTGAACCACATAAAAGTTCTGTGCTTTTGAGTGAATGCTTACTATTTCATTACGGTTTATAATCTAGCACTAATCAACTTGTTTAATTTCTTAATACATTATTGGTGAAAAATCGCGGCAACACCATTTTAGCTAAATCATCCAATTAAATTGATTTAAGACCAAACCAATTAGGAAAAGAACACATTCCTTTCCCACTAAGCCCAACACGCCTATCTCCCATTTATCTTTATTTTATTTTATTTTTTAATTCTTTTAATTAAATAAAAATAAACTAATAAAAGAAATTAATGTTGGGAATTGTGCCCTGAAAGGATATGTAGCAAACATTGTTTTAAGAAATAAATAAATAAATAAATTGAATTTGTTATGCATATATTTTATGGACTATGTTATTCTGTGATAATATTAAGTAAATATCAGAAAAATTCCTAAGTTCACATATGTGATCTCAACTACGTATTGGTACAGGAGGATTATGTTTGAGATAAATGAACTTGAATAGTTTGTAGTAAAATAAAGTTATAGAATCTTTAGATTAATTACTGCAAGTACGGTCCACTAGTATTATGAATACATGTGATCTAGATCCAGATTACTAGTGTAGTAGGACACTTTAGTGGAGGTGCTTTATATATTAGAGAATATATAGAATTGGACCAGATGTGTTTATTAATACTTAGTTAAATATCGTTTCGAAGTATTAATTAAATATATCAACTGATGATGATATACAAATAGATCTTAATCCTCAAGTTACTATGAACTCCTGTTTATGTTATATGAGTTCTTTGATTCACTCCTTAGGGTGTGTCAAAATGATCAGGCTAGAAACTTTTGTTTTGGGAACTCATTAAAGTAAATGGCTGGGGACATAGTATACAGATAAGGAATCTATACCTTATCACAAGAGATTGAATAATTGTTCTCATAAGGGTTGAGTTTTGGGAATGAAAGGTTATTGAGCTCAAATTTATAATTTGGTTATGAATTAACCTTCACTAGTAAAGTCAATGGTACTTAAGGAAACAAGATATAATTAAAAGGGTAAAATGATAATTTTATTCCTGGTTAATTATGAACCATTATTAGATGGTTAATTTGGATGTAATGATTATATCAATGGACGATTTATTGTTATAAAGTACTAAGTAAATGAAATGTCTATAATACAAGAGTGCAATCTCATATTTATAGTGGAGTAATCATGAGATTAATAAATTAAGATTATTTAATTAATAAGCACAAATTTATTGGAACTTAGAATTATAGGTCCATAGGTCCCCACATCGCTTCTATCAACACAATTCAAGGCAATAGTTGATGTAAATGGTAAAATGGTAAAAAGACATATTTAAGAAGAATTTTGTTCTTCGGCCCAAATATGCAATTATGTGATAATAGTTATTAATTAATTAATTAAAATTTAATTATAATTATCAAAATTAATTATTGTATAATTTTTGAAATTATAATAAAATGAATTTTAAATTTTCGAAATTAATATTTAATTAAAATTGGTTTTAATTAGTTAGTAGAATTAATTAAATATCTTTATTCGAGTGGGAGATAATAATCTGATAAGTTCAAATTGGATTTGAATTTAAAAAGATTAATATTTATTTAAATAATTAATTATATGTGATAATTAGTTAAAAACATAATAGATTCAAATTTGAATTAATTATCAAGTTGTTGGATTTTATCTAATAAGGTAGTTTGAATAAATAATTAAATAATTGTGGAAAAATCACATCCCCTATTTTTGTGGGGTACTGCACGACACACACAATCCCTGGATTGTGTGTGGCGTCCAACTATAGTTATCAGGGAATGGTTTTTTCAATTTTATTTATTTAATTAATTAATTAATGAAAATTTCAAAAAGATTGTTTTGATATTTTCATTAATAAGATAATTAATTAATTAATTAAAAGATAAATTATAATTGGTTACATATTTATTTTTTAAATTTAAATATTTTCTATATAAGTTAGACTTATCAGAAAATAACGAGATACTCATTTATTCGCTCGAAGAAAATAAAGATATTTTTCTATCTCCCCCTGAAAAAAGATACATAACCAATCTCAGGTCTATTCTCTTGATCTCATCTGTTGAGTACATTAAGTTGAATCAGAAGTATACCATCATTTATTCTCTAAGTGCCCACACACTTCTTGAGGTGTAGAGAACGTTGAGGAAGATCTTGGTGTGAGTACCTGGGAGCAACTTGGATAGGAAGATCGTTTATTTTACGAAAAGATAGCAATGACACTTGATAAGCATCGAGAGGTATGTTCTTTATTCTTTTCTTGTTTATGATTAATGTATGTATATTAATGGATCTGCATATTTAAAAGTAGTTTAAATATGTAACAAAAATTTTGTTGTACACTGAGCCAACCCATCACTATTCTACAGCGTATTAGGAAACTCGCTCCTAACAATTAATGTGTAGAAAATCTATTGCATACACACCATGCAACCATGCACACGCACACACACAATTGCTAAAGTGCATCACAACCTACCATGCACATTGGTGCATTCAATCAAAACTCATTTTATTCACAAATTAAATTAATAAATAAATAAAACAATTAACAATTAACAATGATATTTACACAATTTATACCAAACAATTCAAATAATAATAAAAGTAATTTATAACACTTAATAATTAAAAATATAACAAAGCACCAAATTAATAAAAAAAAATTGGAGTGCTACAAGTGTAAACCCTAATAATGCAAATTAATTAAACTTTCCCAATTCTTAATACCATATTTTTTTTTTATATTTAAACTGATTATATTAATATTGGAATGAAGGAAGACATTAAACACACATGAGATGAAAAGTCATCAAAATAATTGTCCAGTAGGTCTATACTTACAAATTTCGAAATTATAATAACATTCAATATAATTAGCGGGGTAGTTGAAAAATTGATACTTACAGATTTTGAAATTATAATAGCATTTAATATAATTTCAAAATTTTGAAAATATGTCTATGCTCTATTAAATACACATGACATGAAAAGTCACCACAATGTTTAACCAATATAACTACACATAATTTTTTTGAATTTATAATAGCATTTAATGTCATTAGTGGGGTGATTAAAAATTTGAAATTATTATATTATATTTAAACATGATAATATGAGTTACACAATAACATTTATTAATTAATTTCAAAATTCATACAAAAAATTGAGAGAATTAAAGAAATTAATTATTGTATAATAATATAACTGTTAAAAAATTTATTAAATAATTTTTGAAATATATGTGTTTTTATGGGAAGTTGAAAAGTTGTAATTTTAAAATTTTTCTATAATTTCTTTAATATATATTTCGAAATATATGTGTGTTTCTTTGAAAATTTTCCTTTTTAATCATTCATGTGTGTAATAAATGTATTGATAATCGTATTGGACCATTATGATTAAATTTTTGGCATAAAAATAGGTAATTTCGAAAATATGTGTAGGTTCTATGAACATTTGCTTTTTAATTAGACACACATGACATGAATAGTCACTAGAATGTTTAACCAATAGAACTACACTTAAATTTTTTGAAATTATAATAGCATTTAATATCATTAATGTGGTGGTTGAAAATATAAAATATTGTATTATATTTAAACATGATAATATGGTTTAGATAATAACAATTCATAATTAATAAAAAAAAAATGAGAGAATTAAGGAAATTAATATGAGAAGTTGAATAATTTACATCCATAATAATTATCTTTGATGTAGAAAATTATGAATATCGAAATATTATTGGATTTATTTTATTTTTTGCATCAAAATAAGGTATTTCGAAAATATGTATAGGTTCTATGAACCTTTGCATTTTAAATTGAATTGTCACTTAATAAGTGTACATAAAGTTGCGTTGGTAGAAAAAATGTGGATTAATTCATTAATAAAAATATATAACTATTATATTTATTTTTATTATTTTATTGGGAAGATGAATTTGTGTCTTTCAAATGAATATGTGTCTTTCTAATTAAAAATGCAATGTTTTGTTCTATGAATATTGAAATTCAAATGTTCCCACATTTTCGAAATTATATTTTAAAATTGTAAATTAAAAATCGAATTATTAGTATATAATAGGATTTAATATAGACCGAAATTTGTGTAATAAATAAAAAAAAATTTAAGCTATCTCAAATCTACATATTGGACAAAATTTGCTAGTTTGTAGCCATTGAACAATACATTATTTCATGATATGTGTGTGTGCAAGGTAACTTTGTATCTTCCAAACCAGCACAAATACTCTCAAAGCAAATAGAACATACAATTTTATAATCTTTATTCAAAACTTCATCCAATCTTTCAATGGACTGCTCGCTTGCCGCCACGAAATTAATAGTCATATTATCCATATAATCTTCACTATCAACGTCAGCATCAATGTCAAAATCGTGTTGTGGAGGAAGATCATAAATAAAAACATGAATGATAAGTTCAATTTTGATCACATATTTTTAATTTCTTTAGGCTTAGAAATTGTTAGTTATTAGTTATTTTAATGATTTTAATTTTGTTTTTGGTATTTTGTGAGTTTTGGTTTAAAACGAATTTTAAGAGTAAAAATACACATTTATTAATATAAAAATAAATTAAGTTTGAATAAATATTTCTGACTTTAATTAAATATAAATATTTAATTTTGACTTGATTTATTTGTTTTTATAAAAAAAAAATTGTATTTTTATGAAGAAAATAAAATATTGAAATGTGAACGAGAGTCTAAGACAGACCTAGAGATGAAACTTCATGAGAAATTTTGAGACTTTTCCATCTGTATTTTGGAAATTATTCAAGAAATAGAAGTTGTAGATATTTTTCTAAGCTTTCCAAAATGTATTGAATCGTAAAAATCGGAGTTATATGGAGGAAGATAGGACAAAAATACGATTAGCTACGTGGGAAAATTCAGTTTCTTGAGAAATACGAAAATATTATATTCAAACTCCAATTTTGCAACCAACAAGCATATATTATTACTCCAAATTCAAAAATTGGAGATATCACAATAATATTAAACGAAAACTAATATCTATTAGTTTAAGTTTAAGTTTTAAATTTTAAATTTTACTTTGATTAGTTTTAGTTAGTATGAGACTTATAAATAGAGTTCTGTCTCTATTTGAAAACACACTCTCTATTCTCTATTTTAGAGAGACATTCTCTTCTACTCTTTTTCTTTTAGTAATTATAGTTTTTTATTTATTTTTGTGCTTATTGTTAAGAGTGATTTCAAAGCCCTAAATATGATTTCGTAGTTTTAATAATTTTCATTGATCTTCAATTCCCTTATATTGAATTGCTTCTATTTTTCTATTTGAATGTCATGGGTCTTGTAAAATCTTGTGTAGACGGTCGCTAATTAGGGTTTTGCACTATTCTACTATCATCTTAGGATTGCTATTCACCTAATAGTTTAAGATTCTAAGTAAAGTGATAAATTGCAATTAAGGTATTGTGACGAGTATTTTAATTGTGATGAAAAATAGAATCCAGGTTAAATGAATTGCATGCTTAATGAATTTGTTGCCTATATTAAACTTG
This sequence comes from Humulus lupulus, assembly GCF_963169125.1. Classification (NCBI taxonomy): domain Eukaryota; kingdom Viridiplantae; phylum Streptophyta; class Magnoliopsida; order Rosales; family Cannabaceae; genus Humulus; species Humulus lupulus. The sequence continues at coordinate 40,414,505 of NC_084797.1, read as the reverse complement.
TTTCCACATATTGTAATGTTTTTCCTAGGTTAAATAGGTCACATTCTTAATGGGTTTAATGCTTGGTAAAAAGGGTTAATTAAGAGCTCTTAACTTTAATTAATTATAATAGCGAAACTAGGATAATTGACTGCTTAAGTGTTATATGCGGGGTTAATAGTTTAATTGAGAATATAGATCAATGCTATTATTGAAATTCTTGAATGAGTATATAGTGGTGGAGAATGCCCTCTTAAATATTTTAACTATTAACTTTATTTTTAATTATTTTTATTTTTATTTTCAAAAACCCCTTCTTTATTAACTTTTTGTCTTTTGAATAATAAATTGAATAGTAATCCTCGTGGGTTCGACCATTATTTAGCGTTTTACTAAAGTAATGGGTATAAGGAATTAATAAAATCAATAATTAAATTTGGTACAGTTAATGACACACATCAATGAACATCCACTTTTACACAGAAATTAAAATCATCTTCGTTCCACATCTTTCGAGCGTAATCAATAATTTTATTAGTAAGAAAAAATATAGAAGGATGGAGATGGGTCTCACCTAGCATCTCGTCAATGATAACTTTGGCATGATTATTGTCATTGGCCATCAACATTTGTCGTGAAAGAAATACAATTTATAGCAACGAACAGAGTCTTCCATGTTGTTGTCGACCATCCAATTTGTAAAATGTGGTTCCCTACTAGTCAGTGGATGGCATGGAAATTTTGTGAAAAGGTGAATGATAAAGAAAGAGTCAAAACCTTCACCTAGTCTGATGGTGTTATTAATATCACCTGTTACTATTTGGTAGTATGGATCACCTAGAATTTCAGGAGGATTCATAATCCCAGGTAGAATGGATAATTTTGTGTTATACCTATAAGCAAAAGATGAGATGTGTAGAGAATATAAGAGGAGGAGATGTATAAAATATATAGAAACAACTTGTGTGTTAAAGTAAAAAAGTGAGAATAAAAGACTGAAATTTATTGTTTTAAAAAATAAAAAAAGATTATAGGTACAATTATAAAGACTAGAAAGATTTAACTTGCCTTTGGTAACCGAAGCCTTTAAAGAATCCTGAGAGAAATGATCTCTCAACTTAATAAGCTTCCTCCAGTACCAGCTGACATCAGATTGTAGTTTGTAAGACCAGAAACTTTGCCCTTTGAGATAGATATTAGCCACCCATTTGACCCATAAAGAGTCATGTTTAGTTGAAAAAACCCAAATATATTTGGCCATAAATAAAATATTCCATTTAAACCCTTCTTTAAACCCAATCCGACCCAAACTTTTAGGTAAACACACCTGCTCCCAAGAAGACAGATGCACTTTGCTACGGCTACCCTTAACTCCCCAAGGAAAATTCCTGGATAACCTATCAATCTCCTGAATAATTCTTTGAGGGAGCAAAAATATACTCATCCAATAAGTCCTAATACCCAACAAAACAGAATGAATGAATTGAGATCTTCCTACAAAAGAAGATGCCTACTAGACCAAGTATGTAATCTGTTTTGAATTCTTTTAAGAATTAAACTACAATCCTCAGCCTTCTACTTAGTTGGTCTCAGACACAATCCCAGATATTTTAAAGGGAAGGATCCCTCCTCAATCTTCAAGCTATCCATGATTCTTTTCCTTTCATCCAAATGAACACCACCAAAGTAGATGTGAGACTCAGATAAGTTCACATTGAGACCAAAAACCTGACTGAATTTACGAAAACCATCAAACAGAATTTGAACTGAATTAAAAGAACCCTTACAAAAAAGAATGAGATCATCCGCAAAGCATAGGTTGACAAGATTCATGTGTTTACAATGAGGATGAAATCTGAATTCCTTGTGCTGGGCAGCCTAAACCAGCAAACAAGTTAGATACTCCATAATCAATACAAAAAGCAGAGGAGATATGGGGTCTCCTTGCCGCAAAGAGAAGGTTCATTATGATAAGGTGGTTTGGTGCAAGCTATCTATTCCCAAGCACAGATTTATTCTTTGGCACGCGGTTCTAGGTCACCTTCTTACTAGAGACAACTTAATTAAATGCCATATTCAGATTGAGTTTTCCTTATGTCATGTTTGTGAGTTGGAAATGGAGTCGCATGCCCATCTGTTTTTTAATTGTCCCTTCTCTCAGCAGGTCCTGTATCAGGTTTGGTCTTGGCTAGGTCATTTGATTTGGCCTTCTAAGTATTCAGAATGGCTGAATTGGATGGATGGGAGACCTAGGGGGCTTCATCAAAGGATTATTGTTGTTGTTCTTGCTGCTACTGTGTACTACATTTGGACTAATAGGAATTGCTGTATTTTTTAGTCTTATTCTTGTTCTGTTTTGAAATTGAATTCTTTGATTCTTATGGGTCTTAAAGCCAAATTACTTGATATTAGTATTTCTAAGCTGAAGGCTGTTGAGAAGAGTTTGGTTGATTTTATTCAACTTATGTAAATCTGTGGTTGAGTCTTTGTTTCTGGTGTTGGCGGTTTGTAAGTTGATTTTTTAGTGGAATATATTTTTTCTTCTTATAAAAAAAAAAAAGATTATAGGTACAATTAATAGCAGAGGTTGAAATATCTTACATGATAAAAACAAGGGAAGATAAATAGTGGTCACTTAGTGACATGGATGAGCTGTCAATCATAATTTTCATTAATATGATTATTAAATTTAGAATATTAATTTTTAGATTTTAAATAGGTGGTAATTAAATTATAAATTAAATTTTGTTTATTAATAAATTTAAGTTAATATTATATTTTGGTTGTTTTATTAAATTCTAAAAATTTATTTGGTTCTTAATAAAAATTAATTAAATTTTTAAATATCTCACAATCATAAAATAAGAAAGTTATACCTTATCAAATTTGTACTTAATTTCAATTTTTTAAATTCATTAAATTAAAAAATTGTGGTAATTGTATTAAATTGCATAAATTATTATTGTTATTTTTTTTGTTTTTTTAAAATAAGGCCAAACGTACGTGTATATGCATACAAAAATTTAGTTTTCATTGGGGATAATTAATCTATGGTTAATTTCATTTTTTAGGGTAATCTTGGATTGAAATTTTGAGATTCATGTAATGTACATTAAAATTTTATTTGGCAATTTATTATTATTTTTAAATTGAGTAAAACTTTTTCTTTTACGAACAAAATTCTAAGTTATGTTGAAAAAGATATATATATTTACCCAACAAGATATACTTAGAATTACACTTGATATACATGTTACTTTAAAATGTGATCTGATCCTGATCTGATAATACTAAAAATCATCGAACCAAGTATACCTAATTATGACATAATGAACTGTTCAACCGTACCATAGTCACTGTGATAACCAATACTACCGCTAGACTCTCAAATAATTATCCTATAGAGTAAGATAGAGTTGTGACTTTCGAAGGTGATCCAAACCGATCTTATATTACTAAGTATTACAGTGTCTTGGATAGTTCTCCTATATGTTTTCAACTGATACAATAGGAATTGAATTAGGAATTGATGGTTACCCATTGATTTTGTGACTATGTTTATCGCTAAGGCTTAGAACTAAGGATCGTGCTTGGGACGCTATGAATTCTCTGCTCGGGATTCGAGGTAAGAAAACTACACCCTTGTTGTTGTGAACGGGACTGAGGTTCCCAATAACTGAATATGTGAAATGTGCGATTGTATGGTTGTTATGTATATGAGAATGAATGACCTAAGAGTGACGGGGCTGATGATAAGCGTGTTGAACACAACTCGACCTAAGCGAGCCGGGGTCAGCTAGATAAACAGAGGGCTCGGCCTAAGTATGCCAACCCTGATCATTGTGTAACTGGTTAAGATATGTACTTGAGAATATATGCTCATCATTGTTTAGTTTAATTCTTGTATTCTATTAAATAACTGAACTGATTGGATTAAAGTTGATTGAATGCTACTGCTACTATATGTGTTTGTTGTTTATGGTTTTCTTGCTGGGCCTTGGCTCACGGGTGCTACGTGGTGCAGGTAAAGGCAAAGGGAAATTGGACCAACCATGAGTTGGATAGCTCTAGGGGAGGAGTGTACATAGTCAGTTGCTCGATCGCCACGACCGAGGGATAGTTACAGGGACAGAGCTCTAAAATTTGCATTTTGCCACTAGAATGGCTTTTGTTATATCAACTTTTGGGGATTGTATTTACCACTTATACCCTGCTTTTGGGATCCCATGTATCAAACACCTGATTTAATGAAATTATGATCAAAATCTTTTAACCCTAACCTGATAGTTGACCTTAGGATCACATTATTGCTCAAACGACTTGATTAGCAAGTCTTGCACTATTTTAAAACACACAGTGTAACAGTCTTGGTTATCCAGGGAGTTACACATTGCACCAAGCATACCTAATTACGACATAAGGAAAAGTTCTCACGTCCCTAGTAACCTAGAACACCAATAGTATTGTAGAGTCTCAGATAGTTGTACTATAGGTTTTCAGTTAAAACAATAGAGACTTTAGAAGGGGATCTGGTCCCTAACTAATATTACTAGATAACATTGCACTAAGCATACCTAATTAAGATAGAATGAATCATTTTAATGTACCCTAGTAAACCAATAATACTGCTAGAGTCTCATATTAAGATATAGTAGTGAACTTAGAAGGGGATTTGATTGCGAAAATATAATGTGCAAGTATACACAATTGATTCAAGTAATATAGATAGTAAATAAGAATTGTTCCCACGGAGACTATCAATCAAGTACCAATAATCAATTCTAACCTTCTATTTAGTTGTTGAAAATAGAATGATTTTTAACCTAAAACTGAAAATTGAAATAAACTATGCAGTTATAAAAATTGATTCAAAAATTAAAAACCTAGGGTATTAACTTCGTCAACTTTTCAACCTATTAATCTTACTAATCAACGCATATAATTCTTCAATTTCTATCATAATAGTGGATTAACTAAAGCAATCCTAATTCTTTTTCAAGATAAAAAGATCTCAACCTATAGCAAACTTTCTACATATCTCTGATAAGTTTTAACTTATAGCAGACATGAAGCATAAAAATCCTAAATGCTACACAAACCCTATAGGTACTATCGTCCTATATGCAATTTGTGTCTATATGATTATAGAATATTCAAATCTCCCCTCTTGGATCTCAAATTAAAATCATAAATCATGTAAATAGTGATCAATTATCAACATGCATTAAGCACAAATCATATAGATAAAGGATAGAAGAAGAAGAAATTATATAAACTTCATAGAAAATTAACATATCCAAGTGACTACATTAAAACCTAGAACAAATGTTTAGTTCATATCAGACATGACTAAAATCATAAAACAATTGTTCAGAAACATAAAATTTATTGTACCTTGAAATTAGCACAAGTTCAATTACTAAGCTCGGGTACAACTGGTAGATGAATATGTGGGAAAATAGCCAAGTAAAATACCTGGCTAACAGTGATGTGAATAGCTCGAGTTTGGGGGCTGGACAGGATGATACACATGTTATTATCAGACTGCCACTCAGGATAACAATTGAGTTCGAGACTTATAATAACTAGATCCAACTTTGGGCGCCCTGAGTTTACTACGAGCTTGGGTTCAGATAGTCATTGAACACGAGCACGGGTGAGATATCAGCTCGTGGAAACTTGGACAGAACGCATACTGAAGGATCCCAAGAGATTTGAAGACTCCTTATATGCTCATTAATGCCCAGGCTGTATCACATATCTATCATTTATTGTCCAAGATAGCAGGAGTATATTCTTTTATGTTATCAAATCATATTCCAATGTAAATGAGAATAATCTCTATTAAATACATACCATATTTATTAATGTGGTTACCCAAACCTGTCCATGAAATTCCCTTATGAATACTAGGAATAATGAACAGGGAAATGGACGACAATTTTTGTATTACCAAAACTCTGCAGAAATTGAGAGAGAAAAGTAATAATATTGACCCGTGGTCTAGGTGGATTTTAACTACTGAATCACGTAAAAGTTGTGTGTGTTCGAGAGAGTGTTAATTATTTCATTACGGTTTGTAATTCAACACTAATCTACCTGTTTAATTTCTTAATACATTGTTGGCGAAAAACCGTGTCAATAGTTTGGTGCTTTCATTGAGAGGAAGTTAGTGCTTCACAAGTTTTAGTCAACATTCATCATGTTGCTCACTTGATCGATGCATGATAATGAGATGGAACAACCTGGTGGGTAGGAGACCCATCATACTGTTGTTCCCAGTGAAATGGGCCCAAATGTTCAACAACGCCCTGGGAAATAACCGGTGGGTCAGAATGATGCTGGAAGTTCAGTGTCACTCCCACTAAATCCTAATCCAGGATACTTGACTATCGTTGAGATGGAAAATGCCCAGTTAAGGAGCCATCTCACTAGGGCAACACAGGCAGATCGAAGAGGTCTTGGCTCGATTACCCCCTCTTGCAACTGACGTTAATGTCGGAAACAAGCAAAGTGGGTTTCATAAGTCCCACAGGAATAACCGGTCTAAACCGAATCATTCTGTCCGAACTGCCACTCCGAGTTATGTGCCTTTATAGCAAAACCACCAAAGTGCTCAGCCCACTGGTCATCATAGGGGCCATCATCAGCATGTTAGTCAGTCAATCAGGATTGTGACCCCCAGCTCTGTGCCTTCATCACAGATTCTCAGAAATGCCCACAACAACCTGCGGGGAGGGGTAGGGACAAGCTCATGAAGGCAAAATGCTCAAGCGAATCCTCCTGTGCCACGGTCAGAGCCCCATGCACATAGAACTAGGGACATTAGAATGGAGTTGAGGTAGGCTAATTTAGTTTGTCTTTATGGAACGAGGATAGCCTCACCAATAAGGCATCCTCCGTCACCGGTAACACATCCAACACCACCTCGCCCATAACGAGACGCTCCAGCTCATGGGAACAATAGAAGAAATCCTCCACCGTCTATAAATACTTATGCCCCATGGATGCGTGCTGAGAACCCAGGTCCATGATCTCAACCGCGAGCCGTAAGTTTTGCAAATGGAAGTTATTGGACGGAGAGCCGGCATGAAGGCAGGTCCGAGAGCGACTTGAGAAATCACTTGAGTTCATCACAAAGTCCTCGATATGATCCACAGCCTTACCTGCGCGATCATTTGAACTCACATAGAAGGTATCTAGCTCGGAATGAGGATGTTAGCTATACTTGGCATGAGGGACATTCGTCCATTGTACGCGACAATGGGAATGTCCCACCTAACCAAGCTCGAACTTGGAGGGAGAACAACACATCAAACGTGTATAATAGGATGGGAGATGTTAAACAGCCCCAGCTAACCTAGGGACCAGGGACCAAACCCTTGAAAGACTAGCTTTGATGGAAGAGCAAATGAAAAGACTCTTATCGGGAAAAAGAAAGGACGATTGTGACTCAAATGAGGAGCTCGAACATTTTGCTCCAAACATCGCAATGGCTACATATCCTTTTGGCTTTAGGATGCCGCACATGCCAACATTTGATGGAAACGCAGATTTGTCTGATCACCTCGGGATGTTTAACACAATGATGATGGCCCACAATGTCAGGCTCGATCTAAGATGTATCTTGTTTCCTGTAACTTTGGTCAGACCTGCCAGAAAGTGGTTTAAACAATATAAGAAGCATTCGATAAGCTCGTGGAAGAAACTTTCTTCCGAGTTTAAAAGAGCATTCCGAGCTTCATAGACAACTCGTGTTGAAGCCAATTTGTTGGCCAATGTAAAGCAGCAACCTGGTGAAACACTAAAAGCATACCTGAGCAGATTTGCCAATGTTGTTGCATGAGCTAGGGATGTTGATGATAGCTCCAAGCTCATGGCAATGAGAATGGGAATCCTGGTGGGAGGCGACTTATGGAAAGAACTCCAACAAAAAGGAGTTAAAAGTGTAGACAAATTTGTAGCCTGAGCACAGGTGTGTATTAACCTGGAGGAGGCACGAGCTTCTGTCGCATGAACTAGCCAGGCCCCCGTCCAACCCATTGGAGCGATGACAGATTTTGCAGCTACGGCTCAACCCGTTACCCATAATAACCAAGGGGGAAATAATAAGAGGAAGGGGAATGGTGAGGGCAACCAGAGCGGGATGAAGAAGAACAAGTCTTTGGAGAAACGCAAGCCCATTTACGCCACCTACACTGACCTAACAGACACCCGAAAGCGTATCTTCCTGGCTAATTCTAATCGCCTCCCATGGGAAAAGTCAGAGCCTTTAAGGCACCAAAGGGCGAAGAGAGATACTTCAAAGTTTTGTCGATTCCATAATGACATTGGTCATAACACTGATGATTGCCAACAGCTGAAGGATGAAATTGAGACTCTCATTCGAGCTGGACCATTAGCCCAGTATGCCCAAAATCGGGTAGTTCCCAATCAACTTTCCGGGTAGCATCCTCAGTCAGTTCTAGAAGCTCTGATAGGTCAACCTGCAGCTCAGACGAATCAGGTCGACCCTCCTCCAATAGTAGGAGGAGATATAACTACTAGTGGCGGAGGACCTCATTTGGCGGGCACGAGCAGCAGGGCCCAAAAGAAGTATATCAATGAGTTGAAAGCTCATAACGGTGTGGAGTTTGTCCTGGAGCAGTGGTTATCAAAACAACAGCAGTTGGAAAAACAACCAATCATTTTCATGGAAGAAGATGCTAGCCACGTCCAATTCCCACACAATGATCCGCTGGTGGTAACCGTGCAACTCGCTAACCCAAGGGTATGGAAAATACTGATGGATAACGGAAGTTCCATAAATTTACTTTTCAGGTCCACCTTGTAAAAGATTGGATTGTTTTTATTCGATTTGAAGGCGACCTCAATGATTTTTATGGGTTTTCGGGTGAAGGAGCAATGACTATAGGGACAATCAGACTAGTAGTGACATTGGGAGAAGAGTCACAAATTGTCTCTAAAATACTTAAGTTCATAATCATCAATTGTCCAGTCACACATAATGCGATTTTAGGTCGACCTGCATTGATGGCATTTGAAGCCATCACTTCAATCCGACACCTGACAATGAAATTCCCCTCAACCTCGGGAATATGCACCGTAAGAGGAGACCAGCTCACCACCAAATAATGTTATAGCATTTCTATGAAGGGAAAATCACAACTCAGGCAATAGGCAATGGTCATAAGTGAGGGAGGTGATGAGTCCCAGGGGGTGGAAGTCACCTGTGGGATGGAAGAACCTCGAGAAGAAGATGGTGAGGTCGTCCAACGGAACGATGGGTAGGTGAAGATAGGTTTGAGCTTAAAGAAATAGAAGAGCTCGAGGAAATAAACATCGACCTGAAAGAACCTTCAAGAGTTGTAAAGATTGGGAAAAATCTTGAAGTCAAAAGGAAGAAGGAGGTTGTTGAGTTTCTACAAAAGAACATGGATGTTTTCGCCTGGTCGCACAAGGATATGGTGGGAATCAGTCCGAGTATAATAATGCATACCTTAAACTTTGACAAGAGCGTGCCTACAAAGTCCCAAAAACGGAGGCTTTTGGAGACAGTACGAGCTGAAGCGTTAAAAGAAGAAGTAGCTCGTCTACTAAAATGCAGATTTATCGAGGAAGCAAAATACCCAATCTGAGTTGCTAACCCCGTGCTGGTCCCGAAGCCAAACGGGAAGTGGAGAACCTGTATCGATTTCTTCAACCTCAATAGGGCTTGTCCCAATGACTATTTCCCACTACCAAGAATTGATTAGTTGGTAGACGCCACGTCCGGTCACGAGCTCATGCCTTCATGGACGCGTATTCTGGATATAACCAGATCACAATGAACCCTGCAAACCAAGAGCATACCAGTTTCATGACCAAGCATAACGTATATTGCTACAAATTTATGCCATTCGGGCTAAAAAACATTGGGGCTACATACCAACAGTTGGTCAATAAGATGTTTGCTAACCAGATCGGGAGAAACATGGAGGTGTATGTCGATGATATGCTCATCAAATCAAAGACTGCCAATAACCATGTATCCGACCTGAAAGAATGTCTTGGCATACTGAGAAAGTACGACATGAAGCTGAATCCCCAGAAGTTCACTTCCGGAGTTGTGTCAAGAAAGTTTATGGGATTTATAGTCAACACAAGGGGGATAGAAGGGAATCTAGAAAAAATCAGGTCGCTACTAGAAATGCCATCGCCCAGGTCGTGTAAAGAAGTACAAAGCCTGACTGGAAAGGTGGCGACTTTAAACTGCTTCATTTCAAAATCTACTAACAAATGTCTACCATTCTACAACTTGCTCAAGGGAAACAAGAAATTTTAGTGGACCGAAGAATGCGAATAAGCATTTCATGATCTGAAAATTTATCTTGCTGAACCACCCGTACTATCAAAGCCAACATCTGGAGAGTGTCTATTTCTTTACCTGACCATGGCAGAGAATGCAATCAGTGTCGTGTTAGTTCGAGAAGAAAATCGGGCATAAAACCCCATATATTACGTAAGCAAGAGGCTTCTTGGAGCTGAATCACGGTACCCACTGATAGAGAAGCTGCCATTATGTCTTATTTTAGCTTCAAGAAAGCTCAGGCCATATTTTAAGTCCCATTCTGTTAATGTCTTAATCGACCAACCTTTAAGGAAAGTGTTGCAAAAGCCTGAAACATTGGGGCATCTATTAAAATGGGTCGTCGAACTTAGCTAGTTCAAGATATTATACATTCCAAGAACAGCAATCAAGAGTCAAGACCTTCCTAACTTTGTGGCTGAGTGCACTGGTTTTCAGGACGAGCTGATAAGGGAGACAGTGCAGGAATTATGGAAAATCTTCGTTGATGGATCTTCAAATGAGAACGGATAGGGAGCTAGGATAATCTTAATCTCACCTGAAGGACATCGGTTCCATACAACTCTCAAGTTTGGCTTTGAAGCATCCAACAACAAAGCAGAGTATGAGGCCTTATTGGCAGGGATAAGGGTGGCGAAAGCCATCCAATGCTATAGTGATTCCCAGCTCCTGGTAAATCAGATATTAGAGGAGTATCAAGTTTGAGGCATCAAGATAGCGACCTACCTGGCTAAGGTAAAGGGAAAGTTGTCTGAGTTCGAGTTTTGCTCCGTTGAGCAGATACCCTGACATTGATCCTCTGGCTCGACTCGCAACCACCAAAGAGGTCGAAACATTGAATGCAGTTTCGGTGGAGTTCTTGGAAAACCCGAGTGTAATGGGAGAAATGGTGGAGGTCAGAATGATTGATATAAGACCGACCAGGATGACTCCTATAATGGAGTACCTCACGACCGGAAAGTTGCATGATGACAGGAAAGACGCGAGAAAACTACTTTATCAAGCTCCACAGTATGTAATTGTGGAAGGAATCCTATATCGGCGAGGTCATTCGTTGCCCCTCCTGCGATGTGTTCTGCCCAAGGAGCCAAAAACTATTTTACAAGAAATACACAAAGGCTTTTGCGGAGATTATGCTAGGGGGTAAAACCTAGCTTTGAAGGTACTGAGGAAAGGCTATTTTTGGCCCACTTTAACAAAGGACTCGATCTCGTATGTGAAAAAGTGCGACAAATGCCAGTGTTTCTCCATAGTTACCCGAGCTGCTCCAGTCGAGCTAACCATAATTTCATCCCCATGGCCTTTTGTAGAATGGGCAATTGACTTGATAGGTTCCCTGCCAATGGGAGAAGGAGGAGTTCGGTATGCAATAGTGGCGATCGATTATTTCACGAAGTGGGTAGAGGCTGAACCTCTGGCAACCATCACCTCAAAGAGAGTCCTGAATTTCTTTGTGAATAATATCATATGTCGATTTGGACTCCCTAAAAGGATTGCGTCAGAAAACGAAAAGCAGTTCGACAGTGATCTCTTCACAGAATTTTGTGAAAAATATGGCATAACCAAGAGTATCTCATCAGTAGCATACCCACAAGTTAATGTGCAGGTCGAGGCTGTAAATAATACCCTGAAGGCAAGCCTGAAGAAAATATTAGATGAATCCAAGGGATTATGGCCCAAGCAACTCCCACAAAGTACTCTGGGCCTACCGGACCTAGCATAGAACCTCTACGAGACATACCTCCTTTTCCCTAACCTTTGGAAGTGAGGTTACGCTTCCAATTGAAGGAATGGTGACTACTCATAGACAAAGGACATTTGATCAATATTATAACAACGAGCTGCTTAGGGCATCCCTTGATCTGATCAATAAAAAACGAGAGGCATCGCAGTTACAACTCAGCCATTATCAACAAAAGATCACTCATTATTTCAATTCAAAGGTCAAGGAACACAGACTCCGATTAGGCGATATGGTTCTCCGAAGGGTCTTTTTGGCGAATAAAGATCCCAAGGATGGTGTGTTAGGCCCAAAATAGGAAGGGCCGTATCAGATCGTAGGGGTCCTATGCGAAGGAACTTTCGAGCTAGCCTGGCTAAATGGGGAAATAGTCCCACAGACCTGGAATGCCCTCCGTTTAAAAAAGTATTATCAATAGTTTACCATTTATTTTAATGTTGATCTAATATTAAACAAATTAATATGAGATAACCTAGAACATGTTTCTAAAATTGAATTCAAAGAGAAACAATGTTAAGAATACTTACAGTATGTGCACCAGAATGAATGAGTCATTCCTTTAGTTTCTCTAACCCTTGTATCCTTTTGGTTGTAGAGTATTACCAAGAAACTGAACCGATCTTCTATAATCTTTACAGTCTTCCAAAGTATCCTTAGAATAACCTAGACTAGGTGGGAAATTCTCAACACATGAGAAAGATACAGAGAGAAGAAGAGAAAATAACAAAAAGACTTAGAAAAGAACATGTGTTTAGAGAAAATCTAAAAACTATCAGAAAATCTGACTTGTGACTTACGTTTTCTTCTCTCACTTAGTACTCCTTTTATAGAACCAATTAGGAAATATAATTTAATTAAAAAATCAATAAAATAATAGCCAATTGACAGCCCTGGGTTGAAATTATCATGGGCTTTAGGCCTGTGAAATTTCCCATTTGATTATAAGCCCACTGGACTTAAAAATAAGACCTGTATTATTTTCTATTGATTTAATTAATTAAATAATTATTTAAATCCTTTATCAAATTAATTATTTATAATTTGAACCTTGATTTAAACTTATTTATTAATTTAGAGACCAATTTATCTTAATTAACAAATCTGCCATAATTTCACTTTTCTTCTCTAAATTACATAACTCTATAAAACTATCCAAAATTGACCTGGTCAACTTTGATAATTCTAATTGATAATTAAATCAATTAATTGAGACTATCTAGATGATTTTATCCAAGGTACAATGGGGACCATGGGCCTATGAAATCAAGCTCCAATAAGTTATCATAAATCTAACAAATAAATTTACTAACTTATTAATTCCTTGTAACTCCACTAAAGACTCGGAATTGCACTCTTGAATTCATAGAACACTCTAAAACAAATATAGATACGCTATTAATTATCCATTGTTACAACCATAATTTTCACTCAATCCTCTATAGACGATCTACAATGAGATGGGACTAAAATACCATCTTACCCCTCATTGTATTTTATCCTTAAAACACTTAGTTCCTTGTAAATGATATTTTAACAAACTAATATTAATTGCTAAAATGAGATCTCTATTATTTAACACCTTGAACCAAACTAAAAGGAAATCATCATTTTACTTATTCATTAGAAGCGATAGATGTTCATATCTATAATTAACACTCTCACTCAATTATACTACCGAGTTCCCAAGATGTAAGTATGGGCTAGTCCGTAGGGTAAGCTGGTAACGAATAAGTCAAATAACTCAAATAATACAATCAGTTAGAATACTAACCACTCAGAATTGAGATTGAATTGACCTATGGTCAACTATATGATATGACTAGAATAGATAATAACAGTATGTTTACTTATCTTATCAACTGTCAATATCGGTCCTGTCCGATGTAACAAAAACATCTGATCTTATCTACTTTGCTAATGTTCTGGAAACAACAGAACACCACAATGTGTAAGTAGATCATATCGTAGATTGGCAAGTCAGTGTAAATCCTGTGTACTGACTAATCTTAGGACTAACTTATTTTGAACATATAATCATATTTATATTCCACTGTGATTACGTCACTATAAATATGATTAGCTATATGCTTGAGATTTAGTAAAAGTCTATATCAAACAAATAATCATGAAAATAAAACATGTGAGCAAAGTGATTGACCAAGTCAAAAAATTATTTATATTATTTTATTAATAATAAAATGAGATTACAAAGAAATTGGGTTTTAATTAGGGCATAAAACCCCAAAAAAACTCCCACTTGCACTAATTGAAACTAATGCCTTAATTCTACTAATCCCATTTCGTTGATATGCTTATCAAATGTAGCTTCTGGTAGTGTCTTTATAATCGGATCTGCAAGATTGTCTTCAGTTGCAATCTTCATAACCTTCACATCTCCCCTGGCCACATATTCTTGAATAATGTGATACTTCCTTTCTATATGCTAACTCCTCTTGTGACTACAAGGTTCTTTCGAGTTGGCTATCGCTCCTGTATTGTCACAAAACAACACAAGCGGTTTATCCATTTCTGGAAAAACGCCAATATCCGAATAGAACTTCTTTAGCCAGACTATTTCCTTAGCTGCTTCTGACGCGGCTATGTACTCAACCTCCATGGTGGAATCTGAGATTGCAGACTGCTTTACGCTTCTCCATATCACAACTCCACCCCCAAGAGTAAACACCATTCCAGAAGTAGACTTCCTGTCATTGACATCAGTTTGAAAATCTGAATCAGTGTAGCCTATAGTGTTCAGAACACCACCATTGTAGACTAACATATAATCCCTAGTCCGTCTTAAATAATTTAGGATATGCTTAACTGCTATCCAATGTTCCGATCCTGGGTTTGACTGATACCTGCTCACTACTCCACTGCATAGCAGATATCTGGTCTAGTACACAACATATCATACATCAGACTTCCAACTGCAGATGCATAAGGAACTTTTCTCATTGCATCTTCCTCTTCAGGAGTCTGGGGAGACTGCTTCTTTAAAAGATGAATTCCATGGCAGGAAGGTAGACGCCCTTTCTTGGAATTTGTCATTGAGAAACGTTCAAGCACTTTATCTATGTAAGCTACTTGAGATAGAGCTAAGAGCTTGTTCTTTCAATCCCCGATGATCTGGATACCTAGAACATAACTTCTTCACCCAAATCCTTCATCTAGAATTGAGTGCTCAACCAATTTTTCACATCTAATAATTTCTTAACATTGTTTCAAATGAGTAAGATATCATCTACATAAAGAACTAGGAATACCACTATTTGACTTACCTTCAGTTGCTAAACACAAGGCTCATCAATATTTTGTTCAAAGCCATAAATTTTGATTATTTCATCAAACCTAAGATTCCAGGAACGAGAAGCTTGCTTAAGTCCATAAATGGACCTATTCAACTTGCAAACTTGTCCTTCTTGTCCAGCTACTTTAAATCCTTCTAGCTGATCCATATAAATGACATTATCAAGCTTTCCATTAAGAAAAGTTGTCATGACATCCATTTTCTAGATCTCATAGTTGAGAGCTGCTGCTATGGATAGGAGGATGCGAATGGACTTGAGCATGGCTACCAGACTAAAAGTTTCCTCATAGTCCACTCCTTCTCTATGGGTATAACCCTTTGCCACTAATCGAGCTTTATAAGTCTCTATATTTCCATCAACACCTCGTTTCTTCTTATAGATCCACTTGCACCCAATGTCCCTAAAGTCACAAGGTGCTTCCACAAGATCCCAGACAAAGTTTGAGTACATGGACTCCATTTCTTGTTTCATGGCTTCGAGCCATTGTTCCGTTTCAGGGCTAGTCATTTCCTATTTGAAAGATAGTGGATCATCATCACTAGTGTCATCAACAACCATATTGGTTTCACCATCCAAACCATAGCGAACTAGGTTCCTAGAAATCCTCCCACTACGGCGAGGCTTCATGACTGTTTGCTCAGGAATAGTGGTACTTTCTTCATTTAAATTGACTTGCGTCGGTTGGAAATGAAGAGTGGGAATTTCATCATCAACTCACGTTGATGATGATGGAACATTGGTTGGAGTCAATTCTTTAACCATCTTCACTAAAACTACTTTGCTGCGAGGTTTGAAGTTTTGGACATAGTCATTTTCCAGAAAAATTACATTTGTAGAAGTAAACACTTTCTTTTCTGAATGGATATAGAAAAGTCCACCCCGAGTACCTTTAGGATAGCCAACAAACATGCAAGCTTTAGTTCATGGTTCTAGCTTTCCCTCCTTTTTCCTCAGGACGTGGGTGGGACACCCCCAGATTCTATAATGGCGTAAACTAGGTTCACGACCATTCCAGCGTTCTAAAGGTGTTTTGGGGATTGATTTAGACGTCACGACATTGAGAATGTCATTCGCGGTTTCAATTGCATGTCCCCAGAACGAAGTTGGTAGAGTTGAGTAACTAAGCATGCATATAACCATTTCCAATAAAGTTTTGTTTCGGCGTTTTGCTACACCATTTTGTTGCGGAGTACCTAGGGCAGTAAGTTTTGATAAAATACCAAGTTCAGTTAAATGACCTTGGAACTGCATATCCAAATATTCTCCACCCCTATCAGATCACAAGATCTTTAACGTTTTACCTAATTGGTTCTGTGCCATTGCTTGGAATTCTTGAAACTTTGAAAATGTTTCTGATTTCCTATGCATTAGGTAAAGACATGAGTATCTAGAGTAATCGTCGATTAAAGTGACGAAATACTCAAAACCACCCCTGGCTTGTACATTCAAAGGTCCACAAACATCTGAATGAACAAATCCAAGTGGTTCTTTGGCCCTGTCACCCTTTGTAGAGAATAGACGCTTGGTTAGTTTGCCTTCTAGACAAGATTCATAGACAGGTAATTCACCTAAGGTGAGTTCCCTCAAAGGCCCTTTCTTTGTAAGTCTTGGAATCTTATCATAGCCAATGTGACCTAGTCTCAAGTGCCATAAATACGTCATATTATCGTTATCGGTCTTTTGACGTTTATTGTTCCTAGGTTTAGCTACTTTGAATAAATTATTTTTAAGAGCGATGGGTTAGTTAGGTCGCAGAATATAAAGCCCGTTTTCAAAACATGCAATACACAATTGTGATCCATTGAAAGAAATAGATATATTAGAACTTGTGAAAGTCATAAAAAATCGTTCCAATTGCAACATGGAAACTGAAATTAAATTTCTACTAAAATTCGGAATAAAAAATACATCATTTAAAATTAAAAATTTATTTCTGAACTTCAGACGAGCTCTTCCTCTAGCTTGGACTGCAACGAACTCTCTGTTCCCAACTCTAAGCTTTAGGCTGTCTTCGTCCACTTCCTCCCACGATTCAAGAAGCTTTGTTTTTAGCTGCTAGAAACTTGGGGCAATCCTGTTTCCAATGCCCCTTCTCTTTGTAGTGAAAACACTTAACTTTACCTTTCTTGTTTTTCTTGTTCTTCCCCTTTAGGCGTCTGTGCATTTGGTTGTTCACTCGTCTTTGCCGGCTTGGGGTTGTTGTTTTGTCCACCTTTCCTCTTGTTTCCAACTTTCAAAGACGAAGTTGTAGGGGTGTTCATGGGTTGAGTTGGCCGGATTGAAGGCATTTTAATGAGTCAACCCAACTATGTCGGTTTACAAAAATTATAACCCATCTGAAATACTTTTATTGTACAACCCGACCTAACCCAATCCAATTAAAATTGGGTTGGGTTGGGTTGGTTAGATTTGAACCTAATTTCAAGACTTGAAAATTTTAAGATTCATATCAATTTTAATTTTAAATATCAATATATCATATTCTAGATTCTTCAACCTAATCAAGAAATTTAAAAACCTATAAATATATTCAATCAAACCTAACAAGCATAAATCTTAAAAAACATACTAAACATAAGTTTTAAAGATATTACAGTCATCCATATTACCAAGAACATTAAAAAGTTCTAAATTGACATAAGAAGTTTTGAATTCATCGGTCAGCAATATCGGTCTTCTCCTTTACTATGCCTTGAGTCTTGACTTTAGTTGAATTGTCTACATTAAAAAAAAAAAAAACAGAAAAAAATACAAACAATTATAAACTAAATCAACCACACACAACATATAAAACCATAAGACAACAAGTAATAGAGTATAGAACATAATATACAAAGTACAAATAAATTACAAAATTAACAATAAAATTCCATAACAGAATATTGTATATAAAGAATAAATACATTAAAAAACATAAATATACAGCTTATATCAAAGAAAAAAATATAAAACATTTTTATCACTTGCTAAAATATATATAATCACATAACTATAAAAAACAAAATATATAGAAATCAAACAAATACATCACATAGTGAGTCCCATAAATAAATATAATCACATACATAACAATGCATATGACTAGTTCTTTTGGAGTCCCTATGTATATATCTTACTACTTATTATTACAAGTAGTCCATTGTAAAGTTTTCTAGATAGGAGGATATCTTATTACATTTATTTCCCTAAATGGTATGGATGATAATATTTTGGTCTTCCATCATCACTGACGCTTTTTTTTAAAGTAATTTATGGTTGATTCCAAGTTTCCAACGTATTTTTTTAAATGTAAAAAAATGGTAGTTAAACTCACATACTTGGAGACTTGTTTCCATGCTTTCTTGCTATTGTTGTCGTGCTGAAGGTAAGTGAAGGGTGGTAGCTGCCGTGGGGTGTCGTCAATGTCGAGCTCGTGGTGGTGGTGATTGCCTGATGCTCGCAGTGGAAGTAGTAATTGTCTTTGATGATGGTGGTGGTGGTGGTGGCTGAAGACTGCGTGGTGCTTGTCATTGATGATGGTGATGGTGGGGAAGGTCACTGGGTAATGGCTGGCGACTGCTTTACTTGACGTTAGAGAGAGATAGATGTAGGGTTATCTACTTGCCATAGTTATATATGTATAGTTTATATTATTATATTAATATTCATATAAGTTAAAACATATATACAATATAAAGATATATATACGGGCCGAGTTGGGTTACAATGGCCTATAGTGTATCTGGCCCGTTTCCGAGCCGTATAGGCTTAGCCTATGAATTTGAATTTCGAATGGGCTTTGGACCACTACAACATTTACCCAATAACACCAAAAACATGTTGGGTTGGCTGGGTTGTTCGGCCCACTCCAATTTTTGTGCACCCCTACAGAGTTGGGTTAGCTTCAATCTTAGCTGGATCAGCAGCAAAAGCAGTAGTCTTATTTTCTCGTCCTTTACTAGGTCCACCCATGATAGGCTCAAAAATTTGAAGCTCGTTCATGAGCTGGGACAGACCATAGTTGAGTTGATCACAAACGTGTGGACACGGTGTCATTCGAGCATTCACGGTGTCATCACATGATATCTTGTCCCGGATGGCGAGAGTAAAAAATACCACTAGTTAAATAGAGTTGTAAACTCATTGAATAATGGACACCACTATTAACAACCTACTATTCGATCAAAATAAGAAAACAAGATATCTTATTTTATGAGCTAGACCCACGGTTTCGATAATCATTGATTTAGTCATAGTAGTCACCGTAGGGGTGAGTCTAGTAGAATTTGACCTATAATTATCTATTTTTCGAAATCTAAACTTGTCAAAATAGCTAATGAACACCTTCCGTAGGGGGACGAATCAAAGCGCCTCGAAACCCCATTAAGCTATTGACTTTGTTAAACCAACAGTGGAGATCGAATAAAAATTCTTAAAATAAGCTCATTATAAAATTAAAAATAGTATTTTTATTATTATTTTTAGAAAATTAATGACTATGGTTTTCCAAAAAATTGAAAAGATTAAATTTTTAAAACTAAAGCCCTATAATTTCCTATTAATTTTACAGTGTCACATTGAAACAAATTCAATTAATTTAGAATCAATTTGTTGCTAATCAATATTTAGGTTTAACTAATATAATGAACCTATACAATTAAGTCCAACTCAGGTAAATGGGCATTAACAATTGGGCTTGTATGGAGGAGGGATGGGTTCAGTATGTCGTTCCTACTACTAAGGCCCCCAAACTTCCATACATGGTCCAAAAGACAGGAATTTAAACCTTTGTTTTATTAATTGTTATTAATTGATTAGGCCCGCTATAGTCATGCAAAGAAAATGAGCCTTCACAAGTGGAATCGCCCACAAGAGAGGAATTTAAACTTTACATTTTCTAATGGGCCAAAATAAAACCTATCATTTTATGAATAGTTTATTTGGCAAAATCCATATATCTAACAAACATATGAGCCACTATATGCATCTAAGCCCAATTACAAAAATACCACAAATAATGCAAACAGACATGTTTAATTGGATGGGCCTAATCATGTTACTATATGAGCAATTCTATGAATTTATGCAAATATACCACAATTTATTTCAATTGCAAAAATACCACAATTAATTATCTAGAATTTATTAAAAAAATTCAAAGTAATTAATTTTTTTAGAAAAATAATTCAATTTAAATGAAATTTATCAACAAAAAAATAGTTAATTTAAATTTTATTTATCAACAATCAACTTGGCTTAGGTTAATTTGAAAAAAAAATATTAATTTAATTTAAATAAGATTTATTAACAATTAACCAAAGTTAGTTTAAATCCCATTTATAAATAAATATTTTATTAATTGGTTGAAAAAAATTGATATTTTTCAAAATTTAACCAATTTTAAGTTTTAAAATCAATATCTTAACTGTTTTTTAAAAAATATCTTGTGTTGTTAGAACTATTAGCAAATATTTTACCCATTTTAAAAAATATATATAAATATAAATAGTTATAACAACCCTAAAATATCTTAAAACAATTAATCAAATTCAAATATCCATGAAAATATCTAACTAAAAAAATTTAAATTTCAAATAATTTAAATATTAAAAACTATAAAATAAACAGATAATTATATTTTCAAATAAAGATTTAATAAAAAATTAAGAATTTAAAAGAAAATATCTTAAATATCTGATATCTTAATTATAATATTTTAATATATTAAAATATTTAAAATTAAGTTGTTAGTCTATTTTTAAATTTGAATTTGAATCTTTGTAGAAAATATCTAATTATTTAAATCTCAATTAACAAAAATATCTTATTTAACAAAAAAACAATTTTAAATGATAAAAAAAATCCGATATTTTTGGTTTTGATAATAAATAAAAAAATGTTCACATTTTTTATTTTCTTTAGTTTAAAAAGAAATTAGTGATGAACAGTACCCGACGCAGGTACTATTCATCGTGCCTGGTGTGCGTGCAGGAATGCACTGGCTGCCGAGGGATGCGCGCGTGGGGTGTGCGCACGCGTGTGGCAGCGAGAGGAAAAATTTTCCAAAAACCAATTTGAGCAATTTTTCAAACCAAAATCATTTTCTAATTAATTTTTAACATATTTTACACAAAAGAAAGCATATGTAAAAATTAATGGCATAGAAAACACAACGAAATAACCTAAAAATTGCTAATAATCACATAAAATCAATATGCATCATAAAAATATGAAAATCATCCAATTATTCAAACTCATCAAATAGTCTAATTGTTAACATGTTCATGCATGAAAATAAATATTACCAAAGGCTCTGAGGCTAGTTGTTTGGAAACTCATACATGATCTTTATTTATTTTCATGTAGATCTAATATTAAACAAATTAATATGAGATAACCTAGAACATGTTTCTAAAATTGAATTCGAAGAGAAACAATGTTAAGAATACTTACAGTATATGCACCAGAATGAATGAGTCATTCCTTTAGTTTCTCTAACCCTTGTATCCTTTTGGTTGTAGAGTATTACCAAGAAACTGAACCGATCTTCTATAATCTTTACAGTCTTCCAAAGTATCCTTAGAATAACCTAGACTAGGTGGGAAATTCTCAACACATGAGATAGATACAGAGAGAAGAAGAGAAAATAACAAAAAGACTTAGAAAAGAACATGTGTTTAGAGAAAATAACAAAAAGACTAAGAAAAGAACATGTGTTTAGAGAAAATCTAAAAACTATCAGAAAATCTGACTTGTGACTTATGTTTTCTTCTCTCACTTAGCACTCCTTTTATAGACTCAATTAGGTCATTTAATTTAATTAAAAAATCAATAAAATAATAGTCAATTAACAGCCCCAGGTCGAAATTATCATGGGCTTTAGGTCCGTTAAATTTCTCATTTGATTATAAGCCTATTGGACTTAAAATCAAGGCCTGTATTATTTTCTATTGATTTGATTAATTAAATAATTATTTAAATCCTTTATCAAATTAATTATTTATAATTGGAACCTTGATTTAAACTTATTTATTAATTTAGATACCAATTTATCTTAATTAATAAATCTGCCCTAATTTCTCTTTTCTTCTCTAAATTACATAACTCTGTGAAACTATCAAAAATTGACCTAGTCCGCTTTGATAATTCTAATTGATAATTAAATAAATTAATTGAGACTATCTAGATAATTTTATCCAAGGTACAATGGGGACCATGGGCCTATCAAATCAATCTCTAATAAGTTACCATAAATCTAACAAATAAATTTACTAACTTATTAAATCCTCGTGACTCCACTAAAGACTCGGAATTGCACTTTTGAATTCATAGAATGCTCTATAACAAATATAGATACGCTATTAATTATTCATTGTTACAAACTTAATTTTCACTCAATCATCCATAGATGGTCTACAATGAGATGGGACTAAAATACTGTTTTACCCCTCATTGTATTTTATCCTTAAAACACTCAGTTCCTGGTAAATGATATTTCAGTAAACTAATTTAATTACCGAAATGAGATCTCTATCATTTAACACCTTGAACCAAACTAAAAGGAAACCATCGTTTCACTTCTTCATTAGAAGCTATAAATTTTCATACCTATGATTAACACCCCCACTCAATTATACTACCGAGTTCCCAAGATGTAAGTATGGGCTAGTCTGTAGGGTAAGCTAGTAACGAACAAGTCAAAGAACTCAAATAATACAATCTTTTAGAATACTAACCACACAGAATTGAGATTGAATTGACCTATGGTCAACTATATGATACGACTAGAATAGATAATAATGGTATGTTTACTTATCTTATCCACTGTCAATATCGGTCTTGTCTGATGTAACAAATACATCTGATCTTATCTAATTTGCTAATGTTCTGGAAACAACATAACACCACAATGTGTAAGTAGATCATATCATAGATTGGCAAGTCAGTGTAAATCCTGTGCACTGACTAATCTTAGGACTAACTTATTTTGAACATATAATCATATTTATATTCTACTGTGATTACGTCACTATAAATACTATTAGCTTATATTAAACATTGGGATTTAGTAGAAGTTTATATTAAACAAATAATCATGAAAATAAAACATGTGAGCAAAGTGATTGACCAAGTCAAAAAGTAATTTCTATTCTTTTATTGATAATAAAATGAGATTACAAAGAAATTGGGTTTTAATTAGGGCATAAAACCCCAACAAATACGGATCCCACTGCTCGGGCTGCATGAAAGAGAAGTTTTCATCCTGGTTGAAGGCCTAGCAACAGTAAAGCATCTCCTCCATTTGAGATGAGGACACTACAGCTTCCTCCTTGGCCTTGGCCTCGACCTCAATCAACTTCTTCTTGAGCTTTTCAATTTTGGCCTGTAGCTGATCTGAGTGACAGCTCGCCTCCACGACCTGAGCCTGAGAGGCGAACAGGGTGGCCTTTGCAGATCACTCGCCGTCCTGAGAAGAAATCAGGGCAGCTTTGGTGGCCTGCTCACTCTCTTGAGCGATGCTCAGGGCAGCTCAGAGTTCCTCCTCCCTGGTTGTAATGCAAGCTATGCCTCGCTATTTGGCCAAGACAGATTGCAGAAGAATGAAGCAAGTCAAGAGTAGTTATTTTTTTTTTTTTTAAAAAAAAACTAAAGAAAAAGAAAAGGTTAGAAGAGCAAAAGGGACTCACATTACGTTTCATCCCCATGGCGGATTCGAGGACATCCTCAGGTTTGCATTCCTCAATGACCCTGAAGTCTTTGGCGCTAGCTCTGTAAGCATGGTCAACCATGTGGCTAGTTGTCTCATGCACAATACCTCAAAATGCCTCGGGGATCTTGTCCAGTTTATGTGGCTTGACCGGGATCTGGACAGTGGGGCTTCACCTTGATTCACTTGATGATTTGAGGAAGGTATGTGTTGAGGAGGAAGAGGAGGAGTTTTTGGATAGTAACTGTTATTTCCAGAGCTTGGGGAAGTTTTCTTTGGCTGCTCTTAGGCAGTGTTGGCATCCTTGTCCTTAGACGGAGATTTGGTGGTACCTCCCGTCTTCAGAGCTATTTTCTTGGAAACCCTAGGCCTCCTCACCACGAGACCAGCTCCGGTCCCGCCGGCCTTGAAAGCACCCCTCAAATCCAAAGCTTCTGGCAGTTCCGTCTCTTCACTTGAAACAGAGCGAGCAGAGGAATTAGTTTACAGAAGTACTTATTTAAAAGTATTGTAAACACAAAATGAAGAGAAAGAACCCTACCCTCCGGGCTAGGGGAGGAATCTATTATGATCAGCTTGGGGGTATTGACTGGACTAGGCACAACCTCTAACTCTGGGATTAAGGGAGGTAGGGAGAATCTAAAGCTATGACCTCCTAAATCCTAGGGTGTTCAGGTCCTTCCTTGGGGCTAGACTCATCTATGTACTGCCTAAAACCAGGGGCACATGCGCCCTGAAGCAGGGAAGGCCAGGACCTACAGTTTGTCCCATATTCCTAAAAAATGGTGGATCTAAAATGAAAAGTGTTGTCAACAACGATGGTACAGTTGGGGTAGCTATGATCATAGCGTACCACCAAATGGTCCATGCATTGGAGGAGGGTTTTGTTTAGGTCCGTGTTAGAAGGGTGATGACTAATGAGATGGTTAGGGTTGAATCAAATTACCCTATATTGGCGCAAACCGGTCTAACTCTCTATAAGGGTATGGGTTACCTTGGCTGGAGGGCCCGGATGCTGCCCCAGATGTAGCTCACTCAGGATCAAGCCCTTAATTATCTTCAGGAGCTCACCTTTTTCGCACCAGCGGTGCCACGATTCTTCCTCCTCGGCGTCCTCATTTGTTGGAAAGGCCTCTTGAGAAGGGGGTAGCTCGGGGATGACGGGAAGAGGAACTCGGGTCCTCAGAGCTAACGTCTGGCCCTTGCTGATCAGATTGCAAGCCACCATGGTGGTGCATTCACAATTTGACGATAGTCTTTCTACCCAGGAGAAAGACTAGATAGGGTCTTGTTGTGATCCTCGAGGGTCACAGACTACTTTGTCCTCGTAAATATAGCTGCACAAAGAGCAAACTCAGTCTGAATCTTTTTAAAAAAATATATATTTATATAGTGCACAAGTGAGAAAAAGTTCACGTGCTGAATTCACAAAGATAAAAGACTTATTAGGATGGTTGAAGTATCGATGATCGCAGTTCTTGAACCCATTTGACATAAAGAATAAATATTTATAGTCATTTGGGTGGCTGGAGAGGTCGACGACAGAGGCGAAGTTTGGGAAATGAGTGATGTAGTAAAACCATCACCTTGCCCCTTCTGGTCGGGATTGGCCTTGAGGCAAAAGAAATACATAATGTCTGCCGGAGTGGGGACCTCCCACTCGTGCCTTAGAAACAAATACTTTAACCCCACCAAAAGCATGTATGAGTTTGGAGGGAGCTGGAATGGAGCCAGTTTGACGTAGTTCAAAAAGTCTACGATATACTGGTCCAATGGGAGGAAGGCACTGGCCTTAAGGTGCTCATCACTCCAAGCCTCGTAGTCATCTTGGAGAGGGGCGTAGCTTCGCTCTCCCTCCAGTGCAGGTCGAGCAATAAGACCGTCAGCTCCATCTCAATCCTGTGACTCAGTAGGATCTTGTTCACTTTCCCCATAGTAGTTATCCGAGAGACTCTGTGCTCTGCCTCAAAGAATGCATTGGGGGTCGACCACGATCTCTCTCTCCACCACAGGACCAAAGTGAGGGATGGGAGACTCAGGGGCAACCTCGTAATGAGCCAAATTTCCTAATAAGGTTT
Organism: Humulus lupulus; assembly: GCF_963169125.1. Lineage (NCBI taxonomy): Eukaryota > Viridiplantae > Streptophyta > Magnoliopsida > Rosales > Cannabaceae > Humulus > Humulus lupulus. Next base: position 40,388,362 of record NC_084797.1, on the reverse strand, counting down.
AGGACCTTGATTACGAGGTTGGAAGAGCCATAATTGATTTATTATGCAATTAAATGATTATATGCATGTTTAGGTGTGCTAAATATGCATGTGAACCTATTTCTGATTAATTGGGTGATTTTCATATTTTGGCCATTTCGGGCATATTTGGCATATATGTGGCATGTGTGGTGCTTCATTATTATTTGTTTATGCTAGGGTTACTCAGCACGAGACGATCCTAGAAGGTAAACTAGTGGGAAAGTCACAACGTGATTTATACTTTACTCGGAGTGAGTCAAGGGGTATTTAGCACATTACTAAGATATTGGGTTATGGGAATAAATATTTGATGATAAATTGGGAGTTAGTAAGATCAGGCGGAAATTCTGGGAGTTTTGACTATTTTACCACCGGGGCCATTTTCGGGACCCAGAGCATTAGGATTTTCTTGAGGCTACTTAAGCTTGAAGTAACCTGTTAGAATCATAAAAGAATGTTCAGAACGTTCTCTCTCCCTCAAAGTTCCATTTTGACACTCGATCACATTTTCGAAGGAAACTTGAGTTCTAGGACTCGAATTCAAGCGAGGATCAAGGCATAGTGATTCAAGGGAAGATTAGAAGCTTATTAGCCAGAAGATTTAGCTGAGAAACGACATGATCAAAGGTAATTCAAGTTTTAAATTCTAAGTTTTTAAGCTTGGATTGGATTTTGTGTTTTGATGAGTTTTTGGATGAATTGAAGCTTGGGTTTTATTGATTTTGGGATATTAGGATGTTTGGGAACTTTAATTTTGAGATTTGGATAGGTTGGGGTCGGTTTTGGAGCTCTGAAGCTCGAAGAACACGAAAAATATGAAGCTGGGAACGCTAGGTGGGTTGGGCGCTGTAGCGCTAGGGTAGTAGTGCTACAATGCTAGGTGCTCTGATTTAGATCTAATCAACATAAGCATTAAATGACTCATCATGAGCATTAATGCTTGACCGACTCCAATTTCGATGAAAACTAAAAAGCGCTTGTCTCGCCTAATGGCTAGTCACTTAGAGTCAGGGTTAGAAGGCCCAGGTGACTGCATCGGCACATGGCTAAGGGTTCGAAGCCCATGTTAGTGACTCATTCATCAGTCACTCATTTGATTAGGGCTACATGCCCCAGCATGATTATCAGAATCTCAAAGTGTTAAATCACTCATCTGATTAGGGCTACATGCCCCAGCATGATTATAAGAATCTCAAAGTGTTAAATCACTCATCTGATTAAAGCTACAGGCCCTAGCATGATTATCATAATCTCAAAGTGTTAAATCACTCATCTGATTAGGGCTACATGCCCCAACATGATTATCAGAATCTTAAAGTGTTAAATCACTCATCTAATTAGGGCTACAAGCCCCATCATGATTATCAGAATCTCAAAGTGTTAATCACTCATCTTAACAGGATTGACTTGTTAGTCATCCATACAAAGGGCAGGGCCCAGAATCATTATTTGGACTTATTTGCATGCATGAATAGGGCTATTATTGATAGGCATACACACTATGATTTAGTAACATGTTATTAATGTTCATGAGCATGTTGAGTTTTCTTGCTGAGCTTCGGCTCACGGGTGTTATGTGGTGCAGGTAAAGGCTAAAGAAAGTTGGACCATCCTTGAGTTGGAGAGCTTAGGTGACGATGTGTACACATTTAGCTGCTCGACCGCCACGGCCGAGGGTTTAAAGAAGAACTAGGGTTAAACCCTAATTTGCCGCTTAGGTTGTCTGGTTGTAAATCTTTTTTGTAATTAACCTTTAAATTATATTTTTGGGATCCCAATGTATATAGTAAACAATTTAAATGTTATATCTAAACCAAAAATTTTAACCCTAAACCACTAATCATACTTAGTCACACGATTATGGCCAAATGACTTGATAAGGGAGTTTAGCACTGTTTAAAATGTGCACCACAACGGTCCCTGGGTTGTAGGGCGTTACAAACTTGGTATTAGAGCGAGAAAAGGTTAAGGGTTCCTGAAGACAAGCTGGGCATGTACACTCGTCACTAAAGATAGCTTCTGTGGATGCTCAAAATTCCACACTTGTAAAATGTCTAAAGCACATGCTAAGGTCCCATAAATGCTTAAGTACATACCTGTGCCTACGCCCTTAGGTGTGTATTGATAAACCTTGCCGAAGGAAGCACCAATAGGTGTGCCACACAGGACCCCCATCCCGTGTCTTGCAAGCCCTATAGGTGTGCCACGCGAGGTCCTCATACACCTCCATAGGATCGTCACCTCCACGCTTCTGCGAGAACGATATGCCCTTGCAACGCACACCTAGGTCCACGGTGAAAGAAGGCAAGCATCTTGCAGAGGTAGCTGTGTCCCTAGAGGCCTCGTGAGAGATGGCCTCGCCACGCCTCGCATATCAAACCACCTTGAAGGTCTCACGACCCCCTTTGCGCATTTGGGTCTCGGCCGCGGAAAGGGCCTCGCACAGCTGAGCACACCTCCCCAGGCCACCCTGAAGATCTCACTACCCTGAAGGTCTCACCTCCACACCTCGTGAGGGCTCTCGCGTGCCCGTGCCTGCTCAGGTGGCCTTGCGCCTCACCGAGGCCAGCGTCTCGCACACCCATGCCTGCTTAGGAGGCCTCGCACCTCGCCCAGGCCAACGTCTCACGCGCCCGTGCCTGCCCAGGTGGGCTCGTGCCTTACCCAATCCAACGTCTCGCATGCCCATGTTTGCCCAGGCCAGCGTCTCGCATGCCCGTACCTGGCCAGGTGGCCTCGTGCCTTGTCTAGGCCAACGTCTCATGCGCCCGTTCCTGCCCAGGCGGCCTCACACCTAGCCCAAGACAGTGTCTCTCCCACCCGTGCTTGCCCAGGTGGCCTCACGCCTCACCCAGGCCAGTGTCTCGCACGCTCGTGCCGCCCAGGTGGCCTCCCGCCTCGCCCAGGCCAACGTCTCGCGCGCCCGTGTCTACCCAGGCGGCCTCACGCCTCGCCATAGCCAGTGTCTCAAGCGCCCGTGCCTGCCCAGGCGGCCTCGCGCCTCACCCAGGCTAGCATCTTGTGCGCCCATGCCTGCCCAGGTGGCCTCGCGCCTTGCACCTTAGGATGGTGTCTCCTATGAAGACCTACGGAAACCTCAACATTCAGAGGTAAAAATCCAAGTATAATTTAAAGAGATCGTACCAGTACGATCTTGTACGGGGTACAATCTTTAGGAGAGGGGACACGCCAGACAAGTAGTGGGAGTACTAACAGAGGGGACATGCCCTGTATGATTCTAACCAGATTTCAGAGTCGACACCACCACCGGCACCACTACGCCTGGTGCCACTCCTCTGGCACTCGTACTAAATAAGTAGTGGAGACATCCCCACGGAACCTGACCCTGTATTGGAGCCAGCACCACTACCCCTGAGACCACTCTCCTCACAATGTACTTGTGTACCATCTGGTCCTTTGGACCACAATGTATCAGGGGCAATTAGAGCCCACTATAAAGGGAACCCCACTTCCACATGGAAAGGGGTTGGAAAAAACACTGTAGCTGGACACAAATGAGAAATACAAGTTCTTTTCCCCATTTTTCTTCTGCAACTATTTTCTAAGTTTCTGTCTAGATTTTTGAAGTTCTTCATTCATAAGCACTACACTTTGATTTTTCTAACTTGACATAGTTGACGAGCTCTCACCGTCAACAGTTTGGAGCCGTTTGTGGGAAGAATAAGTGTCAAGCCACTGTTCTTTCGTCGATTCTGATAAGAGAGAAATGCCACGACGTTCTAAACGATTGAGAGAGTCACGGGTAGTGGAGGTCCACCTTGACGGAGATCAGCTGAAAGCCTCTATGAAGGATCCTCCTCCACCCACAAACGTGGAGGCCCCAAAGGAGCCTGAGGTTGCCAGAGATGAAAGGGAAGCTTCATCCTTGACAGTCCCACCTGAGGAGGATAGTACAAGGCCAACGGCTGCCCCAGCAAGGGATGCCGGCGAGTTCCCGCCCCCAAGGCCGCTGCAGGTGCCAAACTCCGGTCGGTAGGATCCAGGCCCATCGGCGCGCAGACTTGACAAGCATCCCCTGGTCCATTCCTTGAGCTCGAGTTCTAGATCTCGATTCTACGAAGAGGAGATACGTGAATTGCACCATAAGAACCAAAGGCTAGAAACCACCTTGGAAAACATGCAAGAGGAGTTAAATGGCCTGTTGTAAGGGAGATCAAACGTATCACTCCTTAAGCAAAAAGAGAGAGGTCAAGAGGGGGCAGAAACCATCGTCCCGGTAGACGATGGAAGGACTCGACTCTCCACCAGTAATAACCCCCAAAAAAAGCAACATAAACATCCCGAACCACCGAAGCAGCCCAAGAGGCCAGAGCCGAATACCAACGCTTGCCCTCGTAACGATGTCGAAGTCACCTCAAGGAAAACACCCTTAGATTTACGAGAGGAACTCAACAAAAGAGGGTGGGTAAATGGACCATGCCACCTACGGTGCCCCAGGAAGGCAAAGGAAAGGGAGATCCTAACCCATCCACGTTGAGGGACTCCTTAAACAAGAGGAGACAAGACCTAGACACAGAAATGAGGAGCCTACGGAGCAAAATCATCACCGCCTCTGGAGGACAAGCCATTGAGGACGAGTTTGACTGTGAGTCGCCCTTCGTCAAGGAGATCCAAGCCATGCGGCTTCCAGCCAACTTCAAGGAGCCCCATATGACCCCATACGAAGGAAGCATAGATCCTAAATACCATCTGGATGCATTTAACGACCAGATGAAGTTAAGGGGGATTAGTAGCGGGGCCAGATGCCATTGCTTTGCTGTCACATTGAAAGGACTTGCGTACAAATGGTTCAAAAGACTTAGACCAGGGTCCATCAGATCTTGGCAACAATTTTCCGATGAATTTCTCCAGCAACGCCACGCTTTGCGGGACTACACGATGTCGGGCACCAGCCTCGCTAACATGAAGCAAGGAGAAAATGAGAGTCTAAAGAGCTACATTCACAGGTTCAATATGGAGGCGGCCAAAGTAGGTAGTTTGACTTGTAGAGAGCTAAAAATGGCCATCATCACTGGAGTACGCCCGAGAAGCAAGTTATGGGATAACATGCTCAAGAGGGAGGTCACAGATTTGGACGATTTCTACGAGCGGGCACAAAAATACATTCGCGTAGAGGATGGTCACAAGAGCCTTAAGGTTGGAAAAGGCCAATCCCCACCAAAACCCTTAATCCGGGAAAGCCAAAGCAATGCAAAGAAGAAGAGGGTCTATGAAGGAACAAGGGATGATCGGCCTCGCAAGCCTTAGCGCACTAATGAGCGCAGGCAGGGCCCCTACACCTTTTATACTGACCTCAGCCATGCTAGAGAACATATTTTCATCACGAATGAAAACCAGGTCCCTTTCAGAAGGCCCCCGCTAATGAAAAAATACTGGTCCAAAAGAGACCCCAGCAAATATTGCCAGTATCATAAAGATAGCGGCCACACCACCGCGGAATGCAACAATTTGAAGGTAGAAATTCAGGAGCTTATACGCAGAGGACATTTGGGCAGATATGTCCACAAGGAGAGCCAAAGGACGGAAGATGGAGCATCCTTGCTGCGGGCACGAGAGGTGGCCCTGGAAATAAAATGAGAGGTCAGGAACATCTTTGGAGGGCCAGGATTCGAGGGTGAATCAAGGAAGGGGCGAGATAAATATACCAGGGAGGCCAGACGAAGTCCATCACTATGCATCTTAAGTTTGGAGCAACGCCCCCCGAAGAGTTTTAAGGGTAAAAATGGCTCAATAACCTTCACTGAGGAAGACGCCCGGGGCGTACATTTCCCCCATAATGACCCCCTAGTGTTTACTCTCCAGCTTGCAAACATGAGGGTGCATCGGGTCTTAGAGGATAACGGAAGCTCTGTGGACATCTTATATCACCAAGCTTTGGAGAAGATGGGACTAAACATCTGGCACCTAAAGCCTTGCAGTCCCTCCTTGTATGGATTTACGGGAGATTCAATAAAGCCCCTAGGGGCGATCGAGTTAGCTCTCACTATGGGAGAATAGTCCAGATAAACCACCATAATGGCAAACTTTGTTGTAGTAGATTGGGCCTCGGCCTTTAATGCGGTATTAGGGAGACCTTCCCTAAAAGAATTAAAGGCGATAACTTCTGTGTACCACTTAGCTATGAAATTCCCGACTCTCGGGGGAATAGCATGCATGAGAGGAGAGCAGAAGGAAGCAAGGGAATGCTATAACACATCCCTCCACACGGCCACAAAGCCATCGGTGCCTATGGCAATGGTTATGCATGAAGGTGCGAATCCGCACGAGTTACACCCACGAGTCGCGGAAGAACCCAAAGCTGAACCAGTAGAGGAGTTGGAGGAAGTCACGGTCATGAATGAGTTGTTGAAAAAGTTGAAGGAAAGAAGAAACCTTCCGAGTATCGTGAAGGAGAATCTGGTAGAATTTCCGAAAGCCAACCTTGGCGTATTTGCCTGGAGTCATGAGGACATGGTAAGAATAGACCCGTCAATAATGTGTCATCACTTGAACATCGACCCAAAGGCAAGGCCCATGAGGCAGAAAAGGAGAGCACTAGACCCAGAAAGATATGCAACCTTAAAAGAGGAGGTTGACAAGTTGAAGCAAAATAGGTTTATCCGAGAAGCATTCTACCCAATATGGGTATCGAACCTGGTCTTAATCCCTAATCCCAATGGAAAATGGAGGACTTGTGTGGACTTTACTAACCTCAATAAAGCCTGCCCAAAGGACAGCTTCCCGCTTCCTAGGATAGACCAATTAGTAGACGCCACGGTGGGACACGAGCTACTTAGCTTCATGGATGCATATTCCGGGTACAACCAAATACCCATGAACCCAGCTGATGAAGAGCACACCTCGTTCATAATGGACAAGGGGATTTATTACTACAAAGCGATGCCTTTTGGTTTAAAAAACGCATGTGCTACTTACCAAAGGCGGGTGAACAAAATGTTTGCAAGTCAAATAGGAAGGAATATGGAAGTATACATGGACGATATGCTGGTAAATACAAAGAAGGTAGAAGAGCTCACAAGTGACCTCAATGAGACGTTCAACAACCTCAGAAAGTTCAGAATGAAGCTAAATTTGCTCAAGTGCGCCTTCAGAGTTTCATCAGGGAAGTTCCTAGGTTTCATGGTGAATTCACGAGGTATCGAGGCTAACCCTGACAAAATCAAGGCATTGCTAGAAATGAGCCCACCGCGAAACAAGAAAGAGGTGCAATGCTTAACAGGGAGAGTAGTAGCCCTCAATAGGTTCATTTCCAGGTCCACTGACAAATGCCTCCCTTTCTTCAACATCCTAAAAGGGAGCAAAAACTTCGCTTGGGATGATGATTTTCAGGAAGCCTTTACTAAGCTAAAGGAACACCTTGGGAAACCACCCCTCTTGGCCAAGCCAAAAAAAGGGGAGAAGTTGTACATCAAAGCATTCTATAAGTGCTGCCTTGGTGAAAGGAGAAAAGAAGCATCAGCAGCTCGTGTACTATGTGAGCAAGCAGTTGGTAGACGTAGAAACCCGATACCCAAAAATAGAGAAATTGGCATATGCATTGATAGTGGCTTCTCAAAAGCTGAGGCCCTATTTTCATGCCCATTCCATCGAGGTGCTCACCAACACCCCTTTGCGTCAAATCTTGCACAAACCGGAAACTTTGGGAAGATTGTTAAAGTGGTAGATTGAACTAAGTCAATTTGATATCACTTACACCCCAAGGACCTCCATCAACGGGCAGGTACTTGCAGACTTTATAGTCGAGTTTGCACACCGACCCCATGAGGAGGGAGAAGTAGAAGGAGATGAACCGGGGCATGAAGAGGGAAAGCACCCTAAAGAATGGAGCCTCCATGTAGACGGGGTATCTAATGAAGGAGGAGTCGGCGCTGGCATAGTGATGACGGATCCTAAGGGGCACAAGATGTATTGCGCCTTAAGATTCGGATTCGAAGCTTCCAACAATGAAGCGGAGTACAAGGCACTGTTGGCTGGCCTACGACTAGCTAAGTAGTTAAAGGTAACCCATTTGCATGTCTTTAATGACTCACAACAGGTAGTTTTCAGGTGAAGGGTGAATTACAAGCCAGAGGTCCGAAAATGGCTGCATATCTCACTAAGGAGAGGGGGTATTTGGATCAGTTCGAAAAATACACCATAGAACAGATCCCAAGGGAGCAAAACACAAACACCGATGCACTCGCAAAACTCGCCTCCACTCGAGACGAAGACATGCATGAGTCCATCCCGGTCGAATACCTCCCCAAGCCAAGCATAGCAGAAGAAAGGATCAACATGGTCAATAGCACTGAGGAGTCATGGTTTGCACCCATCATGAGGTACTTAAATGACGAGACCTTGCCTTTGGACAAAAAACATGCCCGTAAACTGACTTACAAAGCCGCTCAGTACACCCTAGTAGATGGATCCTTATATAAGAGAGACTTCTCTACCCCGCTCCTACGGTGCATAGATAAGGGAGAGGCTTTAAAATTTTTACAAGAGATACACGAAGGGGAATGTGGAAATCATGCTGGGGGGCAGTCCACGGCAAAAAAGTCCATCCACTAGGGGTATTATTGGCCTGCCATGGAGAAGGATGCGAGCGAATTCGCGAGAAGGTGTGACAAGTGCCAGAGACATGTAAATTACCCCCGACAGTCACCAACTGAGCTGGTGAGCATGACCAATCTGTGGCCCTTCGCTGTGTGGGGAATTGACTTAATTGGAGTGTTGCCAACAGGAAGAGGAGGAGCAATATATGCGGTGGTAGCAGTCGATTATTTCACTAAGTGGGTGGAAGCAGAGCCTTTAGTCAACATAACGGCTAAGAAAATCACCACCTTTGTCAACAAATATATCGTCTGTATATTTGGAGTTCCCTACAAGATTATCTCCCACAATGGAACGCAATTTGAAGGAGGAATATTCGAGTAATATTGCAAGGAAAAAGGAATCAAGAGGAGTTTCTCCGCAGTAGTACACCCATAAGCTAATGGACAAGTAGAGGCCATCAACAAGATCCTAAAAAGGAACATGAAAACAAAGTTGGAAAAGTTGAAAGGGGCCTGGGTCGAGGAACTCCCCAATGTACTTTGGGCCTACAGGACCACCCCTCGTTCCATCATTGTGGAGACGCCTTTCGCCTTAGCCTATGTCTGCGAGGTTGTCCTTCCAATAGAAATGAAGATTAACTCCATCCGCACGCAAGCATATGATAACCATGCTAATATCGCAGCATTGGTCAGGAATTTGGACCTGTTGTAAGCCAAGAGAGAAAGGGCACAACTGAGGCTGGCAACGTATCAGCAATGAGCCGCAAGGTACTATAATTTGAGGGTGCGAGAGAAGGCATTCAGAGTGGGAGACCTCGTGTTGTGGAAAGTCTTGCCCAACACTCGAGATCCTAGTGCAGGTGTGTTAGGGGCAAACTGGGAAGGACCCTACCAAGTTGCCCAAGTTATGCCCCCCAACACCTACAAGCTCGCACGCTTGGATGGCACCATGGTACTCAAGGCATGGAACGCAGAACATCTGAAGAAGTATTATCAGTAAAACTTCCATGTTGAGGCAAGGTTGATATTAACCTGTCTAACATGCAAGTTGAATGTAATAGTTGTAAGTTTGGTTTTAACTCCTTAATATGTAGCATGAACAAGTCACACTAAGATTCCATGTACTTCGCTTGTTTTCAATGAATATGTTCTGACATTAAGTGAATATGTAGTAGAGTTTCTTGTTTAAGCAAAATGATTATCAAAATGCATGAATAGAATGATCAAAGTGCCTGCCGAGATAAAGCTCACCAAACACTTGGGGGGCAGAGTATATGAGTATATAGGGGGTAAAAAAAAAGGGTCCCAAACGAGACGCTTATATCCTAAGAGGACCCCTTATATCAGGAGGATCCTAAAAGAACCCCTTATGTCAAAAAAGGGTCCCAAACAAGACCCTTATGTCCTAACATGACCCCTTATATCAGGAGGATCCTAAAAGGACCCCTTACGTCAAAAGAGGGTCCCAAACGAGACCCTTATGTCCTAACAGGACCCCTTATATAAGGAGGATCCTATAAGGACCCCTTATGTTAAAAAGGGTCCCAAACAAGACCCTTATATCCTAAAAATACTCCTTACCTGAAGGATCCTAAAAGGATCACCTTACGAATAAAGAGGAAGACCTTGTAAGGCATCGCTTGAGTTCACAAGGATTAGCTACCCTTATGAACATCAAGGAGGTCAAAAGGTCTTACAAGAAAAGCATCCTAATAAGAGTAAATGCTTCCACAAGAGGAAGTGCCTCAAGAGAAGCACCCGCCAATAAGCCTAGAACGGCCACCAAGCTGTCTAGCCAAAAAGGGTCCTGAAAGAGACCCTTGCAAAAATAGTACTATGAACAACGACGAGAAGGATGCTTCTCGCAAAAGATAATAAGCACGTGAAAAAATATATAAAAGGATAACTGGAACCCAAGGGGTCAATATATCCTTATAGGTACAATCAAGAGGCACCAAAGAGGGACCTATTGAACCCCTTCGCATGGGCTCCAAAGGACCTCAAGCCTGATAAGTAAAAAAGAGAACCTATCGAACCCCATTGTGTGGGCTCAAAAGGACCTCTAACATAGAGGAATAAAGATGAATGATCGTATTTGTATATATATATATATAAAGAGTTTTGATAATGTAACAAGACTTAGAGAAATTACAAGCAAAATAAGGCTCAAATGAGCACCAAACCACATTGGACTGAAATGGCAAAAAATGCAGAATGACAATCTCAAGGCCTCCTGTCGTAGGCGTTCCACTCAGCCACCCTGGCAACGACATGCTCACCAAAGGAGGAAAAATCAAAGTTTGGATTTTTCCTCCATACCTGATAGAGGGCGCGCTCTATGGATCTATACTCAATGCCAGCCTTATCCGCCTCTAAGGAAGCGACCCTCCCCTGCAACATTGCGATAGTATCCTTTGCACCCTCAAGGTCAACCTCCAAGCAAGTGACCTTCTCCTGTAGCATCACGGCCTTGGCAATCGCCCTCTTTTTTTTTCGATGATGAAGAGGCCTTCGCCAAGGCCTTCTCCAGCTTTTTTTTGGTTTCAGCAAGCTCTCTCTCAAGCCCCTAGACCTGGACCGTAAGATGATCCCTTTCAGCATTTGACACGGAGAGGTCCTGAGCCGAATCGGTAAATCGCTGAGCCACTATATAGGTCTGGACAAGAAAAATAACAATAATGATGATAAGGAAAAAAAAAAGAGAGAAAAAGGATATGGTTGACGTAAGATGCATGAACTCACCCAAGCGGCGGAACGCGCAAGAGTCTCCCCGAGCTCCGACATGGAAAAATTCCCAAGACCACTCCAATCAGCCTCAGGAAGATCCGTGGCGACCTGGACATATCGTCGCCCATAGAGGCCGCCATGCGGCCCACCCAGGGTACCCCTTCTGAGCCAAGGGCGCTTGGCTGGGTAGGGACAGATGACCCGCTCACCGAAGGAGGAGGGGGCGTAGGAAGATCAGAAAAATGAGCCCCCGATGGACTAGGAGGGGGCGCAGGAAGATTAGAAAAATAAGCCCCCGATGGACCAGGATCAAGGGAAGCCTGAGGGAAAGCATCGAAGTCCTCAGAATAGGGACAGACGAAGCCCTTTAGCATGGCCCGTTGATCGTGGGAGTGGGAGGCCATGTCATGGTCTGTAAGGGCTAAAGGAGGGCACTCCCTAGGAGACAAATATGGTCAGTGAGGTTGCCTATGTCTTGGGGAGACCCCCTCTGGCACACACTCAGCCTCACCCCCGTTCGAGTGAGGATCAGCCAAAACAGACTTTTTCTTCCACGTTCCAGAAATAGTCCACAATAACTCAGGCTCTGAGACCGGGGACAGCTTGTGATGGTTGAGGTTGGTCACGGTGAAGAGACGTATAACCATTTTTTCAGCAGGGTCAGCCTCAAGAAATTTATCCACTGCATCTGCCTCTGACCCGATAACTTCAGGGACGATGAAATTCTCTGCACAATCAACACAGTTGACGACACGAACATAAGTTCCAAAAAAATATTAAAAAAAAAAATTGAAGTACTTACTAGGAGCTGAGCGAAAGTGCTCACAAATAGAGAGGGGACCCTTCACAAAGAAGAAGTCCTGCTTCCAAGACCCTGGGTTGGATACATAACCCTCTATCAAGGAGACCGAAGAATTGGCTTTTTCCAGGAAATAAAAGCCTTTGGATTTAGGAGAGAGCATGATGTTGTACATGAAATGCACCTCTTGCACCGTGGGAGCACGCTTGAAGCACTCCATATATGCAATAAAGAGGAAACTCAAGGTCAGCCAGCTGTTGGGCACCAACTGGAATGGAGCAAGGTCAAAATAGTTGAGAACTGTGACGAAGAACGGGTGTAATGGGATTGTGCCACCCACTTTCAAGATATGCTCGCTCATGGCCACATAACCTGGACTTGGCCGATCAGCCCGGCACTTGTTCGAAGGAATGTATAATTTTCATTCCGGGCAAACACGGTAGTTCTCTGTTAATTCCAACAATTTATTTTCAGACACATGGGACACTAGGGTGGATGCCAACAGGGGGCCAGTGTCTTGATCCTCAGTAGTCACTTGTCGCCGTGCTTTCTTCGGCATATCTGCAAAACCAAAAGAAAAAGGTGAGATGGATTTTTTCTTCCTAGCAAGGGTTTTCCACCGAGGCGCCGAGTGTGAAAGTGCCAAGCAAGGGTAGACCGAGAACAAGGATTGAGGAGAAGACGGGACGGCCCCATGAAAGTCATTAGGGGAAAACGGGGTAGGAGGCTCAGGCGGGAGATTTTCCTCCATAAACTCCAACTCCATCTGCAAATCTAAAAGGGTCACCCTAAGGTTCGCTACATGGTCGTTAAGGTCAAGGGGGAAAGATACTCCATCTCCCCTCAAAACTAAGTCTATTTCGCTCTCTACCACCCAAATTTTATGTCTAAGTTCAGCCATGTGCTCAAGGTGATGAATATGGGTCTGCCTTAAGGGGTCATAGTCTTGGTGAGGTTGTCCTCAGAGGACTCTGAGTCTGAAGACAAGTCAACAAACTCGACCCCCGGAGGAGCGTCGAATGGTCCTTCACATGCCATGAGACCTCGTCCCGAAAGAAAAAAAGGGTCACGTATAAATGAGAGAATTGCTAAAAAACACAAAGGAATGGGCTCAAAACCTCTAGGCACAAGCACTCTAAATAACTGACTACGGGGTATGAATGAGGGCATGCAACTGGGTTAACTCATGACGAGCTTAGGCCAAAGTACCCCATCCCAAGTGGTGCTAATTTGGACCAAATAAACATATATACCTCAAGCAAGTTAAATTAGGCGATGTTGTGGTCAAAAGAGGTCGAGGGCCAAAAGCACTGTCACAGTCAAAGAGAGGCAAGTGGTTGAAAGTACGTGTCTGCAAAAACAAAGGAAAAAGGTGTTTTAGTCCTCAAATACCGGCATGGATATAGACATACAAGGAATGAGCTCAAATATTTATATATTAAAAAAAAGGAAAAGATAGCAAAAGTGAGGTTGTGGGGGATTGAACCCCTTACCTCTTGAAAGGAACAAGGATCTCAAAACAACTAAGTTGAAGAGGTAAAGTGTAAATAATAGGCTAGACATGAAGGCCTATTTATAAGAATCAAAGAGAAGAGTCCACCAGAGCACCTAAAGGTCCTCTCCTAGACTGGAGGGCAAGTGTGGATGCTCAAAACTCCACGCTTATAAAAGGTCCAAAGCACGTGCTAAGGTCCCATAAAAGCTTAAGGACATACCTGTGCCTACGCCCCTAGGTGTGTATTGATAAAACTTGTCGAAGGAAGCCCCAGCAAGTGTGCCACATAGGACCCCCGTCCCGTGCCTCGTGAGCCCAGTAGGTGTGCCACGCGAGGTCCTCATACACCTTCGTGGGATCGTCACCTCCACGCCTCTACGAGACCGACGTGCAACTTGGTCCAAGGTGCAAGATGGCAAGCATCTTGCGGAGGTAGCCGCATCCCTAGAGGCCTCGTGGGAGATAGCCTCGCCGCGCCTCGCGTATCCAACCACCCTGAAGATCTCACGACCCCCTTTGCGCATTTGGGTCTCTGCCGCGGAAAGGGCCTCGCACAGCTGGGCACACCTCGCCCAGGCCAACATCTTGTGCACTCGTGCCTGCCCAAGTGGCCTCGCACCTCTCGAGGGCCTATGTCTTGTGCGCCCGTGCCTGCCCAGGTGGCCTCGCGCCTCGCCCAGGCCAGCGTCCACATGCCCGTGCCTACTTAGGTGGCCTCGCACCTCACCCAGGCCAACGTCTCGTGTGCCCGTGCTTGCCCAGGTGGCCTCGCACCTCGCCCAGGCCAACGTCTCGCGTGCCCGTGCCTGCCCAGGCGGCTAGCACCTCGCCCAGGACAGCATCTCGCGCGCCCGTGCCAAGCCTCGCGCCTCGCCCAGGCCAACGTCTCGCACGCTCGTGCCTGCCTAGGCAGCCTTGCGCCTTGCCTAAGCCAGCATCTCCCATGCCCATACCTACCAGGCGGCCTCGCACCTCGGCCAGCCCAGCGTCTTGCACGCCCGTGCCTGCCCAGGTGGCCTCGCGCCTCGCGAAGGCCAGTGTCTCGCGTGCCCATGCCTGCCCAGGTTGCCTCGCGCCTTGCACCTCAGGATGGTGTCTCCTATGAAGACCTACGGAAACCTCAACATTCAGAGGTAAAAATGTAAGTATAATTCGAAGAGATCGTACCACTACGATCTTGTACGCAGTACGATCTTTAGGAGAAGGGACACGACAGACAAGTAGTGGGAGTACTAGGAGAAGGAACATGGTCTGTATGCTTCTAACCAGATGTTAGAGTCGACACCACCACCACCATTATGCCTAGTGCCACTGACACTCGTACTAAATAGGCAGTGGAGACATCCCCACGGAACTTGACCCTGTACTGGAGCCAGCACCACTACCCTTGAGACCACTCTCCTGACAATGTACTTGTGTACCATCTAGTCCCTTGGACCACAATGTATCAGGGACCATTAGAGCCCACTATAAAGGGAACCCCACTTCCACATGGAAAGGGGTTGGAAAAAACACTGTAGCTAGACACAAAAGAGAAATACAAGTTCTTCTCCCCATTTTTCTTTTGCAACTATTTTCTAAGTTTCTGTTTAGATTTTTGAAGTTCTTCATTCATAAGCACTACACTTTGATTTTTCTAACTTGACATAGTTGACGAGTTCTCACCGTCAATAGCTTCACTCAGGGAATGGAAACTATTTCTGTAGTTATGTGCTTAATTGCTTAAATAGATTGTAAATGTTTTAACTGCACATTGTATTAAGGAGCATGGGATTCTGATAGAGCCTGACTCTTTAATATTTAGTGATTATATGATTACCCGTTCCATGATTATATAAATGTGATATTCTCATGCTGGAGTCGGAGGCATGGTGTGAATGTTGGAAGAGCAGGGATTATGATTGATGTATGAATGCTATGAGCATGTTTTTACTACTATAGTGGGTTTGTGTATATGGTTTGTGATGTAGTATGGTAAGAATGTTCCTATGGGGAAAGCTCTTGATATGCTCATTATGTTCAATGGGTCAAGTTATTGACTGCAGATTCAACCAGCAGGTATGTATCCAAGGCAGATAATGAGGCCTGGTGGTGATTATACAAAGGTTGGGAGTTACAGCCAGGGTTTGAGTTCTTCATCTGCCCCTCATAATTTCCAACAAATGTTTACAGATTTGCAATTAAGATTATAGAGGCAAGAGGAAGAGATCAGGTGTTTGAAGCAACAGTAGAACCTATCAGGGAACACGTCTTCCTTTGTTATGCCAGGAGTGGCACCAGTATTGGCCCAACCTAAGGTTGAGAACAGATCGGAATTCCTTTGTGGAAGATTCCAGGAGTATTACCCTTCAGTCTTTGAGGGAGGCCTAGATCCATTCAGAGCTAAGCAATGGATGGGCATGATCAGTTGCATTCTTGATAGTATGGGGGTGATAGGTCATGATAGGGTGATCTGTGCTACTTACGTGTTGCGGGATGATGCCCGGACATGGTGGGAAGTAGTATCTCAGACACGAGATACAGTTGTGATGGACTGGAAAGAATTTAGGCAGTTGTTCAATGAGAGATATTACTGTGATGCATCCAAGACTGCTAAGAAGAATAAGTTTCTGAACCTCGTTCAGGGAAATGCAACAATAACTGAGTATATTAACAGATTTGATGGGTTGTCCAAGTTTTCTTTTGACATGGCACCCACGGATGTAGCTCAGAAAGAAAGGTTTATTCAGGGATTGAATCTCATAATAGCTCAGGGCATTAGAGTTGCCCCAGTGCATGAAATCTCTACCTACGTTCAGGTGGTAGGGAAGGCTCTTGCTATTGATAGCACAGGAAATCAGACTAAGAAAAAGGAGAGTGCTAGAGAGCATGGAGCTCAGATAGTGATACCTCAATTTATTGGAGCGAGTAAAAATAAGAGCTGGAGGACTTACCCAGAATGTGTTCAGTGTAAGAGGCGTCATTTGGGAGAATGCCGATCAAAGGCATGTTTCTTATGTGAAATGGTTGCGCATTTCAAGAAGGATTGCCCAAGGTGAAGGAAGGATGAGCAAAAGGGGGTGGACAGGTCGACTCCGGCTTGAGTGTTCGCTCTGATGGAGTCAGATTCGGAGACTAAGACTGAGGCGGGTTCCTCAGGGGTGGCAGGTCAGCTTTCTAGTTCTGATTCTTGTATTGTACTGAATGGTTTTGGTGCCATGTTGTTTTTTTGCTTGTTGCATCTAGAGAAGCATAGAGATGATATGCAGATTGCATGGCTATGCTATAAAGAGAATGTGATACTCTACTGGTAAATTTTAAGAGATGGGTTAGGTTATGGTGGAAAGGACTCATCAGTTGGTTTGATAAAGTTGGTTATGACTGACTTCAGTATGATCCTGCATTTTGATTGGTTAACCAAGTGTGGGGCAATGCTAAATCGTAAGGAAAGAATAGTAACTCTTGGGTTTGAGACTGGGAAATCCTTGTGGTAGTTGGCACTGTGTATG
The DNA here is from genome assembly GCF_963169125.1 of Humulus lupulus. Lineage (NCBI taxonomy): Eukaryota > Viridiplantae > Streptophyta > Magnoliopsida > Rosales > Cannabaceae > Humulus > Humulus lupulus. The sequence continues at coordinate 40,371,277 of NC_084797.1, read as the reverse complement.
GATTTTATATGTTGAAGACATCTATATTTAGAGCTAGGAATCTATTCCAGGGGGATGCATAGAACTCTTAGCTAGTGAGGTGGATACCACTTAGGTTGTGCCAGTGGGATTAGGACAGACTGGATTAGTTTGTGAGTTTCTGGATGGATTTCTAAGGGATTTGTCAGGATTATGTTTACGTAAAAAGAGATAGAATGATGATTGGATTGGTGCCAAGAATGGAATAAGATCTAGGGCACTATATTGAATGGCTTCAGCAAAGTTGTAAGAACTTAAAATTCATTTATTGGATAAGATGGTATTCTCTAAGGTAGATCTTTGATCTGGTTAGTACCAGCTGAAAATCAGGGAGAAGGATATGCAGAAGACTGTTGTTATATTAGATAAGAGCATTTGGAGTGCTGAGTATGTTTAGAGGATTTGGTTAATGCCAAGTTGTTTATATTGATTAGATGAACAGAGTATTAAAGGATTATCTGAATTGGATTTGTGATCACCTTGAACAATGGTATTATGGTATACTCTCAATTGGAAATTTGCCAAGGTCAAGAAATGTCTTAGGGGTAAGAGTTTCCTTGGACGGGCAGGATATAACATGTGCTTTGGGAAAGAGTTCTGAGTCTTCTTACAAATCAGAATTAGTTTGTAGGTTGTTATGACACCTCAGTGACATGGAAAAAGGGATTGCCTATGCATCATGTTGGTTAAAGGATCTGACTAGAACTAGAGTAAAGTTTCTGGTGGGCCAGGAGGCTAGCGGTATACTTGAGTTTACTCTTTCAGAGAGAATCAAGGGGAAGACAGTTAAGTGAACCACATGTAAGAAAATTGAGGAGAAAGTCTTAGCTAAGTTAGCTAAGGATTATGCAGTGTCAGATATGAGTTTATTGTGGTATATGGATCGGACTTGGGATCTGATGGACACTAGAATTAAATGAGGGATTATGGATGAATCTCATACAATTTTCTTATTCTCTTCATCCAGGCGTTAGGAAAAGGTACCAGAGTTTGAAAGCTTTATATTGATAGCATGAGATGGAGAGGGATGTAACAGAATATGTGGTAAAGTTCTTAACCAGTTAACAGGTCAAGACAGAGTATCAGAAATCAGTAAGGCTATGGTAGCCTTTGAGTATTCCATAGTGGAAATAAGAAAACATCGCGAAGTGTTTCGCGATGGGGCTGCCCAGGATAGCGGGTCAGCGTGATTTGGATTGGGTCATTATGGACTAGTATTTTAAGTAGGTTCACTTCTATCAATAAGGACAAGTAACATAGATGATCAGTATTCAGATCTCAATGTGAGAGAGATAGTACGCCTTCATGGAATTTGAGGTCTATCTTATTAGATGAGGACGTTGTTTTTACTTCCAAGTCTTGAGGAAGATTGTTGAAGGCAATGAGTATATAGATGGAGTTTAGTATAGTTCATTATCCTCAGACTGATGGTAAATCACAAAGAGAGTTATCCAATATTGGAGAGGCACCTTATGAAATGTTGTATAGTAAGGAATGTATATCACCCATTCATTAGAATGAGATGGGTGAGATATTGATTTTTGGATCCTGAGGTAGTTTAGGGGATCATTGAGGTAATTGAAAAGGTTAGAGCTTGGATGCTCGCTTCTCAGAGTAAATGGAAATTTTTTGTTGAATTGAAAAGCAGGAACATGGAGTTCTAAGTAGAAGATTGTATCTTCCTTAAAGTATCACCATGGAAAGAGGTGAGGAGATAAGGGCAAGTTGAGCCCTAGATTAGTATGACCGTTTGAATCTTGGATAGGATCGATCAGGTTGACTATGTATTGGCCTTATCTTTGGCACTGTCAACTGTATACAGTGTATTTTATATTTCCATGTTGAGGACATGGGTTAGAAGAAACTCATGAGTTGAGTTATGAGAATTTGGAGATTGAGGCTAAGTTATCCTATGAGGAGTAGCCAGTTCAGATCTTAACAGAAAGAACAAGGTTCTGAGAAGCAAAGCTATACCATGGGTTAAGGTATTTTACAGAAACAGTGAGGTCGAGGCAGCAACCTAGGAAGTTGGAATCAGTTGTGCGGAATTTATATTCCGGGCAGTTCAGATAAATTTTGAGGACAAAATTTATGTACGAAGGGGATAGTTGTAAAGACCCAAATTTCCTAATAAGGTTTAGGACCTTGATTAGGAGGCCGGGAGGGCCATAATTGGTTTATTATGCAATTAAATGATTATATGCATGTTTAGGTGTATTAAATATGCATGTGAACTCATTTTTGATTAATTGGGTGATTTTCATATTTTGGCAATTTCATACATATTTGACATATATGTGGCATGTGTGTGGTGCTTCATTATTATTTGGTTATGCTATGGTTACTCAGCACAAGATGATCCTAGGAAGTAAACTAGTGGGAAAGTCACAACGGGACTTATACTTGACTAGGAGTGAGTCAAGGAGTATTTAGCACATTACTAGGATATTGGGTAATGGGAATAAATATTTGATGATAAATTGGGAGTTAGTAAGATCAGGCAAAAATTCTGGGAGTTTTGACTATTTTACCCCCGGGGGCGTTTTCGGGACCCCGATCATTAGGATTTTCTTGAGGCTACTTAAGCTTTGAAGTAACCTATTAGAATCATAAAAGAACGTTCAGAACGTTCTCTCTTCCTCAAAGTTCCATTTTAACACCCGATCACATTTTCGAAGGAAACTTGAGTTCTAGGACTCGGATTCAAGCGAGGATCGAGGCATAGAGATTCTAGGGAAGATTAGAAGCTTATTAACCAGAGGATTTAGCTGAGAAATGGCATAATCGGAGGTAATTGAAGTTTTAAATTCTAAGTTTTTAAAGTTTTTAAGCTTGGATTGGATTTTGTGTTTTGATGAGTTTTTTGATGAATTAAAGCTTGGGTTTTATAGATATTGGGAGATTAGGATGTTTGGGAACTTTAATTTTGAGATTTGGATAGGTTGGAGTCGGTTTTGGAACTTTGAAGCTCGAAGAACACGAAGCTGGGAACCCATAATTCTGGGTTGGGCACTGTAGCGCTAGGGTAGTAGCGCTACAGCACTAAGTGCTCTGATTTTGGGGGATTTTTGGTATGTTTGTAGCGCTGTAGCACCCAAAGGTAGCGCTGTAGCGCTACACAGTCTTAAGAATGAGGTTTTTTTGTACTTTTGGGGTTTTGACCCGAGGGCTCGGGGGATGATTCCACCACCTTGTTTGGTGGAATTGGAGGTCCCGAGAGCGCGGGATTGGTCCTAGGATTTGGGTTTTAGAACTTGAACTCATTGAAACACTGTTTATGGTTGTGACTTGGTTATTGCTAAGGGCTTGGAATCAAGATCGTGCTTGTGGCTCATTTATTAGTATCCTTTGCTTGGACCAAAAATAAGAAAACTGCACCTAGTATGTGATGCATGAGAAACATGTGATTAGGGCATGACATGAATATTGAATATGAGATTGATCAGAGCTTGGGTCTCTGTAATTTTGCATGATCATAATTATGCTAGTGATTGTAAGTAAGCATGTTGAATGCCCTACATTTGGATATTTGACATATGATATATGTCTGGTTGCATTGCTTACTTGTATATGGAACTGACCCATGAGTCAGAAATCAGCATGAGCCGTATGGTATTGGCTTAAGAGTCAAGAACGACATTGATGTGTTCAACACAAGCGAAAAAAATTAGATCTGATCAACATAAGCATTGAATGACTCATCATGAGCATTAATGCTTGACTGACCCCAAGTTCGATGAAAATTAAAAAGCGCTTGTCTAGCCTAATGACTAGTCACTTAGAGTCAGGGCTAGAAGGCCCATGTGACTACATCATCACATGGCTAAGGGTGTGGAGCCCATGTTAGTGACTCATTCATCAGTCACTCATCTGATTAGGGCTACACGCCCCAGCATGATTATTAGAATCTCAAAGTGTTAAATCACTCATCTGATTAGGGCTACACGCCCCAGCATGATTATCATAATCTCAAAGTGTTAAATCACTCATCTGATTAGGGATACACGCCCCAGCATGATTATCAGAATCTCAAAGGGTAAAATCACTGATCAAATTAGGGCTACACGCCCCAGCATGATTATCATAATCTCAAAGTATTAAATCACTCATCTGATTAAGGCTACAAGCCCGAGCATGATTGTCAGAATCTCAAAGTATTAATCATTCATCTGAACAGAATTGACTTGTTAGTCATCCATACAAAGGGCAGGGCCCACAATCATTATTTGGACTTATTTGCATGCATGAATAGGGCTATTATTGCTAGGCATGCACACTATGATTTAGTAACATGTTATTACTGTTCATGAGCATATTGAGTTTTCTTGCTGAGCTTCGGCTCACAGGTGCTATGTGGTGCAGGTAAAGGCAAGAGAAAGCTGGACCATCCTTGAGTTGGAGAGCGTAGGTGACGATGTGTACATATGCGACTGCTCGACCGCCATAGGTGAGGGTTTAAAGAGGAACTAGGGTTAAACCCTATTTTTCCGCTTAGGTCGGCTGGTTGTAAATCTTTTGTTGTAATTAACCTTTAAATTATATTTTTTGGATCCCAATGTACACAGTAAACATTTTAGCGAAATGTTATATCTTTACCAAAATTTTTAACCATAAACCGTTAATCATACTTAGTCACAAGATTATGGCCAAATGACTCAATTAGCGAGTTTAGAAATGTTTAAAATGCACACCGTAACGGCCCCTGGGTAGTAGGGCGTTACAAACCTGCTTGCCTTTATTTTTGTGTTGAGCAGAGGAACTCAGGATATTCTTCTTTGCGGGTGCCATTTTTCAGATCGCCTGACGACAAAGCGGCCTATTAGTAGGTGACCTAAGATGGTTTCTAGCTATGGTTATGGAGGTACGGAAGTCCAAAGGTTTAAGTAGTTTACTTTCGAGATTTGTAAAATTATACGAGCTAAGTTGTGTCCTAGCCTCGACGCGTGGTCTCACGCGTGGTCCTAGGCCACGCGCCTCGGTTTCTTAAAATTCCCAGATACTTCGAGATTCGTGTGTCAGATTTGTCAAACCCACTACTTTCCTTTCGAAAGAGGTTTAATGCAAAACCGCCTAAGGAATTGTAACCTTTAAGCTACCTAGAGTTAAACCTAAAACCCCTTTGGCTTCTACAACCCAAACAGGTATACAAAGCAATTTACCATTAGAATTTTATCAGAAAATTTGCCCTGTTTTATGAGTACCTTATTTCTAATTAAGTATGATTTCATTCATTTAGCCTAAACTGAACCCTATTTCCTATCTACACTCAAACATAGCCTAAACGATATTGAGCAAAGAGCATTTTTTTTATGTAAAAAACTCACTGGAAAATAAAGAATTGAAAAAATTCAAATAAGGTGAGGAAATGCTTACAGAGTATATGTTCGTTCAAAGAGGATGTTGATATGTCCATAGGAAGCTCCTTGAAAGCTTCTGAAAGTCTGAAAGGCGATGAATGATTTTGGGAAGAGTTTGAGAGAAAAAAGGGGAACTTTGTTTTTGAAAGGAAAATTTTGAATGCAAAGGTGGTAAGGTTCAGGCCTGATCACCCTATTTATACGTAAACTACGGGATTAAATTCAGGCCATCTGATTGGGTTAGCTAAAGATCCAAAGGCCTAGATTAAATGAGTCATACGGTGACAAGAAGTTGATAGGACAGTTGTCACAGTCCTCAAAACCCGAACGGACGCCAATTGCAGGCAGCCACGTGTCTAGTACTTGAGTAGTGGGTAGGCACGATTTTACAAGGTTGAAGTCTAAAAGCCCTTACTGTGCATGTTAAAAAGTGACGACATCAAGCAGGAGCAGAGCTTGGGGGGGGGGGGGGGGGGCAAATGTTGTCTCCTGAAATTAGCAGGAGTTCAACTACTTAGCTCGGGTATAGCTGGCAGATGAATATGTGGAAAAATAGCCAAGTAAAATACTTGGCTAACAGTGATGTGAACAGCTCGAGTTTGGGGGCTGGACAGGATGATACACAGGTTATTATGAGACCATCTCTTAGGATAAGAATTGAGTTCGAGACTTATAATAACCAGATCCAACTTTAGGCGCCCTGAGCTTACTACGAGCTAGGGTTCTGATAGTCATTGAACACAAACTCGGGTGAGATATTCATCTCGTGGAAACTTGGATAGAACGCATACTGAAGGATCCCAAGAGATTTGGAGACTCCTTATATGCTCATTAATGCCCAGACTGTATCACATATCTATCATTTATTATCCGAGATAGCAGGAGTATATTCTTTTCTATTATCAAATCATATCCCAATGTAAATGGGAATAATCTGTATTAAATAGATACCACATTTATTCACGCGGTTATCCAAACCTGTCCATGAAATTCCCCTATAAATACTGGGAATAATGAACAGGGAAAGGGACGACCATTTTTGTATTACCAAAACTTTGCAGAAATTGAGAGAGAAAAGTAATAATATTGACTTGTGGACTAGGTGGATTTTAACCACGTAAAAGTTTTGCGTGTTCGAGAGAGTGTAAATTATTTCATTACGGTTTATGATTCAACACTAATCTACCTGTTTAATTTCTTAATACACTGTTGGCGAAAAACCACGTCAACAAAATTAAACTACTAAAAACTAAGAGAAAAGTGAAGAAAAATAGATCAATAATGCTAAACAACTGCTAATCCTGAATCCAAGAACTCCCCCTTACAAATGACCTAAAAATCGTATTTAAACACATTTTTTTTCAAATTTTAGTGAGGCGGGTCGCGACTTGCCTATTCCTGAGTTGTGGCTCGCCTCTTTTTCAAGTCACGACCCGCCTATTTTTCTGCCAATTCCTTCCTCCTTTGGAAACTCTAGTGCTGCGACTTGATAGACCAAGTCGCGACTCGCTTGTCCTTAATTCCCTTCACCGATTTGCCTTTGTCTTCATGCGCGCTGCAACTTGTATGGGCAAGTCGCGACTCCTTGTTCCAGATTTTTTATTTCACTCATTTTCACCTTCGTTTAGCACCAGAGTCATCCGAATATTCCTAGCTCTCTCGAATTCACACAAAATGGCCAAAAACTCCCAAAATACCCATTTTCATCAATAAATCTGCTCATTTCCTCTCCATTCGCAAATTCATAGCAAAAACCTAAAAACAAAACAAACACAAGCATAATACCATACAAATCTCACAATTTGACTCGAAACTAAGACTAAAACACACTAAAACTACCCTAAACTAGACTTATCAGGATCTGTTCTCAAAAAAATATTACTACATAACATTGCACTAAGCAGACCTAATTATTACATGATGAACCATTACAATGCACACTAGTCATCGAGGTAGTTGAAAAGTTAAAATTTTATATTATATTCAAATATGATTATAGGAATTCAATAATAATAATTAATGGTAAATTTCGAAATTGATAAAAAAAATTAAAGAAATGAGGATATTAATAACTTGAAAATAACATTGAATAACAAATTAACCTAAAAATTAAGGATCATAATTTTTTAAATTCAAATTTCAAAATGGAGAGAAATAAATTACTTGGTTTTTTTCAAATCTTAATTTACACACGATTTTTGAAATTATGGGGAATAGCAAGAAAAAATTTGAATTTTTTATTATAAAACTGAATAAAAAATGAGTGAATTAAAGATAATGAGAATATTATAATAGTATTTAATATCATTAATGTGGTGGTTGTAAATTAATATATATATATATATTATATTTTAAAATGACAATAGTAATTGGAAACAAAATTAACACTTGAACTGAGCTCTTGTCACTAAGATCACCAATTGTAACCCTAGAGATCACAAATTCAAATAATACGAGAAAAATAGATTCAAATATCAGTTACATATATATCTTAGGATATTTCATAATATCTCGTGAAATCTAAATCGCTTAGGTTAAGTGACTTGTTGTTCGAGTAGATCCATCTTCGAGCACCTTCATGAGATGTTACCATCCTACTTCTCTTTGAGCGGAACACTTGATTAGTTCTCAATCTTAGACAAAGCAAGTTGCAGTTTCTTACACTGATAAGCCTACTCGAGTAGCTATCTCATCTCGACTAGCTCTCAGAATTTGATGTCGTTTACTGCCGTGTGTCCTCTTCAAATGTCACGTCCCCATGTCCAAATTTGGGTTAAACATATAGTATTTTATATTTTGGCATCGTTATGTAGATTACAATTATTTGAGAATAAATGAATGGATTGATGGAGCTCTTGTCGCTAGGATCAATAATCGAACCATTAGTGTCTCAGATAGTTGACCTTACGGGTGAAAGGGTCAGATGAAAACTCTAGTAAGTCATATTACTTGGATTTTATATTTCATCATAATCTTGCACAAAATATACCTATTGGTAAAATAAATCGTTCAATTGAGGTCATGTCGACATGATCACTAATCATACCACTAGTGACTCAGAGAATTTATCTATATTGGTGAAAGGTTGACGTAGTGACTTTGGTAAGTCATATAACTTGAATTTGAAATTGAGGCATCATCTTGCACGAAATAAACCTATTAGAGACAAAATTAACTATTCAATGAAGCTCTTATTACCGAGATCACCAATCATACCACCAGTGACTTGTAGAGTTAACCCCACATTTTGTGAGTCATAATTGTAACATATCAAACTTTTGGAACCCCTAATATTTAATGTCACGGTTATTTTATCCCAAGTAATATTATTGGGGTGGTTGAAAATTTGAAGCGTTATATTATAATGATATCTTTAATACAAATTTTGAAATATATGTGTTTCTTTAAATAATTGCCTTTTTAGTTATTCATGTAGTGTAATAAATATATTGATAATCCTATTTGAAAAAAATGATTAAATTTTTGGTATAAAAGTAGAAAATTTTAAAAATATGTCTAGGTTCTATGAACCTTTGCCTTTTAATTAAACATACATGATATGAAGAGTCATCAGACTTTTTAACCAATAGTACTACCCTTACATTTTTTGAAATTACAATAACATTTAATATCATTAGTGGGGTGGTTGAAAATTTGAATTATCATATTATATTTAAGAGTAATGATATGTGCACCCAAAATATGCACCCAAACATTACACACAGTGACGTGTCACTGCTTTTTAAAACAGTGGGTCTCAGTTTTAATTAATATGATTGGCTAGTCCAACCTGCCACATCACTGTGTGTAATGTTTGGGTGTATATTTTAGGTACACATATCATTACTCTATATTTAAACATAATGATAGGAACTACACAATAACATTTATTGATTAATTTTGAAATTCATACAAAAAATGAGAGAATTTAATAAAATTAATTATTGTATAATAATATAATTGTTATAAATATTTTAAAAAATTTATTAAATACTTTTCGAAAACCCATATCTGGAAAAAATATTGGAATTAATTAATCATGGAAAAAAAACTATTTTGGGCTTAATATTAATATCATTCATTGAAATAAATAATAATTTGGTAATATTCATAGAAAATACCAAAATCTTGAGAAATTAGGCCTAGTAAGTACAATTGTAGAATTTTTTTAATTTAATTAAATTCCAATTATTAGGTTAATTATTAAAAGTATTTAGACACATTTGAATAATTTAGTGTCACACTTAGATGTGATAGAATATAAAAAGGGTAAATACCACTTTTGATAAGTGGTTTTAGGAAATTGGAGCACATGAGGCTAGACATTGTGAGAGCCACTGAGAGACTTTGAAGTGGGGACCAAGTTTGGAAAATTTGGTTATACTCTAATATAGTTTTCATTTGCAAAGTCTGTAACCAAAAAGCTATCATCTTTCTCTCTCTTCTCTTCTCTCTTTGTCGAACCAAAAATCTATTCTTTTGTCTTGCAACTCCAAGCTTCCATAATCGCTTACATGAATGCTCAGGGGAATAGGGTCTCTATAGAAGCTTACATTTGGAGATCTAGTACATCCATGTTGATTTGAAGATTATACAAGGTCAGTTCTAGTTAGGATTTCAAGCTATATCATTTTCTTATTATTTATCTTCTTCTTAGAACTGAATTTGATCTAACCTTTGGGGCATATGGGGATGTGTTTTGAAGGTGTTCATAGGATCAAGAGGACTCGAATGCGAAGAGTTCAACATTTTCAATCAAGGGCTAGGGATATCTAAAATCTGATATAATTTTGTGTTCTGACTTCCGACGGGTCTAGCTCCTCCAAAATACTATATTTTGTATATTTTATTTGATAAATCCATTATTTATGAATATTAGATGATTATAGACTCTTGAAACATTCAAAAATATTAAGAACTCCTTAAGTTATGATCATTACAAGTTTGATATGTAAAATTACCTTTTACTTTGGCAAAATTGATCTACGGGTTTAGGGAATACATTTTACATATCAATTATTGTTATTTTGAAACAATGTTTTAATATTTTTAATTTGTTTTATTGTCTTTTGGTGTTATCTAGAATGTTTTCTCTTGTTTTTATATTGTGTTTTGTTCAATTTTTATCAATGGAAGTTTTTTTTGGGACATTAATTTATTTTCATGAATGATATTTCAATTATGACCGAGAAACATATTTTTACTCATTATTATTTTTTTAATATTAACATTTAACAATTAATTTTGAAAAAAAAAATCATGAACAAAGATAATAAAAATGGTTGCCTTCATAAATTAATTATGATTACTTTTATTGAAGCTAACAAAATTATTTAATAAAGATATTTTCTTATTGGTAAAACATTTTGTCTAAGAGATCAAATATCTTTCTTCAAGAAAATAAATCTAATCTTTTAAATAATAAATCTCTTACAATGTTCCAATATCAAAATTTATTTTGAATTAATTACTTAATTTACTTCCATATTCAAACTATGTAATATGAAGAATTACATATTTAAGAAATGTCATTTTGATTAGGTAAATTAAAAATTTCGAAAATATATAAAGTTTTCTTTTGTACCATTATTTTGAAAAAAATGAAGTTTTATTTTTAATTAAATACCAATAATTATCTCAACTTTGAAGAAGAATAATATCAAAAGTCCCCTTTTAAATTTTGTTTGATTTATTTTGGTAATTTCATATTCATTAACTAACCAAATTTATTTTTGGCCGAAAAAACTAATAGCATTTTTTAATTTACTCTCTATCTTAAAGAAAGAGAAAATTAATAGTTGGCTTCTTAAATTGGTGATCATTTTCAGCAAGATGTAAATTTTGTGCCAAATTTAGCACAAAAATGAGTTAATGTTATATTTGGCTCAATATTTTCTATTGTTCTCCAATGCACAAGATGCAAATTAACACAAAAAAAATAATAATTCATTTAATATTTATTGAGAATTGTTGCTTCCGTTTATCATCAACTTAAGAATGAGAGCTATTAAACAAGAAAATATGAGAGGAAATAGAAAAAAGATGAATACCGGAGATTTTTACGTGGTTCAGCAGTTAAATCTGCCTAGTCTACGAGTCTATGTTATTAGAACTTGGGAGTTCTTCTGGAAACTTTCGAAGAATAGTCGCCCATAATTTTTTCTCCAGAAATCAATTTTTTTCTCCCCCCACCAATGGAGTTTTCTTCTCTATTTATAGACAATGTTAAAGAATTCATTCCCACATATTTCGAGAAGATATTTTGGGAATCAAATAATATAATGCTATCTAATGCATTATTTCCTATGTACACGGAAACGTCCCACAAAATGTGGGATCAGATAAAAAATTAAATAATATCCCTTAAACATTGGGATTGTACAACAATAAATACGTTCATATGTAACTAATTAATTCAGATACGGGGTTCATCACATTTCCGAGACTATCGGTCAATCACGAGCTTGTCGCTTAACTTTGTCTATGCTCGGAACAAGTAACCATTGGCGATGTTGCCACATTCGAACTCACACATTCCGAGCTTGAATCATCTTGACCAAATGTAACACATGTATCAGGGAAATATGTGTCAAACCATGGTTATCGCGAGCTCAGAGCATATTCGAGGCTACACACCCTCGAGCTTTTCAAGGTCGTTATTTACAACAAAGTGGTCCGACTGAAAGATCATATGACCGTGTATATTTCGAGCTTACACCTAACGAGCCTAGATTTTAGGATCATAACTTCTCATGTTCGAAATCTGGGTGTAACATTTTTCCCCCTCAAAAGTATCAAGTTGAATCCTATGAGAAGGAAACTTTTGAACTGTCCTTCTTGGAAAATGTACCATTAATTGTACTCGAGTGTGGACACGCGTCAGCCAGGGATAGATTAATCATAATACTTGAGTGTCATTTGTACCATGCACACGTCCATTCGTCTGCCAACTTTATGCCGCCATCATTTCATTTATACCTGACCGTCAGATTAGATACAAAATCTGGTTAATGGGTCAAATTAGCCTGTCCTTTGACATTCCCTAGGGCCTATAAATATGTCTTTACCTTCTCCTTCATCTCATTTTCGCGTCTTGAGTTTTCAGAGAAAACAAAACAACTTTGGCTTGTTCGACTCTGTGAGATCATTCTTGCAACCACTCCTCCAATCATCAATCTCTCTGTATCTGCTGGCCACTGTGTGTAAGTTTCTGTTCTTGATCCCATATGTTTATAAACATTTTATTTTTACATTTCTGCGTGCACGTTTGTACTGTTGCTCTGTGGGCACATTTACTAGTTTAGCACTAGAATGTTTAAGCCGATACTATGTAGCTCTGAGGCTCATCTGATATTACGGGTTCCAAACCCAGTTTTTGCGTAAAAGATACAAATATGGCTCTTTTACTGTGTTATTTAAGTTTCAGATATCGTATCGTGCAGACCAAGAAATGGGGTATGGAATTAGGGTTTTTAAATTGCACGTTTCCCAAAATTATCACATTTTTTAGTAACCGCCAACTTTTTTCCTGAAAATCCGAGATTCTAAAAAATAAATCCACTTTGCCCCCTTTGTGTCCAATACACACTCGGTGCCTGACTCTGTCAATAGCTCAGGTTCCTTCCAAGCTTGATCTCGTTCTTTTGACCGAGCTAATTCCATTATTTCGTGCATTCGAGCTTGAACCATCTCGATTTTATCCTTTATTTCTTAATTTCTTGCGTGCCTGGCCCTCACCCTTTTCTTTCTTGCTAGATGTTGCGGAATTTGGAAAGACAGTGGGGGTCAATACTCGCGATTCCCTATTTGTCGACTACTCCGAGCCCTAAATCACCCTTTACTCAGAATCAGCGGCTGATTCGGGAGCACGAAGTGAGGTGTGAGCAAGAGGACATTCGAGCTCACTTCCAACATCAAATCGACGAGGTCGAAGAGAGGAAAAGGAAAAAAATCCGGGTCGCAATCTATCCAAACCTGGACCCCGAGCCCAAACCAATCCCTCTTGACCCCAAGCTTAAAGTAACGATCGCTTTCAAACCAGGCGATCTCACATTCTCACTGTTGGAAGAATCATCAAATTGTCCATCCACCTCACGGTCGACTGCCATTCCCACCTCGAGTGGGGAGTTTTTCGAGGCCGAGCATTATTGGAGCTCGGTTTCTTCATTGGAACAAATCTCCAACATCCTAGCTCGCCATGGCCTAGGGTTGTCTAGATCGCTAAGGTGTCGAGCTCTGGCCTCCAATGAACAAAGCTGTTACGCCCCGGGAGATGGCCTTCCCAACAATAAGTTGAAGCTCGCGGCTTGGAGTCGCAATCATATGAAGGCAGGGGCCTTATTGCCCTTGAAGACCTTTTTCAAGGACTTTCTAGATTTTTTTGGGCTCACGCCCTTCCAACTCCAGACCAACTTATACATGGTCTTGTCAGCCCTGAGGTCGCTATACCACGAGCTGAAGTGGGAAGGACCTTCGCCACAAGAGATTATGTATCTCTTTTGCTTGAAAAGTAACCCCTCCCGAGCTTGGGGAAGAGATGGATTCTACTACCTTTCAAGCTATCCCAGGGAGAAGAATATTTTCGAGGACATGCCCAACCATCCTCCTAACTTCAAGAAGGCATTCTTTTGGACAGACGGCCTGGCTCTCTCTAAGTATTATTCATTCAGACGAATTCGTAAGTATACGATCCTTTTTCCTTTCGTGCTTGACTTTTGCTTAGGTTCGATTTACTCATAATGTATTCGATTCTTCAGCCAACTATCACTGTCCTACCCCTACGGACGCAATGAAGGAGCACCAAGAAGCTTTGCTCCAGCTTCCATATGGTAGGCGCTCCCTGTCTTATCTTCTTCATGAAGATAAACTTCGAGCTTGTGGTCTCTTGGAGCAGGACTAGTCCACAGATGATACCGCCTACTAGAAGTACACCAAGTGGGAGCATGTGTCACTCCCCACTGATAAGCTCCCTCCGATGCGAAGCTCGAAAGCATGATCCCCAGCTCGCCGTCGCAGAACTCCGTGTTCGGGGAATGATGCCAACAACAAGGCCTCAAGCTCGAGTGACAGAGGTAAGGTCATTCTTAACTCAGCCTTGTGGTCGCCTTCCCTTCTTAAGCATAGACCCGACACCCTAATCTTACTTCTGAATGATAGGGATGACTTTTATGTATGGTCTTGGGTAGATGAGAGGGTCCATAGGTTCAATAGCTAGTTCGGGAAATACCAAACAATGTATAGTCTTAATGAAGTTTGGGATGGATTAGCCATCCAATACGGAATGAATGACTATAGGGACCTTTCAAGGTTGACTTCCACGTATAGGGAAGGGACTCCCTCTGCCTCCTCTGAAGATGGGGGAATTACCTGGTTGCCGAGCGCGAGCTCGGGGGAGAGTTACAGTTAGTTTTCTTATTACTTGTCTTTCTTACGCCTACTTTAGCATTTTTAAGCCCATTTTCTAATGTGATTTGGTTATGCAGGCACTATGGATTCTGACCTCGAGAATATGCTTAACAGTGGCATGGGGGCCAAGCAGAGCAAATGCCGAGGGCCTCATAAAAGGCTGGCCGGCCCGCGAAAGTCCCTAAAAAGGCTGAGGTGACTCCTCCTCTTCCAGCTTCTCTTATTCCAAGCCCAGTCGTGAGCCCCACTCCCCAGATCAACATTCCTGCGGCAGATGCTCCTTCTTCGCCTCCTATTTTCTGAATCCTTCCAACCCTTGGCCCAGCTCTGAAGAAACCAACTCCCACTTAGGAGCGCCTGTTTTCGATTTCTACTCATTCTGATGAGTATGTCATCGACAATGCTGCCGGGACTCACGGGGCCACGCTTAGGTCAGACGTCTTGTCTCGAGTAGGCCAAAGCTTCAGCAGTCTTGGGGTTCCTCAATGGAAGTTCCTGGTCAATGCTCGGGACTCCCATGTCCTTTATGACAAAAGTACCGAGCCCATTTCCTTAGTAATTTCTCTTACTTCGTTATTTACTGTAATCTTACTCGGAGCATGTTCTACTTGATTTGTTTGTGTGTTAGGCTCTTGCTGCAATTGCTCAGCTAAATTACAAGCTGAACAACGAGCTTCATGCAAGCATGTCTTATGCTCAAAGTCGAAGGATCTCCAACTCAAGCTCACTGACGAGTTCAAGGTTGCAAAGTCAAAGCTGGAGGCTGAGCTTAAAGAGAAAAACTCCAGGGTCGAGGAGCTCAAGAAGTTGAACGCCAAGCTCAAAGTGAAGAGCTCGAAGGATGAGGAGCTTGAGAAGCTGAATGCCAAGCCTGAGGAGAAAAAGGCCACCTTCGAGATAATAGAGGGTGAAAAGGCTCGTCTTCTTGAAGAGTTTAAGCAGAGGAAGGATCGGGCAGTTGACATGGCCATGTAAAGGATTTGGGCCAACAATGACGATCTCGACACGAGCTTCTTGGGCTCCTTTGAGGATGAGTTTCTAACCAAATGGCAAGCTCGGATAGAGGCGAAGGAAGCTGCTCGGGAGGATGCTGAGAAGGCTAAGGAGGATGTTCCTGCTTCCTAGATCTCGATCATGGACTGCGTCCCAATGAAAATTTTGTAATGGTATATAGCCTTTGTTTTTCATGCCCTTAGGGAAAAAACAATTTACAGCTCGTAAAAGAGCTATTTACATTTGATATCTTTAATACCATGTTCGACTTTACTTTAATATTTTTTCTTTACATTTCTTAGATCAAAATATTTTAAGCAATTTATATTAAAGGTTTGTTTTTATGTTTGTTTATTCGTACAAACATTTGTTGGATTTATGCTCGAGTTTCAATGCATTCATGCACAGTTTAGTCGACGTATCCACATCTGATCTCGTTATTTGTCAAGGTCGGAACTTACTTTTACCATGCACTAGGAAGTACTCATATGGCGTGTAAGATAGGTAGTTTAGTTATATCCTGCTTTTCTAGTCACTTTTCCTCATCCTCGAGTAGCTCCCCAAGGTTGTGAGGTCGAAACTGTTAGGAACGAGTTTCCTAATACGCAGCAGAATGGTGGTGTGGTTGGCCCAGTGTACAACAAAAATTTTGTAACATATTTAAACTACCTTTAAATATGCGGATCCATTAATATACATACATTAATCATAAACAAGATACTAATAGAAATCATACCTCTTGAAGCCTATCAAGTGCCCTTGCTATCTTTTCGTATTTAGAACGATCTTCCTATCCAAGCCGCTCCACGTACTCACACCAAGATCTTCCAAAGCGTTCTCTACACCTCAAGAAATGTGTGGGCACTTAGAGAATGAAGGACAGTTTATTTGTGATTCTTCTTGATGTACTCAACTCATGAGATCAAGAGAATAGGCCTGAGAATTGGTTCTTTATTTTTAGGGAGAGAGAAAACTATCGTTCTATTTTTCACAGAGCGAATATGTTCAGAGTAGTCTCACTCTCTTCACTTATCTATAATAATAATAATCTGATCAGTCTTACTTAACAGAAAATATTCAAAATTTAAAAATAAATCTGTAACCTTTTTACAATTTACTTTTTAATTAATTAATTATTCCATTAATGAAAAAAATCCAAAAACCAATTTTTGAATGATCCATTAATTAATTAATTAAATAAATAAAATTGAAAATCATTTCCCTGAAAAATTCTATCCTACACGCCACACACAGTCCTGGACTGTGTGTGAACGTGTAGCTTCCTAATTTCTAAGGATATTGGTTTTTCAAATTTTATTTAATTATTTATTCAAATTACTTTGTCAGATAAGCTCTAACAACCTGATAACTAATTCAAATTTGAATTCAAATTAATTATCTATTTAATTAATTATCAAATATAATTAATTATTTCAATAAATATTAATCTTTAAATTCAAATCCAATTTCAACTTATCAGATTATTTTCTCCCACTCAAATAAAGATATTTAATTAATTCTACCAATTAATTAAATCCAAAAATTTTGAAAATAAATATTTAATTAATCATAATTTCAAAAATTACAATTAATTAATTATTTAATTAAATTTCGAAATTTAATTTAATTATTTAGTATAATTTCGAAAATTATACAATAATTAAATATTAATTAATTTTGTTAACTACAACTAATTTGTAATTAATTAATTAATCACTATTATCATATAATTGTATATTTGGCCTGAAGAACAAGTTTCTTCTTAAATATGTCTTTAAACTATTTTCCCTTCATATCAACTCTTACCTTGAACAGTGTTGATAGAGCCGCTATGGGGACCTATGGACCTATAATTCCAAGCTCCAATAAATTTGAGATTATTAATTAAACTCTTTAATTAAATAATCTTAATTTATTAATCTCATGATTATTCCACTATAAATATGAGAATGAACTCTTGTAATTATAGACATTTCATTTACTGAGTACTTTATAATCATAAAGCGTCCATTGATTTAATCATTGCATACAACTTGACCCTCTAATAATGGTTCATAATTAATCGGGAATAAAATTACCGTTTTACCCTTTTAATTATGTCTTGTTTCCTTAAGTACCATTGACTCTACTAGTGAAGGTTAATTCATAACTAAATTATGAATTTGAGCTCAATAACCTTTCAGTCCCAAAAGTCAACCCTTAAGAGAACCATCATTCAATCTCTTACAAGAAGGTATAGATTCCATATCTGTATACTATGTCCCCAGCCATCTATATTAATGAGTTCCCAAAACAAAAGTTTTTAGCCTGATCATTCTGGCAGACCCTAACAAGTGAATCAAAGAACTCATATAACATAAACAGGAGTTCATAGTAACCTCAAGATTAAGAACTATTTGTATATGATCATCAGTTGATATATTTAATTAATACTTCGAAACGGTATTTAACTAAGTATTAATAAACATATCTGGTCCAGTTCTATATATTCTCTAATATATAAAGCACATCCACTAAAGTGTCCTACCACACTAGTGATCCGGATCTAGATCACATGTATTCATAATACTAATGGACTGTACTTCCAGTAATTAATCTAAAGATTCCATAACTTTATTTTACTGCGAACTATTCAAGTTCATTTATCTCAAACACAATCATCTCGTACTAATACGTGTTTGAGATTACATTCACGAACTTAGGAATTTTCCTGATATTTACATAATATTATCATAGAATAATATAGTCCACAAAATATATGCATAACAAATTCAATTTATTTATTTATTTCATAAAAACAATGTCTACTACATATGCTTTCAGGGCACATCTCTAACAGAAACTGTCTTTTTGCAAGATATTCCAGCCTTGATCTCGACTTAATTCGAAGTGGTTTTTTTTTTATTCCATCTTTTTGTCGATTAGCTTTAGCTGGTTTGTTCCAAACTTATTTAACTTGCGCCTGGTTATATTCAAACACTGTATTTTTGATAATCTGGTTATGTCCAAATTATCTTAGCTCACACATCTGGTTATATCCAAACATTGTATTTTTAATAACCTGGTTATGCCCAAATTATCTTAGCTCGCGCATCTGGTTGTATCCAGACACTTTATTTTTATTTTTAGAATATAATTTTAACTTTTATGTTGGGTTAACGTTCCAGACATTTGTTAGTTTTTGTGTATGCTATTTATTTTTTCAAACTAATGGTATATATACCACTGGATTCCCCCTTGATATCCTATGTGCGAGATCATAGGTTATTAAATTAAGAGAGTTTGCAAAAAATACAACACACTGAAATAAAAATGACTTTTAGTCAAAATTGAACACTTTATTAACAAGAACTTTGTAAAGTTAGACAAGCATGGTTACATGAGACATCATTCCTACACTATTGATAGTAAGGTCGTAGATGTTCGCCATTCCAAGCTCGTGGTACCGATTCTCCGTTTAACCTCACCAATTTATAGACGCTAGGTCGAATAACTGCTCAATTTGGTAAGGTCCTTCCCAATTAAGCCCAAGTACACCAGCGGCCGGGTCCCTTATAGCTAGGAACACATTCCTTAACACCAAGTCTCCCAATTCGAACTTCCTATCCCGAACCTTTTTATTAAAATATCGGGTAGCTCGTTGTTGATATGCTGCATTTTTCAGTTGAGCTTCATCTCTTCTTTCTTCGATAAGGTCCAGACTTACTTCGAGCAGGGATTGGTTTGAGGCTTGATCATAAGCTTGGCTACGAATGGTGGATATTTCGACCTCAATTTGTAACATGGCCTCGCATCCATATGCCAGGGAAAAGGGGGTATGTTCTGTTGAAGTGCGAGTCGTAGTTCGATATGCCCACAAAACTTGGGGCAACTCCTCGGGCCATTTTCCCTTAGTTTCTTCCAATTTATTTTTCATAGAACTCTTGAGAGTCTTATTTACTGCTTTGAGTTGGCCATTTGCTTGGGGATGGGCAATGAAGGAGAAACTTTTTATTATCCCATTATTTTCACAAAAGTGGGTGAACAATTCACTGTCGAATTGGGTACCATTATCTGATACAATTTTCCTTGGCATTCCATATCGGAAGATGATATTTTTTACCACAAAGTTCAAGAATTTTTTTGAGGTAATCGTTGCCAAAGGCTCGGCCTCGGTCCATTTTGTAAAATAATCGACCGCGACCACTGCATACTTAACTCCACCCTTGTTGGTTTACAATGAGCCTATTAGATCAATTCCCCACACTGCAAATGGCCATGGGGAGGTCATCATGGTTAGCTCAGATGGTGGAGCTCGTGGAATTGTAGCAAACCGCTGACATTTATTGCATCTTTTGACATACTCGAATGCGTCTGCTTTGATAGTGGCCCGGAAGTATCCTTGTATTATAATTTTCTTTGATAGGCTATGCCCCCCATGTGGTCTCCAAAAAATCCTTCATGAATTTCTTCTAGGATTTTCTTGGCCTCGGGTGGAGTCACACATCGGAGTAATGTCATAGAGTATCCTCTCTGATATAACCTTCCTTCCACAATAGTGTATCTGGGAATCTGATACATCAGTTTCCGAGCCTTGTTCCGTTCTGCTGGGAGAATGTCGATTTCGAGGTAATCCACTATGGGGGTCATCCAGGTCGGTTCGGAGTTAATCATGCCTACATCTTCCTGTTCAGGCTCGCTAATACTTGGTGTCGACAGGTGCTCAATTGGCACCACATTTAGCGCATCGAACTCGTTGGATGTGGCGAGTCTGGCTAGGGCGTCGGCATTTGAATTCTGCTCTCGGGGAACTTGTTCTATCGTATAGAACTTGAAATGTTCGAGTGCTGCTTTCGCTTTTTCTAAATATGTGGCCATCTTTGTTCCACGAGCTTGGTATTCCCCTAAGACTTGGTTGACCACCAACTGCTAGTCACTGTAGCAATGTATTGCTTTAGCCCTGAGCTCCTTAGCTATTCGAAGTCCTGCCAATAGAGCTTCATATTCAGCCTCATTGTTAGACGCTTCGAAGCTAAACCTCAAAACAGAGTGAAATCGACTTCCAGTTGGAGTGATCAATATGATTCCTGCCCCCGATCCATTTTCATTGGAAGATCCATCAACATAAAGTTTCCACAGCCCGTGGGCTGGGGTTATAACTTCGTCATTAGATACTCCCGTACATTCCACAATGAAGTCTGTCAGGGCCTGCCCTTTTATGGTCGTTCTGGGATGATAAGTGATCTTGAACTGTCCGAGCTCAACAACCCATTTTAATAATTGGCTCGAGGCCTCTGGCTTGGACAAGACTTGCCGTAGTGGTTGGTCAGTTAGCACATGGATGGGTGTGTGCTTGGAAATAAGGTCGGAGCTTTCGAGATGAGTGTATTAGGCTAAGAGCCAGTTTTTACAATAACGGGTATCTCGATCCTGCCCCCAGTAACATTTTGCTGACATAGTACATTGGTTTTTGTACCTTTTAATCTTCTCGGACGAGCACAGCACTGATGGCGTGCTCGGTTGTAGCGAGATATAGGTATAAGACTTCTCCTGTGATAGGTTTCGACAAGATGGGAGGTTCCGCGAGGTGCTTTTTTAGTTCTTTGAATGTGTGCTCGCATTCTTCCGTCCATTCGAATTTCTTGTTCCCTCTCAAAAGATTGAAGAATGGAAGACAGCAGTTTGTAGATTTAGAGATAAATCTACTTAATGTCGTCATCCGTCCAGTTAAGCTCTAGACATCTTTATGCTTTCGAGGTGAGGGCATGTAAATTAGAGCCTGGATCTTCTCAAGATTAACCTCTATTCCTCGCGCGTTTACTATGAAGCCCAAGAACTTCCTCGATGATACTCCGAAAGAGCATTTTTGGGGATTGAGCTTCATGTTATATTTTCGCAGTACAAGTGCATGCATGGTGATCTGGTTATTTCCAGAATAGGCGTCTATGAATGACATAAGACCGTGCCCAGCTGTGGCATCTACGAGCTGATCGATCTGAGGTAGGGGAAAGCAATCCTTGGGGCATGCCTTGTTGAGATCAGAGTAGTCGATACAAGTTCTCCATGTTCCGTTAGGTTTCGGGACCAACACCGGATTGGCGATCCAATCAGGGTAAAAGGCGTCTCATATAAATTAGTTTGCCTTTAACCTGTCGACTTCTTCCTTCAAGGCTTTCTTCCTATCATCGTCCAAGATTCTTCGCTTTTGCTGCTTCGGGGGGAAGCTCTTGTCAATGTTAAGTGCATGGCTTATCACATTCAGACTTATCCCTACCATGTCTGAATGTGACAATGCGAAAACATCCCGGTTCTCCCTCAAGAAGCAAATTAATTGCTACTTTGCTTTTTTAGGGAGGTTTCTCCCTACCTTCACAGTCTTTGGAGGGTTGGCTTCTTCGAGCTTGACTTCTTCGAGCTCTTCCAATGGTTTCGAGGTCAACACCCTCTTCTACTCTATAGTCAATCTCTTCGTCTATTTCGAAGATCGTCCCATCCTTATCCTAAATTACAACAAGTGTTTGTGCACTTGTTTGCTTTTTCCCTCTAACGAAAATGTTGTAGCATTCCCTCCCTACTAGTTGGTCCCCTTTTAGAGTCCCGATGCCACTAGAAGTCGGGAACTTGATGGCTAGATGCCTAATGAACAAAACTGCCCTTGCCCTACTAAGGCGGGTCTTCTAAGCAGTACGTTATAGGCTAATGGGAGATCCACCACGACAAATTCCATCATCTTGGTTATCGAGACTAGGTAGTATCCCAAGGTTACAGGGAGTTCGATGGATCCCATACAGGAAATCCCTTCTCTTGAAAATTCGTACAACATAGTTGCACAGGCTTTTAGGCCGCGAAGAGCGAGTCCCATCTTTTCTAAAGTGGCTTTGTAGAGGATATTCACCAAGCTCTCGTTATCAATCAGGACTCGGTGTACCCTCTTGTTCGCGAGCTGAAGGGTGATGACCAAGGGGTCATTATGGGGGAACTGGGCATGAGACGCATCCTCTTCAGTAAAGGTTATGGGTTGTGTTTCAACCCCTTTCTGTTTCAGAGCTCTAGGTTCGGGTTCATAGGGAGAACCGTCACCAGTTTTTAGCTCATTCACATATCTTTTTTGGGCATTCCTCCCCGATCCTACGATATGGGGTCCCCTCGAGATGGTTATGACATCTTCTCCATCAATCGGAGGGGGTCATTCATCTTGCCATGCTCGGGAGTTGCTGTTCTTGGCAGGTGGTGCAGCTGCTACCCTCTGGCTGGTGGAAGCCTGGTTGGGATTTTGATTTCTTCAATACTGCCTGAAATATCCTCTCGAGATCAGACCTTCGATCTCATCTTTTAATTGTCTGCATTCATCAGTTGTATGTCTGATATCTCTGTGGAATTTTCAGTACTTGTTGGAGTCTCTTTTCACCTTTTAGTTTCTCATGGGGTCAGGTCGTCTGAAATGGACCTGGTTTTCATTATCCAGGTAGATATTCTCTCGAGACTCATTGAGCTCGGTATACACTTTTTACATGGAGAAGTATCTTTCCCCTTTCTTCTTCTTTCCCCCATCCGCCTTGGGATTATTGCCTTCATTTTTCTTTCTTTTAGAAGGGTTGTCCTCGGGGGGTTTTGAGGTCACAGGATCCACCGAGGTCGAGGCAGAGTTTGTGTTTGTCGTTGTAGTTATGGGCTGAGAGGTCATATTCAATGCTGACCTCGCCTCTTCTACATTAACAAACCTCTGAGCTCGTCGATTGAACTCGGTTAAGGATCTTACATGCTTCCTTTGCAAAGCTTCCTAGAGAGGGCTTCCAGGCATTACTCTGACTTGAACAGCCATTAAATGGCCACTGTCATCGACGTCACGAGCTCGAGTGACTTCCAAGTTAAACCTTGTGAGATAACATTTCAGTGACTTATTTGGCTGTTGTTGGACATTGGTCAAGGCAGATCCCTTGGGCCTAATTCCGACCATGGCCTTGAATTGTTTCTTGAAATCTCTTGATAGTTGTTCCCAAGAAGAAATTGAATGTCTTCTATATTTTTCAAACCAGTTTTTTGCTGGTCCCATGAGAGAGGTTAGGAACAGCATGCACATGAGCTCGTAGCCCATATTACTAGCTCGCCTGATTGTGTTGAACGTACTTAAATGACTATATGGATCCAAATTTCCATCGAATGGCGAGGCATGAGGAATTCTGAATCCTTGAGGAAACGAGGTGCTAGAGATATGCGGGGTAAAGGGCTCGAGTTCCTCATCGAACTCTTCGTCTCATTCTCAGCTTCGTTCATTCTGCAAGAGTCTGAATGCTCTTTCCAACTACTCAATCCCTTCTTGGACTGGATCTATGGGGGTTCTGGCTTGAATCAGCGGGAACTAGTTATCATTGATTACAACTCCAGTTTCCCGCCTTGGCTCAGGATGCTTGTGCCCGTTGAGATGATCCCTCAGGTTTTGATTCAGGGGATTATCACGTCCCCGATTATAGTTCAAATGTTCCCTTAAATCTGGGTGATCTCCTCGATTTCCAGTGTTCCTATGTTCCTGGTCGTATATACTCACAGACTTAGTGTCACCCGAGCCTTCGCTGACATGGTTCGCTGCATGATTATTATGATATGAGTTTCTTGCTGGTCTCCTTGTCTCAATAGTTTGAGGTCGAGACATTTTACTTCTAGTGGGATGGGGACCCCTACGCTCCCTAGTAGTTTCTTCATTCGCACGTCTTCGCCCAACTTGACTTTCCCTATCACAATAGGCCGGTTGTGCATCCCTCCAAACTGGCGAGGGGTGCCTTATTGGCGATGGTGGGTGTCTTATTGGCGATGGTGGCTGCCCTCCATTACGGGGCCTAGAAGGCCCTAAATTTGCTCGATCAGGTTCTGCAACATTCTCCACGGTACCAGGATTTTTGGTCTGAGCCTCTGAGGGGACTGGGTTATTCCCTACTTCGACTAGTGCCTCTTCAGCTGGGTTGGCAGGACCTTCTGCCCGGTTACCTCTCCGGGGTCTTGGTTGGACAGGCTGCTCTACTGGTGGCGGAGGCTACTCCACTCTCCCGGTGGTTGCGTTTTTACGTGGCCTTCCCCGAGGCCTACGAGGTGGGACGTGAACGTCCCACGGAGGCGATGCCTGGGCATTTTGCGAGGGAGGGGCCTGAGCCGCCTGCGCTTCAGCTCTAGTCTGGCTAGCTCTTCGTTGCATTTCTTAGCTTCTGCCAACTGCTTACGCAATTGATGATTTTCAAGTTCCACAACTGGGACATATCTTTCAGGATTATAGTACATGTCCTGGTCGTCCCTGGGAGCAGGTGATCCCCGAGAGTCGGATGAACCGCTCCTCTCTTCGGGATCAGAATTCACCATAGGCTGCTTTCCATGACGCCGAGGGTACCTAGCTTCATCTAGGATTTCTTCCTTAGGAATATTGGGATCATTTGCTGCCATCGCTAATTCGAGAGGCTTTTTGACTAAACAGATTCACGCACTCTTTAATGGCTCTCAATGAAAGCACTAAATTATTGACGTCGTTTTTCGTCAACTTAAGAAGGAGAGCTATTAAACAAGAAAATATGAGAGGAAATAGAAAAAAGATGAATACCAGAGATTTTTACATGGTTCAGCAGTTAAATCTGCCTAGTCCATGAGTCTATGTTATTAGAACTTGAGAGTTCTTCTGGAAACTTTCAAAGAATAGTTGCCCATAATTTTTTCTCCATAAATTAGTCTTTCTCTACCCCCACCAATGGAGTTTTCTTCTCCATTTATAGAGAAGGTTTGAGAATTAATTCCCACATATTTCGGGAAGATGTTATGGGAATCAAATAATATAAAGCTATCTAATGCATTATTTCCTACGTACACTAAAACGTCCCACAAAATGTGGGATCGGATAACAAATTAAATGATATCCATTAAACATTGTGATTTCACAATAATAAATATGTTCATATGTAACTAATTAATTCAGATACGAGGTTCATCACATTTCCGAGTCTATCGGTTGATCACGAGCTCTTCGCTTAACTTTGTCTATGCTCGGAACAAGTAACCATTGACGATGTCGCCACATTTGAACTCACACATTTCGAGCTCAAATCATCTTGACCAAATGTAAGACATGTATCAGGGAAATTGTGTCAAACCATGGTTATCGCGAGCTCATAGCATATTCGAGGCTACACACCCTCAAGCTTTTCAAGGTCGTTATTTACAATAAAGCGGTCTGACTGAAAGATCATATGACCGTGTATATTTCGAGCTTACACCTAACGAGCCTAGATTTCAGGATCATAACTTCTCATGTTTGAAATCTCGATGTAACAAGAACATACAAAAATTAATTTTTTTTATTATCTAAATTATGTACTCCAAGAAATTTGTTATTAAAAAAAATAAATAAAAAATGATATATAGTTGGTCATTAATTGTTAACTACTCAATTATAATAATTAGTAACAATATGGTAAATAAAAAATTATTATTTATTGATGTGTCAATTTGGCACATGTTATATTTTGTGTTAAATTTGGTATAATTTTTAGCATGTCTTAAATTTGACACATTTTTGGAACACCATTAGAATCATAATTTTTGTAAGATGTGCTAAATATAATACTGCACCAATTTTTTAGCACTCTATTGGAGATGCTCTAAATAGCTAAGTTGATGTTATTTAACAATATTTAAAAAAAACAAAAAATTAATTAAATGTATGTAGTCGTATTTCTCCCATTTTTGAGTAAATTGGGAACTAAATTAACTACAATATTAAATAGACAATAATGTTATTTCCAATCATTAATTCATAGAGACATTTTATATTATTAATTCAATATAATATTGGGAAGATAAATAGTCATTAAATAATTATCATTTTAAAAAATAAGGGTATTAATAATTAAATTACAAATAATTATGCCTTCTTGAGTCCATGAAATAAAAAATGAGCATGTTTTCTTTTCTGTCGAAAAAAAGTCTTTATAAATTGGGAAATCCATCTTTGCTTCTAAATAATGGTATGTGTTATGTTCGTACTTTATAAAGGGAGTATGTCTTCGCTTGTATAACAATAATTATAGGTTATTTCCACATAGGCAATTAATATTAATAGTTACACGTATATGGAGAACCAAATACATATACTTAGGCATCTAACCTTTACAGTTGATTGACATAACAATTTCACTATTTACACGTCTAAAAAGAACTACAACAACTTTAGTTGCACGATGACTAAAAATCTGTGAAAAACTAGTTATCTCTAACATTAGTTGAATAACATAATACTAGAGCAAGATTGCAAGGGGTTTATATTTTCATGTCTATTTATTAATGAGATAACAAATTTATTGCCTCATATAAAACACAAAGTTATGGTTCCAACTAGCTTTCTTTTTTTATAAAAAATAAAAATCCACTTTACTTCTCCTAATCTCTCTCTCCAATTTATATCTATATTAATTAAATTAAGTTTTTCCTTTTTTCAATATTTACATTAATGCTTTTTGCAGCATTAAATCACGCTAGATGTAACATTAAATCTCACATTAATGCTTTTTCATTTTTCAAAATTTACTTTTTCTAATTTTGCCTGATAGAAGCATTCTCTTCTTTCCTTTCTCTCTCCTTTCTTCTTTCTCTTACCTTCATCATTCCTTTCTCATCTTCTTTCTCTCGGTCCGGTCATGGTTCATGCACCGTCTTGTACATGAAGCTTCGACCACAACATCGATTGCTGAAAGCTGCCGACATCGTCCATATTTTAAGTCTTACCGCTGCTTGTCCATGGCTGGGTCCGCCTTTGCTCTTATGTGCCTTGCTCCGCCTCCGCCTCCGCCTCCGCCTCCGCCTCCGCCTCCGCCTCCACCTTCGACTTTTCTTTTCCGTTGTCCATCCAATGCTCCTCCTTAACTCTTCATCATTGGTCAAATGTTTTGTTATTCATTTTATTCTGTGTATTGAATCATGACTATTGTTCTCGTTCTGTTTTGGGATTTTTTTTTTCCTATTTTTTAGCAAAGAACAATTGTCAGATCTATGATGATCTAAGGTAGTTTTTATATATATATATTGTTATTGCAGTGTGTTTGAACTTTTTTAGTGTTTATTTTATTAAAAAATGTAGATATTTTTATAAATTCATTTTTAGATCATCACTGAAGCCCCAATTGCTTGCTCACCAAGGCTTCTCAATTGCTTGAGCCGGTCTTGATCTTATGTTTCATTATTAGAAGATGTGGATATATTTAACAAATATTGTAACATTACTTGATTTGTCAGCAAAACTATTGACCTTCACAAAAGTTTCTGATTTGAAAGTGTACCCCAAAATTATCTCTCATATTAAGAAAAATAACATCAAAAGATCCTTTTGCAAATTGGCCTCATTATTATTGTTTAAGATTCATTAATGATCAAATTTCTTTATTGGCCGAAATAATAATTTTTTTGTTAGCCTTCAATCAATTCCCATTTTCCAAGATAGAGAATATTAGGTTTTTGTATTAGTTATAATATTTTTTTTATGGGAAATATACACATAGCTTATTAAATTTTCAATCTAATTAGTAGTTTTTTAATAAATTTTTATAGAAAACATGAAGAGTTTGTTTTCTTTCATTGTCTTGGAAAGCAAGGAATTAAATGTAACTATTTTTTGAAATAAAAAGTTATTAAAAAATATGATAAAATCAAAATTAAATTGTCCATTTATTCTTTTTGATATCAAACTGACCAAGTACGAATGTTTGATTGTTATTTTTTTCTTCATAAAACAACAAAATATTTTATATATGAATATACCCTACGTACCACTAATATTTTTTAGTTTGTGATAATTAAGTGACTGAAACTAGGCTAGCTAATTACTTGAATATGACGAACCAATATATATTAATTACTAATTAATCTTATGTATATATGATATGCCATGATCTCCACTTTTTTCTTCTTTTTAATTTTATCTTGGGGGCCTTTTAAATCTCTTCTATACTAAAATTTACGTGCCTAATTAATTTGATTATTTTTTGGAAGCATGCACAAATATCAATTATATTTGATAAAATTGGAGAAATTGTTTACCAAATCGAATATATGCATGATCAACTTAATTTCATTAGGTATATATAACATCCAACATTTACCTATACACATGTATAAATGAAATATATATTATTTTCATCATAAACAATCATAAAAATGTGTTAAATTTTCATCATTTACGTATACTTATTGATTTGACCCAAAACCAAATTTTTATACATCCATTTGAATTTTGAACTTAAATTTTTTAATATTATATTTTGAAGTAAGATTTAAAGATAATTTAACATTTACAGATGATTAATACCAAATTTACATTTCCAATACTGTATTTAATACATCAAATGAATTTAATAAAAAATATATTCCATATAACTTATATTAAATTTACTACATTTTAAATTAACCAAACTTATCTCAAACAATATTACTATTACATTTAATATATTAAATACGAATATATTTAAAATTCCAAAAATAATCCAAACTTCTACTCAAATCTTTATGTTTATTGACTTCAATAGAACTATTCATGATATCCTCATTGTAATAACAACACCAAAAATAACGTTTCAACTATTTGATGTATAAAATAAAATTATTAAATCAACAACAATATATTCACCATCTTCATCAAGTATCACAAAGCTCCATGGCTAAATATAGAACCACCTTTTAGAAAAATAACAATCAAAGTGTTCAAACATAAATATAAAATGAGTTCCCAAATCACAAAAGCATATACATTGAAAATATTACCTTGCAATGAATAATAGGACTCATTATGAAGACAACATCAAGTTCAACTTTTGAACATTGAAGAGGTTGATTCCAAACTTTTCATAAAAGATCTATAACGACAAGGGTGATCTACAAGCAATTTGGACCTTGTCGAATTAGGAGACAACGAGTTCTCATAAAACATTTGTCTCTTCTTTCCAATCTTTTCTCCTAAATTCTTATAACTACTTGTATTTTTCACCTCATTCCCCTCTCCTCTCATATGCATTTTCTCTTTCTCTATATATCTTTCCCCCACTTTTTTTTTTCTTTTTCCTTCTTTCTCTCATTCTCTTTCTCCACAAATTTGTGGTTCACTTCTGATTTTTTTTGTTTATTTTTTACTTTGAATGAAGAAGAACAATAAGAGGAATGGAGAGGTTAACTAAAAGTTGTGCATTTGTTAGGAAACCTAATTTTTTTATTTTTCAAACTAAGTCAAGACTTGAAAAGAGAGCTTACTCTTATTGGTTTGGAATCACCATTCCTTATGGAAAAAAAAAATGCAATCCAAAATTAATGCAAAAAAAAGAAAAGAAAAAGAATCAATGCAAAAAAAATAAAAAATCTTCACTGGTTGGTAACCTGATGTTAACTTGTTCTACCAAGTCATTCATATGTCATATCAGCATATTTGCACATTTACCTAGGTATCTATAGGTGGGTAATATCCATTGAGAACTTTTCCACATATATATATATATAACTTTAATATATTTCAACAATTATAATGATGAATATCACTTTTGCATAATCTTCAGGATATATATGCAAGATCCTATATCAACAATCTACAATATATTTTTTTCAATATGTCATAGACATTAGACTTTACAATTTCTAATGTAAGCGTTGTAAATAACTATAAAATAAACACTATAGAGAGTCAAAATATGTGAGATAATATTAACACATATATATATAATCATATTTATGATAATATAAGTAATTAAATCATCTCATACTATCAGAATGGTGAAATAACAACTCATATATATACAAGTTTTACTATTAAAATATATAGTATGATAATGATATAAACATATCTTTGCAACAAAAGATTTTTTACCTCAATGATATATGATGACTACAGATTTGATGATGAATTTCGATATCAATATAGGATGGTGGTTGAAGACTAAATCATTAAGTTCAGATTCAACAAATAATTATGGCTAGAGATCCATGATAATATTTTGAAACCTACAAACAATAATAATTAGAGACGTGTTGTGTAGCGCACCAATTTTTTATTTTATTTGATTATGTGATGGAATGTTTTATTTTATTTATTAAATTGTTAAGTTGTATTTGTTTGAATTAATTTAATTATTTTATTATTAATTTATTTATTTGTGTGTGCTTGCTTGTACATGTGTTTTGTTTGAAAAAATAATAATTGTTTTATTAATTTTTTTTTTGTTTATGTGTGTGTGTGTGAGTGCATGGTAAGCAGAGAAGAGCATGCATGGTTGTGTGTGTGCAAGTGCATGAACATTCATGGCGAGCATGCAACTAGAATGTCATGAAATCTAAATTGAGGGAAGGTAAGTGAGATTCCCTAATTCTAGAAAACTACCAATTAGAGAGGATCCTAGAAGGACTAGTGTTCACATAGAGAAAAGGAAACAAATGAGAGAGAGAGAGAGAGAGAGAGAGAGAGAGAGAGAGAGAGAGAGAGAGAGAGAGAGAGAGAGAGAGAGAGAGAGAGAGAGAGAGAGAGAGGGTAGGCATTTGGAGGCTTGGAAGAGAAAAGGGGAAATTTCTTTATTTAGTTTGTTGGCATCTTTTTCCCATTGATTTATGTTCCTTATGTTTATTGATTCTAGGGAAGATTAAGGGAAATGAGTTTGCGAAAGTTTCCCATTCCCATTGGAGAGGTAGGGTTCAACTACTAGGGGTCTTAAATAGAAAAATGTGAGCCTTAGAGGCTCTAATTGTGGTAGTTGAAAAATAGAGAGAAATATATAATATATATATATATATAGAGAGAGAGAGAGAGAGAGAGAGAGAGAGAGAGAGAGAGAGAGCACGTGAGAAAGAAGAGAAAGAAGGAAAGAAGAAGAGACGAGAAAGAGATTTCGAATTCTAAAGGTATGAGTTTAAGAATCTTGGATTGTTCTTTTATTCTTCTTCTTGGTTCTAAGCATGGTGAAATTCATGGTGATGATAAGTTTAAATTTCACAAGAACATAAGGAAGGTGTTGGGCTTGGGTTCGGCCTACACATACAAGGGTAAGAATAATTTTTATCCCTTATGTTTGTTGATGAGAGTTTTGGTCTTTTTATGCATAATAACTTGGTGATTATGTTAAGGTGTTTGGAGACTAGCAATCAAAGGGAGAGGACACTTAGGTTTCTACATTGTTGTACTCAAGGTGAGGAAGAACATTGTGTTGATGGTTGTTTTGATCTTGGGGTCTCATCCATGTCAGATTTTGTTATAGAACTTGTTAAGGTTCTTGTATGCTTATGTGTAGATTGTTTTTATTTTCCTATCCATGATCTAGATTATTTCTGTAGAGTTTTTATTTGATTTTCAATCATTTTTGTTTATGTATTTGATGAAGTGATTTTGGTTGAGCATAATCTAGGGTTCTTGTATATGGCAAAAAGATTGGTTATATGTGTGATTAATGTTTTTTTTTTTTAAAATAGAAGCATGTTAGGGTTTCAAATGTTTTTGTAAGAGTTATGAATTTTTTTTGGTAAATTAATATTGTGTCATTGTTAGTTTTAATAAATTTTGAGGTCTTGCTTATACAAATGCAAGCTAGTATTAGAAATAAGCTAGAGTTGAATCTTGAGTTTGTGAAAAGTGAAAACTATTGCTATGATAGGGATTTCAGCCTAGGGTATTTTAAAAATGGTTATGAGTTTTTGTTTTGTTTCTTGATTTTATTTTAAATCATTGACTAATGAGCATGTTAAATTGTGATATTTTCTTGTTAATTTGCTATAGGTTTCGGCCATGAGTGTATATTGTGGTTTAGAATCGTTTTGATTTTTGGTTGTTATTTTTGCATGTTTAAAAGTGATATTGAGATGTTCAAAGAGTAGGATCATGTTAGGACAAATTGTTAAATTGTTAAAAGATTAATAAGCATTGTTTAAGCACTTTTATGATTTTATGTGCTTGCTGATTTTTATTTGTATAAAATGTTGTTTGACAAGTATGATTTAAAAGAGAGTAATTTCATGCTATGATTTCATGATATATGTTAAATGGAAAAGGTATAAATTTTGTATATGTTGTCCTTGCATATGTTTAAGAGACTCTGTGATTTTATGTGAGAATGTATGTTTAAAAGATAAGATAATTAAATAAAACATGTTCTGAAATTTTATTTTAAAAGGTTGTGAAATTGGAAATCATGAACGCCTAAGGTGATTTATAATGTATATGTTATGAGTTCTTTTTACCAAGGTTAATTAATTATAAATAGCATGAATTTATGAAATTATGAGCTCTAGAAAAAGAATATAAAATATGTCACATTTTCTTTAGTTAAAGAAAAATGTTGCTTTCTTATTTTTTGTAAAATTTGAGAAGCATGAATAGAAGTTAAATATTTATTTGAAATATGGGTTCCAAAATTAATTATTGGTTCATAAGAAAGTCTATGCCTTTGTCAAATTGAGCCATGAATTATTGTGAGTTGTATAAGATTTTTGAAATAAGTTTTATGCTTATTATTGGAATAATTTTAAGAGGACAAATAATAGCAAGCATGATTGGAAACTAATTGGAAATAATTTTTTTTAAGTTTAAGTGCACTTTTACGAGAATGGTGTCACGTATGATGGTTACATGCAAGTGCACTTTTACGCATAATTATATGTTATTTGATTAAGTCTAAGGTTCTTGTTTAAGGATCATTGGGGATTGATGAGTAAAATGACATTTTTGTGACTTTATGTGAGACTTGCGAATATGACTTTATGTATGAATTCTTGTTAGAGTTAAGACTGTGGTGCAACTTGTATGAGAAATGTGTCACATGTGCATGGCCCATGCACACGTGGGATGTGCTTGAAATATTCATGCGTGGTTTTACATGATATTAAGACGAGTGTTTGATTGTTATTCTAGGCTCGTTGTGAAGTTATCTGTAACAACTCCCTATTCTATTATTTTCTATAATTGATACTTAGTTGATAGTTATTGAAAAAAAAATACCATAAATGTTAAAAGGTTCAGTGGGGGCTTACAAAACATATAATATGGGCCCAATAGTTTGAAATATAAATAAAGTGTCTTTTATGCATATACTCCAAGATAGATCATGTTTTTACTAATGATGAATTACTAGAATTTTTTCGAAGTTCTACAGCTATTTTTCGTTGGGAAACAATTTCTGACCATTGTTCTTGTATTATTTCTTCCACTTCTTTCGAGAATATGGGTATCAAACTTTTTCGGTTCTACAATTTTTGGACATATCATAAAGAGTTCAAAAAGGTGGTGCTGGATAGGTGGAGGAAGCCGATTAGAGGTACTGGTTTGAAGGCTATTTACTTGAAAACCATGAGACTTAAATGCAGTTTGAAGAAGTTTAACAGGGATAATATTGGGGATATAGGTGTGAACTATCAGAAAGCTAAGGATAGTTACCAGGAAGCTCAATTCCAAGCTCAAAAACATCCCAAGGACCCTGTTTTCCAAGAGGTTGAAGCGGCTGTTGCTGTAGCTTTCAATGCTTAGGAGCAAATGTATCACAATTTTTTGGCTCAAAGAAGTAAAATTACTTGGTTAAGGAAGAGAGATTCAAACACCTCATATTTTCATGCTTGCTTGAAAAAGCGTAAAGAAGAGAATAGAATAGCCACTTATCTAAATGAGCAAGGTAGATTAATTGATAATTTTCCTGATGTTGTGTCTCATTTCTTGGACCACTTTAGAAGTTTTATGGGCAGCCCCAGCTCTGCCACTATGAAGATCAACTTACAGTGTATTGAGATGGGTAACAAACTCTCGGTTGAACAACAACTTTCTCTCTTGAAACCGTTCTCTCATAAGGAAATAAAAACTGCGTTTTTTAGTATTCCCATCAACAAGTCCTCGGGACCTGATGGGTTTGGTTCTGCTTTCTTCAAGGTGTTATGGATGGACATTGCAGGAGATATATGTAGAGCAGTTGTTCATTTCTTTGAGACGGGACATTTTCCAGTCG
Organism: Humulus lupulus; assembly: GCF_963169125.1. Lineage (NCBI taxonomy): Eukaryota > Viridiplantae > Streptophyta > Magnoliopsida > Rosales > Cannabaceae > Humulus > Humulus lupulus. The sequence goes on along the minus strand of NC_084797.1, from coordinate 40,336,545 downwards.
AGCTTCATAATACAACCATTTCATTGGTCCCTAAAACAGATACCCCTACTCGGGCAGTGGACTACAGACCTATTGCTTGTTTTTCTATAATATACAAGTGTATTTCAAAAAAATTGTGTTCCCGTTGGGCTAGGGCCCTTCAAGATTTAGTTCAACAAAACCAAAGTTCCTTTATTCAGGGTAGATCGATTGCTCATAATATCTTGATATTCCAAGATTTAATCAAGAATTATGGTAGGAAAGCTACCTCTCCTAGATGTGCCATCAAGATAGACGTTAGCAAAGCTTATGACACTGTTGATTGGTGGTTCCTTGAAGACCTATTGAAGTCTTTATGTTTCCTTGTGAGGTTTATAGGTTGGATTATGACCTGTCTAAAAAACACAACTTACTCCTTGCTTATGAATTGAAGAGTTCAAGGTAGCTTCAAAGGTGAGAAAGGGCTACGACAAGGAGATCCTATATCTCCTCTTCTGTTTGTCCTAATAATGGAGTATCTTACTCGGAGACTTCAACTGGCAGCTCAAAGTTCTACATTCAAATATCACCTTATGTGCAAAAGCCTTAAACTTCTAAATCTTTGCTTTGCTGATGGCTTGATTTTATTTTGCAAAAGGACTCAATATTCTATTAGGGTGCTTAAAGTAGCTCTAGAGGAGTTTAGTTATGTTACAGAGCTCCAAGATAATCCTAGCAAGTCTCACATTTATTTTGGGGGAGTGACTGCAGAGGATAGAAAGGCCATAGTTCATGAGATTCAACTTACTGAAGGGTCCTTTCCTCTCAAGTACTTGGGAATTCCTATGTGACCTACTAAGTGGAAACATGAGGATTGTGGCATTATTATCCAAAAGATCAAACTGAGGTTACATACCTGGGCGAGTAGGCATCTTTCATATGCGGGCAGAATTCAACTGATTCATTTAGTGTTGTTTGGTCTTCAAAATTACTGGATGAGCATATTTGTTCTTCCCCAAAGTGTTGTTAAGGAAGTTGAGAAGCTCTGTCGTGGCTTTCTTTGGGGTCTCAATGGTAATAGAAGTAAGATTCACATAGCCTCTTGGAAGAAAGTATGTCTCCGAAAGGCTTATGGTGGTCTAGGTTTCAGGGATGGTTCCAATTGGAACCGTGCTATATTAGATAAATATATTTGGGCCATTTCTGAGAAGCATGATTTGCTATGGGTCAAGTGGATTAACTCTGTTTATTTGAAAGACTCCAACTTCTGGGATTACAAGCTGAAATCATATTCGAGTTGGTATTGGAGAAAACTTTGTCACTTGAGGGGAAAATTTGGCCAAGTTGAAGTGAGAGCAGCTGGTTTAACATGGACGTTTAGAGCTTCTAAACTCTATAACAGTTCTTTTTGCCAACAACAGGTTGACTATCATCAAGCAGTTTAGTGCAAGATGTCTCTTCCTAAGCACATATTTTTACTTTGGCAAGTGGTGAACTCTCACCTTCTTGCTAGAGATATCATGATCAGGTTTTGTATTCCAATTGATTCAATATTATGTCCTTTTTGTGGTCTCTACAATGAAAGTCATACTCATCTCTACTTTGAGTGTTATCTTTCGCAGAAGGTGATAGATTTAATTTTCAATTGGATGGGGTTTAGAGCTTGGCCTTTTGAGTTTACTGGGTGGACTAATTGGCTTGCTAGTAGAAGAACATGGATCATTCCTTATATCACCTATATGATTCTTGCTGTTGTTGTTTATAATCTCTGGAGGAACCGAAATAGATGCATTTTTGATGGATTTTCCTGGACTGCTGATTGTATAGCTAATGATATAAAGAGTATAGTTCATTACAGATTATTCATTGTTAAGAATAGGAAGATAACCTTAGAGGAACAAAGATTTATAGACAAAATTAATATGTAATTAGGTTGGGTGGGGAGCTAGTGTTCTCTTTGTTAGTTTAGTTTCGGACTGGTTGTATTGGTTGGTTGATTAATGAAGTTCATTTCCTTCTTGATAAAAAATAAATAAATAAAAGATTAAGTCTCACTATATCATAATAAAACATAAAAAGATAAACAACTCCATAGGGCTCATTGGCGTTAAATTAGATTATTTAATCGTTCATGGACTCCCCGCGACATACATGCTTAGATCTTGGAATGCCCCACATCACAGTGTGTGCCAACGAGAAACTCTATTGCCTACCTGAAAGGGGGAAAGTAAGTGGGTGAGCTAAAATGCTAGTAAGGAAGTACAAATAAAATACAACAACAAAGATACATAGTACAACCTACTTTCATAATGTAAGCCATAACATATCATATTGAATCATAATCATATCATATAACCATACACTTTATTTGAATATATCATCATAACAAATAAAGCAAGCAAGTTCTACGAGGCCACCGGTAAAGCATAAACTAGTAAATCTTCTTCTACGAGGTAAATAGAAACTCTGGTCCAAGAATAACATTGGATCGTCCGCCCTATGAGCTACGTCATATCTTTAGTAACTCATTTGTCGTGTCGCATTCAACACGCTAACAACCTTATGCTTTTCATAAAACACACCAGTACATAGACAAGCAGTCTGTCTCATAACATAATAACTCATTCACCTCATAACATAATAGCTCATATATTCATAATTAATAGAAATTCTAGCTATCTTCCTTACCTCAAGTCCAAGCAAAATAAATAGCGGTGTGCTTCACAACGAGCCTAGAATAACAACCAAACATTCGTCTCAATATCAAGACTAGGCATACCCAACAAACATACCTCACATGTGCATGGGACATGCACACATGACACAAGTTGCATCTCAAACATAATCACAAAATCAAACATAGAATCACATAAGAATAATCTCAAACTTACTATTGTAATCTCAACGAACGTCAAACAACAAGTGTACATTTAATCAACAGTTGCATTTTTTAACATAAAACTAAACTTGCATGCGACATGCGTACGTAGGAAAGTCTTTAAAACGTGCGTAGAAGTTAGTATATTTTAATCCCTTTAATTCTTAGAAATCTCGTAATATTTTATTAAACAAAAATATTTTACCAACTTGATTTATATATCGCAAGGCTATACTAAAATCGTACTCAAAATATAACTAAAAAAATTATTTTATTTTTAGTTGTCATTTTCCAAATATTAATCTCATTTATTACTCTTAACTTAAATAAAATAATCACATAAGTATAGTACCATTTTTCTTTTTCTTTTATCACCAAAATAATTAATTAATATTAAATAATTAATCATAATTATTTAAGATAAAATAATTTTGGTACTCACTCTTTTTACCCAATAAATAAAGAACAATTACATATTTAACTTTACTAAAATAATAATATCTCAAGGTTACCACATTTTCATAAATATCATAATTTTAATTGAGTTGAAAAAGTTTCTTTATTCCATCATTTTACTCAAATAAATTACTTAGTCTCATAAAAATGATGCTACTTAGTTAATTATTTACATATAAAAAACTGCATTATTTTAATTAAAATGTTCCATATATTAAGTATGTAAAATCGCATTTTTCATGCAGAAAGTTTAATGCTTAATTTAATTGAGCATATGCTTTACATATTGTATTTAAAGACATTTTCCTTCAATAACTTAAAATTTCCAGCATGTATTTTTATTTGTTTAACTTCACATAATTGGACAAAAATATATTTTTCTTTCACAAAAATATATAAAAAATTGCATGTGTTTTAAAAAAATTCTCATTAAAATGTGAAATAAAATGTCTTTTGTTTATATAAGCTCTAAAATATAATTTTTTTAGGAATAACTTGTGCATTTTTAAAATCATTGATTAATTATCACATTAAAGATAAGAAAAATACAACAAACATATTTATTTAAAAATACACATTTGATCATGTTTTAAATCATCACTTAGCATGTTATCACCATTTCATGCACTCCAAGAAACAATACTAACCATACATCAAGAATCTAACCATCATACACAAGAAGCAAATTAGGATAATTAATATCAAGACATTACAATTTCAAATAATAATATGACTCAAACTAACTCTTATCTTTATACCAAGTTTTGAAACCTAAATACCTAGCATCACTACTACAAAAAAGGCCTTTTAGGACTCGCGGGGCACGAGTCCTAAAAAATCCTATTGAGTACCTTTAAGTAAGTTTTTAGGGCTCTATTCACTACTACAAAAAGGGCCTTTTAGGACTTGCGGGGCACGAGTCTTTTATTTGAGAGTCTTAAAAAGTGAGGTCTTTTAGGACTTGCATTGTGAGTCCTAAAAGAATGTTTTTAGGACTCGCAATGTGTGTCCTAAAAGATCCCGTTGAGTGTCTTTAAATTAAGATTTTAGGACTCGCTTTGCATGCCCTTAAAAGTAAATTTTTTTTTTTTAAAAAAATACAGCTACAATTTTCATTTTGATTTAAAAAAATATATTCCTTTGAGTATCTAAAATGTATTAAAAGAACTTTAAAAAGAAAATACTGAAAAAATGTCAATTTTTTTTTTTAAAAGAAATTTAAATTTCTCAGCATGTATTATAAATGACAACATGATTCAATATAAATAGAATAAATTCCTACTTATTAGTACAATAAAAAACAGCATATATAACTCAATTGACTAAATTAATCAATGACTAGCAACCTTTCTCTCAATCTCTTTCTTTGAATGAACACTTCTTGTCCACTTTAAACATTGAAATAATCAACTATGGCATCATCATGACATTTTTTTTTGTTATACCTTTCCCAATGATAGAGCTCTTTGCAACCCTGCATAATAAAATTAGATCAATATCATGCATAATAAAGATGAGTAAAGAGTGAAACACAAAACCCATTCTTAAGTTGCACTCTCAAGAACCAAACAAGCATTCATAAACCCAACACATAAACTAAAGTGGTTCCACTATATCAATCAAAGAGACAACAATTCTATCAATTAAAGAACACAAGATTTAGTCAATTCCAAAAACTTGGCATATAAATAAGATAAATATGTATATCTAATTTCTTAACTATTAGAAAGAAAAAAATTCAATTCCTAAAAATTAAACCAATAAATCTTAAATCTGTCCATTTCGGGTGCATTTAGCTTTTATATTTAAATCTGTCCATTTATAAACTATCTCAAAAATTAGGACACCGGAGCAAGACTCAATTGGACAAAATGAATCATCATAATATAAGTTTAAATTGAGGAAAAAAAATACACAGTAATCCATACTCTTAAAGGAATACAAAACCCATATTCTTCAAGTTATTTCTTGTGATTATCAAGTTATTTCTTGTAGACTATTTATGTCAACTATTGTTTAATATGTGATTATTTGAGACAATTTGAATTCTTGTAAAATACTATAGAGATATCAAAACTTTTGGTCAAACCAAATTTAGAAAAGGCTAGGAAAACAACAAGAAGAATTCTCTAACCTTACACCAAAGAGATAAATAATGATCTCGGTAATGAAAAAAAGAGACAAACCAAAACAGTCTCTTGCTACAATTTCTCACTCCCAAACAACCATAAGCCACTCCAGAATAAAAAAACTCACACTATCCTTACCAGTAAGACCAAACACTATGGATACAAAAAAAACAAGTCTCTCCCAACCCAAACTCAGAGTAAGAAATAAAAGAAGTTACCATATGAAACATCATAATCAATCACTAAAAGCAACAAGTAAGAGATACACAGAAACATCAACAACACCACAAAAATATTGAAGAAACCATGAGGAGAGGGGATTATAAGAATAGTTACAAATAGATACAATTAATATTTGACACTCAATTACATTTGAGATATAAGTGTTTTTTCTCTTAAATATGCTACAAGGCACAACAACACTTTTAATACATGGAAGAAAAAAACACCAATATTCCTACTTGACAAGAACATGTTTACAAAAATGCTAAGTATTAAGTTTTTTTTAAAAATGCCTTCTTTTTTGGTTGAATCTTACAATATAAAGAATGGGAACAAGCCTGCAACTCAAACAATAATGGTACCAGTGTTCTATATCAATGGTAAAAAGAGCTATAAAGCATGTATTACCTCAGAAAGAGCACTGCATCCCCTGAAACTAGATTCTTTTAGTTTACAAAAATACTCCATCCTACAGTCAGCATATGTCTCCTTGGCTGACCTGACAAGTAAATGTATACTTAGATTTCAACACTCTTTCATCAGTCAAACCATACAACAGAATTGTACAGAACTTACCTCTATAAATATGTCAAAATCTCCACTCTACCTTGTGCAGGTTCTTCGCAACAAGTTCTTGGGAGGGCCTCCTCTGCTTATAATCCTTTGAAAAAGAAAAGATATAGTTGATTTATCCCATAGTTAAACTAGAACCAATAAACTAATTTTTCTGTAGCAAATAGCAAAATAAAACACACCAGTGGAGGAAAACAGTCCTCTACAACTCTTCGAGGAACAGAGAACCCTCCATGCGTACTGGTATCAGAAGCTGTAAGAGTTTTGCAGAACATATGAGGGGTTGATTTTTTAGGTGACCCTCCAATGCCCTCATCCCCTACCAACTCTTCAAGCTCTTTCCCTTCTTGTTTCACTCCTACCAACTGAATAATATCCAAAACAAAACATTCATACCATCATCATTAATCATCCCACTACTAAATAAAGATGATAAAATTTGACTAAAATTTTAGAATAAAGTAATATTCTAACACCAAATTCAAAGTCCAAAATAGTAAGAATCAAAGGAGGACAAACAGAATATAATACCACATCATTCCCCCTATCTATCCCAACAGAGAGAAAAAAACTTACCCAACACTCATGGACACCCCATGCCTTACAGTCGATTGAGCTAATGATGTCGAGTCCCTCGCTTGCGTTTACATCCACGACGCCGAGCCCAGCCACATTGTCGCGCCGCTACCTACACCGCCACCCATGACCCCTCTGCGAGACTGAGCCACCCACGACCCCTCCGCGAGACTGAGCCACCCAAGACCCCCGAGCCCCTATCGTTTGCGCTGTTTTCCCACGACTAGCCCCCAAGCCCCCACCGTTTGCCCAATACCCACGATCATTCTTCGTTCGTGCTGTTCGCCGAGCATGAGGGAGAGGGAGTTAAGAGGGTGAGTGTTGCGGCTGAGAAGTGAGAAAGAGAGAGAGATAGGGTTTAGGGGAAAAGGAAAAAAACGTGGGCTGGATATAATTTTTAGTTTTTATTATAATTTTAATTACAAAATTTAATGATATTAATAAAAAAAAATATTAATGATATATTATTATTTTTTATTTTCTAATTATATTTAAAAACTAACAACTTATAATTTTTTACAATAAAATTTAAGTATATTATTCTTTATATCATAATTAATTTTAATTTTGATATAAAAATTATAATCAATAAAAAGTTAATAATATTAAAAATTTAGAAAAAAAAATATAGAATTTAGGACACGCATCAATTTTTAAGACTCGCTCCGCGAGCCCTCAAAGAATTCTTGCGAGCCTTAAAAAGTCCACGAGGTGTATATTAAAAAAGCAAATCAAACTTTTAGGACACGCATCAGTTTTTAGGACTCGCTCTGCGAGCCTTAAAAGAAATTATTTTTGCGAGTCCTAAAAAGTCCAGGAGCTATTTTTAGGACTCGCATCTAGGTGAGTGTCCTAAAAGGGTGTTTTTGTAGTAGTGCTTCGCGAGTCCTAAAAGAATGTTTTTAGGACTCGCAATGTGTGTCCTAAAAGATCCCGTTGAGTGTCTTTAAATTAAGATTTTAGGACTCGCTTTGCATGCCCTTAAAAGTAATATTTTTTTTTAAAATACAGCTACAATTTTCATTTTGATTTAAAAAAATATATCCCTTTGAGTATCCAAAATGTATTATATATGTTAGATTTCTAAAATTTCAAAAGAAAATACTAAAAAAATGCCAAGTTTTTTTTAAAAGAAATTTAAATTTCTCAACATATATTATAAACGACAACATAATTCAATATAAAATAGAAGAAATTCCTACTTATTAGTACAATAAAAAAAAAACATATATAACTCAATTGACTAAATTAATCAATGACTAGTAACCTTTCTCTCAATCTCTTTCTTTGAATGAACATTTCTTGTCCACTTTAAAAATTGGAATAATCAAATGTGGCAGCATCATGACATTTTTTTTTGTTATACCTTTCCCAATGATAGAGTTCTTTGCAAACCTGCATAATAAAATTAGATCAGTATCATACATAATAAAGATGAGTAAAGAGTGAAACAAAAGACAACAAAAATATCTAAAATCTTTGTTGTCTTACCATTGCATCATATGACAAACCAATCAAAATTCTAGCACAATAATACTAATGGGAGCCAATCAAAACAAGACCCAAGAACAAGAACCATTCTTAAGTTGCACTCTCAAGAATGAAATAAGCATTCATAAACCCAATGTATAAACTAAAGTGGTTCCACTATATCAATCAAAGAGGACACCAATTCTATCAATTAAAGAACACAAGATTTAGTCAATTTCAAAAACTTGGCATGCAGCAAATGCTAACGAGAGTAAGAAGATAAGTGAAAACAATAGCAAAAATACAAACAAAAATGAAAGAGTTGCTTTCACAAGTCGAAGTTACATGAGAATAGGGCCAACAAAAACTAAATTTCATGAGAAATGTATATTGACAACTTATAACTTATCATACATGATACAACAACATTGTCTTGCTAGCCCAAATAGTGTATCTTATCATACATGAATCATGATACAACAACATTATCTTTGAGAAGAAACATAAATAAATTATTAGTAAATAAAAGCCAAGCAATCAAATCTTGCAATCCAAATTTTAAATCACACTAGGAGATGCAGTTCACCCTGAAAAATAAAATTACCCCCTCACCACATCATTGTGGCGGTTAACTTTTTCATATTTCCACACTTACTACAAGGACAACAAATATAGTTTGGATCTTTGGCATGATCCAAACTAAATTTAAGAAACTCATCGACCAATTTTATATACTCCATTGACAACCTATCGGCTGACATCCATTCTTTTTCCATATTGTGCCTATTTGTTTTAATAAAAGATATAAATTATGAAAATAAAATAAGCATACAAAACAAAACTCAATATAAAAGAATCCACTAAAAATCAGACAGCATATTCCCTAATTTACTAGCCTAGCCATCTGTCACAATCAACACCAAAAATTCAAACAAATCAAACAACACACAGGTTCTCATCCATATATCACCACATCACACAGAATTCTTAGAACCTACTTCACTAAGACATGCAAGTTTTCAACCTTCCGTTATCACTGCAGAACACAGAATTCTCATAACTTACTTCACTACGGATGAATATATAAAATATTCAAACTCCACTAAAGTTATACAAATTCTATTAATAATTAAAAAAAAATCAAATACAACATACCTCTTGCAATTAGCTACCAATCCAATGCTTTAAAAGAATCACTAAAGCATTTATAAATCATAAACACATTATAAAGACTATCACTCAAAAATCTTCCTTAAACAAAATATAAATTTAAAACAACTAGATCTATATCACAAAAAAATAAAAGAATGGAAAAAAGGCAAAGGATAATCAAACAATCACAAAGAATATATATTTATATGAAATTTTAACAAAAGAGTATTGTTAATTCCCATTACAATTACCAGCTAGCAAAAAGTACTTAATGAAGAGTTGAACACCCTCTCTCTCACCAATCCGTATATGATAAAAACAAGAGGAAAATTAGAAAAAAAAAAGAAAGTGAATGCCATCACTTTTGAACAAAATGAAAGGAAATGAATGCTAGTATGCTACTGTTCATTTTCATATTAACTGTAACAAGGATATCACTTGTAGACCATCTACCACCACATTTATCTATAACTCAACTTTTTCACTGCAATAAAGTTTGTTTGTGAAATTTTTTATGCCAATGGAATTTGATTGAATAATACCTTAAAATTTAATTACTAAGGCAAAAGGAAAATAGAAAGGAGCTTATGTACTGTACATGCTGAATTTGTATTCTAAATTATCATTTTCTCTCAATAATTGCTAGCATCATCTTTTTACTCTCTTCATTTTCTCACATTGGAAAAAGGCAGAGTAAAAAAAAATCCCAATCTATTATAAATAGCATCTGTTTATTGTATAGCCAATACGACAAAGTTGGTCTCATACATTTTGTAAGTTCCAGAAGTTTCAATTGTCAATAATCTAAAGCTCAAACACAAACAACATTTAGTATATTGATGTATATGCACAAGTAAGGGAAATTGATTCTTTCTATGGCAAACATAATCAAGCAAAATATGACATTTAATCTATTCATACCTTATTCACATCAAAATCAATTTTTTTCGATCTTGCTTTCTTGAATTATTACATATAACTTCTCATTATCTCAAGTCCTAGCAATATGCATTTATTCAATAAAAATCAATACTATACAATTAAAAAATCATATGAGAACTTTTATCAAACAGATTGTGTGTGATCTTCTATACTAAAAAGATGATCAATAATTAAATCAAACAATAATGCATAAATACATCTCAAACTATACAAGATCATCAATTAAATATAATTTTATCTTAGAGGAACCTTTCATCAAACAAATTCAAGACACACAAATAATACTTATTTTCACAATGATCCTTTGTGTCAAATAAAGCTTCACCAATCAATAAAATTCGACTCCAAAATCAATATATATACTTTACCATAATGATTTTAACTCCAAAATTATGAGGTCTAAAAAAGTAATCGTGTGCCCCCGTCGCCTCAAGTTCCCTCGCCAGTCCACCTGCTATATCGTCTTCCTTGAGCCTTCGTCGAAGTTCTGAACCCAGCAAGCCACTGTCATGTAATCTTCCCCAAGCCGTCACTAGCTACTGCAGTAAAGAAAACTTGCATAAATTTCACACATCACACTTCAAAATTCAATATCACAAACACCTGGTTTGCATCATAAAAAGAGAACCCAATAAATACAAGAGTGCATATATATACTCATATAACAAAAACAGAGTAATAAATCAAATGAGAAGTTTTAAATTTTAATGACACCAATTGATTATGCTATTTAGGTACACCAGTAAGTAATCTATTCTTCATAGATTTACTTCTGTTTTGTGGGTTAACGTATTTCACAATCCTATAAAATCAAAACCAATATTATAAGCCTTAAAAACAACAATCAAAATTGACAAAATCAAACATATATATGCTTAACATTAGAGAAGCGTGCGTTGAATTGGTACCAAAAAAATTAGAAAAAGCTAGCTCTTAGAAATCAATATGAATATCATTCTTTTTTTAGTGTATTATATATATATATATTCTTATAACAGAGAAACTCTACCTCAGAACATGTGTAAAATACAAAAACCCATAACAAAATTACTCACCTCAAAAACTCAAATGAAGAAATCACCTACACCATTGATGCCAAAGACTACTATCGAACCACCTTCGTCACACAGTCTAAGCCCCCATTGCGGTGTCACTGTTGGGTGAATTAAAAGCATTATCTATCAAAGAAATGAAAAAAAAACTTGTTGTCAAGACCATCTGCAACAGTGCCGCCACCAAAACCCTCTGCTACAGTTGTCGGAGCCAAGAGAACCTAGGATTCATGCGTCTACGCCTGCCTTATTCTCTGTCTTCGTACGCTTGCAGTAGGAACCCAACACATCGACGAAAACACACCAGTCGACTTCATCATCTACAGCAGGAGCCTTCGTGGTATGTGCGCCTACCGTGGAGATCGTCGCCGCCGTTGCTGCCCAGCCGCCATCGCCCCCTGGTTTCAAACCCCAGCAGCCGACACCCTATTCTCTCCTCTTCATTGTGTGCTGAAAAAATTCTATGGAACCCTAAGTAAAAATCCCCAATTTCGAAAATGTTATAGTGTATGTATCAAGTTTTACTTAAAAAAATTTAGGGCTTACTTTGGGAGTCCTTAATATTCTTTTAGGACACCCAAAGTGAGTCCTTAAAAGTCGCCACTCTTAAATTTTTTATTCAGGTTTTTTAGGACTCACATATGTTTTTAGGACTCTCATTGCGAGTTCTAAAATGTGATTTTTAAGGACACTCAATGAGAGTCCTAAAAACTCCAGAGACATCTTTAAGGATTTACATTTAAGTGCGTGTCCTAAAATGGTGTCTCGTAAAGTGTATTTTGTAGTAGTGCATGCTTAGTTCATAAGTAACAATAAAGAAGAAAAATAAAATAAAATAAAAACATGCCATGGGAAAAGAAGCCCTAGGCCAAACACACACACACCAAAACTCATCCTTATTTTTTTTTTCAATTAACACTCATCATGCCTTTATTCAAATTATCTAAGCAACACAAATAATAAAAGAAAATAAAGACTAAGCATATACACATGTTGGCCAAAACCTATAGCATATTTCTATCCCCTATTGTTTCCAAAACCCAAAATAAATCATAGCATATTTCTATTATCAAGCTTGCATTTTATAAAACAAACATTAAATATCAAGCACCAATGGCAACCTAATAACATGATTCTAACATGTAACCCTTCAAACCCAAAATTACTTCTACAATATCATATATTCATTTACTAAAAAATATTGTACATGCAATATAGCCACCATCATCAAACAAGATTTCCATGAACCTACAATTTAAACAAGAATCAAAACACCACCACATCAAAGGTAACAAATGCACTAAAATCTCCATTCATCATAATCTTGCTTTGACAAACAAAATCTCAAAACATGAACAATATATATAATCGTTAAAACAACATTCAGCTAGAGATTTCCATTACCTATTGATTTTGCCTTAAGAACATAAGGACCAAAAGAACTACCTTGGCACCTAGGGATTTTCGAACCCCACAAAGAAAAGAGAAGAAAAATAAAGTACTCTTAGCATCAATAAGATGAGGGAAAGAACTTAGATGATTTAAACCACTTAAGGTCAAGAACACAAACCTAGATTTGGAATTCCCTTCCTCTTTTCTTCCTTCTCATTTCTCTCCTCTCCCACGAGCTCTCATTCTTTCTTTCATTCTTTCTCTCTTCTCTCTCTACCACACGCACTCTCCTTCTCTCTCTAGCATTTGACCACAATACACAAGTGAGCCAAGAGCTCACTTGTTTCCCAACTTATCCTAGCCCAATGAAAAACCTAGAACCAATCACCCAAATCACTCCCTTGCTATTTCCTAATTTCCCTCTCCCAAATCAAGGCAATGAAAACCATTTACCCATCAAAAAAATAAATAAAAATAATTAGGAAATCAAATTTCCTTTCCCTTTGTGGCTGTCGTGAGCTCACTCACTCTCTCTCTTTACTCTATTTGTTTTTTTTTAAATATAAACACTACTCTCTAAAACATTCTCCTATTATTTCCTTTTTCTTAATTAGTTAAAATACTCATAAATAAAAGAAATAAAATTAAATGATGCATGGGAAAAACTAATGCATGCTCACCATGCAATCATGCACATCGACACACACAAGTACTAGGGTGCATTTCTACTAACCATGCATCTTGGTGCACACAAACAAATCTCAAGAACTCACATTTACAATTAATCAAATAAATCAATTAACCAAAAGACAAATAATTTATTTTCTACCAAACAATTCAAATACAATTAAAACTTAACAATTATAAATAAAAATAAAATACACAATTAAATTAAAAAAATTGGTGCGCTACATTATCCCCTCTTTATATTGCTTGTACTTGAGATAAGGAAGTTAGCTAGATTTCTATGAGTTTTATCTTGGATGTAGGAAAGTTAAACTAAAATCTTGAGATGAGTTGTTATGACAGTTTGCTGATTTGTTGTATGATTATATCAAAGAGAATAGAGTATTGCTAGCGTTTATGAACGTGACACAACAAAGAGAAAAGAATGTTGTTAGTGTGTTGAATGCGACACAATAGATGAGTTACTAAGGTATGACGTAACTCAGAGGGAGGATGCGCCAAGAGGCCACAAGGGCCAGAGGAGGTTACACTGGGATGGGTTTTTCCTGGTTTTCCTCACAAAGATGTTACTTTATTTGCTTGTGATTGTTTTCAGATAAAGTATATGTTTATTATGGAATGCTTGTGTTATTTCATTTATTTTTGTAAAAAATGTTGTGAATAGATTTGTATTGTATTTCATTGATATTCGTTCTTGTTTGTACTTACTTACTGGGCTTTTAGCTCATCCCTTACTTTTCCCCTTTCAGGTAGACATTAGGATATGTTTGGCATGAATGATAAGCTGGGAGTTTTCAAAGTCATGTATGTATGTCGTGGGGAGCCTGTCGACGAAAACGATCCAAGAGCGCCAAGGAAACATATTTGACTTTTATTATGTTACTTTAAACTTCAGTGAGATTTTTGTTATTTTCTTATGAACTGGATAAAGGCACTTTATTTTATCTTATCTTTAAACAAATGGGCCCATATTGCATGTTTTTAATAAGGCCCCACTGAACTTTTTGGATAATTATTCGCATTTTTCTAAATGAGCATCAAAATTACATTTTTGCAAAGATAGATGAGATAGGGCGTTTTACACGCTAATAATGTATTATAAAACTATTAAGAATACTGAAATATAAAATATAAAAAAAATAAATAGACACAGTAATAGAGATAGATGTAAAGAGAGAGTGAAACTCTTATGTATTATTTCAACGGGGATGGACCCTTATTTATAAATAGAGATATGATCCAGGAAAATCAAGTAAATAACATAAATACAATCAATAATTAATGATAATATATAACCTTGGATAACCTAGTAATTCTCTATTATTTTGATATTTGACTAAGGAGATTCTCCATGATTATGGACATCCATATAAATATAATATTTATAACATATACCTTATATATACTTTTAATATTTTTTTAGAATGTTACATGTACATTACAATTTACCACATAGCATGTTATGTTGAACCTTAATTTTACAATAGTAATCCCTAAGTCGAACATGGTCCACCAGTAAAGACATTAGGTGGCTACATACTTAATATTTGCATTTCTTCACTCACAGTACATCCTTTAGCATACAACTTTGGTGAAAAGTAGTACCAAATTTTGGTATAGCCAAGTGGTGGCCCACATAACTAATGACATGTCAAAATAAGTGGTGAAGTGACAAGACACCACAATCACCATGGCTCACCAAGAGAGTCACCCTCATCACTCCTTCAACACTTAAGAAAAAACAGACTTCATCAACAAAAGTCTACTTCTCCAATTACACGAGTCGATTAGCCCTCAACCATCTAGGCCCTGTCGCCATTGACACCAGACCATCACCAATCACAAGGAAAAGGGGCTCCTTCATCTATAGTCGATGGCCCTTGCTGGTCGCCGCTTTTTGGTGGCCCTCACCACCCGAACCTTCCTTAGCATCGAAATGTGCACACAACCTCTTTATGCAAAGGACACGTTGGATAACCATTTTTTGAGGGACAAAAACCTAGCCTTCATCCGAGTGTCTAAAAAATTAGTCAGATTGAGAAACAACTTGCCATCGTCAGCTCTTCTCATCTCTGTGGCTATAAATACTGCAAATCAAAACGCAAAAGGTGTGGGTTCATTAAGTCAGTAACTGTTCATCTTCAAGAGAGCTCTTACTCTCCATTGTTGTAACTATTGTGGAAAGTGAGATTACACCACCATAATAATAAGAATCTATACACAATTATCGTTGATAAAGACCAACAAAATATTGAGATAGAGAAGCAAACCCTACATGTAAACCAAAACTCCAAGATTTATTGGTATTAAATAGAATAATATAAAAAAAACGTAGGGAAAGGTAGGGGAGGGGATTTAAAAAAATATTAATACCAGTCAAGATCAATACATATACATATACATTAAATTAACACATACAAGGAAATAGAGATTACATCTTGGAGCCTACCAAGATTCCTTGAGACTTTTCATAAAATCAACAATCTTCCTATCAAAGCCAAAGCTCACACAAGGACGTGTGTGGGTACGTAGGATCCACTGGTTGATTTTTAAGCTCTCTAGATATTCTCTGCACATGAGATCTTGTAACAATGCCCTAAGCTATTTACTTTGTAAAAACTTTGATTAGTTCATATTTATTAGAAAATACAATTTTAGAGAAAAGGTTCAGTGGGGCCTTGTAAAAACATGCAATTTTGGCACAATAGTTTAAAATAAAAATACAGTGTCTTTATGAAATCTTGACAATAAAATAAAAATATAAAGTCCCATTGTGGTGTAATGAAAACATAAACCATAACATCAAAGTTTATAAACTTTCTTGGCGTTCAATTAGATAGTTAATCACTCATGGACACCCCACGTCATACATGCCTTGACATCGGAACTCTCCACATCACAGTGCGTGCCAAGAAGAAATCCTATTGCCTACATGAAAGGGGGAAAGTAAGGGGGTGAGCTAAAAACCCAGTAAGGAAGTACAAATAAAATACAACAATCTACAAGAAACACAAAGCAATCTACGTACATATCATAAACTCATGGCACATCATAATAAATCACAATCATATCATAATCATAAGACTTCATAAACATAAGCATAATCATACATCATGTGATTATGGCACCCCTATTGTTCTTGTCACATCATGAGATAACCAGTAAAAGCATAAACCAGTAAAACCTCCTCTATGAGGTAACCAAGAACTCTGGTCCTTGAATAACCTCGACGTGTCCGCCCTATGAGTTACATCATATCCTTAGTAACTCCTTTGTTGTGTCGCGTTTAGCTTGCTAACAACTTACTGTTTTTCATACAACATACAAGCACATATACAAGCAGCTTATCTCATAAGATAATAGCTCTGTCATCTCATAACATAATATCTCATTCATCTCATAACATAATAGCTTATACCTTTCATAACATAATTCATAGAAATTCTAGCTAACATCCTTACCTCAAGTCCAAGCAAAAATAAAGTGTGGGGTACATCACAACGAGCCTAGAATCACAATCAAACGTTCATCTTAATATCAAGTAAGATTACACATGCCCAACGTACATACCCCACATGTGCATGGGCCATGCACACGTGGCACATGTTGCATCACACTATAAACATTCAATAATTTCACATAAAATCATAAAAGAATAATCTAAAGTCTACTAGTGAATCCTCAATGTTTGCAAAACAAGAATCATGCACTTAATCAAATGACGTATATTTGAACGTAAAACTAAATTTGCACGTGACATGCGTACGTGGGAAAGTCTTTAAAAGTGTGTGGAAGTTGGTAGATTTTAGCCTTTTTAATTCTTAGAAATCGTGTAAGATTTTGATAAACAAATATCTTACCAACTTGATTTGTATCGCAAGGCTATACTAAAATCGTACTTTAAAATATAACTAAAAGAATCATTTTATTTTTAGTTGTCATTTTCCAAATATTAATCTCATTTACTATTCTTAACACAAATAAAAAAATCACAGGAGCATAACTCTCTCTTTCTATTTCTTTTTCTCAAAATAATTAATTTAACAAAATTAATTAAAAGTAAATAATTTATCATAATGATTTAAGATAAAACAAATTGGTACTCACTCCCTTTGGCAAATAGATAAGTAAAATAATTACATATTTAACTTTGTAGAAAAATGAAATGATATCTCAAGGTTACCACATTTTCATAAATATCACAATTTTAATTAAGTTAGAAAAGTTTCTTTATACCATCTTTTACTCAAAAAAAAAAAAAAAAATACTTAGTCTCATAAAAATAATGTTACTTGATTAATAATTTTACAAATAAAACCTGCATTATATCATTAAAATATTCCATATTTCATGTATACAGTCTAGGGTTTAATTTATATGAGTGTATACCTTATATATTGTATTTAAAAAATATTTTCTTTCCACAAAATAAAAATTCCAGCAAACACTTTTATTTTTTTAAAATCACATAATTGAACAAATCACATTTTCTTTCACAAAATAAAAAAAAAACTACATGTGTTTAATTACTTAAAAGTCTCATTAAAATGAAGAAAAAAAAGATATCTTGTTTACATAGGTTCTAAAATATTATTTTGGGCATAACTTGTGTATTTTTTAAAATTCTTGATTGATTATCACCATCAAAATAAGAAAAATTACAACAAGCATAATTACTTAAAAAAAAATACTTTTGATCATGTTTAAATTATCACCTAACATGTTCCTACCATTCAAGTATTCCAAGAAGCTAAACTATTCAAGCATAAAGAATCTAAATCTTTTATATGTACAAAACTCAATTAACTTTTTTAAAGAACTTTATATCAATATCAAATCTTCAAACCACCTAGCATATTTATATAGCTTCTATGCATTCACAAATCCAATTAGCATGCACCAATAATTTAGACCATTTTCAAGACATAAACTCCAATACAAAGCATTAATCAAATGTACCATTAAACATAAAATACAACTAGTTATGCTTCTTTCCTTTCGCAATATAATACCTAAACTTATCATGCTTATAAATTCATAAATAAACAAAAAAATAAAAATAAAAGAACCTTAGGCCTAAAACAAGGCTTGGCCAAACCTATAATACATCAACAAGAAAAGAAAAAAAAATTCCACCAATTAGATATGCTCAAGACCCAAAAATTAATCTTTCAAATAGGATCATAATTCTTACAAGGGTTTTGAGACCCTAAAAGATACAACCTCAAAACCAATATTATCATGATTCTAATATTAAGATAAATTCAAGAACAATAAACAACCTCTAGTTTAAAACAACAACTATTCAAAGCTAAAGATTTAAACATAACATTTCTTGCCAAACATCAACCAATATTTCAAAATCACAAACAAGGACCAATACATAAAAAAAAAACAAATCTCAATTCATACAAGAACCCTAACACATCTAATACAACGTTTACATAGGTGAACCCAAGATCAATATAACACCAAAACAAGGTCCTTCCTCACCTTGAGTACACCAAAGTGATGAAATCTAAAGGCCTCTTCTTTTCTTTGATAGCTCCAACACCCTTGTATGATCACTAAATCATTAGACCAACCCAAAACCTAATTTCCATCAATCAAACATAAGAAATCAAAAGAAAATCTTACCCTTGTATGTGTAGGTGGATTATCTATCCAACACTCTCTCTAGGTCCTTGTGAAATTAAACCTATCACCGCCATTGCATCCCAAAATACTTAGAATCAAGAAGAAGGAGGAGGAGAAGAAGAAAAGTATGAATCTCAAAGATTACCTTAGGGATTTCGAAGCCCTATATTCTTTCCCTCTTCCTTTCTTTCTTTCTCAAGCTCTCTCTCTCTTCCTTTCTTTCTTTCGCTGGGCAGCTAGGGTTTCAAAACTGATAGGAAGAGACTGAAGGACCTATTTATAGTGATATATAGGTTAAGGGAAAAAGAAGAATGAAAATTCGATGTTGGATTTTCGTAACCCAAACATTTTGTAACTTGATATCCAATTTTGATCCAGTTACACCACGATTTTGGAAAAATACTATTTCTAAAACGTTGTAGATAATTTAATTATGTTTGTAACGGTTCCATGTTTTCCTAAATCAGATATATACAGCACAAGTTATGGCTGCGTTTCCTGAGTCTAGGTCCAAAATTATGGGAACTAAAAAAAAGGCAATTTTGTTATTACCATTTGTTTCCAATTTCTCAATAGTGTGAACACAAGCCTTCTAGAACATTCCCTCTTTATTCCTCCCTTTTTTCCTTTTTCTTAATTAATAAAATAAAATAATTGGAGAATAAAATTACTTTGCATGGAAACTAATGCATTTTCACCATGCATACCATGCACATGCACATATATAAGTGCTCAGGACTTTCTCTACTACTCATGCACCCAAATGCACACAACAAACACTCAAGCAAGTTCACAAAATAAAACTATTAAATGAAACAATTAACAAATTTCAATTCACCTAATTTATACCAAACAATTCAAACAATAAAAATAAAATTCTAACACTTACAATTAATAATAATAAAAATAATGCACACAAATAAAAATAAAATAAAAAATTTGGTGCGCTACAATATATCTTCCTTAAAAGGAATTTCGTCCTAAAATTCTTCTTACCAAATAAGTAAGGGTATCTTTCTCTCATGGCTTCCTCCAACTCCCATGTTGCCTCTCTTTCCGTACTGTTCTTCCACTGGACCTTAACTAATGGAATTTTTTTGGATCTGACATGTACTTACGCAATATCCTAACCCAAATCCTCTTTCATGATATGCTCAGGCTGTTCATCGTAACCCAAATCCTGCTTCAGCTGTAACAGCTCATAACTTAGAACAGGGGAGGGGTCTGACACGTACTTACGCAATATCGAGATATAAAAGAAATTATAGGTTTCAGCTAGTGCCAGGGGCAGTGCTAAACAGTACGCAACTTGCCAAACTCTGTCCAAAATCTCAAATGGACCTATAAATATCGGGCTTAATTTCCCTTTCTTCTCTAAATGCATAACACCCTTCACTGGCAGAGCTCTTAAGAACACAAACTCGCCAACTAAAAACTCGATCTCCCTTCTCTTAAGGTCTGTGTAGCTCTTTTGCCTACTTTGAACAGTAAGCATCTGTTGGCAAATTTTCTCAATCGCCTCACTGGCTTCCCTGATAGCCTTGGGGCCTAAAGTATGCTTCTCCCCAATCTCATCCCAATGCAAGGGAGATCTACACTTGTGCCTCTAGGGAGCCATCCCAATAGTAGACTATTAACTATTTTTATAAGAGAACTCCATTAGGAGTAGATATCGACTCCAACGCTCTGAAAATTCTAAAGCACAACACCTCAACATATTCTCTAAAATCTAAGTAGTCCTCTCAGAGTGCCCATCGACTTGGGTGTGAAAAGCGATATTGAATTTCAACCTAGTATCCATTTCTTTACACAGTTCCATCCCAAAGTTTGATGTAAATACTGACCCCTGTGTAACGTCCCAAATTACCTAATAAGGCTTAGGGCCTTGATTATGGGGTCAGGATGGAAAATTATGTGGTTATGTGATATATATATGTGTGTGTGTCATTATATGATTATGTGAGTTATATTATAATATGACTTGATATGCATGTTTAGGTGTATTAAAATATACATGTGGGCCTGTTTTTTGATTAAAAAGGAAATTTTCATAATTTGGCCCGTTATGGGTATATTTGGTATGCATGTGATATATGTGTGGGACCACATTATTATGCAGATATATTTGGGTTACTCGACACGGGGAAATCCTAGGGAGAAAGCTAGTGGGTAAGTCATAACGAGAGCAATACTTGACTCGGGGTGAGTCAAGGACAATTTTGGGTATTTAGTACATTACCGGGATATTGGGCAATGAGAATGAATATTTGAGGATATCTTTAGAGTTAGTGAGATCAGGAGGAAATTATGGGGATTTTGACTATTTTACCCTCGGGGACGTTTTTCAAATACCCCAAGCCTTGGGATTTGCTTAAGGTTGCTTAAGCTCGAAGTTTCTAACAGAAACATAAAGTACGTTTGTAACACCCTACTTCCTTAGAGCCATTACTAAGTGAGTTTAAAACGTGAAATTAACTCGCTAATAGAGGTTTTAGGTTAAAAGTGTAGCTAAACCGTAATAAAAGCCATATAACTTGAAAAAAATTAATCATTCATTGAACTTATAAAGTGTTATACATTTGGGATCCCAAAATACTGTTTAGAAATATTTACAACTCAAAATATAATTTAAGTAGACTAGACGACAAAAATTAGGTTTAATACACATCATCTCCCAAAAATACCACTGGCTGTGGCAACCAGGCAGGCATAACATGTACACGCCGCTTGACGCTCTCCGTACTCATGGTTGGTCGACCTTCCCCTTGTCCTTACCTGCACCATAGAGCATCCGTGAGCTAAAGCCCAACAAGAAAACTTGTCACAAGAAATCAACATATGCATAAGTATCATTCAACATATAATAAAGCCGCCAACAGGCTAAACATATAACGACCATGCCGTCCCAGGTGCTTTACCAGGCCCTGGGTTCGCGGTCTACACCGTGAGGATATCCCAGGTATCCAATAGGGGTCTCACCCTGACAACTCGCACTCCGCATGCTAATCGTTGCTCCCGGACCCTTGCCGTACTCGGCCTTGCCGTACTCAGTCTTGTCGTACTCAGCCTTGTCATTCTCGGCCTTCGCTGTTCCCGGCCCTCGCCGTGCTCAGCCTTCACCGTTCCCGGCCCTTGCCGTTCATTCACAAATATGCACACATAGCATAATTTAACAAATACTTAAACATACATAAACATAATCAATGGGGCTACACCTTGCATCACAATCACATAGGGTCGTGCCCTACAATACAAACTCTAGGGCCACGCTCTGCTCTGCGGGGCCATGCCCTGGCATCATGCATATGTTAACACATTCATCATTCTCTATATAAAATAATCAGGCAAATAAGGCACTCAAGCACATAATCAAGCATATAATTCAATCTTTACCAACCAATCCTGAGTTGAGCTTGTCACTAACAGTGAGCGTACATGTTTGGTCAATCTCAGGAACCATAAACCTTGGCTCGCTCTGATACCAAGTTGTAACGCCCTACTTCCTTTGAGTCGTCACTAAGAGAATTTAAAACGTGCAATTAACTCACTAATCGAGGTTTTAGGTTAAAAGTGTAGCTAAACCGTAATAAAAGCCATATAACTTGAAAAAAAAAGTAATCATTCATTGAACTTATAAAGTGTTATACATTTGGGATCCCAAAATACTATTTAGAAATATTTACAACTCAAAATATAATTTAAGTCAACTAGATGTCAAAAATTAGGTTTAATACACAACATCTCCCAAAAATACCCCTGGTCGTGGTAGCCAGGCAGATTGAACATGTACACGCCGCTTCACGCTCTTCGTACTCATGGTTGGTCGACCTTCCCCTTGCCCTTACCTGCACCATAGAGCATCCGTGAGACAAAGCCCAGCAAGAAAAATCCTCACAAGCAATCAACATATGGATAACTATCATTCAGCACATAATAAAGCCGCCATCAGGCTAAACATATAATGGCCATGCCGTCCCAGGCGCTTTACTAGGCCCTGGGTTCGCGGTCTACACCGTGAGGATATCCCAGGTATCCAATAGGGGTCTCACCCTGGAAACTCGCACTCCGTGTGCTAAACACTGCTCCTGGCCCCTTGCTGTACTTAGCCTTGCTGTTCTCGGCCTTCACCCTTCCTGGCTCTCGCCGTGCTCAGCCTTCACCGTTCCCAGCCCTTGCTGTTCATTCACAAATAGCATAATTTAACAAATACTTAAACATACATAAACATAATCAATGGGGCTACGCCCTGCATCACAATCACATAGGTTCGTGCCCTGCAATACAAACTATAGGGCCACACTCTACTCTACAAGTACAATAGTTTTCTTACCTGTGTCTCGAGCTTCTTGAGCACCAAAATCCCGAGCCTCGCTGAAAACCTCAAGCAAGAAATCGACCCTAAGCTACTTTCATGTCCAGTTCCAAGCTTAAATCCTTTGATTCCTAAGCTCTGAATTAATCTTGGCCTGTGCTTGACTTAAGTTGCCCCAACTTCACTTCTCCCCAAGTTCAGCCTTGAGTTCCTTCCTTGACCCAAAGAAGATCATCTCTTCTTCTCATTCCTTTCCTAGTTTTTGGTTTTCTCTAGACTTCCAACAGAAAATTCAGATATATGCCTAAGTGTAAGTAGTGTGAAGGACTTCTCCTCAGCCAAGCCTATCTACTACTAAGGCCAAATTACCATTTTTCCCTTTCCCCTAATAAAATTCTTATACTAACCTCAAGGGCAATTCTGTCATTTTACCCAAATCCCGCTAAGTCCTCGAGTATTCCTATAAATCACCATTTGATCCCGACATACCAAATTAGTGATAAGTTACTAACCATTACTCAATAATTCCCGGACACAAGTTATATTCCCAAAATACCCCTAGGCTCCTCCGGAACTGAGTATTCGACCCCGTCGTGACTTTCTAGCTAAACTGTTCTCTAGGACTTTCTTGGATCGTGCATCACAAATATATCACCACTCACACGTGGTGTCAATCACAATATACACAAATATTGCATGTATGCCCTTGGAGGGCTAAAATTACAAATATGCCCCTAGCAACCAAATGGGGCCCACATGCATACTTAATTCACCTAAACATGCATGTCTAAGCACATACTTATTAAATTCACATATTAACATAATAAATCAATTATTACCCTCCAGGCACACTAATCAAGGTCCTAAGCCTTACTTACAAAATTTGGGACGCTACAATGATCAAACACTTTCTCTCTTTCCAGTTCTCTTTTTGGCGTTCGATAGCATTTCGAAGGAAACTCAAGTTTTAGAGCTCAAATTCTAGCAAGGTTAGAGTCATAACGAATCTAGGGAAGATTAGAAGCTTGTTAGCCGAAGGAATTTAGTTGGAAAACTACTTAATCAGAGGTAATCCATGCTTTAAGTTTTGAGTTTCTTAAGTTTGATTGGATTTTTATGATTTTGATGCGTTTTAATCTGAAGGAAAGTCAGGTTATGTTGCCTGGGATGTACCATTGATGTTTTAGGATTGAATTGCGGGTTTGGATTGGGTTAAGGTTGAGTTTTGGAGGAAGTGAATTAGAGAAAAGCTGGGTTTGTGGGGTCGCACTGCGAATCTCATGAACCTAGGGGCCTGTATGGTTCTCTAAACCGTTATTGCGCCACGACCAGTGTCTAGAGGATATTGGCTGGACTCTCTATATGTGGAGAGCCGCAGCCCAAAGTGTGGAGGCGCCGCAATGCTAATAGAAGATTTTTGGCCAATGAAGGTTTTGAGCGCGAGAACTCAAACCTTAGGGCATGATTCTACTACCCGGTTTAGTAGGATTTGACGTCCCAAAGGCTAGGACTTGGTTCAGAAGCTCGTGTTTACTCGTTGTTGATGGGATTCTATAATTGGTTGTGATTAGGTTATCGCTAGGGGCTCGGGATCAGGATTGTGCTTGAGGTTTGTTCTTTTGTAACCGGAATTGGTTGTGATTAGGTTATCGCTAGGGGCTCGGGATCAGGATTGTGCTTGAGGTTTGTTCTTTTGTAACCGGTGCTTGGACTAAAGATAAGAAAACTGCACCTGGTATGTGACATATGTGATTATGGCTTTGCCCAAATTGTTGAACAAGAATATGAATAGGGCATGAATGCCTCAGAATGTGCATGATTATGATTATGTATGTGAATGATTGATTAAGCATCTTGAATGCCCTATATCTGGATATTTATTATATGATGAATGCTTGTTAGCATTATATAATTGCAAAAACTATTGATTTATGAGTCAAGGTTGACAATAGCGTCGAGCGCGGGTCAAAAAGCATTTACTTATGAGTGAAGGTCGACAATAGCGCTGAGCGCTGGTAAAAAAGCATTGAATTATGAGTCAAGGATGATAATAGCGCACTAAGCGCTGGTCATTTTGGTCAGGCTAATCAGGAGCGTGATATATGCTTGTCCAACCTATTGGTTGTGGAGGAATTCAGTGCCAGGTATGTTGGGCCAGCTCTAAGGCTGGTTATATAGAGGATAGGGCAATGGGCCTCGCAGTGAATCATTAGTCTCATATCCTAGGGAACTAGGCCTCAGTCTGACTTATCAATCAATTAATTATGGCAACCAGCTCCATATGACGTTGTATTCATTTATACGAATTGTATGCATGCATGAGTAGGGTTACTATTGCTAGGCATGCTTATTATGATTTTGGTAACAGGTTATTAATGCTTATGAGAATGTTAAAGTTTTCTTGCTGAGCCTTGGTTCACGGGTGCTTTGTGGTGCAGGTAAAGGGAAAAGAAAGCTGAACAATCCTTTAGATGGAGAGCTTAGGTAACGATGTGTACATATGCGGCTGCTCGACCACCACGACCAATGTTTTAAGAAAGAACTAGGGTCAAACCCTATTTCGCCGCTTAGATCGGTTGGTTGTATCTTTTTCATTGTAATTAACCTTTTTGAATTTATTTTGGGATCCCATGTATGAAGTAAACATTTTAGTGGAATGATTGTACCTTTGAAAAAAAAAATTAACCCTAAACCGTTAATCACGTTTAGTTGCACGGTTATGGCCAAATGACTTGTTTAGCGCACTATTTAAAATACATAGTGTAGCGATCTCTGAGGAGTAGGGTGTTACAACTTGGTATCACATCATGCCAAGGTTAAGGGTTCCTGAAGACAAGCTGGGCATGTACACTCTTCACTAAAGACAAGCTCCACTCAGGGTATGGTGGCTATTTATGTGGTTATGTGTTTAACTGCTTAAATAGGATATACATGCTTTACCTGCATGCCTCATTAGGAAGCATGAGATATTCTGATAGGGCCTGGCCCTTGACTATTGATATGATTATGTGCTTGCCT
Organism: Humulus lupulus; assembly: GCF_963169125.1. Lineage (NCBI taxonomy): Eukaryota > Viridiplantae > Streptophyta > Magnoliopsida > Rosales > Cannabaceae > Humulus > Humulus lupulus. The sequence goes on along the minus strand of NC_084797.1, from coordinate 40,310,091 downwards.
GCTTAGTTGATATATGAATGTTTTATCTGCGTGCTAGAGTTGAGAGCATGATATTTTGTTGGCAAGAACATGATTTATTGATTGATGCATGAATGTTATGGGCATGTATTTTACCACTACACTGATATGTGAATGTGGTGTGGTTTGGTTTTCCCCGTGGGAAAGCTTTTGGGTGTGCTCATCATGCTTAATGGGTCAAGTTATTGATTGCAGATGAACTTAGAGGTTATGTACCCAAAGCAGTTAATGGGACCCGATGGTGTTTATGTTGAGGCTGGGAATTACAACCAGGGCTTGAGTCCTCCACCTGCCCCTCAGAATTGGCAGCAGGTGTTTACAGATATGCAATTAAGATTGCAGAGGCAAGATGAGGATATTAGGTGTTTAAAACAACAGGTTATGTCAGGGAACACCTCTTCCTTTGTTATGATAGGAGTGGCACCAGTTTTGGCTTAGCCTAGGGTTAAGAACAGGTGGGGATTACTATATGAGAGATTTCCGGAATATTACCCTCCAGTTTTTGAGGGAGGCCTAGATCCATTCAGAGCTGAACAATGGATGGGCATGATCAGTTCCAATTTCGACAATATGGGGGCGGTGGGTCACGATAAGGTGATATGTGCTACATATGTGTTACGGGTAGATTCCCAGGCTTGGTAGGAAATGGTATCCTAGACGCAAGATACAATTGCATTAAATTGGGAAGAATTTAGGCAGTTGTTCAATGATAGATATTATTGCGATGCAGTTAAGACTGCAAAGACAAATGAGTTTCTGAACCTGGTTCAGGGAAATATGACAATAATAGAGTATGTTAACAAATTCGATTGGTTGGAAAAGTTCGCTTTTGATATGGTACCCACGGATGTGGCTCAGAAAGAGTGATTGTAACGCCTCACGTTTAGGGCATTATAAAGACCTGACTAACTTAAAGACCTCGTACCTTAAGAACTACTAAGACATACTACTATCTTTTGGATGTATTCATAAAATAATAGAACTTTATTATAGAAAATCCATAATACGGGATCCCATTGTTATTAAATAAAATTATAAAGAAAAACAAAATGTTTAATTAAATGTTCAAATACTAAATGCAGAAATCATAAATACATAAATAAAAGACTCAAATGTCAACTTGAACCTCGATCAATTACATCGATCCATTCCTTTAGTCCTCTCCCAATACATATGCCAAAGCCTCCTAGGATCCATCCCACCTTCCATGTTCATTTACCTGCACCAACTAAATAAAAAGGAATGAGCCTAATGCCCACTAAGGAAAAACTACTAAAGCATAACATAAAACATAAGACGTAAAAACATAAACATAAACATAAAAATGGACTACAACATTAATGGCCATTAACTCATTACCGTAGTATGTGATAGAAACCATCTATAGTCCTTTAGATACTATTTAGAGGTATGTTTAGACACAAATATAGTCTACGATAATGATAAAAATGTTGGGATTTTCTTATTTACTATCAAAGCAAACATATTTCCCAAGCGACTAAAAACATAAAAAAAACATACATACATACACAAAGCATATAACACATAAAATCTAACTTATTTTCCTTACGAAAAACCGGGGTATTGGAGACAAGTACGGGAATGGAAACTCCTAAAACCAAACAGTAAAACCATAAGTTTCCTAAAGAAAAGAAGATGAAAAGAAGATCTAAACCATCAAGATAAGAACTTACCAAAAACCTTAAGTTTCAAGGAAAATCAAACACCTAACCAAAAGCCATTATAATGAGTTAGGATTTGAAGTAAAAGAAAAGAATAAAAGGAATAGCAATGAACTAAACATGAGGATAAAGAGTACCTTAGATAGCATATAACTTAGATCTACACCTCAATACCAAAATCACACTCTCGCTTACTTCCCAAGTGTTTAGAAAAGCTTAGATTTGAAAGCTTTCAACACCAAAACCCTAGTGTTTCTCTATAGAACGAATTTAGCAGCTTGGAGGCTCTGAGAAGTGCTTCAAAGATGATGCAAATGGCTGAGTGAAGGGTCCTACTTATAGAGTTCAAGGAGTGAAACTAACACTCTTTAAAATGAATAAAAAATTGAATTTTTCTGCTCAACAGACGCCCAAAACTCAGTCAAAATCGTTCAAGAGCAAGTCCAAGTTGTTGAGTGCTATTTCTAGCTCGAATTCCACAAAGTTTCAAAATATGTAGGTAGAGTCGATATATCCCCCCCTATAGGCGATATATCACCTGCCCCATATTCCCTAGGTTTTGTGGTTTCGTTCGTGTGAAGTCGACGTATTTTCCGTATCAACATAGGTGATATATCAGCCCCTATAGCTACGATATATCGGCTTACGCTAATATATTAAACACATTTTTGCAAACTTTCAGCACACTTGATGTTGTTTAAAACCACCTTGACTGGGTAATACAAGATCCAAACAACTGAGGGAAGGTTTTAGACTTCCTAGTTTTAGACTTCCTTGATTAATTTATACATCTAAAATCTTTAAATCCTTAAAAAACATACATGTGACAAATGTCACATTCTTAATTATTCTATCTAAACCTTAGGTTATAATAAATAATATTTCTAGGACCAGCTTCAATAATCAAACCTTATGATAAAATTAATATTTCTAAACTATACGTTAAACTTATAAAATCCATAACTATCTCTATGAGTTTAGAAATAAATCTCGGCTTGAACCAACAAGCACAAAAACTACAATACTACAACACAAGCTACTACTATCTAACTAAGTAAAATTCTGAGACGCTACAGGCCGGGTAAACCCTAGCTCGAGTATCTTAATTCCCTGTATTATGTATTATTTTAGGGGAGCATTTTATGTTACAAGAAGTTCGTGATGTTTGAATAATAGTCATATTGTGGTAAGTGCAGTTTTTTTTAGAAACCGAGAACTGTGGTCGTGGACCGGGTCAAAAATCCTAATCGAGTAAAAAAGCTCAGATAAAATATTCGTGATGGAATAATTATGGCAAAACTAAGTTTGTGTATAAACTTTTTTAAAAAATAACTATAGGTTATTTTAATAATTAAATATGATAAGTTTGGTGCTGTCACATTTTTATTTAAATTTATTTTTCTCAGTAAGAAAAATTAATCAAACCTATACACTATGCTTAATGCCTTTTTGAACTTATGTTCAAGTTTATTTGAGGATTAATAAAATTTAATTTAAGGGCACTTTGAGGCATATGTGCTGGTTATGAAGAGTGCTTAAGTGGGAAAAAATTTCCCAATAGAATTTCAAGACAATAACCATCATTATTTTCCCATGTTATCATCTTTTTTATTGAAAAGAAAACTAAGCTATCTCAACACTCAATCTCACCACCCAAAGACCCCAACTGAACCCTCCCTCTCTCTTACTCTATTTGATTTTTTTCAGCACACACTCATCCCTCTCAAAGCTCTATTCTCTCTCTAGAAATTTAGAGCACCTTTGCAAAAAAAAAACCTTCATTGAAGGTTTTACAAAAATCTTGAACCAAAGTTAAGAAAAAGGGGTGAGTTCTCTTGTTCTTCTTACCATCTTTATTTTCCTTCTTCTTCCTATGTTGACCGAACCTTTAAGGGTTCTAAAACTCTCACCACATCCATCATTTCTAACCTAAGTGTGGATTGTGAGTTTTGCTTTTTCTAAAAAGGTTGTCAGGTCAAATTATGTTTTGGACAGATTTGGTTTTTAAACTTTAAGTCACAATTAACTTGTCAAATCATGTTTCTTTTTCTTAAAGTAAATATAAGATAACTTTCTATGGATTAAGGGTTAAGATTTAAGTGGCTTAAAACATAATGAGGTTTTACATTTTATTGAAAAATCTTAAGATAGTACTCTTGTGTGTGATAGGACTAAAATTTGTTTATTTGGTTAATTGAGAAAATAAAATCTTTTTGGATAATAAAACTTATGGGTTTCTTAATTAACTGAATATTGACCTTTTTAATTTAAAATTTTAATAAAGCGGGAGATAAAGTTTAACACTATTATTTTATAATGAAAATAAGAAAGCGGTAATGAAATTTATCTTTAGGCTTAAGAAGTGGTCTCTTTATGCAATTGGGAATTTATTTCCAAATTTTTGGCACCATTATTTGTAGGCATGTTTTTTTATGAATAATGTGATAAGGCTACAAATTCAAGGGTTTAGTCTAAGTTTTAAGATTTAAGAACAAATGGTTTTAAAGTATTGAAAATTTGTTAAGTTCATCCCTAATCGCTCAACTTAAAGACAAACTTAATTAATCAAACGCCATAATTAATCCGAGTCACTGTATGGTTTCACTACAGTGTTCTCTAAGCGGAAAGTCTTGCTTCTGGATAAAAGATCTCCACAAGCAAGCGCTAAGGAATCTGGGTAAGACAACTTATGATATGTTTGGCTATAACATGTTAATGACTAGTTTAGATAATTATGTTATAAGCTAATAAGTTGAACTAGTCTTAGAAGGTTTACTCAAGACTATGGTCTTAGAGGGTTCGAATACTCATGACTAAGGTAAGCAGTCTGGCTAGCTACCATGACAACTATGAACTTTGTCTAGCGACCGAGGAACTAAGTAAGAAACCGGTTCCCCACTGGTGACTATGTAACTAAGGTCGGTTGGCCTCCCCAATATGTAAGAAGTCTGGTTTAACACCCGTGACATAAGAGTCTGGTTAAACTCCGGGACACATAAGTAAGTTGATTCTGGATTCAAATCTCTATGACTAAGAAAGTATGCCGAATTCTTCTAGGAGTCTGGGTAACCAGTGTAACTAGTTTGCACCCATCAACGCTATGGTAAGATATGTTAAGACATGCTAAGATATGTTGAAGGTTCCTCCGGAGCTCTAAATAAGTATGTATTTTAAGATATGAACGACTAAGTATGTATGTATGTATGTTAAGATATGAATGAGTAAGTATGTATGTATGTTAAGATATGAATGACTAGGTCTGTATATAAAGATATGAATGATTAAGTATGTATGTATGTTAAGATATGAATGAATAAGTATGTATGTATGTTAAGATACAGATGACTAAGTATGTATGTACGTTAACATATGAATGACTAAGTAAGTATGTATGTTAAGATATGTATGAATAAGTAAGTATGTATGTTAAGATATGACTGAGTAAGTAAGTATGTATGTTACCAGTTAAGACTGTATGTATGCTCTGGGATTTTCTGTGTGCAGGTGTACTTTCAGTATATAAATTTTGGTTAAGAGGGATGACCATAAGTTTGTCAGGACGTTCGCACATTCTTAAATTGTATGTTAGGGTTCGGTTTCATCAGAATCCTATTCTTGGTTGGTTATTTGTCTAGTTACAGTTAGTTTAAGTTCTTGCTTCGATTATGTGGTTATGTTTGTTAAGTTGTTCTTACTAAGCGTTACGCTTACCTAGTTGTGTCATTTTGTAGGTAGGCTCAAAGGCAAAGTGGATCAGTGAGCACTGGAGTTTATCTGCGATGATGTACATGTGGACCAACCTTTTGGGAATTTATGTTTTGGGGACTAGAACCCATATGATAACTGAGAAATTATTTTGGGCTTGTTGAATGTTTTAAAATTATGACACTGTAATTTACTTTTAAGTATGCGCATACTTTCGAATTCTTGCATGTTTTGAAAAGTTTTTTTTTATATGGATATTTGGTTACCTTATTTTTAGAAAATGGTTATGTTTTTCTGCAATTATGTTAAGAGATTTTACGGGGTGTTACAATTGGTATCAGAGCACTGGGCTAAATCAGTTTCATAGACAAACCCACTTGCACATTCGCAAAGATAGACCGACAGTCACAGTAAGTAATGTCTTAAGTTTTGTTCATGGGATTTCTATGTGCTTACCTGCTTGAATTATATACATTGTAGGTTACATGGTTGAGCAACCTGATGTAGATAACCTCGTCCTAGAGGACCCACCTATAGTATATACATTAGGGCAAAAACTTTGATTCTATCAGGGATTCCATAATGCTTGTTGTCGCGTATTCATTAGGCAGCCGAAAACTCGTATGACGTTTGGTCTTGGACTCATTCACTTGCAATCATCTTCGAGTATATGGAGATTCCTCTGAGCTTCATGGTGAAATTGGTTAGCTTTTACCTGCAAGATGAGGCTTTTTGATGGTTTCAGATAAGGCATCTGAGACCGGCCACTACCTCTTGGCTAGATTTTCTGGCATCCATTGAGCTTGCATTTGGCCCCTTTGTTGATGTATCTATATGGTATGTGGAGTACCATGAGCATCTGATAGCGCAATGCATTCATAACGCGACAGAGGGTGATCGATGGGTATAACTAGTAGTGCAGGATTTTCCAGTACATGTAGGAGCCTAGCCTAAGGATAGGGTTAGGGCATATCAGAACCCTGGAGAGGTCATGGAGGGTGAAGCTAAACCAGAAGAAGAAGATCCCAAGGAGGAACCAGCTGAGGGCCAGGAACACAAGGTGGTTAGGAATGGCATAGTTTGGGAAATACATGAGAGTTCAGATGAGGATTCAGATGGGGACATGAATGTTGATTAGGATAGTCATCGTCTGTGTTTATTATCTTTTGTGAAAAACACTATGGTTTTCAAATTTCACTGTTTTGTATCACTTCTGATTAAGGGTCCTATGCTGGAAACCCTGAGCCCTGACTAGGGTTAGATTCCCTTCTTATTTACTTTTGTAGACCCTTTCAGATTTTGCGTTGATTGTTATGTTATGGTTTGATATGTTTAAATGCAATCTTTTGTCTAATGGTTGAGTTCTATGATTGGTTGTTGATCACTTGTGTAAAGAGTAGCATGCTTATCACTACAAGAAAAAATGCTTTTAATAACACCAAAAATGTGTTATCAAAACATACCATAACACTTTTTGACATTTTAAGACCGGCTATGTTATCGTAGGTCAGGGTACTTTACATAACACTTTATCATTGTTATACAGATGTGTTATTGTACTGTCAACGATAACACACTTTCTGTGTTATGTTAATAAATAGATAAGTGTTTGATTATATTATTATAGTCGATTATATAACACATTTCAATACTTATAAATTTGTGTTATACTACACTTTAGTATAACACAGTTTTTGTGTTATACTACACTTTAGTATAACACATTTTTTTGTGTTATATAATGAAGTTTGCATAACAAAATTCTATACTTATAAAAAGTGTTATTGTAATAGATATTATAACACATTTTTTGTATTATTTTAATGTTTAGATAAGTTTAAATTGTCATTATATATTCATTTATATAACACTAATTTATTATATTTTTATTTTTTATTTACATAATTAAAATTATCTTTTAAATATATACTAGCATCATCAAATGAACTTGATTTTCAAATAACAAAAAGTAAAAACATTCAACATTGTATTAACAATCCACAAATTAGTTTAAAACATTCAACACTGTCATCAGCAACAAAATGTTCTTTAAGTATTCAAGTAGTCTTAAGTATTGAACATATTGAAAAGTTACTACTTTCAGCACAAAATATTCTACAGCTGCCCAACACAAAGCCTTCAAAATTAAGTATCCTTTTCTATTTCGCTGTCACATCTGCAAAATAAACAAAGAAATATTTTATTGTTATTATCTAGTAAAAGTAGGAATTCATGATCTTCCAAATGTCAGCACACCAAAGCCTTCCAAATCTGATTTTCTTTTGCACTTCACTTGTTGAATCTGGTAAATAAAACATAAGAAAAACTAATGAGGTCATGAAATATCATATCATTCATAGTGAGAGACAAAGAATATGGCAGTTATATGGAAACTGAAAGAATTCATCCTATTCATAATTACTACTAAGCTGAAAAGTATCACAATATATAAAGTGTGGTTATGAGGGAAATGTATAGATTTCATGATCAAAATCATAATCAAAGTGTCCAACTAAGATACAGGTAATAGTCATGATCAAATTATATTCCCATTTATAAACGCAGAAAATAACTATCAGATCTTAAGAATGAAATGTTAACAACAACACATCAAATATCCACATATTTAGTTGTGCCTATCTAGAAGTTTATACCAATTTGCTAAAGACAGTATACAAAATACTAAATCCTAAACATTGTAATAAATTGGCCGCCGATCGGTACTATTGAACTAGAATAAATACTGATATAATTAGTTTTTATACTACAGCTAGTGTATCTTAAGATATATACAAGTGTAAAAGCTGATAAATTTGACCATTTAGCAAATCAAATTCATAAGATGACTGTTTATCTATTAATTAAGAAAACATGTATAACAAACATGGTGCACCTGTCGAATAAAAGCGTGTGGTGAAACATACCTTGGCATCAAGCTGCATCTCTCCATTTTTATCTGCAATAAGACATGCGCCATGTGCCTTCAACCACTCAATAAATTCCTTTAATCCATCTGAATCTTTTTCATCATTGTCAGAAGAAACACTAGAGAAGCCCAGAACCTGAGTGATATAAGAAACAAGTAACGTAGGCCAATAAGATCTTGATATGCAACTCACCACCTTAAACCGCATCTTTTCAACATATAGATCTGCAGAAATTTTACATGCTGTTACACCAATACGATCATTCTTTAATAATTATTTTTATTAAAATGGAGAGTGACTTAATCCAAACTCACCCATCAGGCAAGTGTTCAAATTTGGTGCTGTATTGAAGAGCCTGAAGAACATAACATAGTTTCCAGAAGTGACAGTTGCTCGAACTGCAAGAGCGTGCCTTACTGCATTATCTCTTTTAGCTTCACTTGATAATCTGAACTCAATTTCACAACCTTGAAATGGCAAGAGCATTCAAATCCCAGGAATCAGCATGAGAAACAAATACACCTAACTAAGTATACCAACAGAAATACCCAACTTAACTAACTTCTTTTTCTATACATATAACTCTGAGCTTTAAAAATTTGAGACATGCTATACAACTTTTTAGAAAAGGTTTATGATTTATGACCAAGACCATGCATGGTAGCTGCATATTACTATAAAAAGCATTGTTCATGGCAGGTTTGTGACCAGAGAGTTCTAAGATTGTATAATAAATTACAAATTGTTATGAAATTACATTGATTAAGTAAATTATTAAAATTTAAGGCAGTGCTTGGCTCTAAGTATTGAATAATTAGATTTACGTTAATTTGCATATTATAATTAAAGTAAAAGCCTTTTAGTAAAGAGCTATACTAATAGATTCTCTTGCAAAAAGATTCGGTTAATAATAACAAAGATATATAATAACTTATATATATAAAAAAAAAAGAATGGTATTTTTTTTCTTAAGTTATATATAATAACAATGATATTGTAATACTAATGAGGATCTTGTAATAACTTATAACAAATAAGCATTAGCTGAAGCTGAGCTAATTAGATATGCTGCTATGCTATGAACAACCCAAACTAACTTTTACTTTTTATATATGAAGAGCATCTTAATTATTTCCAAACATGTTGATATACAATTATGTAAACAATTGTATATATATATATACTAAAGACAGAAAATCACACATTTCAATACAGTTTTGCCCTAATTAAAACACATAATATGCAAGTGTGTCACTGGTAGTAACAATCATGGTTAATTATCACAAAACAAATTAAGATCAATTTTTTTTTTTGTATCAGAAATTTACCTTACTGTAGTCCTCTTTTCCTTCTAGTTTTCTCACCTGAAATGACATCTTTGAACTTGACATATCATGAATTGAACATGTTAAAAACTTGCCAGAGCAAGAAAGTTGGCTTTGAGACATGAAGGGATGATACACACATATACCTATATAGGTATAAAATACCACCTATTACATAAACTACATGATATAAATCAACTTACTACAGAGCAGCAAAGTAGCATTCAAACAAAAAATTCTTAACCATATAAATAAAGATGCATAAAATTTCCTCATGTTTATCTTGGTCAAGTAGGATGAAAAATGATTAAAGCATTGGTTCATATAGTAATATGATATAGAACCACATCAATATAAAGAAAAGAAAATTTTTCAAAAAAAACAAATCAATATGGCAGAGATAGTTATTAATATATTGTATTTCCAATATTTCAATAAAATCAAACACATTAATCAATTACAAACATTTAGGACTCGATAATGAAATAACATAAGCAATAATGATTATCAAAATGACAACACTACAAAAGAATTGATCAAATACTAACACCTTTCTTTGCATCATTATCTATGGTTTCTTTGCATCCTTTTTTACAAACACTTACAAGGCATCGACTATTAGTTTATGATTTCTACATTAGAAAGTTTCCCTAAACTCCTATCTAGCTCAAGAAGACAAACACGCATCTAAAACTAAGCTCATAAACTATACATGAGTAATTTGTAGTGAATTTATAAATGAAATACTAAAAAATTACTAGGCAACAAACTTTAGTCTAAATGGTAAAATATATCAGTCAAATTATCATTTAAACAAAAAAAATATAATAAGTACATATATAATCATTGAAAAAGATAAGATACACATCCTGTAGATCGGTAGTGTTCAAATTAATCTAGTTTCATTAACAAAAACTATAAGAAATAAAATAGTGAAAGTTGTTATGATATTCTCAACTATTCCAACTACAAAAACTTCTAGTCTACTCTGTTATTTATTATTTAGTGTCATGGCCATGCAAAAGCATAAATCAGAAGATAATGTAGAAAACTTTCCTGGACAGATCATAGGCACTATTTCTTTAACTCCCATTATTAATACACAAGCCAGTGAAACTATGGCAAAATATTATAAAGCTGAAGCCCTCTTTGCAGGAAACTCATATATTGGCACAAGTAAACAATCGAAAAGCATAATAAAATATTTGTGCTATACCACTCCAACAAATATCAAGAAGGCATACACATATCCAATCCAAGCAGGGTCCCCTTGTTGCATAGACTGCAAAAAAATAGTAATTAAAGAAAAGTATAAGGAGCATGTAATCTCTAAGTAGTTAGTTACATAATCTAATATTAATACTTTTACTTCCCAAATAAAGGTTTCCATTAAAAGATTTCATCCTGAAGTTGTCAAAAATCATCTTCTTCCTTTCTAACCAGATCACTCATACAGTAGTATATACAAAACCTCTTCCCCTCACAAAAATAAATAATCACAACAATAACAATGCAGCAATGATTTATTTACGAAATTTTGGACTTATAAATCAGAATTAAAAACTTATGATTACCCTATTCTCCCCACCATGAACAAGCAGATGTCACAATAACAAGAAGCATCTCAGAACTAAAAATAAAATGAAAAACTTGAAGCATTTAGGATACATCTCTTGCAAAGTACTTATTTAAAGAAAGGAGAACCAACCAACCTGTAGAAGTTGATTCAAGATAAGAGGCCCCACAAATTGAGAAAGATCATTGCCAATCTACAAGTTATAAAGTGAACAAAAAAAAATAGAATATTAGAAAACATGATGCTTAAACTTTAGCAACACAGACACCATTACAAAGTACTGAATCTTCAAGATGCAAAAAAAAAAAAAAAAAGAAACAAAAACAAATGGTCTCATCGTACCCTTTTTTATTTATTAAAAGAAAAATACCCTCTCAATAATGAATGAGCTTAATACAATACGCAAAATTCACATCACATTCCTACCTTTGAGAGGCTCACACACTGGTGACCATAGATTTAAATTTTCGTTTCACAAGACAAGTAAATGTGTTTTGAAATATGAGCCTAATTGTAAGTGCATAAATCATGTTTTGAAGGCTACATAATCAAAATTTAAATTTACCTTTTATCATACTTTTTTTTTGACAAAGGTCACATGGCCTTTTATTATACTGTAAGTATGACAAAAATATGAATTTTCACTAATTCCACTACTATTTACCAATTCAACAATTGTCATCATCTTTGAATTACACTATTTATCTCCTTCACTTTACATTTTTTTTAAAGAGAGTATTTATTTGGCCCTCAAACTGTAGAATTAGAATATCATTTTGGCATCAAGACCTTCAAATGTATGGTTTTACTACCCCAGACCTAATTTTTTTTGTCAACAATAAAATAAGGGGCCAAAACATGATTAGAATGGTAAAATGAGACACTTGAAAGTTAAAAGGGCCAAAGTTAGAATGGTAGTGCATAAAAAAACAGGGGCAATGGAGATCCGAGTATATCCACAACAGTAAAAAAGCCACAGCCAATAGCAGATCATAAAAACTTATGTAATGCTCTTTTTTAATGCAAAATGAATGTCCAAAAAGCAACATGCCACCTTCACAGATCAAAACAGGAAAGGGAAACTATTATAGAGAAATTATCATCATATTCATCATCTATCGCATATAACTGTTACATGAAAAGACTGTAAAGCCAAAGCGGTAATCATAGCTGGTTTGTAGTTATGGTGTTCAGCCAAAGATTCCTTCACATAAAGTCGTTCTTACATAATAAGATCTATTGCTGAGCTCTATTTGTTTGTGTAGAGCAGAAAACATTTGAATATTCAATATTGACTGTCGAGAATTGTTAATGGAAATTAACTATGGACAATTTAAGTTTTTCCTACTATCTAGAGATAGTGTAATAAGGAAGATATTAAAGGACATATCTTGAATCAGGTTGAAAGAGTGGTCAGTTTTTCCTTTTCTCTGAGATGCCAACACTGAAGCAAAGCTTTAATCATCAGGTGGGATATCCTCATCCGAGGCATTCTCAAAAAGGGAACCCAAAGTTTTCCTCAAAATGCTGAAAGTTTTGTCGTCCTGAATCCAAATAAGAATGCTAATTAGAACTGACAGAAAGAGACCCAAATGGCTTGAGCTCAGAAAACCTGAAGTTTATGATTAGTAATTTAGTATATACCTGAGTTTTCCTTTTCAGAGACTCCTGCAATCGAGTAATTTTATCTCCGCAAGCTTTCTCATGTTCTGACATCATACTCTTTTCTTTCTTTCCTGATGTCATTTATTTACAACAAGACTACTGTAATTACATTTCTCTACAAGGGAATGAAAAGAGTAGTGCCCTGTAAACTTACTCATTTGTTCATATCGCATTAAAAGCCTTTCCTTCTCTTCTTCAAACTTGGAAATGGTATCTGACACCAAAAAATGAATCTATTTACCTTATTATTATCACTAATCTTACCCATATATCATGTTGGTAAGTAAGAAAATATAGAATAAGAATAAAAAAATGTGGAACTAACTAATGTATTAGAACATGAGCAAGTACAATTTTATAAACAAAATTTAAAGAGTTCAATCCAAATCACATGTACATTTTTTTGTCTTCGTAATCATTGAATGGAGAACATATCATGTTATGAATTGAAACACCAAATGGGGAATTTAATTTAAATTTAAATAAGAGATAATACGTTTCAATGCCTGCAAATGGGTTGAATTTTCCTTGCAAAATTGCTGATAAAGTGTTTGGAACTTGGAAGTTTCCTTTTTCAAACATTTCTCAAACTACAAATACGAAAAAAACGTGATCAAGAGGTCAAAAAATTGCAATACACTAACAACAAATAATGAAATCGAAATTTTCATACTCAGACCTCTTTTGAGCTCTTCGAAAGTGCTTTAGAAAAACCTTGTCTGTGGACATAACAACTATCTGAATCAAAATAGAAAAACACATTTCGACTTCAATGTGGACATTATTTATAGATGATCATACCTATCTTTGTCAAATTTGGACTTCAATTCATCAATCATAGACTTAATCTCAGCAGCCACACTATCACCGCAATAAAAAAACTAACTAGCAAATTAGAAACCAGACCAGAATTTCATCCATAATCATGAATTAATTATTCGATCATACAGTGTGTTAAAAGATCGGAATAACCTTGAAATAGTCTCTTCGTTCTTCTTCTGGCCGTCCTTATGAGCTTTCTCCAAAATCACAATGCTACACTCAAAAAGCAAGACAGGAGCAATATTTCCACAATACATAATAGAATTAACCAAAGATGGAAACTCAAGAGGAAAAATTCACAAACACAACTGAACCAATCCAAGGTACATAAAAATATTACCTAGAAAGATCTACAAAGGAGCAGCTTAGTAGTGGTGGAATGACATTGGGGCTCGGGTTGTGGTGTTGCTTAGCTAGGAGCTCACGAAGTTGGGGTCGGGGCCGATTTTTTTCTGGGTGCAATGGAGCTCTTGATGGAGGAGTTTTCTTGGAGACAAACCTGGCCTCACATTAAGGGGAGGCATGCCTGGGCTTGTGGAATCTAGGCCCACGCTTGGTACACACTCGGGGCTCTACAACAGAATAGGTGTAGAATCGCGCCTAGTGGTGGCTCGCGAATGGAAGTCGTACTAGGTCAAAGGCACGCAGAGGTGGGCTCGCACCTGGGGTCACTTGGTTCGGGGGTTGGGTTCCCGGGTGCCTGAGATTTGGAGCTTGGCTCGGAGAAAAAGGGTTGTGAGGATGGTGGTTAGGTCGTTGGAGCTGAGGATGATGGTGGTTACGGGAGTGGCGGCTAGGGCGAAGGGAAGAGAAAAAGACGAGAAGGAGAAGGAGAAGGAGAATGAGAAGGAGAAAGAGATGATGGTGGTTACGGGAGTAGGCTTGTTGTTTTTAATATTTTATTTCTATTTCTTTAACACTTTTTTTTACATAGTATATATTATAATACATTTTCAAAAGACTTATAATTATGTGTTGTGGAAAGTAGTTCTTGGTGTAGTGTATGCTGCTACTATCTTGTTACTTTTAGTAATCGCTCGTCGTTATCTATATATATAGGAACTTTTCATGGCTCCTAATACCAGAGCCAGGGCAGTCCATCAAGTCGATAATGCACAGGATCTAGTAGAGCAATCAGCTATGAACCTGCAAGTTCCAGTAGGCCGAGGAAAAGGTCGAGGTAGAGGCCGAGGTAGAGGCAGAGGTCTAGGCCGAGTGAGGGGCCAAGGTCGAGGTCAAGGGGCGAATCAAGGACCTGAATTTGTTGCTCAGATAGAGGAGCTTCGTAGGGATATGGAAGCTCAGAATGCTCGCATCAAGCAGGGCTATAAGAGGCAAGTGGACTTTGGTGCCCAACAAACAGATATGTTTCAAACATTACTTCAACGCCTCCTAGCAGCCTTGGCTGACAACTGGAAGGAACCAGAAGTAGCTGCGGCTAATAGTCGAACTGAGATCCACCGACTAGTGGCGCATGGGTTGAACCACAAGTTGAGACACCAAGGGTGGCACAATAAAAACCCATCTCTGAAAGGTTTGGTCACCAGAACCCTTCCACCTTTGAAGGTAATTCTGACCCAGCGGTGGCAGAAGAGTGGATCAACATACTAGAAAAGATCTTCGATTTCATCGAAATTACTGATAATGAAAGGATGGTCTGTGCAATTTATATGTTGAGAAAATATGCCCGTATCTGGTGGGATGCTGCAAAGAAGGGTCATAATGTGGCGAAATGGAATTTCCAGAATTCCTAGTCTTGTTCAACTCTAAGTATTATAGTTGTACAATGATTGACCAAAAGGTGGTAGAGTTTACGACTCTGAGGCAAGGAAATTTGAGTGTCCAAGAATATACCAAGAAGTTGGATCACTCATGTAGATTCACACCGGATATGGTTAGTACTGAATCAACTAAAGTATGGAGATTTATGAGAGGACTTCGAGGAAAGATTGGAAAACTCAAGGACACTGGGAAGATAAGCTCGGAAACATATGCAGAAGCAGTGGAGTGAGTTCTTCGCCAAGAGTCATGGTCTGGGCTGGAAAGGAAGGAAGGCCAGAAGTTTGAAGAAAGAAAGTTTACCTATGGAAATTTGGGTCAGACCCGAGCTAACTGGAATGGCTCCAAGGGAAGGTTTTTCCCCAGGACCAACCACAATAAAGGGAATTTTGGAGCCCCAGGAGGCTCAAAGCCGAGTAGCAATGGGAATAACAAGAGAAAAAGGGGGACCGCCTGACAGTCGGACTGGGGGTTCCAACAAACAACCTAAGCGTGATTTCGAGTACTGGCTTATTTATGATAAGTGTGGCCATCAACATCTGGGTGAGTGTAAGGCGGGGGAATGCCATGCCTGTGGAAAACCAGAGCACCTCACTAAGGATTGCCCAAGTTCGAACTAGAAGGGCGGAAAAAACCAACAAAAGAAGATAGGAGCCCCGCCACAGGACTATGATCTTACTCAAGTTAACAAAGAAGTCGAACCATCTAAGATGGTGTCAGGTCAGATCTCTATTTCCCAAACCTCAACATATGCATTAATGGACACTGGTGCTTCACATTCTTTTGTAGTTGCCTCTTTTGTTGAAAATTTGAATAGGATGCTAAACCTATGCCTAGTGTATGTGGGGTGTGTTACCTTTAGGAGAAGATATGTTGGTGCGTCATGGGTAAGAGACGTACCGATTTGGGTAAAGGGACGAGACTTGATAGTAGACCTGTTGATTTTAGACCTACTCGAATATGATGTAATATTAGGGATGGATTGTTATCTAAGTATGGCGCCATAGTGAATTGTAAGAAGAGGAAAGTGGTTTTCAAACCGAAAGGAGAAAAGTTGTTTACATTCCAAGGCACAGCCAAGGCAAAGAAATTCGTGATGATCTCCACTATGAAGGCAATGAATATGTTAGGGGATGGTTGCATTGGATATCTGGCACACATTGTGGATAAGGATAAAGATGGCAAGTTACAACCAACCGAAGTACCCATCATATGCAAATATCTTGAAGTATTTCCCGAAGACCTTCCTGGGCTACTGCCAGGACGAGAAGTTGTGTTCAAAATAGAAATTATTCTGGGGATGACATCCATTTCGAAAGTTCTGTACCATGGTGCCAGCAGAATTGAAGGAGCTGCAGGCTTAACTGCAGGAGCTGTTAGATAAAAAATTCATAAGACCAAGTCATTCTTCGTGGGGAGCCCTGTTATTGTTTGTAAAGAAAAAAGGCAGTTCCATGAGAATGTGTATAGACTATCAGGAGCTGAACAAGGTGAAGATTAAGAACTGGTACCCGCTTCCCATGATCGATGATTTATTTGATCAACTCCAGGGAGCATCGGTATTCTCCAAGATAGATCTCAGATTAGGTTACCATCATCTAAGAGTTAAGGAGTTAGACATACCTAAGACAGTGTTTCAGACGTGGCATGGGCACTACGAGTTCGTAGTGATGTCCTTCAGACTCAAAAATGCACCCACCACATTCATGGACCTCATGAACCGAGTGTCTAGCAAGTTTCTGGATAAATTCATCATCGTGTTTATTGACGATATTTTTATATACTCGAGGAACCTGGAGGAACATGCAGTGCATTTGGAAATGGTTCTTCAGCGTTTGAAGGAACAAAAAATCTATGCCAAATTCTCCAAGTGTGAATTTGGGCTGGAAAATGTGAGTTTCTTAGGCCATGTGGTGTCAGGAGAAGGGATATCCGTGGATCCTACCAAAATAGAGGTAGTAAGTCAATGGAAACCTCCAAAAAATACTCAGGAAGTGTGAAGTTTTCTCAGATTAGCATGGTATTATAGGCGATTCCTAGAAGGGTTCTTGAAAATAGCTACGCCAATGTTCGCTCTTATCCGTAAAAATGCTATGTTTGTGTGGACCGAACAGTGTGAGAGGTGTTTCCAAGTGCTAAAGACAAGGTTGACCACCACCCCAGAGCTGACTATCCCCAGTGGGATAGAGGGATATGCTATCTATAGCGATGCCTTAGGACAAGGACTGGGGGCGGTACTGATGCAACATGGCAAGGTGATATCTTATGCGTCCCAACGGCTAAAGAATTATGAAAAAAAACTACCCAAAGCATCAGTTAGAGTTGGTTGCAGAAGTGTTTGGATTAAATATATGGAGGAATTATCTCTATGGGATACATTGCGACATTAACACCGACCACAAGAGCCTCAAATACTTCTTCACCTTGAAGGAATTGGACATGAGGCAGCGCCGATGGTTAGAATTGTTTAACGATTATGATTGTGACATTCTATACCATCCCAGAAAGGCCAATAAGGTGGCAGATCCTCTGAGTCGGCAGCCGATGGCGTACGTGATGACAGTGCAAGAAATTCCCTTGGAACTGCAAGGTGACATCTATACATTGGATCTCGAGGTAGTTGTTGGCAAATTAACAAATATTTTAGTGCAACCCACCATTATGGAAGCCATACAAGGAGGAAAACTTTTGGAACCTTGGTATGAGCAGATCAAACATGAGGTGAGGAAGGATATGCGACCGGGATTCCACATATCAGGAAGATGGGGTGTTAGGATTTAAAGGTAGAATTTGTGTTCCCGGCAATGTAGAGATTAAGAAGGAAATATTCTATGAGGCACACAATGCCCCTTAATAAATGCACTCCGGTGCCACAAAAATGTACCAGGATTTAAGGAAATATTTTCGGTGGCCGAAGATGAAAAAGGATGTAGCAGAATACATGGCTCATTGCCTCACCTGCTAACAAACCAAGGTGGAGCACCAATGACCAGCCGGGTTGCTACAACCGCTAGAGATTCCATAATGGAAGTGGGAGATAATCACAATGGATTTTGTCACTGGACTGCCAAATACTCCTGAGGGCCAAGATACGATATAGGTTATTGTTGATAGATTGACCAAGTTGGCACATTTCCTACCCATTAAGATAACTTATTTTGCGGATAAGTTACCAGACTTATACATAGCAGAGATTCTACGACTACATGGAGTACCTAAGTCCATCATTTTAGACCGAGACAGACATTTCACCTCGGCATTTTGGAAAAGGATGCAAGAAGGTTTGGGGACTAAACTTAAATTTGGCACTACTTTCCATCTCCAAACAGACAGCCAGAGTGAGCGAACAATCCAAACCCTGAAAGACATGCTCAGAGCTTCTGTACTCGACTTCCAGGGGTCGTGGAGCGAAAAACTTCCACTGATGGAATTTGCTTACAACAATAGCTACCATGACTCTATTAAGATGGTGTCGTATGAAGCCTTGTATGGGCGAAAGTGTTGATCCCCGATTCATTGGCACGAACCCGGTGAAAGAAATTCTTGGTTAAAGAGGATGTGACAAGGTTACCGAAGATATCAAGAAGATTCGGGAGAGGCTGCAGAACTCTATAGATTGACAACAAAAATATGCGGATTGAAGCCGAAGACCCTTGGCATTTGAAGCTGGAGATAAGGTGCTCCTGAAGGGGGCTTTGTTGAAGGGAGCTCTGTGTTTTGGTAAGAAAGGAAAATTAAGTCCAAGGTATATCAGACCTTTTGAGATAGTGGAGAAAATCGACATGGTAGCATACCTATTACCTCTCCCACCTGCATTGGCTTGAGTACATGATGTATATCATGTATCTATGCTGAGAAAATATGTGGAAGACCCGATCCAGGTACTTAGTTATGAGCAGTTGGAGATGGATCCGAAACTGTGTTATGAGGAGAAACTAGTGAGGATTCTAGATCGTAGGGAAAAGGTGTTGTGTAATAAGACTATACCCTTGGTTAAAGTGCAGTGGTGTAACCATGGGGTAAAAGAAGCAACATGGGAACCCGAAGACCGGATGAGAGAGTTATGCCACAGATGTTCTAAGTATCGAAGACGAAACTTGTATAAATTGTAGGTATTGTAACACCCCATGTTCGGGGCACTGGGTAAACCCTAGCTCGGTTATTTTAATTCCATGGGAAATATTTTATGTTATAACTATTTTGTGATGTTTGAATGCTAGCCATATTGTGCTATGTGCGGTTTTTTTAGAAACCGAGACCTTTGGTCATGGACCAGGTCAAAAACCCTAATCGAGTAAAAAATCTCGGATAAAATATTCTTGATGGAATAAGTATGGAAAAACTAAGTTTGAGCATAAAATTAAAAAAAAAAAACTATAGGTTATTTTAATTAAAACTATACACTATGCTAAATGCCTTTTTGACCTTATGTTCAAGCTTATTTGAGGATTAGTAAAATTTAAATTAAGGGCACTTTGAGGCATGTGTGGCTGGTTATGTAGAGTGCTTGAGTGGGAAAAACTTGCCCAATAGAATTTCAAGAAAATAACTGTAACGCCCTGGTTACCCCAGAACAGTTACGGTGAACGGTGGACCGGAAATTTGAATCGCTACCCGAGTCCTTTGGTAAAAAACGTGCTCTAAGTGTAATTAACAGGTTAAGGTATAAAACCAATAAAAAAGGAAATGGATATTTTCATTACAAACTCCTCTGCAGAGCTAATCAAAACATTTACAAGTTGTTCTCAGTACAAAATGGTCATTACTGTTTTAAATTTACAATCCCGCCAACCTAAGCGGCAAAAATAGGGTAAACCCCCTAGTTCCTCTGAGAACTCCTTGGCCGTGGTGGTCAAGCGGCCGCATATGTACACATCACCACATCAGCTCTCCACTCAAGGCTAGGTGAGCTTTTCTTTCCCTTTACCTGCACCACATAGCACCCATGAGCCAAAGCCCAGCAAGAAAACATAACACTATTCATAAACATTATCAAATGATTATCATTATAATCACACTGAGCGTAAAGCTTTCAAACAAATGAGTGAACATCACATGAGGTCCTGATAAACCATATTGGGTGACTGACAAGCAAGTCACTGAAACAAATGGAAGAGTGGCTGCTAGATAAGCCACTAGCCTTCAACAGGTTCTGGTAAACCATATTGAGTGACTGTCAAGCATGTCACTATTTCAAGTGGGAGAGTGGCTGCTAGGTAAGCCACTAGCCCCCAAGCGCTTATTTCATTCATCGACCCTCGGGGTCGGCCTGACATTAATGCTCTTTGAGTCATTCAATGAGGATAGTCGATTAGATCTAATCTTTATTGGCTTGCGTTAACATGCTAAGGCCATCCTGACTAATGAGTCAGCTCAATGTGACCAGTGCCCAGTACCACTGTCGAACCTGACTAATAAGTCACAGCTTCACAGTTGATACTAGCACCTTTGCCAAATCTGACTAATGAGCCAGTACCATGCACAAGTGAGCAACATATGCTAAGCATTCTTTAATTAATCCATGTCCATATTTACACAACCAACATGCCTCATGAATATCCATGCATGTCACACTTGGGGTGCAGTTTTCTTACCTCTGGTTCGTGCTAGAATGAATAAAAGAACAACCCTGAGAACGATCAACCTTTTGGTCCATTAGCGGTTACCTGGTCATAAAAAATTATGGGATTCCATCAATAAAAAGAACAATAAAGTGTTCCCAAACCAAAACCTAACCTCCGGGACCTCAAACACTACTCAACCGGGTAGTAGGTTCAACCCCGAGGCCTTAGGTTTGAATCCCCATGCTAAAAACACTATTTTGGCCAAAATTGCCTTGTTGGGCCGCAGCCCTCCCTAGCCGCAGCGTGGCGCGGCGCGCCTCCAAACAGAGGCGGCCACCATCCTGACAAGCACCATGGGCCGCGGCTCACCTATGCCAGACCGCGGCTCATTACCCAAAACAGCCCAGAAATCAGCACGCACCAGCAAACTCCCCTGCGTTTTTCCCCTGGAACCAGCCCCTCAAACCAACTCAAAACCTCCTCCAAACACACAATTAAACCCCTAAACATCCCCTCATCAAAACCCAACCTAAACACCAATTAAAACCTCCTCAAATCCGCACTTCTATCAAGAAACCAAAACTGAAAAACTTAAAACAAAAACAGGGTATAACCAGAAACTCAATGGATAAAACTCACCTCAAACCTGGAATTAAATCCTCTCCAATAGCTGAACCAAGCATAAAACCTCGGCCCCTTGATCTCCTAGCTTGATTCCACCCTTTGAGCTCAAAACTCCAAAGAAGGAAAGAGAGAAATGGATGCACGGGAAGGAGAAAGTTCTCACTCTGTTTTTGCTCTGTTCTGTACGGTTTCTATAGCCATCCTAAGCCAACTGAAAGGTCATACAAATCCACCCAAATGACCAAAATAACCTTTGGTCACTAAAATCCTCTAAAACCATTTCAAGGGTAAAATTGGTACTTTCCACTTACACCGTTAATCATAATTAACGCTTCCCAATTCTTGCTAATATCAATATTCTCAAACTCCAATAATTCACATCCCGTTACCCTTTAATGCCCGGTAACACTCTAATAACTAAAAGCACCCCGAGACTCACCCCGAGCCCCGAGCCTAAGCCTTTTATGACCAAACCGATACTAAACATACCATGATTGTCTCATGCCGCATGGCTCGAACAAACCCACATCATAATGTGGTCTCAAAATATATCACTACATGCGAACAAATAAACAATTTACCCTCAATGGGCTAAATTACCATCACACCCCTGTAATTAGAAATATGGACTCACATGCATGCATTTCACATCATATCATAATACAATCAACATATACATGCATTTTATCAATTAATAACATAATCAAGCAAGTATGGCCCTCCCGGCCTACTATGCACGTCGTTAAACACATCGGAGAATTCGGGGCATTACAACTATCCCCTCCTTACTGAAATTTCGTCCTCGAAATTACCTGAACAGCTCGGGATAATGACTCCGCATATCTGACTCCGGCTCCCAGGTCGCCTCCTCGACCTTGCTGTTCCTCCACAATACCTTAACCAAAGGTATTGTCTTATTCCTGAGGACCTTGTCCTTTCTGTCAAGTATCTGAACTGGCTGCTCCTCAAAGGAGAGATCTGGCTCAAGCTCCAGATCTTCATAACTCAGAATATGGCCCACATCAGATACATACCTCCGAATAGTTGATACATGAAATACATTATGCACGGCAGACAACGCCGGAGGCAAAGCCAATCTGTAAGCCACCTGACCAATCCTCTCCAGGATCTCAAATGGACCTACAAATCTAGGACTCAGCTTGCCTTTCTTCCCAAACCTTCTCACCCCTTTCCATGGTGAGACTCTGAGGAAAACATAGTCCCCTACCTGGAACTCCACGTTTCTGCGCTTGGGATCTCCATAGCTTTTCTGTCTACTCTGAGAAGCAAGCATTCTAGCTCTAATCTTCTCTATAACCTCACTGGTCCTCTGAACTACATCAGGACCGAAGTATCTCCTTTTTCCTGTCTCATCCCAATGGATGGGAGATCTGCACTTCCTACCATACAGCATCTCATAAGGTGTTACTCCAATGGTAGATTGGTAACTGTTGTTGTAGGAGAATTCTATCAAAGGCAGATACTTACTCCAAGAACCACCGAAATCCAGCATACACGCTCTCAGCATGTCTTCCAAAATCTGGATCGTCCTCTCAGATTGTCCATCTGTCTGAGGATGATAAGCTGTACCGAATTTCAACTGTGTCCCCATGGCTTCCTGCAAGCTCCTCCAGAACTTGGAAGTAAAAGTGGGGTCTCGATCTGACACGATCGACCTAGGTGCACCATGGAGCCGCACGATCTCTCTCACATAGAGATCTGCATACTGATCAACTGTATATGTAGTCCTCACCGGCAGAAAGTGAGCTGACTTGGTGTAGCGATCCACTATCACCCAAATGGAATCATGCTGTCCAGTAGTCCTGGGTAAGCCCACCACAAAATCCATTGTGATGTCTTCCCACCTCCACTCTGGGATATCCAGAGGCTGCAGTGACCCTGCCGGCCTCTGATGCTCAGCCTTGACCTGCTGACATGTCAAGCACTTAGCCATATACTCTTCTACATCTCTCTTCATCCTCGGCCACCAATATAACGATCTCATATCCTAGTACATCTTCGTGGTGCCTGGATGCAAAGAGTAAGGTGTAGTATGAGATTCATCCAGAATCTCTCACCTCAATGCAGAGTCTAACGGAACACATATCCGTCCCTTGTATCTCAGCAAGCCTACCTCAGACACTATATAATCCTTGGATGCTCCAACCAGAACATCCTCCCTGATCTTAATCAACTGTGGATCACTCAACTGACCCTCTTTGATTCTCTCCAACAGTGTAGACTGTAGCGTAATGTTAGCCAACTGGCCCACCAGCAACTCTATACCAGCTCTGGTCATATCATCTGCTAACTCTCTGGCTATCAGCCTCATACAATGAATCTGTCTTGGACCCTTCCGGCTCAAAGCATCAGCTACCACGTTGGCTTTCCCTGGGTGATACAAAATCTCACATTCATAATATTTTACTAACTCCAGCCAACGCCTCTGCCTCATATTCAAGTCTTTCTGGGTGAAGAAGTACTTCAGGCTCTTGTGGTATGTATAAATCTCACACTTCTCTCCATAGAGATAATGCCTCCATATCTTCAAAGCAAAAACCACCGCTGCCAACTCTAAGTCATGAGTAGGATACCTCTTCTCGTACTCCTTCAACTGATGAGAAGCATAAGCTATAACCTTCTCTGAATGCATCAGAACACAGCCCAAACTTTGATGAGAAGCATCGCAGTAAATCACAAACTTCTCCTGATCTGTCGGAAGACTCAGAATCGGAGCTGTAATCAACCTCAGTTTCAACTCCTGGAAGCTGTTCTCACACTTATTTGACCACACAAACTTCTAGCTCTTGCGTGTCAACTCAGTCAAAGCACTAGCAATCTTTGAGAGCCCTTCCACGAACCGTCTGTAATAATCTGCCAATCCAAGGAAACTTCTAACCTCATAAGCATTCTTTGGCCTTGGCCAATCTCTGACCGCTTCGATCTTTGCTGGATCTACCTTAATCCCCTCCTTACTGACAATGTGTCCAAGAAAGGATACCTGAGACAACCAGAACTCACACTTCTTGAACTTTGCAAACAATTTGTGCTCCCTCAGTCTCTGTAGAACCAACCTCAAATGCTGCTCGTGTTCCAACTCAGTCTGAGAATATACCAGAATATCATCGATGAAGACGATCAAAAACTGGTCTAAGTAATCCTTGAACACTCTGTTCATCATATCCATGAAAGCAGTAGGGACATTAGTCATTCTAAATGACATAACTAGAAACTCATAATTCCCATACTTGGTACGAAAGGCAGTCTTCGGTATGTCTCCCTCCTTGACCCTCAACTGATGATAACCAGAACGAAGGTCGATCTTAGAGAATAACTTCTTACCTTGCAACTGATCGAACAGGTCATCTATCCTTAGCAAAGGATACCGATTCTTAATTTTCAGCTTATTAAGTTCCCTGTAATCTATACACATCCTCAGAGAACCATCTTTCTTCTTTACAAACAGAACTGGCGCACCCCAGGGTGAGAAACTAGGTCTAATGAAACCCATATCCAGCAGCTCTTGCAACTGCACTTTCAATTCTTTCAACTCAGCTAGGGCCATTCTATATGGTGCTCTAGACACTGGCTCCATCCCTGGTGCTAGTTCTATAACGAACTCAATCTCCCTGTGTGGTGGCAAACCTCGCAAATCTTCTGGAAACACATCCAGAAACTCACATACAAGTCTACTATCCTCTAGTCTCACTGGCATGACCTGAGTGGTGTCAACCACACTGGCTAAGAATCCAATGCAACCTCTCTGTAGTAGATCCCTGGCCCTCAACACAGTAATCATAGGAATGCGGGGTCCATGCACAGTACCAACAAACACAAAAGGATCCTCAAAGGTGACCATCTTCCTTCTGCAGTCAATAGTTACCCCATACTTTTCCAACCAATCCATACCCAGTATCATATCAAAGTCAGTCATAACTAACTCTATCAAGTCCACTGACAACTCTCTGCCCTCTACTGTCACTGGCAAAGATCTGACCCATCTTCTGGATACCACTAACTCTCCAGTGGGTAACAAAGTGCCAAACCCCACAGCATAGAAATCACAAGGTCTACACAACCTATCAATAATGCTACTAGCAACAAAGGAATGTGTAGCACCAAAATCAATTAACACATGATAAGGGGTTCCTGCACTAAGAAGCTGACCTGTAACAACTGAGGGGGAAGCCTCAGCTTCTGCTTGAGTCAACGTGAACACTCGAGCTGGGGCCGAGCTGTCCACCTTTCTGGGTTCCTCTTTCCCTATCTGAGGGCAATCTTTCTTAAGATGACCCACTGCTCCACACAAGTAGCAGGCCTTTGCCCTACACTCTCCCAAATGGCGCCTCTTGCACCTAGGGCATTCAGGACGAGTCTTCCAGGCTTCACTGCCCCCAAGACGACCCATTGTAATACCACGGGGTCTCCTGTCAGGACCTGGAACTGGGAAGGTATCAGGAACCTTCCTCTTCTGATCACTGGGGCCAACACCCCTACCAGAACCAACAAATGGAGGAACTGTCCTCCTGAAATCCCTTTTGACTGCACTGTCATGCCAGATCTTGGTCTCTGCACTCTCAGCTGTGAGTGCCTTCTCCACCACCTGTGCATAAGTAGTAACTCCTGCCACAGTGGTGATGCGAACGTCACGGGCTAACCTGGGTTGTAGCCCCTGGAGGAATCTCTCTCTCCTGGTCCCATCAGTGGGCACCAACTCCTTGGGAAACTTTGCCAAACGGTCAAACTTTAAGGCATACTCAGTCACTGATAAGCTTCCCTAAAATATCCATATAAATTCATCAGCCTTCTCCGCTCTAATAGCGTCATTATAGTACTTCTCATTAAACAAGGTCTGAAACTCCTCCCAGGTCAGGAGATTAACATGCTTGGTCTGGCCAACCACCTCCCACCAGATCCGAGCATCATCCCGAAACATATAGGTAGCACAGGCCACCCTCTCACTACCAACTGCCCTCATAAAATCAAGAATAGTGGTAATCATACTCATCCATTGTTCAGCCTTGGTAGGATCTGCACTGCCTTCAAAAACTGGAGGTTGTTGCTTCCTGAACCGCTCATAAAGAGGTTCCAATCTGTTTACAACCTCAGGCAGTTGCCCTGCTGCTAGCACAGACACAGAAGGTGCCTCTGATACATTAACCACTGCAGGCACTTGTTGCTGTCTCAGGAGACAAAGCTCCTCTCCCTGTTTCAACACTATAGCCTGCAAATCATTAAATAACTGCTGCAAGTTTGCAGGTGCTGGCTGTGGAATCTGGGATTAGTCATTCTCTTCACCCTAACTGTTGTCATTATTCTGACCCTGACCACTCTGGCTAGCTGTAGTGTCTGTTTGTTCTAGATTCATTCTGTCACTGATACCTTACTGAAACAATAATCAATACGGTCAGTCAGGTAGTAATAACTAAACCTCTTGCCGCCTCACGGTCCAAGAACATGCAGACAATTATCATATTCCACAGTCATTCAATATTCACAAACAGATACATGTTTATGGAACTCAGCACTCAGCATGTATCCCATAACAGTTCATAACATTTCAGGGGCACAAGGCCAACATAGTGTCTCATGCATACAGGTAAAGCATTTGCACCACATTTAGGCAGCTACGCACATAACTACATAAAGAGTTACCAAACCATGAGTCGACACTACTACAAATATAGGGTTTCTCTGCGCTTTTTTTTCAATCTAAAATAAAAAAACGCAGAGAAAAGGATTGAAGGACACTTAGGAACTTTGTTACTGCAGTTTTTTTAAAAAACGCAATGTAAAGTAGGAAAAGTGGGAGAAAAACACAGAGAAAAGTTGCACTACTTTTCTCCGCGGTTTTATTGAAAAAACCGCAGAGAAAAGTAGTGTAATTTTTCAAAACTTTTACCAAGCATAACTTTGTGCTCGGTTGTCCGTTTTGATTGTTTTTTTTTTAACTTTGATATTTTTTCGAGATATATCCAAAGAAAAGACTATTTTCTTTGGATAGAACTCGAAAAAATATCAAAGTTAAAAAAAAAAAAACAATCAAAACGGACAACCGAGCAAAAAGTTATGCTTGGTAAAAGTTTTGAAAAATTACACTACTTTTCTCTGCGGTTTTTTCAATAAAACCGCGGAGAAAAGTCTTTATTTCTCTGCGGTTTTCTTAAGAAAACCGCGGAGAAAAGGTTCCAGACCTATATATAAACTCATTCTTCCCCACAAGGTTCGTAAACCTACTTCATTTCGAGAAAAACTTCTTCAACAGCGGCGGTATGTCTTTCAACCATCATCTTACTATTTTTTTTTCATCTTTTTTAGCTAAATCTTAGTTAAAAACTGAAGTTGATGCTTAATATTTTTCTATTTTCAGGTTTTTGGTAGTAAACATGGTTAGGATTTGGTCGAAAACTTGTCCATTTTCACTGTATTTTTGGGCATGCATTGTGTTCTTGAGCTTCAAAATAGGTAATGATCTATATATCATTGTTTGTATAGTTTTTTGTTTTTTTTTCATCATTATTTTTAGAGTTTATTTTGTGTGAAATAGACAAAGAGAAATCAAAATTTTGAGAGGTTTTTCATAAATCATTAATTTGGTTGTTGAATTTTTTTTCTTCAGATTTTTCGGTGACAAAACCTGAAAATTTTGTTTTTTTTTCCAGGTTTTCAGGTTTCTTTTGTATGCAGCTAGATAGATCTCGAAAAAATACCCAAGATAAAAAAAAAACACCAAAAACAGAGAACTGAGCACAAGGTTATGCTTCGTCAAAATTTTGAAAAATTACACTACTTTTCTCTGCGGTTTTTTCAATAAAACCGCGGAGAAAAGTCTTTCTTTCTCAGCGGTTGTTTTAAAAAAACCGCGGAGAAAAGTGACACTTTTCTCCGAGGTTGGCATACCACTTTTCTCTGCGGTCGAATACACTGCGCTTTTCAATACTCTCGAAAACCGCAGTGTATTGAGTAAAAAAAACGCAGTGAAAAGCCTTTTTTGTAGTAGTGCAAGCTTGACTTCAGTGATGTGTGTACATGCCCAGCCAGTCTACAGGAACCTCAACTTTGGCATTGCTCTGATACCAATTTGTAATGCTCTGGTTACCCTAGAACAGTTACGGTGAACGGTGGACCGGAAATTTGAATCGCTACCCGAGTCCTTTGGTAAAAAACGTGCTCTAAGTGTAATTAACAGGTTAAGGTATAAAACCAATAAAAAAGGAAATGGATATTTTCATTACAAACTCCTCTGCAGAGCTAATCAAAACATTTACAAGTTGTTCTCAGTACAAAATGGTCATTACTGTTTTAAATTTACAATCCCGCCAACCTAAGCGGCAAAAATAGGGTAAACCTCCTAGTTCCTCTGAGAACTCCTTGGCCGTGGTGGTCAAGCGGCCGCATATGTACACATCACCACATCAGCTCTCCACTCAAGGCTAGGTGAGCTTTTCTTTCCCTTTACCTGCACCACATAGCACCCATGAGCCAAAGCCCAGCAAGAAAACATAACACTATTCATAAACATTATCAAATGATTATCATTATAATCACACTGAGCATAAAGCTTTCAAACAAATGAGTGAACATCACATGAGGTCCTGATAAACCATATTGGGTGACTGACAAGCAAGTCACTGAAACAAATGGAAGAGTGGCTGCTAGATAAGCCACTAGCCTTCAACAGGTTCTGGTAAACCATATTGAGTGACTGTCAAGCATGTCACTATTTCAAGTGGGAGAGTGGCTGCTAGGTAAGCCACTAGCCCCCAAGCGCTTATTTCATTCATCGACCCTCGGGGTCGGCCTGGCATTAATGCTCTTTGAGTCATTCAATGCGGATAGTCGATTAGATCTAATCTTTATTGGCTTGCGTTAACATGCTAAGGCCGTCCTGACTAATGAGTCAGCTCAATGTGACCAGTGCCCAGTACCACTGCCGAACCTGACTAATAAGTCACAGCTTCACAGTTGATACTAGCACCTTTGCCAAATCTGACTAATGAGCCAGTACCATGCACAAGTGAGCAACATATGCTAAGCATTCTTTAATTAATCCATGTCCATATTTACACAACCAACATGCCTCATGAATATCCATGCATGTCACACTTGGGGTGCAGTTTTCTTACCTCTGGTTCGTGCTAGAATGAATAAAAGAACAACCCTGAGAACGATCAACCTTTTGGTCCATTAGCGGTTACCTGGTCATAACCAATTATGGGATTCCATCAATAAAAAGAACAATAAAGTGTTCCCAAACCAAAACCTAACCTCCGGGACCTCAAACACTACTCAACCGGGTAGTAGGTTCAACCCCGAGGCCTTAGGTTTGAATCCCCATGCTAAAAACACTATTTTGGCCAAAATTGCCTTGTTGGGCCGCAGCCCTCCCTAGCTGCAGCGCGGCGCGGCGTGCCTCCAAACAGAGGCGGCCACCATCCTGACAAGCACCATGGGTCGCGGCTCACCTATGCCAGACCGCGGCTCATTACCCAAAACAGCCCAGAAATCAGCACGCACCAGCAAACTCCCCTGCGTTTTTCCCCTGGAACTAGCCCCTCAAACCAACTCAAAACCTCCTCCAAACACACAATTAAACCCCTAAACATCCCCTCATCAAAACCCAACCTAAACACCAATTAAAACCTCCTCAAATCTGCACTTCTATCAAGAAACCAAAACTGAAAAACTTAAAACAAAAACAGGGTATAACCAGAAACTCAATGGATAAAACTCACCTCAAACCTGGAATTAAATCCTCTCCAATAGATGAACCAAGCAGAAAACCTCAGCCCCTTGATCTCCTAGCTTGATTCCACCCTTTGAGCTCAAAACTCCAAAGAAGGAAATAGAGAAATGGATGCACGGGAAAGAGAAAGTTCTCACTCTGTTTTTGCTCTGTTCTGTACGGTTTCTACAGCCATCCTAAGCCAACTTAAAGGTCATACAAATCCACTCAAATGATCAAAATACCCTTTGGTCACTAAAAGCCTCTAAAACCATTTCAAGGGTAAAATTGGTACTTTCCACTTACACCGTTAATCATAATTAACGCTTCCCAATTCTTGCTAATATCAATATTCTCAAACTCCAATAATTCACATCCCGTTACCCTTTAATGCCCGGTAACACTCTAATAACTAAAAGCACCCCGAGACTCACCCCGAGCCTCGAGCCTAAGCTTGTTATGACCAAACCGATACTAAACATACCATGATCGTCTCATGCCGCATGGCTCGAACAAACCCACATCATAATGTGGTCTCAAAATATATCACAACATGCGAACAAATAAACAATTTACCCTCAACGGGCCAAATTACCATCACACCCCTGTAATAAGAAATATGGACTCACATGCATGCATTTCACATAATATCATAATATAATCAACATATACATGCATTTTATCAATTAATAACATAATCAAGCAAGTATGGCCCTCCCGGCCTACTATTCATACCGTTAAACACATCAGAGAATTCGGGGCATTACAATAACCATCATCTTTTTTCCAAGTTATCATCTTTTTTATTGAAAAGAAAACTAAGCTAACTCAACACTCAATCTCACCACCCAAAGACCCTAACCGAACCCTCCCTCTCTCTTACTCTATTTGATTTTTTTTAGCACACACTCATTTCTCTCAAAGCTCTCTTCTCTCTCTAGAAATTTAGAGCACCATTGAAAAAAAAACTCCATTGAAGGTTTTACAAAAAGCTTGAACCAAAGTTAATAAAAAGGGGTGAGTTCTCTTGTTCTTCTTACCATCTTTATTTTCCTTCTTCTTCCTATGCTGATCCAACCTTTAAGGGTTCTAAAACTCTATGCAAGTTGGTTTAACACTCACCACAACAATCATTTCAAACCTAGGTTGTGTTGGTGCAAGTGTGAGCACCATCATCTACATGCATGCAATCTTAGAAGGAAATTTTTGAAAGAAGTAAACCCTAGAGCAAACTCTTTTTAAGCACCCCTCTCATTTTCTTTTTCTCGCTTTGTAATCTAATTGTTAGTGTTTATGGGAAGGGATTTAAGTGTGTGAAGTGTTGAGAAGTGGTCTGAAACCCTAAGAGCTCAACCACCCCAAAGGCTTAAACATAAAGAGGTAAAAATCTTGATTCTTTCCATAACATTTTAATGGCTTTAGCAAATCTGAATTTGATTATTTTTTGTGAGTTAAATTAGTTATTTGGATTGTAATAAGGTTATTTAGTGGGCTGATGATGCATGCATGTGGTTTATGTGGTGTTTTCTAGCATGAAATCCAAAGTTCCATAGGATTGGTTGATGCATGCTTTTTTCCAAAACATTTAAGTGGCTTCCAAAGGGTCAAATCATACCTAAACGATCTAATTATTCAATGATAGTTTTTGTAATTAGTTATTTGGAAATATTACATAATTTTAGCATCTTGAACCACTGAAAAACTTTTTATATAACTCAAGTTGTGAGCCTTTTGGGAATCTAGTGCAAGCGGGATTAGGATTTGGCAGTTTCGACGTTAAAACTTTGAACAGTTAGTTGAGTGAATAGAAATTATTAAATTTTTCTGAAATTTTCACTTAATGTTATGGACATATTTAATATTAAGCCCATGAAACATTTTTTAAAAATTCACTATATTTTGGGAGTTATAAATTTTCCAACTTAGATGTTCAAAACTGTTTGCAGCAAAGATGGTGTTGTTACAATGGCTTCCAACGGGCCAAACACTAGGTTATTGGTCAAATTTTCAAATATGACTTTCATCATTTCATTATATAGGAAGAGAAATTGATTTTAACATTTTGAAACACCAAAACACGTTATGTCTAGGTCAAGTTATAAGCTTTTTGTGATTGATGTGGAAGCTGGGGTTAAAAACGGACAACTTGAAGAGTGCATGTTTGAGCAACATTTTTACAAGTTTAAAATCAACATTTTGAGATGGTTTTAATTATTTAGACTCTTTTTATATTAATTAAAAGTCATGCAAGACTTGACTAAGAAATACCCAATAGATTGTGAGTTTTGTATTTTTTTTTCTAAAAAGGTTGTCAAATCAAATTATGTTTTGGACGAATTTGTTTTTTTTAAAACTTTAACTCATGATTCAGTAGTCAAATCATGTTTCTTTTCTTAAAGTAAATATAAGATAACTTTCTATGGTTAAAGGTTAAGATTTAAGTGGCTTAAAACATAATGAGGTTTTACATTTTATTGAAAAATCACAAGATAGTACTCTTATGTGCGATAGAAATAAAATTTGTTTATTTGGTTAATTGAGAAAATAAAACATTTTTGGATAATAAAACTTGTGGGTTTCTTAATTAACTGAAAATGAACATTTTTAATTTATAATTTTAATAAAGCGAGAGATAGCATTTTACACTTTCACTTTATAAGGAAAATAAGAAAGCGGTAAGTTTTCTTTAGGCTTAAGAAAGTGGTATCTTTATGCAATTGGAATTTATTTCCAAATTTTCGACACCATTATTTGTAGGCGTGTTTTTTATGAATAATGCGATAAGGCTAAAAATTCAAGGATTTAGTCTAAGTTTTACGATTTAAGAACAAATGCTTTTAAAGTATTGAAAAATTGTTAAGTTCATCCCTACTCGCTCAACTTAAAGACATAAAATTAATTAATCAAACACCATAATTAATTCGAGTCACTGTATGGTTTCACCACAGTGTTATCTAAGCGGGAAGGCTCGCCTCTAGATAAAAGATCTCCACAAGCAAGCGCTAAGGAGTCTGGGCAAGACAACTTATGATATATTTGGCTACAACATGTTAATTACTAGTTTAGATAACTAAGTTATAAGCTAATAATTTAAACTAGTCTTAGAAGGTTTACTCAAGACCGTGTTCCTAGAGGGTTCGCATACTCATGGCTAGGGTAAGCAGTCCGGCTAGCTACCGCGACAACTACGAACTCCAGCTAGCTACCGAGAACTAAGTAAGAAACCGATTCGCCATCGGTGACTATGTAACTAAGGTCGATTGGCCACCGCAATATGTAAGAAGTCTGGTTTAACACCCGTGACATAAGAGTCTGGTTAAACTTCGAGACACATAAGTAAGTTGATTCCGATTCTTGCTAGCTACCGTGACAACTATGAACTCCAGCTTGCCACCCGGGAACTAAGTAAAAAATAGGTTCACCACCAGTGACTATGTAACTAAGGTTGGTTGGCCACTGCAACATGTAAGAAGACTGGTTTAACACTTGTTACATAAGAGTTCGGTTAAACCCCGTGAAACGTAAGTAAGTTAATTCTGAAATCAAATCTCTATGACTAAGAAAGTGTGCCGAATTCTTCTAGGAGTCTGGGCAACCGGATTAATTAGTTTACACCCATCGACGTTATGGTAAGATAAAAGATATGCTAAGATATGTTAACTTATGTTGAAGGTTCCTCCGGAACCCTAAGTAAGTATGTATCTTAAGATATGAATGACTAAGTATGTATGTATGTTAAGATATGAATGACTAAGTATGTATATTAAGATATGAGTGACTAAGTATGTATGTATGTTAAGATATGAATGACTAAGTATGTATGTGTGTTAAGATATGGATGAGTAAGTATGTGTGTACGTTAAGATATGAATGACTAAGTAAGTATGTATGTTAAGATATGAATGAATAAGTAAGTATGTATGTTAAGATATGACTGAGTAAGTAAGTATGTATGTTACCAGTTAAGACTGTATGTATGCTCTGGGGTTTTCTGTGTGCAGATGTACTTTCAGTATATAAATTTTGGTTATGAGGCATGACCATAAGTTTGTCAGGACGTTCGCACATTCTTAAATTGTATGTTAGGGTTCAGTTTCATCATAATCCTATTCTTGGTTGGTTATTTGTCTAGTTATAGTTAGTTTAAGTTCTTGCTTCGTTTATGTGGTTATGTTTGTTAAGTTGTTCTTACTAAGCGTTTCACTTACCTAGATGTTGCGTGTTGTAGGTATGCTCAAAGGCAAAGTGGATCAGTGAGCGCTGAAGTTTATCTGCAAGGATGTACATGTGGACCGACCTTTTGGGAATTTATGTTTTGGGGACTAGAGCCCATTTGATAACTAATAAATTATTTTGGGCTTGTTAAATGTTTTAAAATTATGACACTGTAATTTACTTTTAAGTATGTGCATACTTTCGAACTCTTGCATGTTTTGAAAAAAAAATTATATCGATTTTCAGTTACCTTATTTTTAGAAAATGGTTATGTTTTTTCTCAAATTATGTTAAGAGATTTTACGGGACGTTATAGAGATTTATCCAGAGATTGAATTCCATGATAGCTCAGGGCATTAAGTTCATGAGATCTCTACCTATGCTCAAGTGGTAGGGAGGGCTCTTGTTGTTGAGAGCACAAGAAATGAGTTATGGAAGGAGAGTGCCAGAGAGCACGGTGCTCAGGCAGTGATACCTCCATTCACTGGGTCAGGCAGGGACGGAGGCCCCAGTGATCTGGAAAGAAAAGTTAGCAACATTTTTAGTACCCTTGGACTTGAAAAGGGCTCCGAAATGTTCAGATAGGCCATCAGGGAAAGGATGAGTACTGGAAACTCTACCCGTAATGCGATCAGTGTAAGAGACGCCATCTGGGAGGATGCCGAGCAAAGTCATATTTCTTATGTGGGATGCTTGGGCACCTCATGAGGGATTTCTCAGAAAGGAAGAAGGACGAACCCAAGGTAGCGGATAGCTCGACTCCAGCTTGAGTGTTCACTCTGATTCAATCAGAGGCTAAGGCTGAGGCTAAGGCGGGTCCTTCAGTAGTGGTAGGTCAGCTTCCTAGTTATGATTCTTATAGTATGGTGATTGGTTTTGGTGCCATGTTGTTCTTTGTTTTGTTGCATTTAGTAGAGGTACAAACTTGGTATGTGGATTACGTGGTTATGTTGTGATGAGAATTTGGTACCCTATTGGTAACTTTAAGTGATGGGTTAGTTTATTGTGGGAAAAGATTCATCAGTGGACTTGGTATAGTTGGTTATGATCGACTTTGATATGATCTTGGATATGGATTGGTTAGCTGAGTATGGGGCAACGATAGATTGCAAGTAAAGATGGTCACCCTTGAGCCTGAGGGTGAGAAACCCTTTGTATTTGTTGGCACTATGCATGGAACCCATATATTTATGGCATCTGTACTTAGATCTAGAGACCTATTGCAGGAGGGATGCATATGATTCTTAGCTAGTGTGGTGGATACCACTTAGGTTGTGCCAATGGGACCAGGACAGACTAGATTAGTCTATGAGTTTCTGTGTGTGTTTTCATAGGATCTATTAGAGTTACCTCTACACCAAGAGATAGAATTATGATTATTTTGGTGCTAGGGATGGAACGAGTGTCTAGGGCACCATATTGAACGGCTTCAGTATAGTGGTAGGAAATAAAGGTTCAACTAAGGGTAAGACGGTATTCTCCAAGGTAGATCTTCGATCTAGTTATTACCAGCTGATGATCAGGGAGAAGGATATACCGAAGATTGCTTTTATACCATATGTGGTATTATGAGTTCTTAGCCATGTCTTCTGGATTGTCTAATGCTCCGACAAAATTTATGGATAGATGAACAGAGTGTTAAAAGAATATCAAAATTGGTTTGTGATCGTCTTTATTGATGATATATTAGTATGCTCTCAGTCAGAGATTGGCGAAGGCTAAGGAACGCCTCAGAGATTAGGAGATTCCTTGGATTGGCAGGGTATTATATGCGTTTTGTGGAAGGGTTCTCAACGATTGTTAACTCATTGACAGAGTTGACACGTAAAATTAGTAGTTTGCCTTGTCAGATAATTGTGAGAACAACTTCCAAGAATAGAAGCGATGATTGACTACAACTCCAGTTTTGAGTCTTTCTATAGATCTAAACAAGCTTATGGTTTATTATGACGTCTCGAGACAGGATTTGGGTTGTGTTCTTATGCAGACAGAAAGTGTTATTGCCTACGTGTCACGTCAGTTGAAGGATATGGCCAGAGCTAGAGTAGAGTTATTGGTGGGCCAATTGGCCAACATTATGCTTAAGTTTACTCTTTTAGAGAGGATCAAAGGAAAAATAATTGAGTGACCCACAGATGGGAAAGATTAGAGGGGATGTCTTAGCTGGATTAGCTAAGGACTATACAGTGTCAAGTATAGGTTTATTAAGCTATAAAGATCGGATTTGTGTTCTAATGGACACTGGGATTAGATGGAAGATTTGGATGAATCTCATACTACCCCTTATTCTCTACATCCAAGTATCACGATGATGTACCAGAATCTGACAGCTTTATATTGGTGGCCTAGGATGAAGAAGGACATGATTGAGTATGTGGCAAAGTGCCTGACCTAGTAGCAGGTCAAAGCAAGATATTAGAAACCAGTAAGACTATTACAACCTTTGAGTATCCCAAAGTGGAAGTGGGAGGACATCATGATGGATTTCGTGATGGGATTTCCCAAGATTGTGGGCCAGCATGATTTTTTTCGAGTCATTATGGGCCGGTATATGAAGTCAGCTCACTTTTATCAGTGAGGACGATGTATACAGTTGAACAGTATGTAGATCGCTATGTGAGAGAGATAGTACGCCTTCTTGGGATTTTTAGGTCTATCTTGTTGGATGGGGACCCTATCTTTATTTCCAAGTTTCGGGAAAAGTTACAGAAGGCGATGAGTACGCAGCTGAAATTTTGTACAACTTATCATCCTCAGACTGATGGTAAGCCAAAGAGGATTATCCATACTTTGGAGGACATGCTGAGAGCATGTGTATTGGACTTTGAAGGGTCCCAGAATGAATATTTGCCTCAAATAGAGTTTTCCTACAATGATAGCTACCAATTGATTATTGGAGTGGCACCTTATGAGATGTTGTATGGTAGGAAGTGTAGTTCGCCCATTCACTGGGATGATATGGGTGAGATGAAATATTTTGGTCCTGAGATAGTTCAAAGGACCACTGAGGCTATTCAAAAGATTAGAGCTCAAATGCTCGCTTCTCTTAGTAGACAGAAAAGTTATGATAATCTGAAGCAGTGGAACATGGAGTTCCTAGTGCGAGACTATGTCTTCCTTAGAGTCTCACTATGGAAAAAGGTGAGGAGATTTGTGGGTAAAAATGGCAAGTTGAGCCCTAGATTTATAGAATCGTTTGAAATGCTGGAGAGGATCGGTCAGGTGGCCTATAGATTGGCCTTACCATCGGCACTATCGGTCGTACACAATGTATTTCATATTTTCATGTTGAGGAAACATTTATTAGATGAGACTCATGTGTTGAGTTATTTTGATTTGGAACTAGAGGCAGTGTTATCCTATGAGGAACAGGCAGTTCAGATTTTAGATAGGAGGGACAAGGTCCTAAGGAACAAGGCCATACCTTTAGTTAAGGCATTATAGAGGAACAGCAAGGTCAGGGAAGCAACCTAAGAGATAGAGCTAGATATGCGAGATCTATATCCCGAGTTGTTCAAGTAAAATTTTGAGGACGAAATTCCTGTAAGGAGAGGATAATTGTAATGTCTGAAATTACCTAATAAGGCTTAGGGCCTTGATTAGGGGGCCATGATGGCAAATTATGAAAAATTATGTGGTTATGTGATATATATGTGTATCATTATATGATTATGTGAGTTATATTATAATATGACTTGGTATGCATGTGTTAGGTGTATTAAATATGCATGTGGGCCTGTTTCTCATTAAAAGGGAAAATTTCGTAATTTGACCTGTTATGGGTATATTTGGCATATATGTGATATATGTGTGGGACCACATTATTATGTGGATATATTTGGGTTACTTGACACGAGGCGATCCTAGGGAGCAAGCTAGCGGGTAAGTCACAATGGGACCAATACTTGACTCGGGGTGAGTCAATGGGTATTTTGGGTATTTAGTACATTACCGGGATATTAGGTAATAGAAATGAATATTTGAGGATACATTTGGAGTTAGTGAGATCTGGAGGGAATTCTGGGGATTTTGACTATTTTACCCTGGAGGACGTTTTTGGGGTACCTCGAGCCTTGGGATTTGTTTAAGGTTATTTAAGCTCAAAGTAACCTGACAGAAACATAAAGTACGTTCAAACACTTTCTCTGGAAGATTAAAGTCATAACGATTCTAGGGAAGATTAGAAGCTCGTTAGCCCGAGGAATTTA
Organism: Humulus lupulus; assembly: GCF_963169125.1. Taxonomy (NCBI): domain Eukaryota; kingdom Viridiplantae; phylum Streptophyta; class Magnoliopsida; order Rosales; family Cannabaceae; genus Humulus; species Humulus lupulus. Next base: position 40,271,256 of record NC_084797.1, on the reverse strand, counting down.
GTTGGACAACTACTTAATCAGAGGCAATCTAAGATTTAAGTTTTGAGTTTCTTAAGTTTGATTGTATTTTTATGATTTTGGCGGGTCTTAATATGAAGGAAAGTTAGGTTTTTTTGCCTGGGATGTACCATTGATGTTTTGGGATTGAATTGTGGGTTTGATCTGGTTTTGGGTTGAGTTTTGGAGGATTTGAATTAGAGAAAAGCTAGGTCCGCGAGGCCGCGCCGCGACCCTCATAAACCTAGGTGCCTGGACGGTTCTCTAAACTGATATCGCATTGCAGCCCTTGTCTAGAGGATTTTGGCTAGACTTTCTGTGTATGGAGAGCCACGACCCTAAGTGTGGGGGCGCCACGACCGTAATTAGGGGCGCCGCGACGCTAATAGAAGATATTTGGCCAATGAAGGTTTTGAGCCCGGGAACTTAAACCTTAAGGCTTGGGATCAATTATACTACCCGGTTTAGTAGGATTCGACTTCCCGTAGGCTAGGGCTTGGTCCGGAAGCCTGTGTTTACTCGTTATTGATGGGATTCTATAATTGGTTTTGACTAGGTTATCGCTAGAGGCTCCGGATCAGGATCGTTTTCAAGGGTCGTTCTTTTGTAACATGTGCTTGGACTAAAGGTAAGAAAACTGCACCTGGTATGTGATACAAGTGATTATTGACCAAATTGTTGAACAGGAATATGAATAAGGCATGAACGCCTGAGAATGTGCATGATTATGGTTATGCTTGTGAATGATTGATTAAGCATGATGAATGCCTTGTATCAAGATATTTATTATTTGATGAATGTCTGTTAGCATTATATAATTGAGAAAAGCATTAACTTATGAGTCAAGGTCTACAATAGCGTCGAGGGCTGGTCGAAAAGCATTGACTTATGAGTTAAGGTCGACAATAACGCCAAGCACTGGTCGAAAAGCATTCACTTATGAGTCAAGGACGACAATAGCACGTTGAGCACTGGTCTTTTTGGTTAGGCTAATCAGGAGCGTGATATATGCTTGTCTGACCTATTAGTCGTGGAGAAATTCAGCGCCAGGTATGTTGGGCCAGCTCTATGGTTGGTTATACAGAGGATAGGGCAATGGGCCCCGGGGTGACTTATTAGTCCTATATCCTAGAGCTGGGCCCCATACTTGACTTTTGAGTCAAGGACGACCTTAGCACTGTAATGACCCGAATATTTCTAAGACCTCGGACCATTAAAACTATTAAACAGAGCTACTAATTTGAATACATATATAAGAAATAACATAACTTTATTTAAAACCCAAAATATTGTGCTAAATACAAAATATGGTATGGGATCCCATTGTTATAAAACATAAACATAAACTTTAAATCAATTGTTTAACATACTAAGTGCGGAAATACATTAAAACATAAATTTAAAGACTTTAAACAACGTCATCCTCGATCTTCCAGCAGTCCATTCAATCCATTCGTCCTCAACACACATGCCAAGCTTCCACGAATCCTTCTTGCCTTCCATGTTCATTTTCCTGCATCATTCTAAAAAGAAAGGAATGAGCCTAATGCCCAGCAAGGAAAATCTACTAACAACATATATCATAAATCATAAACATAAGACTATATCGTAAACATATAATATAAAACATATGACTATAAAAACATATATGATATGGGACTACAATATTAAGGGCCATTAACTCATTAACATGGTATGTGATAAAACCATCTAAGTCCTCAGTCTACTAATCGAGGTAAGTTAGATCACAACTATAGTATATGATAACCCATCTAGGTCCTCTGTCTACTAATCGAGGTAGGGTAAATCATAACTCTAAACCATGAAATGATAAAAATTCTTGGGGCTTCCTATCTAAGAAAGTCATATGCCCAAGAAACTACAATATAAATTCTTGGGGCTTGCTATCTAAGCAAGTCATATGCCCAAGGACTACAAAACATATTTATACATATACATATCATATCATAAAACATATCATAACATAAACATATAAACACATATAGCCTATCATATTTTCCTTACCAAAAACTGAGATATGGAGACAAGAACGGGATTTTGAAACACTCCTAAAACCAATAGTAAGAATCGTGAGTTTCTAAAGAAGGGAGATGAAAAGAGAACTAAACCATCCAAGTAGAAACTTACCGAAAACCTTAAGTTTCAAGAAACTTAAAAACCTAATCAAGAATCATAAACAAGAGTTAGGATCTGAAAGAAAATAAAAGAAAACTAAAGAACCATGAAGAACTGAACTTAAGGATAGGAATACCTTGAATGAACTTTGACTTGAACTACACCTCGATACCGAAAGAACACTATATCTTACTTCCCAAGTGTCTAGAAAATCTTAGATTGGAAAATCTTTTATCCCAAAACCCAAGTGTTTCTCTCTATAGTAATCTTAGCAACTTCGAGGCTCTGAACAATGCTTGAAGAATGAAGGAAATGGTTGAGTACTAGGTCCTATTTATAGAGTTCAAGGAGTGAAACTAACCCCTTTTAATTTGAATAAATAAATGAATATAAAATGAAAAGGATTTGAATTTTAGTTCAACAGATGTCGAGAACTCGGTGAAAATCATTCAGAGGCAGGTCCAAGTGGTTAAGGCTGTTTTTAAATTTATAATCCTCAAGCTTCCCAAAATATATGCCAGGGGCAATATATCGCCTACTCTGGGCGATATATTGCCTAGACCAATATCTCGAGCCCCGTTCCTTCATTCGTGTGAAGTCGACGTGTTTTCTGTATCTCTCATAGGCGATATATCGACCCCTATAGCTGCGATATATCGACATACGTTGATATATCAAACACATATTTACACTTTTTCAGCATATTTTGAATTGATTAAACAGCTTTGACTGAGTCAAAACGTGATCCTAACAGTTGCTGGAAGGTTCTAGGGTTTCTAGCTCTTTCTGTAATTAATCTATTCATCAAAAATACTAAAATCCTTAATAAACATGATTATGACAAGTGTCACATTCTTAATAATTCTATGTAAACCTTAGGTTATACTAAATAATATATCTAAGACCAACAATATTAATCAAACCTTATGATATAATTAATATTTCTATACTATAGGTTAAACTTATAAAATCCATAAATGTTGCTATGAGTATCCAACTAAGTCACGGCTTGAACCAAAATCCACGAAAACTAACATACTACAAACTAATACTAGCTACTACTACTACTACTATCTAGCTAAGAAAAATTATGGGATAGTACAATTCTCCCCTATTAAAAAGAATTTTGTCCCCGAAATTTACTCACCAAACAATTCTGGATACCGTGCTAAGAAGTCTTCCTCCAACTCCCATGTTGCCTCCCATTCAGAACTATTACTCCATAGGACCTTGACTATCGAAATACTCTTAGACTTAAATTCCTTCATCCCTCTATCTAGGATGCTAACCGGTCATTCCTCATAACTTAAGTCTTTTTGGAGTGCTATCGTATCATACTTGGGGACGTGAGATGGGTCTGACACATATCTATGCAGCATCGAGATGTGAAACACATTGTGGCTATCTGCTAGGGTTTGCGGTAGGGCTAATCTATATGCAACTGTTCCCACCCTGTCCAATATCTCAAAAGGACCTATAAATCGGGGACTAAGTTTGCCTTTCTTCCCAAACCGTGGCTTGCTGCAAGCTTCCCCACAATCTTGATGTAAACATCGATCCTCTATCTGATACTACGGTCTTAGGAATTCCATGCAGTCGTACTATTTCTTGAACATTGATGTTTGCGTACTGGTCTGTTGTGTACGTAGTCTTGACAGGTAGGAAGTGAGCTGACTTGGTTAGTCTATCTACTACTACCCAAGTCGACTCGTGCTGCTTATTTGTTCATGGTAATCCTATCATGAAGTCCATGGCTATGTATTTCCACTTCCATTCCGGAATACTAAGAGGTTGCAATAAGCCTGCAGGTCACTGATGTTTCGTTTTTACTTGTTGGCATACTAGGCATTTGGACACAAATTTTACTACGTCTGTCTTCATTCCCAGCCACCAATATAGTGCCTTAAGGTCGTGAGTCATCTTGGTCGACCCTGGGTGAACTGAGTATGGGGTATTGTGTGCCTCTTCTAAAATCTTCATCTTAATTCCATAGTCATTTGGCACGCATACTCGGCCCTTGTATCTCAAGAACCCCTGTCCTAATATAGAAAAATTTGTGGCCTTTCCCTCGTTGACTGTAGCCATATGTGTTACTAACGTGTCGTCATGCCCTTGCCCGATCCGTATATCTTCTAATAGACTTGACTGGATGGACAAGCTAGCCAGTTTACCAATAACTACTTCTATTCCAGCATTGATCATCTCTTGCTAAAGCGACTTTTCTATTTTTTATAACCCTGCTAAATTTCTGTAACTCTTCCTGCTTAGAACATCAGCAACTACGTTTGCTTTTCCTGGGTGGTATACGATTTCGTAGTCATAATCCTTTACTAGTTCTAACCAACTGCGCTGCCTTATGTTGAGCTCCTTCTGTGTGAAGAAATACTTTAAGCTCTTGTGGTCCATATAAATCTCACACCATTCTCCATAAAGATAGTGGCGCCAGATTTTCAATGCGAAGACCACCGCTCCCAACTCAATATCGTGTGTTGGATAGCGTTGCTCGCATTCCTTCAGCTGCCTTGAGGTGTTGGCTATCACTTTGTCATTTTGCTTCAGCACACAACCCAAACCTTGCTTCGGCGCGTCACAGTAGACTACAAACTTGTCATTGGGTGTCAGTACACAAAGTACTGGTGCTGAGCATAGCTTCTCCTTGAGCAATTGGAAGCTCTCCTCACATCTATCTGTCCAGTTGAACTTTTGTTGTTTCCGGGTCAGGTTGGTAAACGAAGTGGCTTTCTTAGAAAATCCTTCTACAAACCTCCAATAATAGCCTTCTAGCCCGAGAAAACTTCCAACTTTCGACGCATTCTTAGGTCCTGGCCAATCCTTCACAGCCTCTACCTTAGCTGGGTCTACAACAACTCTGTCTTTGGATACTATATGGTCAAGGAACACTACTTGCGACTGCCAAAATTCACACTTCTTGAACTTGGCGTAAAGTTGATGTTCCTTCAATTGGAGCGTGGTCATTCTTAAATGTTCCTCGTGCTTGACTTCGTCCTTGGAGTACACCAAAATATCGTCAATGAATGCTACGACGAATTTTTCCAAGTAATCCTTGAAGACCCGAATCATTAAATCCATAAATGCAGCTGGATCGTTGGTAAGACCAAAAGACAACTAAAAACTCGTAATGTCCACATCGAGTTCTAAAAGTTGTCTTAGGAATATCCTCTTCCAGTACCTTGAGCTAGTGATAATCGAACCGTAGATCAATCTTTGAAAACACGGTCGCTCCTCGGAGTTGATCAAACAAGTCATCGATCCGGGGTAGTGGGTACTTATTCTTAATTGTCACCTTATTCAGCTCGCGGTAATCTATACACATCCACATGCTTCCATCTTTCTTCTTCACAAATAGAACCGATGCTCGCCATGGAGAATAGCTTGGCCTGATGAAACCCAAGTTTAAGAGTTCTTGTAGCTGCGTCTTCAACTCCTTGAGTTTGGTAGGTGCAATTCAGTATGGAGCCTTCAAGATAGGCTCGATTCCCGATACTAGTTCGATTGTGAAGTCAATTTCCCGAGTTGGCACCAATCCTGGTATGTCGTCAGGAAATATTTCTGGAAATTCTTTTATGATGCGGATGTCTCCAACATTTAGTGGTGTTTCCTTTACCACATCTGTGATGCTTGCTAAGAATGTATGAGATCATTTCTCTATCATTCTCTGAGCTTTGATGGATGAGATAAGCGATGTTCGTAGTCCTGAAACTTTTCCCATAAAACATAGTCTCTGACCGTTAGGAGTTTCAAACATCACATTCTTGCATCTACAGTCGATGGTTGCGTCATGCCTAGCTAGCCAATCCATGCCCAGTATCACATCAAAGTCTTTGATTTCTAGCTCTATTAGGTCTCCTTCTAGTACTATGTCCTCGATTTTGATCGGTATGCCTCGCACTATCCATGTTGATAGAACTACTTCGCCCGAAGGAAATTCTATCACAAACCTAGTTCTAAATCTTTCACAAGGTTTGTCTAATTTCTCTATCATTCCTAACGAGTTATATGAGTGTGTTGCTTTCGAATCAAATAATAATGAACATATATTATCGGAGATAGGAGTCTGACCTGTGACCACTTTATGACTAGCTTCAACTTCTCCCTGGGTCAAAGCGAAGGCTCTTGCTGGAACCATCTTTTTGTCCCTTTTCTCTTCTTGCTTAAGTTGTGGACATTCCCTCTTCCGATGACCTTCATGGCCACAATTGTAACATCATTTAGTGTTTGCACGACACTCCCCAGGATGTTTATTTTGGCATTTGGAGCACTACGGGCATTCTACATAACCCGACCTATTGTTTCCATTGCTAGTTTGTGCTCTTTCGTCATTGTCGGCCTGCTTACTATCAGGATGCCTTATCTTCTGGCCATTATTGTTGCTATGATGATGGTTGTTGTTGTGGTTTCGACCATTCTGAGGTTGATTCTGCTGTTTGGGTTCAAGCTTGTTGGCCTCTTCCTTACTAACATTCGCCTGAAGCCTCTCCACTTTTATAGCCATTTCTAGAGCATCAGCATAAGAAGTGGTTCCAAGATTTGCTAGCTTGACTCCTAGCTCAATCTTTGTTCTGAGTCCTCTAACGAACTTGGTGACCCTCAAAAAGTTTGTGGGGACCAACTCTGGTGAAAACTTGGCTAGTCGATCGAACCGTTGAGCATACTCTACTACCGTCAAGTTTCCCTGCTTTAGACTGGTGAACTCTTCTACCCTCGTAGTGATGATTGTCGAGTTATAGTACTTCTTGTGGAAAAGCTCCACAAATCTAGTCCATGTCATGGTGGCGACATCGTGAGTCTGCTGTACTAAATCGCACCATATTCTAGTATCCTTTTTCAGAAGAGAAGAAACACAGGATATATGATCTGCGTTGCTGAGGTTCATGTGTGCAAGGATCGGCTCTACATTTCTGAGTCATTCTTCTACCTCGAAGGGGTTGGAGCATGTGCTTACAAAATCATAGACTGGCTCTATATACTGAGCTGGGTAAGGCGAATAGTTCGCCATTGGCCATCCCCCATAAGGACCTACTTGTTGGGGTGCTTGAGTCATTTACTGAGGCTGCGGTTATGACTGAGGCTGCGGCTGAGCCTGTTGTCGTTGTTGTTGCAGCAATTCTTCCACTTGTTGCCGTAGCCGGACAATTTCAGCCGTGTTGTCAACCGGAGGTGGTGCACTTCTGTTAGCAGCAGCATTGGTAGCATGTGTCCCCTTCTTCAGACTGGAAAGGCTTCGTTAGTCTCATTGGCGACGTTGGAGGCATTACTGGCTGTGCGTGCAGACCTTCTGAGCGACATCTTTAGCAAAGTTCTAACAGTCGAGAAAAACATGTTAGAACTTACCCTAATAGCTTCTAAAGCAAAACTTAGTATAATCAAACATAACTCGGACCTATTAGTTATGATTTCTTATGAAAAATTATGTAAGCCTTCTCTATAATTAGGGTGTGTAATGCCCCAAATTCTCCGTTATGGTTTAATGACGGGAATAGTAGGCCGGGAGGGCCATACTTGTTTAATTACGCCATTAATTGATAAAATGCATGTATATGCGGATTATATTATAATATGATGTGAAATGCATGCATGTGTGTCTATATTTGTAATTACAGGGGTGTGATGGTGATTTGGCCCTTGAGGAATGTTGAAGTTAGGCGCCTCTGTTTGAGGGGCGGGCCGCGGCATGGCCAAGGAGGGCCGCGGCCCTTAGTGGCTTTTTGGCTAGAAATGGCTTTTTGGCTTAAGGATGCAAGCCTTAGGCCTCGGGGTCGATCCTACTACCCGGTTTAGTAGTGTTTGATGTCTTGGAGGCTAGGTTTGGGTTTGGGAACCCTTTGTTATTCATTTTATTGATGGAATCCCATAATTGGTTATGACGAGGTAACCGCTAAAGGACTAAAAGCTAAACCGTTCTCAAGGGTTGTTCTTTTGTGTATTCTAGCTCGAATCATATGTAAGAAAACTGCACCCCAAATGTGACATGCATGGTTATTCATGAGGCATGTTGGTTGTACAAATGTGGACATGAATTGATTATGAAATTCTTAGCAAATATTGCTCACTTGTGCATGGTACTGACTCATTAGTCAGATTTGGCAAAGGTGCTAGTATCAACTTTGAAGCTGCGACTTATTAGTTAGGTTCGGCAGTTGTACTGGGCACTGGTCACATAGCGCTGACTCATTAGTCAGGACGGCCTTAGCGTGCTTCACGCAATCCAATAAAGATTAGATCTAATCGACTTTCTGCATTGAATGACTCAAAGAGCATTAATGCCAGACCGACCTCAAGTTCGATGAATATTATAATCGGTTGAAGGCTAGTGGCTTACCCATCAGCCACTCTTCCATTTGAATAAGTGACCTGCTTGTCAGTCACTCAGTATGGTTTACCAGAACCTGTTGAAGGCTAGTGGCTTACCCATTAGCCACTCTTCCATTTGAATAAGTGACTTGTTTATCAGTCACTCAGTATGGTTTACCATAACCTGTTGAAGGCTAGTGGCTTACCCATCAATCACTCTTCCATTTGAATAAGTGACTTGTTTGTCAGTCACTCAGTATGGTTTATCAGAACCTCAAGTGATACTCACTCATTCGTTCGAAAGCTATGAGCTCTGTGTGATTATAATGATAATCATTTGATGATGTTTACATATAATGCTATGTTTTCTTGCTGGGCTTTGGCTCATGGGTGCTATGTTGTGCAGGTAAAGGGAAAGAAAATCTCACCCAGCCTTGAGTGGAGAGCTTAGGTGGTGATGTATACATATGTGGCCGCTTGACTACCACGGCCAAGGAGTTCTCAGAGGAACTAGGGGGTTTACCCTATTTTTGCCACTTAGGTCGGCGGGGTTTGAAATTTTGGAACAGTAATGACCTTTTTGAGTTGTAAATAACTTGTAAATGTTCTTGTGGGCCCATGAACAATTTTATGTATTAAATAAAATATATCCTTTCCTTTTTACTGGTTTTCACCTTAACCTGTTAATAGCACTTAGAACACGTTTTTAACCAAGGGACTCAGGCAATGAGTCAAATTTCTGGTTCACCGTTCACCATAACTGTTCTGGGGCAACCAGGGCGTTACAGGGTGTGTTTCTATACTTAGAAAATTAGCCATCTTTATTATTTTCTATGTCTGTTTCTAATCATCCTATATGACTTAATTCTCAGGCTCGAAACTCGTTGCTGTTCCAAAGTTAACCATATTGAGGGAGGGCTGGGATCAGTAAAATCGTTCCCACTACTATGGCCCCCTAAACTCTCAATATAGAACTCGGTCCATTGATTTATATCAACCCTTACCAAACTTGGTCATTATTTATTGAATTTATTATTTATTATGATTGTAAAGAAAAAAAATCAAACTCATACATGTCATTCAAAAATAACAATAATATTCATTTGGAAAAAGATTTTCACTTAGTACAATCATAAATGGAAAAATAATAAATAAATAAACTAAAATAACATAACTAGGGTAAATCTAAATATTAGGATCCTCTACGTCTAACCCTTCATCTAACATGTCATCATCTATTTCTTCATAATCATCAATATCTTGAGCCTCGAAATTACGTCGGGGAAGATTCATAAAGATTCTATGCTTTTGTTCATTAGTGAATTGAAATTCCAACTTAGAGGTGAACCTAAGTATGAGAAAATAATATCTCATGGCTACCGGTGAATCATCTTCATCGTCTATAATCTCCCATATTTCTTCTAATGTTGAAATTATAGAAGGAAAATCTTTAAAAAGCCTAATTACTAGGACATATTGCTATGTAGCTCTCATCGTAATTTGCTTAGTAGTTTGAAGATGAACTATCTCTGTGTCAAATAAGATTAATATCTTAGTGATTTTTTCTAACACTCCTATTGTATTCCTTGGCTCTCTAATCCTTTCCAATGCCTTAGTGGCTCGGATATCCTGATAGGTGATAACTCTTGAATAAAGAGTTATTTCATGTACTTTTGAGCTTATAATTGTGAAAAAATCTTGGGTGATGTTAGTTTATTTTTAGCTTTTGTAGCTAACTTTTGTGTTTTTATGATCTTAGTTAAGTTTCGTTATTTTTGTAGTTTTTAACAACTAATGGCTTGAAGATAACAGTTTCATGAATAAATATTGTACAAAGAATGAACTAACATGTGAAACTATCTAAATTGAATTTTTAATGGCTGAATTATCAGGTTTTCCTACAACAAAGAAGATTTTGCTGAAGCATTTTGATCAGGCAGCTTTTGGGCACCTAGAACACGTGGAAAGTCAAAGGGGTGAGCTGGAATAGTTGCTGAGGTGGCAAGTAAAGAATGTATGAGTCAAAAATTGAGAGTAAATGCAAAAAAGAGGAGACCCACGTTTTTTACCAGGAAGAGGAGTAATATGGTACTTTGAGGGAAAATTTTGGGAAACCTAAAATACACATATAGAGCATCAGTTGAAATTTGAGAGAAAGCAGCCATTTTTGCAAAGAAAAACCAGCAAGAAGAAGAAAAGAAACCTAGAAATCAGCAAGGAAGAAGGAGGACGAAAAAGAGAGCTCAAGCATCATTTCGGATTTGTTCTTTCTTCTATTCATAAACTCCATTTTTATATTTTCTAAGTGATTTCTGAATCTTAATATTATGGGTTGTTTTGATTGTGGATTAATGTTTTATTAACTCAGCCATGAATTAATTTTTATTAACTCAGCCATGAATTGTTGATGAACCCTATGTTATAGTCTAGTAATTTCTTGCACTTTATTTTAGTAAAATCTCTCTTGTTCATTCAAGTGTACTTATATTAATTTCTTGTTGTTGTTTGGCCAGCAATGGCAAGATATTCAGTTATGTCTAATGCTGGAAATATTAAATGTAATGGGAAGAACTTGGAAGACACAAGTCATAATCTAGGTTAGATTATGTTAGTAAGTAACATAGGGATGTGTTATTTTCCTTGTGTAACTTTTGAGAATTAAACTTTGAATTTGCATTCTTAAATCTGGTTTTGCATAGAAATATGTTTAATTAGGTAAGAGAATTAATGTCATAAAATTTAGGAAAGTTTTATGAGTGTTTAATGAATTCTTGTTAACCTGAGAGTTTTGCTAGAATATTGCTGCCGCAATCTGTTCGCAATTTGTTCAGGATGATTAATATAGGGGAAATCAATAATTCAAGTCCATTTTGCAATCCATATATTTCTTTCAATTTTCTTGTTTAGTTCAGTTTTAATTTCAGTATTTCCATCTCTTTTAATATTTTGTTTAGCCTAATACAACTCATTTGATTTTTAGTACTTTTAAGTTGTTTAGTAATTGTTTTGCTTATTTTTCTAATTTGCAATCCCTGTGGAGACTATCTACTTATCATTATATTACTTGTGTGATTACGTGCACTTGCATATTTAAAATCCATCATTAAATTTATCACAACAAGTTTCTGGCATCGTTGCCGAGGATTGGAATTTGAAATTTTTGTAATATCAATTACTTGCAATTTATTTTTCTTTGTTGAGCTGACTTTGTTTTCTTGCTCTTGTGTTTTCTTAGGTGATTTACTTTATGAATGAGCAATAAGACATTGAACTAGCTCCTATTGACCCCAAGATTGAACGTACATTTTGAAGAAGACTAAGGGAACAACGGGCTCAAAATGGCCTTAATATGGCTGAAGAGGTTGAAGGAGTTGAGGGTGCTAATAATGTCACTAATGAGATTGATATGGCTGATGAAAGAGAGAGAGAGAGAGAGAGAGAGAGAGAGCCATAAGTGAGTATGCTGCCCCAATGTTCAATGAGCTCAATTAGGGCTTTGTTAGGCCTGAAATTCAAGCACCCGAATTCGAGTTAAAGCCCGCAATGTTCCAAATGTTGCAAAAAGTGGGTCAATTTAGTGGGCTGCCTACTGAGGATCCTCATCTTCATCTTTGTTCATTCTTGGAGGTGAGCGATTCTTTCAAGCTACAAGGTGTGAGTGAAGAGGCCCTAAGATTGAAATTGTTCCCTTTCTCTTTGAGGGATCGAGCTAGATCTTGGCTAAACACCCTTCCTCCTGACTCAGTGACTACATGGAATGAGTTGGCTAAAAAATTCTTGATGAAGTACTTTCCTCCCACCAAAGATGCCAAGTTTGACAATGAAATCATGTCATTTTAGCAGCTGGAAGATGAATCATTTTGTGAAGCTTGGGAGAGATTCAAGGAGTTATTGAGAAAGTGCCCCCATCATGGGATTCCGCATTGTATAAAAATGGAAACTTTCTATAATGGGCTCAATTCTTCCACTCGCATGGTGTTACATGCTTTAGCTAATGGGGCTATTCTCTCTAAGTCCTACAATGAAGCCTGTGACATTTTGGAGAGGATAACTAGCAACAATTATCAATGGTCCAATGCTAGAGACTCAACAAGTCGAAAAGTGGTAGGTATACTTGAAGTGGATGCGTTAACAGCTTTGATCGCTCAAGTTTCTTCAATGACTAACCTTCTCAAGAACATGAGTTTGGGGGGAATGGTACAACCAGCTGCTATGAGACAAGTTGCAGATGTGTCTTGTGTTTATTGTGATGAGCACACATTCGAGAGTTTCCTTCGAATCCCGCTTCGGTTTGTTATGTGGGGAATCAAAATGCCAACCGTAAAAATCCATATTCAAACTCTTATAATCCAAGGTGGAGGCAGCATCCAAACTTCTCATGGGGGGTCAAGGAGCTAGTTCAAGCGGAGCACCAATGAAAAACAAGCCTACATATCCACCGGGGTTTTCTCAACAAAAACCAAGAGCTCAACCACCTCCTCTTCAAGTGTCTCAATCAAGCTCTTTGGAGAGTTTAATGAAAGAATATATGGCCAAGAATGATGTTGTGATTCAGAGCCAAGCGACATCCTTGAAGAGCTTAGAAATTCAAATGGGGCAGCTAGCTAATGAGCTAAGGAATAGACCAAAAGGCACCTTTCCTAGTGATACTGAAAATCCAATGAGAGATGGTAAAGAGCAATGCAAGGCGATCACATTGAGGAATGGTAAAAATGTGTAGTTGAATGAGGATAATCCTAAGAGAAACAGCAAGCCCACTTCAATCCAAAGTAGTGTGGAAAAGGAAGATAAAGTTGTGAGTTCGAAAATGTCAAATGTTGATCTTGAAGCAATTGCTGCAGCAATTCCTCAGCCAAATGCAACAGAGAAGCCTATGAGCAAGCCACCTCCACCATTTCCTCAACGTTTTCAAAAGCAGCAACAAGATGGTCAATTCCAAAGATTTTGGGATGTTTTGAAGCAACTCCACATCAATATACCTCTAGTGGAAGCTTTGGAACAAATATGGCTAATTATGTGAAATTCTTAAAGGATATTTTGACAAAGAAGAGGAGGCTTGGTGAATTTGAAACGGTTGCTTTGACTAAAGGTTGTAGTGTCATATTGAAGAATAAAATTCCTCCAAAGTTGAAGGATCCGAGCAGTTTCACAATTCCAATTTCTTTTGGGGGACGAGAAGTTGGTAAAACTCTTTGTGATTTGGAAGCTAGTATTAATTTGATGCCCATGTCCATTTTTAAGAAGTTGGGAATTGGAGAAGCAAGGCCAACTAAACTCAACTTGCAATTAGTTGACCGTTCTATAGTGCATCCAGAGGGAAAGATTGAAGACGTCTTAGTACAAGTTGACAAGTTCATTTTTCCGGCGAATTTCATTATTCTTGGCTATGAGGAAGATAGGGAGGTGCCGATTATTTTGGGGAGACCATTTCTTGCCATCGGGAGGACGTTGATAGATGTTGAAAAAGGAGAGCTCACCATTTGAGCTCAAGACGAACAAGTCACATTCAAGGTTTTTAATCCTATATGCTCTCCTAATGAAGTTGAAGATTGTTTGGCAATAACTACTTCTAACTTCAAGTTGATTGAAAAGATGCATGGAAAGTATAACAATGGAGACAAGAAAAAGGTCCCTTTTGAAGAAATTGAGAAAGGTGGGGAGCCATGGATAAGTAAGGAAGAAGAACCATCTCATCCTCCAAAGCTACCGAAGAAAAAGAGACATAGTAGAAAGCCTCAATCACAAATGTTGGAAGTTGGGAATAGAGTGTTTTTCTCAAACTCTCTAGTGAAATCAAGGTGTGATGGTGGGTTCTTAGTGAGCAAGGTGTTTCCCAATGGTGTAGTTGAATTATATGATGAGCGTTTGGGAAGAGCATTTAAGGTAACAAGGAAATGAGAAAAGTTTGGGGGAAGCGAGGTTGAGCAATACCAAACCTCGGTTTTCTTGAAAGATCTTTAAAGAAAAAAAATGAAATTTGGGTTGCTATGGTTTTTGGAGGAATTTTTTTGTAAAGCAACTCACAGAAAGAAAGAATGAAAACGCATTGAAAAAAAATCAATAAAAAAATGAAAATATATATATATATTAGTGCCTTTAGTTATTTTCATTTTAATTTTGTTATGTTAATTTCATTTTATTGTAATGTTGCTTTTGGAGTGGTTTTATGTGTGTTTTTTTGCTTCAGGTGTTAAGAAAGCAAGCAAATAGTGTTTTGGAAATAATTTTGGGGTGTGATGGTTTTGCGAAATGTTTGCTTCAGCAAACAGGGAGCAAAAATTTCCAAAAAAATGGAGGAGTTAGGTCAAATTTTGGTTGTTGAAGCAAAACTTAGGCATAATGGTGGCAATTTGGGCAGGCATAAGTCAGGAGTGTGGTTCATTCAGAAAAAAAGTATATATATATACATAATACTACATATATATACAAAAAACAAAAAATATATATAGTAATATATGTATATATATACATAAATATATATAATATAAATACTTATATATTACTAAATCTAGATATTATATATATATCCATAAAATAATCCCTATATGTAAGAAAAAAAAATACCCATGAACCCGAGTCCCCTATTCCCATTCAATAGCCTACATCGCATCAACCCTCCTCCATAGTCGCCATCATCTCCTCCCGTCACCCCCAACCCTCACAAGCCACCATATCCAAATCCAGCCATAGTCCCCTGCAACTCAGCACCACAAAGAAGCTGGGTTTCACTAGCCATATCTTCTCACAACCCAGATTTGCTCAAGCACCTCCAAGCCACAGCCAAGAGTACACCAAAGCAAGCCTTGGCACAATGCAAAATTCACCCATACTATGAGTTTCCCTATGATTTTTGGAAATTTCACACAACTTTATACACACCATTCGCTGAATATCCTCATGGGTCACTGCTTCATTTTCTGTTGCCTGGGTACTTTGTAATTGTGCCTCTATCGTAAATTCTTTTGGAAGTTTGGAGATTGTTATTTTGATCAATTTCAGGTTATGTTTTTGTGTTTATTAGAGGCATTGAGCAGGTTTTGTTTGTTGTGGTCCCTTTGTGCCTAGTGCCAATTTTTCCCAAAATCTACCCCACCATCACTTACCCCATAACCAGCCAAAAAGAAATCCTCCCCAAGTTCTATACCACCACCAGCCAAATCCGCATCAAGTGCACCTCGCCTTCTGTGAGCTCCGCCCTTCTGCAAGAAACCCGATCCTGTCATGCCCATAAATCCCCGAGAGAATCTAGCTCAGAAAGAGAGAATCCCAGGAGCTCTATGCACATCATCGAGAAATCTCCATCTGCAACTAGTTGCAGCTCACCCAAGCACCGAGTGACCCAGCTGCGCATCCCTTGACCAGAGCCTGCATATTTTTTGAATGTGCCTGCAAAAATCGAGAAATTTGATTTTGTTTATGTCTGTTTCTTTGTATTCTATGTTTTAGGCATAGTTCTTACTTATTGGTAATTTTTTGTGTTGTGTTATACTTTGGTCTAAAGTGTTGATAATGAATTTTGTGTTTTGTGTACTGGGTGCTCTGTGTTGTACTTAGTTATGTTTCTTTGGTGATTTTTGTGTAGTGGGCACCAAAGTTTGAGTCATTTGCCTTGTGTTTTGTTGTAGGAAGATACTTTGTTAGTATATTTATCTTTGTTCCATTTTTAGTTTGTCTTTTTCTTGTTGTGTTGTCGCTCTTTTAAGGATATTCATTGTCTTGGTTAGTGTTTAACTATGGGGCTCGATGATGTTCTAAATTTTTTTTTACAAAAATATAATAAATCTAAGTTGAAGCTGAATGTCTTTCTTCCTTAAGTTTTAAACTAAATTCTTTGAGTGTGAATGTTGCTAGCAATTGATTGATGCGAGTGTTTCTCTTTTTAGTATGTGCATAGCTTAATTAAACAATTTTGAGACCCTAGAAAGAGCTAGTTTCTTGTGAGAGCTTAAGTTTCTAGAATTACTTAGTGATTTTCCTTGAGGAGAAATCCTAGACAATACCACACCGATGACGTAATTTAGGCCATCTTTGGACTGTTTGATCCTGTGAAGCCTACCTTGTATGAATTTTTATCCCTAGTCACCCCATTGAGCTTAAGTGTCATTTTTCTTTCTTATCCACTCATTAGCTTAGCTTTACATATATATAGTCACCTTTTTTTCACCACATCCTTTAGCACCTTAATCTTTATAGGATTTATTTGTTGTGCATTTTGGGGGGTTGAGTTGAGTTGAGTGTGAGAGAAAAAATTGGGTGAGCGTTTTCCTTTTCTTCTTTTGCTTGTTTTCACCATTGGAAACAATGTTGATTTTAAGTTTGGGGGAGAGTGTGTTCTCAATTTTCTTGTTCTCTTGCCATCTAGTTGTTAATCTTCATTCTAAAAAAAAATAATTAAAGAGTGCACTCCCTTGCATCAAAGAATCTAAAAAAAAAAGAAAAAAAATTAGAAAAGAAAAAAGTATGTATGTTTGGTAATAATTTTGGGGGTGTAACTCTTCAAATAAAGGAAAAGTTGTTGTAGTTTTTGTCTTTGTATGTTAGTAATAAAGGCTAGTGGC
This sequence comes from Humulus lupulus, assembly GCF_963169125.1. Lineage (NCBI taxonomy): Eukaryota > Viridiplantae > Streptophyta > Magnoliopsida > Rosales > Cannabaceae > Humulus > Humulus lupulus. The sequence continues at coordinate 40,254,253 of NC_084797.1, read as the reverse complement.
AAGATTTATATTGTGTTGTGGGATTTTCTTCAGGGGAAATTAACGTGTGCATTTATGTATTTAGGTCCTAGAAATATTGAGGTGCTTAGGGTGATTTGAGCCAAAATTTATCTCTCTTATCATACCTTCACCCTAGCCTATCATTACAAGCCTGATAAAGTCCTATTGATCTTTGGTGTGGTGTTTGTTTACATTGGTGGAGAGGAAATTAATAAGTAATTTATGGAGCATTTTTTAAGCATGAGGACCAAGGTGTAGCTTGATTTTTGGTGATTGAAGATGTTTAGGAAGAGCTACATGCACTAAAGGGTGAAACACTTGATTCAAATTTTGGCAGCAACATTAATTCTTGAAGAATTTGGTTTAAAACTTGTGAAAGATTGAAATTCAGCTTCACTTATTCAAAATAAAATTTCCCAAGAGGCTTCCCCTTTCTACCATTAGCATAGCAAAGTTTGTCCACTGTTGTTGTGTTTTGTTTTTGTTATTTCCTTGTCTTCTGTTGTTTAGTTTGTGCCCTTTGTGTCTTTTTGTTATTTGTGTTTTGTTTTTAGAGTCATCACTCGAGGACGAGTAATGTCGTAAGTTTGAGGGTGTGATAACTCTTGACTAAAGAGTTATTTCATGTGCTTTTGAGCTTATAATTGTGAAAAAATCTTGGGTGATGTTAGTTTATTTTTAGCTTTTGTAGCTAACTTTGGTGTTTTTATGATCTTAGTTAAGTTTAGTTATTTTTGTAGTTTTTAATAGCTCATGGGCTGAAGATAATAGTTTCAAGAATAAATATTGTACAAAGACTGAACTAACATGTGAAACTATCTAAATTGAATTTTTGATGGTTGAATTATCAGGTTTTGCTGCAGCAAAGCAGATTTTGTTGAAGCATTTTGATTAGGTAGCTTTTGGACACGTAGAACACGTGAAAATTCAAAGGGGTGAGCTGGAATAATGGTTGAGATGGCAAGTCAGATTTTGCTGAAGCATTTTGATCAGGCAGCTTTTGGGCATGTAGAACACGTGAAAAGTCAAAGGGGTGAGCTGGAATAGTGGCTGAGATGGCATGTACATAATGTATGAGTCAAAAATTAAGAGTAAATGACAAAAAGAGATGACCCACGTTTTTTACCTAGAAGAGGGGTAATATGGTACTTTGAGGGAAAAATTTAGGAAACCTAGAATACACATATGGAGGATCAGCCAAAATTTGAGAGAAGGCAGCCATTTTTGGAAAGAAAAACCAGCAAGAAGAAGAAAAGAAACCTGAAAATCAGCAAGGAAGAAGGAGGACGAAAAAGAGAGCTCAAGCATCATTTTGGATTTGTTCTTTCTTCTATTCCTAAACTCCATTTTTATATTCTCTACGTGATTTCTGAATCTGAATATTATGGGCTGTTTTGATTGTGGATTAATTTTTATTAACTCTGCCATGAACTAATTTTTAGGTGGCTTGAATTGTTGATGAACCCTATGTTATAGTCTAGTAATTTCTTGCACTTTATTTTAGTAAAATCTCTCTTGTTCATTTAAGTGTGCTTATATTAATTTCTTGTTGTTGTTCGGCCATCAATGGCAAGATATTCAATTATGTTTAATGCTGGAAAGATTAAATGTAATTGGAAGAACTTGGAATGACACAAGTCATAATCTAGGTTAGAATATGTTAGTAAGTAACATAGGGATGTGTTATTTTCCTTGTGTAATTTTTGAGAATTAAACTTTGAATTTGCATTCTTAAATCTGGTTTTGCATAGGAATATGTTTAATTAGGTAAAAAAAATTAATGTCATAAAATTTGAGAAAGTTTTATGAGTGTTTAATGAATTCTTGTTAACCTGAGAGTTTTGCTAGAATATTGCTGCCTCAATCTGTTCGCAATTTGTTCAGAATGATTAATATAGGAGAAATCAATAATTCAAGTCCATTTTGCAATCCATATATTTCATTAAATTTTCTTGTTTAGTTCAGTTTTAATTTTAGTATTTCCATCTCTTTTAATATTTTGTTTAGCCTAAAAACAACCCATTTTATTTTTAGTACTTTTAAGTTGTTTAGTAATTGTTTTGCTTATTTTTCTAATTTGCAATCCCTGTGGAGACGATCTACTTATCATTATATTACTAATGTGATTATGTGCACTTGCGTATTTAATATCCATTATTAAATTTATCACAACAATAGGTCAAGGCTCCATCCATTCTTAACTGAAAACATAATGGCTAAAAGTTAGCTATAAACATAAACATAGACATAATAAACATGAACACTTACATTGGCGGTTAGATTCGGAGCTTGTGCGTGTGTATCAAAGAGAACTTCATGCATATGAACAGTTGCTCTAATACCAACTGTAATTACCCGACTATTTGTAAGACCTCAGACCATTAAAACTACAAAACATAACTACTAATTTGAATACATATATAAGAAATAACATAACTTTATTTTAAACTCAAAATATTGTGCTAAATACAAAATATGGTATGGGATCTCATTGTTATAAAACATAAACATAAACTTTAAATCAATGGTTTAAAATACTAAGTGCAGAAATACATTAAAACATAAATTTAAAAACTTTAAACAACATCATCCTCGATCTTCCAACTATCCATTAAATCCATTCGTCCTCAACACACATGCCAAGCTGCCACGAATTCTTCCCGCCTTCCATGTTCATTTTCCTGCATCATTCTAAAAAGAAAGGAATGAGCTTAATGTCCAGCAAGGAAAATCTACTAACAACATATATCATAAATCATAAACATAAGACTATATCCTAAACATATACTATAAAACATATGACTATAAAAACGTATATCTTATAGGACTACAATATTAAGGGCCATTAACTCATTAACATGGTATGTGATAAAACCATTTAGGTCCTCAGTCTACTAATCGTGGTAGATTTGATCACAACTATTGTATATGTTAACCCATCTAGGTCCTCTGTCTACTAATCAAGGTAGGGTAAATCATAACTCTAAACCATGAAAATGATAAAAATTCTTGGGGCTTGCTATCTAAGCAAGTCATATGCCCAGGGACTACAAAACATATTTATAGATATACATATCATAACATAAACATATAAACACATATAATCTAACCTATTTTCCTTACCAAAAACCGGGATATGGAGACAAGAATGGGATTTTTGAACACTCCTAAAACCAATAGTAACAATCGTGAGTTTCCAAAGAAAGGAGATGAAAAGAGAACTAAACCATCCAAGTATAAACTTACCGAAAACCTTAAGTTTCAAGAAACCTAAACACCTAATCAAGAATCATAAACAAGAGTTAGGATCTGAAAGAAAATAAAAGAAAACTAAAGAACCATGAAGAACTGAACTTAAGGATAGGAATACTTTGAATGAACTATGACTTGATCTACACCACAATACCAAAATAACACTATATCTTACTTACCAAGTGTTTAGAAAATCTTAGATTGGAAAAGCTTTTATCCCAAAACCCAAGTGTTTCTCTCTATAGTAATCTTAGCAGCTTCGAGGCTCTGAACAATGCTTAAAGAATGAAGGAAATGGCTGAGTACTAGGTCCTATTTATAGAGTTCAAGGAGTGAAACTAACCCCTTTTAATTTGAATAAATAAATGAATATAAAATAAAGTAGATTTGAATTTTCGTTCAACAGATGCCCAGAACTCGGTGAAAATCGTTCAAAGGCAGGTCCAAGTGGTTAAGGTTGTTTTTAAATTTATAATCCTCAAGCTTCCCAAATATACATGCCAGGGGCGATATATTACCTACCCTGGGCAATATATTGCCTAGACCTATATCCCGAGCCCCGTTCGTTCGTTTGTGCGAAGTCGACGTGTTTTCCATGTCTCCCGTTGGCGATATATCAGCCCATATAGCAATGATATATCGGCATACGTTGATATATCAAACACGTATTTGCACTTTTCCAGCATAATTTGAACTGATTAAACCGCTTTGACTAAGTCAAAACGTGATCCTAACAGTTGCTGGAAGGTTCTAGAGCTTCTAGATTTTTCTTTTAATTAATCGATTTATCAAAAATACTTAAATCGTCAATAAACATGATTATGACAAGTGCACATTCTTAATAATTATTTCTAAACCTTAGGTTATAATAAATAATATTTCTAAGACCAGCAATATTAATCAAACCTTATGTTATAATTAATATTTCTATACTATAGGTTAAACTTATAAAATCCATAACTGTTGCTATGAGTTTCTAACTAAGTCCCGGCTTAAACCAAAATCCATGGAAACTAACATACTACAAACTAATACTAGCTACTAATACTAGTATCTAGCTAAGTAAAATTCTGGGACACTACAAGCACGCTGAGTGCTGGTTGAAAAGCATTGACTAATGAGTCAAGGACGACCTTAGCACGTTGAGTGCTAGTAAAATAGCATTGACTTATGAGTCAAGGACGACAATAGCGCACTGAGCATTGGTTGATATGGTTATGGCTAATTAAGAGCGTGATATACACTTGTCCGACCTATTGGTCATGGAGAAATCCAGCGCCAGGTACATTGGGCCAGCTCTAAGGCTGGTTATACAGAGGATAAGGAAATGGGCCTCAGGGTGACTGATATCACCCAATAAACTCCTAAGCGGTCGCAGTAGTAATCGGGCTATGTTGCATCCACAGAAAGGTAAAATACAAGTAAAAAGAAAGATTAGTAAATTAGAAATAATAAACTTTGAAATAATGTAACTTTGAAAAAGAATATATATTTTGTAAAAGACTAAGTAAACAAAATTGAGGAATTAGAATCAGAGAGAAAACATGGAAGGCATAAGTTTCATTCATGCAACATATATACATTTTAATAAAATTGATTCATTCTACTCAACTATAATTCTACACCTGTCATTATAGTTGGAAAATATATATAATAAAGCTCACCTCAAAATATGTTCTTAATTAAATTATACTAACTTCTCATTTTAAAAGCTTATCATATTATATACCTTACAACGACAAAATACCAATGGTAGAATGCAGTAAAAAGCATATAATATAACAAATATCCTAAATCAAATTAAGAGCCTAAATTACATAAGAAGAGCATGACTAGACTTATGTAAAAGACATTAATAAATTTAGAATAAAAATTAGAAGAAAATAAATTTAATTGTAACAAATATATAGAAATGAAGAACAAAATAAAGAATCAATATATTAAAAATATAATGTGAAACATGAACTTCTCTCTAGCCTTTCAACAAGAGAATTTAGCCTAAAATAGGCATTGTTTTCACTCAAAGAAATGTAAAAGAAATGAAAGAAAAATAAGAAAAATAATGTTTTTCTCTCTTAACTATACTCTCCACACTTAATTCCACAATCAGATGATTTTTTCCTCCATTTAGCTCTCTATTTTTAGTGGAAATAGGACCCAAAATGTGTAAAATCGTGTACAAAGTAGTGTGGCTACAAAAACTGATGCAAAATGAGACAAGTGGGACACGTGTTGGGCTAAGATTGGGTTTGGAAAGATGTTGCTGGTGGAGTGGGGAATAAGGGGGGCGATGTGGCGTGTGTTGGTTGGCTCGATAGTGGAGTGGCAGCAGTGTTGTTGGGGCATGGGGAGCAGCTGCCAGGCAATGGGACGCGTGGCAGGCTCAGATTAGCTCCGTAGGGTGGCGCGTAAGGAGGTGGCAGGTGTGGCAGGCGCGCGTCAGGTGGCACGTGTGGCAGGGTCAGGGACACGTGACAGCTACTGGAAGAATGGCTCGACTCGGCTTGCTGGGCTGCTAGCACGGCTTGGCTCGCTTGGCTGCAGAAGACTTTGGGCCTGGGCTCCGTTTTGGGCTTAATTTTTTAGAAAATGCCATTATTTTCATGATTTCTTCAATTTTAATTCTTTCTTTCTTCTTTCTTCTTTCTTCTTTCTTTTTCTTTGTGTCAAAATACATTTTATTGCCTGAAATTTTAAACACAAATTAAATTAAAATTAATATTTTCAACTATAAAATATATGACAATAAATCCAGGAAAATATTAATTAAAACTAAATTAATTTTAAACTTTAAGACTAATAAAATGAGACTTTTGAATATTAATCACTACCCCCAACCAGCTTATTGCTAATCTCTTGTAATTCAAGTGAAATAATAAATGTCAACATAATATATTTTAGGTCAAAAATTATAAAAGAACTTAAGTATTAACACAAAATGTTAGTAACAAGTCAACAAGAGTTATCAAAATTACTTTGAATAAATCTTGAGTAGTGAGTGTGTGCACCAAACTTGAACCTTCTTACCGCAAAACATAGCACATTAAGCCTTCGAAATTATGCCAAGTTAAAGTCTAACCTCTCATGTAATTGAAAATATTTAAAGTTAAGAATTTCGCTCATGGAGTTGAAAATAAAGAAGTAAACACTCATCAAATGGATATATATTTAGGACAAACTTTTAAATAATCATTGAAACGAAGATGGGAAATAAACTATTTGGATAACCACCATAAAGAGTACCACAAAACCAGTTTTTCAGGAATTCTAAGTTAAATAGACAATCTTTACATTTATTCTAAGAGCCATAAAATAAAACATGAAATTAATAATCACACTGTTTTTAACACAAGAGACAACATTATTGAAAATGATAGAACTATTGCTCTTGTGTTTTATATATAAATATTTTTTTTTCTTTTTCTCTTTCTCTTTTTTTCATCTTTTTTTTTTATGAAGAACATAATAAAAGGCTCTCTAATAAGATTTGTCTATAGAAAATATTATCCCTAAAACATCATCAATTCATACCACAATACATTTTCCAAATAATTATAACCATTTCTAAGAATCAATAAAAAAAAATTAAGTTGTTTTCTCAACTCTCACCTCTCACAGAAAAAAATGAATTCTTAAACATGGAAAATTTCTAAGAAAATATGTGCTAACAACCATCTTACCACAATGTTTGGCATGTGCATTAGGTAACTCTAGAGAAACTCTTAGTAATACAGATAATAAAAATTGACTCAAAAGTAACATTTTGCAAGAATAAATAAGTAATTAAAAAAAAATTGACCGTGAAAATGTTAATATGAGAAAAATCAACATGAGCGTGCATGAATATGCTCACCACCCCCAACAAAAATTAGACAGTGTCCTCAATGTCGCAATATATAATAAATGTAAAAGAACAGGGAAAGAGAACACCTGGATAGCGAGCATTGAGTGAATATTGATTCTCTAAAACATGAAAAACTGAAAACACAAAATGATAACAAATAAAAATGACAAAAGGGAAATAAACAGAAAACAAACCTATGTAATAACAGTTTGGAACACTACTCAGACTTGGTAAACCAGTTCCACGAGAGTGACTTCTTCAAGTTGGGTCACCCTCTCTATGTAATGTTTCAGTCATTGGCCATTTACTTTGAATTCTCTCCCATCTGTTGGGTCTGTAACCTCAACAGCACCGTTGGGAAAGACAGATTTAACAACATATGGGCCAGTCCAACTTGATCTCAGCTTTCCAAGGTGGATATGCAGACGAGAGTCATAAAGATGCACTTGTTGGTTTGGCTCAAATTCTTTTCTTAGGATTTGCCTGTCATGGACCACTTTCATTTTAGCCTTGTAGATCCTAGCATCGTTCCTTAACTCTTCAATTTCTAACAACTGAAGCTTACGATTGAGTCATGCCGCCTTAAGATCAAAATTTAGGCTTTTAACTGCCTAATAAGCTTTGTGTTCCAGTTCAACAGGAAGGTGGCAGGCTTTACCATAGATTAGCCTATAAGGAGACATACCAAGCTGAGTTTTGTAAGCATTGTGGTATGCCCAGAGAGCATCGAGAAGTCGTGAGGACCAATCTTTGCAGTCAGGATTAATCGTCTTTTCTATGGTTTGCTTAATTTCTCAGTTGGCTAACTCAGCTTGTCCATTTTTATATGGGTGATAAGGAAATGCAACCTTATGAATTACACCATATTTTTGCATTAAGGTCTTGAAAGAATAGTTGCAAAAATGGGTGCCTTGATCACTTATGATAGTGTGTGGTGTGCCAAACCTAGATAGCACATTTTCCTTTAAGAATTTCACAATAGTTGTGTTATCATTATTTCGACAAGGCACAGCTTCCACCCATTTTGAGACATAGTCTATTGCGAGGAGAATGTAAAGGTATCTAGAAGAAGGTGGAAATGGTCTCATAAAGTCTATCCCCCAATAATCGAATATTTTTATTACAAGAATTGGGTTTAATGGCATCATATGTCGCTGGGACAAAGCCCGTAATTTCTGACACCTTTCACATGATCGATAGAAATTGTTAGTGCCTTTGAACAAAGTGGGCTAATAAAGACCACATTGTAAGATTTTTGCAGTAGTCTTTTTTATAGAAAAATAACCACCACGAGCTTCATTATGGCAAAATTTCAGGACACTAAAAATTTCATCAACTGGAATGCAACGTCTCATAATTTGGTCAAGGCAATACTTGAAAAGATATGGATTGTCCTAATAGAAGTTACGAACCTCAACCAAAAATTTACATTTATCTTGTGCACTCCATGTAGTTGGAAGTTCTTCAGTCACTAAGTAATTAACTATATGAGAGTACCATGGCAACTTAGTGACTGCAAAGAGATGTTAGTCATCTTGAATGGCTGGGCCATCAGCGGAATCAGAAAATTCAAGACGAGATAAGTGATCCGCTACCAGTTTTTCAACTCCTTTCTTATTCTTTCTGGTCAGATCAAATTCCTGTAACAGAAGGATCCACCTAATTAAACGCGCCTTAGCATCCTTTTTGGAAATGAGGTATTTTAAGGCGGAATGGTCCGTAAAGACTATGATAGGTGGACCAATCAGGTAGGAACGAAACTTGTCAAGTGTGAATACTACAGCAAGTAACTCCTTTTCAGTGGTAGATAGTTCATCTGAGCACTGTTAAGAGTTCTACTTTCATAATAGACAACGAAGGGCTTTCCTTCCCTTCTTTGACCTAAGACGGCCCCTATAGCATAATTGCTAGCATCACACATGACTTCAAACGGTAAGTTCCAATCTGGTGGCTGAATGATAGGGGTGGAAGTGAGTTTTGCAATGAGCATTCAGAAAGATTCCTCACACTCAAGTGTCCAACTGAACACAACATCTTTTGCTAGGAGGTTTGACAAAGAGCGAGCAATTGTCGAGAAATTTTGTATGAACCTCCTATAGAATCCTGCATGCCCAAGAAAAGCTTGAATGTCTTTAACAGTCTTGGGGGTGGGCAGCTTTGATATGAGTTCAATCTTTGATTGATCAACCTCAATTGCTCATTCCGACATGACATGCCCCAAGACTATGCCTAATGGCACCATGAAATGACACTTTTCCCAGTTGAGTACCAAGCCTTTCTCTTTGCAACATTTAAGCACAGACTCTAAATTGAGAAGACTTGATTCAAAGGAATCTCCAAACACTGTCAAATCATCCATGAATACTTCCATACATTTCTCGATCATGTCACTAAATATGCTCATCATGCATCGTTGGAAAGTGGTTGGAGCATTGCACAGGCCAAATGGCATACGTCGGAAGGCAAAAGTACCAAAAGGACAAGTGAATGTGGTCTTATCCTGATCTTTTAGAGCAATCTCGATTTGGTAATACCCTGAATAACCATTGAGAAAACTATAGAAAGGATTACCCGCCACACGTTCCAATATTTGATCGATGAATGGAAGTGGGAAATGGTCTTTGCAGGTGGCTGCATTTAATTTTCTATAATCAATGCACTTGCGCCACCTAGTTATGACCTTGGTAGGAACAGGTTACCCTTTTTCATTTTGTACCACTGTTACCCCTGATTTCTTGGGAACAACTTGAGTTGGGCTAACCCATTTACTGTCAGGAACATGATAGATTATTCCAGAATCAAGAAGTTTCAAGACTTCAGTCTTAACTACTTCCTTCAACGTTGGGTTCAATCTTCTTTGAGTGTCACGACATGGTATGGCCCCGTCTTCCAATTGAATGTGATGGGAGAAAAATTAAAGGACTAATACCTTTGATGTTAGCTATCATCCATCCTAATGCATAACTTTGTTCTTGCAACACATTGATGAGTTGGTGCTCTTGTGTGGCATTGATCTTGGAGGATATTATGACAGGAAAAGTGTTGTCAGCTCCCAGGAATACATGCTTAAGACCCTCGAGAAGTTGGGACAACTTTGGTTGAGGAGCTTTTTCAATGGAGGGTTTTGGTGCTTCTTGATCTTGAGGGAGTTCCTCAAAGATTGGATTCCAAAACATGGTTCTTCTAGCCTGTGAGTGTTTGAAGATTTCAGGATTGATTTTAGACTCATCGGGCTCAAAACTTTTGGAAATTTGGAAGAGGTGATTAAAATGATTAGATGTGTATTTCGCTTCGACCTCTTCCAAAATAAGTGTATCAATCATATACGATTGGAAACACTCATCGTTATTAGGTGGTTGTTTGCCGATGTGGAAAACATTCACTTCTAGAGTCATGTTCCCGAAAGAGATTTTCATGAGACCATTCCTACAGTTAATGAGTGCATTTGTTGTTGCGAGGAAAGGTCTACCGAGAATGATGGGAATTTTGGATTCTATACTCACTTCAGATTGAGTGTCCAAGATGAGAAAATCAATAGGGTAATAGAATTTTTCAATTTGAATCATAACGTCTTCTACTATTCCCTGAGGTTTCTTAACTGATCGATTGGCTAGTTGTAGCTCCACAAATGTGGGCTTGAGTTCTCCTAGACGTAATTGCAAGTATATTGAATATGGCATGAGATTTACACTTACTCCTAAGTTTAGAAGGGCTTGACCAAATTCTTGTTCCCCAATTTGGCATGAGATGGTGGGACAACCAGGATCTTTGTACTTAGGCGGTGTTTTGCAGTCAATTACCGCGCTAGCTTGTTCTGCCAAGAATGCAGTTTTCTTGACATGGTGCTTTCTTTTAATTGTGCACAAATTCTTGATAACCTTGGCATAAGCTGGCACTTTTTTTATCGCATGCAACAATGGCAAGTTGATCTTCACTTCTGTTAAAAGGTCTAGGATTTCACCATGTTTTTTCAGTACCTTTCTAGTGGATTTCAAAGCTTGAGGAAAGGGTGCCTTTACTGGAATGCCTATTGGCATATCATTATCTGGAGCGGGCATTGATGTACTCGTTGTCTTAGTTAACAGTGAAATCGTACTTTGACCACTTCAAGTAGAGATGGCATTAACCTCTTTGAAATTTGTATCTGGAGAGGAGGAGGTTTGTGCCATGTGTTGCTCTTTTTGATGGATTAAAGGTTGAGCAGGAAGTCTACCATGCTCTTAAATTGCCAAAGTAGTGTTTAGCTTTTCCATTTCGATTTTTATGTCTTTCATTTCCTCTATCATTTAAGTGAAACAAGATTTGAGCTCTTGAGTTGAGGCTATTTGTGTTTGCGCAAGAATTTGCAAAGTATTCTCAAGAGAATTACTTGACTGCTTGTTACTTTGAGGAGCAATGTATGCTTTTGGCGGTTGTTGTTGCTCAGGCCTCCATTGGCTCCCAGATGCTTGCTTTGAGTCCTTCCAGCTGAAAATTGGATGGTTGCGCCATCTAGGATTGTAAGTGTTTGAGAAAGGGTTATAAGGCTTCTTGTAATCCCCTAAAGAATTACATTGTTCCTTATTTCCTTTTCTTAACTCACCAAGAGTTGGGCACTCTTGTGGTTGATGTTCCGCCCCTCCATAAATGAAGCATGGATCTCGTGTCTCTACCTTTGTAGCCATGTGGATTCCTCTACCTTCTCGAGATTTTAAAGCCTCAAATTGTTGTCTCAATGATTCAATTTGGCTATTGACGTTGTCATATTTCCTTAATTGGTAGATTCCAGTTGATCGTGGCTTGTCCATAAGACTCACTCCATTCCATGTGTAGGACTTCTTAGTGAGATCGTCGAGGTACTCAAAAGATTCATCGGGATCTTTTTGAAGGAATTTTCCATTGCACATCATTTGTACGAATTGTCTTTGTCCGGTTGTGATACCGTCATAGAAATAGCTGATCAGACGCTAGCTTTCGTATCCATGATGTGGGCATTGATTTATCAAATCTCTATACCTCTCCCAGACCTGATGGAAAGTTTCATGGTCTTTCTGGATGAAGGTAGAGATTTTCCTCTTAAGGCTGCTAGTCTTATGGGGTGGAAAATATTTTCCAAACAATTCTTTTGTCATTTCGTCCCATGGTCCGATAGATCTAGGCCTTAAGGAATACTGTTAGATTAGCTTATACAGGATCTTTATTTATTTTCATGTATATCTAATATTAAACAAATTAATATGAGATAGTCTAAAACATGTTTCTAAAATTGAATTCAAAGAGAAACAAAGAATAGAATACTTACAATATACGCGGCGAAATGAAAGAGTCCTTCCTTCAGTTTCTCTAACTCTTGTATCCTCTCTGTCGTAGAGTATTATCAAGAAACTGAACCGATCTTATATTTTCTTCACAATCTTTCAATGTATCCTTAGAACCACCTAGACTAGTGTGGGCAATTCTCAACACATGAGATAGATATAGAGAGAAGAAGAGAAAATAACAAAGAGGCTTAGAAAAGGACTTGTGTTTAGAGAGAATCTAAAACTATCAGAAAATCTGACTTGTGACTTATGTTTTTACTTCTCTCTAAGCACTCCTTTTATAGACTCAATAAGACCATTTAATTTAATTAAAAAATCAATAAAATAATATAATTTTAAAGTCGTAGGTCGAAATTATCATGAGCTTTAGGCCCATGAAATTTCCCATTTGATTATAAGCCCATTGGACTTAAAATCAAGGCCTGTATTATTTTCAATCGATTTAATTAATTAATAATTATTTAAATCCTTTATTAAATTAATTATTTATATTTTGAACCTTGATTTAAACTTATTTATTAATTTAGATACCAATTTATTTTAATTAATAAATCTGCCATAATTTCTCTTTTCTTCTCAAAATTACACAACTCTGTGAAACTATCCAAAATTGACCTGGTCAACTTTGATAATTCTAATTGATGATTAAATCAATTAATTGAGACTATCTAGATGATTTTATCCAAGGTACAATGGGGACCATGGGCCTATGAAATCAAGCTCCAATAAGTTATCATAAATCTAACAAATAAATTTACTAACTTATTAATTCCTCGTGACTCCACTATAGACTCGGAATTACACTCTTGAATTCATAGAACGCTCTATAACAAATATAGATACGCTATTAATTATCCATTGTTACAACAATAATTGTCACTCAATCGTCTATAGATGGCCTACAATGAGATAGGACTAAAATACCGTTTTACCCCTCATTGTATTTTATCCTTAAAACACTTAGTTCCTTGTAAATGATATTTCAGTAAACTAATTAAATTACTAAAATGAGATCTCTATCATTTAACACCTTGAACCAAACTAAAAGGAAACCATCGTTTCACTTCTTCATCAGAAGCTATAGATGTTCATATCTATGATTAAAACTCCCACACAATTATACTACCGCGTTCCCAAGATGTAAGCACGGGCTAGTCCGTAGGGTAAGCTGGTAACGAACAAGTCAAAGAACTCAAATAATACAATCAGTTAGAATACTAACCACTCAGAATTGAGATTGAATTGATCTATGGTCAACTATATGATATGACTAGAATAGATAATAACGGTATGTTTATTTATCTTATCAACTGTCAATATCGGTCCTGTCCGATGTAACAAATACATCCGATCTTATCTACTTTGCTAATGTTCTGGAAAGAACATAACACTGTAATGTGTAAGTAGATCATATTGTAGATTGGTAAGTTAGTGTAAATCCTGTGCACTGACTAATCTTAGGACTAACTTATTTTGAACATATAATCATATTTATATTCCACTGTGATGACGTCACTATAAATAAGATTAGCTATATGCTCAGGATTTAATAGAAGTTTATATTAAACAAATAATCATGAAAATAAAACATGTGAGAAAAGTGATTGACCAAGTCAAAAAATGATTTATATTCTTTTATTGATAATAAAATGAGATTACAAAGAATTTGAGTTTTAATTAGGGCATAAAACCCCAACAAATACAACCAGCTTTTTGCTTTGTCTTTGAGAGAGAAAGGAAAAAATTTCAATCTCACAATGTTGGTGGCATCAACTCAATTGTTGAATGTAGCCACCACCTCTTCGAATTCTCGTATATGCACGTATGGACTCTCATTTTCCAACACATGGAAGGTTGGTAAGAGGTTAATCATGTCGGGTTTGAAATTGAAATTTGGCATATTGTTGGGATATATTATGCATGAAGGTGTGGCTGTACGCGTAGGATGTACATAATCCTATAGCGTTCTTGGTTGGACTTCATCTTGATGAGCCATCATGGGTAGTTTAGGAAGTCTTAGTGAATCGGGTGAATTTGACCGAATGGAAGAAAATGATGAACTAGGAGAGTTTTCTAAAGCTTCTACTTGTTGTCTCATGAATCTCCCTAGTGCGTGTCAATTTTGTGGCATAAATTTTTGTTATTATTATATATATATATATTTATTTTGTAAGTATTATAAGCGCGAGTGTGTAATAGTGTAATAAGTATACCCCAAAAAATTTCCCAAACCAATTGGGAAGGCTGCCAAGGTACCACTTTAGGCCCAAGAGCTTTTCTAGAACTCCCCGAGGTTCTTAGAAAAGGTTGTAGGGTAACACTAACATAGACCTTATTTAAGAACCAATTTTTCTGAGACAGAACAAGTTTGGTTTTTACTGATTTCCAAAATTATACAAATGTTCTCAATACTTTTTTTAATGATTTAAATTTTTATGCTTTTTTTTCTGAAAAAGAACTAAATCTTGAAAATAAAATTCTAAACCTAAAAGTAAAATGAATAAATAAAAAAAAATTTACTAAGGAAAAATAATAAAAGAGAAATTAAAAAAATTATACTACCTTTTTTTTTAAATTGAAAAAAATTAATTTACTATGCAAACCTATAATTGTAGAATTACCTCCCCGGCAACGGTGCCAAAAATTGATATCGCCCAATAAACTCATAAGTGGTCGCAATAGTAATCGGGCTATGTCATATCCACAGAGAGATAAAATACAAGTAAAAAGAAAGATTAGTAAATTAGAAATAATGTAACTTTGAAAAAGAATATATATTTTTTAAAACACTAAATAAACAAAATTCAGGAATTAGAATCAGAGAGAAAATATGGAAGGCATAAGTTTCATTCATGCAACATATATACATTTTAATAAAATTGATTCATTCTACTTAACTATAATTCTACACCATTAATTATAGTTGGAAAATATATATAATAAAACTCACCTCAAAATATGTTCTTAACTAAATTATACTAACTTCTAATTTTAAAAACTTATCATATTATATACCTTAGAGCGACAAAATATCAATGGAATAATGCAGTAAAAAGCATATAATATAACAAATATCCTAAATCAAATCAAGAGCCTAAATTACATAAGAAGAGCATGACTAGACTTGTGTAAAAGACACTAATAAATTTAAGATAAAAATTAGAAGAAAATAAATTTAATTGTAACAAAGATATAGAAATGAAGAACAAAATAAAGAATCAATATATTAAAAATATAATGTGAAACATGAACTTCTCTCTAGCCTTTCCACAAGAGAATTTAGCCTAAAATAGGCATTGTTTTCACTCAAAGAAATGTAAAAGAAATGAAACAAAAATAAGAAAAAGAATATTTTTCTCTCTAACTATACTCTCCACACTTAATTCCACAATCTGAAAATTTTTCCCTCCATTTGGCTCTCTCTTTATAGTGGAAATAGGACCCAAAATGTGTAAAATCATGTAGAAAATAGTGGGAAAGTGACTACAAAAACTGACGCAAAATGGGACAAGTGGGACACATGTTGGGCTCGGATTGGCTTTGGAAAGATGTTGCTGGTGGAGTGGGGAACAAGGGGGGTGACGTGGCGTGTGTTGGTTGGCTCGGCAGTGGAGTGGCAGCTGTGTTGTTGGGGCGTGGGGAGGAGTCGCCAGACAATGGGACGCATGGCAGACTCGGATTAGTTCAGCAGGCTTGCTCGTCAGGAGGTGGCAGGTGTGGTAGGCTCAGGGACACATGGCGGTTGCTGGAGGAATTGCTCGGCTCGGCTTGGCTCGTTCAGTTGGGCTGAGCTGCTGAAGACTTTGGACCTGGGCTCTGTTTTGTGCTTAATTTGTCAAAAATGCCATTATTTTCATTATTTCTTCAACTTTAATCATTTCTTTCTTCTTTCTTTTTCTTTGTGTCATAATATATTTTATTTCCTGAAAGTTAAACACAAATTAAATAAAAATTAATATTTTCAACTATAAATATATGACAATAAATCAATGAAAATATTAATTAAAGCTAAATTAATTTTAAACTTTAAGACTAATAAAATGATACTTTTGAACACTAATCAGTGACTTATTAGTCCCATATCCTAGGGCACTGGGCCTTAGTCTAATTATCAGTCAATTTATTATGGCAACCGGCTTCATATAACGTTGTAGTCATTTATACAGATGGTATGCATGCATGAGTAGGATTATTATTCCTAGGCATGCTTATTATGATTTTGTAACATGTTATTAACTACTTATGAGCATGTTTAAGTTTTCTTGCTGAGCCTTGGTTCATCGGTGCTTTGTGGTGCAAGTAAAGGGAAAAGAAAGTTGGACCATTCTTGAGTTGGAGAGCTTAGGTAACGATGTGTACATATGCGACTGCTCTACCACCACGGCTGAGGTTTTAAGAAGGAACTAGGGTCAAACCTTATTTCACCGCTTAGGTCGGCTAGTTGTAACCTTTTCATTGTAATTAACCTTTTTAAATGTATTTTGGGATCCCATGTATGAAGTAAACGTTTTAGTAGAACGATTGTACCTTTGACCAAAAAATTTAACCCTAAACTGTTATCACATTTAGTTACACGGTTATGGCCAAATGACTCATTCAGCAATTTTAGCACTATTTAAAATACATAGTGTAACAGTTCCTGAGTAATAGTGCATTACAACTTGGTATCACAGCGTGCCAAGGTTAAGGGTTCCTGAAGACAAGCTGGGCATGTACACTCGTCACCAAAGAGGTTATACATGAACATGACCCAATATGTTATTAATACTTAATAATACAATATACTTTATAAGTATTAATTAAACATTTCAATAAGATGATCATATACAAATTTATCTTGATCTTGATGTTATTATGAACTCTTGTGTTGTGTCATATGAGTTCTTTGATTCACTCGTTATGGTTTGTCAGAATGATCAGGCTGAAAACTTTTGTTTTGGGAACTAATTGATGTAAATGGCTAGGGACATAATATACAGATGTGAAATCTATACCTTTCCAAAAGTAATTGAATAATGGTCCCCTTAAGGGTTGGCTTTTGGAATTGAAAGGTTCTTGAGCTCAAATTCATAAATCAGTTTATGAATTAACCTTCACTAGTAAATTTAATGGTACTTAAGGAAACAATATATAATTAAAAATGTTAAATGGGGATTAATTCCTACTTTAAATTATGAACCATTACTAGAGGATTGAATTGTATGTAGTGATTAAATCGATGAACACTTTTTAATATATTTAAAAGTACTCAATATATAAATGTCTATAATTACAAGAGTGAATACTGATGTTTTTAGTGGAATAATATTGAGATTAATAAATTAAAGTTATTATATTAAAGAGTTTTAATTAATAATCTAAATTTATTGGAGCTTGAAATTATAGGTCCATAGGTCCCCGAGATAGCTCTATCAACATTATTCAAGGTAAGAGTTGAAATTGGGAAAAATTAGGAAAATGACATATTTGGAAGAAATTTGTTCTTCATAGTCAAATATGTAATTGAGACAAATTAGTTAATTAATAATTAAATTATTTTTTAAAATAAAATGATATTTTCAAAAATAGCATTTCAATAAATAAAAATAATTATTTTTGAATTAATTATTTTTATTTATTTAAATGATGTGAAAATATATTTTTGATAATTCAAATTGGATTTGAATTTGAAATGATATTTGTTATTTAATTAATCTGATAAGATAAGTTATCAAGTTTAGATATTTTTGAATAAATAATAATTAAAAGGAAATGGTTGGAACACATCCCTGAAATCAGGGATGTGTTACACGCCAACTACAGTGCATGCTCTATAGTTGGCGTGTAACAAGGTCCAAGAACGGGTCTTGGATATTTCTTTTATTTATTTAATTATTTAATAATAGCTATATAATTTGAATTTTGAATTTTAAAATTTAATTAACTCTTTTATAAATCTATCAGATAGAAATAGTTTCATAAGGCTTTTGACATAGAGAAAAATATAATGTATAATTTTTCTCTATCCCTAAAAATTGTCTCAGACCTAATATTCCAAGATCTCATGTGTTGAGAATATCTTGAGAATCAGAAATTTTCCCCTACTATTGCTCTACGTGCCCACACACATCTTGAGGTGTAAACATACATCTTGGAAGATCTCGGTCTGGGTATTTCGAAGACTGCTTTGCATTTGATGTTTTGTTGGAGATACAAAAAGATAGCAAGGATTCTTGATAGTTCTTCAACTGGTAAATCCTCATCTTTTTATTTCTCTATTATTAATGTTTTGCATGTTAATGGATCCGATTATTTAAAGTTTGTTTAAATATTTTTTTAAATCTCTGTGTCCAACACCCCGTGCTTTCCGATGTGCACATGGTAAACCAGTTACCAACAACAACCAGATAGTCAATTCAGGAGATTTTTAGATGTTTTGAAGCAACCCCACATTAACATACCCTTGGTGGAAGCTTTGGAACAAATGCCTAAATATGTGAAGTTATTATAGGACATTGAAACAGTGGCTTTGACAGAAGGTTGTAGCGCAATGTTGAAGAATAAGATTTCACCTAAATTTAAAGATTTAGGTAGCTTCACAATTCCAATTTCTATTGGGGGCCGAGATGTTGGTAAAGCTCTTTGTGATTTGGGAGCTAGTATTAATTTGATGCCCATGTCCATTTTTAAGAAGTTGGGAATTGGTGAAGCAAGACCAACTATGCTCACATTGCAATTACCTGACCATTCTACATCAGGAGGGAAAGATTGAAGATGCCCTAGTGCAAGTTGACAAGTTCTTTTTTCCGACATATTTTATTATTCTTGACAATGAGGAAGATAGGGAGGTTCCAATCATCTTGGGGAGACCCTTCCTTGCCACTGGGTGGACTTTGATAGATGTTAAAAAATGAGAGCTTACTATTCAAGCTCAAGAAGAACAAGTAACATTCAAGGCTTTTAATCTTATACGCTTTCCTAATAAAGTTGAAGATTGCTTAGCCATAAGTTGTTTCCAACTCCAAGATGATTGAAATGATGCATGAAAAGAATAGCAAGGAAGTGAGGAAAAATGTCTCTTTTGAAGAAATTGAGAAAGAGGGAGAGCCATGGAAAAGTAAGGAAAAAGAATCATCCCATCCTCAAAAGCTAATGAAAAAGAAGAAAAAGAAAAAGAAACATAGTAGAAAACATTGGTCACAAATTTTTGAAGTTGGGCAGCGAGTGTTTTGTAACGTCCTACGTTTTTGGGTACCTTTAAACGACTCGGGTCGGGATTTTTCCCCCGAGTTAAGAATATTATTTTAAATAATATTATATTTTGTTTGTAACTATTCTTTGAGTTATTGCTAGTCAAAATATGAATTTTGTGATTTTAAAAGTCAAGATAAGACTTTCGGTCCTCGACCGACACAAAAACCCTGATCGGGTAAAAATCTCGAAAAATAAAATGAAAAATCAAGGAAATTATATTTTGGGCATAAAATACATTCATAAAAGTTAAAGTTTGATCAAAAATAATAAACCTAAAAGAAAATGGAAATTTTAAGGCATTTTGTGGTAAATGCCTAATTTTGCCGAAATGGGGAATTTTATTCCATGAATGGACCTTAGGTTAAATTTTATAATGTGATTAATTAAATTAAATGTGAGAGACATTAAATTTAATTAATTAATGTTAAGTTTGGTGATTAAAACTTAATAAGAGTGAAAAAAGGTGTCAAAAGCCAATTTGGACTTTTCTTCTTATGAAACCTTTATAAAAAAAAATTAAAAATTAAAAAAAATTAATGATCACATATATGGAAAAGGGTGGCCGGCCATGTGCTATTTTAGAGTGGTGTGAACCCAACTTAATAAAGATAAAATCTCATTTTAAGTAAGTCAAGTCAAGTGGGCAAGTGTGAGTAATACACTTGAGTGTTTTTTAGATAAATTAGATACCATAAACTCTTCTAACCCCGCCTAAGAAACCGACCACTCACTTCACTCTCTCACTATCATCTTTTTTTTTTACTCTCTCAAGTTGTCTCTCAATATTCAACCTCAAGAACACCAAGGAAAACTTGGAGGCTAAGTTTTGGTCTAGGAAGTATTTTCCCTAAGGTAAAGCTTCACTAATCTAGGCTTTTGTAAAGTTTTAAGCATAGAGCTTCAAATAGCTAATTAACTATGTTGTTGGGGGAAGTTGGTTAGGGTTTTTGAAAGGTTTTGGAGGAGCCAAAGCTAATAGGAAGGTCCAAACCTTAAGCAAGAGCACCAAAGAGGTAAAAAGTTTACTTTTGATGATTTTGTTGTAGGGTTTTTAGTTTTAAGCATTATTTTGTATATTTAATGCTTAAAGTTTCTTGTTGGTGATGTAATAAGGTTATGGTAGTTGTTTAATAATTTTTATGATGCATGTGTATTGATTTTTGAAAATGGGAACCAAAACCCCCAAGGGTTTTGTAGGATACCCTAAAACAAAACATGTTTAAGCTGTGACTTCCAAGGGGTCAAGCAGCCATTGTATATTGTTTTTGTAAAATTAAATTGTACTGTGGTGTTATTGAGATTGAGTACATAATATTGAGCTTTTGAAACACTAAAAAATGTTTATAAATGAGTAAGTTATGCTATTTCAAAGTTTAGGTAAAAAACTGTTTTTTCGTATTCTTATTTTCGGAACCAAGTTTGGACAGCCACTGTATAACGCAAATGAACCCAGATTTTTCTAAAATTTTGTGGACATATTTCTGGCATAACCTCTTATTCCACTGTAAAATTTTGTAAGAAAATATTGAACGGTTTGAAAGTTATTAACTGTCAAAGTTTGGAAAAAAAAAAAGACTTGAAAATAAGGTCATTTTTACCTCATTGTTGGAAAATGATTTCACCAATCAAAAATGCTCATTTTGACCTAAGATTTTACAAAGACCTAAATGGCATAACAAAAATGGAATTGGGAAATTTTGGTAACAATTGGGTAAGTAAATTTCATGTTATGAACTAACGAAGTATGTAGTTAAAAATGTGAAAAATAGGATTTTCACACTTAGTGTAAAAATGAGATTTTGGAACATAAGGTCAAAAGTAAAATTTTGCTTATTTCAAGATATAAATTGGTAAGTCTTGAAATCATATTTTCACTAAAATTACCCCTTTGAGTTTAAATGAATTATATTTATTAAAGAGCTTTTATTCTTTCTAAAAATAAGAGATTTAATTTATTAATAGTTAATAAATTAAAAGAGGGTTTAAAACCCTATAATTTGAGAAAATAATTAAATGAATTATTTTTCTAGTAAGTAAAATTGATTAATTGATTTTGGAAAATTAATTAGTCAAGATGGGAAATTTTTAACGGTTTTCCTAATTAAGAAAAATTAGGCAATTTTCTTAAAACGGTTTTTAGATATTAAAACCTTAAGAAAAATAAAAGGAAAATTTAAGAGTTTATTTTCTTTAAAAATAATTAATGAATTTATTAGTATTTTCTGGATATAATACCGGCTAAAATCTTACAAATTTTAACCGACTAGTCGAAAGTGCGGGTTAATAGCGATATCTTGAAAGAATAAGATTTTTAGCGGATTGTGGGAAAATACCATTGTGATACCCGAGCCTAGGTATCGAGACCTTAGGATAGGTCTCCCCGAGACTTAGGGTTTAGTCTCGAATATTTTGTATGACTTTCCTTAATAGGTTTAAAACCAAATAAGGATTATAAATCCTTACAAATGACTTTTATTAAAATGACCAAACTGCCCAAAATAATAATAATGAATTATGAGTGCCATAATTAATCCGAGTATACTGTATGGATAACTACAGTATTGGCTAAGCGTAACTGGACTGAACGTTGGAGGGTGAAAACCTGCTGAGCGCTAAGGACTCCAAGTAAGTAAACTTATATTGTATGGCTGCAACATGAAATGATTATTGTCTTGTATGTTAGTATAAGGATACATGCATATATATAGGTTGTCATAGAAAGTTGCTTAGAGACGTTAGTCTAGTGAGTGCTGATTTAGAAAATATGAACGGTAGAAGTCCGTCATATCCTAGACGGTTGATCCCCGTCACACTGCTTGATTTTATTTATGTCCGGTTCATTACCGCGACGAGTGGCCATGAGATGAGGATAAGTTGGTTAAACCTAGGGGCGCCAAGATAAATGGGACCTAGGGGCCCTCATGCTTACTTAATCATTGGACGGTTAGAATCCGAGCAAGTGCTCTGATAAGTTATTCCCGGATAGCAGCCGTGAATATTGGCCATTCAGTGAGAGTGCCTAGAGATACTAGGGGTTGCCAAGATTGAGTGAGGCTGAACACCCTAGGGGCAACTGCTCACCAGCACCACTGATTAACATAGAAGTCTTCGTAAAACCGTGTAAATTGGATTACACTCTTGAATAAGTAGTGATGCCCTAGGTAACACGATAGTTACCCTTGATGAGAATATTTATTGGCTAGATCTTAGTGTGGAGACTCGGTTCTCTTTTACAGATTAACAATTATGTTGGAGGGCGCGTTACGCCTGAATTGTTGGAAATTGTCGAGCGTTGGTCTTGAATTATATGGTGATATAATATATCTGCTTGCTCTGGGATTTTCTGAGTGCAGGAATATAATTGTTGATAAGATATAGTTGTGATATTATATTTCAGCTTGTTCTGGGATTTTTCTGAGTGCAGGATTTTTATCTAGATATGAATTAATTTATCCTTGGTTATCAGGCATGACCATAAGTTTGCCAGGACGCTTTAGCGTTCTTGAAATTGATTGTGTAGGGTCCGGATGGGTCCGGATCCCTATTTCTCGATCTGCTTTGTTTGAAAGTTGATCTTACTAAGCGTTTTCGCTTACCTAGTTGTTTCATGTTGTAGGTAAGGGCAAGGGCAAGGCAGAGCGGTGAGCGCTGGATTCTTCCTTGCAAATGTACATGTGGACCGACCTTTTGGGAAGCCTTTTTATTTTTGGAAATGTTGGTAATTTTCCTAAACTAGGCTCACTCTACTCTTATTAAAACATGTTTGTAACTAAATGTTAAGTATGGCCATACGACTTTTTAAAAAGTTTTTTTTTTTCTATGGGTTTTTGAGACATTTTGTTAAATGAAAACATTTATATTTCCGCATTATCGAGTCTTGAAAATCCGGGTCGTTACATGTTTTTCTTAAACTCTCTAATTATAGCAAATCATGGGCAGCTAAAATCATGGTGTGACGGTGTGCTCTTAGTGATCAAAATGTATCTCAATGGTGTAGTGGAATTATATGATGAGCATTATGGGAGAGCATTTAAGGTGGCAAAGAAGGGAACAAAGTTTGGGGGAAGTGAGGTTGAGCGATACACTACCTCAGTCTCCTTTAACATTGATTTTTTTTTTATAACAATCTCAAAAATATCAGATTTATTTTATCATTTAAAAATATTTTTTAAAATAAGATATTTTTGTTGTTTAATATTTAAAACATAGATATTTTCTACAAAGATTCAAATTCAAATTTAAAAATAGGTCAACTAATTAATTTTAAATCTTTTAATATATTGAAATATAAGAATTAAGTTATCAGATATTAAAGATATTTTTTAAATACTTTTTATTTTTGATATATTTTATTTAAAAATATTAATATCTAATTATTCTATGGATTTTAATATTTAAATTATTTGAAATTTGAAAATTTGTCGACTGTATATTTTTATGGATATTTGAATTTGTTTAACTATTTTAAGATATTTAAGATTGTTATAACTATTAATATTTTTTATTTTTTAATAAATAGTTAAAATATCTGCTTATAGTTGTAACAACATATGATATTTTTTGAAAAATAGTTAATGATATTTGTTTTAAAATTTAAAATTGGTTAAATTTTAAAAATATCACCTTTTTCAAACCAATTAATAAAATATATTTTTTAATAAATGGGATTTAAATTAACTTTTGTTAATTGTTTATAAATCATATTTAAATTAAATTAATATTTTTCAAAATGACCCATACTAAGTTGATTGTTTATAAATGAAATTTAAATTAACTTTTGTTAATTGTTGATAAATTTCATTTAAATTGACTTATTTATTTTTTTCAAAAAATTAATTAGTTCGAATTTTGGATAAATTCTAGAAAATTAATTGTGGTATTTTTGCAAATGAATTAAATTATAGTATTTTTGCATAAATTCATAGACTTGCACATATAGTAACACGGTTAGGACCATCCAATTATAACGTGTCTATTTGCTATATGGGGTATTTTTGCAATTGGGCATAGATGCATATAGTGGCCCATATGTTTGCATAATATATGGTATTTTGCTAAATAAATCATTCATAAAATAGGTATTATTTGGGCCCATTAGAAAATGTAAAGTTTAATTTTCTCTCTTGTGGGTGATTCCACTTGTGAAAACCTATTTTCTTTGCTTGACTATAGTGGGTCTAATCAATTAATAACAATTAATAAAATGAAGGTTTAAATTCCTGTTTTTTGGACCTTGTATGGATGTTTTGCGGCCATAGTGTGGGAATGACATAATGAACTCAGCTGATCGCGAAAATATATATACGTAAGTGCACACAATCGATTCAAGTAATATAGATAATAAATAGAGTATCGTTCCCACAAATACTATTTACCAAGTACCAATAATTGTTCTTTCATTTCTATTTGACAACAAAATTTAGATAAATTAATTTTAATTTTAAAATAGTAAAAAAAATTATGAACAAAAATAACTAAGAACAAGATGAAAATCACTATTAAAAAGACCTAAGGTGTTAATTTCATCAATTTTCATTCTACTAATTTTATTAATCAGTTCTAAATTTCTTTCCTTCTATTCTAATAACAGGTTAACATAAATCGATTCCTATTCTTTTTCAAGATATAAGATCTCATCCTATATGCAGGTTTTCTACATTTCTGTGATAAACTTAAACATATAGCAGACATTAAGCATGAAACCTAATTACTACACAAGCCATACAGGTACTTTCGTCCAATATGCAACCTATGTCTATATAATGATAGCATATTCGATTCTCATCTTTCGAATTTTGAATAAAAATCATAAATCAAGCAAATATTGATCAGGTATTTACTAGCACTAGGCACACATTATATAGATTAGAATAGAGAAGAAAAATCAATAGAACATCATAATTAAATTAGATAGAAATCCAAGTGACTACATTATACCCTAGATAAAAAATTGTTTAGTTCATATCAAGCATGACTAAATCAACAAAATAATAATTCAGAAACATCAATTCAAAAACTTAAAGAAGAAAGAAAAATATAAAAATGTAGAACAACTAGTCTAAGAATCAAAATTAGTCTCTAAAAAAGTAATTAAAATCTGAGCTACTGACCTAATTAAACCCTGAGTATGAATTTATAGTAAAAAAATGACAAAAGCTTTGTTTTTCATATGCGGGTCGCGACTTGGCCTTCTCTAGGTCGTAGCCTGTGTCAAATTTTGAAGCATTCCGAGTTTGTATAAGTCTTCAGGCGCCGCGACTCAGGCATCTCAAGTCGCGGCTCATGTCCAGAATTTCCCTTTGCTTAGCCTCTGACTTTTCCTTGCGCCGCGGCTTATAAGGTCAAGTCGTGGCACTAATTGCCTCCAATAGTCATGTGTTTCTGACTTGCCTAGAGTCGCAACTTATAAGCTCAAGTCGCGGCTCTAATTTCATTATTTCTCAAATTTGGTCTTTCAACCTCGTCTCTTCATCACAAACTGACTTTTAATCATCCTTAGCATCATTTTTAGTCAAACAACCGCCAAGAGCTTCGTTTTTCCACAATTTTTTCTTATTTTTCCATTTTTCTCACGATTCATCGCACCAACCTACAACAAAGACAAAAAAAAGCGTAATCTCGCACACATAAAGACTCAAGATTACCACAAAAACTCATTCTAAAACGACACTAAAATGAAGTTATCAAACTCCCCCAAACTTACTCTTCGTTCGCCCTCGAACAAAGAACTCAAAACAAACCTAGACTCTAACAACATGAATTATACCAACAACAACAATTATGCCTAAAAATCATGAATGTTAATCATATAATTTTAAGAAAACTACTCAACAGTTTATTCAATCTAGAATTTTGGTCAAAACACTCTATCAACACACTTTACTCTACAAACATTTTGGATTATCAAATCATGATCATTAAATAAATGTATTTGAAATCAATTATGCTAGCTAAATTCTTTCCCAAGAAATCCATTCAAACCAAATAATTCCATAAGCTCACTTACTTGCTATTCTCCACCAATATAAATCATGATATGCATAAGAATCAATATGACTTATATAGGCTTGTAATGATGGCTTTGGTAAAGGTAGATGAAAAAAGTCATTTTTAAGCTCACTTTACTATAATCACATGACCAAAACTCACCAACTTTACTTCCATAGTCATACAATCCTGCAATCCCCTTTCTGGTTTTTCTTTAGAGAGGTATAAAATATATATATTTCAATAATAACTACACCCCCAAACTTGATTTTTCTATATATTCATATTGGGAGTGTATTGAACGTTTTTTTTCTCTTTTTTTTTCAATATATATACACTCTCTCTATTTTTTTCACTTTTAATTTTCTAAACCCACTAAAGTCACAATTAAACCCCATTACACATTAATCCCCATAATTTTTTCTCAATCATATGCTCATAGTATATTAGGGACGGATATATAACCAAGTTTCAAGTATTAGGCTTAAATGAAGGTTTAAAACAAAAAGATACAAAGTTAGGCTCAAAAGGGATAAACAAAGGATTAAATAATTTATGGTTGGAAATAAAAGCTCAAATGGTCCAAATGACACCCTAAATCATATTCCTAAGCATACATGATAAATTATTTCGCCTCAAATAACAAGTAAGCAAGTTCTAGAATTTTAGAAAATAATTTGCACTTTCCATTCATCATTCCACTAACCAATTTCAGCAAGCATAACCAATATCAAAAACATAAATTTAACATCATGACAAGATATTCAACAAATGTTGTCTAAACTAAAATGAACTAACAGAGTGTTCAATCAAGCACACAGATTTTTTCAGATTTCATTTTCTTTGAATTATATTCATAACATTCACTTTATTCTCATCGACACTTGTTGTCAATCATCATTCATGGTGGTACTAAACACACTAAAACAAAACTCCAAACACTAACGTAAACTAAACAAATCGCACAAAACAAAACTAACAAAAAAATAAGTTCCCTCCCCCAAACTTAAACTAAACATTGTCCCCAATGTTTAAAAATAAATAAAGAAAGAAAACTTACCTAGTGCGAATCACTTCAAAAAGGTGGTGGATCTAGAAAAGGATGCCAAGGCGGTGGATGAGGAAAATAATGTTGGTCCGCCTCCTGATTTGACCATCGGTAAACCAACTCATTCTATCTATCAACCTGAGCTCTCCCAAATAATTATGAGTATGTTGGTTTTGCCGAATGATATAATCTAATCTGGCCAAGTGTGAATCCAGTGGAGCCTTAAGTGCCAAATATTGAGGATATTCTCCTCTCCTTTCCTCCTTAGTTGCCCTTGAATCGGCTGGTTGATCATTGGCAGGCGTGGGTTCCTCAGCCGCATCTCTTTCCTCTTCAACTCTTATCTGTCTGGGTTGTGGTACTGGTGGCTCCAAAGCTGGGTCATTAAATTTATACACCGTATCATAAGAAATAGGCCCCATTGCCTTCCTATAATATCACTAGGATATTTAGGTACCTCTCATACTGCACATAGATTAGTAATCATTGATCTGTGCCCCAAACCAGTAGTGGTAGTCAGTCGACATAAATCCCTGATACTTTGGCGGATCACTCGACCAATATCGATAGAGAGTTCCGTCATAATAGGATAAACCATAAGACACCTATCAGTTCCCACTTCACACAAGTGAGTGTTGGGCATAAGTCGCGCACTCACAAAGAGAGTCCAGGCTTTGGCGACACAATTCATTTGATATCTCTGTAAATGCTTCAGCTCCCCATTTTGCATGACAAAAGAAGCACCAGGAAGGCCTAATGTTTCTGCCACCTCAACCCAATCAATTTCACTATTATACGCCAATTGATAATATTCATCGTCTTCTTGAGACAACATTGGTAATATATATAAGGCATCAATATTATCAATAGCACATTCTACCAAAACCCCTCGCACAAACACCTTTTTATTAACGCCCCCAGGAAAATTGACATAGAACTCATAGACCATTGAAAAATTAGCCTTCGACACTTTATAATCCACAAAAAGTTGCCAATGATGGCGTTGAATTCCAGCCCAAATAATATTATAAGTTTCCTGAGGGTAAGGGTCTTCTTGATATTCCATTCCTCTCTCTTGAATTACCAGACACTGAGATAACCTTTGATAGTGATCAAAGGCATCCTTGTCAATAAACTGCGTCGGATCAAATTCTTGAATTAGTTGAGGTGTTGGCGGGATTGGTTGAGTTTGAGATGGATGGGTGCGGGATGTTGAAGGGCGATTAGCGTTCTTAGAGGAGGCAGCCCTAGTAGGTTGTTTTCTTGGACCCATACTTACACAATGTATCAAATATGACAACACAAAAATTTGGCAGCACTTCCCCTAATTTCTTGTAATTTCCTCCACTGATTAACCCCAAAAATATCACTCAAATACACTAAATGACTAACAAGGCAGTTCAACAACCCATTTCAATCCCTTAGCATAAAATAACTTCAATTAAAACTTCAAAAAGAGAAAACTTACAAGCCCTTGAATCTTGAAGACTGCCCACTCTTCAATTCTCCTTTCAATCTTCAATTCTCACCAATAGAAAAAAAAATTAGGGTTAGAGGAAATAAAGAAATCAATATGAACTAGAAGTTAGAAATTAGGGATATGACTTAAGGGTATTTGAAGTAGAAGGATAAGGGAAGAAATTTGAGAGCTTTTGCAAAAGGAAAAAATTTGTTTTTGGATGAAAGAAATGAAAAATAAGAGATATGGGCTAAAAATGATTTTAAACAAGCCTTCCTCTTTCTGACATAGGCGCGCCGCGACCCAGACAAGGCAAGTCGTGGCTCGCTTAAAAAAAATTCATAATTCTCTTTCCCAGGCACTGCGACTCAGCCTCATCAAGTCGCGGTCCGCCCCTATTTTTAAAACTCAGATGCTCTTTGTTTTGGCCGAGGGTCGTGACTTATAATCCCAAGTCGCGGCCCGCCCCTTCCATCAATTTTTCATACTCTTTGAATTGTGTCAAAGTTGCGACTTATAAGTTCAAGTCGAGACTTGGCTTGAAGACTAATTAAAAAACATCCTTTTTCACGATTTGAATGACTTTTTTACAAACTTTATACTAAAAATAAATTAAATTAAATTAAATAAACCTTACAAATCCAAAATAAAATTAAATAAAATTGTCCACTAATAAAAAATAAAAACTAAAACTAAAATAAAGTATAGGAATGCCTCCTATAGCGCTGTCGTTAAGGCCATTTAGCCGGACACTTTTCTTCTTTCAAATTCAACTTGGATCAAGTCCTCCCTTCACGTCTTTGAGAGCCATAGTGTCATGAGTTGGCCCTCATTTCTTGTGATTAGAAATTGGTGGAAATTTCTCCCGCTCATATAACAATTGAATCCTTTCACTAAAAAACCCTTTTAACTGATGACACCCCTTTCACATTCCAGTTTTAACTATGGAGCTTTTCTTAGAGACTTCCAACTTATTCTCTTCTTGGTTTACTACTTCAACTCGACAACACGTTGGAATTTCTGTTGCTGCAAAAATATTATATACTACTTCCTCTTTTTGCACTCGCAGCTTTAACTCACCATTTTGTACATCAATTAAAGCCCTAGAACAATAAAGTTCACAGGAAAGATGAATTTACCCACTTTTACCAAAACGTCCTCAATCACTCCACATGGATGATTAATTGATGTATCTGCCATCTGCAAAGACACAGTAGTTGGCCGAGCTTCTCCCAAACTCAACCTTTGAAAGATTGATAGAGGCATTAGATTCACATTGGCCCCTAAATCACATAAAGCCTTTGTTTCTACTGAACCCCCTATAGAACATGGGATATTGAAACTACCAGGATGTTTAAGCTTTGGAGGTAATTTCTTCTAAAGTATCGCGTTGTACTCCTTAGTAAGTGCCACTGTCTCATAATCATCTAGATTCCTTTTCTTTGACAAAATTTCTTTCATAAACTTTACATAACTTGGCATTTTCTCAAGTGCCTCACAAAATGGGATATTAATGTGTAGTTTTTGAAAGATATCAAAAAATTTGGAGAATTGTTTATCAAGATTATCCTTTCAGAACTGTTGAGGATATGGAATTATTTGTGTTGGCTCGATGTATTTTGGCTTTTCTGTCTTTAGAAGGTCTTCAGTAACCTTCTCTTATTCTAGACTAGTAACATGTTGATCCCCTGTCTTCTTCCCCTTGCCATCCACTATAGGTTCATCATACTTAGTCCCACTCCTCAAGGATATTGCATTACACTGCTCTTTAGGATTTACGTCTGTGGAACTAGGCAAATTCCCTTGCTGTCTACTAGAAAACATTTGAGCCAATTGACCTATTTGTGTCTCCAAATTTGTGATAGATGCCTTGGTTTCAGTCATAACTAGTTCAATACATCAGGCTATACTTCAGGTTGTGTTGGAGGGTGTGGTGGTAGATGAGATGGGTGTGGATTTGGATCATAATATGGTCTAGAATGTAGTACATAAGTCATTTGATGAGGGGGTACTATGGATACTGCAGTTGTAACCCTTGATTATTTTTCCAAGATAGATTAGGGTGATTTTTCCAAGCAGGAGTATATGAATTGGAGTAAGTGTTAGGTGCAGGTCTAGAAAAGTTACCAATAACTTGTGCCTATTCCAAAGGCATATTATTCACATC
The DNA here is from genome assembly GCF_963169125.1 of Humulus lupulus. Taxonomy (NCBI): domain Eukaryota; kingdom Viridiplantae; phylum Streptophyta; class Magnoliopsida; order Rosales; family Cannabaceae; genus Humulus; species Humulus lupulus. The sequence continues at coordinate 40,222,963 of NC_084797.1, read as the reverse complement.
TTTTGAGCAACTAGCTGTGCTCGGGCATTGTTCATAAGAATGTGGTCCCCACATATCTCACGACTCAGGACATTCTGTACTTGCATTGCTTGTGCGACAAGATTAGTCTGCTGCAATTGCTTGGTTAGAGAAGCCACTTGAGCAGTTAATAACGCAATTGGATCAACTTCTAAGACTCCTGCTACTTTCTTATTCTCACGCTCAGTAGGCCAAATATAGTTGCATGGCCATCTCTTCCAATAATTCATATACTTCATTAGCACTTTTTCTCATAAACGCTCCTCCCGACGTTTGATCTATAATTGTCCTTGTATTTCCCCCAAACCATTGTAAAATGTATGAACTAGCAGCCACTTTTCGATTCCATGATGTGGGCATTTCCTTTGCAACTCTTTAAATCGCTCCCATGCATCATATAAAGACTCCCCATTCAGCTGATGGAAGTTGTTAATCTCTCCTCTTATTCTGGCTGACTTGGCAGGAGGAAAATATTTACCAAGGAATTTCTGAGCCAAATCTTCCCAAGTAACTATAGAGTTGGCTTACAATGAATTCAACCAACTCTTAGCTCTGTCTCTTAGTGAAAATGGGAATAATCTTAATCTTACAACGCCGTTACTCACCCCATTCATTTTGAATGTCGAACACAGTTCTAAAAAGTTTGTGATATGGAGATTTGGATCCTCATTTGGTAACCCCCCAAATTGTACACAATTCTATACCATTTGAATAATTGAGGGATTTTTTTCAAAATTATTTGCCTCAACAGTAGGAGGATGAATGCTTGAATGTATCCCTATAATAGTAGGGAGTACATAGCTTCTCAATGGTGTATCGGCTTCAGCTGCATTACCCATATTTGCATTGTTGTTGACAACATTATTTGCATTCTCAGCCATGGTGAAATCCAACCTTTTCTTTATCTTGCGATTTTCTCTGCACATTCTCTCAATTTCAAGATCTATTGGTATGAGTGCCTTTTGTCTACTTCCCTGCATATACCAATAATTCTTGAAACAAACAACAATCTTGATCCAAATAAGTGTAAACCAATAATAAAAGAAAAAAAAAAACAAAATTAGAACAAACAACAATTAACTTTGATATTGGAAATTAAGTCCCTGGCAACGGCGCCGAAAACTTGATCGCGAAAATATATATATGCAAGTGCACGCAATCGATTCAAGTAATATAGATGATAAATAGAGTATCGTTCCCACAAACACTATTTACCAAGTACCAATAATTGTTCTTTAATTTATATTTGGCAAAAAAATTTAGATGAATGAATTTTAATTTTAAAATTGTAAAAAAAAAAAACTACGACAAAAATAACTAAGAACAAGATGCAAATCACTACTAAAAAGACCTAGGATGTTAATTTCATCAACTTTTCATTCTACTAATTTTATTAATCAGTTCTAAATTTCATTCCTTCTATTCTAATAACATAAATCGATTCATATTCTTTTTCAAGATATAAGATCTTATCCTATATGCAGGTTTTCTACATTTCTGTGATAAACTTAAACATATAGCAGGCATTAAGCATAGAAACCTAATTACTACACAAGCCATACAGGTACTTTCGTCCAATACGCAACCTATGTCTATATAATGATAGCATATTCGATTCTCATCTTTCGAATTTTGAATCAAAATCATAAATCAAGCAAATATTGATCAGGTATTTACTAGCATTAGGCACACATTATATAGATTAGAATAGAGAAGAAAAATCAATAGAACATCATAATTAAACTATATAGAAATCCAAGTGACTACATTATACCCTAGATAAAATATTGTTTAATTCATATCAAGCATGACTAAATCAACAAAATAATAATTCAAAAACATAAATTCAAAAACTTAAAGAAGAAAGAAAAATATAAAAATGCAGAACAACTAGTCTAAAAATCAAAATTAGTCTCTAAAAACGTAATTAAAATCTGACCTAATGACCTAATTAAACCCTAAGTATGAATCTATAGTAAAAGAATTACGAAAGTTTTGTTTTTCATATGCGGGTCGCGACTTGGTCTTCTCTAGGACGCAGCCTGTGTCAAATTTTGAAGCATTCCGAGTTTGTATAAGTCTTCAGGCGTCGCAACTCAGGCATCTTAAGTCGCGACTTATGTCCAAAATTTCCCTTTTCTTAGCCTCTGACTTTTCCTTGCGCCGCAACTTATAAGGTCAAGTCGCGACACTAATTGCCTCCAGCAGTCATGTGTTTCTGACTTGCCTAGAGTCGTGTCTTATAAGCTCAAGTCACAGCTCTAATTTCATTATTTCTCAAATTTGGTCTTTCAACCTCGTCTCTTCATCACAAACTGACTTTTAATCATCCTTAGCATCATTTTTAGTCAAACAACCGCCAAGAGCTTCATCTTCCCACCATTTTCTCATTTTTTCCATTTTTCTCATGATTCACCGCACCAACCTACAACAAAGACAAACAACAGCGTAATATTGCACAAAACACACATAAAGACTCAAGATTACCACAAAAACACATTAAAAAATGACACTAAAATGAAGTTCTCACCAACCCTCCTCCATACAAGCTTAATTGTTAAGGCCCATTTGCATGAGTTGGACTTAATTCTATATGTTCAATAGTTAAACCTAAATATTGATTAGCAACAATTTAAATTCTAATTTAATTGAATTTGTTTCAATGTGACACTTTAGAATTAATAGAAAATTATAGGACTTTGGTTTCAAAATTTAATTTTTTAATTTTTTGGAGAAACATGGGCATTAATTTTTTGAAAATTAATAATAAAAATACTATTTTTATTTAAAAATTAGCTTATTTTAAGAATTATATTCGATCTCCACTGTTACCTTTACAAGGTCAATAGCTTAATGGGGCCTCGAGACGCTTCGATTCGTCCCCCTACGGAAGGTGTTCATTAGTTATTTTGACAAGGTTAGATTTCGAAAGATAAATAATTATAGGTCAAAAAATTCTACTAGACTCACCCCTATGGTGACTACTAGGACTAAATCTATGATTATCGAAACTGTGGGTCTAGCTCATAAAATAAGAAATTTTGTTTTCTTATTTTGATCGAATAGTAGGTTGTTAATAATGTTGTCGATTATTAAATGAGTTTACAACTCTATTTAACTAATGATATTTTTTTTACTCACGCCAACCGGGACTACAATATCATAGGATAGTTATAAACCTAAAGTAGTAGAGATATGATTATTTTGGTATTTTTTCCATATCTTACATATTTATGGTATATGTTGTGCTAATTCTTGAAATTAGAGTGAATAGAAGTTTTATTGAGAAAATGTGTTTGATTTCTATTTTATTGATAATATGTAGTATTATTATGGTTGTGTCTACTCCCATCCTTTCTCAACTTTCAATGGAGAAACTCACCAGAGAAAACTTCCTTAAGTGGAAGAAGAACATCAACATAGTGTTGATTGGTGACAACTCCATGTTCGTCATGATTGAAGAATCCCTAGAAGTTCCAGCTGAAGGAACTACCAAGTCTGTAAGAGACAAATATGAGCGTTGGCAGGAGGCTAATAACAAGGAATGATACTGCATGCTGACTAGTATGGTCGACACTCTCAAGACAAAGATGGAGAATGTCGAGACAACCTAGAAAATCATGGATCAGCTCCAAGACATGTTCGGGGAAAAGTTTGTACAAACTCATTTTGAGGCCACCAATAAATATGCCAATGCTCGGATGGCACCGTCTCAGCACATTCATGATCACCTGATCAAGATGACCAACTACTTTCAAGAAGCTAAACTACACGAAGCAATAATAGATGAGGAGACTTAAATTGGCTTAATCCTCAACAATCTCTCTCCAGCTATCCAAGCGTTCACCACCAACTATGTGATGAATAAACTCAACTATGGTCTGACGCAGCTCATGAACGAGCTTCAGACTTTCGAGTCAATCATGGGTGTAAGGGAGGAGAAAAGAAGACTAATGTTGTTGCTACTGATCCAGCTAAGGCTGAAGCTAGCGCAACTTCATCTTCGAAAGCTGGAAACAAGAGGAAAGATGGACGAAACACCATTCCCAGGCCTCCAAAGGCTGCAAAGACGAGTGCACAACCAATTGCACTGACGCCTAAGAGGAAGAAAAAGAAAAACAAGAAAGGTAAATGTAAGTGCTTTCACTGCAATGAGAAGGGGCATTGGAAACAAGATTGCCCCAAGTTTCTAGCAGCAAAAAACAAAGGTAATGATTATAGTTCATTTATCTTAGAAACATGTGTTTTAGAGAATGATAAACCTGTTTGGATTATTGATTTTGGATTCTGGATCTACTAACCATGTTTGTAACTCTTTACAGCTTCTTGAATGATGGGAGGAAGTGGACGAAGGTGGCTTAAAGCTTAGAGTTGGGAACGAAATGTTCGTTGCGATCCAAGCTAGTGGAAGAGCTCGCCTGAAGTTCAAAAATAAATATTTAATTTTGAAAGATGTATTTTTTGTTCTGGATTTTAGTAGAAATTTAATTTCAATTTCCATGTTGCAATTAGAACAATTTGTTATGTCTTTTATAAGTTCTAATATATATATAAATATATATTTCTTTCAATGGATCACAATTGTGTATTGCATGTTTGGAAAATGAGCTTTATATTTTGCGACCTAACAACCCCTTGTGCTTAATAATGATTTATTCAATGTAGCTAAACGTAGGACCAATAAATGTCAATAGACCAATAACGATAACATGACGTATTTATGGCACTTGAGACTAGGTCATGTTGGCTATGATAGAATTCAAAGACTTACAAAGGACGGGCCTTTGAGGGAACTCACCTTAGGTGAATTACCTATCTGTGAATCTTGTCTAGAAGGCAAACTGACCAAGGATCCATTCTCTGCAAAGGGTGATCGGGCCAAAGAACCACTTAGACTTGTTCATTCAGATGTTTGTGGACCTTTGAATGTCAAATTCAGGGGTGGTATTGAGTATTTCATCACTTTCATTGACAATCACTCTAGATACTCATGTCTTCACCTAATGCATAGGAAATCAGAAACATTTTCAAAGTTTAAGGAATTCCTAACTATGGCTCAAAACCAATTGGGTAAAACGTTAAAGATCTTGCAATCTGATAGGGGTGGAGAATATTTGGATATGCAGTTCCAAGATCGTTTAACTGAACTTGAGATTTTATCACAACTTACTGCTTCGGGTACTCCACAGAAAAATGGTGTAGCGAAACACCGAAACAAAACTTTATTGAAAATGGTTAGATGCATGCTTAGTTACTCAACTATACAAACTTCATTCTGGGGACATGCAATTGAAACTGCGAATGACATTCTAAATGTCGTATCCTCCAAATCAATCCCCAAAACACCTTTAGAATGCTGGAATGATCATGAACCTAGTCTACGTCAATATAGAATCCGAGGGTGTCTCGCCCACGTCCCGAGGAAAAAGGAAGGAAAGCTAGAATCGCGAACAAAATTTTGCATGTTTTTTTGGCTGTCCTAAAGGCACTCGGGGTGGACTTTTCTATAGTCATTCAGAAAAGAAAGTGTTTACTTCTACGAATGCTAATTTTCTGGAAAATGACTGTCCAAAACTTCAAACCACGCAAAAAAGTAGTTTTGGAGGAGATGGCTGAAGAATTGACTCCAACCAATGTTCCATCATCATCAACACAAGTTGATGATGAAATTCCCACTCTTCATGTCCAACCAATGCAAGTCGATTTAAATGAAGAAAGTACCACTATTCCTGAGCAAACAGTCACGGAGCCTCGTCGTAGTGGGAGGGTTTCTAGGAACCCAGTTTGCTATGGTTTGGATGGCGAAACCAATATGGTTGTTGGTGACACTGGTGACAATGATTCATTGTCTTTCAAATAGGCAATGGATAGCCCTAAAAAGGAACTATGGCTCAAAGCCATGAAATAGGAAATGGAGTCCATGTACTCAAATTCCGTCTGAGATCTTGTGGAAGCACTTAGTGACTTTAGGCCCATTGGGTGCAAGTGGATCTACAAGAAGAAACAGGGCGTTGATGGAAAGATCAAAACTTATAAAGCTCGATTAGTGGCAAACAGTTATACCCAAAGAGAAGGCATGGACTATGAGGAAACTTTTAGTCTGATAGCCATGCTCAAGTCCATTTGAATCCTCCTATCCATAGCAGCTGCTCTCAACTATGAGATCTGGCAAATGGACGTCAAGACAGCTATTCTTAATGGCAAGCTTGACAAAGTCATTTATATGGATCAATCAAAATGATTTAAAGTAGTTGGACAAGAAGGAAAATTTTTCAAGTTGAATAGGTCCATTTATGGACTTAAGCAAGGTTCTCGTTCCTAAAACCTTAGGTTTGATGAGATAATAAAAACCTATGGCTTTGAACAAAATATTGACGAGCCTTGTGTTTACCAACTAAAGGAAAAACAAATAGTGGTATTCCTGGTTCTTTATATAGATGATATCTTTCTCATTGGAAACAATGTTAACAAATCATCAGATGTGAAGAATTGATTGAGCACTCAAATCCAAGTGAAGGGTTTGGGTGAAGCAAGTTATGTTCTAGGTATCCAGATCATTAGGGATAGAAAGAACAAACTTTTAGCTCTATCTTAAGCATCTTACATTGATAAAGTTCTTGAACGTTTCTCAATGACAAATTCCAAGAAAGGACGTCTATCGTCCCGTCATGGAATTCATTTTCAAAGAAGTAGTATCCCCAGATTCCTGAAGAGGAAGATGCAATGAGAAAAGTTTTCTACACATCTGCAGTTGGAAGTCTAATGTATGCTATGTTGTGTACTAGACCAAATATCTACTATGTAGTGGAAGTAGTGAGCAGGTATCAGTCATACCTAGGACCGAAACATTGGATAGTAGTTAAGTATATTCTAAAGATCTTAAGGTAGTCTAGGGATTATATGTTAGTCTACAAGGGTGGTGTTCTATACCCTGTAGGCTACACTGATTCAGTTTCTTAGGCTGATGTCGATGACAGGAAGTCTACTTTTGGAATGTTGTTTACTCTTGGGGGTGGAGCTATGACATGGAGAAGCGTAAAGCAGTATGCGATCTCAGATTCCACCATGGAGGCTGAGTACATAGTTATGTCTGAAGCAGCTAAGGAAATAGTTTGGCTAAATAAGTTTTATTCTTATTCCAGATATGGATAAACTGCTTGTGTTTTTTTGTGACAACACAGGAGCAATATCCAACTTGAAAGAACCTCGAAGCCACAAGATGAGTAAGCATATAGAAAGGAAGTATCACATAATTCAATAATATGTGCGCAAGGGAGATGTGAAGGTTATGAAGATTGCATCTGACAATCTTGTGGATCAGTTTACAAAGACACTACCAGAAGTTACATTTGATAAGCATATAAAGGAAATGGGATTAGTATAATTAAGGCATTAGTTTCTGTAACGCCCTGGGTAGCCAAGACCGTTACACTGTGTGTTTATAAAGGTGCAAGACTTGCTAATCAAGTCATTTAGTTAGAAATGTGTCAGTGAAACTATAATTGAACTAGGGTTAAAAGATTTTGGTCATAAAAAATACATTTCATTTAAATAAACATTTCGTACATGGGATCCCAAAAGAAATAGAGTTTAAAGGAAAATTTACAAAATTCCAGGGTATATACAACTACTGACCCCTCTAAGGGAAAAATATACATTTAAGGTTCTCCTGTTCCTGTCCATCCCTCGACCGTGGCTGTAACGCCCTGGTTACCCCAGAACAGTTACGGTGAACGGTGGACCGGAAATTTGACTCGCTACCCGAGTCCTTTGGTCAAAAACGTGCTCTAGGTGTAATTAACAGGTTAAGGTATAAAACCAATAAAAAGGAAATGGATATTTTCATTACAAACCGCTCTACAGAGCTAATCAAAACATTTACAAGTTGTTCTCAGTACAAAGTGGTCATTATTGTTTTTAAATTTACAATCCCGCCGACCTAAGCGGCTTCCTCTGAGAACTCCTTTGCCGTGGTGGTCAAGCGGCCGCATATGTACACATCACCACCTAAGCTCTCCACTCAAGGCTAGGTGAGCTTTTCTTTTCCTTTACCTGCACCACATAGCACCCATGAGCAAAAGCCCAGCAAGAAAACATAACACTATTCATAAACATTATCAAATGATTATCATTATAACCACACTGAGCATAAAGCTTTCAAACAAGTGAGTAAACACCACATGAGGTCCTGATAAACCATACTTAGTGACTGACTAGCATGTCACTAACTCAAATGGAAGAGTGGCTGTTAGGTAAGCCAATAGCCTTCAACAGGCTCTGGTAAACCATACTGAGTGACTGTCAAGCATGTCACTGTTTCAAGTGGGAGGGTGGCTGCTAGGTAAACCACTAGCCTCCAAGCGCTTATTTCATTCATCGACCCTCGGGATCGGTCTGGCATTAATGCTCTTTGAGTCATTCAATGCTGATAGTCGATTAGATCTAATCTTTGTTGGCTTGCGTTAACACGCTAAGACCGTTCTGACTAATAAGTCAGTGCAACGTGACCAGTGCCCAGTACCACTGCCGAACCTGACTAATAAGCCACAGCTTCACAGTTGATACTAGCACCTTTGCCAAATCTGACTAACGAGTCAGTACCATACACAAGTGAGCAACATATGCTAAGCATTCTATAATCAATCCATGTCCATATTTATACAACCAACATGCTTCATGAATATCCATGCATGTCACACTTGGGGTGCAGTTTTCTTACCTCTGGTTCAAGCTAGAAATAATAAAAGAACGACCCCTGAGAACGATCAACCTTTTGGTCCTTTAGCGGTTACTTGGTCATAACCAATTATGGGATTCCATCAATAAAATGAATAATAAAATGTTCCCAAACCAAAACCTAACCTCTGGAACCTCAAACACTACCCAACCGGGTACTAGGTTCAACCCCTAGGCCTTAGGTTTGAATCCCCTTACTAAAAACACTTTTTTGGCCAAAATTGCCCTGATGGACCGCGGCTCACCCTCCTGACAGAGGCGTTTCCACCTCTGAAGCCAACTTAGGCTGTGGCACACGCTAGCCAGGCCGCGGCTCATTTCGCATTTCAACCTAAAACCCGCAACGCACCAACAAACCGCCCCTGCGTTTTCCCTTGGAACCAGCCCCTCAAACCAATCCTAAACACCAACCTAACACCCAATTTAACCCCTAAACATCACCTATAACTCAACCTCATCAAAACCAAAGTAAAACATCAACCTAACTCCCTTTGATTCCAACTAACCACCAAGTGATTACAAGCTAAAAGCTTAAAACTAAAACAGAGTATAACCAGAAAGTTAATGGATAGAACTTACCTCAAACCTGGAATTAAACCCTCTCTAATGGCTGAACCTAGTCCACAACCTCAGCCCCTTGATTTCCTAGCTTAATTCCACACCTTGAGCTCAAAAACTCCAAAGAAGAAAATGAGGTAAATGAACGTACGGGAAGGAGAAGTGTTGCTCTGTTTCTATTTTGTTTCTACAGCCATCTAAACTTCACATATATCCAAGCCAAATGACTAAAATACCCCTAGGTCTTTTAAAGCTTCTAAAACCACTTCAAGGGTAAAATTGGCACTTTCCACTAATCCCGTTAATCATAATTAACGCTTCCCAATTCCCGTTAATCTCTATATCCTCAAACTCCAATAATTCACATCCCGTTACCCTTTAATGCCCGGTAACACTCTAATCATTAGAACACCCAGAGCCCCGAGCTTAAGCCTGTTATGACCAAACCGATATTAAATTCACCATGATCGTCTCATGCCGAATGGCTCGAACAAACCCACATCATAATGTGGTCTCAAAATATATCATCGACATGCGTACAAATAAACAATTTACCCTCAACGAGCCAAATTACCATCACACCCCTGTAATTAGAAATATGGACTCACATGCATGCATTTCACATCATATTATAATATAATCAACATATACATGCATTTTAACAATTAATAACTTAATTAAGCAAGTATGGCCCTCCCCGCCTACTATTCACGCCGTTAAACACAACGAAGAATTCGGGGCATTACAGTGGCGGTCAAGTAGCTGACTATGTACATTTCACCTCTAGAGCTCTCTGAATCAGGGCTGATCAAGCTTACCCTTGCCTTTACCTGCACCACGTAGCACCCTTGAGCCAAGGCCCAGCAAGAAAACCATAATATCATAACATGATCAATGACAATAATATGATAACTCATGAAGCATAACCATATACTCAACAATCCATAACATTCACATAACCAGATATTCAACATACCAAATTCATCAAATCAACATTAATAACCAAGTCATATAACAATCAGGGTCGATGCCCTTAGGTCACACCCTCTGTTTACCCCACTGGCTCCAGTCCGCTTAAACCGAGCTCAATGAATATTAAGTTGTCCTCAGCTACCAGTGGCCGAGCCGCGCCCTGTGCCCTAGTATAAATTTCCAACACTCTTAGGCCGTTTAATTCATGTTCATGGCATGACACCATCATACAATATTTCATACAAGTATAGGGATCCCTTAGTCCCAACATAGTCACACAATCGGGTGCAATTTTCTTACCTTTAATTTCAAGTGTTCTGATTATGAGAAATGACCCTTGAGCACGATCCCTTTTCCGAGCCCTAGCATACACCTAGTCACAACCAAGATAAGGGATTCCATCAATAATAAATGAATAAAGGTTTTCGATCCAAGTTCTAGCCTTTGGAAGATCGAATTCCACCAAACACGGTAGTGGAATCGATCCCGAGCACCCTAGGTTAGGTTCCCGCACCTAAAACCTCCTCAAAGTCAAAAATTCCCTTAAGAGCCGCGACTCTAAGCCCCATATGGCGTGGCCCGCCTCCTACTAGAGGCATAGCCTCCCCAAACAATAGACACGGGCCGCGGCCCAGCACTCCCCATGCCGCCACCCGCCCTTCACTTCGGCTCCCATTTGTTCTAGAGGGCCACGGCACACCAAGAACAGGGTTGTGGCCCGACCCCTTCGAACCCAGAAAAATCCCCATTTTCAACAACCAAACCTCAACCAAATTAACCCCAAACCATCCCAATAACATACTTTAATTATCACAATAGTTTTAATAAACTCCCAGCAACAAAACCCATAGGAAAAACTAGCTTAAAAACTCATCAGAATCACACTCCAATCCTTGAAACCCAAAAGTTTATAATCTTCTTAAAACAGCCAATAGTTCCCTGAATTCACATGCTAAACCATAATTAAAAGCTTACCTTTACTGAAGAACAAATCCACCAAGTAGATGCTGAACTAATTCCCAAGTCCTTAGCCTCAATTCAGGAAATTCCTAGCCCAAAATCCCTCCTTAGCTTCAAGGGTTAGCATAAGAAAGAGAGTGTCCAGAGGAAGCTAAAGTGAGAGAGAGGAAAGAGTCATTTTGTCCAAGTTCTACTATTTTCCCTTTGTTCTGCTTTATCTAACCTTAGTTAATTAAGTTAATCTCGAGGCTCGGGGTACCAAAAACGTCCCTAAGAGCAAAATGGTAAATTTCCCCAATATTCCCTCCTAAACTCTCTAACTTCAAATATATCTCCAATTATTTATTTTCAGAACCCGATAACACAAATAAATATCTAATATCCAAAATACCCCTTGATTCGCCCCAAGTTAAGTACTGGGTCCCGTTGTGATTTTCCCGCTAACTGGCTCCCTAGGGTCGCCTCGAGTCGCATGCTGCAAATATATCCACATAATAATGTGGCCTTACAATTACAATACATAATCACATTTATGCCCTCAACGGGCTAAGATTACAAATATGCCCCTTTAAGCTAAGCAAGGCCTACATGCATACTAAAACTCATAGACATGCATTTCATATATCCATATAATCGTATAAGCATGCTTATCACAGAATCATGCATTAAAATCATTTAAATCACATATAAACCAATTATGCCCCCTCGGCACACTAATCAAGGCCCTTAAGCCTTATTAGTAATTTTTGGGTCGTTACAGTTTCAATTAGTGCAAGTGGAAGTTTGTTGGGGTTTAATGCCCTAATTAAAACCCAATTTCTTTGTAATCTCATTTTATTATCAATAAAATAATAGAAATTATTTTTGACTTGGTCAATCACTTTGCTCACATATTTTATTTTCATGATTATTTGTTTAATATAAACTTTTAATGAATCCCAAGCATATAACTAATCATATTTATAGTGATGTAATCACACTGGAATATAAATATGATTATAAGTTCAAACATAAATTAGTCCTAAGATTAGTTAGTGCACAGGATCTACGATATGATCTACTTACACATTGCAGTGTTATGTTCTTTCCAGAACTTTAGCAAAGTAGATAAGATCAGATGTATTTGTTACATCGGACTGGACCGACATTGACAATTGGTAGGATAAGTAAACATACCATTATTATCTATTCTAGTCATTTCATATAGTTGATCATAGGTCAATTTAATCTCAATTCTGAGTGGTTAGTATTCTAACTGATTGTATTATTTGAGTTCTTTGACTTGTTCATTACCAACTTACCCTACGGACTAGCCCATACTTACATCTTCGAAACTCGGTAGTATAACTGAGTGGGAGTGTTAATCATAGATATGAACATCTATAGCTTCTGATGAAGAAGTGAAGCGATGGTTTCCTTTTAGTTTGGTTCAAGGTGCTAACTTATAGAGATCTCATTTCAGTAATTAAAATTAATTTACTGAAATATCATTTACGAGGAACTAAGTGTTTTAATGATAAAATACAATGAGGGGTAAAACTGTATTTTAGTCTCATCTCATTGTAGACCATCTATAGATGATTGAGTGACAATTATAATTGTAACAATGGATGATTAATAACGTGTCTATATTGCTTATAGATCGTTCTATGAATTCAAGAGTGTAATTCCAAGTCTTTAGTGGAGTCACGAGGAATTAATAAGTTAGTAAATTTATTTGTTAGATTTATGATAACTTATTGGAGCTTGGTTTCATAGGCCAGTGGTCCCCACTGTACCTTGGATAAAATCATCTGGATAGTCTCAATTAATTGATTTAATTATCAATTAGAATTATCAAAGTTGGCCAGGTCAATTTTGGATAGTTTCACAGAGTTATACAATTTAGAGAAAAAAAGAGAAATTATGGCAGATTTATTAATCAAGATAAATTGATATCTAAATTAATAAATAAGTTAAAATAAAGGTTCAAATTATAAATAATTAATTTGATAAAGGATTTAATTAATTAATTAATCAATAGAAAATAATATGGGCCTTGAATTTAAGTCCAACATGCTTATAATTAAATGAGAAATTTCACGAGCCTATAGCCCAAAAGAATTTCGACCTAACGGATGATATTACCTATTATTTTATTGATTTTTTTAATTAAATAAGTGGTCTAATTGAGCCTTTAAAAGTAATGCTAAGTGAAAGTTGAAAACATATGATTAGATGATCTATTTTGATGCTTTATGGTTTTAGACGCTCTCTACAATTAAATTCCTCTTCTAAGCCTCAATATTCTCTTCTCTTTTTCTCTTTGTATATATCTCATGTGTTGAGAATTGTCAACTCTAGTGTAGGTGATTCTAAGGATATTGTGGAAGGTTGTGAAGAAATTTGAAGATTGGTTTAGTTTCTTAGTGATACCCTGCGACAGAAAGGATACAAGGGTAAGAGAAATCGAAGGAATGACTTATTCATTCTGCTATATATAATGTAAGTGATTTTATCATTATCTCTGTTTAATTCAATTATAGACACATGCTCTAGGTTTTCTTATATTAATTTGTTTAATATATGATTTACATGAAAATAAATAAGATCCTGTATAAGTATTTCCAACAGAAAGATTATTAAAAAGATGTGAAGTTTGAGTTGCTATGGTACTTGGAGGATTCAATTGTAAGACAACCCACAGAAAGAATAAAAATAAATTGAAAAAAAAGAAAAAAAATTATGAAAAAAAAAAGAGAAAAGAAAGGCAAAAACACGTGTTCTTTAGTTAGTTATTTTTATTTTTATTTTTGTTAGTTAAATTTCATTTTATTGTGTTTTTTTTTGGAAAGGTTTTACATTTGTTCTTGTGTTTTAGGTGTTAAATACCAAGAAAATGGTGTTTTGGCAGTCATTTGGGGGTGTGATGATTTTGCTGAAGCAAAACAGGGAGCAAAATTTATACCATTATCAAAAAAATGGATTTGCATGTTGTAGCAAATTTTACTCATAAAATTTGGTTCGAGCAATATTTTGCAATTTGGGAGAGCACAAGTCATTGGGATTTCCGTGCCCTCGTGACCATTATGCGTGAGCTCACTAGGCCATCAGGATAAAAAAAAAATCCCGAACCTGATACCCTCTCTCTCTCTCCCGCTACTTCTCATCTTTTTCTTCTCCCTAGCCCTAACTGCCACCCCACCTCTCACCACCATCTTCCTCAGCTCCGACCACCTCACTACCACCCTCACCACCCTTTTCTTTAAGTTGAGCTCCAAGTCCCAGGCACCCACGAACCCAGTCGCGAGCCCACCTCTGCGTGCCTTTGACCCATACGCAACTTCCATTCGCGCGCCACCACCAGGCGCAATTCCACCCCTGCTCCACCGTTCAGCCCCGAGTGTGCACCTGGCGAGAATACAAATTCCATGAGCCCAGGCTCGCCTCCCATTGATGCGAGGCCACGTGTGTCTCCGAGAAACCCTGTCGTCGAGAGCTCTGTTGCTCCTAGAAATAAAATTGGCTCTGACCCCAGCGTCGTGAGCTCCTGGTTGCACGACGCGACCACCCGAGACCCAAGCTTATACTCAGTCGAGTCTCCCCCACAAACCCGCACTCGAATCCCATGCCTTTCCATCATTTCCAAGTTTCTACTTTGTAGTTTCCTTTTGCAGCTTTATGAGGTTCTTTCTTTGGGTATTGGTGGCAGTAACTTCACCTTTGCGACACTTTTTGGGTAATATTTTTCCATACTTTAGATTGGTTCAGTTTTTCCTGTGAATTGTTCCTCTTGGGCTTCCATATTTGGTTCATTCTCTATTATGTATTGTGGATATATTGCTCTTGTCTTGATCTTTGAGTGTAGCATTGTGATTCTGGGGCAACTACACTGAGGGCTATTGTTGTTTATTTTGATCTGTGAGGGTGGCATGTTGATTTTTGGACAGTCATTTATCCCGCACAATCGTTGAAAAATATTGCTTGAGATGGATGTGTGGCTTTGGATTGTGTTCTTGAGTTGTTTGTGATGCTTATCCGATGGTCCTTTTGGATATTTGACTGTACCTTGTTGCTCTTGGGAAGCTTTGTAGGCTGATACGCAGGTGAATATATATTTTGATGGGCCCATTGGTTGCAATTGGTGATTTATGAGCAACAATAACCAATATTGCCCCACATTTGACTCTCATATGGCAGCCATAAAAACAAGAGCTCAAAAGCTAAAACCCACCTCTCACTCAACCCCACCACCAAGCAAAAAGAAAACAATTGCCAAAAAATCGGCCCCTAAGCCCACCAAACAACATGTCACAGATCAGGAAGACCCACTAATTGCCCCACAGCCACCATCTCCAATACCCAACACACAAGACCTCACAATTTCCCCTCTTTCACCACCACACACTAGCTGCCCCAACCCCTTGGCCTCGTCCCGAGCCTACTAATCCAGCTTCATCATCCAATAAAGCACCTCAAAAATAGAAAGTGTCCAAACCAAAGCCCAAACCCAAGACAACATCCAAGACAAAGTCAGTTCTGCCACCACATGTTGAGAGGTTTCACAGTGCCCAAGCTAAGCAGTGATATGAGACTATTAAGTCCAAGAAGTTATGGCCAAAGCGAGGATTTTTTACCTGCTTCCTCTGAATTGCCTTCTTATATAACCGATGTCATTGAGAAGCATCAGTGGGATAAGTTATGTCTAAAGCCTAAGCGAACTATTTTGCCTCTTCTGCGTGACTTCTATGCCAATCTTGTGTCCAAGGCCCAAACTGAAGTAGTGGAGTGAGGCAAAACAATTTCCCTTTCTGCTAAGGCCATCAACAAGTTCAATGGTTTGGAGAATTTTGAGTGTGCGGTGTTCAATGATATGGTTCTTGCACCTGCACCCGAGCACTTTGATTCGGTGCTTCGCACCATGGCCATCACTGAGACCCCATGGATTGTCTCTTTCACTGGTCTCCGTACTCTTCGGTATGCCTCTGTTACTCCCGAGGAGAGCATGTGGCTCAATTTTCTCAAGTGTTATCTGTTACCCATTACACATGATACGATTGTGAACTAAGATCGATTGCTTCTGTTGTATTGTATTATGGCGGAGAAGAGCATTGATGTTGGCAAGATTATTGCGCATGATATATTTGGGTGTGCCAAGAATTCTGGCCAGTTATTCTTCCTGTCCCTTATCACTCAGTTGTGTTTGAAGGCTGGAGTGGTTGTTGGTGCCTCTGAGGAGGTTTTGCAGGAGCATGTGGATATTGATTTGGTTTCCATTCATAGAGTCAAAACCCATGGCTCCAAGTCTGTTAGTGGCATGGCTGCTTCTGACCCGCCTTCTAGCAGTGATGTTCCTAGTCCTCTCGGTGCTCCCACTTAGCTGGCCCATATTCTGAGTTGTCTTGAGCATCTTGAGCAGCAGTTTAGAGGTTCTTTGAAGTATGCCAAGAAGCGAGATGTTGCGTTACTCAAGTCACTCCAGTGGAACTTCACCAAGCCTACAGTTGATTTCCTTGAGTTCCCTAGAGCCATTTTGAAGAAATGGGAAGCTTTGGTTGTTCATGAAGACCCTCTCTGCAATGACCCAAAATTTGCTAATAGGGCTTAGTGCCTTGTTAGCGTGCCAGGAGGGCATAGTTGGATATATGTATGTTTAATTGGTTAAATGCGTGATTATGTGGCATGCATGATTAATATGATTATATGTAATATCCAACATTTTCATAATACATTTTTTTATTATAAATCAGAGTTTTAATACATAAAATGTACAAGTTTACAAATTTAAGAAATAGTAATGGAAAAATAGTGTTTAAAATATGATTTTATGTCATTAATGAGATTAAAGAGAGAGAAACTTAAGTAGTCAAGTATTGGGCCGAAATGCCATATACTTTTAATTGGGGATTTTTATAAAATTAAGAAAGTTTTGCTAAAGGGCTTATTTGAAAAGAATTTTAATATTTCGGGTCCAAGTGTAATTTCAAAAAAAAAGAGAGGCTTCAGCCTTTTAACTGAGCCTCTCTCTCTCGCTCCTCAGAAAAATTATCTTCTCTGTCTCTCTCCTTCTCTTCCTCTTTCTTTCTCTCTCTTTCTCCTCCTTACGTGCTACTGTTGTCGACGACGAACGACTACTTTCCGGCCGCCACATATAGCCACGCGTCAGACCGTTGGATTCAGAGGCCTCTGAACTATCGACCTCGCAGGAATCTAGAGTTCACTCGCCGATTAAACACCTCAATCAGTCGATTTATGTTCGGCCACCCCGCGACTTCAAAGTTGCGATTCGGCCACCTCGGGCATCCGTTTGCTGATCCGTCACCACCATCGCGTCCCTCGTGTTATGGGCTTCAAAACCCAATAAATTTTTCCCACATCTACCATAGTTGGGTGGTGGGCCCACCAGAGCCACCGCGGTCCACCAAAGACCGACGGTCAAAAACTTAGTTTCGAGGTTCTGGAGTTCGTTTTGAGTTTCAGAAAATCATCGTTTTGCTTGTTATGAAACCCAATCATTGTGGTATAATTTCTTTGATCTATATATTGTGATTTAATTGTGATTGATTAGAGTAATTGTTATTATGTGTATTTATAGTATATAATTATATATTCTTGATATATTGAATATTTTTCTGTAATTATACTGGTTGTCTGGGATTATATGTATTTCTGATACAAGTTTTGATTTGGGATTGTCAATTTTATAGCCGTTGTGCTGTCTAATTTTCTAGAAAATATTAAATATTAAATAAATTATAAAAATACATATTTAATTGATTTTCCATTAATATGGAAATTATTATGATTAATTAATTTTAATTATTATTGTTATTATTTTGTTAAGTAAATCAAGAATACAGTTTCATATATATATATATATATGAAAAGTGTGATTTATAGTAAACCTATTATTTAACCATTATTATTGTATATTAATATTTTTGTTAATATTTGAATATTAAAATAATATCAAATATTAGTTTCTTACAGTTATTGATATTTGTAAGACCAGTGAATTTTAGAGAAAGTATATTTATTAGATCACTGGAATTGATATTATGACTAATTAATAATAATATAAATATTTATATTTATATTTATATTATTATCATTATATCGATTATTATAATTTTATGTTAAAAATATGATTTTTTTTATAAAATGACTATTTGAATATATACATTCATTTACGTATTGTTATTGAAGTATTTTGTTATTAATATTGAAATAAGTTTATTTATAGACGATAATTATTATTGTTGTTGGGATTATTATTATTATTATTATTATTATTATTATTATTATTATTATCATAAGAGTACATTATCTTATGAGCAAGGTTTAAAGCATGGTTTTATATGAAGAGTTATTTGCATTACGTTGATAATAATTATTATTATCATTTATATAGTTTCTAGTATTGTTAATATGCACTACCAATAGTGTATATTTATGATTTTTATAGAATTTAATAAATGATGTGCCTTGAATAGGATTTGTATGGATTTGATTTATTGAGTCTTGGTGAGCAGTTTCAAAATAAGCTAAGGACCTAAGGTAAGTAAATCTCACCTTTTATGCTTAAGTGTAAGATGCATGACTACATTGATTGTGTATATCTGATGAGTTAAGTATGGGATGATGATGATGCATATGATAAGTATGTGAAGAATGGTTATATGAATATCATAATGGTGTTGTGTGATATGTAATTGAGGAATTTCGTGATATGTGAAAGCTGTCTTACTTGGTTAAGATTGATATGAATTATGTGCAAGTATGTGTTCTTATGTTGATGAATATGTGGATTACTTTTATGTTCATGATTTTGTTATATGTTATCATATATGAAGCGTTTAAGTTTTTAGGCTGGAAACCTTAGACTTGAACCATAGCTCTACGTTAAGGTATAACAACGCCACCAACCCAAAGCTTCATGTATTATGACTAAAGATGTTTTGAGTTATATGAGATGTGATACAATGCCTTGATTGAATAAAATCAAACATGAATCATGAACTTAAACATTGGCATTTCAGCATCAGCATGTATGCATGGCATGTACAGTTATGTGATACATTATTATGTGATATAAGACCATGCATATGAATATGAGAAAAATTGTGAAGTGCCTTGAAATGTCTTATGTGAAGTTAAACATTTTAATGACTCAAGGCTTAAGCAAAGTGATAATAAGATGTTTAAAAAGGGTGCCACTATTTTGATGAAGCAATTAAGTAAGTTCAGTAAAGAAGACAGAGGTCTTTAAGGCTTATAGTGGCTGCCCACTAGTGTGGGCTAGGTCAGAGTTGACCATTCAGATATGTTTGCCATGTTCCCGTCTTTCTCCTCCATATGTGTAATAAGTATGGCAGCTATGGCAACGATGAAATGAGTGTTATGATGAGTCTAGCTGCGATGATGGCTAGCCGGAGGAGAACCCATGGGATTCTATATGATATGTGTAACAAGCCCTGCAGGCATTGGCCGAATCAAACAGTGTGCACAAGTGAAATCGGGCCCATAAAAATGTGAAAGTAAAAGAATGAGCATAAAAGTAAAGTTTGAAAGTGCATGAGTAATAAATGTAATGCATAAGTATATAAGTCAGCATATTAGTATATGTGTACTTTAAACTCACGACATTCATGTGTATGTGTATGCATGAGATTTACTTACTGAGCGTTAGCTAATTATGTTATTTTCCAACATTTTTCCAGGTGTGGCTTTAGATGTTGAGCAACTTGTGGAGCACAAACTCAGTAGCAATGCAATAGTGGTTTAGACTTTTCATATGGCTACATTAAATCTAAAGTATTCATACGTGTAATAATTTCTATTAATAAGTTTATATAAAATTTTTAAATTTTTATGTATTTCATAGTATCTTTTTATTTAATTCATTTGGTCAAGTGGTCGTCACATTATATGAATGTCTTATATACATGTTTATGAGTAATAAATATGCATGTGAGCTTTTTTCTACTTATAAGGGCATATTTGTAATTTTGGTCCATTAATGGAATAAATGTGATTTTATGTGATATATGGCTGAGACCACATTATTATGTGGATATATTTACATTATATGGCTTGAGACGGTCCTAGTGAGTGGATTAGCGAAATAGTCACAGCAGGGTATAAATACCCGGCTCGAGGGAGCCTGTGGGCATTTTTTTTGGAATTTAGAGAAAATTTTGGGATTATTGAGTAATGAATAAGTATTTGGTAATTTATTTAACGTGACAACGTTAATTGGTTAATAGTGGGAACATTTGAGGAATTAGCGGGAACCGGGGGAAGAATGATTGTTTTACCCCTTAGAACCCTTAGAGGACTAATAAGCTTAAAGGGGCTAAATAGTCTTTTTTTGGGTCAGGATATACTCAGAAGACTTAGGAAATGAACCAGAAACTCACAGAAGTTTCTCTCTCACCTCTACACGTTTCTCTCACTCTCCCTCTTGAGTTAAGACTTTGAGTTTGCTGAAGGAAGGGACTTGATTTAAGCTGGATTGGAGTTGAGTTTGGCTAGGTTAAATTGAAGATTTAAGCTTAAAAAGGTCAAAGGATAGCTGGAGAAACTCAAGTTATAAATGAGGTAAGAATTCAAGTTGGTTTTGTCTAATTCTGTTGAGGCTATGTTAAGAGTTAAGGTTTGCATGAGACTTAGCTTGTTAGTTGGGTTAGGGTGAGTTTGGGTAGTTAATAGGAGTAAGAAATTGGTTATGAGCTAGATATAATGTTTGGAACAAAAGGGTGGGAATTATAGGCTCAAATTCAAGTTTGGTTGTTGGTTTGGGTGGAAGTTTGAGGTTGAACTCATGGAAAAACGCCAAGGAAAGTTGGTTTTTTATGGGTTTAGGGGCTCGGGTCGTGGCCCTGTTCTTCAGGCGCTGCGGCTCGCATGAGTTTTGAGGCTGGGAGCCTCTGTTTACCAAGAGCGTGCCGTGACTCGAGGAGGGCAGGTCGTGGCCCGTGTCCCCCATCAAGTAGGTTTATGCCTCTGTCTAAGGGGCGGGCCACGACCCTCAAGGGCAAGTCATGGCCCGCACTATGGAAATTAAAGGGATTAAGGTTTAAGGCTCGGGGAGGCTTGGGAATTCAAACCTAAATGCTCGGGACGAATTCTACTACACGATTTAGTAGAAATCGAGGTCCCGGAGGCTAGCTATTCTTTCCTAAGTATTTATTTGGATTAGAAATTGATGGTTACCCATTGACATTGTGACTAGGATTATCGCCAAGGCTCGGGACCGTTCTGTATTCTTCGCTCGGGATTCAAGGTAAGAAAACTACACCCATGTGGTTGTGTTCGGGACTAAGGTTCCCTGTATCTGGATATATGTGTTAGGTAACAATATTATTATTATGTGAAATGATAAATGGTGACCCTTGTTTTGGCCAACGACAAAGAGTCAAGTATACGACAGGAAATTAGTACGATGCTTGAGAATACAATCTAATGGAAAGTAAAGAACACCAAGAATTATAGTGGTTTGGCCCCAGTGATTGGTAATGACCTATGTCCACTTGATACTATTATTAATATTGAGCTTCAAAGGTGTGATCAAAGAACTAGGGTTCCTGAGTTTCACAGACCTTAGAAGGAGAAACAATACAGACGATGGATAATAGCAATACAATTCGGAAAAAGATCCAAAAGATCCCCCCTCGAACTATTTCTTGACTATTTATAGGCTCAAGAAGGATTACATGAGTCAATTAATCATATCTTTCCTTAATAAACGGATATTCAGGTTATAATGAAGAGATATTCTTGGATATCATTACAACTATACAAATTTATACATAAATAAATGGAGTATACGACCAGGCTGGTTGTATACAAAACTTGAACCTCCGCTTATGGAAGTATCCCTGGTCGATAGGCAAGCAGCATCTCTGCCACGTGTTGACAATTCTTGCCACATCATCCACAACTATTGTTTGGATAAACATTTGCCCCCCGGGTTTATTTATTGCGACTAGCAATAAGTAAACTTAGGAAACTAACCTTTTGTATGCCCCATGAAATCTGTCAGAGACACTCGTGCTTCCTCAAAAAAGGTAACCTAATCATGTCCAATCACGCCATTTTAGTTTCCAAGTAATCCTTCTGATGGCTATTACACTCCCCCATGCCTTGAAAAAGGTAACTCATGATTACCCCTTTTCATCATATCTCAGCCATTATAAATAATCCCCAAATTTACCTTTTCACTTTTTACTCGCCATTTTCTTGCCAAGAACCCTCAAGAACTTCATCTCAGAGCTCAGAAACTTTGAAGATCATCCGTCGCTTGTTCTAAAGATCCTCTGTTCCCATGCCCAAAGTCGCTTCATTTCAGAACCTCCAATCTTCATCTAGGTAACTTTCTTCAACTTTCATGCTCTCTAACATGCCTTGCATACTGTCACATGCCTGTTTTGAGTTCTGAAATTTTTCATGTTCTTGGGTACAAATGCATGAGGATTGAGTGTATACTGATTGATGCTTGATAGGGTAGTGTAGTTTTTCTCTGTAGGAGTTAGGTACCAGTTTGATAGTCAAGATCGTAAGTTTAGGGCGTAAAATCGAAGTAAAAATTCGATTTTTAGGCTAGTTGAAAAACTGGGTTTTTCCCGCCCCTTCAGAGTCGAAAAACTTTTTTCCAAAAAAAATTTTATTTCCGTTTTTCAAACTGCTCGCATAGAACATAGTGTTTCTGTTAGAATGTTGTTGGTCATAGACGCGAGCAACGTTATTCTAACTTTCAACATAAGCTCTTAGGCTGTGCATCTTATCTCCTCCTTTCTCTGTTTGCAGCATACATACAAGATCTGTGGGGGGGGGGGGGGGGGGGGGGGGGGGGGGGGGGGGGGGGGGGGGGGGGGGGGGGGGGGGGGGGGATAAAGACCTATCGACGATGACCTATGGCGTCAACTGCTTGAGGATGAGGAGCAACCATCGTCACTAATACCTGACATTCCATTTTCTCGTGTCACTTCAAACACTTCACCTGTCCTTGCTCAAAATATGGCTCGTGCTAAAACCAAAGCTCAGAAAAAGAAAACCCCCAATCCTTCACATCAGCCTGCTCCTCGGGCTAAAATTCCCTCGACCAGTGGTTGAGCTGAAAATGTTCCTGACCCCAATATCCAAAGACACACTCAGCCCCGACATGCCATTCAACCAGATGTTGAGTGGTATTTAGTACCTGAGAGCCGAGTGATGATCAGGATGATCGCCAACTACATCAGGAAGTATGGTCTCACGGGGGTGACCTTAGTCCGACCTAACCAAGACCAACGGGCGAACCTGCCCGGAGGCGCCTTCAATGCCTGGTCGAGTTTCCACATTGAGGCAGGGGCTACCTTGCCTCTTCATTAATTTTTCCAAGGGGTGGCCAACTATTTCAGAGTTGCCCCTTTTCAAATAACTTCAAATGGATACAAAAAATGGCATGTGCCAACTCCTCATGAGGTTAACTACTTGTTTGAGCTCAAGTCTAACCCCAACCAAGAAGGCACGGGGTTTTTTCATTTCTATCATTAGGAAACTGGGCGCACATTCCTGACTGACACCACCCATATATCGAATGTGGGGAGGTACTACTAGGAGTACTTCCTCACGACCGACATGATCGCGGACAATCTGGCCTTTGCTCAAGGAGGTAAAACCTTTGTATCACTGGTTGTTACTCTTTATTTAGTGTTCTTCTCCACATTCTCTTAAACTTTTAATGCCTTTCAGGCCCATGGCTGCGACCAAACCAAACTCCAGACATGGAGTTGAGATCAGCCCTCTTGGCCAGCATGACTGACGTAAAAAAAAGCGTCAAACATCTGGTCACAGAGGCTAACCTTAGGCTGGTTGGCCTCTTGGACCCTCATCAGGACATGAGGAAGTCAACAGTAGGGAGTGCCATAGTCGAGGAGGAACCCGAGCAGCAACCACCAGTGTCACCTCCACGAAGGAGACCAACCGGGGTCACGATCAAGGAACCTGTTGGCGCACCACCAGCAGAGAGGCCCTCTGCCCCCTTGGAGAAGGGGAAAAAGAAGGCCACCGAGCGTTATTTCTCTTTTAGATAGCTTGCCAATTCCCTGTCACCTATTTGACGGGGACGACAATTTTAAATATGCCTCAAATTTAGGTCCAAGCTTCTTCATGTTAGAGAGTGAGTATAAGATAGTGACCAGTAATAATAGCTTGGGTATTTGACTTTGCAATCTTTCTTTATTTCTTTTCCTGATGTAATATACTTAGTCATTTGTACTATCTCACTGTGCGACATTTTGCTTCTTTTCCAGACATGGACTCCGTGAACGTGTTCGACATTTACAGCACTCCCGAGACTCCCGCGGCTCCCCTGAGCAAAAAGAAGGCAAGCAAGAGGCATCCTAGGGAAAGCAGCAAAGTGCCTCAGGCTAAGAATCCTTGCAATGCAGGCCTCCCATAGGACGGTCCCTCAGCCAATGCAACTCCACCTTCTCCTCGAGAGCAGCAGACTCCCCCTGCTCTAGCCAGATCGACTCCACCTCCAGCAGCCCCAATCGACCAGACTCAGCAGGCCAGTCCTGCCTTGACTGGGAGCGACATAACTAGTCTCACCTTCAAATCGATCAAGGATAGGGTCACAAAAATTGTAAAGCACGACCGCTCCCGAGAGGCGATGGCCGCGACAGAGGCGATGGACGTCGATCTGATCTTACACCGTCCCTTGAACGAGTTTACCAATGTAAGTCATCTTTTTCTGCAGAGACAGCCCTTCTATATTCTACAATTAGTCTAACTTCTACTCTGACTGCAAGCAATGCTGACCCTTACTGCCGGTCGTCTCCGCTCGGGTGCTGTTACCGAGCAGATCAAATCTTTGGAGCAATGGCACTCTGATGAAATCAAAGCTGCCGCAGAGAAATATGTCGAATAGCTTGTTGTGGTGCTTGAGGAGAAGAATAAACTGGCTGAGGAGGTGAAGGAGAAGCAAAAGTATCTGGACAAAGCCATCGATCAGAGGGACCAGTTCAAGGAGTCTAACCGTGTCAACTGCCGCGCGGCTAAACAACTCGAGGAGGACTTGGCTGTGAGTAGACAGGAGAATACTACCTTGGAGGGCCAGATCGAGGAGCTTGAGAAAGCCAATGCCAACAACTTGGAAACGTATAATAATGCCACTCTCTGATGCTTCCACGATTTCTGGAAGCACAACCAGGGTGCCAACTTCAATTACCTTCCTGAGAATGAAAGAAACGTCGAGCTCGCTCGCTGTGCTGCTCGATTGACAGAGGAAGAAAGAGCAAGGATTCCTGCTTCCCCTTAGATCTCGCTAGCCACTGGGATGGACGGGACAGACAATGAGGCTGCAGACGTCGTCGATCAGGGCCCTCCTCAAGATCCTCCAGCTCCTCAAGCTCCTTAATCTTTTTCTGTTTTTATTTTAATCTTTTTAACTGCACAACCTACGAGACAATATATTTTTTATTACTGCATGGGCAGCGTTTACTTTTATTTGAACAATTACATCCGAGCAGCGACTGCTCGCGATGTAAAAGGATACATTTTGATATTATAATATATTTGCATCTTATTATAACATCTGTTCGCATGACAAAACTTAGCATAACACTTTGGTTTGATTTAACAAAATAACAAAATTTTGAAATATACTCTAAGTACCCTAGCATGCTTTCACTTATTTTGCTCATGTGTTTACATACCTTTTAATGATATGCTTTGCTTACTTGTACCTTATATGCCCCCCAAGTGATCGAGAAGCTTTAGGTTCTTGGTCACTTGCCTTGACCAGAATCTGTTCGAACATTACTGCTCGTAGCAATATGATTAGCATTATAATACAGCAAAACAACACATGTAATGAGCAAATACTTGTAATAAATAAAATAATTGGCAAGAAATGACTGGCTGTGCACAATCCCTTTTATTTCTCGTAAGAAATGACTAAACATGTATGTACGAGTGATCAATAATATCTTACACTTATAAGTGATCAGTCACATAAAATGACCAACCCTTTTTCAAAACATGTAAAAAGTAAAATTAATACAAGCCAATTCTTTAAGAAGAATTGTTCATTGGTAATACTTGCGTAGGTGTTCTCCATTCCAATAGCGAGGAACGAGATCTCCGTTTAAGTGTGCAAGTTTATAAGTGCCTAGTGAAGGACCTCATCGATCTGGTATGGTCCTTCCCAATTAGGCCCAAGTACTCTAGCATCTTGGTCGCAGGCGTTTAGAAAAACTATTCAGAGTACAAGATCTCCAACATTGAATTTTCCTTTTTGCACTTTAGAGTTGAAATACCGGGCGACCTTCTGCTGGTACGCAACTACTCGGAGTTGGGCTTGTTCATGCTTTTCATCGATTGAGTCCAGGGATTCCATCAATAGCTGGCTATTAGAGTCTTGGTCGTATGTTAATCTGCGGTGTGAGGGTGGATCCAACTCGACAGGCAACATAGATTCATACCCATATGCCAAGGAAAATGGGGTATGACCTGTTGCTGTTCAGTGGGAAGTCCTATACGACCAGAGCACTTCAGGCAATTGCTCTGGCCACACTCCTTTAGCTTCTTCAAGTCTTTTCTTCAGGGTATCCTTTAAGATTTTGTTAACTACTTCGACCTGCCCATTTTCTTAGGGATGAGAGACTGAAGAAAAGCTTTTGATAATGCCATGTCATTTGCAGAAGTCCGTGAATAAATCACTGTTAAATTGGGTGCCGTTATCCGAGACGATCTTCCTTGGTAATCCATATCGACAAACGATGTTCTTGACTACGAAGTCAAGCACTTTCTTGGTTGTTATGGTTGCGAGCGGCTCAGTCTTGGCCCATTTGGTGAAGTAATCGACGGCAACCACTGCATATTTTACACCATCTTTCCCCGTAGGCAAAGATTCGATTAGATCTATTCCCCAAATTGCGAAGGGCCATGGACTCTGCAATTGCTTTAACTCGTTGGGGGCTACTCATGGGATTTTGAAAAATCTCTGACACTTGTCACATCTTCGCACGAACTCCATTGAGTCTTCATTCATGGTTGGCCAGAAATACCCTTGCCTTAGGATCTTTTATGAAAACTTTTCCCCCAAGCGTGGTCCCCGCAAAAACCTTCGTGCACCTCTTTTGTCAACTCTTTGGCTTTCTCCTTTGCAATACATCTGAGGATTGGCAGTGAGTATCCCCTTCGGTACAAGATTCCATCAACCAGGATATTCCTAGCAGCTTGTCGTTGAAGGGTCTTGGCTTTGTTTTTGTCCGCTGGTAGCATGCCGCTTGACAAATACTCTACATATGGTGCCATCCACATATCCGTCATCCGGATTACCAGAGTGGTTTTTGCAGCTTGGATGTTAGGTACTGATAGTCATTCAACTGGCACTATGTTCAGAGTATCAGCATCCTTTGCACTTGCCAACCTTGCCAAGGCGTCTGCGTTGGAATTCTGATCGCGAGGTACCTGCTAAGACTGTATTTGTCGAACTGGGCTAACAGATCCTTCGTTTTGGTCAGATAGGCAACCATCTTCAAACCTCGCGCCTGGTACTGTCCCAGGACCTGATTCACTACCAGCTGAGAATCACTATAGATGTCAAGCACTTTTATGTTCATATCCTTGGCTAACCACAATCCAGCGAGTAGTGCTTCATATTTGACCTCATTTTTAGAAGCAATGAAGTCAAATCTAATTGCACAGTGAAATCGATGCCCTTCCGGCGTTATCAATATCACTCCTGCTCCTGCGTGGGATTCGTTGGATGAACCGTCTGTGAATAACTTCTATGAGGGTGCTTGTATTTTACAATTAGGCTCGTTGGGCTCTTCAGTCTGCTCGCCACCCGCGAGCTCTGTGAATTCAGCGATGAAGTCAGCCAAGGCTTGTCCTTTTATCACTGTTCGCAGCAAGTAAGATATGTCAAACTGCCCGAGTTCGACTGCCCACTTTAGCAATCTACCTGCAAGCTCTGGCTTTTGCAGGACTTGTCGAAGAGGCTGGTCGATCAAGACCGTAATTGGATGAGCTTGGAAGTAAGGCCACAACTTCCTAGAGGCCAAAACTAGGCAGTAGGCTAGCTTCTCGATGGGCGGGTACTGCTGCTTTGCTCTAATCAGCCTTTTGCTCACGTAGTAGACAGCCTTCTGCACGCCTTCTTCTTCTCTTACTAGAACAGCACTAGCAGCGTATTCCGTGATTGCCAGGTAGATGAGCAAAGTTTCTTTATCGACCGGCTTTGACAAGATGGGTGGTTGCGCCATATGTGTTTTTAGTGCTTGAAAGGCCTATTCGCACTAATCTGTCCATTCAAATTTCTTATTGCCTCTTAGTAGATTGAAAAATGGGACGCACTTGTCTGTCGATTTCGAAATGAATCTATTGAGAGCAGCAATCCTCCCGGTCAGGCTTTGAACATCTTTAATCTTCACTGGCGATTTCAGGGCTTTTATTTTCTCAAGATTGGCTTTAATTCCCCTTGAGTTAACTATAAATCCCTAGAACTTCCCTGATCCTACTCCGGAGGATCATTTAAGGGGATTTAACTTCATTCGATATTTATTTAGGACGTTGAAGCATTCCTACAAATCCCTTACATGCCCTTCTACTTTGTTCGACTTGACCAGCATGTCGTCGACATAAACCTCCATGTTTGTGCCAATTAGCTCCTTAAAGATGTGGTTGACGAGTCTCTGGTAAGTCGCACCAGCATTTTTCAAATCGAAGGGCATCAACTTGTAACAGTAGAGCCTTGTATCAGTCTGAAAGCTAGTGTGATCCTCATCAGGGGGATGCATACTAATTTGATTATACCCGGAGTATGCATCCATGAATGAGAGGATCTCATGCCCTGCAGTGGCATCAACCAGCTGGAAACAGTCTTTGGAGCAGGCTTTATTTAGGTCTGTAAAATCCACGCACGTATGCCACTTGCCATTCGGCTTGGGCACTAGTACAGGATTAGAGACCCACGATGGATAAAACGCCACCCTGATGAACCCATTCTCCTTCAGCTTCTTGACTTCATCTTTCAAGGCCTTTGATCTATCTTTGTCGAGCAGTCTTCTTTTTTGTTGTACTGGTGGAAAGCTTTTGTCAATGTTTAGGACATGGCTGATGACTGCAGAATCTATCCCGACCATATCTTTATGCGGCCAGCGCGAAGACTTCCTGGTTCCTCCTTAAGAACTCCACCAGTGCTTGTTTCATTGTTGTCTCTAATTTTTTACCGACTTTCACAACTCTGGTCGGATTTTCCTCATCGAGTTGGACCTCTTCAAGGTCCTCGATTGGTCCCACTTCTTCTACAAAATCCCCAAAGCGAGGATCTAAGTCCCTATCCTTACTTTGGGCAATGCCCTATTTGGTGAGATTATCATCCGAGCGAGCCTGAACATCAGTTGCCATTTGTGACTCCTCTCCGGTGGCATCTCTCGATACACCATTCTTTGCCTTGGTGATCGAAGCATTGTAGCACTCCCTCGCTTCCCGCTGGTTTCCCAACACACATCCTACCCCTACATCCGTTGGGAATTTCATAGCAAGGTGCCATATAGAGGTAACGGCTCGTAGGTCGACCAAGATTGGTCTCCCTATCTTAGCGTTGTACGCCGAAGGACAATCAACTACTATAAAAGTAGTGACTAATGTCCTATTAGCAGGTGCAGTGCCTGCTATGACTGGGAGTCTAATCGACCCTGTCGGGGCGAGCCCTTCTCTGGAAAAACCATAAATGGTTTGGTTGCATGGCTCCAGCTCTTTCATGGACAACTTCATCCTTTCCAACGAAGACTTGTATAGGAAGTTGACCGAACTTCCTGTATCGACCAACACCCTTTTCACCATCATGTTTGCGATTTGTACATCCACGACCAGCGGATCAAAGTGTGGGAATCACACGTCTGGGCGTCACCGTCAGAGAAGGTGATCAGTTCCTCCTCTGTTCGAGCCTTTTCTGGTGCTCGATCCTCAACACTCATCATCTCGATGTCCTGGTCGTGGCGCAGGGTTCGAGCATATGGTTCCCTCGCTTTCCCACTATCTCCTGCAAGATGTGGGCCTCCGCAGATGTTGAGTAGGGTACATGCCACAGGATCTGGCTATAAAGGTGGCAAGCGTTGGCGTGCAGGCGCCGACTTGTTGCCACCTTGAGCCTCTCACTGAGAACCTCCCGCGGCTCATACATATCTTCTTAAATGTCCATGCCTTATCAGGAACTCAATTTCGTCCTTCAGCTGGTTACATTCATTAGTGTCGTGCCCGTAGTCATTGTGAAAATGACAGAATTCTGTTGCATCTCTCTTGGAGATATCTTTCCTTATAGGTGCGGATCATTTGTAGGGCACGCTTGAGCTGGTCGCCTGGTAGACCTCGGCTCGACTTTCAACAAGGGCAGTGTAGTTGGTAAATCTCGGTTCATACCGATTACCTTTGGGTCGTTACTCTCGGAGGTCGAGGGTTCGTTGCTCGCCCGCTTTCCACCATTCTTCCCGTTGCGTTTGCCGTTGCCATTGGTCTTCGACCCGTTGGCGGCTTTGGCGGGTTCTTCCTTGGGCCCCTTGTCTTTTGCTAGCGATTTCCCTTCGTTGGCAATCGCGTCCTCGAGCTTGATGTACCAATCAGCTCGATCTAAGAACTCCTGAGTACTTTTAATCCCATGCTTTCTGAGGCTACTCTAGAGTGGTGAATGGCGTCTAACCCCAACAGTTAGGGCCATCATCTTACCTTCACCACCCACAGTCTTGGCTCCAGGTGCAGCTCGTATGATGTGTTGAACGTATTCCTTCAAGGGCTCCCCCTCTTTCTGGCGTATCTCGACCAGTTGGTTAACCTCAGTGGGGTACACACAACCCACATAGAACTGTCCGTAAAACTACTTCATGAACATTTCCCAGGATGCTATACTCGCAGGAGGGAAGTTAAAGAACCACTCCTAGGCGGCATCGGAAAATGTTGCTGGGAAGATCCTGCAGCGAGAGTCTTCAGAGACTTTCTAAATGTCCATTTGTATCTCAAACTTGTTGACATGAGATACTGGGTCTCCATACCCGTCGAAATTTGGCAGTGTTGGCATCTTGAACTTACTGGGGGTTTTCTGCCACAGCAATCCTCTATACGAAAGGGGTGCCTCTCCTCCAATCATACTCAATGTGGGATGTTCGCCCCTTGACCAGCTGCTGCACAGCCTGGTTCAGGGCATCGATTTGAGCCTGAAAAGCTTATGGGATTGCTAGGGCCTCTGGTGCCGGGGGAATGTACTCATCATGCCTTTCTCGGTGGTCGTTAAGTACATCCCTCAAATCATCTTCTCTTCGCCGCTGCTTGCGGGCTCCGAGCCGACTAAAGACGTTATTCTGCCTGGGCTGCCCCCCAGCGTTATGGCCCGCTAGTCGGTCTTCTCTATGTGGGGAACTCCTGCCTCCACCTCTCTCTTCGTTCCTCCGACCAGCATTTCCTCTACCAGAGTCGGCTTCATTGTAGCCGTAGCCATCTCTGAATCATTGCTGGCTATGGTGTGACCGACTATTCCCTCTGTTGCCTCCTTGGGCTGGCATTTCTCGAGCGTTAGGGGGAGGCATGCGCTAGTCGGTGGGTCCCCGTTCATTGTTATGTTGTGGGGGTCCCCTGACCGCAGACCCTGTCTCTGAGTTCCTCCGGTTGGCAGAAGGACGCTGCCCCCTGCTTGGTGAATGCGGCTCTTCATCCCCTAAGTGTCTAGGGTTGCAGGGGGGTTGCCCAGCCCTATTCTGCTTCAGGCGTGGGGGATTTCTTCGACCAGCCTGAGACGAAGGCTGCTACTCAGGATCCCTAGGTGGGACATCATCCTGAAGCATAGGTGGCTGCTTCAGCCTCTGAGGGCTTACTGGCTGGAGCAGAGGACTAGGATTGGGACCCCTTTGAGGTGGTCCGTTTGGTGACTGATCTGGCTGGGAGGCTGGCGCAGCCTAATTCCTAGCCAGCTGGAGGGCGGCTTCAAGGGCGGCCATGGCATCCCTCTATTGACGGTCCATCTCAGCCTGCCGCTCGCTCAGCTCCTGACACTGGCGTTCTATTTCCCTTTGCTGTGACGTCATTATCTCTTAAGCATTCTCTTGATTGGCCCTCAAATTGGCCAACTCATCCTGCAACACCACCAATGTTGCCTTCAGGGTCTCAGAATCTAACTCCTCCTCATCAAACTCCAAATGAGGTTCGTCCTCAACCATATTTGGGGGAGGAGGCTGGGATGATGCAGCGACAACAGCCTGTCCAGTCTTCTTGGAAGTTTTTTCCATTAGATTCTTTCACAAACTCTCAATGAAAGCACCATGTTGACCCTTGATTTGGCCAACGACACGGAGTCAAGTATACGACAGGAAATTAGTACGATGCTTGATAATACAATCTAATAGAAAGTAAAGAACACCAAGAATTATAGTGGTTCGGCCCAAGTGATTGGTAATGACCTACGTCCACTTGATACTATTATTAATATTGATCTTCAAAGGTGTGATCAAAGAACTAGGGTTCTTGAGTTTCACAGACCTTAGAAGGAGAAACAATACAAACGATGGATAATAGCAATACAATTCGGAAAAAGATCCAAAAGATCCCCCCTTGAGCTATTTCTTGACTATTTATAGGCTCAAGGAGGATTACATGAGTCAATTAATCATATCTTTCCTTAATAAACGGATATTCAGGTTATAATGAAGAGATATTCTCGGATATCATTACAACTATACAAATTTATATATAAATAAATGGAGTATACGACCAGGCTGGTAGAATACAAAACTTGAACCACCGCATATGGAAGTATCCCTGGTCAATAGGCGAGCAGCATCTCTGTCACGTGTCAGCCACGTGTTGACAATTCTTGCCACGTCATCCACAACTATTTTTTGGATAAACACTAAAGTATGACGTAAGGGAGCCGGGGTTGATGATTAACGCATTGGACGCGACTTGGCCACTGTGAGCCAGGGTCAGATAAATAAACAATTGACTTGGCCTAAGCGAGCCGGGGTCTGCTTAGTAAACGAAGGGCTCGGCCTAAGGGCGCCGACCCTAAGCACTTGCATCACTGGTTAAAATATGTTTTGAAAATACATGTTTAATGTTATTAGCTTGATGCTTATATCTGTTGAATTTCTAAATGACTGTACCGAGATTGATTGGATGTTACTACTGTTTATGTGTTTGTTGTTTATGGTTTTCTTGCTAGGCCTTGGCTCACGGGTGCTACGTGGTGTAGGTAAAGGCAAAGGTAAGTTAGACCAACCATGAGTTGGAGGCTCTGGAGGTGAGGTGTACATTGTTAAACGCTCGTCCGCCATGGCCTAGGGAAAGTACAGGGACAGAGCCTTAAAATTTCTGTTTTTCCATTAGAGTGGCTTTTGATTGTATAAAACATTTTGAGAGTTATAAATTGTCTCTTAAACCCTATTTTTGGGATCCCATATACCAAACTTCTATTTTAATGGAAATTAACCATTTATGATCACAATCTTTTAACCCTAGCCCGATAGTTGACTTAGTTACACATTACTGTTCAAACGACTTGATTAGCAAGTCTTGCACTATTTTAAAATATACAGTGTATCTGTCTTGGATATCTTGGGCATTACACTATCCCTTCAGATGCCAATCTCAAGGGATAGGCAGGGGGAGTGTTCTTACCCTAGCTCTTGTTATTTCTGTCTTTTGTTGTTTTTGTTGCTCTGCCGTAGTATTTTGTTGTTTTAGTTCTTGTTGATGACTTTGTTTTATTTTTAGTTTCTCTTTGTCTTATTATTTTTTCATTCTTTTGAGGATATACTTTTTCGTTGTTAGTGTTGCCTAGGGGGCTCGATGACGATCTTGAAAAACTAAAAAAACAAATGTAATAATATTAAGTTGGAGCTGAATGTCATTCTTGCGTAAGTTTTAAACTAATTTCTTTGGGTGTAAGTGTTGCTACCAATTGAATGATGATAGTTTTTTTCTTTTTAGTATGTGCATAGCTTGATTAAGAATTTTTGAGACCCTAGAAAGAATTAGGTCCTTCTAAGAGCTTCATTTTCTAGAATTATCTAGTGGATTTCCTTGAGGCAAAATGCTGGACATCGCCACACCAATGACATGATTTAGGCCATCATTGGACCGTTTGAGCCTTTTAAGCCTACATTTTATGCATTTTTATCCCTAATCACCCCGTTGAGCTTAATTGACCCTTCATTTTCTTTCTTAGTCACTCATTAGCCTAGCTAGATATAATAACATCCTTTCACCATACCCCTTTCGCACCTTGATCTATATAGGATTGATTTGTTGTTGCATTTTGGGGGGTTGAGAGGAGTTGAATGTGAGAGATGTGATTGGGTGAGAGTTTTCATTTTCTTATTTTCTTGTTTTCACCACTGGGGACAATGTTGATTTTAAGTTTAGGGGGAGAGTGCATTCTCATTTTTCTTCATTCTCTTTCCATTTAGTTTATTTATCATTATTAAAAAAAAGTAGCAATATATATATAAGAAAAAAAAAAAAAAAAAAGAGGGGGGGGGGGGGGGGATTAAAGAGTGCACTCCTTGAATAGAAGGAAAGTTTTGAAAAAAAAATCAGTAAAAAAACACAAGAAATGAAAAAGAAAAAAATAAAGTAGTTAAGTATGCTTGTAACTAAGTTTGGGGTGTAACTCTTTGAATAAAAGAAAAGTATATTTTAGTTTTTGTCTGTGTAAGTTATAATAAAGCCTAGCGACAAGAGTTTAGTTTTTTTGTGGGGTGCTCTTTGGGGGAAATTAATGTGTGCTTTGATTTTTGTCCTAGAAAGATTGAGGTGCTTAGGGTGATTTGGGCCAAAAATAATCTCTCTTATCCTACCTTCACCCTAGCCTATCATTACAAGCTTGATAAAGTCCTATTGATCTTTGGTGTGGTGTTTATCTACATTAGTGGAGAGGGAATCACTAAGTAACTTATGGAGACACTAGTTAAGCTTTAGGACCAAGGCCTAGTTTGATTTGGGTGATCATAAGTGTTTAGGAAAAGCTATATATGCATGCACTAAAGGGAGAATCACTTGACTCATATTTTGACAGCAACATTAATACTTGAAGATTTTGGTTTAAGACTTGTATAAGTTTAAAATTCATCTTCTCTTATTCAAAAATCCCGAGAACATTCCCCTTTTTAAGCATTGGCAAAGCAAGGTTTATCCTCTCATGTTGTGTCTTGTTTTTGTTGTCTTCCATTTTTCTTCTTTTGTTGTTCAATTTGTGTTGTGTTTTTGTGTCTTTTTTTATCTTTTTAGATTCATCACTAGAGGACGAGTAATGTCATAAGTTTGGGGATGTGATGACTCTTGAATAAAGAGTTATTTTTATACTTTTAAGCTTATAAATATAGAATTAGGTTGAGTGATGTTTGTTTATTATTGTATTTTTAGTTATTTCCTTTTCCTTTTTGTGTTATTTTGTGTTCTTGTGTCTTTTTTGGTTTTTAAGAGCTGAAAGTAGGCAACTAAGGAATTTATGCATGAATTTTCTAAAGAAAAATAATGAAAAGTGATTTGGCCCTAAATTGTTTAATTTGTGCTGAAATGGCAGGTTTTGCTGTAGCAAAAGAAATTTTGCTTGAGTATTTTCAGCAGGATACAAAGAGGGAAATTCAACATATGAGGGAGAGACATGTGGCACCATTAATTGAGCTGGCAAAGAGTGGTGAGGTGGAAAAAAATCAGAGAAAATGGGCTGATTATTGGAGTAATTTCTAGAAGCAATGTTTTAGGCCCACGTGAGAGGCAAGGAGGGCTTATTTGGGCACTTTGGGAAAAAGGGTTTTTGTACCCTAACTAAAAAGAAAAGAAAGGACAGCCTCCATTACCATATTCAACAATTTTTAGAGAGAGAAGCACCAAGTACGAGGAGACTTTAGCAGTACAAAGAAGGAAAGGGAGAAAAAAAGAAGAGGAGAATAAGTGAATATTGATTTCATAATCAATTTTGGGCTATTCTTCTCCTTTGTTTGTTATTTCTTTCCTAATTTCTCTAGTATTTTGTGATTGATTACTCATGGACAAATTTGAATTTGTATTTGTGTTTCTTGATTTAGCCATGAACTAGATATTTTGAGGCTTGGAGTATTAATGAATTCTATGTCTTAGTTTTCTAGCACTTCATTTTTGCAAAAATACCCATTGTTCATTCAAGTGTGCTTAACGATGAATTCTTGTTGTTGTTTGGCCACCAATGGTAAGATAATTAGTTATAATTGTGCTGGGAAGTTTGAATATAATTGATAAATTTGAATGACACAAGTAGATAATCTTGTTAGATAATGTTTTGTGAATAGCATAGGAATGTGTTATTTGCCTTGTGTAACAATTGTGAATTGATGATTAAATCTTAATTCTTAAACTTGATTGGCATAGGAATATGTTTAATTAGGTGAAAGAATTAATACCATAGGATTTGAGAAAGTTCTATGAACTTAATTTGAATTATTTTAACTTTGGGAATTTTGCTGAGATTTTGTTGCAGCAAAATGGATAGGTCATTTGATATAGAAGGATTTAATAATTCAAGCCCATTTCAACCAACTGATATTACCTCACTTTTAGATTGGCACTGCAGTTTATTTTTAAGCATTTTAAATTAATCTCAAGTAGTGTTAGTTTACAAAAATCAAAACAAATTAATTGATTACTTTTGCAATAGTTTGGTAATTGATTTGCGAACTTAGTTTTAATTTGCAATCCCTATGGTGACGATCTCGAATATTTATCACTTTATTACATGTGTTTGTGACTACGTACACTTGCACATAATTGGTCAAATCTTATCACAACACCCATAAATGACTTTGCAGGAAATGTCTTGGTGAACGAGTCTTCTAGATTTTGTTCCAGTGCTATCTCCATAACTGTCACATTACCTCGATGCACAATCTCTCTAACTAGATAGTATTTTCTTTCTATATTCTTTATTCTTTTGTAGCTATTAGGTTCCTTAGAGTTAGCTACTGCTCAACTATTGACACACTACAAGATTAGTAACTTCTCCATATTTGGAACTACTTCCAGATCAATGTAGAACTTCCTAAGCCAAATCACTTCCTTAGTTACTTCACAAGCCACTATATACTCGACTTCCATGGTTGAATCTGCAATTCTAGATTATTTAATACTTCTCCAGACTATAGGTCATTCACCAAGAGTAAACACTGACCCAAACATCGACTTTCAACTGTCTTTGTCTAATTGGAAATAATAATCAGTGTATCTAGTAGGGTTTAACTCACCCCTTGAATATACAAATCTCTCGTTCTCCTAAGATACTTGACAATGTGCTATACTGAAATCCAGTCTTCCAAATCAGGATTTGATTGATAATTACTTATAATTCCCACTGCATAGAATATGTCGGTCGTAGTACACCACATAACATACATTAGACTGCCAACTGATGAAGCATAGGAATAATTTCTCATGTCCTATTCTTACTGAGGTGTCTTTGGACATTGCTCCTTGGAAAGAGTAATTCCATGTCTGTTCGGCAACTCACCTTTCTTTGAATTCTCCATTGAGAACCTTTCTAGCACCTTATCTATATAATTAGCTTGAGAAAGTGCCAAGAGCTTGTTCTTCCTATCCCTTAGGATTTGGCTTCCCAGAACATAGCTCGCCTCGCCCAAATCTTCCATTTGGAACTTTTCAGCTCCAATTCTTCACGTTTGACAGTGTCTCTACATCGTTTCCAATGAGAAGAATGTCATCCACATAAAGAACTAAGAAAACTACTACTTTAACTTTGACATATTTATACACACATGCTTCGTTGACATTATGTTGGAAGCCATATGTTTTAATTGTCTCAACAAAGGTGATGTTCCAAGATCTAGACGCTTGCTTCAATCCATAAATGGATTTTAGCGACTTACTCATCTTATGATCTTCCCCTTTCTTCACAAACCCTTATGGTAGTACCTAATAGATACTTTCATCAATATAGTCAATAAGGAAAGTTGTTTTGACATCCATCTGTCATTTCTCATAATCATAGGCGGCAACTATGGATAAGAGGATGCATATGGACTTTAGCATAGCAACAGGAGAAAATGTCTCTTCATAATCCACACCCTCTCTCTGAGTGTAACCTTTAGCTACTAGCCTCGGTTTGAAGGTCTCTACTTTTCCATCTACACCTCTTTTCTTCTTCAAGATCCATTTGTACCTAATGGGGATGACATCTTTAGGTGGGTCTACAAGTTCTCAAATAAAATTGGAATACATTGATTCTATTTCTCAGTTTATGGCCTCTTTCCATTTTTCAGTTTTTAGGATCTTTCATTGCCTCCTTAAATGTCAATGGATCATCCTTGTCTATGTCAAAAACAAGGACATGTGCCTCATGTTCATATCGGACAGGTTGTCTCACAATCCTCCCACTACAACATTGCATTGGGGCTTCCTTTCCAGAAACAGGGGTTTCTTTAGTTTTCGTTTATCATTTAATGATGATGATGATGGTGGTGGTGGTGGTGGTGGTGATGGAGTTTGATCAGTTGTGAGTTCCTCCAAAACTTCCTTGCTCTGAGGTTTATAATTTGTCATATAGTCATGCTCAAGGAAGGTCGCATTTGTGAAAACAATTACCTTTTGGTCCTTGTGACTATAGAAATATTGTTAGCATTTTCATAAGCGTTATCAATACTCCTGGTTAGTAGTTTTTAAGTGTTATGAATACTATTTTTTCTTGTAGTGCCTGCTCATGTTCTTAGACCTAACTCAGAGAAACTTTACTAAAGGTCTGTTTTTTCTTGTAGTGCCTGCCCTGTTATTAAAAGTCCTGTCTTTTCTATAACAGTATTCGAATGTTATGTTCGATGTTATCTTAAACTATTCAATAACACATTTTTAGTTGCTATAATATTCAAATAATAACATTTAGTTAGAGTATTTTGTTATAAATTTGAAGTTTAATCTTATACTTTTTGCATAACACTTTTCAACTGTTACATTTTATTATTTTGATAGCATTTTTAGTTTGTTATATTATATAAATCATAACGATTTGTTACGCTTATAATATGTTTTTAAATCATAACATATAGTAATAAAATTTTGTTACTTTAGTGTGGATAATATATTACATTAAACAATAACTAATTCAAACCATGAATGTGTCTACTTCATGAGATCTTAGTTCTAACTTAAGTTTGAAAGCATAACATAATAAAGTTTTATAATCTTGAACATTTTTTACTTCAAAAATGAAAAACAAAAATATTACAAGATACACAAAAGTAAACCATGCATGAAAATTGCTCCATCCTTCAATTCATCATCCTTTGTGCACTTGTCTTTGTTGTGAGTCCATTTGCTTAGCTACAACAAAATTTAAATAATTAATGCTTCAACTTAAAGTTAATAGTAAACTAAAAGAGTACATAAAAAAAGTTAATTACCTAATTATAACTTTATCAGCTAGCCATGCAATTATACTACCTATAGCATCTTATATAGTAGACAAAACTATTGAAGGCCTCCACAGAAATGCATCATTCTTTCTCACAAGATCTATCCCCACATTCATAGCACTAGGCCCAAGAGGAACATGGTGAACCTCATCCTTTGGGTCACTTGAAATAAAATAACCTTCTGCAATAATTTCTCCAGATTCAATCCAATCTAATATTTTGCATTTGGAGCCAAATGTCTGGTTCTTGACACTCTAACAATATATCAATAAAACAAATTCAGCAACAGTAAATGATTTTATATTGACTATTATATGTTTTAGATTTTATCATTTCAATATAATTAGTATCATAATTACATGAGTGGAATGAACATGAGAATTTGATTGAACATTGGCATTTGATTGCTCCTCACTCTGAGTAGATGTATTCTATTTACAAGTAAGATAGAAATACATGAATTCAACATCAAAATTTTAAAAAAAAATACAAAAGTAAAGACTAACCAAAAAATTAAACATGAATCTTAATTATTATTGCAATTCAACCACATGAAAATTTAGTTTCAGCATCAAAATACTTACTTGATTTTTCATTAAAGAAACAATGAGTTTCTCCATGTGTTGCATTTTGTCTTTCAAACCTTTGCATTGACCTTCTATCATCATCAGATGGTCATCTCTTTCTGACACAATTTGTAACTTTGACCGAGTAACTCCTCTTCCAAAATCTCTCATGTATGTATTTTTTTCAGGACCAAGGACTTTTGTGAGGATGTCTTCATTAACACTTGTAGTTGAAGACATAGCAGGATCTTTCTTATATTCTTCAACCAACTCCTTCAAAAATAAATAGTATCAATATATGTATTCAAACAAATGAGTAAGTTAAAACTAAAGTCACATGATTTTGAAAGGGCAAGGTGTATACAAAAGCTTCAGCCACTTCTGAATTTACTAGTTTGCCATTTTTCTTCTTATGTGCTTTGGTCCAAACATCAACTCTAGAAGGTGGTGTTTTGGTTTCACTATGGTTCATCTATCAAAATAAGAAAATAAGTTAAAAAAATATCTAAACCAAATTCTATAATAAAACAACTGTAAATATACTTGTCTTTATCAATTCATCAATCAATCTTTCATAACCTTTACGACTACAAGTGTGGGGTAGTTGCTTTGTCCCTATTTTTCTGTATTTCTCACTTGTAGCCTAAGAATATAAAGTTAATAGAGACATTAAACTATAAATTTCAATCATAAATATATTTGGTTATAAGATATTAAGAATAAAATACCTTAAACTCAGCACTATTCTTTTCCTTAACAAAACTTTTCCACTCACTCATGGATTTAATATTATCAGGTTTTAGTTTCTATCTTGCTTCTTCATTTGGTACCTTTGTTATTTTAGTAACTAGCCTTAATTTTGAAGCTCTCCAAAGATATGTCATTCTTTTGAATTTCTAGCTCTTTTACCAATCTTTGTCAACCTTATATCTTGCCTAGTAAAAATAATAATAGGTTAGTATTAATGTAAATGAATTTCAACAAATTTCATGTTCATAGATTGAAATAATATATTTATAATGATTAAAATATATACCTGAATAGATTTCCATAAGACCTCTTTCATTCCTAGAGGAATCTTCCTCCAATCTTTTATCGTTACTGGTACAATTTCTCTAATAAGTGAACCCAAAAATGAAGACAAATGTTGCACCTATTGGTTGTCCCTTTGAGTTAAACTTAACTTCCAAACGACCATCACCATCTATTTCAATAGACTTCATTTTACTAGGGCCTCCAGTTCTCTTTTGGGTAATAGGTGCAACAACTTCTTCAGGTAGTTCTTATTCGTGTGGCAAGTTTTCAAGAATTATTTCATTTGGGTTTTCTGGGATTTGTAGGCGCTGTGATTTTCTTGTGGCTGTTGGTGAGACTGCATGGTCATTTGAAGGACTAATTTCTACTTCAACCACTCTTTTAAGAGATCCCCTAGTGTTGGCTGACATTGAAGCTAAGAATGGAGAAATTAGGTCATTAGTAGTTGGTCTAACTATTTTTTCAAGAGAGTCTATTGGTTGTTCAACCTCAAATAGATTTTTAAGAGATCTCCTTGTCACAGGGGATATGGGTACTTCTTCTTCATCAGAAGAGTCATTTCTTACAATCATTCTACGTATCTTTTTCTTTGGAGACACGTCCTTAGTATATCTCTCTTCAACAACCTTATCCATTTCCAAATTTAGTCTAAAGCTCTTCCTCTTTTCATTGAGGAGTTTAACTAATTTTCCTGTAGGTATGTGCTTTGGTCTCTTTTCTTTTGTAGATGGAGGTGGCATATATTGTACTTGGTAAATTCTTTGACTAGTTTCTGATCAACCGTTTCTATAATTAGTATGAATTTTGATGAGTCACAAAAGATCATATATAACAGCAACATATTATCAATTATCACAAAAAAACTTATAATAAAAGTCAGAAAGAAAGAAATAAACAGTCATTCTTGGCAGCAAAGAAATAAAAATTCTACGTGTATTACAAAAAGAAACACTATCATTCTTGGCAACAAAAAAAATAACTAAGAAACAACCAATTAATGAGCTGAAATATAAACTGAAATTTACATTGATTACAACTTTAAATGTCAAGTGCAACATCTTCTACAATTTACAAAAAACACAACAATAATGAAACTAATATACACTCACAATCATCTCTAACATATTTATCATCTTCCACTACATTATATAACCTAGATTCAATAACTTCAGACATTATAGGCATGAATTCCTGCTCATCATAATTTTCCATGTCATAAAAACCTATAGGGGGTGCCCTAATCACCACATACCAATTGGAAGAATCATGTTCTCTTGAGTAGAAGACCTGTTTAGCTTGTGAGGCTAAAATAAAAGGGTCTCTACCAACAGACCATTGACTTTGGTGTAGATTAACTAAAGTAAGACTATCCTCCACCCTAACACCGTTAGGGACATTTTCCCAATCACATTTGAAAATTGGAATCTGAACTATGTAGTAATCTAACAAGATTATCTCCCTTATAACCCCATAGTATGAAACTAAATTAGGAACTTGAGAAACATCTTTGGCACTAGATCTACACATAGTTGTTGCTTCAATTGAGACACCACTATTCTGTGTGGACTTCTAAATGTCATGTAGGAATCTTTGACCATTGATAATATATCCTGTGTAAGAAGCAAAATGTTTTCTGGGTCCATATGCTAGCCATTTCAACAAATCAGTTTCATCACCACTTGAGGAATGCATAGGAACCTATAAAAATAATAGTATGGCATTGTTAATTTTCTAAATGATATTTAAAACAACTAATATGAACCAGTTAGTTTGCAATTAATTTACCTTTTCCTTCATCCATGTTGAAAAAGTTTGTATATGTTTCTTCCAAAGTAATCCACTATTTCTCTCATTTATTTTGTTTGTTTTTTCAAACTCATCTAGGTGAATCCTAATTTATAGGACCAATGAGTTAGTATTACTACATTTTTAATATAAAATATAATAATTTATAATATCACACACTTACTCTAGAAAAGGCTCCACAACAGATGTATTTAACAGAATGTATCGATGTGCAATTTCTAACAACTCATCTGTCAATATAATTTCTTTCCTCCTAAAAATTGGATGACCTTCAAGTATCACATCATTTGAACACTCTTCATTTCGACCTTCTTTTGGGTTTAGTTCAATTGAATGGTCAGTGAATTCATTACAAAAGCTCACACACTCATCTGCAAGATAACAGTCCGCAATAAAACCTTCAGGCCTTGCTCGATTTCTGACATAATCTTTCAATATCTTCAAGCGTCTATTAATCACACAATTTCTCATCATTAATAGAATGTCCATGTAAACTAATAAGAATAAACAAAACAATTAAGTTTTAATGATTCACCTCTCAAATGGATACATCCATCAATATCAATATCATTCCATAATAATTTCAAGTCCTCTACGAGAGGTTCTAAGTATATATCAATATCATTCCCAAGTTTGTTTAGGTCCTGGAATTAACATTGATAATAAAATATTCTCATGTTCATGCACATCCATGGGGGTAAGTTGTATATGACAAACAATACAGGCCAAACACTATACTTAGAACTCAAATTACTAAATGGGTTAAATCCATCTGTGGAAAGGCCAAGTCTAATATTTCTCACTTCACTTGAAAATGATGGAAATTTATCATTGACTAGCTCCCATGCTGCTGAATCCACTAGGTGACGCATTTTTCCATTGCAACTTTTATTGTTGTGATGCCATCTTAATTCCTTTGAAATTATTTTAGACATGAACATCCGTTTCAACCTAGGGATTATAGGAAAGTACCTTAAAAATTTTGCTGGGACACCATGTCGAACCTTTTTAGTCAGTTTATCTGACATCCAACGTGAAGTTCCACATGTTGGACATTCTTGCAAGTTTTCTTTATCTTTTGTAAACAAAAAACAATCATCAAAACATGCATGAATCTTTTCATATCCTAAATCAAATAATCGAAGAAATTTTTTAACCTCGTACATATACTTGGGGATCATATTATCTAAAGGAAGCATATCATTCAAAATTCTTAAGAATTCATCAAAACTTTTGTCAGGCCATCCATTAGTAGTTTTAAGCTTATACAATGCAACAATTGATGATAACTTAGTATATTTAGTGCATTGTGGATATAGTGGAGTGTCTGCATCTTCTATTTTTTTCCATAAAAGCGTCAGCAGACCTTCTACATGACTTTCAAAATCACAACCATCAATATTTGTAGCCCTAAATAAGTTGTAAGAATCAAAGGTTTCCATTGTCTCTACATCATATCTCTTTATTATTCTTCCCCATGATGAAACCAGATTTTGTAT
This sequence comes from Humulus lupulus, assembly GCF_963169125.1. Lineage (NCBI taxonomy): Eukaryota > Viridiplantae > Streptophyta > Magnoliopsida > Rosales > Cannabaceae > Humulus > Humulus lupulus. Next base: position 40,178,401 of record NC_084797.1, on the reverse strand, counting down.
GTTGGATCAATCCCATAAATGACTAAGTGTTCATACAAAATGTTAATACATTGGTGACTTAAGTTTCGACAAACTTTGCATGGACACAATAACTTTTCTGGATCACCAGCCAGCTTTTCTGCCATTTCTACAAAATTCTTATCGCCTTCTCTATACTCATCCGAGGCTCTACAATTCAAAGACAAGTTCATATTTATAATATATTAGTAACAAATATAGTAAGTTACTAATTTTACTAAGCTGGCACTAATTAAATCCCTCATTCTTATTACCTATTGAAGCGTAGCCAAATTTTATCCAACATGATCACCAACTTAGTTGTCCTGTTCTAACCAACAAAAAGCAAAATTTTGATAAGACTATGTAATGGTAAATACATAATTGTATCAACCAAAATATACTATATGATTTTATTTTTAAAATTATGTGATTCTAAGGTGAGAAATGAATTTCCATTTGTTCTTGTTCATTTTCAATACCAGATTTTGTATTCCGAATTCACTTTTTTTTTTGGTCAATTTGTGAATTTGAGCTTTGAATTATGTGATTTTTATTTTTATTTTGGAGTTGAGAAATAAATTTAAGTTGTTTATTTAGTCTTATTGCTAAACTTGAGATAATTCTGTCATTTCCAATCCTCATCTTATATATGACAGCTTTCTATCTAACTTCTTTTCTAATAAATTTTAGTTGGCCAATGATTAACTCATTTCATTTTTTTTTTGTCTTATTTTTCTTAATCATATCCAATACTATTCTACCCTATTTACTAAACGAGAAACCAGGTCTCAAGGAATATTATATTAAAGGAAGTGATTGTGTAGAATAATTCTTCGAAATTGTTAAGTTCAATTTTTTTTAATTTTCTATTTGTTTGGTTTCAAGTTTCAGCCAGATGTTTGGCGCATTTCAAGTACATTCTTCTATTGGATGTACTAAAGAAGTAGCAATAATTTGAAAATTCCAAATGAAGTGAAAGAAATCATTTAATAAACCAAATCAATTGGTCTCAAAAATAACGAAGATAACACCCTTTGAATAATCAAGAAATAACAATTGTAGAATCACATTGGCCACACTCACTTGAAAGCCAAAGTGCAAAGCGATATGAAAACCAGCTCGAAGAGCCAACACTTCAGCCACAAAAACACTAAGTTGACCTGTGACACCCCGACACCATGAATTTTACACGTACAACAAGTATTTTATAGGTACTTGAAAATCACAAGTATACGAGACATGTAAAATCAAATTGATGTATATGGGGCAAAACCTGGTGTTTATCAAACTATAGTTTGAAGGGAAAAAAATCTAATTATATCAAAAATAATTAAGGATAATATTTGTATAATTAAAATATGGTGGGGTTAACTTTAGGTAGACGCACAATTTTCTAGCTAAACACAAATCTCAAGTCTCTTTAATGAAATCTATTTTTTTTTTTTTTTAGACATTCTCGGGAAGTAGATCAAGCTAAAGAAGTATCGTGACTATGAATCAAAAAGAGTAATTACAAAATTAATTATTGATTGTAATGTACAAGTTTTTCAGAAATTAATACAATTTTTCATGTAGTAGCTAAGAAAGAAAACCAAATATTCTACCAAAAACAACACCTTTATTTTGATGAGAAGAGACGAGATAATGCAATCATATTCAAATAAACACAGTCATATCAAGAGAATTAAAGTTCAAAAGAATCAGATACCAAGAATCAAAAAAAGGGTAAATTATTGAGCTATACTGACTACTGAACCATAGAAATAGAAAATCATGAGAGAAACATTTTGAGAGTATACATTTCATAAATAACTTACAGAAAATCATTTGGAAACTTATTTTAAGTACAAATCTAAGCACACACAAAATGAAACTCGGCGAATGAAGTGACTATCCTCTTATTCCTAGTTTTGGTTTCTTTTCTCACTTCTCCCAAATTTCAATTTATTTTCATTTCTTTTGTCTGGTTAGCTCAAGTACACATGGGAAGATTTTCCTCTTAAATTCATATTTCAAAAGTAGGGTAGCTCTCCACTAAAGAAATAATGCTTTGTATGTTTAATATTAGATACTTAAGAGAACTCAAGAAAGATAGCTCTGAAAGTCACTCATATTTGATAAATTTTGGTTTAAAAATGTTTGCAATAATATATGAATTTTAGGGTTTAAACGACTCAACTTAGGACTAAAATACTATACCTGTGTTTCGCCTCAGTTGAGGAAAGCGCCTCGGTTCTATATAAAATCATAATACATTCTAGCAATATTTATTAACCAACCATCTATGATTATCAATTCAAAATATTCAAACAACACACAAGTTTTCTTCCTTATCTCGCTGCAGCACACAAATTTCTCAGAACCTACTTCACTAAGACACACAAGTTCTCAACCTTCCGTTATTTGCGCAACACACAATAATAATCTCAGGACCTACTTCACTATGGATGAATATATAAGATATTCAAACTCCTCTAACATTTGCAAAATATTTTAACAAAAATAAAAGAGAACATACCTCTTGCAAACTGTTGTAAATAAAGTTTCCTTTCAATTTGAAATCCAATGAAGCCACTAAAATGAAAGCAAAATTACATACCAATTAATAAAATATCAACATCATTCGACCTTTAATTAGGAGTCATCATTAAAAAAAAAATTACAACTCTTACAACCAAGAAACTATCCAAACCCACTACAGAGTCCTTGGAAACTAGAGCTCACAAAAGAAAAAGAAAAACTAATAACAAAGGCCAACAATAAGAAAAAGAACAACAAAACTCTTAAATACAACGACAAGAGGCAAAAAAAGCAGCAGAAAAACTAATAGCAAAGGTCAACAATAAAGCAACAGTTTGAAATAAAACCAACAATAAAAAGAAAAGCAGACACAACACACATAGAAAGAACAAAAAACAAAAAACTGTTTGTATTCCAATTTAAAAGGATGAAAAAAATAAGATTTATTATCAATACAAATAAGGGAAATGATAAATCCATGAAAGTTTGTTCTATCTTCAGCATATTCACTACAATAATGAATACCTTTAAAGTGAAAAAATAGCCAAATGAACCAAACCTAGCTGAGATGAAAATATGAGATCCCTTTATAAATGCCTCAGTTCCCTAAAGTTGCTTGTCTTCTTTTCTGAATTTCTGCAAGAGTCCTAAAGAAATTTAAAAACTTGTGTAGAGAACCCAATAAATCAAAAAGTCATGTCACAATTATCTCATATTGAAAGAACAACATGCTTATAAGATCAAAATAAAAATTACATGAACAGAGACATAGATTTAATTTACATGCTCAAATGATCATTGATTAAAAAAATATCAACATTCTTGTGCTACTAAAACCTCATACCATATGTTAGCAATACACTAATTAATCACATTTGCGGAAGAAAAAAGTATCGTTTTACAAAATAGAAACAATTATAAGAAGAAAAAGCAAATTCCTTCTACCCAGAAATATAGAGTTCATTTTGGAAAGTAGAATGGTGATAGACAGAAGTAAATCAGCTTTAGCAAATTTCTAGAAACCATTTGTTATAAATATGTCTCAAATGAAGTAATAGCTAAAAAGCATTAGAAGACCTTTCTACATAGCATATTAACACACAACCATGTATTTGGTGTAAATCATGCAGCCATAAACACTACCTTTAATGTGTCTAAAGTGTCATAATCCAAATTTTGAGCCAAATTTTCCTCTCACTTAAAGTTGAGTTTCTGTCTTGTTGATGTACTCAGAAAGTTTGTTGGGTAACTTCAACTTCCGAATAGTGCACTGAAAACAGTGGATCCACTCACTACATAGGCACCAGCTATTATTTGCAAAATTAGCTTAAAGTTTTTTCATTAAATTTTGAATCAAAAATATAAAAACCCAATGAATGACTATTATTAAATAACAGTAAAATAGAGTTTGAAACATTTTCCTACTAAACTTTACATAGACAATCATATAGGGTGATTATCAATACAAGAATCAATTTTTTCAAAAAATTGATGAATTACATTTTTTTGTGACCCAAATATACAATGTTAATATCACCATTACATACAAATTTATAGCCTTTACGAATTCACCAGACCAGACATGAAAACCCAGGTGAATGAAACCAACCCTCTTTTTTCATAAATTAGAATACATTACTAAATACAGTAAAATTCACATTAGCCAACATTCTGTATTATCGAATCAACTGCAGCTATGAAAAAGAAAAGGAGAGGAGAATACGAGTCGTGGGAGCGAAAGTAAGAAATTCAGCCAAAAATCTGTACTATCAAATATTTACTTTTGGGAGTGAAAGTAATGGTATCGTACCTTAAAAAGATGTAAGCAGAGGAGAAAACGAGTCGTGGTAAGTTGAAGAACTTGAGATAGTCGGTGTGATGTACAGCCTGCGATACTGCCATTATGTGCTCCGGAAGCTCGTACCGACGTCGTGAGGCAGAGATAGATGAGACGAGATGAGAGTGAGAGAGGATAAGTGTGTGAGAGAGAGTGAATGGAGGAGAATAAGCTTTGCAGTAAAGTGTAAGAAAGAGAGGCAGAGAGGCGGCAATGGGGGCTGAGAGAAATTGTTTGGGTATCTTAGGTTTAGGGATTAAATTTTGGCTGAGAGAAATTAGACCCAAAAAGTTTTTCATTTGGTGCCTAGAGGTATATTTCATATGGCGCCAAAAAAATTCTTCCGTGTTTTTTTTAATCATCTATTAATAACACTTTTAAATATGTGTCATTTTTCATGTAATATATACTAAAAATTGTTGTAGTAAGGACAACCCCAAATGCAAAAATGGTGCAAACTAGGTTTGTTACCATTCCACAACTCCAATGGCATCTTGTGTATGGTCTTATATGGGACTACATTCAAAATGTAAGTCATCGTTTGAAGTGCATATCCCAGAATGAGAGAGGAAGAGATAAGTAGCATAACATAGACCTGACCATGTCCAACAAGGTTTTGTTTCTTCTTTCTGAAACACCATTTTGCTATGGTGTTCCAAGTGTTGTGAGTTGGGATATAATACCATGCTCCAAAATGAAATCTTTGAATTCTAAATCCAAATATTTACCACCTCGATCTGATCGAAGTGTTTTAAGAGTCTTACCTAACTACTTCTTAGCTCAGCTTTGAACTCCTTAAAGTTGCCAAAGTTTTATGACTTCCTAAGCATTAGGTAAGTATGACCATATCTTGAGTAATCGTCAATAAAAGTGACAAAGTACTCATAACCCACTCTAGCATGTACATTTATTAGACCACATACATCACTGTGTACAAGCTCTAATGACTCTTTGGCTCTATTGCCTTTCGCTGAGAAAGGATGTTTGGTGATTTTCCCTTCTAGACAAGATTCACAAACCGGAAGAGTTCCAATAGTTAGCTCTCTCAATGGTCCATTTTTTGTTAGCCAGTTTATTCTGTCTAGAATAATATGACCTACCCTTAGATGTCATAGATATGTGTCATCCTCTTATGAGTTTTTGTCTTTTGTTACCTTTTGGTTTAGCTACTCTAAATTATTCATAGTTATTTAACGATCTTTCATTTGGCTTAAAAGCATCTACAGTCTAAATTTTTATAATTGTATCTTTGTGAGTGCCACCCTTTATTTTGGAATTTAAGACTTAACTTAGAGAGTGTCGCCTTAGGGTCTGTCAAACCTAAAATACATCACTCTTTTCTATCTTCGTAAAAAGCCTGTAACGACAAAAAATTACTAGTAAGGCTTAAGGGCCTTTATTAGTATGCCGAGAGGGCATAATTGTTTTATGTGTGATTTTATGATTAAATGCATGATTATATGATTATGTGGATAATTGAAATGCATGTGTTATGAGTATTAAATATGCATGTGAGCCATGTTTAGTTTGTAAGAGCATTTTTGTAATTTTGGCCTATTGAGGGCAAAAATGTGATTATTTGTGGTAAATTGTTGAGACCACATTATTATGTGGATATATTTGTAGTATATGGTTCGAGACGGTCCTAGTGAGCGGATTGGCGAAATAGTCACGGCAGGGATTTATACCCGGTTCGGGGTAGCCTGGGGGTATTTTCGGGAATTTAGAAAATATATCAGGGATTATTAGACATTGGGTATATAATTGGTGATTAATTGGATGATGGGATTTAAGTGGTAAACATTAGGAACACTCGAGGAATTAGTGGGAATTGGGAACAAAAGACTATTATATCCTTAGATTGAGTAGAGGATTAGTTTTATTTGGGAGGGCAAAATAGTCTTTTCCTAAGTCTAAGGATATACTCAACATTTTATTAGAACAAAGCAGAAAATTGTAGAAGTAACTCAAGGAAATAAACAGAAAAGGCTCTATCTCTCATTTCTCATATTTCCCTCTCTATCTCACTCTTCCATGTGGGAATTTGAAGCTAAAAATCAAGAAGGGGCCTAGGCTTGTCTTTGGGGCTGGTGATCTTTGAAGATTTGGAGAGAAATTAAGCTAGAATTGGAGCTGGAAAGCAGAGGAAAAATTCAGGGAGTTGAGTTGAGTTGGTGTGAAGGATTTTGTTGGAAGTTAGGTCACAATTTGAGGTAAGAATATTGCTTTAATTTCTGTGTTTAGCTGAGTAGTTAGGTTGAATTTTGAGCTCTTGAACTTGAATTGGATGATGGAATTAGACTAAGTTTTTAGGATGTTAACAGTTGATGAATTTGGTTAGTGACTTTAGTTTTTGCTTTGAGGATTAAAATAGGTGATTTATTCTTGAAATCGTACCTTGTTGGGTGATGAATTGAGGGTTTGTGTTTGGAAAATTATGGGTTGATTTCTTAGTGTTCTTGGCTAGCAAGAATGAGAGAAAACCCAGGTTTTCTCTGGGTTTGAAGGGGCGCGCTAAGACCCAGCCTTGGGGGCGTCGTAGCACATGTGGCCCTTCTGGCCTGGGTTGCTCTCTGATTTGGGGGCACCCCGCAACTCACTAGGCCAAGTCGCGGCCCGCCTCCCCTTTTGGCTGGGGTGCTTGCTCTTTGACTTGGGGGCAAGTCGCGGCCCACTTGCCCAAGTCGCGACCCACCTGTGGTTTTTAACCTTAAAATTGTTTCAGGAATTGTCAGGGCTCGGGGGTTCGAACTTAAGCGCTCGGGACAATTTCTACTACCCGATTTAGTAGAAATGGAGGCCGCGAAGGTTATTTTCTGTCTCTTAGGTATTTATATTGATTGGAAGTTGATAAATACCATTGGGCCTTGTGACTAGGTTTATCGCCAAGGCTCGAGGGTAAGGATCATGCTCGGAACCAATTCACCTTCTCCGCTCAGAATTAAAGGTAAGAAATCTGCACCCTTTTGTGTGGCTGTGTTGGGACTAGGGTTCCCTATATTTGAATACAAATGATGTATGCTTATGATATGCTATGTGAGCATGAAATAAACGACCTAAGAGAGTCGGGACTGATATTTGCGCACAGGACGCGGCTCGGCCATCGAGAGCTGAGGTTAGCTAAATAATCACTGAGCTCGGCCTAAGCGAGCAAGAGTCAATAGGTTAATTAGAGGGTACCCTGAGTATTGTATGATGAGTATGATATGTTTATTATTGTTAAGCTGATGTTATGGTTTATTGAATACTGAGAGGAATGGCTTGTGATTCGTTGATTTCCATCACTAATTATGTGTCTGTTATAACATGTTGAATACTTGGTTAACTGTTTGGTGGATCATTTGATTGTCGGTATTGTTTGTGCTATGTTATATGGTTTTCTTGTTGGGCCTTAGCTCATGGGTGCTACATGGTGCAGGTAAAGGCAAAGTTAAGGTGGACCAATCTTGCATTGGAGAGCTCTATGGGCGGGATGTACATAGTCAGCTACTCGTCCACCATGATTAAGGGATAATACAAGGACATGAAAACCTAAAATGTGTATTTTTCCATTAGAGTGGGTTGTGATTGTATATGACTTTTGAAATTTTGTAACCTATCCTCTAAACCCTGTTTTGTTTTTTGGGATCCCATTTACCAAACGTTTACTTAAATGAAATTTATCTATTTGTGTCCAAAATCTTTTAACCCTAACTCAATTATGGTTCTAGCGTCACATTTTTAATTAAACAACTTGATTAGCAAGTGTTGCACCTTTATAAACATACAGTGTAACGATTTTGGTTATCCAGGGCGTTACAACTTGGTATTAGAGTGGTCTAGGTTTAAGGGTTCCTAAGGACTGGCTGGACATGTACACTCAGTGCTAAAGACGAGCTCGACTCAGGGTTTGGTAATTGTATATTAGTGTTTATATGCTTAAGTGTTTGGAAAGGAATATGAATGCCTTTATCTGTTTGAGTAATAAGGAGCATGAGTTACTGATAGGGCCTGGCCCTTGACTGTTGTGTGATGATATTGAGGCATGCTTATTAGCATTGCCGTTGCATGTGAATGAATATTTGGATAGTTTTTATATCTTGTTTGCTTGTGATTGGTTTTGTTCCAATGGTGGAATATGGAAAGATTGTCACCCTATCATCGTAGTCTGACTGCCGAGTCGTTGATTACAGATTAACTTGGATAGCTATGCATCCAAGGTGATCTATACAACTAGCCAGCACTGGGTTCGAGGCTAAAGAGGATGACTAAGGCCAGAACCATCCGCCAGTTCCTGAGAACTGGCAACAGATTACGGCATACATGCAATCCTTGCTTCAGAGCCAGGAAGAGCAGATCTGTCTATTGAGACAGCATGCTCCGTTAGGGAGTACTACATCTATTGTGCCACCTGCTGTGGCACCAGTTTTATAGACGCCAAAAATTTGGAATAGGTGGGAGCCACTGTATGAGTGATTCAGGAGATAACACCCTCCAACCTTCAAGGGAGGACCAAATCCACTGAAGGCAGAACAGTGGAGGAGTATGATTACCATTATTCTAGATTTCATGAGGGTATAGGGTATTGACCGGGTGGCCTGTGCCACATATATGCTGAGAGAGGATGCCCGCATTTGGTGGGAAGTGGCATCACAAACTAGAGATGTTACTACTCTGGGTTGGGATGGATTCAAGGATTTGTTCAGTCAGAAGTATTATAACGTTGCCGTCAGAGCAACGAAAGTGAATGAATTTGTGGGGTTAGTTCAGGGAAATATGATAGTTACAGAATATGCCCTAAAATTTGACAAGCTTGCAAAGTTTGCACCAGACCTTGTGCCTACTGATGCGGCAAGGCAGGACAGATTCATTAGAGAGATTAATGCTATGACAGCCTGAGATGTGAGCATTACATTAGTACATGGGGGTGACTTATGCCCAGGCTGTTGAGAAGGCTCTTATTGCTGAGGAACCGGAGAACAAGATTTGGAGGGAGAATGCTGCAAGACGGAAAGTTCACAGGGCAGTGCCTCCATATTTTGGGTCTGGTAGGGGTGGGGGCCCCAGTGATTTGAAGAGAAAACCCCTGACACTTCGACCACTATCGATCCATATAGGAAGGGTCGGGGTGTTCATGGTGGTCGCCAGGGAGGCAGTGACACATGGAGGAGCTACCCAGAGTGCACGAGGTGCAGAAGATGCCATCCGGGAAAATGTCGGACCAAGGCCTATTATGTGTGCGGGGTGGTGGGACACCTCAAGAAGGACTGCCTACAGTGAAGAAATGGGAATCAGTGAAGGTGGACAGCTTGACTCTAGCTCGAGTGTTTACCTTGATGCAGGTAGAGGCCGAGGCTAGTCCCTCGGTGGTGACAGGTCAGCTTTCTAGCATTGGCTCTCCTTTTACTGTATTGATTGACTAAGGTGCTACACATTCATTTGTTTCTAGTAAGGTGATTGATAGATTGTGTAGACCTAGTGAGTACTATACTACAGGGTTCAGGACTATTTTGCCTACAGGAGAACTGGTAGTTTCTAGGAGATGGATTAGAGCACTGCCAGTGATGGTTGATGGTAGGGAGGTATCAGTAGACTTGATTGAGTTAGGTATGGAGGACTTTGACATAATTCTAGGAATGGATTGGCTGATCAAATATAGGGCTACTATTGATTGCAAAAAGAAGATGGAGACCTTTAAGCCTGAGGGGGAGGATTCCTTTGTGTTTGTGGGTGTGGTATGTGGACCCCGCATACCCATGATATCAGCGTTGAGAGCTAGGGACCTATTACAGGGAGGATGCTAGGTTTCCTGGCTAGTGTGGTGGATACTACCAGAATTTTGCCAACAGGGCCGAGAGAAACCAAGATAGTTTGTGAGTTCTTGGATGTGTTCCCTGAGGATTTACCGGGGTTGCCGCCGCACAGGGAGATTCAGTTTGTTATTGAGTTCGCACCGGGGACAGAGCCAGTGTCCAGGGCACCGTATAGAATGGCACCTGTAGAATTGAAGGAATTGAAGATACAACTACATGAGCTTCTGGACTTAGGGTTTATCAGGCCCTGCTACTTGCCATGGGGTGCTCCAGTTTTTTTTGTGAAGAAGAAGGATGGGACTCTGAGGATGTGTATAGACTACAGAGAGTAGAACAAGGTGACCATCAAGAATAAGTACCCTCTACCAAGAATCGACGACTTGTTTGATCAGCTGCAGGGAAAGACGATATTCTCGAAGATTGATCTGCGATCTGGATATCACCAGCTGAGGATCAAGGAAGAAGATATACCAAAGATGACCTTCTGAATGAGGTATAGGCACTATGATTTTCTAGTCATGTCGTTTGGTTTGACCAATGCCCTAGCAGCCTTCATGGACCTAATGAACAGGGTGTTCAAGGACTTCTTGGACTAGTTTGTGATTGTCTTCATCGATGATATCCTAGTGTACTCTAGTTCAGAGGCAGAGCACGAGCAACATCTTTGACAGGTTTTCCAGAGGTTGAGAGAGCACCAATTGTACGCCAAGTTTAAGATGTGTGAGTTTTGGCTACTAGAAGTGACATTCCTTGCACATATTTTTGGTGAGGATGGGATTAAGGTAGATCCATCTAAGGTGAAGGCAATTAGAGATTGGCCGAGGCCAAGGAACGCCTCAGAGGTCAAGAGTTTTCTCGGACTAACGGGTTGTTACAAACGATTTGTGGAGGGGTTCTCGAAGATTGTTGCACTGATGATAGAATTAACACTGAAGAATTTGAAGTTCGTCTGGTCAGACAAGTATGGGAATAGTTTCCAAGAATTGAAGCAACAATTTATTACAGCATCTGTGCTGAGTCTTCCTTCAGAGGAAGGAAAGTTTGTGGTATATTGTCACGCGTCAAGGTTGGTTTTGGGTTGTGTGTTGATGCAAAATGAGAAAGTTATAGCTTATGTATCACGGCAGTTGAAGGAGTATGAGCAGCGGTACCCTACCCATGATTTAGAATTGGTAGTGGTGGCATTCTCACTGAAGGTGTGGCAACATTATCTGTATGGAGAGAAGTGTGAAATATACACCGATCATAAGAGTTTGAAATACTTCTTCACCCAGAATGATCTAAACATGAGGCAAAGGTGTTGGCTGAATCTGGTAAAGGACTATGACTGTGATATTCTTTACCACCCAAGGAAAGCCAATGTAGTGGCGGATGCATTGAGCCGGAGAGGCCAGGGAGAGTTGTTTAGTTCCACTCACATATCAAGAGAGTTGGCAAAAGAGATGTCTAAAGCGAAGATAGAGTTAATGGTGGGCTGGTTGGCCAATATTACTTTGCAGTCGACCCTGCAGGAGCAAATTAAGGAGGGTCAGTTGGTAGATGTGCAGTTATAGGAAGTTAGAGGGAATGTCTTAGCGGGAGCAGCTAAGGACTATTCTATTTCTGAGGTTGGTTTGTTACGGTATCAAGGTTGGATCTGTGTTTCGACTAATATGGGGATTCAACGTGAGATACTAGATGAATCCCATACTACGTCGTATTCACTTCATCCAGGCACCACGAAGATGTATCAGGATCTACGAACGTTGTACTGGTAACATGGGATGAAGAAGGATGTGGTGGAGTATGTGGCCAGGTGTTTGACCTGTCAGCAAGTGAAGGCAGAACATCAGTGACCAGCGGTGCTGCTACAACCTTTGGGTATTCCCAAGTTGAAATGGGAGGATACTACGATGGATTTTGTGGGAGGTTTACCCAGGACAGTGGGGCTACATGACTCGATGTGGGTGATAGTAGACAAATACACCAAGTCAGCTCATTTTTTTCCAGTGAAAACGACTTATACTGTGGATCAGTATACGGAGCTGTATGTAAAGGACATTGTGCTTCTCCATGGGGTTCCCAAGTCTATAGTGTTAGACTGGGATCCTATCTTTACTTCCAAGTTTTGGGGTGGATTGCAGTTCAGCATGACATTTCATCCTCATACTGATGGACAGTCTGAGAGGACAATTCAGGTGTTGGAGGATATGCTTAGACCATGCATGATAGATTTTCAGGGGTCTTGGAGTAAGTATATCCCGCTGATTGAGTTTTCATACAACAAAAATTATCAATCAATGATTGGAGTAGCTCCATATGAGATGTTATATGGGAGAAAATGTAGATCGCCCATTCATTGGGATGAGATGGGTGAGAGGAGGTATTTGGGACCAGACATAGTTCAGAAAACTAATGAGGCCATTGCGAAGATTCGAGCTCAAATGCTCGGTTTGCAGAGCAGACAGAAAAGCTACGCTGATCCTAAGCGTAGGGATGCAGAGTTCCAGATAGGGGACCACGTGTTTCTGCGAGTTTCACCACTGTGAGGGGTGAGAAGGTTTGGAAAGAAGGGCAAGATGAGCCCTAGATTCATTGGACCCTTTGAGATCCTAGAGAAGATTGGGCAGGTGGCTTACAAATTAGTGTTGCCACCATCGTTGTCGGGAATTCATGATGTATTCCCTGTTTCTATGCTTCGGAAGTATGTCTTAGATACAACACATGTGTTGAAGTATGAAGACTTGGAATTGCAGACAAATATGTCTTATAAGGAGCGACTAGTTCATGTCTCAGACCACAAAGATAGGGTTCTAAGGAACAAGATGATTCCTCTAGTTAAAGAGTTATGGAGGAATAGCAAGGTTGAGGAAGCGACCTAGGAGTTTGAGTCAGCAATGTGGGATCAGTATCCCGAGTTATTTAGGTAAATTTCGAGGATGAAATTCTTAGTAGGAGGGGAAAGTTGTAACGACCCAAATTACTAATAAGTCTTAAGCGCCTTGATTAGTGTGTCGGGATGGCATAATTGGTTTATGTATGATTTTATGATTAAATGCATGATTATATGATTATGTGGATAATTGAAATGCATGTTTATGAGTATTAAATATGCATGTGGGCCCTGTTTAGTTTATAAGAGCATATTTGTAATTTTGACCCATTGAGGGCATAAATGTTATTAGTTGCGGTAAATTGTTGAGACCACATTATTATGTGGATATATTTTCAGTATATGGTTCAAGACGATCCTAGTGAGCGGATTAGTGAAATAGACACGGCATGGATTTATACCCGGCTCGGGGGAGCCTAGGGGAATTTTCAAGAATTTAGAAAATATATCGGGGATTATTAGACATTGGGTAAATTATTGGTGATTAATTGGATGATGGGATTTAAGTGGTAAAGATTAGAAACACTCGATGAATTAGCGAGAATGTGCAACAAATGACTATTATATCCTTAGATTGAGTAGAGGATTAGTTTTATTTGGGAGGGCAAAATAGTCTTTTCCTAAGTCTAAGGATATACTCAGCATTTTCTTAGAATAATGCATAAAATTGTAGAAGTAACCCAAGGAAAGAAACAGAAAAGGCACTCTCTCTCATCTCTCACGTTTCCCTCTCTATCTCACTCTCCCTTGTGTGAATTTGAAGCTAAGAATCAAGAAGGGGCCTAGGCTTGTCTTTGGGGCTGGTGATCTTTGAAGATTTGGAGGGGAATTAAGCTAGAATTGGAGCTAGAAAGCAGAGGACAAATTCAGGGAGTTGAGCTGAGTTGGTGTGAAATTTTTCGCTAGAAGTTGGGTCACAATTTGAGGTAAGAATGTTGCTTTAATTTCTGTGTGTAGCTGAGTAATTTAGGTTGAATTCTGAGCTCTTGAACTTGAATTGGATGATGGAATTAGACTAAGGTTTTAGGATGTTAACAGTTGATGAATTTGGTTAGCGACTTTAGTTTTGTTGCTGAGGTTTTGAGGATTAAAGTAGGTGATTTATTCTTGAAATCATAGCTTGTTTGGTGTTGAATTGAGGGTTTGTGTTTGGAAAATTCAGGGTTGATTTCTTACTATTCTTAGCTAGCAAGAAGAAGAGAAAACCCAGGTTTTCACTGGGTTCGAAGGGGCACGCTGCGACCTAGCCTGGGGGGCGCCGCGACGCGTGTGGCCCTTCTGGCCTAGGTTACTCTCTGACACAAGGGCGCGCCATGACTTACTAGGCCAAGTCGCAACCCGCCTGCCCTTTTGGCTAGGGTGCTTGCTCTCTGACTTGGGGACAAGTCGCGACCCACTAAGCCAAGTCGCGACCCGCTCATGGTTTTTAACCTTAGAATTGTTTCAAGAATTGTTAGGGCTCGGGGGTTCGAACTTAAGTGCTCGAGACAATTTCTACCACCTGGTTTAGTAGAAATGGAGGCCCCGGAGGTTAGTTTTTGTGTCCTAGGTATTTATGTTGATTGGAAGTTGATAAATACCATTGGGCCTTGTGACTAGGTTTATCGCCAAGGCTCAAGGCTACGGATCGTGCTTGGAACCATTTCACCTTCTCCGCTCGGAATTAAAGGTAAGAAGACTGCACCCTTTTGCGTGGCTGTGTTAGGACTAGGGTTCCCTAGATTTGAATAAAAATGATGTATGATTATGATATGCCATGTGAACATGAAATAAACGACCTAAGAGTGTCGGGACTGATATTTGTGCACAGAACACGACTTGGCCATTGAGAGCTAAGGTTAGCTAAATAATCACTGAGCTCGGCCTAAGCGAGCCGGAGTCAGTGGGTTAATTAAAGGGTACCCTGAGTATTGTATGATGAGTATGATATGTTTATTATTGTTAAGCTGATGTTATTGTTTATTGAATACTGAGATGAATGGCTTGTGATTTGTTGATTTCCATCACTGATTATGTGTATGTTATAACATGCTGAATACTTGGTTAACTGAATGGTGGATCATTTGATTATCGGTATTGTTTGTTCTATGTTATAGGGTTTTCTTGCTGGGCCTTGGCTCACGGGTGCTACGTGGTTCAGGTAAAGGCAAGGGTAAGGTGGACCCATCCTGAGTTGGAGAGCTCTGGGGGCGGCATGTACATTGTCAGTTGTTCGTCTGCCACGATCGAGGGATAATATAGGGACAGGAAAACTTAAAATGTATATTTTGCCATTAGAGTGGGTTGTGAGTGTATATGACTTTTGAAATTTTGTAACCTGTCCTTTAAACCCCCCACCCCCTTTTTGGGATCCCATATACCAAATGTTTACTTAAATGAAATTTATCTATTTGTGTCCAAAATCTTTTAACCCTAACTCGATTGTGGTTCTAGTGTCACATTTTTCATTAAACAACTTGATTAACAAGTCTTGCAATTTTATAAACACACAGTGTAACGGTCTTGGTTATCCAGGTCGTTACAAAGCCAACCATGATATTAATATAACCAGAAACCTTCCTTTGGGGGATGAAAACAAAGCCACCTTGAGGCCGTAATCATATTTCACAGTGTTGTACTAATAATGGAGACCATACGTCACATTGAGATGTTAACCTTCTCCCACTTACTATTTGAGAATATATGTGTTTATTAAATTAATCAATTAATTCTAAATTAATTACTAGTTCATTAATAACCCTATGAATGTAATTAAGTAAAAAAATCATATAAAAAAACCATGTTTCTACAATTAAAGTGATCTAAATAATTACCCATTACATTCATCTAACTTTACTAAAACACTTTTAAATAAAATTGGTTATCCTAAAAGGCATATAATGATTTTTGCCTTTATTATGGTGTGATCTACCAAGTTTGAACTAATTTAAGACTTAGTCGTGTTTCTAAAAGGTGTATGGTTAATTAAAACTGTGTGGGGTTTCATGTATGGCATGTGTTGTACCCCAAAAATACGAGCTGAATTACTCACCACCGGGTACAACTTGTAGATAAGCGTGTGAAGAAAAGCACAAGTAGAGTATCTTGTTAACTCTGGAATGAGCAACTCGAGTCAACTTGACAGCCTACGACAACCAAATAGTCTCCAAATCGCTTCTTACGTCAACAACTTAGTTCAAGGTATGAATTGCCTGGATCGCCTTCATGAAACTTTGAACATGACCCGTGTCAGTTCAGATTAGTCCTACAACACCCAACTCTAAGAATGTGTTTAGGTCGTGGAAGCCTGGTTATGACACACAATGAAGGATCTCAAAAGACTCAGAGATTCTTTATACGCCACATAAAGGCCCAAATTTTATTATGTATCCATTACCCAATTTAATGGACATAAATTTAATAGGCAATCATGTATTTATGTATAATGGGAAGTTAGCTCAATTTTTAAGTTACCATATAAATGTACGGTTACCCAAAACTATCCATGGGAATCTCTTATAAATACAAGGGGAATAGACAGAAAAATAAATCGACTATCTTTATGCAAAAACTCTGCTGAAATTGTCATTAACAATTTCACCAAGATTCATAAGAAAATCAATAAGAGTGACTCGTTGACTAGGTGGATTTTAACCACTGAACCACGTAAAATCTTGTGAGTGCTTCGTGTTATTACTTTTTGTTATTTCTTACACATTCGGTTTTACAAAAGGCCTAATCTCTCTGTCTCAAATTTTGAAATCCCCTATTGATAAAAAAATTGCATCAACAGATTGGTGCTTTCATTGAGAGTAGATTAGGCTTAAGTTCCCACACAAGTTTCAACCCAACAATCACTATGGTGGTCACCCGTTCTATGTGTGAGAACAAAATGGAGCAATCTGATGATCAAGAGGGCCACCATACGGCCATCCCCACTGGAGAAGGTACATCCGCACAACGTCGCCCTGGAAAACAGCGTGTGGACCAAGACGATGCTGGAAGTTTGGCCTCACACCCACCAAATCCCCAGATGGGGTTCCTGACAACCATCGAGATGGAAAATTCCTAGTTAAGGAACCACCTTGCCTAGGAGAATAGGATTATTGAGGAGATTTTAGCTTGATTACCCCCTTATGCAACCGATGCTAATGTCAGAAGGAGGTAAAGTGGGTCCCACCGATCTCACAAGCATAATCGACCTAATATCAGTTGCTTTATCTGGAATGCAACCCCGAGTTTCGTGCCTTCTGAACGGACTCTGTAAAATACTCAACCTGCCAATTCCCACAAGAACAATCCACCTAATATCAATCGCTCTGTCCGAACTGCAACTCCGAGTTTCGTACCTTCTGAACAGATTCTGTGAAATGCTCAACTTGCCAACCCTCGCATGAATAATAATTCAACTCACACTCCCAAGAATCAACCTGGCCAGACAGAGCGATCTGAAGCTGATTCAAGGAGAAGAGACGTCCCAGCAAATCCACTCCTGCCTTGACCAGTAGCTCATGTATGGAGAAATAAGTACGCACTACCAGCAGCCCACAAAGGAATGCTTCAGCCCAAGGGGATAGCATGAGAAATCCTCCCCCCCCCCCCCCTCAGAAGACGCTTATATCCTGCGTTCTCGCGCCAATAATTTAGATCCTTGATCCCAGCCACGAGATGTAAGCTTCGCGAATGGAAGCTATTGGACATAGAACCAGTGTGGAGGCATGCACGAGACCAACCTAAGGAATCAGTTAAGCTCTGCACAAAGTCTTCACTCCAACCCGCAATCTGACCTGTGTGATCATCTGAACTAACAAAGAGGACATCCATCTCGCCACGATGATTTAAGTTTATACTTAGGCCAGGGGAGATCTATCTATTGTACATGACAATGGGAATATCCCACCTAACCGAGCTCAAGCTTGGAGGGATAATAACTCATCTAACACATACAACAAGGTGGTAGCTAGTAACCAGCTCCCCAACAACCTAGAGACCAAGGATCCAACCCTTGAGCGGCTGGCCCTAATGTAGGAGCAAATTAAAAGACTCATGTCAGGAAAGAACATTGATGACTGTGATTCTGATGAGGAGCTCGAGCCTTTCGCTCCCCATATTGCGGCAGCTCCATATCCTGTTATCTTTAGGATGTCGACCATGCCCACATTTAATGGAACCACCGATTTGTCCAATCACCTAAGGACCTCAACACGCTGGTGATGGCCCACAATGTAAACGTCGACCTAAGGTGTATGTTGACTGGACCGGCCAAACTGTGGTTCAATAAATATAAAAAAACATTCAATCAACTCCTGGAAAAAACTATCTTTCGAGTCTAAAAGACAGCTTCGGGCAGCAAAATAGACCTAAGTAGAGGCTAATTCATTGGCTATCATCAAGAAGCAGCTTGGTGAATCCCTGAAGGCATGTCTCCACCAATTAACAAATGTAACAACCTGAGCTAGGGACGTTGATGATAACTCTAAGCTCATGGCTATGACGACGGGATTTACTGTAGGAGGAGATTTGTGGAAGGAACTCCAGAGAAAAGGAGTAACGAGTGTGGATGAATTCTTGGCTCGAGCTCAAGAATGGATTAATCTAGAAGAAGCAAAGTCTATTGTCGTAAGAACCAGCCAAATCCTTGTTTAGCCCGTTGGAGTGGTAGCAAATGTTGCAGCTACGGCTCAGTCCACTACCTAAAATAACCAGGCGGGGGATAATAAATGAAAAAGGAATGGTGAGGGCGACCAGAACAGGTCCAAGAAAATAAGCACGGATATAAATATACCTCCCTCTACACCACATATATTGATTTAACAAATATGGGAGAGTGTATTTATTTAGCTGATTCTACTCGCCTTCCTTGGAAGAAGCCCGAGCCCATGAAGCATTAAAGGGCAAAGAGAGACCCTGCTAAATTCTGTCGATACCACAATGATATTGGCAAAAACACAAATGATTGACATCAGTTAAAAGATGAGATCGAGACACTCATCTAAGTTGGATTGTTAGCCCAATACGCTCGGAACAGGGTAGCTCCCAATCCACAGGCAGGGCAAAACCCTCAATCGAATCAGATAACCAAGTCAATCTAGCATAATCATCTTAGGGAAATCAGATCATCCCTCCCCATATTTAAGGAAGGGACATACCAACCATTGCAGGTGGACCTCCACTGGTAGGAACGAGTAGTGGGGCCCCATAAGAGATATATTCAGGAGCTAAAAATGCAAGATGGCACTGAGTTCGTCCGAGAGCAAAGATTATCTGAACAAGAGAAATTGGATAAACAACCAATCATTTTTACGAAAGAAGACACTAGCCATGTCAAATTCCCTCATAATGATCTGCTTCTGATAACTATTCAGCTTGATAACTGAAGGGTACATCGAATATTGATTGACAAAGGGATCTCTATGAATATGTTATTCAGGTCCACCCTTGAAAATATGGGGCTATACGTAGTCGATCTTAAGGAGACATCTATGACCCTCTATGGGTTTTCGGGAAAGGAGATGGCAGCCATAGAGAAAATCAAGCTCGTAATCACATTGGGCGAGGAAATATGGGATGTCACCAAAATTCTCGAGTTCATGGTAATTGATTGTCTGGTCGCCTACAACGTAACTTTGGATAGACCTACATTGATGGTGTTTAAAGCTATAACTTCAGTTTACCATCTATCCATGAAATTTCCATCATCCTCGGGGATATGCACTGTGAGGAGAGATTAGCTCGCTACCAAGGAATGCTATAGCATTTCTATGAAGGAAAGATCACAACCCCAGCAACAATCTATGGTACTAACCAAGGAGAATGAGGAACCTCGGACAATGGTAGTTGTCGGGGAGGTGGAAGAACCTCGATAAGTCAAAAATGAGGTCGCCTAACCTGAAGAAATTGATCCGAGATTATGCAAAGACAGATTTGAGCTCCAAGATTTAGAGGAGCTAGAGGAAATCATCCTAGACATAGAAATACCTTCGAAAGTGGTAAAGATTGAGAAAAATCTCGAAGCTGAAAGAAAGAAGGGATTAGTCGAGTTTTTAAGAAGAAATCTTGACGTCTTTGCATGATTGCTTGAGGACATGGTAGGAATCAGTCCAAGTGTGATGATGCACACATTAAACTTGGACAAAAATGTACCTGTGAAGGCACAAAACATATGTTTTTGGGAAAAGAACGAGGAGAAGCTCTGGAGGAATAGGTAGCTCGCTTATTAAAGTGCAGGTACATCAGGGAGGCTATCCGACCTGGATAGCCAATCCCGTTTTGGTCCTGAAGCCCAATGGAAAGTGAAGGACCTGCATTGATTTCTCTGGCCTCAACAAGGCATGTCCTAAAGACTGTTTCCCACTACCACGAATAGATCAACTTGTTGATGCCACAGTCGGCCATGAGCTCATGTCCTTCATGGGTGCATATTCTAGATATATCCAGATCGCGATGAACCCTACGGACCAAGAACACACCAGCTTCATGACCGAAGATAATGTATACTATTATATTTTATATAATGTTTGATTGATTAAATAAGTGTTACAATAGATAAACTATTTAATCTAGTGGGGGAATGTTATATTATTTATAATATAATGTAATATTATATTATTTTATAATATAATGTTTTAGATTAAATAAACGTGACAAAGAGTGTCACATATTGTAACATATAATAGAGAGTTACATTATTTAGATATATGTGAAATATTCAAATATGTAACATATTTGGTTTTACAGATTCAATCACAAATTTGTAACTTCCAAATATTTCCCAATAATGTGTAGATTTGATATTACACATCTTGATTTGAATTTCTCAAAGCCATAAGATATATGTCTGTTGGAGATGTGATTTTAACTCCCATAATGTGTATAGAAGTTACAAAATCAAGTGGGAATGAATTTGGAACGTTTTGGCAAATTTGGAAAATTGGTTGCTGAAAAAACGTCTTGGGTCGTGACCTAAGTTTTTCAGGCCGCGGCCTGAGCAGCTGACAACATTTTCCAAACTTCGATTTTATCCAATTTTGAACATTTCCAACAGCCAAGTAACTCCCAAATCTCTATTTTAATTCTATAAACATCCAATTAATCATTGGTAACAGCCATGGGGGTTGGTGGAATTTGAAATTCAATTGGTGTCTCAAAACTCTATAAATAGAAGCCTAATGCTCACTTGTAAGACACACCATTTTCCATCCACAAAGCACTTGGCTGGAAAATACGCCATAGAGGCTTCATAATTCCAGAGAGCTATTTCCTAGAGAGATCCCTCACTGCTTAGAGAATAGGGGGAAATAAGCTTTTGGACAAAGGTTTTGAACCTTGTTCAAGTTGATGATCCCCACTACTCTACACTTTGGTTGTGTGAGAGTTTGTTCTTTTTATTGGTTTTATTTTCATTCTTTTGATCTTGTTGATCTTATTTACTTGTATTATTATTGTTTTGAGTTTGTATTCTTCTTCTAAATCTTTCTACTTAATTGTATTTTGAGCAATTGAATTGTAATATTTCTTTAATCAATATTATCTTGTCTATTGTGTTTTTGCATAGAGTTATATTTTAGTTTTTCCATATTTCATTGAGTATAAAAATATATTCTCTAACAATCAAAAGTTTAGTTTCCTTTTCAATGGAAGGAGAAACCATAGACATCTTGTGAGGATCCAACTTTGAAAAGATGGTAAGATAAGGTAATGTTCTTCTTTTGTTTTCTTAAAAGATCTAATGGTTTTCATATAGTGATAGAAATGAGAAGAATAAAATTTTATAAATGAGGTTCATTGTTTTCTATTCTCCTTTGTTTTTTCAAATATTGTGGTTAGATTAGAAGATAATTTAATATCTTGAGTTTTTGTTATATGTGACTAATGTGTAAATAATCTAGTAGATTATTGGGTAATATGATAGCATGTTATAAAATTGTCTTATTATGTGATAATGATAAATTATTAGAATGACAATTTTATGAGTTTTATATGACATGCATAAATATATTGATTTTGTGAATCAAACAAAATATGAAATCATATGTGTGTGTATTTGTAATTTATGTTTACATATTTATAAAGAGCCATGTTAGTATGATATAAGTCATATGTGTTGACAATTATGTGAAATTATATTGAAATATAATCATGCAAATATTTGTGAGATGTTAATAGGTTTTGCCCTATATTATTGTTAGTATGTGATTTGTGAATAAAAGAATTATTTCAGAATTTAAAATTTTCTCATTTAAAAGATGATCATCTCATTTTATGAGATAAGAAAAGATGAACCTAAGGGTGTTACATCTTTTAATGGTTGTGTTTTTCTATTGCAAGAAAAATGGATTAAGGTGGATCCAAAATTTGAGATATCACATTTCTCAATAGACTTATAGTCTAGAGTGTGGTCAAATGAAATATATTTGAGAATTATTTAGTGACAATAATTCTTAAATATTCAATGAGGAGACATTTCAAAATTGGAGAAGCAATTTTAAATCTTTACACCAATGGTGAATAAAAGAGAACTTTATTCATTTTGGTTAAATATGGTGATATGTTTAAATTAATTTCAATGAGGAGATAATTTTAAACAAAAACATAAGAAATCAAAGTGTTTAAATAACTCAAAGAGGGTTTATTTTCTTTGATTTAAATTGTTTAAAAAAATTGACATTTTCATTTTGATTTTGATGAGAAAATCGATGGATGTAAAATTGGTGTTTTCAAAAGAATCTAAAAGACTCTTAGAAAATACACAAAAGTTGTTTAAGTGATTTTGAGATTATTTAGACAACTAAAAGTGAAAATGAGTGATTATTTATTTGAGAAATTTTCACTTGACATTTATGTTCACGTATTTTATTTTGTGAAATATATAAAAGAATGAAACTAAGTGAAAATTTCCTTCAAAGAAGTGTGTCTTGCTTTAGCAAGTAAATAAATCAAGACAAACATTGAGGTTTTTATCTTGATCTATTGAGAGTTTATCGTGTGGCTTAAAGGACTCATGATGAACTTTGAGAATCATAAGTCTAGATTTATCTTGGAGGATAAATGACTTAATAAAAATGAAGAAATTTCTTCTTAAAAGTGATTATCACTATGAGAGAAATGTGGGGGTGATGCTCCAAAAGTTAATCAATTTATTATTTTGATAATAATTGATTAATTCGGTCATCTTATCAAATAGGTGATTTGGAATTCCACATTCTAAATCACACTGGCTATATGTGTATAGAATGAACAAATCTAGACATGCTTAGTGTCTAAAGTTATTGTTTGTAATTTTTTGATTCAAGAAGGAATCAATTTAAAACATAAATTATAGAAACAAAGAGGTTTCTATAATTAATATTCAAATGTTTATCTTGGATATTGAACTATAAAATAGTGGGGGTGTTGACTATGGTCAAAATCACTATATTAAAGGGCTAATATTTTAATCAAACTATGGCTAGCAACAAAGCTTGAATAAAATAATGAAGAGTGTCTAAGTACGCACACATGAGAAAAATGATTCAAATGGAATCATTTCTACATCTCAGGGGATGGGACTTAGACTCCCTAAAGAGATTCAGGGTTGATGGTAACCTATCTTAATACTAGTAACCAAACTAGTATTAGGTTCAATATGTAACAACAAATCAATCAAGTGAATAGTAATAGTACTCAAATTTTGTCCCATCTGAGATATGAGTACCAGTGTGTTACCAAAATGAGGGTTAAACCTGAAAGGTTTTCTAATAGAACTCGGTCTTGAAAAGACAAGTATTTTAGGGTAACAAAATGCTATAAGAGTTCTACCTATATAGACCTAGGGGTGGTGCCGCCCCTCATGAGAATTGGGAGTCATTCTCAAGAAAAGTCTATGAATGGAATGTGCACATGGCCATTAATGGTGCAAAAGTGAGACATTGAGGTCTCAAGTGAACATAGCAAAGGAGTGTGTGTTATCACCGGTTTGTTATCAAGGGATAGTGGTTCAGTGCTTCGGCAACCAAAATTTCAACAATCTTTGTGATAATTACACTAAGGTAAAACTGAAGTCGAAAGACATTTACTTTATGCACCAATGCAAAGGTTTCTATAGAGAGTGATTATTTAATCAAGCGGGGGAATATTATATTTTATATAATGTTTGATTGATTAAATAAGTGTTGTAATAGATAAACAATTTAATCTAGTGGGGGAATGTTATATTATTTATAATATAATGTAATATTGTATTATTTTATAATATAATGTTTTAGATTAAATAAACGTGACAAAGAGTGTCACATATTTTAACATATAATAGAGAGTTACATTATTTAGATATATGTGAAATATCCAAATATGTAACATATTTGGTGTTATAAATTCAATCACCAGTTTGTAACTTCCAAATATTACCCAATGATGTGTAGATTTGATATTACACATTTTTATTTGAATTTCTCAAAGCCATAAGAGATATGGCTGTTGGAGATGTGATTTTAACTCCCATAATGTTTATGGAAGTTACAAAATCAAGTGGGAATGAATTTGGAACGTTTTGGCAAATTTGGAAAATTGGTTGCTGAAAAAACGTCTTGGGCCGCGGCCTGAGTTTTTCAGGCCGCGGCCCAAGAGGCAGAAAACATCATGGGCAGCGGCCCATGTTTTTCAGGCCGCGGCCTGAGCGGCTGACAACATTTTCCAAACTTCGATTTTATCCAATTTTGAACGTTTCCAACAGCCAAGTAACTCCCAAATCTCTATTTTAATTCTATAAGCATCCAATTAATCATTGGTAACAGCCATGGGGGTTAGTGGAATTTTAAATTCAATGGGTGTCTCAAAACTCTATAAATAGGAGCCTAATGCTCACTTGTAAGACCCACTATTTTCCATCCACAAAGTACTTGGCTGGAAAATACACCATAGAGGCTTCATAATTCCAGAGAGTTATTTCCTAGAGAGATCCCTCACTGCTGAGAGAATAGGGGGAAATAAGCTTTTGGAGAAAGGTTTTGAACCTTGTTCAAGTTGATGATCCCCACTACTCTACACTTTGGTTGTGTGAGAGTTTGTTCTTTTTATTGGTTTTATTTTCATTCTTTTGATCTTGTTGATCTTATTTACTTGTATTATTAGTGTTTTGAGTCTGTATTCTTCTTCTTCTACATCTTTCTATTTACTTGTATTTTGAGCAATTGAGTTGTAATCTTTCTTTACTCAATATTATCTTGTCTATTGTATTTTTGCATAGAGTTATATTTTGTTTTTTCCATATTTCCATTGAGTATAAAAATATATTCTCTAACATATACTGCTACAAGGCTATGCCATTTGGGTTAAAGAATGTTCATGCAACATATCAAGGCTGGTCAATAAGATGTTCGTTAACCAGATCGGGAAAAGCATGAAGGTGTATGTTGATGACATTCTTGTCAAGTCAAAGACTGCCAATGACCTTGTGTCTGATCTGGAAGAATGTTTTGGCTTGCTGAGAAAGTACAACATGAAGCTGAACCCCCAAAAATGTACCTTTGGGGTGTCATTGGGGAAGTTCTTAGGCTTCATAGTCAATGCATGGGAGATTGGGGCAAACCCAGAAAAGGATGAGGTCATTATTAGAAATTCCTTCACTAAGGTCGCGAAAAGATGTATAGAGCGAAACTGGAAAGGTCGCCACCTTGAATCGATTCGTATCAAAGTCCACGAACAAATGTCGTCCCTTCTACAACTTGCTTAGGTGAAATAGACAGTTTGAATGGATAAAAGAATGCATTTTAGGATCTGAAGATCCATCTTGCTGAGCCCCCCATGTTATCAAAACCAACTTCTTGGGAAGGTCTATACTTATACCTAGTTGTAACAGAAAACATGTTCAATGCTGTGTTAGTTTGAGAGGAAAATTGAACATAGAACCAGTGTATTATGTGAGCAAGAGGCTTCTGGGAGCAAAATCCAGATATCCTCTAATTGAAAAACTCGCGTTTTGTTTGATCCTAGCTTCGAAAAAACTCTGGTCGTATTTCTAGTCCCACACTATACACGTCTTAACCAATCAACCTTTAAGGCAGGTCTTGCAAAAATCTGAGACATCAAGGTGTTTGTTAAAGTGGGACATTGAACTCAGTTAGTTTGAGATATTATACAAACCATGAACATCAATCAAAGGCCAAGTGATCGCTAACTTTGTGGTTGAATGCACCGGGTTCCAAGATGAACCAATGAGAGAACCTGTACAAGAGTTGAGGAAACTCTTTGTTGACAGATCGTCAAACAAGAATGGGTCTGGAGCTGGAATAATTCTAATTTCACACGAAGGTCATCGCTTCCATACGTCTCTCATATTTGGTTTTGACGCCTCCAACAATAAAGCAGAGTGAGGCATTATTGGCTGGAGTTCGGATAGCAAAGGAGCTGAAAGCAAGAGCAATTCAATGCTTTAGCGATTCTCAGCTCG
This sequence comes from Humulus lupulus, assembly GCF_963169125.1. Taxonomy (NCBI): domain Eukaryota; kingdom Viridiplantae; phylum Streptophyta; class Magnoliopsida; order Rosales; family Cannabaceae; genus Humulus; species Humulus lupulus. The sequence goes on along the minus strand of NC_084797.1, from coordinate 40,151,975 downwards.
TGGTTAATCAAGTATTAGGGGAGTACCAAGCTCGAGGAATCAAAATGGCATCTTATCTAGCTAAGGTTAAATGTGAACTGTCTGAATTCAAGTTCTATTCTGTCGAACAGGTCCCCCACAAACAGAACACATTAAATGTGGTCCCCATAGAATTCTTGGAACAACCAAGTATCAAGAAAGAGTCCATGGAAGTCGGAGTAATTTGCACAAAACCGGCCTGGATGACTCTTATTGTCGAGTACCTTATGATCGAAAAACTACTAGAAGATCGAAAGAATGCAAGAAAATTAATGTGTTAGGTTCAATGGTATGTTATGGTCAAAGGAACTCTTTACAGGCAAGGCCATTCATTGCCCCTCATGTGATGTGTTATGCTCGAGCAAGCACAAGCCATCCTTCAAGAAATACACGAAGGGTTTTGTGTGGAGACCACGTTGGGGGCAAAACTTGGCTCTAAAGGTATTAAGGCAAGGCTATTTCTGGCCTACGCTCAAGAAGGACTCAGCCTTGTATGTCCTAAAGTTTGATAAGTTCCAGTGTTTCACCACTATTGCTTGAGCAGCACCCACGAAGCTAACCATGATTTCATCGCCTTGGCCATTTGTTGTATGGGGAATTGACTTAATCGTCTTATTGCCAATTGGAAAGAGAGGAATTTGCTATGCAGTTGTTTCCATTGACTACTTTACTAATTGGGTTGAGGTCGAGCCCCTAGCGACTATAACGGGACTCAGTTTGACAGCGACCTATTCACAAGCTTTTGCGAGAAATACGACATAATGAAAATTTTCTCCTCAGTAGCATACCCTCAAGATTATGGGTAGGTCAAGGCAGTAAACAAAACCCTAAAGTTGAGCTTAAAGAAGCGACTAGAAGATGCTAAAGGGTTATGGCCAAAACATCTCTCGCAAGTGCCCTGGGCCTACAGAACCTCACATCGCACATCTACTGGGCATACACCCTTTCTCTGATCTTTGGAAGCGAGGCTATGCTCCCGGCAGAGGCTTTAGTGATGTCACATAAGCAAATAACCTACAACCATGATTGGAATCATGACCTGCTTAATGCATTCCAGGATTTCATTGAAGAGCGGCATGAGGAGTCTCAATCATAGCTTGCCCATTACCAACAAAGAGTTACTCGCTACTTTAACTCGAAAGTTAAAGGACGAACACTTGAATTGGGTGATTTAGTGCTCCGAAGGGTATTTTTTGCGAACAAATATCCTAAAGATGGTGTATTGGGACTGAACTAGGAAAGACCCTACCAAATCGTGGAAATCTTGCATGAAGTAATCTTCTAACTAGCTCAGTTAAGTGGAGAATTGGTCCCATAGACCTAGAATGCTCCGCGTCTCAAAAAATACTATCATTAATAGGATGAGTTTGTTAGATTTTAATATTTTTAGCATTTTTTCCTTCGTGTATGGCTTGTTTATAAAAGCCATTTTATTTTAATAACACATGATTGCTACTTAATTTAAAGGTGGAACCAATATTTTATCTTATTCTTGTAATTTATCACAATCTCATTTTGTAAAAGCGATCTAAAATATTCATTAATTATGATCGCCTTGGGGGCATATAACCCTCGAAGAACTTTGAATTATTCAACAAATTTAGATAAAATTTGCCAACTTAGAATTTTGAAAATTGATTATTCTACGACTTTTTAAAGCTTGGGTTTTCAAAGAAATTCTGAATACGAACTAAGTTAAGAAAATTCATGATATAACCAGGTCTGAGGCCTGATTCTTAACAGGTGTAACATTATTAGGCAAACAAAGTCCTAGATAAAATTAGGTCATCGACCAAAATTAACTGGTCGAGCCATCATGCATTTATTTTGATATAAAAGTTAACCCCTATGACTATGGAAATGTACAAGGACCTTTTCTAAAAAAAATATTAAACATGGCTAGATAATATATTAAGTGGAACAAAAAATAGATCAAAAATTAATAAACATGTACAAAAAAAAGTATGTGAATAATTCGAGGAAAAATATCCTCGAACTGAGCCCAAAGGAGAATGTCTCGGCTTTTGAAAGCCTAATTACAAAGGGTTCAAAGAACCTAGAATTAAACATCAAAGTAAGAAAAAAGAAGAGGACGCCCTGGACATCACTGAGCTTTGAAAAATTTCCTGTGTGATGTCACTTTTTCATCACCCCCTTCAGCAACCCCAGAAGCTTCCAATGTCTCGGAGGACTCTTTCGATAATCAGTCCTGGAACTTAACAAGGTATCACCCCAGGGCTCCTTCCTGGTTGTAAGCCCAACACCGATAAAGCATTTCCTCCAGAGACTCGTTGCCTCAGCAACCTCCTGCTTGGCCTTCTTAGCATTAGGCTTGGCCTTCTCAGCGTCCTTCTTGGCCTTCTCAACATCTTTTTTGGCTCTCTCCTCGACCTTGGATAGCCTTTTTTTAGGCATGTCAACTTCCTCAAGTTTCTTGTTAAGGTCGTCGATCTCTACCTGCAGTTGGTCTCAATGCTAACTCACCTCAATGAAATGTCCCTTGGCAATTCGCTTGTTGTCCTGAGATGCCTCCAGAGCGGCCCTGACCTCGTCCCTTTGTGCTCGAATCCAAGCGATGCCGCAAATTCAGGCTAAACAACACTACAAAAAAAAAATTACAGCAGATTTAGCTCACGCAAAGGATAAAAACATGTGCAAAAAAAGGGATAACTTACCATCAGAGTCATTCCCATGGCTGAATTCGGGACATTCTCCAGGGAATGCTCTCCCATGGCTCTCAGGTCCTTGATGTTCATCTGATTGGCATGGCCCACCAAGTGATTTGTCATCTCTTGGAGGGACCCACGAAGTGCTTACGAGATCCTTCCGACCTCAAGTGGCATAACTGGAAGTTGTCAATGGGGCCTCGCCTTGTATAACTTAAGGTATCAACCCAGGGTCATAAGGAGGAGGCGAATGGGCTTCATGAGTGGTAACTGTTGTTACCCAAGTTGGCGGCTGCTTTGGTTGCTGCGACTTTCAGGTAGAACTAGCACCTTAATCTTTTGTAGGGGATCTAGTTGCAGCTCTGGCTCCGAAGGTGGTTTTCTATGATATTCTCTGCTTCTTGATGATGGGTCAAACTCAGACCCCACCAGGCTTGAAGGCATTCTTTAGGTCCATACTTTCTTCTACAAAAAAGCAAGCAAAAATGTAACGACCCAAATTTACTAATAAGGCTTAAGGGCCTTGATTAGTGTGTCGGGAGGGCATAACTAGATTATATGTGATTTAAATGATTAAAAGCATGTTTATATGACTATTTGGATATATGTGATGCATGACTATGCATATTAGTATGCATGTAGGCCCTGATTAGGTTAGAAGGGCATATTCGTAATTTTGGTCCGTTGAGGGTATAAATGTAAATATCTGTGATAAATTGTTAAGACCACATTATTATGTGGATATATTTGTAGCTTGTGACTCGAGGCGATCCTAGTGAGCGATTTAGCAAAAAAGTCACGGTGGGGATTATACCCGGCTCGGGGCGAGCCTAGGGGTATTTCTTGGAATTTAAGAAGTATATGGGAGATTATTTGATATTGAGGAATATAATTGGTGATTAGTTAGGTGTTGGGAAGCAAGCGGTAAACATTAGAGACACCAAGGAATTAGTGGGAATTGGGAGTAATGACTAAAATGCCCTTAGGATGTTTAAAAGCTTAGTTTTAATTGGGAGGGCAGTATGGTCTTTTGGTGTTTAAAATTAGAGATAAGTGTTGTTTTTGGCCTTACTACCTTAGTGGAATATGTAGAAAGCTTTACAAGTCTGAAGAAAAGAAAAGAAGAAGGAAAAGGAAAGAAGGAAAAGTAGGAGTCTATTCTCTCTCTCGGTTTGAGGTTTGTTCCCCATTTCTTGAAGCAATTTGGAGCTGTAACTGAGGGAGAGTTTGGGCTGGAGCTTGAGACTAGGGTCCTTGGTTTCGTTTGAGGAGTTAGCAAAAGTAGTTCATCCATTTGAGGTAAGTTTCAAGGTTGTTTTTCAGTTCCTGGGTTTTGGTGTTGAACTAGTTTTCTAAGCTGAGTTTCTGTGGGAATTCTAGGGAATTAACCCTAAGGATTTGAGGAAGTGAAAGCTAAAGAAGTGTGGAAGATAACCTAGGTCAAATTCATCCATCAAAGGTAAGAAGTTCTAGCCTGAAGTTCTGAAGTTTCTGTTATGTCCTGCTGAGTTTTGAGCTTTAAGCTCAACCATGGTGATTTCTTTATTTTGAGGTGCATGTGATTGAATTTCATATGGTTAGGTCATTTGAGGTGAGTTGGAGATGTTGGTAGGCTTTCTTTGGGGTATGGTTGAGGTTTGGTTGAGTTTTGGAGAGGTTTGGCTTGGGGAAAATCGAAGGAAGAGGAAAACAGGGTTGGCTGTGCTATGACTAGCGTTGTAGCGCTAGCCTTTGGGGGCTACAGCGCTACGCCTTGTGGTCAAAGGGTTTTTGGGCTCTGTTTGTAGCACTGTAGCGCCCACTTTAGGGCGCTGTAGCGCTACCCTATTTTCAAAATAGGATTTTTGGGTTATTTTCTAGGGTTTTTGCCCGGGGGCTCAGGGTTTGATTCCACCACCCCGTTTGGTGGAATAAGGGCTTCCCGAGGGCTCGGGATTGGTCCTGAGATTAGGTTTTGGGATCAAATTTTGGTGATGATAATGATCAATGGCTGTTACTAGGTGTACGCTTGGGCTCAGACGGGATCGTGCTTGAGGGTTAAATTGAACAAAGCTATCGGAATCTAAAGGTAAGAAAACTGCACCCGGTTATGTGATTGTGTTGGGACTAAGAGCTTCCTATATCTGTATGATGTCATACATGGAATTATGCCCTGGAATATGTGATAAATGACATAAGAGTGTCGTAATCAATATTTTTGCGCACAGGGCGCAGCTCGGCCACTGGTAGCTGAGGACAGCTTGATATTCACTTAGCTCGGTTTAAGCAGGTCAGAGTCAGTGGGATAAATAGAGGGTGTGACCTAAGGGCACTGACCCTTGTTATCATATGTGAATTGGTTATTAGTATGAAATGATGAACTTGGTATGCTGAATACTTGATTATTGTGAATATTTGGATTGTTGAGCTTATGATTATGATGTGTGGGTTATCTGATTGTTTGACTGGTGATTATGCTCTGTTATTGTGTTTTCTTGTTGGGCCTTGTCTCACGGGTGCTACGTGGTGCAGGTAAAGGCAAGGGCAAAGTGGACCAGTCCTGAGATGGAGAGCTTTGGGGTTGAATGTACATAGCCACCTGATCGGCCGCCACGGCCGAGGAGTAGTACAGGACGGGGAAACCTAAATGTCTGTTTTGCCTTAGAATGGCTAGTAGCTGTACTTTTATCCTGAAATTTTGTAAACTAACTTTTAATGTTATTACTTTTGGGATCCCATGTAAAAATGTTTGATTATAATAAATGTAGCTTTTGTGGCCGAAATCTTTTAACCCTAGTTCAACTACAGATTTAGTAACACATTTCTAACTAAATGACTTGATTAGCAAGTCTTGCACCTTTATAAACACATAGTGTAACGGTCTTGGCTATCCAGGGCATTACAACTTGGTATCAAAGCGACCTAGGTTTAAGGGTTCCTGAAGACTGGCTGGACATGTACATTCGCCATTAAAGACAAGCTCGACTCAGGGTTTGGTAATTGTGTATACATGATTATATGCTTAAATTATTAGAATGGAATATGAATGTTGATATTTGCTTGATTAATAGGGAGCATGAGACACTGATAAGGCCTGGCCCTTGACTATTGCGCGATGATATTGAGGCGTGCTTATTAGCATTGCTATGCATGTGAATGAAAATATTTGAATACTTGAATAAACTATTATATCTTGATTGTTTGTGGATGTTTGAGTCCCAGTGGTGGATCATGAAAGGATTATTGCCCTGTCATCATAGTCTGACCGCTGAGTCGTTGATTGCAGATTAACTTGGATAACTATGCCTCCAAGAAAATCTACGCGACTAGCCAGCACCAGGTCTGAGACTAGAGATGATGACCAGGGCCAGACCCCTCCGCCAGTCCTTGAGAACTAGAAGCAACTTACGGCAGACATGCAAGCACGGCTACAGAGCCAGGATGAGCAGATCCGCATTTTATGACAGCAGGCTCCATCAGGGAGTGCTGCCCCTATTGTGCCACCTGTAGTGGTACCAATTGCATAGCCAGTAGAGGTTGGGAATAGATGGGAGTTGTTGTATGAGCGGTTCAGGAAGCAGCAACCCCCAATATTTGAGGGAGAATCTGATCCACTGAAAGTCGAACAGTGGATGACCATGATTACTACTATCCTGGATTTCATAAGGGTAGAGGGACAGGACAGAGTGGCCTGTGGCACATATATGTTGAGAGAGGATGCCCGTATCTGGTGGGAAGTGGCGTCACAAACCAGAGATGTTACTACATTGAGTTGGGAAGAGCTATAATGATGCCATTAGGGCAGCGAAGGTAAATGAGTTTGTGGGGTTGGTTCAGGGCAGCATGATAATTACAGAATATGCCCTGAAGTTTGACATACTTGCGAAGTTCGCACCAGATCTTGTGCCTACTGATGCAGCTAGGAAAAATAGATTTATTAGAGGGATTAATGCTATGATAGCCCGAGATGTGAGGATTAAAATAGTTCCTAGGGGGACAACTTATGCCCAGGCTGTTGAGAAGGCTCTTACCGCTGAAGAAGCGGAAAATAAGATATGGAGAGAGAGTGCAGCGAGGCGGGAGGGCCACAGAGTGGTGCCCTCCATATTCTGGTTCTAATAGGGGCGGAGGCCCCAGTGAACTGGAGAGAAAGACCCCTGATGCTTCGACCGCTCCTGGTCTTGATAGGAGAGGTCAGGGTACTTAGGGTGGCCTCTAGGGAGGCAGTGATTCATGGAGGAGCTATCCTGAGTGCACGAGGTGCAGAAGACGCCATCCTGGCGAGTGTCAGGCTAAGGCCTGTTATGTGTACCGGGTGGTGGGACACCTCAAGAAGGACTACCATGTAATGAAGAAAGGAGATGCAGGGAAGGTTGACAGCTTGACTCCAGCTCGAGTGTTCACCCTGACGCAGGCGGAGGCCGAGGCTATTCTCTCGAAAGTGACAGGATAGCTTTCTAGCGCTGGCTCTCCTTTTACTGTATTGATTGACTCTGGTGCTACACATTTGTTTGTTTCTAGTAAGGTAACTGATAGACTGTGTAAAGCTAGTGAGTATTATACTTCAGGGTTTGGGACCATTTTGCCTACATGAGAACTGGTAGTTTCTAGGAGATGGGTTAGATCATTGCCAGTGATGGTTGATGGTAGGGAATTGTCATTAGACTTGATTGAGTTGGGTGTGGAGGATTTTGATATGATTTTAGGCATGGATTGGCTGGTTAGATACGAAGCTACTATTGACTACACGAAGAAGATGGTGACCTTTGAGCTGGAGGGTGAGGATCCCTTTGTCTTTGTGGGAGTAGTGCGTGGACCCCGCATACCCATGATATCAGCGCTAAGAGCCAAAGTTCTGTTTCAAGGAGGATTTATAGGTTTTCTGGCTGTGTGGTAGATACCACTAGGGTTTCGCCAACAAGACCGGAGGAGACCAGATTGGTTTGCGAGTTCTTGGATGTGTTTCCAGAGGACTTACCTGGATTGTCGCCGCGTAGGGAGTACAGTTTTTTTTTGAGTTGGCGCTAGGGACAGAGCCAGTGCCAAGGGCACCATACAGAATGGCAATGGCAAAACTGATGGAATTGAAGATACAGTTACAGGAGCTTCTGGATTTGGGGTTCATCAGGCCTAGTTACTCGCCATGGGGTGCTCTAGTTTTGTTTGTGAAGAAGAAGGACGGGACTCTGAGAATGTGTATAGAATACAGGGAATTGAACAAGTTGACTATCAAGAATAAGTATCCCCTACCAAGGATTGATGACTTATTCGATCAACTGCAGGGTAAGACGGTGTTCTCGAAGATTGATCTTCGATCTGGTTATCACCAGCTGAGGATCAAGGACGAGGACATACCGAAGATGACCTTCCATATGAGGTATGGGCATTATGAGTTTCTGGTCATGTCGTTTGGTTTGACCAATTCCCCAGTCGTCGTTATGGATCTAATGAACAGGGTGTTCAAGGAATTTCTGGATCAGTTCGTTATTGTCTTCATCGACGACATCTTAGTGTTTTATAGTTCAGAGGCAGAGCACGAGTTTCATCTTTGACCAGTTTTGCAAAGATTGAGGGAGCATCAGTTGTATGCCAAGTTTCAGAAATGTGAATTTTTGTTACCAGAAGTGACATTCCTTGGACATATTGTTGGTGTAGATGGGATTAAGGTGGATCCATCTAAGGTGGAGGCAGTTAGGGATTGGCCGAGGCCAAGGAACGCCTCGGAGGTGCGGATTTTTCTTGGTCTAGCGGGTTACTACAGACGGTTTGTGGAAGGCTTCTCGAAGTTAGTGGCACCGATGACAGAATTGACACGAAAGAATTTGAAGTTCGTCTGGTTAGACAAGTGTGAGAACAGTTTCCAAGAATTGAAGCGACGACTTATTACTGCGCCTGTGTTGAGTCTTCCTTCAAGGGAAGGGAAGTTTGTTGTCTACTACGATGCATTGAGGTTGGGTTTAGACTGTGTGTTGATGCAAAATGAGATAGTCATAGCTTATGCATCACGACAGTTGAAGGAGTATGAGTAGCGGTATCCTACCCATGATTTGGAGTTAGTAGCGATGGTATTCGCACTGAAGGTTTGGCGGCATTATCTATATGGGGAGAAGTGCGAGATATACACCGATCACAAGAGTCTAAATTATTTCTTCACACAGAAGGACTTGAACATGATGCAGAGACGTTGGCTAGAGTTGGTGAAAGACTATGATTGTGATATTCTTTACCATCCAGGGAAAGCCAGTGTAGTGGCGGATACATTGAGTCGGAGAGGCCCAGGCCAGTTATATAGTTCCACCCAAATCTCGAGAGAGTTAGCTGATGAGATCGTCAGAGCGGGGAAAGAATTGGTGGTAGGCCAGTTGGCCAATATTACTCTACAGTCAACCCTGCTAGAGCGGATTAAAGAAGGTCAATTGGTAGACGCTTTGTTACAAGAGGTTAGAGAGAATGTCTTAGCGAGAGTAGCTAAGGACTATTCTATTTCTGAGGTTTGTTTGCTTCGGTATCAGGGGTGGATTTGTGTTCCAGCTGATGAGGGGATCAGACGAGAGATATTGGATGAGTCACATACGATGCCTGTTGACGCGGTTCTTCGCCAATAGATAATTATACGAATAAATGGGATGGATTAGTGCTAAATAGTGAACCGTAATATGAAAATATTTATATTCCAAACTGGCAAAATTAGTATTGTGGGAAGGTTATCGCTCCTTTCTTTTTAGGTGGTTCGAAGGTTAAAATCCCTCTAGTCCACCAGTCAATATTATTGATATCTCTTGATTATTTTTTACAGAGTGTTTCCGTACAACGAAAAATGCCAACCCCTTGCAACGCCCAGGGTCTCGGTATTTATAGGGAGAGGATACCTGGGCGTTGGTAAAGGGGGTCATCCCGTGACCTTCTTACCCATCATGTCATCTTTGTGACACTGATGATGAATTCCTAAAACCTGACAATGAGGTGTTGTCTAATCAATAGGTACGGGTAGATAATGGGCCGCATGGCCCAAACCAGTCGTGGGGTGCCTGAACAGGCACGTTTATGCTGCGTGTCCGAGAATTCAGGAATGGAATAGACACGTGATGTCTGATATGTGCACGTTTACATTGCGTGGTAGCCTTTACAAGGATTCGAGTGTCAGATCTATGCTGCACCTCGAGCTCGATGTAGCGCCAACTCATGATATCCATACTGCTGACCCACTGCCTTTGAGTAGACTCTAACTCTCTGATCAGCTTCGGGCAAGGGAGGTGGAGACTCGTAACAGTAGCACCGGGTGGACGATTTACATGTGGCGGACTGAATTATGCCCTTTTCCAGCTCGCTAATAACTCGCGGATATTTAGGGTGTACATTTGCCCCCCAAGCCCCTGCTCGTGACACATGACGTCATATGTGACACAGCGGGGGCTTTTAGGTTTTTCTTTCAACTCTTCATGTCCCGTCCACTGCGCAGGTATCGAACACGTGGAGCACCGTGGTTGGCGACGGTCCGTCTTCCGACAATTGCATTAAATGGCCTAGCCTATCTTCGGTCGTCGCTCCGCCTCTCGAGTCATCACCCTCGTATCTTGCATTAAGGCGATCGAACGATCCTCGTTCCTTTGCCTCTTACGTATATATAAGGTTGGCCACCTTTCGCATGAGCCACCTTTTATTTGAAAATTTTCTTCTCACCTTCTCTCTTCTTCAACCTCAGAAGCCTTTCTTCTCTCGGTTATCGTTTCAGATATCCCTACGCTCTCGCCACAAGAGCTTTTTCGCAACTCCAGTGCTAAAGGCTTCACAAGGACTCTGACTCCTACGGCCTTTGCGACTTTCACACGGGAAAAACACTGTAAGTCCTCTGCCTATTGCACTTTTTGATATTTCTGTTTCTTTGCTAGGTTTTCTTTCTTAGTCACACACTGTAGGTTGTTTTTGGCTGGTGTTTTGTGCGTAGGTTTTTATCCCAGGGGTATCGATCATGTGAGAACATGTTTAGGAATGTGATGTATAGGATAAGATAATTTCTGGGTAACTTTTCCGGGTAGTTTTTCTGGGTAGTTCTTCTGGGTAACTTTTCTGGAATGCCTGTTTGGAGAGAGGAAGGCGATAGGTTTTTGGGGTGCAAAACCGGGTAGCTTAGGGGTCACGCTTCCTAGGCGGTTTTGCTTTATGAAACTTTCCCTCCAAGGCAAACATTATCCTGATCCTCCTGACACACAGATCCCGAGCAATCAGGGATCCATTGGAAACACAGACGCGTGATCACAGCATCGCGTGGCCTCACACACCGCGGGCTGAGATTACCTCAGCCCGTGTACAAAAATCACTTCTCGCGCTAGATTCCCTTTTCTTTTTAGGCCGCCTATCTAAATTTTCTTAATCTTTGTCCGCTAGGCGACCAGATGGGGCCCAGGAAGAACATGCCCAAAAAGAGCGTCGCCAGTTCATCATCCCAGCAGGCCAGCAAGGGGAAGGAGATAGTTGTTGAATCTCTTATCCACCACTTTGGTCCCATCGTGGAGAAAGAGGTCGAGGTGGGACCTGATGCCTTCTTCGAGGCCGAGAGGATAGTCTCGAAGGTTACGACCCAAGGGAGGGTCAACAAGATCTTGCTGTCCCACAACATCGAAATTGGGACAAGCGCTCTTGTTGTCCAACCTCCCTTCGAGGGCAAGAGGAGCTGCACACCTCTCAACGAGGAGTTCGCGGCCTAGAGCGACGAACACCTCAAGGTCGAGGCCTTCCTTCCTTTGGACCAGTACTTCGCATGAGCCGCCCTATGACATGAGCCGCCCTAGGGGCACTATAGCAGTAGACAACACCCTGGCTTTTAGGTCAGCCTTTTTTGAGGAGTATGGGACCAACCTTAGGTCGTGGCCATCCCTCTTGGAGGGTGTAGTAGCTCCGGGGCTTAGGCAGTATGTAGAGGAGTCCAGTCCTGAGGCTGATCCGGACCTTGAGCCCCCTCTCATTCACACAGTTATAAACCTAAAGTCCTCCATAAAAGCTCTACAGCCGAAGGTCGTGGAAATAAATTCCTCCTCTAGCTCGGAGGGTAGGACCTTTTTAATATATCCTTAGATTTTTCTCATAATCGAATAACCTTACATGTGTCCTAACGTTCTCTTCTTTCTTGTTTCAGGTGAAGAGATGGCACAGCCCGGAGACAACGTTCTGCGGTCCATCTTCCAAGGGGGGAATCCTCCTTCCGGATCGTCTGGGCCCCTGGTCAAGAAGCCCCGGTTTACCAAGAAGATTCCTCCTGAGCCCATCAGCAAGTCTCCCGCTAAGGGGAAGGGTCAGGGCCCCACAGCAATGGAGCGCATGCCTCCACCTCCTCCGCGACCTCCTGTCCCTACTCGGGATCAGGAGAGACCAACGAGAACCCCGCCAGCTCCTACTCCCACCGTGCGTATACCGGTTAACACTCAGGCTCTAGAGAAACTCACCGAGGCCTTCCGAGGGACGGTCTACGAGACTGTGAGCTATACAGTGGAGCATTACTACAACGCCACCCCGAGGGACTTGCGGGAGATCGAGACGAGGAGCCCCGAGAATGTCATGGAGTCTTCACTGGGGATGAACCTCACGGTAAGGTTGCCTAATTAACCTAGTCAATTTTTCTGCTTTCCCTTTAGCACATGCCTTACTATATTTTCATTTGCAGGCAGCTTTGGCTCTACACCGCAGCTTAGCTCGGTCCAGGGCCAGGTTTGACGAGATCAAGGGCGAGTTCCAGACCGCTCAAGCCACTCTCGCATCTGTACTACAGCAGGAGTGAGATCCCAAGGCTACCTTGACGACTGTCAAGGAAAGCGAAAAGGCCGCGCAGGTCGCGCTGGCCGCTGCGAAGGCCGATCTGGAAGCCGCGCAGGGGGCCTTGGCCGCGGAGAAAATCAATCTTGAGGCTGCACAGGTCGGCTTGGCTACTGCGAAGGCCGAGCTTGAAGAATCCAAGGTCGCCCTTGTCGCAGAGAGGGCATCTTCCAACTCTTCCATGGAGGCCATGCTCTATCACTGCTGGGCCTTCAACCAGGACGATGATTTCTTCTTCTTGGCGCCGGAGGTGTGGGAGCCCTTCCTCGAGAAGTTCAAGGCTTGCCTTCAACAGGAGACGCCCTTTGAGACCGGGGAGACTTCCGTTGTAGGCGAGCAGGAGACTGAAGGGGTGACCTCCACAGAACAGCCCTGGGGGGCCTATAAATTTTGTTTTTATGTTTGTAATTTTTTACCACGAGGTTTTTCTCCTCGAGACAATGGGTTTTTCCGAGTTTTCATTTTAATCTACTTTTACCATTACTGTTATTCACTTTTAGTGCATTTGGTAAAAACTTAGTGTGTTAATTTATTATTGATATTTCGTGCTTTTTAAGAAAAACACCGACTAATCAATTTAAATCAACTTCTAAGTTTAGGACCTGGTTATTTCTAGGATATTGATTTTGAAAAACTTAGTTCGCGTTAATTCTTTATTGATATCTCGTGCTTTTTAAGAAAAACATCGATTAATCAATTTGAATCAACTTCTAAGTTTAGGACCTGGTTATATCCAGGACATTGATTTTGAAAAACTTAGTTCGCGTTAATTCTTTATAGATATCTCGTGCTTTTTAAGAAAAACATCGATTAATCAATTTGAATCAACTTCTAAGTTTAGGACCTGGTTGCATCCAGGTCATTGATTTTGAAAAACTTAGTTTGCGTTAATTCTTTATTGATATCTCGTGCTTTTTAAGAAAAACATCGATTAATCAATTTGAATCAACTTCTAAGTTTAGAACCTGGTTGCATCCAGGACATTGATTTTGAAAAACTTAGTTCGCGTTAATTCTTTATTTATATCTCGTGCTTTTTAAGAAAAACATCGACTAATCAATTTGAATCAACTTCTAAGTTTAGGACCTGGTTGCATCCAGGACATTGATTTTGAAAAACTTAGTTCGCATTAATTCTTTATTGATATCTCGTGCTTTTTAAGCTTAACATCGATTAATCAATTTGAATCAACTTCTAAGTTTAGGACCTGGTTGCATCCAGGACATTGATTTTGAAAAACTTAGTTCGCGTTAATTCTTTATTGATATCTCGTACTTTTTAAGAAAAACATCAATTAATCAATTTGAATCAACTTCTAAGTTTAGGACCTGGTTGCATCCAGGACATATGCCCCCTAAGTAACCAGGAAAGGACCTTTCATGGTTACTTGAAACGTGCTTTTTTAACATTACATCCACAAACATATACGATAAAACAAAAAGACTATCTCTCATTATTTAATAAACAAAGGTGGCTTTTCTAATTAAACCTTACAAAACTATTACTAATAATATTTCTTCAGGTGTATAGCGTTCCAATTCCGTGGGACCGCTTCTCCATTAAGTCGAGCTAGCTTAAAGGTACCTTCTTTCACAACCTCTGTTATTTGATAGGGCCCTTCCCAATTTAGTCCCAACACTCCGTCCTTGGGATCCTTACCAGCTAAAAAGACTCTTCTGAGCACCAGGTCGCCTACGCTAAAGATGCGCTTCTTGACCTTTGAGTTGAAATAATGAGTGATCTTCTGTTGATAATGCGCGAGTTGCAGCTGTGAAGCTTCTCATTTTTTGTCAATTAGGTTGAGGGATGGGCAGAGCAATTTTTCATTCCGGTCTTGGTTTAATGTCTGGACTCTATGCAAGGCTACCTTTACTTCAACAGGAAGGACGACCTCACTCCCGAAAGCCAGGGAGAAAGGAGTGTGACCCATCGAAGTTCGGTGCGAGGTCTGATATGGCCACAGTACCTGGGGGAGTTGTTCAGGCCAAACTCCCTTGGCTTCATCCAGCCTCTTCTTAAGGCTTGCTTTTAGCGTCTTGTTCACAACCTCGACCTGCCCATTAGCTTGGGGGTAGGCCACGGAGGAGAAGCTTTTAACTATGCCGTGCCTTTCACAAAATTCGGTGAAGAGATCACTATCGAACTGTGTTCCGTTGTCCGACACGATCTTCTTTGGCGGTCTGAATCGCCAGATAATACTCTTAACCATAAAGTCGAGGACCCTCTTTGAAGTGATCGTTGCTAGGGGCTTTGCTTCTGCCCACTTTGTGAAGTAGTCTATAGCCACTACAGCATAGCAAACTCCTCCCTTTCCCGTGGGAAGGGCACCCACCAAATCAATCCCCCAGACCGCGAACGGCCACAGGGAAGAGATCATCTGTAGCTCGACTGGAGGGGCTCGGGCGACTGTGGCGAACCACTGGCACTTGTCGCAACTTTTGACATAAAAGATCGAGTCTTTTGAAAGAGTGGGCCAATAATACCCTTGCCTCAACACCTTTAAGGCCAGGGATTTCCCCCCAGCGTGATTTCCGCAAAAGCCCTCATGTACCTCCTGCAAAATTGTCTTCGCCTCACCTAGCAAGACACACCGCAGAAGAGGTAAAGAGAGGCACTCCGGTACAATATCCCGTCTATCATTATATACCTTGGAGCCTGGTAAAGTACCCTCCTTGCGTCGTTTTGCCCCTCGGGTAACTTCCCTGTTGTGAGGTACTTGAGTATGGGAGTCATCCAGGTCGGTCTGGTGTCGATCATCTCAACCTCCGCCCCAATTTCCTCTATGCTTGGTTTTTCCAAGAACTCTACCGGCACCAGCCCCAAAGTTTTTGCCTCCCCGGAGGTGGCAAGCTTTGCCAGGGCATTAGCGTTGGCATTCTGCTCCCGAGGTATCTGCTCGATTAAGCCGTGCTCAAATGCAGATAGCTCTTTCTTTACCTTGGCCAGGTAAGCAGCCATCTTGGTTCCCTGTGCTTGGTATTCTCCTAATACTTGGTTTACCACAAGCTGGGAATCGCTGTAGCACTGGACGGAGCTGGCCTTCAGCTCCTGGGCCATCCTTAGCCCAGTCAATAAAGCTTCATATTCGGCCTCATTGTTGGATGCTTTGAATATGAATCGCAATGCAGAGTGGAATCAATGTCCCTCTGGGGATATCAATATGATTCCAGCCCCGGAGCCGTTCTTGTTAGACGAGCCATCTACGAAGACTTTCCATGAGGCCCGAGCTAGTTCTTCCACTGGTTCTTCTCGGAATCCTGTGCATTCTGCCACAAAATAAGCTAGGGCTTGGCTTTTTATAGCAATTCGCGGAGAGTACAATATCTCAAATTGGTTGAGCTCGATAGCCCACTTCAACAGACGTCCTGATGCTTCAGGTTTTTGCAAAACCTGCCTTAAAGGCTGATCGGTTATGACGTGTATTGAATGGGACTTTCGGGAGGTCGTAATAAGGCAGAAGGCCATCTTTTCCATCAATGGGTATCGGGATTTAGCTCTGAGAAGCCTCTTGCTGATGTAATAGACTGGCTTTTGAGACCGGTCTTCTTCCCGGACCAGTACGGCGCTAGTCGCATCTTCCGTGACAGTTAGGTAAAGGAAAAGAGGTTCTCCTACTGTTGGTTTGGACAATATGAGCAGCTCAGCTAAATGTTCTTTCAAGTCGAGGAAGGCACGTTCGCACTCTTCGGTCCACTCGAATTTTTCATTTCCCCGGTGCAGGTTTTAGAATGGCAAACACTTGTTGGTAGATTTGGAAATAAACCGATTAAGGGCTGCCACCCTTCCTGTCAGACTTTGAATGTCTTTTCGCGACCGGGATGGGGGCATCTCGAGTAGCGACCTGATCTTATTAAGGTTCGCCTCTATTCCTCTGGTATTGACAATGAAACCTAGAAATTTTCCAAACGCAACCCCGAAAGTACACTTTTGGGGGTTTAGCCTCATGTCGTATTCTCTTAAAATCTTAAAGCATTCCTTCAGATCAGAGACATGGTTATCGGCAGTTTTTGACTTGACCAACATGTCGTCAACATACACTTCCATATTCTTCCCGATCTGATTGGTAAACATCCTATTTACCAATCTCTGGTATGTAGCTCCTGCATTTTTGCGCCCGAAAGGCATGACCTTGTAACAATAAACGTTAGTTGGGGTCATGAAGCTAGTGTGTTCCTGGTCCGCCGGATTCATGGCGATATAATTATAGCCTGAGTACGCATCCATAAAAGACATGAGCTCATGCCCCACCGTGGCGTCTACCAATTGGTCAATCCTCGGCAAAGGGAAGCAATCTTTGGGGCAGGCTTTGTTTAGATTGGAAAAGTCGATGCAGGTCCGCCACTTCCCGTTGGGCTTCGGGACCAAAACAGGATTGGCAACCCAGATCGGTACTTTGCCTCATGGATAAAGCCGCACTTTAAGAACCGGGCTACTTCCTCCTCTAGGGCCTCAGCTCAGGTCGTACCCAGGCGCCTTTGTTTCTGGGACTTTGCAGGCACGTTCTTATCCAAGTGAAGGGTGTGCATGATGACGCTCGGGCTGATCCCTACCATGTATCCATGAGACCAGGCGAACACATCTAGATTTTCTTGTAGAAACCTAATCAGCTCTGCCTTCCTTTCGCAACACAGGTTTTTCCCGAGCTTTACCACCTTCGAGGGGTCTTGTGGGTCGATATTCACCTCCTCGAGCTCTTCGATGGCCTGGAGCTCAGATCTATCCTTGCCTATTATGGGGTCGATATCATTATTTAAGATGATACTCTCCCCCCTGGCATTCTAAGGTTTTTCTATCTCCGGAGTAAATCCTACTTCTTGAGATTTCTCGTCCCCGCCCTGGATGGTCATCGTCTGCTACCCGGATCATGACTTTCCCTTCATGGAAATTCTATAGCATTCCCTGGCAGTGAGCTGATCACCTAGGACCGTGCATATCCCTGTGGAAAAGGGGAATTTTACTGCGAGGTGGCAGATGGAGGTTACGGCCTCAATGACCACGAAATGGCGTTGTATGCGGCGGGACAATCAATGACCACGAATTTGAGGAGCTTAGAGACAGTCCTGGGCCCCTCTCCCAGGGTAATTACCAGCTCGATTGTCCCCATCGCCGTTGATCCTTCTCTGGAAAATCCATACAACATCATGGAGGTGGCTTTCAACTCGGTGACAGATAAACCCATCTTTTCCAGCGTAGACCGGAACAGCAGGTTCACCGAACTCCCATTATTGACCAGTATCCTCCTAAATCTCTGGTTGGCGAGCTGGGCAATTATGACCGGAGGGTTGTTATGGGGGAACGGGACGTGACTAGCATCTTCCTTGGTGAATATGATTGGTTGCCTCTCCAGTCATTGATATTTGGGTAGATGCTGCTCTGGGACGAACTCCACTCCGTTATGAGCCTTCAACTCATTGACATATCTCTTCTGGGCACCCCTGCTTATGCCGGTCAAATGGGGGCCTCCGGAGATCGTGGATATCTCTCCTCCTGTCACAGGAGGAGGGATGTCTTGATTTATCCGAGGCCCGGGCTGACTTACCGGTGCTTCTGGAGCTGGTTGACCGGTGGGAACTCTATTCCTCGCATATTGAGCCAAGGGTCCGGCTCTAATGAGAGTCTCGATCTCATCCTTCAAAGGCCTACAATCGTCAGTGTTGTGGCCAATGTCATTGTGGAATCGACAAAACTTGGAGGGGCCCCTCTTGGCCTTCTGGTGCTTCAAAGGCTCCGGCTTTTTCCAGGGAAGGTGGGCAGAGTTTGCTAAGAAAATGTTCTCCCTAGTGTTTGTGAGCTCGGTGTAAGTCGTGTAGACTGGCTTAAATTTTTTCACAGGCTTGTTCTTCTTTGTGTCGTGCTGGCCGCCCTCGCTGCACCCTTTTCTCTTGCCTCCACCCAATTGGTTATTCTGTGTAACGATTTGAGTCGTTTTCACAACATCCGTTCCCACTCCAACGGGCTTATCAGGGGCTTGGCTGGTTCTCGCGACCGATGCTCGCGCCTCTTCCAAGTTTATCCATCCCTGGGCCATGTTTAGGAATTTGTCTACGGTGCTGACTCCTTTTCTCTGTATCTCTTTCCATAGTCCACCTCCAACGAGGATTCCAGTCCTCAAGGCCATAAGCTTGGAACTATCGTCTGTGTCCCTGGCTCGAGCCGCGACGTTTGCGAACCTACTCAGGTAAGTTTTCAAAGGTTCCTCGGGCTGCTGCTTCACGCTTTCCAGGGTGTCAGCATTGACGCGGGCAGCCTGAGAAGCTCGGAATGCCCTCTTGAAGTCAGCAGAAAAGGTCTTCCACGAGCTAATGGACTGCTTTTTATTCTGCTTGAACCACTGCCTGGCCGGCCCAGTCAAGGTGGAAGGAATTATCAAACACCTTAGCTCGGGGCCGATGTTGTGGGCCATCAACAGGGTGTTGAACATACCCAAATGATCCGACGGGTCTCCGTCTCCATCGAACTTGGACAAGTGGGGCATACAAAAACCAGGTGGATACACCGTGGCTGCTATGCTGGGGACGAAGAGCTTGATTTCGTCCCCCGAGTCGTACTCATCTTTTTACTTTTCCGATAAGAGCTTCTTCATCAGCTCCTCCATCTGAGCTAGATGCTCTAGGGTTTGGTCCTTACTTCCTTGGTTGTTATGGGGCTGTTCAACAGCTCCAGTTCCATTGTAAGCGTTAGGCGGGTTATTGTCCCTCCAAGCTTGAGCTTGGTTAGGTGGGACATTCCCACTGTCACGTACTTCCGACAGACCCTCCCCTCGGTGAGCATGACTACCATTTCTAGTAGGATCTCCTCTCTATGAGTTGAGGTGATCTCGAAGGTTGGCCCGAGGGGTGGCCCGAGGGCTTTGAGCGGAACTCAAATGATGGCGCAGGTCCTCACCGGACATGCCACTTCGATGACTCCCGGTCCAGTAACTCCCATTTGAAAAGCTGGAAGCCCGCTACTGAGGGTGAGGATCTGGGACTTCCCCGTGCTCTCAACTGTGATGGGAAGGACCAGCGGAAGAAGGATTCCTCCTGCTGCTCCCATGAGCCAGAATGTCCCGGACTGGATAGGGAGGAGATGGGTATCTTATGGGCAACGGGGGATGCCTAACTGGTGACGCGATCCTAGTCCCATCTGGGCGGATCAAGCTAGGTCGCGGCCGCTCCACTCTACCATTCCCTGCGTCTTGCGCTCGGCGGTCTGACCATGGTGCATGACGGCTGGCCGGAGCAGGCTGTCTTCGCGAGCCCTCCCCGGATCTCCTCCGCGAGCTACCTCGGGCCCTTCTGGGTCCGTTCAAGGGTGGAATCGATCTAGGAGTTGAGGTTCGGACCGATCGGCTGAATTGCTGATCGGCCCTAGGAAATTCCTTAAACACAGTTTCCCGGTGGTGGTGTGATGTGGGGGTAGAACTCGGAGTTGAGGTTCTGACTGACCGGCAAGGCCTGGACCGATTATCCCAGCAGGACCTATGAGTCCCACTATGCCTCTTTTTGATGTTAGTGTCGGTTGTAAGAGGGGGTAACCGGGCCAAGACCTCTTCGATTTGCTTGTTTGATTTTGATAACTGACTTCTCAACTGTGCGTTCTCCATCTCTATCGCCATGTAGAAATCCAGGTTAGGATTTAGCTGCCGGGGGGCCGAACTTCCGGTGTCTCCCTGGCCCATCGGTTGCTTTCCCGGTCGCTGCTGGACCTCGAGGTTTTGTTCATCGGATATGGCAGCATGGTGGGCCTCCTGCCCATCAGGTTGATCCGCTTCATTACCATGCCTCGAACGAGTAACCACCATGGTCAGGTTTTCTGCAATAGCACCAATCTAGATCTTCTCAATGAAAGCACCAAACTGTTGACGCGGTTCTTCGCCAACAGATAATTATACGAATAAACGGGATGGATTAGTGCTAAATAGTGAATCGTAATATGAAAATATTTATATTCCAAACTGCCGAAATTAGTATTGTGGGAAGGTTATCACTCATTTCTTTTTAGGTGGTTCAAAGGTTAAAATCCCTCTACTCCACCAGTCAATATTATTGATATCTCTTGAGTATTTTTTGCAAAGTGTTTCTTTACAACGAAAAATGCCAACCCCTTGCAACGCCTAGGGTCTCGGTATTTATAGGGATAGGATACCTGGGCGTTGGAAAAAGGGGTCATCCCGTGACCTTCTTACCCATCATGTCATCTCTGTGACACTGATGATTAATTGCTAAATCCTGACAATGAGGTGTTGTCTAATCAATAGGTACAGGGAGATAATGGGCCGCATGGCCCAAACCAGTCGTGGGGTGCCTGAATAGGCACGTTTATGCTGCGTGTCTGAGAATTCAGGAATGGAATAGACACGTGATGTCTGATATGTGCACGTTTACATTGCATGGTAGCCCTTACAAGGATTCGAGTGTCAGATCTATGCTGCACCTCGAGCTCGATGTAGCGCCAGCTCGTGATATCCATACTACTGACCCACTGCCTTCGAGTAGACTGCTAACTCTCTGATCAACTTCGGGCTAGGGAGGTGGAGACTCGTAACAGCAGCCCCGGGTGGACGATTTACACGTGGCGGGCTAAATTATGCCCTTTTCCAGCTCGCTAATAACTCGCGAATATTTAGGGCGTACAACGCCATACTCACTTCATCCAGGTACCACAAATATGTACCAAGATCTACGGACATTATATTGGTCGCCCAGGATGAAGAAGGATGTGGTGAAGTATGTAGCCAGATGTTTAACTTGTAAGCAGGTGAAGGTTGAGCATCAGCGACAAGCAGGGTTGTTTCAGCCTTTGGGTATTCCCGAGTGGAAATGGGAGGATATTACGATGGATTTTGTGGGAGGTTTACACAGAACAGTAGAGCTTCATGACTCGGTATGGGTGATAGTGGACAGATACACCAAGTCAGCCCATTTTCTTCCAGTGAGGTCAACATATATTGTGGATGTTTAAAAGCTTAGTTTTAATTGGGAGGGTAGTTTGGTCTTTTGGTGTTTAAAATCAGAGATAAATATTGTTTTTGGTTTTATTGCCTTAGTAGAATATGTAGAAAGCTTTAGAATTCTGAAGAAAAGAAGAAGGAAAAGTAGGAGTCTTTTCTCTCTCTCGGTTTAAGGTTTCTTCCCCATTTCTTGAAGGAATTTGGAGCTGTAACTCAGGGAGAGATTGTGCTAGAGCTTGAGGCTAGGGTCCTTGGTTTGTCTTGAGGATTTAGCAAGAGAAGTTCATCCATTTAAGGTAAGTTTCAAGGTTATTTTTCAGTTCCTGGTTTTTGGTTTTGAACTAGTTTTCTAAGCTGAGTTTCTGTGGGAATTCTAGGGAATTAAGCCTAAGTATTTGAGGAAGTGAAAGCTAAAGAAGTGTGGAAGATAACCTAGGTCGAATTCATCCATCAAATGTAAGAAGTTCTAGCCTTAAGTTCTGAAGTTTTTGTTATGTCCTGCTGAGTTTTGAGCTTTAAGCTCAACCATGGTGATTTCTTTATTTTGAGGTGCATGTGATTGAATTTCATATGGTTAGGTAATTTGGGGTGAGTTGGAGATATTGGTAGGCTTTCTTTGGGGTATGGTTGAGTTTTGGAGAGGTTTGGCTTGGGGAAAATCGAAGGAAGAGGAAAACAGGGTTGGTTGTGTTGTGACTAGCGCTGTAGTGCTAGGCCTTGTGGTCAGAGAGTTTTTGGGCTCTATTTGTAGCGTTGTAGTGCTATCCTATTTCCATAATGGGATTTTTTGGTTATTTTCTAGGGTTTTTTCCCGGGGGCTCAGGGTTTGATTCCACCACCCCGTTTGGTGGAATAAGAGCTTCCCGAGGGCTCGGGATTGGTCCCGAGATTAGGTTTTGGGATTGAATTTTGTGATGATTCTGATCTATGGCTATTACTAGGTGTACGCTAGGGCTCGGACGGGATCGTGCTTGAGAGTTGAATTGAACAAAGCTATCAGAATCTAAAGGTAAGAAAATAGTACCCGGTTATGTGATTGTGTTAGGACTAAGAGCTCCCTATATCTGTATGATGTCATAGATGGTATTATGCCATGGGACATGTGATAAACGACCTAAGAGTGTCGTAATCAATATTTTTGTGCATAGGGCGCGACTTGGCCACTGGTAGCTGAGGACATCTTGATATTCATAGAGCTCGGTTTAAGCGGGCCAAAGTCAGTGGGATAAATAGAGGGTGTGACCTAAGGGCATTGACCCTGGTTATCATATGTGAATTAGTTATTAGTATGAAATGATGAACTTGGTATGTTGAATACTTGATTATTGTGAATATTTGGATTGTTGAGTTTATGATTATGTTGTGTGGGTTATCTGATTGTTTGACTGATGATTATGCTCTGTTATTGTGTTTTCTTGCTGGGCCTTGGCTTACGGGTGCTACGTGGTGCAGGTAAAGGCAAGGGCAAAGTGGACCAGTCCTAGGATGGAGAGCTTTGGGGTTTAATTTACATAGCCGGCTGATTGGCCGCCACGGCCGAGGAGTAGTACAGGACGGGGAAAACCTAAATGTCTGTTTTGCCTTAGAATGGCTAGTAGCTGTACTTTTATCTTGAAATTTTGTAAACTGTCTTTTAATGTTATTACTTTTGGGATCCCATGTAAAAATGTTTGATTATAAGAAATGTAGCTTTTGTGGCCAAAATCTTTTAACCCTAGTTCAACTACAGATTTAGTAACACATTTCTAACTAAATGACTTGATTAGCAAGTCTTGCACCTTTATAAACACACAGTGTAACGGTCTTGGCTATCCAGGGCGTTACAAAAAAAGTCAGATCCAAGGAATGATTAGTCAAGATAACATAATGCAAAGAACAACAGAACAAGAACCCTAACCTTCGAACTAGAGGATGAAACTACTATGATCGGCTCCGAGTAATGGACCGGACTGGGTAAAACCTCTAACTCTTGGATTATTGAAGGAGGGGGAGATTCTATTATTATTATTACATTGTGGGACCTACAGGGTTTGGGCTCTTCATTTGGACTAGACTCGTGCTCATCCTGCTATTACCCGGAGTAAATGTACCATGACATAGGGAAGGCCATGACAAGAGGTTCGTATTGTACTGTTAAAAAATCTTGGACCTAAAATTCAAGGTATTATCTACAACTAGAGTACATTTAGCATAACTATGATCATGGCGTACGACCAGTTGGTCAACACACTGAAGAAGGGTCACATTCAGGTTGGGATCAACTGGATGTCGGCTCACGAGTTGCCTCGGATTGAATCAAACTAGCCTAAAACTGGCAGTAGCCCATTTTATTTCTCTATATGGATTACCTTAGTCAGAGGTGTCAGCTGCTGCCCCCGATTCAGCACAACCTTGACCAAAATCTTGTCTATCTCAAGGAACTCTTCTTTTACGCACCAACTATGCAACCTCGGGCCTTGATGGCCAACGTCTGATCCTCACAAATCAGCTTGCAACCCACCATGATGGCATCATTTACCACCATCCGGAACTCTTTCTCCTTGGCAGGAGCACTAACCACAACCTGATATTTACCTCTAAGGGTCTTGGACCGCCCCGTTCTCTTATATGTAGCTGCACAAGGTAACAACTCAACCAGAATAAGTTTTAACTTGGTTAAGATAAAGAATTCAAGTACAAAGATCAAAAAGTTGGGCAACTTATGAGGACGATTGATGTACCGATAAGGCAGTTCTTGAACCCCGTTTGACATAAAGAATTAGTCCTTATAGTCATTCGAGTGGCTGGGGAGATCGATGACGCTGGTAGATTTTGGAAATTGGGTGAGGTAGTAAAAACTGTCACCATGGGTCTTAGTGTATGGGTTGGCTTTCAAACAAAAGAAATGCATAATGTACTCTGGAGTGGGGACCTCCCACTCGTTCTTGAGGAATAAATATTTTAACCCCGCAATGAGGCGATATGAATTCGGGGGGAGCTGGAACGGAGACATAGTTTAGAAAATCTACGAAATACTAGTCCAACAGGAAGAAGGCACCCGCTTTCATATGCTCATAACTCCCGGCCCCAAAGTTATCTTCCAATGGGGCACAACTTCGTTTGCCTTCCAAATGAGGTTGGGAATAAAACTTGGAAGTCATCTTTATCCCATGACTCAACATAATCTCGTTGACCTTGTCCTTGGTTGTTATATGAGATACAATCATCTCAGCCTAAAAGAAGCTATCAGGTCTCACCTCGGCCTCTCTCTCCACCACTGGGCCGAAGTGGGGAATGGGGGTCTCCAAGGTGACCTGCTTCTCCTTACCTCTAGAAGTGGAGCATGTGGCAATCTTTTTCTGAGGGGCCATGATAAAGATTTTAGTTCACATGATTGCAAAATGATTCATTAGAGGTGACCTGGGAATATATCCTAACCCTAATAGCTAAAGAAATTGCGACCTAAAGTTCTAAGGTGTCATTACTCGACCTAAGGCATCCTATGAGTCAGGAGCGGGTGTGGTGCTTCGGCACGTGTTCTCACGCATGTCTCTAGTTAACACGCCCAAATCTCAAGAAGATGCTAAAATTTCAAGATTCGCGTGTCAGACGTAGTGGTTTCAAAAGGAGGTTTAATGCAAAAATGCCCGCAATACCATAATCCCTAAGCTACCCAAATTTGAGCTAAAACCCTTGAACTTTCAGCATAAAAAATCATATGTTCATCTTCTAAACCTAGAAACACCCAGAAAAATTACTTATTTCTATACGCTTAACTTGACCATTCCTAATTCTATCTGTTTTGGTCTAATATATCCCAAACTAAACTCAAGAAAAACCAAAATAAGGCAAAAATTACTGGAAGAATTCACAAACATGTGAAAAACAGGTAAATAAAAAAAAATAATTTAAATGAGAGATGAAGTGTAATTACTGTATGGTTCTTGATTGAGGTTGTTGAGAAGAACAAGAAATGGTAGAGATTGTAGAAACAACTGGACAGTGATCATTTAAGGAGGATTCTAGAAAAGAGGGGATTCAGAAATTTTGAGAGTTTTTTAGAAGAAAGAAGAGAAAGGAAAGTTTCGAATGCAAAGGTGCTAGGCTCAGATTCTTTTCTCCCATTTATATGTAAACTTCTGGGATGAATATGAGCTGCATGATTAAAATAAAAAGAGATCCAAGGGAAAGAATTAAATAAACCAAATGACATCAAAAAGTTGACAAGACAACTCTCACAGTACTCGAAACCCGAACAAGCGCCTATGACAGATAGACACGTGTCCCATACTCGAGTGAGTGGGTGGGCAAGTTTTCTCATAAGAGAATCTGAAAAGCCCCTACTGTGCAAGTCAAAAATGACGTCATGCATGAGTAGGAGCTTGGGGGAAAAATGTTGTACCCCAAAAATATGAGCTGAATTACTCAGCTCGGGGTACAACTGGCAGACAAGCATATGAAGAAAAGCGTTCATAAAGTATCTTGTTAACTCTGGAGTGAGCAGCTCGAGTCAACTTGACAGCCTACGACAACTAAAAAGTCTCCATATCGCTTCTTATGCAACAATTTATTTCGAGGTACGCATTACCTAGATCACCTTCATGAAACTTTGAACATGACCCGTGTCAATTCAGATTAGTCCTACAACACCCAGCTCGAAGAATGTGCTCAGCTCGCAGGAGCCTAGTTATGACGCACAGTGAAGGATCCCAAAAGACTCGGAGATTCTTTATACGCCTCATAAAGGCCCATATTTTATTATGTATTTATTAACCAATATAACCGATATAAATTTAATAGGAAATCATGTATTTATGTAAATGGGAAGTTACCCAAATTCGCCAGTTACCATATTAATGTACGGTTACCCAAAACTGTCTATGGGAATCTCCTGCAAATACAAGGGGAATGGACTTTTTGTATGCAAAAACTCTGCTAAAATTGTCATAAATAATTTCACCAAGAGTCCTAAGCAGATCAATAAGAATGACCCATGGACTAGGTGGATTTTAACCACTGAACCACGTAAAATCGTGTGAGTGCTTCATGTTCTTACTTTTTTTTTAAATCTTACACATTAATCTAACATCTCTGCCTCAGATTTCTAAATCCCGTATTGACGAAAAATTGCATCAACAATATGTAATAGACTAATGCATGATCATGTTATCAATCATACACAATTAAAATTTATTTAAATAAATAAACAATAAATGATGAACTGAGTACTATTGGGTATTTCTAAATTTACAACCCTTGAAAATAGAAATTTAAATTACAAAATGGGCTTCACTAGTTTACAAGACTCTAAACTGATTCTCCTTCTCATAGGTCCATCTTCATAATTCTTAGGAATCTATTAGACCCAATGATTAATTAGAAACTATTTTTTTAATTAAATAACCATTTTTATCATCTTTTTTAATTTAGTTGAATTTATATAATTAAAAGAATCAAATTCAAATAATTATTTAAACTTAAGATAAGTTCTTAACCAACTAAAAGATATTTTATTTTTATAATAAAATTAAAATAAGATAACTAATTTTTCAAATTCAAGTAATTTAAAGAATTAAATAAAAGATATTTAGCACAAAATTAGGGTTTTGTTGGGAACCATTGATTGGTGCCCTAGGATAAAGCTGGCACATGGGAGGCAAGCCCTTGGTGGCTCAACATTCATGTGCATAAGCCATGAAGGGACGTTGGGGCTCGGCTAGCTGGGCAGGGAGGCCACGTGGGCAGGCACATGAAACACACAAGAAGGACGCACGCACAAGTCGAGGGCACTAGGCGCTGGCTAGGCAGCGAGTGTGGGCAAGTTGTTAGGTCACAAAGGGCTCGGGGCGTGTGCCTCCTTGGTGCATGGCTTGGGTCCCTCCTCTTTTTCTTCTCATCTTTGTGACCTGAACTTTTTTAAGAAAATTTCAAAAAAAAAAAATTCCTATGCCCCATATGGCTTACACAAGATCTAAGAAAAATAATTTCTAACCCAATAGTATCATATAATTAACGATCTATCTGTAACGCCCTAGATAACCAAGATTGTTACACTATGTGTTTAAAAATAATGCTTAACATGATAAGCAAGTCGTTTGAACTTAAATGTGAAATTAAAGACCAAGTCAAGGTCAAGTAATAAAATATTTTGTCAACTAAATAATTATTTTTCATTAAAATATCAAGTTTGTACATGGGATCCCAAAAATTCAGCTTAATGACTTGTAAAAGATAAACAGATACAATTTAGCCAACCTAAGCAGCAAAAACATGGCTTAACCCTAACTCCTCCCAAGCTATCCCGACCGTGGCGATTGAGCAGCCCGCATATGTACACACTGCCCCAGAAGCTCTCCAACTCAAGGCTGGTCCAACTATCAACTCCCTTACCTGCACCATGTAACACCCGTGAGCCAAGAACCAACAAGAAAACTAAAAACAACATGAACAACTAGGCAACAATATAAAGACAGTAAATGTAATTCACCAGATTTATCTATCAACAGATAATATGCAACAATCCCAATAAAAGAGCAACAGTAGCATTTAATCAACCTTGACCCAACCAGTCCAATTATTCAACAAAGTACAAGCATTAAGCTAAATAATGGAAAATATATATTCTCAAGCACACATCTCAATTTGTAATACAAATATTCAGTGTCGGCGCCCTTAGGCTGAGCCCTCGATTTACTCAGCTGACCCCGGCTCACATTGGCCGAGTTGCGTCCAATACGCTTATCATCAGCGCCGGCACCCTTAGGCCATACTTTCCTATCCCATATAACAGATGTAGATCTCACAGAATGCATATATTCAAAATACAGGGAATTTCAGTCCCAACGACCACCACATGGGTGCAGTTTTCTTACCTCGGATCCCGAGTAGCAAGCGTATAATGGCCCCGAGTACGATCTTGAGATCCGAAGCCCATGTAGTAAAACCTAGTCACACTACAATAATGGATAACCATAAGATTCTAAACCATTTAAAAGCTTTGGATTAAAAATACTAGCCTCCGGGACCTCGATTTCTACTAAACCGAGTAGTAGAAATCGTCCCGAGTGCTTTATTTGGGATCCCCGAGCCTTCCTGAGCCTTAAGACAAACCTAGGCTAAAATTGTATAGGTGGACCGCGACCTGGCCCTGAGGGTCATGGCTCGCCTCAAGTCAGAGGTGCAGCCTCTGCATCTAGAGGGAGGCGGGCCGCGACTTGCCCCCCTAGGGTTGTGACGCACCTATGAATCAGCAAACCCTCCCAAGGCATCTGGGGCACACAGGCCGTGGCGCCCATGAACTGGGTCACGACGCACCCCCATGAACCCAGAATCCCTTGGGTTTTCCAGTTTTTTTTCCCAATCAAATCCTCAAAATTCAACCTCAATCTTCCACTGAACTCAGAATTAAGTCTAGAATCTTTATTCTTTAAGCCTAACCATCATAACTAATCTATAAACAATTTCCTTACATCATCAAACACCTAAAATCAGGCTTGGTAATCTTGTTCATGCAAGCTCTAAGTTCTAGCATTATTTCAACAGAATTTCAGCAATAATATCTAAAATATTTTTCAATTGTTAGCATAACCACCTCTGAAATTCTTGACTGATTCTAGCTTTGATTCTCCAAACCTTCCCAACTAGATTTCCAGCTTAATTTCTTGAGTCTTCTCCTCCAATACCTCAAAGCTTCCTTAGGCACTAGAGAGGAAAATGAGAGAACGTGAAAGAAGAAAAGGAGAGAGAGAGAGAGTGTTTGAGGTTATCCTCTTAATTCTGGTGGGTTGTAGTTACTCTTAGAGCTTCAGCTGAGTGCATCCTTTAAGTAGAAAGGACTAAAATACCCCTTAGTACACACAACCTCTCCTTTTTTCCCCTAAGGTCAATATGGTCATTCTCCCCAATTCTCGTTAATTCCTCGAGTCATCCTATGAATTCTTGATTAATCCCGACATGCCCATTTAATCACCAAATACCTACTCATTACTCAATAAACCTCAAATATACATTAACTTCCCAAAGTACCCCTAGGCTCGCCCCAAGCCGGGTAGTAATCCCCGCTGTGAATATTCCGCCAATCCGCTCTCTATGATTGCCTCGACTTGTATACTACAAATATATCCACATAATAATGTGGTCTTAATCATTTAACACATATAATCACATTTATGCCCACTACGGGTCAATATTACAAATATGCCCTTATAAACAATAACTGGCCCACATGCATATTTAATACTCATAAACATGCATATAATCATACTCATATTATCGTATATTTCATGCATGCCACATAGTTACGCATTTAATCACACATATGTCCAGATATGCCCACCCGGCACTCTAATCAAGGCACTAAACCTTATTAGCATTTTTGGGACGTTCCAACTATCCCCTCCTTACTGAAATTTTGTCCTCGAAATTTATTCAGACGCTTCGAAACACAAATCCCATAAACGTGACTGTAACCACATAGTCCAGTCCTTTACCCTTTTATCCTTTAGTAACACTCTTATTAGAGTGACATTCTTATTCCATAAAACCTTATCTCATTATCATAATTCCATTAGTTTTTCCTTGCGCAATAACCCCGTTCAAATCCTAGGGTCTCCACACCTCATTAGTGGTGATTATCATACATTTCCCTCCTTGACATTGGCACCAGCAACATTTGGAAGCCACCACCCATACTAGGGTAAGGCTAATCTGTAGGCCCTGGCCTAGTCCTTAGTAAGATTTTAGAAGTCTTATTAAATTAGGAGTCAAAACTCCTCTTCCTTTCCAAAAATATCATATCCTTTCTTGTCTGCAATATTCGGAGAAATACAAGTCTCCCGCCCTGAAACTTCATGTTCCCATACTTGAAACTTGCGAACTCTTTTGTCCTTTCGGATAGGCAGGTACTTTTGCCCTAATAATCCTAATAACTTCATTGGTTTCCCCAAACCAGTACTGAATCACAATATTATGTCTTTCATTTCATTACTTAGAACAAGTACTTCTTGCTCTCTACCACTGTGACTATTCCATCAAGGGACTGTACTTGTCTTAATGCCCTAAACACTTATACATTCAATGTACAATTCTCAAAATCTGGGTCACTTCTTCAGATTGTCAGCTTATCTGAAGGTAACCAATAATTCTAGGTTTCAACCTTATACTCTTTGTCTTCTATATCCTTTTCCAGAACTTGGAAAAAATAAAGGGTCTCAACCCGACACTATCAACTTCGGTGTTCCGCGGGGACATACAGTCTCTTATTGCCCAAATGCCTTATTGTGTCACCCATTCACATGAACCGAAGTGTGTTAACTCAATCTGTTGAGTCTCAACCTTTCATGTTCAACCTTCTTATTTGTCGTCTAATGTGGTCCACTACTATACCTTTTTATCCTCCATTATACGGATCTTTAGATTTCAACATCCATTTAAATATCCTGGTTATAGTATTCATCTAGAATCTCCACCTCAACACAAGGCTCCATCGGATCACTCATCTGATCTTCATATCTTAATTCATTCATACTAAAATAGTAGGAATCTGAACCATTCTTACAAGATCTTCTCTTTGAATTCCATTGTCCATAGAGGTATATCAATTTACTGTCAACTGCAGATACTATATCGATCTTGATCGTTACCTCGTCTGACTTTACTGTAATCTGTGGCGTCCTATCCAACTAGCATAAATCTTACCAACTTAGGAGGTCAACTTCCATATCAATTTTTCCTTATGCAATTTAGGGTTTCCAACATGAATCACTCACTAATTCCCACCAGGTCTTGGTCTCAAGGTTATTCCTCTACAAATGACAAAATGCTCAAATCTTTTGCACTAATACATTCACTTCTATTCTGTGAGTGCCAGCGCTGCATCTTAATTGTGGCCATCTAGCATTACCATCAACTTAATGCTCTATATAAAACATTTGTGTTCTTATTCTTTCATCTACCATGAAACACGAGCAACCATCCTTCCAGTCTACACCTGGGTGCATCTTAGTCTTTGATGCACCACCTTACAATTTCATGTCTTAAACAAACACAATATCCTTCGCGTTGTCCTTCTGTATCCATCCATTGTATACAGATTCTAATACCATAGGGTGCTACCAATCCTTATTCTTTTTTTCTTCTGAAAATCAAATACAAAACTATCCATTCAGTCCAACTTTAGGTTTTTGTGTCACCCCAATCTTAGGTGTAGCTATCTTCGAAGATGCTTCAAGTACTAACTGATGTGCCTTATCGGTCTCATTGTACTTCTCACCTTTCAGGCGTTCTTCAATAATTTATTTGTGGCTTCTGACTGAATTCCTTCATACATGATCCCATCACCTTCTACAATGTGTCCTTGAATACCTTTGGAAGAATCGAAGCTTACCCTTTTCGGAGCCTTACCTGAAACCCTGATTTATCAGTCTTAGTATTATCAATGTAGTAGTTGTTTGTGTGCTGCTTCTAACTAGGAGTAGACCAACACATTCCTAACCAATCTGGATGTGGTTCATCCTTGTCATTCTTGTACTCTCTGCTTGTCGAACTTACCTGTGTCGTTGAAGCATTGGTCAATTAAGAACCTTCACTGATAATCCATTACATCCTACTTGGTGCAAGAAGAAATTCCTAGAATATCTCTTTCCTTGATCCTCAGCTGGTAATAACCAGATCGAAGATCAATTTCTGAGAACATTGTCTTATCTTGCAACTGGGCAATTGATGTTAGAGAATATATTTTATTGCTCAATAGAAATGGTAAAACCAAAATACAACTTGTTGACGCGGTTCTTCGGCAACAGATAATTATATGAATAAGGAGAGGGATTAGTGTTCAATGATGAACCGTAATAGATGAATGATCTCAAAGGAAGATTATAACTCGAATACTTTTTTAGGTGGTTCAAAGGTTAAAATCCTTCTAGTCCACCAGCCAATATTATTGATATATCTCTGATTCCTCACAAGGTATTTTTTTACGAATTAGAAGCTAGCCCTTTGCAACTCCCAGGGTCTCTATATTTATAGGGAGAGGACACCTGGGTGTTGGCAAAGGAGGTCATCCCGTGACCTTCTTACCCATCATGTCACTTCTGTGACATTCATGATTAATTCCTAAAACCTGACAATGAAGTGTGGTCTAATCAATAGGTAACGGGGATAATGGGCCTCATGGCCCAAACCAGTCGTGGGGTGTCTGAACACACACGTTTATGCTGCGTGTCTGAGAATTCAGGAATAGAGTAGACACGTGATGTCTGATATATGCACGTTTACATTGTGTGGTTGACTTTATAAAGGGTCGGAGGTGTCAACTCAAGCTCATACCCCGAGCTTGATGTAGTCTCAGCTCGTGGAGTCCACACTGCTGATCCGATGCCTTAGTAATCTCACTAAACCTTTGGCTATCTCGAGCTAAAGAGGTAGAGACTTGCAACAGCAGCTCCGGGTAGGTGGCTTCCACGTGGCTGATAGAATTATGCCATTTTCCAGCTCGCTAATAACCCGTGGATATTTAGGGCGTACACAACTCTATGCAAAAAAGTACATTGGACAAGATGATAGATAAATAAGCTTACAACTCAATGACCAACAATACAATTAAATATAGAAATAAGAGAAAGAAGAGAATTGTAAGAACTAAAACTCTAAAACAAAGGATACAAATAAATATGTAAATAGAAAATAGAAGAAGAGGATTACAAACTCAAAACAATAATAATACAAGTAAATAAGAACAAAAGAATAAAAAACAATGAAAAACACAAACTCTCACACAACCAAAGTGTAGAGTAGTGGGGATCACCAACTTGAACAAGGTTTAAAACCTTTGTCCAAAAGCTTATTTCCCCCTATTCTTTAAGCATTAAGGGATCTCTCTAGGAAATAGCTCTTTGGAATTATCAAGCCTCTATGGTGTATTTTCCAACCAAGTGCTTTATGGATAGAAAATGGTGTGTCTTACAAGTGAGCATTAGGTTCCTATTTATAGAGTTTGAGATACCCTTTGAATTTCAAATTCCACCAATCTCCATGGAAGTTACCAATGATTAATTGGATATTTATGGAATTAAAAATGAGATTTGAGAGTTATTTGTGTTTTTGGAGCCATTCAAAAAGGCTGGAAAAAACTGAAAATTGGTCAGTCATACACTGTGGCCGCGGCCACGGGCATTGTAGGCCACGGCTGTGGCTCTCTGTCCCCAGGCTATGGCCACCAGTGCTCCTGGTCGCGGCCACTACCCAATTTCAGCACACTAAATTATGTTGTTTTTCCAAACGGTTCCAAATCACTCCCAATTGATTTTGTAACCCCCAAAACACAGTATTGGGGTTAAAATCATATCTCTAATAGCCATTCTACATATGGCTTTAAGAAATTCATCTCAATATTGTGTAACAACAAATCTACACCATAATGGGCAATATTTGAAAGTGACAAATTTGTAAGTAAATTAACATATTTGGATATTCACATATATCTAAATATTGTAACTCTCTATTATATGTTACAATATGTGACACTCTTTGTCACATTTATTTAATCTAAAACATTATATTATAAAATAATATAATATTACATTATATTATAAATAATATAACAATTGAACCCTTCATTCTCAATAGGTGTGTCAACGTATCCCATGATATGATACTCCATCTGATTCATCCTTAAATCAAATACTTTCTTCAACTGATACATTAATTCTTTTTGGTAGGCTAATACCATTCTTCATGATATCCCTCATACTGAGTCTATCCATACCCAAAGCCCATAGTGTACTCAAAAATTATTTGTGCACCCATCTAAAACCTTACTTGCTAATCCAGTATCCATTCAGTCTAACTGATATATTCCAGGTGTTATTTACCCCAACATCCAGGAATCTCGTAGATGCAATCGGGTCCTTCCCTTCCAAATCCAGACATTATTACCGTCTCCTGTAATCCATGGTTGTCCCTTATTTAATAGATTAGCTCCTACTCAAGCTCATACCGAAACTCTCATATGACGAGTTCAATCGCTTTTACTATAAACCTTTTACCACTAGTATTCCCATTCTTTTCTTGGAAATTACCAACACTTTTCTAGCAGGCACCAATATTTCAAGCCCCATTGTATAACAACCGTGAGGCATGTACTTCATATCTGAATCTTTTCTAGGAGATAAGGAGCACCAAACTCTCCCAGCTCATTATATGGTAAAGAACGAGGACTAACAAGTCAACTGGTTGCCTCTGAGGGACTAGCCTCGGGCTTTGACTGTAACAGGGCAACCCAGTCCTCCCTTCTCAAATCTTAGGCAATCCGCCCTAACATGCTTAACTATTCCATGTAGAAAACATTCCTTCACTTAGCGTCCTCCTAGGTGGCATCTCTCGCATCTAGCGCATACTAAATAACTTTACCAGGCCTCATCGTAGCCCTAGCGGCTAACCTGTAAACTATAACCCTTCCTATCAAAAATAGGAGTAGTAGAACCATCAGGGGTCTTTTTCTGGTTACTGGCATCTGCCTTTAGTTAATCCCGTTAATGGGAATACCATTGCCCGCACTTCTTTCCCTACGGCTTTCACACTCCATATCTCTTCTCTTATGTCTTTAATAATAAGGCCATCCCTATTGCCCAAGCATAGATGAAAATCTCATGCACTGGAGCGACCCTAACACTCTGGGCCATCCCAGAGTTCAGTCCTTAAATAAATCGTTCTTCCTGGCCTACACCTGCTTATATCAAATCAAAAACGGGTTGACCAACTCATCAAATTTATTGACATACTCTGCCATCGTCTTACCATCCTGAACCGAGTTCATAACCTCTGGAGTCTTCGCAGTTGAACCTGCATCATAGTAGTCTCTTTTGTCAAGTCACTGTTTCAATTCCTCCCAATCCATCATGAAAACATTCTGGGTCTGGGGTACTACTTCCCACCACATCCGGGCATCCTCTCGTCGTTTATGCATGGCGCAACTACTCTATCATGACCTTGTTGGAAAAAGCTTATACAGGATCCTTATTTATTTTCATGTATCTCTAATATTAAACAAATCAATACGAGATAGCCTAAAATATGTTTCTAAAATTGAATTCAAAGAGAAACAAAAATAGAATACTTACAGTATACGCAGTGGAATTAAAGAGTCCTTCCTTCAGTTTCTCTAACTCTTGTATCCTCTCTGTCGCAGAGTATTATCAAGAAACTGAACCGATCTTTTATTTTCTTCACGATCTTCCAATGTATCCTTAGAACCACCTAGACTAGTGTGGGCAATTCTCAACACATGAGATAGATATAGAGAGAAGAAGAAGAGAAAATAACAAAGAGGCTTAGAAAAGGACTTGTGTTTAGAGAGAATCTAAAACTATCAGAAAATCTGACTTGAGACTTATCAAATTTTTTTTTTTTTTTTTGACTTCTCTCTAAGCACTCCTTTTATAGGCTCAATTAGGCCATTTAATTTAATTAAAAAAATCAATAAAATAACAGCCATTTTGAAGCCCGTGAAATTTCCCATTTGATTATAAGCCCATTGGACTTAAAATCAAGGCCTATGTTATTTTCTATTGATTTAATTAATTAAATAATTATTGAAATCCTTTATCAAATTAATTATTTATAATTTGAACCTTGATTTAAATTTATTTATTAATTTAGATACAAATTTATCTTAATTAATAAATCTGCCATAATTTCTATTTTCTTCTCAAAATTACACAACTCTGTGAAACTATCCAAAATTGACCTGGTCAACTTTGATAATTCTAATTGATGATTAAATCAATTAATTGAGACTATCTAGATTATTTTATCCAAGGTACAATGGGGACCATGGGCCTATGAAATCAAGCTCCAATAAGTTATCATAAATCTAACAAATAAATTTACTAACTTATTAATTCCTCGTGACTCCACTATAGACTCAGAATTGCACTCTTGAATTCATAGAACGCTCTATAACAAATATAGATACGCTATTAATTATCCATTGTTACAACCATAATTATCACTCAATCCTCTATAGACGTTCTACAATGAGATAGGACTAAAATACTGTTTTACCCCCTCATTGTATTTTATCCTTAAAACACTTAGTTCCTTGTAAATGATATTTCTGTAAACTAATTTAATTACTAAAATGAGATCTCTATCATTTAACACCTTGAACCAAACTAAAAGGAAACCATCATTTCACTACTTCATCAGAAGCTATAGATGTTCATATCTATGATTAACACTCCCACTCAATTATACTACCGAGTTCCCAAGATGTAAGTATGGGCTAGTCCGTAGGGTAAGCTGGTAACGAACAAGTCAAATAATACAATCAGTTAGAATACTAACCACTCAGAATTGAGATTGAATTGACCTATGGTCAACTGTATGATATGACTAGAATAGATAATAACGGTATGTTTACTTATCTTATCAACTGTCAATATCGGTCTTGTCTGATGTAACAAATACATCCGATCTTATCTACTTTGCTAATGTTCTGGAAACAACATAACACCACAATGTGTAAGTAGATCATATCATAGATTGGCAAGTCAGTGTAAATCTGGTGCACTGACTAATCTTAGGACTAACTTATTTTGAACATATAATCATATTTATATTCCACTGTGATTACGTCACTATAAATAAGATGAGCTATATGCTCGGGATTTAATAGAAGTTTATATTAAACAAATAATCATGAAAATAAAACATGTGAGCAAAGTGATTGACCAAGTCAAAAAATGATTTCTATTCTTTTATTGATAATAAAATGAGATTACAAAGAATTTGGGTTTTAATTAGGGCATAAAACCCCAACAGACCTACCATTCTCATATCATCAAGGACAGAGTTAATCACGCCCATTTATTGATCAGTTCTTGAGCAAACCCAAACCTTCCTTGAAAACTAGAGGATAATGTTGTTAGGAACGAGTTTCCTAATAGGCAACTGAATGGTGGTGGGGTTGACCTAGTGTACAAAAAAAAATTGTAACATATTTTAACTACCTTTAAAAATGCGAATCCATTAATATACATACATTCATCATAAGAAAGTTAAGTATAGAAATCATACCTCTTGAAGCCTATCAAGTGTCCCTGCTATCTTTTCGTAATAAGAACGGTCTTCCTATCCAAGCTACTCCTAGGTACTCACACCAAGATCTTCCACAGCGTTCTCTACACCTCAAGAAATGTGTGGGCACTTAGAGAATGAAGGATAGTTTATTTGGGATTCTTCTTGATGTACTCAACACATGAGATCAAGAGAATAGGCATGAGAATTGGTTCTTTATTTTTCAGGGAGAGAAAAGTATCGCTCTATTTTTCACCAAGCGAATAGACTTAGTTGTCTGAGATATCTGAGTTACCTGTATATTTTCTGATTAGTCATACTTAAAAGAAAATATTAAAATTTTAAAAAAAAAATTTGTAACCAACTTACAATTTACTTTTTAATTAATTAATTATTTTATTAATGAAAATATCCAAAAACAAATTTTTTGAAGTATCCATTAATTAATTAAATAAATAAATAAAAATGAAAATTCTATCCCTGAAAAAATAGCAGTACACGCCACTGTGTGTGCACGTGTACCACCCCTATTTTTAGGGATATGTGATTTTTCTATTTCTATTTAATTATTTATTCAAACTACTTTGTCAGATAAAAATATAACAACCTGATAACTAATTCAAATTTGAATTCAAATTTAAATTAAATATCTTTTTAATTAATTATCAAATATAATTAATTATTTGAATAAATATTAATCTTCTAAATTCAAATCCAATTTGAACTTATCATATTATTATCTCCCACTCAAATAAATATATTTAATTAATTCTACCAATTAATTAAATCCAATATTTTCGAAAATAAATATTTAATTTATTATAATTTCAAAAATTATAATTAATTAATTATTTAATTGAATTTCAAAATTAATTTAATTATTTAATATAATTTAAAAAATTATACAATAATTAAATATTAATTAATTTTGTTAATTACAACTAAATTGTAATTAATTAATTAATCACTATTATCATATAATTGCATATTTTGCCCGAAGAACAAATTTCTTCTTAAATATGTCTTTCATCTATTTTTCCCTTCATATCAACTCTTACCTTGAATAGTGTTGATAGAGTCGTTTTGGGGACCAATGGACCTATAATTCCACGCTCCAATAAATTTGAGATTATTAATTAAACTCTTTAATTAAATAATCTTAATTTATTAATCTCATGATTATTCTACTATAAATATGAGACTGCACTCTTGTAATTATAGACATTTCATTTACTAAGTACTTTATAATTATAAAGTGTCCATTGATATAATCATTGCATACAAATTGACTATCTAATAATGGTTCATAATTAATCGGGAATAAAATTACCGTTTTAGCCTTTTAATTATCTCTTGTTTCCTTAAGTTCCATTGACTTTACTAGTGAAGGTTAATTCATAACTAAATTATGAATTTGAGCTCAATAACCTTTCAGTCCCAAAAGTCAACCCTTAAGAGAACCATTATTCAACCTCTTGCGAGAAGGCACAGATTCCATATCTGTATACTATGTCCCCAGCCATCTACATTAATGAGTTCTCAAAACAAAAGCTTCTAGCCTGATCATTCTGACAGACCCTAACAAGTGAATCAAAGAACTCATATAACATAAACAGGAGTTCATAGTTTCTTCAAGATTAAGATCTATTTGTATATGATCATCAGTTGATATATTTAATTAATACTTCGAAATGGTATTTAACTAAGTATTAATAAACATATTTGGTCCAGTTCTATATATTCTCTAATATATAAAGCACCTCCACTAAAGTGTCCTACCACACTAGTGATCCAGATCTAGATCACCTGTATTCAAAATACCGTACTTGCAATAATTAATCTAAAGATTCCATAACTTTATTTTACTATGAACTATTCAAGTTCATTTATTTCAAACACATTCCTCCCGTACCAATACGTGTTTGAGATCACATATATGAACTTAGGAATTTTTTCTGATATTTACATAATATTATCATAGAATAATATAGTCCATAAAATATATGCATAAAAAATTTAATTAATTTATTTATTTATTTCATAAAACAATGTCTACTACATATGCTTTCAGGGCACAATTCCCAACAATCTCCCACTTTCCCTAAAGCAAATGAGGCATCTCTGTCATTCCCATGTTTCTTACATGCTCCTTAAAAGATTTTATGGATAAAGTCTTTGTAAAAGGATATGCAAGATTATGCTTTGAAGCTATCTTCATAACTACAACATCTCCTGGATGAACTATCTCTCTAAGCAAGTGATACTTCCTCTCAATATGCTTTCCCCTCTTGTGACTCCGTGGTTTCTTTGAGTTAGCTACTGCCCCACTATTGTCACAGTATAGGACTAGTGGCTTTTCCACATCTGGTACAACTTCCAGATCGGAATAAAAAAATTTGAGCCACATAGCCTCCTTAGCTGCTTCACAAAACAATGTCTACTACATATGCTTTCAGGGCACAATTCCCAACAATCTCCCACTTTCCCTAAAGCAAATGAGGCATCTCTGTCATTCCCATGTTTCTTACATGCTCCTTAAAAGATTTTATGGATAAAGTCTTTGTGAAAGGATATGCAAGATTATGCTTTGAAGCTATCTTCATAACTACAACAACATCTCCTCGATGAACTATCTCTCTAAGCAAGTGATACTTCCTCTCAATGTGCTTTCCCCTCTTGTGACTCCGTGGTTTCTTTGAGTTAGCTACTACCCCACTGTTGTCACAGTATAGGACTAGTGGCTTATGCACATCTGGTACAACTTCCAGATCGGAATAAAACTTTTTGAGCCACACAGCCTCCTTAGCTGCTTCACAAGCCGCTATATACTCGACTTCCATGGTGGAGTCTGCAATGATGGTTTGTTTAATACTTCGCCAGACTACCGCTCCTCCTCCAAGAGTAAACACTGATCCATAAGTCGATTTCTGACTATCTCTGTGTTATTGAAAATCAGAATCAGTGTAACCAGTGGGGTTCAAGTCTCCACCCGAATATACAAGCATATGATCTCTATTATTTCTAAGATACTTGAGAATATACTTCACTGCAGCCCAATGACTCAATCCAGGATTAGATTGATAGCGGCTGACTATCCCTACTGCATAACAAATATCAGGTCTTGTACACAACATGGTGTACATCAAACCGCCTATCGCTGAGGCATAGGGATATTGTCTCATGTCTTCCTCTTCCTGAGGTGTTTTGGGACACTGGTCCTTGGAAAGGAATACTGTAGAACGGGTTGGCATATCACCCTTTTTGGAGTTTTGCATATTAAAGCGTTCTAGCACCTTATCAATATAAGTTCCTTGAATATCCACTTGCAACCAATGGGTTTGATATTCTCAGGTGGATCTTCAAGAACCCAGACAGAATTGGAATACATCGATTCCATTTCTTGGTTCATGGCTTCTTGCCATTTGTCCTTGTCAGAATCATTCATTGCATCTTTAAATGTCAATGGATCATCTTTGTTTGTGTCAGACAGAAGCATTTGAACTTCGTGTTCATAGCGTGTGGGTTGCTTACTAACCCTCCCACTACGACGAGGTTCTCTACTATTCTGACTAGAACTAGCAATTTCCTCTTGTCGTTTTTCATTGGTTGTTGCTGGTGACTTTGCTACTTCATTCG
Organism: Humulus lupulus; assembly: GCF_963169125.1. NCBI lineage: Eukaryota > Viridiplantae > Streptophyta > Magnoliopsida > Rosales > Cannabaceae > Humulus > Humulus lupulus. The sequence goes on along the minus strand of NC_084797.1, from coordinate 40,110,884 downwards.
AGACCATCTCCTCTAGAACAACCTTACTGCGAGGTTTGTGGTTATTAACATAGTCATGTTCAAGAAAAGTTGTATTTGTCGATACAAGTGTTTTATTTTCTTTTGGACTATAGAAAATTCCACCTCTAGTCTCTTTGGAATATCCCACATACATGCACACTTCAGAGCGTGATTCCAACTTCCCAGTCTTTCCTTTAAGCACGTGTGCAGGACACCCCCAAATTCGAAAATGATGTAAACTAGGTTTACAACCATTCCATAATTCTATGGGTGTCTTTTGGATAGACTTAGATGGAACAACATTCAATATGTATTGAACACATTGAATCGCATAGCCCCAGAATGACAGTTGTAATGATGAGAAACTCATCATTGATCTAACCATATCTAATAACGTTCTGTTTCGTCTTTCTGAAACACCATTTTATTGTGGCGTTCCAGGTGCTGTGAGTTGGGATTGAATTCCATGCTCACTCAAATGATCCTCGAATTCAAAATCCAAGTACTCTCATCCTCGATCAGATCAAAGAGCTTTCAGTGATTTACCTAATTGCTTTTCAGCCTCTGCTTGAAATTCTTTGAACTTTCCAAAAATTTCAGATTTTCTTTGCATTAAGTATAGGTAACCATATCTGTAATAATCGTCAATGAAAGTGACAAAGTATTCATAACCTCCTCTTGCTTTTACATTAAGTGGACTGCAAACATTTGTATGTACTAGCTGAAGGGTTCTGTGGCTGTGACAGTCAGAATCTCGTGATCCGTAAGGGGAAAGACCAGGTAAAGCTGTGCAATCCCACACCGCTTGAGGAAGGTCAAGTATGATGATTCTAAGACTGTGTAGGTATGGGACAACACAGTTGAAGATGGCTTAAATGGATTGATGGGTAATACCTATATCAACAAGATGCATCTTCTTTTCGGTAGCCCATCACTTGAGAACTCCAAAGTTAAGCGTGCTTGACCTGGAGCAATCTGATGATGGTGACCTCCTGGGAAGTTTTCCCAGGAAGCGTGCGAGTTAGGACAAAGCATGCTGGAAAGACTCGTGTTGGTTTGTAGGGCCAGTCGTCATTCCAGGAAGCAGCCATAGTGACGTGGGGCATTACAATGGATCTTGAACCTTTAGCATAGAAAGGTCTCTTGGTCATTTTTCCTTCTAGACAGGATTCACAAACAGGGAGAGATCCAATAGATAGTTCTCTTAAAGGACCATCCTTTACAAGCCTATTTATTCTGTCTAGACCAATATGGCCCACTCTCAAGTGCCACAGATATGTTTCACTGTCAGAATCAGTCTTTTGTCATTTAATAGATCTAGGATTAGTTGTTTTAAATAATTCAGAATTACAAACAGATTTCTCTTTAGCTTGCAGTTTATAAAGCCCGTCGATAGATTTTGCAGAACATATCTTAAAACCATGTCTTGAAATAACAATTGAATTATTATTAAAAGAAATTGTAAAATTTTGTTCATGCAACATAGAAACAGAAATTAAGTTTCTAGAAAATCCAGGAATATAATAAACATTCTCTAAAATAAGAAATTTATTCTTCTCAAATTCCAAATGGGCTGTTCCAACTGCTGCTGCAGAGATAATCTGACCACTTCCTACCCTCATTGTCACCTCTCCATTAGCAAGCTTCCTCGTTGAACTAAGAATTTGTAGAGAAAAATAAACATGGTTAGTGGCTCCTAAATCTATGATCCAAGATGAGGAATTGTCTTCCACTAAACAAGCTTCTAGCACAAGTAAATCAAATTTACCTTTCTTTTTCTCTTTGAGGTCAGCGAGATACTTTGGACAGTTTCTCTTCCAGTGACCATCTTCTCCGCAGTGAAAGCAAGTCCCTTTTGGGGTCTTCTTTTTGGAGTTTTTAGTGTTCTTGTTCTCTTTGCCTTTGGATGACTTTTTAGGCTTCTTTGTATCCTTGTCCTTGCCATTTCAATTTTTCCTCTTTTTGGTTTTAGCCTTTGAAGAGGATGGGTTAGAATCAACAACATTTGCTTCTCCTTCTTTCTCAGAACCTTTGTTAAGAGATTCATAGGTTTGCAACTCATTCAACAGTTGTGTCATGTTATATGATAATTTGTTCATGACATAATTGGTTGTGAACCTTTAAAAGCTGGGGAAAGCGATTCAAGTATAAGGCTTACTTGAGTCCTTTCATCAATGATTTCCCCATGGATAATGGCATCGGTCATTATATTGATCATGTCTAATACATGTTCTCTGACAGAAACTCATTTCTTCATTTTCTTGGTCATGTAGGATCTGGTGGCCTCATGCCTGCACTGGTCTGACTGCTACCCAAACATATCTTGAAGGGTATCCCATATCTCATAAGCATTTTCAGTGTTCTCAAACTTGTTTCTGAGCAGATTGCTCATACTCGCAAGCATATAACCCTTTGCTTTGTTGTTTGATAAGATCCAATTATCAAACTTTTCCCTTGCAGTTTTGGCAGTCAAGACAAATTTGTGGTTCTCACAGATCAATACAATGTTCAAGTTTGATTTCCATTTCATGTAGTTTTCACCAGTCAGCTTTTCATTAGCAAGTAAAGAAGATACAGGATTTGAGCTAGACATAATTGCTAAAAAATAATAAATAAACAAAATTAATTTATGCATATAATAAATATCAGTCATTTTCGGAATAGTAAACGTGATGCATGAATGCAACAATTAAAGAACATATAAAAAAATCATTACTAATTCCACGATTAATTAATTTGAACATTAATGGACCAGCCTCAGGGTAGGTCAGACTAATTCCAAATTAATTTTGAGACAAGTTCTCAAATTTATAAGTGAAAACTTAAATCAATATTTCTCTTTTGACATATAAACAACAGCTTGTTTGGTGAAGAATACACTAGTCTGCTCGAAAGCCTAATGTACCTTGTGAGTGTAACCTATTATTTTAGATCAATGACTTAACTCAAAAGTGTGCCTTAGGGTCAGTCAAACTTGAAATACATCATTAAATCCTATTCTTGAAAAAGAAGTTTGTCTTGAGAATAACACAGTCGGAAGCCTTCCTTAGGGGGACACAAACAATGGTGTCGCGAGGCCCACTCCATGCTACCTCGGTGCTAACTAATAATTGAGACCATGGGACTTATTATCATAACTCCCTCTCCCACTCACTATTTTAGAATATGTGTTTTCTCAAAACATCCTATGCTTTTAAATTGGTTGTAAAAATAAAGTGATCTATTTTTACCAAATGATATTCTAATAATTACTAATCAAATTAAGCAAAATTAAAATTATAGAATTATGACCTAATTAATTCAATTTTAATTACTATAATTACTAAGAATATCATTTATAATTTAATAAAATAATTTTATTAAATACTAGAAATTAAACAACTTTTAAAATCCTTTTCCGCTCTTGAACTAGTTAAAAACTAGATTTATTATTATATGGTCCAACATATAATCACATAGGACAATCCTAAGGCATGATTCTACTTATATGAGATGCATGTACAATTTTAATATTGTGTGGGTTATATGTATGGCATGTCAAAAATGCATGATAAAGTATTAACCAATTTAATCACATTCAAACATTTAAATAAATAAATGCGGGCTGGGTGTCTTGGGTATTTCTAGAAAAAATTACAACACTTGCAAAATTATACACAAAAATGTAAGAAACTAAATAAGACCTAAAGAGATCTCTATCTTTAACTTTGGGCCTTCACAAGTAGTCTTGATCCATTAAGCCACTTATCCATTTAATTTTGAATTAAAATAACTTTTAATTATCTTAAACAAATTTTAAGAATAATTAACTTGGGCTTTAATGGCCAATAAGTTATTAGGCCGAGGTTTGAATTTGGGCTCATACAATTAATTCAAAATAAAACAATTTTAAGTATGGGCTAAAATTAATTAAGCCCATAATTTAAATGGATAATTTGAGATGCAAGCCCTAGGGTTTAAAAACCCTAGGGGTGGCTGCATATGGTGGCACGGTATGGGGCACGGCAGCAGCTAGGAGGTGCGGCTAGGGCGCATGGGATGCTGCTAGTGCCACAGCATGGGCGCACGAGGCTAGTAGGCGCAGGGGCGTGTGTTCGCGCGGCTGGCGCTGGCGTAGGGGCGCACTGGGCGCACGACTGGCGTAGGCGTAGGGGCGCGCAGGGGGTGCTCAGCGCGCAGGCGAGGTGCGCAGGGGCTCGGGTTTTGAGGCGCGGAACCTGGGGCTCGGGCCTTACAAAAAATTTCAAATAATTTAACACAGAAACTTAAATTAAAAAAAAAATCCTATGCCCCAAAATGGCTTACATTTTTCATCTAGAATTTTAAGAACAATTCCTAAACCCAAAATACCATATAATTAACGACCCTTAAGAATAAACAATAATCATACATACATCCATCCATTCACATATATTACAATAAAATAAGAATGCATATTATGCCCACACAGTAATTAATGTATGCAAAGATTAATGACCACTCTGGTACCAATTGTTACGAACGAGTTTCCTAATACGCAGCAGAATGGTGGTGGGGTTGACCCAGTGTACACAAAAAATTGTAACATATTTAAAATATCTTTAAATATGCGGCTCCATTAATATACATACATTAATCGTAAGCAAGTTAAGAATATAAAGCATGCCTCTTGAAGACTATCAAGTGTCCTTGCTATCTTTTCATTAAAAGAATGATCTTCCTATCGAAGCTACTCCTAAGTACTCACACCAAGATCTTCCACAGTGTTCTCTATACCTCAAGAAGTGTGTGGGCACTTAGAGAATGAAGGATAGTTTATTTGTGCTTCTTCTTGATGTACTCAACACATGAGATCAAGATAATAGGCCTAAGAATTGGTTCTTTATTTTTCAGGGAGAGAACAGTATCGTTCTACTTTTCACCGAGCGAATAGACTTAGTTGTCTGAGATATCTGAGTTATGTGTATATTTTCTGATTAGTCATACTTAAAAGAAAATATTCAAATTTAAAAAATAAATATGTAACCAACTCACAATTTACTTTGTAATTAATTAATTATTTTATTAATGAAAATATCCAAAAACTAATTCTTTGAATTATCCATTAATTAATTAATTAATTAATTAACTAAAAATGAAAATCCTATCCATGAAAAAATAGCAGTACACGCCACACAGTCCATGGACCATGTGTGCACGTGTACCACCCCTATTTTTAGGGATATTTGATTTTTATATTTTTATTTAATTATTTATTCAAACTACTTTGTCAGATAAAAATCTAACAACCTAATAACTAATTCAAATTTGAATTCAAATTTAAATTAAATATCTTTTTAACTAATTATCAAATATAATTAATTATTTGAATAAATATTAATCTTCTAAATTCAAATTCAATTTGAACTTATCAGATTATTATCTCCCACTCAAATAAAGATATTTAATTAATTCTACCAATTAATTAAATCCATTATTTTCGAAAATAAATATTTAATTTATGATAATTTTGAAAATTACAATTAATTAATTATTTAATTAAATTTTGAAATTAATTTAATATAATTTCGAAAATTATACAATAATTAAATATTAATTAATTTTTTTAATTACAACTAAATTGTAATTAATTAATTAGTCACTATTATCATATAATTGCATATTTTGCCCGAAGAACAAATTTCTTCTTAAATATGTCTTTCATCTATTTTTCCCTTCATATCAACTCTTACCTTGAATAGTGTTGATAGAGTCGTTTTGGGGACCTATGGACCTATAATTCCAAGCTCCAATAAATTTGAGATTATTATTAAACTCTTTAATTAAATAATCTTAATTTACTAATCTCATGATTATTCTACTATAAATATGAGACTGCACTCTTGTAATTATAGACATTTCATTTACTAAGTACTTTATAATTATAAAGTGTCCATTGATATAATCATTGCATACAAATTGACCATCTAATAATGGTTCATAATTAATCGGGAATAAAATTACCGTTTTAGCCTTTTAATTATCTCTTGTTTCCTTAAGTACCATTGACTTTACTAGTGAAGGTTAATTCATAACTAAATTATGAATTTGAGTTCAATAACCTTTCAGTCCCAAAAGTCAACCCTTAAGAGAACCATTATTCAATCTCTTTCGAGAAGGCATAGATTCCATATCTGTATATTATGTCCCCAGCCATCTACATTAATGAGTTCCCAAAACAAAAGTTGACTGCCTGATCATTCTGACAGACCCTAACGAGTGAATCAAAGAACTCATATAACATAAACATGAGTTCATAGTAACTTCGGGATTAAGATCTATTTGTATATGATCATCAGTTGATATATTTAATTTATACTTCGAAATGGTATTTAACTAAGTATTAATAAACATATCTAGTCCAGTTCTATATATTCTCTAATATATAAAGCACCTCCACTAAAGTGTCCTACCACACTAGTGATCCGGATCTAGATCACATGTATTTATAATACTAGTGGATCGTACTTGCAGTAATTAATCTAAAGATTCCATAACTTTATTTTATTGCGAACTATTCAAGTTCATTTATCTCAAACACAATCCTCCCGTACCAATACGTGTTTGAGATCACATATATGAACTTAGGAATTTTTTCTGATATTTACATAATATTATCACAGAATAATATAGTCCATAAAATATATGCATAACAAATTCAATTTATTTATTTATTTCATAAAACAATGTCTACTACATATGCTTTCAGGGCACAATTCCCAACAAATGCTTCTTAAACCTTCCATTCGGTAACTCTTATCTGTTTCCATCCTCATGTTGAACCAACACTGATGCTCTTACTGTCAAGATATACGAAGTAGCTTTTTCCCCAAGGAAACCCACTGTCTCAACCATCTAATCTCCTTATCTTGATCTAGTAGCCTTACTCGCATACCAGCAAACGCCTGTTGCGAATTCCAGGGGAAGATGGAGGGTTTCAACCTTAACCAACATATGTAGCCCCCATTCTAACAATATTAGGTCCAATTAACCTTCTTGAGTATATACACTCTGAATTAGTCCACAATCACCGACTAAACACCTCAGCCCTGATGTTCATATCCTGAATCATCCCACGGGCAGGTCCAAACAACCACAATAATCACACGCACAATAATCATATCAAAGCACCAATCTACCTTACTCATGTAGTAATTATCAAATCCCATTACTACCAAATATATTCAAACACATAATGCTTTCTATACTAACTTGCAGATAAGACACATAAGTTCAATTTAAACAATTAACCACATATTCATGTTATTAAGTACCTAACCGTGAGTCGAGCTTATTTTTAGCGGTGAGTGAACTCACCCAGCCAGTCTTTAGAAACCGTTAAACCTAGACCGCTCTGATACCAAGTTGTAACACCCTGGATAACCAAGATTGTTACACTGTGTGTTTAAAATCCGTGCTTAGCTTGCTAAGCAAGTCGTTTGAACTTAAATGTGAAATTAAAGACTAAGTCAAGGTCAAGTAATAAAATATTTTGTCAACTAAATATTTTTCATTAAAATATTAAGTTTGTACACAGGATCCCAAAAATTCAGCTTACAGACTTGTAAAATATAAACATATACAATTTAGCCGAACTAAGCAAGAAAAACAAGCTTTAACCCTAGTTCCTCCCAAGCTATCTTGATCGTGGTGATCGAGCAGGCCGCATATGTACACACCGCCCATGAAGCTTTCCAACTCACAGATGGTCCAGCTATCAACTCCCTTACCTGCACCACGTAGCACCCGTGAGCCAAGGCCCAGTAAGAAAACTAAAAACAACATGCACAACTAGGCAACAATATAAAGACAGTAAATATAATTCACCAGATTTAATTGTCAATAGATTATAGACAACAAACCCAATAAAAGAGCAATAGTAGCATTTAACCAACCTTGACCCAACTAGTCCAATTATTCAACAAAGTACAAGCACTGAGCTAAACAATGGCAAACATATATTCTCAAGTACAAATCTCAATCAGTAATACAAATATTCAGGGCCGGCGCCCTTAGTCTGAGCCCTCTGTTTACTCAGCTGACCCCGGCTCGCTTAGGCCAAGTCCTCTGATTACTTAGCTGACCCTGGCTCACATTGGCTGAGCTGCGTCCAATACGCTTATCATCAGCGCCGGAACCCTTAGGCCATAGTTTCTTATCCCATATAACAGATGTAGATCTCATAGAATGCATATATTCAAATACAGTGAATCTCAGTCACAACAACAACCACATGGGTGCAATTTTCTTACCTCTGATCCCGAGTTGCAAGTGTATAATGGCCCCGAGCATGATCCTTAATTCCTGAGCCCTTGCAGTAAAACCTAGTCACACTGCAATAATGGATAACCATAAGATTCTAAATCATGTAAAAGCTTTGGATTAAAAATACTAGCCTCCGAGACCTCGATTTCTACTCAATCAGCTAGTATAAATCATCCTGAGCGCTTAAGTTTGGAACCCCGAGCCTTCCTGAGCCTTAAGACAAACCTAGGCTAAAATTTTCTAGGCGGACCGCGATCTTGCCCTGAGGGTCGCGGCGCGCCTCAAGTCAGAGGCGCAGCATCTGCATTTAGAGGGAGGCGGGTCGTGACTTGTCCCCCTAGGGTCACGGCGCGCCTATGAATCAGCAAACCCTCCCAAGGAATCTGGGGCCGCAGGTCGCGGCACCCGTGAACTGGGTCGTGGCACACCCCCGTGAACCCAGAATCCCCTGGGTTTTCCAACATTTTTTCCCAGTCAATTCCTCAAAATTCTACCTCAATATTCCACCAAACTCATAAGTAAGTCTAGAATCTTTATGCTTTTAGCCTAATCATCATAACTAATCTATAAACAATTTCTTTACATCATTAAACACCTAAAATCAGACTTGGTAATCTTGTTCATGCAAGCTTTAAGTTCTAACATTATTTGAACAAAATTTCAGCAATAATATCTAAAATCTTACCTCAATTGTTAGCCTAACCACCTCAGAAATCCTTGAATGATTCTAGCTTTGATTCACCAGACCTTCTCGGCTAGATTTCCAACTTAATTGCTTAAGTCTTCTCCTCCAATACCTCAAAGCTTCCTTAGGCTCTAGAGAGGAAAATGAAATAACGTGAAAGAAGAAAAGGAGAGAGAGAGAGTGTTTGAGGTTATCCTCTTAATTCTGGTGGGTTCTAGTTACTCTTAAAGCTTCAGTTGAGTGCATCCTTTAACTGGAAAGGATTAAAATACCCCTTAGTCAACACAACCTCTCCTTTTTTCCCCTAAGGGTGATATGGTCATTCTCCCCAATTCTCGTTAATTCCTCGAGCCATCCTATAAATTCCCGAATAATCCCGACATGCCCATTTAATCACCAAATACCTACTCGTTACTCAATAAACCTCAAATATACATTAACTTCCCAAAGTACCCCTAGGCTCGCCCCGAGCCGGGTATTAACTTCCCAAAGTACCCCTAGAAGTTTCCATAAGCCTTCTATCTTCTCGAAACTGTCTACATCTCATGTGCAAAGAATATCTAGAGAGCTTAAGCAAGGAAAATCTACTAACAACATATATCATAAATCATAAGCATAAGACTATATCATAAACATATACTATAAAACATATGACTATAAAAAGGTATATCATTTAGGACTATAATATTAATGGTCATTAACTCATTTACATGGTATGTGATAAAACCATCTAGGTCCTCGGTCTACTAATTGAGGTAGGTTAGATCACTACTATAGTATATGATAACCCATCTTGGTCCTCTGTCTACTAATTGAGGTAGGGTAAATCATAACTCTAAACCATGAAAATGATAAAAATTCTTGGGGTTTGCTATCTAAGCAACTATAAGCCCCAAGTGACTACAAAACATATTTATACATATATATACATAGTACATATCATAGCATAAAACATAAACACATAACATAAACATATAAACACATATAATCTATCTTATTTTCCTTACCAAAAATCGGGATATGGAGACAAGAATGGGATTTGGAACAATCCTAAAACCAATAGTAAGAATCATGAGTTTCTAAAGAAAAAGAGAACTAAAAAATCCAAGTAGAAACTTACCGAAAACCTTAATGTCCAAGGAACTTAAACACCTAACCAAGAATCATAAACAAGAGTTAGGATCTGAAAGAAAACAAAGAAAACTAAAGAACCATGAAGAACTGAACTTAAGGAAAGGAATACCTTGATAAATTATGACTTTGATCTACATCTTGATACCGAAATAACACTAAATATTACTTCCCAAGACTTTAGAAAAGCTTAGATTGGAATAACTTTTATCCCAAAACCCAAGTGTTTCTCTCTATAGTAAACTTACCAGCTTGGAGGCTCTAAACAATGCTTGAATGATGAATGAAATGGCTGAGTACTAGGTCCTATTTATAGAGTTCAAGGAGTGAAACTAACCCCTTTTAGAATGAATAAATAAATGAATATAAAATGAAAAATATTTGAATTTTTGTTCAACAAATGCCCAGAACTCGGTCAAAATCGTTCAAGGGCAGGTCCAAGTGGTTAAGGCTGTTTTTAAATTTATAATCCTCAAGCCTCCAAAATTTGTGTCAGGGGTGATATACTGCCTACCCTGGGCGATATATCGCCTAGACCTATATCTCGATCCCCGTTCATTCGTTCGTGCAAAGTCGACGTATTTTTCGTATCTCTCATAGGTGATATATCGGCCCATATAGCTACGATATATCGGCATACGTTGACATATCAAACACGTATTTGCACTCTTTCAGCATTTTTTGAATTGATTAAATAACTTTGACTGAGTCAAAAATGTTATCCTAACAGCTGCTAGAAGGTTCTAGAGCTTCTAGATCTTTCTTTTATTTAAACTATTCATCAAAAATAATTATATCCTTAATAAACATGATTATGAAAAGTGTCACATTCTTAATAAAACTATCTAAACCTTAGGTTATAATAAATATATTTCTAGGACCAGCAATATTAATCAAACCTTATGTTATAATTAATATTTCTAAACTATAGGTTAAACTTATAAAATCCATAATTGTTGCTATGAGTTTTCAACTAAGTCCCGGATTGAACCAAAATCCACGGAAACTAACACACTACAGGCTACTATTGGCTACTCCTACTACTATCTAGCTAAGTAAAATTTTGAGACACTACAATTCCCCCCTACTTAAAAGAATTTTGTCCCTGAAATTTACTTACCAAACAATTCCGGATACCGTGCTAACATGTTTTCCTCCAACTCCCACGTTGCCTCCCGTTCTTAGGACCTTGACTATCGAAATACTCTTATACCGTAATTCCTTCATCCCTCTATCTAGAATGCTAACCGGTCATTCCTCATAACTCAAGTCTTTCTAGAGTGCTATCGTATCATACTTGAGGACGTGAGATGGGTCTGACACATATCTACGCAACATCGAGATGTGAAATACGTTGTGGCAATCTGCTAGAGCTGGCAGTAAGGTTAATCTATATGCAACGGTTCCCACCTTGTCCTATATCTCAAAAGGACCTATAAACCAGGGACTAAGTTTGCCTTTCTTCCCAAAACGTTGTACTCCTTTCATAGGAGATATCTTTAAGAAAACTTGATCTCCGACTTTGAATTCCACATCTCGTCGCTTAGCATTCGCATAACTTTTCAGTCGGCTCTGAGCAGCGAGCATACTCTTTCTAATCAGCGCCACTGCATCATGAACCTCTCTAACAGCTTCAGGTCCAAGGAGTTGTCTTTCTCCTACCTCGTCCCAATGTAATGTCGATCGACACCTCCTTCCATAAAGTAACTCATAGGGTGCCATCCCAATCGTTGATTGGTAGCTATTGTTGTAGGAGAATGAGTGGAAAATACTTACTCCACAATTCTCCGAAGTCAAGTACACAAGCGCACGACATATCTTCTAAAATCTATATGGTACGCTCGGACTGACCGTCGGTCTGAGGATGAAATGTCGTACTAAAACTTAACTTGGAACCCATAGCTTGCTGCAAGCTTCTCCAAAATCTTGATGTAAACACTGATCCTCTATCAGATACTATGGTCTTAGGGATTCCATGCAGTCGCACTATTTCTTGAACGTAGATGTCTGCGTACTGGTCTGCAGTGCACGTAGTCTTAATAGGCAGGAAGTGTGCTTACTTGGTTAGTCTATGTACTACTACCCAAGCCGAGTCATGTTGCTTATTTGTTCTTGGTAATCCTGTCACGAATTCCATGGCTATGTCTTCCCACTTCCATTTTAGAATACTAAGCAGTTGCAATAAGCCTGCAGGTCACTGATGCTTCGCTTTCACTTGCTGGCATACTTAGCATTTAGACACATATTCTGCTACGTTTTTCTTCATTCCCGGCCACCAATATAGTGCCTTAAGGTCGTGAGTCATCTTGGTCGACCCTGGTGAACTGAGTATGGGGTATTGTGTGACTCTTCTAAAATCTTCATCTACGCATACCCGTCCTTTATATCTCAAGAACCCCTGTCCTGATATAGAGAAATCTGTGGCCTTGCCTTTTTTTACAGCAACCATATGTATCACTAATGTGTCATCATGCCCTTTCCTGATCCGATATCTTCTAATATATTTGATTGGATGGACAAGTTTGCCAATTAACCAATGACTACTTCTATTCTGGCATTGATCAGCTCTTGCTGAAGCAACTTTTCTTTTCTGGCTAACGCTGCTAGATTTCCGTAACTCTTCCTGCTTAGCGCATCAGCAACTACGTTTTCTTTTCCTGGGTGGTATAGAATTTCACAGTCATGATCCCTTACTAGTTCTAACCACCTGCGATGCCTCATGTTAAGCTCATTCTGCGTGAATAAATACTTTAAGCTATTATGGTTCGTATAAATCTCACACCATTCTCCATAAAGATAGTGGCACCAGATTTTTAATGCAAAGACCACCGCTGCCAACTCCATATCGTGTGTTGGACAGCGTTTCTTGTATTCCTTCAGCTGCCTTGAGGCGTAGGCTATTACTTTGCTATTTTTCATCAGCACACAACCCAAACCTTGCTTCAACGCGTCACAATATACTACAAACTTTTCATTGGGTGTCTATACACAAAGTACTGGTGCTGAGCATAACTTATCCTTGAGCAATTGAATGCTCTCTTCACATATATCTTTCCAGTTGAACTTTTGTTGTTTCTGGGTCAGGTTGGTAAGTGGGGTGGCTATCTTAGAAAAGCCTTCTACAAATCTCCGATAATATTGGTGCTTGAGGAATTTCCTACAACGCTCTCTATTTCCTAGCCATCATTGATGCTTGAGAAATTTTCTAAAAGGAAATTAGGATTGAACAAGCCTTAAACTCACAAAGTCAAGCAGGTTATTTATGAGTTTCTTGGAGAAAACTAGATATTCTTGAAATCTACAGAGATATTGGAGAGAGTGATCAACTCTTCCAAAACTCATTGAGGACCCTTTTATATTGTAGGCACCGTCATTAGGTCTAATCAATAGGATTAGAGATAAATAACTCGTATTTGGAGCTTAAATTACGTGTTTGTACAGACACATCAGGCGATACATCGCTTGCATGTAGGTGATACATCACCTGTATGTAGGCGATGTATCATTTGCCAGACAATATGGCACCTACTAGCAGGTGATATATTGCTTGCTGAGACTTTTAAGCCCTTTTGCATTTAGGCGATGCAACACCTCTTAGGAGGTGACACATCGCCACTCCCTCTGACTTTTGACCCTTCCAATGGTCCTGAAATTTCTCCAAATACTACCAAAATTTTTGGGGATCCTTAGATATCTCCATGTATCACTTTGGACCCAAAAACACATTTTTAAAGTGCCTACAATTGAAACTCAAATTTCACATTTACACTATGTGAAATTCACCATGTGTTTATACGTAGCTTGTATATTAACACTTATTCTTTGTATTTAGTCAATCATAACATTCTCCCAATTGATTAAATACAAGCCTCAACCTCTAGCTCAAACATTTTTAGTGCATAAATTAAAGTGTCTTTCAGATTGAACTTTACCTTAGTCAAAATATCACAAATTTTTATCGAAATCATTGGTAGCTTAAAATCTTGAACCAAGTATTCTTTATGATAAAATCGGTGATACCTCACACACATCCACTAGATCTTTTGTTTTCCCAATTTCTCACTTTAGCACTCATATGGTCGTGTGCTCACCCCTTCATGAACTTTTGAAGAGAAACTCCAACTCCCATGAGAGGCGGCACCACCTCTAAGTTCACATGAAGTTATTACAGCATCTTTGCAACCATTAGAGATGCTTGTTGCCGTCAACTAAACTTCATCAAAATCCCTTGGCTTAACCCTTACTTGGTAGCAACCAACACTTATCAATGACTTGTTTTTACCCATTGAACTCTTTCCATTGTTGTTCACAAGTTTGAAGTTGGGTTGCCATCATTGGTGAATCTATTCTTCTAGGAGTTTCAGTTTCATCTGTTTTGAAGTGGAACTTACTAACCTTCTCACAATAGGTTTTGTAAATGGATCCGCTAAGTTCTCACTTGTCTTAAAATATGAGATCAATATGATTCCATCTTGAATCAATTGTCTCACATATTCATGTCTGAAACTAATATGTCTAGACTTTCCATTATACACACTCTTATATTCTCTAGCATGTGTGGATTGGCTATCACAATGTATTGAAATTGTTGATACCATATATGCGGTAAAAGGGATATCCAACATGAGATCCCTAAGCCACTCAGCCTCTTTGTCGATTGCTGCTAGAGCTATATACTCCGCTTTCATGGTTGAATGTGATATACAAGTTTGTTTCTTGGAGCCCCACGACATCGCACCTCCTCCAAGAGTAAACACCCAACCGATAGTGGAGAGATTATCTCCCACTTCTGATATCCAAATAGCTTCGGAATATCCTTCAAGTCATTGGAAAGTTTGTATAGTGAAGACTATACTCTTTGGTACTGATGCGTGCCATATGTCGTATCAAATTTAATTATTGATTTTACTAGTTCCTTATACAAACTATTTCAGTATAGTGTTAAATAAGGGTTGAACCCACGAGGACTACTATTCAATTTATTATTCAAAATATAAAAACTAATAAAGAAAGGGATTTTGATTTTTAACTCAAAATTAAATAACATAAACTAAAAAGCAAATAAAGATTGATATTACAATATTAAGAAATAGTTAAAGGTTAATCTCCACCCTCAACAATCATTTCTAATCACCAATAATAAATATTATTCCAATTTCTCAATTAAACTATTAACCCCGCAGATAACTCTGAAGCAGACAATTATCCCAGTCTCTCTATTATAAGTAATCAAGGCGAAGCGCTCAATAATTAACTCTTTTAGTTAAGCAATAAATCTATGAAGCATACAATCTATTTAACTTAGATAAAGCATTAAGTCCTATAGAGACAAGTTAATCTAAGCAATAAATTAATGAAGCATATAATTCATTTAACCTAGGTCCTATTTTTCATCGCAATGAACAATTCTTTTGACATCACTATCAATTGCAATTTATCACTTACACTTAGATTCCTAAACTATTAGGTGAGTAGTAATTCTAAGATGACAATTGAATAATGTAAAACCTTAATTAGTTGGTCACCTAACAAGAAATCACAAAATTCATAGCATTCAATTGGAAAAATAGAAACAATTTAATATTGAGAGAAATTAAAGAATAATACTCATTATCAATAATCAAGAATTCATGTCTTGGGTTTTGAATTAACCCTTAACCTAAAAAGAACCTACTCCATAATAGTAATCATAATCACAAACATAATTATAATTAAAATTAAAGAGATTAAGGGAAGAAAATAAATTAGATTGATGAACAATAGTGTTGTAGTCTTCTCTCCAGCCCTTTCTGAGTCTTTTTCTCTCCTAAACTGTCATAAAAACCTAATCTAAAATTAACCATAATATTCTTTTATAGTCTCAATTAAATTCTAATTAAAAAGTAATTAAAAATCTAAAAACGACGTCGCAGGTCACGGCCTGGAAAATTCGCACCGCGGCCTAAAACAAAATATGTGCAGAAATTGGTCACGCAGGCAGAGGCCTGAAAAAACTGGGCAGCGGCCTGACTCACTAGGTCGCAGCCTAAAAAAACTGAGCATCGGCTTGTCTAGAACATAAAAATCTGAAACGTCAATTCTAATTAAAGTGTCGCGGCCTGAATTTTATGAGCCGCGACCTATCTTCAATTTCTTCATTTCTCGACCTTAGAAGGCTTGTACACTGCCGCCACTTCAACATTTCAATCCTGAAAGCCTAGAATGCTTCAAAAACCTCATTTTAACCTTATCTCAGCGAGTCTTTTTCAACCTATGATTCATAAACTACACTTGCCATCAAAATTTCAGATTTATCATTATAAAATGAAATGTAGAAAATATGTTGTAGAGTCACGAAACTAAGTTAATACTACTAAAAATGGTATCATAACACCATCTAAGCATGGAAAAACTTAACAAATATTAATATAAAAATGACCTTATCAAATTCTCCCACACTTGAATTTTGCTAGTCCCTTAGCAAAACACTAAAATAACAAAACTAAAAATGAAAATAATACAAATTAATCTTGACTCACTAAACAAAGGTCTTGTCAAAAGCTTGAATGTCTCTGAGAATCACACTAATAAGTAATGCCAAAACAAATCAGATTTTCATACTCTTTAGAATTTCAACTCCATATGTAATTCACCATTTGATTTTCAAAAATAATTTAATAAGCACTTAATCACAACACCAACTCAAATGCATCAAATTTAATCCATACTTGCCAAATCATTTTCTTTTAAATCAATCCCTATATACCAAAATGTTTTTCAATGAAAAGCATCCACTCCATAGACATTAACCAATCATTCTCCACTTATAAACACACAATGATCAAAAATCAAAAGTTCTTTATAGGCTTGTAATGTAAGGCTAAGGTTAAGGGTAGTTGAGAAAGATACATTTAAGCTCAAATCACACCATAGCATACATCAATTTCATTCTTTGAACTTGCCCCAAATTTTCCCATACAATTCAAGAAATACCTTTCCATAATGATCTCACTATTTCCCCCACACTTATAATTTTGCAAAATTTGCATATAAGAATTTCTTTTTTCCATTGCAAATCATTTTTTTTCTTTTGTTTTTTTTTCATAATATTCCAAGGAGAAAAATAGAGATCATACACAAATTACAACCAAACAAATAACCCATAAGTATTTCCCCTTTTTCTTTCTTTCAAATAATCCCACAAAATCAAAAATCATATATATAACTATAGTGCAATGGGTTACAAAAGGAATTTTTTTCTCAATGAGGTATAGGGTCAAAATTTTCGGTTCATAGAAGAAAAGTAACAGTCGTAATGGCTCAAACATGGGAAACTAGGGAATATCATATAATAGGTTGGCTTGAACGACTCAAATGATCCAAAGAACTGCCTTAATCATCTTCCTAATCATGTCTACTTATGATTTTGCCTAAAACAATTGATCAATGATTTCTAGAGTAGTTGGGACTTCAAATTTTTTTTTCAACAAGCATAAATCTTTTCCAATACATTTAAGTGGTGAATTCAATCGTGCATAGAGAGAAAAACAACATAAATCAAAATAGCAATTCACATAGGAGTCAAGCACACAAATCATACAAAATTCCTCATTGTCTAACATCACTTTAAGCACAATTCATAGCTTCATCATCTACCAATGCTTTCAACAAGACCAACACAACTAAACTAAATTAAAGATAGATACTAATAGACACTAAATAAAACAAAAATAACAAAAAGTTCACAAAGACATAACAAAACAAAAAATAACCAACATAAAACAGTTTTTTTTTTTCCTTCCTTCCCCCACACTTAAACAGTACATTGTCCTCAATAGACTTAGGAAAATATAAAATAAAGTGAAAAGAGAAGAAAGAAAAACTCCCTCAAAACAAGTTACTCCTCGGGAATATCCATATATGCAGCGCCAGCAGCATCCTCATCATCATGGGTAGGCATGGGAACCGGTGGTGGGTAAGCCTGCAACCAAGTAGGAGGACGTGGATATCCACACATATCCACATTCAAGTGAGAATAATCCATCCTATAACAGATATCTTGATAGCTCGCATATTACACAAACCTCTGGTTGTGAGCTAAGATATGTTGAGTATTAGCCCGAATATCAAGACGTCCATGATAAACCTCTGGCTCCAAAGCTTGCAAACGTTTTTAAGTGGTCCTTCTACTATCATTCAGAGGGGGAACAGATGCCGGAATAGAAGATTGGGCTTGATCATTAGCTTGAGCAGCAGTTTTTCCCTTCAATCGATCAAGGGTATTGTGATCAATAATGCGCAATGGATGCACTTTGTCTTCAGATTCATCCCAAGGAACACCCGCCTTCTTGCATAATGCAGTGATCAATGAGGGAACATAAAATCCATTCATTACTTGGCTCATACTTCGGATGATGGAACCATGAATAATTTTCCCCGCATTAATTGTTTTGTCAGTGAGAATAGCATAAAGGAGAATTGCTTCATGAATATCAACATGACCAAGTTGGGTTGTCGGCATTAATTTTGCCCCCATGAACCACTACCAAGATTTTGTATTGCTATCCAGATAATCGGCTTTGATGTAGCGAGGAGCCCCATTACTATATAAGGTCCATTCAGCACCCGACATTGCAATCTCATCAATGATAGCCTAATGATTAAAATTATCTTTAACAGAACCATATTCATCACGTTGAAAGTGGGGTAGCTCGTAGTAGCTATTAATATCAGACGCTTTGTATGACACTTTCACACCTTTCACCTTCACTTTGTAGTTCTTATGAGCCACAGCATTGGCATAAAATTCACGAACAATAGGACCAATGCCAGGTTCGGGATGTGCACGCAATTTTTCCCAACCCCGAGACCCAATTTGATGCATTAGGAACGGTTGATCATGATGCATGTGGAGATCAAATCCTCGTTCAGGGACCCATGCCTTGTCATGAGCAATGGCATTCATGTAACTCTCGTAGGCTTTGGTGGACACAAACCTTTGTGGATCATAGGGAATTGGCGTCGAGGAAGAAGCTTGATTTCTATTTTGTCTTTGGAGCCATGGTAGTCCAAAAATTAGAAAAAATGAAGAACAAAAACCCAAAAAACACCATTGTTAGTCACCAAAATATTAAGAGAAAATCTCCTCAATGAACAACCTAGAACCATGCCAAAAAGAAAGTTTAAATGTCACCAATTGCAGTGTCAAAACGATACAATGCATCCATACTAATCATACACAACCACTTCCAACATACACCAAGAACACTCATACACCAACCCTTTAATTCATTCCTCTCAAGCTTTTTATCAAACACATAGAGTGCAGAAAAGTACCAACTCCAACAACTTATACACCATAAAGTAAAACTTCCCAAAAAGCATAATGTGCATGAAATAATAAACAAATTAATGCAAGAGACATTGTTTACCAACATAAACAACCACACAAATGTTTCCAAAATCCACCACATTTCAATTGTGCAATTGACAAAACAAATACTCTTCACAATTGAAAAATTGATCAAAGAAAAACTTACTTTATGAGAGTATTGAATGTGAATGCAAAGCTCCTTTGAATGATTTAGGGTGGTTGTGATGGAAGAAGAATGAAGAAAACAAGGGGAAATGGAGAAATTGATGTAGGTTTTGTGATGAGAATTATGGGAAAAAAAAAGAAAGAGGAATGGTGGTTTTTTTTTTTTGTGATTTTTAAAGAAATGATGAAATTAATTGAGTTTTTAAATGAAATACCGTTCGTAGGCCGCAGCTTACACACAAACCTGACGCTGCTCCCCCTTTTGTTTTCTGAAAAATCTTTCGTGTGCCACGGCCTAGGAAATGTGTGTCGCAACGTGCGAAGCACCTGAACCTTTATTCTGGAAAAGGGTCGCGGCCTAGGAAAGACGTGTCGCGGCCTGCGAAGCCTGTTTTGTCTGAAATACCATTCGTAGGTCGCGGCTTGTAAAATGTGTGTCATGGCCTGCGAACTCTCCTGAAGCTGTCTTTCACGGTTCTAATTACATAAATTAAACTAAAATTACCTCAACAAAAACAAAAATAAAAACATAATGTTCAATTTAAATAAAGAAATAATGATGAAAATAAACTAATTTACAAAGTAGCTAAGTTTATCATCGCTAGCTTGACTTATTGCTTCATTCATCAACATATATCGGGTCAATGAGGTGAATCACACTAGCTTGTTCTTTCTCCATTAGTTCGTAATATGGCTATAATCTCTGACCATTCACCTTGAATGACTTTCCAGTACTTGGACTAACAACTTCAACTGCTCCATGAGGAAAAACCTTGGTAACAGTGAACGGACCTAACCAGCGAGATTTCAACTTCCCAGGAAAAAGTTTAAGGCAAGAGTGATACATGAGAACTTTCAGACCTTCTACAAAACTCTTTCGAAGAATATGTTTCTCATGAAAAGTTTTGGTTTTCTCCTCATAAATTCTCGAGCTCTCATATGCTTCATTGTGTATTTCTTCTAGCTCATGCAATTGAAGCATTCGTTGTTGTCCTACAGCAACCATGTCCATGTTACACTTCTTCACATCCCACCAAGCCTTATGCTCTAGCTCTACCTGTAGATGGCAAGGCTTCCCATACACCAACCGATACGGTGACATACCGATAGGTGTTTTATATGTCGTACGATAAGCCCACAAGGCATCATCAAGCCTTGTACTCCAATCTTTCCGGTTTGGATTTACAGTCTTCTCAAGAACCAATTTGATTTCACGATTAGACACCCCCGCTTGCCTGTTGGCTTGTGGATGATAAGCAACTGTCACCTTATGAGTTACACTATAACATCGAAACAATGCTTCTATACTCTTGTTACAAAAATGAGTGCCTCGATCACTAAGTATGGCCTTGGGTGTACCAAAGCGCACAAAAATGTTGGAGCGAATGAAATCCACTACTATTTTTGAATTATCTGTTCTAGTTGCAATTTCTTCCACCCATTTAGACACGTAGTCCACTGCCAAAAGAATATATTCATAGCCGAAATAGGATGGGAACGGTCCCATGAAATCCATACCCCAAACATCAAAAATCTCAAGAATTAAAATAGGAGTTTGAGACATTTGATCCTTGGTCGTTATGTTACCAACTCGTTGACAACGATCACATGCCTTACAATAAGCATAAAAACCTTTGAAAATTGTGGGCCAATAGAAATTGCTGTCGAATATCTTACGAGATGTCCTCTTAGGTCCAAAGTGTCCACCACAAGCATAAGCATAACAAAAAGAAAGGATGGAACAGAATTCAGATTCAGGTACACACCTTCGAATGATTTGATCTGTACAATGCTTCCAAAGATAAGGTTCATCCCATATGTAGTGGCAAGCATCATGCTTGATCTTGTTCCGTTGTGCTTGTGTGAGATCACTTGGTAACTCCTTTGAAGCAAGGAAGTTTACAACGTCGGCATACCAAGGAATAACTTCTTGCACGGCGAGGAGTTGCTCATCCGAAAATTTTTCTTCTATGGGAAAATTATCTTCATCCCGAATAAGACGACTCAAGTGGTTCGCCACCAAATTCTCAGAACCCTTTTTATCTTTTATCTCCAAATCAAACTCTTGAAGAAGTAGAATCCACTGAATCAGCCGAGGCTTGGCTTCTTTCTTTGGCAATAGATAGCGAAGAGCAGCATGAACTGTATAAACAATCACTTTAGTTCCAATCAAGTATGTATGAAACTTTTCCAAGGCAAAAATGACCGCCAATAGCTCTTTTTCAGTGGTGGAATAATTAAGTTGAGCATCATTAAGAGTGTGAGAAGCATAGTATATAACATGAGGAAGCTTGTCAACTCACTTCCCAAGAATAGCACCCACAGCATAGTCACTTGCATCACACATGAGTTCAAAAGGTAGCTCCCAATTTGGTGGCCGAATTAAAGGAGCTGTAGTCAAAGACTCTTTTAATAAGTTGAAAGCCACTAAACACTTTTCATTAAACTCAAACCTTACATCTTTTTGAAGAAGGTTGCGTAGTGGCGTGGAAATTTTAGAGAAATCCTTGATAAATCTCTTATAGAACCCAGCATGCCCAAGGAATGATCTCACTTCTTTCACACTAGTCGGAGATGGTAGAGAATGAATTAAATCAATCTTTGCCTTATCAACCTCTATTCCCTTGACTGAAATCACATGACCCAAAACTATACCTTGGTTTACCATAAAATGGCATTTTTTCCCAATTAAGCACAAGGTTAGTTTCAATACACCGCTGGAGTATCAAAGTGAGATTATGAAGGTAGCAATCAAATGAGTCACCATAAACACTAAAATCGTCCATAAAAATCTCAATGACATTATCAATATATTTTGAAAAAATGCTCATCATACATCGCTGAAAAGTGGCAGGAGCATTACATAATGCAAACGGCATACGTCGAAAAGCGAATGTACCAAAAGGGCATGTGAAGGTTTTCTTCTCTTGATCTTCAGGAGCAATAACAATCTGATTATATCCTGAATAACCATCAAGAAAAAAATAATAACGATGACCTGCTAACCTCTCAAGCATCTGATCAATAAAAGGTAATGGAAAGTGATCTTTACGAGTTGCCGCATTCAACTTTCGGTAGTCTATACAAACTCGCCACCCGGTTTGCATTATTTTTGGTTCCAGCTCATTTTCATCGTTCTTTACCACTGTGATTCCAGACTTCCTTGGCACTACCTAAACTGGACTCACCCATCTACTGTCTGAAATTGGATAAATAATACCCGCACTAAGGAGCTTCAGTATCTCCTTTTTTACAACCTCCATCATAGGTGGATTTAATCTCTGTTGTGCCTCACGTGTTGGTTTAGACCCTTCTTCAAGTAAAATTTGGTGCATGCACATAGAAGGGTTAATCCCCTTAATATCAGCAATAGACCAACCAATGGTTGTTTTATATTCTTGGAGTACTCTCATTAATTTTTCTTCTTGAACTTGGTTAAGATCTCTTGCAATTATAACCGAAAGTGTCTCGTTCTTCCCCAAGTAAACATATTTGAGATGCTCCAGAAGTGGCTTCAATTCAAGTGTAGGAGCTTCAACAATTGATGGCTGCAATTTCTCATTAGAAATCGGTAAATCCAGAAATGCACCTTCTTAAAAGTCTTGACAAAACCATTATTGAGTGTGGTTATGACATCCATGATCTCATGAGAAAAATCTTCATCGGTCAACACAAGATGCTCTCTTAACGCAACCTCCAAACAATCTTCATTATCCAAATCTAAACATCGCTGAGAAAGGATATCTAACACATCAAGAGAGTAAACAGCATGTACATCACTTGGATACCTTATAGCCTCAAAAATATTAAATCGAATTATCTCCCCATCAAATTCCATGGTCAATGTACCGTCATGCACATCAATCTTAGTTCTTGCAGTTTTCATGAATGGTCTCCCTAAAAAAATTAGAGTGGAGCATGGAATAGATTCATCTTCCATATTAAGAACATAAAAATCAGCCGGAAACACCAATTCATTCACTTGAACTAAAACTTCTTCTATTACACCCCTGGGATAAGCATTCGACCTATGAGTAAGTTGAATAATCACCCCTGTTTCTTCAAGTGGACCGAGACTCAATGAATCATAAATGGAGAATGGCATGACATTTATAGAGGCTCCCAAATCCAACATACAATGCTCAATTCTTTTATTACCAGTAGTGCAAGGGATAATAAAAGTACTAGGATCCTTACACTTTGGTGGAAGTTTCTTTTGAAGAACTGCAGAAAAATTCTCCCCCACACTTACTATTTCATTACCCCTCAACTTACGCTATTAGTGCACAACTCTTTCAAAGACTTGGCATAGCGCGGCACTTTTTTAATAGCGTCAAGAAGAAGAATAACCACTTCTACCTTTCGGAATGTATCAAGAATTTCCTTGTCAACCTCTTCCTTTTTAGTCTTCTTCAATCTGCTTAGGAAATGAGGTGGGGGCACAAAAGTAGGCTTATGGGTTGGTTGTCTTTGGAGGCACATCTTCATTAACTGAGCAATCAACTTGTGGCTTGGATGACAATTTACTGGGCATTGGAGGACTAGGTGGATCATACTTCTCGCTTCACAAAGTTACTGCACTAGCATTCTCCTTGGGATTCATCTCAGGTTGTGAAGGAAATTTTTTAGACAGATGAGCTTCCAACCTGTTATATGATGCTACTAATTGTCCCACCTAATTCTCCAAAATTTTGATGGAAGCTTGGGTGGTTTGCTAAAACTAAAGAGTATTTGTAGCAATTGCATTGATTAAATTCGTAGTAGAGGGTTTGGCACTTGGTGGTGGAGCAGCTTGCGGTGCTTGCGATGGTCTAGGTACAAAATTATGTTGAGACCACTGTTGCAAAGTGAAACCAGGTGGTCTCGCAGATGTAGACTGTGGAGCAACTTGTTGTTGATTCCCATAACAAAGATTTGGATGATCATGCCAGCCAAGATTATAAGTTTGTGAAAAGGGTTCATAGTACATCTGACTTAATTGACTAGGGAAATTTCCTACAGCATTAACACCCTCAGTTTCTCCCTCAAATATAGTAGGGCAAGTATCAGTAGCATGCCCCACAACTTGACAGATTCCACATGGCCGCACCTGTTGGCCCAAAGATGGTTTTTGTACCACTGCAGTTAATTGGGCCAATTGTTAACCAAGCTGATTAGCATTAGAGGTGCTCACTTCATTAGCTGATTTGGGTGGTGGAGTAGGATCTTAGCGAATTCCAAACTATTGTGAGTTAGAAGCCATATTAGAAATCAAGCTTCTGGCTGCAGCAGGAGTCTTATCAACTAGTGCACCCCCACTTGCTGCATCAATCATACTCCTATCCAATGATTGTAATCCTTCATAAAAGTACTGAATGAGGAGTTGTTCACTTATCTGATGATGAGGGCAACTAGCACACTGTTGGGTTTTATGCCCTTAATAAAACCATATTTCTTATGTAACACGTTATTATTATCAATAAAAGAAGTAGAAATCGTTTTGTTTATTCATTTTCATTGTTCGCTTATTTTATTACATGTTTATTCAATTAATACAAACATTCATAAAATCCTGAGCATATGGATACTTACAATTATAGTGACTAGGTCACAATGGATTATAGTTGTAATTATATGTTCAAAATAACGAGTCCTAGATTAGATCAGTGCATTGGATTTTCACTGATTAGGAAATCTACGATATGATCTACTTACAAATTAGGAGTGTGATGCCTTGTCCAAGGCATTGACCAAGTAGATATGATCAGATGTATTTGGTTACATCGGACTAGGACCGATATTGATTATTGATTGATAAATAAGTATCGTTGTTATCGAATCTAATCAATATCACAGCGTTGACCATAGGTTAAGTCGATCTTAATTCTGAGTGATAATATTCTGCTAATTATATTATTTAAATCTTTTGACTTGTTCGTTACCAGCTTACCCTACGGTCTAGCCTATACTTACATCTTGGAGATTTAGTAATGTAATTGAGTGGGAGTATTATTCATAGATATGAAATCTATAACTTCTATATGAGAAGTGAAAAGATTATTTCCTTAATTGCTTTGTTCAAAAGGTTAAATGATTGAGATCTCATTTCTATGATTAAGTTCACGGAAATATCATTTATAAGGAACTTAGTGGGAGTTAAGGATAAAATACTGATAAGGGGTAAAACGGTAATTTTCACCCAACTTGTTAGTAAGTCGTCGATAGAGGATTGACTAACTGTAATGGTTATAGCAATGGATAACGTATTTATGGTTTGGAAAATACGTTCTATGAATTCAAGAATTCAATTCCAAGTCTATAGTGGAGTCACGAGGAATTAATAAGGTAGTGAAATTATTCGTAAATAAATTCACGGTAACTTATTGGAGCTTGATTTCATGGATCCATGGTCCCCGCATCACCTTTGAGTAAATCATCCAGAATGTCTCAATTAATTGATTTAATTATCAATTAGGATTTTTTAAAGTTGACTAGGTCAATTTTGGAAAATTTATAGAGATATGAGATTTAGAGAATAAAAGAGAATCTTTAGGTAAATTTATTAATGTTGATAAATAGGTGTCAATATAAATAAATAAAAATTAAATCAAGTTTCAAATTATAATTAGTTAATTTGAATAAGGATTTAGTTAATTAATTAAAATAAATAAATAAATAAAAGGTTTTGAATTTAGGCCCAATTGGGATTTAAATTCAAAATAAAAGTATTGGGCCCAAGTCCGTTTGTGGGAGCCCAAGGCTTTTATCTTTTTGTTTATTATTTTAATTAATTCAAATTTTAAATTTAAATAAAGCCCATTAAGTTGTCTATATAAGGAATATGATATCTAGGGTTTTCAAAAGTGAGTCTCAGTTGATTCATTGGGTAAGTGAAAACCTAGACACTCTAATCCTTTCTTAGCCACTATCTCTTCTTCTTTTCTAGATCTCTATCTCATGTGTTGAGAACCAGCCCACACTAGTTCTAGGTTGATCAAAGGCTTGGTGAGGAAGTCTGTGTTGCTGATCTAGTTCAATCTCTTGATAATACTCTGCTACAGAAAGGAATCAAGAGTTAGAGAGATTGAAGGAAGGAGTTATTCCAGTTCCGCTGCGTATTCGTAAGTTTCTACATCATTGTGTTTATGTTAATCTACGAATCTAATATTCATATGTATGTCATGTTATTCTATGTTTCTATTATGTGTTTGGAAAAATAATAGGAAGCATGCATCTAGATTTAAATTCCAAGATCCTACACACACAACCGCTTAAAATCTCTCCCAATATTCATACAAAGACTCTCCTGTATATTGCCTTATACCACAGATCTCTTTCCTGATGCTTCCAACTTTAGATGCTGGAAAATATCGCTCCAGGAACATAGTTTTCATACCATTCCAAGTTTCAACAATACCACGTGGAAGGTAGTACAACCACTCCTTAGCTGCATCCTTTAGGGAGAAAGGAAAAGCTCGTAGCTTAATTTGTTCTTTAGTCACTGCAGCAGGTTTCATACTAGAACATACAATATGAAACTCCTTCAAATGTTCATTCGGGTCCTCACCGAGCAGGCCATGGAAAGAAGGCAATAAGTGGATGAGGCCCGACTTCAACTCAAAGTTAACATCCAAAGGTGGATAATGGATGCAAAGCGGTTGTTGGTCAAGATCTGGTGCTGCAAACTCTTTCAATGTCCAGCAGCTCCTCAGTTAGAGTAGCTTTTTGCTCAAGCAGTTCTTCTTTCTTCTTAGACAGCTCCATTTTCTCTGCAAGCAACTCTCCATTCTATTTAGTAAGCTCGTTGTTTTTAGCTTCGAGTGCTTTCTTAGCCTCGACGAGCCTGGTATCGAAATTCCTGCCCCGAGACACCAACGCCCCAGCACGGCACCAGCCAGCGATTATGGTCAGTAGTCCCTGAAGTCAGATAGAAAAAGATAAAGTAAAGGCAGGGAATCGAAAATAAATGTTACATCATCAGGAGTTGACTTACGCTAACTATCTCGTTCAGTCCTCTATTGAGAACTTGATCAGCCTCCATAGAGGTAGTTTCAGTAATAGCGGCCTGACTACATTTATGCTTGGAGAGCTTGTATATTCTCTCCCTGGCAGAGCTGACCACGATACTGGGCAGGGAGCCTTCGGGCGGAGTGCGCAAGGTTTGGCTGCTAGGGGCCTTAGGAGAAGGCTGCTGGTCGACGGGTGTTGCAGGATTGGAGGTTTGCTCGACCGAAGGAGTTGAGGCTGGCTGCTCGAGTGGCGATGGAGGTGGTGAGTTTTCCTTCGAAGGGGCGGTGGCCGGAGGGTCGTCAGTTCTAGCCTTCTTTGAGGAAAATTTACTGCTCTCCCCCCGACCCCTCTTGCTGTTCTTCTTCTGGCCAAAAGAGGCGGCAGCAACCCTGTAGTGCTCGAACACATCCTCAGAGTCCATATCTGCACGAAGGAAACAACGCGAGCAGTAAGACAAGATGGTCACACAGGGCCAAAAAATGAAAGTGAAGAGATTACAAGTAAAGTACCCACGCTACAACTATTGGTCGCTACATTATTTACTGAACTACTTACTGTCTGGAAGAAATCTAAATTTAAGATTGGAGCATTCTTAAAGTTGCCATCCCAGTCGAATAGATGACAGGGAATCGGAAAATTGTTTAAAAGCGAAATTACTATACCGTTGTCATCCGACGAGTCGTCAGAGAGTTCGGCAAGCTCGGCGGCCTTCTGCTTTCCCTTTCCTTTGGGAGCTGAGGGCCTCTCTGCTTGAGGAGTGCTAGCAGGTTCCCTGATTGTGACCCTAGTTGGTCTCCTCTGCGGAGGATACACCTGAGGTTGCTGCTCGGGTTCCCCTTCGGCGCGAGCAGTCCCTGTCGAAGGCCTGGATGCATGGCATCTCAAAGAGTTTAAAAGATGAAGAAATTTACCTGGATGAAGGTTGGAGATTCTGAAACGGGACGACTTTGGGCTTGCAAACAAAGAACCCTTAAGCAAAGTGACGGGAGACCTTCAAAGTTCTAAGCTCTGGGATGGAGTTCTTGAGAGTTCTTGGCAGGAAATGGAGAGTAAAAGGTTAAAAGGTGAATGAGAGGGTTACTTATAGAAACCGAGGTGTGACAAAAAGGAGTAATCATGAGTTCCTTTTTTCGAAGCATGGGGGAGTGTAACAGCCGTCGGGCTGGTTTCTAGGAAACTGAAAAGGCTTGATTAGACGTGATTAGGTCACGGTTTTAAAAAATGCACGAGGGCTCTGACAGATTTCGTGGGGCATATGAAAGGTTGTTTTCCTAAGTTTACTTATTGCTGGTCGCAATAAATAAACTTGGGGGGCAAATGTTATCCAAAGAGCAGGCGTGGATGACGTGGCAAACATTTTTAACACATGGTTGACACCTGGCAGAGGTCATGTTTGACCATCGACTAGGGAGATTCCCCTGGCATAACATTTGGATTTTATATACGACCAGCTTGGTCATATACTCCGTATATTTTGAGAAGATCTTGTGCAATTATAATCATATCTGAGATTATCTCCCATAATTCCTGAGTATCCGATTATTTAGGAAAGAATATATGTAACAAATTTATGTAATCCTCCTTGAGCCTATAAATAGAGAAGAAATAGCTCAAGGAAATGACTTTTTGGCTAATTCTGAGTTTATGCTTTACAAGAGAATTATAGCTATTATCTTTCGATTGTATTATTCATCCCTCTAAGGCTTGTGAAACTCGAAGAACCCTAGTTCTTTGATCACTCCTTTGAGAATCAATATCAATAATAGCTTAAGTGGACGTAGGTCATTAATTACCAATTCGTGGGGCCGAACCACTATAATTTGTTGTGTCGTTTACTATTCTTTCTATTAGATCTGTTTCAATACCTTCTATCACATCAAGCATTTAACTCCATGTCAGTTGACCAAAACAAGGGTCAACAATCATAAATTATAATTTTTTTAATAACTTATGTAATTTCTCCATTATTAAAGCAAGAGAAGTGTAAGTTTGTGTCGAAACAAAGGAGAGACAGGAAAGTGATATATTCCCCTATTATCTCATGTAAACCATATATTTGATTTCTTAAATAAAATTAATATTAATTTATTTTGGTAATTAAACAAAATTATCCGAATTGATACTCTAATTTTCTATATTACTTAAATCAATTATTTGGATTTGCAAAAGTAATCAACAAAAGTCGGCCTTCTTGAATGGAGTACTCGAAGAAAAGTGTATAATGAGAAACTATCAAAATACAAAAGTCAAAAGAATTGAGACACTATTAATTAGTGTTTGATTATAAACCTCAATATTTAATACTCATTCGAAAATCTTAGAGGCACAAATGCACACATATTTTTTTAAGAAAATTGTTAAGGAGTATCATTAGTGTCCAACACAATAAAAATGTGGCATATCACTATTGGTGCAATCCAATATTAAGTCCTACATTTTTAAATGTAATAAGTATATAAATTTAATAAGTATATAAGTTATCGTTAATCAACCACGTGTCATCTCATTTGGTTTGGTGTTGAGCACTTTAAAGTTCCAAACAACACCACTTTTTTTTTAAATAAAGTATAACACAAACATGTATATTTTATTTATATATATGTATTAAAAGAAAAAAGAAGATAAGAACAAGAAACATTGAGAATAATTAAGTTTAAACTAAAGAAGAGCCATTTGTTGAAGGTTGATGGGGTAACAGTCATTAGGTGGACCTAAATAAGCGCGCCAAGCGAAAACAGCATTAGCAGCCTCAGTTGGATGGAATGCATCCCAAAACAAGTAGTCATTGCGATTAGCGCATGGCATTGCCAATGGCAGACAAGTAATTTGTCCCTGGTTCCTCCCTAATCCACAGCAAGCCGTATCTATCACCTTGAACCCTGTAAAAAATGATCACTTAACATTTAGCACATATATAGTATAGGCACAACACAAGAATACTAGCTAGTTCCCTGATGCTGCTCAACCCACAACAAATACAAACTTAAACATATATAGGTATACACACGCACCATAGGAGGCAGGGTCGTTGAGGATGTCACCGAAAACAGCATAAGTATTGGCATAGAGGAAGGTGGCGCCCTGGTATCTGGCATTTAACTGGTCCACTAGTGACTTTAGACCTTCGTTGTAGCTACCAAGCATCTCATTAACCGAGTCTACGCACCTTCCTCTCGGTGCTCGGCCACTGGCTCTCTGATTGGGGATGCACCCCAATGGTCCTAAGCCCGCCAGCATTAACTTGCGCAGCCCGACGCTGTGGAGCGCCACGATCTGTCGGGCAAAGCGATTGAGCAAGAGGTTGGCATAGTCGCGGGGATTGTAGGAGCTGTAGAGGCTTCCAGGCAGCAAGTAATTGTTGATGTAGTCATTGCTTCCCACCACAACAATGGCTATGGACTTGGCCAAATACTGTGTTAGGTTCGTTGCGCTCATCATTCCTCTCAACTCGTTTAAACTAATCTCAAAGTTCACAACCTGCTGGCTAAGCCCGTATCGTTGTCCCTGCCACACACCCCACCCCACCCCACAAATATACATATAATTAGGCCATCACATCATTGTTCATATGTATAATACACCTACGTTAAGTTAACACAATTAATTAAATCCTTAATTTACTAGCTATAAACTCTATAAATAGATAATATATATACTGTCATTATGTAGGAAAACATAACATGATCAAATTATGGTAAACATATATATATATATATATATATATCCCTAGATACATATTACAGCCATTATTTGTTACTTTAAGGATTTAAATCCATGTACATGTATGGAGCCATTATTATTAATATATGTCTACGTAAAATACAGCATATTATGCGTATATTGTATTAATTTATCTATAATTACCAAATTTTGGCCTGTTTCATCCAAGATGCCACCGGCTGCCGATGCATAATTAACTCCTCCAAGTATTCTGCTTCCCACCGTAGTTGGATTTGCAAACGCCGGTACATAAGGAAGACCAAGAAGAGCTCCTATATCAATATAAATATATATATATGAACTTTAATAAACTTCATGATATATAGAAAAAAATAATAATAATAATAATAATAACAATAATGACCAAGCATATCGGCAACAGTTCTGCCATTGGTGAATCTGCCAGTAGCGCCTCCACTGAAATCGCATCCATAAGGATAATAATTAGATCTGGCCATAGAGCTAAGGAAGTTGTTGTTGCCGTCGTCAACTAAGGAGTCCCCAAAAACAAACATCGCAGGAACATGTGGTGACTCCACTAGTGTGTCTGACGAAACAACCGCCGCCATTAATATGCCATGAACACCCACCAACCATAACCACCACCACCGATGTCCTTCCTCCAACATTTTCTTTATCACTTGTAGACTATGTTTTTGTCTCTATGAATATATATATATATATATATATATAATAAGGTGGTAATAATTAAGTAATTTAATTTATGTTACGACACTTAATTTGTAACGGCTGAAGTATATCAATGAACCCATAAAATGTTGCTTTTTCAGCTGATTTCAGGGATAAAAGTTCCCTTTTTGACGTCGGTTATTAACATTTTCCCTCTTTTTTTCTTCTTAGGGTTTGTTAGTTCTTGATAATCATGATTGTATCTCTATGCTATTATGCATGTTAGCAAATGACATCATGTACTTTATATGCTTCTTCAACGTGAATTTTGATCTATAACTTTTTTTTAATGGAGTATGCTATACGTGTCATATTGACATGTTAATTTTATTATCTTTTTAATATTTTTAATTAGAGTGTTTCTACAAGGAAGTTTAAGATGCCCCATATGAATTGCTAACGGCACCTGTAAACCCTATATTTTTATATATTAAAATATTATCTTTTTTAGTGTGGGCCCACTCCTTTTTTTATTCAAACTATTTTTTTCTTCTTTTCTTCCCTCCCCGGATTCTTTTTCTTTCTTCTTCTTCTTTAATTTTTGTTTTCTTTCATTTTCTCTTTGCAACAACCCACAACACGGTACCAGGCAGCCACTACTAGAGTTGTCGTCGCCGCCACGTGCCGAATATGGAGCATTAGTGGTCGGCGACGACCGCATCTCCAAAAACTCAAGGTCATCGGAGTTAAGACGCACACAAATGGAGGTGTCAAAGTTTCGTTGTCAAAACTTTGACTGTGTTTTCCAGCCAACTCAAACCACCATCCTGCGAGTGGGTGGCACCATTGGAACAGCGTGAATAGAGAAACATTGCCCACTAAGTCATTCTGGTCAACTTGTCGTTTTTCTCCAGAGAGATTTTGGGTATCTCCGCCACTTGTCGGCAACTCTCCAGCAAGTCTAAGCACATTTTGGACCGATGGTTGGCATGAACGTGATCTACTCACCGATGTGGTCAATTTGATATATGCCATGTCTACCTTCGTCGAAGTTTCCGATACACCGCTCATTGCCGGCACTATTCGCGGCTCGGGTGAGTTTCAAAACTTAAAATTTTAAATATAGTCATATTATATATCGTTGGACACAATTTTGAATAAGGAATGCAATGATGATAATATGTTGCTCATTTCATGCACGTAGGAAAAGCGTGATATTAAAATTGGACTAAATCACTTTAGGATCATCGTTCAGCTTAGGAAGGTCGCTTTGGACTCGAATTGACAATTCTAATGAGGTAGGGACTCAACTGGACTATTGGACTTATTCTGCTCGTATTGAATTGCATCTAACATATTCCAATTTTGATATTTATAAAATGTTTGAAAAATTGAAAACTTAATCTGCATGTTTTTTATCTATTCTCAGGGCACTGAGTGTCAAATATATTTTGTTCACTTATTTATTCAAGTTATAATTTTTGGGTTTTATTCAAATACAGTCGTTATGCTACCCAATTTTCTAAAATATAAAGGGAATATGTTTATTGATTTTCATGTTTACATACATTTGGTTATACTGATGAGAGTCATAGTGATCATAATTTGTGCATGTTGTTGTTTGACGACCTAGTCTCTGTGTCATCATAGGTAGATCAGGTGTCCACTCACATATAGGTGTAAAGACCTAACATTTGTCTACATAAAGTGTTCTGAACCTCCCTCTTGTGGTGGTTATGATCAGGTTCGGCAACCCGGTTTAGGATGTCGGTTTTTCTATGGTGGGTGACGGGAACTAGGGATCTAGTAGACAGTGTGATGTGCACGTGTAGCTATGCTCTTGTGATTATTTGTGGTTTCTCTCTATTTTGATTTATACATGATGATGTATGTTTTTTTTCAAAACTAATCATACAGTGGTTATATTAAACTTTTGGGTCCTATAATATTAGTTGATTTCCTACTGGGTTTCATAAGCTCACCCCTTATATCTCTCTCATTCCAGGAACTCAATGATGCGAATATGGAAGGTGAATTATTGATGGAGCCAATGTGTTTAGCCTAGTTCTATTTGGTCATATTCCTATCTTTTGAACATTACTACAAAAAATGTGACTTTTGCCGGCGTAATTGCGTCGGCAAAAGTCATGTTTTGCGTCGGCAAAAGTTATCTGGTCTTTCCCGACGCGCTTTTGCGTCGGCACAAAGTGTCAACGTACATCCGTCGACAATGAGACTTTTTCCGACACAAAACGCACTGTGCCAGAAATTGTATCTTTTGGTGATGAAAAAATGCGCCAGGAAAAATAAGGATGCGCCGCCAAAAAATTTTGTCGCGGGGCTGTGGAAAACATTTTTAGTGGCGCAAAATTGCACCAGCAAAGATGTTTCTTTTAGTGGCACAATATTGCGTCGGCAAAAGATGTTGCTTTACTGGTGTGTTTTTGCGCTGGCAAAGGTAGATATCTGTAGTGGCACATTTTTGCGCCAGTAAAGGTTGAGACTTTTACTGACGTAATTTTGCGTCGGTAAAAGTATTTTTTAAATAAATTTTTTTGATAATATTACTAATTTTATTTTCAATATATTAATATTAATTAATAATTTTTTATTTTAATATATTAATAATTATTTAATTTTTTAGTAATATTATTTAATTAGATATAAAATAAAAATTAAGATTTTATAAATAAATAAAAATATTATAACTATTAATGTTTATTGTCTCTACCAAACATGAAAATATAAAAGTAGTTTAGTAAATTAAATCTCTAATTAATTAAACTTTAAATAAATAAATAAATAAGTTCTACGAATGTGTACTGCCCTCCTCATCATCCCCGCCCCTGTGAGCATCATCGTCCTCGTTCGGATCCTCTTTTGGTAAGTCAACAATAAAACCAAGAACCAATACACCAACCTGCTTCAACAAAGCACTGAGCAGTACATCTTGACGCCGTTGACGAATCTCAATTTTAGTCATATACTTCTTTAGGTTCTTATTTTCCAGCATAATGTCCTGAGTTTGCTGCAAAATGGTGTCCACTTCAAGTGGCAATTGCCCGGACATTTGAGAAGTTGATGAAGATATTTCCCTCTTTGCGCCAATTGCTCCCAACCTAGGCAACCCTCCAAACCCTTTCTTATAACGCAAGCGGGGCCCAAGGACATCCGTGACAATATCCATATCAGGCGGGAACTGACCGTCGACATTATCGCCAACACAAGAAGCAGCAGATGATACAGGGGTCGTACTCTGCGATGCTCGACGCTCAGTCATCTCAGTCTGCACAATAAAAAGAACATATCTCGAATTCCAATATAACATTATTTGAAAACCTAACTTAGAAATTTTTAATATAACTACATATAAAATATAACTTTTTTATCTATCTGCCAACATCCTATCATTAATGACTGCAGACCAGTGATTGAAAAAGAATGTAATTAATTTTGTTCCTGTATCAGGGAGCAAGTGGGCTAAAGTTAATTTGGTCATGAAAATCCATATCTAAATCACAATCATGAAGATATTGTTGTTATATATAGTAAGAGCAGTCAAATCCATTAATGGGGAATTTACGTCTCTAGTTATATACATCAACAATATTTGCATGTTTGTGATTTAGATATGGATTTTCATGAACAAACTAACTTAGCCCACAAGCTCCCTGATACGGGGACAACATTAGTTACGTTCTTTTTTTTATCTTACTCCACAATCATTAATAATAAAAATATCGGCACATAGATTATAAAGATTTAATTGTTAAAAATTTAATTAATAATTAATAAATAATTACTAATTGACACCAACCAATTAATAATTAATATTTATTAAATATTTACTAAACTTTTTTTAAGTTAAATGATCATAAATTAGTTAAGGTTAGGCAACTTACATGTTTTGTCGTCGCTTCATCGCTAGTCCACTTATCCTTCTTCTTGTGGAGGTGCTCGAATGTGTCGATCATGCTCGGAAGCTGGCCAGTAGACGGGTCCATCTAAAAAAGCAAATTATTTAAACATTGTTACCTTTATAATATTTTCGTAAATGTAAAGATATAGGTTATTATAATTTACATGATCATAAACATGGGCAACGATGGATTTGGAACCGTGTCCTCTTGGTATGGTCATTTTTTCTCGAGCTTCTTTATTTCTCTTCGATATACGTTTCAAACAGAAAATAATACTCATTAATCTAGATTGTAATTTTATAATTAAACATTAATGTAAAAACTAAGGCACACCTGCTGAGAATCAGAAGCCCAAAAATTGCATAGAATTTCCCAATCAAAAGAAGTTATCAACCCAAAAGGTTTCGACTTCGCTCTTTCGTTGTCCACCTCTCCTCCAACCTGTACCCATTGTTTCTTCATCGTTTGGCGCCAATCACTCAGATGCTTTTACATTTTTCTTATCATGGCATCATTAATTACTGGATTGTCTTGTGGATAAATGATTTTTTCCTAAAATCACAATTAAATTTGGAATTTGTCAAAATATTATGAAGATAGACAAAATCTTTAATAGTGAGTTATGAAAGATTTAAAAAATGCTTATAGATAACCTATGCCGAATAACTTGGATATTAGCTGACGTTACTTGTTCCCAAGCTAGTGTAGTTGGGGGTATGGTGTCACGCATATAACGATCCATGGAATTGTTGAACCACTTGTCGTATGTTTGAATAGTTTTTTCCAATTTGTGCATCAAACTCTACTTTCAGATGGCTAAATTTTTTGGTGGCCAGCTCTTCTCGATATTGGCACTGTAATAAGCTCCCCTGCCCCTCTTGGAGCCACCAGCGGTGTCATTACTTGGTTCGGTCATTCTACATTAAAATATTCATTAATTAACTAATTGAAATTATGTGTTTCTATTGTTTTTGTTATAAAATTAACATTTTAGTACTTATGGTCTTTCCAAACCTGTCCTATTCCGACCTAGTGGATCCCTTGGAGATAGTAAGTAGTCAGGTAGTTCTCCACATTTTTTCAAAATGTTTCTCAAACATCTTGAAAAAATGAGGAGCAGTACATGAATCCATTGGCTATCCCCCAAGGCATCCGCTAGGTGCATGTCTATTGTTTTTTGTTATAAAATTAACATTTTATTACTTATGGTCTTTCCCAACCTACCCCATTCCGACCTAGTGGATCCCTTGGAGATAGTAAGCAGTCGTGTACTTCTCCTCATTTTTTCAAAATATTTCTCAAAAATCTTGAAAAAATAAGGAGCAGTACATGAATACATTGGCTATCCCAAGGCATCCACTAGGTGCATGTCTATTACTTTTTTTTATATATATAAAATTAACATTTATTACTTATTGTCTTTCCCTACCTACCGTATTCTGACCTAGTGAATCCTTTGGAGATAGTAAGCAATCATGTACTAATTCTCATTTTTTTCAAGATATTTCATCAAATATCTTGAAAAAATGAGTACCAGTACATGAATACATTGACTATCCCCAAGGCATCCACTAGGTGCATGTGTACATATATATGATACTATCATTAATTAATGATAATAAAAAAGTTTCATTGAATTAAATAAAAAGTTACATATATTTGTTCAAATTACATATCACTATCCTCATCATCACTAACTACAACATCATTACGAACACCACCATCACTATCACTATCGACTAGAACATTGTTGTCATCCTCATCATCTTCATACTCGGCCAACGTGTCGTCTTCAAATTCAACTTCATCATCGACAACAAATTCATCTGAACCTTCGCCAACCAAATCATCGACGTTGTACACTTCAGTGGGATTGACATCAACCCGATCATCCTGAAGATTATCAAAAATTGGAAGTTCTACCCACAACTGAAATGAAGAAGAATTAACTTCTTGAAATATTGGTATATCATTTGTGGTCTCAATATCATCAACATCGGAATTTGAGAAATCTCATACATTCCTCGGAATGTATTCATTAACGAGCCTCCAATCATCCCCATTTTTCACATCTCAAAGATAATACACCAACTTTGCTTGAGATGCGAGAACGAAAGGATCATCTTTATAACATTCTTCCTTCACATGTATGTTCGTAAAATTGGATTCCACTTTAATTCTACTTGTATTGAACCATCTACACTTGAATAGGAGAACATTGTAACCCATCAAATAGGACAATTCAATTACTTCTTTCAGAACTCCATAGTAGTTCACTCCTTCCTCACTTGGCACCATTACACCGCAATTTTGTGTTTTAAGCTTCATATCAAGACCATGAATCACAAATTTGACACCATTCACTATCATCCCTGGATAAGAGAACACGGTGTTGCTTGATTTATTTACGAAAGCATATAATTCATTATTAACTTCAGTAGGTGTTGACTCATGCAAACCGTTCACCTATCAACATTAACATTGAAAGTTAGTTTTGGATTGATTAAGTGGGGTCTCATATAGACATCAATATCTTTTCCAGGTGAAGAAGGACTTGGAATTAGAATAGACAACATTAATGACTATGGTTTCATGCACTTCCACGGTGGCAAGTTGTATGGGACAAGTATCACAGGCCACATGCTGTAAGAGTTGCT
The DNA here is from genome assembly GCF_963169125.1 of Humulus lupulus. Classification (NCBI taxonomy): domain Eukaryota; kingdom Viridiplantae; phylum Streptophyta; class Magnoliopsida; order Rosales; family Cannabaceae; genus Humulus; species Humulus lupulus. Next base: position 40,072,352 of record NC_084797.1, on the reverse strand, counting down.
CATGTTCCCAAAAGGATTGAAACCATCTGTAGCCAACCCAAGCCTAACATTTCGAGGTTCGGCTGCGAAAGATGGGTACAACTCATCAAGGTACTTCCACGCCTTACTGTCAGTGGGGTGCCTCATCACACCATCTTCCTTTGGCCTTTTAGAATAGTCCCATCTCATATCCTCTGTAGTATATCTCAAACTGTACAACCTTTTCAATCTCGGCGTCAATGAAAAGTATCGCATGACCTTATGAGCCACTTTCTTCCCATTCCCACGATTATCTTGCCAGCGGCATTCACCACAAACCGGACAGAATTCCAAATTCGCATTCTCCTTCCAAAATGATGCACAGTCATGCTTGCAAGCATCAATGGATTCATATCCCAATCCAATACTCCACAACTTTGCCTTTGCCTCATAGTTAGACTTAGGTAAAATTGTTCCGTCAGGCATAGCGTTGACTAACAATTCCAGCAAACCATCAAAGTAATGATTGTTGCACTTGTTAATAACTTTCAGATGCATCAGCTTCACCAAGAAGTTCACCGCGGAATACTTTCTGTAACCCGGGTACATTTCACTTGACATCTCCTTAAATAAATTGTCATACTTGTCGCGATGTTGAACATCATCTTGGGGAGGATCATTATTGTTTCTAGCGGGATCGTCATCTTCAGCATAAACAACCTCCAGGATATCCGCTATCTCATCTCTATCCTGATCTCGTATCACATCTGGTGGCGGCGACAACGCCTCTCCATGGTAATACCACACTTTGTAGGACTGTATGATGCCATTGTTGAATAAATGCATCGAAATTGCATTTATAGGCTGGAACTTAACATTCCCACATTTCCTGCACGGACAACGAACCAAACCCCGATCGTTGACCATATTTTTAGCGATCTCGAAGAACTCCTTAACACCATTTCTATACTCCAAAGACCAATGATTCCTCGCACTCATCCAGCTTCTGTCGCTCGCCATCTTCAAACGAAATAATTCAGAAAATATTAATAATTGTCTTAAAATGAGGGAAATGATAGTCAAAATATTTCATGACTGTTTGTCTCCCTAATTATCACTAAGTGATAATAATATCATATCTCTGGCAAAAATAATTATTTATATTTACCAAAGAAAATATAGCTAATTATTAATTATTACAATTTTTTAAATCATTTACTTATTTATTACTTTTATTTTAAAATTAATTTCATTATACATTAATTTCATTTTGTAATTTTTTATTAAATTCTTCAATTTGTATTTGATTATTTACTTAATCAATAACAATTTTATTATATTTATATTTTATTAAATCATTTATATTTGTAACTTTTTTCAATTACAAAACATCTAATATTAATGTTAAAATTAATTGTTAATTATTATGATTGGTAATTTTATTTTATTTAAATTATAGTAAAAAATTAATTTTTAGATGTATTTTTAATTATACTTAAACTTTTATTTAATTAATTATTAAACTTTTATTAATTTTACTAACCCTAACAGAATTTGGACAACATAACGACTATATTTCAAGTTATCCCAAGAATTTTAAAACCTACAAATTAAACACATATATAACCAGAATATTCCTAGATCATACAAAATATATATATACATTAACAAATACATCAATTTACATATATACAAATATTTAACCACAAAAAACATATACCAAAACTGATTTTTTTTATTAATACAAAAAAAATTATTAAATACATATTTACAAACATATCATATTTAATATAAAACAATTTAAAAATATAAACATACATTATTAATTTGATTTTTTTTTAAGTTCATACATTAACTAAAATACATATATCACAAAATACAATATAATAAATATTAACAAGAAAAAATAAACAAATACATATAAAGCATTAAAATAAAAAAAATACATATTCAAGTCTGCTTTTTTAATTTTATAAAAAAAATTAATAAATACTAAAAACATATATTATAAAAATAACTCTAAAATAGTTGTTATTAAGATAAACAAATACATATAAAGCATTAAAATAAAAATTAATGTTAACGGCTATATTTTTTGTAATTAATGTTAATTTTCCTAAGACTAACAAAATTTGGGCAGCATAACGACTATATTTTAAACTATCCCAAAATTTTATAAAACCTGCAAACTACACACAAAAATATACATAATATTCCTAGAGCAATATACAGAATATTCCGAGAACATGCACAACATAAACCAAGATTAATAACATATATCAAATCTTTTTATATTAGTAACATCAAAACAATTTATTTAGTAAATATTTCTAAAAAAAAAATAATCTTTAATATAAAAAAAATAAAGTATAATACAAATATACAATATAATATAATAATGTAATCTATTTTTTTAATATACATATAAAGCATTAAAATTAAAAAAAAATACATACTCAAATCTTTTTTTCAATTTTTTAATAAATACTAAAAACATACATTATAAAAATAACATAAAAATAGTAAATAAAATATATATTTTACAATGGGTCGGCAGTAGCTCAGGGTCGGCAGCGGCTCAGGGTTGGCAGTGGCTTTGGGTCGGAAAAGCTGGGAGACTCCACAGAAACAAAAAAAAAATATCAAAAAACATTCAATACATAACAAAAACTAAAAAAAAATACAAAGTTAAACTCAACTTACCTTAGGCAGAGAAGAGATTGGGTGGCCTTGGACATTCGGGGCGGGTCAGGGGTGGGTCGGCCTTGGATAGTCGGGGTGGCTGATGAAGGCTCGGGGTGGGTGGCGATGGAAGCTTGGGGGTGGTGGTGGGGAAGAAGAGAAGAGATTGGGGGTGGCGTTGAAGGGAGGGTCGAGGTGGAGGGTCGGGTGGTGGTGGTGGTGGTGGTGGTGGCATTGAAGGGAGTTTGAAGAAGAGAAAATTGAAAGATTGCAAAAATGGAGAAGAAGGCTCGGCAGCTGAGGGTATATCGTTATGACTTTGGCCGGCGTGTTTCGTTGCACCGGCAAAAGTCAATCAGAAAACCCTAATCCAAAACGGTACCATTTAAATAAGTAAGCCTTTTGCCGACGTAGTTTAGACTTTTTCCAGCTCAACGAAATGCGCCGGTAAAATTCTGGCCACCAACCTTCTTTAAAACATGTATCGACATTAATATAACACGTTTGACTTTTGCCAGCGCGTTAGGTGAAATGCGTCGGCAAAAGTACCTACTAAATGATTCTCCAATTTTCATAAATCTTTGCCGGCGCAAATGAACGCCGGCAAAAGACCTAGTTTTTGTCGGCGCGTTTCACTAATTGCGTCGGTAAAGGTTTCTTTTACCGACGCAATTTCAAATTGCGCCGGCAAAGACCTTCTTTCTTGTAGTGATATATGTATTTGATTTGGAACCTTATAGTCTATATCTCTAAATTAGCTATCAAAAAGTTAGGAATGAGGAATGATGTATACTGATTATTATTTTGGTGTTTTATGGCTTATTAAATGTAACAGTTTGGTGACTACATAACATTGGGAATATTACTATTCTATATATAATGATAGATGATCATGTTTTTACCACTAATATTTTTATATATGACTATAGGAGTTAATCAATTGTTCTTTTTACTTATATTATTGTACTATTTGGAATAAACTAAAGGATCATTTACAATGGTTATTTTCCAACAAGGGTCAAAGTTTGACATTTGACCACTCAAGTTATGGATATTACAAATTTTTCATAGCATAAGGCCCAAGTCGTGATAGAAAAATGGTATCAGAGCCCCAGGTTCAAATACCTCGGAGTGTGTCACCAAATAGATTAAATTTATTTTTAAAGTAAAGTATTTTGATATATAAAGGCATATGTATGTAGAAAGCATTCATTCCTCACTAACTATCTAGCTTTTAATTATCATACCTAAGAGAATGGCTTCGAGAGGAAGGGCAATAAGAAGAAGGCATGCAACTATAGACCCTGAGGTTGAGGTTCCTCTTCAGCCAGCTGCATTCCCAATGAATGCCATTCTTGAGGCTTTAAGAGCCCTTCCTGCCCAAGAGATGGATCCAGCTGCTCGACAAAGTCATCACTTCCAGATCTTCCACCGGATTCAAATGTCTGAGTTTGAGGGTGGACAAGACCCTATGATGGTTGAAATATGGTTGAGGCAAATTAATAAAAATTTTAACACCTTGGGAACACCTGAAGAGTATCAAATGACTTTTGTTGTTCCAAGTTGGAGGGTAGTGCAGCAGATTGGTGGGAAACTTTGAGTAGGACCATCGAGATTGGAGGGATGACTTAGGGAGACTTTGAAAGGGTCTTCAGGGAGCAATATTTAACTCATCTCATTGGAGGAATTTAATTGGGTCATTTGATAGCTTAAGACAGGGAGATATGACAATAAATGAATTTTACCTGAAATTTGTAGAGTTATCTTCATATGCTTATGTTGGTACAGTCAATCAACATCTTTAGATTGAGCAGTTCTTGCGTCGCTTAAATCCTTTGATACTTGTCCACTTGCCCCTATGACCTTTTGCAATTTGAATGAGTGTGTGACAGCAGCCTTACAGACTGAGGCTCGTCAGGAAGGAATTGAGATAAATAATCTGGCCCGAAAAAGAGGAAATGATAGAAAAATGAACAAGAAGAACCGAGGGCGATGGTTATCCCAAGGACAACAACTTAGTGGGGGTAGCAATAGTAGCGATTCTTCAGGAAAGACTTGAATTGGGTCGTAAGGGTGTTTCAGTTGTGGCCAACAAGGTCATAAGAAGAAAGATTGCCCACAACGACAACATAGGTTCCAACCATCAAATGGAGGACCCATAGGGAGTTATGATGGGTCTACTCCTTTCACAGGACAACCTAGGAGTAACCAGTCTCAGTCTTCATCCTATGGTTTCACACCCCGCACCAGTGCAACAATCCCAATATCAACATCAGTTCAGGCCCCAAGGTTTAGGGTTCAACTAGTTGTATGCACAGAGTTTCCAAACTCCTATTTCTACTGGGAGTCAGATAGAGTTCAACCAGGGAGGAGGTTATAGTGTCAGCAAAAGCCATCCTGGTCAAGGAAAAAGAAAATCCTATGGTCAAGCCTATGCTCTTGGTGGTGCTAATGTGCAAGGAGGAACAAGCCAAGGAGTTATGGGTGGTATGGTTCTTATCTCACACTCTTGAGCTCATGTATTATTTGATACCGGTGCATCACACTCTTTTATATCATTAATGTTTGCTAGCATGTTGGGTTTGAGTTGGGAAACTTTTAGTCCTACATTGCAGTTAAGTATACCTATGGGAGCATATGGTAAGGTATCAATCATCTGTAAATCAGTTTGTATTGTGTTTGAAGGGCATAAGTTGTTAGGAAACCTAATAGTTGTTGACGGTGAGAACTCGTCAACGATATAAGGTCAGAAAACTCAAGTTATATTGCAAAAGATGGCTAGGAATAAGATGGAAAGAACTTGAAAGAACAAAAAATACAGAGCTATAATAGAGCAAAGATCATATATTCCTTAATTGTCTGTCCATACAATGAATTTTCCAACCCCTTTGCTAGAGGGGTGAAGGTCTATTTATATTGGGGCTCTAATGGCTCCTGATACATCGTGGTCCCAGGAGATAAGATTGTACATAGGTACATTGTCAGGGTTGTGGCACAGGTCACAGTGGAGCAGAAGGTGGTGATGTCGGCCTGGTACATAGCCAGAGGTATACAGGTAGTGCCTCCACTCTTTGTACAAATCTGTACCACCATTACTTGTACGATGCAGATGTCAAGGTCACTCCTCTGTCTTCCTGATGGTTGTACATTTGGCTCTCGTATACGTACAGGTACCTTGTACCTGATGGTTATTCTCACATCTCCAAGACATGTATTTGCTCAAGTATATTCCATATTTTACTAAGTGTAGGCAAGCTTGTGAGTTAACAAGAATGATATACTCAGTTCTCTATATCACTATTGGTTTGACACCAAATAGTCTTTGGGTCTCTCTCATTGCTCCTCGTACGCCCCTTCAAGAGGTCTTAGACTCCATACGGGTACGCAAGGCACTGGCATCACGGCATGGAGGCACCTAGGCGAGACGAAGTGCTGGCGCACAGTACGGGTACGCGACGCCTCGGCACGACTGGGCGAGGTGTGGTGCATCTCGCTGCGCAAGGCTGGGAAAGGTGTGGTGCGCCTTGTTGCGCGAAGCTGGGCGAGGGCTGGATCTAACCACGCGCGAGCCCTTGCTCTGCACGCATGAGGCCCCTCCGAGGTGCGAGACACCCTTCTAGGGGCGAGGCTCATCCGAGGCGTGAGACACCCTGGTGGTGCGAAGCCTTTGGCGCGAGACGCAAGTGCGATCGTGGCATACGGCTCAAGTGCCCATGACACCTCTCGGCGTCAAGGCAGGTAGAGCCTCGCTATGCGAGGCTCCCTTTGCATGGATGTAAGTGTACGTCTCGGGTGCATTTGACAACCCTTATGCATGTGTGTGCATCTCGACTCTCGAGTATATCAACCTCGCGTAGGCAGGTCAGACCTCGCTATCCGAGGGCCTTGTGCATCCGTCCTCTTGAAACTCTTAGTTTGACCCTTTAGCTTAGCAAGGTCAAACTTCATGGCTCATAATGAGAATTTTCCCTTGGGAAAATTTCCCATATTCACACTTGCCCCCGAGTCTATAAGTACACTTTTAAGTGTTCTTATAGACTCTTTTTTTTTTATATCCTCTTGTTTGATATGGATGGCAAGTTGTGGGTGGCTCAACCTTGGTGCGCTATCCTATGTTGCTTCAAGAAACACAAAGTGGATTTAGATGGTGTGTTTCTTTATAGTGTTCAAAGAAACACAAAAACCTTCTAACTTTTGTGATGATTCAAGTGTGTCCCTAAGATTGAATAAGGGCCAACCATTTCCAAGCGCAGATCCCAAGGTTTCCAATGCTTCTGATCTCCACCATTCATGCAGATTTGATCCAATGGCTAGGAAGCCTTGACTTTCCTTATAAATACCCCATGGCTTGAACCTACTTCTCCACACCAAGACTTGATTAGCCTAGTGGTATTCCCTCTTAAGCCACTTCCAAGAGCTCCAAGGCTCTATCCTCCACAGAAGCATTCATGAGGTAAATTTCTCTTCTTTTCATTTATTCTTCCTCTTTTGTTTTTTTTATTTCTCTTTATATCAGGTTTGCATTGTAGTGGCGCTAGGCATTCTCTTGTTGCTAAGGACCCGCCCTTGCTTGTTGCTCGACCGACCTTACGCCCCCACAAGTTTGTCCTCGCACACCAGTGGATTCATACATACACCTTCAGGTATACCTCTTTCCTCCAATGATACGCATGTTTCCCTTATCTATTACATGGGGGTAGGGTCATTGGCTGTAATGCACTTATTCTTTAGAGGTTGTCATTCTCTTTTCTTATGGCCCTTCAAGTACATACGCATAGGCCATTTTCTTATACCACTCATACTCATGTTGTAGATATAGGGTTATCCTTACGCACATACGTTCTCGAGTCTTAGCTGGCCTATGGCGTCTAGGCGATGTTCTGAAGGTTCTTCTAATGTTGAATTCATTGAGTTGTCATCCTCCGACTCTGAGACTAACGTTCGTAGGCCCTCTAATCATGGGGGTGTGTGAATGTTCTACCTACAGAGATTTTCCTACCTCAAGCAAAAGGCGCACGGCCTGGAGAAGGAAGTAGAATCTATTACTAGTGATGAGGGTTTAGGCTTCTCCCCATGGCATGCGACATACGTTTCCCAGCTACATTCATCCCTTCAGGATTATCTTTCTAAAATCACATGCCTAGAGGAAAACTTGCCCCCTAGCCTTTTTCTTTCTGTGGTGACGAGACTTCCAGTCGTAGGGATCCCCTCCCTGAGAGTGACGACTGTGAATCGGTTGAACCTGAGTTTCTTTCTATGATCCCACCCACGCTTCCTCCCCTGCCCCCGGTCTTATTCCCTAGGGTCAAGCAGAGTGCTGGTAGATATAAGACGCTTGGGGGGTCTTCCAAGAGCTTGAGAAAGTCTATAGCTCACAAATTTCTTGCCTCTGTCCAGGTACCCAAGATGCCGATGAGAACCTCCGACACTTCCGAAGACGTGGGCAGGTCTACCCTTACCAGCATTAAACTTGCCACCATGCTAAAGGCTCATCAGCTATCATCAGTTCTTAATTTCGTCATCCCAAAGCGCGATGAACGCGCATCTGAACTGCCCAAAGGGTTCGTGGCCTTCAGCGACTCCATCATAAAATCTGGGGGGGCTCTGCCGCTTCACCCTTTCTTCATCAAAGTACGTAACTATTTCGAACTGGCGCCTCTACAACTGTCCCCCAACTCTTGGGTGATGCTTAGCAGCTTATACGTGTTGTACCAACAGGTGCACTCCAGAGGGCCTTCCATGAATGAGGTTCATTACCTCTTCACTCTTATGGCGAATTCATATGCCCTCGGGTTCTATCAGCTTCAGAAAGACGTGGCCCATAAAGAGTATCCCCACGTGGAAGGCTCCATTTCAAACAGGGGCTCGTGGAAAATAGACTACTTCTTCACTTGCAGCGGGTTCACCCAACACACTCGCTTCAACGCTCCAAGCAAGACAATTCTCACCTTGAGTTCATACATGAGAGGTTTTTCTTTTTACTCTACTTTTCTTTTATGGTTTATCTAACTGCGGTTATTTCTTTTCTCTTGATGGTAGGTCTCGTAGGGGTTGTTGGCTCTACCTTGAAATCTTCAGCTCGTGATCGAGTGATGAAGATCCTGGACTTGCCGGCTAAATGCAAACAAGCCTGTGCCCTTTTTACAGAGAGTAACCTTCACTTGTACAAGCTACTGACCCTGGACCAAGCCATCTCTCTATGCTTCTTCTCATCTGAATCCGCAGGTCTGTGGCTATACAACCATGATGAAGGTAATTAAGACGAGGCAGATGATACGGACTATGTCTACCCATCGGGTGATCATATGGACACTGAGGAGGCGGTGGAGTCTGAGAACTACTCGTGTCTGCACTATTTGGCCGGCAGGGCTAGGGATGTGGCCAACGATGGACATACCGACGGTGTTACCTCTCGGGTGCCACCATCGATGCCTGGCGAAGAGTTTTCCTTCAACGCCTATGTCCCCCGCCCTTCTGTGCCTAAAAGGAATTTTGTTATTCCTTCTTTTTTTGGGGCTCCTCTACCCTCGGGGGGGGGGGGGGGGGGGGGTGGGGTCTTTGGGCGCCTCTTTATTTAAAGAGATGACTCCGAGCTCTTCGGCCCCTCGCACCTATGCGGATGGATCAGGACCTTCTCGGTCCCCTTCCCTGTCAAAACACGCCTTGGCTGGTGCACACATCTCCCAGTCAAGCTTATGCTTCTGCTTTTGAAGACCATCCTCTGGCAAGCCAGTATAGGGAAGCCATGAGCCATCATCTGGGAAACTTTCCCAAAGGCGAGTGGGGATCCATCCTTGCATGACGTTCCCGACGCTGAGCTGGAAGATGCTTATATGCGAGCTTCCTTGCAGGTATTTGTCGAGACACTCGATTTATTCATTTTATATATATATATTTTTTTTTTGATATTGCTTGACCCTCAAGGCTTTATTCTATGTTTTTTCCCTTACTTAGGCCTCTATTCTGAGTCATCGACTTATCGCCTCAAACTCTTCATCAATCCAATGGTTACAATGTGAGCTCGAGGAGGCACTGGGGAATCTCTCGATGGTCGAGGCGGCAAAGGATGTCTTGTCGAGTCAACTGACCGAGGCGATTTGTGTAATGCCCCAAAATCCGTAATGCGATTTAATGGCTGGATTAGTAGGCCGGGAGTCCCATAACTGTTTAATTATGCCATTAAATTATAATATGCATGTTTATGTGAATTATATTATAATATGATGTTAAATTCATGCATGTGGGTCCACATTTGATTATTAGGGTGTTTTGGTAATTTGGCCCGTTGATGGCATATTTGTGTATTTTGGTGCATATTGTGAGCTATGGATGAGATCCCATTATTATGGAGATATATTCGAGTTATTCAGCATGAGACGGTCTTATATTGTGAATTAGTTGTTTTGTCATGATGGGGTCATTTATTGGGATATTGAGTAATGTGAGTGATTATTTGATGATAAATTGGGAGTTATTGAGATCAGGAGGAAATTCTGGGAGTTTTGACTATAATGTCCCCGTGGGGTGTTTTTGGGACCCCGAGTACTAGGTTTTATTTGAGGTTACTTAAGCTTGAAGTAGCTTGTCAGATAGAACCGTACATTAGAAAATACTTTCTCTCTTCCTGTTAGTTCCTTTTACCGTTCGAGGCAATTTCGAAGAAATCTCGAGTTCTAGGAGTCGGAATCAAGCGAGGATTGAGGCATAGCGATCCTAGGAAAGATTAGAAACTTCTTGACCAAAGGATTTGATGAGAAACAACCCAATCAAAGGTAATCTAAGTTTTAAGTTTTGAGATTTTAGAGTTTCTAAGCTTCGATTTGGATTTTGTAAATCGTTGAGTTTTTTATTCGTTTGAGCCTCGGGATTTGATGATTTTGGATCATTGGGAAGTTTGGGAACTTTTATTTTTGGATTTGGAAGTGTTTAGGTGTGTTTTTGGAAGGTTTGGGATAAATAAAATCGGGTTCATGGCTGGTTTTGGGTGGGGGGTCGTGGCCCTGTTCTTGGGCGTCGCGGCCCAAGCTCGAAGAAGCAACTGGAGGCTTTTGGCCTGTGCTGGGTGCCGCGGCACTGGGTAGTGGGTGTCGCGGTCCTTGCTCCTGGTATGGCTGGGGGTCGCAGCTCAAGGTGGTAGGATCGCGACTCAGGTAGGGTTTTGAGGCCGTTTGAGTGTTTTGACCTCGGGAACTTGGTTTTAGGCCTCAGGATTGTTCCTACTACCCGGATTAGTGGGGATTGATTTCCCGGAGGCTAGATCTTGGTTTGGGAACCTTTGTTATTCATTTTATTGATGGTGTCCCGTATTTGGTTATGACTAGGTGACCACTAAAGGGCTAAAAGTCAGATCGTTCTCAAGGGTCATTCTTTTATTCATTCTCGCTCGAATCAGAGGTAAGAAAATTGAACCCTGTGTATATGACATGCATGATTGTTGTTGAGGCATGTTGGTTGAAAAATGTGGACATTGATTGTATATTAAATGCTTAGCAGAGCTTTCTTACTTGTGTATGGCAGTGATTAGTCAGGGACGACACTGGTCGCATATTACTGACCTGAGAGTCAGAAACGGCATAAGTGTCCTGAACGCAGGGCTGATTAAAAGATTAGATCTAATCGATATCAGCATTGAATGACTCTAGGGGCATTAATGCTGGACAAGCTCTAAGGTCGATGAAACTTATAAGCACTTGACTAGTCTAAGATTAGTTACTCATTGCCAAGGCCTAAGGCTTAGGTGACTGCTTGTCACGTGGCTAGGGAGCGGAATCCCACGGTTATGACTCTATGGTCATGAGGTAGGTTATGTTGGTGACTAGTCATCAAGCACCTATCCTGTTTAAGCTGGTGAAAGGATCACTTATTTATAAAGCCCAGGTGACCCTATCGTCACATGGCTAGAGTGAACGGAACCCACCTTAGTGACTTTTGCGACTGTCACTCATCTGTTTTGGACTGAAAGTCCTGAATGATTATTACGATCATTGTTGATATTATATTCATGCTATATTGTGTTTTCTTGCTGGGCTTTGGCTCATGGGTGCTATGTTGTGCAGGTAAAGGGAAAGAAAAGCTCACCCAGCCTTGAGTGGAGAGCTTAGGTGGTGCTGTGTACATATGCGGCCGCTTAACCACCATATCCAAGGAGTTCTTAGAGGAACTAGGGGGTTTACCCTATTTTTGCCGCTTAGGTCGACAGGTTGTAAATTTAAACAGTAATGACCATTTTGAGTTATAAATAACTTGTAAATGTTTTTGATGGGCCCATGAACAGTTTTATGTTCTAAATAAAACATATCTTTTCCTTTTGATTGGTTTTCCACCTTAGCCTATTAATAATACCTAGAAGCACGTTTTTAACCAAAGAACTCGGGTAACGAGTTAAATTTCTGGTTCACCGTAACAGTTCTGGGGTAACCAGGGTGTAACAGTTCACCTGAGGGACATTGCTTTAACCCAGCCTGCATCGACTTCTCACTCCAACACCAAATTGGAAGCTACCATCCATTCTTTAAATGAGAGGATTACTGTGCTCAAGGCTGAGCATGTGAATGCCAAGAACGGCATAGTTGAGCATACACTGCATGCCGTATGAAGGACCAACCTTGCCTTTGACCTGTCTCCCTTTGGAGATTATGCAGTTGAGAAAATCTCTGAGTGGAAGGGTCGGGATGGAAACTTGTAGATCCCTTTGCATTCGGCTTGTATATGTTGTTGCCATGTAATCCCTCATATTATTTCCCCTTTCTCATTTTTTTTTTGTTTATCAAACTCAAGGGGCTTTGGTAAGTCCCTCTTATTATTGTTATTTGTGGATAACATATCTCTTCCTTTATCTGATGATGATAATCTTTTTGGTGCACCTTGATTATACTTGTAAGGACATGTTAACCCATTGGGTTCTCGGGGTCCTTTTATACTCTTTGCGCGCGCTTGTTACTTTTTGCGAGAAGCGTCCTTCTTGTCATTATGTATAGTATTATTTCCTCAAGGGTCTCTTTTAGTACCCTTTTTGGCTAGCCGGCTTAGTGGCCATTCTAGACTTATTGGGAGATTCCTTCCTTATGGCCTCATCCCCAGCGAGGGTGTCAGCCTTTGGTTGGAGGTCATCTTTGCCTCTCTTTTTTTCTTTTAAACTATTCCCTTGATATTCATAAGGGTGGCTAATCCTTTTGAATATAAGAGATAGGAGTTTTCTCTTTTTTTTTCTTTGCTTATACACGTGCCTCCTGTCCTACCCTCCCAAGTGCTTGGTGAAAGTTATTCCAGCAGGCACTTTGGTGGATGCTCGCATAGAGAAGAAAAATAACATGTGAAATTGCGAACAGTTTCATTTATAGTAGGCAGGTTACAATGACATATATGGAATGGTTACATCTACTTGGGAGGTTATCTGGATAGCCTCTTTGATTCTTATCTACTAAGTTAACATAACATGCAACAACCTAAACATGGATATTCTTTGCATCAGATGTGGAAGTCTTACTGGTAGTATTTCTTGAGGTGTTCCGCATTCCATGCTCGAGTTATGATGGTGTTATCCATGCGCGCCAGTTTATAGGTGTTTGGTGGTATGCATTAAGTGACTTGGTAGGGTCCTTCCCGGTTCTCCCCTAGTATCCCCGCCCCCGGGTCTCGCGTGTTGGGGAGTACTTTTCTTAGTACCAAGTCTCCTTCCCTGAACATTCTCTCTCGCACCCTCGAGCTTTAGTACCTTGTTGCTTGCTGCTAGTATACCGCCACTCTCATTTGCGTCATTTCCCTTCTTTCTTCTAACATGTCTAAGCTTTCGGCCATTGCTGCATGGTTGGCCTGGTCCTCGTATGCTTGTATCCTGAAGGAGTTAACCTTCATCTCAAACAGGAGAACAGCCTCACATCCGTATGCTAAGAAGAATAGATCAGCTGGTGGATGTGACGGTCGGGCACGAGTTACTCAGCTTCATGGACGCCTACTTTGGATACAACCAGATACCTATGAACCCAGCTGGCGAAGAGCATACGTCATTCATAACAGATAAATGACTCTACTACTATAGAGTGATGCCTTTCGGATTGAAGAACGCAGGTGCCATTTATCAAAGATTGGTGAACAAAATGTTCGCCAACCAGATAGGAAGGAACATGGAAGTATACATTGATGATATGTTGGTGAAGACCAAAGACGCCGCAGAACTCAACAGGGACCTAGGTGAGATGTTCGACACACTCAGGAGGTACCGAATAAAGCTGAATCCACTAAAGTGCACTTTCAGTGTCTCCTCGGGAAAGTTCTTGGGTTTTATGGTCAACTCCAGAGGCATCGAAGCTAATCCTGATAAGATAAGGGCCTTAATATAAATGCCCACCCAAGAATAAGGAGGTGCAATGTCTAACGGGACGAGTGGCAGCCCTTAACAGATTCATTTCAAGGTCTATAGACAAGTACCTCCCCTTCTTCAACATCCTAAAAGGGAGCAAAAAGTTCGCTTGGGATGGAGAATATGAGGATGCTTTTACCAAGTTGAAGGAACACTTAGGGAAGCCACTGTTGCTGGCTAAACCTGAAAAGGGTGAAAGACTATACTTATACTTAGCAGTATCCGAGCATGCCATAAGTGCTGCCCTGGTTAGGGGAGAGAAGAGGCATCAACAACCCGTGTACTACATCAGCAAGCGGTTGGTAGATGCGGAGAACCGATACCCGGAGATAGAGAAGTTAGCATACGCATTAGTCATGGCCTCAAGTAAGTTAAGGCCCTACTTCCATGCCCATGTGATCGAGGTACTCACTGATATTCCATTAAGACAGGTCTTGCATAAACCTGACACCTCAGGGAGACTGATGAAATGGTTGATTAAGTTGAGTCAATTGGATATCACTTATACCCCAAGGACCTCCATCAATGGGAAAATGCTTGCGGACTTCATAGTAGAGTTCACCTATCGACTGAATGAAGGAGGAGATGAAGGAGAGGGACAGTCGGTTGGAGAAGGAGAGCAAACGAATTATGAGGGATGGAGCCTGCATGTGGATGGAGCATCCAACGAAGGAGGAGTTGGAGCACGTATCGTGATGACAGGACCCGGAGGACACAGAATGTACTATGCGATACGGTTTGGGTTCGAAGCCTCGAACAATGACGCAGAATATGAAGCGCTCCTAGCTGGGTTGCGGTTGGCCCAGGGGCTAAAGGTAACACATTTACACATTTTTAGTGACTCACAGTAGGTGGTGTTCCAGGTGAAGGACGAGTATCAAGCGAGGGGTCCTAAGATGGCTGCATACTTGGAAAGGGTAAGAGGCTATCTGGGGCGGTTGGTGGGGTATAACATAGAGAAAATCCCAAGAGAGAGGAATACCCATGTCGATGCCCTCGCAAAGGTGGCTTCCACTAAAGATGGGGATATCCTTGAATCAGTGCCTGTGGAATACTTACCAAGGCCAAGCATCATTGATTCAGACGTTCTTATGATCAGCGTCCCAAAGGAGTCGTGGGCTAACCCAATTGTAAGCTACCTAAAGGATGGAGTTTTGCCAACAGACAAGAGGGAGGCTTGGAGGCTAGTGTATAAGGCTACCCGAAACACCTTAGTAGACGGGACCTTGTATAAGAGAGGGTTTTCCGTGCCGCTCTTGCGATGTGTTGGTGAGGAGGAGGTGATGAAAGTGCTATATGAAATACATAAGGGCGAGTGTGGCAACCATGCGAGTGGACCATCCACAGCTTGGAAAGCCATGGGGCAAGGGTACTACTGGCCCTCCATGGAGAGGGATGCAAAGGACTTTGCGAGAAAATGTGACAAATTCCAGAGACACGCAAACTACTCCTGGAAACCCTCGAATGAGTTAACTATCCTGACGAGCCCTTGGCCTTTTGTGATTTGGGGGATAGACCTGGTTGGCGCCCTTCCCGCAGGTAGAGGTGGAGCAAAGTACGTAGTCGTAGATTACTTCACCAAGTGGGTTGAAGCAGAACCTCTAGTAAAAATAACAGCCAAGCATATCACCACATTTGTCAACAAATTCATTGTCTGCAGATATGGAATGCCCTACCAAATTATTTCTGACAACGACACCCAGTTTGAGGGGGAAAAGTTTGAGGAGTACTGCAGGGAAAGAGGAATAAGGAGAAGCTTCTCAGCTATTGTACATCCACAGGCCAATGGGCAGGTGGAGGCCATTAACAAAGTCCTTAAGAAGAACTTAAAAATAAAGCTAGAGAAGATGAAAGGAGCCTAGGTTGAGGAGCTACCTAATGTGCTTTGGGCCTACAGGACCACCTCCATGTACTACCATCGCCATTGGTTCACACGGTTTCACAGGCGTGCGAATGGAGGTGTTATAGCATTCCCTTGCTTCTCTTTGTTCTCCTTTCATACTCGCTATTCCACCGGGATTTGGGAACTTGACGGCTAGGTGATATATTGAAGTTATCGCTTTCAATTCTCTTAGGGATGGTCTCCCCAATACCGCATTGAAAGCTAAAACACAGTCTACCACGACGAAGTTTGCCATGACTGTGGTCTGTCTGGGTTGTTCTCCCATGGTGAGTGCCAATTTGATCACCCCTAAGGGTTGTATTGAGTCCCCCGTGAATCCATATGAGGAGGATTGGCAAGGTTTCAAGTGTTTGATGCCCAAACCCATCTTCTCCAAGGCGAGACGATACAAGATATCCACGGAACTTCCGTTGTCTATGAGTACCTGATGCACCCCGCATGTTAGCCAATTGAACCGTCAACACCAGAGGATCATTGTGGGAAAATTGCAGTCTCGTGCATCCTCCTCCGTGAAAGTGATTGAATCATTTTCTCCCTTAAAGCTTTTCAGGGGTCGTTGCTCCATACTCATGACACACGGTGGTAGACTCCGTCTGGCTTCTCTAGCATACCTATCTCGACCCTTCCTGGACTCTCCTCCAAACCCCAGACCTTCGAAGATCGTTCTCACTTCTCCTTGTATCTCTGAGGCTCTTTCTCGGGCCTGAGGTATCTCCGGCTCGTTCTCCGATTTCTGATTTTCCCTTCTGACATATCGGCCTAGGTGCCCCCTTCGTATGAGCTCTTCGATTTCTTCCTTCAAATGGGTGCATTCTGTCGTGGTATGGTCGATGTCCTTGTGGTACTGACAGTATTTGCTAGGGTCCCTCTTGGACTGATCTTTTCTCATCGGTGGAGGCCTCTTAAAGGGAACTCGACCTTCATTCATGAGATAGATATGTTCTCTGGTGTCCGTCAGGTTTGTATAGAAGGTGTAAGCTACTTTCCTGGGGTCACCCCCGCGTTTGGGCCTTCTCTGGTGGTCATCTCTCGACCCCTCGTATGCCCTCTTCTTTTTTGTCCCATTCGATCCTTCGTGGGTTGAGGGCTTAACATGGGATTCATTTTTTCCCGCCTTTAAGTTCTCATGGCCATCCTCGACACGAATGTAATTTTGTGCCCTTTCGTAGAATTCATCTAAGTTGGCGACTTCCCTTTTGAGCATGTTATCCCAAATATTGCTACGTGGGCGCACTCCAGCCATGATTGCCATCTTGAGTTCCCCCCTAGTCAGGCTTCCCACCTTGGTCGCCTCCATGTTGAACCTATGAATATAGCTCTTTAAACTTTCTCCTTCACCTTGCTTTATGTTAGCGAGACTGGTGCCCGGCATGGTGTAATCCCATACGGCATGATGTTGTTGGAAAAACTCGTCGGAAAATTGCTGCCATGACCTAATGGTCCCCGACCTCAGCCTCTTAAACCATTTGTAAGCAGGCCCTTTCAGCGTGACAGCGAAACAGTGACACCTCGCTCTGTTATTGATCCCTCTCAGCTTCATTAAGTCATTGAAGGCACCCAAGTGGTACTTGGGGTCTGAGGTACCCTCGTATGGGGTCACATGGGGTTCTTTAAAGTTGGTCGGGAGTCGCTCCAACTAGATTTCTCAGGTGAAAGGTTACTCGTAGTCGAATTCTTCATCGTTAATGTGCCCCCCTGACGCCGTGACAATCTTGCTCCGAAGGCTCCTCATCTCGGTGTCTAGCTCTTGTCGCCTCTTATGTAAGGAGTCCCTTATCTCAGTGGGATTACCCTTTCTCTTTTCTCTGTCCTTCGGAGGGGCCACAAGGGGCGTCGTCCTCACTCCTGACCTCTTCCCATTGAGATTTTCTCTTAGGTCAAGCATCACTTCCTTAGAGGTGACTTCGGCCTCATTCCTAAGACCATCGTTGTTCCTCCGTCTTTGCTCTCGGGGATATTTCGCTGGTCTAGGTCCCTCATGGTATTTTGTCTGGGGGGTGTTGCTGGTGGAGAGTCAGGTTCTCCCATCATCCATTGGGACAGCGGTTTCCCCTCTTTCTCGCTCTTTCTCCTTGTGCTTCGGAATGGGTAGGCTCGACTTTCCTTGCAGAAGGTCGTTTAAGACCTCCTGCATGTTCTCTAGCGTGGCTTCTAACTTTTGGTTTTTCTTGTGCAACTCGCAAATTTCATCCACATAGAAGCGAGCCTTCGAGTTGGAACTCACCGAATGCACATGGGGACTTTTTCCTGGCCTCCGCGTCAAGGGACCCGGGTCTCGGTGACCGGAGTGGGGTGCCATCGGGGGTCAGGGACATGGAGGACCTGGTGGTTCTGGGTGACCTCCATCGAGTCGGATAGCTGGGGACGACACTTCCTTCTCCTCCATTGGTGGAGGACGTTCCTCCAGCATGTCCCTCGGCTTAGGTGGAGGGGGTTCCTTCAGGGAGGCCCTCAGTTGCTCTCCATCCAAGCAAACCTCAACATCTTGTAGCTGATGTAGGTGTTTCGAACGCCTTGGCATTTCTCCCTTTCTGAATGTGATAAAAGAACGTTGGCTTAACACTCGTTCTTCCCACAGACGGCGCCAAACTGTTGATGGTGAGAACTCATCAACGATATAAGGTTAGAAAACTCAAGTTATATTGCGAAAGATAGCTAGGAATAAGATGGAAAGAACTTGAAAGAACATAAAATACAGAGCTACAATGGAGCAAAGATCATATATTCCTTAATTGTTTGTCCATACAATGAATTTTCCAACCCCTTTGCTGGAGGGGTGAAGGTCTATTTATATTGGGGCTCTAATGGCTCCTGATACATCGTGGTCCCAGGGAATAAGATTGTACATAGGTACATTGTCAGAGTTGTGGCACAGGTCACAGTGGAGCAGAAGGTGGTGGTGTGGGCCTGGTACATAGCCAGAGGTATACAGGTAGTGCCTCCACTCTTTGTACAAATCCATACCACCATTACTTGTATGATGCAGATGTCAAGGTCACACCTCTGTCTTCCTGATGGTCATACATCCTGCTCCCATATACGTACAGGTACCTTGTACCTGATGGTTATTCTCACATCTCCAAGACATGTATTTGCTCAAGGATATTCCATATTCTACTAAGTGTAGGCAACTTTGTGAGTTAACAAGAATGATATATTCAGTTCTCTATATCACTATTGGCTTGACACCAAATAGTATTTGGGTCTCTCTCATTGCTCCTTGTACGCCCTTTCAAGATGTCTTAGACTTCATACGGGTACGCGAGGCGTTGGCATCACGGCATGGAGGCACCTAGGTGAGACGAAGTGCTGGCGCGCAGCACGAGTACGCGATGCCTCGGCACAGCTGGGCGAGGTGTGGTGCGCCTTGCGAGGGCTGGATCTAACCACGCTCGAGCGAGGCCCCTCCGAGGTGCGAAACACCCTTCTAGGCGCAAGGATCATCCGAGGCGTGAGACACGGGTGCAGTCGTGGCATATGGCTCGAGTACCCACGACATCTCTCGGCATCAAGGCAGGTAGAGCCTCGCTATGCGAGGCTCCCTTTGCATGGATGTAAGCGTACGTCTCGGGTGCATTTGACAGCCCTTATGCATGTGCATGCATCTCGACTCTCGAGTATATCAACCTCGTATAGGCACGTCGGACCTTCCTATGCAAGGGCCTTGTGCATCTGTCCCCCTACAACGCTTAGTTTGACCCTTTAGCTTAGCAAGGCCAAACTTCATGGCTCATAATGAGAATTTTCCCTTAGGAAAATTTCCCGTATTCACAATAATGTTACCTATGAGACAATTTGATGTGATTCTTGGCATGGATTGATTCTCTAAGTACCAAGCCATTGTAGATTGCTCACGCAAAAGGGTGACTCTTTTAACTCCAAGTGAAGATTTCATTGTATATCAAGCGAACATGAATGTAGTAAGGAATAATCTGTTGGGCATAGTGCCCTTAAAGCAATAAAAGTAGTTCATTATTTATGAAATTTATAAAAGAAATATTTTTATATATAATTAATGTTTATTATTATTGAATAATATTTAGATAAATATCATAAAATTCCTAATTCATTAATGTAGCTATAATCTTGTATTGGTACAATAGGATTAAGATTATAGATAATGAATTAAATAGTCCGTAGTTTATATTAAAGTTATAGAATATTTAATTAAACACTGCTAGTGCGGTCCACTAGTATTATGAATACATGTGATCTAGATCTGGATCACTGGTGTAGTAGGACATCTTAGTGGAGGTGCTTTACACAATAAGATTGTATAGGACTGGACCAGATGTGTATTTAACTTTTTATTAAAATATCATTTACTATAAAGAGTTATAATCATATCACTCGGTGATCATATGCAAATCGATATAAATCTGAAGTTATCATGAACTCCTATTTATGTTATTTGGGTCCTTTGATTCACTCATTATGGTCTGTCAGAATGATCAAGCTAAAAACTTTTGTTTTGGGAGCTCATTAACGTAGACGGTTGGGGACATGATTTACAGATATGGAATCCAAGCCTTCTTCATATGAAGATTGAATAATGGTTCCCTTAAGTGTTAATTATGGAACTGAACAGTTTGAGGCCTCTAGTTTATAAAAGATTTGTAAATTAACTATTCGTTGGTGAATTAATGGTATTTAACGATAAAGAGGTAATTAGAGGGGTAAAACGGTAATTTTACCTATCTCTAATTATGAACCAATTATTGGATGATTGAATTGCATGAAGTGATTAAATCAATGGACACTTAATAAAGTACTTAGTAAATATAAGTTTATAACTACAAGAGTGCAATCCCATATTTTTAGTGGAATAATATTGGGATTGATAAATAAGATTATTATATTAAAAAGCTTTAATTAATAATCTAAATTTATTAGAGCTTGGAATTATAGGTCCATAGGTCCCAGATCTACTCTATAAACATTGTACAGAGTAAGAGCATCAATAGAACAAGTATAGGTATATTTGTCAAGAAAATAAATTTTTGGGCAAATACGTAATTATGATATAATTATGGAAAATATATTTATTATTTAATTAATTGTAATTTTCGTAATTATTAATTAATTAAATAAAATAATTAGTTTTGAATTAATTATATCATCTTATTTGAATTAATTTGAAAAAATTAATTTAATATTTAAATTTTAGAAATTTAAATTTCGATAACTGATTTGAAATAAATTTGATATCTTATCTGGGTTGTTAGATTGATTTTGAATCAATTTAAACTCAATTAAATATATTTTGAATATAATAATAGATAAGATCTATTTTAATTAAATTAATTAAAAATTGTTTTTATTAATAAAACCCTAGATGACTAATATAAATATATATATATATATTATTATATTTCTCTCAAGAGAAGACACAAAACGTAATATTCTATCTGATTAAAAGAGAGAGTTTTCTCAGGGAGAAAAAGAAAGAGAGAAAATAAATTGTTTCAACCCTTCTCTTTACCCAAACTTTATTGATCTCATGTGTTGAGAATATCAATGGAATCATAAATTGTCCTATTGAATATCTACGTGCACACACACGTCCTGTTGTGTTGAGATTACGGTCTGGAAGACTTTGGTGTGAGTCTTGCGTGCTTGGATAGGATGATCGTTTATTATACAAGAAGATAGTAAGGACACTTGATAGGCTTCAAGAGGTAAATCTTCTTCTATAAGAATAATATATATAAATCATAGGATCGCATCTATAAAATGGTTTTATATATAGAATTTTAGTAATCTATTGGTGTCATAAATCACATTCTATTGCGCACTCAAAAAAAAAATTTCCAACTAAATCGTATCCTTAAAGCATGTTTAGGTGGGAAAAGAAACTTAGAGTGTTATGGGAGTCTATTTTCAATTAAGGATGAGTCTAGGCCTCTAGACAAGTTTCCTTGGATATCAGTGGTTAGTGGTTTTCCTGATGTGTTTCTTGAGGATTTTCCAGAACTACCACCTGATAGAGAGATCGAGTTTTGCATTAATTTGATTCTCGAGACTCAACCAGTTTCTATTGCACCTTATCGCATGGCACCTGCAGAGTTGGTTGAATTGAAAAAGCAATTGGGTGAGTTGATGAATAAAGATTACATCAAGAATACTATTTACCCATGGGGAGCTCCAGTTTTGTTTGCCAAGAAAGCTAATGGATCCTTGCTGTTATGCATCAATTATAGGAAATTGAATCAGATGACAATTAAGAACAAGTATCCTTTGGCAAGGATAGATGATTTTTTTGATCAACTCAGAGGTTCAAAGTATTTTTCCAAGATTGACTTGAGGTCAGACTATCATCAATTGAGGATTAAGGAGGAGGATATTCCTAAGACTACTTTCAGAACACGTTATGGACACTTTGAGTTTTTGGTGATGTCATTTGGTTGACGAATGCGCCTGAAGTATTTATGAACCTTATGAATAGGATCTTTAGACCCTATTTGGATAGGTTTGTTGTTGTTTTTATTGATGACATTATGGTGTATTCCAAGACACCTGAGGACCATGCAGAGCGCTTAGAAATCGTGTTGCAAACTTTGAGAGATCATCAATTATATGCTAAGAAAGAGAAATATGACTTCTGGATGATCGAGGTTAAATTCTTATGGCATGTAATATCTCTAGAAGGCATTATTGTGGATCCTACAAAGATAGATTCTATCTTGCAGTGGGAAAGACCAAAGAATGTTACTGAGGTCTAAAGTTTTCTTGGGTTAGCAAGTTACTATCGTCGATTTGTGGAGAATTTTTCTCGAATCGCTACACCTTTGACAAAGCTAACAAGAAAGGATTTAAAGTTCATGTGGGATGACAGTTGTGACGAAGCTTTCAGAGAACTCAAGCAAAGATTGACTACGACGCTTGTCCACACTGTGCCTAATGGTGATGAACCATATGTGGTATTCATTGATGCTTCTGGTTTTGGTTTAGGAGGAGTTCTCATGAAAAATGACAAGGTTGTTGCCTATGCTTCACGCCAATTGTAGCCACGTGAGAATAACTACCCCACACATGACTTAGAACTTCCAGTGATTTTTTCCTTGAAAATTTGGAGATGTTACTTATATGGGGAAAAATTTTAATTATGCTCTGATCATAAGAGTTTAAAGTATCTCTTTACTTTGAGACTTGAATTTGAGAAAAAGAAGATGGGTCGAGTACATGGAAGATTATGATTTCACTTTGCAATATCATCCTGGAAAAGCAAACGTGGTAGCTAATGCATTAAGTAGAAAATCTCATAGAACTTTGGCTTATTTAGCTCTTGAGAATTGGAAAAGAACAATCACGGTGGGTGATTTTAATTTTGAGTACTATGAAGGAAAAGAGATTTCTTGTTGTTATCATTGTTTCCTGTCGTGGGCCCGGGACCGCGTTCCGGGCCCACTAACTGCCCAATTGAGGTTGGGCCCATTCCAGACCTATTTTGCAAGGAGCAGGATGGATATCGACAACCCAATTCTGGGCAAGGCCCGGAAGGCGTCTGGGAAGTATTGTCCAGGACGGTCATCCGGGAGACGGTTCAGATGGCTGGGGATAGCAGTCGGGATCGGTATAAACGATCCCGAAGCCTAGTAAATGATCCGGACTCCTGGTTGATGATCCGGGCTTATGGTAAACGGAGAGGGACAGAGGTAAACGGACCATGTCGAGTCCTTAAGGTTGGCAGGATAAAGCATCCATGACCCTGACTCCGCCCTAGGAAGCGTGGGAGTTGTCCCCACGTTTCACCTACGGAAAAGGCCACCTCGGGATTGTAAGCCGCTGGTTCAGACCTGTGCCGCCACTGCTCTGACCAATCTTGTCCCCTGAATCTGTCTCATAATTTGAAATGCCCAGACCAAAAGCTCCAATTTTTCGGATAATAGTTACGGTTTGGGCTGGCCCAATGGGCTCAAGTTAGCATTTTTCTTTGATGTTTTAATTCTTCTATATTGGGCTTCTGATAGAGAATCCAGCAATATTTATACCTTTATTGGGCCCGGGTCAGCCCAGCCCACGCCCTGTGCTCCTGTGAACCTATAAATACATATAACAGAGCACTGGAGAAAAGACTCTGGAGAGCATGCATATTGTTACTCTGCTAAAATTAAAATAAAACTCCATTGTTGTAGACTCTCTAAGTTCTAATACAACTATCTCGTGGACTAAGGCTCGTTAACGCCCCAACCACGTAAAAATCTTGCTTATAACCTCTAAACCTTTTCTCTTAATCTCTCTTATCTTTTATTATTATAGTTTCTGAAAATCTCGGTAAACATTTTGGTGCTTTCATTGAGAGCCTAAGAAAGCTAGTGTTGACATCAAACCTCTATGACAATGGTGAATACAAGACACACTACTTTCGACCCTACGAACCCAGAACATGGCAATGGAGAGCCACTGCCCACCCAACCTCTTCCTCAAAATCCACCCGAGGACACTCCTCATCAGACGTCCCACCCTGACGAGTCACAAGACTACGAAGGTGGAACGGAGTACGAAGAGGAATATTACGAGGAAGAGGAGGGGAATGAGGGGGAATACCGTGACGAAGCTGAGGATCCCGAGATCCCAAGAGTAGACCCCAACCAGGAGGATCTAGAGGTGACTAGACTGAGGCAGCAAGTCCTGGACCAGGAAGCCAGGATTGCTGAGCAAGCGAAGGCATCTCGGCGGATGCAAGAGTCCCTCCAAGCCCTACAGGCATTCATAGCCGCGTAGGGTCCGACGACCAATCTCCCAGCTGGCCAGCCTCTGGGAGCGCAACAGCTTGCTCCGTGGGCCAGAACTGAAGCCCCCGAAGATGTGAGGCCGACCCCTCCCCCGGAGCAGTTTCCTGAGCTAGGCCCAAGAAACCTAAACCGGGAGAAAAAGAAGGTCGGGGAAAAATCCCCCCGTCCCGAGAGCCGGGACCCATCCCCGGCCGCTCCCTAGGAAAGAGAAGGTGCGCCCCATCCCAGGACAGGGCCACCTGACCGATCCGCAAGGGACGCGACCGCGGGATGCTAGGCCTCGGTATGCCCCAAGGCAAGCTGGACGGGAAAGGTCTTTGCACCCCAGTGCTTCGGTGAACAAAAATCACCGAGAATGCCTGCATAGCGGGGAACATCACTCCCTTAGTTCTGGGGACGACACGTCCCGGGTGGACCTGCGCGATGGGTTGAACGCTCGGAAAGAACGGGCCCACAAGGAAAAGACCCGCCCCCGAGGTGGCGACCTTAGGAACAACATCAACGACAAGAGAAACGAGAGAGTTCCCCTAGAGGATGGTGTGGCCAGGCAGCTCATGGAGCAACTAGCCGCTTTGAAAAAAGTCACGGACCGCTTGGTTCGCAAGCAGGAAGGAGCGGACACCGACTCCGATGAGGATGACAAAGAGCCATGTGCGAGGCACATCCAGGACGCTGTGCTCCCCAAAGGGTTCAAGATGCCGAGTCTCACTGCCTATACCGGGAACACCGACCCCAGGGATCATTTGTCCCGGTACAACCGACTTATGACCATGGCCCACGTTCGTGATGACGGCAAGTGTCTCTGTTTTTCGATCACTCTAGGCGGTCCCGCCAAGGAATGGTGGAAGAGGCTTAAGCCAGGATCCATCCAATCCTGGTCAGGGCTACAATCGGCATTTCACAAACAGTTCGTGGTCGCCATGAGGATGGACATGCAAATCAGTGCTCTCGCCAATCTTAAATAGCTCCTCGCGGAGACACTGAGGGCCTACATCCAACGTTTCACCGAGGAGGCCTCCAAGACCAAGGAGGACGATGGGCAACGCCTGGTGGCATTGCAATTCAGGATCTGGGCTGGGTCCCCCCTCTGGGATGACATGCAGCGTAGCAAGGCTGCTACCTTAGAAGAATTCATAAGGAGGGCCCAGGGGTTCATCAACTGGGAGGAGGCTCAAATCCAGGCGTTCGGATGGCCGCCAGTGCCTCAGCCCAATGCCCCGGCGTTCCCAGGATACGGGGTGCAGTTCCCGGCACATCCCTACGTCACTCCCCTGATTGCCCCAGGTTCAGCGGCTATGCCCGAGGTTACCTACACCACGCCTACAGTGTACGGTCCTGCCTCTTCAGGATATACCCCTGTCCAGTCCGCCCCTTTTTCTGGATATGGAGCCACACCAGTGGGTTACAGCGCTGCCTTCGTCATGGCCCAGCAGTCCCAGGTGGGGGGAACTGAGGCAAGTGCAACCCCCTCCTGGGGAAAGAGGTCCGGCAAGGGCCAAAATCGGTCTGAGCCTGCTAAGAAAGGCAAGAGGGGCTACGAGCCCTTGTATTCGGAATACACCAATTTGGTGGACACCAGGGAGAACATCTTCCTGGCCACAGAAAGGGCGGTTCACTACTGGAAGCCTGCCCCCATGTTCAAAGGAGGGAGAAATCCGAGAGATACCAACAAACGGTGCGCCTACCATAAGGACGTGGGCCACACGACTGAAGAATGCCGATAGCTCAAGGATGAGATCGAGAATCTGATCAAGCTGGGGCATCTCCACCAGTGGGTCAGGATGCCCGTGGGAGTCCCGGGCCAGTCAGCAAGTCCCGGACAATCCGCGGTCCCGGGTGCGCCCGAAGCATATCTGCCTCAAGGAGGATATGCACAGGGCCCGGCGGCACAGACCCCTAAGGGGGTCCCCGTCGCGCAAACACCCGGCCCTGGAATTCCTTATCTATCCGGGACGGCACCCCCTCACGTGGACGGACATGTGGCCACCATTTCGAGCGGGCCTCACCTGGGAGGGTCGTCCAGGAATGATCAGAAACGCTACCTAAGCGAGCTCGACCACGATCAAGAGGTGTGCGCTCTGGTCCAGGCCCCGGCTCAGTGCCCAAAACTGATGAACCCCCCTATCACCTTCACAGAGGACGACGCCCGTAACGTCCATTTCCCACACCATGACCCGCTGGTCATAGACGCCCAGATCGCCAACAAGCTGGTGTCCCTAGTGCTGGTGGACGACGGAAGCTCTGTCAACATCTTGTTCAATCCCACCTTTGCCGCGATTGGCTTGACCAAAGCGGATCTGGCATCGTGCCCAACCCAGTTCTACGGATTCAATGGAGACATGTTACTCCCCATGGGAAAGATCCAGTTGCCCGTAACATTGGGGAGCGAGTTGCAACACTCGTTCAAGTTCTGCACATTCGTGGTGGTGGATTGCCCCACTGCTTACAATGTCATTTTCGGCCGGCCTGCACTAGTCAAGTTCGGGGCGATCACCTCCATCCGTCATCTTTGCATGAAGTTCCCTTGCAACAACGAAGGGGTGGGGACAGTCCGGGGAGATCAGAAGAGCGCCTAGAAGTGCTACCACGTGTCCGCCCGACCAATCTACATGATCCGAGAGGAACCTTTCGAGGAAGTCATCGGCTCGGTTCCTCCTCCCCCCGCTGGAAGAGTGGTCCGGGAGGAAGATGAGCTGGACCCGAGGATAAGAGATGACCGCATACTGGAGCCCATGGACGAGATTGAGGAGGTGTGCATTAGTGACACTAATCCGACCAGGATAATCCAAGTCGGGAAAAATCTGCCGGCAGAGGTCCGAGCCGCCATAATCGCCCAATTAAAGGAGAACCAGGATATTCTGGCCTGGTCACATTTAGATATGACGGGGATCGACCATAACATCATCTGTCATGCATTGAACATCGACCCGAACACGACCCCGATCCGACAAAAATGAAGGCCCCTGGGAACGGAGAAGGTCGAGGCCCTCAAGCTGGAGGTAGAGAAGCTGTCATCGATCAACTTCATCTGCGAGGCTGTGTACCCCGTGTGGCTGGCCAACCCCGATCTGGTGTCGAAGCCGAACGGGACATGGAGGACATGCATCGATTTCACGAATCTCAACAAGGCTTGCCCGAAGGATTGCTTCCCGCTTCCCTAGATCAACCAGATGGTGGATGTGACATCCGGGTACGAGATCTTAAGCTTCATGGATGCTTACTCCGACTACAATCAGATCTCCATGCATGTAGCAGACCAGGAGCACACCAGTTTCCAAACTGACAAGGGAATATACTGCTACATTGTCATGCCCTTCGGGCTCAAAAACGTCGGGGCCACCTATCAGAGGCTCGCCAACCGAATGTTCCGGACCCAGCTGAGGAGAAACATGGAAGTCTACATCGATGATATGCTGGTCAAGTCCAAGACATCCGGGAAGCATTCGGAAAACCTGGCTGAGGCTTTCACGGTCATTCGAAAATATGGGATGAAGCTGAATCCTAAGAAATGCACCTTCGGCGTGGCCTCCGGGAAGTTCTTGGGGTTCATAGTGAGCTTTTGGGGAATAGAAGCCAATCCGGACAAGATCAAGGCTCTGATTGATATGCCCTCTCCCCGGAAGCATAAAGACGTGCATAGTCTGACCAAGCAGATAGCCGCCCTAAGCCATTTTGTCTCTAAGGCCACGGACAAGTGCATCCTGTTCTTCAATGTTCTTCGGGGAAGCCAACGCTTCGAATGGTCAACCGAGTGCAAAGAGGCTTTTCAAAAGTTGAAAGAGCACCTGGCCCAAGCGCCGATCTTGGCAAAACCGATGGACGGAAAGCCTCTATATCTCTATCTAGCAGTGACCGAGCACGCGATCAGCGCCGCACTAGTGCGAGAGGAGGAAAAATCCCAGCTCCTGGTCTACTACGTGAGTAAAAGGTTGTTGGGGGCTGAGTCACGGTATCCGCTGATTGAAAAATTGACATTTTTTCTACTGATGGCGTCCCGGAAACTCCGGCCTTACTTCCAGGCCCACACCATAAAAGTTCTGACCAACTACCCCTTGCGACAAGTGTTGCAGAAGCCCGAGTCATCAGGGCGACTCTTAAAGTGGGCCATGGAGCTAAGTTAGTTCGATATAGCCTATGTTCCTAGAGTTTCAATCAAGGGGCAAACCCTAGCCGACTTCATCGTGGAATGTTCCAGGATCACCAAGAAAGACGACCCCGCGGATCCCGCGGCGCCCGTATGGAAGGTGTTTGTGGACGGGGCCTCGAACGAGAATGGAGCAGGGGCCAGAATCATCCTAGTGTCACCATAGGGACACCAGTTGCAAAACGGCCTACGTTTCCATTTTAAAGCATCGAACAACGAGGCCGAGCATGAGGCATTGCTGGCCAGGTTGCGTTTGGCCCGGGAAGTAGGGGTCACGAACCTGGAGATCTACAGCGACTCCCAGCTGGTTGTCAGGCAGGTCTCAGAAGAATATCAAACCAAAGGGGAGAGAATGGTGGCTTATGTGACTCAGACGAGAGAAATACTGCAAGCGTTCAAGAGACACTCCATCCGCCAGATCCTCAGAGAGGAAAACGTGTTCGCAGACACGCTAGCAAAATTAGCCACCGATGCTGAAGCGAAGCTGTCCGGGCTAGTCCCCGTTAACCATCTCCCCATGCCAAGCATTCAAGTCTCTGCGATCAACACCATTGACTACTCCGCGTCCTGGATGGGACCCCTTATCAACTATCTGAAAACTGGTGGGTTGCCAGCAGACAGGGCCGCAGCCAGGAAGCTTCAGTACCAGGTCCACAGGTATGTCATGATGGATGAAAAAATCTACCGCAGGAGGTTGTCCATGCCATACCTCAGGTGTGTGTCCGAGACCAAACTAAGCGCCATCCTGCATGAAGTGCACGAAGGATTCTGCGAAGACCATACAGCCGGACTCAGTCTATCCAAGAAGATCCTGCGCCAAGGATATTTCTGGCCAACTATGAAGAAAGACTGTATTAACTACGTCGGCAAGTGCGAGCAGTGCCAAAGGTACGTGAAGGTCCCGCAAGCCCTGCCAACAGAAATAACCCTGATGACAAGCCCCTGGCCTTTCGCAGTGTGGAGAATCGATCTGGTAGGATCGCTCCCGACCGAGAAGGGAGGGGTGAAATACGCCATCGTGGTTGTCGACTATTATACCAAGTGGGTTGAGGTGGAACCCATGAGTACAATCACCTCAAAGAAGGCCCTGGATTTCTTCATCAACAATATCGTGTGTCAGTACAGGCTCCCCTACAAGATTGTATCCGACAACGGGAAGCAGTTCGACGGCATCCACTTCACAGATTTCTGTGAAAGACATGGTATCGTTAAAAGCTTCTCCGCGGTCGCCAGGCCCCAAGCAAACGAGCAGGCAGAGGCCATCAACAAAATCTTGAAAGGGACGTCAAAGAAAAAAACTCCAAGCCTGCAAGAGTAAGTGGCCCGAAGAGCTGCCCCGCGTGTTATGGGCTTACCGAACCACCGAAAGGACATCCACCGGGCACACTCCTTACTCCATGGTCTACGGATGTGAAGATGTCATCCCCGTTGAAACGACCATCCCGTCTCACTGAAGAGACACGTACGATCCCGCCCAGAACCATGCCTTACTCCAGGAATCCCTAGATCTCATCGAGGAGATCTGGGAAGAGTCACAAGTGCAGCTGAAGATGTACCAAGGAAAGATCGCCCGGCATTTCAACTCTAAAGTAAAAAGCCGAAGGTTCAAAACCGGCGATCTGGTCCTGCGAAGAGTCTTCCCTGCCACCCAAGATCCGGGAGTGGGGGTTCTGGTCCCGAATTGGGAAGGGTCGTATGAGATCCAGCACGAAGTGTGCCCTGGAACGTACCGTTTAAAGCGGCTTGATGGCACGGAAGTCCCAAGAGCTTGGAACGCGGAACATCTCCGTAAATACTATCAGTAGTCTGGAGAACATGTTCCATTTTTATATTTTAGTAGTAAATAATGTGTGCCTCAAGGGAATTCCTTGAATAATAAAAATTGCGTGTACAAAACGCCATAAAGAAATGTTATTAAACAATGAAAATTCTACTCAAGTGACCCCAGACCAATCTCCGCTCACTTGGGGGGTATCCCCGGTATGAAAAAATACCAGGCAGGGCGCAAGGCTTAGGCCTAGTCCTGACCCAGACCGACAAGGTCTAGGGGGTACAAACCCTGTTAGACAAAGCCTCAGGCTGGTCCCGTTCCGGACAAACGATGTCCGGGGGGTATAATAAAGATGACCAAGCCTCGGGCTGGTCCCGCCCCGGACGAACGATGTCCGGGGGCATAATAAAGAGGACCAAGCCTCAGGCTGGTCCCGCCCCGCACGAACGATGTCCGGGGGTATAATAAAGAGGACCAAGCCTCGGGCTGGTCCCGCCCCGGAAGAACGATGTGTCGGGGTATAATGAAGAGGATCAAGCCTCGGGCTGGTCCCGCCCTGGACGAACAATGTCTGGGGGTATAATAAAGAGGACCAAGCCTCAGGCTGGTCCCGCCCCGGACGAACGATGTCCGAGGGTATAATAAAGAGGACCAAGCCTCGGGCTGGTCCTGCCCCAAAGGAACGATGTCTGGGGTATAATAAAAAGGACCGAGCCTCAGGCTGGTCCCGCCCCGGACCAACGATGTCCGGGGGTATAATAAAGAGGACCAAGCCTCAGGCTGCGCCCGCCCCGAACGAACGATGTCCGGGGGTATAATAAAGAGGACCAAGCCTCGGGCTGGTCCCGCCCCGGACGAACGATGTCCGGGGGTATAATAAAGAGGACCAAGCCTCAGGCTGGTCCCACCCTGAACGAACGATGTCCGAGGGTATAA
This sequence comes from Humulus lupulus, assembly GCF_963169125.1. Taxonomy (NCBI): domain Eukaryota; kingdom Viridiplantae; phylum Streptophyta; class Magnoliopsida; order Rosales; family Cannabaceae; genus Humulus; species Humulus lupulus. The sequence continues at coordinate 40,040,864 of NC_084797.1, read as the reverse complement.
AAAAGAGGACCAAGCCTCATGCTGGTCCCGCCCTGGACGAACACTGTCCAGGGGAGAAAAGTATCTGGTATGCCCCAGGGCAAGGACATAGCCCACGACTGTTAGAGTGCGGGTCACAGGTGTGTGTAAAAGTAGTACGGCTCAGGCCGTGGGAACCTAGTCTAAGTTTCAAAGTAAACTAGTCGAACCCCGATGGCCCAGGACATCAGATTTTTGAAGTTAAGGACTGGACGGGTAGATTCGGTAATGACTATCAACTCCCTAATGGCCCAGGTCGTTGGGTCCTGGATAACGGGATTAAAGTAAGTTGACAAGTCAGGAATAATCTAGTCCAGGCCTTTGGAACTAGGACCAGACGCTCAGCACGGTGATAAAAAAAAAAAAGAGCAACAACAATAACATAAACTGGATAAAACACTACAAATTGTTTTGGACGCGTACGCGTCCGTAAAAATGTTATTACAAAATAAAGGAAAAAAACGTGAGGTGAAGATCCGGGTCTAGGCTTCATCATCCAGGAGCTCTGCGTCCTCTTTCTCCTTGGCCTCAAATTCGGCTCTCTTTAAGTCCGGGTCAGGAAAGATCAGGAGGTTCATGCTCTTGTCCTTGTGCCAGGCCATGTAGATGGCCTCCTCGAAGGTGACGCGTAGCATGTCGTCCGCCTGCTCTTTTGCACGGCGGGTCTCCTCATGCGCCTTCACCTCCTTGCGAAGTGAGCCATCCAGCTCATGGGTCCGGGCCTCCAAAATTTTGACCCTCTCCCAGTCCTGGATAGACTGAGTCACAGCTGCCTCCTCTGTGGCCTTTACTCGGAGAAGCTCCACCTCCAGAAGGGCCATCTTCTCATCAGCCTCGGCTTCTTTCCGGGACATGGCCTGTTCAAGCCGGAAAGTGACCCGATCAAACTCTGCGCGGTCTGCTTCAGCCTGAGCAACCGCTTTGGCTAGGGACTCATTTTCCTAGGCTGTCTCCATGGTCAAGGCCTCCTTGGCGGCTTCCCTTTGGTTCACGGCCGCCTCCAGCTCCAGCTAGAGCATCTCCATATTCATGGCCGCCTCGGCCACCAGGCCAGCATTCTGATGGGATAGTAGAGCATCCTGGAACAAAGCAAAGTTAGAAGAGTCCTTATTGAACAAGGAAAAGGAGAAAGAAGATGTAAAGCAAACTTACAGCGGTGGCTTGATGGCGGAGAGCTTGGGAAATGAACAGCATGTCCGGGTTGGTGATGGTGGTGTATCGCTTCAGTTGGAGATTGGACATGGTGTTCCCCACCTGATCCAGTAGGTCCGTCATGAATGGGGCTGTGTCCTGCCCCAGCTTAGGGCGGAAGCCCGTCTCGATGACTAGCCGATCCACGATCGGCTAAGGGGCACTGAAAGCCGCCGGGCGCTCAGCGAATTCAACCTGACGACGAATCGTCAGGGCCCTATAAGTCTCGTCCCTCCTTTCCCGGCCACTCTCCCAGGTCCAGGAAATAAGCTTGGACTGCTTGTCCCGCAAGACGGCTTCCCCCTCCTCAGGTAAGGCCGGATGGATGGGAAGGGTCGGTGTTGCCAGAAGGTCCTTCACGGCAAGGCGACTCTCCCCGAAGGACTCTCCAACTGAGCCAGCCAGCCTGTTTCGGGCCTCTTGTTCCCAGTTTCTGCCTCCGCCGTGCCTGACCCAGCGGCCCTCTTCCCGGAACTCTGGCTTACCGCAGGTCCCAACTCCAGGTCGATCACCGGGGGGTGAACGAGAAGGTTGGGGATGGTGGCCGGGTCCATGGCCGTAATCGGAACTGTGGCAAGTGCAACTTGGCCGGGTTAAGGATCCGCCCCTGGCGTCTCCTTGCTGTGGGGGAGTTCCGGGCCTGGCGCCTCGGATGTTTTCTTGGCAGTCTTCCTTGCCGCGGCCTTAGCTGCCCTGGTAGCCCAAATCTCAAGGAGCTGCCTCATCTCGTCCACGGGATCGGACATGTCGGCATCTCCTGAAACAAACACAAATGAAAAGGAGTCAGTACAATTAACATGCAAACAGAGAAGTCAAAACTAAGTGTGGCCCGGGACGAACCCTTATCTAAGCCCCGGACATGACTCAATTCATCTAGCGCGAAATAGTAGACTCGGTCCCCATGTCATCCGGGTTCAGGAAATTCCCGTATTGAAGGAACCCAGACAAGTACATGAGAATTTTCGAGCCTACGGGAATGGGAGACGAAGGTCTCGTCTCCCCGTCAGCCCCAAACGCAGGGCCTCGAAGTGCTAGCCTATCCCTAGCTAAGTCCCCAACTTGGGGAGCATAAGTCAAAAGCATAGGTGAGTTACCTCGCCTGGATACGCTAGCCCAAGGGGTCCCCGTGTTCAGCAGTGCCTCCTCAAAGAGGGCTTCCAGCTCCTCTGAAGTGGTCGCCTCCTTCGACTGAGCCAAGTCCCTCTTCCGCTTGGCTGCGTCCGCGAGTATCGCAGCCTCTACGTCCCTGATGTGGTCCAGGGCTAGCTGCTCCCTTATAGCGGGATCTTTCTCTCACTGTATTCCCTGGAGGCTCGGGGGGTTGATCGTCTAGTGGGCCATGAGCAGTCTGATTAGTCGGAGGTTTTCGGTGGTGACGTAACCCCCTACATCCAGATCGTCCGCGCTCAACTCGGAGTAGAGTTTCTTCCGGTCCAAAATGAACTGGGTGAGAGGAGTCTGGGCAAAAGGTCCTGCCACCTGAGGTAATACAGTGAGAATAAAAGGGGGGGGGGGGGGGGGGGGGGAAGATAGGCAATGTAGAGAATCGGGAAATACTTACCCACTCGATGGAAGTCCAGCATCAACGTGGGGTTCTTCTCTACGAGGATCCGGACGTCATGAACCAGTAGTGTCGGACGTCCGGGGGTGCTTCCAGGCACTAGTAGGACCGGGGTAGTTGCCCCGCAGCTTGAGCCTATAGAAGTCGTCTAAGGTCTTGTCCTTGGCGTTGACCTGCGGCTCCATCTTGTAGAAGTACAAGATTTCTGCAAGGGTCGGCTCCGCGATCTCCTTCGCAGCGTAGAAGACGCGCCATCCCGCAAGCAATCGGTAGGCTTGGGGCAGAAGCTGGAAGGGTGCAATCCCCATGAACGTTAGGAACCGCACGAAGTAATCATGAAGCGGGAGTGTAGCTCCCACACTGATGTGGCCTACGCTCCAGGCCCCGAACCCGTTCACAGAGGTGTGCACCCGCTCCTCTTTCCTAGCCAGGCGGTTGTGGAAGAGTCTGGGAGTTGACTCTATGCCCAAGCGTGTCTACAGGGCGTACAGCATCCGGTAGTTCCGAAACAGCTCGGTACCGCGTCCATCTCCCATTTGTTGCCTTTAGGGGTCTGGGACCCGGAAAGAAGGACAGGGGCCTTGTTGACTTCCTCCTCTGAGTGAAGGGTGACGCCTGATGTCATGGCTTATGATTTGGGAGCAAAGCAAAAACAAATCAAGCAGTCAGTACCGAAACCCAAGAAAGTTGGTTAAGGTACGGGGGGTCTCCTACGAACTTCTTGGAGTCCCCTCCGGATTAGGCCCAGGTTCACTAGGGAACCACAAGACCCTGATCGGGAATGAAAAGTAGGCTACTCCTAAATCGGTTCATCACCACTTGTTCGGGAAGCATCCAGACCCAGAAGGGCCCAGAGCGGCCCGGACCAGGCAGTCTCCCTAGCACTAATTCTAAGCACAAGCAATTTCTAGCAGCCTAAGCAGATAAGCAAAATGACAGGAAACCTACGTTTGTATATCTATAAAGGCAAATGGCAGAAGAACTTACTATGAATTGCTGGTCATGAAAAATGGTGGTTTTCCGATGATAAGGACGGCAGAATCTCAGTCTTGAACTGATGAAGGCGGTTCAGCAACTCGTCGACAGGACAGGCAGAAGACGTGTGCTCAGGAAAAGGTGCAGATGCCGGAACTATTGGGAAAAGGCGACGGCGCAGAGTGAGCAGATGGTGGAAGAGTTCGTCGGCAAGCTCGGACATAAACAAATCCTCCAAATTCTTAGAATGGCTCGAGAGTGTAAAGGTTTCAAATGAATGCCTAAGGGATATTTATAAGGACCCAAATCCTGATCTCTGATCCAGTGGATAGGATCGATCCTCCATTGAACGGTTCAGGATCGTGCAGAGACATTAATGAATCCACTCCAGTGTTGGATCCGCTCCATTTCGATCCAACATCCCAGAGTAGGAGGCTCTTCAAAGTCGCCCCATCCTATGGTCCACCTCAGCGCATAAGCATTAATGAAAAGCCCCCATGCTGATGGGACGCTTTGAAATCTGAGCTGACACAATAGCCTAGGCCTAGCGACCCTTGAGGTGGTTGATGACCTTTCAGGGTCAAGTGCCATCGATGCAGCAGTTGCTGGGCGACACATGTGCCCCTCATCGCGAACCGGGACTTCAGTAAACGAACCCGGACCTTGGTAAAAGGTTCGGGCTCCGCAGTCGCCTGACACGTGAGGCACCCTTGCCACGGACCAACTATTCTAAGAAGGAACCGGGAAGATAGCCGGAAGTATCCGGGACCAAGGCAAGCCTCCACCGGGCAGGCCCGGATGAAGGCTTGGGGGGTAAATGTTATCCCCGTTTTCTGCCGTGGGCCCGGAACCGCGTTCCGGGCCCACTAACTGCCCAATTGAGGTTGGGCCCATTCCAAGCCCGTTTGGCAAAGAGCAGGATGGATATCAACAGCCTAATTCTGGGCAAGGCCTAGAAGGCGTCCGGGAAGTATTGTCCGGGACGGTCATCCAGGAGACGGTTCAGATGGCTGGGGATAGCAGTCGAGATCAGTACGAACGGTCCTGAAGCCTGGTAAATGATCTGGGCTCCTGGTGGATGATTCGGGCTTACGGTAAACGGAGAGGGACAGAGGTAAACGGACCCGGATCGAGTCCCTAAGGATGGCAGGATAAAGCATCCATGACCCTGACTCCGCTCTAGGAAGCGTGGGAGTTGTCCCCACGTTTCACCTACGGAGAAGGCCACATCGGGATTGTACGTCGCTGGTTCAGACCTGTGCCACCACTGCTCTGACCAATCTTGTCCCCTGAATCTGTCTCATAATTCGAAATGCCCAGACCAAAAGCTCCAATTTGTCGGATGATAGTTACGGTTTGGGCTGACCCAATGGGCTCAAGTTAACATTTTTATTTGATGTTTTAATTCTTCTGTATTGGGCTTCCGATAGAGAAGCCAGCAATATTTATACCTTTACTGGGCCCGGGTCAGCCCGACCCACGCTCAGTGCTCCTGTGAACCTATAAATACATGTAACAGAGCATTGGAGAAAGGACTATGGAGAGCATGCATATTGTTACTCTGCTAAAATTAAAAGAAAACTCCATTGTTGTAGACTCTCTAAGTTCTAATACAACTGTCTCGTGGACTAAGGCTCGTTAACGCCTCAACCACATAAAAATCTTGCTTATAACCTCTAAACCCTTTCTCTTAATCTCTCTTATCTTTTATTATTATAGTTTTCGAAAATCTCGGTAAACACTTGTGTTTCTAACGTAGTGGCTACACTAGTGCTACTTCAGCAAGCTAAGTAATGTCAGTTGCAAGATGAGAAATTGAAACTTATCTGGAATCGAATCCAAAACGGTGAGCAGCTAGATGGATGGATAGTAAATTCTGAAGGATTCTTATACCATAAAGGAAGATTGGTCGTTGCAAATATCCCTGATCTTAGAGAGTCTGTTATGATCGAGCCCCATAGGTCTAAGTTTGTTGTACATCCTAGAAGTACAAACATGTACCAAGACTTGAAAAGACAATACTGGTGGGAAGGTATGAAAAGAGATGTGGCTAGCTTTGTAGCTAAGTGTATGGTTTGCCATCAGGTTAAAGCTAAGCACCAGAGACCTTCAGGTTTGCTTCAACCTTTGCCTATACCAGAATGGAAGTAGGACAAGATCACGATGGACTTTGTGACTGGATTACCATTAACACCATTAAAGCATGACATTATCTGGGTGATTGTCGATCATTTGACCAAATCTTCTCATTTCATTCCAATTAGGAAAGATTATAAGTTTTCTAGACTAGCTCGACTTTATGTGGATAATATACTTCGACTGCATGGGTTTCCTTCAAGCATTGTTTCTGATAGAGATCTCGATTTACATCAAGGTTTTGGCGATCATTGCAAGAAGCTTTAGGAACTGAACTAAAGCTTGCATATCCAAGTAAATTTGAGAACACAGATGCATTCTAATAACATTTTGGATAATGAAAATAATATTGGGTATATTATTTTAATTTAAGTTAATATGAGTGGATCACATAGATGGTGTCTTTAGAGATTTTAAACTAAAATAAATATATAAGAGTCGCTTATTTATTTTAGTACATACTTTTGAGTGGTGTCTCATTATGAGAACCTTAGAATATTTTTTTGGGGTTCTATAGATAAGTCTGGCGAGACTTTAGACTATGATTTATAAGTTGAAGAGTGTAAGGGCTCGAAATGTTGGACTTGGGGCTCGAGAATTATTATTTTGAGAAATAATTGAAGTTTTATCTTGGGGTTTCAAATTTAAGATTGGATTAACTATTTTGGGGAAAAATAATTATCTAAGCAACATTTTGGATTTTCGAGAAGGATAATTTGGTCACTTTAGTCCGGGGGCTCGGGTTTGAGCCGGATTTCAGGAATGTAATTTTGAGATAAGTTTTTCCTTAAATTCTTTTATTAAGAGACTTAGTAAGCATATAACAAAAGTGCAACTTGGGGTGGTGGGCCATATCTTATTCCATTTATACATACTTCTTTTATATGTTGTTTAGGTCATTGCTTAACTCGAGTTAGCTATTAATTTAACTAGAACTAGGGTAGATTAACCTAAGGTTATGTTAACTAAGAGTACTTCTTATGAGTAAGAGTTAGCTCATAATATATAAGGCTATTATTGAAGTGAATTAAACTTGTGACTACACATTTCACACGCATTATCAACTTCAATTATTAGCCTCATTTGTCAAAGTTGCTCTCTTGAATTTTGTAAAGCATTAACCTACCGGCCTCTTCATGTCAGTAGCATATTCAAAGATAATTTTAGACTTATTTAAGGAAACAACTTGTATGGGGAACGAAAAACCTCGAGTAGGAATAAAATATTAAATAAAAGGGATGTGGAGAGATGAAAGGTTCAAGAATGTTGCTTCAACGGATTGAGTCACTACAATGACATAATAACCATGTATTCTGGCTAATAATTGTTGATATATTGAAGTTAATTAGCATAGCTCTAGTAAAAACTTAATAACAATTATATTGCTGCCTTATCACTTAGTCAGTTGCAGTAATACATGATTAGACTGCTTGGTCGAGCAAAGGTATGAAACCAAATTGAGACATCTAGTTCCTTTTGTGCTAGCAAGACATAGTTGAGATCTATCTAGAAAAATGTTAGAAGATAAAGGTATTTCTTAATTTTAAGTTTATTTAATAGAAATGAGAGAAATTGTGTTGGATTGAGTATTTTCTTTCAAATTTTGAGTTAACTTTGAATACTTTTACTGTTACAATAAATTTAAATTATTAAATATCAAAAAACAATTAAAAAGTATACATAAAAATCAATCAAAGGTTGTTTCTTCATACATTATTAATTAAGTAGCGAAGGAAGGAATTAACAATAAAGAATGTTAATTGTTTTTATGCATCATAAGTATTCTATGCACTAAACATAATTATTGATGGAGCCAATGTGTTTAGCCTAGGTTTCCATAATTATTCTATGCACTAAACATAATTATTGTATGCATTAAACATCTTTTTCTTCATACATCATAAGTATTATATGCACTAAACATAATTATTATATAATTATGTGTAATTAATTAATTATTTGATTTAACAAAAATATAAAAAAAAATTAATTAATTTATTTTTGGATTTTTGGTATTTAAATAATAGGAAAAATTAAGAAAAATCACATGCCTTCCTTGGCATGTGGTACACATGTAGCACAGTGCACAGTCACTATGTTACACGTACAAGAAGAAAAATGATTAAATATCTCATTATTTATTTAATATTTAATTAACTAAAATTGTGGAACAAATAATAATAGCTACCAGACAAATGGACAGTCTGAGAGGACCATCCAAACTTTGGAGGACATGCTTCGTTCTTGTATTTTGAATTTTGGAGGTAGCTGGGGAGAACATTTATCATTGGCGGAATTCACTTATAATAATAGCTACCAGGTCAGTATAGGCATGGAGGCCTTATATGGGAGACCATGCAGATCACCTTTGTGTTGGGCAGAACCAGATGAGCATGTCACTATTGGACCTAAAATTATCGCTAGTACCACTGAGAAGATCAAAGACATCCAAGAGAGACTTAAGGTTGTTCAAAGTCGTCAGAAGAGTTATGTTGATCTCCACCGAAGAGAAGTTGAGTTTGAGGTTGGTGACTATGTCTTCTTGAAAGTTACTCCTATGCGTGGTGTGACGAGATTTGGTGTGAAGGGTAAGCTAGCCCCGAGATATATTGGACCTTTCGAGGTTATTGAGAGGGTTGGGTAGGTTGCTTATTGATGAACTTACCAACCTGTTGGGCATGTTCACAATATGTTCCATGTGTCGATGCTGAGGAAGTATACTCCAAACTCGTCGCACATCATTGAGTATGAGGCTATCCCTCTTCAAGAGGACGTGATATATGAAGAACAACCTATCAGAATCCTGGCGAGAAAGTTAAAGGTGCTAAGAAACAGAGAGATTCCAGTAGTCAAGGTCTTATGGCAGAACCATGGAGAAGACGAGACTACTTGGGAGTTATAGTTGGAAATGTATGAGAAGCAGGATTTGTTTAATTTTTAGCTTGAGGTTGTACTTTGAAAATTTCGAGCCAAAATATCTTTAAGAAGGGAAGAATGTAAAACCCATTTTTTTATACATTAAAATATTGTTTTTCTTAGTGTGGGGTCCATTTCTTTTTTTATTCAAACTATTTTTTTTCTTCTTTTCTTCTACCCCCAATTCTTCTTCTTTCTTTTTCTTCTTGTTTTCTTCCTTTTTCTCTTTGCGACCACCCATGACAGGGTACCAGGCAGCCACTGCCGAAGTTACCATTACCACCACGCACTAGAGCTGGAGCATTAGTGGTCGGCGTAACCCGTTCTCCAAAATCTCAAGGCCGTCGAAGTTAAGATGCACACGAATGGAGGTGTCAAAGTTTCGTCATCAAAATTTTGACTGAGTTTTCCGGCCAATTTTGACTGTGTTTTCCGGCCAACTCAGACCACCATTTGACAAGTAGGTGGCACCATGGAACCAGCATGAAGAGAAGAACGTCGCCCACTAAGTCATTCCAGTCAACTCGTCGTTTTTCTCCGGAGAGATTTTAGGTATCTCTACCACTTTTTGGCAACTCTCCAACGAGTCTAAGCACTTTTTGGACCGATGGCTGACATGAATGTGATATGCTCGCCGATGTGGTCATTTTGATATATGTCATGTCTACCTTCGTCGAATTTTCTGATACATCGCTTACTGCCGACACTATTCGCGGCTCTGGTGAGTTTCGAAACTTGAAATTTTAAATATAGTCATATTATATATCGTTAGACACGATTTTAAATAAGGAATGCAATGATGATAATCATTTTATGCATGTAAGAAAACGTGATATCAAAATTGGACTAAATCACTCTAGGATCATCGTTAAGCTTAGGAGGGTTGCTTTGGACTTGAATTGACAATTCTAATGAGGTAGGGACCTTGACTATTGGACTTATTTTACTTATATTGAATTGCATCAAACATATTCCAATTTTGATATTTATAAATGTTTGAAAAATTGAAAACTTAATGTGCATGATTTTTTATATGTTCTAAGGCCATTGAGTGTCAAATATATTTTGTTCACTTATTTATGTAGGTTATGATTTTTGGGTTTTATTCAAATGCAATCGCTATGCTGTCCAATTTTCTAAAATATAATGGGAATATGTTTCTTGCTTTTCATGTTTACTTACATTTGGTTATACTGGTGACAGCCATAGTGATCATAATTTGTGCATGTTGTTGTTTGACGACCTAGTCTCTGTGTCATCATAGGTAGATCAAGTGTCCACTCACCTGTAGGTGTAAAGACCTAACATCTGTATATAGGAAGTGTTTTGAGCCTCCCTCTTGTGATGGTTATCAGATCTCGCTACCCGATTTAGGATGTCGATTTTTCTATGGTGGGAACTAGGGTTCTAGCGGACGATGTAATGTGCACGTGTAACTACGCTCTTGTGATTATTTGTGGTTTCTCTCTATTTTGGTTTATACATGATGATTTATGTTTTGTTTACAAAGCTAACAATGCTGGGGTTTTATTAAACTTGTGGGTCCTATGATAGTAGGTAATTTCCTACTCTGCTTCATAAGCTCACCCCCCTATATCTCTCCCATTCCAGGAACCCAGTGATGCGAATGTGGAAGGTGAATTATTGATGGAGCCAATGTGTTTAGCCTATGTCTATTTAGTGTCATAGTCCTATCTTTTGAACATTATATATGTATTTGATTTGGAACCTTTTGGTCGGTATCTCTAAATTAGCTATCAAAAAGTTTAAAATGAAGAATGATGGATGCTAATTACTTTTTTGGTGTTTTATGGGTTATTAAATTTAACTGTTTGGTGACTACATAACTGTGGGAATATTATTGTTCTATGTATAATGATAGATGATCCTGATTTTACCACTAATATTTTTATATACAATTATAGGAGTTAATCCATTATTTTTTTTTACTTATAATTATGGTACTATTTGGAATAAACTAAAAGATCATTTATAATGGTTATTTTTCAACAAAGGTCAAAGTTTGACATTTGACCATCCAAGTTATGTATATTACAAATATGTCACAGTTTAGGGCCCGGGTCGTGTCCAATACCACAAGAATGTGACATATTTCTATTTGTACAATCCAATATCGGATCTCACACGTTTTAGTTTAATAAGTATTATGAGGTATCGTTAACCAATCATAATGTATCACCTCATGTGTTGTTGGACGTCTTAAGGAGTTAAATAGCAACTGTAACGACCTGGATAGCCAAGACCGTTACACTGTGTGTTTATAAAGTGCCAAACTTGCTAATCAAGTATTTAAAGTAAAAGCGTGTTACTCAAATAGTAGAGGAACTAGGGTTAAAAGAGTTTTAGTCTCAAAAGACACGTTTTCATTACTAAACATTGTTTATGTACATGGGATCCCAAAAATGACAGTTTAAAAGCCATTTACAAAAGTTACAAAGTCTATATACATCAACAGCCATACTAAGGCAAAATGAACAGTTAGGTAATCTCCGTCCTGACACACTCCTCGACCGTGGTGATCGAACGACTGGCTATGTACATTACACCTCGGAGCTCTCCACCTCAGGCCTGGTCCAGCTTGCCCTTGCCCTTACCTGCACCACGAAGCACCCGTGAGCCAAGGCCCAGCAAGAAAACACAGCAATAATAGAGCATGAACAACTAGCAATCAAAGCAATTACTCATATAGCATCTCATAAATTCAATTATATCATTATTCAAGTATACCACATACTAAGCATCTCAACTCATCATACACAATGCACAGACGATAACCAGGGCTAGCGCTCACAGGCTGCTCCCTCTGCTGTCCTATTGTTTCTGGCTCCCAGTGGCCAATTCGCGCCCCGTGCGCTAAAACCATGAACGGTACTCTTAGACCGTTTAAATGTGTCCCTTGGCATAATACCAACGATGACACAGTACAACTCTCGGGAGCACTTAGTCCCATCACAACCATACATTCGGGTGCAGTTTTCTTACCTTTCAATTCACTGGTTTCCGATGCCACGTAGCCACAAGCACGGTCCTCTACCCCGAGCCTCTTCAAAGTCCTAATCACAACACAAATATAATATTCTTTGTCATTAACCAATCCAAGACTACCTTCCTGGTACCTAACCCACACTCTCGGAACCCCCAAAACCTTAGAACAACACCCCGGAGACATCCCCCGAACCCCCGGAGCAAAGGCCAAAAATTGCAAAATGTAACACCCTGAAATTTGCCTTGTGCCGCGGCACCACTTTCCTTGTGCCGCGGCACCCAACACCAGAGACCCCTAGGCCGCGGCAAGCAAAAGCTGTGCCGCGGCACACCATCGCAGACCCAGATTTCTGGGTTTTCCTTCGCGTTTTTCCCGAGCCTAACTCACTCCAAACCACCCCAACTTCATACCCAAGCCCCAAAACCTGTTTGAAACCCCACATAGACCAACCAACAACTTTTAAACACTTTAACCCAACTCAACTACACATTTACCCACAGAATTCACACCTAAATTCAAATTTAAACCATTGAACCAAAGCTTGAGAAATATGTAAACCAGCCCCTTTAGATTCTTAAACCATAACAGCTACGAAAAGTTAAACATGATACACTCTTACCTCAGTCAAGTACTCAGCTTGGATTCTCCCCAACTCTAGCTTCAAATCACCTTCTCCTTTTGATTACTCCAACTCTAAATTCATGCAAAACCAGCCACCAACTTGCTTCAATTCATATTCATCTCTAAAAATTCAGACTTGAAATTTAAACATATTATAGCCAAATCCTTACCTCTGAGTTTTCTTGGCCTAAGCTTGGTTGATAACCTCAATCACCCCCTTGATTCTCCTTCCAAGAGCTAGAGTTCAGCTTCTCTTTTCCTTCTTTCTTCTGTTATATTTCTAGGTCTCCAATATTCAGCATAAACCAACTCCCAAAGTGTTATACGTAAATGTTATTCCTTCAGCTCAAACTCATCTACTAACTGCCAAAATACCATTTTAACCCTCCATTAATATCACTTACTAACTAGACCTCAAGGGCTTATTTGTCCTTTCCCTAACTTTGCAACTCTACCACTTTCCCAATAAAACCTGTTACTCTCTATAGTTACCAACAGTTACGCAAGTTACCAAATCACCAGTTACCATTATCTAGTTTCCTAGAACCGTCTTGGCACGTGCATCACGTTTGTATCACAGCACCCACACAGTACAATTCACATATCATAATTATCACATAATATAATTCACATAGTCATATAACATGCTTAAAATCATAATCATACATCTTAATCATAATAACCACACATAATTCCCATCTTGCCCTCCCGGCACACTAATCAAGGCCCTTAAGCCTTATTAGTAAATTTGGGTCGTTACAACTATCCCCTCCTAATGAGAATTTCGTCCTCGAAATTTACCTGAACAACTCCGGATACTGATCTCGCATAGCTGTCTCAAGCTCCCAGGTCGCCTCCTCGACCTTGCTGTTTCTCTACAGCACTTTAACCAAAGGAATTGTCTTATTTCGCAACACCTTGTCTTTCTGATCCAAGATCTGAACTGGTCGCTCTTCATAAGCCAAATCTTCCTGTAACTCCAAATCTTCATGCCTCAATACATGACTCACATCTGAAACATACTTCTGAAGCATAGAGACGTGAAACACATCATGAACTCCAGACAACGATGGCGGCAAGGCTAACCTGTAAGCCACCTGACCAATCCTTTCCAAGATCTCAAATGGTCCAATGAATCTAGGGCTCAACTTGCCCTTCTTACCAAACCTCCTCACCCCTCGCAGAGGTGAAACTCGAAGAAAAACGTGATCACCAACCAGAAACTCCACATCCCTACGCTTAGGATCAGCGTAGCTTTTCTGCCTACTCTGAGATGCGAGCATCCTAGCCCGAATCTTCTCTATGGCCTCACTCGTCTTCTGGACCATGTCCGGTCCCAAGTATCTCCTCTCACCCATCTCGTCCCAATGGATAGGCGATCTACACTTCCTCCCATACAACATCTCATAGGGAGCCACTCCAATCGTTGACTGATAACTATTATTGTACGAGAACTCAATCAACGGAAGGTACTTACTCCAAGAACCCTCAAAGTCAATCACACAAGCTCTGAGCATATCCTCCAGTATCTGGATCGTCCTCTCAGACTGTCCGTCAGTCTGAGGATGAAAAGCTGTACTGAACGTCAACTGAGTTCCCAAAGCTGTCTGCAAACCTCCCCAAAACTTGGAAGTGAAAATAGGATCCCGGTCTGACACAATAGACTTAGGAACCCCATGGAGACGTACGATCTCTTTCACGTACAACTCAGCGTACTGATCCACAGTATAAGTTGATCTCACTGGAAGAAAATGGGCTGACTTGGTGTATCTATCCACTATCACCCATATTGAGTCATGAAACCATACTGTCCTGGGTAGACCTCCTACGAAATCCATAGTAATATCCTCCCATTTCCACTCAGGAATACCCAAAGGCTGAAGCAACCCTGCTGGTCGCTGATGCTCAGCTTTCACCTGTTGACAGGTTAAGCATCTGGCAACGTACTCTACTACATCCCTCTTCATCCCAGGCCACCAATACAAAGTTCGTAGATCCTGATACATCTTCGTGGTACCCGGATGAAGCGAGTACGGCGTCTTATGAGTCTCATCCAATATTTCTCGTCTGATCCCCTCATCAGCTGGAACACAAATTCGTCCCTGATACTGAAGTAAACCAACCTCAGAAACAGAATAGTCCTTAGCTACCCCCGCCAAGACATCATCTCTAATCCCCTGTAACAGAGTGTCTACCAACTGCTCCTCTCTGATCCGCTCTAACAGGGTCGACTGTAGAGTAATGTTAGCCAATCGGCCCACAACCAATTCTATTCCCGCTCTAACCATCTCATCTGCTAACTCCCTTGAGATCTGAACAGAACTATACAACTGACCTGGACCTCTACGGCTCAATGCATCAGCCACCACATTGGCTTTTCCTGGATGGTAAAGAATATCACAATCATAATCTTTCACCAGCTCCAGCCAACGCCTCTGTCTCATATTCAAGTCCCTCTGTGTAAAGAAATATTTCAAGCTCTTATGGTCAGTGTACACCTCGCACTTCTCCCCATAAAGATAATGCCGCCAAATCTTTAAGGCAAAAACCACTGCCGCCAGCTCTAAGTCATGAGTAGGATACCGCTGCTCATACTCCTTCAGCTGTCGTGATGCATAAGCTATCACCTTCTCATTCTGCATCAGCACACAGCCTAGACCCAACCTCGACGCATCACAGTAAACAACAAACTTTCCTTCCCCCGAAGGAAGACTCAACACTGGCGCTGTAATAAGTCGTCGCTTCAACTCCTGAAAACTGTCTTCACACTTATCCGACCAGATAAACTTCAAGTTCTTTCTTGTCAATTCTGTCATCGGTGCTGCTATCTTCGAGAAGCTCTCTACAAACCGCCTGTAGTAGCCTGCCAAACCAAGAAAACTCCGCACTTCCGAGGCGTTCCTTGGCCTCGACCAATCCCTAACTGCTTCTATCTTAGACGGATCCACCTTAATCCCATCCGCACCTACAATGTGTCCAAGGAATGTCACTTCAGGTAACCAAAACTCGCACTTCTTAAACTTAGCATATAACTGATGCTCCCTCAACCTCTGAAGAACCAGTCGAAGATGAAACTCGTGTTCTGCCTCTGCACTGGAATACACCAGGATGTCATCAATGAAAACTATAACAAACTGATCCATAAAATCTTTGAATACCCTGTTCATTAAATCCATAAAGGCTGCTGGGGCATTGGTCAAACCAAAAGACATGACCAAGAACTCATAATGCCCATAACGCGTCCGAAAAGCTGTCTTAGGTATGTCCTCATCCTTGATCCTCAGCTGGTGATAACCAGATCGAAGATCAATCTTTGAGAACACCATCTTATCCTGCAACTGATCGAACAAGTCATCAATCCTCGGTAGGGGATACTTATTCTTAATAGTTAACTTATTCAGTTCCCGATAATCAATACACATTCTCAGAGTCCCATCCTTCCTCTTAACAAATAAAACTGGAGCACCCCATGGCGAATAGCTAGGTCTGATGAACCCTATATCCAGAAGTTCCTGCAATTGTATCTTTAACTCTTTCAGTTCCGCTGGTGCCATCCTGTACGGTGCCCTCGACACTGGCTCTGTCCCTGGTGCTAACTCAATAACAAACTCAATCTCCCTACGCGGCGGCAGCCCTGGAAAATCCTCAGGGAACACATCCAAGAACTCACAAACCAGTCTGGTCTCCTCCGGTCCAACTGGTGAAACTTTGGTGGTATCCACCACACTAGCCAAAAAGCCTATACATCCACCCTGTAGCAAATCTCTGGCTCTCAATGCAGATATCCTGGGTACGCGAGGTCCACGCATCGCTCCCACAAAAACGAAGGGATCCTCACCCTCTGGCTCAAAAGTCACCATTTTCTTTCTACAGTCAATAGTAGCTCCATATCTAACCAACCAGTCCATACCTAAGATCATGTCAAAGTCCTCCATACTCAACTCAATCAAGTCCACTGACAACTCTCTACCATCAACTAACACTGGCAGTGCCCTAACCCATCTCCTAGACACCACCAGCTCTCTCGTAGGCAAAATTGTCCCAAACCCTGAAGCTCTAACCTCACTAGGTCTACACAACCTATCAATCACCCTATCATAAACAAATGAATGCGTAGCACCAGAATCAATCAAAACAGTAAAAGAAGTGCCAGCACTAGAAAGCTGACCAGTCACTACCGAGGGACTAGCCTCGGCCTCTGCCTGCGTCAAAGTGAACACTCGAGCTGGAGTCAAGCTGTCCACTTTTCCTGCCTCGCCCTTCTTCACTGTTGGGCAATCTTTTCTGAGGTGTCCCGCCACCCCGCATACATAACAGGCCTTAGCCTGACACTCGCCCAAATGGCGTCTCCTGCACCTTGTGCATTCTGGGTAAGTCCTCCACGAATCGCCGCCTCCCCGACGGCCCCCCTGAGTACCCCGACCTCCTCTATCAAGCCTAGGAGCAATTGGGGCTTCAGGAGTCTTTCTCTTCAAATCACTGATACCTCCACCTCTACTAGAACCAGAATATGGAGGCACCGGCCTACGGCCCTCCCTTCTTGCTGCACTATCCCTCCAAATCCTATTCTCTGCTTCCTCAGCAGTCAGAGCCCTTTCCACAGCCTGGGCATAGGTAGTCACCCCAGGAACTGTAGTAATCCTTACATCCCGGGCTATCATGACATTTAGGCCTCTAACAAATCTGTCTAACCTGGTCGGCGGTAGGAACAAGATCCGGTGCAAACTTTGCAAGTCTGTCAAATTTCAAGGCATATTCCGTAACAGTCATACTGCCCTAAACCAATCCCACAAATTCATTCACCTTCGCTGCCCTGACGGCAACATTATAGTACTTCTGATTGAACAAATCTTTAAACTCCTCCCATGTCATTGCAGCAACATTTCTAGTCTGTGACGCCACCTCCCACCAGATTAGGGCATCCTCTCTCAACATATAAGTGGCGCAGGCCACCCTATCATGTCCTTCTACTTTCATAAAATCAAGTATGGTGGTAATCAAGGTCATCCACTGCTCAGCTTTTATGGGATCTGGCCCACCCTCAAAGATCGGGGGCTGCTGCTTCCTGAACTGCTCATACAACGGTTCCACTTTGCTGCCAACATCAACAGGCTGTACCACAGGTACCAGTGTCGGTGGCCCAGCTGGGGCAACACTCCCAGATGGAGCCTGCTGCAGAATTCTGATCAGCTCGTCTTGGCTCTGAAGCCTAGCTTGCATTTCTGCCATTAACTGCTGCCAGTTCTCAGGGACTGGCGGAGGGGTTGGGCCCTGATCATCCTCTCTAGCCCCAGACCTGCCGGCTTGTCGTGTAGATTTCCTTGAACGCATATCTATTCAAGTCAATCTGCAAACAACGACTCGGCAATTAGGCTATGATGACAGGGTAATAATCTCTCCACAATCCACCACTGGAACTCCAACCATTCACAAGCAAACAAGTATAGCAGTTTATCCAGATATTCATTCACATGCACAGCAATGCTAATAAGCACGCCTCAATAACATCATGCAATAGTCAAGGGCCAGACCCTATCAGAATCTAATGCTCCCTATTCATCAGACAGATACCAACATTCATATCTCACTCAAATCATTTAAACACATAATCATGCATATACAATTACCAAACCCTGAGTTGAGCTTGTCTCCCGCAGCGAATGTACATACCCAGCCAGTCTTCAGGACCCATAAACCTAGGACGCTCTGATACCAAGTTGTAACGCCCTGGATAGCCAAGACCGTTACACTGTGTGTTTATAAAGTGCCAAACTTGCTAATCAAGTATTTAAAGTAAAAGCGTGTTACTCAAATAGTAGAGGAACTAGGGTTAAAAGAGTTTTAGTCTCAAAAGACACGTTTTCATTACTAAACATTGTTTATGTACATGGGATCCCAAAAATGACAGTTTAAAAGCCATTTACAAAAGTTACAAAGTCTATATACATCAACATCCATACTAAGGCAAAATGAACAGTTAGGTAATCTCCGTCCTGACACACTCCTCGACCGTGGTGATCGAACGACTGGCTATGTACATTACACCTCGGAGCTCTCCACCTCAGGCCTGGTCCAGCTTGCCCTTGCCCTTACCTGCACCACGAAGCACCCGTGAGCCAAGGCCCAGCAAGAAAACACAGCAATAATAGAGCATGAACAACTAGCAATCAAAGCAATTACTCATATAGCATCTCATAAATTCAACTATATCATTATTCAAGTATACCACATACTAAGCATCTCAACTCATCATACACAATGCACAGACGATAACCAGGGCTAGCGCTCACAGGCTGCTCCCTCTGCTATCCTATTGTTTCTGGCTCCCAGTGGCCAATTCGCGCCCCGTGCGCTAAAACCATGAACGGTACTCTTAGACCGTTTAAACGTGTCCCTTGGCATAATACCAACGATGGCACAGTACAACTCTCGGGAGCACTTAGTCCCATCACAACCATACATTCGGGTGCAGTTTTCTTACCTTTCAATTCACTGGTTTCCGATGCCACGTAGCCACAAGCACGGTCCTCTACCCCGAGCCTCTTCAAAGTCCTAATCACAACACAAATATAATATTCTTTGTCATTAATCAATCCAAGACTACCTTCCCGGTACCTAACCCACACTCTCGGAACCCCCAAAACCTTGGAACAACACCCCGGAGACATCCCCCGAACCCCCGGAGCAAAGGCCAAAAATTGCAAAATGTAACACCCTGAAATTTGCCTTGTGCCGCGACACCACTTTCCTTGTGCCGCGGCACCCAACACCAGAGACCCCTAGGCCGCGGCAAGCAAAAGCTGTGCCGCGGCACACCATCGCAGACCCAGATTTCTGGGTTTTCCTTCGCGTTTTTCCCAAGCCTAACTCACTCCAAACCACCCCAACTTCATACCCAAGCCCCAAAACCTATTTGAAACCCCACATAGACCAACCAACAACTTTTAAACACTTTAACCCAACTCAACTACACATTTACCCACAGAATTCACACCTAAATTCATATTTAAACCATTGAACCAAAGCTTGAGAAATATGTAAATCAGCCCCTTTAGATTCTTAAACCATAACAGCTACGAAAATTTAAACATGATACACTCTTACCTCAGTCAAGTACTCAGCTTGGATTCTCCCCAACTCTAGCTTCAAATCACCTTCTCTTTTTGATTACTCCAACTCTAAATTCATGCAAAACCAGCCACCAACTTGCTTAAATTCATATTCATCTCTAAAAATTCAGACTTGAAACTTAAACATATTATAGCCAAATCCTTACCTCTGAGTTTTCTTGGCCTAAGCTTGGTTGATAACCTCAATCACCCCCTTGATTCTCCTTCCAAGAGCTAGAGTTCAGCTTCTCTTTTCCTTCTTTCTTCTGTTATATTTCTAGGTCTCCAATATTCAGCATAAACCAACTCCCAAAGTGTTATACATAAATGTTATTCCTTCAGCTCAAACTCATCTACTAACTGCCAAAATACCATTTTAACCCTCCATTAATATCACTTACTAACTAGACCTCAAGGGCTTATTTGTCCTTTCCCTAACTTTGCAACTCTACCACTTTCCCAATAAAACCTGTTACTCTTTATAGTTACCAACAGTTACGCAGGTTACCAAATCACCAGTTACCATTATCTAGTTTCCTAGAACCGTCTTGGCACGTGCATCACGTTTGTATCACAGCACCCACACAGTACAATTCACATATCATAATTATCACATAATATAATTCACATAGTCATATAACATGCTTAAAATCATAATCATACATCTTAATCATAATAACCACACATAATTCCCATCTTGCCCTCCCGGCACACTAATCAAGGCTCTTAAGCCTTATTAGTAAATTTGAGTCGTTACAGCAACACTCTATATTACATGTGGTTGATTATTTCCTTATTAAATTATAATTTATAGTCTAATTGTTAAATTCAACTACACATAAATTGACACTCTTAAAATTAATCTTTTAATTATAGTTGGATTCACTCATAAATTAGTATCAGTTTCTTTTAATATTTTATAATTAAAGTGGTTCGGTTGTCTTTAAGCGTGTCTGATCAGTTTTTTTTTTTTTTTAAGTTCTTTTATAGTTCTAACATCTTCTGTCCTCTCTCTCCCCTTCTCTCTTCACAATACTGTACATAAAAAAAATAGAGAAAATAATACATCAAAACCAAGTTTAATCTTTTTCCAACTAAAAACTGTAACATGAAATTAATATATTGATTAAATACACATATAAATATATAGAGGGGTGGATGAAGTCTCGTTAAGGGATTAGTTCCTGATTTTATGACTCCAAATGTCCAATAAAGCAATATTTCGATCCAATATCATTACAGGTGTGAGAAAGACTTTAGTTGCTTCAGTATTTCATTCAATAAGTTGTATTCATAAACCAACTTTAACATTAACTATTACATATCTATTTTAACAAAATAAATAGTCTAAATGCCGGGTGAAAGTAAATTATTTCCAAAAAATTCCATATAACATACAAGAACTAGTTAATGATAATTACTTATTTTTCTCTTATTTAATTAGTGGCTCATACCTCTGGAGTTTCTTGAGTTCCTTGTTCATTGTTATTGAATATGAGTTATTATAATTATCATACATGAATTATATAATGCAATGAATAATATGTGTACACATGAGAGAATGAAATAATAAAAATGATACCTCGTGGCTAAACTATGGATATACGTGTGTGCATAGAATGCACCTCCTATTCAATCCAGACATTATATTTGTTGAAGAAATTACATCCTAACCATAGAAGGGAAGAGGCTGATAATTTTATTACTAATGTTGCTAATTACGTACTAATGGCTTTTGGTATGGAAGTTGGTCTACATACCCTTTAAAGGAAACCACTCAAACTTAGCATAAACCCTTTAAGAAGTCTAACGAGGTTAATCAATGAAAGAATAAAACGGTATCAATTTTTTTTATGCATAATTTCTTTTTCCATAGTTTTTAAGTGATTTCATTAATGTCACTAAACTTTTTCCTCTCTATATATATATACATAATTAGCATGTAGGATAAAAGAGACACTAGACCTATTCATTGAGCTACAAAATTGTTGATCGAGAATATGTAATTTTCTCAAACAGGTACTAAGTAGCCTTCTTATGCTTAAAAGTGTAGTCCTAAACAATAATAATTATTATGTACATCATCATATTTTTTTGACTCGTGTACATGGTTTAAGATCTAGTTCCTAAACTACATTGTGAATGTAGATACATTTATTTTCTTTAGAATGTAATCTCTTGGAATAGGTGTGAAAATTACATTGAATCACATTAGTCAATAAGTTGTGACCAAGAAATGACTAATAATGCCTGTATTCAAAAAATAATAATATTTTACATTGTTGATTACTTAAATTATCATTTTCTATCATTTTATTTATTTATTTAGGAGCGTATGACTTTAATACAGTGTTATATGTATATTAATTTTGTTTAACTAGTTTTTATTTTAAAGTTATATTGATTTTTCAATTTTTTTTTTGGATTGTTAGTATATTATTTTTGAACTAGTATATATATTTTTTATTGTATAGTATATATAAATGTGATAGTTTCTAACTTATTATACATAAAGATAGTATATAATTTTGCATCATAATATATATATTTTAATAGTAACATATAATTTTGTTAGAATATGTTGTATATTATTTTTTTACTCAGTATATATATTTTGTGGCATGTTATATCATTCAACCCATAAAAAAACAAAAAAAAAATCAAAATAACTTTAAAATAAAAATTAATTAAACAAAACGAATACACATATACCATAATTTTAAAATATTTAGAATAAAATAGTAATTTGCTAAAAAACATATTTAGTCATATGTAACATTAAAAAATATAATTGACTATTTTACTACAAAATTAAAAATATACATTTACTTACTTTCACCCAACATTAAGAATCATTTTGCACCAGACTCCTTATTTAGAAATTCGCTATTTTAAAACAATATTTTGATGCATATTTTAAATGCATATATTATTGCTCATTTTCATAATATGACAAACATAGACACACCCATGCTTGCATGAACGCTATGGGTGTCCGCATAGATGCAAAGCAAGTGCAAAACCCTATTGTGTTGCAAGAAAAAAGAAGGATTGAATTAGTTGAAGATTCGCAAGGAAGAATCACTAATGATTTGTTCAACTTCGTCATCAACTCAATCATGTCCAAACACCATTATTCTTTGTAACATTTCCTCCTAACTTTCCATTTTTCTTTGTAACATTTCCTCCCAACTTTTTAAAGCTTTGACAAGTAGGACAAATAATTTGCCCAGACACAAGGCAGGTCTCAACACCAGGCTACCTTTCTCTTCGCACCCAACGTATAACAACATTTTTCCTTCTTCAACCCAACTCTTTATAGCTATGGTTCTGTGATTCATTACAGTCCTAGTCACTTTGTTGGTTTTCCCATCTTCTCACCCAACTTGTAACAGATTTTTCCATTTTCAGTTTATAGCTTTAGTTGTGAATCATTACAGTACTGATCCTATCCTTGGTTTTGCCTCAAAGGGGATCCAGGAGGAGTTCAGTCTAGATCCTAACACCACGGGCATAATTAGACACAATCTGGAATTTAGAGCAGGAGAGATGAAAGAGCTGAAAATGAGACTGCATTTGAATAGCGAGGCTGAAATGAGAGACTGCATTTGAATAGCTAAGGTAGGAAATAAAATCACTTTCTTTCTTTGCACTACACTATTATTTTAGTTTTGATGCAACCGACTATGTAGTCATATGTTCTGCTTCCAATTTCATCAAGGATGCGTTGCAATAGTCAACTTGCTAAATAATCTCAGTTGTGAAAATAATCTTGCAGATTTAATTCCAGTTAAAGAAACAAGCTAGAGCAACAATTACAAATATAATTAGTAACTTAAGAGTAATCACGAACGAAAGCCAAATATATATAAATATAAATGTAATTATAGGGCACCACTTTGGTTGGAAACTTGAAACTCCTATTTTTTCCTTCAGTAGGTACTTTTGGTGCTTTCGACACATGGATAAGCTACAACTTTTTTTTATTTATAGAGAACCTCTTACAAATTTTCAACATATTTCGAATAATTTAAGATGCTTAAATCAGGATTCAAACAGCTCGTTGCACACGTACTTGTTTTAATATGTATACGCGAGTGCATTAAGTTGTTTGAATCTTGATTTCGGTATTCTAAATTATCTAAAATTTCTTAAAATTTGTAAGAAGTCACATGTAACTATATTATACACCTGTCATGTTAAAATAAAAAAATAGAATTGCAACTAATCCATGTATCAAATACTAATAGTCTCTACCGACGGGAAAAAATAAGAGTTTCTACTGAAGTAGTCCCCATATATATACGTAATTTCTAGATATATGTATCCACTATTTCCAAGCAAGATCAACTCGAGACTCAAATTGACTTTTCATGTTATACGCAGAATATAAGCTGTGTAATGCATACCCATAAGTTGTTGCTTGTTGCCAGCATGAAGACTCAAAAGGTGCAATAATCTTTAAGGACTTGCCTAGAAAGATCAATAGCTCCACTTCTTTTATAGATTAAATGCAGATTGTAAGCTGCTTCCCTACGGAGGTCGCAATAACCAGACCTCAGACGTTCTGTGTCTTGATTCTCACTTGGAAGATTGCGCATGGGGTAATCCTTCTCACAAATTGCAAGCACTTTTTCATAATATGAAGCTGCCAATGATACCAGGCCAACATGATGGTATGCTCGAGCTATATTGTACAGAGCTTCCTGTAAACGTTGAAAAGAACAACTAAATACAGTATAACAGCAGTACACAACTAAAATTTAAGAGTTTTTGTTTTCATATATAATAACAGAAACAATAATAATATATTACAATAAAATATTGAAAAACAAGTTTCAGATGAGCCAACAACGTGAGTGTGTCAAAAGAATGTACATAAACTCAATATTGAAATTCCCTTCCATTGAAAAGAGTAGCTGTTATTTAATAATTAACCCCTTTTAACTACAGATATTCTTCTAATATACTTAAAGAAAAATATTGGACAAACACAGACTGCGCATGAAGGCATGTTATGAATATTCCATAAAGTAAAACTTTCCATCTGTTAAAAAGAAGAAAAAACTTATAAAATAAGGTTCGGTTTGAAGTGATTGATGGGGTCTAGATACTTGCTAGTATCTAGTTGAGATTCAGAAAATATATTTTCAAGGTTTTAACTCTTCTTCTATCATGAGAAACCAACATAATAAGCAAATTAAATATCGGAAGTTGAAACTAGGAAAAACAGAAACAAATTCAGAGAGTATAAAGATTTTCTACTTCAAAGAAATTCTTTGAAGTAACCCATCAGGATTCCGGAATGTAATATATAGACCTCATAAGAATGGATTTTTTTTTTAAAAGGTAAGAAAGGATACTAGATACTTGTTTGATGTGTTAGACAAAACAAGCTAAAAACAAAGAAGACAGCAACTACACAGGCAACAGGTATTGACAGATGGCATTAGAGCCAATTCTAGCCAGAGGTGTGGGTCTTATAAAAGCAACTACAAGGGATGATGCCAGCAGGGATGTTGGGTCCCAACTGGGATGTTGGCATCCGACTGAACATAATCTTCGTATTTTGGGTCTTCGGTGTATTTACTAGAGGTGGCTTCTTTAAAACCCTCCATAACACTTGGCTTTTTTGTGGACTTTAAGGGTATCTCATTTATTTTACTTAATCACGGAAAATGATGCACAAAAGTACTTTGACCAGTGGGGCTTTATTGTTTGCTAGTAGTCTGATAGGATGAACCTGCACAAAGGTTAGTAAACCAAGCAAGTAGAGATAGAAATGGATAGTTTCTGTATTGCTAGCTAGGACTTTGAGAGCCTAGTTCACTCCCACATAGGGGTTACACCCTACCAATTACTACACACCCCATTAATGAGCTCCCCTCCCTACATTTATCTCTATACCTCAGCTGGTATCATGTACCCTTTACATCCTAACACAACTCACATAACAACTTAATAACCACCTCAACTAATTATCCCCTACTGCACCCTTACTGTTACCTTTCCTGCCCCTGCGTGCGTACACATAGGTCGATGGTGGTCTATCATAGTCTTTCATTTGGCCTTTTGGTATTTTATTTTTTCATGTTTTTTCTTTTGAAGGTCTTCAGCCCTCTCCTTCTTTGGTATAAAATGTCAGAGCTTCTTATAAATAAATTTGAGTACAATTAGATGAACACAACAGATTTTCAACAATTAAAATTGAGTAGTCCTAGAAATTCTCTAAGCTGCATGACTACAAATATGCAAATAGTCAATAGTTTAGAACAATTTTGTTCCAGCACAGTCCATTTCACACAACTGAAGCTAGCCTAGCACCATATAAATAAGCAACTTGAAGACATAATATTAAACAAGTAAAAGTTAAATGTAAAAGAACCAAACCTGGCTACTTTCACAAAGCCTTAAATTATTATATAGGAAGGCTAAGCCTTGTGCAAGACACTGGTGTTTATTTTGAAGTCTGAATCCTAGTGCTAAATTGATTAAAGTAGTTCCTGCAAGAAAAACAAATCTTATTTTGCTTTCTTATTTATGTTAAAAGTAAATAGTACACATTACTCCAATTTAAAGAGCCAGAAGAAGAAAAAGAAAATATACCAACACAGAGATTTATCAAGGGATTCTCTGGTAAAAGTTTATAGGCTTCAAGATACTTCCTCGCAGCATCTTGATGGTGGCTGCCACTGGTAAACTGATGTGCAGAAATAAGAATGGGTGGAACACAATCCTTAAGTTTTCCTTGCATACTTTGCAGAAACTTATAATGTCTTGTATCACGATTCTCCAACCTGAAAGGTGGCAATGAACAAAATGATGAAAATCACAACATAATGAAGATTTGAATGTCAAAGCCATATATTTATTGAAGGAAAATATATTGACATGATATGCACATGAAAATATTTTTCAATACCTTGAAATAACTTTGTAGTAGCAGTTCCATGCAGCAATACTGTATGGGTGCTGCTGAACAATGTACTTAACATAGTCGAAACCATGCTTAGGTTCTGTGATGTTGTACGCTAGTTCTGTTCAAGATTATAAGTGCAATTTAGCCATATCCAAACAATAAAGCCAACTTATAGCAAAGATTGCACCTAAAAAATAAATAGAACCAAAACCACCACCACCTAAAATTGAGCACTTTAACTTTATATTATATAATAATACTTCAGGAAAAATAAGGAAAAGGATCCAAAAAGAGACGAGTAGAAAAGTAAATAAATAATAAAAGCCTTACGAGCTCCAAGGATCCGAAGCTCCTCCTTCTTCTCACCAGATAAAGTGTTATTTGCCAATCTCAGACTGAGACTTGTAATCTCTAATGCATCTGAAAATCTTTGCAAGGTGGCTAACGTCTTACATAACTATGAAGACATCAAAGATGTATAATAAGTAGACATTATTATTGTGTTTGTATTAATTTTATTTTAAAAGCCAAATAATTTAAAGG
Source organism: Humulus lupulus (assembly GCF_963169125.1). Classification (NCBI taxonomy): domain Eukaryota; kingdom Viridiplantae; phylum Streptophyta; class Magnoliopsida; order Rosales; family Cannabaceae; genus Humulus; species Humulus lupulus. Next base: position 40,013,868 of record NC_084797.1, on the reverse strand, counting down.
GGGGAAGGGAAGAAGTAACATGCACGAGAAGTTAAGCAAGGAATTACTTCAAGAATTGAATTACTCACATTGATGATAAGAAGATGATGCTCTTCATCTTTAAGAATATTAGGCAAAGGGGTTTTTCTATGTTCTCGTAACTATAGATATCACAGATAATTGTAAATTACTCATGCACAAATCTGAAAAAACACTGCTCAAAATAGTGACCTTTTAAATTCACAAGTAAATAAGAATACCAGAGGTTCATCATCTGCGTCATCATCAGACTGCCACTCCACTCCAGCTGCAAGTGCCTTGGCTTTCTCTTCCTCTTTCTTCTGAAGCATCTTCTTTGCTCTGCCAGCTTTCACCCTTATTGTATGTACATAAGTTGATTAGATTTAAAATAAACAGATAAAAGATTATAAAGATATATGCATAAACGTGGATGGTAGAAAAAGACTATGTAAGGCAGCAGTAATGGTAATATGTTGGGACATGCGGTTGGGAAGACAAACAAGGGTTTTTGTAGAAGTCGAGATTAATAAGAAAAGTTCATGGGAGAAAATCAGATCTTTGGTAGAAATTTGGCTATTGTGTAAAAGAGTTGAAAGGCATTTGTTCTCTTCCTCTTTCTTCTGAAGCATCCTCTCTGCTCAGCCAGCTTCACCCGTATTGTATGATCATAAGTTGATTAGATTTAAAGTAAATAAACATATAGAAAAAGATAATAAAGATAAACGTGGATGGTAGAAAAAGACTATGGAAGGCAAAAGTAATGGCAATATGTTGGGGGCATGCGGTTGGGAAGAAATACAAGTATTTTTTAAGAAGTTGAGATTCATAAAAAGAGTAAATGAGAGAAATAGAACCTTGTTAATGGAAGAGTTAATGTGTTGAATTTTGAGGAAGTTGAGAATTATAAGAAGTTAATGGGAGAAATAGAATAGAGCCTCGTTAATGGAAGAGTTAATGTGTGTGTGTGTGTTATCATCTCTCATTGTTAGAATTCTTAGGGCCCATACAAGGAGAACATTAGTAGTTATCACTTTATGTTTTTTATTAAAAAGTGAAGAATGTGTGTGTGTGTGTTATCATCTCTCATGGTTAGGATTCTTAAGGCCCATACAAGAAGAACATTAGTAGTTATCCTTTTTTGTTTTTTATTAAAAAGTGAAGAATTTCTGACTCACTAAATGAGCCAATGTTATTTTTAACATTAAACAGGATATTCTCATAGGTTTGCATTACAAAGAATGACTTGAACCGAAATTAATCTCAACCCATGCATATAGCGAATGACTTGTGTTGAAAAACCCATGCACATATGCCACATAACCTAAGAATTTCATTATGTATATCCTTCCTGCGCATGCAGTAGAAGCACAAAAGGGCACTTCATTTTGAGTACACCTATTTTGGAAAATATCTTACACTCCGAACATAGCATAGTAAAAATGTAAGGGAAAATTGGAGAAAACAAAAGATAAACCCATAGAACTAGTGATAGTCTTTTCTTAGTAAGAATTAAACTCTCAACTTTCAACAATGATATCTGGAAAAAACTCCCTCACAGCTCTTTTATTGAAACAGACAGCAACTGAACAAATACAAGCTTTCGAGAGGCTTGTTCTCTCCTACCCCAATCTTTCAAGAGGATTGGTCTGTCCTAAAGAGTCAACTCTTCTCAGTCCCTAGCTACCCTTTACAGAAAGACCCTTCCCACATATAAAGACATTATTTGAAACTAAGTGATGCCAACTAGGATCCTCTAAGAACATGACAACTCAGCCCTTAAACTCATTATAAGTTGGCAGCTGGATACAAAATTGAAATAACAAACCGACTTGATATTCTTTATGATGCCACTTAGAGTTAGCTTGTTTTTGCATTTGTTGTTGGGCCCTCAGCAAAGGCATCTGAAGGTCGTCTAGGATGGCATCCCGTGATTCCAGCAATTCATCTACAACCAATACTACAGCAGTCCCTTGTCTATATGGCAGCAATGGTGGAGGGTCTCGTCCATAAAGAGCTTTGAAAGGAGTGCATTTGAGAGGAGTGGTAAGAAGCTTTGTACCAGAATTCGGACCTTGCTAGCCATTTGAACCATTTCTTGGGGTTCTCATATGTGAAACACCTTAAATAGGTCTCTAAACATCTATTAAGAACCTCGGATTGGCCATCCGTTTGAGGGTGGCAGGCTGTGCTTCGTTTAAGTTGGGTGCCTTGGAGTGTGAATAATTGCTTCCAAAAATTACCAAGGAAGGTCCCTGTCAGATATGATGGAGTGAGGAAGGCCATGTAATCTGACTATTTCCTTCATGAAGATTCTACAACTGTAGTGGCTGTGAAAGGGTGCATCAGTTTCAAAAAATGGGCATACTTGGGTAATCAATCCACCACTACTAAGATTGTATCCCACCCTTCGGACTTTGGCAATCCCTCTATGAAATCCATAGTAATATCGTCCCAAACTGGAGCTGGGAGAGGTATTGGTTGTATTAAGCCGCCTGGGGTGGTAGTGAGGTATTTATTTTGTTGACATATGGCACAATTTCTCACAAAATTCTGTACATCAGTCCTCATGCCTTCCCAAAACAGCTCAGCCTGCACCCTTTTATATGTTTTCAGCTCGCTGACATGTCCCCCCATGGGAGTGCAATGGAATTCCTTCAAAATCTGACTGATGAGGCTTGATTTCTTTGGAATAACTAACCTGTTTTTGTAGTAGAGCACACCTTGATGTAGTGAAAACCCATGATGTAGCTGTCCCTGCTAAATATCACTTGTAATCTCTACCAACAAGGGATTGACAGCCACTTCTTTCTCTAACTCGGGCCATAATTTCCATTCAGCAGCTACTACCAATTTTTGGAGCTCTTTATTGCTGCGATAGTGCATCCGCCACCCGATTGCTTGCGCCAAACTTATATTCAATATCAAAGTTGAGGCCCATCAACTTGGATACCCAATTTTGATACTCGGTTCCTATTACCCTTTGTTCCAACAAATATTTCAAGTTTTGTTGGTCAGTCCGAATAATAAACTTTCTGCCCATTAACTAAGGTCTCCATTTAGCTACTGCATAAACTATAGCCATTAATTCTCTCATAAATCAATTTCTTCCTCGCTTGCTCTCCCAAAGTTTGACTGAAATAAGCAATAGACACTGCTCCTAAGCCAAAACCTGATGCATCCGTCTCTACAACAAAAGGTTTTGAAAAATCAGGCATGGTGAGGATTGGGACTGAAATCATGGCTGTTTTGAGGGCTTTGGAAGGTGGCTTCAGCAGTTGAATTCCATCCAAATTGGTTTTTCCGTAGCTGGTCCATGAGTGGTTGTGCAATCCTTGCATAATTTGCAACGAATTTTTTGTATTACCCCGTTAAGCCAAGAAATCCCCCAAGGAGAGTGTTGTAGGCATGGGCCATTCCATCATGGCTTTAATCTTTTCTGGGTCAGCTGCCACTCCATTTTGAGAAATGATATGCCCCAAGTAAGAAATCTCCTTCTTCCCAAAAGCATATTTCTTCTTATTAACATAGAGTTGGTGGTGCAAAGGATGCTGAAAGCTTTGTCCAAATGTTTCACATGCTCCATTTCAGTTCTGTTGTAGACAAGGATATCATCAAAAAATACCAGAATATATTTATGCAGATAGGGACAAAAGACATCATTCATTAGTGACTGGAAAGTTGCAGGGGCGTTTGTCAAACCAAAAGGCATCACCAAAAACTCATAGTGGTCGTCGTGGGTCTGAAATGCTGTCTTGTGTACATCCTCCTTAACATGAATTTGATGGTAACCTGATTTGAGATCAAGTATAAAAAAAATTAAGGCACCATTAAGTTCGTCTAATAACTCCTCAATGACGGGTATCGGGTACTTATCTGGTATAGTGGCGCGGTTAAGAGCCGTATAATCAATGCAAAAACGCCAAGAGCCATCCTATTTTTGTGCTTGAAAAGGGGTTGTTGCTAGGCTGTATGATTCCAGTAGAGCATTTCTTGTATTAGTTTCTCAAATTCAGCTTTTGATAATGATGGTACCGATAAGGTCGCACACTTATTGGGGTTGTTCCGGGCTGGAGAGTGATGGCATGCTCATGGTGTCGTTGAGGTGGCAGCCCTTCTGGTTGTGTAAAAAGGGAGTCGTGTTTGAGCAAGATACCTTGTAAAAATGGAGGACACTTTTCTCCGTTCATTGGCTGTCTATTTTCTACCCTATTCAGCTCCACCAAAAATCCATTCTTCTCTGCCAATAATGTCTTGTACATGGTTTTTAAGGACACTAAGCTCCTGCCAAGAGTCAGATCACCTCTTATTGTGGCCTGCTGGTTCCCAATTCAAAACTCCATGGTTTGGAAATGGAGTTTCCAATTCGTGTGCGTCATGCCCAAGGTTGCTAGCCATTGTAAACCCGAAATCACATCTGCACTTCCCAATTTTAATGGTAAGAAGTCACCCCAAACGTCCACTCCTTGGAAGTGGACATCAACATTCTTGCACACCCCTTCATTCTTCATCGAGTCGCTATTTCCCATCATCATGCCACAAGCTCCAGTCAAGGTTATAGGAATTTTAGCTGTGATACTATGTCCTTAGAAATGAAATTATTCGTAGCCCCAGGGTCAACAAGGACGATTACCCCATTGGTCCCAATTTATCCTTTCAGCCTCAGGGTTTATTGGAAGACAATCCTGCTACCAACTGCAGAGAAATCTCTACAGCCTTGTTTACTTCAATAGAGTCCAACTCAAGTGCTTCTTTGTCTTGCTCTTCGAACTCCTGCTCAGATGGTGCATCATCAATCTCCTCAAGTACCATCAAGATGTTGAGTTCCTCTTTATTGCATAGGTGGTCTGGAGCCCATTTGTTGTCACAACGAAAACATAGCCCTTTCTTTCTCTTTTGTTGGATTTGTGCCTCAATCAGCCGCTTCACCTCCCCTTGGGTTCGAGTGGTAATATTCCTAAAATTTGTTGGGCCAATACTAGAGCTGGGTCCTTGGTAAGTCATGCGCCCAAATCCCCCTGTTTTATGGCGCAAAGCACTTGCAGTCCTCACCTTTTCTTCAATATCCTGGGCAATCTCCATTGCTTCGTCTACGTTTCGGGACCGTAATACCCTTAGTTCCACCCTAATTGATGGATCTAATCCATTGATAAATGTTCCAAGTTGTACCTCCGGAGCTATGCTGTCAAGTGGGGCTAATAATTTGTTGAAGTTCTTCTTGTAATCATTCGCCCACTGACCCTTCTTATTTAATTGATCATAAAGGGACCCCATTTGTGTATCACTAAAATGCTTCAGCACAAGCCTTTTCATCTCTTCCCAACTCAATATAGCCCTCTTTTTACTCTCATATTGATACCACATCAATGCATCACCAAAGAACGAAATGAAGGCAGCTTCAATCTTTTCACCTTCATCATAATTGTAGCAAGAAAAATACCTCTCTGCTTGCATAATTCGGCCATCTGGACTTTCTTCATCAAATTTCAACATTTTTAGTTTCCTCAATCGATGCTCCTGTCATTGATGGTCGAAGCTCTGGATTCTTCCTGAGTTAAAATCTTCGGCCTCGTGATTGTCCCTTCGACCCACTTGTTCGGGTGTTGCCCTAGACCCACTACCAGTGTCCTTGGGTGCTCCTACATTAGAGTTCTTGACTTCCGTCCCTTTCCCCTTGCTTTCTTCTAAGTCTTGTGCCTTTTTTGATCTTTCTTGATTCTCCAAGAAGCTTTGTAGTTGTTGTTGCATCTGTCTACCCACTTCTTGAATAGATTCCTTCACTGCACCCATCTCCCATTTCATGGCTTCCATCTCTTCTTCAAGGCTGGCTGAAGTTTCTAATCTCTCAATTGCCTTCTTGGGTCCCATGTCCGCAGCTCACCACACCAAATTAAGTCTTTTCTTAGTAAGAATTAAACTCTCAACTTTCAACAATGATATCTGGAAAAAATTCCCTCACAACCCTTTTATTGAAACAAATAGCAACTAAACAAATACAAGCTTTCGATAGGCTTGTTCTCTCCTACCCCAATCTTTCAAGAGGATTGGTCTCTCCTAAAGAGTCAACTCTTCTCAATCCCTAGCGACCCTTTAAAGAAGGAACTTTCCCACATATAAAGACATTATTTCGAACTAAGTGATGCCAACTAGGATCCTCTAAGAACAAGAAAACCCAGCCCTTAGACTCGTTAATAAGTTGCCAACGGGATACAAAATTGAAATAACAAACTGAATACAATGAATACAAAAAATACAAGTATTTTTTGTTCCTCTAGATTATTTAGACGCTTTTCTCCAATTATAGACAAAATGTATGGGAGGCTTATCAACTAGGAAGAAAGAGCATAGTAAAATTCGCCACTTACAAATCTGCACTAGTAGCAACAGGTCTAAATCCATGAAATAAATTATCAGCTCCACGATTATCCAGTACTTTGACTCTTTCATGTAGATCTCTCATTTTAAGCCTTTTTCTCACTTTAACCTAAATTGATAACAAAAGTTTAAAGAAATTAGCACATAATTAAATGTCTTGAATCAATAAGTACGTTTAACTCTTACACGCAGATCTCTCATTCTGATCCTTTTTTCTCACTTGAAAATTGACAAGTGTTTCAAGTGAACAAATATAAGTGGGAAGGGTGATCTATCACAGATAAAATAAAATAAAAATTAAAAGATGAAGGACAAAAACAGCAAACCGAAAAAATAAATATGGTAATTGATAATTTACTGGTTGGAGCTTAAAATAAATAACCATAAGTTTAAGGCCTCAATACCAAAATCCATTTTTCAAATGACAGTGTTCTTTCCATATAAAATGACAATTTACATTATAAACAATAGGTAGAGCAAAGCCAAGAATTTTTCAAATACCATTGATTTTCTAAGCAAAATAACAATTTGCATAAAAAAAACAATAGGTAGTGCAACGCCAAGAATTCTTCTAATTGATATCCCACAGCATGGATGATTTTTCATGAACCTGTACTTCCTTTATTTTGAAGCCATATTCATTCCCTTTCTTAGCAGCTATAAAAAATCAAAATTCAGCATACCTATGAAGATGTTTTTGTCAGGAATGGGTTATAATAGGACAGCTGTAAGTGAATGTGACTGGATTGTTAGTAAGAATAAGTACGTGATTAGAATTTTATATAAATGTGAAGTGGGGTGAGAGAAGGGGCATAATATATGTGGTGAATTGTGGTAAGCTCTGAGCTCTAGGGAGGATTCCAGGTTCCTTTTGTATTTCCCTTTTAATTTCAGCAATAATATACTATAGTTTGGCCTATCGTTTCTCTGTTTGGGGTTTTACTGGCTCCAGTTCTTATGAGTTTTCTAATTCACAAAGGTACAATATCTTTACTTCAGCTTTCACAAGCAACTAAGATAGACAAACAAAATGGCAGGGATTTGGTTCTTTTCAGATCTAGGAAAGTAAATAACTCAGTGAATCCTGGATAGTCATGCTGAGAGCAATGGTGACTAGTGCTACGCTGCCAGCCTCTTGCACAATGGAGAACATGAAGGCGCCATAAGTTCTACATTTTAGAATTGATTTCCAATTGGCAATACACAAAACCCTACAAGGCAGCAATTTTTGCTAATACAAAGCATTATATGAAATAATGATAAAAGAGGGGACGTCTCCCTGAGGAATAGTCAAATATTATTTTGGGCTATCTGGTTGGAGAGGAATAGTAGGATCTTTGACGAGTCCTCTTCTTCAGTGGATACTCTTTGGGATAAGATTAGATTCTAGGTAGCCACGTGGGTGTATAGAACGAAAGATTTTGAGGATGTTTTCTTTTTGGCCCTTCGTAGGGAATGGGTGTATTTATGGATGTAATTTTTGTTTTCATTATTCCTTTGTTACCAAGGTTTTCCTCCGCCATAAGTGAGGGTTTTTATTGTTATTGAGAGGAGGTTTCTTCGACCTCTTTCTCATTTTTTTCAAAAAAAAAAAAAAATAGTCAAATATTATTTCACTTGACTGTGGACTACCATATTAGAGCAAAACAATAAAAAGAGAAATTCCCAAAGAACAAATTGTAGGATTTTGTGAATAATACTTCTAATCTTATTTTATTGATGAATAGTATGGCCTATATATAGGCTGAATACAAAGAGCTAGACAAAATATAAAGAAAAAATACAAACCTAAACTTAGTTGTCAATTACAACCTATAGTTAGTTGTACAAAATACTCTAGGTATTTATAATGACATTTCAACACTCCCCCTAAAGCTGAGTTGTATATGTTATACAAACCCAGATTAGAATTGAATTCTTCAATACTTGTTCTTGGTAGTCTTTGTTAGGATGTCGACAATTTGTTTCTTTGTAGGACTGTAGATGAGTTCAATGATCTTTGAATTCACCTTCTCAGAAATGAAGTATCTGTGTGTTTCGACATGTTTAGTTCTGTCGCAGTGAACCGGATTTTTAGCAATGCTAATTACAACTTGATTTTTAGCAATGCTAATTACAACTTGACTATCACTGTACATTTTAAAGGACTCGGGAGAGTCAAACCTCAATTCATTCATATGCCTTTTGATCCATATCCCTTCACAAATACCCAAGGCCAAAGCACGATATTCTGACTCTGCACTACTCCTTGAAACCATAGGCAAAAGTAGAACATCTAAAGACTATGAATGGAAGATCTAAGGAGAAGGCTGAGATATGAGGGAATGTTGCAAGTAACAAATTTCTTGGGGCTTTAAATTGTATTAACACGACTAGGCATACGATTGATGATATCGGTGGTTGTGAGTAAGGATTCCCCCAAAACTATTTAGGAACATGATTTGAGAACATGATAGATCTAGGAACTTCAAGAAGATGTCTATTTTTTCTCTAAACCGCTCCATTTTGTCGCAGAGTATCAACACATGAACTAATGTGAACAATTCCTTGATCTAACAAGTAAGGATGAAGAATGGAGTTAAAATATTCCTTTCCACTATCAGTTTTCAGGATTTGGATCTTTCCGTTAAATTGATTTTAAATCATGAAATGGAAAGTTTGAAGACTGGAAGCATTTTCAAATTTTTCTTTCGTAAGGAATGTCCATGTTGTCCAAGTATGATCATCAATAAAAGATACAAACCATTTAGATCCACTAATATTTGTTACTCGTGAGAGTCCCCAAATATCACTATGTATCATCTTATAAAGGTTTGTAAGGAAGACTGGGATAAGAGTTTCAAGTATGTTTAGCAAGTTGACAGCTTCACAAAGAAAGAATTTCGGTCTTTTGTGGACAAATAACTGAGGAAATTTTTTTCAAGATAACCAAAATTTGGATGTCCAAGTGGAAAATGTCACAACATGACGAGATTTCCTTTCGAAACAGACACAAAATTGAAAACAGAATCTAAATTGGAATGGTTACCACAACTTGATTTGTGAACTTGTTTACTTTTAGAAGAATCCTTGATGATATAGAGTCCATCATGCATTTCAGCACTGCCAATCACCTTCTTCGAGCCCTCAACCTAAAATTCACAAAGATTTGGATAGAATTTAGTTACACAATTCAAGATCTCGAGTAAGTTTACTAATTGAAAGAAGATTGCAAATTAGTTTAGAAACAAATAGAACAAATGAAAGGAGGTCATCTAATAATGTTACAGAGCCAGTCCCTATCACTTTTGAGAGAGATCCATCAGCAATTCTGACTGTGGGAATGAGCACATGGTTTGAAGGTGGTGAAGACTTGGAAATCACCCGTCATGTGGTCGGAAACCCCTGAATCAACTATCCAAGTACCTTTGTTGGAGGCTGCCCAAGTACCTTTGTTGGAGGCTGCAGTAGATGTCTGAGATGTCGAACCTTGATGACACACTATACTGACATTTTCCTCAGTTGAGGGGTCTGCCTACTGCATAAACTGTCGAAGAGGATCCGAATGTGGTTTGAGAGATGGCTGACTTTGGTCTTTTCAGAAGGGGATGACGTCATGACAAATGGTTGATAGAGGACTCCCATGAATTTGAGAAGATTTATGAGATTTAGTGACTGAGATTGAGTAGTCATTGAATTAGGAAATTGAAAAATTTTGAGGATGGTATTTCTGAGGAAAAAGAGTTGGCTAGAGCAGCCATGAACTAGAATTTTTTTTTTTTTTTTTTATGAGATTATGCAGCAAAGACAGAAAAACATTTTTAAAAAAAATGCACTTAGAAGAAGAAAAAAACTTAGCCAAAGATGCAACTTTTTGACGAAATCGTGCGAGAACCCCAGATAAAGAGTCACAGCTGAAGCAGGGAGTGAAGAGGAAGACGCCAGTGAAAGGCGGTTGGAGGCGTTGTCACACGCCTACACGCGTCGGCGCATGGGAGAAGCCGCTGGAGGTTGAGGTGGCGCGTGTGACTCACGTGCCACTATTCTGGACCCCAAACTTTGGGGTTTTGCCGATCGGGGGTGGGGCAAGCTTTCTGGGCAAGAGGTGAGATTAGAAGACAACTTTAAAACGGAATTCTAAGATTGAGCCTCAAAGAACTGAACCCGTCTTTTTTTTAAGAAAGGGCAGAAAAAAAATTGGAAAGATTTCCAATTTTGGATTACAAATTATCTGATACCATGTAGGATTTTGTGAATAATACTTCTAATCTCATTTTGTTATATATAGTATGGCCTATATATAGGCTGAATATAAAGAGCTAGACAAAAAATAAGGAAAAAATACAACCTATACTTAGCTGTCAATTTAAACTTAACTGTACAAAATACTCTAGGTATTTACAATTATATTTCTACACAAATTTGACAAAATGAAGCAAATCAGACTAAAACGCCCAATCATCATCCTACAAATATGCACTACAAGTCAATTGAATGATAAAAGCACCTCCAGAGCTAAACAACCAACAAAAGAGATACATTGGAAAACCAGAAGTATGTTCAAGCAAGTTTCCATGTGGCATAAGTTTGAAAATTTTGAGATTTCCTTGTAGTTACCTTTTGTTTTTGAGTTTCACAACAATATAATGACTCACGAACCAGAGGATAGATTGCATTGACAAATTCCTCAAGCATTCCTTTTGCTTTGTATATATGGCAAATCTTTAGTTTTACTTTTTCATGTAGCCACCATGGTTTAGATTTCTCAGAATGTTGAACAGTATGATCTACAAATATGAGCCAAGAGAGAATATACCAATAAATGATTATTTCTTGTTGGAAAAGAGAAACAGTAAGACATACCAATTCATAAAAACAAATGATACCTGAATTCCTTGGGGGAGATAGCAACAAAATTGCTTCATCATCTCTACTTTCTTCAAGAAGAAGGGAAGCCAAGGTCAATCGAGCATCAATATTGTCCTCAAGCGTATGTAGGGCTGAATTAAAAGTAGTTAATGGCAAAATAAAGCAGAAACTAGTAAAGTGATTTAAAATGAAAAGGCAGTAATCCATTAACATTTAAAAACAATAATCTACATTATTTGAAATCAGAAAAGCATAGTTAAAAGGAAAAGTAGAAAAGCAGCAATATTAACAGGGGAAAAATGTATACAATTTTACAACAGCTATGTCAGCTAATAAAAAAAGAGGTGAAACTGTAACAATGAAAATGCATACATATATATATTACGTGATTAAAAAAAAGCTAAAAGATAACACCACCAATTTAATCTGTCAGAGTTGAACTGACTAAAGCAATTACCAAAATGAAAAGAGACACATAAAAAGACTTCGAAGATTCAAATTTCTATAACAATCTTGATTTCAAAGTCAAAAGATAATATATACTTAAAATGAGAGATCATTACAGAGAAGGAAAAACAAAAAACAAAAAATCTGAGGACCATTTTGAAAGAAAGTATACAAAATAATATAAAATGAAAATAGCAGGAAAAATGGTAAATATTGAATACCTAAAAAAGTGAAGTAATATTAACTTGTGGAACACAAGAAGAAAGATCTTCTGGCACGACCCAAATAAAAAAGTATCATCTGCCTTTGTTCTTCAGCTTGTATAATCAATACTTAATTACCCATACATGTCACTCACAATTCACAAGAGAGACCATTACCTTTCTTGAAGAAAAAAATTGCTTGGACTCTATTCTTCAAGGATAAGTAACAACGGGCAATTTTTAGATGTAAAGATCCCTGCAAATTAAATGTGTTCTTCGAAGATGATTAATAAGATCAAGCAATTTAACCAAAAATAGACTAATAAATAGATATAGTGTGAGATCAAATTCGTAAGGTCGTCCAATCCACAAAATAGTGTAAACAAAAGCTGTCAGATAAATAAAGAGTTAATTACATTATATTCCCCGTAGTATCCATACTTTTTTAAATTGCATAGATATTATATTATCCTCCATATAAATTATAATCTTTTGTCCCCATCATGTCCCACCTCTCTTTATATGCTACATCACCTACATGTATTAATATATAAATAAAGCAGCAATAACCGCTAAGAGCACTCCCAGTGGCTTTTGTATCATATATAGAGTTTTCTTCAAATATAAAGAAATGGTGTTAAAATAACACCCCATCAAATTTTGTAAAATACAAAAATTTTACATTTTTACTACAGTATTTCTCTTCATTTATAAAACAATATTCATATTTTAAACATTTTTAATCCGCATCTCTCTCCTCTCTCCTCATTCCTTTAATATTTGAAATGAATAAAAAAGATTAAAAATATAATATTTAAATAATATATAGAAAAAAAAAAAATAGAGAAACTGATATATGATGTATGGTGTATTGTAAAAGTTAGTATGTAAAATAGAAAGGGTAAGTTTTGGTGATTTATTTTAAAGGATAAGATAAAGGAGCCATTGTAAGTGCTCTAATAATAAGTAGATGATCTGTCATTTCATTATAAGTGGGACAGGTTAAAAACAGTGAATTTGCAGCATGAGTAAAAAGCAAAATAGATTTTTATGATTATTTATGCATGTGTAGCAAGAAAACTTCGTTATTTTGCTTTATAGGAATAAGTTGCAGCTTTGACCAAAACATGCACGTGTGTGTGTGTGTGTGTGAGAGAGAGAGAGAGAGAGAGAGAGAGAGAGGAAAAGGGAAGGAAGAAAATTATTACTTTGTCACAGCCAGCTGTTCCTTCCAACATCAGATAATACTTCAATGCGCAGTCATAATGCCCAAGATTCATTAATGAGTCAGCAACTTCAGTAACCAAGTCAATATGATGAGCAGCATTCTCCCCTTCCAGAGGACCAAAAAAAGTCTATAAAAAAATGCACCAATCTTCGGTAACTGGAATAAATCCAACATAAAAGTATTTTTTTGAACCAAAAAAAAAGAAAGAAACTTAGTTGTATTAATGATGGAAAAAAAATGAAGATGAAAGATCAGGGAAAAATCTCAGGAAGCTAAACTATAGCTTGATTAAAAACACTGAAGTCTAAATTCACAGATAAAGCTCTTAAACAATCACTAAAGCCTTGTAGCTTAGTTTCAAATTATTATCAGGTTTTGTTTGCTTACTTTTTCCTAAATAAATCATAATGAAGTCTCTTTTTAGTCTATTGTTGACTGATCTTCCAAATGTTTCCTTATATGATATTAAAGCTTCTTTAACACTGTTCTAAGGTTTGTTAGCCCAGTCTCTTATTAGCATTGCATTTTACTAAAGTCTTGATCTGTACACTAGTCTTTTGTGTTGCATTAGCTGCGTAAGCATCCTTCTTTTTTTCTTTCACTTTTGGATATCATATTTCAGAAAATGGAAAAGTCAAAATCAACATTAATATTCTATTGGATATCATATTCAATTTTTTTTAGTCGAACTACATAATTTTCCTTGTTAATACTAATTTAACAGAATTCGCATCTGCAATAGATAAATGAAACAATTATGTATTAAACCATGCAAGCACAAACCTTTGCTCTATGCAGATTTCCCAAGTGAACATGGCAAAGTCCCACTTTAATCATCAAATTCAAAGGCAGCTCTTTTCCCAAACTGCAGACTGACCGAGCATGTTCAATGTGCTGAAGAGCTTTGTTATGGTCATTAGTCTCCATAAATGTGGAAGCCAGCAAATCAACTACACTTAAATCAGCCTCAGTAGGATGACGTTTAAGATAGTCCTCAAGAATGTGGATAGAATGTTCAAGCTGACCACATCTTTTGTACAGCTGAAAGAGAAACCAAGAGACATCAATTAAATCAAAATAAAATCATAACACTTGTGATAAAATGTTAGGACTGAGGAAAAATGACAAGTCGATGACCTAAACTATGAACTTTTTTTTTTTTGAAAAAAAGAGACAGAGGCCTTGTCTTAGACTGACCTCTACTCACATAAATACATAACCCTCACTTTTGGCGGAGGAATACCGTGGTGACATACAAAAAACAAACACAACAGAAAAAAAGAAAAACAAACAACACAACCCAGCTATACAAAAAAAAAAAATCTACTTCACTCCCTAGTAAGGTCTAAAAAGGATAACCCCTCAAAACTGTTGGACCGATACACCCAAGAGGCAACCCAGAATTTAACCCTCTCCCAGATGCGATCACATAAGGAAACCTTATCTTCAAAAATTCTGCTATTTCGCTCTAGCCAAAGTGCCCAAAAACAAGCCAAAACAGTAGATCGCCAAAGCTTATTTGCACGTTTATCCCCCACTAGACTACAACATAACAACTGATAGCAAGAACCCGGCAAACACCAACTCAAGCCAAACTCCCCCCAAACTCTAGACCATAATGATTGTGCCAAATCACAAAACAAAAACCGGTGACTTGACAATTCAACCCCCTCTTACAACAAACACACCAGCTGGTAGAAAGACACTGATAAGGACGCCAACGTTAAAGGATATTGTTCACACTCAACTTCTCCACGAACAACTCATAGCTAACTCATGCCAGATTGTAGCTACTTATAAAAAAAATCTTTTTATAAATAATAGCCAACACTTTTTGGCAACTTTTGGTGCAATACAATTATGGAGATAAGAAAATATTTTTTTACAAAAAAATGAGGATAATATAAAATTTTCTAGAATAAAACTGTTGGGGATTGCTGTTTGGTTAAATGATAGTTTAGAGTTGAGATTTTGGTGGACTGCTTGTCCACATTTGACTGTTCTATAATAATATGTTATGCAATCTATATCTCGTTTTCGTTTCTTTTCTAAATATACATATATATTTATATATTATATTAAGAAGAAGAAAAAAACTGCAACTTTATTATAGCAGTGAGGAAATAAAAAAGAGTTTCAACTTCCAATGGGTTTACAAAATTCTCTTTGTTGTTAATTTACATGAGTTAGAAAGATTTTTGGTAGCTTTGCTTCTGTTGTGCGATGGCACCTTGTCCTTTTAGTTTTCATTTTCTTACAAAATATAAAGACAATAAAGTTTAAGAACGTAATTATATAAATAAAGGTCATGAGATGTGACCAAGAGATTTTTATGGAGATTAAATAACTATATACCAAGACATGAATGCCCTTTTCATGATTGTCTGGATAAAAATCATCATATTCATAATGCATAATCACTTTATATGTGTGTGTGCGTGTGCCCAGTATAAACATATAAATGATTAATAACAACAGATCTATAATTCTACATAACAAGACATGAATGCCCTTTTCATGATTGTCTGGATAAAAATCATCATATTCATAATGCATAATCACTTTATATGTGTGCGTGCGTGTGCCCAGTATAAACATATAAATGATTAATAACAACAGATCTATAATTCTACATAACAAATAAGCACATTTCAATTTGACACAAAACCAGCTTATATAGCACAATGCCCTTCTCAATTTAAGAAGGAACCCGTTATCCCTACTTCATGAAGTCAAATCTTAAAAAAAAAAAAAAAAAGCCATAGCATCTCATTGGATAAAAGAAAAACAAAAGGGAAGAGGTACAACCTTCGCGCTTGTTTTCAGCGCTTCAACATTTTCAGGAGAGAGTTGATGTATCTGATCATATGATTCGGCGGCCTTTTTATAGTCTCTAAGCTCAAGATAGAGTGACGCACGATGCAATCTTAATTGGATGTCTTTAGGATCTGCTTTAATTGCTTTAGAAAGGCAATAATTTGCTTGATCAATATCTCCTCTTTCTCTGAAGTTGATACAAAATAGAAAGTAGATTTGTTCAGATGATTTTTCATCATATGTGTGTGTGTATATATATATTAAAGGAATAATAAACAAAAAAACATTTATTAGGGGGGGGGGGGGGGAGGTGGGGAGAGAAATTTACAACAGGAGTCATCTGCAAAGAACAACCATCCTAGAACAATGGAGGGGCAAGTGGAAGAAAAGATGGGGTTGGAGGATTAGTGGGAGGATTGAGATTGTTTACTAAGAATGAATTTATGAAAAAACTTGAATATGGAGTTAAAATCATTAATTTAGACAAATTTCTAATCCCCTCTGTAATTGGACACGTCTTTCCCTCCTCTTATATCAAACGCAACAAGGTAAAGTGTCAATCCCTTCTCTAATTTCCTTGCTAGATCATGTATTTATCCATTCCTATATCCTCTTTCTTGCCAAGTATAGCTAAAGAAGAAAAGCCAAATCCATCAAAATAATAGACAAGGTATCTTCCACAAATTCCTTAGATAGAAACTAAAGAGTAAATCCAGTGTTAAACTCGATTCAGGAAAAAATCCAGCTCTTCCTATGCCTAACTATTTGAAAATTAATATCTGTCTAACCATAAATCACAAACACAACATTTATCACTCCATTCACTGTAATCCGTAAAAAAAAATATAATAACTATTGACAAAAAAGCACAACTTGAAATCAGTCCCAATAAATTCAATTCCCTTTAAAAAAAATTGCTACACTCCCACCACAATAAATGAACAAAATTCAACATTTCAAAGTTTCTTTACACTTAGAAATAATGAATCTCCTTTTTCTTTTTTCTTTTTGGCGCCAATCCTATGAATTAAGTAGGTTAGTAAGGATGAAGAAATATCTATAATAATAGAAAATCTTAAAGCAATCTCCAGAACTCAGACCTCTTTTATTACATAATGCAATATGGTGATAGACCTCAGTTTATAAATCTAATAGTCGTGTTTCTTTTAGTTAGGATTGATGACTTGGCTGGAATATAAATAGGAAAGAATCAGGCTTTTGGGTGGTTGTTGGGAAAATAGTGAAGTGGAGTGGAGAGACAGGCTCTCGAAAACATGTGGTTCTATGTGCTGATTTTGACCAAGTGAATAAAACCGTAGCTATCTTTCACAATTCTTTCTCTCTGTTTCCTAGCAATCTACCGTGTGTTTGGGTGAACTCATCATATGGACATAAGAATATACCAAAAAATAGGTAGTCTCAAACAATGTTATCAACAACAATAAAACCTTACATTGACCAGTAAACAAGCATTTTCCAGAGGGATGAATCTTTGGGCATTAAATGTGCAGCAAGCAAGTAGAAACCTAAGGCTCTCTTCTTATCACCCAATGCATCATGGGCAAGTCCTAGTGTATGATATGCATCAGGAGTCACTGGTGCTTGTAAAACAACCTGATGCAACACAGATATGGCCTGCAAAAGTGTATGTGAACTACCTTAGCAAGGCAAAAATAACAAACAAATATATAGATATACATATGATATATATATGTGTGTGTCAATACAACACTCATATAAGATAAAACATAAAATTACAAAATCCATGCCTGATAAGTAGATTTTCTAGCAATATTTTTCGATTATATTGAAAAAACCAACTATTTAATATAGCATGCTACATTTCTACCCAAAAAAAAAAAAAAGAAAATTGAATAATTTAATTTTGCAAAATGATTTTTTGAAAAAGAGAGGAAGACTACATGTACATGAGTGGTCTACTCTCACAGTTTATTAATAACCTCACTTGTGGCGGAGGAATACCATGATTACAACAAAAACAAAACAGCACAAAACCGAAACAAAAAGAAAGACCAAATACAAAAACAGAACCAGTAGCCAAAACACAACAAAACTGCGGCCACCGCAGTAGTCCACAGAATTTGATTTCCCTTATTTCTACTGACATAAAAAAGCAGTAGCTCTGCGCAAGAATGAGATATTGCCCAGCTCAACCTAAACTCATCAAGGAGTCTATGCCACAATTTTAAAACAAACTCACAATGGAGGAAAAGATGGCTGACATTTTCACTATCCTTCCGACACAACACACACCAGCCCGGAAAGCTGAATCCTATTTTTTTAGGTATTTAATACTTTTCTTAAAATTTTAGCTGAGACACTCCATTCATTATTTTCTATTTATATATTTTTCACTCTGAAATTCCACTGCACTTAGGAATTTCCCATGCACTGGTGATGCCCTTTGCCATTTCATTAACACAAATTGTAAAAAATAATAATCTGACCACAACTCTAAAGATAGAGCAAATTGCTGAAGGTAAACCCCAAAATTATGCAGCTGCACTAATAGAAGAAAAAGCAAATTTGCTAAACACATTACCTCTTCATAACGGCCGTGTGCAAAATATAGAGTAGCCTCACCAAGCTTTTGTGCCACTTCACGATTGGGTTTATTTTTTGATCCTTTCTGCCTACCTCTTTTCTTAGGCTGCTTGAATCATAAGATGTAAATCAGGGGTGGACAAAATAGTGTTTAGAAAAGAGACTCAAAGATACTAATTAACAATCTCTGAAAGATAAACGAATCTTTATGTACAAATTTATATATAAACAAACATTTATATGCAATCTCTGAGAGATACTGCAATCAATGAAATTCAACATTTAGTCCTCCATTGGGTTAAAATCAGTTAAAGAGCTTCATTTACCAAACCCAAAAGATTATTTTCCTCTACTTCAAAATTTAGATAACCATATAAAAGTTCTCCTCTTAAGACTGAAGAATTAATTATTACTGTCAACATTGATTATCAACTGCGACGATATTTTAAAAAATCTTAGCACTATTAAGCATAAGGCAACAGAAATATCAGTGACACATGAACACCCCTTGTCATTATAATTTATATAAATGAGAAAAGTACCCGTTTAGATCTCTTCTGAAGACCGCCATAATTGATAGCTTTGATAGACTCCTCCATTGTTTTTCTAGCACCTAATTCATCATCAACCCTAGCCTTTTTACCTGCTCCTTCACTACTTACAGAGTAATATCTAATAAGTCCCAAGAAGTACACAGAAAAAAAAAATACAATAATAGGCTGTGAGCAATTTACCTGTGCGTATCAGGTGGAGGTAGTGGTGGTGGTGCTTTTCGTTTTTTGTCAGCTAGAGCTTCATACTCGAACTCGAGGCGTTCGAATAGCTTATAAGGTTGGGAAGTTAAGACATTATCTTCAACAAAATCCAAAGGGTTCACACCTTCCTTGAATCTGAACGTATACTCTGTTACCTCATTTTCATCATCAACATCCCCTTCGTCTTCATAGTAATCAACGTCGTCTTTTTCTTCTTCTTCAAGACGCTCCTCATGGTCACCCAAATTGTCCGCCATCATATATCAACAAAACCAATTAAGCGCTTTGATTACAGAGAGAGAACAATGGTCATGGCTCGCTGGTTGTCGTTCGAATAGGGAAGCCGAAAAGAAGAATAGCTTAATTGGAGAGATACCTGGTAGCGATAAAGAGTATAGAACCCGCGAATCGGGATGGCCGGAGGACCCAATTGGAGAGATAGAGATTTTATTTAGGGATTTAAGGCTTTCTCTGTGAACGAGGAGAAATTCACAATACCTGGGGAAATAATGTAAGCATAGATCGAAGAGTTGAAGACCGAAAACCCTAGATCATCATCAGAGACCCAAAACATATCAATATATAGATATAAATGTGTGTCTCGGAGGTACCCTTTGGAGATGCGTGCCTTGTGAACCTTTTCACTCCCCAGGGTGTGGATTTTATGAGGTTTTTATAAAACCAAATAAACTAAAGGAGAAAGAACTGTAGAGAATATTTCTTTGTACGTTTGTTTCTTCTCTGTATGTACGGTTGAGATAGTGCTCTGCCCAAAAATGAAATGAGATACAAGGGTTCTTCTAATGTGTGCTCAAAAAGGTAGACTTATATTGTTAAATGATAGGTATCGATGGAAGTTTAAAAGCCCTGCGGAGGACGGAAACGGTCTTCGTCTGCGAGCGGCTGGGCGAGGTCATCTGGGTATGCGTCGATGTCTACTTATTCGGGGGGAGGAGGGGAATGGGGCATATCTGGATTTTTGGGTTTTTGCTTGTTTGCTTAAACGGAGAAGCAATTCACTCAAATGGAACCGTATGAATCCAAAAGATTGGGTTTGATCTCTTGGGCTTACACCATTCTACGAAGGGAGTTTCTCATAATTGCCCGTTTCTAAACCAACTTAACTAGATATATCCCTGATCAATATGTTAACTAAATATACCCACTTTTTTAAAGCTGTGATTCTTATATTACCCTTACTCATATGGCTTTTATAGTTACAACTTCCTCTTCGATCGAACGATTTCTCCTTCTTCCATAGATATTCCACCACCAGCGATTTTCTCTTCACTGCACTGTTATTCCTCTGCCACAGCCACTCAAATCTTCTTGGTGAGTTCTTCCTCCTTGCTTGAAACTAAATTTCTCTCTTCCTCCTTTCACAATTTTTATTTTTTTTTTAATTTTTTGAACTGTACAATCATACATATAAATTAACATTCATGTGTATAAAAATTTAGTAAAGTTAAATGAAATTGAATATTCTATATTATACATAAGTTAAAATGCCTTCTAAGTGTTTGATAAAATTACTCAATAAAACTGTGATTATGATATTGCAAAAAATCTGCCATTGGGATTATTATTATTATCATGTTGAGTTTTTCTTCATTTTCACAAATTTATAGTGCTAGGAGTTTGTTGATAAAATGCCTCTATGTAAACTATAAATTTCTGGTATAAAAAAGAGTTTGTTGCTCTTTGTTTATATGATTTGCGGATTTATATATTTTTATTTTAATGCTATATTTGGCTCTTTGATTTGGAATTAAATATACTGGAATAAATTCTTAAACTTGTCTGATGTTTGACATGTGTGCTGGCCATTTCTGGGATCATTATTGTTGTACATATTTGTCCAAAATTGTTGGTTTAATTGATTTTATATTTTCTGTAGGTTTGTACTTGATAGAGCAAGCCTTGATCTAAGAAAACAAACACCTGCTGCCACCTTGAACAAAGAATTGGATTTTATCCTCACATTAAAGTTGAAGGTATGTAGCTTGAACTCAATGAAAGCTATCGTTGATTGGCATGAATATGTTAGATATTATACTAAGGTTCTGTTAAATTAATTTAGAGTTTGTTTTTATATAACTGTTTACCTAAATGAACAATTGGGTTTGGATAAAGCTGTTAAAAAATTGTTTTGGTGTATTAATGAAACTCTATAAATACAAAACTCAGTAGCTCAATCCATTACTTTATCAGAGCTTTTATCAAACACTTTCTATTCTTTAAATGCTATCAGCCAAAAACATTAATCTTCTTCTTCAGCTTTCCCTTGATTCTTTTACTTTCTTGATTCTTCAATGCCTTCCGACACTTCTCACAGAAATGCTCCAGTGGTAGAATCTCCCGCCCCTCTAATGAAAACTCCTTTGTCTGGCTTCTCTGCCCTCACTGCTCAGCTATTGTAGAATACAGAAGGATTTGTTTGTCTTGACTAGCTTTGGCATATGTTATTGCACATTGTAGATGAACAAGCAATCTAACCTTATCACCCAAAGTAAAGGGTTTTGAATTGGCAAGAATTATTTTATCTTGAGCATTTCTCAATTTTGATTTTAGTTTGCTTGTCTATGCAACAAGCAAGTCATTAAATTTTGCATTGCTGCTTTCCAGCTTGCTCAAATAATTTTCTTTAGCCTTCAATTCTTCCTTGGAACCTTCAAGCTTTGATTTTAGCCAAGAAGCTGAACTTTTCAAACTTAGCTGGGTGTCTGCAATTTACCAAACAAATGCCATGAAACATTTGATCTAAGCCATTTAAGGCTTGCAGTTTAAATTTTAAAGCAAGTGGTTTAAATTTTAAGCATTGTGGTTTAAATTTAAAGCTTAGTGGATTAAATTTCAAACCTAGGGGTTTAAAGATACTTGGTTTATAATTTAAGGTTAAATGAATAAAAATTTATAAATTGTGGTTTAAATATGATGTCATTTAAGCCTTGTGGTTCAGATTTATAAATAGTGGTTTAAGTTTTAAGACATTTGGTTTAAAATTATAAAAATTTTATATTAGATTCATACATTACATTATATAGATTAAAATAGAGTATGTTTATAATTTAAGCCTAAATGAATAAAACTTAAACCTTGTGGATTAAATTTAGATGCCATTTAAGTTTAGTTGTTCATATTTTAAGATATTTAAGATTTGCGGATTAAATTTTAAGGCAAGTAGTTTAAATTTTAAGTCTTGTGGTTTAAATGTAAAGCTTAATAGATTAAATTTCAAAACCAAAGGTTTAAATATACTTGATTTATAATTTAAACTTTGGTGGAGATATCAGCCCTCTTGAAAGGCTGTGGTACGAGAGTTTGAGCGTCTCATATGCTCATTTGTAAATATTTCATTGTTATTAATAAAGTTGTTCTTGAGAAATTTCATTATTGGATTTGGAAACTAAGATATAATTGTTATTACCTAAGAAAGATCTATCACATTACAAAAAATCTTATGCAAAGAATAACATCTATTTACTTTTGGAAGATCATGAACTATTTTTATTATATGTAATAAAAATGGTAACTAAAAACTATTATATGATTCTTTACAACTCTCTCGAAAGTGCATTCTTAATTCCTTTTATGGATATGTCATGAGTAAGTGAGTTTTAGCGATTTTCTTTGTTTCCCAACTACACAATATATATACTTTTTGCTATTCATTTTCTTGGTCTTATAGAAGTGCAAGATGGTACTTCATTGATTATGCAACATAGAGCATTAAGCTCTTCCTGACTCCAATCTGCAGAATACTTTGCATTCAGCAGCAGAAACTCAGATTCTTTCAGCTCTTTATCAGGCAATCTGACCTTATCACCCCAAAGTAAAGGCTTTTAAATTGGCAAGAATTATTTTATCTTCAGCATCTCTCAAATTGGATTTTAGTTTGTTTGTCTATGTAGCAAGCAAGTCATTAAATTTTGCATTGCTGCTTTCCAGCTTTGATCTCAGCCGAGTAGCTGAACTTTTTAAACTTACCTGGAGTGTCTGCAATTGACCCAACAGCTCTTTTGAAGTTCCCACTGAAACCACAGCCATATTATCCACCACAAACAATTTTTCCCGAACATCTTTTGTTTCATCTCCCATGCAGTATACTTGCTCTTCTGATGAGACCAGCCTTTGCTTTAGCACTTCTTCAACTTGTCTTATTTCTGTCATTTTCTTTTTGAGATCCATTTCTCTTGCCAAAATTATTTCCAGCATCCTCAAAAATATGCCTTTGTTGTTCAGCACATTGAATCCTAATTTTAAGAACAATGTTGTAAATTATGAAAGTATTAGTTTAAATTTTTAGCCATTGAATGTTTGAGGTTTAAATTTTGTTGTAAAATAACATTATTATCTTCATCTTCACGATAAAACATCTTTTGCATTACTTTGATTCTTCTTATTGAGTCACAAATATTATTGACACTTAGTTTTGCAAAAATTGTGTTTGCCTTGAGATGAGTGAAGTTAAGGCAAAAAGTATATTGAATTGATTTTTTTTTTTTAATTTCTATCCAAGATAAAGCAATAAGCTCTCATGGTTGTGTTATTTTTTATTGCAGGAAATGGATAAGATAATGTTATTTGTAGTTTTTAACGGAAGATGGAATGCAAACAACAAATACATTGATCATGAAGTGAAAATATTGATGGTGGAAAAGGATATCAAGTATGTGGAATTGGTAAACAAGATATACAAAGAGCTCAGATTGAATGAAAGATTGATTTCAACAAACTTGATTTTTGATGCAAATATGGATACAAGCAAAGGAATGAAGATAGAAAGTGATGAGAATTTACAAGTTTATCTAAACTTGAACAAGACTGTGGAAGAGTTGAAAAAATGTCCTCTCATCGTTGAAGTAGAACAGAGAAATCAAACCATTTCTTTGCCAAGAGAAGCTAGCATTCCATCTGCTTTAGCAAGCAATGCAACAAGTCACAGTTTGACTCTCACAGACCTCAATACGAATACTGCAAGCACTAGCAAGATGAAGAGTGCCTCAACACAAGAATCCAACAAATTTACAGAACACGGGCAAGAAGCTCAATCACCTCTGCATGTGTTGCCGAATATGGAGATTGAAGACATAAGACTCAATTATGTTTTCAAGAATAAGACTGATCTAAAACATACACTTGCGAAAATAGCCATCAAGAAACACTTTCAGTACAGAATTCAAAAATCATGTTCAGAAGCATTTTGGGCAAAATGCATAGATGAGAATTGTGGCTGGTATGTACGTGCAAGAAGCTCAAAAGTATCAGACTACTTTCGAGTTATCAAATACCATAAACACCACACATGCTCCTTAAATCACAAAAAATTTGAAAATAGACAAGCAAGTGCAAAAGTCATCAGTAGTTACTTCAAAGAGAAGTTTCGTGACCCAGGATCAACCTATCGACCAAGGCAAATAATAAGAGACATGAGAGATGAACATGGGGTAGGTGTAACATACAATAAAGCCTGGAGAGCAAAAACACTTGCAGCTAATGATGTTAGAGGGTCAAATGAGGAAAGTTATGCATTGTTGCCTTCATATTTGTATATGCTACAGTTGGCCAACCCAGGAACTATCACAAGAGTATGTAAAGATGAAGAAAACAGGGATTAATAATATTTATAATTTGCATTCCTATATTAAAGGCTTTACTGATTACAATCCATATCTTACATCTCTAGGAATTGGTTGTTTTTTTATTTAAATTTTACAGGTTTAAATACATGTTTATTGCTTTTGGGGCTTCATTAGATGGATGGAAGCAATGTAGACCGGTTATAGTGGTAGATGGAACATTTTTAAAGACGAAATGTGGAGGTACACTGTATGCAGCTTGTGTTAAAGATGGAAACAATCAAATTTTTCCGCTCGACTTTGGAATTGGGGATTCAAAAAATGACAATGCATGGATATGGTTCTTTACAAGACTAAAAGAAGCAATAGGAGATCGAGAAAACTTGTGCATAGTATCTGACAGGCATAAAAGCATCAAAAATGCAGTTGAACAAG
Organism: Humulus lupulus; assembly: GCF_963169125.1. Taxonomy (NCBI): domain Eukaryota; kingdom Viridiplantae; phylum Streptophyta; class Magnoliopsida; order Rosales; family Cannabaceae; genus Humulus; species Humulus lupulus. The sequence goes on along the minus strand of NC_084797.1, from coordinate 39,988,619 downwards.
TGTATCTTGGTGTATATCATGGAGTTTGTCTTTATCATTTGAAGCAAAATCTAAGGACTAAGTTTAGGGGATTACATGTGCATGCCATATTTGAAACTGCTTCAAGAGCGTACTCAGCTCAAGAATATTAGTCTGCCATGGCTGAATTACAGAAAATTAGCCCTGAAATGACCACTTATCTTTTGGAAGCAAAACCAGAAAAATGGGCTCGACCATTCTTTCCAACGAAAAGGTATAACATTCTTACAAGAAACATTGCCAAATCTATAAATGCAGCAATTGTGCATGCAAGAGAATTGCCTATAACGTCGTTAATAGAAGCTATAAGAGAGATGCTCCAAAGATGGTTTTCAACAAGAAAAGAAGCAGCAATCAACCAATTTGTTGAGGTGACAAAATGGGCAAATGATGAAATGGAGATCAAACTTGATGTGGCATTTCGAATGAAGGTATGTTATTAAAGTTACATTTATTTTCTTTTTGTTCGGATTTTAAATTTATTGCTTAATAATTGTATTGTTTCACAGGTAGATGCAATTGATGCAATGAAATCTAGTGTCACATATGGTGATCGAGTGTTTGTTGTCGACTTGGAACAACATATGTGCACATGTAATGAATTTCAACTAGAGGGAATTTCATGTGCACATGCTATTGCAACAATTGAAAGCAAGTACTTGGACAAGTACACATTTTGCTCAAATTGGTATAAAAATTCTGTTTTGAAAGAGACATATGCAGGATCAATTAATCCTCTTCCAGATAAAGATGATTGGAGTGTCCCAGATGAAATTATAGGAGATAGCATGAAAGCTCCAAAATTCAAAGTAAAACAAGGACGTCCCAAGAAAAAAAGAATTCCATCAACAGGAGAATTTCCTAAGCATGTTCGAATAGTCAAGTGTGGAAATTGCGGAATATTGGGGCATAATAGAAAGAATTGTAAAAGCCAACCAATTCTAAAAGAAGGATAACATTGAGTTGTGAATTGCATACATATCATGATCATTGAGATTGATTATTGTCCTTGAGTACAGTGCATTATGCATGAAAGCATGAACTGTTGTTATCTGTTGCAGTCTAAAGACTACAAAAATGCAATGTTATACATATTTGTTGCGTTGTGGACTTGTGGATAAGAATGTTTATACATTTATTAAAGTACATTTGTTTTTTATTATATTATTATCTATTTAATTTATGAAAAATAGGAATTGATATTAGTGAGAGATGAATTTGACAGAAAAAGGTTATAAAAGATGATAGATTATCATCTTTAAATTATGACAAATTTATCAGTTAATCTTATTTATTTAAGGCTTGCGGTTTAAATTTCTAGGCAAGGTGTTTAAATTTAAAACATAGGGGTTTAAATTTAAAGTTTAGGGGTTTAAATTTAAAACATAGTTGGTTAAATAGAGTTGGATTATAAATAGAGCTTAATGGATAAAAATTTGATACCATTTAGCCTTGTGGTTCAAAATTTGATTCCATTTAGCCATGTGGTTCAAAATTTGAAGCCATTTGCATTGTGGTTTAAATTTTTATGAAAGTGGTTTAAATTTAAAGCTTATAGTTTAAATTCTTAGGCAAGTGCTTTAAATTTAAAGCTTAGCAATTTAAATATAAAACTTTGTTGTTTAAAGATACTTGGATTATAAACCCTTTAGGCAAGGGCCATTTTCCCCGCCGCGGCGCACAGAACCTTTAGACATTAGAGCCGCGGCGCTCAGAATGAAACAAAAAATAGCAATTATTTGTCACTGGGCGCCGCAGCTCTAATTTATATGGGCCGCGGCGCACAGTCACACCTAAAAATAAAATATATAATTTTTTTTTTTTTTTTTTTTGCCACTAACAACTTCTGGTCTAAAATTTTTGACGAATAAGGAAATTAGGTTTAAATTTAAAAATAATTGGTTTAATAGAGTTTTATTATAAGTAGAGCTTAATAGATAAAAATTTGATACCATTTAGCCTTGGGGTTTAAAGTTTAGGGCAAGTGGTTTAAATTTAAAGCTTAGTGGTTTAAATTTAAAACATTGAGGGTAAAAGAGACTTGGATTATAAATAGAGCTGAATGGATAAAAATACATAAATTTTGGATCAAAATTTTATAATATTTATCGTCGGGGTTCAAAATTTGATGTCATTTAGCTTAGGGGTTCAAAATTTGATTCCATTTAGAGTTGTGGTTCAAAATTTGATTCCATTAGAGTTGTGGTTCAAAATTTGATTCCATTTAGCTACGTGGTTCAAAATTTGATGCCTTTTTTATTGTGGTTTAAAGTTGTAGGCAAGAGGTTTAAATTTAAAACATAGTTGGTTAAATAGAGTTGGATTATAAATAGAGCTTAATGGATAAAAATTTGATACCATTTAGCCTTGTGGTTCAAAATTTGATTCCATTTAGCCATGTGGTTCAAAATTTGAAGCCATTTGCATTGTGGTTTAAAGTTTTATGAAAGTGGTTTAAATTTAAAGCTTAGTGGTTTAAATTCTTAGGCAAGTGCTTTAAATTTAAAGCTTAACAATTTAAATATAAAACTTTGTTGTTTAAAGATATTTGGATTATAAACCCTTTAGGCAAGGGCCATTTTCCCCGCCGCGGCGCACAGAACCTTTAGACATTAGAGCCGCGGCGCTCAGAATGAAACAAAAAATAGCAATTATTTGTCACTGGGCGCCGCGGCTCTAATTTATATGGGCCGCGGTGCACAGTCACACCTAAAAATAAAATATATAATTTTTTTTTTTTTGCCACTAACAACTTCTGGTCTAAAATTTTTGACGAATAAGGAAATTAGGTTTAAATTTAAAAATAATTGGTTTAATAGAGTTTTATTATAAGTAGAGCTTAATAGATAAAAATTTGATACCATTTAGCCTTGAGGTTTAAAGTTTAGGGCAAGTGGTTTAAATTTAAAGCTTAGTGGTTTAAATTTAAAACATTGAGGGTAAAAGAGACTTGGATTATAAATAGAGCTGAATGGATAAAAATACATAAATTTTGGATCAAAATTTTATAATATTTATCGTTGGGGTTCAAAATTTGATGTCATTTAGCTTAGGGGTTCAAAATTTGATTCCATTTAGAGTTGTGGTTCAAAATTTGATTCCATTTAGCCACGTGGTTCAAAATTTGATGCCTTTTTTATTGTGGTTTAAAGTTGTAGGCAAGAGGTTTAAATTTAAACCTTAGTGGTTTAAATTTAAAACATAGGGGTTTAAATTTTAAGCTTAGGGGTTTAAATTTAAAACATAGTTGGTTAAATAGAGTTGGATTATAAATAGAGCTTAATGGATAAAAATTTGATACCATTTAGCCTTGTGGTTCAAAATTTGATTCCATTTAGCCATGTGGTTCAAATTTTGAAGCCATTTGCATTGTGGTTTAAAGTTTTATGAAAGTGGTTTAAATTTAAAGCTTAGTGGTTTAAATTCTTAGGCAAGTGCTTTAAATTTAAAGCTTAACAATTTAAATATAAAACTTTGTTGTTTAAAGATACTTGGATTATAAACCCTTTAGGCAAGGGCCATTTTCCCCGCCGCGGCGCACAGAACCTTTAGACATTAGAGCCGCGGCGCTCAGAATGAAACAAAAAATAGCAATTATTTGTCACTGGGCGCCGCGGCTCTAATTTATATGGGCCGCGGCGCACAGTCACACCTAAAAATAAAATATATAATTTTTTTTTTTTTTTGCCACTAACAACTTCTGGTCTAAATTTTTTGACGAATAAGGAAATTAGGTTTAAATTTAAAAATAATTGGTTTAATAGAGTTTTATTATAAGTAGAGCTTAATAGATAAAAATTTGATACCATTTAGCCTTGGGGTTTAAAGTTTAGGGCAAGTGGTTTAAATTTAAAGCTTAGTGGTTTAAATTTAAAACATTGAGGGTAAAAGAGACTTGGATTATAAATAGAGCTGAATGGATAAAAATACATAAATTTTGGATCAAAATTTTATAATATTTATCGTTGGGGTTCAAAATTTGATGTCATTTAGCTTAGGGGTTCAAAATTTGATTCCATTTAGAGTTGTGGTTCAAAATTTGATTCCATTTAGCCATGTGGTTCAAAATTTGATGCCTTTTTTATTGTGGTTTAAAGTTGTAGGCAAGAGGTTTAAATTTAAACCTTAGTGGTTTAAATTTAAAACATAGGGGTTTAAATTTTAAGCTTAGGGGTTTAAATTTAAAACATAGTTGGTTAAATAGAGTTGGATTATAAATAGAGCTTAATGGATAAAAATTTGATACCATTTAGCCTTGTGGTTCAAAATTTGATTCTATTTAGCCATGTGGTTCAAAATTTGAAGCCATTTGCATTGTGTTTTAAAGTTTTATGAAAGTGGTTTACATTTAAAGCTTAGTGGTTTAAATTCTTAGGCAAGTGCTTTAAATTTAAAGCTTAACGGTTTAAATTTAAAACTTAGTTGTTTAAAGACACTTGGATTATAAAAATAGCTTAATGGATAAAAATTTTAATTTTGAGTTCAAAATTATATACCATTTAGCCTAGTTGTTCAATATTTGATGCCATTTGGTTTGTGGTTTACATTCTTAGGTAAGTGGTTTAACTTTAAAGCAAAACGGTTTAAAATTAAAGCTTAGTGGTTTAAATAGACTTGGATTATAAATAGAGCTTAATAGATAAATTTTTTAAAAACGCGATTAAAGAGGTTTAATTTTAAAGTTTAGTGTTTAAAATTTAAAGCTTAGTGGTTTAAAGAGACTTGGAATATAAATATAGCTTAATGGATAAAAATTTATAAATTATAGTTCAAAATTTGATTCCATTTAGCCATGTGGTTCAAAATTTGATGCCATATGGTCTGGGGTTTAAATTTTTAAATAAGAGGTTTAATTTTAAAGTTTAGGGGTTTAAACTTAAAGCTTATTGGATTAAATTTAAAACATTGTGGTTTAAAGATACTTCGATTATAAATATATCTTAATGGATATAACTTTATAAATTATGAATCATAATTTGAATCCATTTAGCATTGTGGTTCAAAATTTAAAACATTGTGGTTTAAAGAGACTTGATTTATAAGTAGAGCTTAACAGATAAAAATTTATATTTTATTTTTCAAAACTTGATGCCATTTAGCATTGTGGTTCAAAATTTGATGCTATTTAGTCTTGTGGTTCAAAGTTTGATGCCATCTGGATTGTTGTTTAAAATTATTGGAAAGTGGTTTAAATTTAAAGGTTAGGTGTTTACAATGTTTCTTGTTCAAGAAAAAGAATTGCTATTTAAATTTTTAGACAAACGGTTTACATTTAAAGGTTAGGGGTTTAAATATAAAACTTAGTAGTTTAAATTTAAAACATTATGGTTTAAAGAGACTTGAATTAAAACTCATATGGTAAAGATTAGTACCACTTGGGAAGTAATTCTCATTGCTAAACTCATATGGTAAGTTTATGATATCAAGCACAAAAACTCAGAGTTCCACAACTCTTGATTTAGAGGGTCAGTGAGCAATAAAAACATTCTTAAAACAAAAAGTATTGAGAATCATATTTTGTTGTTGTGATCATACATGACACAAGTTCTCTGATGGAGTTTCATGACCGTGCTTCCTCTTGTACCCATGATCCCAAAATTCTAAGGCCATCTTCCTTCTCATATCAACAATATTGTTTGGACCAATTTTGAATGGAGACATCCCCATCATTAACAACTCAGCCATTTTTATCACGTAAATACCACAATCAAACCTACAAATTGGTAAAAACAAAATTCAACAGAAAAAATTGAGGAGAAAAGAAAAACTCAGCATACAAAGTAATTGAATCTTAACAAACTCACGTGTTATTCTGAAAAGGAGTTTCAACCCATGAGAACCTAAAATCCTCACACATAGGTGCATAATGTTTACGTTTTTCATGGAAGCCCAAATAATCCAAAATGAATGGAAGAATTCTGCAATATTTCTTCACGCGTGTTTCAACATCTTCGTTATTGGGACTATTAAATGAGTCATAGACATAGATAATCTTTTTATCTATATGTAAAACTCCTAAGCTCCAATGATCTAAATAAATCCCCCTTCCTTGTGGAATAAGAAATGGCATGAAAACAAAGTCAACTTCAAACCATGACTTTCCAAATTTCAATATTTTTCCCAGAATGAAATCAATAATAGCCTTCATTTTGGGACATGGATGCTTTATCCTTTTATGTTGATCATTTTTTTTTACATCTGAAATTATCTTCCTTAAATAAGCTTCATCACAACTAATTAGGGTCATGTAGTGATCAAAAACACAACTTGTTGTAGTACATTTTCGAAATGAAGGATAACAAGTATGAGACAATGCCTTCTTTCGCAAATAGTAAAAAGATATATCAATATGCTGCAAAAAATATATATAAAAAAAAACGTAAAATATATAATCCAATTATAACATAACAAAATTGAAAATGAAAACAATCTAAAGTATGCACAATATAATAATAAATGCTAGATAGTATAAAATCTTACATCGTTGTTGATGAGACCTTCTGCATCACACAAATCGAAGAACCACTTTTTGTTGTCAATTTCTATTCCTCCCAATGATAAAGGTGATTTTAATTTGGCATGAAATGCAGCATATGGAGATGATTTACTTCTACAAAATCAACAAACATTTATAAAAAGATATATATATATATAAAATAATAAAAAAAATTGAAAAGAAAACACAAAGACAATTCATTTACCTTTTCTTATTCATACCATGAGTGTACCACTCCAAGAAGAACGAAATTGCTTCTGGAACAGGCATAACTTCATATTCACTCTCAAATGGAAATCTGCCTAAGAAATGACAAGTATTCTTTGCTTCTGTAGAGTTCACAGAAGAACAAAGCAATTCACTTGGTTCCACAATAGTTGTCATGGATGGTGGGGAAGCCATGATTGCACTTGAATCATCATGATCACTTTTCATTTGCTTCACTTCTTTTTGTTCTTCTGTTCCTCTATAGTTCTTTGCAATATTTTCTTTCTTTTGATAGAATTTTTCATTGACAACCTACATATCAAAAAAATCAGCAACTACAATTAAAAAAAAATAATTAATACATGTTTATGCAAGTATCATCAAATTCAAAGTTTATACTTGTGGGACACTTTTTACAATTGACAGAGAAGGAGGAATGCATTTTGGATTGTTAGGAACAATCTCGCCAGTTGATCTCAACAGTGTAGAAGGTTTTTTTATTTTCTCTAAAATTTTAGAAATATTTGGTGGTTGCTTGCCATGTATGCTCCTCTTATTATAATTTTCTCTTTGTTCAATAGGGGCATTTCTTGCAAAATTCATGCATTCCTACAAATAATAAAAGATGAAAGTTAAGAACATGATAATTAAATGAAAATTAACACAAAACTTTATTGAAAAATAGATAATATTTTAAATTTGTACCTTTGGTTGAGGAACACATTCAGGACTACTTAGAAGTATTTCACCACTTAACAAATCATTTATGCATGCTTGCAAATCCTCTTGAGCAGATAACTTTCTAGTTTTCTCTGAAACTTTGGAATCTTGCACATATTTCAAACGTTTTTTGCTTCTCTCTTTCACTTGTTCTCCTTCTTCATGTATGCATTTCTTTAAATCATTTTGTTTCACAAATTTCTTAATTAGTTGTTCATAATCTTCTATTTGTTTCTTCATGGCATCTGTATCTTTCGTTCTCTCATCAATTTGTGCCATGCATATATTAATCTGACCAATTCCACTTTTAATTTCAACAATATCTTTTTTTATTTCAATGATGTCCTCTTTGAGCTCCTAGGAAAAAAATCATAGGTGATAGAACAAATTAGAAAGAAAAAAAAAACAAAATATACTAAAATATAAACCGCAAGTCCTAAACAAAAATGAAAAAAAAAAAGAACATACATTATTAAATTATGAAAAAATAGTAGATAATATAAATATACCTTCAATATTGAAATAATTTCTTCATCAATTGAGCTACTTTTTGTCTTGTTACTCATCATTGAGGGGGGATTGTTTGCATCCATGTATATTCCTCTTTCAAGAATTACTGTGTCAGTAAACATACCATTAAGGTGTAATGACTCTTTTTCCGCACTAGATAGAGACAAACAAACATAATCAACCTATATACATAAAAATAAGAAAATCAATGAACAAAACAAAATTGTTAACAGTACAACAATTGAAATTAATTGAAGAACAATACTAAAAATATAAATATATATATGAATACGTACTTTTGATTTTTGGAAAACTTTAGACCAAATTGATCGGAGATTGTTCACTTTAGTTGACTTCCAATTTAAGATTCTAGGGATTTTTGAACTTACACGAGCGCCAAACAAAGATCCCAATGATGGAATAACCTCATAACCCCACACTTGGAAAGCCACAGGGAAGCCGCACAACTCATAATTGTTTTTTTGCAAATCCAAAACACTTGAAATACTCCCAATAGTTTCATTGAACGAACGACGACCCCATGGATAATTCTCAAACTTTTGTTCATCATCAACCAATTTCAAAACAAAGTCATCAACAAACCTGTCACCTCTTTTACTTTCTAAAATATTTTGCACAATATGTACTTTAGCTATCTTAACGGCATCTTCGTCATCTATTTTTGAAGACATGAGAAGGTTTTTCAAGTCATTTCTTGAGATTGATGATTTCCCAGAGAAGTACTTTTCTATTAATCTATTGGGTTGAACACTATGATCAACATCAGTAGGAAGTTGGGAACAATTTAGACCAGTTATTAGAGCAAATTCTTCAATTCCAAACTTTGCTCTTTTCCCTCCAAAGTTCATTCGGATGTCTTGTCTACTAGAGCTACCCTCCTCATGAAGAATTAGAGAATGAACAATCATGGAACAAAGTTTTAGGTTACTATTAATATCTAAGAGAAATCCCAAGCATGAATCCTTTAACTTTTCAAATTGAGCATCGGTTAGAGAATTCTCGATACAACGGAAATTGAGTTGATGATCTTGAAAATTAACTTTCATTTGATTCTTAGCAAAAATCAGCTTATTTGGATTTAAATTCTGCACATAAAAATAAAAAAAATAGAAAACAAATAATTAAATCGAAAATATTATCTTCTTTTATTTTTTAAAGCGAAAAACGAAACATATATAAACAATGTAAAATTACCTTGAAAACATTCAATTTTTTATGATAATAACCTAATTTCCTATTCTTCTTCGTGATACGAGCTTTCTTTGCCATATCTTACATAAAAAACAAGCAAAAGATATAAACAACATGTTATTAAAATAACACTTCCAGCTTTAAAATATATATATATATATAAAAAAGAACAAACAAAACACATAATATTGAAGACATTTTCATACATTTAATCATGGAATTTAATGTCCTATAAATATAATAATATTGAATCAAAATCGCATATTCTCAGGATTATACAAACTGCAATTTAGTTAAGACATTTTGTCAAACACTTACAAGGCATGAAAATCAATTCAACAAAAGAGTAATAAAATCCTTATTCTTAATACTATACAATTGAATTTCAGTTGAAGTATTTTGTCAAACAGATACAATGCATGATAATGAACTAAAATCAAAGCATTAAAATAATCATTATTGGATGCATGGATAAGTTAAGTGAAACAATGAATACATATATATATATATACAACGAAAAAAAACAGAATATATTTTACAGTTACTTGCATCTATTAACATTGTTAAATTTTAATTTTCAGTTAAGATTCAAAAAAAAAACACAGAATAAATTTGCAAGAAAACATTGAAAATACCTTGTTAGAAGCTCAACTTCAGCTCAAAAATCCTCTAATAGCTTCGAATATGGACGATAAAAAAAAGAATGGTTGTCCTCATAAAGGGAGGGTCAAACCAAAGCTATAAATGAAATGTTGAAAATGGAGAAGAAGATAATGAGTTTAGAGCTAAGAATGATTTGGGAAAACACTGAACTTGGGTTTGTGAAAACAATGAAAATATAATAATAATACAAATACGTAAGGGGTTATAATACAACACACTTTGGGCATGGGAAGAATGTGCCGCGGGTTTTTGATCTAATCATCGCGCCGCGGCGCGCATAAAAAGGAAGGCTAGAGCCGCAGTGCGCCGGTGGGTTAAAAATAAAGCAATTTTATGTAGCTGTGCGCCGCGGCTCGAAAATATATGGGCCGCGGCGCACAGTGAACACATATAACAAAATATATAATTTTTTTTTTTGCCAATCACAACTTGGGGTCTAAATTTTTAACCAACAAAATAATATGTTTTAAATTTAAAGGGTGTTGGTTTAAATTTTAAACATAATGGTTAAAAAGACAATGTTTATGATATAAGCCTAAATGATTATAACTTAAACTTTGAGGATTAAATTTGGATGCCATTTAAGATTAGGGGTTTAAATTTTAAGGCAAGTGGTTCAAATTTCAAGCCTTTTGATTTAAATTTCAAACCTAGGGGTTTAAAGATACAAGGTTTATAATTTAAGCTTAAAAGCATAAAAAAGTTCTAAATTGTTGCCTAAATTTTAAACCATTAGGCTCATGTTTTAAGCTATCCAAGTCTTGTGGTTTAAATTTTCAGGCAAGTGGTTTAAATTTTAAGCCTTGTGGTATACATTTAAATCTTAGTGGTTTAAATTAAAAATATTGTGGATTAAGTGGTCTTAATTTATAATTAAGGCTTGATGGATAAAAAATTATCAAATTGTGGTTTAAATGTGATGCCATTTAGCCTTGGGATACAAAATTTGATGCCATTTGGTTTGTGGTTTAAATTTTTACGGGAGTCGTTTAAATTTAAAAATTAGGGGTTTAAATTTAAAACATTTTGGTTTAAAGAAACTTGGATTATAAATAGAGATTAATGGATAAAAATTTATAAATAATGGTTCAAAAATTGATACTATTTAGCCTTGTAAATCAAAATTTGATGCATTTAGTCTTGTGGTTCAAAATTTTTAAGCAATTGGTTTAAATCTAAAGATAGGGGTTTAAATTTAAAGTTTAGTGTTTAAATTTAAAAGGTTGTGGTTTAAAGGGGCTTGGATTATAAATAGACCTTAATGGATAAAAATGTATAAATTGTGATTTAAATTTGGTGTCATTTAGCCTTGTGGTTCAAAATTTGATGCCAATTGCTTTATGGTTTAAATTTCTAGGCAAATGGTTTAAATTTAAAGCTTAGGAGTTTAAATTTAAAGCTCACTGGTTTAAACTTAAACTATTGTGGTTTAAAGAAACTTGGATTATTAAGAAAGGTTAATGAATAAAAATTATATACCATTCAGCCTTGTGGATCAAAATTTGATGCCTTTTAGATTGTGGTTTAAAGATTTAGGCAAGCGGTTTAAATTTAAACCTTAGTGGTTTAAATTTAAAGCTTAATGGTTTAAAATTCATAACATTGAGGGTAAAAGAGGCTTTGATTATGAATAGAGCTGAATGGATAAAAATTCATAAATTATGGATTAAAATTTGATGATATTTAGCTTTGTGGATCAAAATTTGATGATATTTAGCCTTGAGGTTCAAAATTTTTTTGCCAATCACAACTTGAGGTCTAAATTTTTAACCAAGAAAAAAATATGTTTTAAATTTTAAGGGTAGAATTTTAAATTTAGAGGGTGTTGGTTTAAATTTTAAACATAATGGTTAAAAAGACAATGTTTATGATATAAGGCTAAATGATTATAACTTAAACTTTGAGAATTAAATTTGGATGCCATTTAAGATTAGGGGTTTAAATTTTAAGGCAAGAAGTTCAAATTTCAAGCCTTTTGTTTAAATTTCAAACCTAGGGGTTTAAAGATACAAGGTTTACAATTTAAGCTTAAAAGGATAAAAAAAATTGTAAATTGTTGCCTAAATTTTAAACCATTAGGCTCATGTTTTAAGCCATCCAAGTCTTGTGGTTTAAATTTTCAGGCAAGTGGTTTAAATTTTAAGCCTTGTGGTATACATTTAAATCTTAGTGGTTTAAATTTAAAATATTGTGGATTAAGTGGTATTAATTTATAATTAAGGCTTAATGGATAAAAATTTATCAAATTGTGGTTTAAATGTGATGCCATTTAGCTTTGGGGTTCAAAATTTGATGCCATTTGGTTTGGGGTTTAAATTTAAAAATTAGGGGTTTAAATTTAAAACATTTTGGTTACAGAGACTTAGATTATAAATATAGCTTAATGGATAAAAATTTATAAATTATGGTTCAAAATTTGATTCCATTTAGCCTTGTAATTCAAAATTTGATGCATTTAGCCTTGTAGTTCAAAATTTTTAACCAATAGGTTTAAATCTAAAGTTAGGGGTTTAAATTTAAAGTTTAGGGGTTTAAATTTAAAAGGTTGTGGCTTAAAGAGATTTGGATTATAAATAGAGCTTAATGGATAAAAATTTATAAATTGTGATTTAAATGTGATGCCATTTATCCTTGTGGTTCAAAATTTGATGCCAATTGGTTTATGGTTTAAATTTTTAGGCAAGTTGTTTAAATTTAAATCTTAGCGGTTTAAATTTAAAGCTCACTGGTTTAAACTTAAATCATTGTGGTTTAAAGAAACTTGAATTATTAAAAGAGGTTAATGAATGAAAATTATATACCATTTAGCCTTGTGGTTCAAAATTTGATGCCATTTGGATTGTGGTTTTAAGGTTTAACTGCTTTTTTACCTTTTTGAATCTAAAATCGAAGCATGGTATTGTATGCTGGTAAATAACAAAATAGTTCAAATTCACTTCAAATTATTTTTCTTTCTTTCTTTCATTTTTTAGTAATTATCAAGCTTGAAGAAATTTTCTGTTCTGAAATTGATTTGAAACCTTTATTCTGAATTGATATAAAGCTGAAGTGAAAGCAGATTCTGGTACAACCACTTGAACTTTTGGGATGCTAACAGCTAACTTGTATTAGGAAACTTGAAATCTGGGGTTGCAGGCATGGCATTTTTCAACATACTCCAGCATATCAGACCTAACTTGGAGCAGAATTTAGCTGTTTTGTCATGAGAGAACACCACACATATTGGACAAATGAGCTTCTCTGGCTATTCCAGCTCATATCATAATTATTAAATTCAGGTCATTACATTAGGTTCTGCCCTCCTAGGCATCTAAATTGAGAGGCCTAGGTTAGTTATAAAAAGTAAATAAAACAAATCATGTAAAAATGACCATAATTACATTCATACAATTAACTAATGCTTGTCGTTTTCAAATGAAGTCGTTTTCAAATGAATCTTCATGTGAAGAAGATGAGCTCATCATCTTCATGTGAAGAACTTCCTTTAGCCAAATGACTTCAGCAATAAGGGGAGATTCAACTCCTTTGAACACTTCTTTAACACCCTCAATCAGCTCACCATCTTCATTCCTTGCTATCCAACCTATACCGAAACAGCCAACAAAATCAAACAAATCAGCATTAATAGTGATTTTGATTCTTCCTTGTCTTGCTTTAATTGATTGCACCAATTTATGAGATTCACTGAGACTACCAAGCAGATCCATCTCAATCTTGTGTTGGGCAGTCTTCCAATAATCAAAATAAGCTCTAGCAGAAGCCAATATCTCCTCTGCTGTCATCCTTCTTTCCACGCACAACACTTCATTTCTAGCTTTCCAAAACATCCAACAAACACATGCCAATCAAGCAAGAGTCATCCAACTTTTTATTGCTCTACACAGAAACTACCAAGCTAAGAACATCAGGACAAGTTGGCCCAAAAAATATCTGATAAAGCAACAGTAGATTGAAAAGATTAGCTTTCTAACATATAGTGCAGCCATTTAATGAAATACAAAACCAGATTGAATTCTTCTTTAGTCTAAATCTGCTGCATAGTCAGATTTAACAAAGCCAATCACACTTGATGCATCAGTTTGGGGACCAATATTAAACTTGTAGTAGAACAACTCTTTAAATATCTCATTAGCCACTTGACAACTTTAAAAATGCTCAATTCCTAGATTACTCAAAAATCTGCTAAGAATACTAACCCCATGACATGATGCTTCCAACCATGCATAAATGTATGGTTTTATTGCAATTATATCTTTTTGGTCTGTAGAGAATTTGGTCACTGAGAATGTCAGGGTTTTTAATCTTTCATCTCTATTTCATATATAAATGAAATCAGATAAAACCATACATTTAGAATAATTTGTTTTTGTTTTTTCTTAAATTAATCATTTCAACTCAAAAATTTTACTGCTCCTACTACATATGCTGCAAGAGTTTCTGATCAACTTGCCTTTGTACAAATGTTTATACAAATTAGGTTATCTTGGGTATTGACAACTCCATCAAATATGGTAAATTATAACTTTAATTGTTTTGTTTTATAATTGTTAAAGCAATGAACTACATCATATTGGGAGCTATGTATTGGTATATACTTGATGTTGGTTTTGTCTTCATGATAATCCTATGATGCCTTTGGCCCAATCTGGTGAGGTTTGGATGCTGATAATCACTACACTCTGGCCAAGAATGTGTCCCACAACTGCTGGGGTTGCTGTAGAGGATTTGTCTTGTTTACTGATACATTTGGTCTTTCAATCTTTGCTTGTGAAGGTTTTGGCAATCAGATTCAACTCCCATGCTGGTAGATTTTTTAATGGCTTGTGGAATTGCTTTTTTATTCACTTAACAGATTGGGATTATTCAAGCCACAACAAACATGGTAAAGACATGCTCAAAACTCTTGACTTGAAAAAAATAACCATGGATTTGCTTTTGAATATAACTTGTTATTCATTACAGAGTGGATCATTAGTACCGATAAGTCTATACTCTTGGTATTGGGATTCATATTAAGTTTATATAGGTATCTCAAAACTCTAATTAATCTTGAAACAAAAGGGTATAGTAGTACTACTAGATAAGAGAAAAAGAAAGTTGAAAATGAATTGGCCTAACAAGAGAAGTAAAATAATAACACAACATGTGAATAGGAAAAATCTCAGGGGTCTCTGGGAATTGATCTTTTTGGCAACTGATAAAAATAGAAAGAGAATTTTGGACCAACCGTTACTAGACAGTTAAAAAGGATATTTAAGAACAAGCATAAAATGTTCATATCATAAATATTAAATTCAGGTCATTACATTAGCTTCTGCCCTCCTAGGCATCTAAAGTAAGAGACCTACATTAGTTATAAAAAGTAAATAAAACAAATCAACAAGCTGACCAATAAACTAGTATGGGGGCTGCGGTGGATGTTGAGGATATGGAGGCTGGGAATCAAATGGTGGGAAAAGTGGTGGCTACTGAAAGAAGATAGGATCTTGTTGATTTTGGTCCCAGCGCCCAAGCAAAGAGTTGACATGGGTAGTGTGATCCGCATCATATTGACTACGTTGGGCATAGTAATGCATCAAATGCGAATTTTGCCGATATATAAAATCATTTTGTTGAATGATATGAGAGTTTTGTTGAGCTAAGAACTGCATATATGGATCTGTAGGGGGAGTGATACGAACATGTGCATCCTCAGCCATAGGTTCAATCTCTTCTTCCTCATTCTCCTCTGGTATGGCACCTGCTAAATTAGCTCTTGCTAACCGTTTAACAGTTTGTTCACCATATGCATTCACCATAACAGCAGTAATAGTAGGAAGAGCCCTAACATGGAGGTCATCTGTCCATGATGGAGTGTCAGCTTTTTGACACAACGTTGTAACAGTGGATGCATGTCCCAAACCTCCTGTTGTGCCTCCCCGTCCAAAATGTTTGAGGCTACTATTGATCACTTTGCCAATGTCAATTGTGTACCCCTCCATAATGGCATCAATAAGTAGTGCACGCTCAACAGTGATAGAGGATACATGAGAAACTGGAAGAAGATTTGCACACACAAAATAAGTCCAAGCAGTGGCTTTTTTTTGTCATATCTGCTTTCATCAAATATCGAGGTTTCTCATTAGACATAACCCATTGAGAGCCTGGTTTACACAAGCGATTTATCACCGCACCAAAATCAATTTGTCCTTCTATAAATTTTACATACTCATCCTCCTCAGGATCTAAGGTAACCAACTTGAAAATACCATTTATAGTATTAATATCGAAAGGCACCCATTTTCCACGAACAAAACATTTATTTTTGCGGCACTCCGGAATATTAGCATAAAATTCTATTACCAATTGTTTTATTCCTCCATAAGGTACTTGAACTAAAGTCTTCTACCCCCTCTGCTCAATATTAACAAGAATACTATTGTAAATTGGATCATGCTTTAGCCTAGAATCGAATTCCATGCCTCGTTCACCCAATACTTTCTTTGCTCGCATACTATCAAATCTCTTCTCAGCTTCTTCACTAACAAACTTATCTGAGTTAAACTTTGGATTTTTATCCCTAGAAGTAGAAGCTTCAGTAGATACCTTTGATTTCTTTTTAGGAGCCATTTGCACAAGATAAGACACAAAAAATATTTCTTCAAAATTACCTAAAAAATACAATACCAAAAACAATGATGTCAAAACATTGTATAATCATCAAATAGGCATATATTTATATTTATAATAACTCATATATATATAATATTGAATTGCCTAAAAAAAATTAGGGGTGATAAAAAAAGCAAGCAATAAGCTCACAACATATAATTCTCCAAGACATAAAAAGCAAGCAATGGGCTTTAATGTGTAATTATAAGGTGGAGACAGATCGTATGCTCAGAACATATAATTCTCCAATACATATAATTCTACAAGCAATCAATGAGCTCACAACATATAATTCTCCTAAACATAATTATGTTTCATATAATTTACAATTATCATCTTCTGCTTAGAAAATATCATAAAATGTAATTTGGAAGTAAAGAAAGTAGATTGCTAGAATGATTCTTGAAAATTTGACCATATATTACGAATTCTTATGTATCATGATTGATCTTTGAAATACTAATGTTTTTAATTTCTCTATTGCAGCTTTATACAGGAAATGGGTTCTTAGCTTCTACACTAAAATACTGTTTATTACTATTCATTATAATATATGAACATTTTTTTTGTTTTTTTATTAGTTTCAATGCTTTGAACCTTAGAAATCAAAGAAGCAATGTTTTCTTTGGTTTAAAGAATACATTCATGTAAAATATTTTTAATTTATCAGTGAAAGAGATTCTATATCAACCTCAAATAATACTCACAGACTCATATCATATATGTTGTTTTATACGATTCAATCAAACAATTTTTTTAATTTTTTTTTCTTTGGTTTAAATAATCTAGAAAACTCAAATGTCTTCTTCTCATTCAATACATGTTTGTCTCTTTTCGTTTCCTTATGCCACAGCGTTGCATTTTAAACCTTTTCTATCTAGGCCAAAAATAATCACGAGACCAAAAATAATGAAATTATGACATAGAACATCATTGAGTCAATTTCACAAACACTTGGTGGGCACACTAATAAAACAACCTTCAATACTTGATTTCCAACAATGCAATGCCCAAAAACTTAAACATAAAATGCAGTAATCAACAAAAACTAAGAAACAAACAACAACTTAAACAAATATAAAAGTTCCTCTACTAACAACAAAACACCCCTAAAATAACTAACATCATAACATAGATTTTTTCTAAACAAAGAATCTTCTTCATACAAGATTTAATATAAGAATTATAATACATATACTTACTTGAAAATCTTCTTCCAAGATGGCACACAAAAGTTCTAAACCCGGAAAAGATGATTGAACCCTAAAACGGAATATGATGTTTTGAAATAATGAATAAATGAGATCTAGAAAAGTATATAAAAAGTAGAGGGCTCGGGGTCGCGCCACGACACTCTATTATTGAGCCGCGGCGCGCAGACAAGGAAATTTATTGGAAATGTAGTGCCGCGGCTCCCAGCGAAGGTAGACTTTTATTGCAATTTGGCGCCGCGGCGCTCAGCGACAGCAAACTAATTGCAATTTTAGCGAGCCACGGCTCTCTTTTCTTTATAGAGAATAACTTAACAATGCTCACACAATATAAAATGATAAATTTGATGTCATTTAGTGTTGGGGTTCAATATTTGATTCGATTTGGATTGTAGTTTAAATTTTTAGAAAAGTTGTTCAAACTTAAAGCTTAGGGGTTTACATTAAAAACATTGTTGGATAAAGAGACTTGGATTATAAATATATCTTAATGGATAAAAATTTATAAATTTTGGTTTAAATTTGATGCCAATTATCCTTGTGGATCAAAATTCATGATGCCATTTAGCATTAGGGATCAAAATTTGATGCCATTTATATTGTGGTTTAAATTTAAAACTTAGGGGTTTAAATTTAATGCTTAGAGGTTTAAATTTAAAATATTGTGGTTTAAAGAGACTTGGATTATAAATAGAGCTGAATGGATAAAAATTCATAAATTTTGGTTCAAAAGTTTATGTCATTTATGTATGTGGTTGAAAATTTGATGTCATTTAGCCTAGGGGTTCAAAATTTTATTCCATTTGGTTTGTGGCTTAAATTCTTAAGCAAGTGGCTTCAATTTAAAGATTAACGGTTTAAGTTTAATACTTAGTGGTTTAAATAGACTTGGATTATAAATAGAACTTAATGGATTAAAATTTATAAATTTTGGTTTAAATTTGATGCCAATTAGCCTTGTGGATCAAAATTCGTGATGCCATTTAGCATTAGGGATCAAAATTTGATGCCATTTATATTGTGGTTTAAAATTTTAAACAAGTGGTTTAAATTTAAAGCTTAGGGGTTTAAATTTAAAACTTAGGGGTTTAAATTTAAAACTTAGAGGTTTAAATTGAAAATATTGTGGTTTTAAGCTTAGGGGTTTCGCCGCGGCGCACAGACACTATGAAACATCAGAGCCGCGGCGCCCAGGGAAAAAAGACAGATTGGATCTTGTTTTCTCTGCGCGCCGCGACACTATTTTATTAGGGCCGCGACGCACAGAGCATGTAACTTCTATTAATATAATTTTTTTTTTCATTGCCAATCAGAACATGAGCTCTAAATTTTTGACAAATAATGAAACTTGGATTAAAATTTAAAGCCTATTTACTTTAATTTAAAGGCTAAGGATTTAAACTTTGAATGAAACTGTTAATTAGATTATTATTATTATGATTTAAGCCTAAAAGATTAAAACTTAAACCTTGTGGATTAAATTTTAATTGCTATTTAAGATTAATGGTTCATAGTTTAAGTCATTTAAGGCTTGCGGTTTAAAATTTTAAGCAAGTGGTTTAAATTTAAAGCTTAGGGGTTTCAATTTAAAGCTTACTGGTTTAAATTTAAGACATTGTGGTTTAAAATAGACTTGAATTATAATTAGAGCTTAATGGAATTTTTTTTTTATAAATTATGGTTCAAAATTTCAAGCCATTTAGCCTTGTGCTTCAACATTTTTAGGCAAAGTGGTTTAAACTTAAAGCTTAGGGGATTAAATGAAAAACATTGGGGTTAAAAGATACTTGGATTACAAAGGGAGCTTAATTGATAAAAATTATAAATCTTGGATTAAATTTGATGTCAATTAGCCTTGTGCTTCAAAATTTGATGCCATTTAGTCGTGTGATTCAACACTTTTTGTCAAGTGGTTTAAATTTCAAACATTATACTTTAATTATAATAGATAATTATATTTTTTCAGAAACAATTAATAAATAGCAATTATACTTTTCAATGAAAGATAAATAGGCAAAAATTTCCATTGAATTACTATAAGAATTTTTTGTTTTGTTTATTTACATTTTGAAATTACAAAGCTCTAAGTTTTAGCAAAATGAAAAACTCTAAAATCTATAATCTTTGAAATTAAAACCAATGATGCATTTCTATAATTAATGTATGCATACATCATTAGTGGGAGTTTCATATCCTTCATTCATGTGCTTGACGTTACCATGAATCCACAATTCTATTGCCATTTTCTTCCGCATAGAAAATGCATTATCTGGTCCAATTTCAAAAACTGATTTCCCTACCATCAGTAATTCAACGAACTTTATGAGATAAATCCCACTATCAGTCCTGCAAACATAAAAAATAAAATCATATCAGAAGATTTTTATAATAAATAAAAACCACAATTAATAAAAGTAATTTATAATTTAAAACTTACATATTAACTTGAAATGGACATTGTACCCATGAATACTCGAACTCCTCACAACCTGAAGTATATCCTTTTCTTTTTTCATGGAAACGTAAGAAGTCAAAAATATACGGAAGAAGTTGGCAATATTTCTTTACATGATTTCTTACGCTTTCTTCACCATCTTGGTAGTAAGAATCATAAATACAGATTTTTCTTTTATCAATGTCAAGAACACCTAAGCACCAATGATTTAGGTGAGTTTCACCTAAAATAAAAAATGGCAGATATACAAAATCAACTTCTAACCATGACTTCCCACACGGCATAGATTTGCCAAATATTCTATCTATTATAATCACTTCCTTATTCCAATTATAATTTTCTATTTCTTCTTCACTAACCGTTACTTGCCTAAGAAATGCATCAAAAATATAGTCCGATGTAGTACAGTTTTGAAATGAAGGCAAGCAAGTATGACAAATAACCTTCCTTCTCAAATAATAAAGTGATATTGAAATATGCTGCAATAAGAAAAAACAAAGGACAAGAAAAATCATAAAAAATATAAAAAAGAATACAAATTTTCATAGAGTATAAAACAGGATAAAAAAAATAATAATCTTACACTATCATCAAGGAGGCCATTCTTGTCATATAGATCATAGAACCACTTCTTATAATTAATGTATTGATCGCCATATACAAACCCAGGCATTGTTGCATAAAATGGATGGAAGGGTTCCTTTTTAGTCCTAAAAAAAACAAAACAAAAACCAATGGTATTAATATATAAAACAATATAATTAACGTAAATACTCAATAAGTAAACCAATTTACCTATACTTCTTAAGGCCAAGCTTGTACCATGACATGAATCTTTCTTCCAACTCCGTTGAAGGCATATCGTCAAATTCGCTCTCGAAAGGAAATCGTCCAACAAAATGTTCTTTCTTTTTTCTTCGTTCATTGGACAATCCAAAAACAATTGCTGACAAATTATGAGTATATGGAGAAGAAACAAATTTACTTGGTTTCCTTTCCCTTTTCTTTCTTGAGTATTTTTTCTTAACCTCGTGATTGTCATTTGATGATTGGGATAAAATATTAAAAGTTGGAGTGGTCTCAAAGTCTTTGTCATGGCCAATATCAAATTTATTTGTTGAAAATTCTTCAAGATCATTTTGTATTGGTTCGACATTGGAAACCTAAAAATAAGAATTAGACAGACAACTTAAGAAAAATAAGCAAACATTTTGTAAAAAGATAAAACACAAAATAATAAAAGGTTTTTCAATTCAAAGATAGATTAAAAATCATACCGGGATAATTGCTAAAGGAGCAACACATTCTACAGTGTTGAAGTCATTCATACTTTGATGCAAATCATCTTCAAATAAGAATTTCTCCTCTTGAGAAGAAGACTTTTGATCTTTGTTCTTCACCTTCTCATCTTCTCCTTCTCCTTGCCCTTCACCAGGAACTTCCTTCTTTGCATCATGTTTCATCATAAAAACCTCCATAAAATCAAAGAAACGTTTCCTTCCGTCCTCAATGTCATTCATCTTTGTTTTCATATTAGCAATATCTTTTTTCATTACAATATGATCTTCTTTGATTTCCTGAAGAAAAAAAAAATTAGAAGGGCAAAAATATATAATGAACAAGACATAAAAAACTAAAATATATAAGGAATTGTAAAGAACATATTTTCAAAATGAAAACTATACAAAAAAACAAAAACAAAGACATAAGCTGGAAACAGTAAAAAACGAACCTTCAACAAACAAATATTTTCTTTTTTCATTTCCTGAAAAAAATTAGAAGGGCAAAAATATATAATGAACAACACAGGAAAAACTAAAATATATAAGAAATTGTAAACAACATATTTTGAAAATGCAAACTATACAAAAAAACAAAAACAAATACATAAGCTGGAAAACAGTAAAAAACAAACCTTCAACAAAGAAATATTTTCTTCTTTCATTTCCTGAAAAAAAATTAGAAGGGCAAAAATATATAATGAACAACACAGGAAAAACTAAAATATATAAGAAATTGTAAACAACATATTTTCAAAATGCAAACTAGACAAAAAACAAAAACAAGGACAAAAGTTGGAAACAATAAAAAACGAACCTTAAACATAGAAATATTATCTTCTTTCATTTCCTGAGAAGGGCAAAAATATATAATAAATAACACAGAAAAAACTAAAATATATAAGAAATTGCAAACAATATATTTTCAAAATGCAAACTAGAAAAAAAAAAAACGAACCTTCAACAAAGAAATAATTTCTTCATTAGAACTACTTGAGCTATAACTTTTTGTCTTTTTGGTTTTTGAATTATGATAATATTCTTCTCTCCCTCTTTTAGAAGTTGAAGAGACACAAAGCATAGCATGATGAAATGAATTTCTTTCATCATTAGAAAAGTTTAAAGAAGCATAAACCTATACATAAAACAAAATTAAAAAATTAATACAACAATTCTAAAAAAGAAGAGAGAAAGTTAAAAACAATAAGAAATAAAAACAAATTTTTTACCTTTGAGTTTTTAAAAACTTTATTCCAAATTGTCTTTAAATGACAACTCTTCTTCCCTGTCTTCCAGTTCAAAATTCTGGGAAACTTTGAACCAACATGAATTGCAAACGATGAGGCCAACAAAGGAATAACCTCGAAACCCCAAACTTGGAAGGCTATAGGGAAGCCACATAGCTCATATCCTGTCTTTGATGAATCTAGGGCGCTTGTGAGATATTTTATAGTTTCGTTAAAAGAACGGCGACCCCAAGGATATGCCTCAAACTTTTGAACATCATTTACTAAACTCAAGACAAAATTGTCTACTAACCTATCTCCTCTTTTACTACCTAATATATTTTCCACAATATATACTTCCACTAATTTCACAGCATCCTCAGCATCAATATCTATCTTTCTAGATTTAACGAAATCTTTCAACTCATTTCTAGATATTGATGATTTTCCACCGAAATATTTAACAAGTAATTGATTATTATCATTGCTAACCCCCATGTCAACATGAATTTCATTGCAATTTAAACTTGTTATAATTCCAAATTCTTCAATGCCAAATTTTGTTTTGTTACCTCCAAAATTTAGATGAAGCTCATTCCCATTAGAGCTGCCATCCTCATGTAGAAGAAGAGAATGCAATATCATATGTGATGGTTCAAGCAATGGATCCAAATCTAGAATGAACCCAAGGCAAGATTGTTTTAGCTGTTGTACTTCTTCATTACTGAGAAAACTTTGTATGCATCCAATATCACTCCAATAGCATTGAGCTCGAATATTGGAATGCACAAAAAGTAATTTATCTTCGTTTAAATACTGCACAAATAAATGAAAATGAAAAACATATGTTAATTATAGAAAGAAGTATTAATAGCAACAAATTTTTTTAAAAAAATAGATAAATTTACAGATGATAAAACTTTTAAATACGTAAGAAACCAAAAAAAATACTTACTTGAAACATTTCGTTTGATTTTGGATGACCAATTGATAATGATTTCTTATCTGTGTTAATTGAAGATTTGGTTGACATTTCTGAAATATGCATAAACAAAAAGAAACAATTAATAAAAAAATAACAATAATAATAAATATGTATCTAACATTTCTGAATAAATAATGCTCAATCAAAACAGATGCCATGAAACATAAACAATAATAAAAAATTTGCTAGTAGAAAAATATCAAAATATAGAAGGACATACAATGATTTGAGCTACTCAATTTTTCTTTATTTTGCATAATAAAAGTACTTGAACAAATGAAAAGTAAGAAACAAGTATTCATAGACAAAATGTTCATATTTTTCAAGACCTCAGCTTGACCATTCAATCTCGAAAGTTAATAAAAAAAAAAAAACATTTATGGTCAAAGACTTAGAATTAATTTTAGTGTGTATTCAAAAGCAAATAATAGAGTTCAAAAGAAAATGTGTATCCAATAAAAATATTGGAATAACAAAACATCCAAAATGAAGTCTCTATCTTGTCGTGGAGATTAACCACCAAATCATGAACATGATCACTAACAACTGAACAATCAATTTAAGTATAGTATTAATATTTGTTCTAATAACTTAATATATGCCTCTCCCTTTTCATTTTCTTCTTCTTATTCTGTTGATTTCATTCAAGTATGGCTCCATCTATTAGACAGTATTGAGTGAAGGGTTTTTAGGGGTTTTATTTTATTTTTCATGAGATTGGGAGAGTTTTTTTTGACACTGGAAAAGCAAGAAGCAGAAGGAGATAGAGTGTGTGGCTAGGTAGAGATTCCATTCCATATAGGCATTAACAGTCAAACATGGATGACAATAAATGTCCACTTCTGACATGTGCAAAACAAGGACTGAATAAAATGAGGAGTTGAAAGTGTCATCAGGCATTTTATTATGTTTGTTTCCCACCTAAAGTTGAAAATAGAAGTTGGAAAATGACTTGTGTAATCTCCACCTCCATATGTCCAATACCTACTAATCTAGTCTAAAAAGCCTCACTCCAAACCCCTCCATCACTACCAAAAAAAAAATTACTAATCTACTAATGTTTGCAAATTTTTAAGGAACCAACAGACACATTGTTGGTGGGACAAAACTCTGAGTCAAAATCTTCTACTAGAGAGTTGAAAGTAGCATCTGAGGTTGTTAAAGTAGTTAAAAGGCTCAAAAAGAAGCTCGGGCAGTATATGAAGAACTGTAGTTCATGTTCTCTGGTAAACTGCAGCTGCAAGAGTGATTGGGCAAGCAGTAGAAGCAGTGCAAGCAACAGAAAAGGATATGTGCACTCAACAGCTTATGGCAGGAACCATAATTATAAAACTGTCCTATGTGTATACCAGAGGAGAACAGAAAAAATTAGGAAATAATTAAAAACTAGCGACTTTAGTTTAATATGATATTTTTTGTATTTTAAACCTTGAATCTAGTTGGCTATGTTCTTTATTTTGATTGGCTGAGCTATTTTATTCTTTATTCTGTCAATTATGAAGAAGAAAGGATGATCATTCCTTACTTTTGACCTCACTTCTTCCTGTTTAGAACTTGTTTGTTGAACGCATCATCTCTTGAGACTTAAAGGATTAAAACTTAAACCTTGGGAATTAAATTTTAATGCCATTTAAGTTGAGTGGTTCATATTTTAAGCTATAGTTAAATATGTTATAATAGTCTTTTCGTAATGTTGTCTCTTGACACTTAAATTTGTCTTGAGATGACAGTTTTTGTTTAGTATTTGTTTATTAATTTATGATTTTGGTTTAGTAACTGTTGATTCCAAGATGTCTTTTGCATATATTAAAAGCAGTGATAGCTTAAATTTCAAACATGGTTCTGTTTAGTTTTTTATTTTGTTCTTTTACT
The DNA here is from genome assembly GCF_963169125.1 of Humulus lupulus. Lineage (NCBI taxonomy): Eukaryota > Viridiplantae > Streptophyta > Magnoliopsida > Rosales > Cannabaceae > Humulus > Humulus lupulus. The sequence continues at coordinate 39,963,113 of NC_084797.1, read as the reverse complement.
GCAGAGCTTTTTATTAGTAAGACTAGAATAGGTCAATGTAAAGACGAGAACTAGCTTGTGTTTTTCATACTTCAATTTCTTGACAAAGAAAAACTCAAAGAGACTGTACACAATTGCAGAAACAAGAGAAAAATGCAATTCTTTGTTTTCTTTCTTTATTGCTTGAGATATTTGCATAAGCTTTTATTAACTAAGTTCTGCATTAATGTGCTAATGCTTTTAATTTTTGTTTTTGGTAGTTAATGATTTTCGAGGCCAAGAAACAAGTACATAAGTACTTTGGACAATCAAAACGTATAAGGTATTCATAACTGATCAATATTGAATCTAATTATCTTTTCAATTAGCTAGGTTGAATCTCTACTAATTAAACATATTTTGTGTTTGTTATCTTTATTAGTTAAATATGGATGAAAGAAAATTTTTATTGGTATACCTACATGCCAGACAAATGCACTTGAGAAGAGTCATCGTGTGCATTAGGATCTTAGTAAATGTGTATGTCACGCTTTATAGGCATTATAAAAGATATGTGCTTAAGGAAAGTGGTTTAAATTTTAAGCCTTGTGGTTTAAATTTAAAGCTTAGTGGTTAAAATTTCAAAACTAAAGGTTTAAATATACTTGATCTATAATTTAAGCCTAAATGGATAAAAACTTATATATTGTAGTTTAAATTTGATGCCATTTAAGCCTTATAGTTCAAATTTATAAATTGTGGTTTAAATTTTAAGCCATTTGTTTTAAAATTATAAAGATTTTGTATTAGATACACACATTACAATATAGAGATTAAAAGAGTATTTTTATGATGTAAGCCTAAAGGATTAAAACTTAAATCTTGGGGATTAAATTTTGATGTCATTTAAGTTTAGTTGATCATATTTTAAGTCATTTAAGGCTTGTGGTTTAAATTTTAAGGCAAGTGGTTTAAATTTTAAGCCTTATTGTTTAAATTTAAAGCTTAGTGGTTTAAATTTAAAATAATGCTTAAAATTTAAACTACAACACTTAAAGTCCAAATCATGTCCTTTTAAAATGTAAACTGCAACGCTTAAAATCTAAACTACAACTCTTCAAAATGTAAACTACAAAACTTAAAATGAAAAACACTTGGCTAAAAATCTAAAACACAACCTATAAAGCATAAAGGTTTAAAAACTCTATCTCATATTAATCGCTTAACTTTTTAGCCACTCAACTTTGCATGCCCTTTTACAAGTCAATGAGCTTTTCAGAATTTCAATTTCTTTATTTTGAAACTCATTGCCCAATTTAGAAGTTCAATCTTTATTTTACAAGGCTAGCTAATGATGCCATTAGGGAGGCATTGTCTGTGTATGAATCACTAGGAGAATTAGACAAACAAGAGGCTGCATATGCTTATATTTAGCTAGCCTGCTACCAGAGGGATTGTAGTTTGAAGTTTATAGAGACAGGTCACAAGAAAAGTAACTTTGGTAAATGTGAAGGCAATAGTATGCATCTGTTGCTGGAAGGAACTAGCAAAAAGCAATGGACTTTTATGGTCCAAAATCTCATCCCACCATGTATCTGACCATATTGATGGACAGATCAGACCTTCTATAATGCCTTTCAAATCCTTTACTCAAATCTGGTATGATTTTCTACTTGACATTCAATTTGTTTCTCTTCATTTCGATTTGCAAATTTTTTTCTTTTAAAAATTGGTATTCATCCTTACGATTTTCTAGAGAATGCTCGCTTTTTTCCCCCCTCAAACTATTCTTTATTGAAATGCTAACAAACATTTAAAATGTTTATACATTCAACTTTACTCAACTAGGACTCACCTACATAAATCTATTTACATAATCTAAACAGGTAATATGGTACTTAAAAAATTTCAGAAACAAATTTTTTAATATAACTTGAAAATTACCTACTTGTAGGATAGTTTTTAGTACTAGTTCTTCTACTACTACTACTATTCAAGTCAATGCAAGTGATAGACTAAAGATGAAAGGAGAATCTTCTTCACCATCTCAAAATAGAAAGAAGAAGAAAGCTATTGATGCTTCTTCTTCTTCTCAACCAATTCAAAATAAGGAGAAAGCTGCTGCTGTTGCTTCCTCTTCACGATCACAAAATAGGAAGAAAGCTAGCTTTGTTGCTTCTTCAACATCTCAGGATAAGAAGAAAACTAGTGCTGCTGTTGCTGCTTCTGATGATGATGGTTTTACTGACACTATAATCTCTTGGTCTCTTAATGATGTTTTCAATCATAGCCTTTTCACCAACAAGGTTCGGTTTTGATTTTTTTTGTTTTTTTTTCCATTTAGTTCTCTTAGCTTTCAATTAGTTATGATGAGAATTGAGATTTTGACAATTTGGTTGAGTGGGTTTTTGACTATTTGTCTTCACTGTTCATCTATACTGCTACAATCAGGTAGGTGAGTCTGCCTAAATCTTCAGAAAAGGAAGGAAAAATAAAAAAGCCTTTTAATTTTATTTGTGTGTATGTGTATACAGTGTAAACATCAAATTATGTTTATTATAAGATTTTTCAATGTTTTTCACTATAGTTCAGAATTATATAAATAAAGTTTTCCATTGCTGTTTGTTTTTGTTTTCCTTCTTACCGTTCCCTATATAATTTTAAGCTTGCTAGATCTCTTTCCCTACCTTTCGTTTAAGTTGTGTCAAATTGGGTTATTAATGGTGTCATTATCCTCAAAACTTCTTTTGTGTGCATGTGTGGATTTTAATAATATCATTTACAACATGTTTCTTGTGATATAATACTCATTTCGACTACTGAAAAATTAGCGTTAGCAATAGCTATAGACTTGCCGGAATCTGTTGAATTCATAAACTAAGTCTTCATTTTTTTCGGTGGAAAAACTTCCTGCATCATTTAAATCAGTTGAGCATTATTTGAGGTCTTATGTCAACCCTATATTGGAAGAAACTCGAGCAAAATTGCACTCAAGTATGGAAATGATACATCGAGCACCTTTTGCTGAAGTAAAGTCTTTCGAAGAAGCTAAACCAAATGGGAAAAATATATACCAACTTCGAGTTAATTCTTGGATAAACAACTTTAGTAATGGTGGCAAGGATTCTTACAAGACTTTTCCTGGTGACATTTTTGTTCTAGCAAATGGTAAACCAGCAAATGTTAGTGATTTACAAGGAGTAGGCATGTCATGGACTTTTCTATCTCTGGTTGGTACCAATGGGGGTGTAAATACCACTCAGTTCAAAAGTCAAGGCATCAAAAGAGTTTAAGGATGAGGCTCTGAAGCAATCATCATCGCTCTATGTCATTTTCTTGGTGAATGTAATCTCTCACATAAGAATATGGGAAGCATTGCATATGACACCCAATCTTAAGATGATTCATAAAGTTTTATGTAATGGTTCTGGGGTAAGCTTTCAAGACTTTTGATGTATTCTTCATTTGTATTATAACATTCCTTTAGTACAGTTCGTTTAAGAAAAGGTGTAATTGGTGCTAAAAACACTCTAACTCACTCTTTCTAATGCTCAAACTTAGCTAATAATTCTATTTAGCTCAATAATATTCGGGTTATTAGTCACATTTCTCATTCTACCCTTAAAAACACTACTTAGGAGTTTAGGGTAAAAAAAAAAAAAAACTCCTCACTTTAAATCAATTTCTAACGCCAACTACATCGGATATGTCATTCTTTACAACTCACTCGAAAATGCATTCTTAATTCCTTTTATGGATATGTCATGAGTAAGGGAGTTTTAGCGATTTTCTTTGTTTCCCAACTACAAAATATATATACTTTTTGCTAGTGATTTTCTTGGTCTTATACAAGAGCAATATGGTACTATATGGAAATGGCTGGAGTGCTTACATAAACTGGGGAGAAAATTATTCAGAATGCTTGCATATTGGTTGAAAAGATTGGAAAGCCACTTGAGTTAGATGGTACAGATGGTATCTGGTGTGCATTTCCTGGACTTTTCCAGAGAATTTTACTTTCAAAACTAAGTATGTATAACTCTTAGTATCATCTTAGTAGTACAAAGGCCATGAGTTTGAGCAATTTTTGGGGTGCATTACCTACATTGTATTTAAGTTGACGATGTACTGGTCTTGTTTATCTAAAGATGCTGACTACTCTATGGGAAACAAATGTTTCAGATTTGAAGAAGAAGCTGACCATTTTGATTTACTTTATTACTATAATTGGCAATAAATGTCAAAATGGAAGGAATGGTCCATGACAAAAGCAAATGTTGAAGTTTTCCCAAACTGCCTATCTACTCTCTCCATTAGATGGTGCCTTAATTTCACATTATTACCACAATTGAGGATAAATGAAAGAATTTTAAAATCTGGTTAAAAATTAAAGATGTCCTCTAACAATGGGTACTCCGTCTAATTTTTACGATAGAAACATCAATTTATCTATTGATATTTTGCTTTTTCATCAAAGACGCAAATGAGTAGTACTACTCCTATACATTCCCATACACATAAATGTGTATACATAATACAAAACCAAGAGAAAATTTATTAAAAAAATGAACATCAATGAGTATTTTCATCAAAATAAACACAAGCAATGAAAACACTAGATAAGAAGGGAAAATTTTCATTTGATGATTAATGAGGAATTTCGTCAAACAAATGGAGTGCCACATATTAAATAACTTATTTTACATACCTAACTACAAGATAAACTATATAAGAGCATGAAATATACATACAAAAATTAATAGAACATTCATCAAACAGATGGGGTGCAAAGAATTAAACAAAACTCATTTGCATACCTAAAGAAAATCAAGCTTCAACAATCAAATGCACAGGGTGAGCGCCTCAGAGAATGATGACTTCCATCTAAACAAACAATAAAAACACTATATAAGAACATAAATTATTCATACAAAAATTAATGAAACTTTCATCAAACCAATGGGGAGGAAAGAATCAAACAATCCTCAAGAGAAACAAGCTTCAATAATATTTTGAAGATGGTGATCGGTGGGGGGCTCGGCAGAGACTGAGGAATGTTGAAGATGGTGATCGATGGGGGGGCTCGGCAGAGAGAAAGCAATGGTGATCGGGGGGGCCTCGGAATGAACACTTTGAAAATAGAATGAAGGAGAGGGAACGTGGGAAAAAATGGAGAGAACTTAACTTATAATATATGATGGACCCAAAACGGGTATGTTTAAATATTTATACTCGCAAGCGCACGGATCGTATTTATAGAATAGTTTTCGTGTAAGCACGAGGTCGAACCCAAAGGAGTTGTCTAAAATAAAAAAAGAAAACTATTTTAAATCAAAAGTAATAAATTCTAACCTAGTTCCAAAGATTGATGAGTTTTAATATTATGAACATAAAATGAAATATATTGAAAAATAAAGCTATTTAAGAGAATGAAAATAAACCAATAATGATTTGACAATAAGTGTTAAAAGAAAAGATTACTAAGATACTAGAATCCACAAAATGTAAGTTTAATAATATTTATTAGTATATTGATTCCCAAGTTTTAGTGATAGTTAAAATAATTTAAACTATCCTTTTCCAAAAATATTTATAATTTTAAACACAAATTTCTTATAAAAAAATAGGATTTTTCTTCACTTTTCAAAATTATAATTTCAAAGCATTTAGTGTAAATCAATCTAATGAAATAACAAATAAATCAATGAACATTATTTATAAGGCAAAACATAATATTTTTGTTCTAAGCATGGATGTGTACAATTTAATGACACATCTTACACAAAGAATATTATGTTTATGCACTAATGAAGAACAAAGTGTAAATATGTTCTAACAATCTAAAATACAAGATATTTAAGATGAAAGAAATATATGAAGAAGAAAAATCCATAGACTTTGTTGCATTACAAGGGAAATCAACATACAACATAAATATTACCTAGTTACAAGTTGCTTCATCATGATCTTAATAATCTTATGAAAAAGATTAGAAGCACATAACTAGAGTAGAAATTACAAAATAAAAGACATACATACTTGCAAAATGCTCTTGAAAAACCCAAATGGAAGATAGAATGGTAGAGAGAAAATGAGAGAAAAAAGATGGTAACCAAAATTAAGCCCCCCAAATGGTCTTGAAAACCTTTATTTATAGCCAAAATGACATTATTAAAATAATCAATTTAAATTAAGTAAATTGATTAAATTAATAATAATATGGTAAATAGGGGTAAATTGTAGGAGTGATGATGATTTTGGGGTAAAAGTGTGTAGACAAAAGGGTAAAAATGTGGCATTTTGAGTATAGGGGACAAATGGTACACTTAGGAAATATAGGCTCAAAAAGTGGCATGCATAGCTGTGTTGGAACTGGGCTGCTTTGGGTGCCAGGCGGCTGGGTATGCTGCTGGGCCGTGGGGTTAGTGGGCTGGTGAAGTGATGAGGGCATGGCTATGTGATGGAGGCAAGCATATGAGGAGATGCTTGGGCCGTACGGACGGGCTGGGCAGGAGGACAGGCCCACGATGGCTGTTGGCTTCTTGAAGAGGCTGGGTGATTGAAGGCTTTGGTGTGGAGGCTGGGCAAGTCTGGTGACAGCTGGCGTTGGTGGAGAAGGAGGCTGCCGAAGGTGCATATATGCTGAAGGAGTGTAACGCTGGGAAGGAGCTGGGCAGGAGGACAGGGCCTGACTTGGGCTGGCGGCTGAGATGGGCGTGGGCCTGGTGGGCTTGTGAAGGAAGGCTGACTTGGGCCACGGCTGAGTGCATGAAGTGGAGGAGCTTCTTGGTGCTGTAGAAGGCGGGCCTGAGCTAGGAGATGGGCCATGGTTAAGGCCTTTCAAGAATGCCACTTTTATTATAGATTTCCTTTAAACAAAAAAAATGCAAATAAATTTCTATAAAATAGTATAAATTAACTTCAAATAAATATTTTCAACATACAAATACATCTCATTAATTCAAAGAAAATATTAATTTAAACTTAATTTGTTTTGACACTTAAGTTGAATAAATATGCATTTATTTTTACCACTAAACACACAATAATAATTCAAATAATTAAATTACAACACATTATAATATAATAACTATAAAAACATACAAATATATATAAAATCAAAATAAGCCCAATAAATTCAAAATTACTTTAAAATTTAATAAATCAATTAAAAACTCAAGAATTAAGCAACAATTAGCACATAAAAAGTAGTAAAATAACTCTATTTTGTAGAGTTATCACACCCCCAAACTTACAGTTTTGCTAGTCCTCAAGCAAAAGAAAAATTAAAACACACATTTTTTTTTTTAATTGGTGATATAAAAAGGATTTTCTCAAAAATTGCACATTGAAAATAAATCTCAGAAATTATTATGAATAAAAGTTAAGCATATGTAATTAATTAAATTGTCAATTTTGCTTTTAGAAAATAGGTTTTCATTAAAATTATTTTTCACTTAAACTTATAGGAAATAAGAATGTTTTTGCTATGAAAAATGTAATTTTTGTTACAAGCAAAATTGACCCTATAATTAAAAACAAAGCTTAAAAATTATTCATATTTTTAAGAGAATTAAATTCAAACTCAATCAGGATTTTTATCATTGAAAATGAAAAATATCACCAAATTTTATTTATTTATTTATTTTTAATTATTATTATTATTATTATTTGAATTTTTATGAAAATGAACAAATAAAAAAAATTAACAAAACAACAACATATAATTTTTTTTTTCAAACAAACATAAATAACATAAATAAAACACAAAACAACAAAAAAAAACAACGCAAAGCAAAAACACAATAAATCATACTCCTTAATGATAATAACCATATAAACTTGATACCCCCAAACTTAATTTAAGCATTGTCCTCAATGTGTCAAAATATAAATATAAATTAAAATTGACAAGAGTTTAGAGTTTAGAATGGTCGTACCTCGATATGGTGCACCACTAAGAGAGTAGAAGATACAACAAACAAAAATTAAATCACACATAAAACAAACAAAACAAATAAAACACAAGTTGCCAAGATCAAATAGGAATCAAAGAGCATGGTAAACAGGGTCCTCAAGGAGTATCTCATCCACTTCATCAGTTTTTAATTCTAAAAATGGTTTTAATTTTTGTCCATTAACTTTAAATATATCACCATTTTTAGGATTTTCAATTTCAATAGCTCCATGTGGAAAAACAATACGAACAATGTAAGGACCGGACCACCTAGAGCGTAACTTTCCTGGGAATAAATGCAAACGAGAGTTGTATAAAAGGACTTTCTGACCTGGATAAAAATCTTTTCTTAAAATATTTTTGTCATGGTAAAATTTCATGCGATCCTTATACTTTTTTGAATAGTCATATGCATCATTCCTAATTTCATCTAGTTCATTTAGTTGAAGCTTTCGTTTCTCACCTGCCTTGTCTAAAGAGAAGTTTAACTGCTTAATTGCCCAAAAGGCTCTATGTTCTAACTCAACAGGTAAATGGCACGCCTTCCCATACACAAGTCTGTAGGGTGACATGCCAATGGGTGTTTTGTACGCGGTACGATACACCCATAATGCATCAGTGAGTCTTAAGGACCAATCTTTCCTAGTTGGATTCACAGTTTTTTCTAAAATGTGCTTAACTTCCCTATTAGACACTTCAACTTGACCACTAGTTTGTGGGTGATATGGTGTTGAGACTTTATGTGTAATGCCATATTGTTTCATCAAATGTTCAAATGGCTTATTACAAAAGTGTGTACCGTTATCACTAATTATAGCACGTGGTGAACCAAAACGGGAAAATATATTTTCTTTTAAAAACCGAAGCACAACTTTGTGGTCATTAGTGTGGCATGCAATAGCTTCAACCCATTTAGACACATAATCAACTCCAACAAGAATATAAAGATTACCAAAAGAGTTAGGAAATGGTCCCATAAAATCAATGCCCCAAACATCAAATATGTCAATAATAAGAATAGGATTTAAAGGCATCATGTTTCTTTTAGTTAAACTTCCTAACTTTTGGCAACGTTCACAAGCTTTACAATAAACATATGTATCATGAAAGATAGTAGGCTAATAAAAACCACATTGTAAAACTTTAGCAGCTGTTTTCTTACCACTAAAATGTCCTCCACATGCATGATCATGACAAAAAGATATGATTTTAGATTGATCACAATTTGGAATGCATCTTCGAATTATTTGATCAGGGCAATATTTAAACAAGTAAGGATCATCCCAAATAAAGTTTTTCACCTCAGAATAAAATTTAGATTTATCATGCTTAGACCAATTAGATGGTATTTCTTTAGTGACCAAATAATTAACAATATCAGCATACCAAGGCAATGAAGAAACATGCATCAATTGTTCATCAGGAAAAGTTTCAGTGATAGGAGTGGAATCATGTATAGTTTCAACAACTAGTCTAGATAAATGATCAGCAACAACATTTTCAGATCCTTTTTTATCACGTATTTCTAAGTCGAATTCTTGTAAAAGCAGGATCCAACGGATCAAACGATACTTAGCATCTTTTTTCGATAAGAGATATTTTAATGCAGCATGATCAGAATAGACAATAATTTTAGATCCTAACAAATAAGATCTAAATTTTTCCAATGCAAAAACAACAGCAAGCAATTCTTTTTCGGTTGTGGAATAATTTAATTGAGCATCATTTAAAGTTTTGCTAGCATAGTAAATTACATGAGGTATTTTTTCAAGTCTTTGTCCTAAGACAGCACCTATAGCATAATCAGAAGCATCACACATTATTTCAAAAGGTATTTTCCAATCAGGAGGTCGAATAATGGGTGCAGTAGTCAACAAATTTTTTAATTTTTCAAAGGCAACATGGCAATTATTATCAAAGACAAAAGCATTTTCTTTTCCAAGTAAATGGCATAAAGGCCGAGAAATTTTGCTAAAGTCTTTTATAAATCTTCTATAAAAACTGGCATGGCCTAAGAATGATCTAATTTCTTTCACAGTTTTAGGTGGGGGAAGTTTTGAAATAAGATCAACTTTAGCTCTATCAACTTCTATGCCGTCAGATGAGATTACATGACCTAAAACAATTCCTTTTTTAACCATAAAATGACATTTTTCCCAGTTGAGCACAAGGTTTTTCTCTTTGCAACGAATTAAAACAAGTGAAAGATGGTGCAAACATTCATCAAAAGAGGAACCAAACACAGAAAAATCATCCATAAATACTTCAAGAAATCTTTCAACCATATCAGAAAAAATCGAAATCATACATCTTTGAAAAGTCGCAGGTGCATTACATAATCCAAAAGGCATGCGACGATAGGCAAAAGTCCCAAAAGGGCATGTAAATGTAGTCTTTTCTTGATCTTCTGGGGCAATGGGGATTTGGTTATATCCCGAATACCCATCAAGAAAACAATAATATGCATGGCCAGCTAATCGTTCAAGCATTTGATCAATAAAAGGTAATGGAAAATGATCTTTTCTAGTAACATTATTCAACTTTCTATAATCTATGCACACTCTCCACCCCGTTTGTACTCTAGTAGGGATTAATTCATTTTTCTCATTTTCAACAACTGTGATCCCAGACTTCTTAGGCACAACTTGAACTGGACTAACCCATTGACTATCAGAAATAGGGTAAATGATACCTACGTCTAACAATTTTATGACCTCTTCTCTAACTACTTCTTTCATATTTGGATTTAGCCTTCTTTGACATTCCCGAGAGGTTTTAGCATTCTCTTCTAGATGGATTCTATGCATACATATGGATGGGCTAATTCCTTTAATGTCTCCAATGGTCCAACCTATGGCTTCTTTATGTTTTCTAAGGACATCTAACAATTTACCTTCTTGTTCTTTATCTAGAGCGGATGCTATGATAACAGGTAAGGTTTCAGACTCTCCTAGAAAAGCATATTTTAAATTTTCAGGCAAAGGTTTAAGGTCTAACTTTGGAGACTCAGAAATTGTTTGAACATGACCTAAGGGTGAAAAATGTTCAACTTTGGTTTCATTTAAGGGTACAGACTCTAGCAAAGCATTCACATCATCATTAAAGTCATCAATATGCAAGTTCATACCAAAGTATTTTTCACAAAAATCAAGCAATTCATTTCCCTCATCTTCACATATACTATCTATCATGTTAACTTCATGTATTTCCTCACACTCAACAGATTTAGCAACATTAAAAACATTCAATTCAACAGTCATATTTCCAAAAGATAATTTCAAAACACCATTACGACAATTTATGATTACATTAGATGTAGCTAAGAATGGTCTACCTAAAATGATAGGAATTTGAGCATGCATATTTTCCACAGGTTGAGTATCAAGAATAATGAAGTCAACAGGAAAATAAAATTTATCAACTTTTATCAAAACATCCTCTATAATGCCTCTAGGAATTTTCACAGAACGATCGGCTAATTGAAGAGTTATAGAGGTAGGTTTTAGCTCACCAAGACCAAGTTTCTTATAAACAGAATAATACAATAAATTTACACTAGCACCCAAATCAAGTAAAGTCTTGTTAATAAAATGATCACCAATAATGCATGAAATTGTGGGACACCCAGGATCTTTATATTTAACAAGACTCTTATATTGAATAATGGAACTAGCTTGTTCAGTTAAAAACGCCTTTTTAGGAACATTAGTGTTTCTTTTAACAGTACAAAGATCCTTTAAAAATTTAGAGTAGGCAGGAATTTGTTTAATGGCATCTAAGAAAGGGATATTGATACTAACTTGTTTAAAAACTTCTAAGATGTCATTATATTGGCCGCCTTTTTTAATTGGAAGTAATCTTTGTGGGAATGGGGCTTTTGGAATAAAAGGATGGATTGGAGTTTCTTTGTTTGATGAGTCATTGAGATTAGAACTAGAAGGCTGACTCTTTTCTTTTTCTTTTTCGTTTTCAACCTCGGGTATGTAATCGGGTTTGACAATTTTCTTTCCAGACCTAAGAGTTGAAATTGATTTGACTTCTCCATTATGACTAGACTTTCCTATCTCATATTGACCTTTTGGATTAGGGATAGGTTGACTAGGGAATGTTCCTTTCTCTCTATCAGCTAAAGCAGTGGCGAGTTGTCCTACTTGTGTCTCGAGTTTGGTAATAGATTGAGATTGATTTTGTAGGATTTGTTGGGTGGATTGCATAAATTGTTGTAAAGTATCTTCTAAGGAATGTTTTCTTTGTTGCGGATATGGTTGATTTTGTGGGGCATGAGCTTGGTTTTGTGTGTTGTATTGGTGCCCTTGATTCATTTAGGGTTGGTTTTGTCTCCATGAAAAGTTCGGATGGTTTCTCCAATTTGGATTGTAGGTGGACGAAAATGGGCTATCATTTGGTTTCCCATAAGAATGAAGAGCATTGGCCTCCTCAGAAAAGGCTTCTTGGTAGGAAGGGCATGATTGGGCATTATGGCAAGGACTAGAACATATAGAACAAACATCTTTTCTAGGTTGAATTGGAGAGTTTATAGTTTGGCTTATGGCTAAAGCTTCTACTTTTCTCGCTAATTTGTCTAAGGATGTTCTTAAGTCTAATTCTTCTTTTACTTCATACCTTCCTCCTCTTTTTGGTGAATTAGTTGACCTAGACCTAGGATCAAAATAATTCCATTGTTGTGAATTGACAGATAAATCTTCAAGGGCGTCCCACGCCTCTTGTCCTTGAAATTTTAAAATTTTTCCAGTATGCATAGATTGAATCATTTGACGATTAGAGGGAGTCAAACCATCATAAAAATATTTTACAAGTCTCCATTTTTCAAAACCATGATGAGGGCATTTTAATAATAAATCTTTAAATCTTTCCCAACATTCATAAAACTCTTCATTATCTTTTTGAAAAAACTCGGAGATTTCTCTCCTTAGACTATCAGTTTTAGACATAGGAAAAAATTTCAGTAAGAATTTATTATAAAGTTGATCCCATGTAGTTATAGACCCCGTGGGAAGGGAATTTAACCAGGCTTTTGATTTGTCTTTTAATGAAAAAGGGAACAATCTTAGTTTGACCGACTCATCAGAAAAATTTTGAAATTTAAATGTTGAGCAAATTTCTAAGAAATCTTTGACATGCATGTAAGGATCCTCTCTATCTAACCCATAAAAAGATGGCAATAATTGAATGATTGCGGGTTTAAGCTCAAAATGAGTAGCAGAAGTAGTAGGTAAAACAATGCATGAAGGAGCATTAGATGAAATAGGTGCAAAATATTCAAGCAAAGTTTTTTCAGGCACAACAGTTTCATCAACAATATTAGCAATAGGTTCCATGATGCTCAAATTTTTACTAACACTTTCAATTTCAAATAGAGATAAACGTCTTTTTACTAATCGTTTTTTCGAGTTACGTTCCCAATGATGCATACAATTTTCACAAACAAGGCAACAATGATAATCTCAAGCAAGCAATTTTCTGATGTGGAAGATCAGTTAAAACCGCAACCACAGAGCATACTTAGAATTTTTAGAGATTTCACAACAATAATTCTTATGGTTTACTTGTCCCCAGGCCTATTTGATTCCACTTACTCGCGCACTACTAACAACTCCCCGAGGTTAATTAGTAGAGGCGGATGGAAATTTTGGTCAAATTTCCTTTAAGCAATAATTGCTTATGGTGAAAGGACAAGATTTAAGTTTTTTTTTTTTTTTTTTTTTCAAGTATTTTTCACAATATTACGCTAAAATATTAAAGAAGACAAAGAAAAATAAGGCAAAAATTAAATAAGACTAAAATTTAAGCAAGAGTAGGGAGGCATAGCATGCCATCAACCATAACAAAATTAAGGTAAAAACTAGGAGGCACAAGTGCCATCAACTTAAACATAAGATAGAGGACTAGGAGGCAAAAATTGCCATCAACTAGCTAGGAGGCAAAATTGCCATCAACTAGTAATTTGCGGAAATAAAATAAAATAAAAATGACAACAATATAAATAAAGAAAATTACAACAAATGTCAAGAGGCACAAGTGCCATCAATTAACAAAGATATAAAAGAAATAAAATTACAACAAAATTATAACAAAATTAGGAGGCACAAGTGCCATCGACTATAAAAATTAAAAGGATAGATAGGAGGCACAAGTGCCGTCAACTAAAAAAAAACAATAAATATAAATATAAGTATATATTTTTTTTATGGGTGGTTGAACCGTCCCAAATTTCTTTTTATCTTTTTTTTTTTTAGATTTTATAGATATATATTTTTTAGTTTTTTTTTTTTAAGTGTAACAAAAATTAAAATAACTAGTAGAAGAATTCACTAACCTTGAGATAAATTCGTTTCTTTTCTCTTGCAACTCCCCGGCAACGGCGCCAAAAACTTGATGGACCCAAAACGGGTATATTTAAATATTTATACTCGCAAGCGCACGAATCGTATTTATAGAATAGTTTTCGTGTAAGCACGAGGTCGAACCCAAAGGAGTTGTCTAAAATAAAAAAAGAAAACTATTTTAAATCAAAAGTAATAAATTCTAACCTAGTTCCAAAGATTGATGAGTTTTAATATTATGAACATAAAATGAAATATATTGAAAAATAAAGCTATTTAAGATAATGAAAATAAACCAATAATGATTTGACAATAAGTGTTAAAAGAAAAGATTACTAAGATACTAGAATCCACAAAATGTAAGTTTAATAATACTTATTAGTATATTGATTCCCAAGTTTTAGTGATAGTTAAAATAATTTAAACTATCCTTTTCCAAAAATATTTATAATTTTAAACACAAATTTCTTATAAAAAGATAGGATTTTTCTTCACTTTTCAAAATTATAATTTCAAAGCATTTAGTGTAAATCAATCTAATGAAATAACAAATAAATCAATGAACATTATTTATAAGGCAAAACATAATATTTTTGATCTAAGCATGGATGTGTACAATTTAATGATACATCTTACACAAAGAATATTATGTTTATGCACTAATGAAGAACAAAGTGTAAATATGTTCTAACAATCTAAAATACAAGATATTTAAGATGAAAGAAATATATGAAGAAGAAAAATCCATAGACTTTGTTGCATTACAAGGGAAATCAACATACAACATAAATATTACCTAGTTACAAGTTGCTTCATCATGATCTTAATAATCTTATGAAAAAGATTAGAAGCACATAACTAGAGTAGAAATTACAAAATAAAAGACATACATGCTTGCAAAATGCTCTTGAAAAACCCAAATGGAAGATAGAATGGTAGAGAGAAAATGAGAGAAAAAAGATGGTAACCAAAATTAAGCCCCCCAAATGGTCTTGAAAACCCTTATTTATAGCCAAAATGACATTATTAAAATAATCAATTTAAATTAAGTAAATTGATTAAATTAATAATAATATGGTAAATAGGGGTAAATTGTAGGAGTGATGATGATTTTGGGGTAAAAGTGTGTAGACAAAAGGGTAAAAATGTGGCATTTTGAGTATAGGGGACAAATGGTACACTTAGGAAATATAGGCTCAAAAAGTGGCATGCATAGCTGTGTTGGAACTGGGCTGCTTTGGGTGCCAGGCGGCTGGGTATGCTGCTGGGCCGTGGGGTTAGTGGGCTGGTGAAGTGATGAGGGCATGGCTATGTGATGGAGGCAAGCATATGAGGAGATGCTTGGGCCGTACGGACGGGCTGGGCAGGAGGACAGGCCCACGGTGGCTGCTGGCTTCTTGAAGAGGCTGGGTGATTGAAGGCTTCGGTGTGGAGGCTGGGCAAGTCTGGTGACAGCTGGCGTTGGTGGAGAAGGAGGCTGCCGAAGGTGCATATATGCTGAAGGAGTGTAACGCTGGGAAGGAGCTGGGCAGGAGGACAGGGCCTGACTTGGGCTGGCGGCTGAGATGGGCGTGGGCCTGGTGGGCTTGTGAAGGAAGGCTGACTTGGGCCACGGCTGAGTGCATGAAGTGGAGGAGCTTCTTGGTGCTGTAGCAGGCGGGCCTGGGCTAGGAGATGGGCCATGGTTAAGGCCTTTCAAGAATGCCACTTTTATTATAGATTTCCTTTAAACAAAAAAAATGCAAATAAATTTCTATAAAATAGTATAAATTAACTTCAAATAAATATTTTCAATATACAAATACATCTCATTAATTCAAAGAAAATATTAATTTAAACTTAATTTGTTTTGACACTTAAGTTGAATAAATATGCATTTATTTTTACCACTAAACACACAATAATAATTCAAATAATTAAATTACAACACATTATAATATAATAACTATAAAAACATACAAATATATAAAATCAAAATAAGCCCAATAAATTCAAAATTACTTTAAAATTTAATAAATCAATTAAAAACTCAAGAATTAAGCAACAATTAGCACATAAAAAGTGGTAAAATAACTCTATTTTGTAGAGTTATCAATATATAAGGGTATTATGGGAAACCTGATTAAAAAACTAGGTACAAATAAAAAAAAGTTGAAACATGGGTAAAAATATATAACACATTATAAAACTGGGCACACAATCTAATTTCCACTCCTACGAATAATGAGGACAAGATGTGTGCGTCTGGATCCTCACTAATGTCTAGCAGTAATTTCCACTCCAAACAGAATTGAGACAAGGGCCCATGGAAGCCCAACAATATCATTCGACTAGAAACCAAGATATTAACATGGATTCGTTGAAAGCATATTAGGAAACATAACTAAAGTAAGTTTCAATTTTTGATATACATATAAACATATATATTATTTATATCAGTTTTATATAAAACAAAAATGATTGGTTTTAGGGGATTTTTATATTTTTCGTTAACTTTAACATAATATTTTTATATTTAATAAAATATTCTTATATTTAATGATTAATTATAAATATAACTTAAATTTAAATAAAAATAAATAAATAATTAAACAAATTAAAATATAATATTTTTGAGATGTTTTATAATAATAATTATTTAAAAATAACAAAATCATATATTTTATAACTTAAATAAAATTTAATTAAACTTAAATTTAATATTATATTAAATATGTAATATATTATATTTTGTTGTCAGTAACAAATTCAAAAACTAGAACAAATATAAACTTAAACAAAAATAATAATAAATTAATTAAAATATAATATTTTAAAGATATTTTATGGTAATTTAAATAATTAAATCATATTTATTTAAAAATAATAAATGCATACACATCATTTTTTTTATCTTATAAATTTTTGTGATAGTTTGTTTTTTATCAAGAGATTGGAGCTCTTTTTCTTCATCAAATTTAACAAAGGACATTGTGAGTTACATCAGAAACTAAAAATAGTTTATGCATGTATACTACTGTCTACACTATGATATTTTTTATTCTTATTTTATTTCTATTATTAATTTCTTTTTAAATATTATTGTATTTTATATATATGTCATTTTGTCATGTAAATATATATTTGTCAACGTTGTGTTTAGATGTTATATATGTAAAGATTATTGATATAAATATTTATATATACTATAGAACTATAATTCATTTTATTATATATATATATTTTTAAAAACAGTTGTTATCCCCAAAAAATGGAGATCGATGACGTGACAATAAAGGTGATAAGTGGCAGTATATGCTCCATAAAAGACACATTAAATAGTCAATAAATACATTGACTCCTCAGAGTTGTGATAAAATGACCCGGTAGACTGATGAAGAGTTTTGACTGCTTGAGAAGTGTCATGACCGACCAGACATGACCTTGTCCGCCCAGTCACGTGTTTGTCTGCCCAGGAGTGACATTGTTGTCCTGGCATGCTAGAGGAGAGTGCCATGTTAGACGAGAGACATGGCATGCTAGAGGAGAGTGCCATGTTAGACGAGAGACATGGCACGCTAGAGGAGAGTGCCATGTTAGACGAGAGACATGGCATGCTAGACGAGATTGCCATGTTAGAGGAGAGACATGGCATGCTAGACCAGAGAACGTGCCATGTTAGAGGAGAGGAGAGGAGTGCATGTCCTACCACCATGCACATGTCCTACCAGCAAGTGCATGTCCTACCAGCACTTGCATATGTCCAGCATGCATGTGTCCGACCAACACTTGCATGAATGGTCAGTAGGAGATATGGGTTGACCAGATAGAGGAGGACTAAGTCAAGATTCCCAGAAACGGCTTCAACAAGAACCAGTATTGGCACGCGCGGGAATCTCTCATTCTTCCCACAAATTTGGTGTTCTGTTATATTTTGAATATTTTTGTAATTTAAATGTAATAAATATAATATCCCGATTCTAGGGGATATGAGATGTATGATCCTAAGCCTATAAATACATGGCTTATGAGATCAGAAGGGAGTTTCTTCTTCTTTTGAGACTTTTTAGGAAATTTTGGGTCTAAGTTTTCTAGAGAAAGACAGTGCTTGTATCTAAAAGAACTCTTGTAATCTGTACTGAAGAAACTCAGTTGGCTCAGTTCATCTGATCTTGAGTACAGATCTATAATCACAACTCTAAGTGGATTAGGCTATTACCAACATATTGGGGCTGAACCACTATAAAAATTGCGTGTGTTATTTATTTTCTTTATTAAACCGTCTGTGTCGTTTGAATTCTCTTGAAGGTTTGTCGTTTTTTACGTTCTCACGTCGTTGGTCAAAAACGCGGTCAACAACAGTGAACTCATTTTATTAAAATTATAGACAATATCTATAACTTTAAAACTAAACAAACATGCATTACATATTGCTTTTACTAGTATATATATATATAAAAATATATATATATAGATTAGTTTTATTTATCTAATTTAGTAATTATATTTATTAAATTTGTATTATTGTCATATAAATATTTCAAATAAATAAGCAATATTAAATAAAAAATTAAACCAAAATATTGTTTACATTTTTTTTAAATATAATATGTTGACCGCGTTTTTGGCCAACGACGTGAGAACGTCAAAAACGATAAAGCCTTCAAGAGAAATAAAATGACACAGACAGTTTTTAACAGAAAGTAAACAAAACACGCAATTTTTATAGTGGTTCAGTCCCAATATGTTGGTAATAGCCTAGTCCACTTAGATATTCGATTATATATTTACACCCAAGATCAGATGAACCTGTATCAACTGAGTTTCTTCAGTGTAAAATCTCATAATACAAGAGTTCTCTCACGAAAAAGCTCTTTCTCTCTCTAGAAAATTCAGACCCAGAATTTCCAAAAAGTCATTTTCTAATCCCATAAGCCATATATTTATAGGCTTAGGATCATACACCTGCTCTCCCCTAGAATCGGGATATTTCATTATATTTATTATATTTAAATTACAAAAATATTCAAAATTTAACAGAACCCCCAAATTTGTGGGAAGAATTAGAGATTCCCGCCTATGCCCAGACCGATTCTTGTTGAAGTCGTTTCTGGGAATCTTGACGTAGTCTGTTCTACTTGGTTGATGAATATCACCTTCTGGGCGGCCACACCTCTACTTGGACAACATGCACTTGGCTGGTAAGACATACACTTGCTGGTAGGACATGCACTTGCTGGTAGGACATGCACTTAGTTGGTAGGACATGCACTTGCTGGTAGGACATGCACTTAGCTGGTAAGACATACACTTGCTGGTAGGACATGCACTTGCTGGTCGGACATGTGCATGGCCGATCGGCCAAGTCCATTACTGGGCAGCAAAGTCATTCCTGGGCAGCAAAGTCATTACTGGGCAGCAAAGTCATTCCTGGGCAGCAAAGTCACTACTGGGCAGCAAAGTCATTACTGGGCAGCAAAGTCATTACTAGTCGGTCATGACACTTCTCAAGCCAGTCAAAATTCTTCATCAGTCTACCGAGTAACTTTATCACAACTCTGAGGAGTCAATGTATTTATTGACTATTTAATGTGTCTTTTACGGACCATGTACTACCACTTGTCACCTCTATTGCCACGTCATCGATCTCCAATTTTTGGGGATAACATAATATATATATATATATAATATGATAACTTTTTTAAACATATATGATAATTTTTTTAATAAAAATTAAGATTATATATTATTTTATTAATATTTTATAATATTTGAATTTATATTGATATAAGTATTAAATATCTAATTTGGTATTAAATATTAATATAATAATAATGTTTTATAATATTTAAATTTATATTAATATAATTAGTAAACAAATAGTATTATATATTATTATCATAATAATATTTAATAATATTTAAATTTATATTAATATAGTTATTAAATATCTAGTGATAATTTTTTTAATAAAAATTAAGATTATGTATTATATATTATTATAATAATATTTTATAATATTTAAATTTATATTGATATGAGTATTAAATATGTAGCCTTGTATATAATAATATTTTATAATATTTGAATTCATATTAATATAATTAGTAAAAAAAAAATAGGATTATATATTATTATCATAATAATATTTTATAACATTTAAATTTATATTAATATAGTTATTAAATATCTATTTTTGTATTATATATGTAGTCTTATATTAAATATTTTTATAATAATGATATTTTATAATATTTAAATTTAAATTTACATTAATATAATTGATAAATCTTTATTTTTAAGTTAGTTTTAAAGGTATATTTCGTTAAATATTTAGAATACTCCGTTAAAATTAATAAAACAAATTTTTAAAATTAAAAATTTTCGTTATCCACACACTTAGAATCTATCATTTGATTATATACAATCTCTTCATATCTTCATCTTTGCATTTATAGATTGTTCTTTTCTTGGTCTTGATCATCATTTTACAAATTGAGTTTTGTTTTTTTGCTTTCTAGACCATGGTCCAAGAGCATAAGAAATCAACCTTCAGTCTATCATTTGTGCATTCACTCAATATCCATTCTCTTTCTTCTCGAGACTATTACTCAAGGTTCTTCTGACACGAATATCTCAAATATAATCATATCTTCAATTTTTTATTAATGATTTTTTTTATATCCTTCTTGCTCTATACTTTTCCTTTATTTTCTGTTGTGATATGTTCTATTACGATTTCTTTGATGGTTTCATGAAAATTTGTTAACTTTGAAAGATATCTATTGAAGTATTGCAATTCACTATATAAGTTTTTTTCATTATTTATGTTCTCATTCTTTCTTGTATAGTTTTTGGTTTTTGTTTCATCACTACAAGAAAATAGAGGTTTTATGACTTTAATTAAGAGACATTGGAAGTCTACAATGTCTCCCACTTAGTGAGACATTGTTGCTAGGGTCATTGTAGGTATATATTCCACGTCTCCCACTGGGAGAGGTGGAAAGTCAAACGTTGACTTTCCACCTCTCCCATTGGGAGATGTGGGAAGTGACTCACCTCTCCAAATGGGAGACGTGGGAAGTCCCTAGGAGACATCCCACGTCTCCCATTGGGAGAGGTGAGTCACTTCCCACGTCTCCCAATGGGAGACATTGAAAATCTCTCACATTTAAAAAAAATAAATTAAATAAATTTATAATTAATATTATTTTAATTTGATTTAATAATTAATTAAATTGAAATAATATTAATTTAAATTGAAATTATTTTAATTTTAATTGAAATTATTTTAATCTAAATTTAATAATCAATTAAATTGAAATAATATTAATTTAAATTGAAATTATTTTAATCTAAATTTAAATTAATTTAATAATCAATTAAATTGAAAGAAAAAAATATATTTGTTAGATATATACAAGAAATACAATATTTGTTAGAAATATTCAAAATGAACAAATATTGCATTGTGTATGAAGAAAGAGTTAAAAAATTAAAAAAAAAAACCTATCAACGAGGTCGGTAACTTTGGATTATCGGCAACATATATGTCGCCCATTCTTGTCGCAACTCATCAATTTGTGTCTCTGTATGTGATGTGCTTGTTAGCTGCAAGAAATATAAAGTAAAATATATTAATTAATTATTTGATTACATTTATAGTTTCAAAAATAATTTGTAAATTTTAATTAATAATACTGTTCTCAAGTAATGCCCGGGACTCGCATGTTCAATCAAATCCTTCAACATCCTCATTAAGTAGTATCCACATGCCACATTGTCCGGTTGGTGTGGACACTAATTATTTAAAAATATGAGTAATTTATTATTAAATTGAAACTTTTTAAAAAATGCATACATATTATTCTACTTAATTATTATAAATGTTCAAAAATTTCTGCTAAAGTTACTTACCTGAGGTTGCTTAATGCGTAGAGTATCAGGGATCTCGACATCAGGAAGATTCATAGAGAAAAAAAGATTGAAAGCGCTGACGATCACTGATACAATCTCCTCACGGTTATTTAGCTCTGAATTCACCGGATCACAATAATAAACATGATATGCATATGGTGCCAAAATAAGCAACATCCAATGTTCGCTGTATAAGAAAAACAAAAAAATTATAGCTCAAATGTTAAACAAAGAAATTATTAATATGGGTCGGAAAAATGACAACTTTTTAAACTTACCCATGGTTCCAAGGGACAAGCATAACTTGTTCTTTTGATTTTACGTCATTGCAACGTCTGAACAGATTCTGAACACGATCGTCGAATGAACTCCCTTGAGTGGCGGCGATATTAGGATTGACAAATAAAAACTTATTTTGGCGACCTTGTTGTACCACATATTTGTAAATGAACCTAATACAAAAATATGAAAAATTGTTATATGAATGAATAAATCAAATTAGAAAATTAAATGAACAAACTTATTTGTGAGATATATACCTCATGTAGTTGACGAGTACTGCTTGTCCAATCTTCTCCTTTCGAGCAAACTGAAGTATGTCATCCTTAAATATATAACAGTGAGACATATCCTGATCAAAAACTTCAGACTCTATGCCTAGATTTACATACTCGCCATCATCCCAATGAGATACGATATTCTGTAATCGTTCCAATGGAGTGTGGGCCAATTGTGTTGGAGGAGTTTGTTGTCGTCTTCTTTCTAGAGGTTGTTGTGTTGATGGAGCTATTGGTCGTTGTGATTTGGTCCTACTTGTAGAGGGAGTCTGTATACAATTATATCAACAATTAAAAAAATTGCAAACAAATATAGAATTGTAAAGATAATTATGTAAAAAACATGGCATCACCTCATGAGTTACATCTTCAGATATAATGACAAAATCCTTAGGCCACGCTATTGGCGTCCCAATGGCCTGAGCAACTATGTACATGTCCAAATCAGGATATGCAAAAGGGAGAGGAGAGGTTGGCTTAAGAACACTCGTAATCATAACTTGGAAGTTGTTGCCTGCCTCTCTTTCAATGAGTGTACCTGATGCAACAATGTTTGAAACCGAACCAATTGCTAATTGGCATGCTCGGCCCTGCGTAAGAAACATATTATATACAAATAATCATGTTGAAGCAGTAAAGAAATTTATTTGGTTTCATAATATTCAAGAAAGTTTAATTACCTCTTGCAAAAGCGGTTGTAGTGCAACAATGTGGTGTTCTGCTTGAGGCACTACTGTGTCTGGAGTATAGTAGGACGCCTGCGCTGGTGGCACTGGTGGGTCGGGCACATAGTATGATGATGGCGCTGGTGGGACTCAAACGTTAGATCTTGACCCGCTCTGTTGGGCCAATAATTTTCTCAAGAGCTCATCTTGTTGCTGAAGGCGCTCTTCTAGGCGTTGTGCTTGTTGACGATGCTCTTCTTCTTGTTTTCGAAATCTTTCTTCAAATTCCTTTCTAATGTCGTCATTCGAAGAAGATGCTTTTGATTTATTTTTCGTTGAGGTAGGTGTTGGAGTATTCCAGTATACTGAGCGGGACACACCGTGTCCTCCAGCCCTAACACGTCCTCGAGGCTCAGGAGTGCCCAACGCCCTCGTCAGCACATCATCAGGGCCATCAGGTGCCCATTTACCCTCAGCTTGGAGTTGCCGGTAATGATCCTGTGAAACAATATTCACAGAAAGTTATATATATAAGCTAATAATTTGATATATCAACATTATTAAATATGAGCACTTACAATATTTTTTTGAATCTCAGAGGCCTCTCCAATGAGCTCTCCTTTTGCATTCCGACGACCCATGCTCCATAAGTCTGCCCTATCAAGTTCAGTCAGACTTTTCCCACTTTGTTCCATTAACATCTCTTCAATACGCACATAGCCTCCTCTAGAGAGGTTGTGATTGTATTTATTCAGTGCTCGATAATTTTGCATCTCCTCTCTCTTTCTTTGCCACTCGGGAGTTAATCTTGAGTTCACAAATGTTAACCATTCATCCGGAGTTATGACATTCTCAAATCCAAATGGCAAAGCTGGCGGGAACTCATTTGGGTATTTTTTCAAAGCGTCGTAAACGTGTACCCTTGTAAGATTAGTCTTCCAATTTTGGAAGTACTTTCCCGCATCCTTCAACATCTGTTGCTTTTGTTTGGGGTCCAAATCATAAGTTTTCTGCAAGTTTGAAAGTAATAAGAAGCATATTATCAAAACAATATATATTTTAAAAACATTAAATGAAATATAATTAATAAAAATATACCTTCATTGTGTCCCATATTTTATTTTTATCCACCACACTAACATCTTTCCAACTGTTAATGTTGATGGACACAGTTGCTCGAACAACTGATCCAAGCTGTGATGAAACATTACTTCTAGATTCACCCACTAGTTGACCATACTCATTGTATTCAACAGGAGTAAGATGTCCTTCACTCCTTTTTTTGGTGTTTCTAGACATCCATGTACGTCCTCTCACAGATTTATTTTCTTGTTCCACTGACTGAGAATGAGGGCGTTGCTCCCCCTCATCAGAACTACCACCAAAATGATCAGCCTCCATCTGTGAAACATAAATATCATTATTATAACAATTTTGGACACTCATAATCAAAAGATGAAACAAATTGATGAAACCAAAAGATGAAACTAAGAATTTCACATATCATAAACATATG
The DNA here is from genome assembly GCF_963169125.1 of Humulus lupulus. NCBI lineage: Eukaryota > Viridiplantae > Streptophyta > Magnoliopsida > Rosales > Cannabaceae > Humulus > Humulus lupulus. Next base: position 39,938,220 of record NC_084797.1, on the reverse strand, counting down.
AAACCTATTAAATGGTACCTCAAGACCCATTTTCATCAACCCATAATCCTTCACCGTTTTCACGGAAACAAATACAATCATCATCAACTTCGTCATTATCTTCTATTGCGGTGAATGTGACAAGTTCTTCTTCAAGAGGTATATCATGTAAATCACCATCTTTAATGTTCCATTCTCTTGTTTGCGTTGGAAGAACAATTGACCATTGGTTGTCTGAAGGATCATTCACATAAAATACTTGTTTCGCTTGTGAAGCTAATATAAATCGATCATATTTGTGCCCAATTCGATTTATATTAACTAATGTGAAACCAAAATCTTCATATATTATGCCGCTGTCACTTTTCACCCAATCACAAAAGAAAACAGGTACTCGAGTTGTGATATAATCTAACTCCCAAATTTCATTAACTACTCCATAAAAAGTCATATCACATTGAACTGGATTTTTATCTTTTGCACTAGAGACTTGCACAGTTTTAGCAACAAGGCTAACACCACTGTTTTGTGTGTTTCTGTTGTTATCGCGCTCCCTAGTGTTAAATAGAGTACCGTTAATCATGTATAATGAAAACTTGATGACATTAACCGAAGGTCCTCGAGAAATCCACTTAATAATGTCTGAAACATTATTTGATGTGTTTTGTAATTCTGACACAACCTATCAAATCAACATACCAAAAACAACCAAAAATGTCATCTTGTAATTAAGTACTAATTAATGACAACTTTCAATAATCAACACAATTTACCTTTTGTTCAATCCAACTACTAAAAGTTCGATAATGTTCGTCTTGTAACCATTTTGAGTTCCTTGACTTGAATATATGAAATTACACAACTTAAACTTAATGTATTATATGAATATAACTCACTCGATATAAGGTTGAATTTCATTTATATTTTGCAACACAAGATGATGCGCTTCATCTAGAAGATCTCGACTTACTGTGCATACAACGCTACCACGACGACTCTGAATCTCAACATTTTCAACATCATTTAACCCAATTTTCTGTACACCAGTCATGTATTCAGAACAAAATTCAACTGCCTCTTCTGCAATATAGCATTCGGCGATGCATCCTTCCAGCCGACTTCTATTCCTAACATACCCCTTAAGAATCTTCATATATCGCTCAAATGGATACATCCATCTTAAATAAACTGGACCACAATATCTTAGTTCTCTAACCAAGTGAACTGTCAAATGGATTATTATATCAAAAAATGCCGGCGGGAAATATTTCTCCAACTCACACAATACCTCAACAATTTCATCTCTTAACTTAGGCAACTTTAGCGGATCAATCACCTTACAACACAGTGACTTGAAAAACAAGCATAACCTTGTGATTACATCTCGAACTCTCCTAGGCAACACAGATCGAATGGCAACTGGTAGCAAATGTTGCATTAGAATATGACAATCGTGAGATTTCATGCCAGTCAGAAGACAACTTTTCATGTCTACCAATGACCTTATATTTGAGGAATATCCGTCTGGAACTTTTATATTAAACAAATATCTGCAAATTTCCATTCTTTCCTCTTTAGTAAGAGTGTAAGCTGCAGGAGGTAAATATGTTCGTCTCTTATCTGGTTTTGGAGTTAATTCATCCCTTATACCCATTGCAACCAAGTCTTGTCTAGCCTTAATTCCATCCTTAGTTTTCCCAGGAATATTCAACAAAGTGCCAATCAAACTATCACATACATTTTTCTCTATGTGCATAACATCTAAATTATGACGTATAAGTAAGAAAGGCCAATATTCAAGTTCGAAGAAAACAGATTTCTTTTTATAACACCCTTTTGGCTCCTCCACAACCTTGGCCTTGCGACTACGTTTCATCTTTGTAGGTGTACGAACTTTGGGCTTCCCTAACTTGAACACAATTTTAGACATCTTCTCAAGTACTTGGATCCCATTCAATGGCTCAGGAGCCTCTTCAAACTCTTGTTTACCATTGAATGCCTTCTTCCAAGTTTGAAGTTTATGCGTATTATCCGAGAGTGTTTCAAGTATTCAAAACATGTTTTTTCTTGACAAACGGGGCAAGCTTTATATCCTTTCACACTAAACCCAGATAAATTTCCATAAGCAGGAAAGTCATTAATTGTCCACAATAAGACCGCTCTAAGATTAAATTCTTCCTGCCTATACGCATCATAAACCTTAACCCCTTCATCCCACAAAGTTTTCAAGTCATCTATAAGAGGAGCTAGATAGACGTCAATATCATTACCAAGTTGTTTAGGTCCTGATATCAACAAGGTCAAAATCGTAAACTTTCTCTTTATACACAACCATGGGGGTAGATTGTAAATAACAAGCATAACAGGCCAGCAACTGTACTTACTGCTAAGGGATGCATGTGGATTAAACCCGTCAGTCGAAAGACCTAGACGAATATTACGAGATTCATTTCCAAAAGAAGGCCACTTCAAATCAACTCTCTTCCAAGCAAGGGTGTCAGCTGGATGTCTTAATTTACCATCCTTTATTCTTTCATTAGCATGCGACGACAAACTTTTAGCATGTTCGGCATTTCTAAACAATCGGATGAAACGAGGAATTGGCGGAAGGTACCACAAAACTTTGGCAGGTACTCCTTCCTTGACATCGTCACCATTTCTTTTCTTTTGCCATCGTGACTCACCACAAGTAGGACACGATTTTGCGTCTACAAAACTATTTCAATATAATATGCAATCATTAGGACATGCATGAATTTTTTCGTACTGCATGCCTAATGAGCATAACGTCTTCTTTGCCTCATAAAATGAAATTGGAATTTCATTATCTTCAGGCAATAACTCCTTCAAAAAACCAAATAATTCAGTAATGCTTTTATCACTCCAGCCATGTTTAGCTTTTAGATTGTACAACCTAAGAAGCGCATATAATTTTATAAATCTTGTACAACCAGGGTAAATTGGTTTCTCGACATCATTAAGGAGTGTCTCAAACTTATCTGGGTCTACTCCTGATCCATAATGTGCGTCGTCAATCATTTCATCTAATGGATCCCAGTTCTCCTCCACTATATTCCTCCTCACTCCTTTTGGTCTACTTGGCAGAGTTGGAGCAATCGGAGCTATCTCCCCATGGTAATACCAAATTGTGTAACTCTTGTCGATCCCATTGAAATATAAGTGTTCTTTAATCTTTTTAAGATCCATCTTTTTAACATTTCCACACTTAAGACATGGACAATAAGTAAAATTTGGGTCTTTCACATTTTCCGAACAAAACCTTAAGAACAAATCGACCCCGTTCCTATATTCCGCAGATAACCTATTCGCTGACATCCACTGTTTATCCATATATTCTCCTATGTCTATGAAAAAGAAAAGAAACAACACTAAATAAGCACGTGATAAAGTTGTATGTCTCTATAAAACTAATATTTTATTGTCCTAGATAAAATCGGGCAGCATTTCCCCTATAATAGTGACATAACCATCTGCATGTGAATATCAAAACAAACAATTCAAACAACATACAATAAGTTTCTTCCTTATAGAATGTCTATATAAAACTAATTGTTTATTATCCTAGATAAAATCGGGCAGCATTTCCCTTATAATAGTGACCTAACCATCTGCATGTGAATAGCAAAACAAACAATTCAAACAACATACAATAAGTTTCTTCCTTATAGCTCCGCAGCACACAGTCAAATTTCTCAGAACCTACTTCACTAATACACACAAGTTCTCAACCTTCCGTTATCACTGCAGCACACAATTTTAATCTCAGAACCTACTTCACTATGGATGAATATTTAAGATATTCAAACTCCTCTAACATTTGTTTAATAATATTAAAAGTAGAAGTAAGAGAATATATATGTACATCTTGCAATCTTTAATCCAAAAGCTAGCAAAATTACTTCACTTAGTAATCAAATTCGCTATTAAATCCACAAACCAATAACATTAAATTAATAAATAATAAATAAAACATCACTAAATATCTAGCAATATATAATGTATTATTGTAATTTTAGAAACTTAATTACCTCAAATGTGTGATTGATATAGGAATTTTGATGCAAAATACTCTCTAAAATCTCACCACAAAAATCACAACCTATATGAAATTAAATTAATTAATTTGTTAAACATTACTAAACAAATATCATTAAATATCTAATAATAGTAAATGATATTGGTAAACAAATAAAAAAAATCTCAATGTGCCACTAATTATAACCTCAACAAAAAATCAATATAAAATTTCATAACCTAAAAACTTAATAATAAACAAAAACATAAAAATTTTCATATATTTGTATTTTATAAATTATTTAATAAATTTATTTTAACATAACTATATATATAACAAAATAGTTACAATTTAAAAAAAAATTCAAATATACAAAAATATATCTAAATTTCGAAATAAAAAATGATAAAAATTTAAAAAAATCATGAACATATATACTCTAATGAAATCTATACAATGTGATAGGTTAAATTAAAAAAAAACTAAAAATTCATAAATCCCTAAAAACTTCCATGGAAAAACCACAAAATCCTACAATGTATATAAAAAAATGCATAAAAATGTAAAACTAACACAAAATCATGTATATTACTCATCCTAATGCAAAACCTATGATTTATTTGCAAAATAATTAACTAAAAATCAATAAAATAAAATAAAAACTTACCTTAGAACCCTAAAAAACGCAGCCCCAATTTCTCTCCTCTGGTTTGCATGCTCTCGGGTTGGTGATGATATGAGGAAGACAAAGATTATTTGGTATATATGAAGGAGCACATCCAACGTCTCCCACTGGGAGACGTGGGACACGTGGCACGTCTCCCAGTGGGAGACGTTGGATGTAGTCCCATGCACATCCAACGTCTCCCACTAGGAGACGTGCCACGTGTCCCACGTCTCTCAGTGGGAGACGTTGGATGTACCCATAATCACTACCCCAACCTATTTCCAACATCTTCCACCATTTTTAATGTCTTTTAATTGTAGCTATTAATATACACTTTCAATGTCTTACACCATTAGACATTTAAAACCCCTGATAAGTTTTAATGTCTTACACCATTGGTGTAAGACATTGTAGGGAGTCATTGTATATCAAATTTGTTGTAGTGCATTAACAAATAATATTTTTTAATATTTATTTCATTTTCCTGAAGAAGATTTGCTGGAGTTTGATGTTTTGAAAGGATGTTTCAATGTTTAAACCATTGTTGATTTGTAGTGATGTTTTGATTTATTAGTTATTTATTTATTTTTGAGAAAGAACGTTCCCATGCATTTTGGCAGATATAAATTAGTTATTACAAAATACCTACAATTTTAATATTTAAATTACATTAAATTGAGTTAGTTATGGTATTTAATATTTTAATCATATTAGTAGTTTCTTTTGTTTGTTTATTTATTTTAAGGAAAATTATTTACAGTAATTATTAAATTATTATAGAGAAAATGGATTGTTTCTTCACAAATTTTAAGTTAATTATTGTACTTTTTTTAATTATTAAGTTACGTTGATTGTAGTAGTTATATTATTTTAATATTGTAGTTATTTGTTATTACAAGTATTTTTTTATTGTGAGTTGTTATTGTAAGTCAGTAAAAGTAGACGACGTCGGAGGATCGTTGCATTTCTCAAATAAATTTTTTCTGATTAATAAATTGAGATTGATAATTCAATATAATTTATTTAGTTAACAATTTTGATATCTTTTTTATCTTTTATTTTATGCTTTTTCTTCCCACTTACTACAAATGTGTTTTTTATTTACAGTCATAATTAGCAAAAACACATGTTTATAATTTTTATACTATAAAAAACATGTTTATATTTTAGAGTGAGATCATAAATTTTACAATTAGTACTTTTTCTTTTATAAAAAATGTTTATATTTTTGTTACTTTTAAAAAAAATCTAATATTCACATTACTTTTATTTTATTGGTTTTTATTATAGATTTTCTCATTTATCTAAACATGGCTTTGGATTGGTTTTCAATTTCATGTTGATTATGACATATGACATATTGAATTTAGTCTGTACATTCTTTAAGAGTTTCTTGTATTTTACTGTGTTAGGTTCTTTATTACAGATGTTACAAATTTGTTGTCCAATTTTCCTAGAGTGTCTTTAATCTATATTTGTTTTACACATGGATTAATTGTGCATGCTCTTAGGGTAGATATAAAACTTGTATACCTTGAGGAATTTTCCTATTTTTGTTCTCTAATTGTATTATACTCTAATTTATTTTTTAATGAAATATTTCATTACTACAAAAAAAAAAAATGTATGTATAAACAAAATTAAAAGTGAATTTAGGTAAAATTAAAGGAATTTGAAAAAGAAGAGACAGTCACCTGAGATTCAACGGAGTCGAGAGAGGCAGATCATACACAGTTGTACGGACAAAGATAATAAGAGAAAAAAGAACAGGATTGAAGCGGGAGATGGTTGAGTTCTACGGTATATATATATATACACCTAATTATTGTAAAGAATAAATTGGAGCTAAAATACTTAATTTTTCAAAATATTTTTTTTTAACGGTCTTCAAAATGTTACACTTTTATATATATATTTTTTTGGAAATATAGTCAATGTTTTTAAAATGTTGTATTTTTATACTTATTTTTTTATTATTTTGATAAATAATAAAAAATGAAAGAAAAATATAGGAATTTAATTATATTTTTAATTTTTAATTATTTTCACTTCTTTATTCTTTCTCAAAATAATTAAAAAAAATCACTTAAGATTTTAAAATGAATCAAAATAATTAAAACTTATATTTTTACTTCACTTTTTAAAAAACTTATATTTTAAATTGATAAAAAAATATTTTTTTAATTATTTTAAATATTTTTTTATTAATTTAATAAAATATTTATTAATTTTTAATTTAAAATAGTTATTTTGATGAATAATAAAAAAGAAAAATAATTTGTAATTTAAAAAATAATTAAAAATTTATATTTTTTCTTAACTTTCTTATTATTTCTCAAAATAATAAAAAAATAGGTATAAAAGTGCAACATTTTCAAAACATTAAGTATATCTATCACACAAAAAATAGATATAAAAGTACAACATTTTGAAGACATTGAGTATATTTACCATCGAAAAAAAATTAGTATAAAAGTGCAACATTTTGAAAATATTTTGTATTTTAGCTGCAATTTACTCTATTGTAAATTAGCTAAATATATATACACATATAATTTTTATGTATATATATATGTGTGTGTGTGTGTGAGGAGTGCTAACAACAACCTCATTTTCAACCTCTTAATCAACATACGCCTTTGAAAACACATGCCAGAGTATTTTTTTTTCCAATTTTTTTTACGGTAGTGTTTGTTGTAGTTACAATATATATCCTGCAAATTTTCAAAAAATTTCGAATAATTTATAGTATTGAAAACATGTTTGCGTGGTAAACCGAAATATCAGGAATTCTGTTTTCGGCACTGTAAGCTATTCAGAATTTTTTAAAAATACAATCAAAAGTGGCTATTAAGCCACATCTACTTGGGGACGAGTTCCAATGCTCTTTTTATATTGTTCGGTGGTGATGTGAGTAAAAGTAAAAATAAAAATAGATATTTTAAGTTAAATTTTATTTTTATAACGTTTGTTGCACAATAACAATGGAATTTGAATTGAAAATATAGAGACGAGGAATATAGTCACGCACTCATAATATTAATTTAGCTTTAAATTCGTGCAATTTTTTCGATGTTAATAAATTTAAATATAGTTATTTGGCAATCTATATATCTATATATATATATATATATATATATAAAGGAGAGCTTCAAAGAGATGATGTGGCACTCTAAAATTACTCCAAACTATTTTTTCTATTTTCTCCTTAAATCTAATTTTTTTATTCATTTTTATTAATAAGGAGATGATGTGTCATTCTAAAATTACTCCAAACTATTTTTTTTCTATATTCTCCTTTAATCTAATTTATTTATTTATTTATTTTAATAATTATTTAAACTTTATTTTTTTAGATATTTAAATAAGATATTTTTTGAATTAAATACCTAATCTATATATATCTATATATCTATATATATATATATAAATGAGAGCTTCAAGGAGATTATGTGGCACTCTAAAATTACTCCAAACTATATTTTCTATTTTCTCCTTTAATCTAATTTTTTTATTCATTTTTATTATTAATAACTATTTTTTCCTTTAATCTAATTTTTTTATTCATTTTTATTATTAATTATTTAAACTTTATTTTTTTAAATATTTAATTAAGATATTTTTTTAATATCTATATTAAGGAGAGCTTCAAGGAGATGATGTGACACTCTAAACTTACTCCAAATTATTTTTTCTATTTTCTCCTTAAATCTAATTTTTTTATTCATTTTTATTATTAATTATTTAAACTTTATTTTTTTAATACAAAAACTACATTAAACGTTTTTTTTAAATATTTTTTGAATTAAATACCTAATAAACTAACAAAAAATAAAATAATAAAAAAACTACAAATATATACTACATAATATACTAATAAAATAAAAATTTTGAAGCGGTATATAAAAAATCATATGGTGTAATGATATATAGTTAGTTTGGAAAAAACATAGACACTCTATTATGTTAATCTATATCTATATATTATGAGTAATCTATATATAATAATAAATAAATAAATAATCTATCTATTTTTATTTATAACCTGTTGACAAAATACGAGATCCAAATGTCAATTTTTAACAATAAATTATCTAAACGAGTAAACACAAGGTCCACGAGTTAATTTAAAAAAAATAAAGGGTCCAAACGGGTAATCGGCTAAAATACAAAGTTCAAAAATGGTGTGAACCCTTAAGTAAAACATAAATTATATATATTTATATAATTTACTTTCTATAAAGAATTTTTAACACTTTGAATAAATACATAGTCCAAAGGTTAATTTTTAAAAATAAAGAGTTAAAACGAGTAATCGGCCAAAGTATTGTGTTCAGATAACCGATCTATCTATTCCTATTTTTAACATTTTGACAAAACTTGAGGTCCACAAGTTAATTTTTAAAAATAAAAGTCCTAACGGGTAATCGGCTAAAATATAAGGTTCAAAATGATGTGAACCCTTACAAAAAACATAAATTATATATAATTTAATTTTTATAAATAATTTTTAACCTTTTGAATAAATATATGGTCCAAATGTTAAATTATAAAAATAAAGGGTCAAAATGGGTAATCGGCCAAAATTACTCCAAACTATTTTTTCTATTTTCTCCTTTAATCTAATTTTTTTTATTCATTTTTTATTATTAATAACTATTTTTTTTATTTTTTCCTTTAATCTAATTTTTTTATTCATTTTTATTATTAATTATTTAAACTTTATTTTTTTAAATATTTAATTAAGATATTTTTTTAATATCTATATAAATGAGAGCTTCAAGGAGATGATGTGACACTCTAAAATTACTCCAAACTACTTTTTCTATTTTCTCCTTAAATCTAATTTTTTTATTCATTTTTATTATTAATTATTTAAAATTTATTTTTTTAATACAAAAAATAAAATAAAACAAAAACTACATTAAACGTTTTTTATAGATATTTTTGAATTAAATACCTAATAAACTACCAAAAAATAAAATAATAAAAAAACTACAAATATATACTACATAATATACTAATAAAATAAATTTTTTGAAGCGGTATATAAAAAATCATATGGTGTGGTGATATATAGTTAGTTTGGAAAAAACATAGACACTCTATTATGTTAATCTATATCTATATATTATGAGTAATCTATATATAATAATAAATAAATAAATAATCTATCTATTTTTATTTATAACCTGTTGACAAAATACGAGATCCAAATGTCAATTTTTAACAATAAATTATCTAAATGAGTAAACACAAGGTCCAGGAGTTAATTTAAAAAAAATAAAGGGTCCAAACGGGTAATCGGCTAAAATAACCCTTAAGTAAAACATAAATTATATATATTTATATAATTTACTTTCTATAAAGATTTTTTAACACTTTGAATAAATACATAGTCCAAAGGTTAGTTTTTAAAAATAAAGAGTTAAAATGAGTAATCGGCCAAAATATTGTGTTCAGATAACAGATCTATCTATTCCTATTTTTAACATTTTGACAAAACTTGAGGTCCACAAGTTAATTTTTAAAAATAAAAGTCCTAACGGGTAATCGGCTAAAATACAAGGTTCAAAATGATATGAACCCTTACAAAAAACATAAATTATATATAATTTAATTTTTATAAATAATTTTTAACCTTTTAAATAAATATATGGTCCAAATGTTAAATTATAAAAATAAAGGGTCAAAATGAGTAATCGGCCAAAATACAATGTTCAAATAATCGATATATCCAATCCTATATTTAACCTTTTGACAAAACACGAGTTCTAAAAGTTAATTTTTAAAACTAAAGGGTTCAAACGGGTAATCGTCCAAAATAAGTCTTACACAAAACATAAATCTCCATATACATAATTTAGATTGTTTATAAAAAAAATTACGTAAAGCGTATAATAATGATAATAATAATAAAAAATAAAAGCACATGTACAACAAATTTTTTGAACTTTGTTTTCGGTATTTTAATTATTCAGAATTTTTCAAAAACTTACAAGAGGTTTGATATACAATGGACACTATTATGAAAAAAATTGTGGTCAATACGCCCTCACGTGTCTATATATAGAACATGTTGTAAGAGTAGGGTGAAAAAAAATCCATATCGTAGCAATCTCCTAAAAGTATTTTAAAATATGTATATTTTGTAATAATTACAAAAGACTGCGCGAAGCGCGGTTATGTTTTCTAGTTTATAAATATTATAAATGGTAATAACAAATAAAAGTTAGGTATAAAATATTTTCTTCATTAAATAAACTCAAATAATTTTTCATTAATTTTCATGAGGATGCTACTGTGCTTGATAAGCTAATAACTATACTTGTATACCATTTCAAGTTTGCACAAATTTAGTTTAGGTTGACCTTTGATTTGGTCAACGATACGGAGTCAAGTAAAACGATAGAAAAAAAATGAATCCAAAATAAAAAGATAAATGACAACAAAATTTTATAGTGGTTCGGCCCCAAGTAATAGTAATAACCTACATCCACTTAGTGTTCTTATTGATGTAAAGCTCCAAAAACTGTGATCAATGAACTAGGGTTCACGAGTTTCACCAGCTTTAGGATGAATACAAATTTGGCGGATAAAAATACTATAATTTTCTCTCAAAATTTTGAAAAGAAAAAGTCCTCTCTCTTGAGCCCATTGAGTCTTATTTATAGGCTCAAGAAGTTCTTTATGGGTTGTTGGGCCTTAATTACATTTAATACAAGTGTATCTAAATAAAAATAGAAATCACAACTATTACATAAATGCGACATTACATATCCATAGAGAATATCTGAAATACTGCGACCAGATTGGTCGCCCATAAAATATGCCATCTGGTGAGTGAATTCTCTTATGGTCGATGGTCGAACAGATCATACTCACTTAAACGGTCACGTGCATCTCATGTGTATGTTATTTTTGTCACGTCTCAGGTAAATCTTTTTTGGGTAAACATTTGCCCCCAAGTTTATTTTATTGCGATCAACGTGTAATAAACTTAATCGAGCAGCTCTTTGTCTGACCTGTCACGTCTGCCAGCACCTTTTCGAAAAAGTAAATAATTATGACTATTGGAGTTTCCCAAAAGCATTTTGACGGCTAACATGATTTCCCACACATCGAAAACTTACCCCCATCATTACCACTTTTACTGTGCCACAATCAGTATAAATAAATCACTTTTCTCATTTTTTACCTTTTACCAAACCTTCCTCTCTCAAGAAACTCAGAAGAAAAATTCGGTGATCTGAGGCGTGTTCGACCAACCTTGAGCAACAACACCCGTGACTTCCACACAATTTGCAATTCAAGTAAGTTTTTGGAACTCCTTGTCTCTGTTATACCATTGAAAATGAATTTCATGAATTTTTTTGTCTAAGATTTTGAATGTTTTTGAGAAAAAATATTTTGGGTGATCGGGTTTGTATGCAAAAACATGATAGAATAGGAATTTTAGGTAGTGGGAAACATTAGGTGAGGATTAGAAAATAATGTGGGAAATAAGAATACTGTTTTAGGGCCCAAAATCGAATTTTAGGGCCCAAAATACTGTTTTAGGTAGTGGGAAACATTCGATTTTACTGTTTTTCGGAAAAATCTGGGTTTTTCCTGCAGAAAGAAGAAAACAACCAGATATCCTTCTAACCAGCCTTCCCCTCGAGCCGAGGACCCTTCAACTAACCCTCAGCCTATAAACATTGCACCACCAGAAATCCAACCCAGAGCCCGGCCTCGCGACGACCTTAGGCCAGACGTTGACTGGTACGTTGCGCCTCCAAGCGTCATATCGGTCAGGATGGTGAATAATTATCTCAAGAAGTATGGTCTTCCTGGGAAAACCATAGTAAAGCCTTCACCCGACCAGAGGGAAAATGTGCCTGGAGGCACCTTCAGCACTTGGTCAAGATACCACATTGAGGCAGGGGCAATCTTGCCCCTACATAGCTTTTTCCAAGGGGTGGCCAATTACTTCGAGGTCCCCCCCCCCCTTTTCAAATTACCCCTAACAGATATAGAGTACTGTCAGCACTCTATATCCTTTATAACCATAAAAAATGGTTTGTGCCTACATCGCATGAGATGAACTACCTGTTCGATCTCAAGTCCAACCCCAACCACAACAACACGGGGTTCTTCCATTTCTACCATCAAGAGTCTACTCGTACCTTTCTGAGCGACATCACCTACAAATCCAACGTAGGAAAGTACTTCCACGAGTACTTTCTTACAACGGACATGGTCGCCAATAACTTGGCTTTCACTCGAGGAGGTAAATTTCTCAATCACTGGTCGTTTATTTATTACTAGTTTGTTTTTCTTCTCCGTCCTAAAAACCTTGATGTTACGTCTAGGTCCATGGTATTGACCAGACCCAACTCCAGAGATGGAGATAAGGGATACAACCCTGGCCAGCTTGAAAAATATCAAGAAGAGCGTCAAGGAGCTGGTCACATAAAGCAATCTGAGGTTGGTCGGCCTCTTGGTACCTCACCAGGAAATGAGGGAGTCCACTGCAGGGAGTGCTACTAGAGAGGGCATCCCCGAGCAGCAACAGGATGTGTCACAACCCCCGAGATGGCGGGCAACAGGAGTGACCATCCGGGAACCCTCCAGCAACCCTCAGGCTGCTGCTGCCCCTGCCCAACATGGGAAGGGCAAGCAAAAACTTCCAGAGTACACCGAGCCTGTACTCGAGTCTTCCAACGAGAACGGTACTGACTTCTCACTTTTAGATAACTTACCCATCCCCTATCATTTATTTGACAGGGATGGCAACTTTAGATTTTCGATCAGTAGTTTAAATTCAGACATCTTCGAAGCAGAGAGTGAGTGTAGCAGTAGCAGTAGGTTTATAAATAATGTATCGACCATTAATAATAGCTCGGTATATTACTTAGATTTTCCTTTCTCCTTATTCCCTTGCTCTTTTAAATAACTTAAATTATATTCTCTGGTTGTTTGTTTCCACTCTGTAGTCATGCCTTCTAGAGAAGCCTTTGACTTATACACTGATGACAATGCTCCTCCGAGCAAAAAGAGAGCGAGCAGGCGGCATCCAGCGGAGGGCAGTAGCCAACCCTCCAACAAGAAGGCTCGAGCAGAGGATCCTCCAACACCTCCTGCTGCACCCACTCCTTCAAGGAATACGACACCTCCTCCTCCTCTTCCTCACAATAGCCTTCCTCCCGAGCAGGCAAGGCAACTTTCAATCGACGACCTGTTGAGTGGCGCCTACAATGCTACTCGTGAGAAGCTACAAAGGCTTTCAAAGCATCATTGTAGCCAGGAGGCCTTCTTGCACCTTCCTCTTCTATCGCACAGCCAGGTCATCAGTCGCACCCTGTCTGAAATTCTCAGCGTAAGTTTTTCTCCTTTCTCTAATTGAACAACACTTTCTTTCATTGCCCCTGATTGATTTACTGTTCTTTTTCTGTTCGCAGGGTATCCTCACCATAGGGCACGGCTGGCACCGAGCTGAGGAGTTCAAGGCCAGATTTGCTGAGGAGGTCAACGCAGTCGAGGCATGATATGCTGAGCAGCTGAAAGCGACCGAGGAGAAAAATGCTAGCCTGAGCAAGGAGCTGAGGAGACACCAGGAGGCAGTGGTCAAAATCACTACTACCAAGGAGAAGTATAAGGAGGCTTCGGTGTTCTCGAATGCATGAGTCTTCCTCACGGTGTAGACCGCGAACCGAGGGCCTGGTAAAGCGCTTGGGATGGCCTGGCCACTATGTGTTTAGCCTGTTGGCTGCTTTGTTATATGCTGATTAATAGATATGCATATGTTGATTATTTGTGTTGAGTTTTCTTGCTGGGCTTCAGCTGACGGGTGCTCTATGGTGCAGGTAAGGGAAAAGGAAAGGTCGACCAACCATGAGTACGGAGAGCGTGAAGCGACGTGTACATGTTCGCCCTGCCTGGTTGCCACGACCAGGGGTATTTTTGGAAAATGATATGTATTACCCTGAATTTTGTCGTTTAGTCAACCTTAAATGTATTTTGAGTTGTAAATATTTTCTAAACAGTATTTTGGGATCCCAATTGTAAAACTTTATGGGATTTCAATGAGTATCCATATATTTTGTATTTAATGACTGGAATGGGTTTTATTTCAACTTAGCCACACTTTTAACCTAAAATCTCGATTAGCGAGTGATTAGCATATTTTAAATGCACTTTGTAACGACTCTAAGGAAGTAGGGCGTTACAACTTGGTATCAGAGCGAGCCAAGGTTTATGGTTCCTAGAGATTGATCGAACATGTATGCTTGCTGCCAGTGACAAGCTTGACTCAGGGTTGGTTGGCGATTGTTGAATTATATGCTTGATTACGTGTTTAAGTGCCTTGTTTGCCTGATTATTTTATATAAAGCATGATGAATGTGTTAACATGTGCATGATGCTAGGGCATGGCCCCCTTGAGTGTTTTATGTTATTTGTGTATTGTGGACTACTGTTTTTGATCGGTTGATGTGAATTGGAAGGTGGTTTTGGATGTTGTTATCATGCCTAATGAGCAACGTTGTTGATTGCAGGCATATTGTTGAGATGCCTCGATGATCAATCAAAATCAGCGGAAATAGGGTCGAGGAAGACAACCAGGGTCAGGACCATCCACCTGCCCCACAGAATTGGCAACAGTTGTTTGCCGAAATGGAAGCCAGACTACACCAAACAGAAGAAGAGCTTCGACAAATGAGACAATAGGCGCCACCTCAGGGCATTGGGTTGCAGGTTCAGCAGGCTATGGCGCTAGTGCCAGTTCAGTCTGTTATGGAGAATAGGTGGGAACCTTTGTCTGAGAGGTTCAGGAAGCAACATCCTCCCACCTTTGAGGGTGGACCAGACCCACTACAGGCAGAGTAGTGGATGAATATGATTTCTTCCATTCTGGACTTCATGAGGGCAGAAGGGAACGAGAGGGTAGCTTGTGCCAGCTATATGTTTAAAGAGGATGCCCACATCTGGTGGGATGTGGTAACTCAGAGAAGAAATGTTGCAGTTATGACTTGGGAAGAGTTCAGAAACATTTTCAACGAGAAATATAACAGTGTTGCAGTTCGAGTTGCGAATATTGACGAGTTTACCAACATGAATTAGAACCGGATGACAGTTACTGAGTATGCCTTGAGATTTGACTGGTTGGCGAAGTTCGCGCCGGATTTGGTGCCGATTGATGCGGCAAGAAGAGATCGGTTTGTGCGGGGATTGAATGTTATGATCGGCCGTGATGTTAAGATAACCTTGGATCCGGGGATTACTACGTATGTTCAGGTAGTGGACAAGGCCCTTACAGCTGAGGGGCCGAGGATCAAATATGGAGGGAGAGTGCTATTAGGCGCGATGCTCGGAGGACGGTGCCTCCTTTTACCAGATCTAGTCGGGGTAATGGCCCTAGCGAGCAGAAGAGAAGGCCTCCTAGCTCGGATATGAGGGCACAGGGAGCTTTTAGTGGTCGTCAGGGCGGGGGTGACAACTGGAGGAGTTTCCCAGTGTGTCCTCAGTGCAGACAAAGACATCAGGGAGAGTGCAGGATCAGGGCCTGCTTTATTTGTGGGAGTGTCAACCATTTGAAGAAGGACTGCCCATAAGCCAGGAAGGAGGAGCCGAAGCAGAGCGACATTCTCACTCCTGCAAGAGTATTCACCTTGACCCAGACTGAGGCTGAGGCTAGCCCCTCGATCGTGACAGGTCAGATTTCTAGTGCTGGTTCTTCTTTTATTGCATTGATTGATTCAGGGGCTACTCATTCATTTGTGTCTGCTAGAGCGATAGATCAGTTGTGTAGACCTAGTGATTTGTATGCTAGGAGATTTTAAACTTTGTTACCAACTGCAGAACTGGTAGTCTCTAGGAGATGGGTTAGGGCATTGCCAATAGAGATAGACAGTAGAGCATTGTCTGTTGATCTGATTGAGTTGGCGATGGATGATTTCGATATGATCCTAGGGATGGATTGGTTATCAAAGTATGGGGCAACGATTGACTACAAGCACATGATGGTGACTTTTGAACCAGAAGGGGAGATACCCTTTGTATTTGTGGGGACAGTTAGTGGACCACGAGTACCTATGATTTCAGCACTGAAGGCTAGAGACCTGATGTAGGAAGGTTGCATAGGATTCCTAACAAACATTGTGGATACCTCTAGAGATGTGTCGGTTCGACCGAGTGAGACCATATTGGTATGTGAGTTTCTAGATTTGTATCCAGCAGGCTTGCCAGGGTTGCCGCCACAGCGGGAGATTGAGTTTGTTATAGAGTTGGCGCCAGAGGAGGAGCTAGTATCTAGGACACCTTATAGAATGGCTCCGGTAGAATTGAAGGAGTTGAAGATTCAGTTGTAGGAGTTACTGGATTTGGGGTTCATCAAACCAAGTTTCTCGCCATGGGGTGCTCCAATGTTGTTTGTCAAGAAGAAGGATGGATCTTTAAGGATGTGTATTGATTACAAGGAGCTAAAAAAGTTGACCATTAAGAACAAGTACCCACTACCTAGGATCGACGACTTGTTTGACCAGTTATAGAGGAAGATAGTGTTCTCTAAGATTGACCTTCAGTCAGGTTACCACCAGTTAAGGATTAAAGAGGAGGACAAACCAAAGACTGCTTTACGCACGAGATATGGACACTATGAATTCCTGGTTATGTCCTTTGGATTAACCAATGCCCCAGCAACCTTTATGGATTTGATGAATAGGGTCTTCAAGGATTATTTGGATAAGTTTGTGATTGTGTTTATTGATGACATATTGGTGTATTCACAGTCAGAGACAGAGCACAAGCAACATTTGCGCCTGGTATTACAGCGGTTGAGAGAGCATAGGTTGTATGCTAACTTCAGTAAGTGCGAGTTTTGGCTACCGCAAGTCACGTTTCTGGGCCATATTGTCAGTAAGGAGGGGATTTTGGTTGACCCAAGCAAGATTGAGGCAGTGAGAGATTGGCATAGACTGAGCAGTGTATCAAAAGTTAGGAGCTTTCTAGGATTGGTAGGGTATTATCGGCGGTTCGTTGAGGGGTTCTCTAGGATAGCCACACCGTTGACTGAAATGCCACGAAAGAAGACTAAGTATGTGTGGACAAACAGGTGTGAGAATAGTTTCAAGGAATTGAAGCGGCGATTGATCACCGCTCTAGTATTGAGTCTGCCGTTAGACAATGAGAAGTTTGTGGTTTATTGTGATGCTTCCAGGCAGGGTTTAGGGTGTGTACTGATGCAAGCCGGAAATGTGATAGCCTATACATCGAGACAACTAAAGGAGTATGAGCAGAGATATCCCACGCATGATTTGGAGTTGGCAGTGGTGGTATTTGCACTTAAGGTTTGGAGACATTATATATATGGTGAGAAGTGTGAAATATACACCAACCATAAGAGTTTGAAGTACTTCTTTACTCAGAGAGATTTGAATATGCGCCGGAGATGGTGGTTAGAACTGGTAAAGGATTATGATTGTGATATCCTATACCATCCTGGGAAGGCTAATGTAGTGGCCGATGAATTGAGTCGGAAGGGCCCAAGATAATTGTTTAGTTCGAGGCAGATATCTGGTAAGTTAGCTGAGGAGATGACTAGAGCGGGTATAGAGTTGGTGGTGGGTTGGTTAGCCAACATCACTCTTCAGTCTACACTCCTTGAGAGGATCAAGGAAGCGTAGGGGGAGGATCCCTAGTTGAGAGGGCACAGAGAGAGTGTCTTAGTCGGAGTGGCTAGGGGCTTCTCTATTTCGGAGATGGGACTACTAAAGTACAAGGGGCGGGTCTGTGTTCCAATGGATTCTGATATCTGGCGAGAGATCTTGGATGAATCTCATACCACTCCCTATTCCTTACATCTAGGTACAACGAAGATGTACCAAGATTTGAGAACCTTGTACTGGTGCTCGGGAATGAAGAGGGACGTGGTGGACTATGTGGCCAAGTGCTTAACTTATCAGCAGGTAAATGCTGAATATAAGAGGCCAGCAGGGTTATTGCAGCCTCTAGGGATTCCAGAGTGGAAATGGGAAGATATCACCAAGGACTTCGTGGTAGGTTTGCCGAAGACCGTGGGACAACATGATTCAGTGTGGGTGATTGTGGATAGGTATACCAAGTCCACCCACTTCTTGCCTGTTAGGACGACTTATACTATGGAGCAGTATGCTGAACTGTATGTGAAGGAAATTGTTCGACTCCATGGGGCTTCGAGATCGATAGTATTCGACAAGGACCCCACCTTCACCTCTAAGTTTTGAGAGAGCCTGCAGAAGGCTATGGGCACGCAGTTATGGTTTAGTACTGCTTATCATCCTCAGATGGATGGACAGTCTGAGAGGATGATTCAGGTACTGGAGGATATATTACGGGCCAGTGTACTGGATTTTGGGGGATCTTGGAGTAAGTATCTCCATTTGAGTACAACAACAGTTATCAGGCGACTATCAAAGTGGCTCCGTATGAGATGTTATATGGGAGGAAGTGCAGATCACCTATCCATTGGGATGAGACGGGTGAGAGGAAATACTTGGGTCTTGAGATGGTTCGGAGGACCAATGAGGTGATTGAAAAGATTAGAGCTCGAATGCTCGCCTCCCAGAGTCGCCAGAAGAGTTACTCAGACTTGAAACGCAGAAGCGTAGAGTTTCAAGTCGGTGATCATGTGTTTCTCAGGGTTTCTCCCTTGAGAGGAGTGAAACGGTTTGGTGTTCGGTGCAAGTTGAGCCCTAGGTTTGTTGGCCCCTTTGAGATTATGGAATGGGTTGGAGAGGTAGCTTACAGATTGGCGATGCCTCCAACTCTATCAGGGGTTCATGATGTATTTCACGTATTAGATTCTACGCATATACTGAATTATGGGAGCTTGGAACTGGACCCAGATTTGTCTTATGAGGAGAAGCCAACTCAGATTCTCGACCGGAAGGATAAATTCTTGCGGAGCAAGACCATCACCATGGTGAAAGTGATGTGGAGGAACAACAAGGTTGAGGAGGTGATGTGGGAACTTGAGTCAAATATGCGGGAGCAATATCCCGAGTTATTTAGGTAATTTCGAGGATGAAATTTCTGTAAGGAGGGGATAGTTGTAGCATCCTAAATTTGCTAATAAGGCTTATGGCCTTGATTAGCGTGCCTGGAGGGAAATAATTGATTTTATTGTATTAATATGTGAATTTGATGAGTATGTGATTAGAAATGCATGTTTAGGTGAATTAAATATGCACGTGGGCCCCATTTGGTTATTAGGGCCATGTTTGTAATTTTAGCCCGTTGAGGGCATAAATGCAATATTTGTATGTGTTGTGATCTTTACCATGTGTGAGTGGTTATATATTTGTGATGCACGATCCGAGATAGTCCTAGGGAGCAGTTTAGCTAGAAAGTCACAACGGGGTAGCATACCCGACTTGAGAGGAGCCTAGGGGTATTTTGGGTATATAATATGTGTTTGGAATTTATTATGTAATGGATAGTAATTTATCAATGGTTTAGTATGTCAGGATTAAACGATGATTTATAGGAATACTCAAGGGATTAGCGGGACACAACAAATGACGGAATTTCCCTTGGGTCATTTAAGGGTTGAGGATAAGTGTGAGGGGCAGTTTGGTCATTTGGCAGGGGTATTACTTAGCTTAGAGAAGCCTTGGGAAACCACTGGAACAAAATAGAAGACCCTCTCCCTATCACTCGGTTTACTCTCTCTCTTTGGATGCTTGAAGGCTGAAGAAAATTCTAAGGGATTTAAGTTAGGAATTAAGAAATCTAAGGCTTGGAACTTGGGAGGAGTAAGCTTGGGAAGTTGAAGAGCAAGTGTAAGCTTGAATTCATCCTTGAGGTAAGAGTTGTTGCTGACTGTTTTGTTAGAATTCTAGTTTTAACTTTAAGTATGCATGGGTGGAAGATTTCAACTTGGCTTTATGTTTTGATGAGTATAAGATTGGTTTATGAGATTGTTATGAAATCTAAGTTGTGTGGGAGGAAAGTTTAGACTTAATTATGAGTTAAATGATGTTTGAATTATGAAAGTTGAGGTTAGAATCGAGGAAAATGCAGGAAAAATGGAGGTTTTCTGGGTTTGGGGGTGCGAGCCCCGGCCCAAGGTTGGGCATGCCGTGGCCCGTGTGTGCGTGGAGGCTGGGGAGGCCTCTGTTCTTGAGGCACACTGTGGCCCTAGTAAGGGCATGCTGCAACCTGCGTCTCCCAGCAGGGAGGCATTTTGCCTCTGTCTTGGGGTGCTCCACGGACCTTAAAGGGCTGGGTCGCGGCTCTAATTCTATATATTGGTCGTTTGTAGGTTTTTGGCTTGGGAACCCAAAAGTTAAGGCTTGGGATGGATTTTATCACCCGGATTGATAGAATTCAAGGTTCTAGAGACTAGAATTATATCCCAAAGTTATTTAACCGATTAGAGTTTGATGGATGGCTGTTGTTGATACGTTGTGACTAGGTTTTCAGCGAGGCTCGGACTAGGGGACTGTGCTCGGGATATTGGTGCTTGAGAAGCTTGGGACACAGGTAAGAAAATTGTTGTACCCGTAGAGCAAGGTGTGGCCCTATAGTTTGTATTGCAGGGCATGATCCTATGTGATTGAATTGCACGATGTAGCCTTATTGTTTATATTCTATATTTGTTAAGTATTTGTTGTTTATATGCTATGCATTGCATATTTGTGAATGAACGGCGAAGGCCGGGAATGGCAAAGTCTGAGAACAGCAGGAAGCCGAATACAACAAGGGGCTGGGAACGGCGTTAGGCACGTGGAGTGCAAGGCCGAGTACGGCAAAGGGCCGGGAGTGGCGTTGAGCACACGGAGTGCAAGCCGTTAGGGTGAGACCCTTCTCGGATGCATGAGTCATCCTCACGGTGTAGACCGCGAACCGAGGGCCTGATAAAGCGCCTGGGACGGCCTGGCCGCTATGTGTTTAGCCTGTTGGCTGCTTTGTTATATGCTGATTGATAGATATGCATATGTTGATTATTTGTGTTGAGTTTTCTTGTTGGGCTTCGGCTCACGGGTTCTCTATGGTGCAGGTAAGGGCAAGGGAAAGGTCGACCAACCATGAGTACGGAGAGCGTGAAGTGACGTGTACATGTTCGGCTTGCCTGGCTACCATGACCAGGGGTATTTTTGGAAAACGATATGTATTACCCTGAATTTTGTCATTTAGTCGACCTTAAATGTATTTTGAGTTGTAAATATTTTTAAAACAGTATTTTGGGATCCCAAACTGTAAAACTTTATGGGATTTAAATGAGTATCCAAATATTTTGTATTTAATGAATAGAATGGGTTTTATTTCAACTTAGCCACACTTTTAACCTAAAACCTCGATTAGCACATTTTAAATGCACCTAGTAACGACTCTAAGGAAGTAGGGCATTACAGAGCTGATTAGTAGAATAGTCACAACGAGGCTAAATACCCGGCTCGGGGTGAGCCTAGATGTATTTTGGGAAACTTAGTGAGTATTCATAATTTATCGGGTAATAGATATTATTTCGTGATTAATTGGGTATGTCGGGATTTATTGGGAATTTATAGGACCACTTGAGGATTAACGAGAAATGCGGTAGATGACGGGTTTGCCCTTAAAGGCAATGAATGGCTAAGGATAAGTTTAGGGGCATTTTGGTCTTTTGTGTTAAGAGATGTACTTTGGAAAAACTTCAAAAGTGACCAGAAAACATCAAGACACTCAGAAACTCTCTCTCTCTCTCTCTCCCCCTTGGTGTGCATAGAAGTCTAGTGAAACTCATGGAGGATTGGTGCAGAAGTTGAGGATTTGAAGCATGGGGATTGGGGAATTAAGCTAGGATTACTTGAGGAACAACTCAGGCCCAGAATTGTGATCAAGGTAAGGTTTATAACCTATTTTGTTGGAGGATTTTATGATTAGTTTAAACTTTACCTGAGGTTTAGACTTTAGTTTTAGTTTTGAGTTGTGATAAGTTTGTTGGCTGGTTCTTGGATTATAAATTATGCCTAGGCTGTGTTGCTGGGAGTTCTAGACTCACTTGTGGCTTGGAACTATGCTTAGGATGAATTTTGGTAAATTTGGCTAGGGAAAACACAGTGAAAACCTTGGGGATTACTGGGTTTTAAGCTTGAGCCGCGGCCCTGTTCTTCAGGCGCCACGACCCGTGTGCGTGAGAAGGCCCTGGAAGGTTCCTGAAATGCCCAGGTGCTGCGACATAGGTTAGGGTGCGCCAAAACCTGCTTCCCCTAGGAGAGAGCCTTGAGGCTCTCTGACTTGTAGCGTGTCGTGGCCCTTAAGGGTTGGGTCACGACTCTAATTGAAGAAAATAACCAAAACAGGCCTTTAAGCTTGGGAACTCATACCTAAAGGCTCGCGAAGGATTCTACTACCCGGTTTAGTAGAATTCGAGTTCCTAGAAGCTAGAATATTATTCCAAAGTTTTAATTGGTTTAAGGTTTGATGGATATTTGCTATTATTGCTGGTGACTAGGTTATACCACTAGGGCTCAAGGCTAGGGATCATGCTTGGGACTGCCGTATGTTAGTTGCTCGGGACTCAAGGTAAGAAAATTATCTGTGCCCATAGAGCTATATTGCACTTAGTGTTGTGTGTATTGTTTGTAACTATTACGCCATACATGTGTTTGTGACGGAGCGGCAAAGGTCGGGAATGACAAAGGCCTAGAATGGCAATGGCCAGGAACAAAAAAGGTTAGGAATGGCAAAGGCCAGAAATGGCAAAGGTCGGGAGCGACAAAGGCCAAGATTGACATTAAGCATGCTGAATATAGGCCACTAGGGCGGGTCCCTCTAAGGGTGTTGTACACACCCGTTCAGTTAAGATCGTAAACTTGGTGCCTGGTAGCGCACCCTGACCAGCGTAGGCCGTTGTTGTGAATTTTGATAGGAACTTGTAGATTGTGTTGACGTGTTTTATTAATTATGCATTTGTTGAAATAAATTATTATATGTTGTGCTGTGAAGTTTTCTTACTTGGCCTCAGCTCATGGATGCTCTGTGGTCCAGGTAAGGGCAAGAAAAAGGTCGATCAACCATGAGTTGGAGGGCAAGGAACGGTGCGTACATGTTTGGCCTACCTGGCTGCCACGGCTGGGGTTGTTTTGAGGAACTTTTTATAAACGTTTAGTTTTGTCGCTTAGGTTGATTGTACACTAACTTTTGAGTTTTAAATATATTTTAAAACAATGTTTTGGGAGCATAATGTAATACTTTTATAATTTTAATGAATGTCCAAACCCTTTTATACTTAATTTTCATTAAATGAGTCTTTATTCTGATCTACTCACACTTTTTAGTCTAAAACCTCGATTAGCGAGTTAATGGTACATTTTAAAACCACATGGTAACGACTCTAGGGAATTAGGGCGTTACAACATGGTATCAGAGCGAGACAAGGTTTATGATTCCTGAAGATTGTCCGATCATGTACGCTCGCTGCCAGAGACACACTCAACTCAGGGTTAGTTGGTATTAAGTGAAATATTTGTTTTAGCTGCTTATTTGAATTGCCTTATCTGCTAGAATAGAGAGCATAATGTATATATATGTATTTGGTGGGAATAAGACTTGATAATTGAAGCATGAACGTTACGGAATTGCATCCTAGTATGCATATTGTATATGGCTATTGTGTTGTTTGGCCTTGCTAGTAGTATAGTTCTGGATAAGAATATTAGGGTTGGTAGGTTAAGTTATTGGCTGCATATAGATTTGGAAGTTTTATATCCAAGGCAGCCAGCTGGACCAAGCATTGCTAATAGTGGGGTTACGAATGACAGTTGAGGCTAGAATCCTCCATCTGCCCCCTGGGATTGGCAGCATATATTTGCTGGCATGCAAGCAAGATTACAAAAGCAAGAGGAAGAGATCAGGTGGTTGAGACAGTGGGTTCCGTCAAGGAACGGTGCCTGTGTGTTTTGGCAACAATGGCTACAACTACGGTTCAAACTGAGGGTGGAAACAGATGGGAATTACTGTATGAAAGATTCCATAAGCGTTGTCCTCCAGTTTTCGAGGGAGGTTTGGACCCGTTCAGAGCTGAACAATTGATGGGCATGATTAGCTCTGTCCTTGACTATATAGGAGCAGAAGGCAATGATAGAGTGGCTTGTGCCACATACATGCTGTGGAAGGATGCCCGAATGTGGTGGGAAGTTGTATCCCAGACCTAGAATGTTGTCATGATGGGTTGGAAGGAATTTATAAAATGGTTCAACGAGGGGCAATACTGTGACACATTTTGAATTGTGAAGACCAATGAGTTTGTGAACTTGGTTCAAGGTAGTAAGACAATGATAGAGTATGTCAATGAATTTGATAGGTTGGCCAAATTTGTTTTTGATTTGGTACCAATAGATATGGCCCGGAAGGGGCGATTCATTTGAGGATTGAACTCTTGGATGGCCCAGAGTGTTAGGATCGCTCCAATATATGAGATTGTTACCTACGCTTGGGTAGTAGAGAGGGCCCTTGTTATAGAGGACGCAGTAGATGAGACATGGAGTGAGAGTGTCGTCGGGCAGGAAGCTTAGGCAATGGTATCTCCATTTACGGGATCAATTGGGCGCAGAGGCCCCAGTAATCAGAAAAGAAAGACCCTTGACAGTTCTACTACCCCTGGTTTTGGTAGGAGGGGGTGTTATACTTTCCAGGGTGGCCACTAGGGCAGCAACAAGGTTTGGAGGAGTTGTGAAGTATGCTCTGGGTGCAGGAGACACCACCTGGGAGAATTCCGAGTGAAGGCATGTTTTCTATGTGGTATAGTTTGGCACATCAAGAAGGATTGTCCGAAATCAAAGAAGGAAGAACCAAGGGGTACAGATAGCTCGACCCCAGCTTGAGTGTCCGTCTCGACGTGGTCAAAGCCTGAGGCTAGTCCCTCAGAGACGGCAGGTCAGCTTTCCAGTTCCCGTACTTTTATATTGGGCTGAATGAGTATGGTACTACATATCTCTTAGAAGAGACATAGATATGTGGCACATGCTATATGATTGTTACGCTATGGGGCTTGAGACTTTAGTGTCTGCCGGGGGAAGATGGTAATTTCATAGAGATGGGTTAGAGTATTACTGGTAGAAAGTTAGCGGTAATAATTAATTGAGCTGGTTATATGAGGATTTGATGTGATCCTGAGTATGGATTAATTTTCCAAGTAAGGGACAATCACAGATTGTAAGAAATGATGGTGACTTTTGAGTTGAAAAGGAAATGACCTGATTGCGGTTACGGGATGCCTAGCTACTGTGAAGGGTACCACCATGGTTATATCAGTTAGACCAAATGAAAACTGAATTGATCAGTAAGGTTTCAAATGGGGTCACAAGGATTCTTTGGGATCGCTATCGCGTCAAGGAATTAAGTATGCTACGAGATTAAGGAAGGGATGGAACCGATATCAGGGACTTGCCAGCCAATGAGGATGCCAAGGAGGAAGAAAATATGGCACCATTGGGGAGTAAACAGTGAACTCCTGAAGATAATTAGGGGCCGTTCCTAAGCGAGCCGCATCCGAGGCAGCAGCCGGCCCCTCCGGCCAAGGTAACCCATACCCTTATAGAGAGTTAGACCGGGCTGCTACCAGTTATAGGCTAATTCAATTTAACCCTAACCAGCTCGTTAGTCATCACCATACTAACTCGGACCTAAACACACCCTTCCTCCAGTGCATGGACCATTTGGTGGTATGCTATGATCATAGCTACCCCAACAGTACCATCGTAGTTGACAACTCTTTTCATTTTAGATCCACCATTTTTTAGGAGTATGGGACAAATCGTAGGTCCTGGCCTTCCTTGCTTTAGGGCGCGTATGCCCCTGGTTTTAGGTAGTACGTAGATGAATCCAACCCCGAGGAAGGACCTAAACCCCCTGGGATCCAGGAGGTCATAGTTTTAGATTCTCCCCTACCTCCGTTAATCCCAGAGTTAGAGGTTGTGCCTAGCCTAGTCAATACCCCCGAGCTGATCATAATAGATTCCTCCCCTAGCCCGGAGGGTCGGGTTCTTGCTCTTCTTCTCGTGTTTATAATACTTTAGAATAATTACTTCTGTGAACTGAATCCTTTGCTCACTCTTTCTTAGGTGAAGAGATGGAACTGCCCGTAGCTCCGTATTTGAGGGGTGCTTTTAAGGCCGGCGGGACTGGAGTTGGTCCCATGGTGAAGAGGCCTAGGGTGACCAAGAAAACAGCTCCAAATACGGGAGGTACCACCAAATCTCCATCTAAGGACAATGATGCCAGCAACACCCTGGAGTTGCCACAAAGAGAACTTCCCCCAGCTCCGGTAACAGTGGTTACCGTCCAACAAGCTCCTCCTCCTCCTCCTCGACACATACCTCCCTCAAATCCTCAAGTGATCCAAGGTGAAGCTCCCATTGTCCAGATCCCAGTCAAGCCACACGACCTGGACAAGATCCCCCAGGCATTTTGGGGTATCGTGTACAAGATGACAAGTCACATGGTAGACCATGCTTACCGAGCCAGTGCCAGAGACTTAAGAGCTATTGAGGAGTGCAATCCTAAGGATGTCCTCAAATCTGCCATGGGGATGAACCTTACTGTGAGTCCCTTTCACTCTTCTAACCTCTTCTTTTTCAAAAAAAAAAAAAAACTATTCTTGACTTACTTCATTCTTCTACAGTCTGTCCTGGCCCAATATCGAGGCATAGATCGCGTTAAAGCCAGAGAGGAGGAACTCCGACCTGCTGTGGGCACCACTCAAGAGAGCGAGCAGGGCACCAAAGCTGGCTTGATTTCTTCTCAGGAGGGTGACCAGTCTGCAAAGGCCGCCTTGTCTACCTCTCAACCTCAGGTCATGGAGGTGAGTCATCGCGTAGATCAGCTTAAGGCCGAAACTAAAGAACTCAAGAAGAAGCTGATTATGGCCGACGCTAAGGCCAAGGAGGAAGCTGCAGTGTCCTCATCTCAAATGGAGGAAATGCTTTACCGCTGCTGGGCCTTTAACTAGGACGGGAACTTCTCTTTCATGCAGCCTGAGCTGTGGGATCCGTATCTTGCTCGGTTCAAGATTCTGTTCTCACAGGAACCTTCAGAGACTAGCGAAGCTTCTTGAGTTGCAGAGGGGGATGGTGAGGAGGTGACTTTGCTGGAGCGAGCTGACGAAGCTCAATGATCACCCTTTATTATTATTTATTTTTACTTTTGTAATAGTCCCTTGGGACCAAAACAATTGCCTTCGGGCTCAGGTCGAGGTTTTTCTCCTCGAGATGACAATATACTTTTGAATATACACCTAACTCGTGATCTATTTGTGTTTCCCTCAGTTTATTATTTTCTCATGTTTATGAATCCTTAGACTCTTGTACATTCAAAATCTTAGGGATTGACTTTTAGATTGAGATAGATTTTATCTATATCTTAGTTGTATCCACGATTTTTCTTGCTCATTTGCGTCATACCTATTAAGAATCAGGCCTCAGACTTGGTTATGTCCAGGGTTTTTAATAAACTTAATAGCATTATACATGTTAGAAATTAGGCCTCGAACCTAGTTCTATCCAGGGTTTTTAATAAACTTAATTTCATTATACCTATTAGAAATCAGGCCTCAGACCTGTTTATATCCAGGGTTTTTAATAAACTTAATAGCATTATACCTGTTAGAAATCAGGCCTCAAGCCTGGTTATATCTAGGGATTTTAACAAACTTAATAACATTATACCTATTAGAAATCAGGCCTCGGACCTGGTTATATCCAGGGTTTTTGTGATTTCTCAAACTTAGTTCGCATTAGGTTTGTTGAAAACTCGAGCTTTAAAAAGCCATTGAATAAGTTAATCCTTATCTGAGTAAGCTGAACTTTCTCAAAAAATCTCCTCGGTTATGTGCTCCCCAAGGAACCAGAGCGTATAAATGTTCTTGGTTGCTTTTACAACATGAGCTCATAATAATAAAACAAAGAAGTTGTTATTTAATAATCCAACTGTTATTGAATTGAAATGGATTTTATAAATAAGACTTACATAAACGGTAATACTATTGATAATACTTTTTTAAATGGAGGGCATTCCAGGTCCGTGGGATTATTTCCCCATTTAGTCGGGTTAGCTTAAAAGTTCCTTCACCCAGGACCTTTATGATCTGATACGGTCCTTCCCAGTTCGTGCCTAACACACCATCCTTCGGATCTTTATTCGCCAAAAAGACCCTTTTGAGAACCAGATCGCCTAATCCGAGTCTGCGTCCCTTGACCTTTGAATTGAAATAACGAGTGATCTTTTGTTGATAATGGGTGAGCTGTAACTGCGACGACTCTCATTTTTCTTTGATCAGATCGAGGGATGCCCTAAGTAGCTCACTATTATGATCTTGATCAAATGTCCTTTATTTGTGAGTAGTCACCATTGCCTCAATTGGAAACATAGCCTCGCTTCCAAAGGTTAGGGAAAAGAGGTATGCCCCATGGAGTTTCTATGCGAGGTCCGGTAGGCCCAAAGTACTTGTGGGAGCTGCTCGGGCCATAATCTCTTGGCTTCATCTAATCTTTTCTTCAGGCTTGCCTTCAGGGTCTTATTTACAACCTCGACTTGCCCATTGGCTTGTGGGTATGATACCGACAAGAAATTCTTGGTTATGCCATATTTTTCACAAAAGTCTATGAAGAGATCACTATCGAATTGCGTTTCGTTGTCTGACACGATCTTTTTAGGGAGTTCAAATCGACATATGATATTCTTCACAATGAAATCCAGGACTCTCTTCGAGGTGATTGTTGCTAGAGGTTCAACCTTTACCCACTTTGTGAAATAATCGATCGCCACTACTGTATACCGAACTCCTCATTTTCCCATTGGCAGGGAACCTATCAAGTAATTCCCCATGTTGCGAATGGCCAATGGGATCAAATCATGGCTAGCTTGACTGGAGCAGCTCGGGCAACTATGGCAAAACGCTGGCATTTATCGAACTTTTGCACATACGAGATTGAGTCCTTTTTTAAAGGGGACCAAAAATAGCCCTGTCTCGGTACCTTTAGAGCTAGGTTTTGCCCCCCAGCATGATCTCCGGATAAGCCTTCGTGTATTTCTTGTAAAATAGTTTTTGCTTCCTCAGGCATAACACATCGCAGGAGGGGTAACGAATGAACTCACTGATATAGGATTCCCTCAACAATTACAAACCGTGGAGCTTGATAAAGTAGTTTTCTCGCATCTTTCCTATCATCAGGTAACTTTCTGGTTGTGAGGTACTCTATTATAGGAGTCATCCAGGTCGGTATTATGTCAATCATTCTGACCTCCACCATTTCTCCCATTACACTCGAGTTTTCCAAGAACTCCACCAGAACTACGTTCAATGTTTCAGCCTCTTTGGTGGTTGCGAGTCGAGCCAAAGCATCAGCGTTGGAATTCTGCTCGCGAGGTATCTAGTCAACGAAGCTAAACTTGAATTCAGACAACTCACCCTTTACCTTAGCCAGGTAGGCAACCATCTTGATGCCTCGGGCTTGGTATTCCTCCAATATTTGATTTACCATGAGTTGGGAATCACTATAGCATTGGATGGCTTTCGCCTTCAGCTCTTTCGCCACCCTTAGCCCTGCTAATAAGGCCTCATACTCCGCTTCATTGTTGGACGCTTTAAACCCGACCTTGAGAGTTGTATGGAACCGATGTCCTTCAGGTGAGATCAAGATTATCCCAGCTCCCAATCCATTCTTGTTTGATGATCCATCAACGAAGATTTTCCATAATTCCTGCACTGGCTCCCTTATCAGCTCGTCCTGAAAACCAGTGCACTCAGCCACAAAGTCAGCAAGGGCTTGACTCTTGATTGCTGTTCGTTGCATGTATAATATCTCGAATTGGCTAAGTTTGATGACTCATTTTAATAGACGTCCCGAAGTTTCAAGCTTTTGCAACACCTGCCTTAAAGGTTGGTCGGTTAAGACGTTAATAGAATGTGACTGAAAATACGGCCTGAGCTTTCTTGAAGCCAAAATGAGACAGAATGCCAGCTTCTCTATCAGTGGGTACTGTGATTCAGCTCCGAGAAGCCTCTTGCTTACATAATATACAGGTTTCTGCGCCCGATTTTCTTCTCAAATTAACACGGCACTGACTGCATTCTCTGTCACGGCCAGGTAAAGAAATAAACACTCTCCAAACGTCAGCTTTGATAGTACGGGGGGTTCAGCTAGATGCGTTTTCAGATTGTGAAATGTTTATTCGCATTATTCGGTCCACTCAAATTTCTTGTTTCCCCTGAGCAAGTTGTAGAATGGTAGACACTTTTCAGTGGATTTTGAAATGAAGCGATTTAGAGCTGCCACCTTTCCAGTCAGGCTTTGTACTTCTTTATGCGACCTGGGCGAAGGTATTTCTAGTAATGACCTGATTTTTTCTGAATTCGCTTCTATCCCCCTCGTGTTGACTATAATCCCCAGAAACTTTCCTGACGGAACTCCAAAAGTGCACTTCTGGGGATTCGACTTCATGTAGTACTTTCTCAGAATGCCAAAACATTCTTCTAGGTCGGATACATGGTTATTGGCAGTCTTTGATTTGACGAGCATATCATCGACATACACCTCCATGTTTCTCCCGATCTGGTTAGCGAACATCTTGTTGACCAACCGTTCGTATGTAGCCCCGACGTTTTTTAGTCCGAATGGCATAACTTTGTAGCAATATACGTTATGCTCAGTCATGAAACTGGTATGCTCTTGGTCTCCAAGGCTAATCACAATTTGGTTATATCCAGAATATGCGTCCATGAAAGACATGAGCTCGTGATCGTCTGTGGCATCTACCAACTGATCAATCCTTGGTAGTAGGAAATAGTTTGTAATGACCCAAAATTGCTAATAAGGCTTAAGGGCCTTGATTAGTGTGTCGGGAGGGCATAATTGTTATTTATGTGAATAAATGATTTAATGCATGATTATGTGGTATGCATGACTATATGATAGTGTGTTGATGATTATGTGCACGTTTATGAGTATTAAATATGCATGTGGGCCCTATTTATCTTATAAGGGCATATTTGCAATTTTGGCCCATTGAGGGCATAAATGTAATTATATGTGATAAATTGTTGATACCACATTATTATGTGGATATTCTTGCAGCATAAGGCTCGAGACGGTCCTAGTGAGTGGATTGGCGAAATGGTCACGACGAGGATTTATACCCGGCTCGGGGGAGCCTGGGGGTATTTTCGAGAAATTTAGAAAATATATTAGGGATTATTAGACATTGGGTAAGTAATTGGAAGTTAGTTGGATGATGGGATTTAATTGGTAAACATTAGGAACATTCAAGGAATTAGCGAAAGTTGGGAGTAAAATGACCCTTGTACCCTTACGGGCCATTTAAGGATTAAAGAACCTAGGAGGGTAAAATAGTCTTTTTAGTCATTAATGGATATACTCAGAACTTAGAATTAAAACAAAAAATTGTAGAATAACTCAAGGAAGGAAACAGAACTCTCTCAGCGCACTCTCTCTCATCTCTCACGTACCCCTCCCTTTCACTCTCACTTGTGAAATTTGGAAGGGATTTCAGCTGGGTCAAGCTGAAGGAAGACAAGTTTAGGACAGCCAGAAGATTCAGGGAAACTTAGGCCATCATTTCAGGTAAGGTTTTGACTTTGAATTCACTGAGTAGTTGAGCTTGGATCATGTGTTTATTCTGGGATTTTAAAAGGATTGTAGATGAGTTGAAGCTCTGGAACTAGGAAGGGTTTACCTAAGACTTAAGCTTAGAAATTGGACGTGGAAGCTTGTGAGAAGATAGTAACAACTGAGGTAAAAATTCTGACTGATTATCTCTGAATTTCTGGGTTCTTACTCTGTTTTTCTGGTGGTTTGGGTTTGAGAGTTTGAATATCGGTATTGGGGATTGCTTGGAGTTTTTGGGAAAAACTTGGTTAGGTTTTGTTGCCTATGATGAGTAAAGTGTAGTTCTATAGTTAATTTTGAGTTTGGATGATGGTTGGAGTGAGTACTTGAAGCTTTGGCCCAGGAAAGTTAGAAGGAGAAACCCAGATATTGTCATTTCTGGTGCTAGCGCTGTAGCGCTAGGTTTAGAGCGCTACAGCACTAGGCTGCGTTTCTGGGAGGCTTTGATTTCTGTTTGTAGCGTTGTAGGGCCCCTCTGGTAGCGCTGTAGTGCTACCCTGCCTCCAGAACTTGGTTTTTAGGTATTTCTTTTAGGATTTTGCTTGGGGGCTCGGGGGGATGGTTTCACCACTTCGTTTGGTGGAATTAGAGGTCCCAAAAGCGCGAGTTTGGTCCTGGGATTATCCTTTGGAATTTAAACTCATCAAAGTACCATTTATGGATTGTGACTAGGTTTATCGCCAAGGCTCGGAGCTAAGGATCGTGCTCGGAACCATTTCATTTTCTCCACTCGAAAATTAAAGGTAAGAAAACTGCACCCTTTTGTGTGGCTGTGATGGGACTAAGGGCTCCCTATATCTGAATACAATTGTTGTATGATTATGATATGCCATGTGAGCATGAAATAAACGACTTAAGAGTGCCAGAACTAATATTTGCGCACAAGACGCGGCTCGACCATTGGTAGCTGAGGACAGCTTAATAATGACTGAGCTCGATTTAAGCGGACTGGAGTCAGTGGGTTAAACACTGGGCTCGACATAAGTGAGTCGGAGACAATGGGTTAAATAGAGGGTGCGGCCTAAGGGCGTCAACCCTAAATATTGTATGATGATTTTGTTAAATATTGTATGATGGATTGTTGAATATCTGGATGATAGATGGACACTTCTTTGTTTGTCATCACTGATTTTGTGCCTGTTATGGCCTGCTAATATCTGGTTAATATCTTATGAATCATTTAATTTTCTGAATTGTTTATGCTATGTTGTATAGTTTTCTTACTGGGCCTCAACTCACGGGTGCTACGTGGTGCAGGTAATGGCAAGGGTATGATGGTTCAACCATGAGATGGAGAGCTCTGGGGGAGAGGTGTACATTGTTTGCTACTCATCCGCCACAGTCGAGGGATTGTGCAAGGACGGAAACCTAAAATGTCTATTTTTCCATTAAAGTGGCCTTCATTGTATATAGCTTTTGGAATTTTTTAAATGTATTCTTTAAATCCTATTTTTGGGATCCCATGTACTAAATATTTATTTTTAATGAAAATTATTTGTTTACGACCAAAAATCTTTTAAACCTAACTTGTTTATGACTTTAGGATCACATTTTCTTTTAAATGACTTGATTAGCAAGTCCTGCACTATTTTAAACACACAATGTAACTGACTTGGTTATCCAGGGCGTTACAACTTGGTATTAGAGCCGTCTAGGTTTAAGGGTTCCTGAAGACTGGCTGGACATGTACACTCGCTCCTAAAGACAAGCTCGACTTAGGGTTTCATAATTGTCATGAGATTATATACTTAAGTACTTGAATGAAATATGAATGCATTAACTTGTATGATTAATAAGGAGCATGAGATTCTGATAGGGCCTGGCCCTTGACTGCTGTGTGATGATATTGAGGCGTGCTGATTAGCATTGCTATCGCATGTGGATGAATTTTTGGATAATGGTTTGCATATGGATTGCATGTGGTTAACTATTTAAATTGAACTTGAATGCTTTATCTGCTTATTGGTATATGGAAAGCATGATAAATATGATTATCTTTAGTAGCAATGAAATTTGATAACCAATGCATAGTAATGTAGATTGGTGTTTGATATGCTTTATGTGTGTATGATTATTGGGATTGTTTGGACCTGCCCGTGGGATGGTTCTAG
The DNA here is from genome assembly GCF_963169125.1 of Humulus lupulus. Classification (NCBI taxonomy): domain Eukaryota; kingdom Viridiplantae; phylum Streptophyta; class Magnoliopsida; order Rosales; family Cannabaceae; genus Humulus; species Humulus lupulus. The sequence continues at coordinate 39,903,798 of NC_084797.1, read as the reverse complement.
ATATGAACATCAGGGTTGAGTTGGTGATGGTAGATTAATTTAGATGGTATGTGTTCAGAATAATTCATGGGACATGGTATTGTTCTAGTAAGGGTTGCAGATGATAGCTAGGGTTGGAATCCTCCATCTGCCCCTGAAAGTCGCAGCATGCACTCGCTGGTATGTGATTAAGGCAGTGAGGTTTGATAGAGAAAATAAGATGGGTAAAATAACAAATTTTGCGAGGAAAGAGCTGCTTTGTATAGTGTAACAGTAGGGGCACCAATGTTGGTTGACTTAAAGGTATAAACAGATAAGAATTGTTGTGTGGAAAGCTTTAGAAGCATTATCCTCTAGTTTTGAGAAACGTTTGGGTTTGCTCGAGAATTGATTAGTGGATGGACATATCTAATTCCACCCATGACTTTAAGAAGACGATAGGTCGCGAAAGAGTGGTTGTGCTAAGCATATGTGGCAGAAGGATGCCCGAAAGTGGTAAGAAGTGGTACTCAAACCCAAAAATGTTGTTATGATGGGTTGGGAGGAATTCAGGCAATGATTTGATAAAATAGGTTATTATGACGTAGTTTGGGCTGCGGAGACTAATAAGTCTATGAACTTGGTTTAGAATGGTAGGACAACGACAAGGTATGTCGATGAGTTTGGTAAGTTGGTCAATCCGCTTTGGAAGTTGATACAAGCAAATGTAGCCAGAAATGATGAATTATTTAAAGGTTAAAGCTCTAGGATGGCTCAGAGCATCATGGACGCTCCAGTGCATGAGATCTTCATCTGTGCTTAAGCAGCAGGGAGGGCCATATTATCCAAGGTATAAGGAATGAGGTATAAAGTGCAAATGCAGTAGGGCAAGAAATGCAGATGACAGTATTCCCATTTTTGGGATTTAGTAAGGACAGATGCTCAGTAATCGGAATAGAGGAACCTCTGACAGATCTTTGCTCCTGGTTTTGATAGGAAGGGGTATAGTTTATAGGTTAGCCATTAGGACAGTGATGAGGCTTAGTGAAGTTGTTTAGTATGTACCAGAAGCAAGAGATGCCATATGGAAGACGCTAGGTAAGGGCATGTTTTCTACATGGAATGGTTCAGTACGTTAGGGCAGATTAGGGATTGCCCAGGATTAGAGAATGAAAGACTGGAATGCCTTATTACATTTGAAGTCTGAGGCTAATTCCTTGGAGGTGACCGATTGATTTGATAATTCTCGTTCTTGGTTATGTAATGAGCTAAAAGAGTTCGATGTTGTGTATCTCCCAGGAAAGATTCCTATATGAGGTTTATGCCTCAAGATTATTATATGAGGGGCTTGAGATACTAGTGCTTGTTAGGAGGATTCGCGGTGAAAGTGACTGCGCTTGTCATATGAGAGCCTTGTTATGGGCCTGAGTGAGAGATAATTTGTTAGATAAGGGACAACCATGGATTGTACGGGACATCACTTGAAGTATATTGATTGGACTGAATGGAAAATGAATTGGTCAGTAAGGATTCAGATGAGTATGTAAGGAGTGGTTGGGTGTGCTTCAGGTTTTGGCTATGGACAGATTCGGTATCAGGGGCTTTATGAAGAATGGTATTAGTTTGGCAGAAAGAGTTACTTGATTAGTAGAAGAAGTAATTGACTTAGGGATGGATTAGATGGAGCACCGTATCGTGGGATTCATTGACATCGCCTGTTAAGGATGAAGAGTTTAAATGCCCGGTTACAAAACAGGATAATGTCTTCAGGAATTGATCTTCGATCTGGTTATTACCAGCGGAGGATCAAGAAAAGAGACATTTCAAGAATTTTTACTTGTGCCAAGTGGGGTGTGATGGATTATCAGTGAAGATTCTTAATTGACTTATGCTTTAACAACATAGGTAAGTTCGACAAGCTGAGAGTACAGGAACGATATGAACAAGTCACGTTCAGGTTCTTCAAGGATGCATTGAACTACTTTCCAGTTAGAAGCATAATGCGAGCGACTACTACACTGATGATACTAAGACTGAAGAAGCAGGGTCACAGGTATGGCCCCAGAAGGTGTTAGCTTTGTTGTCTCCAAGGGAATTTAAGGTTACGCTATAGGAAGAGAAGAGATCTAGTATGAAAAGATTCAACCAGAAGCCACAAAGAAATTAGTGAAGAACATCTGAGGGGTAAGAAGCACAATGAGACCAGTGGACATGTCATCTACTACCTGAAGTATCTTCAAAGACAGCTACACCAGAGATTGGGTTGGCAGAGGAACCTAAAGATAGACTGAATGGATAATCTTGTATCAGATTTTCAAAAGACAGAATAAGGATTGGTTAACACCCTGTGGTATAGGAATCCGTGTGTAATGGATGGAAACAGAAGGGTGATGTGAAGAACCCTGTCTTTGTTGAAAACTTGAAATTCTAAGCAGTATATCAAAGGTTGAGATGCACCCAGATATAGACTGAAGGGATGGTGGTTTGAGCCTCGTGGTAGGTGAAAGAGTGGGAACATGGTCGGTATACAGGGAATATTAAGTTGACGATGAATGCATAAGCTTAAGGAATTTTAGCGCTTGGTTATTTGTAGAGGAATAACCCTGAGACCAGGATCCAGTGAGACTTATTGGGTAATCCATGTTAGAAATTCTTGACTGTACAAGAGGAAAATTAATTTGGAAGCTGATCTCTTACTTGGGAAGGTCTGTGTCGGTTGGATAGGACGCCACGGGTTACAGTAAGGTCAAACAAGGTAACAATTGAGATTGATATAGCGCCTGTGATGGGTTGTGGACAGATATATATCTTGATGGGCAATGAAACTCAGAAAGAGGGTCTTGTGAGAATGGTTAAGAATTCTACCATCGTAGCATGAATTAAGGGATGAAGATCGGATGAGTGATCCGATGGAACCTGGTGTTGAGATGGAGATCCTAATGGAATATTGTATTACCTCCTCAGGCATATTGTAACTAGGAAATTTAAATGGATGATAAGATTTTAAAATTTGTATATTGGAGGATAAAATGGTATTGTGGTGGGACGTAGGAATGGACCACATTAGACTACAAGTAAGATTATTAGACATAGAAGGTTGCAACTTAGAAGATTGAGTTAACACACTTTGGTTTGTGTGAACGGGTGACGCAGCAGGATAAGTGGTAGTGCCGGGGTTAGACCCTTAATTTTTCCAAGTTCTAGAAAGGAAACAGAGAACGAAGGGAGTAAGGTTGGAGCCTAGAATTATTGGCTTACTACAGATAGAATGACAACCTAAAGAATTAATGGTTATTTTAAAGAATTATGCATTGAATGTGCAAGTGTTTGGGATATTAAGAAAAGTATAGTTCTTTGATGAACAATCAAAGTGATTAATGCTGGCTTGCGACTAAGGTAACACAACATAAGATATGGTAAGATAGAAAGCATGAAGTGCTGGTTCTAAGTAAGGAAATAAAAGACAATGAGTATTATGGTTCAGTATTGGTTTGGGGAAAACCAATGAAGTTATTGGAGTTATTAAGACAGAAGGATATGCCCAGCTGCAAGGACATAAGAGTTCACAAGATTCAAGTTTCGGAACACGAAGTTCCAGGATAGGAAATTTGTATTTCTCCAAACATTGCAGACAAGGAAGAGTATGGTACCTTGAGAAAGAAAGAAGGATTTTTGGATTTCTGATTTAAGAAGGATCTCGAGATTGTACCAAGGATTAGGCCAAGGGCCTACAAGTTAGCCTTACCTTGGTGTGGGTGGTGGCTTATGGGTATTACTGGTGCCAATGAAAAGACAGGAAAATGACCGCTGATGAGATAGGCAGACATTGGGGTTTCAACAGAATTATTAGGCAAGGAAAGGTTAATGAAATTATAGTTATAAGATAAGATCTTATGGAACAAGATTGTCACTCTAGTAAGAGTGTTATTGAATGATAAAAGGTAAAGAATTGGACTCTGAAGTTATGGTTAGATGTATGAGATTTATTAACTGATGTGTTCGAATAAATTTCGAGGACAAAATTGTAAAGAGGAGGAGATAGTTGTAACGACCAAAAATTGCTAATAAGGCTTAAGGGCCTTGATTAGTGTGTTGGGAGGGCATAATTGGTATTTATGTGAATAAATGATTTAATGCATGATTATGTGGCATGCAAGATGATATGATTATGTGGAGATGATTATGTGCATGTTTATACGTATTAAATATGCATGTGAGCCCTCTTTAGATTATAAGGGCATATTTGCAATTTTGGCCCGTTGAGGGCATAAATGTAATTATATGTGATAAATTGTTGAGACCACATTATTATGTGGATATTCTTGCAGCATAAGGCTCGAGATGGTCCTAGTGAACGGATTAGCGAAATGGTCACGACGGGGATTTATACCCGGCTCGGGGGAGCCTGGGGTATTTTCGAGAAATTTAGAAAATATATCGGGGATTATTAGACATTGGGTAAGTAATTGGAAGTTAGTTGGATGATGGGATTTAATTGGTAAACATTAGGAACATTCGAGGAATTAGCGGGAGTTGGGACTAAAATAACCCTTTTATACCTAGGGACCATTTGAGGATTAGAGAACCTAGGTGAGTAAATTAGTCTTTTTAGTCATTAATGGATATACTCAGAACTTAGAATTAAAACAGAAAATTGTAGAATAACTCAAGGAAGGAAATAAAAACTCTCTCAGCTCACTCTCTCTCATATCTCATGTACCCCTCCCTTTCACTCTCCCTTGTGAAATTTGAAACTAAGGAAAAAGGGCTAAAGAATTCAGACTGAAGGCTGGGGTTTTGGAAGGGATTTCAGCTGGGTCAAGCTGAGGGAAGGCAAGTTTAGGACAGTTAGAAGATTCAGGGAAACTTAGGCCATCATTTCAGGTAAGGTTTTGACTTTGAATTCACTGAGTAGTTGAGCTTGGAGCATGTGTTTATTCTTGGATTTTGAAAGGATTGTAGATGAGTTGAAGCTCTGGAACTAGGAAGGGTTTAGCTAAGACTTAAGCTCAGAAATTAGAGGTGGAAGCTTGTGAGAAGATAGTCACAACTGAGGTAAAAATTCTGACTGATTATCTTTGAATTTATGGGTTCTTACTCTGTTTTTCTGGTGCATTGGGTTTGAGAGTTTGAATATGGGTATTGGGAATTGGTTGGAGTTTTGGGGAGAAACTTGGTTAGGTTTTGTTGCCTATGATGAGTAGAGTGTAGTTCTATAGTTAATTAGGAGTTTGGATGATGATTGGAGTGAGTTCTTGAAGCTTTGGCTTGGGAAAGTTCGAAGGAGAAACCCATATATTGTCATTTCTGGTGCTAGCACTGTAGCGCTAGGTTTAGAGCGCTGCAACTCTAGGCTGCGTTTCTGGGAGGCTTTAGTTTCTGTCTGTAGCATTGTAGCGCCCCTCTGGTAGCGCTGTAGTGCTACCCTACCTCCAGAACTTGGATTTTAGGTATTTTTTTAGGGTTTTGCTTGGGGGCTCGGGGGGACGGTTTCACCACTTCGTTTGGTGGAATTAGAGGTCTCGAGAGCGTGAGTTTGGTCCTGGGATTGTCCTTTGGAATTTAAACTCATCAAAGTACCATTTATGGATTGTGACTAGGTTTATCGCCAAGGCTCAGAGCTAAGGATCGTGCTCGGAGCCATTTCACTTTCTCCACTCAGAAATTAAAGGTAAGAAAACTGCACCCTTTTGTGTGGCTGTGATGGGACTAAGGGCTCCCTATATCTGAATACAATTGTTGTATGATTATGATATGCCATGTGAACATGAAATAAAGGGCCTAAGAGTGCCGGAACTAATATTTGTGCACAGGACGCGGCTCGACCATTGGTAGCTAAGGATAGCTTAATAATCACTGAGCTCGGTTCAAGTAGACCAGAGTCAGTGGGTTAAACACTAGGCTCGACATAAGTGAGCCGGAGACAATGGGTTAAATAGAGGGTGTGGCCTAAGGGCGTCAACCCTAAATATTGTATGATGATTTTGTTAAACTGTTGATTATGAATGTGTTTACTGTTATTATTCTGAAATTGATGGCTTGTTGAATATCTGGATGATAGATGGACGATTCTTTGTTTGTTGTCACTGATTTTGTGCCTGTTATGGCATGCTAATATCTGGTTAATATCTTATGAATCATTTAATTGTCTAAATTGTTTATGCTATGTTATATAGTTTTCTTGTTGGGCCTCGGCTCATGGGTGCTGCGTGGTGCAGGTAATGGCAAGGTGTTGACGGTGAGAACTCGTCAACGAAGTTAAGTTAAAAAAATCAAAGTATATAGCTTAGAAATGAAAAACTTCACGGATCTGATAAGATACTTAGAAAATAGTTGCAGAAAGAAAAATGGAGAAAAGAACTTGTATTTCTCTTGGTATAAACTACAGTGTATTTTCCAACCCCCTTCAATGTAGAAGTGGGGTTCCCTTTATAGTGGGCTTTAATGGCCCCTGATACATTGTGATCCAGGGGACCAGATTGTACACAAGTACGTTGTCAGGAGAGTGGTATCAGGTGTAGTGGTGTCGGCTCCAGTACATAGTCAGGGTCCGTGGGGGTGCCTCCACTATTTATTTGATACGAGTGTCAGAGGAATGGCACCAGGCGTGGCAGGTGGTTGTAGTGTCGACTCTGATATATGGCCAGAGACATGCAAGCTATGTCACCACTCCTCGTACTCCCACTACTTGTCTGGCATAGGTATTCGGATCAGACATACGTGGTCTTAAAGATCGTACCTCGTACAAGCTTCGTACTTGCACGATCTTTTTGAATTATACTTGGGGTTTTACCTCTAAATGTTGAAGTCTCCGTAGGTCTTTATAGGAGACCCGATCTTGAGGAGCAAGGTGCAAGACACCGGTGCTTGTAGGGATCATGGCGCAAGACAGGGCTCTTGGGCCCTTGGCGCGAGCGCCCGAAGCAACTTAGGGCCACCCACGAGACGTGGGTGAGAGGCGCGCGAGATGGGTCTTGCAAGGTGTAGGGCGAGGCGTGGTGAAGCGCGAGATGGGGCTCTTGGGCCCTTGGTGTGAGACGCCCGAAGCACCTCAGGGCCACCCACGAGACGTGAGTGATGGGCGCATGAGAGGGGTCTCGCGAGGTGCAGGGTGAGGCATGGTGAAGCGCGAGACGGGGCTCTTGGGCCCTTGGCGCGAGACACCCGAAGCACCCCAGGACCACCCACGAGACGTGAGTGATGGGCGTACGAGATGGGTCTCGCGAGGTGTAGGGTGAGGCGTGGTGAAGCATGAGACGAGGCTCTTGGGCCCTTAGCACGAGACGCGACCCTTGGCACAAGACACCCAAAGCACCTCAGGGTCACCCACGAGACGTGAGTGATAGGTGCGTGAGATGGGTCTCGCGAGGTGCAGGGCGAGGCGTGAGAGGTCCCGCGGGGTGCCCAAGCACGAGGCTAACTCGCAGGTGAGCTTGGGTGCGAGGCTATGCAGGGCGCGCCCCTCCTGGGCATGAGACGCCTCCTTTCGCGAGGCGTGAGGCCATCTGGGGCAGGCACGCGAGACGCCTCCTCTCACGAGGCACGAGGCCATCTGGGGCAGGCGCGCGAGACGCCTCCTCTCGCGAGGCGTGATTCCATCTGGGTGGGCACGTGAGATGCCTCCTCTTGCGAGGGGCGAGGCCATTTGTGGCAGGAGCATGAGACGCCTCCTCTCGCGAGGCACGAGGCCATCTGAGGTGCGAGGCCATCTGAAGCGAGGCGCTTCCTTCTCCCCAAGGAAGTGGGGGTCTCTTGAGAGGTACGAGGTGGGGGTCTTTTGTAAGTGCAAAGTTTTAGTATCGACACTTGCCCCCCAGTCTATGAGAGAGTCTTTAGGTTCTCTTGTAGACTTCAAGGTGCGATGCATTCAGGATGTCCACGAGATTTTGAGGGTGAAAGTAAGCTCATCATTGTGCTCCACGAATCCCAAGGCAAGTGTTTACCTCCCTTCTTGACCATTGATTAGACCTTTGGTTTGATGGCTAAGATGAGCCTGTGGCTCCTATAAATATGCCTTCATATCTAGCCTATTATTTACACCTTATCTCTTCTGCTTAGTGGTTTTGGGATCCTTGCTCCTTTCCATAGGTAGGGGGTTCAATCCCCCACAACCTCACTTTTGCTATCTTCTTTTTATTTATTTGACTTCATTTCTTGTATGCCAATATCCCTGCAGGTCCTTGAGGGCTAAAACACCCTTTTCTTTTGTTTTTGTAGACACATATTTTCGACCCTTTGATTCTCTTCGACCGCGACGGTGTTTTGGATCCTCGGCCTCCTTTCGACCACGACAATGCTCAATTTTATTCACTTGAGGTATACTTTCTTTCTCCCTTATGTTTACTGGGTCAAAATTAGCACCACTCGGGATGGGTTGCTTTGGCCAGAGCTCGTCATGAGTTAACCCAGTTACATGCTCTCGTTTATACCCCGTAGTTGGTCATTTAGAGTGCTTTTGCCTAGAGGTTTTGAGCCCATTCCTTTGTGTTTTTTAGCAGTCCTCTCATTTACACATGCACCCTAATTACCTACAAGAAGAGGTCCCATGGCATGTGAGGGGTCATTTGGTGCTCCTCCGGGGGTCGAGTTTGTAGACTTATCTTTAGACTCGAAGTCCCCCGAAGGCAACCCTTACCAAGACTATGACACTTTGATGCAGGCCCGTATACGTCATCTTGAGCATATGACTGAACTTAGACGTAAAATCTGGGTGGTGGAGAGCGAAATAGACTCAGTTCTGAGGGGCGATGGAGTATTTTTCCCCCTGACCTTAACGACCATATAGCGAACCTTAAGGCGACACTTTTAGATCTGCAGACAGAGTTGGAGTTTATGGAGGGAAATCTCCCACCTGAACCTCCTGCCCCATTGGGAGAGGTGAGAGACTTCCCACGTCTCCCACCTCTCCCAATGGGAGACATTGAAAGTGTCCTAGATTTAAAAAAAATTAAATAAATTTATAATCAATATTATTTAAATTTGATTTAATAATTAATTAAATTGAAATGATTTTAATTCAAATTTAAATTGATTTAATAATTAATTAAATTGAAATTATTTTAATATTAATTTAATAATTAATTAAATTGAAATAAATTTAATATTAATTTAAATTAAAATGGACATAATTAATAAAATAAAAAAATGCAAGAAACACAAAATTTGTTAGAGATATTCAAAATTAACAAATATTGCATTGTGTATGAAGAAATAGGTAAAAATTAAAAAAACCAAATACAATATTTGTTAGACATATTCAAAATTAACAAATATTGCATTATGTATGAAGAAAGATGTAAAAAATAAAAAAACTTATCAACGTGGTCAGTTAATTTGGATTATTGGTAACATATATGTCGCCCATTCAAACAACATACAATAAGTTTCTTCCTTATAGCCTATTCGCTGACATCCACTGTTTATCCATAAGTTTCTTCCTTTAGCCAATAAGTTTCAAACAACATACTTTTTAAGATTCATCTTTTTAACATTTCCACACTTAAGACATGGACAATAAGTAAAATTTGGGTCTTTCATATTTTCCGAACAAAACCTTAAGAACAAATCGACCCCGTTCCTATATTCCGCAGATAACCTATTCGCTGATGTCCACCGTTTATCCATATATTCTCCTATGTCTATCAAAAAGAAAAGAAACGACACTAAATAAGCACGTGATAAAGTTGGATGTCTATATAAAATTAATCGTTTATTATCCTAAATAAAATTGGGCAGCATTTCCCCTATAATAGTGACCTAACCATCTGCATGTGAATAGCAAAACAAACAATTCAAACAACATACAATAAGTTTCTTCCTTATAGGATGTCTATATAAAACTAATTGTTTATTATCCTAGATAAAATCGGGTAGCATTTCCCCTATAATAGTGACCTAACCATCTGCATGTGAATAGCAAAACAAACAATTCAAACAACATACAATAAGTTTCTTCCTTATAGCTCCGTAGCACACAACCAAATTTCTCAGAACCTACTTCACTAAAACACACAAGTTCTCAACCTTCCGTTATCACTGCAACACACAATTTTAATCTCAGAACCTACTTCATTATGGATGAATATTTAAGATATTCAAACTCCTCTAACATTTGTTTAATAATATTAAAAGTAGAAGTAAAAGAATATATATGTACCTCTTGCAATCTTTAATTCAAAAGCTAGCAAAATTACTTCATTTAGTAATCAAATTTGCTATTAAATCCACAAACCAATAACATTAAATTAATAAATAATAAATAAAACATCACTAAATATCTAGCAATATATAATGTATTATTGTAATTTTAGAAACTTAATTACCTCAAATGTGTGATTGATATAGGAATTTTGATGCAAAATACTCTCTAAAATCTCACCACAAAAATCACAACCTATATGAAATTAAATTAATTAATATGTTAAACATTACTAAACAAATATCACTAAATATCTAATAATAGTAAATGATATTGGTAAACAAATAAAAAAAATCTCAATGTGCCACTAATTATAACCTCAACAAAAAATCAATAAAAAATTTCATAACCTAAAATCTCAATAATCAACAAAAACATAAAATTTTTCATATATTTATATTTTTAAAATTATTTAATTAATTTATTTTAACATAACTATATATATAACAAAATAGTTATAATTTAAAAAAAAAGTTTAAATATACATACAAAAATATATCTAAATTTTGAAATAAATAATGATAACAATTTTAAAAAAATCATGAACATATATATTCTAATGAAATCTATACAATGTGATAGGTTAAATTAAAAAAAAAAACTAAGAAATCTTAAATCTATAAAAAACTTCTATGAAAAAACTAATAAATCCAACAATGTATAGAAAAAAATGCATAAAATGTAAAACTAACACAAAATCATGTATATTACTCATCCTAATGCTAAACCTATGACTTTTTTTTTTATCAAAATAATCAACTAAAATTCATAAAAATAAAAAAAAACTAACCTTAAAACCCTAAAATTGCAACCCCCTTTCGTATGCTCGTGCTCTCTGTTTTCTGTTATGAGGAGGAAGAAGAGCAAAAATGAATAAATAAGTCAGGGGGACATCCAACGTCTCCCAGTGGGAGACGTTGGAAGTCCCCCTGACCATGCACCCAACATATTTTCAACGTCTTCCACCATTTTTAATGTCTTCCAATTGTAGCCATTAATAAAAACTTTCAATATCTCCCACCATTAGATATTTAAAATCCCTAATAAGTTTAAATGTCTTACACTAATGGTGTAAGACATTGTAGGAAGTCATTGTATATCAATTTTGTTGTAGTGTATTGTGCTTCATATGGGTCTGCAAGAATCTATTTCAACCTTAAGGTATTGATGCAGAATACCGAAGAAAGAAAATGTTTGGAAATGATTTTTGAAGTACCAAACTTATTCCTTAAAATTAGTGATATAGCTTTATAAAGAGAAAGGCATATTGTGAGAAGATGAGTTGCGGTGTCTTGGCATTACATTATTATTTGAGTTCCAGGTGGATAATGAATATGCAGATGAGGTAATTACTATATTATTCTCTGTAGGAATCCATTTATGATCATTGAATTAGTTGGACCTTAGAGAAAGAAAAAAAAAACGCATTGGGAAGAAATTATGGATAGTTTTGTATTGGAGTTTAAGGTAGTTGACCTTCAATTGCATAATCTTGGACGTTAGTGGGAGCTAATTTATTAATTAATTTAATGTAGTTTTGGAAAATTATGATCATCCTAGTTTGTATAGTTTATGGGTTATACATGTATTATATATTTTGGTGAAGTAGCATGGGAATGCTTTAAGTTTCAATATGAAAGCTATTAAAATTGTATTTGTTAATTCTTTGTTCGTAGTGATCTTTCCTGTTTAGTCTTTATTGTTTTTAATTAGAGGCAAGGACTTGGTAATTCATACATGATGATGACCCACAAACTTAGTGAAACAAAAACCAACAGTAGAAAGATCGATAAACTTTAGAAAGTAGATGTCTTTTGGTCCACATTAGGTGTTTCATACACATATGAATAAAATTGATGAAGAGTAAAATAAAACTGTTACACATTACATAAATTTTTTCGGCTTGTTTGCTAAAGTAAAAAAAATTCATGTTGGTTGGGCCTCGAATCTGAGTTGTTAATAGTATATTGATAGATTTAAATAGAGGAATAATTGAGACTTTTGTAGAAAAACTACAGTTTGAGATTTCTTACAATTAATGAAATTGGTAATGAAATAATAATGGTGGAACTATGACAACAGAAGCCACATAAAGGAGTACTTTATATATGAATGATTAGATCAAATAACATTACAATTAAAACTTAAATATAAAATTTAGGAGAAGGTTTAGTAAGTCATCTCAAAAAACGCACAATCAAGCCAGTGTTGTAGGATACATATGATCATGAAATTTAAATCTAAATGCATAATCTCTATTATTTTTCAAAAAATATAATAGAAATATAGAATAACATGTCATACATATGAATATCAGATTCGTAAATTAAAATAAGCATAAAGATGTAGAAACTTATGAATACGCAACAAAACAATGTCTCATTCCTTTAGATTTTCTATCGTTTTGTCATTTCTCAATGCTAGGAATTGTCAAAAATCGAAACCGCTTAGATTATGCCAAAGTCTTCCAAGTCTATCTCTAAATCAAGTCTAATAAAGAGTGTGCAAGTTCTCATGTGAACAAGAGAATGGATGACCAAGAAAGGATTAGACTGTTTAGGTTTTCACTTACCCAAATGAATCAATTGACTTATTAAAAATCCTAGACATCACATTCCTTATATAAGCAACTAAATGAGCATTATTTTAATTAAATTAATTAAAATAATAAACAAAAATCCAAAGCCTTGGGATCCCTCACATGGATTTAGGCTCAATCTCTTTGTCTTGAATTTAAATCCCAATTGGGCCTAAACTCAAAGTATTTTTATTCATTTATCATTTAATTAATTAAATAAATAAATAATAAAATTCTTATTTAAATTAACTAATTATAATTTGAAACTTGATTTAATATTATTTATTTATATTGACACAAATTTATCAATATTAATAAATTTATCTACAAATTCTCTTTTATTCCCAAATTCTTATTACATGTAAATATCACTAAATTGACCTAGGTAATTTGATATTTCTAATTGATAATTAAATCAGTTGTGTAATTCCTCAAAATTTAAGAGATGACGTGGTGAATGAGAAAGTGGCACATGGCATCACAAGTCATGGAAAACGAAAAAGTATTGAAGAAAGACCGATGAGCAAAAAATGATAGGTCCAAAACCTATAAGGAAATCGAACAGGCCTAAATTCCCTAGGGATGGTCGGCCTGGCCCTAGCCCCCTAGGGGTGGTCGGCTTGACCCCAACCCCTAGGGGTGGTTGGCCTGACATGCTCAAAAGCCACATGGGTGGTCGACCCACCCTATTCTTCATAGGGTGATTGGCCTAAACTCCCAAATACACATAAAGTTCATGCTTGTTCCAACAGTCATAGCACCAGAAGATCAGATGGTCTAGCACCTAGATGGTCAACAGGCCTAGCATCCAGAAGGTCATTAGGCCTAGCACCCAAGCTCTAGAGGGTCATTGGGCCTAGCACCTAAGTCTCATAGACTAACCAAGCCTTAGCATTTTCCCGGAGGTTTCAATTGTGTATTGTCAACCACGATCCAGAGAAACAACGAGAAGACTCACGATCTCATAATCATGGGGAGGTGGACACGTATCTTCACTCACAATAATTGTGTACCAAACCATGATCCCCAATCTTGCTGATCTTGTAACAGCCCCTGGGTATTATAAATAAAGAACCCAGGGCTTCATTTACGAGATCTTTGGACGATTTAGACGAATATTTTTTGGGGAGAGACTCTGGGAAAATTGGTGATGAGTGAACTCTTTAGTCATCTCTGTAATTGTCTATCAAGTGATTCAATACTAAAGTCTTAGTGGATTAGGTTATTACTGTTCATCAGAACAGGGCTGAACCACTATAAATTTCTGTGTTTGTTTAAGATATTTGTACTCTGTCGTGTATTATATTTATTTCATTAAAAAGGTATTGTATACTGTACATACGACCGTTGGCTAATTTCATAGGTCAACATTTTGGTGCTTTCATTGAGAGTACAAAATAAAGAAACACACTTTCATCAGTTTTATGATGCCTCCAAAACCCCGTCAGACAAAGAAGATGGCTCCCAGGGATTCCACCACTCAGGATCCCATCGATCCCATTAAGGAACCTCAGGTGGAGGTTGGAGATCAACCTGATGCAGAAGATCCATAGGATGCTCACCAGGAGGAGATGGCGCAATTTCTAGCGAGGCAGGAGGCCTTTGCTGCAGAAATTTCCCTCTAGAGGGCAACTATGGAATGAAAACGATGGGAGATAGATGAGTAGGTCTAGAGGATGATCTAGAGGGAGCAGGAAGTTGACCGGAGGCTGCTGTGGCCTTGGAGGTGGCTACCCAGTTAGCCCGAGCTAACGCTGAAGCTGCTGCTCAGGCGACGAGGGAGGCTCAGGCCAAAGCAGCAGGGATGTGAGACAGTAGTGATAGGGAGTCCCAGGGGAGGAGTCGAACTCTAAGGACACTCTCAGAGCCACTTTCCCAAATACAGGATGAGGAGGTGTAGTCCAAGACTATCTCCTCCATGACTAAGAAGAATAACACTTCATCTCGGAGTAAGAGTGTTACCAACGTGAAGTCCCTCTCCCAGGGGGACAGACGAAACGACACATGAGAGGAACGTCAAACATCTGAGAGGCGTGACAGGAATGAAAATGGTCGCTCAAAGTCTCATAGTCATGTAGGATGAGAGGCTCGGGGGCAAGATCACACCGGCAAGAGCTAGGCAGACCTACCACCTCTACACCCTCAGTCTCGCAAGGGAAAGAAACTGATAAACAACACCAATACTATGTTCGATAGGCTCGAGAAAAATGCACAACCTCAGGATCTGAGGGAGGTCATCAACAGGACAACTAGCACTCAAGAAGGGGGTACCAGGGACGTCTACCCCACCTGGAGCAACGATCACACCAGCAGTGCAGGCTCAAATAGATGAACTCACCATGGTTGTTCAGGGCTTGACAAAGAAAATTTCTGATATCGTGCTAACTCATAGAAGTGGGGGGCCCTTTAGTGCCAAGATCTAAGCCACCCAACCACCACGGAAGTACTAGACCCCAAAACTTCCAACGTACACTGGGAAGGAGGACCCAGTGCTACACATTGGAAAGTTCGAGGATCAGATGGAGTTACTCGGTGTGGAGCATGATTATAGGTGTCGGGTATTCCCTACCTCTTTCTTTGACTTAGCTTAGGAGTGGTATTGGAAATTCGAACCTGGATCCATCACTTATTAGGAGCAGTTAAGGAAGGAATTTTGCAAGGTCTTCAGTGCTGGACATATTCAACTAGTTTATGCCAATCATCTAGTTGACATCAAGCAAGGGAATGATGAATCCCTGAAGGACTACATCTAAAGATTCATGAGAGAGGTAAACTGAGCATCTACAGTAGGAGATGAAGGGAAATTCGTTGCCATCTCGGCAGGGATAATTTATCATAGTCCTTTGTGGGATAGCATCCACAGGAACCCCATCAACACCTTGTAGGAGTTCCTAAACCGAGCAGATAAATACATGAAGCTAGATGATGCTATCATGAAGGAAGAAAAAGGCATAAATCATCCGACCACTATCCAAGCAAGCAAGAACGGCACAAACCCTCAGAGCAGCAATGGGGGCAACGGTAAGAAGAGGAGTACCTCAGGGGTCGAACAGAGTGGAGAAAAGATGGCTAAGTCAGCACCAACTGACAAACAACCTAAACATCAGCCCTACCAGCCCAGGCTTACCAACTATACTGTCCTGACTACAACAAGGGTTGAGATTTACTTGGCAACATACCAGGAGGTACCATACCGAAAGCCACCACCCTTGTGCTCAGAAGAAAAAAGGGACAAGAACAAGTTTTTTCAGTTCCATAATGATTATGGGCACGACACAAATGAGTGCAAACAATTGAAGGATGAGAAAGAGTTTATCCTCCGATCAGGAAAAATCTTGAGGTACCAAGCCAAGACTAAGACCCCGAGTAGGAATCCAGAGCTCCAAAGGAAAATGAGTCCACCACTGGAACCACCAGCCATGGACTTCACATTGAACACCATATGTGGGGGCCCCACATAGCAGGCAACAGCAACAACGCTCGTGAACGATATGCAAGGACCCTAAGACATGAGATAGGGGAGTCTTCTTAGTGCATGTCAGTAGAGGAACGGTCTCCAAAAAATCTGAAGTATGAAAGTGAAACTCTCACTTTTACGGAGGATGATGCCAAGCACGTGAGGTACCCCCACAATGACCCTCTGGTCCTTACCATTCAAATCGCCAATGCCCGAGTGAAGAGATGCTTGGTGGATATGGGAGATATCATCTACAAATCATCCCTCGAGAAGATGAAGCTCATGGTCAATTACTTGACACCTTATTCCTAAGTGATATATGGGTTCATAGGAGAATGCCTAGCACCAGCATGAACTATTAGACTACCAGTCACAGTGGGGGATGCCCCTAGGAACAAGACTGTGATGACAGAGTTCCTAGTGTTAGATTGCTCATCGGCTTACAATGTAGTGCTTGGGAGACCCCTCCTGATGGCATTACACACAACAATGTCTATCTGGCATCTGTCTTTGAAGTTCTCCACAAGCGCAGGGCAAGGATGCGTATAGGGTAACCAAAGGGAGGCATGGGAATGCCATAATGTGCCAGTGGTCAAAGCAAAGAAAAGACCATGCATAAACAACATGATAGTAGCCTGCTGCGAAGGGAATGAAGGAACCAATGAGGTTGTCAACATGGAAGTTGACGTTGAGAAAAGCACTCTACTGGAGCCGGGGGCTCCTTTCAACGAAGATTTTTTTATTATAGCAAGTTTCCCAAAGCAAGGGAAATGACATCAATCCTTGCTTTGGGGATGACATCATAGGGGGTAGGACCAGTAGAAGATCTTGACGAAGTTCTACTAGATGAGGAGGACCCGAATAGAGTAATCAAATTCGGGAATGAGCTAAAGGTGGAAATTAAGGCACAATATGTAGAATTTTTGAAGAAGAACCAGGATGTCTTTGCCTGGTCACGTAATGACATGGTTGGAGTTTCTCCATCTGTGATAAGCCATGTCCTCAATGTGGACAAAAACTACCCACCGATGCAACAAAAAAGGAGACTGCTTGACAAAGACCGATCTCAAGCCTTGAAGGAGGAGGTCGAGCGGCTAAAGGAAAACAATTTTATAAGGGAGGCCTAATACCTAGGCTGGGTATCGAACCCTGTGATGGTCCCAAAACCAAGCAGGAAGTGGAGGACATTCGTGGACTTCACAGATCTGAACAAGGCCTGCCCTAAAGACTGCTTCCCACTACCCAGAATAGATCAACTGGTCGATGCAACTGCAGGACATGAAATACTATCGTTCATGGATGCATATTATAGGTATAATCAGATAAGTATGCACCCTCCCAACGAGGAACATACCAGTTTTCGGACAGATAAGGGATTGTACTGTTATAAGGTAATGCCATTCGGCTTGAAGAACGCAGGAGCCACCTACCAGCGTTTAGTGAATATGGAAGTATATGTCAATGACATGTTGGTCAAGTCCAAAGAAGCTGGAGGGCATGTTCAAGATTTGGAGGAATGCTTTGCAATACTTAGAAAGTATCGCATGAAGTTAAATTCTCTCAAGTGCTCGTTTGGAGTTGCATCTGGTAAGTTTCTCAGATACATAGTCAATTCACGTGGAATCGAGGCTAACCTCAAGAATATCAAAGCATTGATCAACATGAAGTCACCTGCCACAATCAAAGAAGTGTAAAGCTTAATAGTGAGAGTAGTTGCCTTAAGTAGGTTCATATCGAAGTCTACGGACAAGTGTCTCCTCTTCTTTAACTTACTGAGGGGCAGCAAGAAGATCCAATGGGCCAAGGAATGTTAGAAAGCTTTCCAAGCCTTGAAGGAGCAGGTCACTCAACCTCCCATCCTAGCAAAGCCAATAGATGGTGATGTACTATTCATCTATTTGGCAATCACCTGAGCATACAATCAGCACTGCTTTGGTGAAAGAAGAAAGCAAGCTACAACACCCTGTGTACTATATCAGTAAAAGGCTAGTAGGTGTAGAGTCCAGGTATCCCCCTCTTGAAAAGCTAGCCTACTATTTAGTAATTGCCTCTCGGAAGCTGCATCCATACTTCCAAGCTCACTCGATTCGAGTCCTAACTGATCAACTGCTACGACAAGTCCTTCATAAACCAGAGGTGTAATGCCACGGAATCCCTAATGCGGTTTAATGGCTGGATTAGTAGGCCGGGAGGGCCATAACTATTTAATTATGCCATTAAATGATAATATGCATGTTTATGTAAATTATATTATAATATGAAGTTAAATGCATGCATGTGGGTCCACATTTCATGACAGGGGTATTTTGGTAATTTGGCCCATTGAGGGCATAATTGTATATTTGTATGCATGTCGGTGATATATTGTTGAGGCCACATTATAATGTGGAATTGTTCGAGCTATTCGGCATGAGACGATATTTGAATATTAAGTAGCGGTTTAGTCATAATGGGATTAAGTTCGAGGCTCGGGGTGAGTCTCGAGATGTTTTAATGATTAGAGCGTTGCCGGGAATAAAATGGTAACATGATATGAATTATTGGTATTTGAGAATATCGAGAATAGCGGGAATTGGAGAGCGTTAATTATGATTAACGAAATAGGTGAAAGATGACGATTTTACCCTTGGGTGACTTTAGAAGCTTTAAATGACCTACAGGCATTAGGGTCATTTGGCTTAAGATATATATGATTTTGGTTGGCTGTAGAAACATACAGAACAAAAACAGAGCTAGGTTTCCTCTTCACATGCATCACCTTCCCTCTATCTTTCTTTGAAGTTTTTGGTCCCAAATTGAAGTATCAAGCTAGGAAATCAAAGCTTGGAGGTTGTCAAACTAAATGATTTCTACTACTTTTATTGACAATAAGAAATCGTGCTACATGTCCGACATGGTTTTATAAGGGCATAAAACCCAACAAACTCCCACTTGCCCTTTGAAAACAAATGAGACATGTTTCTCAAAACCATGCATTCTACATGCTTCACAATTATGCTCTCTGCTTATATCTTTGTAAAGGAATATGAAAGATTTCCTTCCAATGCTATATTCATCACCTTCACTTCACGCCTTCACCACACATCCTCGATAAATTGGTACTTTCTCTCTATATGCTTTGCTCTTTTGTAGCTTCGAGGTTCTTTCGATTTCGCTATTGCCTCATTACTATCACTAGAAAAAATCAGTGGTTAATCCATTTCTAGAATAACACCGAGATTAGTATAAAACTTCCTCAGCCAGACTATGTACTCAGCCTCCAAGGTGGATTCTGAAATGGTAGAAAGCCTAACACTTCTCCAAATCACAGCTACTGAGATGGCAGACAACCTATCGCTTCTCCAAATCATAGCTCCACCCCTAAGATTAAACACATTTTTTCAGAAGTAGCCTAAAATCTAACTTTGTATAGCCTAATAGGTTCCAAGATTCACCTAAAAATACTAACATATAGTCTCTAGTCCATCAAAGATACCAACCTCCATCTATTGTTCATTTCGAAGGTTTTACTGACACTTGCTCACCACTCCCACTGCATAGCAGATCTTCGGTCACAATACACAACATAGCATGCATTAGACTTCTAATTGAAAATGCATAAGGAATTCGTTACATCTTTTCTTTCTCTTGAGGAGTCTGTGGAGACTGCTGCTTCGAAAAATAAATTCCATGTTAAGACACTAAACATCCTTTCTCGGAATTTGTTACAGAGTAACGACCAAGCACCTCACCTAAGTAGGTCGCTTGAGTTAGAGCAAAAATTCAGTTAATTTTATCCCTGATGTTTTGGATATCAAGAACACGACTTCCATTGAGTAAGATTTCATCTACACAAAGGATTAAGAACACCACAATGTCTTTTTTCCTAAGTTGTTAAACATAAGGGTCAACTACATTTTGTTCAAAACCGCAGGTCTTAATGTTTCCATTTAACCTTAATTCCAAGAGCGCGAAGCTTGTTTAAGTCCATAGATTAACCTACTCAACTTGCCAAATTTCTAGTCCAACAACTTTAAATCCTTCTAATTGATCCATGTAAATGGTCTCATCAAGAAAGCCATTAAAAATGCTTCTTTGATGTCCATTTGCCTTATCTCTTAATCAAGAGTTGTGGCTATGGATAAGAGTATACTAAATGAATTTTAACATGGCTACTGTAGAAAAAGTTTTCTCTAAGTCAACTTTAACTCTTTGCCACGAGTCGAGCCTTAAATGTCTCAACCTTTCCATCAGCTCCTCTATTCTTCTTATAGATCCACTTGCACCTCATGGGCCTAAAGTCCAATGGCACATCTACAAGATCTTAGACAAATTAAGAGTACTTAGACTCTATTTCCTAGTACTTGGCTTCGAGTCAAAGATCCCTTTCAGGCTTACCCATTGCCAGTTTAAAGGTCAACGAATCATTGTTACTTTTGTCTCCAATCAACTTGTGGGTTTCACTATCCATATCATAGGTAGCAGGTTCCAAGTAACCCTCCCACTATGACGAGGAACCGTAACTTTTTGACTTGGATTAGTGGTTTCTAAATCTACCTTGTTTTCATCGACTTGCGTCGGTGAGGATGGAACAATAGTTGATCATTTTTCCATCTAATAATATTTTTCTGTGAGACTTGAAAGTCATTATGTAGTCGTTATCCAGAAAAGTAGCATTTGTAGAGCCAAACACTTTCTTGTCTACTGGACTATAAAATAGACCACCCTAAGTACCTTTAGAATAGCCATGAAACAAGCAAACCTCAATTCGTTGTTCTAGCTTTCCTACCTTTTTCCTCGGGACATAAACATGACACCCCAAATTCCATAATGACGTAAACCATGTTCACAACCATTTCATAATTCTAGTAGAGTCTTGGAGATAGCTTTTGAGACGACACAACATTTAAAAAATGTCACATGTGGTCTAGGTAGTATGTCTCCAGAAAAGAACTGGGTAAGAAGTTTGTAGAGTTGAATAGCTTATCATAGAACACACATTTTCATAAACGTGTGATTCACACCGCTCAGCAACACTGTTCTATTGCAAAGTCCTTGGGACAGTTGCTTTAGACAATTCTCCAAGTTCAATTAAATAATCTTGGTTCTGATTATCCAAATATCCTCCACCCCAATCAGATCGCAAGTTCTTTAGTGTTTTACCTAATGTGGTTTTAAAGCCATAGAAAGAATTCTTTGAACTTCTTAAAAAAATCAAATAATTCCTATGCTTTAGGTACTTACACGAGTGTCTAGAGCAATCGTTGATGAAGGTGACAAAATACTCATAATCACTCCTCGCTTGAACATTCATTTGTCCCCAGACATTTGAACATAGTAGCCCTAGTGGTTCTTTGGCCCTTTCTCCTATCACAGAGAATGGATGCTTTGTATTTTTCCCTCGAGACTAGATTCACAAATAGGTAGGTTACCCTAGGTGAGTTCCCTCAAAAGCCCAGCCTTTGTTAGTCTTTGAATCCTATCATAGCAAATATGACCAAAGGAAGATGCCAAGGGTACATTATTTATACCATTATTGACCTTTTGTCGTTTAACGGCCCTAGATTTAGCTATCTTAAACAACTCATTATTTAGAACATAGGGTTCGTTTAGTTGCAATAGGTATAGCCCATTTTTCATACATCCACCCCACAATCCACATCCATTTAAAGAAATAGGATTTTATTACTTATGAAAGTAACTACAAATTATTGTTGATGTAATAAGAAAAACTTAAATTAAAAATTTCCATTGAAAATCAAAATAAAATAAAAATTGTCTAAAAACAATATATTTATTTCCAAAATTCATTCAAGCTTATCATTTTCCCTTATTTGATACGAACGACTATTGATGGATTCCAATTTGTGGCTTTTTATCCTTCATGGCTTTCCCAATGCTAAAAAAGGTGTAAGAAAATACATGCATGTTTAGTAGATCTTGATTTAGTGATCTAAAACTGAAGTATCATCCTCTAAAATCACATGCCTCTAAGACAAATTTAATTATCTTGGGTTCCATATGCCTTGAGTGCTGGGAAATCTTGTTCCAATTCCCAATCTCCTTCTAGTAGGAAGCACTCCCCTTTATTGTACTTATAATCAGGCCTTGCTCCAAGATGCTTTGTAGCATTTGGTGCCTTTCCAGTGGACTTCTTATATCTTTTTGTTTGAATTTCTTCCTCATTTTCTCTTTCAAGAAGAAGCTTAAAGCAACTTCTCCTTGAGCTTGTTTAGTAGTATTAAAATTGTTTCCTTTGCTCGAACCACCATCAACAATCATCTTTTGAAGGATTTGGTGATCGTTGCGTAGGAAAATAGGAATATCTTTGATTATCACAAACTCGATGTTGTCCATAATCAACACCATTTTGACGTTGGACAAACATTTCGTGAGGTTCTCACCATAGAGTAACATTTTAGATATTAGAGAAAGTATGAGGTGGGAAGCCTAGAGCTACAATTATCAACTAAGTAGAAATCAACGCATTGCTTGACAAACATTTATTCATTAAATTTTTAGAAATAGCATAACATACAAAATGATTTTGAGATAAGCAAAATACTACAATATTTATCTTCTATTTCTTAGGTACATTAACTAGCCATGAACCCATGTTTCCCGGTAGGTGAGAGTCACAAATATTCACTTAGTTAAATAGAGAAACATTACAATTAATAAAATGTCATAGACTTTTATTAACTACCTATTCCGTTCGATCAAAGTAACGAAAACTCATGTATCCTGGTAGGTGAGAGTCACAAATATTTCTTACTTTATGAGTTTGACCCACAGATTCGATTATTATAGACTTAATTCCTATAGCCACCGTAGGACTGAGTCTATAGAAGGTCCATCTAAAACAATCTATCCTAAGAAATTTAACCATGTTAAGAAGTCCAGTGAACACCTTCCGTTGGGAGATGAAATCAAAGTGCCATGACACCCCCACTGAACTCTAACCTTGTTAAATCAATGGTGGATATCGAATTCAAATTTTTAAAACTCATTATTAAATATTTTAGTATTTTATTCTTTTTGAAAAATATCAACTTATGTAATGCCCCAACTCCAGGGACCGTTACAGTGTGCCTTGTAAACAGTGTTAAACTCACTAATCGAGTCATTTGGCCAAAAACGTGTAACTAAGTATGATTAGCGGTTTAGGGATTAAAAATTTTGGTTAAGATATAACGTTTCATTAGAACGTTTATTATATACATTGGGATCCCAAAAGTATAATTTAGAGGTCTATTACAAGAAAATATTTACAATAGGCCGATCTAAGCGGCAAAACAGGGTTAAACCCTAGTTCTTCTTCAAACATAGGCCGTGGTGGTCGAGCAACTGCATATGTACACATCGTCACCTAAGCTCTCCAACTCAAGGATGGTCCAGCTTTCTTTTGCCTTTACCTGCACCACATAGCACCCGTGAGCCGAAGCCCAGCAAGAAAACTTAATATGCTCATGAACAGTAATAACATGTCATCAAATTATAAGGCACACGCCTAGCAGATATAGCTCTAGTCAAGTAGGAAAATGAATTCACGTATTGTTGAGTATATCACATCAACCAATGATCATAATAATCATACAGGGCTTTTAGCCCCAAATAGAAGAGTGACAGTTGTAATAGTCACTAAGGTGGGTTTATTCCCAATAGCCATGTGACGATAGGGTCACCGAAGCTTTATAGATAAGTGAGCCTTTCACTAGCTAAAACAGGATAGGTGGATGATGACTAGTCACCAACATAACCTTCCTCATGACCATAGAGTTAAAACCATGGAACTCTGTTCCCTAGCCATGTGACAAACAGTCACCTAGGCCTTAGGCCCTGGCTCTAGTAACTCGTCTTAGACTAGGCAAGCGCATATAAGATTCATCGACCTTAGGGTCAGTCCAACGTTAATACCTTAGAGTCATTCAACGCTGATATCGATTATATCTAATCTTCATTCGGCCTTGCGTTCAGGGCGCTTATGCCGTTTCTGACTTTTAGGTCAGTATCCCTGACTAGTCAGTACCATATACAAGTAAACCATGCCACCAAACATATATCATAAGTCAAATATCCAGATACAGGGCATTCATCATGCTTACTCAATAATTACTAGCACAATTAGGATCATGCATAAACACAGAGGCTCAAGCTCTGAACAATCTCATACTCAACACTCATAGCATGCCCTAATCACATGTTTCTCGTGCATTACATGCATCACATTTAAACATCCAACATGCATCAAGAATAACCATGCATGTCACATATACACAGGGTGCAGTTTTCTTACCTCGGGTTCGAGCAAGAATTTGTAAAAGAACGACCCTTGAGAACGATCAATCCTTTGATCCTTTAGTGGTCACCTAGTCATAACCAAAATATGGAATCCCATCAATAAAATAAATCATATCCCATTGCCCTCTAATTCCCGGCAATGTTCTAATCACCAAATTACCTTGAGACTCACTCCGAGCCCCGAACTTAATCCCATTATGACTAGACCGAAAACTTGCATTCCATGATCGTCTCATGCCGAATGGATCGAACCAATCCACATATAATGTGGTATTATTTATAATTCACCCACATGCATGTAAATACACAATCACGCCCTCAACGGGCCAAATTACCAAAATGCCCTTATAATTAAATGAACCCATATGCATGCATTTACCATCATATAATAATATAATTCACATAAACATGCATATAATCACTAAATAGCATAATAAATAAATTATGACCCTCCCGGCCTCCTAATCAAGGTCCTAAACCTTATTAGGAAATTTGGGGCATTACAACTATCCCCCCCTTACAGAAATTTCATCCTCGAAATTTATCTATATAGCAAGAATAAGAATTCCGCACAACTGATCCCAGTTTCCCAGGTCATTCCCTCGACCTCACTATTTCTGCAACATACCTTAACCCAAGGTACACTTTGTCCTCAGAACCTTATTACTTCTGTTACAATTTGAACTGGCTATTCCCTACCGGAATACTTAACCTTCAAATCCTTATAACTTAACTCATGAACTCCTTTCAACTCATGTCCACTGCATGGAAGTACATAACACACTGTATACAGCTGACAATGCCAAAGAAAAGGCTGATCCAAAATCTACCTGACCAGTCCTATCCAGAATTTAAACTGTCAAATAATTAGGATTCAAACTATTAAATCACTCTAGGGCTCAACTTGCCCCTATCTCCTCACCCCTTTCCATGGTGATACTTTTAAGAAAGATACAATCTCCTACTTGGAACTTCATGTTCCTACTTTTCAATTTAGTAACACTTTTCCATTTATTCTAAGAAGTGAGTATCCAGGATTCAATCTTTAATAATCTCAATGATCCCCTGAACCACCTCAGGATCCAGATATATATATATATATTAATTCATTCATCTTATAAGATGTTCTTCCAATAATAATTGGATAACCCTCTCTCTTTGATTTACTGAGAGTAATAAACTGTACTGAGAGTAATAAATTGTACTGAATTTCTTCTATATATTCATTACCTTCTTAACCCTTCCAAAACCTGGAAGTAACAACAGAGTCTTCGTCTGATAAGATAAACCTTTGAGTACATGAAGGCGCTCTATCTCTTTCTCACAAAGAGGTTTGAATATTGATCAGCTGTACTATTCATCCTTGCTGACAAAAATAAACTCACTTAGATACACTGGTCCACAATGACCCAATGCCAATTCACGCTGACTCACTAACCAGGGCAATCCCACCGCGAAGCCCATCGCGATTTTCTCTTATTTCCATTATGAAATACTCAAAGGCTACAATTGCCTCACCGATTTCTGACACTCTGATCTGACCTGCTATCAAGCTAAGAACTTTACCACGCATTCCATTACATCCCTCTCCATCTCAGGCCACCACTATAAATCTTTCATATCCTGTTAGATTTCCATGACGCCTGAATGAAGAGAATAAAAAAGTAGCATGAGAATCATCAAGAATCTCCTAATTAATCTCAGTGTCCATCGGATTCCAGATCCGACCCTATACCACAATAAATTCATATATGACACTATACAACTCTTAGCTAATCCAACTAAGACTTTCCATTCAATCTTTCTTATTTGTGGTTCACTTAGTCATCTTTCCTTTTTAATCCTTTCCGAAATGATAATCTCAAACATAAAACTGGCCACCTGGCCCACCAGAAACTCTACTCTAGTTCTGGTCAGATCCTTTAACCAACATATTGCATAGGCAATTACCTTTCTCTGCTACTGAGATGTCATAACAACCCACAAACTGATTCTGATCTGCAAGAAGACTCAGAACTCTTTCCCAAGGCACCTGAAATATTATTTACCACCCAAGGAAACTCTTGCCTTCTGAGGCGTTCCTTGACCTTGGCGAATCTCCACAGAGAAAATACCACAATACCATCGTCCAAGACGATCACATATCCCATTCAAATAAACCTTTGAATGCTCTGTCCATCTGATACATAAACACTTGGCATTAGACAAATTCTTAAGACATACTTAGCACTTCCAGTGCTCTTATCTGATACAAACACAGTCTTTTATATAACTTTCTCCCTTATCTCTAACTGGTCCCAACCAGATCCAAGATCCACCTTAAAGAATTCCACCTTACTCAATAACTGAACCTTTAATTCTTACAACTCCGTTGAGCCATTCAACACAATGCCTTAAACCAGAATCTATTCCTAGCACCAATCCAATCAATATACTATCTCTCCATATAAAAGAAACCCTGGCAAGTCCCCTGGAAACACATCCAGAAATTCACAGACTAATCCAGTTTGTCCTGACCCCACTGGCACGATCTTAGTGGTATCCACCACACTAGCTAAGAGTTCTATGCATCTCCCTGCAATAAAACTCTGGCTCTCGATATAGATATCACCAGCATACCAAATCTATGCACAGTGCCAACTTCCCCAAGGATTTCCACTCTTAAGCTCAAGAGTTGCTATACTTTCCTTGCCATTTAGCATTACCCCACACTTACTTAACCAACCCATACCCTGGATCATACTAAAACCAGTCAGTCATAACCAACTCATGAAAACCACTGACGAATCCTTTCCACAATAATTCACCTGATCTCTTCAATTACCAATACAGTATCATTTTTTTCTTCACAACATAACCATATGACTTATATGGAAACTTTATGCCTCTCTATATGCAACAAATAAAGAACAGCATAGCACCAAAACCAATCAGCACAACTTAGAAATCAGAACTAGAAAACTGACCTGCCACCCCTGAGGAACTAGTCTCAGTCTCAGACTCTGACTGCTCCGGAATAAACACTCGAGTTGGAATTGAGTGTTCTATCCCCTTTTGCTCTTCCTCTCTTAGCCTTGGGCAATCCTTCTTGAAGTGCCCAACCATGTCACATAAGAAACAGGCCCTTGCTCGGCATTCTCCCAAATGATGCCTCCTGCACTGAACGCATTCTAGGTAAGTCTTCCAGCTTTTCTTCTTGCTTACTCTAATAAGTGGAGATACCACTATCTGAACTCCGTGCTCCCTAGAACTCTTCTTCTCATTTCTTATGCTCTCAACAGCAAGAGCCTTCTCTACCATCTGAGCATAGGTAGAGACTTCATGCACCGGGGCAACTCTAATGCCCTGAGCTATTCTAGGATTCAATCCATGAACAAACTTTTCCTTCCGAGCGACATCTGTGGGTACCATGTCAAAAGAAAACTTGGCCAACCCATCAAATTTGCTAACATACTCGGTTACTGATGCCTTACCCTGAACAAGATTCAGAAACTCGTTCATCTTAGCGGTCTTAGCTGCATCACAGTAATATCTTTCATTAAAAAGCTACCTAAATTCTTTCCAATCCATCACAGTTGTATCTTGTGTCTGGGATACTACCTCCCATCACGTCCGGGCATCATCCTGCAAAAAATATGTCGCACAAGCCACCCTATCGTGACCTTATCATGCCCATCCATTGCTCAGCTCTAAATGGATCTAGGTCTCCCTCGAAGACTGGAGGGTAATACTCCTGGAATCTTCCACAGAGAAATCTGTTTTCAACCCTAGGCTGGGCCAACGGTGGTGCCACTCCCGGCACAACAAAGGATGAGGTTCTCCCCAATAGATTCCGCTGTTGCTTTAGACACCTGATCTCTTCCTCATGCCTCTGCAATCTTGATTACAAATCTGTAAGCATCTGCTGAAAATTCATTGGAGCAGATGAAGAACTAACACCTTGGCTGTAACTCCCAGCCTCATTATCTGTCTTGGATATAAACCTGCTGATTGAATCTGCAGTCAATAGCTTAACCCATTAATCATGATGAGCATATCAAGAGCTTTCCCCACGAGAAAAATCTTACCACACCACATTCTCAAACCACTTGCAGTGCTATAAACATGCCCATGGCATTCATACATCAACTATAATCCCAGCTCTTCCAATATTCAAACCATGCCTCCAA
This sequence comes from Humulus lupulus, assembly GCF_963169125.1. Classification (NCBI taxonomy): domain Eukaryota; kingdom Viridiplantae; phylum Streptophyta; class Magnoliopsida; order Rosales; family Cannabaceae; genus Humulus; species Humulus lupulus. The sequence goes on along the minus strand of NC_084797.1, from coordinate 39,875,158 downwards.
CTCCACTATGCAGATATCAAAATTATATATTCATGGAGCAGGTAATCATATAATCACATTCATATATATATATATATATATATATATTCACAGAGCATATAATCATATAGTCAAGAGCCAGGCTTCATCAGAATCTCATGCTCCTTAATACAATGTGCAGGTAAAGCATTTACATTCTATTTAAGCAGTTAAGCACATAACTACATAAATAGTTACCATTTCCTGAGTGAAGCCATCTTCAGTGACGAGTGTACATGCCCAGATTGTCTTCAGGAACCATAAACCTTGGCTCGCTCTAATACCAAAGTAGTAACGCCCCAACTACAGGGACCGTTACAGTGTGCCTTTTAAACTGTGCTAAACTCGCTAATTGAGTCATTTGGCCAAAAATGTGTAACTAAGTATGATTAGCGGTTTAGGGATTAAAATTTTTGGTTAAGATATAATGTTTCTTTAGAACGTTTATTATATACATTGGGATCCCAAAAGTATAATTAAGAGGTCTATTACAAGAAAATATTTACAACAGGCCGATCTAAGCGGTAAAACAGGGTTAAACCCTAGTTCCTCTTCAAACCTCGGCCGTGGTGGTCGAGCAGCTGCATATGTACACATCGTCACCTAAGCTCTCCAACTCAAGGATGGTCCAGCTTTCTTTTTCCTTTACCTGCACCACATAGCACCCGTGAGCCGAAGCCCAGCAAGAAAACTTAATATGCTCATGAACAGTAATAACATGTCATCAAATCATAAGGCACACGACTAGCAGATATAGCCCTGGTCAAGCAGGCAAAGGAATTCACGTATTGTTGAGTATATCACATCAACCAATGATCATAATAATCATACAAGGCTTTTAGTCCCAAATAGAAGAGTGACAGTTGTAATAGTCACTAAGGTGGGTTTATTCCCAATAGCCATGTGACGATAGGGTCACCGGAGCTTTATAGATAAGTGAGCCTTTCACTAGCTTAAACAGGATAGGTGCATGATGACTAGTCACCAACATAACCTTCCTCATGACCATAGAGTCAAAACCATGGAACTTTGTTCACTAGCCATGTGACAAGTAGTCACCTAGGCCTTAGGCCCTGGCTCTAGTAACTAGTCTTAGACTAGGCAAGCGCTTATAAGATTAATTGACCTTAGGGTCGGTCCAGCGTTAATGCCTTAGAGTCATTCAACGCTGATATCGATTAGATCTAATCTTCATTCGGCCCTGCGTTCAGGACGTTTATGTCGTTTCTGACTCTTAGGTCAGTATCCCTAACTAGTCAGTACCATATACAAGTAAACCATGTTACCAAACATATATCATATGTCAAATATCCAAATACAGGGCATTCATCATGCTTACTCAATAATTACCAGCACAATTAGGATCATGCATAAACACAGAGGCTCAAGCTCTGAACAATCTCATACTCAACACTCATAGCTTGCCCTAATCACATGTTTCTCGTGCATTACATGCATCACATTTAAACATCCAACATGGATCAAGAATAACCATGCATGCCACATATACACAGGGTGCAGTTTTCTTACCTCGGGTTCGAGCAAGAATTAGTAAAAGAACGACCCTTGAGAACGATCAATCCTTTGATCCTTTAGCGGTCACCTAGTCATAACCAAAATATGGAATCCCATCAATAAAATAAATCATATCCCGTTACCCTCTAATTCCTGACAACGTTCTAATCACCAAATTACCCTGAGACTCACTCCGAGCCCCAAACTTAATCCCGTTATGACTAGACCGAAAACTTGCATTCCATGATCGTCTCATGCCGAATGGCTCGAATCAATCCACATATAATGTGGTATTATTTATAATTCACCCACATACATGTAAATACACAATCACGCCCTCAACATGCCAAATTACCAAAATGCCCTTATAATTAAAATGAACCCATATGCATGCATTTACCATCATATAATAATATAATTCACATAAACATGCATATACTCATTAAATAGCATAATAAATAAATTATGGCCCTCTCGGCCTCCTAATCAAGGTCCTAAACCTTATTAGGAAATTTGGGGCATTACAACTTAGGTTTACCAAATTATTAAAATAATTAATAAACCAACTTAGTTTTTCCAAATTATTAAAATAATTAATAAACAAACTTAGGTTTGCCAAATTATAAAAATAATCAATAAACCAACTTAGGTTTGCCAAATTAATAAAACATATTTTATAATTTTTCCATTAATTCTAAAATTACCATTGAAAATTAATCCAAAATTAGAATTAATCAATTTCTAATCAAATATTAGGTCCAACTAAAAAAAATAACATAATACAATTAAGTCCAACTCAGGTAAATGGGCCTTGACAATTCAATCTTGCATGGAGGAGAGTTGGGTTCAATATGTTGGACCCACTACTAAGGCTCCCTAACTTCCACACAAAGCCCAAAAAGACAGGAATTTGAACCTTCGTTTTATTAATTGTTATTCAATTGATTAAGCTCGATATAGTAATGCAAAGCAAATGGGCATTCACAAGTGGAACCACCCACAAGAGAGGAATTGAAACTTTACATTTCAATTGGGCCCAAATAAAACCTAACATTTTATGAAAGTTTTATTTGAGTTTTCCCACATTTTTAAACACAAAAATTGGTCCATCATTATACTCATAATAAATCTTAAATGAAAAAAATAACTTAATAATCATACTTGATATGTTAATAATTGGATGGGCCTAGCATGTATTATTAAATTATACAAATATACCACAACAATATTCTATTTTGCAAAATACCATAATTAATTAACATAAAATTCATCAAACAAAATTCAATATAATTAATTAAACAAGTTGCAAAGTATTAAATTAGAATTTATCAAACAAAATCCAATTTCAAATAATTAATTTAACCTAGGTTGTTAAGTTGTTAGGAATGACAAGATATTTTATATTTAAATATTTTAACCAATTTTAAAATATAAAAATATCTTTTAACCAAATTTAAAATATCTAAAATATCTAGAATTATCTGATAACTAATTATAAATATTTTAAACAATAAAAATATCTTGAATAATCAGATAACTAAATTTAATATTTCATTTATAAAAAAATATCTTAAAATATCATGATTATTAGATAACCAATTCAAAATATTTTAAAAAGTTGAAATATCTAAAATAATTAGATAGTCAATTTTAAATATTTTAAACTTAACTGCACAAAATATCCATTTTAAAAATAAAAATTTTGCGAAAAAGTGTCGCCACGTGAGTCCGGCACCATAAAAACGTCCGTAGGGCCAGGGTCCTAGCGGCTGTTTCATGCGTGCCCAACACACACACTGCCCAATTAGTCCAAAAAAAAATTAAAAGAAAATATGTGCAGTTTTTCAATCCCAAAACAACCAAATTATTGCTAAATTTACATAAGAAAACATAAACATGCACCAATAACATGTACCATAAAATTAATACCCAAACACATCAATCGATTTTATACATGTTAATTCATGAAAATAAAAACTAGAAACATATGTCTCTGATACCAACTGAAGGAAATACTTATTGCAGGATCTTTATTTATTTTCATGTAATTTACATATTATCAAACAAACATGCAAATTCCTAGAATATGCTCCTATGAAATTGATACAAATACAGAGTAAAGTAAAAACTTACATTACGCAGCGGAACCGGAACAACTTCATCCTTCAATCTCTCGAACCTTTGATTCTTTTCTGTAGCAGAGTATTATCAAGAGATTGAACTAGATTAGCAACACAGTCTTCCTCACCAAGCCTTTGATCAACCTAGAACTAGTGTGGGCTGGTTATCAACACATGAGATAGAGATTTAGAAGAGAAGAAGAAGAGAGAGTGGCCAAGAAAGGATTAGACTGTCAAGGTTTTCACTTACCCAATGAATCAATTGAGACTGACTTCCTTATGAAAACCCTAGATATCATATTCCTTATATATGCAATTTAATGGGCTTCATTTAAATTAATTAAAATAATAAACAAAAAGATAAAAACCTTGGGCTCCCACAAATGAACTTGGGTCCAATCTCTTTGTTTTTTAATTTAAATCCAATTGGGCCTAAATTAATTTTTTTATATTTATTTATTTATTTTTTAATTAATTAATTAAATCCTTATTCAAATTAACTAATTATAATTTGAAACTTAATTTAATATTATTTATTTATATTGACACCAATTTATCAATATTAATAAATTTACAAAAAGATTATCTTTTATTCTCTAAATCTCATATCTGTGTAAATTTTCCAAAATTGACCTAGTCTACTTTAAGAATCCTAATTGATAATTAACTCAATTAATTGACAGATTCTAGATGATTTACTCAAAGGTGATGTGGAGACCATAAGTTACCGTGAATTTATTTACGAATAATTTCACTACCTTATTAATTCCTCATGACTCCACTATAGACACAAAATTGAACTCTTGAATTCATAGAGCGTATTTTCAAAACCAAAAATACGTTATCCATTATTATAACAATTACCATTAGTCAATCCTCTATCGATGACTTACTAACAAGCTGGGTGTAAATTACTATTTTTCCCCTCATCAGTATTTTATCCTTAACACCCACTAAGTTCCTTATAAATGATATTTCCGTGAACTTAATCACAGAAATGAGATCTCAATCATTTAACCTTTAAAACAAAGCAATTAAGGAAATCATCTTTTCACTTCTCATATAGAAGTTATAGAGATCATATCTATGAATAATACTCCCACTCAATAGCACTACTAAATCTCCAAGATGTAAGTATGGGCTAAACCGTAGGGTAAGCTAGTAATAAACAAGTCAAAAGATTTAAATAATATAATTAGCAAAATATTATCACTCAGAATTAAGATCGACTTATCCTATGGTCAACGTTGTGACATTGATTAGATTAGATAACAACGATACTTATTTATCAACAATTAATCAATATCGATCCTAGTCTGATGTAACCAAATACATCTGATCTTATCTACTTGGTAAATTCCTTGGACAAGACATCACACCCCAAATGTGTAAGTAGATCATATCGTAGATTGCCTAATCATTGAAAATCCAATGCACTGATCTAATCTTAGGACTCGTTCTTTTGAACATATAACTACAACTATAATCAACTGTGACCTAGTCACTATAATTGTAAGTATCCATATGTTTGGGATTTTATAAATATTTGTATTATTTCAATAATCATGTAAGAAAACAAGCAAGCAACACGGTTGTCAAACTAAATGGTTTCTACTACTTTTATTGACAATATGAAATCGTGCTACATGTCTGACATGGTTTTATAAGGGCATAAAACCCAACATAAACACCCTTTTAAACATTTGTTTGTAATATTTTGGGATCCCATGTATGTATAAAACTTTTTAAATAAAAATTCGACAGTTCCTTTGACAATAATTTTTAACCCTAACCCTTGACGTTAACTTTAGTTACACGTTTATAACCAAATGACTTGATTAGGAAGTCTGACATAATTTAAAGTACACAGTGTAACGATCCTAGATTAGGAGGACATTACATGCGCAAATAAGCAATCAAACTCCTGAACATAACCAGGTATACAACTTGAAGTTAACTGGTCAAGCCATCATGCATATACCTCGATCTAAAAAGCACTCCCTACAACTATGAAAGTATATAAATACTTTGAAAGTCTAACGAACACGATAATAAATAGTAAAAGTAGATAGCATAAAAATAACAAACATATATATAAGAAAAAGTATATGTGTAACGTCCCAAATTACCTAATAAGGCTTAGGGCCTTGATTAGGGGGCCAGGATGGCAATTTATGGAACTATGTGTTTATGAGTTATATTTGTGTGTAATTATGTCATTATGTGAGTTATATGATAATATGACTAGATATGCATGTTTAGGTGTATTAAATATGCATGTGGGCTCGTATCTTATTATTAGGGCAATTTTCGTAATTTGGCCTGTTATGGGCATTATTGTATATGCGTGCATATACATGATATATGTGAGAGACCACACTATTATGTGGGTTTATTTGGGTTACTCGGCATGATACGATCCAAGGGAGCAAGTTAGTGGGAAAGTCACAATGGGACCCAATACCAGACTCGGGGCGAGTCAAGGGGTATTTTGGGTAACTAGTACGTTACCAAGTTATCAGGTAACGAGAATAGATATTTGATGATATACTTGAAGTTAGTGATAATAGAAGGGGATACCGGGGACTTCGACCATTTTGCCGCCGGGGACGTTTTTGGTACCCCGAGCCTCAGGATTAGTTTAAGTTACTTAAGCCTTAAGGAAACACAAAAAAACACTCTCTCTCTTTCCTCTCCACCAACCAACTCTCTCTCTCTCTAAACTTTGTAAGGGGATTTCTTGAGAACTGAAGATAATTGTTGGCTAAGAACTTGGAAATTAAAGGCCTGAACTTGGGGGATTTAATTTGTTGGAGCTAAGGCAAATTAACTTCCAGTTGAGGAAAACTTTAGACCTTGTTTTCCATTAAAATTCTATTTTCGTTTGGTTGTTCTTGAGGTGTTCTTGAGCTTTGTAGCTCAAGTGTTGAATTGTGAGTTTTGATGGGTTTTTAATCAAGTTTAGGTTGGGTTTTGATGTTGCTAATGTATTGAATCTGTTCTAGGCATTGAATTATAGTTCTAGGAATTATTTATAAAAGATTTTAGTAGGTTTTGGCTGAAAAACAGAGGAATTCTGGGTTCGTAGGGTCAGGTTGTGACCCTGTTGTTAAGGTGCCGCGATCAAAGCGAACCCAGGGCCAGGTGGGGGCTTCTGCTTTCGAGGCGCACCACGACCCTCTAGGCAGGTCGTGGCCCATGTCATGGTTCCAGGCAGGAGGGGCCTTTAACCTGGGAGGTGTCGCGGCCCTTAGGGGCAAGTCGTGGCTCACCTGGGTTATTTTGGCTACCTTAGGTATTGAGTAAAGACAACTCAAACCTAAGGGTGGGGATCGATTCTTCTACCCGACTTAGTGGAATTCGACGTCCCAGAGGCTAGGACTCAATCTGGAAGCCTTTATTTACTTGTTATTGATGAGATCCTATATTTGTTACTAGGTTACCGCTAAAGGCTCGGAACCGGGATCATGCTCGAGGGTCGTTCTTATTATTATGCTATACTCATACCTGAGGTAAGAAAATTGCACCCAATACATGATATATATGATTAGAGCTTGGCCCGATTGTTGATTATAACTATGATTAAGGCTCGGGCCCCTAAAAAAGAACGTGATTGAGTTATGTCTGTGCTTGTTGATTAAACATACTTGAATAATTTGTTTCTGACTAAGTGTTATATGATTGTTCAAATGGTTTGCGTAGCTAGGGCTCGGCCCCGTTAAGGACATTGTTATTACTATGTTTACATTTAATTGATGGTATTATATGATTAATATGGATGCATACTTGTATTGTTTGAAGTATGCTTATCTGTATCTGTATCTATATTTGTATCTGAACACCTGGCTCAGGGCTTAACTTATTAGTCAAGGGCGACAATAGCGCGCTGCGCGTTGGTCGAAAGGCTTCAGCCCAATCAGGAATGTACTATTACGTTGGTCGACCCTATGGTCGTTGAAAATTAAAGCGACAGGTATGCTGGACTAGCTCTATGGCTAGTTACTTAAAGCTAAGGGCAAAGGCCCAGGTGACTCTATGGTCACATAGCTAAGGCATAGGGCCCAATATTACCTCTATGGTCAACTATTCAGGGCAGCGGGCCTTAGAATGATCCAATGATCATTTATTTGTAATTGAATGCATGCATGAGTAGGTTATTACTACTGAACATGCCAGATATGTATTTATAATGTAATGCCCCGAAATCCCTAATGCGGTTTAATGGTCGGATTAGTAGGCCGGGAGGGCCATAATTGATTTATTATGCCATTAAACTATTATATGCATGTTTATGTAAATTATATTATAATATGATGTTAAATGCATGCATGTGGGTCCACATTTCATGACAAGGGTATTTTGGTAATTTGGCCTGTTGAGGGCGTAATTGTATATTTGTATGCATGTCGGTGATATATTATTGAGGCGACATTATAATGTGGATTTGTTCGAGCTATTTGGCATGAGACGATCTTTGAATATTAAGTAGCGGTTTAGTCATAACAGGATTAAGTTCGAGGCTCGGGGTGAGTCTCGGGGTGATTAAATGATTAGAACGTTGCCGGGAGTATAAGGGTAACAAGATTTGAATTATTGGTATTTGAGAATATCAGGAATAGCGGGAATTGGAGAGCATTAATTATGTTTAACGAAATAGGTTAGAAATGGCGATTTTGCCCTTGGGGAGACTTTAGAAGCTTTAAATGACCTAGGGGTATTAAGGTCATTTGGCTTGGGTTATATATGTTTTTGGTTGGCTGTAGAAACATATAGAACGAAACAGAGTCTCATTTCTTCTTCACATACATCACCCTTCTCTCTATCTTCCTTTGAAGTTTTTGGTCCCAAATTGAAGAATCAAGCTAGGAAATCAAAGCTTGGAGGTTATAGAGTTAGTTCATCCATTGAGGAGGATTCAAAACCAGCTTGAGGTAGGATTTCATCCAAGAATTTTAAGCTATACTCTGTTTTTCTTTAAAGTTTTCAGCTTATAGTTTTGATGTGGATGGTTCGAATCAATGGGAGTTTTTGTGTAAGATTGATTGGGTTTTGATGAGGGTATGATGTAGATGAAGTTTAGGGGTTGAATTGGGTGTTTTGGTAAGGTTTTGGATTGGTTTGGAAGGTTGGTTTCAAGGGGAATCGCAAGGAGGGAAAACAGAGGTGTTGCTGGTCTGAAGTTGGCGCAGTAGCGCCATTCCAGGCACAGCAGCGTTGGACAAGGCAGAGAGTTGGGCCTCTCTGACTTGGAAATAGCACCTCAACACCATTTAATAGGGCTGCAGCACTGGTCCATTTTCCAGCAAGCCTATTTTAGGGCTCGGAATGACCTTTAAGGCTCGGGGTTTGGTTCCTTTGCCCCGTTTGAGTATATTAAGATTCCCGAGAGTGGGGGATTGATCCCAGGAGTGTGGTTTAGATTGTGAACCATTCATTGATTTACTTTATTGATGTTTTCTAATTGGTTATGATTAGGTAACCGCTAAGGAATCTAAAGGTTGATCATTCTCAAGGGTCGTTCTTATATTATTTCTCGCTCGAACCCGAGGTAAGAAAACTGCACCCTGTGTATATGTGACATGCGTGATTGTATTGAGGCATGCTGATTGATAAATTTGGACATGGATTTCCTATTAAATGCTAGTGAATGTTGTATACTTGTATATGTACTGACTAGTCAGGGACATTGACCTAAAGAGTCAGAAATGGCATACCGTCATGAACGCCGAGCCAAATGAAGATTAGATCTAATCGATATCAGCGTTGAATGGCTCTAAGGCATTAACGTTGGACCAACCCTAAGTTCGATGAACTTATAAGCGCTTGTCTAGTCTAAGACTAGTTACTAGAGTCAGGGCTTAAGGCCCCGGTGACTGCTTGTCACATGGCTAGGGAACGTTGTTCCAAGGTTATGACTTTAAGGTCATGAGGAGGGTTATGTTGGTGACTAGTCACCATGCACCTATCTTGTTTGAACTAATAAAAGTTCACTTGTCTATTAAGCCCCGGTGACCCTATCGTCACAAGGCTAAAGGGAGCTAAACCTAATTTAGTGACTTTTGCGATTGTCACCTATTTGTTTGGACTGATGGTCCTGAATGGTTATTATGATCATTGTTGATATTATATCATGCTTTATTGTGTTTTCTTGCTCGGCCTTGGCTCATGGGTGCTATGTGGTGCTGGTAAAGGGAAAGAAAAACTCACCCAGCCTTGAGTGGAGAGCTTCGGAGGTGATGTGTACATATGCGGCCGCTTGACCACCACGGCCAAGGAGTTCTCAGAGGAACTAGAGGGTTTACCCTTTTTTTGCAGCTTAGGTCGGCGGTTATAATTTTGAAACTGTAATGACCATTTTGAGTTGTAAATAACTTGTAATTGTTTTTATGGGCCCATGAATAGTTTTATGTATTTAATAAAATATATCCTTTCCTTTTGATTGATTTTTCACCTTAGCCTATTAATAACACTTAGAACACATTTTTAACCGAAGGACTCGGGTAGCGGGTCAAATTTCCTATTCACCGTTCATTGTAACTGTTCTGGGGTAACCAGGGCGTTACATATAACATGTATTTACTGTTCATGCGCATGTTTAAGTTTTCTTGCTGAGCCTTAGCTCATGGGTGCTATGTGGTGCATGTAAGGGGAAATGAAAGCTTGACTAGCCATGAGTTGGCGAGCTTTAGTAGCGGTGTGTACATATGTGGTTGCTCGTCCACCATGGCCGATGGAATCTCAGAGGAACTAGGGTTGTATCCCTTATTTTGTCACTTAGGTCGGTCGGTTATAACTTTTGATGTATATACACCCTTTTAAATGTTTGTTTGTAATATTTTCTGATCCCGTATATGTATGAAACTCTTTAATGAAAAGTCAACAGTTCCTTTGACTGAAATTTTTAACCCTAACCCTTGACATCAACCTTAGTTACACGTTTATAACCAAGTGACTTGATTAGCAAGTCTGACACTATTTAAAGTACACAGTGTAACGTTCCTTAATTAGGAGGGCGTTACAACATGGTATCAGAGCTGCCAAGGTTTAAGGGTTCCTAAAGACTATGCAGGCATGTACACTCGCCACTAAAGGCAAGCTCGACTTAGGGTTCAGTTACTATTTATGTGGTTATGTGTTTAACTGCCTAAATAGGATATAAATGCCTTATCTGCATGCCTGTTTAGGAAGCATGAGATAATCTGATAGGGTCTGGCCTTTGAATGTTGCATGAAAGATATCATTAGCGTCGCTATTTGCATATAGGCCAGGAAATGCTTAAGAGCAATGCTAACATTGGTAGGGATTAAAGAACATGCTTATTAGCATTATTATCTATGTATAAATGTTTGAACATGCCTACTTGCATCAGTAATTGTTTATGAATGCCATAAATGCTTATTAGCATTGTTATATATGTATAAATGGTTGAACATGCCTACTTGCATCCTTAATTGTTTATGAATGCCACAAATGCTTATTAGCATTGTTATTTGTTGATGAATATCAAGAAGTGCTTATTAGCACCATGATTGAGTATATTATGTGTTGGCATGCTTATTAGCATTGCATCTGTTTGTTTTTTTGGTCTTGGACCGTTAGGCGGCAAGAGGTATAGTTATTACTTACCTAACGACTAATTTGATCACTACAGAGTGGGTTATATATCAGTATGATTCCTCGAAGGTTAGAGAGGTTGGCTGGCTAAGAGATACAGGCCATGGAAGAGAATGACCATGGCTAGGCTGGCAACAGGTGCTTGTTGATATGTAAGCTAGATTAGGGAGGCAAGAAGATGAGATTCGCCTCTTGAGTCAACAACAGGTTCCAACAGGGAACCCACAACTCAAAATACCGGCAGTGTCACAGCCAGAGGTACCAGCGGTAGTACAGCCCAAGGTAGGGGGAGATAGATGGGAACCCCTATATGAGAGGTTCAGGAAACAACACCCTCCAGTTTTTTTAGGGTAGCTTAGAACCACTAAAGGCTGAACAGTGGATGACCATGATAACCACCATCTTGGATATTTTGAGGGTAGGTGGTAATGAGAGAGTGGCCTGGGCCACTTACATGTTTTTGGAGGATGCCCGAATATGGTGGAAGGTGGTATCCCATACTCGATCTATAAACACCATGGAATGGGAAGAATTCAGAACTTTGTTTAATGAGAAGTACTACAATGACGCAGTTAAAGCTGCGAAGGCTGATGAGTTCAGCAAGTTACTTCAAGGTAATATGACAGTGACCGATTATGCTCTGATGTTTGACAGATTAACAAAGTATACCAGGTATCTGGTGCCCACTGATGGGACCAGAAGAGAAAGATTTCTTCAGGGGCTACATGCTATGATAGCTAGGGATGTTCGTATTACCACAGTTCCAAGATTGACCACCTATGCACAAGGTCTGTAGAGGGTGCTTATAGTTGAGAGTGTAGAGAACCAGATCTGCCGTGAGAATGCGGCTAGGAGGGATTCTAGGAGGCCGGGACCTCCATTTACAGGCTTTGGTAGGGGCGGAGGCCCCAGTGACCAAAAGAGAAAGACTCTAGATACAGTTTCAGCTCCAGGGCCAAATAGGAGGCCATGGGGCATACAGATAGACCACCAGGGTGGCAATGAGACCTGGAAAGCATTCCCATTTATACTCGGTGGAGGAGGTGCCATATTGGGGAATGTCAGGTGAAGGCCTGCTTTGTCTGTGGCAGTGTGAGGCACTTGAAGAAGGACTATCTGAGAGCCAGAAAGGAAGAGCCCAAGAAGGTGGACACCTTGACGGTAGCTCGGGTGTTCACCTTGATGCAGGCAGAGATCGAGGCTAGTCTCTCGGTGGTTATAGGTCAGCTTTCTAGCTCTGGAACCCTCTATACTGTTTTGATCGATTCGGGTGCTACACACTCTTTTGTTGCTAGTAGGATTATAGATGAATTGTGTAGACCTTGTGACTTTTATCTTATGGGGTTTGGTACTATGCTGCCTACTGGGGAGTTAGTGGTTTCAAGGAGATGGGTTAGATCACTACCAGTTACAGTGGATGGCAGGGAATTGTAAATTGACTTGGGAGAGTTGGTTATGACTTATTTTGATATAATTCTTGGTATGGATTGGCTAGAAAAGTATGGGGCAATGATAGATTGCAAGAAGAAGATGGTAACCTTTGAGCCCAAGGGTTAGGACCTCTTTGAATTCGTTGGCACTGTACATGGACCTCGTATATGTAGTGCACCAAAAAAAAATTAGTTATTAAATTTGTTTTGTTTTATTTTATTTAATTGTTAAGTGTTGTGAATTAATTAATTTATTTGTTTGATTTAAATTAAATGGTTAGAATTATTTGGTAGAATTTTGTGAATTTATTTGCTAATGTTATTTATTTGCTTTAATTTTAAAAATATGTGATTAATTGATTTTTGATTGAATGCACTAAGGTGCATGGTAGGTAGTGATGCACCCTAGTTATTAAGTGTGTGCTAGTGCATGGTAGCATGGTGCACACGTGTAGAAATTCCTACACACTTGTTGTTATCCCCAAAAATTGGAGATCGATGACGTGGCAATAGAGGTGACAAGTGGCAGTACATGGTCCGTAAAAGACACATTAATGAGTCAATAAATATATTGGCTCCTCAGAGTTGTGATAAAGTAATCTGGCTTAGAAGTAGCCGAGTAGGCCATTGAAGAATTTTGACTGGCTTGAGAAGTGTCATGATAGACCATAGATGTGCCATGTTAGACCAGAGATGTGTCATCTTAGACCAGAGATGCCATGTTAGACCAGAGAAATGTCATGCTAGACCAGAGATGTGCCATGTTAGACCAGCTAAGTGCATGACTGCCCAGTCATAGAGTATACTGGCGCGCACATAAGGTATACTGGCGTGCACTTCAACAGTATGCTGGCGTGCACATAGAGTATATTGGCGTGCACATAAGGTATACTAGCGTGCACTTCAACAGTATACTGGCGTGCACATAGAGTATACTGGCGTGCACATAAGGTATACCGGCGTGCACTTCAACACAGGAAATCTGCCCAGTGAAGGTGTGTTCGACCAGATTGAAGGTGATATGGATCAACTAGATAGAGCATGACTACGTCATGATTTCCAGAAACGACTTCAACAAGAATCGGTCTTGGCATACGCGGGAATCTCTCATTCTTCCCACAGATTTGGTGTTCTGTTACATTTTGAATATTTTTGTAATTTAAATGTAATAAATATAATAAAATGTCCCGATTCTAGGGGATATCAGATGTATGATCCTAAGTCTATAAATATATGGTTTATGGGATCAGAAAGGGATATTTTGGGGGAAATTTTGGGTTTGAATTTTCTAGAGAGAGAAAGTGCTTGTATCTGAAAGAATTCTTATATTCTTGTAATTTGTACTGAAGAAACTCAGTTGGCTCAATTCATCTGATCTTGAGTACAGATCTATAATCACATCTCTAAGTGGATTAGGCTATTACCAACATATTGGGGCTGAACCACTATAAAAATTACGTGTGTTATTTACTTTCTTTATAAGATCGTCTGTGTCGTTTAATTTCTCTTGAAGGTTTTATCGTTTTTGACGTTCTCACGTCGTAGGCCAAAAACGCGGTCAACACTTGTAGATTCCTTTATTAGGAATTAATTAATTAAAAAAATAAAAAAATAAAGGGAAATGAGAGAGAGAGTCTTGGACGTGCATGGTGTAATGGGAATGCTAAGGAGAGTTTCCTATTTTACGTGGATAGTGATAATGAAAAATTGATGATAGCCAAATAAATTGATATTTTTCTTCCTTTTAGATCAAATGAAAATCCTTTTATTTTGTAAATTAGAATAAACAAAATTAATGGGAACTTAGGAATGGGAAACTTACCTATTTATTTTTCTGAGGCCATTATTCTCATAAGCTATAGAATAAAAGGGAAGAGAAAAAAGAAAGGAGGCCATTTTGGCTTGGGGTGCCGTCGGCCATAGAGAGAAGAGAGAGAGAGAATGGCGAGCTAGAGAGAAAGGGAGAGAAGGAGGAAAGAAAGAAGGAGAAGAAGGAGAAAGGAAAAGGGTTTCAAAGCTCTAGGTAATGTGTTCATCTATGGTGTTTTTTAAAATCTTTGGTTAAGAATATTCTTCTTCTTCAATCTTAGAATAATGTTGTTTTCTTTCTTTGGCTCTATGGTGTTCGAAACCCTTAGGACTTTGAGCAAGGAGGTGGTGGGTTCTTGATTTTTTATCAAGAGAGGTATTGGATTTTTCCCCCTTCAATTCATTGGTTGTTATTTTATGTTGTTATTTGTAAAGATCATGGATGAAATTGGGTTTGAGTTTTGGGTAGGATACTATGTTGTGTTGATTGATATTATTGATGTTGGGATGAAGGGTTATTTTGTTTAATGCATAGAAGTTGTGGGCATGGGCATGTGGTGTGTATAGTCAAGCATGATTAGAGATTTTGGTCATACATGAAATCTAAAATTCTTATGGTTATGTTTCATGGTTATTTTGATAAGAATATAAGGATGATGATGGATTCAGACAAATGTATTATTGTTGTCGTTGAATCATTATTTTATCTCACTCTTGGAAACATGTTAGAATTATGTGATCTTGTATTTTTATTAGGGTTCATAAGTTTATTGAAATTATTGGTAAACATGCCTATGAGTTTGGGGTAAATTGTTAATATATGGCAATGGTGGTGCATGGGTTTCGGCCTATATGGCATGTTGTGATGTTTTATTTTTGTGTCACTTATACATGTTAGGAACATGCTAGGTTAATTTTAATAAAAGAAAGGATTGTGTCTTGAATTTTTATAAATTGATATATTAGTGATTTCATGAAAATTATGGATTGAGTTTTGAGAAACATCAATTAAAGATGAATTTCATGATGATTTATGCTTGCTGATTTTGTGAATAATTGGTGAATAAGTTTGGTGAAATAATGATATGCATACATAAGAAATGTCTCTAATAATATGTTGTATTTATGAGAATAAAATGGTGTTTTAATTCACACTTAAAATGATATTTTTGCACAAATAATTACCTACATATATTTTTTTTTTATATTTTGATGAAAATATGAGTTTAAAAAAAATGAAAATGGTGATTTTAATGATATAATTGGTTGCTGGAATTTTTGTAAAAAATGTGAAGTTGTATTTTTAATAAAAGAAATTTGGTGAGTATCTTAAAATAAATTAATACCCTAAACTATAGAAATATTAAAAGTGATATTTTTAATATAACATGAGTGTTCATTTTAATAGTTACGATTTTTCTTTATTTAATTAAGAAAAATGTTGAATTTAGTTCACTTGTGAATTTTAAGTAAATTAAATTATAGCTGAAAATTTAATTAAATATTTATAAAAATAATCATTGGATTTTTTCACATGTGAATTGATTCTATTCTAAATTTAATCTTTAAAAATAACACAAGTAAAAATATATTTTTTTTCCACATCTAAAATAAATCTTTCTCATATTAAATTTATAAATTTGATAATTGAACTATAAGGTTATTTTTTTGTAAAACATGTTAAATTATAAGTATTTTACATAATTGTTAGTCTTTGTTATTTTATGGAAATTAAAAGTGATTAATGGAATAATTATATTTTAAAAATGGTTCATTAAATTATATTTATGAAATAAAAATAATGCTTTTGGAAGATTAATCAACTTGGATTTTTTTTAAAGAGTTAAATAGTGGTAATCAAAGCATGCTACAATTTTATTATTTTGAAAACGATAGAAGTAAGACGCATAAAATTATAATTTTAAACGCTACGTTTACGCAATATTCCCACGTATGCATGTCGCATAAAAATTCACTTTTACGTTAAAAAATATGTCTATTATGCAACCATGTAGTTTTTATAGCAAGACCATGCATGCAATATAGGTAGAATGTGCATTATTCTTTTATGACCTTGTCTGTAATTATGCATTGTTTAGATGTTGTGAGCAACTCTCACCATGTGTGCATGGCCCATGCACACATGAGTTATATGAGTGGAAAGAATAGAGTTTATGTGATGCTAAGGAATGTTATTTTGATTATGGTATAGGCTCGTTGAGAAGTTGTCGTTTTACTTAGCTTGGACTTGAGGTAAGGAAGTTAGATAGAATTCTATTTGTTTATGCTACGAACGGTAAGATTAGCTTGTATGAGGATAAAATTGTATATATAATGATGTACCATGTATGAAATGCTATTTTGATATGATATGATGAATGTAAGAAATCATGTATTTTCCTTGGCTTTGCTATGACTTGATTGCATGTATTTCTGTATGTTGTATGATATGTAATGGTTGTTAGCGTGTTGAACGCGACACAACAAAGGGGTTACTAAGGATCGAAGACGTAACCCGAGTTATATGTAATGGTTCTTAGCGTGTTGAATGCGACACAACAAATGGGTTACTAAGGATATAAAGACGTAACCCGAGTTACTAAGGATATAAAGAAGTAACTAATAGGGCGAATGCGCCGAGGTTATTCAAGGACCAGAGATCCTGTTTACCTCAAGATGTGACATGGACAAGATAGTGGGCCATGTTCACAAAGATATGATGATGATGTTTATGATGCTAATGTTTATGATGATGATGTTATGATGATAATGTTTATGACGATGATGTTTAGGATGATAACATTTATGATGATAATGTTTATAATAATGATGTCTATGATGATGAAGTTAAGTATGATATGAAACGATGTATGAATGTTGTGGATGCCAAAAATCCACCAAATAAAATATCTCTAGTCCCTGGTTGGAACATAGGGATAAAGGTCACTTATTCATGCTATTGGGCTTGAGCCTGTAGGCCTTGTTGAATACAGGAGATCATCTCATGAGAAACAACACGTTATGAGCCACAAGATTTGGCCCTGCTAAGCTAAGGGGCCACAATGAATACTGCAAGAGGATAGGTGCACAAGGCCCTCACATAGTGAGGTCCGACGTGCCCGCGCAAGGTTGACGTGCTCATGGATCAAGATGCACTCACACGCGTACACGCTGCCAAAGACACCTAGGACATACACCTATCTGCATGCAAAGGGCACCAAGTACCCAGGCACCTCACGAGACCCCCCGTCTCGCGATCCTATCACCCACACTTCACGAAGAGGCACTTGGGGTACTACGGGTGTCTCGCGCCCATGACCCGCAAAGCCCACCTTGCACCTCCCGAGGAACGGTCTCGCATCCGGAGGCACGCCGCGCGCCAAGGTTGTCGCACACCCATGCATCTCGCGCAAGAGGCGCGCCTCGTGCTGTAATGACCCAACTACTCTAGACTTTTGGACCATTAATGAAACTATGCATACAAATCCTTAATTAAAGCTTACATTGCGAAAATACCATAATTTTATTAGGTAACTTGTAAAAATAAGAGTCTTTTACAAAAATATCAAGAAGGATATGGGATCCCATTGTCTTAAAAACAAAACATAATTTAAAATAAAGGAGTTACATAGTAAGTGCGGAAAAATTACACATAAATCATAAATAAAAGACTACATCCTCGAAATCGAACACTCGACTCCTTGAATCCATTCACCATCGATACACAATCCCAAGCATCCACGAACCTTACCGCTACTAAAGCTATTTTCCTGCACATAAACAAAAAGGAATGAGCCTAATGCCCAGCAAGGAAAATCTAACACATACATCATGTACATAAATTTCATAATAAACATAAAGACATAACATTAAACTTATTACATACACATACTATAATGGCCATTATTACTTGGGGTCCCATAGACTAAACAAGTCATATGCCCATGAGATTAGTGGGGTCCTACTAGCTAAGTAGGCCATATGCCCATAATCTATTTGGGGTCTTGTAAGTCATATGGGTCATATGCCCAAGCCTACAAACATACATATCATAACACTTATCATAACATAAGAAACATAAGATAACATATAGAACATATAACATATGCATTTCTATCCTATTTTCCTTACCAAAGTTACCGGGATAAGAGGACAGCGTTGAGACTTTTGGAACACTCCTAAAACCATATATAACAGGTGAGTAGATTTGAAGAAAAAGAAATGAAAGGAATGGAAGGAATGGAATGACTAAACCTTTGAGAAACATACTTACCAAAACCTTTTTACTCAAGAGCTTAGATTTCCTAACCAAAATAAAAATTAAGGTTAGAGGCTGAGTAGAAGACTATGAGAACTTAAAAGAACAAGTATAGAAATGAACTAGAGTTTTGGGTTACCTTGAACACTTGTAAGACCAATCTACACCTCAAACCGAAATACTATAAAACCTTACTTCCCAAAGTGTTTGATAAGCTTATGATAATCAAGCTTATGATTTCCCAACCCAGGTGTTTACACTCTCACACTCACTTAGCACTTGCAGCCTCTGAACTTAGAGCAAAAGATGAATAATGGCTGGGTACTAGGTCCTATTTATAGAGTTTAGGAATGAAAGGATCTTAATTTTACTTGAATAAAAATAATAGCTTTTTAGGTGAAAATAATTTGAATAATCGTTCAGCAGAGGCTGAAGACTCGTTCAAAAAGGTGCTGGACTTATCAAGAGGTTGAATGGCTGAATGGAAAACAAATTCAAAATGTTTCAAAATATGCTGAAGGAGGCGATATATCGCCCCCTGTAGGCGATATATCGCTTGGGCCAGTATGCCCGAGGCTGTCGTGCATCGTCTCGTGTTTTCCGTATCTACGTGCTGCGATATATCACCCCCTATAGCTGCGATATATCGGCACACGCTGATTAATTAAACACGAAATTACACATTTTTAGCTAAGTTTGAATGGAGTAAATAGCCTTGACTAAGCCCTCAACGTATTCAAAGCTGCTGACTGACATTATAGCATTCAAAATTTTACCCTTATTAAATTAAATCCTGAAAATACTTAATCCTTAATCATCCATACATAACATGTGCTTAAAATCCTATTGGTCCTTATCTAAACCTTATAGTATAATAAATATTATCCTTAATATCAGTCATATAATCAAACCTTAGGTTAACATTAATATTCTTAAACTATAGGTTAAACTTAGAAAATCTACAAGTACTACTACTAGTGTCCAAATAATTCCCGGTCTGAACCAAAAATCCACAGTTACAAAGATAATACTATAAATACTATAATACTACTATCTAACTAGCTATGTAAAGTTCTTGGACTCTACACGCGCTTGGCGTCTCACCCCAAGCCTCGCACAGTGAGGCCATGCGCCTCGTTCTTGGCATCTCGCCCCCAAGACTCGCACAACGAGCCATGCGCCTCGCCCCCAAGCCTCGCACAGCGAGGCCATGCATCTCGCGAAGCTGTCACACACGCCTAAGGGCCTCGCCCAGGTGCATCTCACGTGGGTGTTCCCGTGGCCTCGCCCAGGTGTGTCTCGCATAGGCATCCCCATGGCCTTGCGCCTCACGTAGCTGTAGCCTCCGTCTCGCGAAGCCGTCTCGCGCGCCTAAGGGTCTCGCCCAGGTCCATCTCATGTAGGTGTTCTGAGGGCCTCACCCAGGTGCACGTCATGTAGACATTCCCATGGCCTCACGCAGCCGCAGCGTGGGTCTCGCGCCAAGCAGCCCTTGACCACGCACCTAAAGCCTTACGGCATGGGTCTCGCACTAAGCACCCCATGGCCTCCCATCAAGGGTCTCGCGCATGAAGGCTGCAAAGAAATGGTCTCGCAAGGTGAGATCCTAATCACATGCATAAGCGTCTTGCCACACCGCACACGCAGTAAGCCCCGTTGAAGAGGCCTTACCTCCTTTCCTGAGAAAAGCGCCACCAATGGGGGCACCACTCTTCCTGTGAGTCTCATGAGATGTGAAGTCAGAAAGGGCATCATAGCGATTCGACATGAAGTCAGGAGAGACACAGAGTGAGCCTACAGACCAAGAAGAGTCAGAGTACGGATACGATGTCCATGCCAGACAGGTAATGGCAGTACAAGAATGGTACACGGTCAGGACTCCCTCAGCACGCTTATGAGGTTCGTACCAGACAAGTGATGGAGGCATAATAAGGCACCAAGACATGAGCACTTTTGCAGACCTCTGACACGTACTGGAGTAGACCACCACTCTACCAGCACCACTACCACCTGTGGTGTTAACTTTAGCAGTGTACTCATGTACTAATTGGTCCCAGGGGACCACCATGTATAAGGGGGCCATTAGAGCCCAACTATAAATGTAGCTTGACCCCTCAGAATAAGGGGTTGGAAAATTGATTGTAGGGTTGAAGATATTAAGCAATATACATTATTTACTCCATTGTTGATCTGTGTTTATACTTCCATAAGTTCATTCTAAGTTCTTATCTAAACATCGCCACACTTACCTTTGAGTTTTCTAATCTAATTTCATTGACGAGATTTCACCGTCAACAGTTTGGCGCCGTCTGTGGGAAGAACAAGCATCAAGCCAACGTTCTTCCATCACTTCCAACAAAGAAAAATGCTAAGGCGTTCAAAACGCCTACTACAGCTACAAGATGATGAGGTTCGCCAGGACGGAGTAGAGAGGAGGGCTTCCAAGAAAGACCCCCCACTGCCTAATCATGGAGGTAGGCCGGAGGATCCTCCTCCCCCGAGGGAGGAGAAGGAAGCATCGCCCTTGACTATCCAGCCCGACGGAGGTCATTCAGAGCCGCCAGTGCATCCACTTCACCGGTCCCCGGTGGCACCACGCTCAGGCCACCAAGACCAAGGACCATCGACGCACAGGCTGGACAAGGGTCCCATGGTGCACTCGATAAGTTCCAACCCAAGGAATCGTTTTTACAAGGATGAGATTCAAGAGTTACATAAAAAGACTCGAAGGCTAGAAAGCACGATAGAGAGCATCTAAGAGGTCTTAAATGACCTACTGCAAGGGAAGTCGAGCATACCCCTTCCTAAGCAAAAAGAGAAGGAGCATGAAAAAGGGAAAGCACTGCCCCCGTAGACGATGGGAGAACCCAACTTTGCACCAGTAAAACTCCCCAGACAAAGTACCATGAAGGGTCTAGACCAACAAAATGCCCCCAGGAGCAAAAGCGGAGGGAAGATGATGGTCGTAGGAATGAAGCGGAACTCACCTCAAAAGAAGTGCCCCCCGGGGTTCCCCTGAGGAACACCACCAAAGCAAGGGTTCAGACTGAGGAGCAGTGAGAATCCTCAAGCAAAAAGGGGAGGGGACTAGACACAAAAATGAGAGACCCTTGGGAAAAAATTACCACTGCACCTGGGGGGCACGAAGACAACGAAGAATTGGACCATGATTCGCCTTTCACAAGGGAGATCCAAGTTGAGCGAATGCCCACTGGCTTTAGAGAGCCTCGCATGACTCCGTACGAGGGTACTACAGACCCAAAATATCTCTTAAACTCCTTCAATAACTTGATGAGGTTAAGAGGGGTCAACAACAGGGAAAAGTACCATTTCTTTGTCGTTACGCTTAAAGGAGTGGCGTACAAGTGGTTCAGGAGGTTAAGTCCAGGAACAATCAAATCATGGCAGCAATTCTCTGATGAATTTCTTCAGCAACACCATGCAGCATGTGATTAGGTCATGCCAATTACCAGCCTCGCTAACATAAAACAAGGCGAGAATGAAAGTCTGAAGAACTATATCCATAGGTTCAATATGGAAGCAACGAAGGTGGGAAGTTTAACCAAAGCAGAGCTCAAGATGGCTATTACCGCCGGAGTACGACCAGGGAGCAGGTTATGGGGTACATACGTGTAGAAGAGGGCCATAAGAACTCGAATGTTGAAGAAAGCAAAACTTCCTCCAGTCTCCCTACTACCAATACGACTGAAGATTCCATATAGAAGAGGGCGTCGGGCTAGAGGGGTCGTGGACCAAGTTTGAGTTTGAACTAAGACCATCAAGCCATGAAAGTCTCGACCCGAGGGGAGATCGCCTTAGATATTGCAAAAAGGGTTTCAAAAGTAGACGCTTGCAGAAAGGGTCTCCAAAGTAGACGCTTGCAAAAAGGGTCTCAAAAGTAGACGCCTGCAAAAAGGGTCTCAAAAGTAGACGCTTGCAAAAAAGGTCTCAAAAGAAGACACCTGCAAAAAGGGTCTCCAAAGTAGACACTTGCAAAAAGGGTCTCAAAAGTAGACGCCTGCAAAAAGGGTCTCAAAGCAGACGCTTCCAAAAAGGGTCTCAGAGAAAACGCTTGCGAAAAGGGTCTCAAAGAAGACGGTTGCAAAAATAGTACTATGCCTAATGACGAGAAGGACGCTTCTCACAAGAAATAATAAGCGTGCGCAAAAATATATAAAAGGATAACTAGAACCCAAGGGGTCAATATATCCTTATAGATACAATCAAGGTGCACCAAAGAGAGACCTACCGAACCCCCTTTCGCGGGGTTCCAAAGGACCTCGAGCATGATAAATACCAAAAATTAAAAAAGAAAAAAGAGGGATAATAAAAAGGAAGAGAAGAGTCTACAAGAACGCCTAAAGACCTCCCTATAGACTGGGGGGCAAGTGTGGATGCCAAAAATCCACCAAATAAAAAATCTCTAGTCCCTGGTTGGAACATAGGGATAAAGGTCACTTATTCATGCTATTGGGCTCGAGCCTGTAGGCCTTGTTGAATACAGGAGATCGTCTCATGAGAAACAACACATTATGAGCCACAAGGTTTGGCCCTGCTAAGCTAAGGGGCCACAATGAATACTGCAAGAGGATAAATGCACAAGGCCCTCACATAGTGAGGTCCGACGTGCCCGCGCAAGGTTGACGTGCTCATGGGTCAAGATGCACTCACACTCATCCACGCTGCCAAAGACACCTAGGACATACACCTATCTGCATGCAAAGGGCACCAAGTACCCAGGCACCTTAGGAGACCCCCCCGTCTCGCGAGCCTATCACCCACACTTCACGAAGAGGCACTTGGGGTGCTACGGGTGTCTCGCGCCCATGACCCGCGAAGCCCACCTTGCACCTCGCGAGGAACGGTCTCGCATCCTGAGGCACGCCACGCGCCAAAGGTGTCGCACACCCATGCGTCTCGCACAAGAGGCGCGCCTCGCACCTGGCGTCTCGCCCCAAGCCTCGCACTATGAGGGCATGCGTCTCGCGCCCGACGTCTCACCCCCAAGCCTCGCAGAGCGAGGCCATGCGTCTCGCGAAGCTGTCACACGCACGTAAGGGCCCGCCCAGGTGCGTCTCACGTGGGCATTCCCGTGGCCTCGCCCAAGTGTGTCTCGCGTAGGCATCCCCATGGCCTTGCGCCTCACGCAGCCGTAGCCTCCGTCTCGCGGAGCCATCTCGTGCGCCTAAGGGCCTTGCCCAGGTCCACCTCACGTAGGTGTTCTGAGGGCCTCGCCTAGGTGCGCCTCATGTAGACATTCCCATGGCCTCACACAGCCGCAGCGTGGGTCTCGCGCCAAGAAGCCCTCGGCCATGTACCTAAAGCCTTACGACATGGGTCTCGCACTAAGCACCCCATGGCCTCCCATCAAGGGTCTCACGCATGAAGGATGCAAAGAAATGGTCTCGCAAGGTGAGATCCTAATCACATGCATAAGCGTCTTGCCACACCGCACACGCAGTAAGCCCCATTGAAGAGGCCTTACCTCCTTTCCTAAGAAAAGCGCCACCAATGGGGCACCACTCTCCCTGTGAGTCCCATGAGATGTGAAGTCAGAAAGGGCATCATAGCGATTCGACATGAAGTCAGGAGAGACACGGAGTGAGCCTACAGACCAAGAAGAGTCAGAGTACGGATACGATGTCCATGCTAGACAGGTAATGGCAGTACAAGAATGGTACATGGTCAGGACTCCCTCAGCACGCTTATGAGGTCCATACCAGACAAGTGATGGAGGCATAACAAGGAACCAAGACATGAACACTTTTGCAGACCTCTGACACGTACTAGAGCAGACCACCACTCTACCAACACCACTACCACCTGTGGTGTTAACTTTAGCAGTGTCCTCATGTACTAATTGGTCCCAGGGGACCACCATGTATAAGGGGGCCATTAGAGCCCAGCTATAAATATAGCTTGACCCCTCAGAATAAGGGGTTGGAAAATTGATTGTAGGATTGAAGCTATTAAGCAATATACATTATTTACTCCATTGTTGATTTGTGTTTATACTTCCATAAGTTCATTCTAAGTTCTTATCTAAACATCACCACACTTACCTTTGAGTTTTCCAATCTAATTTCATTGACGAGATTTCACCGTCAACAAATGTGAATATGTTTTGTCGTGTTTACTTGTGTGTTGTTTGTACTTCCTTACTGGGCTTTTAGCTCACCCCCTTACTTTTCTTTCTAGGTAGCAAATAGGTTTCTCTATGGCATGTGTGGTGATGTGGGGAGTTCTATTGTCATGGTGTGTATGGCATGGGGGAATCCTATGGACGAGAAAGGATCAGTTTTAAAAACCATTTTCTTTTAGTAACGTTATGTTTAATGGGACTTTTAAAATTTATCAGTTGGACTTGAACTTTTGGTTGTATTAGAACTTTGCATGAAAATTGATATTTTCTTTTTAAACTATTGGGCCCAACTTCCATGTTTTAGCAAGACCCCACTAAAATCTTTATAATAAGTGGCTTTTCTCCTATAAACCAATGAATATGTGAATGTTTTACAAAGCACTAGATTAGGGCGTTTTACAGTATACCTATGATATATGTACTTAGAGTTAGACACCTATTGCAGGGGGGGTGCATAGGATTCTTAGCTAGTGTGGTGGATACCATTCAGGTCGTGCCAGTGGGACCAGGAAAGACTAGATTGGTCTGTGAATTTCTGGATGTGTTTCCAGAGGAACTGCCATGGTTAACCCCACACAAGGAGATAGAGTTTGTGATCGAATTGGCACCAGGGACAGAGCCAGTGTTTAGAGCACCTTATAGGATGGCTCCAGCTTAGCTGAAGGAATTAAAGGTTCAACTACAAGATTTACTAGACTTGGGTTTTATCAGGGTTTGTTTCTCGCCATGGGGCACACCAGTTCTCTTCGTGAAGAAGAAAGATGGTTCTCAAAGGATGTGAAACGATTATAGAGAACTGAACAAGTTGACTATCAGGAACAGGTATCCTCTACTAAGGACTGATGATCTGTTTGATCAGTTACAGGGTAGGATGGTATTCTCCAAGATAGATCTTCGATCTGGTTATCACTAGCTAAGGATCAAGGAAGAGGATATACCGAAGATAGCTTTTTGCACTAGGTACGGGCAGTATGAGTTTTTGGTGATGTCATTTGGACTGACTAATGCCCCAACAACATTTATGGATCTGATTAACATGGTGTTCAAAGATTACCTAGATCAGTTTGTGATCATCTGTATCGACGATATACTGATATACTCCCAGTTAGAGACCGAACATGAGCAACACCTCAGATTGGTACTACATAGGTTGAGAGAACACTAGTTGTATGTGAAATTCAAGAAGCGCGAGTTATGGTTGCCACATGTGACTTTCTTAGGTCACATAATCAGTAAGGATGGAATTATGGTGGATCCAGCGAAGATTGAGGCGGTCAGAGATTTGCCAAGACTGAAGAACGCTTCAGAGATTTGAAGTTTGTTGGGATTGGCAGGTTATTATAGACGCTTTGTGGAGGGATTTTCCAAGATTGCGTCATCACTGACATAGTTGACATGCAAGAATCAAAGGTTCATATGGCCAAACAACTGTGAACACAGCTTCCAAAAACTGAAGAAGAGTTTGATCACCGCTTCGGTTTTTAGTCTTCCTACAGATCAGGACAATTTTTTTGTTTATTGTGATGCCTTGAAGAAAGGCCTAGGTTGTATCCTTATGAAGACAAGGAAGGTGATTGTCTATGCATCATGTTAGCTGAAGGAGTATGAACAGAGGTACCCCACACATGATTTAGAACTTGCAGCAGTAGTTTTTGCACTGAAGGTGTGGCGGCACTACTTATATGGTAAGAGCTATGAGATACACATAGATCAGAAGAGTTTGAAATACTTCTTCACCCAAAAGGATCTAAATATGAGACAGAGACGTCGGTTAAAGCTGGTAAAGGATAATGATTGCGAAATCCTTTATCATCCAGGAAAGGCCAACGTGGTAGCAGATGCCTTAAGCTGGAAGGGTTTGGGATAGTTGTATAGTGCTTGGAAGATGTCTAGGGAGTTGGCTGATGATATAACTAGAGCAGAAATTGAGTTAGTGGTGGGCTAGTTAGCCAACATCAGCTTGCAGTCTACTATTTTGGAGATGATTAAGGAGAAGCAGTTAGGTGACCCACAGTTGGGGAAGATTAGAGGGGACATCCTAGCTGGAGTAGCTAAGGATTATACAGTACCAAGCATGGGCTTATTGAGATACAAAGATTGGATCTGCGTTCCGATGGGCACTGGGATCAGACGGGAGATGCTAGATGAATCTCATACTACCCCTTATTCACTACATCCAGGCACCACGAAGATGTATTAGGATCTGAAAGTTTTATATTGATGGCTTGGGATGAAGAGGGACGTGACTGAGTACGTGGCAAGGTGCCTGACTTGTCAGTAGGTCATGGCAGAGCATCAAAGACCAAAAAGGCTGTTGCAGCCTCTAGATATCCCAGAGTGGAAGTGGGAGGACATCACGATGGATTTCGTGGTAGGATTTCCCAAAACAGTAGGCCAGCATGATTCAATGTGGGTCATTGAGGATCGGTATATGAAATCAGCTCATTTTCTACCAGAGAGGTCAATTGCACGGTTGACCAGTATGCAGAACTCTATGTGAGAGAGATAGTTCGACTTCATGGGAATATGATGTCTATCGTATCTGATAGGGACCCTATTTTTACTTCCAAGTTTTGGAGAAGTTTACAAAGGGCAATGGTTACACAGCTGAAGTTTAGTATAGCTTATCATCCTCACACCGATGGTTATTCTGAGAGGACTATCCAAATATTGGAGGACATGTTGTGAGGATGTGTATTGGACTTTGAGGGGTCCTAGAGTAAATATTTGCCACTGATAGAGTTTTCCTATAATAACAGCTACCAGCCGACTATTGGAGTGACACCTTATGAGATGTTGTATGGTAGGAAGTGCAGATCGCCTATTCACTGGGATGAGATGGGCGAGAGGAAATATTTGGGTCCTAAGGTAGTTCAGAGGACCACTGAGGCTATTGAAAATATTAGATTTTGGATGCTCATGTCTTAGAGTAGACAAAGATATATTCAGACCCAAAGCAGAGAAATGTGGAGTTCCAAGTGGGAGACTGTGTCTTCCTTAGGGTCTCACCACTGAGAAGGGTGAACAGATTTAGGAGAAGGGCAAGTGAGCCCAAGGTCAGGTGGCCTATAGGTTGGCCTTACTCCTTGCATTGTCTAGTGTGCACAACGTATTTCGTATTTCCATGCTGAGGAAGTATGTATCAGATGGGACTCATGTATTGAGTTAGGAGGATCTGGAACTGAAGGCAGATTTGTCCTATGAGGAGCAACCGATTCATATTTTAGATATGAATGACAAGGTCTTGAGGAACAACACTATACCTTTAGTTAAGGTAATATGGAGGAACAACAAGGTCGAGGAAGCAACCTGGGAACTGGAGTTAGATATGCAAAATTAGTATCCTGAGCTGTTCAGATAAAATTTCGAGGACAAAATCTCTCTAAGGGAGCAAGTTAGCGGAAAAGTCACAACGGGGCCCATTACCCGACTCGGGGAAAGTCAAGGGGTATTTTGGGTAACTAGTACGTTATCAGGTAGGAAAAGATATTTGGGGATATACTTGGAGTCAATGACAAAAGGAGGGGATATCGGGGACTTTGACCATTTTTCCCTCGGGGACGTTTTTGGTACCACGAGCCAAGTAAGCCTTAAGGAAAGAAAAAGCACTCTCTCTTGCCTCTCCACTAATCGACTCTCTCTCTCTCAACTTTGTAAGGGGATTTCTTGAGAACTAGGGAGAATTGTTGGCTGAAAACATGGAAATTGAAGGCCTGAACTTGGGGGATTGGATTTGTTACAGCTAGGGGAAATTAACTTCTAGAGGTAAACTTTAGACCTTGTTTTCCATTGAAATTATGTATTAGTTTGGTTGTTCTTGAGGTGTTCTTGAGCTTTGTACCTCAAGTGTTGAATTGTGAGTTTTGATGGGTTTTTAATCAAGTTTAAGTTGGGTTTTGATGTTGGTAATGTGTTGAATCTGTTTTGGGGATTGAATTATAGTTCTAGGAATTATTTGGGAAGATTTTAGTAGGTTTTGGCGGGAGAAAATCGGAGGAATTCTTGGTTCGTAGGGTCAGGTCGTGACCCTATTGTTGGGGCGCCACGACCCAAGAGAACCCATGGCCAGGTGGGGGGCTTCTGTTTTGGAAGTGTGCCACGATCCTCTAGGGTAGGTCGCGGCCCATTTCATGGTTCCAGACAGGAGGGGCCTCTGACGAGGAAGGCACGCCACAACCCTTAGGGGCAAGTCACGGCCCGCCTAGACTACTTTGGCCACCTTAGGTCTTGAGTAATGGGAACAAAAACCTAAGGGCTCAAGATCGATTCTACTACCCATTAGTGGAATTAGACGTACCGAAGGCTAAGACTCTGTCCGGAAGCCTTTATTTGCTCTTTATTGACGGGATCCAATATTATGGTTGTGACTAGGTTATCACTAGGGGCTTGGAACCGAAATCGTGCTTGAGGGTCGTTCTTATTATTACGCTATAATTGAACTTGAGGTAAGAAAACTGCACCCAATACATGATATATATGATTAGAGCTTGGCCCGATTGCTGATTATAACTATGATTAAGGCTCGGGCCTCTGAGAATGAACGTGATTGAGTTATGTCTGTGCTTGTTGATTAAACATACTTTAATTATTTTTTTCTGACTAAGTGTATATGATTGTTCACATGGTTTGCGTTGCTAGGGCTCGACCCCGTTAAGGAACATGGTTATTACTAAGTTTGCATTTAATTGATGGTATTATATGATTAATATGTATGCATATTTGTATTGTCTGAAGTATGCTTAACTGTATCTGTATATGTATCTGAATACCTGGCTCAGGGCTTAACTTATTAGTCAAGGGCAGCAATAGCGCGCTGCGTGCTGGTCAAAAGGCTTAGGCCCAATAAGGAACGTTCTATTACATTGGCTAACCCTATGGTTGTTGAAAATTAAAGCGCCAGGTACGCTGGACTAGCTCTATGGCTAGTTACTCAGAGCTAAGGACAAAGGCCCCAGGTGACTATAAGGTCACATAGCTAGGGCCTGGGATTGACTCTATGGTCAACTATTTAGGGCAACGAGCCCCAGTATGATCCAATGATCATTTATTTTTAATTGTATGCATGCATGGGTAGGGTATTACTGATGGGCATGTTAGATATGTATTTAGAACCTATATTTACTGTTCATGCACATGTTTATGTTTTCTTGCTGAGCCTTGGCACACGGGTGCTATGTGGTGCAGGTAAGGGGAAAGGAATGCTTGACAAGGCATGAGTTGGAGAGCTTCAGTGGCAGCGTGTACATATGTGGCTGCTCGTCCACCACGGCCGTGGGTATCTTAGAGGAACTAGGGTTGTATCCCTTATTTTTCCGCTTAGGTTGGTCAGTTGTAACTTTTGATGTATATACACCCTTTTAAATATTTGTTTGTAATATTTTTGGATCCCAAGTATGTATTAAAATCTTTAATGAAAAGTCAATGGTTCCTCTGACCGAAATTTTTAACCCTCACCCTTGACGTTAACCTTAGTTACACGTTTATAACCAAATGACTTGATTAGCTAGTCTGACACTATTTAAAGTACACAGTGTAACGATCATTGATTAGGAGGGTGTTACAATATGTAAATTAAGAACGAGGATAATTAACCTCATATTATGCCCTAAGGAAGTTGTCTCTATCTAAAAGGTCTCAGTACAAGGGGATTGGAATACCCCCAGTGTATATAACAGAAATAAAAACAACCATAAAACATAGAAGAGCCTCTCATCCCCGAGCTCCGGCAGCATGCCCCTGAAATGAAACCTTTTCATCTTCGCTTGCACCTCCAGCCTTGGAGACCGTCTCGACGGGCTTCTTTGCCAACCAATCTTGGAACTTGTCGAGGTAACACCCCCAAAGCTCAGCATCAAGAAATAAGATGTCTGAATCCTGGTTGAAAACCCAAACCTAGTTGAACATCTCTTCCATGGAGCTCTCCAGATTAGTCCCGTGTCCTTCACCTTTAGGTCAAGCTCCTTGGTCTGAGTAGCGTCCTCATTGACCTTGGACTGGAACCTTTCAATCGGGTCTCATCCTCAGTGGCTTTCAACTTGAGCAGCACGACCTCCTTTTGAAGCCGATCGCGACTTTGGATCAACTCTAGAGCCTCCGCCTAACTATTCTCTTGTTATTATTCGAGGTCTCCAAGGATGTTTTGACCTCCTCTAGCTCCCCCAGTTTTGAATGGACCCGAGCGATAGCTCGAATCTGGGCAAGGCAAAGCAGGACTGCGACAAAATAAGCAAATAGTTTGCAAAACAAAGAAGTTAAGTAAGGAAGAGTATGGAAAAAACTTACGGTTAGAGACATCCCCAACGCGGAGTCAAGAACACTCATTTAGGGCTCCCCTCGATTTTCTCCAGCTCCCTCAAGATGACCTGGTTTACATGGGCATTCAGATGGCTCGTGATCTCATGGAATGAACCCCGTAGGGGCTGTGGATGCTTCCCCACCTCGATGTGGGGAGCTGGAATTGTGACGGCTGAGATTGCGATCTGGGCGACTTGGGGGATGTTTGAAGGATCACGACAAGCTAGGGAAGGAGCCTCATTGGTTGTAACTGTGGAGGACCAGAATTGCAACTGGGTGGAGGAAGTTCCCTTAGCCTTGGCTGGAGATCTAGTTGAAACCTTGTCTTTGGGAGGAGCTTTCTTTAAAACTCTCTGCCTCTTGATGATAGGACCGCGGCTGAAGACGTCCTGGAGGTTCATGTATTCCTCTAGAAGAACGAACACAATAGTCAGATAAAAAAACTAACTCTGAAAATCATGAAGTAAAAAGTAAGAATCCTACCCTCTGGAGTAGAGGATGAAACTACTATGATCAGCTTCAGATTATGAATTGGGCTGGCAGCAACTTCTAACTTTGATATGGCTGGGGTGGGGGAGACTCTAATATAATAATTTCGCGGGGTTCACTAGGATTAAGTTCTTCGTCCAAGCTAGGATTATACTCATCCTGCCTAATGCTGGGGTAAGGATTTGGCCTTCTAAGGTACACCCAGGTTGGATGTTAGTACCATACTATACCTAAAATGAAAGGTGTTGTCTACTACTAGGGTATATTTGGGGTAGGCTAAGTCGTGGCGAACAACCAGGTGGTCAATGCACTACTGTAATATTACATCCAAATTTGGATCTTCACGATGTCTACTCACGAATTACCTTGGATTGAATCGGTTTAATAGAAAACTGGTAGCATCTCAATTTTTTTCATTATCCTTATTACCTTGGCTGAAGGTGCCAGCTGCTGCACCCAATTCGACACGAATTTGGTTATTTTCTTGTCTGCCTTTGGCAATATTACTCCCGCGCACCAACGACGGGACCTCCTCCTCTTCCTCAATGACCAGAAGAGGCCTTTTAAGAGGAACTCGGGGCTTGATGGCCAAAGATTGACCTTCCTTGATCATCTTGCAAGCCACCATGGTGGCATCATTCACCATTTCCCGGAACTCTTTCTCCTCGACAAGGGCATTGGCCAGAGAAGCGTATTAACCCAAAAGGATCTGAGATGCCTTCAACCTCTTGAAAATAGTTGTATGATATAGTAACTCGATCATAATAAGTAAAACTTAGTAACAAAAAAAGGGATTCAAATAAGGATTTAAAGCTAAAATACTTATGATAGGGTGGCTTGGAATGTCGATGATGCTGGTAGATTTTGGGAACTGGGTGAGGTAGTAAAAACTATCACCTTCAGTTTTAGTGTCTAGATTAGCCTTCAGACAGAAAAAATATAAAATATCCTTTGGAGTGGAGATATCCCAATTGCTGTTGAGGAACAAATACTTCAGCCTCGCGAAGAGGCGATAGGAATTTGGCGAGAGCTGGAATGGGGTGAGCGTCACGTAGTTCAAAAAATTTGTGAAGTATGAATCCAATGGGGGGAAGGCATTTGACTTCAGGTGCTCATCACTCCAAGCTCCGAAGTCATCCTCCAACGGGGTGCAGCTTCGCTTGCCCTCCATCGCAAGTCGGGCTTAGAATTTGGATTCTATCTCGATTCCACGACTCCTCATTATTCTGTCCACCTTGGACTAAGAAACTATTCGAGACACGATCCTCTTGGCCTCGAAGAAATTATTAGGTCTCACCTCGACCTCCTTCTCCACCACTGGACCAAAGTGGGGAATAGGAGTCTCGGTGGCCTATTTATCTTTATTCTGGGAATAGGAGCTTGCGACGGTCTTTTTCTTGTGGCTGGCCATGACAAGTGCTTTTAGTTCACCTAGTTACAAAAAAACTCATTAGAGGCGACCTAGGGATGTAAGCTAGTTTTAAGAACGTCTGAAATGGTGACCTAAGATTCGAAGACTTAATTGATCGATCTAGACTTTATATGGGCTGAATGTGTACTTTAAATCCTAATATGTGTGCCCACACATGTCCCTAAGTCATGCACCCTAATCTTGGGAAGGTATTGGAACCTCGAGCTTCGTGTGTTAGACTAGTGTTTTTGATGAGTGGTTTAATGCAATACTGGGTGAGTACTGTGTCTCTTAAGCAACCTGGACTTGAGCCTAAAATCCTTCACTTTCCAGGCTAAAAACTCAAACATTCAACCTCTAAACTCAGGAAAATCACCTATTTTTATACATTTGATGTAACTATTTCTAATCCGATTCGTTTTGGCCTAATAAAACCCAAGCAAAACCTATACAGTACCAAAATAACACAAAAACATTGGAATATTTCATAAACTTCTCAAAAAATGAGTAAAAAGAAATTTAAACTAGAGTAAAGGTGTACTTATAGATTGGTTCTTGATCGAGATTGTAAAAGGACGAAGAACAGCAAATATTCCAGAAAATCTGGGAGGTAATTGTTGAGCGAATTTCTGAGAGGAAAGAAAGTTCAAGGGATCTGAGAATTTTCAGAGAGAAAGAAGAAAAGGAAATTCAAATACAAAGGTGGTGAAGGTGTAATGCCCCGACTAATTCTAGACCTCAGACAATTAAAAACTACTAAACATAACTACTAATTTGAATACATATATAAGAAATAACATAACTTTATTTAAAACCCAAAATATTGTGCCAAAATACAAAGCAAAGTATGAGGTATGGGTACCCATTGTTTAAAACATAAAAACATAACTTTAAACTTAATCAATTATTTAAAATACTAAATGCAGAAAATATATAAACATAAATTAAAAGACTTAAATACAACGTCATCCTCGATCTTCTAGCAGTCCATTAAACCTTAACACACATGCCAACCTACCACGAATCCTTCCCACCTTCCATGCTCATTTTCCTGCACCATCTAAAAAGAAATGAATGAGCCTAATGCCCAACAAGGAAAATCTACTAACAACATTTATGTCATAAACCATAAAACATAAGACTATATCATAAAACATATACTATAAAATATATGACTACAAAAATGTATATCATATAGGACTACAATATTAATGGCCATTAACTCATTAACGTGGTATGTGATAAAACCATCTATGTCCTCAGTCTACTAATCGAGGTAGGTTAGATCACAAATATAGTATATGATAACCCATCTAGGTCTTCTGCCTACTAATCGAGGTAGGGTAAATCATAACTCTAAACCATGAAAATGATAAAAATTCTTGGGGCTTGCTATCTAAGCAAGTCATATGCCTAAGCGACTACAACATATATTCTTGGGGCTTGCTATCTAAGAAAGTCATATGCCCAAGGACTACAACATATATCATATCACATATCATATCATAACATAAAACATATCATAACATAAACATATAAACACATATAATATAACCTATTTTCCTTACCAAAAACTGGGATATGGAGACAAGAACGGGATTTGGAATACTCCTAAAATCAATAGTAAACCATGAGTTTCTAAAGGAAAAGGAGATGAAAAAGAGAACTAAACCGTCAAAGTATAAACTTATCGAAAATCTTAAGTTTCAAAGAACTTAAACACCTAACCAAGAATCATAACAAAGAGTTAGGATCTGAATGAAAACAAAAGAAAACTGAAGAACTATGAAGAACTGAACTTAAGGATAAGAATACCTTGAATGAACTTATAGCTTCGATCTACACCTCGATACCAAAATAACAGTCCAACTACTTCCCAAGCATTTAGAAAAGCTTATATTGGAAAAGCTTTTATCCCAAAACCCAAGTGTTTCTCTCTATAGTAAACATAGCAGCTTGGAGGCTCTGAACAATGCTTGAATGATGAATGAAATGGTTGAGTACTCGGTCCTATTTATAGAGTTCAAGGAGTGAAACTAGCCCCTCTTAAAATGAATAAGTAAATGAATATAAAATGAAAAAGATTTGAATTTTTGTTCAACAGATGCCCAGAACTCAGTCAAAATCGTTCAAGAGCAAGTCTAAGTGGTTAAGGCTGTTTTTAAATTTAATTCCTCAAGTTTTCAAAAAATGGCTCTAGGAGCCGATATATCCCCTACCCTAGGCGATATATTGCCTGGACGTATGCCCCAAGCTTTCGAAAATTCATTTGTGCGAAGTCGACGTGTTTTCTGTATCCTCCGTAAGCGATATATCGGCCTCTATAGTTGTGATATATCGACATACGTTGATATATCAAACACATATTTGCACTTTTTCAGCATATTTTGAATTGATTAGACAGCCTTGACTGAGTAAAAATTTGATCCTAATTGCTGCTACAAGGTTCTAGAGCTTCTAGATCTTTCTTTTAATTAAACTATTTATCAAAAATACGTAATTCCTTAATAAACATGCTTCTGACAAGTCTCACACTCTTATTAATTCTATCTAAACATTAGGTTATAATAAACAATATTTCTAGGACTAGAAATATTAATCAAACCTTATGTTATAATTAATATTTCTAAACTATAGGTTAAACTTATAAAATCCATAACTGTTGCTATGAGTTTCCAACTAAGTCCCAGCTTGAACCAAAATCCATGGAAACTAACATAATACAAGCTACTACTACTACTATCTAGCTAAGTAAAATTCCGAGATGCTACAATTCTTCCCTACTTAAAATAATTTTGTCCCCGAAATTTACTTACCAAAAAATTCCGGATACCCAGCTAAGATGTCTTCCTCCAACTCCCACATTGCCTCCCATTCTGAACTATTAGTCCATAGGACTTTGACTATCGGAACACTCTTAGGCCGTAATTCCTTCATCCCTCTATCTAGGATGTTGACCAGCCGCTCCTCGTAACTCAAGTCTTTCTGGAGTGCTATCGTATCGTACTTGAGGACGTTAGATGGGTATGACACATATCTACGCAACATCGAGATGTGAAACATATTGTGGATATCTACTAGAGCTGGCAGTAGGGCTAATCTATATGCAACTATTCCCACCTTGTCCAATATCTCAAAAAGGCCTATAAACCAGGGACTAAATTTTCCTCTCTTCCTAAACCGCTTCACATCTTTCATAGGAGATATCTTTAAGAAGACTTGATCTCAGTATTTGAATTCCACATCTCATCGCTTGGCATCCGCATAACTTTTCCGCTGGCTTTGAGCAGCGAGCATACGCTTTCTAATCAGCACCACTGCGTCTTGAGCTTCTCTAACAGCTTTGGGTCCAAGAAGTTGTCTTTCTCCTACCTTGTCCCAATGTAACGGCGATCGGCACTTCCTTCCATAAAGTAACTCATAAGGTGCCATACCAATCGTTGCCTGGTAGCTACTGTATTAGGAGAACTATATTAGTGGAAAATACTTACTCCGCAATCCTCTGAAGTCAAGTACACAAGCGCACAACATATCTTCTAAAATCTGTATGGTATGCCCGGACTGACAGTCGGTTTGAGGATGAAATGTCGTACTTGGTAGCCGTAGCTTGTTGCAAGCCTCCCCAAAATCTCGATGTAAACACCGATCCTCTATCGGATACTATGGTCTTAGGGATTCCATGCAGTCGTACTATTTCTTGAACATAGATGTCTGCGTACTGGTCTGCTGTATATGTAGTCTTGACAGGCAGAAAATGGCTGACTTGGTTAGTCTATCTACTACTACCCAAGCCGAGTCGTGCTGCTTATTTGTTCATAGTAATCCTGTCACGAAGTCCATGGTTATGTCTTCCCACTTCCATTTCGGAATACTAAGCGGTTGCAGTAAGCCTGAAAATCACTGATGTTCCGCTTTCACTTGTTGGCATACTAAGCATTTGGACACATATTCCGCTATGTCATTCTTCATTCCCGACCACAAATATAATGCCTTAAGGTCATGAGTCATCTTAGTCAACCCTGGGTGAACTGAGTATCGGGTATTGTGTGCCTCTTCTAAAATCTTCATCTTAATTCCATTCGGCATGCATACTCGACCTCTATACCTCAAGAACCCCTGTCCTGATATAGAGAAATCTATGGCCTTTCCTTCTTTGATTGCAGCCATATGTGTTACTAACATGTCATCATGCCCTTGCTCGATCCATATATCTTCTAATAGATTTGACTGGATGGACAAGTTAGCCAGTTGACCAATGACTACTTCTATTCCGACATTGATCAGCTCTTGCTGAAGCGACTTTTCTATTTCGTATAACACTGCTAGATTTTCGTAAATCTTCCTACTTAACGCATCAACAACTATGTTTTCTTTTCCTGGGTGGTATAGGATTCTGCAGTCATAATCCTTTACTAGTTCTAACCACCTGCACTGCCTCATGTTGAGCTCCTTTTGTGTGAAGAAATAATTTAAGCTCTTGTGGTCCATATAAATCTCACACCGTTCTCCATATAGATAGTGGCACAAGATTTTCAATGCGAAGACCACCGCTGCCAACTCCATATCATGAGTTGGATAGTGTTGCTCGTATTCCTTCAGATGCCTTGAGGCGTAGGCAATCACTTTGTCATTTTACATCAGCAGGCAACCCAAACCTTGCTTCGACGCATCACAATATATTAAAAACTTGTCATTGGGTGTCTGTACACAAAGTACTGGTGCTGAGCATAACTTATCCTTGAGCAACTGGAAACGCTCTTCACATCTATCCGTCCACTTGAACTTTTGTTGTTTCTGGGCCAGGTTGGTAAGCAGACTGGCTATCTTAGAAAAGCCTTCTACAAACTTCCAATAATAGCCTACTAGCCCAAGAAAACTTCTAACTTCTGACGTATTGTTAGGTCTTGTCCAATCCTTCATATCTTCTTCCTTAGCTGGGTCTATAGCAAATCCATCTTTGGATACTGTATGGCCGAGGAATGCTACTTGTGATAGCCAAAATTCACACTTCCTTAACTTGGCATAAAGTTGATGCTCCTTCCATCACAGCATGGTCATTCTTAAATGTTCCTCCTGCCCGAATTCGTCCTTAGAGTACACCAAAATATCGTCAATGAACACTACGATGAATTTGTCCAAGTAATTCTTGAAGACCCGATTCATTAAATCCATAAATGCGGTTGGAGCGCTGGCAAGACCAAAAGACAGAACTAGAAACTCATAATGTCCATATTATGTTCTAAAAGTTGTCTTTGGAATATCTTCTTCTTTTACCTTGAGATGGTGATACCCGAACCGTAGATCGATCTTAGGAAACACGGTCACTCCTCGGAGTTGATCAAACAAGTTGTCGATCTGGGGTAGCAGGTACTTATTCTTAATTGTCACCTTATTCAGCTCGCAGTAATCTATGCACATCCGCATGCTTCCATCCTTCTTCTTCTTCACAAATAGAACCGGTGCTCCCCATGGAGAATGGCTTGGTCTAATGAAACCCAAGTCTAAGTGTTCTTGTAGCTGCATCTTCAACTCCTTGAGTTTGGTAGGTGCCATCCGATATGGTGCCTTTGAGATAGGTTCAGTTCCCGGTACTAGTTCGATTGTGAAGTCAATTTCCCAAGTAGGTGATAACCCTGGTAAGTCGTTAGGAAATATCTCTGGAAATTCCTTTATAATGCGGACGTCTCCAACCTTTAGTGGTGTTTCCTTTGCCACATCCGTGACACTTGCTAAGAATGTGTGACACCCTTTCTCTATCATCCTTTGAGCTTGGAGAGATGAGATAAGTGGTGTTCATAGTCCTGAAACCGTTCCCATAAAACATAGTCTCTGACCATCAGGAGTTTCGAACATCACTTGCTTATGTCTACAGTCGATGGTTACGCCATGCCTTGCTAGCCTATCCATGCCCATTATCACGTCGAAGTCTTTGATTTTTAGCTCTATCAGGTCTTCTTCTAGTTCTATGTCCTCAATTTTGATCGATACACCTCGTACTATCCGTGATGATAGGACTACTTTGCCCAAAGGCAATTCTGTCACAAACCTAGTTCTAAATATTTCACAAGGTTTGTCTAATTTCTCTATCATTCCTAACGAGATATACGAGTGTGTTGCTCCCAAATCAAATAATATTGAACATATATTATTGAGGATAGGAATCTGACCTGTGACCACTTTGTTACTTGCTTTGGCTTCTCCCTGGGTCAAGGCAAAGACTCTGGCTAGAACCATCTTGTTGTCCTTTTTTTCTTCTTGCTTAAGCTGTGGACATTCCCTCTTCTGATGACCTTCCTGGTCACAATTGTAACATCCTTTGGTGTTTGCACGACACTCCCCAGGATGTTTCTTTTAGCATTAGGAGCACTGCGGGTATTCTACGTAACCCAACCTATTGTTTCCATTGCTAGCCCATGCTCTTTTGTCATTGCCGGCCTGCTTACTATCAGGATGCCTTCTCTTCTGCCCATTATTGTTGCTATGTTTATGGTTGTTGTTCTTATGGTTCCTACAATTGTGAGGGTGATTCTGCTGTTTAGGTTCAGACTTGTTGGCCTCTTCCTTACTAACATTTGCCTGAAACCTCTCTACCTCTATAGTCGTTTCTAGAGCATAGGCGTAAGAAGTGGTTCCAGGGTTTTCTATCTTGAATCCTAGCTTAATTTTGGGTCTGAGTCCCTTAATGAACTTGGTGACCCTCAAAATATCGGTTAGGACCAACTCTGGTGCAAACTTGGCTAATCGGTCGAATTGCCATGCATATTCTACTACCGTCAGATTTCCCTGCTTGAGACTAGAGAATTCTTCCACCCTTGTGGCGATGATTGTCGAGTTATAGTACTTCTTGTGAAAGAGCTCCACAAATCTAGTCCGTGTCGTGGTAGCGATGTCATGAGACTGTTGTACTAAATCCTACCAAATTGTAGCATCCTTCTTCAGGAGAGACAATATGCAAGATATGCGATCTGTGTTGCCGAGGTTCATGTGTGCAAGTATCGGCTCTACATTCCTGAGCCATTCTTTTGCCTCGAAGGGGTCGGTTGTCCCTTTAAAGTTTGGAACGTGTTCCATATGAAACCACTCATAGACTGGCTCTATGTACTGAGCTGGGTAAGGCACATAGTTTGCCATTGGCCATCCCCCATACGGACCTACTTGCTGGGGTGCCTGAACTGTTGGCTAAGGCTAGGGCTAAGTCTAAGGCTGTGGCTAAGTCTGTTGTCGTTGTTCTAAAGTTAACCATATTGAGGGAGGGTTGGGATCAGTAAAATCATTCCCACTACTATGGCCCCCTAAACTCTCAATACAGAACCCGGTCCATTGATTTGTATCCATCCTCACCGAACTCAGTCATTATTTATTGAATTTATTATGATTGTAAAAAAAATCAAACTCATACATGTCATTCAAAAATAACAATAATATTCATTTGGAAAAAGATTTTCACTAAGTGCAATCATAAGTGCAAAAACAAATAAATAAATAAACTTAACTTAAAATAACTAGGGTAAATCTAAAAATCAGGATCTTCTATGTCTGACCCTTCATCTAGCATATCATCATCTATTTTCATAATCATCATTATCTTGAGCCTCAAAATTACCTCGGGGAAGATTCATGAAGATGCTATACTTTTGTTCATTAGTGAATTGAAATTCCAACTTAGAGGTGAACCTAAGTATGAGAAAATAATATCTCATGGCTATTGGTAAATCATCATCATCTTCTATAGTCTCCCATATTTCTTCTAATGTTGAAATTACAGAAGGAAAATCTTTAAAAATCTTAATTACTAGAAGGGAAATTTGCGGCATAAATACCCATTTTGTTCATTTTGTTGCTAATAAGTACCCAATTTTTAAAAATTGCAGCATAAATACCCATTTTGTTCATTTTGTTGCTAATAAGTACCCAATTTTTAAAAATTGCTGCATTAATACTCAAAATTCCACTTTTTAGACTCTGCCGTTGATACCCACTTAACAGAGTTACTATTAAGGACACGTGTACTGTCCTGATAATTCTTCTTTTTTTTCACCTAATTAATTAAGAAAATACATAAAACTAATTAAAATAAAAATTAGTACTCTAAAGTCTTACAGACAGATGACATCTGATAGTAAGTACTCTAAAGTTTCCTCTTGGACTTTTTATCGGGCTAAAAATAAAGCTAGACACATTATTGATGATACTTATTGTATTTTCTTAATTAATTAGGTGAAAAAAAAGAAGAATTATCAGGACAGTACATGTGTCCTTAATAGTAACTCTGTTAAGTGGGTACCAACGGCAGAGTCTAAAAAGTGGAATTTTGAGTATTAATGCAGCAATTTTTAAAAATTGGGTACTTATTAGCAACAAAATGAACAAAATGGGTATTTATGCCGCAATTTTTAAAAATTGGGTACTTATTAGCAACAAAATGAACAAAATGGGTATTTATGCCGCAAATTTCCCTTACTAGAGCATATTGTTCCGTAGCTCTCATCATAATTTGCTTAGTAGTCTGAAGGTGAACTATCTCCTTGTGGAATAAGATCAATCTTTGAGTGATTCTTTCTAGCGCCCTTATTGAATTCATTGGCTCTCTAATCCTTTTCAATGCCTTAATGGCTCAGATATCCTGATAGGTCAAGGCTCCATCCATTTTTAACTAAAAACATAATGACTAAAACGTTACCTAATAACATAAACATAATAACCATAACATAAACACTTACATTGGCGATTAGATGTGGAGCTTGTGCGTGTGTAGCAAGGAGAACTTCATGCATATGAAATATTTTCTCTGCTACCAACTGTAATGCCTCGACTAATTATAGACCTTG
This sequence comes from Humulus lupulus, assembly GCF_963169125.1. Classification (NCBI taxonomy): domain Eukaryota; kingdom Viridiplantae; phylum Streptophyta; class Magnoliopsida; order Rosales; family Cannabaceae; genus Humulus; species Humulus lupulus. Next base: position 39,833,230 of record NC_084797.1, on the reverse strand, counting down.
GACCATTAAAAACTACTAATTTGAATACATATATAAGAAATAACATAACTTTATTTAAAACCCAAAATATTGTGCTAAAATACAAAGAAAGGTATGTGGGATGGGTACCCATTGTTTAAAACATAAAAACATAACTTTAAACTTAATCAATTATTTAAAATACTAAATGCGGAAAATACATAAAACATAAATTAAAATACTTAAAGACAACGTCATCCTCGATCTTCTAGCAGTCTATTCAACATCAACACACATGCCAAGCTACCACGAATCATTCCCGCCTTCCATGCTCATTTTCCTGCACCATCTAAAAAGAAAGGAATGAGCCTAATGCCCAGCAAGAAAAATCTACTAACAACATATATGTCACAAACCATAAAACATAAGACTATACTATAAAACATATGACTATAAAATACGTATATCATATAGGATTACAATATTAATGGCCATTAACTCATTAACGCGGTATGTGATAAAACCATCTAGGTCCTCAGTCTACAAATCGAGGTAGGTTAGATCACAACTATAGTATATGATAACCCATCTAGGTCCTCTGTCTACTAATTGAGGTAGGGTAAATCATAACTCTAAACCATGAAAATGATAAAAATTCTTGGGGCTTGCTATCTTAGAAAGTCATATGCCCAAGGACTACAACGTATATCATATCACATATCATATCATAACATAAAACATATCATAACATAAACATATAAACACATATAATCTAACCTATTTTCTTACCAAAAACCGGGATATGGAGACAAGAATGGGATTTGAAATACTCCTAAAATCAACAGTAAACCACGAGTTTCTAAAGGAAAAGGAGATGAAAAAGAGAACTAAACCATCAAAGTAGAAACTTACCAAGAACCTTAAGTTTCAAAAACTTAAACACCTAACCAAGAATCATAACAAAGAGTTAGGATCTGAATGAAAACAAAAGAAAACTAAAGAACTATGAAGAACTGAACTTAAGGATAAGAGTACCTTGAATGAACTTATGACTTTGATCTGCATCTCGATACTGAAATAACACTCCAACTACTTCCCAAGTGTTTAGAAAAGCTTAGATTGGAAAAGCTTTTATCCCAAAACCCAAGTGTTTCTCTCTATAGTAAACATAGCAGCTTGGAGGCTCTGAACAATGCTTGAATGATGAATGAAATGGTTGAGTACTCGGTCCTATTTATAGAGTTCAAGGAGTGAAACTAGCCCCTCTTAAAATGAATAAGTAAATGAATATAAAATGAAAAAGATTTGAATTTTTGTTCAACAGATGCCCAGAACTCAGTCAAAATCGTTCAAGAGCAAGTCTAAGTGGTTAAGGCTGTTTTTAAATTTAATTCCTCAAGTTTTCAAAAAATGGCTCTAGGAGCCGATATATCCCCTACCCTAGGCGATATATTGCCTGGACGTATGCCCCAAGCTTTCGAAAATTCATTTGTGCGAAGTCGACGTGTTTTCTGTATCCTCCGTAAGCGATATATCGGCCTCTATAGTTGTGATATATCGACATACGTTGATATATCAAACACATATTTGCACTTTTTCAGCATATTTTGAATTGATTAGACAGCCTTGACTGAGTAAAAATTTGATCCTAATTGCTGCTACAAGGTTCTAGAGCTTCTAGATCTTTCTTTTAATTAAACTATTTATCAAAAATACGTAATTCCTTAATAAACATGCTTCTGACAAGTCTCACACTCTTATTAATTCTATCTAAACATTAGGTTATAATAAACAATATTTCTAGGACTAGAAATATTAATCAAACCTTATGTTATAATTAATATTTCTAAACTATAGGTTAAACTTATAAAATCCATAACTGTTGCTATGAGTTTCCAACTAAGTCCCAGCTTGAACCAAAATCCATGGAAACTAACATAATACAAGCTACTACTACTACTATCTAGCTAAGTAAAATTCCGAGATGCTACAATTCTTCCCTACTTAAAATAATTTTGTCCCCGAAATTTACTTACCAAAAAATTCCGGATACCCAGCTAAGATGTCTTCCTCCAACAGTTATAAGATGTCTTCCGGAATAAGCAGGTTCGTCATAATCGACTTTAATGAAAATATCAAGAACAGTCTCGTTGTGCAGTAAGTACGACAACATCGAAATTGGTGAGCTTGGAAACTACGCGGTATGCCAAGCTCAAAGCTACAATGACAGTAGTTCAACCCTTGTATAAATTCCTTGATTCCTTTCATGCCATCAAATAAGGCGGTTCGAGCTCGGTCGTTGTGAGCTCGAAAAGGATGATCTGAACTATGTTACTTGTTAAAAGTCGAGGTGAACCGAGGTAGCGAGCTCGTGATGATTGATCGACCTCGAAGGCGTGTGAATTGAATGTTCAAGGTCGCGAGCTGAGTGTGAACATCTTTATTGTTATAAAATCCCTATGTTTAAGGGATTGGTTGTAATTTATTGTTAAATCCAAAATATCATGGGATTTATACACGTACGTAGTAACTATATGCATTTAATGGCATTTATTTAATCGATTTGTACAATGACTCCCTGAAATATGAGGGGAGATATTCGATAAATCACTCTATAAATAATGTGGAGCAATTCATTTGTAAACACAGAGAAATTTGTATTGTGAAGACTCTGTAAAATTGCTTCTAGAAAGCTTTGAGAGAATTCCATAAAGTGGATAACACTGACTCGTGGACTAGACAGATTTTAACTGATGAACCACGTAAAAATCGTGCCTACTATTGTTTGTTTCCTTTGGTATTTTGTTTAATTTCTCTACATTTCCAAGTTAACGAAAAACAGCGTCAACATAATATATTATTAGAATTTAAATTAAATATATTATATTTCCTATTTTATTTATTGTTTAAGATTAGATTTTATCATAGAAAACATATTTGGGCTTAATTGAAACGTTTATCAGATGTGTCTTCCTCACAACATTGGTTAACTATAGAGGATTTTGATGAAAATTTAATGAATCATGATAAGGAAGGGGTTCTTTAAGGAATGAACGAAAAATGGATGATTTTTAGAACTACTCTTGATATCTGTCAGTTACACAAATTAGCTTATAATGGGAATCAATTAACTGGAGTGATGCAAAACACTTAACAATTTCACATAATGGTATATGAAATTTGAATTTTTGTTGTATGCATTTAAAAATTGTATTTTTTGGGTCTAAAATGATATATTGATGTATCTAAGCATGCCTACAAAGTTTGAAAATATTTAAAGGAGTTTAATATCACTTTTGGACAAATTGGATAGGCCAATAGGCGACACGTCGCTCCCGAGGAGGTGGCGCGTTGCATTCACGAATAAGAAATGGTAGCCCACAACAGGAGATGTGTTGCCTATTGTAGGCCTAGCATGCAATGTGTTGCCACACAGTAGGTGATGTCACCTACTGCGTCCATACAGACTACAATTTTTGCCTCCAAAATGTATTTTAAAAAAGGTCTAATCCTATTTGTTAGACCTAATGTCAATGCCTTACCTATTTTAGGGGATTTTTTTGAAGAGTTTTTGGGATTCGATCACTCCTTTAAACTCTCTCTCTCTCTCTCTCTCTTTAGCTCTCCAAGACTCTCCATTTTCTCCAAAAATATTCATAAAAATTGCATGACATGAGAATTTCATAAGATTGTTGTATCCCACTCCTTATTCATTCATTGTAGAAACCTCAAGCAACTTTCTACTGGTTTGGAATAAAGATTTTGCACAAAGATCCTCATCTTGTGCAAGTCTTTGTGTTTTTTGTGTTATTGTCCTAAGTTGTTGTTGAACCCCATTATTGAGTTATATCACTACCCCAAACAATGAAAACCTTTATTTTACTACGCTTGTGATCTCTATCATCTTCAACAATGGAAGAAAGTTCTACATGTTGAGATTGGTTAAATATAATGGTTGAGTTGTCTTACAGAAAATGGTGTAAAATACATAACGGTTTCACTTAAGTTGAAGTGAAATTATAAGTATTTGTTCTAGGAATCTTTAATTGACATTTTTGGCTATAAAGTGATACAGTGAGATATCGAAGCATGCCCAAGAAGTTTGGGCATGTAACGCCCTACTAATCCAGGACCGTTACACCGTGTGTTAAAAATAGTGCTTAACTCGTTACGCGAGTCATTTGGACTCAAAAATGTAATTAAGGTTACACAATATTTTAGGTATTAAAAATTTTGGTCAATGAAGTTAATCTTTTCATTACAAAGGGTTTGAATATCTACAAGGGATCCCAAAGGTTTTAAATCAAAATACAAGTATAGAAAAATTACAGAACTAACCAACCTAAATGGCAAAAATCGACCTAATATTCCATGTTCCTCAAAAGTATATTGACCGTGGTGGCCAAGCAGGCAGAGTAAGTACACGCCACCCCTAAAGCTCTCCAACTCATGGCTGGTCTAGTTTTCCTATGCCCTTACCTGCACTACAAAACACTCGTGAGCCGAGACCCATTAAGAAAACTTAATCAAGTAAAAACAGATATTCAGATAAGCATTTGTATCAAACGCATGCTTTATAAACCATAACCAGATTCACATTGATTTTCCAACAAGTATAACAGCTCATGTCGAATAGATGCATATTGCACTCCTGTAATGGTCACGCTATACGACCTACATTACACATGTATATTACCGATAACAGCCCCCAACCGGTCAATTAGAAACAATAGCCAATCCATACAAATAATTATAACAACAGATGCTTATATAGAGCAAACATTTAACTTTAAACAGATTCAAGGCACGGTCATAACTGTGTTCGATAATCAGGGCCAATGCCCTTTACTCGGTGCATGTGCCAGTTTTCTTATCTCGAGTCATGTGCAAATGGTAGTACGAACCCTTTCCTAAGCCTTGTGAAAAACCCAGTCACAACATAAATGATAAGTTGATCAGGATTTAATTTCGATAATGGGCTTCAAGACTAAGCCCTAGCTCTCGGGACATCAGATTTGACTATAATGGATGGCGGAATCATTCCCTGAGCCTCCCAAGTTAACTCTCCAAAACCCTAAACAAATGCTCCCTAAAACTGCATTAGTACCGTGACACCACTCCATAGCCACGACTCCACAACAGATCGAGAAGCCCTTAAGACAAACTTGTGCATTTTGAGCTGCGACGCCTCAACTGTCAAAGAGAATTCCCTATAAAATTTTCCCAGTTAGAGCCGCGGCACCCCCTCTAAAGGGTCACTGCACCACAACGGTCCAAGGGCAAACCCACCCTCGAAGAAAACCATACTCGCCGCAGCGCTCATCCCAGGCATCGCGGCACCACTTGGACAACCCTGAAATATGTGTTTTCCTCTAAATTTCAAGCCAAATTCCAGACCCAAAAGTCTATTCCTAGCAGTTAAAACCTAGATTTTTTTACCAATATTAACCTCAAACAACCTAGACAACCCACAAACAACAAAAATATACCACAAAAACCCACTAAAACACATTCAACTAACAAATTCAACCTTGAAGTCTAAAACTCATGCTTTCTACCTCAAATTCTGAAAATCCTAACCAGAACCCACAAAACCAATAGCAATTGACTTTCTAAACAAGTTATAAATTATCATCAATCCTCAAAATGTCAAGTTAAACTTCCCATAATCACCCCAAACTCAAGATTCAAAACCAAAACCCCTAAAACTCAAGAACACCCAAAGAACTTGAAAACTTAAGAAAGAAGAAATTCACTTACTGAATTTCAAAATCCTATTGATTGTTTTGAAGTCTCCAACAACTTCTAAGCCTTCAAGAAATCTCCAATCTCCTCCAAATTCCTCAAAAATCAAAGCTTGATCTAGCTTGATGACTTGAACCCTTGATGAAAAAGAAGAGAAACAACTCAGAAGACTAGCTTAGAGAGAAAAACGTGAAAGAGAGGCTGCTCAAAGCACTTAGATGAAATTGCCTATCCTTTTGGTAAAATGACCATTTTACCCTCCCCTTTGAACTTTTTCCTTAAGGTCCCAAAGGACAAAATCGTCATTAACCTCTATTTCACACTAAATCTAAAATTATACTTATAATTTCCAATTAAATCCTCCAATCTTCCAAATACAAATATTTTCATATTCCAATAATTCTCAAAATACGCAAAGTTACCAAAATACCCCCTGGCTCACCCTAAGTTGGGTATGATTCCCCGTTGTGGCTTTTCTGCAAAATTTCTCAAAATGATCGACTCATGTCGAATAACAAAAATATAAATACATAATAATGCGGTCTCAAGCATAGCGTATAAAATTACAATTATACCCTCAACAGGTCAAAATTACGAAAATGCCAATTTTTAACAAAAATGGGTCTTTAAACATATTCAATACACATAAACACGATTAAACAGCCATATCATAATATAACTCATATGATTCACATAATCACATATATATTCAATTATTATCACATATTTTCAGCATAATCCCACTTATGCCCTCTTGACACACTAATCAACCTAATAACCCTTATTAGGAGTTTTGGGACCTTACAAGGAACATTTGGAGGTGTTTTAGGTCACTTTTGGAGAGGTTGACCAAGCCAGGAGGAGATGTTAGGTGAGTTTTAGGTTAGTTTTAGTGTGTTATTTTAGATTGTGTTTTACTAGTCTAGGGAAATTTTGTGTAGATTTATGCTTTTGTTGGTTTCAAGTTTGGAAGGCCTTGGTGGAGTTTGGAACGAAAATGAGATTGGAATGTTGAGAAAATGATGAAAAAGGTGAAGACTGGAATATTGAGAAGAGAGGTGCGACCACATTGCATGTTTGAGCGTAATCACGCTCACAGTTAGTACAGGCGAAATGAGTGGAGTAGTGGAACCGCATTAGGGCTTGGGCACGACCGTGGTGGAAGTCTAGAAAATCATGTCTAAAGGTAGCAAAGATTCTGGAAGAATTTCACCTATATGAACCTAGAGGTGTAGCCGCCTCTCAAATGAGTAAGAGTTTTCTCTCTCGATGGTTCATGAATGGATGAGCACAAGGCCATAATAGTCTTAAGTGCAGAAAGTGGGAAATATATGAGTAATCATGTAGAGGTGTGTGGGATACTACCGGTTTTAATACTAGGAATTCTGGATTCAATCTTTTAAGAATACTTAGCAGTTCGATAAAGCTTTTCATATTTTCACTAAAAGTTCAAATTAAAAGGCACTTTATTTTATGCACTAATATCGCTTGAGTTAGAGGTGGATAATGTATTTAACTAAGTGGAGGATTTTTAGGATTGGTTAAATACATAGAGGTGAAAAACAATAAACTATTTCACTAAAGTCAACATGAGCGAGTTGAATTTTATTGTAGACTTTTTAAAATTATCTTTTTTTTTTGTTCAAAGTGTTTATTTGGAGTACATAAGAGTACCCAAAATATTTGGTGGCATTTAAAGGTGTTTTGGACCAATGTACGAGATCAAAAGTCAGTGCAACATGTGTTGCATCGCCTATTGAGAGGCATTGCATTGCCTATTTTACAATAGCACAGATAGGCGATGCATCGCTTGCACGAGGGTGATGCATCATGTGGGTCGTTCGTACGGGCCTCGTACAGTTACGTGTTTTGGCTCCAAACTTTAGTTTAAAATCTCTAATCTAATTGGTTAACACTAATGACGGTTCCTACACTATTTAAGGGATTCATTTGAGATTTTGGTGAACAGGTCACTCTCCACTCTCTCTCTCTCCCTTTCTCTCTCTAACTCACAAAGATTACTAGTTTTCTCCAAGATCTTCATCAAGAATGCTTGACTTGATTGAAGACCAAGACTAGTTAATCCCAAGACTCATTCCACCATTGTAGTAGCTTCAAGCAATTTCTTATGAGAGGTTGGGAATAGAGTTTTTTAGACAACAATTATGTTGTGTCAAGCCCTCACGTTCATCTCCATTGATTTATAATATTAATTCATAACTTTATGATTTTATGTAGCTAGGGTTTCTCTCAAGGAAGGTTCCCTCTTTCTAGAGTGTAATTCCTTTGAATTATCATATTAACTTTGTGATAATAAGCTATACACACAACAACCTACACTATAAAGGGGTCTTTTAGAGTTGTAAGTCTTGATCACACTTTTGAACTCTCTTTCTAGATTTCTAAGAACATTTATTTTCTCCAAGAAACTCACCATAAATTGCTTGACTTGTGTGAGTTTCCAAGGCTTGTTAAATCTCACTTCTCATTCCATCTTGATGAAGCTTCAAGCAACTTTGGCAAGGTTTGGAATAGTGATTTTGGGCAATGATACTCCTTGTGTATAAGCCTTTTGATCTTCCCCCATGTTTGAAGAATCAATTATTCAACTCAAAGGTATTATCTATCTAAAACCCTAAATATATGAGATAGATTTTTTTTTTTTTTAGTTTTCCATTATAATTTGTGATTTTATCATTGATAGTTCTATTATATTTTATGTGAGGATTCCATTTATCTAGGTGGTGTAGTTTCACTCTCCATTTTATGTCATTTTTTAGATTTTACTTTAATCTTTGAATTTTCAAGATTTGCATTCATAATATGCATGTGATTCTTGATTAGTCTCTAAGGTTTGTATTACTAAGTTTATTCCTATTTTTCATTGTTGATTTAGAGTTTGCAAGCCATAAATTCCCATGTCTTTTGATCCTATCCCTTTCAGTATTAGAATTTACACAAGTGTTATTTGTTAATCAAGATTTTTTTATCCTTATCTTTTCTCTTTTCATTTTTTATTATTTCTTCATCTTTTCTTTATCTTTTACTTTCTTAATGGGTGGGAGTAGAAACAACTAAGTTGGAGAGGTTATTCAGTGCATCAATGGGTTAGTTGGAGCTTCAAGCAGTGTAGATATAGTTTTAGCTCGTGATAATGATGTGAAAATAAAGTTTCATGAGCTTTACAGGATTGCTACTCAAAGACCTTGCTTAGATCCATGTTGAAATTTTTTGCAAGAGCAATATAGTTAAATATAATCAACATTAATTTCATGAAGCATGAACATACACCAATAATAATAAGAAAACACACACATACATATTGATAAAAAAGATTATACAGAGGTCTCTTGATGGTAAATCGATTTATGCATTATGTAATGATTTTTTTAAATGTTGAGTTATATTTTGTGTTTTATTATCATATGTACAATATTCTCCACATTGAGACATTTGTTGATAAGCTCTTAGCAAACATCATGCATGGATTTGTGGGATGTTTTTTTAGTGATGTAGCTATGATATATAAGGCTAAATTTATGTTTGTATTAACTGTTTACTATAATATCGGTAACTGGTTACCCCTAAGATGCTAACAAGTTATCATGATGGTAGCCAATTACATATAATATAGGTAACCGGCTACCCCTAAGATTTTAACAAGTTATCTTGATGGTAACCGGTTCCTTATAATATATGTAACTGGTTACTCCTAAGATAGTAACAAGTTATCCTGATGGTAACCAATCACTTATAATACAACTAACTGGCTACCCCTAAGATGGTAACTTGTTACCCTCATGGGAATCTTCATATTTGAAAGAAAAAAAAGGATAAAATATGAACATGATTTAAAAAAAAAGGAAGCACTGTAAAAGCAAAATGTTGAAATATTTTTTTGAATTTTTTTACATATAGAAGAAAAATTGTAAGAAAATAATAATAATAATAATAAAAAAATAAAAAAATATGTAACATTAAAATATAAAATATATAATTGAAAATAAAATAAAAAATGAAAGAAAGAAAAAGAGAAAATAGAAGGATAATATAATTAGTGGAAAAAAATTAGAAAATTGTTGGCAAAAAAAAGAAGCAAAAAATGGAAAAAAAAAAAAAGAAAGAAACTATTCATCCTGATAGTAACAGATTACTTATATTATAGGTAACTGGTTACTCTTAAGATGGTAACAAATTATCTTGAGGGGGACATTTAGATTTGGAAAACATTAAGATATAAAATGTTCAAAGTAATCTATCAGGTAACTTGTTACTTATCCTAACATAAACAAAAACCACGATCTAGAAGGGAAAAAAAACGTAAAAAGAACATCTGAAAAAATTAATTAAAAATTTTCTTATATATAGTAAAAAAAATTATAGTGCAATAATAAAAATAAATAATAAAATAACCGGGCAAGACTTTAGTGCAGTCAAATTTTTGGCTGCACCGGTGTTGCCAAATCACTGCAGTCCAAATGGATTATTTTTGGATGCAAAGTAATGTTTTCGTAAGGGATGCACATTTTCCCCATGGAGACGGAGCCCCGTGGGGACCCGCCCCTAATGGGGTGGGGAATTCCCATCTAAATGGGAAACAGGGCATGGACAAAGATAATTTTTAATCTCCGAATGTTAAATGGAGCGGGAGTGGAGATGACACTCCCCGCCCCAATGTGACCCCGTTTAAATTATTATATATTTTTATAATATTTTATATATTTATTTATGTGTTATTGTAATATATTAGTAACTTTTTTAATATTTTAAAATTTATTTAGGATCATGTTTAGTATTTTAAATAATAAATATTGTAAAATCCTTTATAGGCTAACATTAATTTAGACAAAATATTTTAAAGTTATTAAGAAAAATCAGTAGCATATCCTTATTTGGTTTATGGTTTAAATATCAAATTGATTCATCTAATTTTCTAGTGTGAAAATATCTTTTAAAGTGTGAATATATTTTTTTACCTTATTTGTCACAAATAATCAATATTTGGTAAAAATATGTATTCCAATTATCTTGAGATTATTTTCAAGGATTATGTTTATTCTGGAATAAAGAAGGTGTCGAAAATGAACATGGTCAAAAGAAATGACCATGTTCGTTCTGCCAGATAAAACTGATTACTTTGTTGACTCATCAGTTTCCTTTTTTGTCGACACAGAATTCATCTGGCTGACTGATTTCCCAAATCAAAGGAATTTGCAAATTGTTTTCAAAGATATCAGAAAATGATAGCCTTGGACGATTTCCTTGCCTATAAATATCTTGCCAAGGCCTTTGGAATTTTCATCTCTTCCATTTTGAATATTTGTAAACATTGTGTTATTTTGAAGAGTGTTTTTATTTGTGGAGATTAAGTTTGTTTACCTTAATCATTGTGAGAGTGTTGAGTGTACTTGTGGATATCTATCTAGTCCATTGTAAATAGATAGTGTCTATTGTGAACGTGTTCATAAGGATCTTCAGGAGAGGATTCTATCTAAGTCTCACTACGGGAGGAAGTGTGCACCCGATATTCTTTGAAGGGAGTTCTAGAGAATCAACATTTCATCAAAACCAGATTCATAGAGAATAGTACAAGAAGATTGCGACAATAGTTTAAGAGGGAGTCTTACATTGTTTAAGTCAATGCTTTTCTACACATTGTTTCTTTACTAATTGGTTTATTCTTTGGGTGTGGCCCCATGGATGTAGGTTATCTAAAAAGATTTCTGAACCACGTAAAAATTCTCGTGTGTTCAATTTTGACATGTTTTTATGTTTCTGTTTAAATAGTTTCATAAGTAGTGTGAACAAAACTGAAATATGTCTAAACAACTTAATCATTATTCTGCATTTAATTAAGCTGTTTATTTTAAATCATTTGGTAATATTAAAATACGGAATTTCATTTGGTATCAGAGCAGGCCACTAAACTCTTAGTGAGATCTTGTATTTTTCCGTTTGTTTTGTGCCTTGTGAAATGTGTTTCTTTGCAGAAGATGGATCTATAGCTCGCCCTCCTTTACTGAATGATTCAACCTATCCTTATAGGAAGGTTAGGATGAGAGCCTTTATTAAATCTCAAGAAGAAAAGGCGTGGAGATCAATCTTAACCGGTTGGACACCTCCATCTGAATCAAATGATGTAACAAAGGTAAAATCTGAACTTAACTGGACCGATGCTGAAGATAAATTTTCTAGTTATAACAACAAATCCTTGAATGCTATCTTAAATGGAGTTGGTGAAGGATACATAAAATTAATATCATCGTGTGAATCTACCAAAGAAGCTTGGGAAATCCTTCAAACTCAATTTGAAGGCACTGTTGATGTAAAACGTTCTAGGCTTGTTATGCTAACTATAAAATTTGAAAATCTTAGAATGACAGAAATTGAGTCTCTCACAGATTTTTATGAAAGACTATCTTATATAGCTAATGAATATTTTTCTTTGGGAGAAAAATTGGAAAATAATGTGTTAGTTCGAAAAATTGTTAGAGTGCTTCCTGACAGGTTTCAAAAAAAGCTCATAGCAATTAAGGAGGCAAAAGATCTTGACATAATGAAAGTAGAGGAGTTGATGGGTTCATTGCGAATGTTTGAACTCAATCAGCAAATTCGTCAAAAGGAAAAACCAAGTGCTCCGAAAGAAAAATCAGTTGCTCTCAAATCATCAAAAATATAAGATTTAGATGAAAATGATGGTGAAGATGAAATGGCCTTGCTGACCAAAAAATCCACGTTCAAATCTTCCAAAGGTAATCAATTCTCTAAACCTTTTGACAATAGCAATAAAAGAGGCGTGCAATGCAGGTAATGTGAAGGATTTGGTCATATTCAATCTAAATGTGCCAATACACTGAAGAAAAATAAAAAGGTAATAGCAGCTACTTGGAGTGATCAGGACTCTGAAAGTAGCGATGAAGAAGATAACTCAAACCTTGCCTTCACCTATGTTGTTTCTGGATTAACTTTAAATTCACAAGTTAATAAAAAGGTTGTTTGTTTGAACAAAATAGTTCATGAAGAAAATTTTGAATGTGAATCCAATGAGTCTGATCTAGATTAGGACTCTGTAAAAGAATCATACAAAGATATGTATGATCAATGGTTAAATGTTTGTTATGATAATCGCTTAATGGCAAGCAATAACAAATCCTTACAGGAAAAGAATGATGAACTTGAAAATACTGTGAAGAATTTTGAGGATAAAGTTATTGCCAAAGATTGTGAAATTAAGAGATTATCAAATGAAATTAACCACATGGTAAAATGTGTTAAAATGCTTAATCCAAATTCTAGGATCTTGGATGATGTTATTGGTGAAGGACAAAAAGTTGGTTATTTTTCTGGATTAGGATCTGATGGTTTTAAATTGAAAGGCAAAACCATTTTTGTGAAATCTGGCATTCATTTTGGGTCAACCACTAACATTTCTGCAGGTACATCTATGACAGGTGATGCTACAAAAGTTCAATCTATTTCCAAATCTGTTAAACAGGCCAAGTTTCTCAAAAGAAATAAAACAGATCGGTTCATTCCAATTTGTCATTTTCGTGGAGTGAAAGGGCACATCCGGCCCAGATGTTTTACTACGAGGAATATTTTCAAAAACAATTATTTAAATCATTATAGTAAAACAAAACAGGTTGTGAAAAAACCTTCAAAAAGTATTTGGATTGAACAAGCAAGAACAAATTGTCTTGCTGCTTTTACTTGTCATAAATCTCGTGCCTCTAACTCTTGGTATTTTGATAGTGGATGTTCTAGACATATTACAAGTGATGCAAATATACTCACAAATTTCAAATCTTTGAAATGTGGTGCTGTACTTTTGGTGATGGTATGTCGGGTAATATTGTTGGAAAAGGTACCCTAAGTCTTGATGGATTACGAACATTGAGAAACATTTTGCTTGTTGAAGGCCTTAAGGCTAATTTAATTAGTGTAAGTCAAATTTGTGATCAAGGCTTCAAAGTAAATTTTTCTCGTGATGATTTCAATGTTATTGATCAAAATGGTATGAGTGTACTGAAAGGATATAGATCTATTGATAATTGCTATACTCTTTCGCCAACCCTCACATGTCATTCGGCTATAGGTAATACCACTGACTTATGGCATGAAAAACTGGGTCACATAAATTTCAAAAGTTTGAAAAAGATTGCAAGTGCAGGGTTAGTTCGTGGGTTACCCAAATTGGGTAAAGACTCTGTAGGTAAATGTGAACCATGCCAGTTGGGGAAACAATTAAAAAACTCCCACACAAGCGTTACAGGAATTAATACTTCAAAAGTTCTTGAACTCTTGCATATGGATCCCATGGGTCCTATTCAAGTTGAAAGTATTAATGGAAAAAGGTACATCTTTGTGTGTGTTGATGATTTTTCTCGTTTCACTTGGGTTGACTTCTTAAGGGAAAAATCAGACACGTTTGATGCCTTTAAACATCTTTGCATTAAATTAAGAGTTGAAAATGATTGCAATATAGGTAAGATTGTGAGAATCAGAAGTGATCATGGTAAGGAATTTGAGAATATTGTTTATGATGATTTTTGTAAATCTCTAGGTATTTCTCATGAGTTCTCAGCTCCCAAGACTCTTGAACAAAATGAGGTTGTTGAGAGGAAAAATAGAACCTTGCAGGAGATGGCCAGAGTAATGCTAAACAGTAAGAAACTCTCCAAACAATTATGGGCAGAGGCAATATTCACTGCCTGCTATAGAATCAATCGAGTGTTTCTTCGCCCAGGTACCTCCAAAACTCCCTACGAAATCTGGAAAGGTAAAAATCTCAATGTAAGTTATTTTCATGTTTTTGGGTGTATATGCTATATTCTTAAACATCGTGAGAATATTGGAAAATTTGATTCAAAAAATGATATAGGAGTTTTTCTTGGATATTCTATGAATAGTAGAGCTTATCGTGTTTATAACTTGTTGTAGTGACAATAGGTGATGTTGTGCTCTCTTATACAGAAACGGTTGCAACAGAAGCTGAATCTGCACCAACATCATCTGAACGACCAACAAAGGAAGGGCCAGAAATCATCACAGATTCAATACAGAGAGAACCTTCTGCCAGAATTAAAAAGAATCATCCTTCAGATCTCATTCTTGGTGATATTGAAGAAAGCATGGTGACAAGAAAAAGGTATGTGAATTTGGTTCAATTCGTTTAATAAAACTGATGAATTTGGTACAATAATAAGAAATAAAGCTAGGCTAGTTGCCCATGGGTATACTCAAATTGAAGGAGTTGATTTCGATGAAACTTTTGCCCCTGTTGCAAGACTTGAATCAATAAGATTGCTATTGGCTGTTGCTTGTGTTGTTGGTTTCAAATTATTCCAAATGGATGTTAAATCTGCCTTTTTTAATGGAATTTTGAAGGAAGAAGCATTTGTTGAACAACCCAAAGGCTTTGAAGATCCACATAATCCTGATCATGTTTTTCATCTTGAAAAGGCTCTCTACGGTCTAAAACGGGCTCCTAGAGCTTGGTATGAAAGATTGACTCAATTTCTTATTTTGAATGGTTATAAAAGAGGAGGAGTAAATAAAACTCTTTTCATCAAAAATGTTGATTCTGATATTGTTATTGCTCAAATCTATGTTGATGATATTGTTTTTGGCTCTACTTCTAACACCTTAGTGCATAGGAATTTGTCAAATAAATGACAGATGAGTTCGAAATGAGCATGGTAGGTGAGTTAAACTATTTTCTAGGACTGTGAGTCAAACAGTCAGAAGATGGAACCTTCATTTCTCAAAGTAAGTATGCAAAAAAATCTGGTCAAGAAATTTGGGATGGAGTCTGCTAAACATGCCAAAACACCAATGGGAACCACGATCAAACTGACCAAGGATTAAAATAATGTAAAGGTAGATCCAACATTGTACAGAAGCATGATTGGAAGTCTTCTATAACTCACAGCTAGTCGTCCTGACATTAGCTACAGTGTTGGGGTATGTGCTCGATATCAAGGGGATCCTATGGAATCCCATGTGACAGCTGTAAAGCGAACCATTCGCTATGTGAATGGTACTCAGGAGTATGGAATTTGGTACTCAAAGGAAACAAACTCTAACCTTGTTTGTTTTAGTGATGCTGATTGGGCAGGCAATGCAGATGACAGAAAACGTACAAGTGGTGGATGTTTTTATCTGCGAAACAATCTGATTTCTTGGCATAGCAAGAAAAAAAATTCAATCTCCCTGTCAACTGCTGAGGCTGAGTACATAGCTACAGGAAGCTGTTGTACACAATTATTATGGATGAAACAAATGATGACAGATTATGGGTTTGATCTTAAAACCTTGACTATTTTTTGTGATAACACTAGTGCTATTAATATCTCAAAAAATCCTGTTCAACACTCTCGCACTAAACACATTGACATTCATCATCATTTTATCAGGGAACTCGTTGAAAATAAAACTTTGATCTTAGAATATATTGAGACAGACAAACAAATTGCAGATATTTTTACAAAAGCCCTTGATACATCAGGTTTGATTCCCTTAGGAAATCCTTGGGGTTATGTCCTAATTAATTTTTGTTTGTGTTGTACCATATCCCTGTGCTAGAAAAAGATGCGTAATTTCTTCTTGTCCTTGTTCACCGAAAGAGTCTCAATCATTATGTCAAAATGCATTTTTACTTCAGGATAGAATTTATAGTTAATATATATCATGCATTTAAAAAAAATCAAAATAAATAGTCCCTCCAATTACTATTCTTTCAAATGAATCTGTTTTTATATTGTATGAGCATTTGATCCTTGAAAAGTATTGTCAGGCTCCATCTTAGAATAGAGCTACCTACACTATTGTGGGAATTTCTATCTTTGAGTAAGTTGGAACTATGTAACTAAAATAATGTAGAAGATACTCTACCAATGATAAATGCAGCCTTCAGTGTAGTGTGAAAGCATCTAATTTGGGTACTCATTGAGAAAAAGGCTAAAAATTGCCACATAGGACAATGTCCCTGAAAAAGGCTAAAATTGCCATACAGGGCAATGATCTTTGCTTTCACAATCACACACAAATGCTTAAGATATACTGTTGGAAAAATTTATAAGTCTCATACACACTCATTGATTTTAATAAAATATTTTTTGTGACAGGAGTAAATATTTTGTGATATTTTATTTTGAAAATAAAAGCATGATTTATATTAAATATATTTTCTCTCTCCACATATTAAAATATTTTGAAAATATATTAAAATATTTTTTGTGACAGGAGTAAAATTTTTTTTTGAACTAATGATTGTTTCTTTCTCCACATGCAAGGGCACGAAGACTTTGAGCACTAATCAAAATGAGATATTTTTTGGTACATTTGGTTATATATATAATAAAATAAAATAAAAATCATAATATATATACATATTCTTTCAAAGGAAAATCAAATCTGAGTGTGTCAAAAAGGGTATGTTGTATCAATTTTGTTTTTGTCTTTATCTCATATTGTTTTAAGATCAAAAGTTTCCTATTTTGGCTTATTTCCAATTTTTGTGTCATGTAAAATTGTTGGCAGTTATTTTTGGGATATTATTGTGTTCTTTCCAAAAGTGTATATTCCATTTAATTCTAAAAAATGGAATAAAATATCAAATCCCTATCTATCCTTTTCTTTATATTCGGTCATCCTTGGGCCCATTATCTCAACCGTTTCCATCTTTCTTCCTCTTCGTTTCAGTTTCTTTTTTTTTCTTTGTGACAGTTTCCTCTCTTTCTCGTGCAATCATGGTGAAAACTAGAGGAAATGGCTCTCATTCTGTCAAGGATTTGAAGGCTGGCTCGTTGACTGCATCTCCATCTCTCACCAAGAAAAAGGCTTGAAAGAGTACCTTGTCTCAGCCTAGCCTCATCGACGCAACCATCACCACGAGCAAAGCCGTGGTCATTCCTAACCTCGAAGTCCCCAAAGTACCATCTGGACCTCCTTCTTCGGCGGCTCCGCTCACCTCTGTTCCTAGGTCTTCCAAAAAGGTTCGAGCTTCCCTCTCAGATGATGTCTCTGCTCATGACGGTGATTCGGCCAAAACCCATTCTGACTCCTCTGAATCCCTTGATGTTCTTGTACCCTAGAAAAAAAAGCAAAGGGTGGTTCCAGGTTTCCTTTTCTCAAAAATCCCCTCAGTCCAAAGCTACTAATCCTTCAGATTCCACTCCAATGGTCTCTTCTCCCATGGGTTCCACTCGTCGTTCCAAGTTTCAGTCGAAGGTGAAGAAGATTCCTCCACCCTATTCCTCTTCTAAAACTAATCCATCTGAAGCTTTTGTTCCCTCTGATGATGATCCCCTTGAAGATGATCTCTCTCTTGATGATGATGTTGCATCTGAAGCCGAATCTGACCCATCAGAGGACCCTCCTGTTTCTCCAAAGGGCAAGAAATCTGTGAAAATTCCTGAGATTCGCACAAAGTCACCAGTGGATCCTAAAGTCTCTCCAGGTTCAATTTTTAAAGCTCACTCTTTGAATTTCTGTTTCAATGACAATGAGAAAAATATGAAGCATTATGTGCATCATGATTTTATCTGTGAGAATTATTTTTCCTTTTCTGCCCATAGAGTGTTTGGGGTCATTAAGAATATTGAGGATCGAGGGTGGTTAGGTTATTTAACTGGGTTTGATGGTTTCGTTCCTCGGGTTGTTCAAGAATTCTATGCTAATTTTAATGATGATCTGTTTGATAGCAAGTCTTTTATGTTTGGTCAAGTTTATGTTTGGGGACATTGGTATTTGTTTAGTGCTACTGAAATTGCCAAGGTTCTCAATTTTCCTCCTGCTGTTATCAATGTTGCTATGGATTTTAAGAAAGACAAGGTTTTATCTGAGTTGGTGGGACAGAATATGGTTTGGGAACAACACTCCGTTCTCAAGGTGACCGATCTTACTCATTACTATGCTGTGCTTCACAAATCTGCCACCAACAATTAGATTCCCACCACTCATACCTCTACCATTACCTTTGACACGGCCTTCTTTCTGTACAAATTCAGGACTGGTCTTCAAGTTGATCTTGCCACTCTCATTTTTTATCAGATCACTGCCTTAGGAAAAGCCAAAAAGAAAGGCCAGTATTTGGTGTTTCCTCATTTGATCTACAAGTTGCTTGATTCTCAAAAGTCTCTCCTGTTGGAATATGAAATCGTGACACCTCCCACTGCCGGTGTAGATTATAAACTCAAGAAGGAAGTCTCATCAGTCAAGACAACTAAAGGTATTGCTCTTAAGGCTGGTGATGCTGATTCTGTCATTACTGAACTCGCTAGTGTCAAGGCCACTCTGGAATCTGTTCAGACAAAAGTTTTCAGTCTCAAGAATTGTCTCTCGACCATGATGTCTCAATTTGCTGCGGGACCTTCCAAATGAGGCCATCTGTTTCTGCTTTGTTTTTGTTTTTCTCTTGTTTGGTTTAAATAAATTGTAAAAGAACGTTGTTTAGTGTCTTTTCATTTGGTTTCATTTGTCTGTGTTGTTACTCCTTTGGCTTATTGCTAGACAACAAGGGGGAGTAAGAAGGTTTATTTTATTTTGAACATGTTTATTTTATTTTTTTCATGTTTGTGATTCTTGTTACAATTGAGATGTCTTTCGCAGGGGGAGTAATTACATTACTATTTGCTCTACCCTGGTTTGTCTTTGTAGGATCTTTAAAAAATAAACTCTTAAAATATTTTTTGTCTATCAAGTTGCCAAAGGGGGAGATTGTAAAATTCTTTATTGGCTAACATTAATTTAGACAAAATATTTTAAAGTTATTAAGAAAAATCAGTAGCATATCCTTATATGATTCATGGTTTAAATATCAAATTGATTCAGCTGATTTTCTAGTGCGAAAATATCTTTTAAAGTGTGAATATATTTTTTACCTTATTTATCACAAATAATCAATATTTGGTAAAAATATGTATTCCAATTATCTTGAGATTATTTTCAGGGATTATGTTTATTCTGGAATAAAGAAAGTGTCAAAAATGAACATGGTCAAAAGAAATGACCATGTTTGATCTGCCAGATAAAACTAATTACATTATTGACTCATCAGTTTCCATTTCTGTCGACACAGAATTCATCTAGACATAAGAAAATGATAGCCTTGGACGATTTCCTTGCCTATAAATATCTTGCCAAGGCCTTTGGAATTTTCATCTCTTCCATTTTGAATATTTGTAAACATTGTGTTATTTTGAAGAGTGTTTTTATTTGTAGAGATTAAGTTTGTTTACCTTAATCTTTGTGAGAGTGCTGAGTGTACTTGTGGATATCTATCTAGTCCATTGTAAATAGATAGTGTCTATTGTGAACGTGTTCATAAGGATCTTCGGGAGAGGATTCTATCTAAGTTTTACTTCGGGAGGAAGTGTGCACTCGCTATTCTTTGAAGGGAGTTCAAGAGAATCAGCATTTCATCAAAACCAGATTCATAGAGAAGAGTACAACAAGATTGTGGCAATAGTTTAAGAGGGAGTCTTACATTGTTTAAGTCAATGCTTTTGTACACATTATTTCTTTACTAATTGGTTTATTCTCTGGGCATGGCCCCGTGGATGTAGGTTATTTGAAAAGATTTCTGAACCACGTAAAAATTCTCGTGTGTTCAATTTTTACCTGTTTTTACGGTTCTGTTTAAATAGTTTCATAAGTAGTGTGAACAAAACTGAAATCTGTCTAAACAACTTAATCATTATTCTGCATTTAATTAAGTTATTTATTTTAAATCACTTGGTAATATTAAAATATGAAATTTCAATATTGTGTAATATTTTAATTTACATATAATCTACTATTTTTATTTTAAAATTTTAATCTAAAATTTATTTATAAAAAAATGGGTTCCTCACGGAGATTCCCCGCCCCAATAGGGGATTCCCTACCCCGTCTCGACGGAAAATAAAAAGGGATGGAGTGGGGACGAGAATTAAAATTATAAATGAGGACGGGACGGGGAGCACTCCCCGCAAATTTCCCGCCCAATGTGCATTTTCTTAGATAGTGGCACCTAGGTTTAATGTAGAGGCACCCACATATGAACCTTTCATTTGAGGTATTTTTTTATTTATAAATTTTGTTATAATTTGATAACCTTTTTTTTCGGTGTTTAGTCAAGTGAATTCCGTTCTTCTATTCCTCCGGCCCCTGTTCATGATCTTCGTCTAAGTTCTAGGTTAGTTAATTAGTTTGTTTGCTTTTTGAGTTTTTTTCTTATGTACATGGATGTTTTTCGTTGTTGGGATCCGATCTTTTTTTTTTGGAAAGGGTATCATTAGTCATCCTCCTTCTTATCCTTCCCTCTTATTTGGTTTTTCAGTAGTTTTGTATAATTCCATTTTTTTAAGTTTTGTTTTAAACTTTTTTTGTGTGTTTGACCTAATTTTTTTCGTGTTCATTGTTCTTTTTTGCGAGTTTGGGAATTTTCGACATGAGTATGGGTATATTGTGGTTTGTACAAAGTTTTGTGTCTCAATTAATATAAATTATAAGTGGAAAAGAGAATCAAAAGTTCCATCATCTCGTTCTTTTTGTATGGTTGTGATGGTAGGTTAAGTTGTTTGGTGAGTATGAGGGTATTGGTGGTGGTTGATTAGATTTCATTGCAACAAAGTACACTTCTCCTTAAATTTGTTTAGAGTTGGAAAAAAGAACTCTCCTCTTCCGTAAGTCCACTAAAATGGGTTTAAAGAATAAATTTCAATAGAATAATGCATCAGATATAAGGACTTTAGGAATATTTAAGCATAGTCAATTTGTGGTTGAGTAGTGGACCAATATTTGTTATTATTTATGGTTTCATCTGGATTTAATTGTGTCATTTGGAATTTTTTTTCTGTTTTTATTCTTCCCTTTCACATGTACATGATTGGATATACTTTGGTGGCCGGTTAGTTTGTTGAAGTAAATTAGGCCTTTAGTGTTAATATGGTTGATATATTTAATTAATTTTTTTCATTTGTAGGAAGATGTATGTTGTTTGCATCCGTGTGGTTGTGTGCTGAAGATTGTCAATAATTTTCTTTGGTTTGGCAATGAGTGTAAGTTTGTTTGTTATTAGTTGTATGGTTTCTTTTATTTTGGTGGTTAGAGGTAATTTGAATTTTTTTTTGTTACAAGCTTTGTTGTATGTCATGCATTTTCTCTGTTTAGTTTTATATTAGTTTAATTTTGTCTATTAACTTTAATGATTATTTATTGTTGCTGTTATTTTTTCAGGAGCCGAACATGTAACAACCAAAAACATACAAGACCAAAAATCATGCAGAAATTTAAAACTTTCACTTTAACTCATCATACCGAAAATTCATATAAAAAAATTGTAAAAAGAAGGTCGTGTGCGCACACTTTTAGTTTAGTAAACGGAATTACAAATACTCATCCATGGAGTTATAATAAAGTCATTATCCCAAAAGTAATGAGCTTTCAACCTTTTCTTTTCAAAATAGTGATCCAACAAAATCCTCATCAGGTCAGGCCACATGTACATATTCGTAAGCCGACTCCGACACTCACTGCTTCGCCCTACCCTTGCACTTGCCTACAACATGAAACATTTAGGTAAGGGAAAATGCTTAGTTATAATAGCCTTACACACAAGTATATTAACCTAGTAACGGGTCGACCTAAGGTAGTTATAGCTATCGATCATTAGGGTATTGGATAAGTTTCAACCCTATCATACAATTCTCAAATAATAACACAATCAAAGTTAAATAATTTGATTGTACCTAACAACCAATGTCACACATATCATAATAACTTACACTCACAAAATCCCAAAACATTCGAGATATATATAATTACACAATTTAATCAAATTGAACAAACACAAAGGATCCTGGCTCCAACCCAGAATCACTCTTAACGTCCTGGCTCCGACTCGGAATATCTTACCATGTCCTGGCTCCAATCTAGACTTTATCTTACCATGTCCTGGCTCCAACCCAGACTACATTTTACCATGTTCTGGCTCCAACCCAGATTATATTTTACCATGTCCTGGCTCTAACCCAGACTCTAATTTTTACCATGTCCTGGTTCCAACCCGGACTATAATTTTACCATGTCCTGGCTCCAACTCGGACTATAATTTTATTATGTCCTGGCTCCGACCCAGACTTTAGCTTACCGTGTCCTGGCTCTAATCTGGACTATATTATGCTAAGGTTCTGGCTCCAACCCGAACCTACTTACCATTTACCTATAGAATGCAAAAGCTTTGCAAGAGTAGGTATTAAGCATACCCTAGTCTTAATCACCCAAACAAAACTAGTGTAATCTACTACTACAAGCACACACTAGTATATTCATGTTATAGCCAAGAAAGAGAAATGCTAACTTACCTGGAGTCCTTAGTTCCCACCTGGATCCTTAATACCGCTATTCATTTTTTTCCTGTGGCGGTTACTGTAATTAGTACAATGCACTTGGATTAAACTATGACATATACTTATAGCTAATATTTTTCAATAGCTACATGCAATAAACCCTTAAAGACTCTATATTGTAGCCTCTTATAAACTTCATAGTGTATAAGGCTAGGTTTTCTTTTCAGTCTTTAAGTTATCGTAGGAAAATCGGTCTCACAGTAACATGCTCTCCATACTGTATGTTTTAATATTTCTTCAAGAAGGAATTATCTTATTTGATCATTTGGTACTCTAGTAGATGCTCCGCCTTGGTTTACTGACATGTCAAATAGTGTGCCACGTACTTCGCTACATCTCTCTTCATTCCTACCCACCAAAAGTATCTTTTGAGATCCTGATACATCTTAGTGGTTCTCGGATGCATAGCGTAAGGAATACTATGATGCTCATAAAAGATTTGTCTCTTGATCTCCTTATCATCAGGCACGCATAATCTACCCTTGAAACCCAACACTCCATTTTTCGAGACTTAAAACCCTGGTCGCATGTCCACAGGTCTGCGAGTTATCCCCCTTGGATTGCTTCCATGACCGTGGGTTGCACGTATAACTTTTCCAACCTTCCCACTAATATCTCCAAATCCAATTTGGGGATATCAATTTGTAGTTCTTGGGGGTATTTCTGTAATGCCCCGACTTCTCCGGTATGGCTTAATGGCGGGATTAGTAGGCCGGGAGGGCCATACTTGTTAAATTATGCTATTAAATGATATTATGCATGTATATCTGAATTATATTATGATATGATGTTATATGCGGGCATGTGGGTCCACATTTGGATAATTATGCTATTGTGATAATTTGGCCCATTGAGGGTGAATATGTGTATTTGGGTGCATAACTTGATTTGTGAATGAGACTCCATTATTATGGAGATATATTCGAGCTATTCAGCATGAGACGGTCATTTATAATGGATTAGCGGTTTTGTCATAACGGGGTCAATTTTGGGGTAGTAGGAATGTATGTTTGATGATAAATTGGGAATATTTGAGATCAGGGTGAAATTTTGAAGGTTTTGACTATAATGTCCTAGGGGGTATTTTCGGGACCCCGAGCATTAGGTTTTATTCGAGGTTACTTAAGCTTGAAGTAACTTTCAGATAGAACGTACGATTAGAAAACTTCTCGTTCTCCCTTTCGATAGACCGTTTTACCGTTTGAGCATTTTTGAAGATATCTCGAGTTCTAGGAGTCGGAATCAAGCGAGGATTGAGGCATAGAAATCCTAGGAAAGATTAGAAGCTTCTTAACCGAAGGATTTGACAGAAAACAACCCAATCAAAGGTAATATAAGTTTAAAGTTTTGAGTTTACTGAGTTTCTAAGCTTTGAATTGGACTTTGTGAATTGTTGAGTTTTTGGTGAGTTTGAAACTTGGGTTTTGAGGGTTTTGGTGTTTTGGGAAGCTTGGGAAACTTGTTTTGATGATTGGGGATGGTTTGGTATGATTTTGGAAGCTTGGAGAAGTTGAAAACACGTTTGGGAATGGCCCAGGGTTGGGGGCCGTGGCTCTGTTCTTGGGCGTTGCGGCCCTAGCTCGAGGTTGGGGGAGAGGTTCTGTTTGCGCTCGGCGCCGCGGTGCTTGCCTCTGGATTTTCTGGGGGCCGCGGTCCATGGTTCCAGGGCCGCAGCCCTTGCCCTGTTTTCACCCCGTTTTCTTGTTTAGACCCCAGGAACTTAGCTATAGGCCTCATGAGTGTTCCTACTACTGGGATTAGTTGGGATTGATCTTCTGGAGGTTAGATATTGGTGTGGGAACCTATGTTGATCATTATTATTGATGATGTCCCATGTTTGGTTATGATTAGGTGACCGCTAAAGGGCTAAAGGTTGATCGTTCTCACGGGTTGTTCTTTTAATCTTTCTAGCTCGAATCTGAGGTAAGCAAACTGCACCCTGTGTATATATGACATGCGTGGTTATTATTGAGGCATGTTGATTGATAAATGTGGACTTGGATTGCATATTATATGCTAGAAAATGTGCTATACCTGTATATGTACTGACTAGTCAGGGACACTGACCTAAAGAGTCAGAAATGGCATAGCGTCATGAACATCGAGCCAAATGAAGATTAGATCTAATCGTTATCAGAGTTGAATGACTCATATGGAGTATTAATGCTGGACCGACCCTAAGGTCGATGAACTTATAAGCGCTTGTCTGGTCTAAGACCAGTTATTCAGAGCCAGGGCATATGGCCCCGGTGACTGTTTGTCACATTGCTAGGGAACGCTGTTCCAAGGTTATGACTCGATGGTCATGAGGAAGGTTATGTTGGTGACCATTCACCATACACCTATCCTGTTCAAACTTATGAGAGGTTCACTTATCGGTTAAGCCTGGTGACCCTATTGTCACATGGCTAAAGGGTGTTGTCCCCTTATTAGTGACTTTTGCGACTGTCACCTATTTGCTTGGACTGTTGGTCCTGAAGGGTTATTATGATCATTGCCGATATTATATCATGTTTTATTACATTTTTCTTGCTGGGCCTTGGCTCATGGGTGCAATGTGGTGCAGGTAAAGGGAAGGAAAAGCTCACCCAGCCTTGAGTGGAGAGCTTAGGTGGTGATGTGTACATATGCGACCGCTTGACCACCACGGCCAAGGCGTTCTCAGAGGAACTAGGGGGTTTACCCTATTTTGCCGCTTAGGTCGGCGGGATTGTAAATTTGGAACCGTAATGACCATTTTGTATTGAGAACAACTTGTAAATGTTTTAATTAGCTTTGCAAAGCGGTTTGTAATGGAAATATCAATTTCCTTTTTATTAGTTTTCACCTTAACCTGTTAATTACACTTAGAGCACATTTTTGACCAAAGGACTCGGGTAGCGGGTCAAATTTCCGGTCCACCGTTCACCGTAACTGTTCTGGGGTAACCAGGGCGTTACAATTTCCTTCACCGTCATTACATAAACCATTGGCTATCGACTCAATGCGTCAGCTACTTTATTAGCCTTGCCTGGGTGGTATAGTACATCGCAATAGTAATTGTTAAACAATTCTAACCACCTCCGTTGTCTCATGTTTAAATCTTTCTAGGTGAAAAAATATTTCAGACTCTTGTGATCTATGTATATGTTGTAGTCGATCCCATAGAGATAGTGTCTCCAAATCTTCAATGCGAACACTACCGCTGCTAGCTCCAAGTCGTGTATTGGATAGTTTCTCTCGTAGTTTTTCAGTTGTCGAGAGGCGTACGCGATCACTTTCCTGTGTTTCATTATTACGGCTTTGAGTCCTTGACAAGATCCATCGCTATAAATAGCATATCCCTAGGTACCCTTTGGAATAATGAATACTAGAGTAGTCGTTAATCTGATCTTTAGCTCTTGAAAAAAAATTTGCACTTGTCCGTCCACTCAAATTTGACGTTCTTCTTGGTTAGTGCGGTCATAGGAGTCACTATTTTGAGAAAACCTTCCGCAAAGCGCCTATAATACCCTGCCAGACCCAAGAAACTTCGAACTTCTTGTGCATTCTTCAGGGCCTTTCATTATCTTACCACTTTGATCTTGGCTGGATTGACTGCAATTCCATCTCCTGACACCACGTGCCCTAGGAAACTCACTTGAGTCAACCAAAATTCACACTTGGAGAATTTTTCATACAACTTTTTCTCGCGTAATCATTGTAAGATCAGCTCCAGGTGCTTGGCGTGTTCTTCCTGGTTTCACGAGTATATCGTTTATAAACACGATCATGAATTTGTCCAGATACCCTATGCATAAGATCCATGAATGTCGCGGGCGCACTGGTGAGTCCAAAAGACATCACCATGAACTCGTAGTAGCCATACCGAGTTCAAAATGCAATTTTGGGAATAACCGATTCCTTGACCTTCAACTGGTGGCAGCCAGATCTTAAATCGATCTTCAAGAATATAGATGCTCCCTGAAGTTGATCGAATAGATCATCGATTTTGGCAAATGGGTATCGGTTCTTAATCTTTACCTTGTTGAGTTAGTGGTAGTCTATACACATCCTCATGGAGCTATCTTTCTCTTTCACGAATAGTACCGGGGCTGCTCATGGAGAATGACTCAGTCGTATAAAGCTTTTATCCAGGTAATCTTGTAATTGTAGTTGCAGTTCTTTGAGCTCTGCTGGTGCCATCCGTTATGGTGCCTTTGAAATAGGTGTGGTTCCTAGAATTAACTCGATCTCGAACTTGACTTCCCTGTCTGGGGGTATCCCTGGAAGCTCCTCAGGAAATACGTCCGTAAATTTGCGCACCATAGCTACCTCCGTCAGTTGTAGCTTAGCCTCTCTATCCTTGTCTATTACATTCTCTAGGTACCCGATACATCCATCATCCGGTAGTTTCCTCACCTTCAAGGTGGAGATCATAGCAAAATTCTTCTCTCTGGTCGTGCCTTGGATCACGAACGGTTCTTCCCAAGGTGGATTCAAAGTCACCTTCCTTCGTTTGCAATTCACCACTGCCCTGTATTTGGTTAGCTAATCCATACCAAAAATAACATCGTACTCATGTAAATCTAAAACTAGTAACTCCACGGTCAACTCCCGACCTTCTACCTAAACTGGTATGACTCTAACCCAAGATCGTACCATCATATCCTTTCCCGAAGGTAAGGATACACCACATATATTTGCCATAGCCTCAGGCTTCCTAACTATCTTATCAACATAGGAAGCAACAATAAAAGAATGAGATGCACCAGTGTCCCTCAATACATATGCTGAGTTATTAGCCACAGGAAGCTATCCCAACACCATATCGGAAGGCCCAGCTCCTTTATCACCTGGGTGAGTGCATAAACTCCCAGTGGAGCTCCTATTGGCTTTGGTTGGTCGTTTCTTTCCTTCTGACCCTGAGTCAAGCAGTGCCTAGAGAAATAACCTGACTTTCCACAGGCGAAGCAGTTGTTGTTTTGCACTCACCTGGGTGGCGTCGATTGCATTTGTTGCATTGCGACCAATAGCTGTTCTCTCTCCTTGGCTTCTTGTTGAAGTTTGAACTTTGGCTTGGTGGCTCCATTCTTCATTTATTATTTCCACCATTGGGAAACCTAGAGTTTCTTGAAGTATTGGTCTTCCCCATACTTCTATTGCCCCTGGATGTAAACCTCCCAGAAGGGTCGCTCTGGTTACTAGAGTATCTTCCCCAGTTATTTGAGACATGTACTCGTTCTTAATCCTGGTAGGGCTCTTTCTTCTCTTGTACTAGCCATGATTCTTGGCGGATTGCTGGCGATATAACTTCATCATAAGTATCTGGGCTGGTCTTCTCAGTATTCACGAACTGAGCTATCTCTCTTTTCAACCCCTTCATGAATTTGCGTACCTAGTTCGCTTCAATGTTCACTAGATCTGGAGCAAATCTTGAGAGTTGGTTAATCTTGCGCATGTACTCCTATACGCTAAATGACATTTGTACCAAGTTGGAGAACTTAACCACTTTCCTATCTATCACTGTTTGGTTATAGTAGTTAACATTGAAGAAGTTTAAAAAAAAATTCCATTCCATCTGTGCAACATTACGCCCCTTCTTAGCGATGTTCCACCAGATGCGGGCATCACTCAACATGTACACCACACACATCACTTTTTCTCTTTTAGTGGCCTCAACAATGTCAAAGATCCTTTCCAGCACACTGACCCATTCTTCTGCCATCAGGGGATTCAAAGTCCCTTCGAACACGGGTGGGTTTTTTTCTACCAAACCGTTCAGAGATCGGTTTGAGCAGTTCTGCTCTGGGTGCATCGCACCCACCAGTGGGTTTTCTTGCGTCGAAAATTTATGTTGTTATAGAACATCCTCCTGGGGTGCTGGGGGTGCGGGGTTGTGTGGCACTTTAAGAAATCTTTGCATCAATGCCTCGAACATTTCAGCATTCGCCACATTCTACTTATGCACAGTCCTTCTCAGATCCTCTATCTGAGTTGCCAAATTTTGTTCTGACTGTGCTCTTTGTCCTCGACCTCTCCCTCGACCTTGACCCTTTTCTCTACCTCAGCCACGACCTATATCTTGGTCAATAGCCGCTTTCTCGGCTGGGTCTGTTGGATTAATAACTTGACCTCCCCTAGCTCGAGTGTTAGGCACCATCACGAGTCTCTATACAACATTGTTTGAAACATTTTAGTATAAAAGTTTCCCACACACATGGAAAAGAAAAAGGAAAAAAAGTCATGACGATTTAACTCAAAATAGGTAGTCATAACATTCAAGGATATAATATAGCAATACAAAATGACCATGACAGATCATGCCATACAGTTTTAGTTAGCAGAACGATAAATACAAAAGAGAACCCTAACTACATGCCGGGTTACTAAATACGCCTGCTACAACTATACAAAAGTCCTACAAACTAGTAGGTTTTCAAAGTCTTTACCAAAAGTATCAACAAGACTATAACAACATAACCTAATCTATGCTATCCATCAACATATCAAACTCTATGTTGGTATCCTTGTTAGTCTGCTTAGGCCCTCCTCTAGCTCTACCACCCTACCACGAGGTATGCTATCAACCATAGAGATAGGCCAATCCATGGCCCAAACGCTAGCTCAATTTGCATACGGAAGTCATCCCACGTGTCGCAAACCAGCCGCCAACATCTGTGATGAAACCATATATGTGTCGAGCCTCTCAGACAAATTCTGGCATATCACACTCTCCGTCGCTCGGGTGTGTTGGCCCTATCAAAGACTTCTGTCATGTAATGTGTCCATTGCCAAATGGCATGCCGATGTCGTTGATCATACTCAAAGTATTGATGAGTCTCATCGTTAAAGAGTCTATAGTTATCGATCTTAGGTGTAGGGATCATGTGTAGGTTCTCTATCACAGGGTCACCTATCTCAAGTATATCAACCATAACCTAAAATTTATAGAATAGAGGTAAATAAAGGAATGGTAAGGAAATAATATGAAAAGATAGTACTTACAGTGAGTGTCGGTCTAACTTGCAAAATGCACATGTGGGTTTGTCTACAGAATCGGCTCAACTCGAGCTCTGATACCACTTGTAACGACCCAAAATGTACAAGACCAAAAATCTTGCAGAAATTTAAAACTTTCACTTTAACTCATCATATCGAAAATCCATATAAAAAAAGGTCATGTGCGCACACTTATATAACTCATCCACGGAGTTCTAATAAAGTAGTTATTCCCAAAAGTAATAACGAGCTTTCAAATTTTTCTTTTCAAAATGGTGATCCATCAAAAACCTCCCCAAGTCAGGCCACATGTACATATCCGCAAGCAGACTCCAACGCTCATTGCTCCGCCCTGCCCTTGCACTTACCTACAACATGAAACTACTAGGTAAAAACACTTAGTATGAATAGCCTTACACACAAGTATACTAAAACCCAGTAACGAGTTGACCTAAGGTAGTTATAGCTACCAATCATTAGGGTATTGGATAAGTTCCAACCCTATCATACAACTATCAAATAATAGCCAAATCATAATTAAATACTTTGATTGTACCTAACAACCAATGTCACACATATCATAATAACCTGCACTAAGAAAATACCATAACATTCGAGATATATATATAATTACACAATCTAATCAAATCAAACAAACACAAAGGATCCTGGCTCCAACCCGAAATCAGTCTTAACGTCCAGCTTTGACCCGGACTATCTTACCATGTTCTCACTCCAACCCGGACTTTATCTTACCATGTCCTGACTCCAACTCGGATTATATTTTACCATGTCCTGGCTCCAACCTAAACTATATTTTATCATGTCCTGGCTCCAACACGGACTATAATTTATACCATGTCCTAGCTCCAACTCGGATTATAATTTTTGCCATGTCCTGGCTCTCACCCGGACTATAATTTTATCATGTCCTGGCTCCGGCCTGGACTATTTTACCATGTCCTGGCTCCGGCTTGGACTTTAGCTTACCATGTCCTAGCTCCAACCTGGACTATATTACGCTAAGGTTCTGGATCCAACCCGAACCTACTTACCATTTAGCTGCAAAATGCAAAAGCATTGCAAGAGTAGGTATTAAGCACACCCTAGTCTTAATGACCCAAACAGAACTAGTGTAATCTACTACTACAAGCACCCACTAGTATATTCATGTTATTGCCTAGAAAGGGAAAGGCTAACTTACCTGGACTCCTTAGTTCTCAGCTAGGTCCTTAATACTGCTATTAGTTTTTCTCTTTGGCAGATAGTGTAATTAGTACAGTGTACTCAGATTAAACTATGGCATATACTTATAGCTAATATTTTACAATAGTTGCATGCAATAAACCCTCAGAGACTCTATACTGTAGCCTCTTAGAGCACTCCTAATGGAGGAGCTAAAATATTTAATTCTTTATAATATAGAGAAAAAATGGTTAAATAATCTTTCAATGGGTGAAGTAAACTTATATTTTTTTTTACCTAAATGAATAGTATTTCTCTATATGTAGTGAAACACTATTCATCGAGCTATAAATATTTTATTATTTTTTTTATAAACTTTTGCATATATATATGACTGTGATACTATTATATTTAAGTATTTTATTTCTTAAAATGAATAAAATATTTTAAAAAAATATAATATTTAAATGATGTAGAGAAAAAATAGAGAAGTTAATATATGGTATAATGTAAAAGTTTGAGGTAAATTATAAAAAAAATATGTTTTGGTAATGTATTTTGTAATACACTTTCTCTATAATATTTAGCTAAAACTCACAAAAACATCTTCCATCAACTCTTTTATACATATATTTATAATAGCTATGCACAAATTCCAATTAATTCATATCTACATTTACATATCATTTATATAATATTTTAATATTATTATTTTTCTTTATAAGCTTTCCCTCTCCCATTTAGTATATATTTATTATTTCTTTTTTCTCTTTCAATTATTTTATTTTAGTTTAATTAATAAAATATGATTAAAGATATAATATTTAAATGATGTAGAGAAATATATAGAAAAACTGATGTATGGTATAATGTAAAACTTGGAGTTAAAATAGAAAAATGTGTGTTTTGGGGAGGTATTTTAAAGGATGAAGTAGAGCATCCATTGGAAGTGCTCTTATACACTTTATAGTCTATAAGACCAGGTTTTCTTTTCTTTTTTTAAGTTATCATAGGAAAATCGGTCTCACAGTAACATGCTCTCCATACCATGTGTTTTAATATTTCTTCAAGAAGGAATTATCTTATTTTATCATTTGGTACCGTGGTTTTAGAAAAGGGAGTTAACAAAATAGCATCTTTAGAAAAATACCATAATTTTCGTCCTTTTATGAAGTTCACCATTTCCTTCCTTAATACCAAAAATACTCATTTCAGACTCTTTAATTAGTATTATTTTTGAAAAGTCGCCATTTGTTTATAAAGATCATTTTTAACCTAAACTTATATTTTTAAATTTTCAAGCATAAAATTAATTGAATAATTTGTGACCAAAATAATATTTGTCACACTATCAAAGATTTTTTTTTGTCAATTTATCACTATTGACGCGGTTCTTCGACAACAGGTAATTAAGAAAATGAGAGAAAGGGATTAGTGCTGAATAATGAACCGAAACAGATGAATGATCTTAAAATGGAATGATGACACAAATACATTTTTAGGTGGTTCAAAGGTTAAAATCCTTCTACTCCACCAGCCAATATTATGGCTATATTTATGGTATTCTTTACAGGGTATTTCGTTACACAATAGAATCAAACCTCTTGCAACTCCCAGGATCTCCATATTTATAGGAGAGGGCACCTGGGAGTTGGTAAGGGGGGTCATCCGGTGACCTTCTGACCCATCATGTCACTTCTGTGACATTCATGATTAATTCCTAAAACCTAACAAATGAAGTGTGGTCTAGTCAATAGGTAAGGGGGATAATGGGCCGCACGGCCCAATCCAGTCGTGGGTGCCTGAACACGCACGTTCATGCTACGTGTCCGAGAATTCAGGGATATATCAGACACGTGATGTCTGATATATGCACGTTTACATTGCGTGGTTGACTTTATAAAGGGTCACAACTTCTAACTCTAGCTCGTGCCTCGAGCTGGACGCCTTCTTCACCTGCGGTCTTTATTTTCCTGACTCAGCCCTTAAATAATCTTTAATAAACCTTTGGCTACCTCGAGCTAAAGAGGTAGGACCTGGCAGCAGTAGCTCTGGCCACGTGGTGTCCACGTGGCTGATATAATTATTCCATATCTCAGCTTGCTAATAGCCCGTGGAAAATTAGGGCGTACATTTGCCCCCCAAGCCCCTGCTCGTGGCACCCGACGTCACCTGGGGCCATAGTGGGGGCTTTTAGGCTTCTCCATGGACTCTCCATAATCCACCTATTACGCAGGCGCCGAATACATGGAGCATCGTGGTTGGTGACGGTACGTCTTCCGAGAACCGCATTAAATGGCCTAGCCTATACTCAGCCGTTGTTTCACCTTTCGAGTGGAGAGCCTCGGATCCCACATCAGGGCAATCTGATGGCCCTCCTCACGTGGCCATTCACGTATATAAAAGGAATGGCCACCTTACGCATGGGCCACTCGTTTATTTGAAAATTTTCTAAATTTCCCATCTTCTTCTCTCTTCTCACCCTCAAAAAACCCTCTTTTTCTCCCGGTTATCGTTCCCAGCATTCCAGAAGATCAGGTGCAAGGGC
This sequence comes from Humulus lupulus, assembly GCF_963169125.1. Classification (NCBI taxonomy): domain Eukaryota; kingdom Viridiplantae; phylum Streptophyta; class Magnoliopsida; order Rosales; family Cannabaceae; genus Humulus; species Humulus lupulus. The sequence goes on along the minus strand of NC_084797.1, from coordinate 39,799,441 downwards.
TCCTTTGAGGTTTTGGTACCAGTTATCCCATCAAGGCCCCGACCCAGACGACCCCTTCCTCTCCCCCACAGCAAAACACTTCGTAAGTTTGCTAACTGTGCATGCTTTAAATTTTCTTTTCACTGTAGCCTAGGTAAATAGTTACTGTAGCTGCATGCAATATTCTGCTAGTTTTTGTTTGTATGGAGGGTGTAGGTTTTTATTTTAGGGCATCGATTGTAGAAGAAAACCATTTAGGAGCATTGTTTATAGGGTGCGCTTTCTGGGGAAATCTTCTGGGTAGGATATTTTTTTTGGTATGCTTATTTAAAATATCCAGCATTTTGGGTGCAAAACCGGGTAGCTTAGGGGACACGCTTCACAGGCGGTTTTGCATCTCTTGCCTACTGAAACTTTCCTTCCAAGGCAAACTTTTATCCTGACCCTCCTGACACACAAATTCCGAGTAATCGGGGATCAGTTGGGAGCACAGGCGCATGTTCATAGAACTGCGTGGTCTCACTCTCCACGGGCTGAGCTTACCTCAGCCCGTGCAAAGGAAACACTTCTCTTCAGATTCTTTCTTATGTTTAGGTCGCCCTTTCTAAAATTTCTTCTTTTGTTTGCTAGGCGACCAGATGGGACCCAAGAAGAACGCTCCTAAGAAGACCGCAGGCAGCTCGTCCTCCCAACAATCCAAAGGAAAGTAGGTGATGACAGACTCCCCAATCCCCGTCTTCGGGCCGACCGTGGAGCAAGAGCTCAAGGTGGCGCCCGATGCTTTCTTCGAGGTCGAGAGGATCGTCTTGAAGATCACCGACCAGGGGAAAGTGAATAAAATATTCCTTTCCCACAACATCGAGCTAGGGAGGGGCGCCCTGATCGCCCGACCTCCCGTAGAAGGTGGGCGAAGCTGCGCGCCGCTCGACGAGGAATATGCGGCTTGGAGTGACGAGCACTTCAAGGCTGGGGCCTTCCTCCCACTGGACCAATACTTCGCCGACTTCCTCAACTACGTGAAGTTGACTCCTTTCCAGCTCCCCCCTCAACTCCTACCATTTGTTGGCGGGGTTGAGATATCTGTTTCTGAAACAAGAGTGGGAGGTCCCCACTCCAGCGGATGTCTTGTATTTTTTCTGCCTCAAGGCCAGCCCAGAGCAGTGGGGGCGAGGCGACGGGTTCTACTACTTGACCCGCTTTCCAAACACGGCTGCGATCATCGAGCTGCCCAACCACCCCAACCACTTCAAAGACCAGTTCTTTATGTCCAAGGGGTTTCGCAATTGCGAACTTCATTACTTCAACTGTCCTCGTAAGTACCTTTTATTCTTAGCTCATAAGTTAAGTATTGATTAGCTCCCCTTTATAAGTTTCTGACTTAGAACAATTCTGCAGCCATTTTCGTGAGGACAGACAAGTCTGTGATCCTCGGGAGTCAGTACGAGACACTGGCGGGTCTGCCCCCCAGCGAAAAGGACTATCGCCAGCTCGTGACAGACGAGACGATGTTGGCATGCAAACTGATCTCTCCAGGCCAGACTTTGGCCCTGAGGAGACCCCGGGGGCTTCCCCCTGCTCGCGAGATGAGGCCCATCCCCGAGGAGGAGGCCGCGAGGGAAGGAGAGGACGAGGAGGATGAGGTGCCCCTCATTAGGACGAGGAGGAAGCGGGCGCTGGAGGTCGCCCAAAGAACGGACGAGGAGAGGATCCAGTCTGGAGCAGCCGCAGGTCCCTCTGGGCAAGGTAATCCTTTCATGTTCAGGGGCTTAGATAAGGCCACCGCTGATCCTCGGTTAGCTAGGTTTAACCCTAACCAGCCCATCCAACGCCTTCGAAACGACCCAGACCTCGACATAACCCTACTCCAGTGCGTCGACCAGCTCGTGCTGGATTACCAGAGGAAATGTCTCAGCCCGGGAACAAAGACCTGCGAGCTATGTTCACTGGAGGGAACTCTTCTACTGGGGCCTCTGGGCCCAAAATGTAGAAGCTTCGGGTGGCGAAGAAAGCCGATGGGACACCATCCAAGTCCCCTGCAAAGGGGAAAGAGCAGACGCCAGCTGCTCAGACCCCAGCTGCCTAAACCCCAGCTGCCCAAACCCCAGCAGCCCAGGCCAAGGTACCTCCACCTCTTGCCACTGTGGACAAGATGCCCCCACCCCCTCCACGATCTCCCGCCTTTGTTTAGGATGTGGAAGCGGAGCCCGGGATTTTGGCAACCGCAGTCCCTAAGGTGTGCATTCTAGTGGACCCCCAGGCCTTGGAGAAAATTCCTGACGTCTTTCGGGGGACGGTGTACGAGACGGTGACCTACACCATCGACCACTACTACGGCGCCACCGAAAGGGACCTGCGGGCGATCGAAACAAGGAGCCCAGAGAGCGTGATGGAGTCTTCACTGGGAATGGCTCTAATGGTAAGCTGGCTTTACGTTTTGATCCCTTTGGTTATCATGCATCGCACGTTCTTTTTTTTTTTTTTCTAAGGCAGTTGCCTCTTTGCTTCGTAGGGTGCCTTGGCTCTTCACCGGAGCATATCCAGGTCCAAGGCTTGGCTCGAGGACATGAGGGGCAAGCATCAAGCTATTTTGGCCACCCAGCAGACTACCTTGGCCGCCTTGAAGACTGCCCAAAAGCAGGAACAGGAGGCTAAGGATGCCTTGGCGGCCGCGCGGGCCAAGCTGGACGCGTCCCGCCCCAAGCTGGAAGAGGCAGAGGCTAACAAGGCCGCCCTAGCCGCTGTAACGGCCGAACTTGAGGAGGCCAGGACTGCCCAGGCTGCACTAGACTCTACAAAAACCGAGGCCGAGGAGGCTAAGGCCGCCTTGGAAAAGGAGAAGGCGGCTTCCAGCTCCGCCATGGAGGACATGCTATACCACTGCTGGGTCTTCAACCCAGACAGCGACTTCTCCTTCCTAGGAGCGGATGTCTGGGAGCCCTTCCTGGAGGGGTTTAAAGCTCGTCTTCAGCAAGAGACGCCCTCTGAGACTGGGGAGACCTCCACAGCGGCCGAGCAAGAGGGCGAGACGGCGACCTCAACGGAGCAGCCCGGTGGGGCCTAGGGCATTTCTTTTTCGAACACTTTTATTATTATTATTTTTTTTGTAATTTTTGTATGAGGATTTTTCGCCTCAAGACAATTGGCTTTATCAATTTTTGCTTTTAATTGGTTCATATCCTTTTGCCTCTATGCACTTCAGTAATAGTATTAGTTTGTTTATCTTTTTCTTAAGACAAGTCCTGGTTGCTCCCCGAACATTGCCTTGAAAACTTAGTTCGCGTTAATTCTTGATAAAATATCTCGTGCTCTTTAGGAAAAACAATGATCAATCAACTTGAATTAACTTCTAAGTTTTAGGACCTGGTTATGTCCAGGACGTTAGTTTGAAAACTTAGTTCGTGTTAATTCTTGACTAATATCTTGTGCTTTTTAAGAAAAACACCGATCAATCAATTTGAATCAACTTCTAAGTTTTAGGACCTGGTTATATCCAGGGCGTTAATTTTGAAAACTTAGTTCGTGTTAATTCTTGACTAATATCTTGTGTTTTTTAAGAAAAACACCGATTAATCAATTTGAATCAACTTCTAAGTTTTAAGCCGACCTGGTTATATCCAGGATAGGACTTAGTTCGCGTTAATCCTTTATCAATATCTCGTGTCTTTTAAGAAAAACATCGATTAATCAATTTGAATAAACTTCTAAGCCTTTAAGGCGACCTGGTTATATCCAGGCACCATATGCCCCCCAAGTAACTAGGAAAGGGTCTTTCGTGATTACTTGAGATTACACCCACAAATACACACAATAATAAACAAAGATTTAATTCTTATTGCTTAAAAAAAAAGTGGCCTTTAAGCCTTACAAGGGTGCTACTAATAATATTTCTTCAAATGAATAGCGTTCCAGGTTCGTTGGACTGCTTCTCCATTGAGCCGAGCTAATTTGTAAGTTCCTTCCTTTATGACCTCGGTGATTTGATATGGACCTTCCCAGTTTGGTCCCAATACTCCATCTTTGGGATCCTTACCAACTAAGAAGACTCTCCTGAGGACCAGGTCGCCAATGTTAAAGGCGCATTTTTTGACCTTTGAGTTGAAATAACGAGTGATTTTTTGCTGGTAATGCGCGAGCTGAAGTTGCGAATCTTCTTGTCTTTCATTAATCAGGTCGAGGGACGCGCAAAGTAGTTCGTGGTTGCGATCCTGGTCATACGCCTGGACTCTATGCGAAGATACCTTAACCTCAACAAGGAGGACTGCTTCACTCCCAAAAGTGAGAGAGAAAGGAGTATGACCCGTAGGAGTCCGATGCGAGGTCCGGTATGCCCACAGAACCTGGGGGAGCTGTTTCGGCCAGACCCCCTTGGCTTCGTCTAGTCTTTTCTTAAGGCTCGCCTTTAGCGTCTTATTGACAGCCTCGACCTGGCCATTTGCCTGGGGATAGGCCACGGATGAGAAGCTTTTCACAATTCCGTACCTTTCGTAAAATTCGGTGAAGAGGTCGCTGTCGAACTGAGTCCCATTGTCAGATACGATTTTCTTGGGCAGCCCGAATCAGTAGATAATGCTCTTGACCACGAAGTCAAGGACTTTCTTGGAAGTTATTGTTGCCAATGGTTCTGCCTCAGCCCACTTCGTGAAGTAGTCGATAGCCACCACGGCGTAGCGGACCCCGCCCTTTCCAGTAGGGAGGGCGCCAACCAAGTCGACTCCCCAGACCAGAAATGGCCATGGGGACGAGATCATCTTCAACTCAACTGGGGGAGCTCGGGCAACTGTGGCAAATCGCTGGCACTTGTCACATTTCTTGACATATGAGATCGAGTCCTTTGATAGAGTGGGCCAGTAATACCCTTGCCTTAAGAATTTTAGGGCCGAGCTTTGCCCCCCAGTGTGATCCCCGCAAAAACCCTCGTGCACTTCGTGCAGGATGGCCTTTGCTTCGCCTGGCAGAACATATCGTAGGAGAGGTAGGGAATGCCCACGTCGGTACAACACCCCATCTACTATCGTATACCTTGGAGCCTGGTACAGTACCCGCCGTGCGTCATTACGCCCCTCGGGTAACTTTCCTTTGGCGAGATACTCGAGGAGGGGGGTCATCCAGGTCGGTCTGGCGTCAATCATCTCGACCTCTGTCTCGACCTCTTCTATGCTTGGTTTCTCCAGGAACTCTACCGGTACTAACCCTAGAGCCTCCGTCTCCCCGGAGGTAGCGAGCTTGGCGAGGGCGTCTGCGTTAGCGTTCTGCTCTCGAGGTATCTGCTCGATTGAGCCTCATTCAAACGCGGACAGTTCGACTTTTACCTTGGCCAGGTAAGCAGCCATCTTGGCTCCCCGTGCTTGATACTCACCTAGCACCTGGTTTACCATGAGCTGGGAATCGGTGAAGGACTGAACGGATCTGGCCTTCAGCTCCTGGGCTATCCTTAGCCTGGCCAGCAAAGCTTCGTATTCGGCCTCGTTGTTGGAGGCCTTGAATCCGAATCTCAGCGCCGAGTGGAATCTATGCCCTTCTAGGGATATCAAAATGATTCCAGCCCCGGAGCCGTTCTCATTAGATGAGCCATCCAAGAAGATTTTCCATGATGCCTGGGTCGAGGTGACCTGGGGTGACCCTTCCACAGGATCCTCCCTGAATCCTGTGCACTCTGCCACAAAATTGGCCAAGGCCTGACTCTTTATAGCAGTTCGTGGGGTGTACAAAATCTCGAACTGACTAAGCTCGATAGCCCATTTCAACAGGCACCCGATGCTTTAGGTTTTTGCAAAACCTGCCTTAAAGGTTGATCGGTCATGACGTGTATTGAGTGGGACTGGAAATACGGCCTGAGCTTCCGGAAGGCCGTGATAAGACAAAATGCCAACTTTTCCATCAACGGGTATCGGGATTCGGCCCCAAGAAGTCTCTTGCTGATGTAGTAGACCGGTTTCTGAACCCGGTCTTCTTCTCGAACCAATACGGCACTAGCTGCTTCTTCCGTGATAGCTAGGTAAAGGAAAAGAGGCTCTCCTGCCTTTGGTTTGGACAATACGGGCGGCCAGGCCAGATGTGCCTTCAGGTCGAGGAAAGCACTTTCGCACTCCTCTGTCCATTTGAATTTCTTATTTCCTTGGAGCAGGTTGTAGAATGGCATGCACTTGTCGGTGGATTTTGAAATAAACCGATTAAGGGTTGCCACCCTCCCTGTCAGGCCTTGAACATCCTTACGCGACCTGGGTGAGGGAAGCTCGAGCAATGATCTGATCTTATTGGGGTTCGCCTCGATTCCTCTAGTGTTGACAATGAAACCCACGAATTTTCCAGACGCGACCCCAAAAGTGCACTTCTGAGGGTTAAGCCTCATGTCGTATTCTCTTAGTATCTTGAAGCATTCTTCCAGGTCGGAAACATGGTTATCGGCAGTCTTTGACTTGACCAGCATGTCATCAATGTACAGTTCCATGTTCTTCCTGATCTGGTTGGCAAACATCCTTTTTACCAATCTCTGGTATGTAGCCCCGGTGTTCTTCAGCCCGAATGGCATGACCTAGTAACAATAGACGTTAGTTGGGGTCATGAAGCTGGTGTGCTCCTGGTCCACCGGGTTCATGGTGATCTGATTATAGCCTGAGTACGCATCCATAAAGGACATGAGCTCGTGCCCCGCCGTGGCATCCACCAATGGGTCGATCCTTGGCAAGGGAAAACAATCTTTGGGGCAGGCTTTATTCAGATCGAAGAAGTCGATGCAAGTCCGCCATTTCCCGTTGGGCTTTGGGACCAGCACGGGATTGGAGACCCAAATCGGAAACTTGGCTTCACGGATAAGGCCACATTTCTTGAGCCGGGCTACTTCTTCTTCTAAGGCCTCAACCCGAGTTGTTCCCAGGCGCCTCTGTTTCTAGGACTTTGCAGGAACGCTCTTATCCAAATGAAGGGTGTGCATGATGACATTTGGACTGATTCCCACCATGTCCTCGTGTGACCATGCGAACACATCCAGGTTATCCTGCAGAAATTTGATCAGCTCCGCCTTCCTCTTGCCACAGAGGTTTTTCCCGAGCTTAACCATCCATGAGGGATTTTGTGGATCGATATTTACTTCCTCGAGCTCTTCAATAGCTTGAAGCTCAGACTTGTCCTCGCCTATTCAGGGGTCAATATCCTTACTTAGGACGATACTTTCCCCCTCGGCGCTCTGATTTTCAATCTCAGAATTAGGCAAAGGTTCCTGAGATTCCTCTTCTCCACCTTGGATGGCCATTGCTAACTGTCTGGGTTTCAATTTTCCCTTCATGGAAATGTTGTAGCATTCCCTGGCAGCAAGTTGATCACCATGGACCGTGCATATCCCCGTGGAAGAAGGGAATTTCAGCGCGAGGTGGCGGACGGAGGTGACGGCTTCAAAAGCTATAAGCGTAGGTCGACCCAAAATGGCATTGTATGCAGCGGGGCAGTCGATGACCACGAACTCAAGGAGTTTTGAGACTGTTCGAGGTCCCTCTCCTAAGGTGATCACCAGCTCGATCTTCCCTATAGCCGCTGATCCTTCTCCCAAGAAACCATACAGCATCATGGAGGTCGCCTTCAGCTCAACAACAGTCAAACCCATCTTCTCCAGCGTGGACCGGAATAGAAGGTTTACCGAGCTCCCATTATCGATCAGCACTCTCCTAATCCTCCGATTAGCAAGCTGCACTGCTACGACTAGAGGGTCGTCATGAGGGAACTGAACGTGGCTAGCATCTTCTTCAGTAAAAATGATTGGTTGCCTTTCCAATCGCTGTTGCTTTGGCAGATGCTGCTTGGGGATGAACTCTACTCCATCATGAGCCTTGAGTTCATTGACGTACCTCTTTTGGGCACCCCTGCTTGTGCCAGCCAAATGAGGACCTCTAGAGATTGTGGATATCTCTCCTCCTATCACTGGAGGAAGGACGTCTTGATCTACCCGAGACCCGGGCTGACTGACCAGGACTTCCAGAGCAGGTCGGCTTCCTGGAACCCTGTTCCGCGCATACTGAGCCAAGGGGCTGGCTCTAATGAGAGTCTCGATCTCATCTTTCAGGCGTCTACAATCATCGGTATTGTGGCCAACGTCGTTGTGGAAACGGCAAAACTTGGAGGTGTCTCACTTCCCCTTCTGGTGCTTTAACGGTTTCGGCTTCTTCCAGGGGAGGCGAGCAGAGTTTCCTAGGAAGATGTTCTCCCTAGAGTGGGTGAGCTCCATATAACTCACGTAGACCGGCTTAAATTTTTCTACAGACTTATTCTTCTTTGGGCCGTGCTGGTTGCCCTCGCCGTTCCCCTTTATCTTGCCTCCACCGAACTGGTTATTCTGTGTAACGTTCTGGGTCACTGTCACGACCTCCGTTCCCACTCCAGCGGGCTGCTCAGGGACCTGGCTGGTTCCTGCAGCTAAGGCTTGGGCCTCCTCCAAGTTGATCCACCCTTGGGCCCTATTTAGGAATTCGTTTACTGAGCTGACTCCCTTCCTTTGTATTTCATTCTAGAGTCCCCCTCCGACGAGGATCCCAGTCCTCAAAGCCATGAGCTTGGAGCTGTCATTTGTGTCTCTGGCCCGAGCAGCGACGTTCGCGAACGTGCTCAGGTAAGCCTTCAAAGGCTCGTTGGGTTGTTGCCTCACGTTAGCCAAGGAGTCGGCCTTGACACGGGCAGCTTGGGAGGCTTGGAATGCTCTTTCGAAGTCAGCAGAGAAAGTTTTCCAGGAGCTGATTGACTGCTTCTTGTTTTGTTTGAACCACTGTCTGGCCGGCCCAGTCAGTGTGGAGGGAAGTATCATACACCTCAGCTCGGGGCCAATGTTGTGGGCCATCATCAGGGTATTGAACATACCCAGATGATCTGACGGATCTCCGTCTCCGTTGAATTTGGACAGGTGCAGCATACGGATACCGGGTGGGTATGCAATTGCTGCTATGCTGGGGGCGAAGAGCTCAAGCTCGTCCCCCAAATCATATTCGTCTTTTTCTTTCTCCGACAGGAGTTTCCTCATCAGCTCCTCCATTTGAGCCAGGCGCTCAAGGGTTTTGTCCTGATCTCCTTGGTTATTTCGGGGCTGTTCAACAGCTTCGGATCCATTATATACGTTTGGTGGGTTATTGCCCCTCCTATCTTGAGATAGGTTGTTTGGGACATTCCCGCCGTTACGTACCTTGGACAGGTCTCCCCTCGAGCAAGCATGGCTGCCACTTCCTACCGGGTCCCCCCTATAAGAGTTAAGGCGATCCCGTAGGTCACCCCTTGGGTTGGCTTGAGGACTTTGCGCCGAGCTTAGGCGTTGGCGCAGCTCTCCACCAGAAAGGTCACTTCGGCGACTTCCGGTCTAGTAGCTCCTATTAGAGAAGCTTTGAGCCCGCCTCTGGCGGTGAGGATCCGAGCTTCCTCTGGGCGCCCTGCCACAATGGGAAGGTCCTGTGGATGGCGGGATTCTCCTACTGCTCCCATAAGCTGGAATATCTCGGATAGGCCGAGGAGGAGATGGATATCTTATTGGTGAAGGAGGATGTCTGACCGGGGATGCAATCCTGGTTCCGTTAGGGCGAATCAGGTTAGGTAGGGGCCTTTCGGCCCTGCCAACTTGTGGGCCTTGCGCCTGGCGATCTGGACGGGGCACAGGACGGCTGGCCGGGACGGGCTGTCACTGTGAGCCCTCCTCGGAACTCCTTCTAGATTTCCCTCGAGCCCTCCTGGGCGCGCTCGAGGCTGGCTATGAACTGGGAGTTGAAGTTCGGACCGAGCGACTATACTGTTGTTCGACCTTGGGTAGTTCTTCGAAGTTTGCCTCTCACCGGTGCGATGAGGGAGTAGAGTTGGGTGTCGGATGTCTGGCCGAGCAGCTAGGCCTGGACCGATTACCCCGGCGGGACTTATGAGTCTCACCTTGCCTCTTTCCGACGTTAGCGTCGGTTGTAAGAGGGGGTAGCTGGGCCAACACCTCCTTAATCTGCTGATTGGCTTTCGCCAGCTGACTCCTTAGTTGAGCATTCTCCATCTCTACCGCCGTGTAAAAATCCGGGTTTGGATTAGGTGGCCGGGGTGCCGAAATTCCAGTGTCATCCTGGCCTATTGGCTGCTTGCCTGGCCGCTGCTGAACTTCGAGGTTTTGCTCACCGGAGATGGCGGAATGATGGGCCTCTTGCCCATCATGTTGTTCCGCCTCGTTACCGTGTCTTGATCGAGTGGTCACCATAGTTGGATATTTGCGATAGCACCAATCTAACAAGCTCTCAATGAAAGCACCAAACTGTTGACGTGGTTCTTCGACAACAGGTAATTAAGAAAATGAGAGAAAGGGATTAGTGCTGAATAATGAACCGAAACAGATGAATGATCTTAAAATGGAATGATGACACAAATACATTTTTAGGTGGTTCAAAGGTTAAAATCCTTCTACTCCACCAGTCAATATTATGGCTATATTTATGGTATTCTTTACAGGGTATTTCGTTACACAATAGAATCAAACCCCTTCCAACTCCCAGGATCTCCATATTTATAGGAGAGGGCACCTGGGAGTTGGTAAGGGGGGTCATCCGGTGACCTTCTGACCCATCATGTCACTTCTGTGACATTCATGATTAATTCCTAAAACCTAACAAATGAAGTGTGGTCTAATTAATAGGTAAGGGGGATAATGGGCCGCACGGCCCAATCCAGTCATGGGTGCCTGAACACGCACGTTCATGCTGCGTGTCTGAGAATTCAGGGATATATCAGACACGTGATGTCTGATATATGCACGTTTACATTGAGTGGTTGACTTTATAAAGGGTCACAGCTTCCAACTCCAGCTCGTGCCTCGAGCTGGACGCCTTCTTGACCTGCGGTCTTTATTTTCCTGACTCGACCCTTAAATAATCTTTGATAAAACTTTGGCTACCTCAAGCTAAAGGGGTAGGACCTGGCAGCAGCAGCTCCGACCACGTGGTGTCCACATGGCTGATATAATTATGCCATATCTCAGCTCGCTAATAGCCCGTGGAAAATTAGGTCGTACAATCACATATTGACAAAAATGCCCTTAAAGGCCCGAGCAAGAAATTTTCATTCTTAAGCCCGGTTGATTGGAATTCAAACCTCAATCAATTCTCTCAAAATTTATTGGCTCAACAATAAATTCCCAGTTGCCAAAAAAATATTTTTATACCATAGTAATTCGTATTTTATTTAATCTGAGATTTTTCTCCCATTAGGGTTTACCCCTTGGTCCGAGACCAATCTTCCTTTGCATAAAACTACATCCTTTACCAGATCATCACAGCAACTATAAAAATTTACAAATTATCACAAGTTCATATAATATCATTTATCAAAATAATATTCCACATAATTCTTCATTGGCTCGAACCGGCTACTAACGTGTGTTCAAAACACGGGATGTCGTAAAACCCCAATTTTTCTACAAGTCATAGAACAACAAATGCGAGACATGGAGTCTTGTATTCGTTCGATGAATTCGAATATGGAACTGATCAAATCAGATGTTAATAGTATAAACCACCATTTGAAGTTGATAGAGACGAATGAATGTAACTTTGAGGATAAAGTGTTAGATAAATTATATGGGGAAGATCTCCCTAAGAAGCCATATACAAATGAGGACCTTGCGGTAAAAACACCCTATTCTAGTGTTTTATAAAACATTCACATATTCATAGGTTCATAAGAGAAAAGCCACTTATTATAAAAATTGCAGTGAGGTTTTGCTAAAAACATGCAAGTTGGGCCCAATAGTTTAAAAAAGAAAAATAGAAGTTTTCATGCAAAGTTCTTAAAACAACCAAAGTTCAAGTCCCATTGATAAGTTTAGAAAGTCCAAATTAACATAACATTATTAAAAGAAAATGGCGTTTAAACTTATCATTTCTCATCGAAAGGATGCCCCCACACCATACATACCACGAGGATAGAACTCCCCACATCACCACACGTTCCATAGAGAAACCTATTTGCTACCTGGAAGGGAAAGTAAGGGGGTGAGCTAAAAGCCCAGTAAGGAAGTACAAACAACACACAAGTAAATCAAACAAATCATAATTGCATCAAACATCGTCACACATCATAGCATCATTATCGTAATACCATCAACATCATAAACATAAACATAATCATAACAACGTTGGCATCATATGCAAAATCATCATCATCATCATAACATCATCACATAAACACCATATCCTTGTGAACATGGCCTGCTAACTTGTCCATGTCACCCTTTGAGGCAAACAGGATCTTTGGTCCTTGAATAACCTCGGCGCGTCCGCCCTTTGGGCTACGTCTTCGTATCCTTAGTAACTCAAGTTACGTCTTCATATCCTTAACAACCCCTTTTCGATGTGTCACGTCATCATGCTAACATCCATTCATATCATACAACATTCAAAATGACATGCAATCCAGTCACGTCATCATAATAAAGCAATTCATAACACATAAACAATTACATTCTCGTTCATACAAACAATCTTATCATTCACAGTATAAACAAATAGAATTCTATTTAACTTCCTTACCTCAGGTCCAGGCAAGGTAAAATGACAACTTCACAACGAGCCTATACCATAATCAAAATAACCTTCCTTAGCATCACATAAACTCTACTTTGCCCACTCATATAACTCATGTGTGCATGGGCCATGCACACATGGTGAAAGTTATTCACAACATCCAAACAAGGCATATTTACACACAAGGTCATAAAAGAATAATGCACATTCTACCTATATTACATGCATGGTATTGCTATAAAAACTATATGGTTGCATAATAGACATATTTTTTAACGTAAAAGTAAAATTGCATGCGACATGCATACGTGGGAACGTTGTTTAAAAGCGGCGTTAAAAACGATAATTCCTACGTGCTTATTTCTATCGTTTTTTTAAATAATGAAATTGTAACATGCTTGATTACCATTGTTTGTCATCTTAAAATTACCAGGTTGATTAAATCTCTCAAGAAATTATTTTATTTCATAAAATAATTTATTTAACCAATTTAAAATATAATAATCCCATTATTTAATTTTAAATCCCATAAAATAACAAAGACTAAAAAAAAACTATGTGAAATACTTATAATTTAACATGTTTGCTTAGAAAATAACATTATAATAAAATTATCAACTTTATAAATTTAATGTGAGAAAAATATAATTTTAGATGTGAAAAATATATTTTTACTTGTATTATTTTTAAGACTAAATTTTAAAATAGAATAAACTCACGAGCGATAATTCAATAATTATTTTAGAAATATTTTATTAAACTTTCAGCCATTATTTGATTTACTTAAATATTCACAAATAAACTAAATTTACCATTTTTATTAACTAAAATAAAGGAAAATCATAACCATTAGAATAAACATTCATGTTATACAAAAAAATTATTACTTTTAATATTTTCATAGTTTAAGGCATTAACTTATTTCAACACACACATCAAATTTCTTTTATCAATATATAACTTCACATTTTTTACAAAAATTGCAGCAACCAATTATACCATTAAAATCACCATTTTTATTTTTTAAAAACTCATATTTTCATAAAAATATAAAAAAAAATATGTAGGTAATTATTTGCCCAAAATATCATCTCAAGGCACTTTAAAATTCCCCATTAACTTCTTAAATCATCAAAACAACTTGTCAAATTTACTTAAGCATTCAAAAACATTTTTCTCATCATTTTGACACCATAATCATGAAATTCATTTTTTTCATCATATTTCACAAAATTTCATACATATTTATTTAACAATATTCCAACACAAACCCTAGCATGTTTCTACACCCTTTTTAATTATTTTAGATGTTACAATTAGCATACAATAAATCATCAACCACCTTGAAACATATTCACAAATCATGAACAAATAATCATCTTTGATCTTGTCTTAAATATAATCTTGATATATTATTATCATGCAAGTATTCCAAAGAAACAAAACCAACCATATATTCATTTAAGGTCTTACAACACCCTATCATGTTTCTAAAATTTAAATTGGCATAAGACATAAAAAAAAAAAAAATAACCATCATGCTTTGAAACTCACCCTTAGGCCGAAAACCCCATAGCCTAAAATAATCAAATCCTTTATTGTTATTTAAAAAAAAAATCATCATCATTTTCCTATAAATCACAATTTAAAACCCTTGCATGTTTTCACATAAAAATCTTTAAGCCAAAACATATCTATCATTAAACCATAGAAAAACCTTGAACAACATATCATTAACAACACCTTTCAATAATCATCTCATTACACATATTATGAATACACAACCATAAGAATCAAATCAAAACACCATGCACCCATGCCCACGCCTAGGTCAATTTTCCCATGCATCAATATATATATATAAAAATATCCATTGATAACTCTACAAAATAGAATTATTTTACCACTTTTTATGTGCTAATTGTTGTTTAATTATTGAGTTTTTAATTTATTTATTAAGTTTTTAAGTAATTTTGAATTTATTAGGTTTATTTTGATTTTCTATATTTTTGTGTGTTTTTATAATTATTTTGTTATAAAAAGTTGTGGTTAGTTAGTTAAATTATTTAGTTTGAGGTAAAAAAAATGTTGTATTATTAAACTTAAATGTTAAATATAAATTAAATTATAATTAATATTTTCAAAGAATTAAATTGATTTATTTTATAGTTGAAAATATTTTATTATGATTTATTTTATATTTATTATGTGGGGAATTTATGATATTTTTAGCCTTTGAAAAGTGAGGAAAAGAAGAAAGAAAAATGGTATTTTTGAAATCAAACTCAAGCCTCCAGCCAAGCCCATCAGCCAGCCCAGCCCACCAGCAGCTGCCTCATCCTTTCTCCATCTGGGCTTGCGTCTGTCTCAGCCCAAGCCCGAAGCCAGCACCTCCTGGGCACCTGATGCCGCCTGCTTCAATTCCCAGCCGTGCCTCAACTCAGCAACACGGGCCTGGCACCACGCCCAGCAGCTGCCTTCTTCCAGCCACGTTCAGCCTGCCTCCAGCCCAACACGCCCAGCTACCTCCTGCTGCCAGCTACCTTGTCCCAGCTAGCCCTCCCGCACCATGTTGAGCCAACCAATTGCCCAATGTCCCCTTGTCCCCTATGATAAAAAATGCCATTTTTTACCTAATCTTTCCACATATTTCACCATAACATCATCATTACACCCTATAATTTACCCTTATTTGCCATATTATTATTAATTTAATTAATTTAATCAATTTAATTAGTTTAAATTGATTATTTTAATACTCTCATTTTGGCTATAAATAGAGAATTTTCAAGACCATTTGGGAGTGCTTGATTTTGGGAGAGGTCACACTACACAAGTTCTACACTTTCAAACCTCTTTATTCTCTTCATCTTCTTCTTCTTTTTGGTTAATTTTCTATGTATTTTTAGAGGAACAATTTGGGGGTTTTCCTCCAAATTTTCCTAAGTTATGTTTGTAATTTTTTTGTTTGTATTTTCTATTCTAGTTATGAGTTTCTAATCTTTTTAAGATTATTAAGGTGATGGAGAAACAATATATAACTAGATAATATTTATGTTGTGTGTTGATTTCCCATTTTGTGCAATAAAGTTTATGGATTTTTCTTTTTCAAATATCTTCTTTCATCTTAAATATCATGTATTTTTTATTGTTAGAACATATTTACACTTTGTTCTTCATTAGTGCAAAAACATAATATTCTTTGTGTAAGATGTGTCATTAAATTGTACACATCTAATGCTTAGAACAAAAATATTATGTTTTGCCTTATAAATAATGTTCATTGACTTATTTGTTATTTCATTAGATTGATTTACACTAAATGCTGTGAAATTATAATTTTAAAAGTGAAGATAAATCCTATATTTTATAAAAACTAGTGCTTAAATGGAATATCTAATTTGAATAAGTGATAATTTAATTAATTTCTACTATTACTATAACTTGGAAATCAATGTACTTTTAAATTTGAACTTATATTTTGTGGATTCTATTATATTAATAATCTTTCTTTTACTATATTAATTTCTACTTTTAATTTAGTTATATATATTGTCTTTAATATCTTTATTATTATCTTTTATTTTATTTTATGTCACAAATTCTCATCATTCTTTGGGGCTAGGTTAGTATTTATTAATTTTAGTTTAAAATAGTTTCTTTTTCGATTTTAGACAGTTCCCTTGGGTTCGACATCCTTGCTTACACGATCACTATTCTATATGAACGATTTGTGCACTTGCGATATTAATATTTAAAACATACCCGTTTTGGGTCCATCATCCATCAATCCATTAACCAAAGAAAATAACATAACATTAGGGTTAGAGATTCAATACCTCTCTTGATTGTGTAATCAAGAACACAAATTGATCAACACCCAAATGATAATCACCCTTGAATACCCTAGGGTTTTAGAAATCCATGAAGAAGAAGAACATACAAAAAAACATAAGATAATGGGGAAGAGAAACCTTAGACTTAAAATAAACAATGGATCAAAAACACTAGAAACCATATCTATGACCTTCCAAGACCTTCTTCTTCCTCCTCCTTTCTCTTCTTCTAGAAAATGACAGCCCCTTCTCTCCCTTTCTCTCTCTAGCTATCCACACCCTCTCTCTCTTCTCTCTAACTTTCGGCAGCCACAAGGGCATAATGCTCTCTATTTTCTCTCTTCCCCTTTTTATTTTAGTTCCCTCATAATACCCCAATAAAGACAAATGGTAAGTTTCCCCTTATTATTTATTCTAATTAAGCCTAAAAATATTGTATAAATAAAATACTTAACTAAAAGGGAATGTCAACAATCCCCTTACCCAAAATAACATTTATCATCTAATTTTACTTTATTTGATAAAAAAATAAATGGAATAAATCATCTTCCTTTCCCACTCTATGCCACACGTCCAAGGCTATCCTTCCCTTTTCTTTTATATTTTTTTTTATAAATAATTAAATCTAATAAAAGGAAATTACAAGTATGTAGAAAATTCTACACATAAGCACCATGCAACCATGCACATGCACACACTCAATAACTAAGGTGCATCACTACCTGTCATGCACCTTAGTGCATTCAACCAAAAATCGAATAATCACATTTTAAATAAAATAAATAAATAACATTTAACAATTAAAATCACAAAATTCAACAAAAAAATTCTAACAATTAATTTAAACAAACAAACAATTAAATAAAATAATTCACAACACTTAACAATTAATTAAAATAAAGCACAAAAATTTAATAACTAAAAAAAAAAGATTTTGGTGCACTACAATATACCCTCCTTAAAATGAATTTCGACCCGAAATTCTTTCTTACCAAATAAATCAGGGTATCTTTCTTTCATGTCTTCCTCAAATTCCCATGTTGCTTCTCGTTCCGTACTATTCTTCCACATGACCTTAACTAGTGGAATCCTTTTGGATCACAGTTCCTTGATTCCCTTTTCAATTACGTGCTCATGCTGTTCATCATAACTCAGGTCCTGGTTCAGCTGTAACAGCTCGTAACTTAACACATGTGAGGGCTCGGACACATACTTACGCAACATCGAGATGTGAAGGACGTTATGCGTTTTGGATAATGCTGGGGGCAGTGCCAAACGATAAGCAACTTGCCCGACTCTGTCCAAAATCTCAATGGACCTATATATCTAGGGCCTAACTTCCCTTTCTTTCCAAAGCGCCTAACACCTTTCATCATCGATACTTTCAAAAAAACAATCTCGCCCACAGAAAACTCGTCGTCCCTTCTCTTAAGGTCAGCGTAGCTCTTTTGCCTACTCTGCGCGGTAAGCATCCTTTGGCGAATCTTCTCAATCGCCTCACTAGCCTCCTTAACTGCCTCAAGGCCTAAAATCCGTTTCACCCCAACTTCATCCCAGTGCAATGGAGATCTACATTTACGCCCATAAAGCATCTCGTAGGGAGCCATCCCCATAGTAGATTTGTAACTGTTATTATAAGAGAACTCCATTAGGGGTAAGTATCAGTTCCAACACTCTGAAATATCCAAAGCAAAATACCTCAACATGTCCTCTAAAATCTGTATAGTCCCCTCAGACTGCCCATCGGTCTGAGGATGAAACGTGGTGCTAAACTTTAGTCTTGATCCCATAGCTCTATGTATCCCTTTCTAAAAGTTTGATGTGAAAACTGACCCTCGATCAAAAACTATTGACTTTGGCACCCCATGAAGTCTCACTATCTCACTTACATACAATTCAGCATATTGATCTGTCGTGTATGTGGTCTTGACTGGCAGAAAATGGGCAGACTTAGTGAGTCTATCTACTATTACCCATACAGAGTCGTGCTGCTTGGTGGTTCTGGGTAACCCTACCACAAAATCCATTGTTATATCCTCCCATTTCCATACAGGAATGTAGAGTGGTTGAAGCAACCCTGCTGGCCTTTGGTGTTCTGCTTTGACTTGCTGGCATGTCAAACATCTAGCAACAAACTCAGCAATATCCCTCTTCATTCCATGCAATCAATAAAATGCCTTAAGGTCTTGGTACATTTTTGCGTACCCTGGGTGTAAGGAATAGGGTGTTGTGTGCGCTTCTTTCATAATACTTTCCCTAATCTCAGCATTGTCCGACACACAAATCCTATCCTTATATCTTAGCAATCCACCATTAGATATTGCGAAATCACTGCTACCACCTTCTTGTACCAATGCCTCTTGTTTCACTAAGGCTTCATCCACTTTATGTCCTTCTCGAATTTTTTCTAACAGGGAGGATTGCAATGTGAGGTTCGTTAAACTTCCCGTCACAATTTCGATGCCGACATTTATGATCTCTTTCTGAAGAGGCATCTTTATTTTATGTAGTGTTGAGACATTCCCATGTTCCCACCTACTCAAAGCATCTGCAACCACATTGGCCTTGCCTAGGTGGTATAGAATTTTGCAATCGTTGTCCTTCACTAATTCCAACCACCTTCGCTGCCTCATATTCAGTTCCTTTTGCGTGAAGAAGTATTTCAGACTTTTGTGGTCAGTGTATATCTCACACTTGTCTCCGTATAGGTGATGTCTCCATATCTTTAGTGCGAACACTACTACTACCAATTCAAGGTCATGAGTGGGACATCGTTTTCTCAAAATCCTTGAGTTGTCTGGAAGCATAAGCGACCACCTTCCCATCTTGCATCAACACACATCCCAAGCCGTTCTTTGATACGTCACAATACACCACAAATTTCCTGCCCTCAGTGGGAACACAAAAGATAGGCACAGAAATCAACTTATCCTTCATGGTCTGGAAGCTTTCTTAACATTTTTCAGTCCATGCAAACTTCTGATGTTTGCGGGTTAAGTTGGTCAATGGGGTGGCGATCTTCGAGAAACCCTCAACAAACTTCCTATAGTAACCATCTAATCCTAAGAAGCTTCAAACTTCTGAGGCATTCTTTGGCTGGGGCCAGTCTCTAATGGCCTCAATCTTTGATGGGTCTACTGCTATTCCATTCTTGGACACTATATGCCCTAGGAAAGTTACCTGTTCCAGCCAAAACTCACATTTAGAGAACTAGGCGTATAACTGATGTTCTGGCAATCTTTTCAGAGTCTCCTCAAATGCTCCTCGTGCTACTCCTTGGTCTTCGAGTAATAAGGATATCATCTATGAACACTACCACAAACTTGTCCAAGAAATCCTTAAATACCTTGTTCATCATATCCATAAATGCTGCCGGGGCGTTCGTGAGTCCAAAAGACATCACTAAGAGCTCATAGTGCCCATAGCGGGTTCTGAAAGCCGTTTTCAGAATGTCTCCCTCTTTCACTTTCAACTGATGGAATCCAGATTGCAGATCAATCTTCGAGAACATTGCTGCCCTTTATAGTTGATCAAAAAGGTCGTCTATCCTAGGCAAATGATATTTATTCTTAATGGTGATCTTATTGAGTTCTCGGTAATCAATGCACATCCTCATACTTCTGTCCTTCTTATTCACAAATAGGACCAGTGCTCCCCATGGCGAATGGCTAGGTCTTATGAACCCCTTATCCAACAACTCCTGTAGCTGGTTCTTAAGTTCCTTTAACTTCTCGGGAGCCATCCGATAGGGTGCTTTAGAGATCGGTGCGGTTTCTGGAGCAAGCTCGATTACAAACTCGATTTTTCTGTCCAGGGGTAATCCTGGTAATTCCTTGGGAAACACCTCCGAGAACTCACAAACAATATATACATTTTTCAGTTTTTGTTCTGACTCCTTGGATTTATCCACCACACTAGCCAGAAACACCGAACAACCATGTTGCATCATATTCTGTGCTTCCAGTGCAGATATTATGGGTGTCTGAAAACCCGCTACTTCTCTTCTAAAGGAAAATACCTCTCCTTCCTTTGGCCTGAACTCTAAGGTCTTCTTGCGACAGTCTATCGTAGCCCCATGTTTAGATAACCAATCCATGCCAAGTATGACATCGTAATCTGGTATACTTAGTTCTATAAGATCTGCTGGGCACTCCCTGCCCTGTACCATTACAGGTGTTGATGGTAACCACTTATTTGACAACATCGTATCTCCCCATGGAAACATTGTACTAAAGTTATGTTCAAACAACTTATAAAGCATATTCAGTCTATCAATCACATTCATGGAAACATAAGAATGAGTCTGTACGTCCTAATTTTCCAACGGGCTATTAGCGAGTTGAGATATGGCCTAATTATATCAGCCACGTGGATCCCCCATGATCGGAGCTGCTGCCGTCAGGTCCTACCTCGTTAGCTCGAGGTATCCAAAGGTTCGCCAAGATTACTTAAGGACCGAGTCAGGACTGTGAAGGCCACAGGTCGAGGAGGCATCCAGCTCGTTGTACGAGCTGGAGTTGGAAGCTATGACCTTTTATAAAGTCAACCACGCAAGGTAAATGTGCATATATCAGACATCACGTGTCTGGTATATCCCTGACTTCTCGGACACGCAGCATGAACGTGCGTATTCAGGCACCCACGACTGGGTTGGGCCGTGCGGCCCATTATCCCCCTTACCTATTGATTAGACCACATTTCATTTGTCAGGTTTTAGGAATTAATCATGAATGTCACAGAAGTGACATGATGGGTAAGAGGGTCACGGGATGACCCCCCTTTACCAACTCTCAAGTGCCCTCTCCTATAAATATGGAGACCCTGGGAGTTGGAAAGGATTGGATTCTATTGTGCAAGGAAATACCCTGTAAAGAATACCAGGCATATAGCAATAATATTGGCTGGTGGAGTAGAAGGATTTTAACCTTTGAACCACCTAAAAACACAATTGTGTCATCAATCCATAAAAAGATCATTTATCTATTTCAGTTCATTATTAAGCACTAATCACTTTCTCTTATTTTCTTAATTACCTGTTGGCGAAGAACCGCGTCAACAGTTTGGTGCTTTCATTGAGAGCTTGTTAGATTGGTGCTATCGCGAATATACAACTATGGTGACCACTCGATCAAGACACGGTAACGAGGCGGAACAACATGATGGGCAGGAGGCTCATCGTGCCGCCATCTCCGGTGAGCAAAATCTTGAAGTCCCACAGCGGCCGGGCAAGTAGCCAATAATCCAGGATGACACTGGAAGTTCGGCACCCCGGCCATCTAATCCAAACCCAAATTTTTACACTGCGGTAGAGATGGGGAACGCTCAGCTGAGGAGCCAACTGGCGAAAGCTAGTTAGCAGATTAAGGAGGTGTTGGCCCGACTACCCCCTCTTACAACCGACGCTAACGTCGGAAAGAGGCAAGGCGAGACTCGTAAGTCCCGCCGGGGTAATCGGTCCAGGCCTAGCCGCTCGGACAGACCTCCGACATCCAACTCTATTCCCTCATCGCACCGTCGAGAGGCAAAATTCGAAGAAATACCTAGAGCCGAACAACAGTATAGCTGCTCGGTCTAAACTTCAACTCCCAGCTCAAAGCTAGCCTCGAGCGCGCCCATGAGGGCTCGAGGGAATTCTAGAAGGAGATCCAGGGAGGGCTCACAACACCAGCCCGTCCCCACCAGCCGTCCTGCGCCTCGTCCAGATCGCCAGGTGCGGGACCCGGTTGGCAGGGCCGAAAGACCCCCACCTAACTTGATCCGTCCTGACAGAACCAGGATTTCATCCCTGGTAAGGCATCCTCCATCGTCAATAAGGTATCCTTCTCCTCCTCGGCCTGTCCGAGATATTCTAGCTTATGGAAGCAGCAGGAGAAACCCGCCATCCGCAGGACCTTCCCGTCGTAGCAGGGTGCCCAGAGGGAGCCCGGATCCTCTCCCCCAGAGGCAGACTCCGAGCTTCTCTAATGGGAGCTACTGGACCGGCAGTCGCCGGAGTGACCTTTCTGGCAGAGACCTGTATCAACGCTTAAGCTCGGCGCAAAGTCCTCAAGCCACCCCGAGGGGCGACCTACGAGATCGCCTTAACTCTCATAGGAGGGACCCGGTAGGAGGTGGCATCCTTGCCCGAGGTACGTGACGGCGAGAATGCCCCAAATAACCTATCTCAAGATAGGAGGGGAAATAACCCACCAAACGTATACAATGGATCAGGAGCTGTTGAACAGCCCCGGAGTAACCAAGGAAGTCAGGACAACACCCTTGAGCGCCTGGCTCAGATGGAGGAGCTGATGAGGAAGCTCCTGTCGAAGAAAGAGAAAGACGAATATGATTCGGGGGACGAACTTGAACTCTTCGCCCCCAGCATAGCAGCAACGGTATACCCACCCGGTTTCCGTATGCCGCACCTGTCCAAATTCAACGGAGACGAAGATCCGTCGGATCATCTGGGGATGTTCAATACCCTGATGATGGCCCACAACATTGGACCTGAGCTGAGGTGTCTGATATTTCCCTCCACACTGACTGGACCAACTAGACAGTGGTTCAAACAAAGCAAGAAACAATCAACCAACTCCTAGAAAACTTTCTCTGCTGACTTCAAAAGGGCATTCCGAGCCTCCCAGGCTGCCCGCGTCAAGGCCGACTCCCTGGCTAACGTGAGGCAACAACCCGACGAGCCTTTGAAGGCTTACCTGAGCAGGTTCGTGAACATCGCTGCTCGGGCCATAGACGTAGATGACAGCTCCAAGCTCATGGCTTTGAGAACTGGAATCTTCGTCGGAGGGGGACTCTGGAATGAAATACAAAGGAAGGGAGTCAGCTAAGTGAACGAATTCCTAAATAGGGCCAAGGGTGGATCAACTTTGAGGAGGCCCAAGCCTCAGCTGCAGGAACCAGCCAGGTCCCTGATCAGCCCGCTGGAGTGGGAACGGAGGTCGTGACAGCGACCCAAAACGTTACACAGAATAACCAGTTTGGTGGAGGCAAAAGAAAGGGGAACGGCGAGGGCAACCATCACGGCCCAAAGAAGAATAAGTCCATAGAAAAATTTAAGTCAGTCTACGCAACTTATACAAAGCTCACCCACTCTAGGGAGAACATCTTCCTAGCGAACTCTGCTCGCCTCCCCTGGAAGAAGCCGGAGCCGTTAAAACACACCAGAAGGGGAAAAGAGACACCTCCAAGTTTTGTCGTTTCCACAATGATGTTGGCCACAATACCGATGATTGTAGGCATTTGAAAGATGAGATCAAAACTCTCATCAGAGCCAGTCCCTTGGCTCTGTACGCGTGGGATAGGGTTCCAACAAGTCGATAAGACGTCCCTCCTCCAGTGATAGGAGGAGAGATATCCACAATCTCTGGAGGTCCGCATTTGGCTGGCACGGGCAGGGGTGCCCAAAAGACGTACGTAAAAAAACTCAAGGCGCATAATGGAGTAGAGTTCATCCCCGAGCAGCATCTGCCAAAGCAGCAGCGATTGGAGAGGCAACCGATCATTTTTACTAAAGAAGATGCCAGCCACGTTCAGTTCCCTCATAACGACCCTCTGGTCGTAGCAGTCCAGCTCGCTAATCGGAGGGTTAGGAGAGTCTTGATCGATAATGGGAGCTCGATAAATCTTTTATTCCGGTCCACACTGGAGAAGATGGGTTTGATTTTCGCCGAGCTGAAAGCAACCTCCACGATGCTGTATGGTTTTTCGTGAGAAGGATCAGTGGCTATAGGGACGATCGAGCTGGTGATCACTTTAGGAGAAGGACCTCGAACAGTCTCAAAACTCCTTGAGTTTGTTGTCATCGACTGCCCCGCTGCGTACAATGCTATTTTGGGCCGACCCACACTCATAGCTTTTGAGGCCATCACCTTCGTTCGCCACCTCGCGCTGAAATTCCCATTTTCCACAGGAATATGCACGGTGCGTGGTGATCAGCTCGCTACCAGGGAATGCTACAGCATTTCCATGAAGGGAAAATCGAAACTCGGGCAACTAGCGATGGCCATCCAAGGTTTAGGAGATGAATCTCAGGAACCTTTGACTAATCCTGAGATTGAAAAACCTCAAAGCGCCAAGGGGGAAGGTATCATCCTAAGTGAGGATATTGACCCCCGAATAGGCGAGGATAAGTCCGAGCTCCAGGCTATTGAAGAGCTCGAGGAAGTAAACATCGATCCACAAAATCCTTCACGGACGGTCAAGCTCGGGAAAAACCTCTGCGGCAAGAGGAAAGAGGAGCTAATTAAATTTTTGCAGGATAACCTGGATGTGTTTGCATGGTCACTCGAGGACATGGTGGGAATCAGTCCAAATGTCATCATGCACACCCTTCATTTGGATAAGAGCATTCCTGCAAAATGCCAGAAGCAGAGGTGCCTGGGAACAACTCGGGCTAAGGCCTTAGAGGAAGAAGTAGCTCGGCTCAAGCAATGCGGCTTTATCCGTGAAGCCAAGTTTCCGGTTTGGGTCACCAACCCCGTGCTGGTCCCGAAGCCCAATGGGAAGTGGCAGACCTGCATCGACTTCTCTGACCTTAATAAAGCCTACCCCAAGGATTGTTTTCCCTTGCCAAGGATTGACCGATTGGTGGATTCCACGGTGGGGCACGAGCTCATGTCCTTTATCGACGCGTACTCGGGCTAAAATCAGATCACCATGAATCCGGCGGACCAGGAGTACACTAGCTTCATGACCTCGACTAACGTCTATTGTTACTAGGTCATGCCATTCGGGCTGAAGAACGCCGGTGCTACATACCAGAGGTTAGTAAATAGAATGTTCGCCAACCAGATCGGAAAGAACATGGAAGTGTACGTTGATGACATGCTAGTTAAGTCAAAGACTGCCGATAACCATGTTTCTGACCTGGAGGAATGCTTCAAGATACTACAAGAGTACGGTATGAGGCTTAATCCCCAGAAGTGCACTTTCGGGGTCGCGTCTAGAAAATTCCTAGGTTTCATTGTCAACACTAGAGGAATCGAGGCTAACCTCGATAAGATCAGGTCATTGCTCGAGCTTCCCTCACCCAGGTCGCGTAAGGACGTTCAGGGCCTGACAGGAAGGGTGGCAGCCCTTAATCGGTTTATTTCAAAATCCACCGACAAGTGCCTGCCATTCTACAACCTGGTCCGAGGAAATAAGAAATTCGAATGGACAGAGGAGTGCGAAAGTGCTTTCCTCAACCTGAAGACACATCTGGCCGAACCGCCCGTATTGTCCAAACCAAAGGCAGGGGAGCCCCTTTTCCTCTACCTGGCTGTCACAGAGGATGCAACTAGTGCCGTATTGGTCCGAGAAGAAGACCAGGTTCAAAAACCGGTCTACTACATCAGTAAGAGACTTCTCGGGGCTGAATCCCGATGCCCGTTGATGGAAAAATTAGCATTCTGTCTTATCACGGCCTCCTGAAAGCTCAGGCCGTATTTCCAGTCCAACTCAATACACGTCATGGCCGATCAGCCTTTAAGGCAGGTTTTGAAAAAACCTGAAGCATCGAGGCGTCTGTTAAAGTGGGCTATCGAACTCAGTCAGTTCGAGATTTTGTACACCCCACGGACTGCTATAAAAAGTCAGGCCCTGGCCAATTTTGTGGCCGAATGCACAGGATTCAGGGAGGATCCTGTGGAAGACTCACCCCAGATCACCTCGGCCCAGACGTCGTGGAAGATCTTCGTGGATGGCTCATCCACTGAGAACGGCTCCGGGGCTGGAATCATTTTGATATCCCCTTAGGGACATAGATTCCACTCGGCGCTGAGATTCAGATTCAAGGCCTCCAACAACGAGGCAGACTACGAAGCTTTGCTGGTCGGGCTAAGAGTAGCCCAGGGGCTGAAGGCGAGCTCCGTTCAGTGCTTCAGTGACTCCCAGCTCGTGGTAAACCAGGTGCTAGGTGAATATCAAGCACGAGGAGCCAAGATGGCAGCTTACTTGGCCAAGGTAAAATTCGAACTATCTGCGTTCGGGCGAGGCTCAATCGAGCAGATACCTCGGGAGCAGAACGCCAACGCAGATGCCCTCGCCAAGCTCGCTACCTCCGGGGAGGCGGAGACGCTGGGGTTAGTACCAGTGGAGTTCCTGGAAAAACCAAGTATAGAAGATGTCGGGGCGGAGGTCGAGATGATTGACGCTAGACCGACCTGGATGACTCCCCTCCTCGAGTACCTCACCAAGGGAAAGTTACCCGGCGGACGTAATGATGCACGGCGGGTACTGTACCAGGCTCCAAGGTATACAATGGTAGATGGGGTGATGTACCAACGTGGGCACTCCCTACCTCTCCTACGATGTGTTCTGCCAAGCGAAGCAAAGGCCATCCTGTAGGAAGTGCACGAAGGTTTTTATGGGGATCACACTGGGGGGCAAAACCTGGCCCTAAAAGTTTTAAGGCAAGGGTATTACTGGCCCACTCTGTCAAAGGACTCGATCTCGTATGTCAAGAAGTGCGACAAGTGCCAGCGATTATCCACAGTTGCCCGAGCTCCCCCCATCGAGCTGAAGATGATCTCCTCCCCATGGCCATTTGCAGTTTGGGGAATTGACTTAGTTGGCGCCCTCCCTACTGGAAAGGGCAGGGTTCGCTACGCCGTGGTGGCTATCGACTACTTCACGAAGTGGGCTGAGTCTGAACCTTTAGCAACAATAACTTCCAAGAAAGTCCTCGACTTCGTGGTCAAGAGCATTATCTGTCGGTTCGGGCTACCTAAGAAAATCGTATCCGACAATGGGACTCAATTCGACAGCGACCTCTTCACCGAATTTTGTGAAAGGTACGGAATCGTGAAAATTTTCTCCTTCGTGGCCTATCCTTAGGCGAACGGTCATGTCGACGCTGTCAATAAGACGCTAAAGGCGAGCCTTAAGAAAAGACTAGACGAAGCCAAGGGGGTCTGGCCAGAACAGCTCCCCCAGGTTCTGTAGGCATACCGGACCTCACATCGGACTCCTACGGGTCATACTCCTTTTTCTCTGACTTTTAGGAGTGAGGTAGTCCTCCCTGTCGAGATCAAGGTATCTTCGCATCGAGTCCAGGCATATGACCAGGACCGCAACCACGAACTACTTTGCGCCTCCATCGACCTGATTGATGAAAAAGGAGAGGATTTGCAGCTTCAGCTCGCGCATTACCAGCAAAAAATCTCTAGTTATTTCAACTCAAAGGTCAAAAAACGCACCTTTAGCTTTGGTGACCTGGTCCTCAGGATAGTCTTCTTGTCCGGTAAGGATCCCAAAGATGGAGTATTGGGACCGAACTGAGAAGGGCCATATCAAATCACCGAGGTCATTAAGGAAGGAACTTACAAATTAGCTCGGCTCAATGGAGGGGTAGTCCCGCGAACTTGGAACGCCATCCATTTGAAGAGATATTATCAGTAACACCCTTGTAAGGCTTAAAAGCCATTTCCTTTTTTTTTTTGAGTAATGAAAATTAAGTATTTGTTTATCATTGTGAATATTTGTGGGTATAATCTCAAGTAACCATGAAAGACCCTTTCCTAGTTACTTGGGGGGCATATGGTGCTTGGATATAACCAGGTCGCCTTAAAGGCTTAGAAGTTGATTCAAATCGATTGATCGTTGTTTTTCTTAAAAAACAAGAGATATTGATAAAGGATTAATGTGAACTAAGCTCTACCCTGGATATAACCAGGTTGGTTCAAAACTTAGAAGTTAATTCAAATTGATTGATCTGTGTTTTTCTTAAAAAGCACAACATATTAGTCAAGAATTAACGCGAACTGAGTTTCCAAATTAACGTCCTGGATATAACCAGGTCCTAAAAACTTAGAAGTTAATTCAAATTGATTGATCGGTGTTTTTCTTAAAAAGCACAAGATATTAGTCAAGAATTAACGCGAACTGAGTTTTCAAATTAACGTCCTAGATATAACCAGGTCCTAAAAACTTAGAATTTAATTCAAATTGATAGATCGGTGTTTTTCTTAAAAAGCACAAGATATTAGTCAAAGAATTAACGCGAACTAGGTTTTTAAAGCGAGGTCCGGGATTCAACCAGGACTTGTCTTAGAAGATTAAAATCTAAGACTATTAAAGTACATAGAGACAAAAAGATGTAAATCAATTAAAAGTAAAGATTGATAAAGCCAATTGTCTCGAGGTGGAAAAACCTCATACAAAAGTTCCAAAAAAAAATGATAGTAATAAATGGGTAGGTGCGAAAAAGAAAGGCCCTAGGCTCCCCCGGGCTGTCCCGCGGAGGTCGCCGTCTCGCTCTCCTGCTCGGCCGCTGTAGAGGCCTCCCCGGTCTCAGAAGGTTCCTCTTGCTGGAGGCGAGCTTTGAACCCTTCCTGGAAGACCTCCCAGTCCGCTCCTAAGAAGGAGAAGTCGCCGTCTGAGTTATAGACCCAGCAGTGGTAGAGCTGGAAGCTGCCTTCTCCATTTCCAGGGCGGCCTTGGCCTCCTCGGCCCCAGTCTTCACAGAGTCTAGCTCGACCAGCGCAGCAGCAAGGGCGTCTTTGGTGGCCTCGGCCTCTTGAAGCTTAGGACGGGCTTCATCCAGCTCGACCTGCGCGGCCGCCAAAGCATCCTTGGCTTCTTTTTCCTTCTATTGGGCCGTCTGCAGGGCGACCAAGGTAGTTTGATGGGCGGCCAAAACCGTCTGATGCTTGCCCCTCTTCTCCTCGAGCCGGGCCCTAGACTTGGATATGCTCCGGTGAAGGGCCAAGACACTCTACAAAAACAAAGAGGCAACTCCCTTAGAAAAAAAAAAAGAAATAGGGCAAGGCATGGTAATCAAAGATCATAAAAGGGTAAAGTCAGCTTACCATTAGAGCCATTCCCAATGAAGAATCCATTACATTCTCTGGGCTCCTTGTTTTGATGGCCCGCAGGTCTCTCTCAGTGGCGCGGTAGAAGTGGTCGACGGCGTAGCTCGCCGTCTCATATACCGTCCCCCGGAAGACGTCAGGAATCTTCTCCAAGGCCTGGGGATCAACGGGAATGTGCACATCCAGGACTACGACCGTCAGAGTCTCGACCTCCGCCTCCATGTCCCGAGCAGGGGACAGAGCTCGTGGAGGGGGCGGGGGCATCTTCTCCACTGGCGGAGGAGGAGGTACCTTGGCCAGGGCAGCCGGGCCCTGGTCTTTCCCCTTTGCAGGGGATTTGGATGATGTCCCGACGACTTTCTTTGCCATCCGGAGTTTCTTCACCATGGGCCCGGAAGCCCCAGCGGAGGAGCTCCCTCCGGCAAACTTAGCCCGCAAATCTTTGTTCCCGGGCTGAGACATCTCCTCTGGAAAAAAAAAAGACATTATTAATACACAAGTTAGCATTTACGCAAAAATAGCAAAGATAAGGAGAACAGAATCCAAAAACATGTATCGTAAGGGATCCTAACCCCCGAGCTAGGAGAGGAATCTATGGTCACGACCATCGGCCTCGGAGCTTCCGCTGGGGAATCTAAGTCAATGATTATGCGAGCTGGCTCGGGCTCTGGGTCCGAATTTGGCTCAGGACTAGACTTTTCTACATACTGCCTAAGACCTCGAGCTACGGTACCCTCCCGGAGTGATGGCCATGACTGAAGGTTGGTTCCGTACTCCTCAAATAAGGTCGACCTAAAGGCTAAGGTGTTGTCTATGACTACGGTGCCCCTAGAACGGCTACTTTCGTAATCTAGCACGAGCCGATCGAAACAATGAAGCAGGGTTATGTCAAGGTCAGGGTCGCTTCGGTGGCGCTGGACGGGCTGGTTGGGATTGAACCTAGCAAGGCGGGGGTCTGCGGTGGCCCTATCTAAGTTCCTAAATAGATATGGGTTACCTTGGCCGGAGGGACCTGCAGCTGCTCCAGACCGGATCCTCTCCTCGTCCGTTCTTTGGGCGACCTCCAGCGCCCGTTTCCTCCTCACGAGGGGCACCTCGTCCTCATCCCCCGCGGCCCCCTCCTCGGGGATGGGCCTCATCTCGCGAGCTGGGGGAAGCCCCCGGGGTCTCCTCAGGGCCAAAGTCTGGCCTGGAGAGATCAGCTTGCATGCCAGCATCGTCTCATCTGTCACGAGTTGACGATAGTCCTTTTTACTGGGGGCAAACCCGCCAGTGTCTCGTACTGACTCCCGAGGATCACAGACTTGGCTGTCCTTGCAAAAATGGCTTCAGAATTATTCTAAGTCAAAAACGGATAAAGAAGGAGCTAACCAATACTTAACTAACGAGCTAAGAGTAAAGGATACTTACGAGGACGGTTGAAGTAGTGCAGTTCGCAGTTGCGAAACCCCTTGGACATAAAGAACTGGTCTTTGAAGTCGTTGGGGTGGTTGGGCAGCTCGATGACTGCAGCCGTATTTGGAAACCGGGTCAAGTAATAAAACCCATCACCTCGCCCCCGCTGCTCTGGACTGGCCTTGAGGCAGAAGAAATATAGGATGTCTGCCAGAGTGGGGACCTCCCACTCTTGTTTTAAGAACAGATACCTCAACCCCGCCAACAAACGGTAGGAGTTGGGGGGGAGCTGGAAAGGAGCCAACCTCACGTAGTTGAGGAAGTCGGCGAAGTATTGGTTCAGCGGGAGGAAATCCCCAGCCTTGAAGTGCTCGTCACTCCAGGCCGCGAACTTCTCGTCGAGCGTTGCGCAGCTCCGCTCACCTTCTGCGGGAGGTTGGGCGATCAGGGCTCCCCTCCCCAGTTCGATGTTGTAGGAAAGGAATATTTTATTCACTTTCCCCTGGTCAGTGATCTTCGAGTCGATCCTCTCGGCCTCGAAGAAAGCATCGGGCGCCACCTTGAGCTCCTGCTCCATGGCCAGCCCGAAGATAGGGATGGGGGAGTCTGTCATCACCTCCTTTCCTTTGGATTGTTGGGAGGACGAGCTACCTGCAATCCTCTTAGGAGCATTCTTCTTGGGTTCCATTTGGTCGCCTAGCGAACAAAAGAATAAATTTCAGAAAAGGCGACCTAAGCATAAGGGAGAATCAAAAGAGGTGTTTCCTTTGCACGGGCTGAGGTAATCTCAGTCCGTGGAGAGTGAGACCACGCGGTTCTTTGAACACGCGCCTGTACTCCCAACAGATCCCTGATTACTTAGAATTCGTGTGTCAGTAGGGTTAGGATAAAAATTTTCCTTGGAAGGAAAGTTTCAGTAGGCAAGAGGTGCAAAACCGCGTGTGAAGCATGTCCCCTAAGCTACCCGGTTTTGCACCCAAAGTACTGGATATTTACCAAAAATCCTACCTAGAAGATTTCCCCAAAAAATGCACCCTATAAGCCATGCTCCTTAATGGTTTTCTTCTACAATCGATGCCCTAAAGTAAAAACCTACACCCTTCATACCCACAAAAAACCAACAGAATATTTCATGCAGCTACAGGAACTATTTACCTAGGCTACAGTGAAAAGAAAATTTAAAACATGCACAGTCAGAGAACTTACGAAGTAGTTTGCTATGGGAGGGATGAAGGGGTCGTCTGGGTTGGGGCCTCGACGGAATGACTGGTTCCAAAACCTCAAAGGCACCCTTGCGCCTGACCTTCTGGAATGCTGGGAACGATGGCCGGGAGGAAGAGGGTTTTTCTTTTGAGGATGAGAAGAGAGAAGAAAATGGAAAGTTCAAATTGTTTTCAAATAAACGGATGGTCCATGCGTAAGGTGGCCACCCCTTTTATATATGTGAAAGGCCACGTGAGGAGGGTCGTTGGATTGCCCTGATGTGGGATCCAAGGCTCTCCACTCGAAAGGCGAAACGATGGCTGAGTATAGGCTAGGCCATTTAATGTGGTTCTCGGAAGACGTACCGTCACCAACCATGATGTTCCACGTATTCGGCGCCTGCGTAAAAGGTGGAATATGGAGAGTCCATGGAGAAGCCTAAAAGCCCCTACTATGGCCCTACACGACGTCGTGTACCTCGAGCAGGGGCTTGGGGGGCAAATGTACGCCCTAATTTTCCAACGGGCTATTAGCGAGCTGAGATATGGCCTAATTATATCAGCCACGTGGATCCCCCATGATCGGAGCTGCTGTCGTCAGGTCCTACCTCGTTAGCTCGGGGTATCCAAAGGTGTGCCAAGATTACTTAAGGACCGAGTCAGGACTGTGAAGGCCACAGGTCGAGGAGGCATCAAGCTCGTGGTACGAGCTGGAGTTGGAAGCTATGACCTTTTATAAAGTCAACCGCACAAGGTAAACGTGCATATATCAGACATCACGTGTCTAATATATCCCTGACTTCTCGTACACGCAGCATGAACGTGCGTATTCAGGCACCCACGTCTGGGTTGGGAAGTGCGGCCCATTATCCCCCTTATCTATTGATTAGACCACACTTCATTTGTCAGGTTTTAGGAATTAATCATGAATGTCACATAAGTGACATGATGGGTAAGAGGGTCACGGGATGACCCCCCTTTACCAACTCTCAGGTGCCCTCTCCTATAAATATGGAGACCCTGGGAGTTGGAAAGGGTTGGATTATATTGTGCAAGGAAATACCCTATAAAGAATACCAGGCATATAGCAATAGTATTGGCTGGTGGAGTAGAAGGATTTTAACCTTTGAACCACCTAAAAACACAGTTGTGTCATCAGTCCATAAAAAGATCGTTTATCTATTTCGATTCATTATTAAGCACTAATCTCTTTCTCTTATTTTCTTAATTACCTGTTGGTGAAGAACCGCGTCAACAGAGTCGCTCTAGGATCAATTAGGACTCTACACATCATACCAGGTATAGGGAGCTGGCGTGTAACTACGGTGTTGCTGTTGGCTGCTTCATTCTGGGTTAAGGCGAAAACCCTTGCTGGCACCAGATTGTTGTTGTTAGTTTGTACCGCCTTCTATTGTGGGCAATTCTTCCTCAAATGTCTTGCCTGACCGCACTTGAAACATTTATTGATACCGGCCTAACATTCTCCCGGGTGTCTTTTCGAGCATTTAGGATAGATAGGATCCTCTACTCGGTTGTCTTGATGGTTCCCATGATTCCGGCCATTGAAGCGATTGTTGCGGTTGTTGTGGTTTTGAGGGTTGTGATTGTTGTTATTCATGGCTGAAGGTCTGGGTCTCTTATCAGCGCCACTGTTCTACCCTTCATTAGCTTTCCTTTTGCTACCCTCACTGAAGCCCTTGTTTCAATAGTTCTCTCTTCTGGCAGCATTATCCTTCCATACCCGTTCTTCCAAATATTCAGCTTCAAGTGCTCTATCCAGTACTTCTGCATAACTGACCACTTCAGCACTGGTCATCATAACGTCCCTCGCGATCATCGACTTGAGTCCCCTTACGAACCTTTGGACTCTCAGAGTTTCAGTTGGCACCACTTCAGGAGCAAATTTTGCCAACCTATCGAACTGCTATGCATAATTAGTGACAGATAGGTTCCCTTGTACCAGAGTTATCAACTCGTCAACCTTGGTTGCTAGCACGGCTACACTACAATACTTCTCACTGAAAGCCTGGACGAATTCTGCCTAAGTTATGGTATTCAGGTCACGGGTCTGTTTAATTACATCCTACCAAATCCGTTCATCCATCTTAAGTAAATAGACTGCATAGGAGATTCTTTGGCGATCATTAAACTCCATATGATCAAAAATAGCGTCAACCAATCTTAACCAATCCTGTACCACCATTGGATCATCTTTCCCTTCAAAGGTTGGTGGGGATTGTTTTTTGAAACGTTCATACACTGGCTCGAACCCATAGGTTATTGGTAGTGGTGCAGGTGGTGGTATTGGTGGCTGAGGTTGTGCCACTGGTACTTGAGGTACTTGGGGAGTTTGCGCTGTTTGCGGTGCTTGTCTAGCATGTTCTAATTCCTCATCTCTCAGCCTCAACTCTTCTCTTAACCTTGCTACCTCTGCGGCCAGGTCCACAAATGGTGTTGCTGGAGCTGCATGTTGAATTGATGGCATTTCTACATCAAGGGTTGTCGTGGTTTCAGACCTTGTGGAGACACCCTTTCCTCTGCCTCTTCCTCTAGGTTACATAATGAGATTCTAAGGCAATCAAAGGAATATCATAAGGAAAGAACATTGCGTAATGGTTTGATAGATATTTGCAAAATCATACATTCAAACCACATCATTTAGAGTTTGCAACAAAATAAACCATAACATTCAAAATATTCAAATTATTCCAAAATTTTAACAATCCCAAAAAGTTTTTAATGACCAAACATAAATCCCTTAAGGTCTTAGAAAATATCCCATTTTATTTATTAGCACCCCATGTAACGATTACGCAATGGACTCTAGTCCTCAACGGTGGACTCGTCGCCTAAACTGTAATCAGATGTTCTCAGGGATGTGGAAATAGTCGGGAGTGCTTGCCATTATGTCCATCCTAGCGGTCAGATGTGGCATAGCTCGAATTACTTCCTCAATTGCCAGTTCTCCTTCCACATCGTGTACCGTCTCCAAACACTCCTCTATTTCTTCGTCATCCGTCTTCACTAACACCAGCTCCAGACGACTAAAATTGTAATTTTCCAGAAAATCGTGAATTACGAACTCCATGGTTCTAAACTCCAAGTCATCTTGCTCAACGTCATTCCATGATCGAGCCAATTGATGAAGGGCCTCCGAGTACATCGACAGTGCTTCCCTCAAAACCCAATATTGTTCTATGGGCCATAATAAGGCTCCTATTTTGTTCATGATTCCTTGAATGCGATCACAAACCTCCTTTGTCGTTTTGAAAACCGCTATCTGCCAATCGTAGGGATCCTCCTCAAGCTGGACCTTGGGTATTGCGCGGATCTCCTTGAGTAGTTGTTTCTTGGTAGTTTTCAAAACAGGAGGCATCGTACTATACTGCAGTTACGAAACTATAAAATTTAAATAAAACAGAAGCAATTAATAGCACATAAACAAATACTTACGACACGTAGAGGTGAGATTTTCTCGTCTTTAGCGTGTATGGGGAGGGCCCTTGGAAATATGGACGATCGTCTCTGATACCATTTGTAAAAACGCCCTATTCTAGTGCTTTATAAAACATTCACATATTCATAGGTTCATAAAATAAAAGCCACTTATTATAAAATCCTAGTTGAGTCTTGCTAAAAACATGCAAGTTGGGCCCAATAGTTTATAAAAGAAAAATAGAAGTTTTCATGCAAAGTTCTTAAAAAACCAAAGTTCAAGTCCCATTGATATGTTTAGAAAGTCCAAATTAACATAACATTATTAAAAGAAAATGTCGTTTAAACTAATCGTTTCTCGTCGAAAGGATGCCCCCATGCCATACACACCACGAGGATAGAATTCCCCACATCACCACGCGTGCCATAGAGAAACCTATTTTCTATCTGGAAGGGAAAGTAAGGGGGTGAGCTAAAAGCCCAATAAGGAAGTACAAACAACACACAAGTAAATCAAACAAATCATAATTGCATCATACATCATCACACATCATAGCATCATTATCGTAATAGCATCAACATCATAAACATAAACATAATCATAACAACGTTGGCATCATATGAAAAATTATCATCATCATCATCATAACATCATCAAATAAACACCATATCCTTGTGAACATGGCCTGCTAACTTGTCCATGTCACCCTTTGAGGTAAACAGGATCTTTGGTCCTTGAATAACCTCGGCGCGTTCGCCCTTTGAGCTACGTCTTCGTATCCTTAGTAACTCGAGTTACGTATTCATATCCTTAACAACCCCTTTTCGATGTGTCACGTCATCATGCTAACATCCATTCATATCATACAACATTCAAAATGACATGCAATCCAGTCACGTCATCATAATAAAGCAATTCATAACACATAAACAATTACATTCTCATTCATACAAACGATCTTATCATTCACAGTATAAACAAATAGAATTCTATCTAACTTCCTTACCTCAGGTCCAGGCAAGGTAAAATGACAACTTCACAACGAGCCTATACCATAATCAAAATAACCTTCCTTAGCATCACATAAACTCTACTTTGCCCACTTATATAACTCATGTGTGCATGGGCCATGCACACATGGTGAAAGTTATTCACAACATCCAAACAAGGCATATTTACACATAAGGTCATAAAAGAATAATGCACATTCTACCTATATTACATGCATGGTATTGCTATAAAAACTATATGGTTGCATAATAGACATATTTTTAAACGTAAAAGTAAAATTGCATGCGACATGCATACGTGGGAATATTGTTTAAAAGCGGCGTTAAAAACGATAATTCCTACGCGCTTATTTCTATTATTTTTTAAAATAATGAAATTGTAACATGCTTGATTACCATTGTTTGTCCTCTTAAAATTACCAGGTTGATTAAATCTCTCAAGACATTATTTTATTTCATAAAATAATTTATTTAACCAATTTAAAATATAATAATCCCATTATTTACTTTCAAATCCCATAAAATAACAAAGACTAAAAAAACTATATGTGAAATACTTATAGTTTAACATGTTTGCTTAGAAAATAACATTATAATAAAATTATCAACTTTATAAATTTAATGTGAGAAAAATATTACTTGTTTTATTTTTAAGACTAAATTTTAAAATAGAATAAATTCACGAGCGATAATTCAATAATTATTTTAGAAATATTTTATTAAACTTTCAGCCATTATTTGATTTACTTAAATATTCACAGATAAACTAAATTTACCGAAAACATCAACATACACCAAGATAAAAGGGCGTGCGACTGGTTTCTCTCTCCCCATGGTGAGGCGTAAGAAAGCTGGTCAGAACCCTGGTCTACGTTCATCTCCGACGGTTGTCAACAGGGATAATGTACCTCCTGATGAAGTGGTAGAGGAGGTCTCGGTTAGAGAAGAAATTACAGATGAGTATTTTGTTGATTCAGAGGAGAAGTTTCAAGAGGCTGGGGAGGATATCTCTCAGGAGGGTTGCGTTGAACCTTCGCCTGAGAAAGAAGCTGGTTCCCAGAAATGGGCGAATGAATCGGAGGAGACTGACTTTCAGGAATTGGCTAAGGAAAAGTGGGCTAACTTTCAGGGGAACCTTTCAGCTAATGGTGGAGTCCGACTCAACTATGAGGAGCTGATGATTCGTGAAGGGATACGAATAGCTCAGATTGATGTAGAGGAGGTTGAAGTAGTGGCATCGTTTTGGAAATCTGCACTGGTTTGTGTTGTGTTAGGAGCGACCCCCCTCTAGCAGTCTTTGAAGGTTTTATTAATCGGTTATGGGGGAAACTGGGTATAGAACGAATAGCCCGAATGAATGCGGGTTATACTCTTGTCAAGTTTAGGGATGAAACAACTAGGGATTTGGTTTTCGAAGCAGGAGTGGTTCATTTTAATAGGAAACCAGTCCTTTTGAGGCCATGGTCGACTGATTTAGAAACTATGAAGGTGGTGAATTCAGTCCCTGTTTGGATGAGGCTACCAAATCTTGGCCTTCAATATTGGGGTTTAAAAAGTCTGAGTGCTCTTGTTAGCACTATAGGGAAACCTATGATGATGGATAGGGTAATGAAGGAAAAATCAATGGTAAAATTTGCCAGGGTCCTAGTGGAGGTGGAGATTACTGATAGAGTACCTCACTCAATTAGTTTTATCAATGAGATAGGCCAACTGATGGAACAAGATATAGAATTTGAATGGCTTCCCACCAGATGCTCTTGTTGTAAGGGTTTAGGCCACACTGCGTCAAGCTGTAAAAGTGCTCAGGAAGTTGTTTGGAGACCAAAATAGCAGAATATAGTCTCGAGCACAGGGGATTTTAAGGGGGTTATGGCCCAGAAGGAAGCAAACAATGAGAATAAGGTAGTGGCAGACAATCAAAATGATGATGGGAATGTAGTTGAGGGTACTGAGCTGATACACCAGGGAGGTTCGAAGGAGCTAGAAACTGTAACTAATAAGGAAATAAATGAGGCTGGCTGTTCGACGGATGAGAAGGGGAAAACATGGTCTATACCAAGGAAAGTGGGGGGTCTGAGGAAGAAAATTTCCATAGAACATACTATGAAAGCTAATAAGTTCAGTGTTTTGCAGGAGAAAATTGGTTTGGAAGTTAATAAGGATTCTCATCTTCCTCATATTTCTAATGGAGGGGTGTAATCTTTTATGTTGGAATATAAGGGGATTAAATAAGAGAAATAAGCAGCAAGCTTTGTTACAGTTTTGTTCTGTTCATAAAATAGGTCTGGGTAGTTTCCTGGAAACTAAGCTACACAGCAGTAAAATTGATGAGATGATGAATGAGGTTTTTGTGGGCTGGAGCTGGTATAGTAGTAAGGCTATTGAATGGCGTATATTACTGGTTTGGAATCCGAATTTGATTCATGTGGTGGTTGTTCAGGAGATGGATCAGCTGGTTACTTGTGAAGTGCAAATAAAGGGAGTTAGACAGAATGCTACTCTTTCATTTGTGTATGGCCGTAACTCTTTGGAAGAGAGGAAAAAGCTTTGGGCTCAGCTTCAGATCCCCAATTCTAACTCTAGACCTTGGCTAGTTGCAGGTGATTTTAATGAAATTTTTGAGTATGATGATCGTAGTGGAGGTAGGCAGATCTCAGCTTTAGAAGTGGAGGACAGTAGGCAATGGAAGGCTTGTTCTCTTTTGCTGAGTTAAGATCCAGTGGTTCTTCATTCACCTGGTCTAATAAGCAAAAAGAAGGCCTAAGAATATTTTCTAGACTTGATAGAATAATTGTTAATGAAGTGTGGATAGACTTATTTCATGATTCTGAAGGCCGGTTTAATTGGGATACAATATCAGATCACTGCTATTGTATCATAAAAGATGTCCATTTCCAAGTTTCAGGGGTAAGACCTTTTAGATACTTCAATATGTGGGATAAACATCTTGATTTTAGGAGGGCTGTAATGTGTAACTGGTCTAAACCAGTTGAGGGTACTGGTCTGAAGAAGGTTCTGCAGAAGCTCAATAGACTAAAGTCTACCTTGATTCAATTCAATAAAAGCCAGGTGGGGGATGTGGTTCAGAATTATGTAGCAGCTAAACAGAATTATGAATCAGCTCAACTATCACTTCAGCAAAATCCTGGTTTGAGTTTATTACATCAAAAAGAGGATGAGGCAGCTGCTGAGTTTGCTAGAGTTTCCAAGGTTTATGAAATTTCTTGAGACAAAAAAAGTAAGAATAACTGGCTGAGATTCGGAGATGAAAACACAGCCTTCTTTCATGCTAGTCTAAAACAGAGGAGAATGAGGAATCGAATTACGAGTTTTACAAATGATGAGGGTCAAGTCATAGAGAATCCTACTGAGGTCATAGATCATTTTCATAGTCATTTTAAGGGATTTCTGGGCAGGAGTGCTACTCCAGCTGAACGGGTTGATCTGAGTTGTTTCCATCAGGAATCTGTTTTGACAGTGGACCAATAGATTAGTCTAATTCAGCCTTTCACAAAAAAGGATGTTCAGAGAGCTATTTTTAGTATTCCTTCAACCAAGAGTCCTGGCCCCGATGGTTATGGCTCGGGTTTCTTTAAATCTCTATGGAAGGAAATTGGTGATGAAGTTACAGAGGCGATTCTGATGTTTTTTGAAAATGGTGTTATTCCGAACTCTTTGAATGGAACAATCTTATCCCTTATTCCTAAGATTGCTTCCCCATCTAAGGCCACTGATTATCGCCCTATAGCTTGTTTTAATACACTTTATAAGTGTATTTCAAAGATGATTTGTTTCCGTTTGGCTAGGGTGCTTCCTTTGATAATTCATCAGAATCAAGGTGCGTTTGTCCAAAATAGACAGCTTGCTCACAACATCTTAATTCTTCAGGATATATTGCATGGGTATTCCAGGAAGAATATTTCACCCCGCTGTGTTATAAAAATCGATCTTAGTACGGCATACGACTCGGTTGATTGGAAGTTCATGGAGGATATTTTGAACGCGTTCTGTTTCCCTGGAAAATTTATTCGCTGGATTATGAAGTGCTTGACGGGAACATCCTATACGCTCCTTTTCAATGGTAGATTGCAAGATCATTTTGAAGGGAAGAAAGGGTTGAGGCAGGGTGACCCTATTTCTCCGCTGCTTTTTGTTCTAGCAATGGAGTATCTTACCAGAATATTGAGTCACGTATCTCAGCATAAAGAATTTCGGTTTCATCCTCTTTGTAAGAATTTGCACCTGGTTAATTTGTGCTTTGCGGACGATCTTATCCTGTTTTGCAAGGGGAATATGAAATCTGTTCGGATTCTTTTTGATGGTTTTATGAAATTCTATCGTAGCTCTGGTTTGGAGGCTAATTTGAGTAAATCTCAAGTGTACTTTGGGGGAGTGGCAGCTGAGGTTAATGATGAAATTCTTAGGTCTGTAGCTCTTGGTGAGGGGCATTTTCCTCTGAAATATTTGGGGATTTCTCTAAGGTCTGCACGATGGCTCATTGCTGATTGTGGTGAAATTCTCAAGAAAATTCATAATAGACTCCATGTGTGGGCTAGTAGGCACCTTTCATTTGCGGGGAGAACCCAATTGATATACTCTGTGTTGCATGGTATTTGCAATTATTGGATGAACATCTTCTTGCTTCCTATTAGTGTGGTTCATGAAATAGATAGACTTTGTCGCAACTTTCTTTGGGGGGAGAGGAACAATCAAAACAAATTTCACTGCTCCTCTTGGTCCCAGGTTTGTCTGCCGAAAGTAATGGGAGGTCTGGGTTTCAAAGAAGGTTGTCTTTGGAATAAAATCCTCTTGGCTAAGTACCTTTGGGCTTTATCTTCAAAGCAAGATGTCCTATGGGTGAAGTGGATAGATGGAGTCTATTTAAAAGGTAAATCTATCTGGGATTACCATCTGAAACCAGATGTCTCTTGGTATTGGCGTAAGATTTGTTATTTGAGAGAGGATTTTTCTGGCAAGGTTTTGGAAAGTGCGGCTCCTCATGGTGCTCTAATTTTGCATCAGTTGTATAGCAACATGCTGAAGCAGGAGCAGGTGGGGTTTGCCAAGGCTGTTTGGAGTAGTTATTCTGTGCCGAGAAATCGTTTTATATTGTGGCAGGCGGTTCTTGGGCACCTTCTG
This sequence comes from Humulus lupulus, assembly GCF_963169125.1. Classification (NCBI taxonomy): domain Eukaryota; kingdom Viridiplantae; phylum Streptophyta; class Magnoliopsida; order Rosales; family Cannabaceae; genus Humulus; species Humulus lupulus. Next base: position 39,758,141 of record NC_084797.1, on the reverse strand, counting down.
ACGAGAGATAATCTGGCCCGTTGCCACATTGAGATTGATTCTGTGGCTTGTCCTGTGTGTGAAAGAGATGAGGAATCACATGGTCATTTATTTTTTTACTGTATTTTTTCTCAAAAAGTCCGGGACCTGTTAAACAGCTGGTTAGGTGCTGTTATGTGGCCGAAGCAGTGGATCAATTGGAAGCTCTGGCTGAATGGGAAGCCAAATCAGTGATGCACCACATTTATTTAGCTTGTCTAGTTGCATCAGTGTACCATTTCTGGTGTAACAGAAACTTGTGCTTTTTTTCGCATATGTCGTACACTCCCCATAGCATAGTCACGATGATCAAAAGGAATATAAAGAGTAGATTACAGGGTAGAATTAGTCATAAAGAATTGAGCAAGAATTGTAGTCTTTATGATTTTGTTCAGCTGATTTAAGCTGCTGTGTGGTTGGTTTTTTGTAATCTGGTGGTTGTAATTTGTTTGGTGCAATATAATTTCTCCTTTTCATAAAAAAAAAAAAACTAAATTTACCATTTTCTTAACTAAAATAAAGGGAAATCGTAAATAAACACTCTTGTTATATAAAAAAAATACCACTATTAATATTTTCATAGTTTAAGGCATTAACTTATTTCAACAATCACATCAAATTCCTTTAATCAAAATATAACTTCACATTTTTTTACAAAAATTTCAGCAACCAATTATACCATTAAAATCATCAATTTTATTTTTTAAAAACTCATATTTTAATCAAAATATAAACAAAAAAATCTATAGGTAATTATTTGCACAAAATATCACCTCAAGGCACTTTAAAATTCCCCATTAACTTCTTAAATCATCAAAACAACTTGTCAAATTTACTTAAGCATTCAAGAACATTTTTCTCATCATTTTGACACCACAATCATGAAATTCATTCTTTTCATCATATTTCACAAAATTTCATACATATTTATTTAACAATATTCCAACACAAACCCTAGAATGTTTCTACACCCTTTTTAATTATTTTAGATGTTACCATTAGCATACAATAAATCACAAACCACCTTGAAACATATTCACAAGTCATGAACAAATAATCATCTTTGATCTTGTCTTAATATACTCTTAATATATTATTATCATGCAAGTATTCCAAAGAAACAAAACCACCATATATTCATTTAAGGTCTTACAACACCCTATCATGTTTCTAAAATTTAAATTGGCATAAGTCATAAAAAAAAATAACCATCATGCTTTGAAACTCACCCTTAGGCCGAAAATCCCATAGCCTAAAATAATCAAATCCTTTCTTGTTATTTAAAAAAATAAATCATCATCATTTTCCTATCGATCATTAAAACCTTTACATGTTTTCACATAAAAATCTTTAAGCCAAAACATACCTATCATTAAACCATAGAAAAACTTTGAACAACATATCATTAACACCACCTTTCAATAATCATCTCATTACACATATTATGAATACACAACCATAAGAATCAAATCAAAACACCATGAACCCATGCCCACGCTTAGGTCAATTTTTCCATGCATCAATATATAAAAATAATTATCGATAAATCCATGAACCAAAGAAAACATCATAATATTAGGGTTAGAGATTCAATACCTCTCTTGATTGTGAAATCAAGAACACAAATTGATCAACACTCAAATGATAATCACCCTTGAATACACTAGGGTTTTAGAAACCCATGAGGAAGAAGAACATAAAAAAAAACTTAAGATGATGGGGAAGAGAAACCTTAGACTTAAAATAAACAATGGATCAAAAACACTAGAAACCATACCTATGACCTGCCAAGACCTTCTTCCTCCTTCATTCTTATCTCTAGAAAATGGCAGCCCCTTCTCTCCCTTTCTCTATCTAGCTCGCCACTCTCTCTCTCTCTCTCTCTCTCTCTCTCTCTTTTCTCTCTAACTTTCGGCAGCCACAAGAGCATAATGCTCTCTATTTTCTCTCTTCCCCTTTTTATTTTAATTCCCTCATAATACCCCAATAAAGACAAATGGTAAGTTTCCCCTTATTATTTATTCTAATTAAGCCTAAAAATATTGTATAAATAAAAGACTTAACTAAAAGGGAATGTCAACAATCCCCTTACCCAAAATAACATTTATCATCTAATTTTAATTTATTTGATTAAAAAAATAAATGGAATAAATCCTCTTCCTTTCCTACTCTATGCCACACGTCCAAGCCTATCCTTCCCTTTTCTTTTATATTTTTTTTATAAATAATTAAATCTAATAAAAGGAAACAATGAGTGTGTAGAAAATTCTACACATGTGCACCATGCAACCTTGCACATGCACACACTCAATAACTAAGGTGCATCATTACCTATCATGCACCTTGGTGCATTAAACCAAAACTCAAATAATCACATTTTAAATAAAATAAATAAATAACATTTAAACATTAGAATCACAAAATTCAACAAAATAATTCTAACAATTAATTTAAACAAACAAACAATTAAATAAAATAAAATAATTCACAACACTTAACAATTAATTAAAATAAAACACAAAAATTTAATAACTAAAAAAAAAATTGGTGCACTACACCTGCAATGAATACAAAGTATCAAGATACGATGTCACATCTTGATTTCTTTTTTCGACTAGCTGATGTGAGTTCTTATGAGGGGGACGATTGTGATTTTGTTACCTTGAATGCCAGTGGTGATGTTAAAAGGAGAAAGGTATGTTATTTGACTTTTATCCTTTTGTATTTGTCTTGGATTGAGTTATTATTTTCAATAGTTTTTGGTTATAAGGTTGCATTGAGGAAGTGCATATTACTAACTGTAAGAAGGGTAAAAGAAAACTTGACTCTGAAACTCCATAATTTATGATTACCAACTTTTTATTTAATTAATCAAATTAATTAAATGTGGAACGAACAAGTTGGTACAACAAACTAGTATTCTGTAGCTACAGATCAAGTTTCTGTCACTACAGAATATCAAACCAATGTGATAAAATAGAAATGACTGAATAATGAAATGACACACAGAGTTTTTTACATGGTGTCAATATCCTTTCAGATATTACTAGTCCATGGGGCCACACCCAGAGATAAGATTCATTAGTCAAATTTCACAAGTACAAAGTAATTGACTTAAACAAAACTTAGACTCCTTCTAATGGCACTACAACAATTTTTAGTATATATTACATTAAAAAATGACAAATATTTAAAAGTGTTATTGATAGATGATTAAAAAAAAACAGAAGAAATATTTTGGCGCCATATGAAATATACCCAGGTGCAAAATGAAAAATTTGGGTCTAATTTCTCTCAGCCAAAATTTAATCCCTAAACCTAAGATACCCAAACAATTTCTCTCAGCCTCCATTGCCGCCTCTCTGCCTCTCTTTCTTGCACTCTGTATTCTCCTCCATTCACACTCTCTCACACACTTATCCTCTCTCACTCTCATCTTGTCTCATCTATCTCTACCTCACGACGTCGGTACGAGCTTCCGGAGCACAGAACGGCTGTATCGCAGGTTGTACATCATGTCGACTATCTGAAGTTCTTCAACTTACCACGACTCGTATTCTCCTTTGCTTACATATTCTTAAGGTACGATACCATTACTTTCTTTTTCATAGATGCAGTTGATTTGATAATACAGATTGTTGGCTGATGTAATGTATTCTAATTTATGAAAAAAGAGGGTTGGTTTCATTCACCTAGGTTTTCATGTCTGGTCTAGTGAATTCGTAAAGGCTATAAATTTGTATGTAATTTTGATATTAACTGTATATTTGGGTCACAGAAAAACGTAATTCATCAATTTTCTGAAAAAATTGATTCTTGTATTGATAATTGCCCTGTTTGTTCTTGTTATGTCTATAGGATGAAGATTTTATCTTTTTCACCCTCGGAACCTCATGAACAACTGCAAGAAAATAATCATGTTGTATATCCAGAGGAGAAGACGAGTCTCTAAATCTAAAGGAGAAGACAAGTCTCTAAATCTTTTGAGATCAAGCATATCCAGAGGAAGCAGCTTTGAGGTATCTTGTTGTATATCATGTACATGCATAGAAAGTTTGGTTTGACTTTAACAAAAAAAGGTTCCATATTGGAAAAGAAAAAGGTTTTATTCTGTATAGCAATTAACTTAGAAAAACACACATCCCACGAGGTTGTTAGTGTTTGATTCATTGTTGTGTGCCATAACATATTTGATTGAATGAATTTATCATCATCAAATTGATTTCAGTAACTTTGAAGCTAAAATATTTCACTTCTTTATCTTTATTTATCTTTTGCTTGTCTTTTTCTTAGTGTCTTATCCTTTTAAGAAACTTCTGTCGAATCTATTCGATTTGGTTGTTCGTTGTCATGATTCGAATCCCCATCTATGTTTTCATAAACACTATTTTCAGAGAGACCCATCTTAGAGTCGGACACAGTATGACCTATTGAATCATAATAATCATGTGTATATATATACATAAATATCTAATGTATATGCTTGGAACTCTTTTCAGCCATTCATTTACTTGATTATAAGTTGGAATAGAATTTCAATTGATTGAGACCTACACCTAGTGTGTAGTGTTGGTCCTATTAAATATATTGTCATATTCTCTTCTCTTAACCAAAACCCAAAGGTTTCATATTTAGATAATCCCCACTTCAAATTATAGCTGCAGCAACATTTTTAGGGCAGGTAAGCATAATTGGAGAGCAGTTCCATTTCCACATATTTAAAGTTAGTTTTTTTCTTCATGTGATTCATTTGTACTAAATATAAGTGAGTTTTATAATAGTAAATTTTTAGGTGAAGATAAATATAATTATAAGTATCGTTTTTTAGATGTCACATAGTAAAATGATGTTATTTTTATAATTACTATGTGGCATATATAATTTGGTACTTTGTTGGATTATTACTTTGTAAAAAATTACTAAAAGCGTTGTTTTAGATTTAAGAATATCTATTTTTACCCTACTGAAAATTAACATTTTGGTGTGACGAGGAGGACTTCATCTAGGTGCTTGTGGTGTCGCGGGGAAGGACAACACTAGTTTGCTCATGGGTTCGGTGAGGGGTCTGACTCGTCCTCACGGAAAAGTGCAGCTGGTGTGAGACAGAGGTTTTTTCTTCTGCCCTCTCTTTTTGTTTTCTTTGTTTAGAGTTATGCATTTCTAGTTTTCTCGGTGCGGTTGGAATTTTTTTTCGAATTCATAGTTTATGGGATTTACAACAAAGTTTCAGTAGGATTTTTCTACGAGTTTTTTTTTTTGCTTCAGATTTACGATTATATTTCATAGCCATGAGTTTGTTCCATGATAGATTTTATTATATGTTTTGATTTGCAAGTATCATATTTATGAATTTGTTCTATCTTTTGTTTAAGATTTGTGTATCAAAACTGGTTTTGGACTATTTTTGTTTACTTTTTAGTAGATTTTGTTAGTTTTGCCTCTGATTAATGGTGTTGCTTTTGAGTTTTTAGTAGATTTTTATGTTTTAGAGAGTTTTTTAAGGGGGTTTATAAATCTGTTGTAAAGATTTATTTTGGTGATTTCGTATGGTCATTGCTCTTGATGCAGTAGCCGTATTGAATTTTTTGGGTGGTTTCTATTTTATATTGGCTATTGATTTAAATTGTGACTTCGAGTTTGAATGGAAGTCCATTGTTATTAAAATTGTTTTACAAACTATAATAAGTTTAGATAATAATGATTTTTCTTATGAGGGAGATCCTAAGGTTTCTCTTTGATTTCAGCTAACAATCTTTTAACTTGACTGTATACCTATAACTATTAAATCATATATATATATATTCACTTAAGAAAAATAATTTTACAAATGTTCTATATTACTTCATGGATCTATCGTGTTGTATGTTGTTTCTATATTGCTTCATATATATGTTTCTATTTTTTTTTGTGCGTATAAAGTCGAATGTTTAAATATTTTGTGTGCATATAAATTGTAGAAGGTTGGCATAATTATTGTGCACTAAGAAATGTACAATCAAAGCTATTATCATTTTCTTCTTAGTTACTTGTATGGTTTGAAATTTGGTTAATTGATATTACTTGATTTTGTTTTATAGGATGTTACTGGCCTTCTTTTTTTTTTTTTTTTAGCAATACTTTTGTTTTTTTACTAGGGTTTAGTGATGGATAACTTTAGAACTATGGCTGTTTTAAGTGTTGTTTTCCTTTGTTCTCTTTTTTTTTTTTCATTTTCTGGAATGGTTATTAGGGTTATCCTTTTCTCCCCTGCTTTTTTAGGGATAAGATACTTTCTTAGTTTGATGGAAAAAAAAATTTGTTCTCTCTCTTTATTCATAAACAAGTGTTGGTGACTCTGCAAAGGTTCCATGGATCTTAATGTGATTGCAGGCGTTTCTTCTTCTCATGATTAAATTAGCTTGTGATTCCCAAATATCTTGGCTGATTTGAGACGATTTCAATTTCTAAGTGAGAATTATAAGTGATATTAAATTTTAGAATGTCAATGGTTGTTTTTAACATTGTCTCATCCTTTTTTGCTGCTAATAAATACAAGGAACGAACCTAAACAATGAGAAATTTAGATTAATGGGTTTTTGGAAATAGGGGTATTTGTTTGGAGTTTCTTTTTATTAAGTTAAATGTTATAATGCTTTTATTTATAATGAAAGGAAACTGTTTGATATGATTTTTGGATTGTTAGATATGATTTTTATAATATGATTTGGACTAGTAGCTCTTTTTTTTTTTTTTTTTGTCTTTTAAACTTTAGATTATGTATCAAGCTCTTATTTTGCTTTGTGGGAAGTTAATATATGTGGCTTCCTTTTGGGCCTTTTCTTTTTATTTGCTCATAAGCAGTTTCTTCAACTAAATTAGGAAAGATATTGAACTCCTTTGCCATATTGGCCATGAAAATGTAAGGACTGTTAAGAATTAGAATAGCTCCTTAAGCTCTTAGCCATTTTAACTCCTTAAGCGATTTAGCCATTTGAACTCCTTAAGCGATTTTCACCTTCTTTACCAATTTTGACCTCATTACTGACTAGTTTAGAAGAGAATTTGGGTTTAGTTTTACACTAATGAACATGACTATTTCATATATGTTTCATATCTTGCAAAGCTGATTTGTTATGGTTTATATTGTACATATTTTTGTTTAATCTAACATTACTTACTTTAGTAGTGTTGGGTTTCATTGCTTTTTGCTTTTCATATATGTTTCATTGTAGAGTTAAATTGTTTGACAATAAGGACCCCCTTACTTGCCTTGTATTGTATACCATTTTGATCTTAATTTTTATGTGTTTAAGGATCTTATTATATTTATATTTTACTAAGTGATTTACATATTTTTGTTCACTTTAATTTCTAGGTCTTTGTGCATTTGAAGTTTTGATGTTTATGAGTATCTTTATGTAATGCGTTAAAGCCTTTTATTTTAATAATGTCTTATGTTATAGCTTAACTGATTTTTGCTTGAATATAACTTGCTTTTTATCCAAAATTAAAAAATCAGAAACATACACTAGGGACTTTCCATTTTCCTGTACTGTTTTCTAATTATTTATTTACAATGAATATAATTTTGGAATTTTTATAAGGCTTTCTACATAGTTTTGAACACCTAATGTTCGAGTTTTCATTATCCCTTTTTCATGTGTGATTTTTTAGGAGGCAAAACCTTATATTTATATAGATATTTTAAGGTAAAAAAATATGTGTGTATCTGAATTTGTTCTCAGTTACATGTATTTTATGTTTGGTTAGTTTGATAATATTGGGCATATAATTCTTGCTTTGAGCTTCATATTAGATTAATCAAATTTAAGAATTAGCATATTGGGTTTAGAGTACTAAAGTTATGTATGTAACTAGAATTTATTTGATTTTGTTTTGTTTTTCCGAAATCTCCTTTCTCACTTTATTCATATTTTTCCTCTATCTTCCTATTTTTTTCTTCATCTTCGTTGAATCTCTAGTTTGGTTCTTCATATGTTCATTATATAGGTTTTCTAACAACTTGATATACTTTGGTCTTGTATGTGACTGATAATGATTTTTTAATCTCTCTAATTTTCTCCCTTTCACCTCTGAATTTATTTTCACTGCTAATGATTGTGATTTTGTATTGTGGAATAGATTAAAATTTTGGTTCTAATTTGGTATAATATGACACATTCAGAATATAGCCACAATTTTGTGTGATTTTGAATTAAAAACTTGTAAACTTGGGGTTCTAAAAGTTTGGAGAATGATGCTGAAAACTCATGTATATTGTATGTTGTAACCCAGTGTTTTTTCTCTCTAATTTTCTCCCTTTCACCTCTGAATTTATCTGTTTGTTTGTGGAAATATCACTACTTCTTGGCCTTTTCTTTTTTAATAGGCTCATAATACCGAGCTAGAAGATGAACCTCCAATAAAAATACGACTTTCATCAGCCTTTGTCAAGGTATAAAGAAGAAAGTCTTGTGTTGTCCTTTAGAATTATGCTGCTGAATCTTTTTTTCATTTTCATTAATCTTTATGTATCGATAAAGTTCTTTAGGTATCATAAATCTGAAAATAGTAATGTTGAGCGTTCTGGAGCTGCTCGGGGATTGAGTGAGATCAGTTTCTTAATTTGAGAAAGATTAAATTTCATATCTTTTTAGATGCAACTTATGTCTGTTCTTGATTATCTGAATTCAGGGAATAACACTAAATATTTTGATACTTTTTGTATTTAAATATAGTACATACTGCTTTTAAATATCCTACGATTGGCAGACACATACTTTATAAGTTTAGATACTCAGTTCTAGAATAACATATTAATAAGGGAAAGAAAAAAAAGTCTCACTCTTTGGTTATTACTCTTGGTAAAGAGATTTTCCATTCTGCAATTGTCTATCTATTCTTTTCTTGAATTTTCATCTGTTTGTCTTTTCTCTTATAATACCGTGTATATTTAATTCTAGTTCCTATACAATATTATTTGGTTCAGTAGTATATTTTCTTGGCTATGCAACCTGTAAAGTCAAAATCTTTCATAGATGCATTCTAAGATTTTGTGATAGGTTGCAGTTTCCACTACAAAGGCTTATATAAAATTTCTTTCTGATGGATTTGTGTCTCAACTTGTGATTAAACTACATAACATATTGATTTGGATGTAAATAATTGTCAAAAGTTCTTGATCCATGCAACTGGAATATGGTTAGTTGCTCTCCTGATGGTTTGGTCATTAGTCTGTAAGTAAATTCATGGTAAAAAACACCAAATTTTAGCTTATATCGGGAGTGTGTAAGTGGAAAAACCAGTGTTGTCATTCTCATTTTTTTTGTCTTCATAATTTGTTTGCTGCTGACCCTTTATTTATTTGTTTATTATTATTATTTCTCTGTCTGCAGACTATTACAGTGCAATAATATAACAAGTCCTATCCCCTCTAAGATTGGGAGGCTCCAAAAGCTTGACACACTTGATCTTTTCAATAACAACTTCAATAGTCAAATTCCCAACACTTTATCACACTTGAAGAGTCTTCAATACCTGTATGTAAACTCTGTTGATTAATATTGAGCTAAATATTTTCATGTTAAGCTTGATGGTAATTACATGATTTGGAACTGGATCAGGTGACTGGACAATAACACTTTGAGAGGAGCAATTCCTGCATCTTTGGCTAACATGACACAGCTTGCCTTCCTGTAATTCTTTTCAACTTTTAGCATTTTAATACTACTTGTTATCAAGGGTCCATCACAATTTGAATAGTTTATAAAAAGGTTTTATGGGATTTTTTTTAATGGTCTAGGGACCAGTCATACAACAATCTAAGTGGTCCAGTACCAAGGTTGCCTGCCAAGACCTTCAAGTAAGTCATTTTCTATGTTGTAATTGTTGTTGTTGTTATTAAGATAGATTATTTGAGAGATTATCATTAAAGAACATGTTACAACTACTCTAATTTGCTTCTTTATGCCACTTTTGAAGATGCTTATACTGCTAGGAGACCTAAAAACCATAAAATTGCTTTAGCTTTTGCTTCAAGCCTGGGCTGCATAAAATTTCAGAGCAACATCGTGAGGAGGTTTGCCTTGGAAACCTGAGGAGATTTCAATTTAGAGAACTTCATATGGCAACAAACAACTTCAGCAGCAAGTACTTGGTTGGATGATGAATTGAAGGATGGAGCAAGTTTCATGCATGATTTACTGTATATCTTGTAATGTTTCTATTTTTCATTTTTAAAGTAAAAAATGTTCAAGATTATAAAACTTTATTATGTTATGCTTTCAAACTTAATTTAGAACTAAGATCTCATGAAGTAGACATATTCATGGTTTGAATTAGTTATTGTTTAATGTAATACTTGCGGTTTATCAATCTATTGAGAATTACATTTTATGATTAATTTTGATTTTTCTTTTATCAAAATACAATAATGAAAATCTTTTAATTAAAAAAAAACCTTATAAGTATACTTATCAAAATAAAATTTAAAATATATTATCCACACTAAAGTAACATATTTTTATTACTAGACTTTTAATATGTTATGATTTAGAAATATATTATAAGCATAACAAATCGTTATGATTTATATAATATAACAAACTAAAAATGCTATCAAAATAATCAAATGTAACAGTGGAAAAGTGTTATGCAAAAAGTGTAAGATTAAACGTCAAATTTATAACCAAAGACTCTAACTAAATGTTATTATTTGAATATTATAGATGTTGGGTTTTATGCCCTTAATAAAATCATATTTCTTATGTAACACGTTATTATTATCAATAAAAGAAGTAGAAATCTTTTTGTTTATTCAATTGCATTGTTCGCTTGTTTTATTACATGTTTATTCAATTAATACAAACATTCATAAAATCCTGAACATATGGATAGTTACAATTATGGTGACTAGGTCACAGTGGATTATAGTTGTAATTATATGTTCAAAAGAACGAGTCCTAGATTAGATCAGTGCATTGGATTTTCACTGATTAGGAAATCTACGATATGATCTACTTACACATTAGGAGTGTGATGTCTTGTCCAAGGCATTGACCAAGTAGATATGATCGGATGTATTTGGTTACATCGGACTAGAACTGATATTGATTATTGATTGATAAATAAGTATCGTTGTTATCGAATCTAATCAATATCACAATGTTGACCATAGGTTAAGTCGATCTTAATTCTGAGTGATAATATTCTGCTAATTATATTATTTAAATCTTTTGACTTGTTCGTTACCAGCTTACCCTACGGTCTAGCCCATACTTACATCTTGGAGATTTAGTAATGAAATTGAGTGGGAGTATTATTCATAGATATGAAATCTATAACTTCTGTATGAGAAGTGAAAAGATGATTTCCTTAATTGCTTTGTTCAAATGGTTAAATGATTGAGATCTCATTTCTGTGATTAAGTTCACATAAATATCATTTATAAGGAACTTAGTGGGAGTTAAGGATAAAATACTGATGAGGGGCAAAACGGTAATTTTCACCCAGCTTGTTAGTAAGTCATCGATAGAGGATTTACTAACTGTAATGGTTATAACAATGGATAACGTATTTATGGTTTGGAAAATACGTTCTATGAATTCAAGAGTTCAATTCCAAGTCTATAGTGGAGTCACGAGGAATTAATAAGGTAGTGAAATTATTCGTAAATAAATTCACGGTAACTTATTGGAGCTTGATTTCATGGATCCATGGTCCCCGCATCACCTTTGAGTAAATCATCTAGAATGTCTCAATTAATTGATTTAATTATCAATTAGGATTTTTTTAAAGTTGACTAGGTCAATTTTGGAAAATTTATTGAGATATGAGATTTAGAGAATAAAAGAGAATCTTTGGGTAAATTTATTAATATTGATAAATTGGTGTCAATATAAATAAATAAAAATTAAATCAAGTTTCAAATTATAATTAGTTAATTTGAATAAGGATTTAGTTAATTAATTAATAAATAAAAGGTTTTGAATTTAGGCCCAATTGAGATTTAAATTCAAAATAAAAGTATTGGGCCCAAGTCCATTTGTGGGAGCCCAAGGCTTTTATCTTTTTGTTTATTGTTTTAATTAATTCAAAATTTAAATTTAAATAAAGCCCATTAAGTTGTCTATATAAGGAATATGATATCTAGGGTTTTCATAGGTCAGTATCAGTTGATTCATTGGGTAAGTGAAAACCTAGACACTCTAATCCTTTCTTAGCCACTTTCTCTTCTTCTTTTCTAGATCTCTATCTCATGTGTTGAGAACCAGCTCACACTAGTTCTAGATTGATCAAAGGCTTGGTGAGGAAGACTGTGTTGCTGATCTAGTTCAATCTCTTGATAATACTCTGCTACAGAAAGGAATCAAGAGTTAGAGAGATTGAAGGAAGGAGTTGTTCCAGTTCCGCTGCGTATTCGTAAGTTTCTACATCATTGTGTTTATGTTAATTTACGAATCTAATGTTCATATGTATGTCGTGTTATTCTATGTTTCTATTATGTGTTTGGAAAAATAATAGGAAGCATGCATCTAGATTTAAATTTTAAGATCCTACAATAGCAACTAAAAATGTGTTATTGAATTGTTTAAGATAACATCGAACATAACATCCGAATACTGTTATAGAAAAGACAGGACTTTTAATAACAGGGGCTATGTTAGTGTTGTCAGAAGCGTTATCAATACTCCCAGTTAGCAGTTTTTAAGTGTTATGAATACTGTTTTTTCTTGTAGTGTGGTTTTGCCACAAGCATAATGTACTCTCTCTTTGCTAAATGAATCTCCTTGAGACACTAATGTTTGAACTGTTGGGGTTTTTGCCCTAATTAAAACCCAAATTCTTTGTAATCTCATTTTATTATCAATAAGAGAATAAAAATCATTTTTTGACTTGGTTAATCACTTTGCTCACATGTTTTATTTTCATGATTATTTGTTTAATATAAACTTCTATTAAATCCCGAGCATATAGCTAATCTTATTTATAGTGACGTAATCACAGTGGAATATAAATATGATTATATGTTCAAAATAAGTTAGTCCTAAGATTAGTCAGTGCACCAGATTTACACTGACTTGCTAATCTATAATATGATCTACTTACACATTACAGTGTTATGTTCTTTCCAGAACATTAGCAAAGTAGATAAGATCAAATGTATTTGTTACATCGGACTGGACCGATATTGACAGTTGATAAGATAAGTAAACATACTGTTATTATCTATTCTAGTCATATCGTATAGTTGACCATAGGTCAATTCAATCTCAAATCTGAGTGGTTAGTATTCTAACTGATTGTATTATTTGAGTTCTTTGTCTTGTTCATTACCAGTTTACCCTACGGACTAGCCCATACTTACATCTTGGGAACTCAGTAGTATAATTAAGTGGGAGTTTAGTTTACTGAAATATCATTTACAAGGAGCTAAGTGTTTTCAGGATACAATACAATGAGGGGTAAAACAGTATTTTAGTCCTATCTCATTGTAGACCGTCTATAGAGGATTAAGTGACAATTATGGTTGTAACAATGGATAATCAATAGCGTATCTATATTTGTTATAGAGCGTTCTATGAATTCAAGAGTGCAATTCTGAGTCTATAGTGGAGTCACGAGGAATTAATAAGTTAGTAAATTTATTTGTTAGATTTATGATAACTTATTGGACATTGATTTCATAGGCCCATGGTCCCCTTTGTACCTTGGATAAAATCATCTAGATAGTCTCAATTAATTGATTTAATTATCAATTAGAATTATCAAAGTTGACCAGGTCAATTTTGGATAGTTTCACAAAGTTATGTAATTTTGAGAAGAAAATATAAATTATGGTAGATTTATTAATTAAGATAAATTGGTATCTAACTTAATAAATAAGTTTAAATCAAGGTTCAAATTATAAATAATTAATTTGATAAAGGATTTAAATAATTATTTAATTAATCAAATCAATAGAAAATAATACAGGCCTTGATTTTAAGTCCAATGGGCTTATAATCAAATGGGAAATTTCACGGGCCTAAAGCCCATGATAATTTCGACATAGGGCTTTAAAATGACTATTATTTTATTGATTTTTTTAATTAAATTAAATGGCCTAATTGAGTCTATAAACGAAGTGCCTAGAGAGAAGTTAGAAAGATGATAGACACTGATTTTCTGATAGTTTTAGATTCTCTCTAAACACAAGTCCTTTTCTAAGCCTCTTTGCTATTATCTCTTCTTCTCTCTGTATCTATCTCATGTGTTGAGAATTGCCCACACTAGTCTAGGTGATTCTAAAGATACATTGGAAGACTGTGAAGAAATTAGAAGAACGGTTCAGTTTCTTGATAATACTTTGCGACCAAAAGGATTCAAGAGTTAGAGAAACTGAAGGAAGGACTCTTTAATTCCGCTGCGTATACTGTAAGTATTCTATTCATTGTTTCTCTTTGAATTCAATTTTAGAAACATGTTTTAGGCTATCTCGTATTAATTTGTTTAATGTTAGATATACATGAAAATAAATAAAGATCCTGTATAATTTTTCCTAACATGAATTCCCTTCAAATTGCTTGATGAGTGCTTGCTTGCTCCTGATGCAAGACTTGTACGAACCTTCTCCCAAAGGTTATTCTTCACGTTCTTCTCTTTGAGATTTTACTCAACACATAAGCAATTACAAAGACACAAAATAACCAAGGAATAGCAGAACAACTATCCTTTACAAAAGAAATACACTATTCTAAAAGTATAAGAAATTGAGGCGAATAAGAGGTACTTAGGGTTGATGCTTTGGTTCATATTTATACACAATATACTTAACCAAAATCAGCTTTACACAATTCTAGATGCACAGCACACACTAGGAAAGTTTCCAAAATAAAATTTTAATCACAATCAATGCAGCCAAAATTGTAGGAACAGACAGAGATTTTGTAGTTGCAAAATTGTACGAATCTGGACTTGTTCATGGCCAAGTTCATCATTTGACTAACTTTGAGTAGTTACCCATTCTTGGCTGATTGAGAGCTGTCTAGAGATATATTCGATTAGCAATAAAACAGAGAATCAATTAGTTAAATTTGGAAAGAAAATAAAGTCAAAAAAGATATTGGGAATAATGAGACTTTATTCTTACCAAAAATACAAACCTAATAAATAAGAAATATCATAAATTAATAGGAATAAAATCAATTATATTTTTCTTTATAAAACTGAAAATAAACACACTAAATAAAAAATATTTGTCAAATCTTAAATTTCCAAATATGGATTTAACAATCTCCCCTTTTGGCATTTTGAGGAACAAAAACAATATTTTTGATTTTCCTAGTTTAAAACACAAACAACCCTGCAAAAAGATTAAGTGTCTGCAAAAATATTAGAGTATTTAAATACTTCCCCTACAAGCAAGATCACTAACACATAAAACAAAATTAAACAACCATGTTAACTTTTCAAAAAATTTAACACACAACTCCCCCTAAAAATAGGGTCCAAAGTTGTAACTATAAAAAAAAATACCAACATTTTCTCTCCCTTTTTGTCTATCAAGTTGCCAAATGAAACAAAAAAAAAAAACAAAAGAAAGAACCAAAAGAATAACCAAACACAAAGTTCAACATGATAGAAAAAATAACAGACTAATCATGCAACAAGGAACTTCTGAATAGAACTGAGTTGCTGAAGAATTGAAGCTTGGTCATCTTCCAATTTGCCCAACCGAGTGGTAATCATCCAATCACACAACATTGTCAATACTAGCAAAATTGGAGTTCAAGAATTAAAATTGAAACAAGAACAAAATACAAATATTTTACTTAGCCTCTTTAAAAAAATTCGGTCCAATTTTTTTATTTTTTATATTATTTATATATATAAACAGACCTTGATATTTTTCTAAACAACTTATCAAGTGTATCAACCAATCTTCTTGTTTTTGTCCCTAATGAAAAAATTAAACTCGTGAGAAAAACATAAATTATAGTAACAAGTTAATCACCTATTGTATTTCTATCATAAATGTTATGCAGGAAAAGCATTAACTCGGTCACAACCAAATATTTTAAGAAGATCAATTAGTATATAAAAGCTTTTAAACCATTTTTTTTACTTATTTTTTTAAACAAAAATTGTTTCAAGCATTTGTGTGTGAAAGTGAAAGCCGGGAACATTGCCCAATTTGTCAAAACGACTTTTTCTGAAAATTGTACCCAATGAAGACGCTATCACACTACTTCAATGGTAGCCCTTTTCAATGGCATCGTATCTTCTACATAAGTGCTAATTACATAGTTCCAACTTACTCAGAGATGACTTTCACATATTGAAGTAGGTAGCTTTATTCTTTCAAATGAGCTTGAAATAATTTTTTTTTTTTCATTTTTTTTAAAATGGCCGCTTGAACATAACACATCGATGAACTCCAATATTTCTATGAGGAATTAATGAATTTTCACGTGACTAAACATTTATAACAGAGATACACTAGACATAATTAATTAATTTGAGTTTGACAGTTTCTTATAGGACATTAACAAGACATAATTGATTTTAAACATGACTGACTTGGCAAGAACAACAAGCTGCATAATATACAAAATTTAAATAGAACAAACTCCTAAGGACTTCCTTAGGGAATCAAAATGAACTGAATCAAGTGCTTTGGTAAAAATATCAGCTAATTGCTTACTTGTTTCAACATATTCTTGAACTAGAATTTTATTTTCAATTAGCTCTATAATGAAGTGATAACGAATGTCAATGTGTTTAGTGCGTGAATGTTGAACATGATTTTTAGAAATGTTAATTGCACTTGTGTTATCACAGATGATAGTCAAAGTGTCAAGAGAAAACCCATAATTAGTCATCATCTGTTTCATCCACAACAATTGAGTGCAACAGCTTCCAGCAACAATGTATTCAGCTTCAGCGGTAGACAAAGAGATTGAATTCTGCTTTTTGCTATGCCATGAAACAAGATTGTTACCTAGGTAGAAGCATCCTCCACTAGTGCTTTTTCTATTACATGCATTACCTTCCCAATCAGCATCACTAAAGCACACAAGGTTAGAATTAGTTTCAATAGAATACCAAAGACCATAATCAACAATCCCATGTACATAACGAATAATTCTTTTTACAACCACTACATGAGATTCCATAGGATTCCCTCAATACCTAACACATACTCCAATATTATATCATATGTTTGGACGACTAGCTGTAAGATATAGAAGACTACCAATCATACTTCTATATAGTGTAGGATCAACCTTGACACCATTTTCATCCTTGGTTAAGTTGGTTGTGGTCCCCATTGGAGTTTTAGCATGCTTTGCTGTTTCAAGACCAAACCTTTTAACCAGATTTTTTGCATACTTACTTTGGTATACAAAAGTACCCTCTTGAGTTTGCTTCACCTGCAATCCTAGAAAAAAGGTCAATTCACCAACCATAGTCATTTCAAATTCATCCTTCATTTGTTTGACAAACACCTACACTTCAGAGTTAGAAGTAGATCCAAAAACAATGTCATCAACATATATTTAAGCAATAATTATATCAGTTTTGATGTTTTTGATGAACAAATTCTTATCAACACTTCCCCTATGTTAGCCTTTCATACCAATCTCGTGGAGGTTGTTTTAACCCATACAATGCCTTTTTGAGCCTAGAAACATGATTAGGAAAGTGAGGATCTTCAATCCCTTAGGTTGTTCAACATATGCTTCTTCATTTAAGATCCCATTCAAAAAGCAAATTTTACATCCTTCTGATGTAATTTGAAACCAATAGTGCAAGTAACAGATAATAACAATCTTATAGACTCAAGCTTGGCTACAGGTGCAAAAGTTTCATCAAAATCAACACCCTCAATTTGCGTGTAACCTTGTGCAACTAGACATGCTTTATTTTTTTATTATTGTTCCAAATTCATCACTTTAAATTTTGAAAATCCATTTTGTGCCAATTACATTAGTATGATTTGGTCTTTCCACAAGTGTCCAAACATCATTCCTAGAAAAAATTTCTAATTCCTCTTGCATATTATTTATCCATGATTCATCGGTCAAGGCTTCTTTCACATTTTTTGGCTCAATAGAGGAGGTAAAATATTTAAATTGCACAAGATTGACCTACCTTCTCCTTGTAACCATGCTTTCCTCGAGATCTCCAATAATCAGATCTGTTGGGTGATTTTTCTTGACCCTGGTGGAGCGTTCCCTTTGGATGGAATCAAGTGATCTCTGGATGTTTTTCCTTTGATTGCTCATCTTTAATCTGAAGAGAATATGATTCTGTTTCTTCATTCTCTGCTTCTGTTTCTGTAGTTTCAGCTTCTGGTGTCACAACATCAGCATTTGTAGCAACATAATGTTCCTCCAGAAGCCTCCTGATTTCTTCTTCTGTTGAAAATTTTGAAAAATCTTTTGTATCATCAATTACAACATTAGCTAACTCTAAAACATTTTGAGTTCTCATGTTGTATACACGATAGGCTCTACTATTAGTTGAGTAACCAAGAAACACTCCAACGTCACTCTTGGCATCGAATTTGCCAATGTTTTCACGATCCCTTAATATGTAGCACATGCAACCAAAAATGTGAAAATAACTTACATTTGGTTTCTTACCTTTCCAAATCTCATAGGAAGTTGTTTAACGCCCAAAACAGCATCCACTTAGCGGTGGTTGTAGTATAGATCGGGCGCTCGATTCCACAAGGAGGCAAAGAAATAAAGTTAAGACATAAATAATGTGAGAAAATTATAATAAGTGATATTATTGTTGTTTCTGAGATTTAAAGATTAGAAATAAAGATAAAATAAAATGTGATGTAACAATAGGTAACAAATAGGAAGGATCAAGAGTCACCAATATGCATACTTATTTATTTGGATCTTTGATTCACAAAAATTATACAAATGAATAGTGCACATCCCAACTATTCATTTGGAAGATTTAACATTGAAACACAAATATATTTCACAAAAATGCATTCAAGTGATTAATATTCTTCACCATGTAAGGATGTGATAATTCTTATGAGAAATCTAAAAATGACATCATACCATTGGCAATAATGAAATAAAAGATTGGACATAAAACCTAACACAAATATTACTTTTACTATTTATAAAATACATAGAAAGAGCATGATTAAATCTATATAGATCTAGCAAAAGTAAATATATATGAATGAGATGGAGAAAGTGATAAAGATATTATCTATATTATTTTCACTAATTTGATAATACATAGAAAGTGCTTGACAAAATCTATATACTATTAGTAAACATAAATAAAGATAACAAGATGAAGAAATAGAGATGAAAGAAAATAAATCACTCAAATATATAAATTTAAGGACATGGTGAACCAAAAATATCAAACAAAGTCATAGTGCATATAGGATCATCCTAACCTTCCTAAGAAGGTTAGCCTATTATGCTAGACATTCCCATAAAATTCTAGAGAGAAAATACGAGAAGTGAGACTAAAATTTGGTAGAGTTTTTTTACCTAAAAATTGGATTCCAAATGTGAAAGAAGAGTCCATCTTTATAGATGGAGAAAATTACTAAAAAGAATTTAAACAACAAATGGGATTTACAAAATAAATCTAAAATATTAATAATAAAATATGATTTTGGAAAATCAAATCTTATTATTAATATTAACCTAGCTATTTTGGTGAATTGTCATTTTGTCATTTTTCTAAAACACCACAAAATGTGAGTTTTAGAGCTCAAAATGGAAGGTCCAAGGCCCAAAGAGCACACAAAGTGGGCTGGAAAAGTGGCTGGTGGCAGCTAGGGCTTTGACCCATTCACATCCAATAAAAACATGCCACATGGTGTGGCTGGGCAAGGGGCAAGGGCTGGAGAGGAGGTGGGTCGGGGCGCGGGTCGCTGAGGCTAGGCACGGGTCAGTGGGTAGGCAAGGGCGTAGGTTGCCATCCGGGTCGCAGATCTGGCTGGAGTGCAGTGGACACATGGCACGCAGAGGGGGCCGCCACTTGGCACGCTGGCAGTGGCAGCTTGCTGGGCTTGGGCCAAACAGGCCTGGGCTACATTACTTCAAAAATGTTCTTTTCTTCATTTTCTTTTTCAGTTTTAACTATTTCTTTATTCTCTATTTTTATTAATGCCCCAATGCAATTTATTTCCTGAAAATTAAACACAAATTAAAATAAAATTAATATTTTCAATTATAAAATATATTACAATAAATTCATGAAAATATTAATTAAAATGTAATTTATTTTACACTTTAAAACTAATAACTTGACATTTTTGAACACTAATCACAACCCCTAACTAGCTTATTGCTAGTCCCTAGCAATTCAAGCGGATAAAAATGTTACCAAGATGATATAGTGACTCAAATAATGCAAAATCATTTAACAAAATGTTTAGTGAGAATTTAGAAAATGCTATTTAAAACTATCAAAGTTGTAATTCAAGAGTTTTGTGTGTGTGTGCATCAAACCATATCGTTCTTTCCAAAATTTATAACACAAACAATCTCGAAAAATCATCAAAGAATAAAGTCTCAACTCCAAATCCTCACAAAGGTATTGAAAGTGTTTTTACAGAAGATGGTTGACACTCTTGGAGTTGGAAATTTATCAATTAACGCTAAAAGACGAATGTTATTGTTTTAGGACAAACAATGTTAACTAATATTGATCAAAAGATAGGCTAATCAATTAATTGGGATCTAAATGACATAAGAACCTTCAGATTTAACAAAACAATATTAAGAGCCAAAATAAAGAACAAAACAAAATTAGATAAATAAAATGCACATTTTTTGATGACATAAATTGAAAACAAATGTAGTAAAGTTGATTTTTTTTATTTGACAATTTTTTTCTTTCAACAAAACTACAAAGATGAATATGAAAAATGTTGCTCTTGTTCTTTTTTTTTCATTCATTTTTTATATATATTTTTACCTTTTCTTCTATACTTGTTTTTGACAAGAGACAAAAAAAAAACAAGAAATTAAAAAGGAAATTACCATTAAATACAACAAAGACTCTTTAAAACAAAAATTATCCTTCTAGTAAATGTCATGTTTTAAAATCCCAAAAATTAATTTTACAAACTCAAATGATCAATAGAAGTTTTAAAAGTTGTTTTCTCCTGCTCACATTTCACAAAAATTAAACTTTAAACTTTAGGATTTTTCTCAACTGAATGTGTTAACATTTTTTTTCAATGTTTGGTTGTGCATGAAATTACTCTAAAAAACTACTTCCTAATAGTAAAAATAGCAAAAACTATCTCACAAAGATTTTATTGTCATGAATTTTGCAAAAAATTAACTCAATTTCAAAATGGTATTCAAAATATATTTCAATGCATGACTATGCCCACTACCCTCAACTTTAAATGAGACATCGTCCTTAATGTCTAACGTTATACACATTGTGGGAGTAAATGCGAAAATGATAGCCAACAAAAAACAACAAAACCCCAAAAAGTAAAATTCGCAACATAAAATAAAGACAAATTAAAATAAAGCACACTAAAGAGAAAGATAAAACCTGATCAGTCTTTGCTAGACAAAAGCATCGCTCTCAGGTAAGTCTACCAACTGTATGTTTGCGTACTATCATGTATCAAAAATGAATTTTCTTTTATCTTCCGTCTCAAAAATCGAAGCGTTAGTAACATTTTCAGGATAAAGAAAATGTTTGGTTTCAAAATCGTGGAGGAAATTGGGTGAATGTTTCATTGCAAGTATGTTTATGATTTCCTCAACGATTAAGTCTATCACATCAGTAGATAGCTCTCATTTTTCTTTGGAGTGGTTCGAAGAATTTCTGTATGGGAAAGAGTTTCACTCCAAAAGGTAATGACATCATCCTCATCGGGGTTTGGAACTGGGAGTATGGGATGGTGTTATGGTCTCAGGTTGGGACGGGAATTGACTTAAATTATGTGAAATAATAGCGCTAGTCAATTCTGAAAGTTGAGAACTAGTTTCCCTAAAATCTTCCACAAATTGTCTATTGAACTCTCTTTGCTCATCTATAAATGTGTGTAAAGTGTCCTCTAAGGAATTCGTATTAGTGCAGACATTATGTGGAGGTTCATGTGGGAATTAGGAAAATTTTGCTCAAAATTCATGTGACGTGGTGCATTGTAGTTGTACTCAAGTTTCCAACTAAAATCTACAGGGTTGGTCCAACTAGAATTATGATTCGTATGGTTGGCTCTTGCAAAGTCAGAATAACGTTCATCATAATCTGCCTCGGGAACCCGTAACTTTCTCTATCAAACTTAGTCTCTAAGACCTCAAGTTCTCGGTACTCTCTTACACAAAGTTTGCTGTAGTGACCCAACTATTTCTAAGACTTAGATCATTAAACCTACTAGACATAACTACTACTTTGAAGAGAACATACATGAGAAAAATTCATAACTTTATCGAAAACTTTAAAATAATATTTGTAATAAATAAATGAGCTCATTGTTTTAAAAATAAAATATAACTTTAAATGAAATTGTTTACAAAGCTAAATGCGGAAAATACATGAAAACGTAATTTTAAGAGACTAAAGAAAATAACGTCGTCTTCGAATCGACACGCAGCCCATCTACTCCATTCACCTCAACACACATGCCAAGCTTCCAAGAATCCTTCTGCCTTTGTATCTATTTTCCTGCATCAAACTAAAAGTAAAGGAGCGAGCCTAATGCCCAGCAAGGAAAATCTACTAACAACATAAAACATATACATAAATTATATCATAAACACATATACTATAAACATATGTCATATACTACTACAATGGCCATTATACTACTTAGGGCTTGTAAACTAAACAAGCCATATGCCCAATAGATTGGTGGGGTCTTGCTAGCTAAGCAAGTCATATGCCCATAATTTATTGGGGCTTGTTAGCTATACAAGTCATATGCCCAAGGTCTATAAACATACTATACATAATATTAACATACAACATAACATAACATAACATATCATACAAACATACAAGAACTATCCTATATTCCTTACCAAAACCGAGATAATTGAGAACAAATGCGAGACTTGGAACACTCCTAAAACAAACAATAAGAATAGTGAGTACTTCTAAAGGGTAAAGAATAATTGTGGAAACTAAACCTTCAAGAAAAAACTTACCAAGGAAGATTTTCAAGAACCTAATAAAAAACCAATATCAAAAGTTACGATTTGAATAAAAAAAACTAAAGAAAACTAAAGAGTTTTAGAAAACTGAACTTAAAGAATAAGAGTACCTTAGTTGACCTTAAGGATTGGTCTAACTTCAATACCGAAATACACTAATCCTCACTTCCAAAGTATTTTATAAAGCTTAAGAATGGCAAAGCTTTTTCCCAACCCAAGTGTTTATCACTCTATGGAGTCACTAGCACCTTGGAGTCTCTGATCACAGCTTGAAGAATGAGTGGAAGGGCTGGGTACTAAGTCCCATCTATACAGGTAAGGAGTGAAACTAACCCCATTTTGATTGAATAAAAAAATGAATAATAATTGAAAATATTTGAATATTCGTCAATCAGAGGTTGAAGACTCGCTCAAAACTATCAAGGGCCAGGTCTAAGGAGTCAAAGCTTATCTTAAAAATAAAAAACAAAAATAAAAAAATATCTACTAATGACGATATATCTCCCCTATGTGGCGATATATCAGCTCTGCCCTAATCCCGAGCCTCCGTTCATACGATCGTTCAACGTCAACGTGTTTTCTGTATTCTTCGTCACGTGATATATAGACTCCTAGCTGTGATATATCAGCATACGTGAATATTTTAAATATGTAATTGCACTTATTCAGCATAATTAAGGTTGGATAACTGCTTTGATTGAGTCAAACTACGACCCTAACAGTTTTTGGTAGATGCTAAGGCTACTATTTTATTATTTTATCATTAAAATACTTAATTCCTTAATAATCATGCTTGTGACAAGTGTCGTATGCTTATTGGCTCTATCTAAACCTTAGGTTATAATAAATATCATATCTATGACCAGCAATATTAATCAAACCTTATGTTATAATTAATATTCTTAAAGTATAGGTTAAACTTATAAAATCCATAACTATTGCAAGTAGTTTCCAACTAAGTCCTGGTTTGAACCAAAATCCACGAAATCTAAAATACTACAACTACTACTAACTAACTAACAAAGTAAACATTCCGGGACTCTACAATTCTCCCCTACTACAAAGAATTTTGTCCCCGAAATTTACTTACCAAACAATTATGGATACCGATCTTGCATGTCCTCCTCCAACTCCCACGTTGCCTCCCTTTCAGAACTATTTCTCCATAGGACTTTGACTATCGGAATACTCTTAGACCATAATTCTTTCATCCCTCTATCTAGTATGCTAATCAGTTGTTCCTCGTAACTCAAGTCTTTCTGGAGTGCTATCGTATCATATTTGAGGACGTGAGATGGGTCTGACACATAACTACGCAGCATCGAGATGTGGAACACATTGTGACTATCTACTAATGCTGGCGGTAAGGCTAATCTATATGCAACTGCTCCCACTTTGTCCAATATCTCAAAAGGACCTATAAACCTGAGACTAAGCTTGCCTTTCTTCACGAACTACTTCACACCTTTCATAGGAGATATCCTTAAGAAAAGACTTGATCTTCGACTTTGAATTCCACATCACGCTGCTTGGCATCCGCATAACTTTTCTGATGGCTTTGAGCAGCGAGCATACGTTTTCTAATCAGTGCTACTGCTTCCTGAGCTGCTCTAACCGCTTCGGGTCCAAGTAGTTGCCTTTCTCCTACCTCGTCCCAATGTAACAGGGATCAACATCTCCTTCCATAAAGCTACTCATAAGGTGCCATCCCGATCGTTGACTTGTAGCTATTTTTATAGGAGAATTCTATCAGCGGCAAGTACTTACTCCATGATCCTCCGAAATCAAGTACACAAGCGCGCAACATATCTTCTAAAGTTTGTATGGTACGCTTGGACTGACCATCGGTCTACGGATGAAATGTTGTACTAAGACTTAACTTGGTACCCGTGGCTTGCTGCAAACTTCCCCAAAATCTTGATGTAAACACCGATCCTCTATTGGACACTATAGTCTTAGGGATTCCATGCAATGTTACTATTTCTTGAACATAAATGTCTGCGTATTGTTCTGTTGTATAGGAAGTATTGACAGGCAGAAAATGAGCTGAATTGGTTAATCTATCTATTACTACCCAAGCCGAGTCATGTTGCTTATTCGTTCGTGGCAAACCCGTCACGATATCCATGTCTATGTCATCCCATTTCCATTCTAGAATGCTAAGTGGTTCAACCACTATGGTTGCAATAAGCCTGCAGGCCGCTGATGTTCTGCTTTCACTTGCTGACATACCAAACATTTGGACACGTACTCCGCTATATCCTTCTTCATTCCTGGCCACCAATACATTGCCTTAAGATCGTGAGTCATCTTGGTCGACCCTGGGTGAACTGAGTATGGGGTATTGTGTGCTTCTTCTAAAATCTTCACCTTAATCCCCTGATCATTCAGCACGCATACCAGATCCTTATATCTCAATAAACCTTGACTTGATATTGAGAAATCTCTGGCCTTCCCTTCTCTAATTGCATCCATATGTGCTACTAACGTGTCATCATGTTCTTGCCCAATCCGTATTTCTTCTAACAGATTTGATTGGATGGACAAGTTAGCCAATTTACCAATGACTACTTCTATTCCAACATTAATCAGCTCCTGCTGTAGCGGCTTTTCTATTCTGGCTAATAATAGCAGACTTCCATAATTCTTCCTACTTAGCGCATCAGCAACTACGTTTTCCTTTCCCGCGCGGTATAAGATTTCGCAGTCATAGTCCTTCAATAGTTCTAACTACCTGCGTTGCCTCATGTTGAGCTCCTTCTGAGTGAAGAAATACTTTAAGCTTTTGTGGTCCGTATAAATCTCACACCGTTCTCCATAAAGATAGTGACGCTAGATTTTCAACGCGAAGACCACTGCTTCCAACTCCATATTGTGTGTTGGATAGCGTTGCTCATATTCCTTTAGCTGTCTTGAGGCGTAGGATATCACCTTGTCAATTTGCATCAGCACACAACCCAACCCTTGCTTCGACGCGACACAATAGACTACAAACTTGTCATTGGGTGTCGGTACACAAAGTACTGGTGCTGAGCATAGCTTATCATTTAGCAACTGGAAACTCTCTTCACACTTATCATTCTAGTTGAACCTCTGTTGCTTCTGAGTCAGGTTGGTGAGCAGAGTGGCTATCTTAGAAAAGCCTTCTACAAACCTCTGATAATAGCCTGCTAGTCCCAGAAATCTTCATACTTCAAACACATTCTTTGGTCTTGGCCAATCCTTCACAGCCTCTACTTTAGATGGGTCTACAACAATTCCGTCCTTGGATACTATGTGGCCGAGAAATGCTATTTGTGAAAGCCAAAATTCACACTTTTTGAACTTGGCGTAAAGCCTATGCTCCTTTGATCGTAACAAGATCAATCTTAAATATTCCTCATGCTTGACTTTATCCTTTGAGTACACCAAGATATCGTCAATGAATACCACGACGAATTTATCTAAGTAGTCCTTAATGACCCTATTCATTAGGTCCATAAATGCGGCTGGAGCGTTGGTAAGACCGAAAGACATGACTAGAAACTTGTAATGCCCATAACGAGTTCTAAAAGTTGTCTTAGGAATGTCTTATTCCCGTACCTTGAGCTGATGATACCCGGACCGTAGATCAATCTTTGAGAACACGGTCACTCCTTGGAATTGATCAAACAAATCGTCAATCCGGGGTAGCGGATACTTGTTCTTAATCATCACTTATTCAGCTCACAATAATCTATGCACATCTGCATACTCCCGTCCTTCTTCTTCACAAATAGAACTGGTGCTCCCCATGGCGAATGGCTCAATCTAATGAATCCCAAGTCTAAGAGTTCTTGTAGCTGCATCTTTAACTCCTTGAGTTTGGCAGGTGCCATCTGATATGGTGCCTTGGAGATAGGTTCGGTGCTTGGTACTAATTCGATTGTGAAGTCAATTTCCTGAGTCGGCGGCAACCCTGGTAAGTCGTCAGGAAATACTTCTGGAAATTCCTTTACAATATGAACGTCTCCAACATTCAGTGGTGTTTCCTTTACCACATCTGTGACGCTACCTAAGAATGCTTGACATCTTTTTTCTATCATCTTCTGAGCTTTAAGTGACAAAGCAGTGTGTATAGACCTAAAACCTTTCCCATAAAGCATAGTCTCTGACCGTTAGGAGTCTCGAATATCACTTGCTTATGTTTGCAGTCGATGGTTGTGCCATGCCTTGCTAGCCAATCCATTCCAAGTATCATGTCGAAGTCTTTAATCTCTAGTTCTATCAGGTCTCCTTCTAGTTCTACATCCTCTACCTTGATTAGTACACCTCGCACTATCCATGATGATAAGACTACTTAGCCCGAAGGCAATACGATTACAAACCTAGTTCTAAATTTTTTGCAAGGTTTGTCTAATTTCTCTATCATTCCTAACGAGATATATGAATGAGTGGCTCTCGAATAAAATAATACATAACATATATTATGGAGAATAGAAACCTGACCTGTAGCATCAGCTTCTACTTGGGTTAAGGCAAATACCCTGGTAGGAACCATCTTGTCTTCCTTTTTCACCTCTGGCTTGAGTTGGGGACAATCTCTCTTCCGTTGTCCTTCCTGAACATAGCTATAGCATCCCTTGGTGTTTGCGCGGCACTCACCAGGATGTTTCTTTTGGCATTTAGCACATTGCGGGTTATCTACATAACTCGACCTATTACCTCCATTGTTTGTCTGTGCTTATTTATCGTTATCGGACTGCTTATTATCAGGATGTCGTCTCTTCTGACCATTACTATTGTTGCTGGACTAATTGTTGTTGTTGTTGTTCTGACCATTCTGAGGCTGACTCTGATGTTTAGGCTCAGGCTTACTGGCCTCTTCTTTACTAACGTTCTCCTGAAGCCTTTCTACTTCTATTGTCATTTCTATAACATCAGCATAAGTAGTGTTTCCTGGGTTGGCTAGCTTAACCCCTAATTCAATTTTTGGTCGAAGTCCTCTAACGAACTTGGTCACCTTTAGAAAATTAGTTGGAACCAACTCTGGTGCAAGTAATCTGTCGAACTGCCAAGCATATTCTGCTACGGTCAAGTTGCCCTGCTTCAGACTAGCGAACTCCTCGACTCGAATTGTAGTACTTTTTGTGGAACAGCTCCACAAATCTAGTCCAAGTCATGGTGGTGACATCGTGAGTCTATTGAACTAAATCCCACCATATTCTAGCATCTTTCTTGAGCAGAGATGAAACGCAGAATATGTGGTCCGCGTTACCGAGGTTCATGTGCATCAGGATCGGCTCCACATTTCTGAGCCATTCTTCCACCTCGAAGGGGTCTTTTGTCCCTTCAAAGTTCGGAGCGTATTGCTTACGAAACTGCTCATAAACTGGCTCCATGTCCTGAGCTGGGTATGGTGCATAGTTCTCCATTGTCCATCCCCCATAAAGACCAACTTGTTCAGGTGCTGGGGCCATTTTCTAAGGCTGTGGTTGCAGCTGAGGCTGTGTCTGTTGTCACTGTTGCTGCAGTAATTCCTCAACTTGTTGTCGTAGTCTGAAATTTTTTGCAGTGTTGTCAACCGGCGGCAGCGGCGCACCTTCATTAACAGCAGCATTGCTTGCACGCCTTCCCCTTCTTCGAACTGGAGGGGCTTCATTCGTCTCAGGAGCGAAGTTGGAGACATTGACATTGTTGTGAGCAGATCTTCTGAGCGATATTTTCAGGAGAGTTCTAACAGTCGAGAAAAACATGTTAGAACTTACCTTAATAGACTCTAAAGTAAAATCTTAATCTAAGCAAACATAACTCGGACATATTAATTATGATTTCTTATGAAAAGAATTATATAAGCCTTCTTTATAATTTAGGGTGTGTTTCTAAACTTAGAAAAATGAGACATCTTTATTATTTTCTATGTGTTTCTAAACTCATCGTTGTTCCAAAGTTAACCATACTGAGGGAGGGCTAGGATCAGTAAAATCGTTCCCACTACTATGTCCCCCTAACTCTCAATATAGAACCTTGGTTCATTAATTTGTATCCACCCTCACCGAACTTAGTTATTATTTATTAAATTTATTATTTATTATGATTGCAAAATAAAAATCAAACTCATACATGTCATCAAAATAACAATGATATTAATTTGGAAAAACAGTTTTCACTAAGTACAATCATAAAGGCAAAATAATAAATAAAATAAATAAAGAAACTAATCTATTCTAAAAATCGGAATCTTCTACATCAGATCCTTCATCTAACATGTCATCATCTATCTCTTCATAATCATCATTTTCATGAGCTTCAAAAATTCCTCAGGGAAGATTCGTAAAAATTCTATTATTTTGTTCTTGTGTGAATTGGAATTCCATCTTAGAGGTAAACCTAATTATGAGAAAATAATATCTCATAGCCAGTGGTATTTCATCTTCAACATCTATTGTCTCCCATATTTCTTCCAAAGCAGCAATTACCAAAAGAAAATCTTTAAAAAGCCTAATTACTAAAATATATTGTTTCGTAGCTCTCATCATTATTTTCTTAGTCGTTTGGAGATGAACTATTTGATTATGGAATAAAAGAAATCTCCAAGTGATTCTTTCCAATATCCCTACTATATTTCTTGGTTCTCTAATCCTTTTTAAGGCCTTAATGGCTCGGATATCGTTATATGATAAAGCTCCATCGATTCTTAACTGAAAACATAAGACTAAAATGTTAGCTAAAACACAGAAACATAATAACTAAAACACAAATACTTACATAGGCAGTTGGATTCGGAGCTTGAGCATGTATATCAAGGAGAATTTCATGTAAATGGACTGTTTGCTCTGATACCAACTGTAATAACCCAACTATTTCTAAGACTTAGATCATTAAACCTACTAGACATAACTACTACTTTGAAGAGAACATACATGAGAAAAATTCATAACTTTATTGAAAACTTTAAAATAATATTTGTAATACATAAATGAGCTCATTGTTTTAAAAATAAAACATAACTTTAAATGAAATTGTTTACAAATCTAAATGCGGAAAATACATAAAAACGTTATTTTAAGAGACTAAAGAAAATAACGTCGTCCTCAAATCGACACGCAAGCCCATCCACTCCATTCACCTCAACACACATGCCAAGCTTCCAAGAATCCTTCTGCCTTTGTATCTATTTTCCTGCATCAAACTAAAAGTAAAGGAGTTAGCCTAATGCCCAGCAAGGAAAATCTACTAACAACATAAAATATATACATAAATTATATCATAAACACATATACTATAAACATATGTCATATACTACTACAATGGCCATTATACTACTTGGGGCTTGTAAACTAAACAAGTCATATGCCTAATAGATTGGTGGGGTCTTGCTAGCTAAGCAATTCATATGCCCATTTTATTGGGGCTTGTTAACTATAGAAGTCATATGCCCAAGGTCTATAAACATACTATAAATAATGTTAACATACAACATAAGATAACATAACATATAACAAAACATAACATATAACGTAACATATCATACAAACATACAAGATCTATCCTATTTTCCTTACCAAAACTGGGATATTTGAGAACAAATGCGGGACTTGGAACACTCCTAAAACCAACAATAAGAATAGTGAGTACTTCTAAAGGGTAAAGAATAATTGTGGAAACTAAACCTTCAAGACAAAACTTACCAAGGAAGATTTTCAAGAACCTAATAAAAAACCAATATAAAAAGTTACGATCTGAATAAAAGGAACTAAAGAAAACTAAAGAGTTTTAGAAAATTGAACTTAAATAATAAGAGTACCTTAGTTGACCTTAAGGATTGGTCTAACTTCAATACCGAAATACACTAATCCTCACTTCCCAAGTATTTTATAAAGCTTAAGAATGGCAAAGCTTTTTCCCAACCCAAGTGTTTATCACTCTATGGAGTCACTAGCACCTTGGAGTCTTTGATCACAGCTTGCAGAATGAGTGGAAGGGCTGGGTACTAAGTCCTATTTATAGAGGTAAGGAGTGAAACTAACCCCATTTTGATTGAATAAAATAGTGAATAATAATTGAAAATATTTGAATATTCGTCAATCAGAGACTGAAGACTCGGTCAAAACTATCTAGGGCCAGTTCTAAGGAGTCAAAAAGCTTATTTTAAAAATAAAAATATATATATATACTAATGGTGATATATCGCCCCTATGTGGAAATATATTGGCTCTGCCCTAATCCCGAGCCTCCGTTCATACGATCGTGCAACGTCAACGTGTTTTCCATATTCTTCGTCAGGCGATATATCAGCTCCTAGCTGCGATATATTGGCATACATGAATATTTTAAACACGTAATTGCACTTTTTCAGCATAATTAAGGTTGGATAACTGCTTTGACTGAGTCAAACTACGACCCTAACAGTTTCTGGTAGGTGCCAAGGTTGCTATTTCTTTATTTTATCATTAAAATACTTAATTCCTTAATAATCATGCTTATGACAAGTGTCATATTCTTATTGGCTCTATCTAAACCTTAGGTTATAATAAATATCATATCTATGACCAACAATATTAATCAAACCTTATGTTATAATTAATATTCTTAAACCATAGGTCAAACTTATAAAATCCATAATTGCTAGAAGTTTCCAACTAAGTCCCGGTTTGAACCAAAATCCACGAAATCTAAAATACTACAACTACTATTTACTAACTAACCAAGTAAACATTCTGGGACTCTACATTTGCATGCACCTCTAAAACAGCTAGTACCCTTAGTAGCACTAGAATTATAGTTTTTTTCTGAATGAAGAATAATACATTAGAAAATACATCTCGAAAAGCTCCCTTTCTTCTTCATTCATTATTTATTTATTTAATTTGTTTTGCTTTTGTGATTTTTTTATTTATTTTAGGTTTTAGATTTTTTTTGTTTTACTTGTTTCCTAGTCGATTTGAGGATTTTAGAACGGTCTCACTTAAAACTCACACTTTATCTAGAACTCCCCGAGGTTCATAGATAATTGTGGAGGGGTCACAATTCACAAAAATTGTCATCTTAAAACCAACACTTACTAGAACTCCCCGATGTTACTAAGTAAGCATTGATGGAACTTTACTCAAATTTGCCTTAAGCATAAATTGCTTATGTTGACAAAACAAGCTTTGTTTTTTTATTATTATTATTATTTGTATTTTATGATTTTTTTAAAGATTTAAAACCTAAAAATAAAAATAAAACTAATAACAAAAAAAATTAAATAAAGAAACAAATCTAACAATAATAAATAAAAAAAAATTATCTAAACACAAGAAATAAGATGCTCACAAAGCCTAAGCAAATATTATAGAAAAAAATGAATAAAATGGCAAAAAAATAAATTCTAAGAAAGTAACATTTTTTTTTCAAAGATAGAGGAAAAACTAAGTAAACAAAAAACTAAAGTAATCCTACAACCACATAAAAAAACACAAAAGTAAGATAAAAAAAAATGTAACAAATCATAAATACAAATAATTAAAATAAAAAAAAATGAACACTAAACTAGCAAAGGATAAGCAACCAATTTATTTTTTAAAAGTTTTTTTACTACAAATAAAAAAAGAAATAATAAAATAAGCTACCAAAAATAAATTAACAAGAAAAAAAAACTAAATACACACATAACAAGATTTTTTTTACAACAATAATAAATAAAAAGAGAGAAAAAAAATAACAAAAGGAACAATAACAAATCCTAGAAAAGAAAGGATATCAAATTTATTTATTTTTTATTTTTTTAGCACAACAATGACATTAAAAAAAACTAAATAAAAATTAACAACAACACAAAATGATAGTAACTTTTTTTAGAAAAAAAAAACAAGAGTAAATAAGGGAGATGTGAAAAAAAAATTCTAGAGAAATATACACAAAAAGAAAATTATAGAATTACTTACCTCTTTTGTAAAATTTATTGAAAAACTTTTTTTCACTATTACCTCCTTGGCAACGACGCCAAAATTTGTTTAATGCCCAAAACGTGCATCCACTTAGTGGTGGTTGTAGTATAGATCGAGCGGTCGATTCCACAAGGAGACAAGAAATAAAGTTAATCAATAAATAAAGTTAAGACATAAATAATTTGAAAAAATTAGAACAGGTGATATTTTTGTTGTCTTTTAGATTTAAAGATTAGAAATAAAGATAAAATAAAGTGTGATGTAACAATAGGTAACTAGTAGGAAGGATCAAGAGTCACCAATATGCATACTTATTTATTTGGATCTTTGATTCACAAAAATTACACAAATGAATAGTTCACATCCCAACTATTCATTTGGAAGATTCAACATTGAAGCACAAATATATTTCACAAAATTGCATTCAAGTGATTAATATTCTTCACCATGGAAGAATGAGATAAATCTTATGAGAAATCTAAAAATTACATTATATCATTGGCAATAATGAAATAAAAGATTGTACATAAAACCTAACACAAATATTACTTTTACTATTTATAAAATACATAGAAAGAACATGACTAATTATATAGAGATCAAAGAAAAGTAAATATATATGAATGAGATGGAGAAAATGATAAAGATATTATCTATATTATTTTCACTAATTTGATAATACATAGAAAATGCTTGACAAAATCTATATAGCAATAGTAAACATAAATAAAGATAACAAGATGAAGAAATAGAGATGAAAAAAAAATCACTCAAATATATAAACTTTAAGCACATGGTGAATAAAAAATATCAAACAAAGTCATATTGCATATATGATCATCCTAACCTTCTAAGAAGGTTAGCCTATTATGCTAGACATTCTCATAAAATTCTAGAGAGAAAATATGAGAAGTGAGACTAAAATTTGGTAGAGTTTTTTTTACCTAAAAATTGGATTCCAAATGTGAAAGAAGAGTCCCTATTTTATGCAATTTATTAATGTCCGAATGTAATTTATTTCCTGAAAATTAAACACAAATTAAATTAAAATGAATATTTTTAATTATAAAATATATTACAATAAATTCATGAAAATATTAATTAAAACTTAATTTAGTTTACACTTTAAAACTACTAAATTGACATTTTTGAGCACTACTAAGAAGTATTGAATGTACGCGGTCTAGGAAAAACACGATTAATGGTATAACAAGCCGTATTGATAGCTTTTACCACAAGCGTTTTATCAACTTCTTGCTATTCAACATGACTCTAGCCATCTCCTGCAGAGTACAATTCTTCCTTTCCATTGCCCCATTTTGTTCTGGGGTTTTAGGAGCCGAAAACTCACGAGTGATACCATAAGATTTACAAAAATCATCATACACAGAATTTTCAAATTCTTTACCATGATCACTTGGAATTCGAACAATCTTACCTATGTTGCAATCTTTTTCAACTCTCAATTTCATACAAAGAGTCTTAAAAAAATCAAATGTATAAGATTTTTCTCTCAAAAAATCAACCCAAGTATAACGAGAAAAATCATCAACACAAACAAAATGTATCTTTTTCTATTAATATTCTCTACTTGGATAGGACCCATAAGATCCATGTGTAGAAATTCAAGCACTCTAGTACTCTTAATATCATAAATACTTTTATGTTTTGTTTTCAATTGCTTACCAAGTTGGCAAGACTCATACTTACCCACTGATATTTTTCCAAATCTAGGTAAACCACAAACAATATCTACAGAAGACAAAATTTTCAAGGTTTTGAAATTTATGTAGCCCAACTTCTCATGCCACATGTCAGTATTGTTACCTATAGCTGTATAACACATAACAGATGACATAACCGTATAACAATTATCATTAGATCTAAAACCTTCAAGAATACAATCACCATAAGAATTTAAAACATAGCAGTTTTCTCTATGAAAGTTAACAATGTAACTTTGATTAGAAATTTGACTTATGCTAAGCAAGTTAGCTTTAAGTCATTCTACAAGCATAATGTTCTTTAGGTGTGGTAACCCTGGATAATTCAAGGTTCCCATACCAATCACATTACCAGACACACCATTTCCAAATGTCACAAACCCACATTGCATCAGTCTGGGTATTGTTCTATCACCTATCATGTGCCTGAAACAACAAATATCAAAGTACCACAGATTAGACACAGCAGATCTTTCTTCGAAACCAGCAAAACACACATTCTTTTTTACCCAAACTTGTTTAACAACAAATTGTCTATTTTCAGGTCTTTTAAATTTCTCAAAGTATTTGAAATTAAACATGTTTTTCAAGGTAAAGCATTTGGGGCGTATATGACCTTTAATACCTCAAAAATGACAGATAAGTATGAATTTTTTTACCCTTTCATGGGCCTGGAAATTTTTACCTGAAGGTTTCATTTCTATTTGTCCAAGAGACCATTTTGTAGCAGCAGACACCTACAAAACACCATCAAAACAACCAGTAGACAATTTTTCGGCTTTAACAAACTGAGTTTTCTCATTCGTTTGAGATCCAGTGTATCCCAAACCAGCATGACTCCTCTAACCAATGTTCTGAATATCCTCAAAAACTGAAGAACCTGCATTTAGCATTTTTACATTTATTTTTATCCTTTCAAGTTCCTTTTTCAACTTGCTATTTCCTCTTTTTCGATCACAAGACTAGACTCAAAATTTCTTTTACTAATTTCAAGCTCATTATTTGTTTCAGTTAAAATTTTGATAATCTTGGTCATTGATCGATTTTCAGAACATACATCCAACCACTTACCATACATTTCCTTGTATTTTTTAGCCAAGGAATCTTCATCCAATTATGATTCACCAGAATCAAACTCTGCCTCAATAGAAGGCTTCTTTTTCAGATCAATATTTCTTACTTCCTTACATCCCTGCAAAAAGATTGGTTGTAACGCCCTGGATAGCCAAGACCGCTACAATGTGTATTTATAAGGGTGCAGGACTTGCTAATAAAGTCATTTAGTTAAAAACGTGTTGCTAAAACCATTAATGAGCTAGGGTTAAAGGGTTTTGGTCTCAAAAGATACTTTTCATATAATCAACTATTTTAAACAAGGTATCACAAAAGAAATAACATTTAAAAAGTTAGTTTACAAAATTTCCAGAGTACAATCAACCACTAGCCACTCTAAGGGCAAAATAGACATTTATGGTTCTCCTGTTCCTGTCTCCTCCTTAACCGTGGGGGTTGAGCAGTTGATCATGTACATTCTGCTCTCAGAGATCTCTGAATCAGGGTTGATCAAGCTTACCATTTCCTTTACCTGCACCACGAAGCACCCGTGAGCCAAGGTCTAGCAAGAAAACACAACATTATATAACAAATGATGATAACAATTGAATAACTCTTTAAGCATGATCATACACTTAACATACCACACTAATCACATAGCACGTAGATATAACCAAAGATTCAACCAATCAACACTCAGCTATTCAGCATGATAATCCACCAATCAATAATAACAGTCAATTCACATGATAATCAGGGTCGACACCTTAGATCGCACCCTCTGTTTACCCCATTGACTCCGGGCCGCTTAAACTGAGCTTAGTGCATAATAAGCTGTCCTCAGCTACTAGTGGTCGAGTCGCACCCTGTGCAGTAATGTAAACTCTGGCACTCTTAGGCCGTTTGTTTACTATTTACATGGCATAATACCATCCTCTATAAAGAATACAAAATAGGGAACCCTTAGTCCCACTATAAACCCACAACCGGGTGCAGTTTTCATATCTTTAGTTTCCAAGTGTACTGGTTACGCGGGATGCCTCTTAGCACGATCCGTTTCCCGAGCCCCTAGCTAATACCTAGCCACAACCAAGATAAGGGTTACCATTAATAATTGTAAAAGGGCTTCTAGATTAGGTTCTAGTCTCCGGAACATCGAATTCCACCAAACACGGTAGTAGAATCGATCCCGAGAACCCTAGGTTAAATTCCCATGCTTAAAATCCCAAAATCCCTAGGTTGTAACGCCTCCTATGCTGTGGCATGGCCCCCAAACAGAGCCCATCTAGGCTCAGAACCAGACACGGATCGCGGCCCTACATAGACCATGCCGCGGCCCGCCCTCCATCTCCAACATCCATCAGCTTCAGAGGGTCGCAGCTCACCAAGAACTATGTCGCGGCCCGACCCCTTCGAACCCAGAAAAACCTCCATTTTTAACTCTCAAACCTCACTCAAAACCTTCCAAAACCATCCCAATTATATACCACAGCTATCAAAAGCATTCATGCATGATTTCAGAAGCTTAAGCCAACAGAAACCTAATCTAAAAATTCATCAAAACACCACTTTGATTTCTAAAACCCATACATTCAAGAACTCTAAAATCAGTAAAGAAAACACTAGAATTTAAACATTAAATCATAAATTCAAGCTTACCTTCACTGTAGAACCACTCCTCTAAGAAAATTCTGAGCTAATTCCTAAGCTTGCTGCCTTAATTTAACCTTGAAGTTAAGAACCTAAGAACTCTTAGAATTCAGCCCCAAAACTTCATAATCAACTGATCAAAAACTGTAATTCAGTGCTTACCTTAGTTTCTAGTTAGATTCCCTATCTTCCACTGTGTTAATCCTCCAAATCCTCAGCTCTAATCACTGGATTCCCAGCCAAATCTCCTTAGTTTTCAGTGATATTCCTTGAGAGAGAAAGGGAGAAAGAGGAAAGGGTCGGTTTAACTTGTGTTCTACTGTTTTCTAAAGTTTCTTTAGTCTATCTTTAAGCAATTAAGTTAATACCAAAGCTTGGGGTGCCGGAAACGTCCCCGAAGGAAAAATGGTAAAATTCCCAAGTATTCTCACCTAAGCTTCCTAACCTGAAATATATCTCCAATTATTTATTTCCATAACCCGATAACCTAAATGACCATCCAATACCTGAAATATCCCTTGACTTGCCCCAAGTCAAGCATTAAGCCCCGTTGTGACTTTCCCGCTAACTAGCTCCCTAGGATCGCCTCAAGTCGCATGCTGCAGATTTACCCACATAATAATGTGGTTCTCACAAATATAACATTTAATCATATTTACATTCATATAACCATACAAGAATGCTTATCATATAGTCATGCGTTAAATTAATAAATTCACACATAAACCAATTATGCCCTCCCGGCACACTAATCAAGGCCCTTAAGCCATATTAGTGATTTTGGGTCGTTACAACTATCCCTCCTACTGAGAATTTCGTCCTCGAAATTTACCTGAATAGCTCGAGATATTGATCCCGCATCACCGTCTCTAGCTCCCAGGTCGCTTCCTCGACCTTGCTATTTCTCCACAACACTTCAACTAACGGAATCGTCTTATTCCGTAGAACTTTGTCCTTCTGATCTAGAATTTGAACCGGTCGCTCCTCATAGGACAAGTCTGTCTGTAATTCTAAGTCCTCATACTTCAGTACATGCGTCGAATCTGAGACGTTCTTTCGCAATATAGAGACATGGAATACGTCATGAACTCCTGACAACGATGGTGACAAGGCCAACATGTAAGCCACCTGCCCAATCCTTTCTAGAATCTCGAAAGGTCCAACAAATCGAGGGCTCAGCTTGCCCTTTACTCCAAACCTCCTCACCCCTCTCAGTGGTGAGACTCGTAGAAACAAGTGGTCCCCAACCTGGAACTCCACGTCTCTACGCTTGAGATCAGTGTAGCTTTTCTATCTACTCTGCGAAGCAGGCATTCTGGCTCAGATCTTCTTAATAGCTTCACTTGTCTTTTGAACCATGTCTGGCCCCAAATACTTCCTCTCACCCATCTCATCCCAATGAATAGGTGACCTACACTTCCTTCCATATAGCATCTCATAAGGGGCCATCCCAATCGTGGATTGGTAACTGTTATGATACGAAAATTCAATCAACGGGAGATACTTACTCCAAGATCCCTCAAAGTAAATCACACACGCCCTAAGCATATCCTCCAACACCTGAATCATCCTCTCAAACTGTCCATCAATCTGAGGATGAAAGGCTGTGCTAAACTTCAACTGAGTCCCCATGGCTCTCTGCAGAACTTCCCAGAACTTGGAGGTAAAGTTAGGGTCTCGATCATAAACAATAGACTTAGGAACCCCATGGAGACAAACTATCTCCCTCACATATAACTCTGCATACTGTTCCACTGTGTAAGTTGACTTTACTGGCAGAAAATGAGCTGACTTAGTGTATCTGTCCACTACCACCCACACCGAGTCATAAAGTCCCACTATCCCGGGTAGACCTCCCACAAAATCCATGGTAATGTCCTCCCACTTCCACTCCGGAATACCCAAAGGCTGATGCAATCCCACTGGTCGCTGATGCTCAGCCTCACTTGCTGACATGTCAAACATCTGGCCACATACTCCACCACATCCTTCTTCATCCCGGGCAACCAATATAATGTCCGTAGATCCTGATACATCTTTTTGGTACCCAGTTGAAGCGAGTATGGCGTAGTGTGAGACTCATACAGTATCTCTTGTCTGATCCCTTCATCTGTCGAAACACAAATATGTCCCAGATATCGAATGATACCAGTCTCAGAAATAGAAAATTCCTTAGCTGTCCCAGCTAATACTTGCTGTCTAACTTCCTGTAACTGGGCGTCTACTAATTGACCCTCCTTGATCCTCTCTAGTAGGGTCGACTGCAAAGTAACATTGGCCAACCAGCCCACCACCAGCTCTATCCTTGCCCTGGTCATCTCATTAGCTAACTCTCTGGAGATCTGAATAAAACTAAATAACTGCCCCGAGCCCCTCCGGCTCAATGCATCTGCCACTACATTGGCATTCCGTGGGTGGTAAAGAATGTCACAATCATAATCCTTAACAAACTCCAACCAACGCCTCTATCTCATGTTCAGATCCTTCTGGGTGAAGAAATACTTCAAACTTTTATGATCAGTGTATTTCTCGCACTTCTCCCCATACAAATAATGTCGCCACACCTTCAGTGCGAATACCACTGCTGCTAGTTCCAAATCATGGGTATGATACCGCTGCTCATACTCCTTCAGCTGTCGTGATGCATAAGCTATAACCTTCTCATTTTGCATCAACACACAACCCAAGCCCATTCTCGATGCATCACAGTATACCACAATCTTTCCTTCTTCTGAAGGAAGACTCAATACAGGTGCAGTAACAAGTCATCACTTCAACTCCTGGAAATTTTCCTCACACTTTTCTGACCAAACGAACCTTTGATTCTTCCATGTCAACTCTGTCATTGGTGAAGCAATCTTAGATAATCCCTCTACAAACCGCATGTAGTAACCCACTAACCCGAGGAAACTCTACACCTCCAAGGTATTCCTTGGCCTCGGCCAATCTCTCACTGCTTCCACCTTGGATGGATCCACCTCAATCCCCTCTATACCAACTATATGCCTAAGGAAAGTCACCTCTGGCAACTAAAACTCACACTTCTTAAATTTGGCATTTAACCGATGCTCCCTTAACCTCTGTAAAACCTGTCGAAGATGTCGTTCATGCTCTGCCTCTGAATTGGAGTATACTAAAATGTTATCGATGAAGACAATGACGAACTGATCCAAGAAGTCCTTGAACACTCTGTTCATTAGATCCATAAAAGCTTCCGAGGCATTGGTCAAACCAAAAGACATGACCAAGAACTCATAGTGCCCATACCGTGTTCGGAAGGCTGTCTTCGGTATGTCCTCGTCCTTGATCCTCAGCTGGTGATAACCAGATTGAAGATCAATCTTTGAGAACACCGTCTTTCCCTGCAGTTGATCGAACAAGTTGTCGATCCTTGGTAGAGGGTACCTATTCTTGATGGTCAACTTATTCAATTCCCTCTAATCTATACACATCCTTAGAGTCCCATCCTTCTTCTCAATAAACAACACTGGAGCGCCCCATGGAGAGTAGCTAGGCCTGATGAATCCCAAATCTAGAAGTTCCTGTAGTTGTATCTTCAGTTCCTTCAACTCTGCTGGTGCCATTCTATATAG
Organism: Humulus lupulus; assembly: GCF_963169125.1. Lineage (NCBI taxonomy): Eukaryota > Viridiplantae > Streptophyta > Magnoliopsida > Rosales > Cannabaceae > Humulus > Humulus lupulus. The sequence goes on along the minus strand of NC_084797.1, from coordinate 39,717,075 downwards.
TGCCCTTGATACTGGCTCTGTTCTCAGTGCTAACTCAATAACAAACTGAATCTCCCTATGTGGCGGCAGCCCCGTAGCTCCTCAGGGAATACATCCAAAAACTCATGAACCACCCTGGTCTCCCCCAGCCCTGCTGGCATAACCCTGGTACTGTCCATCACACTAGCTAAAAAACCTATACATCCACCTTGTAACAAGTCTCTGGCTCTCAACGTTGATATAATGGGTACGCGGGGTCCACACACCGCACCCATAAAGACAAAAAGATCCTCACCCTCAGGCTCAAAAGCCACCATCTTCTTCTTGTAGTCAATAGTAGCCCCATACCTAACCAGCCAATCCATCCCTAAGATCATATCAAAATCCTCCATATCTAGCTCAATCAAGTCAACTGAAAGCTCCCTACTATCAACTATCACTGGCAGTGCCCTGATCTACCTCCTAGAAACGACCAGTTCCCCAGCAGGCAATAAAGTCCCAAACCCGACAGTCCGATACTCACTAGGTCTACATAATCTATCAATCACTTTACTAGAAACAAAGGAATGTGTAGCACCAGATTCAATCAAACAGTAAAAGGAAAGCTAGCGCTAGAAAGCTGACCTGTCACTACCGAGGGACTAGCTTCAGCCTCTACCTGTGTCAAGGTGAATACTCGAGCTGGAGTCAAGCTGTCCACCTTTCTTGCTTCCCCTTTCTTCACAGTTGGGCAGTCCTTCTTGGGTTGCCCTACTGTCCCACACACATAGCAAGCCTTGGACCGACATTCGCCTTGATGGCATCTTCTACACCTCGGGCACTCCGGGTAACTCCTCCATGGCTCACTACCGCCCTGACGGCCGCCTTGACCACCCCGACCCCTCCTATCAGGACCAGCAGTGGTCGAAGTGTCAGGGGTCTTCCTCTTTACATCACTGGGGCCTCCGCCCTTACCTCACCCAGAATAAGGAGGCACCACTTTGCGACCCTCGCGCCTCGCTGCACTTTCCTTCCAAATCTTGTTCTCCGCTTCCTCAGCAGTAAGGGCCTTCTCAACGGCCCGGGCATAAATTGTTCCCCTAGGTACCGTTGTAATCCTTACATCCCGGGCTATCATAGCATTAAGCCCCCTAATGAATCTGTCTTGCCTAGCAGCATCAGTAGGCACAAGGTCTGGTGAAAATTTCGCAAGTCTATCAAATTTTAGGGCATACTCAGTAAGTGACATGTTGCCCTACATCAATCCCACAAACTCATTAACCTTTGCTGCCCTGATGGAAAAATTGTAGTATTTCTGATTGAATAAATCTTTAAATCCATCCCAACTCAAAGCAGTGACATCCCTAGTCTGTGATGCCACTTCCCATCAGATGCGGGCATCCTCTCTCAACATATATGTGGCACAGGACACTCTGTCGTGTCCCTCTATCCTCACGAAGTCCAGGATAGTAGTAATCATAGTCATCCACTGCTCGACCTTCAGTGGGTCAGGTCCTCCCTCAAAAGTTAGGGGAAGCTGCTTTCGAAACCGCTCATACAATCGCTCCCACCTATTCCCAACCTCTGCTGGCTGAATAATTGGCCCCACTACAGGTGGCACAATAGGTGCAGCACTCCTTGCTGGAGCCTGCTGTCGCAGAAGATGAATATGCTCATCTTGGCTCTATAATCGCGCTTGCATCTCTACCATAATCTGTTGCCAGTTTTCAGGAATTGGCGGAGGAATCTGGCCCTGATCATCACCTCCGGTCCCAGACCTAGTGTCGGCTAGTCGTGTAGATTTTCTTGGACGCATACTATCCAAGTCAATTTGCAATTAACGACTCGGCAGTCAGACCATGATGACAGGGTAAAAGTGTTGGAATAGCTTTTACAGGATCTTTATTTATTTTCATGTATATCTAATATTAAACAAATTAATACGAGATAGCCTAAAACATGTTTCTAAAATTGAATTCAAAGAGAAACAAATAATATAATACTTACAGTATACGCAGCGGAATGAAGAGTCCTTCCTTCAGTTTCTCTAACTCTTGTATCCTCTCTGTCGCAGAGTATTATTAAGAAACTGAACCGATCTTCTATTTTCTTCACAATCTTCCAATGTATCCTTAGAACCACCTAGACTAGTGTGGGCAATTCTCAACACATGAGATAGATATAGAGAGAAGAAAAGAAAATAACAAAGAGGTTTAGAAAAGGACTTGTGTATAGAGAGAATATAAAACTATCAGAAAATCTGACTTGTGACTTATCTGTCGTCTCTAAAATCTTCTCTCTAAGCACTCATTTTATAGACTCAATTAGGCCATTTAATTTAATTAAAAAATCAATAAAATAACAGCCATTTTGAAGCCCTAGGTCGAAATTATCATGGGCTATAGGCCCGTGAAATTTTGCCATTTGATTATAAGCCCATTGGACTTAAAATCAAGGCCTGTATTATTTTCTATTGATTTAATTAATTAAATAATTATTTAAATCCTTTATCAAATTAATTATTTATAATTTGAACCTTGATTTAAATTTATTTATTAATTTAGATACCAATTTATCTTAATTAATAAATCTGCCATAATTTCTCTTTTCTTCTCAAAATTACACAACTCTCTGAAACTATCCAAAATTGACCTGGTCAACTTTGATAATTCTAATTGATAATTAAATCAATTAATTGAGACTATCTAGATGATTTTATCCAAGGTACAATGGGGACCATGGGCCTATGAAATCAAGCTCCAATAATTTATCATAAATTTAACAAATAAATTTACTAACTTATTAATTCCTCGTGACTCCACTATAGACTTGGAATTGCACTCTTGAATTCATAGAACGCTCTATAACAAATATAGATACGCTATTAATTATCCATTGTTACAACCAAAATTGTCACTCAATCCTCTATAGACGGTCTACAATGAGATAGGACTAAAATATCGTTTTACCCCTCATTGTATTTTATCCTTGAAACACTTAGTTCCTTGTAAATGATATTTCAGTAAACTAATTTAATTACTTAAATGAGATCTCTATCATTTAACACCTTGAACCAAACTAAAAGGAAACCATCATTTCACTTCTTCATCAGAAGCTATAGATGTTCATATCTATGATTAACAATCCCACTCAATTATACTACCGAGTTCCCAAGATGTAAGTATGGGCTAGTCCGTAGGGTAAGCTGGTAACGAACAAGTCAAAGAACTCAAATAATACAATCAGTTAGAATACTAACCACTCAGAATTGAGATTGAATTGACCTATGGTCAACTATATGATATGACTAGAATAGATAATAACGGTATGTTTACTTATCTTATCAAGTGTCAATATCGGTCCTGTCTGATGTAACAAATACATCCGATCTTATCAACTTTGCTAATGTTCTAGAAAGAACATAACACTGTAATGTGTAAGTAGATCATATCGTAGATTGGCAAGTCAGTGTAAATCCGGTGCACTGACTAATCTTAGGACTAACTTATTTTTGAACATATAATCATATTTATATTCCACTGTGATTACGTCACTATAAATAAGATTAGCTATATGCTCGGGATTTGATAGAAGTTTATATTAAACAAATAATCATGAAAATAAAGCATGTGAGCAAAGTGATTGACCAAGTCAAAAAATGATTTCTATTCTTTTATTGATAATAAAATGAGATTACAAAGAATTTGGGTTTTAATTAGGGCATAAAAATCCCAATAAAAAGCTTCTCCAAAATCCACCAATGAAACATAATCAATCACAAATAGCCAAGATATAAGCATTTATCCATATATTCACAATATGCAGGTAATCATTCAAATATTCATTTACATGCACGGCAATGCTAATAAGCATGCCTCAATATTTTCACACAGCAATCAAGGGCCAGGCCCTATCAGTATCTCATGCTTCCTATTAATCCAACAGATAACAACAATCACATTTATTTCCAAGCATACAAGTATATAAGCACATACACACATTACAAAACCCTGAATTGAGCTTGTCTCTAGCAGTGAATGTACATGTCCAACCGGTCTTCAGGAACCCTTAAACCAAGGATGCTCTGATACCAAGTTGTAACGCCCTCGATAGCCAAGACTGCTACACTGTGTATTTATAAGGGAGCACGACTTGCTAATCCAGTCATTTAGTTAAAAACGTGTTGCTAAATCCATTAATGAGCTAGGGTTAAAAGGTTTTGGTCTCAAAAGATACTTTTCATATAATCAAACATTTTACACAAGGGATCCTAAAAGAAACAACGTTTAAAAATTTAGTTTACAAAATTTCCAGAGTACAATCAACCACTAGCCACTCTAAGGGCAAAATAGACATTTATGGTTCTCCTGTTCCTGTCTCCTCCTCAACCGTGGGGGTTGAGCATCTGATCATGTACATTATTCTCTCAGAGCTCTCTGAATCAGGGTTGATCAAGCTTGCCCTTGCCTTTACCTGCACCACGAAGCACCCGTGAGCCAATGCCCAACAAGAAAACACAACATTATATAACAAATGATGATAACAATTGAATAACTCTTTAAGCATAATCATACACTTAACATACCACACTAATCACATAGCATGTAGATATAACCAAAGATTCAACCAATCAACACTCAGCAATTCAGCATGACAATCCACCAATCAATAATAACAGTCAATTCACAAGATAATCAGGGTTGACACCTTAGGTCGCACCCTCTGTTTACCCCATTGACTCCGGCCCGCTTAAACAGAGCTCACACTACAACAATATTTAGTATATATTACATTAAAGAATAGCATATATTTAGAAGTGCTATTATTAAGTGGGGGATTAAAAACACACGGAAGACATCTTTTGGCGCCATATGAATAAAACTCAGGCGCCAAAATGAATTTCTGCCAAATTCCCTAACTCTCTCAACCTCCATCTCTCACTCACGAAGACTCACTCCGCCCTCTCCGCCATCACGACGACTCACTCCGCCCTCACGAAGTCTCTCCGCCCTTACCGCCTCACGAAGTCTCTCTCTCGACTCGTCTCTCCAGAGTGGAGCTCTTTCTCTGTCTCGTCTCGTCTTCTCAACTCATCTCTGCCTCACGAAGACTCGCTCCAGAGTGGAGCTCTTTCTCCGCCTCACAAAGTCACGCTCCAGAGCGGAGAGCCCAATGTCTAAAAGACATTATTACCCTTTTCAACCATAAATATAGAAGCTATGGTCCTCGCAGGACCGGATTTTGATTCCATACTCTCTCACTCAGTTACACTGAAAGATCTCCCCGAGGTATATTGTGTATTATTAGGTCTAAACAAATGGTTGTGGCATTGGTTGCTAACGGTGATATCCCGGCGCCGGCCACAAGCCGAGTTGCCTCCGTCTACAGCGAGTTCCAGGCGAATCGCATCGACCACACCCTCCCTCTCCCTACCGTGCTCAGAAACCCCTTCAAGTTCGTCAAAGGACCACCTAGTTCCGCGGCTGGCAATCCAGGTATTGGGTCCACAGTTTTTCGTCGATTAAATTGGTTCTGTACACTATGATCTGTTATGAACACTTCCAATCTTTGTTTGGTTTATGGAAAAATTGCCGGAAAATAGTTAAATTAGGAAACCAATAAATTTGTAGGTTTCGACTTAGTTTTAGTAAGACATAGCAATTTTTTTTTAAATAATAAAAATTTCTGCGGCTTCTCGTTTTCATGTGGTTGTGTTTTTCTTTTTATGCTTTTAGATGAAATCGCAAAGCTTTTTCCTCAACTTTTCGGCTAGCCATCTGCCTTGGTGGTGCCGAGCAATTCAGACTCTAACAATTTGCAGAAAAAGTTGAAAATTGGTGTCGTTTTGTCGGGAGGCCAGGCACCTGGAGGGTACAATGTCATTTATGGAATTTTTGGTGAGAATTTTTTGTTATCAAAATTCATTTTCTTGCAGTTAATAGTGTCTAGTATGGTTGAGTTCATTCATTCTATGCTTCCTGGTAGATTACTTGCAGGAGCGTGCTAAAGGCAGCGTATTGTACGGTTTCAGGGGAGGTCCAGCTGGAATCATGAAGGGCAAGTATGTGGAACTTACACCAGAATATATTTACCCGTATAGAAACCAGGTGAGAGTTTGGACTATGGTTTGGTTTTTTCATTTATGCAGTGGAGGTCCATGATCATGTGTAAAGATAGCTGCTTCTAAGTGTTCTAATTTGCTCAGAAGATATAGCGCATCCATTCTATTCTAGTGATTTATACAAAATTCATACATGCGGCTGCTGGCATTTTAACCAAGATATTGTATTTGATTGGAGAAAATTTTCTTTTATCAGGGTGGTTTTGATATGATATGTAATGGAAGAGATAAGATTGAAACTCCAGAGCAGGTGGCTTTTTTTTCTTTCTTCATAGTTTCATGTAAAAGTTTTATTGACACATTAAGTTCATAATAAATTGTTTAAATGGATTTTCCTTTTAGTTTCAACAAGCTGCAGATACTGCCGCGAAGCTTGATTTGGATGGACTTCTTGTTATTGGTGGGGATGACTCGAACACAAATGCCTGCCTCCTTGCTGAGAATTTCAGGTATATAACTAATTTTTTTCTTTCTAGAAAAACCTTGCTTGGCAGATGGAACTGTTGCTTGTATTTGTCTTCATATGTCATTCATGTAATCCATGGATCCATCTATTTTTTAGGTGCTTGTATCAGTGTATGGGACCCATCCAAATAGAATTTAGGGATTCTTTATCTAACAGTTCGATAGGGTTACAGGGGTCTTGCCTTTAATGCTGTTTCGTTGGTTTGTTTAACACAGTTTGGTTTTTTTTTTCTTTTGTTCAACCAGGGGAAAGAATTTGAAAACTCAGGTGATTGGGTGTCCAAAAACCATTGATGGTGACTTGAAATGCAAAGAAGTCCCAATAAGTTTTGGGTTTGATACTGCTTGCAAGGTGACTGCAACTAAAAGAAATTTTTTATTACTTGAACCCTTAAATTTTTTATAGCTTTGCTGGAAATTAATTGGTTACAGGTGGAATAACATTTAGAGCTTGTAACATGATTCTCTTACACGTATTACAGATTGTTCATACTTGTTCAATTATTTGTGAGCATTTTACTGATACAAACATTATTACTACACAATACTTTTCTTTTCTCTTATATAATAGGATTGGACAAAAGTTCTTCTTCTTGGAAAAAATAATTGTTTTAAATGAAACAAAGATATCCCTATTTCTCTTTCTTTCTTTCTCTCTCTTTCTATTAATTATAAATATATTCTTAGGAAAATGGTATTGAAAGGGGGTTGGGGCTGGGCTGGACTGGACTGGCTGGGGGGTGGTAAGGAGGCATTAAGATAAGTGTAAGTGATGATGTCAGGAGAGGAGGCAAAGGAAAAACTATTGGTTACAAGGAGGTATGGATTTTTTTGGTTGCACTTGAAAGCACTTTTTTCTTTCTCCTTTCTTTTCTTTTTCTTTTTTTTCTTGAAGGGTGTCACTTGGCAGGGAAGTGTCAGAGAAGTGCACTTTTCAAATGAAACATTAACACTATATCAAAAAAATAATTATTAAGAATATAATATTTATATAACTAAATAGAAAGATTAGAGAGATTCTCATAATAAATATATTTCTTCTATATAAAAAGTATACAAATAACTGAAGTTTTTTAGTGTAGTTTTCCCATGTTCAAAACAAGTCATTTTCACATGGTAGTTTAATGTTCTATTTGTATCCCAGGAAACTAAACTTTTTATGGTATTCCAGTTTGTTTTTCCAATAAAATCTATGAAGAGAAGAGAATAAATGTTAGTGAACTGGTATATAACTCAGCAGAAGCTCAAGGAAGTGGTTTACGCCAGCTTTTTGTGACAGCAACTCCTAATCTTTGCAAATCTGTTGAGCAACACATTTCCTACTTGAGAAGGTGTGTAAAAAGGAATTATTGAAAGTTCCATGGTTTAATATTAAGTGGAGGTTTTATTTATGACAGGGTCTTAAATTATTTTGTTGCACTAGGATAGGATCTTGGGATTTTATATTTGCTAATTTTTACGTAGATTGGTCATTCAATCTAAGGTGTGTTTTCACCATGATTAAGATGCATGAAGTTTTTATTCCTGTTTAACATCAAAAATTAATAATGGCGGCAATGATGATGATTAAGAAAAATAGGAAAATCATAATAAACAACATAAGACCTAGAATAAAAGAGAACTCCAAAAAGTCTAGTAGCTTAAGTCTAAATAATGTGATATAGACATATAGACTGGAGAGCTGAGACTGTCTAGTCCCTTCTGTCTCATGTGTTTTAACTATTAATTTCTTTTGATTTTTTTTTTCAACTATTGCAACCCCGGTTAAGCAAATTAATAAAATTTAAAAAGGCACTATAAATTTATGCTTCAAAATCTTGTGCTAAAAATTTATGTCTTCTATTTATGCTCCCTTATTTATTGTTTTCAAAATTTCATCAGTTCATGTAGTGCTCACCATCTGGCTGAAAGAAGTTTGATTGATATGGTTGACATTGATAATGAAGAATCAAGACTGAAGAACATCCCAGATTCTTTCCAAGACATTCCTCATAATTCCTATCCTCTTGTTGTAACATTCCACAAGTTTTTGAAGATGCTTGATGGAACATTGAGTAAATCGTATTTTGAAAGATTAATTGATATGTCAGAATTTTCACAAAGTCACATGCCATACTCAAGATCACATATGATTGAGTCCTTCATAAGGACCAAGGAAGTCAACTATGAGAGGTTTAGGTCACAATACTGGCCTCAATTTGATTCCAAATTAACAAAGAAGCTTGACTCTTCCACAGTCTTTAATGAAATAATTTATCATATCAAAGGTAGCCTGCAAGCCATGAAAGCAAGTGACGGTAAACTCACCTTGGAGGACTATGTTAAATTATCGAAGGGATGCCCCTCTGGTTTAAGTAGGAATAAAAGATAAACAATATATCAAATATTTTTGTCTTATGAAAAACAGAAGATGGGAAATGGTGAATTTGATTTGGCTGATTTTGTAAATGGTCTTCACAATCAACTCAGAGATGAAAGATACAAGGGTGATGAAATTCATTTTGTATATATTGATGAGGTGCAAGACCTTACAATGAGTCAACTTGCTTTGTTTGAACATGTGTGCAGTAATGTTGAAGAGGGTTTTGTTTTCTCTGGTGATGATTTACGCGCAGCAACAGATGGTATGGATTTTAAGATCCAAGATATGCAGCCTCTTATTGATAAGAAAATTATCTTGGATTACACTGGCAGAAGTGAAGATAGAGAAGACAAGGGCTCAATCACAAAAAGTTTCCATTTGACTCAAAACTTTTGTTCCTACTCTGGTATTTTGAAACTATCACAAAGCATCTTGGAACTATGCTATCATTTCTTTCCTCGCTCTGCCGAAATTATCAAATATGAAACCACAAAAGTAAATGGTGAAGCTCCAATTTTGCTTGAATCGGGGAGCAGCAAAAATGCTATCACAACACTGTTTGGGAGAAGCAAAAATGTTAGCCAAAATGCTATTATTGGTTTCGGGGCTGAGCAGGTGATTTTGGTAAGAGATGAAAATGCTCGAAAGGAAATAAAGGACTATGTTGGTAAGCAAGCTCTTATCCTAACCATACCAGAGTGCAAAGACAAGTTTCAGGTGACATGCATGTATAATTTTTCTATGTTTTATATAAGTAAATTGAAATGCCTGGCAATATTTTTCTTTTAGAATAAAGAAGGAATATGATTTAGTACATCAGTGACTTGTGCTCTTCAATCCGTTCTTTCAGCATGGAACTTTTCTAGTAATTGTTATATATCTGCCTTCCATGCTGAAACAATAAATATTTCCTTTTGTAGAATGTATTATTGTACAACTTTTTTGGATCATCTCCTTTGGGAGAACAATGGAAGGTTATATGCAACTACACCACAGAACAAAATTCAGATCATCTTGTTTTTGGATCAGTTCCTGGATCCATGTCAACCAGTTTTTCACTCTTTGATAATTCCAAACATTACATTATGTTGGACGAGTTGAAGCAATTATACATTGCTGTTTCATGTACAAAGCAGAGATTATGGATTTGTGATAGCACAGAGCAATCGAAGCCTATGTTTGACTATTGGATTAAGAAGTGTCTTGTTCATATTAAACAACTTGATGATTCACTAGTATCTTCAATGCAAATCCCAAGCAGTCAACAAGAGTGGAAATCACGGGGCATCAAGGTTTGCTTGCTATGTTTTTAATTATTCTATTTGTTCATACATTTGTGATCAGATTTCAAGAAAAGTGATATTTAAGATGTTATTGAAGATTTCAAGAACAAAAAGTTATCATCTGTTTTTGTGTTGTTACTATGCCTTTATCTTTGTCATCATCATCAATATTATCTGTACCACTATTTTATCTGTTTGTGTTCATTTTGCCATGTCCTGCAACATGCTTTTGGCTTTGGAAAAATAAAATATTTTCATCTCTCCTTCCCACAAGATATGCCATCCTTTTCAACTTGAAAACTTAGCAATTAATTTTGTCTTCCTACAGCTGTATTATGAACACAACTACGAAATGGCCTCAAATTGCTTTGAAAAATCTTGTGACATATATTGGGAAAGAAAATCTAAAGCTGCTGGCCTTAAAGTTATGGCTGATCGTATCTGTTCTTCCAATTCTCAAGAAGCTAATTCTCTCCTTAGGAAAGCTGCTGAGATATTCGTAGATATAGGCGAAGCTGATTCTGCTGCTAGATGTTTTTGTGATTTGGGGGAGTATGAAACCGCAAGTATAACTTTCTAAGTAATTTTACTGCAGTGCTTGATTCTGTAAACTTGTCTTTTTTTGAGTATGAAATGTTATTCCAGTTTTAAAATAAGTCTTGCACTTGATGCATCTCCCTTTTGTACTGCATTCAGAATTAACTTACAGGCATCGAATTCCATAAATTATTGATTCAATTTATCATTGTTCATCATGGCTTAAATTACATGAAGCATTGTTCATTGTGCTTAAATGATTGCAAGTTTCACATAGAGAGACAACTTTTGAACTCATAGTTAGTGATCTAAGGGAATTCATGTGAACAAATCTTTTTTCCTTGTTAGATTGATTGGTTTGCCTGGAAAAACACAGAAGATTTTCTTCTTTTATGTAGCTCATGTTTACACAATCCTTTATAGACTTGGACTGGGGTTGTTTGAAGCAGAATATATCCTTACCTTAGTCCTTGTTCAAGGAAGAGATTTGATTTTTTGTTTTAAGAAAAACAAAACACTAACAGATAAAATAAAAAGACAGACTAGCAAACTAATCACATAATGCTTACAGAGTTCAAAACTTAGTTCTACTATGATTTTACCTAATTTTTATAACTATCATGACACAGGTGGTGTATATTTGAAAAGTTGTGGCGAGTTTGAGCTACAAAGAGCTGGAGAATTCTTCACTCTTGCAGGTTGCTATGAGCGTGCAGCTGATGCCTATGCTAGAGGACATTTTTTCTCCAAGTGTCTCAATATATGCACCAAAGGGAAGTTATTTAGCATGGGTTTGACGTACAAAGAGCACTGGAAACAACATGCTAAGAAAGAGGGTGATATAAACACTAAGGCTGAAGAGATAGAAAAAATTGAACAGGAGCTTTGGAAGGGATATGCTCTCAATTGCTATGAGCTCAAAGATACTAAATCCATGATGAATTGTCTCAAATCATTGAAATCAATGGATTTAGTTCGTAACTTTTTGCGGCCATTAGGTTGCTTTGATGAACTTATGTTGTTGGAAGAACAATCAGGAAATTTTATGGAGGCTGCAGAAATTGCAAAGCTGAAAGGAGATGTACTTTCTGTAATAGATCTTCTTGAGAAGGCTGAGAAGTATAAAGAAGCAGCAACTCTTATTATTTCCTATGTTCTTGCCAACTCACTCTGGTCATCTGGTAAAAAGGGCTGGTTTACTTTTGTGTATCTTGTAATGTTTCTATTTTTCATTTTTGAAGTAAAAATTGTTCAAGATTATAAAACTTTATTATGTTATGCTTTCAAACTTAAGTTAGAACTAAGATCTCATGAAGTAGACACATTCATGGTTTGAATTAGTTATTGTTTAATGTAATACTTATGGTTTATCAATCTATTGAGAATTACATTTTATGATTAATTTTGAATTTTTTTTTATCAAAATACAATAATGAAAATCTTTTAATTAAAAAAAAACCATATAAGTATACTTATCAAAATAAAATATAAAATTTTATTATTATATGTTATGATTTAAAAACATATTATAAGCGTAAAAAATCATTATGGTTTATATAATATAACAAACTAAAAATGTTATCAAAATAATCAAATGTAACAGTTGAAAAGTGTTATGAAAAAAGTACAAGATTAAACTTCAAATTTATAACCAAAAACTCTATCTAAATGTTATTATTTGAATATTATAGCACCTAAAAATGTGTTATTGAATAGTTTAAGATAACACCGAACATAACATTCAAAAACTGTTATAGAAAAGACTGGACTTTTAATAACAGGGGCTATGTTAGCATTTTCAGAAGTGCTATCAATAGTCCCGGTTAGCAGTTTTTAAGTGTTATGAATATTGTTTTTTCTTGTAGTGTCAGTGCATAATAAGCTGTCCTCAGCTACTAGTGGATAAGTCGTGACCTGTGCACTAATGTAAACTCTCGCACTCTTAGGCCGTTTGTTTACTATTTACATGGCATAATACCATCCTCTATAAAGCATACAAAACATGAAACCCATAGCTCAATTATAAATCCACAATTGGGTGCAGTTTTCTTAACTTTAGTTTCCAAGCGTACTGGTTACGCAGGATGCCTCTTAAGCACGATTTGTTTCCTGAGCCCCTAGCTTATACCTAGCCACAACCAAGATAAGGGTTACCATTAATAATTGGAAAAGGGCTTCTAGATTAGGTTCTAGTCTCCAAAACATCGAATTCCACCAAACACGGTAGTAGAATCGATCCCGAGCACCCTAGGTTAAATTCCCATGCTTAAAATCCCAAATTCCCTTAAGGGTCGCGGCTCAAGCCTCCTATGCCGCGGCATGGCCCCCAAACAGAGCCCATCTAGGCTCAGAACTAGACACGGGCTGCAGCCCTACATAGACCATGCCGCGGCCCACCCTCCATCTTCAACATCCATCAGCTTCAGAGGGTCGTGGCTCACCAAGAACTATGCCGCAGCCCAACCCCTTTGAACGTAGAAAAACCTCCATTTTTAACTCTCAAACCTCACTCAAAATCGTCCAAAACCATCCCAATTATATACCACAACTATCACAAACATTCATGCATGATTTCAGATGTGTAAGCCAACAAAAACCTAATCTAAAAACTCATCAAAACACCACTTTGATTTCTGAAACCCACACATTCAAGAACTCTAAAATCAGTCAAGAAAACACTAGAATTCAAACATTAAATCATAAATTCAAGCTTACCTTCCCTGCAGAACCACTCCTCTAAGAAAATTCTGAGCAAATTCCCAAGCTTGTTGCCTAAATTTAACCTTGAAGTTAAGAACCTAAGAACTCTTAGAATTCATCCCCAAAACTTCATAATCAACTGATCAAAAACTATAATTCAATGCTTACCTTAGTTTCTAGTTAGATTCCCTATCTTCCACTGTGTTAATCCTCCAAATCCTCAGCTCTAATCACTAGATTCCCAACCAAATCTCCTTAGTTTTCATTGATTTTCCTTGAGAGAGAAAGGGAGAAAGAAGGAAGGGTCGATTTAACTTGTGTTCTACTGTTTTCTAAAGTTTCTTTAGTCTATCTTTAAGCAATTAAGTTAATCCCAAAGCTCGAGGTGCCGGAAACATCCCCGAGGGCAAAATGGTAAAATTCCCCAGTATTCCCACCTAAGCTTCCTAACCTCAAATATATCTCCAATTATTTATTTCCATAACCTGATAACCTAAATGACCATCCAATACCTGAAATATCCCTTAGCTTGCCCCAAGTCAAGCATTAAGCCCCGTTGTGAATTTCCCGCTAACTAGCTCCCTAGGATCAACTCAAGTCTCATGCTGCAGATTTACCCACATAATAATGTGGTTCTCACAAATATAACATATAATCACATTTACAGTCATATAACCATACAAGCATGCTTATCATATAGTCATGTGTTAAATTAATAAATTCACACATAAACCAATTATGCCGTCCCGGCACACTAATCAAGGCCCTTAAGCCATATTAATGATTTTGGGTCGTTACATTGGCATAATAGAAACAGTAGAAGTTAAAGCAACATTTGACAATTCATTATCAATACTTTCCAAATCATCATCACTCCAAGTCACATTCAAACCCTTTTTTTATTCTTTTTAAGAGTATTAGCACATTCATATTTGATATGTCCAAAACCCTCACATTCCCTACATCGAATACCTTTTTTATTATTATAAACAAATGGTTTTAAAGAAGCATTACCTCTAGAAAATTTTAAATTTTTTTTTTTTTTATTGTTAACTTTTTTCATGAATTTTTAAAAATTTCAAGTTAATAGAGCCATTTCATCTTCTTCTTCACTGTTAAAACATTCTTTTTCAGAAATCTTGAAAGCAATACCTTTATTTTTATCAGTTGGTGGTTTTGGCTTGTCCTTTTTTTTGGTTTGTTGATTTAATTCAAATGTTCTCAAAGAACCCATCAATTCTTCAACCTTCATCTTACCAAAGTCTTTTGCTTCTTCCATTGCCAAAAGTTTTGTATCAAACCTATCAGGAAGAACACGCACAATTTTCCTAACCAACACAGATTATCAAGTTTCTTTCCCAATGCAAAAAAATCATTAGCAATGTCAAACAATTTTTCATAAAATTCAGAGAGAGTTTCTGATTCTAACATCCTAAGTTCATCAAATTTAGTTTGAAGCATTATAAACTGAGTTCGCTTGACATTAACAGTTCCTTCAAAATGTGTTTGAAGAATTAGCCAAGCTTCTTTTGCTAAATCACATGAAGAAATTAGTTTGATAAAACCTTCACCAACACCATTAAAATAGCATGTAAGGCCTTATTATTATATCCAGATAACTTCTCCTCCTTAGTGGACCATTCAAGTTCAGATTTTACCTTGATATTACCTTCCTTATCTTTTTCAACTAATGGAGACCAACCACGTAAAATAGATCTCCATGCTCTTTCATCTTGATAGTTGATGAAGGCCCCCATCCTCACTTTCTAATAAGGATAGTTAGAGTCATTGAGTAGGGGTGGTCGGATTATGGAGCTTCCTTCTACAAAAAATGACATATCTCACAAAAAAAATTAAACGGAAAAATAATCACAAGATCTCACTAAGAGTTTACTGACCTGCTCTGATACCAATTGCAATTCCGTAATTTATGATTACCAACTTTTTATTTAATTAAATGCGGAACAAACAAGCTGGTAGAACAAACCATTATTTTGTAGCTACAGATCAAGTTACTGTCACTATAGAATATCAAAATAGTGTGATAAAATAGAAATGACTGAATAATGAAATGACACACAGAGTTTTTTACGTGGTGTCAATATCCTTTCAGATATTACTAGTCCACGAGATCACACCTAGAGATAAGATTCATTAGTCAAGTTTCACAAGTACAAAGTAATTGACTTGAACAAAACTTAGACTCCTTATGGTTTTTCCACAAGCATAATGTACTCTCTCTTTGCTAAATGAATCTTCTTAAGACACCAAGGTTTGAACTCCCTTCAAATTGCTTAATGAATGCTTTCTTCCTCCCGATGAAAGACTTTGTTGAACCTTCTCCCGAAGGTTGTTCTTCACGTTCTTCTCTTTGAGATTTTACCCAACACATAAGCAATTACGAGGACACAAAATAACCAAGGAATAGCATAACAACTATCCTTACAGAAGAAAGACATTCTTCTAAAAGTATAAGAAATTAAGGCGAATAAGAGGTACTTAGGGCTGATGCTTTGGTTTGTATTTATACACAAAATACTTACCCAAAGTCAGCTTTACACAATTCTAGACGCACAACACACACTAGGAAAGTTTTCAAAAAACCTTTCAATCACAATCAATGTAGTCGAAATTGTAGGAACAGACAGAGATTCTGTAGTTGTAAAATTGTACGAATCTGGACTTCTTTATGGTCAAGTTCATTATTTGACTAACTTTGAGTAATTACTCATTCTTGGCTGATTGAGAGCTGTCTAGGGATTTATCCGGTTAGCTATAAAACAGAGAATCAATTAGTTAAATTTGGAAAGAAAATAAAGTCTAAAATGATATTGAAAATAAGGAGACTTTATTCTTACCAAAAATACAAACCTAATAAATAAGAAATATCATAAATTAATAGGAATAAAATCAATGATATTTTTCTTTATAAAACTGAAAATAAACACACTAAATACAAAATATTTGTCAAATCTTAAATTGCCAAATATGGATTTTACAGAGTCAATCGCGAAGAACAAGAAGGTTAAATTTTTTGGATTTTTACAACTGAACTTCTAATTTGTTAGCTTGCAATTGGCCCTTATTTAATCCCTTTTTGATTGTTAGGTTATTAATTTTGATTGTAAGGAGCACGACTAGGATGATGCGGTTAAGTTTTTGGGTGGGCCATTTATATTGAGTGTTTCTCCTTCTCCTCAAGAGAAAGTTATGGTGAGCTACATTTTTTAAAAAAACCCAAAAATTACGAGGACTTGTATGTTAAGAAAAAGTGAATTTGGATTTATTTTTTAATGTAGGAAACTGAATAATTTTGTTTGCACTTAATGTGTGATGTTTTTAATGCAGGGAAGCTATAACTCTATGCGGTAGTAAGCATAGTTTGAGTCAGAAGCACTTAAAGACATTTGGCCCTGAATAATGCTTTTCTAGTGCGGTATTTAGTTTTGCAAATGATATATTCCTATGTTACAATAATTTTAGGTTTATGTTTAAATTGAGTTTTTTGAGGTAATAAACATGGTTGCATGGTATCTTACTGAGACGGGGAGGACTGCTCTTAATGGTATCCAAATAAGTGGTTTTTGCAAACTTGACTAACGACTTGTTTTAGCGTTTAGATTTGAAGTAATATGTAAATTTGTTGTCCATGTTTTCGCCACACGACACGTGGCAGTCAAGAATTATTAGCGACAAGTCATGAAGTTCTTGGAGTGCGAGCTCTTCTTGGAAAGCCAGATCAGACAAGTCGTGGATGTCTCCAACTGAGGCCATGCCCCGAGGTCTGCCCTCGAGGCGAGGATGTCTCCGGGTGAGACAACATCACGAGCCAATCTCCAAGTCATGGATGTCTTCGAGTGAGTCTGCATCCCGAGGCTTGTCCTCACGGCGAGGATGTCTCTTGGTGAGGTCAAGTCTTGTGAGGCTCTCTTCACTCGTCCATTTCTCAGGTCTAGGATTCTGGTCCTCATATCTGTAATTAATGCCAAGTGTCAATCCCTGTGGGTGTGGGGCACCAGAGTATCATCTGAAAACTTTTGGTGAGCCTCAATTAATGGTGTCGAGTTCGTACCCTCGCTAATCGACATTTCCCACAACGCTTCCTGACACGGGGAAACGTGCGTTGCACCTTGACACTTCAAAGGTATGTTCCCCATAAATTTTGTACGTGACTTTCTGCAATGGGCCCCGTGCAATTTGCCTGGGTCGTAGCCTTTATTTAGTGCAACTCTTTTTGCATTAATTCAGCATTAATACCCCCAGATGGGGGAATTTATATAAATGATAGATGATTAACATTAATGGCCCCAGCCTCTATAAATTGGGCTGGGGTATCTCACTGTAAAAGGTTCAGATTTTTAGAGAGAGAAACTCTCTAACTCAGTCCAATATATACGCTGCCTAAGAATCACCATTGAAGCTTGAAAAAAAAAGCTTCAAGATCACTAAATACTATAGACTCGTGGACTATGGTTCTTTTATAGTCTGAACCACGTAAAACCCTGGTGCTCTTTTGTATTGTTTTCTGTATACTCTAAAATTTAGTTGACAGTGAGAAAGGCAATCAAATTTTTGGTGCTTTCATTGAGAGCCTGAAAAACTTAACCATGGTGACTACTCGGAGAAACGCACCAGACAATGCAGCGCCTCCCACCAAAGTTGAGGGAGGAGAAAATAGCCTTCCACCACCCCAGGACCTCCCTGAGGTGGAAGACTACAATGAAAATGTTGAATATGATAGCATGGACAATGAGTATTATGAAGAATACCCTCAGCCCAAAGGAGACGCCAGAAGTGGTGGCACTCCGCGACCAAGTGGCCACTCAATAGCAGAAACTCGACACCTATTAGGGTAATATCATCGCCCTACAGAAGATGGTTAATGCCATGAGTGCTATCCTGGCGGCCCAAGGGCTGCAAGTGGACTCCCCGGTGAAGTACCATCTAGGCAGCTAGCTAGTGTGCCATCTGTGCACCCAGCTGATTTTCCACCCATCAACCTAATCAGTGTGCCTTCGGGGCACTCGGCAGATGTGGTGCAAGATCCGCCAACTGGCGTGCCCCCCGTACACCCAACTGTAGTTGGAGCCCTACTTGCGCCACAAGATCATGGCAAGGATAAGATCGACGACAACCTTCCTCCTAAGCAAAAGAAGGCTCATCGAAACCGTGAAGACAACCAGGCCCCGAGACCAACTGGTAAGGGTAAAGGCTTAGGTGCCTAAAGACACCGCCAAGCCGTCAGCGATTGTGGAGCCTGGGACGTTCCGCCCAGGTGGTGTCCCCCCAAAACCTTCCCATCACCACAGGAATAACATCTAAGGAGCCAACAGGCCAAACACCTCCATTAACCGAGATCGCGACATCACCATTTTAGTAAACAATGAAAATGTTGACTCCGACGGAGTAACAGAAGTAGTGTACCCCGAGGACAGTAGTGCATTTCCAGGTCAAAATGTCCTTCGAGAAGGCCTAAATGCTCGTAGGTGTAACAAGGCTTTTAGGCACGAACTCTGGAGGAAGGACCAGTCAGACCTCCAAGACAGCTTCAACGCCCGAAAGAAGGATAACCTGGCACAAAGTGCCAACCAAGACAATTATCCCCTTCGCGCGGAGTTAGAGAGCATCAAAAGGATAATGCTCAACTGGCCCAACGTCAAGGCCATGACTCTGACTCGTAGGACGAGGACGGGGAGCCATGTGCTCCTCACATTGTGGTAGCCCCATTATCGCGAGGCTTTAAGATGTCTACCATCATGTCCTACGATCGCAGTACGGATATCATCGACCACCTTTCGAAGTTCAATAGGTTGGTGTTGATGCATCGTGTCTTCGAAGACACAAAGTGTCATGTGTTCTCGATAACTTTGACAGGACCAGCAGATGAATTGTTCAAGAAATACAAGCTAGGATCCATTCATTCATGGCACCAGCTGTCGTCTTCATTTTGTAGACATTTCATAGCTGCTCGGAAGGTGAGCTTTGAGGTCAATGCTCCGGCCAACATAAAGCAAGGAACCCTCGAGACCCTCAAAACTTACATCAAGCGCTTCAAGGAGGAAGTTGTGAGGACAAAGAGGGTTGCAATGACTAGTAGTTAATGGCCTTACATGCCAGCATCCATGTAGGGTTCCCCGTTGTGGGATGACCTCCAGCGAAGAGGGTGTCGGAGGCTTGATGACTTCATCCATCGAGCACAAGAATATATCAGCTGGGAAGATGCCCATATCGAAGCATTAGGGGGGCCCGTTGACTTTCCCGCTCTGACAACTCCTGGCCCTCGTGGCTTTGGGAACCTAGTATCCACCCTACACTCCTATCCAACCAAGTATGGCAGGAGCCCAGTCCAGTCCAAGCGCCCCGCCAACTAGCTTTAGTGCCATGCCACCCGCTGGTTTCAGTGCGGCTCCAACGGGATATGGAGCAGCGCCCACTGGATACAGTGCTTATCAGCCTACATTCAGTGCTAGATTTGTTGCTCCATCCAATTCCATTGCACCCAGCTGAACCTCCAGCAACAATAGACCCGGGGGTAAAGTCAAGGGCAAAAAGCTTAAGGGAAATGAGACAATGGAGATAGGGCAAAAAACTGCCCCTGGCGAGAAGTACGTCTTGTAGTACTTTGAGTATACTGACCTAGTCGACTCCTGGGATAACATCCTCATGGCCACATAACAACACATTCATTAATGGAAGCCACAACCCATTCAGAGAGAATGGAAAAGGCGAGATCCCAACAAGTTTTGTCATTTTCATAACGATGTGGGGCACCACACAAAATGAGTGTTTCCAACTCAAGGAGGAGATCAAAAACCTCATCCAACTAAGACATCTCTACCAGTATGCTCGAGATGGAGCATGCTAGGCCTAGGCCCCAGCCATGGTAACTCTCACACAACCCGCAACCCCCCAGGCTCCAGGTGCGGTGCCTGCATTTTCGTATCATCAGATAGTCAGCGGACCTCCCTCAGTGAATGGGCGAGTGGGGACCATCTTCGGAGAACCCCACTTGAGGGGCACCTCCCGAGGCTTTCAAAATAGGTATACGTGAGCCTTGAACCATGATGATGAGGTGTTGGCGTTTGCCTAATTTCCAACTCAGATGCCAAGGATGGCCGACCAAGTCATCACCTTCTCCAAGAACGACACTCAGAGAGTACACTTTCCACACCACGATCCTTTGGGAATCGAGAGCCAGGTTTCTAATAAGATGGTGGCCCGAATCTTACTGGATAATGGGAGTTCAGTGAACATCTTATTCAAGTCAGCCTATGAGAAGATCGGGTTGAACACAAGCGACTTGTCCCCATGCACCTTAACACTATATGGGTTCTTGAAGGAAGGTCTCATACCAATGGGCTAGATCAAGTTACCTATGACACTTGGAGAAGTGCCTCGCTAGGCCTTTAAGTACTGCACATTCGTGGTAATGGATTTTTCTTCGGCGTATAACACCATCTTGGGGTGTTTGACATTAATGGAGTTCAGGGCAGTCACATCCATTTGGCACCTGTGCATGAAGTTCCCCATGGAGTCATGGATTGGCACAGTTCGAGGAGACCAAAAAGCAGTGAGGCAATCCTATAATGTGTCCATTAGGCAACCAATAGTTGTTGTTGAGACGTTGGCACTCAAACAGCCTCTTCCCGAGGAGGTGGAGGTGCAAGTTGTCCGAGATGATGAAACCAACGAGTCGGACCCATGGGTTCAAGAAGAAAGGGCTATCAATCCCATGGAGGAGGTTGAGGAAGTGGCTCTCGATGCCTTCATCCTTGAAAGAAAGACAAAATTTGGGAAGAGTCTACAGGCAGAAGTACGAGAAGCAGTAGTGGACTTTCTCTAGGAAAATCAGGATGTTTTCTCCTGGTCTCACTCTGACATGATGGGTATTGACCCATATATCATTTGTCATTCCTTAAATGTCGATCTGAACGTCGATCCAATCCAGCAGAAGCGAAGAACTTTCAACCAAACCAGGCCAGAGGCTTTAAAGGCGAAGGTGGACCAGCTACTTGGAAACAGATTTATTCGGGATGCACAATATCCTAAGTGGGTATCAAATCCGGTCCTCATGCCCAAGCCAAATGGCACCTGGAGGATCTGCATAGACTTTTCCGACCTTAACAAGGCATGCCCTAAAGATTGTTTCCCACTGCCAAAAATAAACAAGAGGGATGACGCCACCTCCGGGTACGAGCACTTATCCTTCATGGACGCATACTCGGGCTATAATTAGATTTCCATGCATGTCGTAGATCAATAATACACCAGTGTCTGAACTAATAAAGGATTTTACTGCTATAAAGTGATGCCTTTCGCGCTGAAGAATGCTGGGGCCACCTACCAAAGGCTTGTGAACCGTATGTTCAAGAAACAACTGGGGTGGAACATGGAGGTTTATGTAGACGACATGTTGGTCAAGTCTAGAATAGCCCCCGATAATGTAAAGGACCTGGCAGAAGTATTTTCAGTACTTTGCATGTTAGGGATGAAACTAATCCCCAGAAGTGCACTTTTGGAGTTGCCTCGAGAAAGTTCCTAGGCTTCATTGTCAATGCTCAGAGGACAGAGGCAAACCCCGAGAAGATTAAAGTACTAGTTGATATGTCATCCCCCCAAAAGCATAAGGATGTTTAGAGCCTCACCGGGAGGATCACTGCCCTGAGTTGCTTTGTTTCTAAGTCAACTGACAAGTGCATCCCATTCTTCAACATATTCCGAGCAAAGCAGAGGTTTGAGTGGGCGGAAGAATGCGAACATGCATTCTAGCAGCTGAAGGCGCACATGGTGAACCCACCTATCTTGTTGAAGCCCGTAGACGAAGAGCCCTTCCTGCTTTACATGGATGTCCTAGAGAATTCCATCAGTGCCACTTTAGTACGCAAGGAAGGCCGCGTCCAACACCCCGTATACTATGTAAGCAAGAACTCCTCAGAGTGGATTCCAAATACCCGCTCATGGAGAAGTTAACCTTTTGCCTAATGGTAGCTTCTCGGAAGTTAAGGCCCTATTTCCAGGCGCATCCCATCAAGATACTCACGAACCATCCCTTACGACAGGTCCTCCAAAAAGCCGGAGTCAACTAGGAGAACCCTCAAAAGGTCGGACGAAGTTAGTCTGTTTGACATCATTTATCATTCGAGCACTGCCATAAAGGGACTGGCACTGACAGACTTCATCGCCGAATGCACAAGAAACCACGAGAGACCTGGGGACGCCTCTGTGGTTGTGCCCATGTGGAAGCTATATGTAGATGGATCGTCATATGAAAATGGTGTTGGGGCAGGCCTCGTTTTAGTATCCCTCAAGGGGCACAAGGTTCATAGCACCCAGAGATTTGGATTCGACACCTCAAATAACAAAGCAGAGTATGAGGCGCTCATTGTTGGGCTCCGAGTAGCACTTGAGCTCAAGCCCGAGAGCCTTGAGATTTTCATTGTCTCGCAGCTCGTAGTTAATCAGGTACTTAGGGAATACTAGGCCCAGGGGACAATAATGGTCGTTGACTTGGTGAAGACCTAAGAAATGCTTAATAGCTTCAAAAAATTCACCATTCGACAAGTGCCACCTGAACAGAACTCTAACGGTGATGCCCTGGCCAAGCTTCCAATCACCAAGGATTCTTAACTAGTCAATGTGGTCCCTATTGACCCATTACCTTCTCCGAGCATCTCAGCCTCAGGAAGTGGCAGCAGTCCAACTCCAAGATGATTGGAAGGAGCCCATAGTGAAGTATCTTATCTTCGATGAATTACTGCAGGATAATAAAGAAACTGGAAAGTTGCTTTATGAGGCACAACGGTATGTTGTCTTGGATAGAATGTTGTACAGACGAGGATATTCATTGTCCTTCTCTGATGTGTGTCTAGGAAAGAGGCCAAGTTGATATTTCGAGAAGTGCATGAGGGATTTTGTGGGGACCATGCCGAGGGGCAGAGCCTCACCAAGAAGATCTTGAGACAAGGATACTTTTGCCCCACCATGAACGGAGATGCGATGGATTATGTCAAGAAGTGTGACAAGTGCCAACACTTTGCCAATATAACTCGAACTCGTCAAAATGAGCTCACCCTGATGACCAGCCCTTGGCCCTTTACTATCTGGGGGATTGACCTTATCGAGTCATTGCCCACAGGAAAAGGAGGAGTGAAGTATGCAATAATGGCAGTCGACTACTTCACAAAGTGGGTCAAGGCTATGCCACTTGCTACAATCACTTCTAAGAACATTGTTTGCTGCTACGAGCTCCCGAGGAAAATAGTCTTTTGACAACGGCTTGCAGTTTGATATTTTGATGGGCTCCCAATGGGCTTTGATTAAATGTATGCTTTATATTTTGATCCTTTGTATTGGGCCAGCATCAGAGAAGCCAATGGTATTTACACCCTTATTGGGCCGGAATATCTCGGCCCAAGCCCAGTGCACTCATGTGCCTATAAATACGAATAGTGGTGCACTAGGGAGGGGATCCGATATTTTTATTGTAAGTAGTTACTCTGCTCAAACTTGTAGAAAACTCCATTGTCAAGAGTTCTCTAAGCTCTAATACAACTGTCTCATGGACTAAGGCTCATTAACGCCCCAACCACATAAAAAACCTTGTTTACTTTCATTAAATCCTTTCTTTTACGCTCTCTAATCTTTCATAATTCTAGTTTCTGAAAAACTCGGTAAACATTTTGGTGCTTTCATTGAGAGTTAATGTGAGAAGGCTTGAGTTGATTTTGAACGTCTTCAACAATGGTGAACATGAGACACACCACTTTTGACCCTACTAACCAAGAACAAGGCGTAGGAGACACACCACTGCCTAGCCAACCTCTTCCTCAGAGCCAACCTGAGGACACACCTCATCAGATGTCCCAGCCTGACAAGTCGCAGAAAGATGAAGGGGGGAAGAGTATGAGGAAGATTACTATGAGGAAGAGGAGGGAAATGAGGGGGAATACCACAATCTCGAAGCTAAGGATCCCGCGATCCCTGAAGAAGTAGACCCCAACCAGGAGGACCCGGAGGTGACCAAACTTAGACAGCAAGTCCTGGACCAAGAGGCCAGAATTGCCGAACAAAAGGAAGCCACTCGATGGATGCAAGAGTCCCTCCAAGCCCTACAAGCTTTAATAGCCACCCAAGGCTTGGCGGTTAACCCTCCAGTTGTTCCGTCTCCAGGAACACAACCGCCCGCTCCGCAGGCTAGGAATGGCGTGCCCGGAGATGCAAGGTCGATTCCTACCCCGGGACAAGCTCCCAGATAGGGCCCGGTTAACCCGGCCCAAGAGAAAGGGAAGGCCAAAGCAAACCCCCATAGGGAAGTCCCTCCTGTCCAAAAAATCGGGACCCGTCCCCGGCTGCTCCCTAGGAAAGAGAAGGTGCGCCCCGTCCCAAGACATGGCCACCCAATCAATCCGCGAGGGACGCGCCCCCAGGGTACCAGGCCCCGGCCCGCCCCAGGGCGGACTGGACAAGAACGGTCTTTCCACCCAAGCGCTTCCGTGAACAAGGGCCACCGGGAGTGCCAGCATAATGACGAGCCAAACGCCCTTAGCTTCGGGGACGATACATCTCGGGTAAACCTGCACGATGGGCTGAATGCTAGAAAGGAATGGGCCCACAAGGAAAAGATCCGTCCCCGAGATGGAGATTTGAGAAATAATCTCAACGACAGGAGGAACGAAAGAGTCCCCTTGGAAGACAAGACGGCCAAACAATACATAGAACAGCTGGCCGCCTTAAAGAAAGTCACGGATCGCCTGGTCCGCAAGCAGGAGGGAGCAGACACCGATTATGACGAGGAAGAAAAGGAACCCTAAGCCAAGCACATCCTGGATGTGGTGCTCCCCAAAGGATTAAAAATGACGAGTCTACCCGCCTACATTGGGAACACCGACCCCAGAGATCATCTGTCGCGCTACAATCGGTGAATGACCTTAGCCCATGTCTGCGATAACGTTAAGTGCCTCTGTTTTTCGATTACTCTAGGTGGACCTGCAGAGGAATGGTGGAAGAGGCTCAAGCTAGGATCCATCCAATCCTGGTCCGGACTGCAGTAGTCTTTCCACAAATAGTTCATGGCCTCCATGAGGATGGACATGCAAATCAGTGCCCTCACCAACATCAAGCAGCTTTCCACGGAGACGTTGAGGGCCTACATCCAGCGTTTCACAGAGGAAGCCTCCAAAACCAAGGTGGACGACGGGCAGCGCCTGGTGGCCCTACAGTCTGGAATTCGGGTCTGGTTTCCCCTCTGGGATGACATGCAGCGCAGCAAGGCAGCCACCCTCGAGGAGTTCATAAAGAGGGCCCAAGGCTTTATCAACTAGAAGGAGGCCCAAATCCTGGAATTTGGATGGCAGCCAGTACCCCAACCAAATGCCCAAACCTTTCCGGGATATGGGGCACAGTATCTCGGTGAGGCACAGTATTCGGCCCAGCCGTACCTGACTCCCCCGGTAGCGCCGGGATCGGCAGCCGCGCCTGGAATAACCTTTTCCGCAACTACGGTCTATGGCCCCACGTCTTCGGGATATGCCCCGGCCTAGACTACCCCTTTGCCTGGGTATGGCATTGCGCCAGACGGTTACAGAGCTACTCCCAGCGGGGCCCAACTGTCCCAGATGGGGGGAACTGAAGCAAGTGTGAATCCCTCCCGGGGAAAGAGATCCGGGAAGGGACCAAATCTGTCTGAACCATCTAAGAAGGGCAAGAGGGGCTACGAGCCGCAATATTTAGAATACACCAACCTAGTGGATACTAGAGAAAACATCTACCTAGCCACAGAAAGGACGGTTCATTACCGGAAACCAGCCCCCATGTTCAAAGGAGGAAAAAACCCAAGGGATTCCAACAAAAGGTGGGCGTACCATAAGGAGGTAGGCCACACAACCGAAGAGTGTCAGCAGCTAAAGGACGAGATCAAAAATTTGATCAAACTGGGACACCTCCACCAATGGATCAGGATGCCCGTGGGAGTTTCGGGACTGTCAGCAGTCCCCGGTCAGTCCATGATCCCAGGCGCGCCTGGGGCGTACCTACCTCCCCAGGTAGGATACGCAAAAATTCCGGGACCGCAGGCCCCTCAGGGGGCCCCTGCCATGTAGGCGCCCGAACCCGGAATGCCTTATCCGGCTGGGACCGCGCCCCCACGAGTAGATGGTCACGTAGCCACCATCTCAGGCGGGCCCCATCTGGGAGGACCATCCCAGAATGATCAAAAGCGTTACCTCAGCGAGGTTGACCATGACCAAGAGGTATACGCCCTAGTCCAGGCACCAGCTCAATGCCCGAAGTTGATGAACCTTCCCATCACCTTCACAGAAGACGACGCCTACAATGTCCATTTCCCACATCATGACCCTCTGGTCATTGATGCCCAAATCGCCAACAAGATGGTGTCCAGATTTCTGGTGGACGACAGAAGCTCCGTCAACATTTTTTTCAAGCCTACATTCATCGCAATTGGCTTGACCGAGGTGGATCTAACCTCGTGCCCAACCAAGATCTATGGCTTCAACGGGGACTTAATACTCCCGATGGGAAAAATCCAGTTGCCCGTAACTCTGGGGAACGAGATGCAAAGCCCGTTCAAATTTTGTACGTTCGTGGTGGTGGACTGCCCCACAGCTTACAACATCATTTTTGGTCGCCCCGCATTGGTCGAGTTCGGGGCAATCACCTCCATCTGCCACCTATGCATGAAATTTCGTTGCGATAACATAGGAGTGGGAACAATCCGGGGAGATCAGAAGAGCACACAGAAATGTTGTCACATATCCACCCAACCCATTTACATGGTTCGCAAAGAGTCTTTTGAGGAAATCGTCGATCCAATCCCGCCCCTCCCCCAGCAAGACGAATTGACCGGGAAAAGGACGAGCTGGACCCACATATAGAGGAGGACCGCGTACTGGAACCCATGGGGGAGATTGAAGAGGTGTGCATCAGTGACACTGACCCGACCAAGGTGATCCAAATCGGGAAGAACTTGAAAGCAGAGGTCCGGGCCGCCATCATCGCCACGATGAAGGAGAACCAGGATGTCTTGGCCTAGTCTCATTCGGATATGACTGAGATTGACCGCAATACCATCTGCCATGCCTTGAATATCAACAAAGATGCGACCCAGTTTGGCAGAAACGAAGACCCCTAGGGGCAGAAAGGGCGGAAGCCCTCAAGCTGGAAATTGAAAAGTTATACTCGATCAACTTCATCCGAGAAGCTTTGTATCCCGTGTGGCTGGCTAACCCAATGTTGGTGCTGAAGCCAAATGGGACTTGGAGGACGTGCATCGGCTTCACGGATCTAAACAAAACTCGCCCTAAAGATTTCTTCTCGATATTGACGACATGCTGGTCAAGTCCAAAACCTCCAACAAACATTCTGACAACCTGGTCGAAGCCTTTGTGATCATTTGAAGGTATGGGATGAAGTTAAATCCCAAAAAATGACCCTTCGGCGTAGCGTCTGGAAAGTTTCTGGGGTTCATAGTAAGCTTCCGGGGAATAGAAGCCATTCCAGAAAAAATCAAGGCACTGGTTGAGGTGCCTTCACCCCGGAAGCACAAAGATGTGCAAAGCCTGACTGGGCAGATAGCCGCTTTGAGCCGTTTCGTTTCGAAGGCCTCGAACAAGTGCATCTCGTTCTTCAACGTCCTTCGGGGAAGCCAACGGTTCGAATGGTCAGCTGAGTGTGAAGAGGCTTTCTAAAGAATGAAAGAGCATCTAGCCCAAGCCCCAATATTGGCGAACCCAGTGGAGGGAGAACCGCTATACCTTTATTTGATCGTGACCGAACACGCGATCAGCACCGCGCTAGTATGGGAAGACGAGAAGGCCCAGCTCCCATTCTATTACGTAAGCAAAATATTATTGGGTGCAAAATCAAGATATCCACTAATTGAAAAGTTAGTGTTTTGTCTACTATCCGCGTCCCGAAAGCTCGGGCCTTATTTCCAGGCTCATGCCATAAGAGTTCTGACCAACCATCCTTTGCGGCAAGTGTTGCAAAAACCTGAATCATCAAGAAGACTCTTGAAGTGGGCCATGAAACTGAGTCAGTTCGACATGGCATACATCCCTAGAATCTCAATCAAGGGACAGGCCCTAGCTAACTTCATCGTGGAATGCTCCGAGATCACTGAAGAGGACAATCATGCGGATCCCGCAGCGCCCGTGGGGAAGGTGTTCGTAGGCGGAGCCTCGAATGAAAATGGAGCAGGAGCCAGAATCATCCTAGTGTTTCCACAGGGGCACCAGTTACAAAATGCCCTGCGTTTTCAGTTCAAAGCTTTGAACAACGAGGCCGAGCACGAGGCCATGTTGGCTGGGTTGCGCCTGGCCCGGGAAGTAGGGGTCGCAAACCTGGAGATCTATAGCGATTCCCAGTTGGTTTTCAGACAGATATCAGGAGAATACCAAACTAAAGGGGAAAAGATGGCAGCTTATGTGACTCAGACGCAAGAGAAGCTCCATGTAATGCCCTGAAATCCCTAATGCAGTTTAAAGGCTGGATTAGTAGGCCGGGAGGGCCATAACTATTTAATTATGCCATTAAATGATAATATGCATGTTTATGTGAATTATATTATAATATGACGTTAAATGCATGCATGTGGGTCCACATTTCATGACAGGGGTATTTTGGTAAATTGGCCCGTTGATGGCGTAATTGTATATTTGTATGCATGTCGGTGATATATTGTTAAGGCCACATTAAAATGTGGATTTGTTTGAACTATTCGGCATGAGACGATCTTTGAATATTAAGTAACGGTTTAGTCATAACGAGATTAAGTTTGAGGCTCTGGGTGAGTCTCGGGATGTTTTAATGATTAGAGCGTTGCTGGGAATAAAAGGGTAACGGGATATGAATTATTGGTGTTTGGGAATATCGAGAATAGCGGGAATTGGAGAGCGTTAATTATGATTAACGAAATAGGTGAAAGATGACTATTTTACCCTTGGGGAGACTTTAGAAGCTTTAAATGACCTAGGGGAATTAGGGTCATTTGGCTTAGGATATACATGGTTTATGTTGGCTGTAGAAACATACAAAACAAAAACAGAGCCTCACTTCCTCTTCCCGTACATCATTTTCCCTCTATCTCCCTTTGAAGTTTTTGGTCCCAAATTGAAGTATCAAGCTAGGGAATCAAAGCTGGGAGGTTATAAACTTAGTTCATCTACCAAGGAGGGTTCAAAACTAGCTGGAGGTAAGAAATTGTCCATGAGTTTTAAGTTATACTCTGTTTTTCTTTTAGTTTTCAGCCTATAGATTTTGATGTGGAAAGTTGGAATCAATGGGAGATTTTGTGTAAGATTGATTGGGATTTGGTGAGAGGGTGATGTAGATGAGGTTTAGGGGTTGAATTGGATGTTTTGGTAAGGTTTGGGATTGGTTTGGAAGGTTGGTTTCAAGGAGAATCGCAAGGAGGGAAAATCAGTGGAGCTGCTGGTCTGAAGTTGGGGCCCCAGCGCCAGTCCTAGCGCCCCAGCGCTATGCAAGGCAGAGAGTAGCCCTCTCTGTTTCTGGGGCAGCACCCCAGCGCTAGTTGGCAGCACCTAGGCACTAGGTCAGTTTCAAGGAAATTTATTTTTAGGGCTCGGGATGGTTTTTAAGGCTCGGGGGTTGGTTCCTTTACCCTTTTTGAGTGGTTTGAGAGTCCCGAGAGTGAGGGATTGACCCCGGGAGTGTGGTTTAGATTGTGAACCATTCATTGATCTACTTTATTGATGGTTTCTAATTGGTTATGATTAGGTAACTGCTAAGGAATCTAAAGGTTGATCGTTCTCAAGGGTCGTTCTTATATTATTTCTCGCTCGAACCCGAGGTAAGAAAACGGCACCCTGTGTATATATGACATGCATGATTGTTATTGAGGCATGTTGATTGATAAATGTGGACATGGATTGCCTATTAAATGCTAGCAAATGTTGTTTACTTGTATATGTACTGACTAGTCAGGGACACTGACCTAAAGAGTCAGAAATGGCATAGCGTCATGAACGCCGAGCCAAATGAAGATTAGATCTAATTGATATCAGCGTTGAATGGCTCTAAGGCATTAACACTGGATCGACCCTAAGGTCGATGAACTTATAAGCGCTTGGCTAGTCTAAGACTAGTTACTAGAGCTAGGGCCTAAGGCCTAGGTGACCGTTTGTCACATGGCTAGGGAGCGATGTTCCAAGGTTATGACTCTATGGTCACGAGGAAGGTTATGTTGGTGACTAATCACCATGCACTTATCCTTTTTGAACTAATAAAAGGTTCACCTATCTATTAAGCCTCGGTGACCCTATCGTCACAAGGCTAAAGGGAGCTAGACCCATCTTAGTGCTTTTGCAACTGTCACCTATTTGTTTGGACTGATAGTCCTGAATGATTATTATGATCATTGATGATATTATATCATGCTTTATTGTGTTTTCTTGTTGGGCTTTGGCTCATGGGTGCAATGTGGTGCAGGTAAAGGGAAAGAAAAGCTCACCCAGCCTTGAGTGTAGAGCTTAGGTGGTGATGTGTACATATGCGACCGCTTGACCACCACGGCCAAGGAGTTATCAGAGGAACTAGGGGGTTTACCCTATTTTTTCCACTTAGTTCGGTGGGTTTGTACTTTTGAAGAAGTAATGACCATTTTTGAGTTGTAAATAACTTGTAAATGTTCTTGTGGGCCCATGAACAGTTTTATGTACTTAATAAAATATATCCTGTCCTTTTTATTGATTTTCCACCTTAGCCTGTTAATAACACTTAGAACACGTTTTAAACCAAAGGACTCGGGTAGCGGGTCAAATTTCTGGTTCACCGTTCACCGTAACGGTTCTAGGGTAACCAGGGCGTTACAACTTGGTATCAGAGCATGCCAAGGTTAAGGTTCCTGTAGACTGGCTGGGCATGTACACACATCATTGAAGTCAAGCTCGACTCATGGTTTGGTAACTATTTATGTAGTTATTTGTATAACTGCTTAAATATGGTATATATATGCTTTACCTGTATGCATGAGACACTATGTTAAACCTGTGCCCTGAAATATTATATTCTCAGCAACTGTGGGCTAATTAGTACTGAAATTGCTGGAGCATACTCATCAGTATGGTTGTTTATGAATTATTATGTGTTACATGCTGAGTGCTGAATGCTATAAATATGTATCTGCTTGAATAATTGTATGACTGTGGAATATGATAATTGTCTGCTTGTTCTTGGACCGTAAGGCGGCAAGAGGTTTAGTTATTACTACCTGACTGGCTGTATTGATCAATGTTTCAGCAAGGTATATCATAAATAAGAATGAATCCAGGGCAGACGGATACTTCAGCTGGCCAAAGTGATCAGGGCCAGAATAATAATAATAATAATAATAGTTAGGGTCAGGAAAATGACCAGCCTCATATTCCATAGCCAGCTCCTATAAACTGGCAGCAGTTGTTTAATGACTTGCAGACTACAGTGTTGAAACAGGGAGAGGAGATTCATCTCCTGAGATAGCAGCAAGTGCCTGCAGTGGTTAGTGTATCAGAGGCACCTCCTGTGTCGGTGCCAGCAGCAGAGAAGCTGTCTGAGGTAGAAAATAAATGGGAACCTCTCTATGAAAGGTTCAGGAAGCAACAACCTCCTGTATTTGAGGGCAGTGCAGATCCTGCCAAGGCAGAATAATGGATGAGTATGATTACCACTATCCTTGATTTCATGAGGGTATCTGGTAATGAGAGGGTGGCATGTGCCACCTATATGTTTCGGGAGGATGCCCGAATTTGGTGGGAAGTGATTACCCAAACCAAGAATGTTAATGCCCTGAGTTGGGAGGAGTTTCAGACCCTGTTTAATGAGAAATATTATAATGATGCAATCAGGGCAGCTAAAGCTGAGGAGTTCATCAGGCTACTCCAGGGAAGTTTTTCAGTCACTGAGTATGCCTTAAAGTTTGATCGTTTGGCAAAGTTCGCCATGGAGCTGGTGCCCACTGATGGGACCAGGAGAGAGAGATTTTTGCAGGGGCTACAGCCCAGATTAGCCCGTGATGTACGTATTACCACTGTGGCTGGGGTTACTACCTATTCACAGGTGGTTGAGAAGGCACTCACAGCTAAGAGTGCAAAGAATAGGATCTGGCGTGACAGTGCAGCCAAAAAGGATTTCAGGAGGACAGGTCCTCCATTTGTGGGTTCAAGTAGGGGTGTTGGCCCCAATGATCAGAAGAGGAAGGTTCTTGACACCTTCCTAGTTCCAGGTCCTAATAGGCGGCCCGTGGTATTGCAATGGGTCGTCCAGGTGGTAGTGAATCCTGGAAGTCTTATCCTGAGTGCCCAAGATTCAAGAGGCATCACTTGGGAGAGTGTAGGGCAAAGGCCTGCTTCTCATGTGGAACAGTGGGTCATCTTAAGAAGGATTTCCCTAAGGCAAGAAAAGAAGAACCCAGAAAGGCGGACAGCTCGGCCCCAGCTCGAGTGTTCGCGTTGACACAAGCAGAAGCTGAGGCATCTCCCTCAGTTGTTACAGGTCAGCTTCTTAGTGCTGGAACCCCTTATAATGTCTTGATTGATTCTGGTGCTACACATTCTTTTGCTGCTAGTAGTGTTATTGATAGATTGGGTAGACCTTGTGATTTTATGCTGTGGGGTTTGGTACTTTGCTACCCACTGGAGAGTTAGTGGTATCCAGGAGATGGGTCAGATCTATGCCAGTTACAGTAGAGGGTAGAGAGTTGTCAGTGGACTTGATAGAGTTGGTTATGACTAACTTTGACATGATATTGGGTATGGACTGGTTGGCAAAGTATGGGGCAACCATTGATTGCAGAAGAAAGATGGTCACCTTTGAGCCTGAAGGTGAGGATCATTTTGTGTCTGTTGTTGCTGTGCATGGACCTCATATTCCTATGATTTCTGTTTGAGGGCTAGGGATTTATTGCAAGGAGGTTGCATTGGGTTCTTAGCCAGTGTGGTTGATACCACTCAGGTCATGCCAGTGAGACCAGAGGATACCAGACTTGTTTGTGAGTTTCTGGATGTGTTTCCAGAAGATTTTCCAGGGTTGTTGCCGCACAGAGAAATTGAGTTCGTTATAGAACTGGCACCAGGGATGGAGCCAGTGTCTAAAGTGCCTTACAGAATGGCCCCAGCTAAGCTAAAAGAATTAAAGGTACAGTTGCAAGAACTTTTAGATTTGGGTTTTATCAGACCTAGTTTCTCACCTTGGGGTGCGCCAGTTCTATTTGTGAAAAAGAAAGATGGTTCTCTGAGAATGTGTATTAATTACAGAGAACTAAATAAGCTGACAATTAAGAACAAGTATCCTTTTCCAAGGATAGATGATCTGTTTGATCAGTTGCAAGGTAAGAAGGTATTTTCAAAGATCGACCTTCATTCTGGTTATCATCAGTTGAGGGTCAAGGAGGGAGACATACCGAAGACTGCTTTTCGTACCAGGTATGGGCATTATGAGTTCTTAGTTATGTCATTTGGATTGACTAATGCCCCTGCTGCTTTTATGGATCTAATGAACAGAGTGTTCAAGGATTATTTGGACTAGTTTGTGATCGTCTTCATCGATGATATTCTGGTATATTCTCAGACTGAGTTAGAGCATGAGCAGCATCTGAGGTTGGTTCTGCAGAGACTGAGGGAACACAGATTGTTTGCTAAATTCAAGAAGTGTGAGTTCCGGTTGTCTCAGGTATCCTTTCTTGGGCATATTGTCAGTAATGAGGGGATTAAGGTAGATCCAGTAAAGATCGAAGCGGTCAGAGATTGGCCAAGGCCAAAGAATGCTTCTGAGGTTAGAAGTTTCTTTGAATTGGCAAGTTACTATAGGCATTTCATGGAAGGGTTCTCAAAGATTGCTACTGCATTGATTGAGTTGAAACGCAAGAGCCAGAAATTTGTGTGGTCAAATAAGTGTGAGAACAGCTTCCAGGAACTGAAGCAGAGGTTGATTACAGCTCTGATTCTGAGTCTTCTGACAGATCAAGAGAAGTTTGTGATTTACTATGATGCTTCTCATCAGGGTTTGAGCTGTGTGCTGATGAAATCAGAGAAAGTAATTACTTATGCTTCTCGTCAGTTGAAGGAGTATGAAAAGAGATATCCTACTCATGATTTAGAGTTGGCGACTGTGGTTTTTGCTTTAAAGATATGGGGGCATTATCTTTATGGAGAGAAGTGTGAGATCTATACAGACCACAAGAGCCTGAAGTACTTCTTCACCCAGAAAGACCTAAATATGAGACAAAGGCATTGGATAGAGTTAGTAAAAGATTATGACTGTGAGATTTTGTATCATCCAGGAAAGGCCAACGTGGTAGCTGATGCTTTAAGCCGGAAGGGTCCGGGACAGATTCATGGTATGAGGCTGATAGCCAGAGAGTTAGCAGATGATATGACCAGAGCTGGTATAGAGTTGTTGGTGGGCCAGTTGGCTAACATTACGCTGTTGTTGGAGAGGATCAAGGAGGGTCAGCTGAGTGATCCACAGCTGATCAAGATTAGGGAGGATGTTCTGGCTGGAGCATCCAGAGATTATACAATGTCTGAGTTAGGCGTGCTGAGATATAAGGAGCGGATATGTGTTGCGCTGGACACTGCTTTGAGGTGAGAGATTCTGGATGAATCTCATACTACACCTTACTCTTTGCATCCAGGCACCACGAGGATGTATCAAGATGTGAAATTGTTGTATTGGTGGCCAGGGATGAAGAGAGATGTAGTAGAGTATGTGGCTAAGTGCTTGACTTGTCAACAGGTCAAGGCTGAGCATCAGAGGCCGGCAGGGTTATTGCAGCCTCTGGATATCCCAGAGTGGAAATGGGAAGACATCACAATGGATTTTGTGGTGGGCTTACCCAGGACTATTGGTCAGCATGATTCTATTTGGGTGATAGTGGATCGCTACACCAAGTCAGCTCACTTCTTGCCAGTGAGGACTACTTATACAGTTGACCAGTATGCAGATCTCTATGTGAAAGAGATCGTGCACCTCCATGGAGCAGCTAGGTCAATCGTGTCAGATCGGGACCCTACTTTTACTTCCAAGTTCTGGGGGAGTTTACAGAAGGCCATGGGGACACAGTTGAAGTTCAGTACTGCTTATCATCCTCAGAAAGATGGGCAATCTTAGAGGACGATCCAGATTTTGGAAGACATGCTAAGAGCATGTGTACTGGACTTTGGCGGATCTTGGAGTAAGTATTTGCCTTTGATAGAATTCTCCTATAATAACAGTTATCAGTCTACCATTGGAGTTGCACCTTATGAGATGTTGTATGGTAGGAAGTGCAGATCTCCCATTCATTGGGATGACACAGGTGAAAGGAGATACTTGGGTCCTGAGGCAGTTCAGAGGACCAGTGAGGCCATTGAGAAGATTAGAGCTCGGATGCTTAAATCTCAAAGTAGACAGAGGAGCTATGCAGATCCCAAGCGCAGGAACGTGGAGTTCCAAGTGGGAGACTATGTCTTCCTTAGAGTCTCGCCATGGAAAGGGCTGAGAAGGTTTGGGAAGAAAGGCAAGTTGAGTCCAAGATTTGTAGGTCCATTTGAGATCCTGGAGAGGGTTGGTCAAGTGGCTTACAGATTGGCTTTGCCTCCGACGTTGTCAGCCGTGCATAATGTATTTTGTGTTTCAACTCTTCAGAGGTATGTAACTGATGTGAATCATATTTTAAGCTATGAAGATCTAGAGCTTGAGCTAGATCTCTCCTTTGAGGAGCAGCCAGTTCAGATACTCGACAGAAAAGATAAGGTCCTCAGGAATAAGACGATACCTTCGGTTAAGGTATTGTGGAGGAACAGCAAGGTCGAGGAGGCGACCTGGGAGCTGAAGTCAGATATGCACAGTCAGTATCCCGAGCTATTCAGGTAAATTTCGAGGACGAAATTTCAGTAAGGAGGGGATAGTTGTAATGCCCCGAAATCCCTAATGCAGTTTAATGGCTGGATTAGTAGGTCAGGAGGGCCATAACTGTTTAATTATGCCATTAAATGATAGCATGCATGTTTATTTGAATTATATTATAATATGATGTTAAATGCAGGCATGTGGGTCCACATTTCATGACAAGGTTATTTTGGTAAATTGGCCCGTTGAGGGCGTAATTGTATATTTGTATGCATGTCGGTGATATATTGTTAAGGCCACATTATAATGTGGATTTGTTCGAGCTATTCGACATGAGATGATCTTTGAATATTAAGTAGCAGTTTAGTCATAACGGGATTAAGTTCGAGGCTCGGGGTGAGTCTCGGGATGTTTTAATGATTAGAGTGTTGCCGGGAATAAAAGGGTAACGGGATATGAATTATTGGTGTTAGGGAATATCAAGAATAGCGGGAATTGGAGAGCGTTAATTATGATTAACGAAATAGGTGAAAGATGACGATTTTACCGTTAGGGAGACTTTAGAAGCTCAAAATGACCTAGGGGCATTAGGGTCATTTGGCTTAGGATATACATGGTTTAAGTTGGCTGTAGAAACATACAGAACAAAAACAGAGCCTCACTTCCTCTTCCCGTACATCATCTTCCCTCTATCTCCCTTTGAAGTTCTTGGTCCCAAATTGAATTATCAAGCTAGGAAATCAAAGCTTGGAGGTTATAACTTAGTTCATCTGCCAAGGAGGATTCAAAACCAACTGGAGGTAAGAAATTGTCCATGAGTTTTAAGTTATACTCTGTTTTTCTTTTAGTTTTTAGCCTATATATTTTGATGTGGAAAGTTGGAATCAATGGGAGTTTTTGTGTAAGATTGATTGGGTTTTGGTGAGGGGGTGATGTAGATAAGGTTTAGGGGTTGAATTGGATGTTTTGGTAAGGTTTGGGATTGGTTTGGAAGGTTGGTTTCAAGGAGAATCGCAAGGAGGGAAAATCAATGGAGCTGCTGGTCTGAAGCTGGTGCCCCAGTGCCAGTCCTAGCGTCCCAGCGCTATGCAGGGCAGAGAGTAGCCTCTCTATTTCTGGGGCAGTGCCTAGGGCAGTTTCAGGGAAAGTTATTTTTAGGGCTCGGGATGGCTTTTAAGGCTCGGGGGTTGGTTCCTTTACCCCTTTTGAGTAGTTTGAGAGTCCCGAGAGTGAGGGATTGACCCTAGGAGTGTGGTTTAGATTGTGAACCATTCATTGATTTACTTTATTGATGGTTTCTAATTGGTTATGATTAGGTAACCACTAAGGAATCTAAAGGTTGATCGTTCTCAAGGGTCGTTCTTATATTATTTCTCGCTCGAACCCGAGGTAAGAAAACTGCACCCTGTGTATATATGACATGCATGATTGTTATTGAGGCATGTTGATTGATAAATGTGGACATGGATTGCCTTATTAAATGCTAGCGAATGTTGTTTACTTGTATATGTACTGACTAGTCAGGGACACTGACCTAAAATGTCAGAAATGGCATAGCGTCATGAACGCCGAGCCCAATGAAGATTAGATCTAATCGATATCAGTGTTGAATGGCTCTAAGGCATTAACGCTGGATCGACCCTAAGGTCGATGAACTTATAAGCGCTTTGCTAGTCTAAGACTAGTTACTAGAGCTAGGGCCTAAGGCCCAGGTGACCGTTTGTCACATGGCTAGGGAACGATGTTCCAAGGTTATGACTCTATGGTCATGAGGAAGGTTATGTTGGTGACTAGTCACCATGCACCTATCCTGTTTGACTAATAAAAGGTTCACCTATCTATTAAGCCCCAGTGACCCTATCGTCACAAGGCTAAAGGGAGCTAGACCCATCTTAGTGACTTTTGCGACTGTCACCTATTTGTTTTGACTGATAGTCCTGAATGATTATTATGATCATTGATGATATTATATCATGTTTTATTGTGTTTTCTTTCTGGGCTTTGGCTCATGGGTGCTATGTGGTGCAAGTAAAGGGAAAGGAAAGCTCACCCAGCCTTGAGTGGAGAGCTTAGGTGGTGATGTGTACATATGCGGCCGCTTGACCACCACGACCAATGAGTTCTCAGAGGAACTAGGGGGTTTACCCTATTTTTTCTACTTAGGTCGGCGAGTTTGTATTTTTGAAGCAGTAATGACCCTTTTTGAGTTTTAAATAACTTGTAAATGTTCTTGTAGGCCCATGAACAGTTTTATGTACTTAATAAAATATATCCTTTCCTTTTTATTGATTTTCCACCTTAGCCTGTTAATAACACTTAGAACACGTTTTTAACCAAAGGACTCGGGTAGCGGGTCAAATTTCTGGTTCACCATTCACCGTAACAGTTTTGGGGTAACCAGGGCGTTACACTCCAAACTTTCAAGAAGCACTCCCTCCGCCAGATCCCTAGGGATCAAAATGTGTTTTCGGACACGTTGGCAAAGCTGGCCACAGATGCTGAGGCTGAGCTTTTCGGGCTGATCCTGATCAACCATCTCCCCGTACAAAGTATTCAAGCCCCCGCGATCCACGTTATAGACTACTCCATGTCCTGGATGGGACCCATCATCCAATACCTGACAACCGGGGGATTACCCATGGATAGGGCAGCAGCCAGGAAACTTCAGTACTAGGTCCATAGATACGTTATGATGGAGGGAAAGCTCTATCGTAGAGGATTACCCATGTCGTACCTCCAATGCGTGTCCGGGACCAAAATGAGTGCAATCATGCATGAAGTGCACGAAGGCTTCTGCAGAGATCATACAGCCGGACTCAGCTTGTCAAAGAAGATCCTGCGCCAAGGATATTTTTGGCCAACCATGAAAAATGACTGTGTTGATTACGTCTGCAAATGCGAGCAGTGCCAAAGGTACTCAAAGATCCTGCGAGCCCCTCCGATGGAAATAACCCTAATGACAAGTCCTTGGCCCTTCGTGGTATGGGGAATCAACCTAGTAGGATTGCTCTTGACCGATAAAGGAGGTGTGAAATATGCTATCATGGCCATTGACTACTATACCAAGTGGATCGAAGCGAATCCCATGAATACCATCACCTCAAAGAAGGCCTTGGACTTCGTCATCAAAAACATCGTGTGCCGGTACGGGCTCCCCTACAAGATTGTGTCCGACAACAGGAAGCAGTTTGACAGCATCCACTTCACAGATTTCTGTGAAAGACATGGTATCATCAAGAGCTTCTCCGCGGTCG
Source organism: Humulus lupulus (assembly GCF_963169125.1). NCBI lineage: Eukaryota > Viridiplantae > Streptophyta > Magnoliopsida > Rosales > Cannabaceae > Humulus > Humulus lupulus. Next base: position 39,677,556 of record NC_084797.1, on the reverse strand, counting down.
CCAGACCTCAAGCGAATGGGAAAATAGAGGTCGTCAACAAAATCTTGAAGGGGACATTAAAGAAAAAGCTTCAAGCCTGCAAATGAAGTGGTCAGAAGAGTTGCCTCGCGTACTATGGGCGTATCAGACCACCGAACAAACGTCTACCAAACACACTTCTTACTCCATGGTGTACGGGTGCGAAGCCATCATCCCAGTAGAAACATCCATCCCATCCCACAGAAGAGACATGTATGATCCCGCCCAGAACCACTCCTTACTCCAGGAATCCTTGGATCTCATCGAAGAGATCCGGGAAGAATCACAAGTTCAGTTGAAGATGTACCAGGGCAAGATCGCTCGGCATTTTAACTCGAAAATAAAAAGCCAAAGGTTCGAAACCAGCGACCTAGTCCTGAGGAGAGTCTTCCCTGCAACCCAAGATCCGAGAGTGGGGGTTCTGGGCCCGAACTGGGAAGGGTCGTACGAAATTCAACATGAAGTATGTCCAGGAACGTATCGTCTAAAACGACTCAATGGCACTGAAGTCCCAAGGGGCTGGAACGCGGAACATATCCGTAAGTACTATCAGTAGTCAAGAGATCATATTTCAGCTTTATACTTCCTTTATAAACAATGTATGCCCCGGGGCAATTTCTTGAATGATAAAAATGACGTGTACAAAACGTCATAAAGAAATTTTGTGAAACAATGAAAGTTCTCATCTGTCTCCATAAGCAAGTGACCCAAGACCAGTCTTGCCTCACTGAAGGGGGGTTGTATAGATGTATCCAAACAGGAGCAAGTCCGAGAACAAAAAATAAACCAGGATGCTAATGAAAAGGCACAAGGCTCAGGCCTAGTCCCGACCCGGACATACGCGGTCCGGGGGTACAAACTATAGGACTTAAGGCTCAGGCCTGGTCCTGGCCCGGACATACGTAGTCCGAGAGGTGAAATATCCAGTAGGACGTATGGGCTAACCCAGGTCCTCACCTGGACATGCGTGTCCCGAGGATATAAATTACCTAAAACTTGGTTAACTGAGCATGGTCCCAAACAACAAAATACCCGTCCGAGTCACAGGTATAAGTTGTCTAAAAGTAGTCTCATAAACGGTCCAGACCATGAGAACCTTGTTGACCCAAACTCTTAAGTCTCCTTGTTTTGATGATTAACAAATTTTTTATTATTATTTGTTACTAATGATTTGTTGATTTTGTAGCAAAAACCAAAGTGAATTAGCACTTCAAAGTCAAACTTATGACCAAGGGCAAAATGGTCATTTTACCAAATTTTCCGGAAATGACCCGAAATGGACTTCAAGACTCAAGAAACTCAATATAAGGGTTTAATTTCATTTCTTAGTCTTGTAAAGTGATTGCAAGTATACTTTAAGTCATAAGTATAAAATTTGGCTCGCTCACGTACTAAAAAATGGTGATTTTTTAGAATGAGAAATAAATATCCTAAATTGACTTTTAAGAAAATACATCCCGATATGGTCGTAACGCAATTGGAATTTTTGAAATCGGATAAACGAGCTAAAAGTTATAAAGAATTGAAAAACGGGAAAATAGGCATAATTCGGATTTTGCTCTCTGTTTGCCATCCGGAATTCCGGTTCCCCATCCGGACTTCCAGTTCACGGCAGACAGCTTCGAAAATTAATCCCTAACGGCTATAAACGGCTAGTTTTTTCCCAAACTCTATATAAACTCGTTTTTCACTCAAAGTTGTTGGTTGGATGAGCATTTATTACATATACCAAACCAAATCCATTGAGTTCAAAGAGCTTTCAAAGTTTAACTCATCCAAACACATATTCACACACTTGAGCCAAAATTTGTATTTATTTCTTCTAAGTGTGCTTGCTAATCACTCTAGGTTTCTCATTGTATTATCATACTTCTAGAGTGATTTTTGCTTGTAATATCAAACACATTCCCATATTGAGTTGAGGTGAGGTTGGCACCGGTTTTGTAAACAACCCGGTTAGAGTGAGATTGGCACTTCAACAATCCGAAAAAGAGGTTGATAGTCCTTGGTGGTGGAAAACTATTGTAAGAGGTTTGGAAATACCTTGGTGAAAAATTCCCGGTTGTAAGGGTTAGTCAAGCCCGCTAACTTGGCTCGATAGTTGAACTCAAAGCTAGGTCCATAGCTTTGAAGACCAAGGACGTAGGTGGCTTAGTTCTACCGAACCTTGTAAAATTCGAGAGTTTGCGATTTCTTAACCTTCAACTCTTTACATTACAATTTTGATTATTTGCTATTTCTATTTGTTTGCCATATTATTTGCTTTTACTTGATAAATTTGATTTATTGCATAATTTGGCATATTAAGTTTTAAATTTACGAAATTAGTTTAAATTTCCAATTCACCCCCCCTCTTGGAAACATATCTTGGGTTAACAAACCTAACCTACATTTTATAACAAGCTAGTCGGCTAATCCTTGATGGTCCAGACCGTCAAAACCTGAACACTAGAATCGGGACGAATAGATTTAGTGATAATTATCAACTCCCTAACGGCCCAGGGTGTTGGAACCTGAGTAACAGGAGTAAATCGAGTTGATAAGTTAAAATCTAGAAAGATCTCGGCGATTCGGGCTATTGGAGCCCGTACTGTAAAACTGAAACAATCTAGTCCAGGCTGTCAATAGTCCCGGCCATTGGAACCGGGACCGAACATTCAACTTGTTTACACAAGATGGTGAAAACACTTAGTAAAAGTTTAATGAATGGAAACGTGGAAGCATTATGCAAGAAATAATGTAAATAAGAACATGGAAATTGTCTTAGACGCATCCGCGTCCATGAAAGTGTTACAAAAATAAAAATAAAAAAGAGAGAAAAACAAATAAAAGACCCGGGCCTAAGCTTCGCCAAGCCCTGATGCCTCGGGGTTAGCTCCGTCTGCCTCTTCCTCATCCAAGGGTTCCATGTCTTCTTTCTCCTTGGCCTCAAATTTAGCTCTTTTTGCGGCAGGGTCGGGGTAAAGCAAGAGGTTCATATTCTTGTCCTAGAGCCAGGCCATGTAGATGGCCTCGTCAAAGGTGACCTCCAACATGGCGTCTGCCTTTTATCTCTCGTGGCGGGTCTCATCATGAGTCGTCACCTCCTTCTGGAACAGTTGGTCCGATTGGCAGACCGGTGACCCTCTCTCGGTCCTGGGTAGACTAGGCTTCAGCCGCCTTCTGTAGGGCCTTCACTCGAAGAAGCTCCGCCTCCAACCTGGCCACCAGCTTGCTATTCTCGGCCTCTCTCTGGGACATAGCCTCTTTGAGTTGGAACTTAGTCCGGGCAGCCTCTTCCCGGTCCGCTTTGGCCTGAGCCACCTCCTTGGCCAGGGCTTCCTTAGCGGCTTCCCACTGGTTCACGGCCGCCTCCAGCTTTAGCTGGCTCGTCTCCATTTTCATGGAAATCTCGGCCACCAAGTCGGCATTCCGATGAGCCAATAGAGCGTCCTAGAATGAAGAGAAGTTAGAAAAATCTGAAGAACAAAAGTGCAAGAAGAAACAGGAGGTGTAAACGGATAACTTACAGCAGTGGCCTGGTGGCGGAGAGCCTGGGAGATGAACAGCATGTCCTGGTTGGCTATGGTGGCGTACCGCTTCAACTGGAGGTTGGACATAGTAACCCCCACTTGATCCAGCAAATCCGCAGCAAACGGAGTCGTGTCTTGCCCCAGTTTAGAACGGAACCCCATCTCAGCGGCAAGCCGGTCCACGATCGGCTGGGAAGCGCTAAAAGCTATCGGACGTTCCGAGAACTCACCCTGACGACAAATCATCAGGGCCCGGTAAACCTCTTCCCTCTTCTCCCAACTGCTCTCCCACGTCCGGGATACCAATTTGGATTGTTCCTCCTGCAGAACCACCTCTCCCTCTTCGGGCAGAGCCGGATGGATGGGGAGCACAGGCGCTCCCAGAAGGTCCTTTGCGGGCAGGTGACTCTCCCCGGAAAATTCCTCGGCCAAGCCAGCGCCTTTGGTCTTGGCCCTCTTTGTCCCCTTCGCGGCCTCATTCGCGCTTGAGTCCGCGATTCTCTTCCTGGAACTCCGACTCACTAGCGGGTCTCGATCCAGCTTGATTACCAGGGGATGAGCAGAAGCTGAGACAGTTTCAGGATTAACTATCGTGATTGGGACTGCGGCTGAGACCTCCCCGACAGAGTTAGGCTCCAGCACTGAGCTCTCGATGATCGCATTCGGAGCCTTTGGCTTGGGCGCGCCTTTGGCGTTCTTTTTCGCCGAAACTCTCGCCTTGGCTGCCCAGACATTAAGGGCCTACTTCATCTTCTCCACAGGATTGGACATGTCGGAGTCTTCTGAAATAGACAAACAAAAAGGGAATTAGAAAAATAAACAAGTCTGGATTAGTCAGCAAAAAGAAAAACGAAGCTAAAAGTCCTCCGGGACGAACCCTTGTATAGCCCTCGGACCCGACTTAATTCTCCTAAGGCGAAGGAATGAATTTGGTCTCCCATGTCATCTGAGTCCAAAAAGTTCCCTTATTGACGAAACCCGGACGATTACATGAGAGTTTCCGGATCTACAGTGATGGGAGACGAAGGCCTCATCTCCTCATCAGCCTCGAACAGGGGGCCTCGATAAACTAGTCTATCCCTAACTAAGTCCCCAACTCAGGGAGGATAAGTCAAAAGCAAAGGTGAATTACCTCGCCCTGATACACTAGAACTGAGGGTCCCCGTGTTCGGTTGGGCCTCATCAAAGAGGGCTTCCAACTCCTCGGAGGTGGTGCTATCCTTCTGCTGAGCTTGGTCTCGTTTCCTTTTTGTCGCATCTGCCCGAGTCGCATCCTCTACAGCCTTGATGTGCTCAAGAGCTAGTGCCTCCCTCAATGCGGGGTCTTTCTCGCATTGTATCCCCATGAGTCTTGGGGCCTTGATCGTTTGGTTGGCCGCCAGCATCCCGACCACTCGGAGGTTGTCGGTGTTGACATAAGAAACATGCCTTTGCTTAGCATTCTCCCAGATGACGCCTCTTGCACCGAGCACATTTTGGATAAGTCCTCTAGTTCTTATTCTTGCTCGAACAAATAAACAGAGGTGTCACTGTCTGAGCTCTCCAGAACTCTCTCCTTTATAATCTCATTTCCTATGCTCTCAACAGCAAAAACCTTCTCTACCACCTGAGTGTAGGTAGAGATTTCATGCACTGGGGCAACTTTAATGCCCTGAGCTATTCTAGGATTTAATCCTTGAATAAACCTTTCCTTCTAAGCTACATCCGTGGGTACCATATCAAAACTTGGCCAACCCATCGAATCTGTTAACATACTCGGTTACAGTTGCGTTTCCCTAAACGAGGTTCAGAAACTCATTCATCTTAGCAGTCTTGACTGCATCATAGTAATATCTTTCATTGAACAGCTACCTAAATTATTTCTAGTCCATCACAGTTGTAGCTCGTGTCTGGGATACTACTTCCCACCACGTCCGGGCATCATCCCGCAATACATATGTAGCACAGATCACCCTATCGTGACCTACCACCCCCATACTATTAATAATGGAACAAATCATGCCCATCCATTGCTTAGCTCTAAATGGATCTAGGCCTCCCTCAAAGACTAGAGGGTAATAATCCTAGAATCTTCCACAAAGAAATTCCCACCTGGTCTCAACCCTAGGCTGAGCCAAAACTGGTGCCACTCCTGGCATAACAAAGGAAGAGGTGTTCCTTAGTAGATTATGTTGTTGCTTCAAACACCTAATCTCTTCCTCTTGCCTCTGCAATCTTAATCGCATTTTTGTAAACACCTGTTAGAAATTTTGAGGGGCAGGTGAAGAACTTGAACCCTGGCTGTAATTCTCAGCCCCGGTATAACCACCATCAGGTCTCATTATCTACCTTGGATACATACCTGCTAGATGATCTGCAGTCAATAACTTGACCCATTAAACATGATGAGCATATTCAGAAGCCTCCCCCATGGGAACAATCATACCACACTACAATCACAAACCACTGCAATGCTAAAAACATGCCCATAACATTTGTTCATCAATTCATAACCCCTGCTCTTCCAACATACACACCATGCTTCCAACTCCAGCATGCAATTATCACATTCATATATATATATATATTCATGGAGCATATAATCATATAATGTAACGACCCAAATTTGCTAATAAGGCTTAAGGGCCTTGATTAGCATGCCGGGATGGCATAATTGGATTATATGTGATTTAATGATTTAATAGCATGTTATATGACTACTTAAACATTTGTGATGCATGATTATGTGTATTAGTATGCATGTAGGCCCTGATTAGGTTAGAAGGGCATAATCGTAATTTTGTCCCATTGAGGGCATAATTGTATATATATGTTATAAACTACTAAGACCACATTATTATGTGGATATATTTGTAATCTATGACTCAAGACAATCCCAGTGAGCAGTTTAGCGAAAAAGTCACGGCGGGGATTTATACCCGGCTCAGGGCGAGCCTGAGGGTATTTCTGGGAACATAGAGAGTACATTGGGGTCAATTTTGACATTGAGGAATATAATTGGTGATTATTTAGGTATTGAGAAGTAAGCGCTAAAAATTAGAGACACTGGCGGGAATTGGGTGAAATGACCAAAATGCCCCTAGGTGGATTAAAAGGCTTAGGATTTATGGGAGGGTATTGTGGTCATTTGGCTTATAAAGGATAAATTTTATTAGGATTTTATACTTAGTGGATTGTGTAGAAAGGGTTGGAATTCTGAAGGAAAGAAAGGAAAGAAAAGAAAGAAGAGAAGGAAAAAGGGAATTAGGAGTCTACCTTTCTCTCTCTCGGTTGAAGGACTTCTCTCCATTTCTTGAAGGAGTTTGGAGCTAAAACTTAGAGGGAGTCTAGGCAGGAGCTTGAGGCTAGGATCCCTGTTCTGGTTTGAGGAATTGGCATAGCAATCCATCCATTTAAGGTAAGACTTTGAGGTTAATATTCGGTTCTTTGTATTGGTGTTGAGCTGGTTTTTCTAAGCAAAGTTCTGTGGGAATTCAAGGGAGTTGAGGCTGAAGATTTGAGGAGGAGAAGGCTAGGGAGACAACCTAGGCTAAACTCATCCAGCAAAGGTAAGGAATTCAAGTTTAAGTCCCCTGGTTTCAGTTGTTGTTTAATTGAGTTTCTGAGCTTTAGGTCCAGCCATGGTGAATTTTGTGATTTGGAGTGCATGTGCTTGAGTTTTGTGTGGTTGGGATGTTTGGGATGAGTGGAGGATGTTGATAAACTTGTTTTTGTGTTTGGTTGAATTTTGGAGGAGTTTTGGTAAGGTTCGGCTCAGGAAAAATCGAATGAGAGAAATATAGGGTTTGTTGTATTGTGATTAGCGCTACAATGCTAGCCATTGGGCGCTGTAGCGCTAGGCCATGTTGTCTGGGGCGTTTTTGGCCCTGTTTGTAGCGCTGTAGTGCCCTCCAAAGAGCGCTGTAGCGCTACTTTGTTTCCAGAAAAGGGTTTTTGGGTTATTTTCAAGGGTTTTTGCCTGGGGGTTCGGGGTTTGATTCCACCACCCCGTTTGGTGGAATTAGGGCTTTCCGAGGGCTCGGGATTGGTCCCGAGGTTAGGTTTTGGACTTGAGGTTTGGTGATGATTCTGATCTATGACTGTGACTAGGTGTACGCTAGGGCTCAAGAGGGATCATGCTTGAGGATCAAATCGAACAAAGCTAGCAAACCTAAAGGTAAGAAAACTGCACCCGGTTATATGTTTGTGATGGGACTAAGAGCTCCCTATATCTGTAAGATGTCATAGATGGTATTATGCCATGGGACATGTGATAAATTGCCTAAGGGTGCCGTAAACAATACTTGCGCATAGGGCGCGGCTCGGCCACTGGTAGCCGAGGCCAGCTTAATATTCACTGAGCTCGGTTTAAGCGGGCCGGAGTCAGTGGGATAATTGAGGTTGCGGCCTAAGGGTGTTAACCCTGGTTATCATGTGTGGATTGATTGTTGATATGGAATGATATAATTGGTATGTTGAATACTTGATTAACATGAATGCTTAAACTGATGAGTACATGCTTATGCGGTATGAGTAATCTGATTGTTTGTTGAATGATTATGCTCTGTTATTGTGTTTTCTTGCTGGGCCTTGGCTCACGGGTGCTATGTGGTACAGGTAAAGGCAAGGGCTAGTTGGACGAACCTTGAGGTGGAGAGATGCAGGGCTGAATGTACATAGTCAGCTGTTCGGCCGCCTCAGCCGAGGGGTGGAACAGGACGAAAAATGCTTAACCGTCTATTTTTCCTTAGAGTGGCTAATCATTATATCTAGATCTTAAATCTTTTGTAAACAGTCTTTAACTTATTACTTTTGGGATCCCATGTAAATAGAAAATATTTATTTGTAAGAAATGCAGCTTTTGTGACCAAAATATTTTAACCCTAGTTCAACTATAGTTTTGGTAACACGTTTTGATTAAATGACTTGATTAGCAAGTCTTGCACCTTTATAAACACACAGTGCAACGGTCTTGGCTATCCAGGGTGTTACATATAATCATATTAATAGTCAAGAGTCCGTCTCTATCAGAATCCCATGCTCCCTAATACAATGTGCAGGTAAAGCATTTACATCCTATTTAAGCAGCTAAGCACATAACTATAGAAATAGTTACCATACCCTGAGTGAAGCTGTCTTTAGTGATGAGTGTACATGCCTAGCTTGTCTTTAGGAACCCTTAACCTTGGCTCGCTCTGATACCAAGTTGTAACGCCCTACTACCCAGGGATCGTTACGTTGTGCATTTTAAACAGTGCTAAACTCGCTAACCGAGCCATTTGGCCATAATCGTGTAACTAAGTGTGATTAATGATTTAGGGTTAAATTTTTTGGTCAAGATACAACGTTTCACTAAAATGTTTACTGTATGCATTGGTTTCCTGAAAATATATTTTAAAGGTTAATTACAATAAAATATTTACAACCAACCGACCTAAGCGGCAAAATAGGGTTTTGTAACGACCCAACTATTCTAGACCTTGGACCATTAATAACTACTATACTAATCTTAAGAAAACGTACATATGAATACACCATAACTTTATTTAAAACTGTAAAGTAAAGGTTTAAATACATAAAAAATTTACTTAGGATATGGGATCCCATTGTTTTGAAAATAAAACAAAACATAATTTAAATAAATTGGTTACAACATTAAGTGCGGAAAAATAATACATAGAAATCATAACTAAAAGACTTAAAAACGTCATGCTCGAATCGTATACGCAATCCACCGATTTCATCCTGCCTCAATACACATCCCCAAGCTGCCAAGAACCTTTCCCGCCGCCAAAACTATTTTCCTGGACATATAAAACATAAAGGAGTGAGTCTAATGTCCAGCAAGGAAAATCTACTACAAGCATGAAACATATACATACGCATAAACTATGCACTATAAACTATAAACTGTAATCATATAACTATATAAATACAACATTTATTATAATGGCCATTATACTTCTTGGGACTTGCTAGCTAAGAAATCATATGCCCATAAATTTACGAGGCTAGTTATCTAAACAAGTCATATAAATTTATGGGGCTGTTATCTAAACAATCATATGCCCAAGGAATCTGCTATTAGGACTTGTTATCTAAACAAGTTATTTATTTGTTATCTAAACAAATTATGTGATTGTTATCTAAACAATCCTTATACTAAAATAACTATAACATAACGTACTTATAACATAAACATATATCAAAATCATAAAAGCATACAAATCTAACCTATTTTCCTTACTAAAAATATAGGGATATGAGAACAAGATCGGGACTTTGGAACACTCCTAAAAATCATAATAGAGATGTGAGTATACTAAAGAATAGAGATGGAAAAAAACTAACTACACCATTGAAAAGATACTTACCAAAAAAATCTTACGTTCAAGATCTTAGATGCCTAACCAAGAATAGAGAATTTTGAGTAGAAAAACTATAAGAATCAATAGAGAAAGGAACTAGAATAAGGAATACCTTGAATGCTTCTATGACCGAACTACACCTCGAAACCGAAATATACTATAAACCTTACTTCCCAAGTGTTTATTAAGCTTATAACCCCAACCCAAGTGTTTACACTCTAAAGTAATCCTAGCAGCTTGTAGGCTCTTAACTCAGCTTGATGAATGAAGAAATGGCTGGGTACTAGGTCCTATTTATAGAGTTCAAGAATGAAAAGATCTTCATTTAGCTTTAATAAAATAATGGCTTTTTAATTGAAAAACATTTGAATAATCGTTCAGCAGAGGCTGAAGACTCGGTCAGAAAGATTCTAGACTTATCAAGAGGTTAAGGATTAAAATGAGCTCGGTTTCAAAATAGTTCAAAAATCATGCACCATAGCTGATATATCGCCCATGCTAGGCGATATATCGCCAGGGCTGATATACCCGAGGCTCGTCAAGGTTGTCGTGCAAAACTACATGTTTTTGTATCCCCGTATGGCGATATATCGCCCCTAGAGCTGCGATATATCAGCATACGCTGAAATTTTATACACGTAATTACACTTTTTCAGCCTAATTTGAATTGAGTAAACAACCTTGACTAAGTCCTTTAACGATTTCAAAGTTGCTGGCAGACCCTAGGATGTTCAAATATTGCTCTTAATAAACTTATTCCTCAAAATTCTTAATTTCTCATTAAACACACACTTGACAAGTGTTAAAATCTTATTGGGTCTATCTAAACCTTATAGTATTTAAATTATCATCTCCATAATCAGTCATATTAATCAAACCTTAGGTTATAATTAATATTCTTAAACTATAAGTTAAACTTATAAAATCTACAAGTGTTACTACGAGTGTCCAACTAAGCCCTGGCTTGAACCAAAATCCACAGTCATAAATATACTACAACTACTACTAGCTATTACTATTACTACTACTACTATCTAACTAGCTAAGTAAAGTTCTTGGACTCTACAGGTTTAACCCTAGTTCCTCTTTAAACCCTCGGCCGTGGCGGTCGAGCAGCTGCATATGTACACATCATCACCTAAGCTCTCCAACTCAAAGATGGTCCAGCTTTCTTTTGCCTTTGCTGCACCACATATCACCCGTGAGTCGAAGCTCAGCAAGAAAACTCAATATTCTCATGAACAAGTAATAACATGTCACCAAATCACAATAGGCATGCCTAGCAGTAATAACCCTACTCATGCATGCAATCAGGTACAAATAAATGTTTGTGAAGTCCTGCACTTTGAGTAGATAACTAATAAGTCTCTCGCTATGAGGTAGATGATTAATAAGTCTCTTTCAGGTAGACGACTAATAAGTCTCTCTCTGAATAGACAACTAATAAGTCATACTCTGTATAGATGACTAATAAGTCTATCCTTATGTAGATGACTGATGTAACGCCTTGGATAACCAAGACTGTTACACTGTGTGTTTAAAATAGTGCAAGACTTGCTAATCAAGTCATTTAAATAAAAATGTGAATCTAAATGCATAAAGAGGTTAGGAGTAAAAGATTTTGGTCACAAACAGATTGTTTTCATTAAAATAAAAGTTTAGTACATAGGATCCCAAAACAGGGTTTAGCTGACATATTTACAAAATCTCTAAAAATTATAAATAATCAAGGCCACTCTAATGGAAAAATACACATTTTAGGTTTCCGTCCCTGTATAATCCCTCGACCGTGGCGGCTGAGCAGCTAACAATGTGCACCTTGCCCCCAGAGCTCTCCAACCCATGGTTGAACCATCTTACCCTTGCCTTTACCTTCATCACGTAGCACCCGTGAGCCGAGGCCCAGCAAGAAAACCATAACATCATAGCGTGATCAATATCAATAACCAAATAATTCAAAAAGGATAACCAGATGTTCAGCAGTCCATAACATTCACATAATCAGTGATAACAATTGACAAATCAACAATCTATTATCAAGGTATTCAGCATATCATATTCATCAAATTAACAACAATAGACATATCATACAATAACTAGGGTCGACGCCCGAAGGCCCCACCCTCTGTTTAACTCACTTAGGCCGAGCCCAGCGTTCAACCCACTGACTCTGGCTCGCTTAGGCCAAGCTCAGTGATTATTTAATTAACCTCAGCTATCAGTGGCCGAGCCGCATCCTGTGCGCCAATATTAATTCCAGCACTCCTAGGCCATTTATCTCATGCTTTCATGGCATAATACCATCATACAACATTGCATACAAGTATAGGGAACTCTTAGTCCCAACATAGCCACACAACCGGGTGCAGGTTTCTTACCTTTAATTCTGAGTGCTTTAGTTACTACGAACAGTCCTCGAGCACGATCCCGCTCCGAGCCTTGGCGTACACCCAGTCACAATCCATAAATGATACTTCAATGAGTTTGAATTCCAAAGGACAATCCCAGGACCAAACTCGCACTCTCGGGACCCCAAATTCCACCAAACGAGGTGGTGAACCCGTCCCCTGAGCCCCCAAGCGAAAACCCTTAGAAAATACCCAAAAAAAATTTTTAGGAGGCTGAGGAGCGCTAATGCGCTACAAGGTGGGTGCAACAGCGCTATAGACAGAAACCCAAAACCCCCATAAAACACAACCTAGCGTTGTAGCGCTCCCAACCTAGCGCTACAGCGATACAACCAGAACATGCAAAATTCTGGGTTTCCTCATCGAATTTCCCCGAGCCAAAACCCCAAAAATCCTTTCCAATTATCCACCAAACACAAAATTAAGTCCTTAAACCACTATAGCTCACCCAATACAACACAATAACACCACAACTTAGCTAACAACCTCATCAAACATAGAATACCAAAATTGAGCTTGAAGCTTAAGAACTTCATTTGAAAACCAGAAAACCTAGATAATCAAGGTCAGAAATTGTTAGCTCTAATGGATGAATCCGACCATAGGTTGCCCTCATTGTTCCTCTCAGCTTTGATTCCTCCAATTCCCAAGTTTAACTCCTTAAACTTCCATCCAAAACCAAACTTAGAAACCATTCTCAACAAAGTTCAGCAAACTCAGAAAAACCATAAACCTTACCTTAATTTGGAAACTAATTCCAGTTGAATCCCTTAGCTACTCCAAGGATCAAAACCCCAAACCTAGCTTAGACTTCCTCTTGAGTTCTTAGCTTCAAAATCCTCAAGGGAGAGTAAGAGGGAAAGAAATCGTGAGGAAGAGGGAGAGAGTTCTGTTTTTTCTTCTTTTCCTTCAGTTTTCTACAACTTTCCCTTATGCTCTAAAAAGAAGTCAGATATATCGAGTATATCTTCTATTAACCCAAAAGACCATTTTGCCCTCCCAATTAAATCCAAGTCTTTTAATCAATCTAAGGGTATATTGGTTATTTGCTCTCAATTCCCGCTAATCCCTCGAGTCTTCCTAACATTTACCACTTAAATCCCGTTATCCAATTAATCACCAATTATTTTCCCCAATATCTAATAATCTCTAATATATCTCCTAAATTCCCATAAATACCCCCAAGCTCCCTTGAAGCAAGTATAAACCCTCACCGTGACTATTTCACCAAATCGCTCATTAGGATCGTCTCGAGCCATATGTTGCAAATATATCCACATAATAATGTGGTCTCAACACTTTATCGCATATAATTACATTTTATGCCCTCTACGGGCCAAAATTACATATATGCCCGTGAAAGCTAAATAGGGCCCACATGCACATTTAATACTTATAAACATGCATTTATTCACATCCATATAATCATATAATCAGGCATGCCACATAATCATACATTAAATCATTAATTCACATAAATACTAATTATGCCCTCCCGGCACACTAATCAAGGCCCTTAAGCCTTATTAGCAATTTTGGGTCGTTACAACTGATAAGTCTATCTCTGAGTAGATGACTGATAAGTCTATCTCTGTGTAGATTACTAATAATTCCATCTCTGTATAGATGACTGATAAGTCTATCTCTGTGTAGATGACTGATAAGTCTATCTCTGTATAGATGACTGATAAGTCTATCTCTATGGTCCCATACCCCCCTAGCCATGTGACGTGTAGGTCACCTTAGCCTTTTGGCTTTGGCTCTAAATAACTAGCCTTTAGACTAGACAAGCGCTTTTGTTTTCATTGAACTTAAGGTCGGTCAAGCATTTCATGCTTATGATGATAATGCTTATGTCGATTAGATCTAATCTTTTCAGCTTGCGTTAAACACGCTAATACTGTTCTTGACTCATAAGCCAATACCATATGACCAATGCTCAATACCACTGCCGAACTTGACTAATAAGTCACAACTTCACAGTCAATACTAACACCATTCCCGATTCTGACTAATAAGTCAGTACCATTCACAAATAAGCACGACTACTAAGCATTTAATATGCAATCAATGTCCACATATAGAGCACTCAAAATGCCTCATTAATAACCATGCATGTCACATTATGGGTGCAATTTTCTTACCTTTGGTCCAAGCACAGGTCACCAATAAACAAGCCACAAGCACAATCCTGTTTCCAAGCCCCTAGCGATAACCTAGTCACAACCATAATATAAAACCTCATCAAAATGAGTAAATAAATACTTCCGGACCCAACCCAAGCCTCTGGGACATCGAATCCCACTCAACTAGGTAGTAGGATCGATCCCAGGCTCTTAGAGTTAAGTTCCCACGACTAAAAACTAAATATGGGCAAAATTTTCCTTAAGCGCCGCGACCCCCAAACCATATGTCGCGGCCCGCCTCTAGATAGAAGCCAGCCTCTTCTCTGACTATGCCAAGTGGCGCGGTGCACCTATCTTATGCCACGACCCTATGTGCTCAGCAACCATCCTCCTCATTCTTCAAGCCTGGGCCGCGACGCCTTAGAACAGGGTCGTGGCCCAACCACGAACCAGCCCAAAATCCTGCATTTTCTCCATTTTAAAACCTTCCAACAACCTACCCAAACATCTCAAAATCCAAAAATAAAACTTCCCAAACATCCTAATTACCCAATACCAATAAAACCCAAGCTTCAATTCATTCAAAATCTCATCAAAACACAAAATCCAATTCAAGCTTAAAATCTTTAAAAACTTAGAACTTAAAAATCGGATAACCTCCGATTGAGTTGTTTCCCAACTAAATCCTCCAGTTAAAAAGCTTCTAATCTTCCCTAGAATCGCTATGCCTTGATCCTCGCTTGAATCCGAGTCCTAAAACTCAAGTTTTCTTCGAAAATGTGATCGTGTGTCAAAAATGGAACTTTGAGGGAGAGAGAACGATTAGAACATTTGTTTTATTTCTTAATAGGTTACTTCAAGCTTAAGTAACCTCAAGCAAATCCTAATGCTCGGGGTCTCGAAAACGCCCCCGGGGTAACATAGTTAAAAATCCCAGAATTTCTCCTTGATCTCACTAACTCCCAATTTATCATCAAATATTTATTTCCATTACCCAATATCCCGGTAATGTACTAAATACCCCTTGACTCACTCCGAGTCAAGTATAAATCCCGTTGTGACTTTCTCACTAGCTTGCTTCCTAGGATCATCTCGTGTTGAGTAACCCTAGCATAACCAAATAATAATGAAGCACCACACATATACCACATATATGCCAAATATGCCCAAAATGGCCAAAATATGAAAATTGTCTAATTAAACAGAAATGGGCCCACATGCATATTTAATACACCGAAACATGCATATCATGTAATATTATGATGTTATTAACATATTCACATAATGATACAAATAAATATCACAAAATCATATAATTCCAAGATTTTCCATCTTGGCCCCCTAATCAAGGCCCTAAGCCTTATTAGGAAATTTGGGTCGTTACAGTGATCAACTTTAATTTTAACCTTATTCATGTCTCATTTGACAGATTCACTCCCTTGCATCTTGCTGCTTGGGCTACTAGACCTCTCTCCCTCCCCAGTATTTGGTTTGTGAAGATCGCTACAACCTCGCGTATTAGTTTTACCCCTCCCAATGTCCACAGGAATGTCACCATTATGAACATGTCCTTCCCCACCAATGTGTTTGTTCTCATCAAAACTGTCATCCTTAATGATTCTACCACCTTCAAAAGACTTTACGGGATTCAAACCAATGTTACACTAACATTTTGACATTAAAATATCCAACAATCTTGACTCGTGCTCACGACTATCCCTAGATCGTCGTTGACCCTCCTCAATTACAAAACGCAGTTCCTGCTTCAAAGTGGCATTGTCTTCCTTGACCTGTCTTACACAATCCATCATGTGCCGTAACAAATTGTAATCCATCCCATCCAACTTGAAATACAATTTTTACATAAAAATTCACACTAAACTCACCAATTCAAAAATCTCAATTAAACTCAACTCAACTCATTAACGAATGCAAAACACATAATAAACTAAAAAGTTTAATGAACCTTCAAAGAAAAAAAAATGTTCTTTAATGAAAAAACTAAAAATTACCTCCTCTTTCCACATGAATTGGAAGGTCTCCAAAAAAATTTCAAGATTGAAAAACAAATTAATATGCTACATATGCCACATATTCGAGTAAGGGAAAATGTCTACAAAATTAATACCAAAACATAATGTGAACAACCATGTCAAGTGTGACGAGTTACACAAATTTGTGGAAAAATTGTGTGTCTAGTTACACTTTATTACGTTCATATATTGCAAACAGTTATAAAACTGGTTTATGGAAAATTAAACATACAGTCTCATTTCTTCATATATTGTACCAGGTTACAAAACTTTACGCGATTACAAATTAATATAAAAAGCCTAAATAGCACCTTTATCATATCAACTTCAATTCATTTTTACACAGTTCCATTATCGGTGGAAATGTTAACTTTATGTAACCCACTACACTTTTTGTTTTTTTTAAACTTATAACAAGTTACACTGTGTTATGAAACTTCAATGTGTCCAATTATACTTACATAATTGCTTACATTGTAATCAGTTATAGAACTTTATAAGCGATCAATTAATAAATGAAACCACAAATTTAGTAGTAAAACTTTTCTGTAACTAACACGCATAATTTTGTACCCTATAAGATTACCACAAACAATGTAATATCCTAGCATGCCGTCAACCAAAAATTAATATGGAATGCAAATTTCATTAATTTAACACAAAAATATTTGTTAATGATTCCACTATAGAAAACCAACAACTAAAAATACACAGAGGATTGAGATGTTGCCAAACCAAGACCGATGCAGGAGGTATCTATACGCATCCCAAGCCAGTATGAATTCCTCCTCTACTCAGCTCAAAATATATGACGTTAGTTAACAAAATCTCACTACATGTCTAATCCGCTTACCGTATCTGCTGAAGACAAACTTGAAATCAGCAAACTTCTACCTCTAAAACATAGGAAAGTCATTGTCGTACCTAGAAGTTAGTACGAAAACTTCATAACTTATACCCATGTCTCAATCAATAAAAAAACAAATTTCTTAATTCCTATCGTACACAACTAACGGGGCCAATGAAATACCAAAAGGCAGCCTCAACAACCACCAGATTACGGTTGCCCAACTAACATGACCATCAACAACTTCATAAATTAAACCCACATTTCACTATCTAGCAAAAAACCATCGGAAAATAGATGTCCTTCTCTTAACTCACCCCATAAATTAATAACTCATAACCTCTGTGTTCTCTCTCACAAAATATCTACTCAAACCCATTTTTCTCTCTCTAATATGGCACCTTCAATTCTCCAAAAACAAACTCAAACCCATTGTGTTCTCTCTCACAAAGTATTTACTCAAACTCACATTTATCTCTCTAACAAACCACTCCATAAAAAATCACTATGAAAAACCTTGTTCCTGCCTCACCCTCTCATGTTTCCACCCAAAAAGCAACCTCCACTTCCAATCTAAACCGACTAAAGGGAAGTCCAAAATGGCAACTTCAAATCTCAAAGAACAACCTCAAAACCACTGTGTTCTCTCTCATAAAATATCTGCTCAAACCCACATTTCTCTCTCTAACAAACCACTCCATATAAAATTACTGTGAAAAACCTCCGTGCTTCACCCTCTCATGTTTCTACCCAAAATGCTCATTGTGAAAAGAAAAAAAAAGATTCGTGCCTCACCCTCTCATGTTTCTACCCAAAATGCTCATTGTGAAAAGAAAAAAAAAGATTCGTGCCTCACCCTCTCATGTTTCTACCCAAAAGGCAGCCTCCACTTCCAATCTAAACTGGCTAAAGGGAAGTAAAAAACGACAACTTCAAATCTCCAAGAACAAACTCAAACCCACTATTTTCTCTCACACAAATATCTACTCAAACTCACATTTCTCTCTCTAACAAATCACTCTATATAAAATCACTGTGAAAATCCTTCGTGCCTCAACCTATCACATTTCTACAGTATATGTCGACTGAATTTTTTTTTATTAAAAATAATTACATGAAGGACAACACACTGTACTTACACTATGCCTACACATTTCTTAGGCATGATTCGTAAAAGAAAATGCCCCTATGCTATACGGAGAAAAAACTCACTTCCGTACTATAGTCTTCTCCTATATGTATATTTATATATATGGAAGACTTCTCAATGGTTACTACGCATAGATGAGTATTAACAATTATGATGATGTGACAACATAGTGACTTGGTATAGCAAGTCACCAACAGGTAAACATTTCTTTTCTACATTAATTTCGAATTTTCATATATAATGTTTAAATAATATTTTTTTAAATCTTTAATTTAATAAATATGTGACCGCCATGTAATTAGATAGCCTTTCCAAAATTTTTAAAAAAATCAAAATTTATTTTTAGAAATATTAATTAACAACTATAAAAATGGACCATTGATTTTAATATAATAGTTAATGTTAAAATAATCATCTGAACTTCATTGGAACAAATTAGTTAGCTTGAATAAGCTGGTTTGAACTAAATTTGAAAATTTATCAAATGTATGGATTGATTATGCATAGAATCTCCATTAAACCTTCTATAAATCTAAAGTCGCAATGCGAACATCAAACAATATTTTTCAATAAAAATTAAATTAAGAATCACTTTTTCTTCAATTTTAACACTTTAAAATAATTCCAAAAATAAATTAAAATTACTTTAAAAAATCCATAATATTTAAATAATAAAATAACATCCACAATAATACTTATTAATTGTTAAAAATTAATAGTTGTAGTGGAATAGAGAAACTTTCAATGCTATAGTCTTTTAACATTATGGACATTTTAGCCCAACAACATTATGTTTTTAAGAAATAGTGCAATGTCTAAAACAAAATAAAAAATAATAAGTGATGTGCAGTAGCCAAAAGTGGATATTTATTGAGTTTAATAGCGATCTTTCCCTTATTCTATCATTTTGAATTTTTGTAATAAGATTTATTGGTAAGTTATTTTGCAATAATATTAAAACATCCAATTTGAGAAATTGAAAAAGTATACCACGTTTATCGCCAATTCAAGCAAGTTCTAAACAGAATTAAAACAACGTTAGAAAAATCAAATGTCGACTATTTTTTGTCAAAATACCCTGAACCAATGTCAACTTTTTAAGTTTTCTTTTTTATATAAATAAATAAAAGTGGAAAATAAAAAGAGCGTGAGATACACATCCTTCAATAACGCGTCTGTCTGAAATTCCAAGTATGCTGCAGACTGATTATTTAATCCCCAACCTTCAGTTAAGTCTCTATCTCTCCTTCTTCTTCACTTGCTCAGTTCTCCCACGCTTGAAAGCTTCACATGCTTTCTCACTCGCCGCCTAACCCAGTACTTACCTCGCATAAAATAACCTGTTTCGGCCCATCTCAGCAATGAAACATGGGCTTTCTCCGGCGACTCTTCGGCCCCAAAAGGCCCACCACTTCGCCGCCAGATAAGGAGAAGAAGCGGTGGGGTTTCTCCAAGGACAAGACTCATAAACAATCCAACCCCTGCCCAATCAAGCTCGACGCTTCCACCTACCAGCTTCAGTCCCCAGCCGCCGCCTTTGACGCCAATAAGCACGCCATAGCAGTAGCCGCCGCCACCGCAGCCGTAGCCGAAGCAGCCCTCGCGGCAGCTCATGCAGCCGCCGAGGTTGTTCGTCTCACCAATAGCAGAGGCTCCGGAAACTCTACCACCGCCGCGCAAGTTAGCCGGACCCGTCACTTTGCTGCCGCTAAAATTCAATCGGCATTTCGGGGGTATCTGGTTAGTCGTTATTTTTATTTAATTTAATAAATTATTGAAATTGATGTGCAGCTATCTTTATTGGTCAACTCGTCTGAACTAAAGAAAATTCAGCGTTTGAAAATTTTCATATTTTATGCAGTTTCGAGGGGAGTTTTATATATAATTTTCGGGATTGTTTTTCTCGGGAAACAAACACCGATAAAAATAATTTTGAAGATCGTTATTGTTTTTTAGAAAGAAAATAACAATAATAATAATAATTGTCGCCGACACTAATGGACGTGTGTCATTCACTGTCAGAGTAAACAGAGAGTTAAATCGAATTATATTCTAGAATTTTTAGCTAGGATTCTGTACCTGTATTATATATGGGAAGAGTATTGTGTAAATTTTACATATATGTACTTGGCAACGAATGACGTGTCGTAATACTATTGGTTGTTTCTTGGTGCATCGACATTCGGTAAGATGACGTATTTGGACTTTAGTACAGGAAGCAGTACAGGCCACAAAAAAAAATTTGATCACCACATTTTCTTTGGTAACAATTAAAGATTTTATTTATAGGAATGGGTAACACGGCACAAATATTTGAGTCGTCCTTGTATGTGGTGTCTCCCATTTGCCTTAGGCCCATGCCCATTACTATATTGCACCTAATCCTTCTATTACATATTTTATCACTATTCCTTCCTGTAATTTATTTATTTTTTTAGGTGGGGCTAAGTTCAAATTCGAAGGAATGTTCACACTTTTTGAGCAATATTGTTTCCAAAAAGTGTTTCAATTTGAAATCTTTTAGTTTCGAATAACTACACTGTTTTTCAATTTATTATTAAAATTGTAATTGTTGTCGTTGTTCTTCTTCTTATTATTCTTATTATTATTATTATGTATTTGTTTATTTCCGATTCCTTTGCGTGATGAGAGATAATGATTTCGACAACAAGTGAACTGAAGGACATGGCAGCCTTTATTAAAAGTCAATACCAGTCCATGACAATTTGTTTAAATTCCTGAGCTGCATCTTGTAGTGCAGCCAGAAGGCATTATTATAACTTTTATTATTTAAAAAAATTCAAGTGGTAGGTATAAAGCAGTTAGTATTTGAAGTAGTTAAGGTTATATTAGTTGAATGTTTTTTTTCTTTTAAATTCTAAATTGGCTTGGTAGATAGAAAGTAATCATATAAATTCTTTTGATTATGACATTTAATTAGAAAATATTTTAAAGGCAAGAAGAGCCTTGAGGGCACTCAAAGCACTGGTGAAGCTTCAAGCATTGGTCAGAGGCCACGTAGTGAGAAAACAAACAGCAGACATGCTTAAGCGGATGCAGACACTCGTACGTGTCCAAGCCCGAGTACGTGCGACTCGCACGCACGGGTCGGAATCTTTAAATTCTTCCAGCAAGTCCTTATTGTCACCAGTAAGCGAAAATTGTTTACAAAACTTTATATATTTATATATTGGACAATGATATTATGTAGTTAATTATACCGTAATTAATAATTTTAACTATTGAAATGAGATCTAATGAGGTTTAAATTCACAATATTTTTATCAAATGCACAATTATGTCTACTTGATATATGGTTTTGTGCATTTGATACATTATTATTTTATGTATTTAATACAAAAACTATACCATGTAATTAATTAGATAATATTCATAATATTTTTGGCCCATATATATATGTCTCTTGTTCTTGCATTGAATAAGTTCTGTACTTTTTGAAATATGTTGGGAAATAACTTGTTATTACATAACTTGCAGTTCCCTGTAAATTCTGATAGAAATGGATATCAACAGCGTGCTTATAGTAACAAATATGATGGCCCCTCAATCCTGAAGGTATTAGTTTGTGATTCTTTATAAATTCATAGCCCATATTTTTTTTTATTAAATTTCTATGTAATGATGTATTTATGATCTTATATAAGAGAAATTTCAAGGCTATATAATATGGTTGTTGAAAATTCAATGTGAAAGGATATTCTTAAACTTGGACATTGATCTTTGTGCCATTACAAATTGAGTTTCTCAACATGCATATGCAGAGGTGTGGTTCAAACTCAAACTTCAGGGATGTGATGAACCTTGAGAAAAACCGAACAGGATCAAACTGGTTAGACCGTTGGATGGAGGAAAGCATATGGAATAGTTGCCAAGGCTCTTCAATGAGATATGGCCGCACTGACGACGAAAAGAGGGACAAGATTCTAGAAGTTGATACTTGGAAGCCTCACATGGATACCCAACGTGGTAGTACACGAAACTTTCAAATGCCACGGCATGTTTTGGCCTCAGATTATCAAAACCGGAGCTTTGCTCCATTTGATTCCCCATCAAAACGAATGATAAAAGTTCCAGTTTCGGTTCCAAATCAATCTTCCATGGATGCAGTGTCATTTGGCAATTTGAAGCATCCAATGGAGAAAGACGAAGCAGCTGTTAGGACAGCAGGGAACAGTCCTCAAGCCATTTCTGCCTCGTCTAGACCTGGAAGCAGCAGTGCTAGGAGAGGTGGACCTTTCACACCTGCAAAGAGCGAGTGCTCGTGGGGCTACTTCAGTGGCTACACAAGCCATCCAAACTACATGGCTAACACAGAATCCTCTCGTGCTAAGCTTCGGTCACAGAGTGCCCCAAGGCAGAGGCTTGAATTCGAGAAATATGTGGCGACCAATAGATCCAGTCAAAGATTTTGGGATGGATGGACGCATTCAGATTCAAATGTGGTCCAGGATTCTGACTCCAGGAGCAGTGCTTATCCTGCTTTTAACCCCTTTGATAGAGTTGGGATTGCTACCTTAAGATAATACTGCAATTTTTTTTTCACCTTTGAATGTGAGGAAGCATGACTGGGAGTTTGCCCAAAATGCTTACTCTTCAAACTTTGTTCTTACAAATATGAACTTTGATAGTGTGGATAGTTAACTAAGTGTTCATCTATTTGACATGGTTTGGATGTAAGCTCAGTTGTGATATTTGTGTTGTGTTCCTGAGTGTTACTAAACTACAAAATTTATGCAAGTCTTATTGCTTGTAATCAAGATTTCATAGATATTTTTCGCTCAAGAACACCCTGTACCAGTTGAGATTATGCCTTAATTGACCTTTTTATCGTCCTTTTCATACTATTTGGCAAACTTTTTTCTCGTGTTTGTAACTTATTGGCTTAGGACACCTCAACGCAATGATGTGATACGAAATAAACAATATTTATAAAGAAGAGATAGAACGCCATACCACCACCGTAGGATTATATCAAAATTCATTGCTTTGTTTCGTAAGGGACAAAAACAAGCTATCAGCCAAAACTAGCATTATCCTAGAAAGTAGTTTAGACTATTTAGCCTTGAACTAGATTGTAGAAAGAAAAAAAGAAAAAAGCAAAAGCTGAGGACTAATTATAGACATGTAGAGATAATGAGAAGGAAATAAAGAAAAGGGTTGTGGGCTCAGAAGAAAGACAAGAAAAAGTGGCCGAAAGCGTGAACAAGTTGAAGAGAATTGTTATATTATTTTGTATAATATAATATTAGATTAAATAATGTGACAAATTGTGATTTGTCGTATATTGTAACATATAATGGAGAGTTACAAAATTAGACATATGTGTGTGTCCAAAATAATATATTTTGGAGTTACAAAATCAGTTACAAATTTGTAACTTCCAAATATTACACAATAATGTGTAGATTTTATGTTTCACATTTTTTATTTGAATTGATCAAGGTCATTAGTGATATGATTGTTGGAGACATGATTTTAACCCTCACAATGTGTTTGGAGGTTACAAAGGCATGTGGGAAGAGTATAGAGTCGTTTGGAAAAAAGCACAAAAGTTACATGCTGAAAATTGGCCTGTGGCTGCGGCCACCAGTGCCCCTGGTCATGACTTGGTGGACAGAAGCACACGGCCGCGACCAGGAATGCTGGTGGCCGCTGCCAGAGATGTATGCAACCAATTTTATACTCCTTTTTCCACTTTAAACAGTTCTAACAACTCATATAACTCCAAAAACTCATTTTTAATTCTATAAACGTCCAATTAAACATTGGTAATAACCATGAGAGTTGGTGGAGTTTGAAATTCAAAGGGTTTCTCAAAACTCTATAAATAGGAGTCTATTGGTCACTTGTGAGACAACTCTATTTCTACTAAAGCACTTGGCTAGAAATACACAAAAATACACAAAAATGTTTGATTATTCAAGAGAGCTATTTCCAATATTGAGAGAATCCCTTAGTGCTTGAGATAGGGAGAAATAAACTTTTGGACAAAGGTTATAAACCTTGATCAAGTTGGTGATTCACAACGTTCTTCACTTTGGTTGTGTGACTGAGAGAGTTTTGTTTATTGTTCTTGTTATTTCTTATTTCTACTATTGTTTTTATATTCTCTTCTTCTATTTCTATTTACTTGTATTTTTGTAATAGAGTTGTAACACTTATTTATCTATCATCTTGTCTATTGTAGCCTTTTGCATAGAGTTGTATCTTTGGTTTTACCATTTCCATTGAGTATAATATATATCTCTAACAATCAAAAGCATAATTTCCTTTTCAATGGAAGGAGAAACCATAGAGATCTTGTGAGGACCCAACTTTGAAAAGATGGTAAGATAAGGTAATGTTCTTCTTTGGTTTTCTTAGAAGATCTAATGGCTTTCATATAGTGATAGAAATAAGAAGAAGAAAATTTTATAAATGAGGTTCATTGTTTTCTAATCTTCTTTGCTTTTGAAAATATAGTGGTTAGATTAGATGATAATTCAACATCTTGAGTTTTTGTTGTTAAGAAAATATGTATTTGCCTCAATGGAAATAGTAAGATAATACAACTCTATGCAATAATATTACAAATAAATATTAATTGATTGAATAAGCTTACAACTCTATAAATGAAAATACAAATAAACTAAAGAACAAGAAGAAGAGAAGAAGAATAGAATAGTGAAAAATACAACTCAAAGTAAAATATTACAAGTAAAGTAAAAGTGTTTGAAATAAAGACAAGAAGATTACAACTCAAAACAAGAAATACAAATAAACAAAAGAGAAGAATATGAAGATGAAGAGAAATAGAATAGAAAGAAAGAACAAACAAACTAAATAGAAACAACTCTCACTCACACTACCAAAGTGAAGTGTGTTGGGAATCACCAACTTGAACAAGGTTTGAAACCTTTGTCCAAAAGCTTATTTCCCCCTAACTCAAGCACTAAGGGATCTCTCACAGATTATAGGAAATGCTTTCTGGAACTATCAAGCCTGAAGGTGTTTGTAGCCAAGTGTTCTAATGGATAGAAATATTGTGTCTTTCAAGTGAGCTATAGGCTCCTATTTATAGAGTTTAGAGACACCCTTTGAATTTAAATTCCACCAACCCCCATGGATGTTACCAATGTTTAATTGGATTAATGTGGAATTAAAATTGAGATTTGGGAGTTATTTGGGTTTTTGGAACCATTCAACATATTTGGAAAAAACTGAAAAATTGGCTTGAAATGCACATGTGGCCGCAACCACTGCTCTCTGTCCCCCAAGCCGCAGCCACCATCATTCAGTGGCCGCGACCACAGCCCAGTTTCATCACTTGAAAATGTGCTGTTTTTCCAAACGGTTCCAAACCCTCCCAAATGATTTTGTAATTCCCAAAACACATTATTGGGGTTAAAATCATATCTCTAACAACCATTTCACATATGGTTTTATGAAATTCATCTCAATATTGTATAACACTAAATTTACACAATAAAGGGTAATATTTGGAAGTTACAAATTTGTAACACACAATATATTACATTATTTGGATATATCTCATATATCTAAATATTGTATTTCTCTATTATATGTTACAATATATGACACTCTTTGTCACATATATTTAATCTAAAACATTATATTATAATATAATATGATATTACATTATATTATAAAATAATATAACATTCCCCAACTAGATTAAATAGTGATCTATTGTAACACTTATTTAATCAATCATTATATTTTGAAATATAACATATCCCTCACGTGATTAAATAAGAACTCTCTCTTATAGGAGTCATTGCATTAGTGCATAAAGCAAAGTGTTTTTCAACTTGAACTTTACTATAGTGTAATTATCACAAAATTTGTCAAAAATTTGGTTGCACTAGGCATTGGACCATCTTTTCATGATAACAAATCAATGATAATACACACACCTTTGCGATGTTCACTTGAGACCTCTATGTCTCACTTTGCACCGTTAATGGCCATGTGCACTTTCCATTCATGGACGTCCTTGTGAATACTCCTAATTCGCATGAGAGGCGGCACCACCTCTAGGTCCATATAGGTAGAATTTTTACAGTATTTTGTTACCAAAAATACTTGTCTTCACAAGATTGAATTCTATTAAAAATCATTTCGGTTTTAACCCTCAACTTTGGTAACACACAAGTACTCAATATCTCAGATGGGACAGGTTTTGAGTACAACTAATATTCACTTAATTGACTTGTTGTTACCTATTGAACCTAACACTAGTTGAATAACTAGTGTTAAGATAGGTTACCATCAATCGTGAATCTCTTTAGGGAGTTTAAGTCCCATCCCTCGAGATGATGTAGCCACTAAATCTGTAATGCCTTACTTCCTTAGAGCCGTTACTAAGTGAGTTTAAAAACGTGTGTTCAACTCGCTAATCGAGGTTTTAGGTCAAATAGTGTAATTAAGCCATAAACAGAGGAAAACTTTAGAAATAACTCCATTTTATTGAAAATCATAAAAGTTTACCACTTGGGATCCCAAAGTACAGTTTAGAAATATTTACAACATACAGAGTAAACCAAGTCGACTAAACAACCAAATCTAGGTTTATTTACAAACATCTCCCAAAATCCACTGGCTGTGGCAGCCATGCTGGCCAAACATGTACACGCCGCTTCATGCCTGCTACACTCATGGTTGGTTGGCTTTCTCCTTACCCTTACCTGCACCACAGAGCATCTGTGAGCCGAAGCCCAGCAAGAAAACCCACAAACAGATAACATATACAAAACATACACCAAGTATACAAACTGACCATCAATAGGCTAAACACATACGGCCTAGCCGTCCCAGGCGCTTTACCAGGCCCTGGGTTCGCGATCCACACCGTGAGGATATCCCAGGTATCCTTTAGGGACTCGCCCTTGCAACTCGCACTCCACGTGCTCAACGCTGCTCCTGGCCCCTTGCCGTACTCGGCCTTGCACTCAACGTGCCTAACACCGTTCCCGACCCTTTGCCGTTCCCTGCCCCTGCCGACCTCGGCCTACACCGTTCCCGGCTCTTGCCGATCATTCACATAATTGCATTCATAGCATAACAAACATATATTGAATACTAACCAATTCAGTCAAAGGGCTACGCCCTGCAATTCAAACACATTGGGCTCAGCCCTGCATACAAGCTCTATGGGAACAAGGGTTTTCTTACTTGTATCCCGAGCTCACAATGCACCAGAGTCACGAGTAGGGTCCTCTATCCCGAGCCTCTCCGAAAACCTATTCACAACACATATAAAACACCCTTTAATACTAACCAATCCAAAACCACTTCTCGGAACCAATCCCGTACTCTTGGGACCTCCAACTACCCAAAACAATGTAGTGGAAACATCTCCCGAGCCCCCTGGGCAAAAGCCCTAAAATGCAAAATTTCCCTGCCCAGAAAATTGCCTAGCGCCGCAGCGCCCACCAAAGAGGGCCGCGGCACCGATAATGGTCCACCCTCCTGCTGCAGCCTAGCGCCGCGGCACAGAAGAACAGGGCCGCGGCGCCCCTTCGCGAACCCAAAATTCTGGGTTTTCCCCTGCATTTTCCCCGAGCCAAAACACCTCCAATTCAACCCAAACACATACCTAAACCCCAAAACTAATTTGAAACCTCAAATGAACCATCTAACAACCTAAAAACACCAACAACAAGGTCCAACACACAATCACCCCCAAAATCCACACTTTGGTTTCAAATTCCAGAAACTTAAACCATAGCTTTTAAAACTTAAACCAAGGCTTGAAAAATGTAAACCATGCTTCCAAATTCTTAAACCACATCAGATACAAAAATTCAAAGATGTTTAAAACTCTTACCTCAACCAATAACTCAGCTTGAACTCCCTCCAATCCCAGCTTTATACCAATTCCTCTTGATTACCAAGCTGAATTCCATACAAAACCAGCCATAACTATCTTTAAATTTCTATACTTACTTTCTAGAAATCAAGCTTAAAACATAAGCAAAACAGGGGATAAACTCTTACCTCTGAACAATCTTGGTTATGATAAACTTTAATTGCCTCAAACCACTAGATTCTCCTCCTAGGTCTCCCAATTTCAGCTTTCTTCTTCTTTTCCTTTCCTTCTAGTTTTTCCTCCAATTTTCAGCATAAACAAGATATGCCTAAGTGTTAGCACGTAAATCATCTTTTCCCTCAGCTGAAGGTTTCTATATCCTACCAAAAGACCATTTTACCCCTCCATATAATTCCTTTCCTAACTAAACCTCAAGGGCATTTTTGCCATTTCACCTTTCCTACAAATCTACCATTTTCTCATCTAAAATTTGTTACTCTTAATGGTCACCAATGGTCACTGAAGTTACTCAATTACCATTAACCATTAACTCACAAACTCAAAGTATAGAATTCCCAAAATACCCCTAGGCTCCTCCCAAGCCGGGTATTAAATCCCGTTGTGACTTTTAAACTAATTAGCTCCCTAGGACCGTCTCGGCACGTGCATCACAACAATATCACCACCCACCCGTGGTATTAATCATATGATACAATTATCACATTTTTGCCCTCAGCGGGCTAAAATTACCAATTTACCCCTAACAAATAAATGGGGCCCACATGCATATTTATTCCACCTAAACATGCATTCTAATCACATATTCATTTAAATTCATATATTAACATAATAATTCATTTATTACCCTCTAGGCACGCTAATCAAGGCCCTAAGCCCTATTAGCAAATTCAGGTAATTACAAAATCCCTCGTTAGTGGCTTAGTGAAAGGATCCACCAGATTTTCACTTGTTCTCACATAGGATATTGAGATGACTCCTCTTTGAATCAATTCTCTTACATATCCATGTCTTAGACTAATGTGTCTAGACTTCCCATTATACACTCCGTTGTATGCTTTAGCCAATGTCGCTTGACTATCACAATGTATCGATATAGTAGATACATTCTCTTTGATTAGGGGAATCTCTATCAACAGATCCCTTAACCATTCGGCCTCTTTACCGGTAGCAGCTAGAGCTATAAACTCTGCTTCCATAGTGGAATGAGATATACAGGTTTGTTTCTTGGAACCCCAAGAAATTGCACCTCCACCAAGTGTAAATACCCAACCAGTTGTGGACAAGTTGTCCCCAAGATTAGATATCCAACTTGCATCTGTATATCCTTCTAAAATTGAAGGAACTTTGGAGTAGTGAAGGCTTAGTCCTTTGGTTTTCTTGAGATAACCTAGGACTCTTTTAATTGCCTTCCAGTGATCCACACTTGGATTACTTGTAAACCTACTAAGTTAACTTACCGCAAATGCTATATCAGGTCTAGTACATTGGGCAGCGTACATTAGACTCCCTATAGCACTAGCGTACTCCAATTGAGCCACCGCTCTTCCTTCATTCTTCTCTAGTTATACACTGTGATCGAATGGAGTATTGACATCTTTAACCTTGAGATGGTTAAATTTGCTCAATACTTTCTCAACATAGTGGGCTTGCCCTAACGCAAAACCCTCACTATGTTTCTTTACTTTGATACCGAGTATGGTATCAACTTCTCCAAGATCTTTCATCTTGAAGGTTGATGATAGAAACCTCTTCATTTCTTCTATCTCTTTCATGCTATTACTTAGAATAAGCATGCCATCCGCATATAAGCAAACAATGATCACATATCCCTTACAAGTTTTGGAATACAAACACTTGTCTCTATTGTTATGTCTAAACCCATTATACATGATGGCTTGATCAAATTTTTCATGCCATTGCTTAGGAGCTTGTTTCAATCCATATAAGGATTTTACAAGTCTATAAACTTTATGTTCATATTTTGGTAGGACAAACCCTTCGAGTTGTTCCCTATAGACCTCCTCATTGAGGTCACCATTAAGGAATGTCGTTTTGACATCCATTTGATGAACATACAAGTTGTGTATAGAAGCTAAAGCGAACAAAATTCTTATAGAAGTTGTTCTTGTAACAGGCGCATAAGTATCAAAATAATCGATACCCTCTTTTTGCCTAAACCCTTTAGTTACTAATCTAGCTTTAAAGGTTTGGATAGTGCCGTCAGTGTGGTATTTTCTCCTAAATACCCACTTACACCCAATTGGCTTAGACCCCGGTGGGAGGTCTACCAATTCCCAAGTGTTATTGGAAAGAATGGAATCCATCTCATCATTGATGGCTTCTTTCCAAAATGCACTATCTCTCGATTGCATAGCTTCTCTATAAGTCTTAGGATCATCCTCAATGAGAAGTACAATAGGAATTTTCCTAATAACTTCCTCTCTATTTCCTTCTACCATGTAGAAGGAAATTCGTTGAGAATCTATCTCATCCACTACTAGAATTTTATGATTTTTAAGCCTTTGACTTCTTTTAGGTTCAAAGGGTTGCTTTACATCCTTTTGAGAATTCTCCTCTTGAGAATCAAGTTTGGATGTAGAAGCTTGAGAATTGTTCTCATATAACAAATTCTCCTTTAGAGATGTTGAAGCTTGAGAGTTGTTGTCATATAACATATTCTCAAAAAATTCAACTTCTCTAGATTCAATCACAATATTAGACTCTAAGTCTATTAGCCTATAAGCTTTACTATTGTTGGCATGACCAACAAAAGCACACTTTATGGCTCTTGAACCTAACTTTGTTCTATTAGGTTCATTTTTCTTGCAATATGCAAGACACTCCCACACTTTGAAGTACCCTATGTTGGGTTTTCTTCCTTTCCATAACTCATATGGAGATATCTCATTTTTCTTCATTGGTATTCGATTAAGAATGTGACAAGCGGTTAAAAGCGTTTCACCCCATAAGTTGAAGTTCAACTTAGAAAACACCAACATAGAATTTATCATCTCTAGATAAGTCCTATTTTTCCTTTCGGCAACACCATTGTGTTGTGGTGTATAAGGTGCAGTGCACTAATGAATTATACCATTTTCTTCACAAAATGTATTGAATTCATTAGAGAAGTACTCTCCTTCTCTATCACTTCTTAGCACCTTAATATTTTTATTTAGTTGATTTTCAACTTCTAATTTATACAATTTAAAAGCATCAAAAGTTTCATCTTTATGCTTTAAAAGAAACACATAGGTATAACTACTAAAATCATCTATAAAAGTAAGAAAATACCTTTTACCACCTCTAGTTAAAACACCATTTAATTCACAAAGATCACTATGGATTAAATCTAGTAAATTAGATGATCTTTCTACACTAGGAAATGGTTTCTTAATCATTTTTTCCTTAAACACATGTTTCACATTTACCATAGTTTTTAATATTGCATGCAATCATACCACATTTTACTACTCTTTTCATGGCTGAAAAACCTATATGCGATAGTCTAAGATGCCACAAAAATAAAGAACCATACTCAACAATATAGGCAGAATTAGCATTTTTATTGATAACATTGAAAGTTACATCATTGGTGCACAATTTAACCATACCCTCACAAGAGTACCCCTTTCCCAAAAATACATTTGATTTGGTAAGTATAAGTTTACCGGACTCAAAAAAGGCAATGAGGGTAAATCACCACTTACCAAGTTTCTACTCATTTCAGGAACATAAAGTACATTCACTAATGTAACTTTTTTGCTGGAGGTGAAAAGACTTCAATGGTACCTTTGCCAAGTACCTTGGATTTACCCTCATTGCCCATTTGAATCTCATGGTTGCCCTTTGACTCTTCGAAGGTCTTGAACAATGATTTGTCATAGGTGACATGGACGGTGGCACATGTATCATACCACCACCCTTTCACCTTGCCTTGGACCACATTCACCTCACTAAGGGTAGCAACTATGTTTTCCTCTTGAGTTGCATTTACCTTAGGTCCTTGTTGGTCTATTCTATGCCTACACTCTCTAGCATAGTAACCCTTTTTCCCACACACAAAGCAAGGACCTTTCTCACCCTTAAACTTGTTTGGGTTGGTTTTTTGGACCCAAAGGTTTCTCGTTACCCTTTTTCCCTTTGTTTTTGGGATGTTTTGGTTGTGACACCGCATTTGCTTTGGAAGTCTCTCCATTAGACCCCTCCACAAGTTTATCTCTACCTATCAATTCCTCTTCGATTTGAATATGCTTTTGGATTTCCTCCAAAAAATAATCCTCATTTTTATGAAGGATTCTTTTCCTATAGCTCTTCCAAGTTGGTGGTAATTTAGCCACTATAGCACCAACTTGAAAGGCCTCGGGAAGCTCAATCTTTAAAAATTTTAGTTTGTTAACAATTATTTACAATTCATGAATTTGAGGAAGAATAGGTTTATCACAAAAAAAAATTTGAAATCGAAGTATTGAGATATCAAAAAAATTTTGGTACCTTCCTCTTCCGCCTTGAACTTTTTCTCAAGTGCACCCCATATCTCCTTTCCCGATTTGGTCTCGGTGTAGAGGTCATAGAGCCTATCAGATAGGGTGTTGAGGATATGACCCCTACAAAGGAGATTGTCCTCCTCCCTCTTCCTTCTTTTCTCCACCTCCTTGGGATTGTCCTTGTCAGATGGTGTTGGGAGAGGTTCTAGAGTGGATTCTAGAATGTAGGTGATTTTGAGAGTGATCAAAAGGAATCTCACCTTGTCTTGCCACCTAGTGAAATTGGACCCATCAAACCTATCCAACCTCACTAGGTCTTGATTCATGATTTTGATGGTCTCACCTTCCATTGAACAAACAAAGGGATAAGAATTTGAATGTTAGGAAAATATGTATTTGCCTCAATGGAAATAGTAAGATGATACAACTCTATGCAATAATATTATAAATAAATATTGATTGATTGAATAAGCTTACAACTCTATAACTGAAAATACAAATAAACTAAAGAACAAGAAGAAGAGAAGAAGAATAGAATAGTGAAAAATACAACTCAAAGAAAAATATTACAAGTAAAGTAAAAGTGTTTGAAATAAAGACAAGAAGATTACAACTCAAAACAAGAAATACAAATAAACAAAAGAGAAGAATATGAAGATGAAGAGAAATAGAATAGAAAGAAAGAACAAACAAACTAAATAGAAACAACTCTCACTCACACTACCAAAGTGAAGAGTGTTGGGGATCACCAACTTGAACAAGGTTTGAAACCTTTGTCCAAAAGCTTATTTCCCCCTAACTCAAGCACTAAGGGATCTCTCACAGATTATAGGAAATGCTTTATGAAATTATCAAGCCTCAAGGTGTTTGTAGCCAAGTGCTCTAAGGGATAGAAATGTTGTGTCTTTCAAGTGAGCTATAGGCTCCTATTTATAGAGTTTAGAGACACCCTTTGAATTTCAAATTCTACCAACCCCCATGGATGTTACCAATGTTTAATTGGATTAATATAGAATTAAAATTGAGATTTGGGAGTTATTTGGGTTTTTGAAACCGTTCAACACATTTGGAAAAAACTGAAAAATTGGCCTGAAATGCACCTGTGGTCGTGGCCAGGGACATCAGTGGTCGCAGCCACTGCTCTCTGTCCCCCAGGCCGTGACCACCATCATTCAGTGGCCGCGGCCACAGCCCAGTTTCAGCACTTGAAAATGTGCTATTTTTCCAAACGGTTCCAAACCCTCCCAAATGATTTTGTAACTCCCAAAACATATTACTGGGGTTAAAATCATATCTCTAACAACCATTTCACATATGGCTTTATGAAATTCATCTCAATATTGTGTAACACCAAATTTACACAATAAAGGGTAATATTTGGAAGTTACAAATTTGTAACACTAAATATGTTACATTATTTGGATATATCTAAATATTGTAACTCTCTATTATATGTCACAATATGTGACACTCTTTGTCACATTTATTTAATCTAAAATATTATAATATAATATAATATAATATAATATTACATTATATTATAAAATAATATAACATTTGCTATATGTGCTTAATTAACATATTGTGTAAATAATCTAGTAGATTATTGGGTAATATGCTAGCATGTTATATAATTGTCTTATTTTGTGATAATAAGAAATTATTAGAATGGCAATTTTATGAGTTTTATATGACATGTATAAATATATTGATTTTGTGAATCAATAGAAATATGAAATCATATGTGTATGATATTTATAATTTATGTTTACATATTAATAAAGAGTCATATAATATGATTATTAATGTAATTATTAACCATTTATTTGGTAAATAAAAGAATATTTTGAAAAATTAAAATTTCTTATTTAAGTGTTGAGCATCTCAACTTATGAGATAAGAAAAGGTGAACCAAAATGGGTTACATATTTTATTGGAAGTGTCTTGCCATTGCAAGAAAAATGGATCAAGGTGGATTCAAAAATTGTGGGATGACATATTGACTCAATAGACTTGGAGTCTGGAGTGTGGTAAAATGAAATATATTTGAGAATTATTTAGTGACAATAATTCTTAAATATTTAGTGTCTCAATGAGGAGACATTACAAAATTGGAGAAGCAATTTTGAATCTTAAAACCAAAAATAGTGAATCAATTGATGGAAATTTTGTTCATTTTGGTTAAAGATAATAAAATGGTGATATGATTAATTTAATCTCAATGAGGGAACATTTTTAATTGTAAAACCAATTTCAAAGTATAATAAATCAAAGTATTTAAATAAATCAATGAGAGTTTATTTTATTTGATTTAAGTGTTTTGACATCTTCAAATGGATCATAGTGAGAAAAAACAATGGATGTCAAAGTGGTGTTTTGAAAAAGAATATCAAAGAGACTCTTAGAAAATGCACAAAAGTTGTTCAAGTTATTTTGATATTATTTAGACAACTAAAAGTGAAAATTAGTGATTATTTTCTTGAGAAATTTTCACATGGAATTTGTGTTCACATATTTTTTTTTGTGAAATATATGACAGAAAGCAGCTAAGTGAAAGTTACTTTTCAAAGAAGTGTGTCTTGTTTTAGCAAGTAAATAAATCAAAATAAACATTGATGTTTTTGTTTATCTTGATCTATTGAGGGTTTATCATGTGGCTTAAAGGACTCATGATGAACTTTGAGAATTATAAGTCTAGATTTATCTTGGAAGATAAAAAAACTTAATAGAAATAAAGAGATTTCTATTTAAAAGTGATATTTTATCTTTTATCTGAGAATTGTGGGGGTGATGCCCCAAAGTTAACCAATTTATTTTCATAATGGTTGATTAATTTGGTCATCCTATTAAATAGGTGACTTAATATTCCACATTCTAAATCACTTTGGCTATATGTGTACAGAATGATTAAATCTAGACATGTTTGATGTCTAAAGTTATTTTTTTTTATTTGATTCAAGAAGGAATAAATTTTAAAACATAAAGGAGAATTTAGAAACAAAGATGTTTCTAGAATTAATATTCAAGAAAATATTTATCTTGGATATTGAAGTATAAAATAGTGGGGGTGTTGACTATGGTCAAAATCACTATTTTGATGGTGTAACTATTTTAATCAAACTATAGCTAGCAACAAAGTTTGAATAAAATAATGAGAGTGTTTAAGTATGCATACATGAGAAAAGAAATCACTCAAATCAAGTCATTTCTACATCTTAAGGGATGAGACTTAGACTCCCTAAAGAGATTCATGATTGATGGTAACATATCTTAATACCAGTAACCAAGCTAGTATTTGGTTTAATAGGTAATAACAAGTGAATAGTAGTAGTACTCAAATTTTGTCCCAACAGAGATATGAATACTAGAGTGTTACCAAATGAGGGTTAAAATCGAAAGGTTTTTTTCATAGAACTCAGTCTTGAAAAGACAAGTATTTTAGGGTAACAAAATACTGTAAGAGTTCTACCTATATAGACCTAGGGGTGGTACCGCCCCTCATGATAATTGGGAGTCATTCTTAAGAAAATTCTATGAATGGAATGAACACGTGTCCATTAATGGTGCGAAAGCGAGACATTGAGGTCTCAAGTGAACATAGCAAAGGTGTGTGTTATCACCAGTTTGTTATCAAGGGATAGTGATTCAATGCTTCACCAACCAAAATTTCAACAAACTTTGTGATAATTACACTAAGGTAAAATTCAAGTCGAAAGACATCTTACTTTATGCACCAATGCAAATTTTTCTTTACAGAGTAATTATTTAATCAAGTGGGAGAATATTATATTTTAATATAATGTTTGATTAAATAATTATTACAAAAAAGTTATTATTTAATCTAGTGGGGGAGTGTTATATTATTTAATATAATATAATATTATATTAAATAATGTGACAAAATATGATTTGTCACACCTTGTAACATATAATTGAGAGTTACAAAATTGGACACATGTGTGTGCCCAAAATGTAACATATTTTGGAGTTATAAAATCAATTACAAATTTGTAACTCCCAAATATTACCCAATAATGTGTAGATTTTATGTT
The DNA here is from genome assembly GCF_963169125.1 of Humulus lupulus. NCBI lineage: Eukaryota > Viridiplantae > Streptophyta > Magnoliopsida > Rosales > Cannabaceae > Humulus > Humulus lupulus. The sequence goes on along the minus strand of NC_084797.1, from coordinate 39,640,726 downwards.
ACACATTTTTTATTTGAATTGATCAAAGCCATCAGTGATATGGTTGTTGGAGACATGATTTTAGTCATCACAATGTGTTTGGAGGTTACAAAGTCATGTGGGAAGAGTATAGAGCCATTTGGAAAAATACACAAAAGTTACATGTTGAAAATTTGCCTGTGGCCACAGCCACCAGTGTCCCTGGGCCCGGCCTAGTGGACAGAAGCACACGGCCATAGCCAAGAATGTTGGAAGTCGCGGCCAGGGACGTGTGTAGCCAATTTTATACTCCTTTTTCCACTTTGAACGGTTCTAACAACTCATGTAACTCACAAAACTCCTTTTCAATTCCATAAACATCCAATTAAACATTGGTAACAGCCATGAGAGTTGGTGGAATTTGAAATTCAAAGGGTGTCTCAAAACTCTATAAATAGTATTCTATTGCTCACTTGTAAGACAACTCTATTTCTATCCACTGGAGCACTTGGCTAGAAATACACCAAAATGCTTGATTATTCCACAGAGCTATTTCCAATATTGAGAGAATCACTTAGTGCTTGAGATATGGGGAAATAAAATTTTGGACAAAGGTTGTAAACCTTGTTCAAGTTGGTGATCCCCAATGTTCTTCACTTTGGTTATGTGACTGAGAGAGTTTTGCTTATTGTTCTTGTTACTTCTTATTTCTACTATTGCTTTTATTTTATCCTCTTCTGTTTCAATTTAGTTTTATTTTTATAATAGATTTATAACACTTATTTATCTATGATCTTGTCTATTGTAACCTTTTGCATAGAGTTGTATCTTTGATTTTACCATTTCCATTGAGTATAATATATATCTCTAACAACAATCACAAGCAAAAGCAATGTAAGTTTATTATGTTACTGTTGACGGTGAGAACTCGTCAACGATGTTAGGTCAGAAAACTCAAAGGTAAGTATGAGGATAGCTCGATAAGAGCTTAGAATAGACTTAAGGAAAAATAAACACAGGTCAACAATGGAGTAAACATTCGTATATTGCTTAATAGCCTAAGTATACAATGAATTTTCCAACCCCTTAGCTTTAGGGGTGGAGGTCTATTTATAGCCTGGCTCTAATGGCCTCTAATACAAGGTGGTCCCAGGGGACAAGAAGGTACTTGGGTACACTGTTAGGGTAGTAGCACATGTGGTAGTGGTGTTGGAAGAGTGGTGGTCGACTTTAGTACATGTTAGGGGTCTGCAAAAGTACTTCTGCCTTGGTACCATATTATGCCTCCACTACTTGTCAGGTACGAACCTCATAGGCGTGCTCGGGGAGTACTAGCTATGAACCATTCTTGTACTGCCACTACTTGTTTGGCGTGGACATCGTGTCCATATTCTAACTCCTCTTGGTTTGCAGGTGCATTCCGTACCTATACGGGCTCCTCAAGCCACATTTTTTTACCCCCGCAAGGTACCTTATTCCCAAGGACTTCAAGTGTTGAAATCCTTATATGTTATTCCAAGTTTCTTGGAAATCAAGGACCTTGAGAGATGGCCCTTACAAAAATAAGTCGAGAGGTGTCTCATGAAGCCTTCGTCGCGACACCCTCAGCACCCCTTGTGATGGGTGATTTCGCGACATCCTCGACGCAATACCCTCAGGACACTCCTGGCATGACACCATCGGCATGGAATGCACACGACGCCCTCGACGCCCCTTGTGATGGGTGTGCGCACGAGGTGCTGGCGCGGACAAAGCTAGGCGAGGTGTGTGAGACCATGGTGCAGCGTGCCTTGCTGCGCGAGATGCTGGCACGAGGCAGGGTCGCAAAATGCAAGCGCGGACGGGCGAGGAATGCCTCGCTGTGCGAGGCTCTGGTGCGCGGGACCGTGGCGCGGCATGTCTTGCTGCGCGAGATGCTAGCGCGAGGCAAGGTCACAAGATGCAAGCGCGGTTGAGGCATATGGCTCGGGTGCCCTCAACATCTCTTGGCGTCAAGGCAGGTAGGGCCTCGCTATGCGAGGCTCCCTTTGCACGGAGGTAGGCGTACGCCTCAGGTGCCTTTGACAACCCTTATGCATGTGAGTGCATCTCGACCCATGAGTATATCAACCTCGTGCAGGCACGCTGGACCTTTCTATGTGAGGGCCTTGTGCACCCGTCCTCTTGCAATGTTTAGTTTGGCCCCTTAGCTTAGCAAGGCCAAATTTCATGGTTCATAATGTGATGTTTCCCTTGGGACAATCTCCCGTATTCATACGCGCCTAGCGCCATCATGCGAGAAGCTCGAAGGCCTGCACATGGGGATTAGGCCTCACTATGCGAGGCCATTGGCTGAGGGAGATGTGCGCCTAGGGTCTTCATACTTTCACCGAGGGAAGCTTTAAGGGAAATTATTCTATATTCACAAGACCTATAGGCCCGAGCTCGATAGCATGACTAAGCAACCTTTAGCCATGTATTCCAACCAGTTTCCAGAGATTTCTTCCTTGGTGGATTTTTGGCATCCACAATTACTGCAGCTTGATTCAGAACCACTATGAGTTTGAATTCAAATCCATTACAAAAATCTTTTTATTACATGTGCATATTTCTCTGTAGATAATCAAGAAATAACAAGGAATATAAGACTGTAATATTATTTTGCTATACGTTGAATGCTCTGCTATATTAACTTTCTGCTCAAAGAATGATGAGCTAATGAATACAATTTATACACGAGTACTGAATATTCTGGAATGGGAATATCAAAAAATAATTCTAACAAACTGTCCTTGCAATGACGATTCTAATAATTCACAATTAATAAAGCAATTGTACAAGAGACAAAATAGGATACCTGAATGAATCCTTATCCAATTCTAGACATTGTCACCCTTTGAGCCTTGCTGACTAGCCACCTGCAGTTGGGTCATCCTTCCATATCGCCATTTTCTTCAACATGCCCCCTCAAGCTTATGTTTGGAAAAGCCAATATAGGAAGCTTGTTTCTTAAATATTTATGTTGAGCTATTGAGAGTGCTTTTGTGAGAATATCTATTGTTTCCTCCTCTGTAGGTACATAGCCTATTTCTAGCTACTTATTTTCAATTTTATCTCTAATAAAATGCACATTAAGTTCTATGTGTTTTGTTCTTGCATGAAATACAGGGTTTGTGGCTAATTGTTTGGCTCTTGCATTGTCACACCATATCATAGGTGTGTTATGAATTTTTACTCCTATCTCAGTGTACAAAGAATGCAGCCAAGCAAGTTCAGTGGGACATTGAGCGAGTGCTTGGTATTTAGCTTCAGTACTAGATCTAGCTATGGCTTTTTGCTTCTTTGAGCTTTAAGATATCAAGTTTTCCCCAATGTAGGCTGCATATCCGGTTGTGGATCTTCAATTATCTAAGGAACCTGCCCAATTGGAGTCACAGCAGGCTTCAACTTTCAATGTCTTTGCTGGTGCAAACACTAATCCTAGACCAATAGTTCCTTTCACATATCTTAAAATGCATTTGCAGGCAGACCAGTGATTTTGAGTTGGAGCATGCATGGATTGGCTCAGTTTGTTAACTGCAAAAGACATATTAGAGCAGCTCAATGTCAAATACTGAAGTACCCCAATTGTGCTTCTGAATAAGGTTAGATCTTCAAAAGAATTGTTGTCTTGTAGGTATAACTTTTTTCCTTGACACATTGGTGTGGCTGAAGGTTTGCAATTAATCATGTTGCAGTGATGAAGAAGATCAAGAGTGTACTTGGTTTGATAGAGATGAAGATAATGTTGCCCCTCATTATCTCAAAACCAAGAAAGTAGGTAACTGAGCCAAGAGACTTTAAAGAAAAAATTTCATGGAGAGAGGCAATAATCTTGGAGACTTCAGTTTAGTGACTGCGAGTAAGTAAGATGTTGTCGACATACACCAAAAGATATAGAGCAACATGGCCGCTCTTGTAGATGAATAAAGAGGTATCAACTTGAGAGTTGACAAACCCAAGGCCAAGAAAAGTAGTGCGCAAGGTGGAAAACCAAGCACGAGGAGCTTGTTTGAGGCCGTAGAGGCTACAATTTAGCTTGCAAACAACTGTAGGTTGAGTGGAATTGACATAACCTTCAGGTTGGGACATGTAGACAGATTCAGATAAGGCTCCATAAAGAAAGGCATTGTTCACATCAACTTGCTGAATGTCCCAATTGTTTATGATTGCTAGAGTAAGAATGAGGCGGATGGTAGACGGCTTGACTACTGACTGAAAGTTTCAAAAAAATTAATACCAGGAGCTTGTTTGAAACCCTTGGTGACTAGTCATACCTTGTAACTTGGACAGAGCCATATGAATGTTTGATCCAAAAAATACACTTATTGGAAACTATATTCATATCAATGGACGGTGGAACCAAGGTCCATGTATGGTTTTTCATGAGGGCTTAGTACTCATCACCCATGGCAGCTTTCCTCTTGGGAATGACTAGAGCTTCAACGGCAGAATGAGGCTCAACATCTTCAGTTAAGATTGCTGAAGTCATTGGAGAACAAGCATATATTTTGGGTTTGAATATTCTAGCTTTGGAACGGGTTATCATGGGGTGAGATGAGACATTTTGAGTGGGTTGATTGGTAGAAATTGGGAGGTCTTCTTGAAGTGGGATGATGGCTAGAGAGTCAAGGGAGATAGTGGGAAAATGGGGAGAGGATCTGTTTGATAAGGGAGATGGGGTAGACGAGAGTGGTGAGGGCCTATTGGTTTCATATTGATGTCAATTAGAGAGAACATTTGATGATGATTGGACCTCAGGAGACAATGCACTTGGAGCTGGAGTGGAGGAATCAGTAGTAGAACCTGCAACAAAAAAAGGAATAGCAAACCAAGAGCTATAAGATGTATCATGAGTGTTAGTAGAGGTGACAATGGACTCTAAAAAAGGACTTGCAGTGAAAGAAAATACGTTTTCATGAAAAGTTACACTTCTATCTATATAGACTCTCCTAGACGAGTGTAAGCATAAATAACCCTTGTGATATGGGAAATAGCTAATGAAGACACAAGGCACAAATCTGAAGTCAAGTTTGTGATGGTTGTATGCACAGATGTGGGGAAAACATAGAGAGCCAGAAACTTGGAGAAGAGAGTAATTCGGAGAACATGAAACATCACCTCAAACGAAAAATTTGTTGGATAAGACTGGGGTGAGGAGAAGGTTGGTGAGATAGGTGGTTGTAGAGAAAGCTTCCCTGTAACTTCCTCCTAATCTAGGAACGTTACGCCATGTAATTAAATAGTACCTAACTCACTAAACGAGTCATTTGGACTTAAAACGTGTAATTGAAACTAACCATAGGTTTAGGTACTAAAAAAAAACTTTGGTCAAAAGTCAACCATTTCATTAAAAGAGTTTGAGTCCAATACATGGGATCCCAACAAAGTTTAAAATTGTTACAAACTCAAAATGTATACAAAATCTGACCCAGGCGGAAAAATCAGGGCCAACCCTAGTTCAAACTGATAACCTTGGTTGTGGCAGACGAGCAGGCCGCATATGTACACTCTGCCCCTGAATCTCTCCAATTCATGGCTGGTCTAGCTTTTCTTTTCCTTTACTTACACCATTTAGCACCCTTGAGCCGAGGCTCAGCAAGAAAACATAATCATGCTTATAAGTAGTAATTCATCATATAACAGAATCATAATCAGCATGCCTAGCAATAATAACCCTACTCGTGCATACAATCAATCTAGATAAGTGATTATTGAGTCACACCGGGGCCCCTTGCCCTATTCCCTGTGTAACCAGCTTTAGAGCTGGCCAAGCGTACTTGGCGCTTTTTATTTTAGGCGGCCATAGGGTCGTTCAAGCGTATATCACGCTTCCTGGTTAGCTTAACCACTTCGGTCGACGTTCAACACGCTATTACCGCCCTCGACTTATAAGCTGAGCCTTTAAACCCTCGACTTATAAGCCAAGTCTTTTAACTATATATATCCTCGACTACTAAGCCGAGCTCTTAATCAGATATCATATATGGATCCTCGACTTATAAGTCGAGCTCTTAGTCAGAATAATAGATAGGTCCTCAGCTTATAAGCCAAGCTTTTTGGTCAAGTATAATTGATAAACTCTCGACTTATAATCCAAACCTTTCAATCAGATATAACAGATAATCCTCGACTTATAAGTTGAGCTTTTCAATTAGATATACAGATAAACTGTAACGACCCAAAATCACTAATAAGGCTTAAGGGCCTTGATTAGCATGCCGGGGGGGGGGGGGGGGGCATAATTGGTATTTGTGTGATTTAATGGTTTAATGCATGATTATGTGGCATGCATGATTAATATGATTATATGACTATGTGACATGCATGTTTGTGAGTATTAGATATGCATGTGGGCCATTTATAGCTTATAAGGGCATATTTGTAATTTTGGCTCGTTAGGGGCATAAATGTGATTATATGTGATAAATTGTTGAGACCATATTATTATGTGGATATATTTGCAGCGTATGGCTCGAGACGGTCCTAGTGAGCAAATTAGCGAAATAGTCATAACGGGGAGTAATACCCGGCTCTGGAGGGGCCTAGAGTATTCTTGGGAATTTACAGAATATCTTGGGAATTATTAGATATTGAATAAATAATTGGTAATTATTTGGAATGACAGGATAAATTGGTAAATGTTATGAACATTTGAGGAATTAGTGGGAACTAGGGGGAAATGACTATTTTACCCTTTAATACCCTTAAAAGATTAGAAGGCTTGAGAGGCATAATGGTCTTTTGATAGACAAGGGATATACTCAATTATTACTTAGGATTAGTTTAGAAAGTGGCAGAAAATTTAGTGCACTCCCTCATCTCTCTCTCACGGTTTCACTCTCTCTTTCACTCTCTCATTGTGCTTAAAGTTAAGGAAGGAAAAAGGGCAGAAGCATAGGCCTTAAGCTGGGAAAAAACATAGGAGAATTCAATGAATTAAGCTGAATTTGTGCAAGGATACTGCTGGGAAACTGAGCTACAATTGGAGGTAAGAACTCTAGTTTTAATCTCTGATTTCCACTGGGTTTGTGTTAAGAATTTTGGTTAGCATAGGTGTGAGTTTGATGATTGGTTTTGAGTATTATGATCAGTTGGTTTGGGTCCTTTAGTGATGAATTATGACTGGATTGCGATAGTGATTCTAGTATAATTGTTAAGGTTTTTAGTATCTAAGGTATGTGATTAAAACCTTGAATTCATAGCTGAGTGTTGTCTGGATTGGGAGGTTTGTTTAGGTGAAATTCTGGGAAAACTGGCTGGGAAATGTATGGAATGAACCCAGAATTTCTATGCTCGAAGGAGCACGCCACGACCCAGTTCTAGGGCGCTACGGAGCGTGTGGCCATTTTGGCCTGGGTATGCCTTTGAGATGGGGGTGCGCCGCGACTAGGAGAGGCAAGTCGCAGCCCGCCTCCCCTTTGGCTTGGGTCCTTGCTCTTTGACTTGGGGGAAAGTTGCGACCCACTATGGCAAGTCGCGACCCACCTAGGGATTTTTTTTAGCCTTAGAGTGGTTTCTAGAATCGGTAAGGCTCGAGGGTTCGAACCTAGGTGCTCGGGAGAATTTATACTACCCGGTTTGGTAGAAATTGAGGTCTCGGAGGCTAGTTTCTGTCTCCTAAGTATTTATTTGGATTGTAAATTAACAATTACCCATTGGACACTATGAATAGGTTTATCGCCAAGGCTCGGGACTGAGGATTGTGCTCGGGACCATTCCATTATCTTCGTTCAGAATTAAAGGTAAGAAAACTGCACCCTTGAGTGGTTGTAACAGGGCTGAGTTTCCCAATACTTGAACATGTTTATTGTATGGCTGAATGAATGATTTGGCATATGAAAATGAACGGCCTAAGAGAGCCGGGGGCTGATAATTTGCGCACAGGATGCGGCTCGGCCACTGTGAGCCGGGGTTAGCTAGATAAACACTGGACTCGACCTAAGCGAGTTGGAGTCAGTGAGTTAAACAAAGGGTGCAGCCTAAGGGCGTCGACCCTAAGTATTGCGTAATGATTGAGATAAACTGTTGAATATAAATGTATACTATTGCCAGCTTGATGCTATGACTTGTTGAATATCTGGTTAACTGTCTTGTGAATTAATTGATTATCATCATTGATTATGTTTTATTGCTACGGTTTTCTTGTTGGGCCTTCGCTCACGGGTGCTACGTGGTGTAGGTAAAGGCAAGGGTAAGCTGGACCAACAATGAGTTGGAGAGCTCTGGGGGCGAGGTGTACATTGTCAGCTGCTCGTCCACCATGGCCAAGGGAAAGTACAGGGACAGAAGCCTAAAACTTGTATTTTGCCATTAGAGTGGCCATTGATTGTATATAACTTTTGAGAGTTTGTAAATTGTCTTTTAAACCCTGTTTTTGAGATCCCATGTACCAAACATCTGCTTTAACGAAAATTAACCATTTATGATCAAAATCTTTTAACCCTAACCTGATTATGACTTTAGGATCACATTTTTATTCAAATGACTTGATCAGAAAGTCTTGCACTATTTTAAATACACAGTGTAGCGGTCTTGGTTATCCAGGGGGTTACATAAACAGTTATTACTTAACACATATAAGCACATTGCAATCAACATGTTTAATAAAACAACATCAGCATGGTTATAACCATGTTCTATAGTTGGGCCAAGCCCTAAACACAGATCGGTTGAAGTTTTCTTACCTCAGATCCTGAGTAAATTGTGTCTGACAACCCCCGAGTACGGTCCTTTCCTCCCGAGCCTAATGGTTCACCCTAGTCACAACCATAACAATGAATAACTATCAGGAAATGAGCTAATAAAGGCTTCCAGACCAAGTCCTAGCCTTCGAGACCTTGCATTCTACTAACCTAGGTAGTAAAACCATTCCCGAGCCCTTAGGTTTGGGTTCCCAGCTCCCAAAACCTAATTTTCTCATTTTCCCAATCAGAGCTGCAGCGCCCCCACTAAGGGTCACGTCGTTCAAAAAGTCAGAGATCCCATGCCCTAAAACCGCTGGACACACGCTGCGACACAACCCACTTAGCATCGCGGCGTCAAGGCGGTTCGAGGTACCTGCTTGTCCCTCTGAGTTCATAAGGGCTGCGATAGGACTCTGTGACCTCAGAAAACCAGTGATTTTTAGAATCGCCAACCTTTCAAAAATCATCCCAAAACATGATTTCAATTGTTTCGACCATAATAATGGTCCCAACAGCTCATAAATACAATAAACAACTCTTAAAATCAATCAAAACTCCATACAGCTAAGAATTCAATGAAACTTTCAAAAAATATAAAAACCAAAACCAAAACTCAAATAATTGAATTACCTCTAATAGGATTTGAATTCAGCTATACCCCTTAAGCTTTAACAACTTCCAACTTGTCCTTAATCATCTTAAAAATTTAAAATCTCTTCTAAAACCTCAAAGCTTCGAGAGAGAGGGAGAAAATTGTGAGAGAGAGAGAGAGAGAGGGAGAGAAAATGCTTTGTTCTTCTTTGCCCTGTTTTTCTCTTCATCCTGAGTTAATAAACTCAGTTGCTTATAACTTAAGGGCCCAAAAGACCAAAATTCTCCTAAAGCAACATTTCCCTCTCAGGGCCCACTAAGGGCATAATTGTCATTTTACCATCCGGTCTCACAATACACTTAAAATTCCCAGTTAATTATTCTAAACCCAGAATATCATTATTTTCCCCAAAATATGACACATACTCTAGTGAGTCTCGGTAACTCACCGAAATACCCATTGGCTCACCTCAAGCCGGGTGTAAATCCCTCGTTGTGACTAGACCACTATCTTGCTCGAAAGGATAGACTCATGCCGAATATCTCAAATATATCCACATAATATGTGGTATCAATCACATAATATCATCTAATTACAATTAGACCCTCAACGGGTCAAAATTATAAATATGCCCCTTTAAATAAAAGCGGGCTTATTTCACACATTTAATACACTTAAACATGCATAGTCAGCTATATAATAATATAACCCATGCAATTCACATAATCACATAAATATTCAATTAATTCACATATAAACACATATTATTCCAATATTGCCCTCCTAGCCCCCTAATCAAGGCACTAAGCCTTATTAGGAATTTTGGGACGTTACATTCCCACCAAAAGGAAGTAGGCATATGAGCTTGAGATAGCAAGGTCAGTCCCATTTCAACGATGTTTCGATGCTTGCGTTCAGCGGTGCCGTTTTGAGAGTGATCATGGAAATAGGGATGTCGAAAATGAATGCCAATTTCTTTGAAAATATATATTCACCTCCCCAATCAGATTGAATGACCTTGATTTTTGTGTTGAACTTACGTTCAACCATGACTTGAAACTGCAAAATAAGTTGTTTAACATTAGATTTGAATTTCATGGGAAATATCTAAGTGAATGTAGTGTAGTGATCGATAAAGTGAACATAATATCGATATCCTTCGCGAGAAGGGAGGGGACCAGGCCCCCACACATCAATGTGAATAAGATCTAATACTGAGTGTGCTTGATGAGTGGAGGATGGATAATGTAAATATTTTGATTTTCTAATGGCATATGTAGTACAATAATCATGAAAAATAGAAATGGAGGACTGAGATTTCATTGATACTTGTTTCATTACATTCAAGATCGGATGACCAAGGCGTAAATACCATAAACAACTAGGACTGACTTGGGGTGCATGACTAGTTATGTTAAGAAAAAAGGTAGAAGAAAAACAAGAGACTATATGAACTGGAGAACTGTAAAAAGCTTAAAAACGTGGAGATGAAGATGACTGTGAATAGGGTGTTGGGTTTTTATGCCCTAATTAAAACCCAAATTCATTGTAATCTTATTTTATTATCAATAAAAGAATAGAAATCATTTTTTTGACTTGGTCAATCATTTTGCACACATGTTTTATTTTCATGATTATTTGTTTAATACAATATTATTTATAGTGACGTAATCACAGTGGAATGTAAATATGATTATATGTTCAAAATAAGTTAGTCCTAAGATTAGTCAGTGCACAGGATTTACACTGACTTGCCAATCTATGATATGATCTACTTACACATTACAGTGTTACGTTCTTTCCAAAACATTAGCAAAGTAGATAAGATCAGATGTATTTGTTACATCAGATAGGACCGATATTGACAGTTGATAAGATAAGTAAACATACTGTTATTATCTATTCTAGTCATGTCATATAGTTGACCATAGGTCAATTCAATCTCAATTCTGAGTGGTTAGTATTCTAACTGATTGTATTATTTGAGTTATTTGACTTGTTCGTTACCAGCTTACCCTACGGACTAGCCCATACTTACATCTTGGGAACTCGGTAGTATAATTGAGTGGGAGTGTTAATCATAGATATGAACATATATAGCTTCTGATGAAAAAAATGAAACAATGGTTTCCTTTTAGTTTGGTTCAAGGTGTTAAATGATAGAGATCTCATTTCAGTAATTAAATTAGTTTACTGAAATATCATTTACAAGGAACTAAGTATTTTAAGGATAAAATACAATGAGCAGTAAAATGGTATTTTAGTCCTATCTCATTGTAGACCGTCTATAGAGGATTGAGTGACAATTATGGTTGTAACAATGGATAATTAATAGTCTATCTATATTTGTTATAGAGCGTTCTATGAATTCAAGAGTGCAATTCCGAGTCTATAGTTGAGTCACGAGGAATTAATAAGTTAGTAAATTTATTTGTTAGATTTATGATAACTTATTGGAGCTTGATTTCATAGGCCCATGGTCCTCATTTTACCTTGGATAAAATCATCTAGATAGTCTCAATTAATTGATTTAATTATCAATTAGAATTATCAAAGTTGACCAGGTAAATTTTGGATAGTTTCACAGAGTTATGTAATTTTGAGAAGAAAAGAGAAATTATGACTGATTTATTAATTAAGATAAATTGGTATCCAAATTAATAAATAAGTTTAAATCAATGTTCAAATTATAAATAATTAATTTAACAAAGGATTTAAATAATTATTTAATTAATTAAATCAATAGAAAATAATACAGGCCTTGATTTTAAGTCCAATGGGCTTATAATCAAATGAGAAATTTCACGGGCCTAAAACCCATTATAATTTTGAACTAGGGCTTTAAAATGACTATTATTTTATTGATTTTTTTAATTAAATTTAATGGCCTAATTGAGTCTATAAAAGGAGTGCTTAGAGAGAAGTCAAAACATAAGTTTGATAAGTCACAAGTCAGATTTTCTGATAGTTTTAGATTCTCTCTAAATACAAGTCCTTTTCGAAGCCTCTTTGCTATTTTCTCTTCTTCTCTCTATATCTATCTCATGTGTTGAGAATTTCCCACACTAGTCTAGGTGATTCTAAGGATACATTGGAAGACTGTGAAGAAAATAGAAGATCGGTTTAGTTTCTTGATAATACTCTGTGACAGAGAGGATACAAGAGTTAGAGAAACTGAAGGAAAGAATCTTTCATTCCGCTGCGTATACTGTAAGTATTCTTATCTTTGTTTCTCTTTGAATTCAATTTTAGAAACATGCTCTAGGTTATCTCATATTAATTTGTTTAATATTAGATCTACATGAAAATAAATAAAGATCCTGTATAAGTTTCCCAACAAAGGGTAAGTGGAGACGATAGAGGTCCTCATGCATTGTCCCTTGAAGTAGAGCTTTCTTCGAATGCATTTCCTTAACAAAACAAACATCAACCAAAAATTCAATATATATGGGGTTATCTCTAAGAAGTTGATAAACACTGATCAAGTTTTTTGTTAGAGAAGGGACAATTAAAACATTGGGAAGGTATAAGGGAATATGACTATCAACAATTTTAACTAAAGTTGAGCCAACATGAGATATTGGCAGAGCATGACCATTACCTACACATTCAGATTTCAGAGGGAGAGAGTGACCATCATTGGTGGCATGATGAGAAGCCCAGCTATCTAAATACCAAGCCATATTAGATGGGGATTTGGAAGCAATAAAAAAGGCTTGCTAAGATGTATTTGACAGAGCAGGAGTTCCATCCGAGGAGGAGTTGTTCCCTGAGGCAGGAGGGGCACCCTGAAACGATAGGTCAAATCGATGATAACACTTCAGCGCCACATGTCCCGGACAACTGCAAAGCTAGCAGTATGGTCTGTTTGACGAGCCATGACCTTCGAATGTATGGCTGTGACCATGACCGCGAGAAAAATTGGGGTTGCGCCCACCAGAGTTATTGGTAGTGGGAGAGAAAGATGATGGTCGGCGTGAGTTCAGAGAACATTAGCTGACGGAGTGGAGATGTCAGAAACATGGGTATTTAGCTAATCCAAGTGAAGTTCTTGACTCTGAAGAAGGAATTGAACTTCCTATATAGAAATAGAGTCATGAGAAGAGGTTATATTCACCACAACAGGGTCATATTCATGACCAAGACCTGCAAGAATGTAAAGAAGGAGCTCGTCATTAGAAGTTAGTTATCCTGCAGTAGTAAGACTGTCAACAAAAAATTTCATAGGTAACATATAGTCATGAATGGATAGTGACCCTTTTATTAGGGTTTGCATTTGCAATCTCAGTTAAAGAGATCATGCTTTGGACTGTGTAGTGAACATAGACTCAAAGGTTACCCATATTTGATGAGAAATGAGGCAATAGACCACATGCCCCATCATGGACTTAGTAATGGAGTTAAATAAATAGCTCATAAGGGCTTGATCGGTACGAAGCCAAATGGTGTAGGCTGGGTTTGGAATTTGAGTAGGACTGGGAGAAAGATTTGGGAGAGGACCAAAGGTTTCAATGACCTAGGAAGGACACACTTTGGTGTCGAGAATGTGACTATCAAGGTCAAACGCACGTACGGTGCTGAGAACCATAGAATGCCAATAGGGATAGTTTTGACGATTGAGTTTGATGGTAAGAGGAGCAAGATGCTGAAAAAAACTGACGCTGAGGGGGTATATGTTGAGAAGAGACAGTAGGAACTAGAGCAGGCAAAGTAAAAGGTGGAGCAGAAACAATGGTGGCAGGAGAAGGTGTATGAACGGGGGGAGGAGGAACGAGAGCGACTGGGTGGAGGACGGAACTATAGATTCGGGAAGACCAGTAGAGGCGGTGGAAGAAATCGAAGGATCCATGGACATGGGTAAAAAATACTCTGATACCAAATCAAGAAATAACCAGGAATATAAGACTGTAATATTGCTCTGCTATATGTTAAATGCTCTGATATATTAACTTTCTGCTCAAAGAATGATGAGCTAATGAATACAATTTATACACGAGTATTGAATATTCTGGAATGGGAATATTAAAAAATAATTATAACAAACTGTCCTTGCAAGGACGATTGTAATAATTCAAAATTAATAAAGAAATTGTACAAAAAATAAAATAGGATACCAGAATGAATCTTTATCCAATTCTAGTGGTTGTCACCCTTTTAGCCTTGCTGACTAGCCACCTGCAGTTGTGTCATCCTTCCAAATCATCCTTTTCTTCAACATAGATTCACGAAGATTATTAGATCCTTTTAACTTTGTCATTGGCCTACACTAATCACTAGCTTGCACTAAGTATCGTTATGTCAAAAAAAAAAAATGGTAAGAAAAATATTGTGTTGTGATTTGTTGCACCAACGTGAGCTTCTCGATCTTCATTCTTTAAGCTCACCAGTTCAAGTTTCAATATCTGCACAATGAATTGAGTAGTATAAGGTTGAATTTTGGGTTGTTAGAAGATGAGTAGTGATGTGTTGAAGTATGAGGTAGACATCGGTGGTCCCTAAAATTTCTAAGACCAAAGAAGCACCATTCGATCTTCAGGTGCTTGCACTAATGCATTGAATCCCATCAAAATTTTATACTTAAGCAGGCTTAAATAAGAGTAATACTGAATAAGTGACCTCGTAATTGCACTCCTAATTTGTTTTTTTTAAGGAAAAAAGGACTCATTTATTTTCTGAAAACAAAAGAACAAAATTTGAGTATATAAACAAACATGATTTCCCACACATTGGATCCTTTGCCAAAAGGAACGTCATATAGTCAATTCAGTGAATGTTGTCCTTAGAACTAATATTTTGCCAATTACTTCGCTTTTTTTTTTATTATGTTATTTCTAATTATGGCTGCTAGCTGTTAAATTTAATGACACGGGTAGCAAATCTTGAGAGACCAATCAAAGATTTCATTTATAATTACTTTGTAAAAGTTTTATGTCGTACATATAAGTGAAAAGTTTAATATCATTTTGGCTGTTAATCATATTTTGAGTGAATTAAACTAGAGAACTTTTCTCCCTTTTTTCCCCTTGAAAGTAAAAGTGCAACAACTTTTGTAAATATTCCTATTATGGGTCCAACTAACCACCAAAATGTTTCTGTCTTAATTATGCTTGTTCCAATTAGATCTACCATACAAAAAAGAAAATAGCTCTCACTTATGGCCTATGCGATCCCCACGCGCACAACACTAGTCCTAAAATATAGAATAAACATTAAACATGAGAACTACCGGAGTACTCTTCTCTAAAAAAAAAAAAAAAAAACTAAAGGAGCACTCCATCACTTAATAAATAGAGAAATTGAGTGTCATATTAAAAGCCTGATATCTAATTTTTCTTCACAAAACCTTAAATTTATTCACTTAGGGACAATATTGTTGATTTATTTTTTCGCTATCAACATAATTATGAATTAATACAAAAAGGGATGCACTAAATAGAGACTACGACCCAGGCGGATTGCACGGGGCCCATTACAGAGGATTGCGTACCAACTTTATGGAGAACATGTCTTTGACTGTCAAGGTGCGACACGCGTTTGTCGATGTCAGGTGGCGTTGTGGGAAATGTCGATTGTCGAGGGTACAAACTCAACACCACTAATCGAGGCTCACCAAAAGTTTTCAGATGTTCTTTTGGTGGCCCATACCTTCAGTGATTGACACCTGGCAGCTACTCCAGGTCTGAGGACCAGAATCCTATCTAGGAGATGGGCAAGTGAAGAGAGCTTCTTGGGATGTGACCTCATATGGAGACATCCTCGCCTCGAGGATAGACCTCGAGGCATGGCCTCACTTGGAGACATCCATGACTTGGAGATTGGCTTGGGACATGCTCGGGACATGGCCTCACCCGGAGACATCCTCGCCTCGAGGACAGACCTTGGGGCGTGGCCTCACTTGGGGAAATCCACGACTTGGCTGACTTAGGTTTCCTGGAAAAGTTCACACTTCGAGAACCCCATGACTTATCTTGTCATTAATTAATCCTAATTTTCAAGTGTCTAATAGTGAAAACACTGACAACCTTTTTCCCCCAAGTCTTCACTTGTCCTCGGATAGTGGAGACTTAGACTGAGGAGTAATTCAAAAAGGTCTTTGGGGGGAGTCATTTGGACTTCTGCTGATGTCACTTTGGAAAGTCATGCCACATGTTGATTCCCTATTGCTGGGCCCATCAATCCGTGCATTTAACGAGGGGTCGGCTCCATGACCCAAAATGTCCACTCCGTACTCTAGGTGTCCCACGTACCCGAGGTGTCCTTTTCCAATGCTAATGATCAGGATCCATGCCTTTTGAATCCTGACCGTTGGATCGTTCTCGAGTACCTACGTCGTAGGCAATCTGACGGTCGGGGTGGGGTTGCTTCCCCCCTAAGTTCTATGAGTATAAAACTCGAGAGTCGCCTCAGTACTCACCTTACCCATTCGAAATTCAAATTTTATAGACTCTAAACCCTATCTTATTTCTTAAACTTCCCAAACCTTCCACAATTTTATAGGTTTTATCTGCAATTCTGGACGATTGGCAAGAATCATCTTATTTCTGGGTGAACGGCAAGCGATTCTTCAAAGTTCGGACTCACTTTAGCTGTTACCAACACTTTACCTCGAGTAAGTATTTACTGGTTTTGTGTTTGGCTTCCCGTTTGCATTGAGTTTTATTCGAGAGTTTAGGTGCATGCTTAGGAACATGCTTTTTGTGGCACTTGAGGGGCTATTTTGACCTTTTATCGGTTATTTTAGGCACATTTTGATGTTAGAAGTGGTCAAAATGGCCTACTGCACACCCCAGGCAACTTTTGCCTTTCTGGGCATTCGACTAGAATTTGGAAAATTACCATATTTTGGTGGTGTTCTCCTATGCAGAATCTTTGGCACCGAGGACACCCCAAGTCCTAAGAAATTCTCTTCTCTTCTCCCCGAGCTGTAGTCTTAGGGTTTCTTGTGTTTTGGCCCTCTTTTCTTTGGTCAAAATACTAACTGCTTGGTTTTCATCTCAGATGTCTGAGGAACTACGACTGCTACATGAACAAGGATTTTACCACTTTGATAAGAAGATCCTCGACATGGCCCAAGAACACTGCGTACAACAAGATGGCGCGAGGGCAGAAGCCCGAGAACCAGTCAGGGAACTAGTGGTCCGTGGTGATAGCCCGGTAGCGGAGAGGCCAAAGGGGGTTGACCATGGAAGAAGTCAAGTGAGCTGCTATACCACACCCTACTAAGTTGTACGAGGATGATGGGTTTGAAGCGGAGGAGTATCGTACCTTGCTCCAACACCTCGAGGCCTTGGAGGCCATCATGAGGCATTACGCGATCAAGGATAAATGTCTAGTGTGCCTTTGGTTGGAATCTGAGAGAGCGCACCGCATCGTGAATGGTCTTGGCGCCTGGAGCCAAGCCCATCTGATGGCTGGGGCCACCCTACCCCTGCATCAATATTTAGTGGACTTCTTAAAGTTTGTAGGGATAGCTCCCTTTCAACTCTCCCCCAATGCCTATCGAGTGCTTGCATGGATGTACATTCTGTATTAGAGGAAGAACTGGCCCACACCTTCTTCGGCAGAGATCCTGTACTTCTACAACTTTTATACCACCCGGAGGAAGAAGGCCAAACGGGATGGGTACTATGCTTTGATAAAGTACGATGCCTCATCCCTCGACTACAGGGCTTTCCACCACAATGAGAACCATTCTCAGGACTACAAGGATGCCTTCTTTTTCACAAACGGGTT
Source organism: Humulus lupulus (assembly GCF_963169125.1). Taxonomy (NCBI): domain Eukaryota; kingdom Viridiplantae; phylum Streptophyta; class Magnoliopsida; order Rosales; family Cannabaceae; genus Humulus; species Humulus lupulus. The sequence goes on along the minus strand of NC_084797.1, from coordinate 39,622,738 downwards.
TCTGACCCGTAATAACCGGACCCTGATCCTCGACTTCTCCATGGTTGGTGAGTATCTTCTCGACCATTATTTTTTTCTTTGTTTTCTTGATCACTTCGTGCTCTATACTTAGTCATTCCATTGAATATGTCCCTTCCGTCGGACTCCATATGTCCAATTTTTTTAGGTACATCTCCAGGAGATGAAATCTTTCCTGCGCAAGACATGGACATCAACCTTTTGGTGATAGAGGAAAACCTCATCGGGTCAGGACTTCTTTGCGCGGGGAAGAAAATCAACAATCTGCAGCTAACCAAGTACCGCCAATTCAGGAAGTCTAGAGAGCTGGCGTCCCAACACATCAATTATATTGATGGCTGCGACTTGGAAATGCTGAACCAACAGTTGCAGGAGGAGCAGCTGGAGAATATCTGGGCTGCAGAAGTAGCTCGAGAAGCCCAAGAAGACCGGGAGCTCGAGGAGGAGCTCCAAGCAGGGATGGAGGTTTCTCATCTTGACCTAGGTAAATCTCCCCTTACTCGATACCATGCCACACACGTAGAGGATAAGGTAAGTCTCAAGCATGTATGGCCTTCTCCTACACTTTCCATTGTGGCCAGATTGTGCTCCGACATTGGACTGGGGAAGAGTTTCAGGATTACTTAAATCTGATAGACAACTATCTTCACTGCCCGAGGAGACAATTACCTCCTTGGGGCTTTATACCATATATCTTGTGACATCCTTCATCTCCAATTGGTTTTGTCAATATGGCACTAACTTGAGTTGTGAGATGGGAGACAAAGTTAGACACCTCCAATGCTTGCACCAAGACATAACTTATGGTAGGCTTCCGAGAAGCCTATAGTATAGTTTTTATGTCCCTGTTTTGGAATTTTTGCTAAAAATTTCTTTGTTCTTGCAGATCACATGGGGCTAGCTGATATTGGTCGATCAGGCCTAAGGCTAGGAGCACCCCCAAGCTCCTCAGCCGCTGGAAAACCATCGCGTTCTCGGGAGGATCCCGACTCCCCTACACCAGCCAAGAGACAGATCGTTTCCCTTCCTCCCGCGGATGTTCCCACGACAGACTTGTCCCCAGTCTTTGAGGTTTCTCCCTCCTCCAAGACTAGTGAAGTGGTCCAAAGGTTGGACCAACAAGAGTTGGCTTCTCATCCCCGACTCCTGGTATACCCCAAGAGGTATGAGGGGGACCTGCTGGAGTTGCGAGGATGGCAGAGGGTAACAGACTCCTTCATGAAACTGCGGAGGCCCTATGCCAATTGAAGCCTCTGAGAGAGTGACTTATCATGCATCCAATAGGTCGGGCTGAGTTGGAGAATCTTTTCTTCGCCAAGCTAGGGGAAGTTTTTGCCCCTCTCACAGCCGAGCTCCCCTAGAGGGTTAGATCCACCATGTGCGAGCTGACCGCCCGCAGCTTTGCTCAGTTGGGTGACAACAATGAGGCCTCTCTCGTTGCTTCATCTCAGTATGCCGCTGTCTGAGTAAGTCATCACTTCTTGGTATTTTAATTTACTTACCCGCCACACTACTTGAACTAATTTTTCTATTTATGCAGTTTACTTTGGCTTGTCAAGGATTAGGCGATATCATAATGGATAAGTCATATCAACTCCAGCGGGCCCACGACAAGATAGCTTTTCTCAAGGAAAATAACCGAGTCTTTCCCAAAGAGCTAACTTGCCTTCAAGCCGCTTGGAAGTCGAGCAAAAACACTCTCGGGAGCTTGAGGAGGCCTCCCTCAAGACCGTAGAAGAGCTACGAAAGGCCAAGGAGGTGGCCAAGAAGGCAATGACGGAGGTTTCCTGGGGAGTCCGAGAGATTTCCTAGCTTTAGGATCAGCTTCAGGGAGCCAAAGACAGAGCCGAGCTTGGCGAGAGGTAGGCCATCCAAGCCATGGAGATGAACAAGTCCTCTCAGCATTAGGTGGACACACTCAAGCAGGTTGTCGAGACAGTTGCTGAGGATGCCATTTATGTGGCCTGGTTTCATAATCAGGAGATGAGCTTGGACTTAACGGGAGAACCCAAGAAGTACAAACTCCTCTTCGAAGAGCATCTACGAGGAACTCAAACTTTGGAGACATCTCAGACTATGGCTCACGAGGATGGGAAGGCTTCGGAAGTGAACCCAATCATTGACCTGGTGGAGGAGGTCCTGGAGAGGCACATGGTGTGACCCTTATTTAGGCCTACATGCCATAGTTTATTGGGGTATTGGAAATTAATGCTCAAACCCCCGAGCTCTGTTGTAAATATTTTTTCGCTTCAATTTATGCAACTTACACTACTTTATTGCCACAATTGCCCTATTATTATTATTATTATTATTATTATTATCAAATTGACACTTAGTAAATAGGAAACATGGACTTTGTTAATTCAGCTCAACATAACGTAACTCACGAGAATCCCAAGTCGTTGATTAAGGTCTTATGCTCGAGTCTTGAAGACTCGAGTCTTTATCGATTTCTCTTAGTACTTAGACAATTTTCAGGCATTTAATGTTTCTCTGTAGGCTCATGGTCCTCGAGAGTAACTTTAATGCAAGGTCAGGTGATACACTTGACACAGTCCTACATCCCCAAGTTCCAATGACTTAGGACAGGGCCAGCCTGCGATAATTAACGCTTGAGAATCTACCTGCCAGTGTCTAGACCTTGGATCTCATCAGCACTGGGTTTTTCACAGGCCACTTAGGTATGGGGTCTCATGACATTAGGGATGCTTCACTCGTCGACTAGCTTAGCTTCCCAGGTCATCGACTTCCCGGTGCTATTTTTTTCTTGCGGCTTACTGGGGACTTGGTTAGTGCTTTTTGGGCACAACATCCACGGGAGGTAACCCAAGTCCATGCCTCAAAACCAAGTATAGAGGACTTGGTCTTCCATTTTCATCTCGAGATCAAGGCACTTGGTCAGTGCTCCTCATGTGCAATATCCGCGAGAGGTGGCCTAAGTCCGTTCTCGCACTACTAGGATTCCTAGTCTTTAGTCCCTAGATGCTAAGCCTACTCCGCTCTGAACAAGCTTGGTTTCTTAGGTCGCGGACTTAAGACCTCTTAGTTTCTTAGGTTTATCTATTCTCGAGGTATTGACACTTGGCTTACTCTACTTTTGACAAGCTTAGTTTCCTAGGTCATCCTCCATGGGCGTGGTACTCTGCGAGGCTGCCCTAACTCCATGCCCCCCAAGTGATCAGAGACTAGTCTGTGTTCACTTGTCCAGGCCAGCGAGCGGGTGCTTTGCGAGTAGTACATATAGAATAAAGGAAACTAACAAATATAAGCAGAATCTCAAAAAAATTTACCGTGTTTTGTCTACACAGTTTCCATTAACTGTACTCGGAGGATACAAGGAGATTACAAAAATACATAAATTTACTGCTCATATTACTGGTAAAACCGACGAAGATGCTCGACATTCCAAGCATGGGGTATCAATTCCCCATTCAGTTGGGCTAATTTATATGTCACCGGACATTCAAAACTCTCAACTTGGTATGGGCTCTCTCAGTTAGGTCCCAGGACTCCTGCATTGGGACTCTTGGAGTAAAGCATGGTTTATGGTTGATCATACGTATCCCATCGGTGCGTGGAGATTGATGCCTCAACCGGGAGCATGGCCTCATACCCATAGGCCATAGAGAATGGTGAGTGGCCAGTGGAGGTCTTAGAAGTGGTGTGATAACTCCATAATGCCCTAGGAAGATCCTTGGGCCAAGCGCATTTTGCATGTTCAAGCCTTTTCTTCAAGGTAGCTTTGAGCGTCTTATTGTCTGCTTCCACCTGGCCGTTTTCTTGCGGGTGGGACATAGAGGAAAATTTGTTCATAACCTTGTGCCACTGACAAAAGTCTATGAACACCTTGTTGTCAAACTAGAGGTCGTTGTCGGAGACTATCTTCCTCGGGAGCCCATAGCGGAAAACAATGTTCTTGATGACGAAGTCCAATGCCTTCTTGGAAGTGATTGTAGCGAGTGGCTCAGCCTCGGCCCACTTCGTGAAGTAGTTGACCGCCACTATTGCATATTTCACTCCTCCTTTTCCCGTGGGCAATGACCCAATAAGGTTGATGCCCCAAACAGCAAAGGGCCAAGGACTGGTCATTTGAGTGAGCTCATTTGGAGGAGCTCGAGGAATATTGGCGAAGCGTTGAAACTTGTCACACTTCTTGACATAGTCCATCGCATCTCCATTCATGGTGGGCCAACAATATCATTGTCTCAAGATCTTCTTGGCGAGGCTTTGCCCCCCAGCGTGGTCCTCGCAAAAGCCTTCGTACACTTCTCGGAGTACCAGAACAAATTCTTGCTTGGACACACGTCGGAGCAAGGGCAACGAATATCCTTGCCTCTACAGTCTGTTGTCCATGATGATATACTGAGGTGCTTGGTAAAGTAGCTTGGAAGCTGCTTTCTTGTCCTACGGTATTTTACCAGAGACAAGATATTTCACTATGGACTCCATCCAACTGACTTGGGATTGGACTGCTTCTACTGCCTCGGGAGCTAAGATGCTTAGAGCAACTAAGTAGTCAATGAGGACTACATTGATCAGTTCAACATCCTTGGTGGTTGCGAGCTTGCCTAGGGCATCGACGTTAGAGTTTTGTTCCCGTGGCACCCCTCGAATGGTGAATTTTTTGAAATTGTGTAGCATTTCTTGTGTCCTCGTCAAGTAAGCGACCATTTTTGTGTTAGGATTAATGCCTTAAAAGCATGTAAATACATTTTATTGAATTAAATAAAAAGAACAATTTTATTATATTTGAATATTATAATTATTGTTTGAATTAATTTTATGATAATATCAAGAAAATTCCTTATTCATTAATGAGAATATGATATTGATTTAGTACGAGAGAATTAAGATCATATATAATGAATAAAATAGTCAATAACATATTAAAGTAAGGAATCTTTAATGAATGGTTACTAGTGCGGCTTACTAAGCATATAGGATGAAAGTGATCTAGATTCGGATTACTGATGTGGATAGACATCTTAGTAAATGTGTTGTATATAATAGAGATTATATATGACAGGACCGACAAGAATTAATTATCTTTATAAACTTGCTGTTAGACATAAATATTTGATTCTTATCATAATAGATGATCATTTGTAGATTAGTCTAAATCCTGAGTATTCATGAACTCTTGTTTGTGTTTATTGGATCTTTTGATTCACTCATTAAGGTTTCTTAGTATAATGAGGCTAATGACTTTTGTTTTGGAGATTCAATATCATGAATGGCTGGGAACATGAATTACAATAATGGAATCCATACTTTCCTAATAGATTGAATATTGGTTCCCTTAAGGATTAATTCTGAAACTGAATAGTTATTGAGCTCAAATCTATAATTTGATTATAGATTAATTATTCGCTAGTGAATTAATGATACTCGAGGATCAAGAGGTAATTAGAAGGGTAAAATGGTAATCTTGACCATCTATAATTAACGAACCAATAAATGAAGGACAAAACTACATTTATTGATTATATCAATGGACTACAAGAGAAAACTTTGTAAATATAATTCTATAAATACCTAGAGTGTAATTCTATATTTATAGTGGAGTAAATATAATTCTATAAATACTTAGAGTGTAATTCCATATTTATAGTGCAATTCCATATTTATTGGAGCGTTGTATTATAGGTCCATGGTCCCCAGATCATCTCTGTCCTACACTGTGAAGGGTAAGGATGTCAAAAGAAAGATTTGTAGAGAGAAGGACTTAATTACAAAGGTATTAATTTTACAGGGCAATGAAATAATTATGTGATAGTTATGGGAAATTGATTAATTATGAATTAATTAATTATTTAACTATGTAGTTTTTATTTTGAACAATTATAGGTTAAAATAAATATTAATCTTGTTTTGATTAATATATATAAAGAGAGACTAATAATTATCTTATTTAGAATAAGATTTATTTAGAATAAGATATTTATTTATTTAAAACTGATATTTTAAGATAAAGTTAATTTTGAATTAACTAATATTTATTTTGGGATAAATATATTGTTTTAAATATTAATTAAATAAACAAATGAGAAAAATTAGAGATAACCTTAATGGTGTGGTCGACACACTCACTGTACAGTGAGTGTGGTGCCACACATAGGGATTTTCTATCCCTGGTGTTGACTGTATTTTTAGCCAACGACGTGAGAATGTCAATAACGACAAGCCTTCAAGAGAAATAAAAACGACAACAGACGGTATAAACAAGAAAAGTAAATAACACAGGAGATTTTTATAGTGGTTCAGCCCCGATTGTCGGTAATAGCCTAACCCACTTAGAGTTGTGATTTATAGATCCGTACTCAAGATCAAATGGACTGAGCCAACTGAGTTTCTTTAGTACAGATTGCAAAAATACAAAAATTCTCTCTTATTTCAGCACTTTCTCTCTCTAGAATAGACAGTCCCAATTTTCTCTCTCTAGAAAGAAACAGCTCCAGAAACCTCTCTCTCATCCCATAAGCTCTCTATTTATAGGCCTAGGATCCTCAACTGATATCCCTTTATGATAGGGATATTTTATTATATTTATTACATTTAAACATTCAAAATTCGAAATGTAACAAACCCCCCATTTGTGGGAAGAATGAGAGATTCCCGCGTATGTTGTTGAAGCTGTCTCTGGGAATCTTGACTTAGTCTCCTCTAGCTAGTTGATCCACCTCCTACTGACCACTCATGCAAGTGTTGGTCGGACGTGCACGGTGGTAGGACATGTTTTCGTGGGTTGAACGTGCATGGTGGTAGGACATGCACTTCTCTCCTCTAACATGGCACTCTCCTCTAGCATGCCATGTTCCTCCTTGAAACAATCTCCTTGGCTTCTCCTCGGACCAAGGTGGTCCGAGGCAACCTCCTTGGCACCTCACCTTGGACAACATTGAGGCAACCTCCTTAGCACCTCACCTTGGACAACATTGAGGCAACCTCCTCTATAACATCTCACCTTGGACAAGATCAAGGCATTCTCCTTTAACATCTTCCAAACATGTCCGATCGAACATTGTATAGGCTCTCCTTATCAAAATCTAAGTCTCCTTCCTCTTGCATGAGACTCCTCCTCCTTAGCTACTTACCTTGGACACGTTCGAGCCAACACTTAGGAAACCTTGGGAGGCTTGCCTCCTATACACCCTTGGGGTCTCTTAGGACCACATCCTCCTTGGGGTCTTCTAAGACCACTTTCTCCTTGGGGTCTCCTAGGACCACATCCTCCTTGGGGTCTCCTAGGACCACTCTTCTTAGCTCTCCTAGAATGCATTCTCCTTAGCCTCCTAGGATGCATTCTCCAATTTTTGGGTATAACACCTGGGATTTGAATTTTAAATTTCAAATAATTTTTTTATTTAATTATTCTTTTTTAAATATGATTTACATTAAATAATTAAATAAGGTTATAACTGATCAGTTTTATTTTAATAAAATAAAGATGAATTAATTTGGTTAATTATCTTTATAAACCTGAAAAGAAGCGATACTTTTAAAGAAGTTAATTGTTTTTCAATTACTATCAAACTCTCTCTGAAAAAGAAGCGATAGTTTTCCTAAACCTAGAAACTATTCAATTCATCTTCTCTCTATCAAACCTCTCTAGATCACATGTGTTGAGTACATCTAGAGAGTTACAAATCAACATTTTGAATCCTACCTGCCCACACACGCCCTTGCATGTTTGATGATTGGTCCGGAAGATCAAGGTGTGAGCTTTCAGAACTTGGAGAGGAAGATCGTTGATTTTATACAAAAATATTCGATGACACTTGAGAGGCTACAAGAGGTAATCTCTTATCTAATTATATGTGATTTAATATATATATATGTGTGTGTGTGTGTATGATCTTCGCTGGTATTAATAATTATTAAAAAGGGCCCATTCCCCGTAGCGTATCTTTGATTTGCTCTTTTAATACAAACATTTTGTCCCCCGGACCTGGTACTTCCCCAAGGACCTGATTAACTACTAGCTGCGAGTCACTAAAAATCTTGAGGCTCTCAGCCTTGAGCTAAAGTGCTACTCGGAGCCCAGCCATAAGCGCCTCATACTCCGCTTCATTGTTTGAGGCGTCAAATCCAAATCTCAGGGCACTGTGAACCTTGTGCCCCTCAGGGTATACTAAAATGAGGCATGATCCCACACCATTTTCAATGAACGATCCATCTACATATAGCTTCCCTAGGTCTCTCGTGGTTTTTGGTGCACTCAGTGATAAAATCTTACAGTGCCTGTCTCTTTATGGCGGTCCTCGGGTGGTAGGTGATGTCAAACTGACTAAGTTCGACTGACCACTTCAAGAGTCTCCTGGATGACTTCAGCTTTAGGAGGACCTACTATAAGGGATGGTTCGTGAACACCTTGATGCGATGCACCTTGAAATAAGGCCTTAGCTTCCGAGAAGATACCATTAGGCAAAAGGTCAACTTCTCCATGAGCAGGTATCTGGACTTCGCTCCGAGGAATCTTTTGCTTACGTAATACATGGGATGTTGGACATGACCTTCCTCACGTTCTAAGGCGGCAATAATGGCGCTCTTTGAGACAGCCATGTAGAGCAGGAGGGATTCTTCGTCTATGGGCTTTGACAAGATATGTGGGTTTTCCATGTGCGCCTTTAACTGATGGAATGCCTACTCACACTCCTCCATCCATTCAAACCTCTAACCTCCTCAGAGTATGTTGAATAACAGGATGCACTTGTTAGTTTCCTTGGAAACAAAGTGGCTCAGGGTAGCTATCCTCCCGGTGAGGCTCTAAACATCCTTATGCTTTTGGGGGGATGGCATATCAACCAGGGCTTTGATCTTCTCGAGGTTTGCCTTTATCCCTCGAGCACTGACAATAAAGCCTAGGAACTTCCTAGAGGCAACTCCAATAGTGCACTATGAGGATTCAGTTTCATCCTAAACATGCCAAGTACTGAAAATACTTCTGCTAGGTCCTTTACATGGTCGGGGGCTGTTCTATACTTGACCAGCATGAACCTCCATCTTCCATTCCAACTGTTTCTTGATCATACGGTTCACGAGCCTTTGGTAGGTGGCACTAGCATTCTTCAGCTCGAAGGGCATCACTTTATAGCTGTAAAATCTTTTATCAGTTCGGAAGCTAGTGTGTTCTTGATCTGCGACATGTATGAAAATCTGGTTATAGCCCGAGTATGCATCCATAAAGGACCAGAGTTCGTACTCGGAGGTGGCGTCGACCATCTGATCTATTTTAAGCAACGGGAATTAGTCTTTAGGGAAACCTTTTTGAGGTAGAGAAGTCTATGCAGGTCCTCCAAGTGCCATTTGACTTGGGCACGAGGACCGGATTGAATACCCACTTGGGGTATTGGGTGTCTCGAATGAATCTGTTAGCGAGTAGCTTGTCTACCTCCGCCTTTAAGGTTTCCGCCCTGGTCTGGTCAAACGTTCTCCGCTTTTGTTGAATTGGAGCGACGTTTGGATCGACATTCAATGCATTAAAAATGATATTTGGGTCAATGCCAGTCATGTCGAAGTAAGACCAGGCTAAAACATCTTGATCTCCTTGGAGAAAGCCCACCAGTGCTTCTCGGACTTATGCTTTCACATTCTTCCTGACATTGGTCTTCCTTTTGGGGACGAAGGCGTCGAGGGCCACTTGCTTGACTTCCTCCATGGGATCGATAGCCCTTTCTTCCTGAACCTGTGGGTCCAACACATTGGTTTCATCAACCCGAACAACATGCACCACTACTATAAAAAAGGCTTTTCTCTGCAATTTGTTTACTTAATACACTGCGGTTTTCAAGAGTTTTGAAAAGCGTAGTGCATTCGACAGCAGAGAAAAGTGGTATGCCAACCGCAGAGAAAGATGTAGTTTTCTCCGCAGTTTTTTGAAAACAACCGCAGAGAAAGAAAGACTTTTCTCCGCGGTTTTATTGAAAAAACTGCAGAGGAAAGTATTGTAATTTTTTAAAACTTTGACAAAGCATAACTTTGTGCTCGATTGTCGGATTTTGGTGTTTTTTTTAAACTTTGGTATTTTTTTCGAGATCTATCTAGCTGTATACAAAGAAAATCTGAAAACCTGAAGAAAAAAAAACCATTTTTTCAGGTTTGTTCACCGAAAAATCTGAAGAAAAAAAATTCAGCAACCAAATTAATGATTTATGAAAATCCTCACAAAAAACTGATTTCTATTTGTCTATTTCACATAATATAAACTCTAAAAATAATGATGGAAGAAAAACAAAAAACTATGCAAACAAAGATATGTAGATCATTACCTATTTTGAAGCTCAAGAACACAATGTATGGCAAAAAATACAGTGAAAATGGACAATTTTTTCGACCAAATCCTAACCATTTTTACTACCAAAAGCTTGAAAATAGAAAAATATCAAGCATCTACTTCAGTTTTTAACTAAGATTTAGCTAAAACTGATGAAAAAAAATAATAAGATTAAGGTTGAAAGACATACTGCCGCCGCTGAAGAAGTTTTTCACAAAATAAAGTAGGTTTGCAAACCTTGTGGGGAAGAATGAGCTTATATATAGGTCTGGAACCTTTTCTCCGTGGTTTTCTTAAAAAAACCGTAGAGAAAGAAAGATTTTTCTCTGCGGTTTTCTTAAAAAAGCCGCAGAAAAAAGTATTGATTTTTTCAAAACTTTTACCAAGCATAACTTTGTGCTCGATTGTCCGTTTTGAGTGTTTTTTCAACTTTGATATTTTTTTCAAGATCTATCCAAAGAAAAGACTATTTTCTTTGAATAGATCTCGAAAAAATATCAAAGTAAAAAAAAACACCCAAAACGGACAACCGAGCACAAAGTTATGCTTGGTAAAACTTTTGAAAAATTACAATACTTTTCTTTGCGGTTTTTTCAATAAAACCGCAGAGAAAAGTCTTTCTTTCTCTATGGTTTTCTTAAAAAACCACGGAGAAAAGTAGTGCAACTTTTCTCTGCTCTTTTTTTAAGAAAATCGCAGAGAAAAAGTTTCAAATTCCCACATTTCCTACTTTACATTGCGCTTTTTTAAAAACCGCAGTAACATAGTTCCTAAGAGTCCTTCAATCCTTTTCTCTGTTCTTTTTATTTTAGATTGACAAAAAAGCATAGAGAAACCCTATATTTGTAGTAGTGCACCTCCACCTCCTTGGGAAGAGGCCGCTCGGGAGCCAACACCTTGACCACCATTACTGGTTGTCTAAGGGACACATTGTAGCATTGCCTCGCCTCTTTTTGGTCTCCTTGGACTGTGCCAATCCCCGAATCCATGGGGAACTTCATGCACATATGCTGAATAGAGGTAATCTCCCCAAACTCCACTAAGATAGGACACCCCAAGATGGCATTATACGCCGAGGAGCAATCCACCACCATGAAAGTGCAGTACTTAAAATCTTGGCGAGGCACCTCTCCAAGCGTCACAGGAAAACTTCCCTTGAGAACCCATATAGAGTTTAGGTGCACGGGGACAAGTCGCTTGTCGTTGACCCGATCTTCTCGTAGGATGACTTGAATAAGATGTTCACTAAAATCCCGTTGTCCGTCGCCATCTTATTGGAAACCTGGCTCTCGGTCACCAAAGGATCGTGGTGTGGAAAGTGAACTCTCCGAGCATCGTCCTCGGAGAATGTGATGGCTTGGTCGGTCATCCTTGGCATCTTGGCTGGTAATTGAGCTAATGCCAACACCTCATCGTCATGGTTTAAGGTCTACACATACCTATTATGTGATTCGTAGGAGGTGCCCCCCAAGTGGGGTCCTTCAGAGATGGTCCCCACACACCCATTCACTGGGGGAGGTCCGTGGACTATCTGTTGTTACAGAGCTGCGAGCACCGTACCCGAAGCCTGGGGGGTTGTGGGTTGTGCGTGTGTTACCACGATCGGGGCCTAAATCTGGCATGCTCCATCTCGAGTATACTGGCAAAGGTTTCTCAGTTTGATGAGGTTTTCGATCTCTTCTTTGAGTTGGTGGCACTCATTGGTGTGGTGCCACACATCGTCATGAAAATGGAAAAACTTGTTGGGATCTCACCTTTCTTTGTCTCTCTGAATGGGCCATGGCTTCTAGTAATGGACGTGCTGTTCTGTGGCCCCAAAGATGTTCTCCCAAGAGTCCACTAAGTCAGTGTACTCGGAGTAATGCAAGATGTACTTCTCGTCAGGGGCAGTCCCCTGTCTTGTTTGCACTGTTTCATTTCCCTTAGGCTTTCTGCCCTTGCCTTTGCCCCTGCGCCTACTGCTGGTGGGGGTTCGACTAGGTACGGCTGACTGGGATTGAGTACAAACTCCAACACTAAATGTAGGCTGATTAGCATTATATCCAGTGGGCATTGCCCTATATCCCATCGGAACTTCACTGAAACCAGCAGGTGGCAAAACACTAAAGCCAACAGGCGGGACAATTGGACAGAATTGGGCTCCCGCTACACTTGGTTGGATAGGAGCGTAGAGTGGATAATGGGTCCCCTAGGCCATGAGGCTTGGCATTGTCAGAGCGGGAAAGGTGACAGGCCCCCCAAATGCTCTGATCTAGGAGTCTTCCCAGGTAAGATACTATTGTGCTCGACGAATGAAGTCGTCCAGCCTTCGGCATCCTCTTTGCTGAAGGTCAACCCACAACACGAACCCTGCACGGATGCTGACCTGTAAGGCCATTAGCTGCTGGTCATCATCGACACTCTTGGTCCTCGTAGCCTCCCCCTTGAAGTGCTTGATGTAAGCTTTGAGGGTCTCAAAGGGTCCCTGATTTATGTTGGCCAAAGCGTTGACCTCAAAGCTCACCTTCTAAGCAGCTATGTTTTGTCTTTGGAATGAAAATGGCAGCTAGTGCCATGAATGAATGGATCCCGACCTATGTTTCATGAACCATTCATCTAATGGTCCCGTCAAGGTTATCAGGAACACATGACACATGGCGTCTTCGGAGACGCAATGCACCAACATCAACCTATTGAACTTCGAAAGGTGGTCGGTGGGATTTGTACTGCCATCATAGGACGTGATAGTAGGCATATTAAAGCCTCGCGATAATTGGGCTTCTACAATGTAAGGAGCACATGGCTCCCCATCCTCATCCTCCAAGTCAGAGTCATGGCCCTGTCGTCAGGCCATTCTGAGCATTATCCTCTTCAAGCTCTCTAATTCTATGCGGAAGGTGTCATGATCTTGGTTGGCATTTGTCCCAGGTTATCCCTCTTTTGGGCGTTGAGTGTAACGTCGTGGTTACCCAAAAACAGTTACGGTGAATGGTGAACCAGAAATTTGACTCGCTACTTAAGTCCTTTGGTTAAAAACGTGCATTTAAGTGTTATTAACAAGATAAGGTGGAAAACCAATAAAAAGGAAAGGATATGTTTTATTTAATGCATAAAACTGTTCATGGGCCCATAAAATCATTTACAAGTTATTTACAACTCAAAAAGGTCTCTACTGTCTCAAAATTACAAACCCGCCGACCTAAGTGGCAAAAATAGGGTAAACCCCCTAGTTCCTATGAGAACTCCTTGGTCGTGGTGGTCAAGCGGCCGCATATGTACACATCACCACCTAAGCTCTCCACTCAAGGCTGGGTGAGCTTTTCTTTTCCTTTACCTGCACCACATGGCACCCATGAGCCAAGGCCCATCAAGAAAACAAAATATAGCATGATATAATATCAACAATGATCATAATAATCATTCAGGACTTTCAGTCCAAAACAGATAAGTGACAGTCGCAAAAGTCACTAAGATGGGTACAACTCCCTTTAGTCATGTGACGATAGGGTCACCGGGCTTAAGAGATAAGTGAACCTTTCACTAGCTTAAATAGGTTAGGTCCATGATGACTAGTCACCAACATAACCTACCTCATGACCATAGAGTCATAACCATGGAACTCTGTTCCCTAGCCATGTGACAAGCAGTCACCTAGGCCTTAGGCCCTGGCTCGAAGTAACTAGTCTTAGACTAGCCAAGCGCTCATAAGTTTCATCGACCTTAGGGTCGGTCCAGCATTAATGCCTTAGAGTCATTCAATGCTGATATCGATTAGATATAATCTTCATTCGGTCCTGCGTTCAAGACGCTTATACCATTTTTGACTCTTAGGTCAGTAATACGCGACCAGTGCCGTCCCTGACTAATCAGTTCCATACACAAGTAAACAATATCCATTAGCATTTAATATGCAATCAATGTCCACATATATCAACCAACATGCCTCAACAAGAATCATGCATGTCTCATACACAGGGTGCAGTTTTCTTACCTCAGATTCGAGCAAAAAATATAATAAGAACGACTCCTGAGAACGATCAACCTTTTGGTTCCTTAGCAGTTACCTAATCACAACCAATTATAACCTCCATTAATGAAAATCAACTTGAAAGGGTCTTAACCTAAACACCACTCTCGGGACCTCGAAACATGCCCACACGGTTAGTAGATTCGATCCCGGGCCTTAAGGATTGAAACCCCGAGCCAAAAATACTTAAAAACACTCAAAACGGGATTCTGAAGGAACAGAGTAGCGCTACAGCGCTGCTCCCTAGCACCCCAGCGCTATTCTCAGAACCCCAAAAATGCCCAAAAGAATCTTGTGTAGCACTATAGCGCCCTAGGGTGGGTGCTGTAGCGCTACCCTCAGACCAGCACTCCCCTGAAACCTTCTTCTTTGACTCCTTCGATTTCAACCTGTTTCTAATGCTTCCAAATCCCATTTTTGCTGCCAAATGAACCCAAAAACCATCCTAACATACCCCAAACATCACAACCATAAGAATCCTAGAAAAATCTCCCAACAAAACTAAGTATTCAACCTAGAAATCACAACAAAAAACTAGAACCAAAACAGGGCAAACCAGAGAATTCAATGGCTAGAAACTTACCCAAAGCTCAGCTTATGATGGTCTTCAATGGTGGAACACTATCCCAAAATCCTAAGGCTTACTTCCCAAGCTTGAATCCTCAAGAATGGCTCAAAAATCTCAAAGGAAACTGAAGGAGAAAAAGATACGGGAAGGCTCTTGAAGATGCTCTGTTTTTCTACTTCTTTTACAGCCTAAAATGGTTTATATCAATCCTAGGGGTGAAAAGACCAAAATACCCCTAGGTCAATTAAAGGATTCTAAAGGCTCCCAAGGGAAAAATTGACATTTTCCACCTATCTTGTTAATCATAATTAACACTCTCCAATTCTCGATATTCTTAATATTCTCAAACACCAATAATTTATATCCCGTTACCCTTTAATTCTCGGTAACACTCTAATCATTAAAATCACCCCGAGACTCATCCCGAGCCCCGAACTTAAACCTGTTATGACTAGACCGCTAATTAATATTCCATGATCGTCTCATGCCGAATAGCTCAAAAAAACCCACATTATAATGTGGTCTCAACAATGTGTCGCCGACATGCATACAAATATACAGTTATGCCCTCAACAGGCCAAATTACCAAAATATCATAATAATCAAATGTGGACTCACATGCATGCATATAACATGATATAATAATATAATTCCCATAAACATGCATATTATCATTTAATGGCATAATTAAACAGTTATGGCCCTCCCAGCCTACTAATCCAACCATTAAACCACGTTAGGGATTCCGGGGCATTACATTGAGGTTGTCTCGGAGGTCAGACTGGTCCTTCCTCTCGGGTTCGCGCCCAAAGGCCTTGTTACACCTACGATCATTCAGGCTGTTTTGTAGGTCAGTTTGGCCTCGGAATACACCACTACCCTCGAGGTACGCTACTTCTGTTTCCCCGTCGAACTCAATGTTTTCATTGTTAACTGAGATGCTGATGTTGCGTTCTCAGTTAACGGAGATGTTTTTCCCATTGGATCCTTGCTCATTGTTCTCGTGGTTATGGCGAGGTGCTGGGGGGAAACCACCTCTAGGCCTTGCGAGATCCGTATTGACGTGCTTGGGCGGAACGCCCTGGGCTCCACGGTCACTGACGACCTGGAGGTGTCCTCGGGCACCTAGGCCTTTACCCTTACTAGCTGGCCTCGAGGCCTGGTTATCTTTAGGGTTCCGACAATCCTTCTTTTTCTTGGGAGTAGGGTTGTCGTTGGCCTTACCCTTGCCATGATATTGCAGCACAAGTGGGGCTCCAACTCTAACTGGGTGCACGGGGGGCACATCAGTTGGTAGATCTTGCGCAACATCAACCGGGTGCTTAGGAGGCACACTGGCTAGGTCGACAGGTGGCACTCCAGTAGGGTGCACAGGTGGCACTCTAGCTGGTTGCCTAGTTGGCATTTTTCCATGGGGGTTCCACTCACAGCCCTTGGGCCACCAGAGTAGCCCTCATGGCGTTAACCATCTCCCGTAGGGCGACAATATTACCTTTCTTGGTGTCGAGTTTCTGCTACTGAGTAGTCGCCTGATTGCGAAGCTCCACCACTTCTAGCGTCTCCTTCTCATCCACGAGTTGAGGATATTCCTCCTTATAATACTTGTCATCTACGTCATCATATTCGACATTTTTGTCACAGTCTTCCACCATCTCAAGGAGGTCATGCGGTGGTGGATGTCTGTTTTCTCCTCCTTCAAGTCCGGCTAGAGGAGCTGAATTGTCCGGTACGTTTCTCTGAGTGGTCACCATGGTTATGTTCTTCAAGTTTTCTTCAAGCTCTCAATGAAAGCACCAAAATGTTGGCTGTCTTTTTTTTGCTAACAACCTAATTTGAGAGTTTAAAGAAAATAACAGACAAGAACACAAGGATTTTATGTGGTTCATGCTATAACAGAGCTTTATTCCACAAGTCTTTGATATTTTAGTGAGCTTGAAGCTTGTTTGAGCAAGCTTCAGTGGCGATTTTCAAGTAGCATGTATATTGCACTAAGTTACAGAGTTTCTCTCTCTCAAAATCCGAACCCTTTTCAAGGAGATACCTTAACCCTATTTATAGAGGTTGGAGTCATTAATGTTAATCATCTATTATTAATACAAATTCCCCCATTCTAGGGTATTAATTCTAAATTAATACAAAAAGATCCGCACTAAATAAAGACTATGGCCCAGGAGAATTGCATGGGCCCATTGCAGAAAGTTGCGTACCAACTTTATGGGGAACATGTCTATGACTGTTAGGGAGTGGCACACGTGGCCTCACTTGGAGACATTCATGGCTTGTCCGGTTTGGTTTTCCTGGAAGAATTCACACTCTGAGAACCCCATGAATTGTCTTCTCATTAATTACTCCTATCTGCCACGTGTCTAATGATGAAAATACAGACTACAAATATCATATGTTATACTAACTCGACATGGATCCTCGATCTCGACCCCCACCCCAACCCAAACCCTGACCTCAGTTCCAATCCCAGACCCCTGACCTTGAACCCCAACCCTGCCCCTGCTCCAGTCCCTACCCATGACCTCAAACCCCAACCATGGCCTTGTCCTTGGACCTCGACCCCGACCTCGACCCAAGCCCCAGCCCCCGGACTGGCCCCGACCTCGGCCCCAACCCCGGCTCCTGACCCCAAACCCCGACCTTGCTCCTGACCTCTAACCTCGGCCCCCGACCCCTATCCATGACCATGACCTAGCCCTCAATCCCTGACCCCGAACCCCAACCTTACCCCGCCCTCAGACCCCAGCCCTGACCCTCGACCCTCAGCAAGCCTTGACCCTGACTGTGAACCCCAACCTTGGCCCCAACCCCAGTCTCGAACCCTAGCCTCGACCTCAGACCCCGACCATAGTTCGAGACCCTCAAACAACCTCAGCATCGAACCCTAGCCCCAACCTTAGACCTCGACCCCAGTCCAGACCACAAACCTAGAACCCTGAGCCCGACCCTTAACTTTGACCCTAACCCTGACCCCCTGACCTTGGCGCCCAACCATGACCTGCGATCCCGACCACCTTCCAAGGCCTAGACCCCAGCCCAGCCCCTGACCCCAAACCTTAACCTCGACTCCAGACCTCGGCCTTGACCCTCGACCCTCGATTAGCTCCAAACCCCGGCCCTAACCCCCGACCGTCGACCGTCAACCAGCCCCGACCTCTGACCTTGAACTCAGGCCTCAGACCTTGGCCCCAAATGTTATGATTGGTTAAATACATAGATAAGTGTTGTTATACAAGCTAGGTATAAAAACACTTAGTGAATTTCACATAGTGAAGATATGAAATTTGAGTTTCAATTGTAGGCACTTGAAAACTGTGTTTTTGGGACCAAAGTGAGATATAGAGTTATCTAAGGATCCCCAAAACATTTGGTAGCATTGGAGCAATTTTAGCCCTGTTGGGGGGGTCACAAGTCAGAGGAGGAGGCAAGGCATCACCTCTTATGAGGCGTTGCATCGCCTAGATACAAAGGGGCTCAAAAACCCTAGCAGGTGATGCATCACCTATAAGCAGGTGACGCGTCGCCTCGTGTTCATACGGACAGATGTTTTAAGCTCCAAATGAAGAGATCTTTAGCTCTAATCCTATTGGTTAGACCTAATAACGGTGCCTACACTATAAAATGGTCCTCATAGAGTTTTGGAAGACTTATTCACTCTCTCTAGCCTCTCTCTCTCTAGCTTTCAAGAATGTCAAGTTTTCTCCAAGAAACTCATAAAGAAAGTGCTTGACTTTGTGAGTTTAAGGCTTGTTCAATCTCAATTCCCGTTTCCTCTTAGAAAAAGTCTGAAGCATCAATGGTGGACTAGGAATCGGAGAATTAGGACAACGATACAAACGTGTATAAGCCTTTGGTTGTGTTTTTGCATTGAATAAGGAAAAGTTCAAATTGATTGTTCAACAAGGGTTTTGAAGGTTCATCAAGGTTGAAGAAGATTGTTCTAGAACTAGGATTTGCATCATCTTTCTCAATCTTTCTATGGTCTCTATCAAGCATAATTTTGTGTAGATTCTAGATATTGTGGTGGTCTAATCTCACTCTCCCACAACATCGATCCCCGACCCTCTACTGGCCTCGACCTCAAACCACGGCCCCGGACTAAGACCCTGGCAAAGGTCCCAACCACTGGCCTTAAAACCCAACCCCAACCATGTCCTCGACCCTAGCACTAGACACAAGCCCCGGCCTCAACCCCTGACCCTGCTTCGACCTCGGACGCCGACCTTAGTCCCTGACCCTCGACCAGCCTTGGCCTTGGACCCTGGCCTCGGCCTATAGGAGTTTGCATTATCGTGTAGCGGTCAATACAGTATTACATGTTTATTTAGCATGGTTTTCAAAACTCTAACACAGCCTAAAAGTTGCTTGTGGGAGTTTTTTTTATGGACTTTCAAAGTAGTTTAACAATATAACTAAAAAATTGTTTTAACAAAACACAAAGTTGTTCTCTAAAAATAATAAGGGTGTTTGGCATTATTTTTATAAAACAATTAATAAAATCAAAGTTACTAAAAACATAAAATTTTGATAACACTAAAAATTTGTTTTTTGTAGTTTTTTTTTTTTCAAAAAGAGAAAAGTTGTCATTTTTTTTTTACTTTTTTACATCACTTTCTCACTTATCAATTATTCTCATATCACTTTTTCACTTATAAGTTTATCTTTTATCACATTTTCTCTCACCATTTTCTCGCACATCACTTTTTTTGTCATTTTTTTTTTCATCACTTTAACTCTCATTAATTTCTCTCTCATCACTCTTTTTCCTTAACTTTTCTCTCTTATCACTTTCTCTTTTCACAATTTCTCTCTCTCCTTTTTTCATCACTTTCTCTTCCACATTACTTTATCTTATATTTATCACCAACTTAATTTTATTTTCTTTCTTGTTACACATATTATATTTAGATTTCTTTAAATATTAGTTATTAAATATTAATTGGTTAAATGATTAAATACCAAAAGTATCACTTATGAAACCATCATCATCATTTTCTTATTTTATTATTATTGTAAAATATAGGGTTTTTTTTTATAAATATATATTTTTTGTTTTTTACTGTTCCTATCTTTTTTTTTAAAAAAAATCGATTTCAAGTTTTCAAAAATGTAATTTTTAAAATTTCATAATTACAAAAAATAGTCTCAGCAAAAACAACTAAAAATCAACCCAAAAGCAACTCAATGCATAAATCCAAAATAAACTAAAACAATATACATCATTTCAACTAAAAATCAACCTGAAATAAACCTTAAAATAACAACAACAAAAAGAAAAAAAACTTGAAAACAACACAAAGAAAGAAAGAAAAAAACTCGTATAAACGTAAAATTTTTTACCTAAAAGGATAAAAAAAAAACTTTGTTAGACTGTAAAAATGAATTTTTTTTAGTAAAATAAAGTATTTTGTATGAAAATCCCTATAACATATATTATCATAATATTTATTGATGGATTATCCGACATATCAAACACCTTAAAAAGCTCTTTATAAAAAATATTTTAAAATAAAAATTCAAACTACAATTAGAAAGCTCAAACTTTTACTTCTTTTCTTCTAGTGTCTAAAAGTAAAAAAAATAAAAGCAATGTCAAAGTTTTACTTATGTTTCTAGGAAGCACTTTTAACAAAAAAAAAAAAGCTTTTTATTTAAGTTTGAATGAAATTTTATATTTCTTATTTTAAAAAACTTTTTACAATTATATTTATTATTTTATCGAACAAACATGTTGGACTTGATTGGTTTTGAAACAAGTAATCTGATATTGTAAAAAGTAATATGTCAGTTGATTTTTTTACCTCTTTAATTTAATGAAACATGTTGAGACTGAATTGATTTTGAAAAAAAGTAACCTCCCTTTTAGCTTAATGAAGTAACCTAGTGCCTGCAATTTTTATTGTCAAACATGTTGTGACTTGATTGATTTTGAAAAGAGTAACCTAGTGTCCCTGGTATTATAAAAAGTTACCTGTCAGTTGATTTTGTGCCTTTTTAGCTTAATGAAGTAACATGGTACCTGCAATTTTTATTGAGCAAACATGTTGAGACTTGATTGATTTTGAAAAAAGTAACACGCCAGTTGATTCTTTGTCATTTTAGCTTGATGAAGTGACTTGGTACTTGCAATTATTTGTTGATCAAAACATGTTGAGACTTGTGATTAATTTTTTAAAAAGTAACCTAGTATTGTAAACAGTAACCTATCCGTTGATTCTTTGTCTTTTTAGCTTAATGAAGTAATATGGTACCTAATTTTTTTAGCAAAGATTCAAGAGGAAAGAGTAGGATGGTGAAGGACTAAAGGGCACCAATGACTTGGTCAACATGCTTGGCATCATTAATGGCATAAATTACTTATCCAACCTTGTTAAGGACTTGAATCTCTATGACCATCTTTCTCCTTGCTCCTTCATCCTCCATTTCCATCATCTTGGTTTTCGTTCTTCCCTTGTTGGACCCTATGCTTGTGTTTTGTGTTTGGACAAAGAAAAATTACAAAAAAATAAAAATTTATTTTTATACTCTCTTTTACTCTTATTTTTAGTTTATTTTTTTCATTAGAAAAATGTTAATAATTTTGCGCTTGTGTTTTGACTATCATTTTTTAAGTAAACACAACAGCTAACTGTAAATATTTTTTTTAGCACAAGAATAAAGATAGTCAAAATACATCAAAAGAGCGAATATCCTTATTTAATCCAAATTAAATTGATTGAAAATCTAAAATTCATATTTTATTATTTTAGTTATTATATTGTGAATTTTGTTGTATTAAGTTTAAATATAAATACTGCATTTTATTTTACAATTTGAAAGTTTAATAACCATTCTCATTATATATTGAGAAAATTACATCTTACACGGTAAAATAAAAAAAAAACGTTTTGTACGGAAAATTAAATAAATAACAAAATTACGATGGTTGTCCATATACGGAACCTTGTTCTCCTCGTTAATTTATGACATCCTCCTGTGAGGTAGATTTTGTAACTTTGAGTCAACATTTTTATTTGGTCAAATCAACTTTATATATATTTATTGTCAAATCACTGATATTATGTACTCTACTGCGACGACTTATCGTCGCTATAGGTTTATTTATCTTTTATTCTTTTAAAAAATCATTTTAATATTAATTAAATCTAATTATAAATAAAACTAATTTTTTTAATGAAAACCTAATTTAATATTAATAAAATTAACAGAAGTTATATTAATATGAAATCAAAATAAAAATAATTTATTTCATCTTAGTACAAAAGTAAGTAGTCTTCAAAATGTAAGAAACAACAAAATAGTAATAAGTTTAAACTCATAACACAACCAAAATAAATGTCATCTAAATCAATCCCAAAGTCGTCATCATCGTCGGGCCGCTGTAGTGGCTGTTGTGGTGCCTGCTGTGGTAGAATTTTGCCCAATCTGGGAAAGTTTTCCATCATTGACTGGATCATATTCATGTCCAAGTTCACAAGTTGAAATTGCGGGACTGAAGTATTCGGGTTGAAAGCTTGCATAAATTGCTGAATTTGGAGAAAATTTTTGTTCTGGGTCAAGATGGCTTGACTGAAGTGTTGAACCATTGACTGGAAAGCCTTAGCTGGTACCATTGGAGGGCTGACTGTGGTTGATGTAAATGGTAATGCCTTTGACTGTGAAGAGGCTCTAGTGGTGCCGGTGGCAAAGGAACTAGTGCCCTTCAACTTGTGTCCAATACCTCGGTTGTGGCCACAACGTTGAACAAGTATCTTCGAGACGACTTGCATCTCATCGATAGAGACACTTCTTCCTAAAGATTCATATTGGGATTACATTTGTGTCTGAACTTCTTACTGCAAGGCATCTCGTAGTTTAGAAACAATACAATTTATAGATAATATAATTCATTAATAAACGTATATACAAAACTTAGAAAATTACTTACATATGCATCCTTAGCATTCGTGTTTACCCATCAACGTGTTTGATGATTGTGCATGTCATGGAATATATCAATAATGCTTGGCATTTCCTTGGTTTGATGATTCATCTTTAGAAAAAAAATTATAACAACATATGGGTTAAATATTTAAATTATTATTAAGATAACTGAAAATACTTCAAACTATCTACATATTTTTTTTTTCCTTCTTAAATCAAGCAGAAGCATAAGAGGTCGATCAATGGAGACTTAAATACTTCTGCTTTGCTCTGTTGGAAGCATTTACCTTTGAGCGTGCCATGTACTGTGGAGAGTTGAAAAGGTCAACACACTTCTGCCAACTGTCATTGTCCATGTCCTTTGGTGGATTCTTTCTGGCTGTCTCGTATCATCATATCTACCATATTCATCGAAATATTTTTTCTTTCGACCTTTCTTATCTTTGTAGCAATTCTGAAACTCCCGCTCAATGTTGATCGATATCAATCGCCACTCAGGGAGATCTCTAGGGAGAATGAAAAATTCCTTAAAAAAACTTGATAGAATTTTGAAATTATAAAAACATTACATGTGAATATCTTTATAAATTTACCTCAATTTTTCCCATTAATCCTATCTTGTCTTCATCCAGAACACTTTATCACGAGTCATAATATAAAGACACATGGTGACCAATAAGGCTTGTGAACAATGTCCCACGATCACCAACTGCTTTGTAGGTTCCCTCCTTTAGATCAAAATCTAGTTTCAATGGGCCTTATTTTCTTGCATGAGCTGCACCAAATTTTTGGATCGAGATGGAGACCTCTCTTTCTTGGGGCAGGTGTTACATATTTTAATTAAACAATAAAATTGGATTAAAAAAATAATATCAATTTGTCATTTACTGATAAAACATAGAATAATAATATTATATTACCTGTCTCACAGGAAGTAGGTACTTGTGAATGATCTGGAGGAGGATCACCCACCCCATCACCGCCATGAGAACGAGCAACAACAACATACATATCTTTATAGTTTATATAATTATTACATTAAAATTAGTCATAAAATAATAGTAATAAAATGTAAACATCCACATTAAAGTCAAATACTGATTAAAGTCAAATCATTGATAGTCCATAATAGTGTTGCATGCATTCTGAATACTTTGTTCATTGTGGCGTTCCTAGTTTGAACTCCTTCATCCCACAACATTTTTAATTCGTCTACCACAGGCCTCAAAAAGACATCTATGTCTTTCCTAGGTGATTTTGGACCGGGAATCAATAAGGTCAGCATGAATGATGACTCTTTCATGCATAACCAAGGAGCATATTGTATGTGCATAATATTACCAGCCACATGCTGTAAGATAGACTCATGTTACCAAATAGATTAAAAACCTTAGTAGCCAAACCCAATCGAACGTTTCTGGGTTCTTAGGAAAAATCTGGAATGAAATTGTTTCCAAGCACCCCCATCAATAGGATGGTGCATCACACCATCTTCTTTCGATCATCGCGTACTATGCGAAGTCATATCCTTTGTTGTATGCCTTGAACCATAAAGATGCTTCAGCCTAGGATTCAAAAGGAAGTACCACAACACTTTCTGGGCGAATTTTTTCCCCTTTGTGTCTTCGTCAACCCATTTTATCTCACTATATATATGAAAACTCTGTTTTTTAGAATTCTCCTTCCAGAACAAACAACAATTGTACTTGCAAGCATGAATTGATTGATAACCTAACCCTAACTTTCTAATATTTTTCTTAGATTCATAGTATGAAGTTGGAATCTTATTATCTTTTGGGAATGAAAATTTCATAAATTTCAAAAGTTCATCAAATGAACTATTTTTCCATTTATTCATAGCCTTCATGTGCAACATCTTCGCCAAGAAGTTCAAGGAAGACAACCAAGTACAACCAGGCTATAACTCAGCTTCGACCTCTTGAAATAGGTCATCAAATTGATTCTTCGCACTATTTCCACCACCATCTGAAATTCCTTCATTTAAGACTTCTTCATTAGTGTGTTTTTCAAAAATAACATCATTGATGATGTTAATCGTCTCTTCTGTCACTGGAGCCTTTTCGTCCACTACTAGAGGAATATTTACTTCTTCGTTAGTGTGTAGAAACCCATATCTGTATATGTGAGCCTCCACCACATCCAGTTTCTGACTCAGCATATTCATACACTGATTGCATGAGCACCTCACTTCTCCCGACGAATTCACATGATTCTTGCACATTTGTATAAATACTTGAAAACCATGTCAAAACTCATAAGATTTACGCCGTCTATTGGTTATCCAACTCGTATCAATCGTCATAACTAGTTTAAGTAAAAAATAAATTATCACAATGTGATAATAATAATAAAAAAATACATTTATTTGGTAATAATTTTTTTTATCACCAAAGAACTAATTTTTTCAAGTAAATTATGATATGTTGTTGAATCTTATGAATAGATTATTAAATTTTATGAATATATATTATCAAACTTTATGAATGTATTATAAAGTTTCATTGTATAAACAAATATTTAATTATAAATTTATTAATTTATCATTAATGATTATTATTAATTTCTGTGATAATTATCAAATTATTATTTTAATTTATACTTTTTATTTTAATTAAATTTTATAATTTTAATTTCAACGTAATTTCAAGAGTAAAATTGACTATATATATTTCATTACTTTATAATTTTTTTTACTAATTACTTTAAAATATACTAAAATTTTGACAGCATAACGACTATATTCTAACATATCCCCAAAATTAAAATCTACATAAAATGTACAAAACCAGTCCCAGAACATACATATAATTGAATATAAACATTTAAATCTCATATCAACAACATAAATCATATCATAAACATTTAATTAGATTCATCTAACCTAATATACAATTTTTTTTTTTATTAAATTCTAATGTTCACATCCACATTTATATCATATAAGCATATTCACATTTATATACATATACATACATATTCATATGTATATACATATACACATATATAAAAATTATATCATCTAATATCTAACCTATCATGCATTTTTTTATAACATAATATTTAATTAAATCAAATTAACATATAATAAATATTTTTACAATCTATCCCTAAAAAAATACAAATATAATTAAATCAACAAATATACAAATCTAAACTAAAAAACAAAATTCCACACTATCTAAAATAACCAATTACACAATTAAAAACTTAATTTAACTATGAATGAATAAAAAAGACTAAAAAAGTTAAAAACAATACCCAAGAGTCGAGCTAGGGCATTATCATAGGCTAGAAATCCAATCTCAAGGGTCGGGCTAGGGAACAAGCAACCTAAAAAAAAGAAAACCGAAACCCACAAAAAAATTAAAAAACCATTTTCTACCAAACACAAAATACACACATATACTAACAAAAAAAAACACTTTAAAGCATAAAATATAAAGAAAAACGATTTCGATTACCAAAACTTGCAAGAAATGGCCACAAATCGGCCTTAAACACCTTGGATCGAAGGAGGGGGATGGTTTTCCATCATTGGCTACGAAAAAAATGGCAGAAAAATGAAGAAGAAGGCT
Source organism: Humulus lupulus (assembly GCF_963169125.1). Classification (NCBI taxonomy): domain Eukaryota; kingdom Viridiplantae; phylum Streptophyta; class Magnoliopsida; order Rosales; family Cannabaceae; genus Humulus; species Humulus lupulus. The sequence goes on along the minus strand of NC_084797.1, from coordinate 39,596,348 downwards.
CGAGTTGGGGGGATATATCGACAGTTTCTATAGCGACGACATGTCGTCTCTATAGACTATAAGGAAGTCGTCACCAACATCAAACACATTGTTTCACTCAAAGTTTTGGGACTCTAGTCGCTATATGGTCCCAAAATCTGATAGCCAAATTTAGGCAGCCAACTTTCCCTCCTTTTTTTGGGGCCCCGTAGCAACGAAATGTCGTCACTATAGACCAGATATTTTGGGAGGGATTCTTCTGTTTTCCCTCCCTTTTTTCCCCGAAAACCTTATGGCGATGACATATCATCGCTGTAGAGTCAGATGGTTTTGGGGGGCTTTTCATTTCCTGCTAATGTTCCCTCCAATTTACTGGAACCCTACATCGATGACCAATCGTTGCTGTAGGGTTCCAGGAAATTGGAAGGGCTGGCCATATGTTGTCGAAGATGTCGTTGTAGCTAAATTTTTTTAATAAATTAAATTTTTTTTTTGTGGAATTGGACTACATTCAGCGATGACATAACAAATTATATGTCAACGCAATAAAAGTTGTTGCTGCAGAGTCCTACATAATTTCCTCTTTTGGATACTGTAAATTCTAAAATTGGCAAATTTTATAGAGATATCTTTTTATTTAAAATTCTTTTTTATTGTGATTTTCATAATTAATATCTTGGATTATTTGGTAAGGTTTGCGAATAATTCCTTATTTAGTTTGATATTCTCATAATATGTTTATAAAATAAATTTGTGTCTTGGTTTTATAAAGAAAATATTTTGTGCTTACTCGAATTCATTTCTGGATTATTTTCTATTGATTTTCGTGTTTTCCAAGATAATTAACTATAGGAAATACAATCCTTGAGAAATTAATTGTTATTTTTATCTTGATAACTTTGTTCTGACTTGGGTATTAGCTGCCCCCGAAAAATTTGTGCCTGTCAAAACAGAGTCAACAAAATTGGCAAATCTTCATTAATAAAAAATATCTTCAAATATTCTTGCTTTTATTGGAGATTCTTTCTCAACCTTTCTGAGCACGAAATTGTCTCTAGGGCCTTGAGAAAAAGTGAACTCTTGGGTGCGTAGTTTTGTGAGTGAATTGTAAGATTTGTGAGGGTTCATAGTTTGTTTCAAGATCATTGTATTCATGTGTTCTTGTAGTAAAATGAGTGTTTAGTATTGTGGTGAGTCTATACCACATTCATGAGTGAATATAGGTTGTAGTTTGAACACAATTTGTATAATCTTCGAGAGAAGATTTTTATAAGCCTTGCTTTGGGAGGATGCAAGCACTCACTAGCCATTGAAGGGAGTTCAAGTGGTTAGGCGCATCAATCAAAACCAGATTAGTGAAAAGAAGTACAAAAAAGTTGCGTTAAATCTCAAGAGGGAGTCTTGTTTTGTTTAAGTCAATATCTTTGTACTTGTGATTCTTTATTAATTTGTTTTATTCTCTAGGGTGGCCCTAAGGAGTAGGTTATTCGAAAGGATTTTTGAACCTTGTAAAAATTCGTTGTGTTCTTTATTGTTTTTGCAATGTCTTTTTATTATGTTCAGTTTCTGTCGTGACAAGTTCTTATTCTGTCCCGACAGATCTGAAATTTGTTTCAACATTTAATTACCATTCTGCACCTTAATTAATTTACCTGGTTAAATTAATTTGGAAATTGCTAAAAACAAAATTTTAATTGGTATCAGAGTAGGTCACTCATTTCTGAGTGTGATCTTGGTTTATTATGTTTGTTGTTTTTTTTCTTGCAATGTCTTTTTTCACAGAAGGAGGTTCCATAACTCGCGCCCCTTTACTCAATGATTCTAACTATCCATATTGGAAAGTTAGAATGAGAGCATTCATCAAATCTCAAGATGAAAAGGCTTGGAGAGCAGTTTTGAGTGGTTCGAATCCTCCAACAGAAAGCGATGACATTACTAAGGTAAAATCTTAACTTGATTGGACAGATGCTGAAGATAAACTGTCCAGTTACAATAATAAAGCATTAATGTAATGCCCTGGTTACTCCAAGACCATTACGGTGAACATTGAACCGTGAATTTAACTCGCTACCCAAGTTCTTTGGTTAAAAATGTGCTTCCAGGTGTTATTAATAGGTTAAGGTGGAAAACCAATCAAAAGGAAAGGATATATTTTATTTAAAACATAAAATTGTTCATGCGCCCATAAAAACGTTTACAAGTTGTTTACGATACAAAATGGTCATTACAGTTTGAAATTTACAACCCATCGATCTAAACGGCAAAAATAGGGTAAATCCCCTAGTTCCTCTGAGAACTCCTTGGTCGTGGTGGTCAAGCGGCTACATATGTACACATCACCACCTAAGCTCTCCACTCAATGCTGGGTGAGCTTTTCTTTCCCTTTACCTGCACCACATAGCACCCATGAGCCAAAGCCCAACAAGAAAACATAGTAATGCATATAAATATTATCAAATGATTATTATTATAATCACATAGAGCTTATAGCTCTGAACAGATGAGTGAATATCGCTTAAGGCTCTGGTAAACCATAATGAGTGACTGACAAGCAAGTCACTAGCTTAAACAGATGAGTGACTGCTGGGTAAGTCACTAGCTTAAAAAAATGAGTGACTATTGGGTAAGTCACACAGGGCTTGGCACCCACAGCCATGTGACTAAATAGTCACTATGGCTCTAAGTAACTAGCCTTTGGCTAGACAAGCGCTTATAGTATTCATTGAACTTGAGGTCGGTCCGACATTAATGCTCTTCTGAGTCATTTAATGCAGATTTCGATTATATTTAATCTTTGTTGGCTTGCGTTGAACACGCTAAGGCCGTTCCTGACTTATGAGTCAGCACAGTGTAACCAGTGCCCAGTACCACTGCCGAACTTGACTAATGAGTCACAACTTCACAGTTGATACTGACACCTTTGCCAATTCTGACTATTCAGTCAGTACCATGCACAAGTGAGCAAGATTTACTAAGCATTCAATAATCAATCCATATCCGCATTTAAACATTCAACATGCCTCATGAATAAAAATGCATGTCACATATGGGGTGTAGTTTTCGTACCTCTGGTTCGAGCGAGAAATAATATAAGAATGACCCTTGAGAACGATCGACCTTTTAGTTCCTTAGCGGTCACCTAGTCATAGCCATTGGAATCCATTAATAAAGTAAATCAATAAATGGTTCACAATCTAAAACCACACTCCCGGGATCAATCCCACACTCTCAGGACTCTCAATCTACTCAAATGGGGTAAAGGAACCAACCCCTGAGCCTTAAAAACCATCCTGAGCCCTAAAAATGAAATTTGCTAGAATTGGCCTAGTGCTGGGGCACTGCCAAATGGCGTTGGGGTGCTGACCCAAAGCAGAGAGACGTAAGTCTCTGCCCTGCATAGCGCTAGGGCGCCAGCTTCAAACCAGAATTTCTGGTTTTCCCTTCTTGTGATTTCCCTTGAAACCAACCTTCCAAACCAATCCTAAACCTTACCAAAACTTCCAATTCAACCCCTAAACTTCATCTACATCACACCCTCATCAAAACCCAAGCAATCTTACTTGAAAACTTCCACTAATTTCCAACTATCCACATCAAAATCCATAAGCTGAAAACTATAAGAAAAACAGAGCAAAGCTTATATTCATGGATGATTTCTTACCTCAAGCTCATATTATGATGCTCTTCAATGGTGGAACACACTCCCAAGCCCTCAAGACTTACTTCCAAAGCTTAAATCCTCAAGTTAGGCTCAAAAATCCAAAGAGAAAAATGAAGAGAAATGGTGTAGGGGAGGAAATTTTCTATACTCTGTTTTCTTCGAGCTTCCACAGCCTTCATGGCTTAAATCTATCCTAGGGTTGAAAAGACTAAAATACCCCTAGGTCAAATAAAGGTTTCTAAAGACCCCCAAGGGTAAAATCGTCCTCTTCCACTAATTTTGTTAATCATAATTAACACCCTCCAATTCCCGCTATTCTCGATATTCCAAAATACCAATAATTCATATCTCGTTACCCTTTAATTCCTGGCAACACTCTAATCATTAAATCACCCTGAGACTCACCCCGAGCCCCAAACCTAATCCTGTTATGACCAAACCACTAATTACATTCAAAGATCGTCTCATGCTGAATAGCTCGAACAAATCCACATTATAATGTGGCCTCAACAATAAATCACCAACATGCATACAAATATACAATTATGCCCTCAACGGGCCAAATTACCAAAATACCCTTGTCATGAAATATGGACCCACATGCATGCATTTAACATCATATTATAATATAATTCACGAAAACATGCACATAATAGTTTAATGGCATAATAAATCAATTATGGCCCTCCTGGCCTACTAATCCAACCATTAAACCACATTAGGGATTCCGGGGCATTACAATTACATGCTATTTTTAATGGTGTTGGTGAGGGTTACATTAAATTGGTTTCTTAATGTGTTTCGACCAAAGAAGCTTGGAAAATCCTTCAAACCCAATTTGAAGGAACTGCTAATGTCAAGCGTTCTAGGCTTGTTATTCTCACAACAAAATTTGAAAATCTAAAAATTGAATGAAAATGAAACCCTCACAGAATTTTATGAAAAATTGTCAAATATTGCTAACGAATATTTTGCTCTTGGTGAGAAACTTGAAGAAAGTGTTTTGGTCTGAAAAATTGATAGAGTCCTTCCTGACAGGTTTCAGAGTAAGGTCACTGCAATTGCGTAAGCAAAAGATCTGGACAAATTAAAAGTAGAAGAATTGATGGGCTCACTCTGAACTTTTGAGCTGAATCAACAAACCAGACAAAAAGGTAAAGCAGAAGAGGTCAAGGAGAAATCTATTGCCTTGAAATCTTCTAAAGAAAAGAAGGAAAGTTCGGATGGTGAGGTGGCCTTGTTAACAAAAAAATTTCAAAAGTACATGAGAAAATTGGGAAACAAAAAGTCATTTTGAAGATATTCTTGATTAATGAAGATTTACCAATTTAGTTGGCTCTGTTTCGACAGGCACGGATTTTGCGGGGACAACTAATACCTGAGTCAGATCAAAGTTCTCAAGATAGAAATAGCAATTAATTTCTCAAGGATTGTATTTCCTGTAGTTAATTATCTTGGAAAGCACAAAAATCAATAGAAAATAATCGAGAAATGAATTCGAATAAGCACATTATATTCTCTTTATAAAACCAAGATACAAAGTCCTTTTATAAACATATTATGAGAATATCAAACTAAATAAGGAATTATTTGCAAATCTTATCAAATAATCCAAGATATTAATTCAAAAAATCACAATAACATGGAATTTAAAATCATCTTTTAAATAAAAAGATGTCTCTATAAAATTTGCCAATTTTAGGATTTACAATCTCCCCCTTTGACAATTTTATAGACAAGGCATATCTATTTTTTAAAAGACCCTGCAAAAAACAAGTTAGTGCTTAAATCCACAAAATGAAAAGAGTCCCAAAATGATTCCCCCTGCCAAATATAACCAAAGCAAATAACTAAAATAAGTAACCAACGCAGGTCAAAACATAATCAAAACACAAAAAAAAAAAAAAAACGAGTAGAGTACTCTCTCTCTCTCCCACGCATTGTTTAAGAAAATGCCAAGTAAAAAGAAACTAGAACCAAATCAAAGACACATTTAGTGTTCTTTTACATTTATTGAAAGGAAATAAAAGTAGATTGAGAGGAACTAAAACCAACATGGAGCTAGAGTGGTAGAGGCATTGATGATTGCCAAAGAAGCCAGAATTTGGCGCTGAGTATCCTTCATGGCAGTGAACGGCTCGGAGAGAATGATAATACCTGTCTGGACAAAAGTAAGAGTAGTTTGAACAGCAGGGGAGTCAGGCTCAACATCTCCAGACCCAGAACCTGCCAAGTTAATGCCCTTGACCTTTTTAGTTGTGGTAGGAGCATTATCATCTTTGACCTATTTGACAGTGTAGATAGGACTAACCTAAGGACGAATCAAGGTCTCATAAGACTGTTGAGAATAGTGCCCTTAAAGCAATTGTAGTTGAAAAATGTTTTAAATGAAATAAATAATTGAATTGAATTATTATATGTATAGACTATGCCCGGTATTATATGATAATATTAAGTGAATATTAGAAAATTCCAGAGTGTATCTATGTGGTCTTAATCTCATATTGGTATGGGAGGATCGAGATTACGATAATAAACTTAAATAGTTCGCAGTAAAATAAAGTTATGGAATATTTAGATTAATTACTGCTTGTACAGTCCACTAGTATTATGAATACATGTGACCTAGATACATGTTACTAGTGTAGTAGGACACTTTAGTAGAGGTACTTTGCATGCTGAGAGTATGTAGAACTGGAGCAGATCTGCTTTGTTAATACTTGTTTAAACACTGTTTCATAGTATTAATCAAACATATCAAACGATGATCATATACATGATGATCTTATTCCTGAAGTTATTATGAACACCTATATATGTCATTTGATCCTTTGATTTATGCGTTAAGGGTTGCCGAATGATCAGCCTAAGAACAATTGTTTTGGGGACTCAATGATGTATATGACTGGGGATGTGGTTGAACAGATATAGAATATATACCTTCTTATAGATTGAATAATGGTTCCCTATTGGGTGGACCTTTGGAACTAAAAAGGTTATTAGCGCTTACGTCGCAAACTTGTTATGACATAACCTTAACTAGTAAAGTCAATGGTACTCTAGGAACAAGATATAGGTAAAATGGTAAAACCGTAATTTTATTCCCTTTTAATTATGAACCATTAATAGAGGATTAATGCTGTATGTAATGATTATATCAATGAACAATTTATTCTTAATAAAGTACTCAATAAATATATGTTTATAATTATCAAGAGTTCAATTTCATATTTTTAGTGGAGTAATCATGAGATTAATAAATATAATTATTTAATCAAAGAGCTTTGATTAATAATTTAATATTTATTGGAGTTTGATGTTATAGGTCCATAGGTCCCCAGGGTGGCCCTATCAACACCATATCAAGGTAAGAGTTGATACAAGGGTATAACTGTAATTTGAGAATTTGAGAAGAATTTTATTTTTCATGTCAAGTATGCAATTATATGATAATTGAGGTTGAATAATTAATTTGGAATTAATTATTAATTTTTGAAAATATATTTATTAATTTAAATATGTAAATTTTGAATTTCATAGATATATATATATAAATAAATTAAATTTTGAAATTAATTATTTTATTTGAGTGGGAGAAAATAAAATTGGTAAGTGAAAAATAGTTTTTAATTTATTTAATTTTTAAAATATGATGATAATAATGATCATCAATTTGAATTTTGAATTTAAATTTTGAAATATGGTTGTCATCTATTCCTTAGAAAGATAAATACCTTATTTTGTGGGAGATTGATTTAGTTAAATAATCAAATAAAAGAAAAATACAAAATTCCTGAAAAGGGAATAGCATTACACGCCTGACACAGTCCAATGACTGTGTCATGCGTATACTACTTGTACTGATATTGTATTAGTGTAGTTTTTATTTTATTTATTTAATTATTTAATAATTTGAAAATAGTTTTTTCAAATTTGGTAAGTTAGATATTTACCTAAATCAAATCCTATTATCATTATTATATTATATTATATTACTATTATTATTAGGAATAATAAGATAATATAAATCTCTATATATATGATATAGAAGAAGAAGAGAAACACAAGAAAAATACACCAGACACAACACAATACACAATTCAGAATAGTTCTCAGAGCTTTTTGTTAGACAAAAGCTCTTTCTTTCTTCTTCTTTATCCTAGCCATTCTCAGACAATAATCCAAGTTCTCATGTGATGAGAAATACTCATGATTCCTAAAATACAAACCCATGTTCTCTATATGCCCACACACATCTTCAAGAGGTAAAAGTTAGAGAACACTCTGGAAGATCGTGGTTTGAGTTCTCAAAGCTTTGGATAGGAAGATCGTTAATAATACAAAAAGACTCAAGGACACTTGATATGCTTCAAGAGGTAAAAGTTCATGTTCTTGATTTTTGTGTTTATATATTCTATATATATTGTATATTTATATACATATTTGTTGCATGATTTATAGTATTGTATCATAATGTTTCTGGATTGTTTTCTTTGTCATATAAATTATTTATATGATTAATGAAATTTTTTTATTGTTTTTGTTCTGTTATTTCCAAATAACAATGGGCCCACCATGCAAAGTTTTCGCTGCGTGCTATGAATGATTTTCCAACAATTGGTACCAGAGCAGGTCATTAGTCAACACATATTATTAATTTCTTTGTGGGGTTATATGCATTTTTATATTATATGTTAAATATGCTTGAATGGATGGAAGTTTATTTTCATGATGACAAATTCTTAAGGGTTGTTTATTATGGTACTATTAGGTTTAAGAATTGTTCTTAAAATTTCTAGATGAAATGTGTAAGCCAATTTGGGGCATAGGAATTTTGTAATTTTTTCTATAAAAATTCGGTGGTGGCCCGAGCTTGATCCCCGAGCTCGAGCCCGAGACCGACCCAGAGTTGCTGCCCAGGCCGTGCCCCTGCGCACGCCTTCCTACTGCCCAGGTCACGCCCTTGCATACCCCACTCGCGCCCCTGCGTGCGTCTGTTGGCTGCTAGCCATACGCCCCAACGCCCTCCAGCCTGCAGCCCTGCACACCTGCTGCGCCTCCTTGCCCAGTCGTGCCCATGCCAGCTCCCAATCGAGCCTCCTCCAGCCGCTGCCCCTTGGTACACACCTAGGGTGTTGTTACCATGAATATAATTTTAATTAAAATAAAAAAATTGAATTAAAATGGTTTTAATTTGGTAATTTCTATAATTGAAATAATGGTGATTATTTACCTTAGTTAAAAATATTTTAATTGTTATCTTCCATAATGAAAATTGTTTTAATGAACATATCCAAAATTAAAATTATCTTGAATTTTAATTTATTAAAATTAAATAGTTTAATTTTATTTTTGAATTAAATTACCCAAATTAAAATTGGGCCGTAGAAACTTTTAAAAGTTTGTTTAAAATAATTAAAAAGTTGTATAATTCAAAATGGATATGGAAAACGGGTGGCATTGGCTCAACAAGACTACATCTCAAGGTTCAAGATCAAATTGTTCTTTATCAGCCCTAATTAGTCTATGTTACATTTCTCATGTTTTGTAACACCCTGGATAGCCAAGACCATTACATTGTGTGATTATAAAGGTGCAAGACTTGCTAATCAAGTCATTTAATTCAAAACGTGTTACTGAAACTACAACTGAACTAAGGTTAAAAGATTTTTGTCACAAAAGGTGTATTTCTTATAAATAAACATGTTTTTACACAGGATCCCAAAAGTAATAAGTTAAATACTGTTCACAAAAGACTCAAGATTTAAATACAATGATTAGCCACTCTACGGAAAAATAGACGGTTAAGCATTTTTCGTCCTGTTCCACCCCTTGGTCGTGGCGGTCGAACACCTGACTATGTACATTCAGCCTCGTAGCTCTCCACCTCAAGGTTGTTCCAACTTGCCCTTGCCTTTACCTACACCAAGTAGCACCCGTGAGCCAAGGCCCAGCAAGAAAACACAACAACAGAGCACAATCATTCAACAGACAATCAGATAACTCATACCGCATAAGCATGTACTCAACAGTTTAAGCATTAATGTTAATCAAGTATTCAGCATACCAAGTATATCATTTCATATCAACAATCAATCCATATATGATAACTAGGGTTATGCTCTTAGGCCGCACCCTCTATTTATCCCACTGACTCCGGCCCGCTTAAACCGAGCTCAGTGAATATTAAGCTGTCCTCGGTTACCAGTGGCCAAGCTGCGCCCTGTGCGCAAGTATAATTTACAGCACCCTTAGGCCATTTATCACATGTCCCATGGTGTAATACCATCTATGACATTATACAAATATCGGGAGCACTTAGTCCCATCACAAACACATAACCGGGTGCAATTTTCTTACCTTTAGATTTGCTAGCTTTGTTCAATTGATCCTCAAGACGATCCCTCTTAAGCCCAAGCGTACACCTAGTAACAGACATAGATTAGAATCATCACCAAACCTCAAGTCCAAAACCTAACCTCGGGACCAATCCCGAGCCCTCGGGAAGCCCCAATTCCACCAAACGGGGTGGTGGAATCGAACCCCGAACCCCCGGGCAAAAACCCTTGAAAATAACCTAAAAATCTCTTTCTGGAAACAGGGTAGTGCTACAGCGCTCTAAGGAGAGCGCTACAGTGCTACAAACAGAGCCAAAAGCACCCCAGACCACTCTGCCTAGCGCTACAGTACCCAATGACTAGTGTTGTAGCGCTAGTCACAACATAACAAACCCTGTATTTCCCTCCTTTGATTTTTCCCGAGCCAAACCTTACCAAAACTCCTCCAAACTTCAACCAAACACAAAAAAAAAGCTTATCAACATCCTCCACTCATCCCAAACATTCCAACCACACAAAACTCAAGCACATGCACTCCAAATCACAAAATTCACCATGGCTGGACCTAAAGCTCAGAAACTCAATTAAACAACAACTGAAACTTGAATTCCTTACCTTTGCTAGATGAGTTTAGCCTAGGTTGTCTCCCACTCTTCCTTAGCCTTCTCCTCCTCAAATCTTCAGCCTCAACTCCCTTGAATTCCCACAGAACTTTGCTTAGAAAAACCAGCTCAACACCAATACAAAGAACCGAATATTAACCTCAAAGTCTTACCTCAAATGGATGGATTGCTCTGCCAATTCCTCAAACCAGAACAGGGATCCTAGCCTCAAGCTCCTGCCTAGATTCCCTCTGAGTTTTAGCTCCAAAATCCTTCAAGAAATGGAGATAAGTCCTTCAACCGAGAGAGAGAAAGGTAGACTCCTAATTCCCTTTTTCCTTCTCTTCTTTCTTTTCTTTCCTTTCTTTCCTTCAGAATTCCAGCCCTTTCTACACATTCTACTAAGTATAAAGCCTGATAACATTTATCTCTTATAAACCAAATGACCACAATACCCTCCCATAAATCCTAAGCCTTTTAATCCACCTAGGGGCATTTTGGTCATTTCACCCAATTCCTGCTAATTCCTCGAGTGTCTCTGATATTTACCGTTTACTTCCCGACACCTAACTAATCACCAATTATATTCCTCAATGTCAAAATTGACCCCAATATATTCTCTAAATTCCCATAAATACCCCCAGGCTCGCCCCAAGCTGTGTATAAATCCCCGCCGTGACTTTTTCGCTAAACCGCTCACTAGGATCGCCTCGAATCACAGATTACAGATATATCCACATAATAATGTGGTCTCGACAATTTATCACATATTTATACAATTATGCCCTCAACGGGCCAAAATTATGACTATGCCCTTCTAACCTAATCAGGGCCTTCATGCTTACTAATACACATAGTCATGCATCACAGATATTCAAATAGTCATATAACATGCGTTTAATCACTAAATCACATATAATCCAGTTATGTCCTCCCGACACACTAATCAAGGCCCTTAAGCTTTATTAGCAAATTTGGGTCGTTACATGTATATTAGTCTAGGGTGGTGTTATGAACCATGTAGGCTACACCAATTCAGATTTTCAGACTGATGTAGATGACAGGAAGTCTACTTCTGGAATGGTTTTTACTCTTAGGGGTGGAGCAATGAAATGGAGAAGCGTAAAGCAATTTGGAATCTCAAATTCCACCATGGAGGCTGAGTACAAAGGCACGTCAGAAGCAGCTAAGGAAATAGTCTGGCTAAAGCAGTTCTATTCGGATCATGGTGTTATTCCAGAAATGGATAAACCACTTGTGTTGTTTCGTGACAATACAGGAGCGATAGCAACCTCGAAAGAACCTCGAAGTCACAAGAAGAGTAAGCATATAAAAAGGAAGTATCACATTGTTCGAGAATATGTGGCCAGGGGAGATGTGAAGGTTATGAAGATTGCATCTGAAGACAATCTTGCGGTTCCGTTTACAAAGACACTACTAGAAGCTACATTTGATAAGCAGATCAAGAAAATGGGATTAGTAGAATTAAAGAATTAGTTTCAATTAGTTCAAGTGGGAGTTTGTTGGGGTTTTATGCCCTAATTAAAACCCAATTTCTTTGTAATCTCATTTATTTTTAATAAAAGAATAGAAATCATTTTTTGACTTGGTCAATCACTTTGCTCACATATTTTATTTTCATGATTATTTGTTTAATATAAACTTCTATTAAATCCCGAGCATATAACTAATCGTATATATAGTGACGTAATCACAGTGGAATATAAATATGATTACATGTTCAAATATAAGTTAGTCCCAAGATTAGTCAGTGCATAGGGTTTACATTGACTTTCCAATCTACGATATGATCTACTTACACATTACAATGTTATGTTCTTTCCAGAACATTAGCAAAGTAGATGAGATCGAATGTATTTGTTACATCAGACTGGATCGATATTGACAGAAGATAGGATAAGTAAAAATACCGTTATTATCTGTTCTAGTCATATCATATAGTTGACCATAGATCAATTCAATCTCAATTATGAGTGGTTAGTATTCTAACTAATTGTATTATTTGAGTTCTTTGACTTGTTTGTTACCAGCTTACCCTACAGACTAGCCCATACTTACATCTTGGGAAATCGGTAGTATAATTGAGTGGGAGTGTTAGCCATAGATATGAACATCTATTGCTTCTGATGAAGTGAAACGATGGTTTCCTTTTAGTTTGGTTCAAGGTGCTAAATGATAGAGATCTCATTTCAATAATTAATATTAGTTTACTGAAATATCACTTACAAGGAACTAAGTGTTTTAAGGATAAAATACAATGAAGGGTAAAACGATATTTTAGTTCCATCTCATTGTAGATCGTCTATAGAAGACTAAGTGACAATTATGGTTGTAACAATAGATAATTAATAATATATCTATATTGCTTATAGAGCGTTCTATGAATTCAAGAGTGCAATTCTGAGTCGTTAGTGGAGTCACGAGGAATTAATAAGTTAGTAAATTTATTTGTTAGAGTTATGATAACTTATTGGGGCTTGATTTCATAGGCCCATGGTCCCCACTGTACCTTGGATAAAATCATCTAGATAGTCTCAATTAATTGATTTAATTATAAATTAGAATTATCAAAGTTGACTAGGTCAATTTTGGATAGTTTTACAGAGTTAACAATTTAGAGAAGAAAAAAAAATTATGGCAGATTTATTAATTAAGATGAATTGGTATCTAAATTAATAAATAAGTTTAAATCAATGTTCAAATTATAAATAATTAATTTGATAAAGGATTTAAATAATTATTTAATTAATTAAATCAATAGAAAATAATAGAGGTCTTGATTTTAAGTCCAACATGCTTAACATTAAATGGGAAATTTCACGGGCCTAAAGCCCATGATAATTTCGACCTAGGACTTATATTATCTATTATTTTATTGATTTTTTAATTAAATTAAATGACTTAATTGAGTCTATAAAAGGAGTGCTAAGTGAGAGATGAAATCAGATTTCTCAAACATAAGTTTTTGAGAAGATCAAAAAATCTATTAGGTTTTAGATTCTCTCTACTGCATAAGTCTTTTCTAAGCCTCAATTTTTTCTCTTCTATTCTTCTTCTCTCTAGATCTATCTCATGTGTTGAGAATTTCCCACTCTAGTCTAGGTGATTCTAAGGATACTTTGGACTATGAAGAAAATTGAAGAACAGTTCAGTTTCTTGGTAATACTCTACGGTATAAAGGATACAAGGGTTAGAGAAACTGAAGGAATGACTCTATTATTCCGCTGCATATAATGTAAGTATTCTTATAATTATTTGTCTTTGAATTCATTTTTAGAAACATGTTCTAGGTTGTCTCATATTAACTTATTTAATATTAGATCTACATGAAAATAAATAAAGATCCTATATAAGTTTTCCCAACAACTAGCCTCATAGCCTTTGGTAATCTTTATTTTCGTGCATGAACATGTTAAAAATTGAATTAGATGATGTGTTGAGTAATTGGATGGATTTCATAATTATATGAAGCATATTGAATTCTATGTGATTATTAGCAATTTTTAGGTTATTTTGTTGTGTTTTCTATGCTATTAATTTTCATATATGCTTTATTTTGTGTAAAACATGGTAAAAATTTATTAGAAAACGTTTTTTGTTTGAAAAATTGCACAAAAATTTTTTTCGAGATTTTTTGGCTTGGCTGCCCATGTGTGCGCACCCGCCTGCACGCCCGCACATGCGCACTTGCCACTTGTACGCATCCCAGCGTGCACCAGCTCCCATGCGCGTGCGCGTCCTCAGCACCCAACAGCCACGCAATGGACAATACCCGCGGTACTGTCTATAAAAAAATTAATTAAAGAAATTAAAATGTGAAAATTGATTATTTATATTCAACTCCAAAAATATCAAATTTGTTTTATCATTTAAAAATTAATTTTTTTCAAATAAGATATTTTTGTTGGTCAAGATTTAAATAATTAGATATTTTCTACAAAGATTCAAATTCAAATTTAAAAATAGACTAACAACTTAATTTTAAATATTTTAATATATTAAAATATTAGAATTAAGATATCAGATATTTAAAATATTTTCTTTTAAGTACTTGATATTTTTATTAAATCTTTATTTGAAAATATTAATACATGTTTATTCTATAGTTCTTAATATTTAAATTATTTGAAATTTGAAATTTGTTAGTTAGATATTTTCATTGAGATTTGAATTTATTTAACTGTTTTGAGATATTTTAAGGTTGTTATAACTATTAATATTTTATTTTTTAAATAGTTAAAATATTAGCTAATTATTGTAACAACACAAGATATTTTTTGAAAAACAGTTAAGATATTGTTTTTAAAATTTAAAATTAGTTAAATTTTGAAAAATATCATATCTTTTTTCAACCAATTATTAAAATATTTTTTTAATAAATGGGATTTAAATTAACTTTGGTTAATTGTTGATAAATCCTATTTAAATTAAATTGATATATATTTTTTTAAATTAACCTAAACCAAGTTGATTGTTGATAAATGAAATTTAAATTAACTATTGTTAATTTTTGATAAATTTCATTTAAATTGACTTATTTTTTGTAAAAATTTAATTAATTCAAATTTTTTGATAAGTTCAGGAAAATTAATTGTGGTATTTTTGCAAATGAAATAAATTGTTGTATTTTTGCATAAATTCATAGACTTGCTCATATAGTAACATGATTAGGCCCATCCAATTATAACATGCCTGTTTGCACTATATGTGGTATTTTTGCAATTGGGCTTAGATGCATACAGCGACCCATATGTTTGCTAGATATATGGATTTTGCAAAATAAAATATTCATAAAATGATAGGTTTTATTTGGGCCCATTAGAAAATGTAAAGTTTAAATTCCTCTCTTGTGGGTAGTTCCACTTGTGAAGGTTCATTTGCTTTGCATGACTATAGTGGGTCTAATCAATTAATAACAATTAATAAAACGAAGGTTTAAATTCCAGTCTTTTGGACCTTGTATGGAAGTATGGGGGCCTTTGTAGTGGGAACGACATACTGAACCCAACCCTCCTCCATACAAACCCAATTGTTAAGACTCATTTACCTGAGTTGGACTTAATTGTATAGGTTCATTATTTAGTTAATCCTAAATATGGATTAGCAACAAATTAATTCTAAATTAATTGAATTTGTTTCAATGTGACACTTTAGAATTAATAGGAAATTATAGGACTTGGTTTTAAAAATTTAATCTTTTCAATTTTTTGGAGAACCATAGTCATTAATTTTCTAAAAATAAATAAAAAAAAATACTATTTTTAATTTTATAATGAGCTTATTTTAAGAATTATATTCGATCTCCATTATTGGTTTAACAAAGTCAATAACTTAATGGGTCTCGAGACGCTTTAATTCCTCCCCCTATGGAAGGTGTTCATTAGTTATTTTGACAAGGTTAGATTTCGAAAGACAGACAATTATAGGTCAAATTCTACTAGACTCACCCCTACGGTGACTAGTAGAACTAAATCTATTGATTATTGAAACCGTGGATCTAGCTCATAAAATAAGAGATTTTTTTTTCTTATTTTGATCGAATGGTAGGTTGTTACTAATAGTTTACAATTTTATTTAACTAGTGGTATTTTTGACTCTCGCCAACCGGGACAATGATATCATAGATTAATTAAAAACCTAAAGAAATAGAGATATGATTATTTTGGTATTTTTTCTCATATCTTACATATTTTTAGTATATGTTGTGCTATGTTGACGGCGAAATCTTGTCAATGAAATTAGATCACAAAACTCAAAGGTAAGTATGGAGATATATTGATAAGAACTTAGAATGAACTTATGGAAGGATAAACACAGATCCACAATGGAGTGAGCCTTTGTATATTGCTGAATAGTTTGAGTGTACAATGAATTCTCCAACCCCTTTGTTGGAGGGGTGAAAGTCTATTCATATTGGAGCTCTAATGGCTCCTGATACATAGTGGTCCCACGGGGCAAGATTGTACATAGGTACATTGTCAGGGTTGTGGCACAGATCGTAGTGGTGATGAAGGAGTGATGGTAAGCTCTAGTACGTGTTAGGGGCCTGCAAAAGTACTCCTGAATTGGTACCACATTACACCTCCACTACCTGTCTGGCATGGACACCGTATCCATACTCTAACTCTTCTTGGTCTGCAGGTTCATTCCATATCTCTTCTGACCTCATGTCGGATAGTTGTGAGGCCCTTCCTGACCTTCCTCGAATGCATGTTCAAGAGGCCCTTGACTCTACGTCTTGTGAGACTCACAGGGACAGCAGTGCCCCGTTGGTGGAACTTATCTTAGGAAGAGGGGGAAGACCTCTTCAACGAGGTCAGCTACTTGTGCGGTGAGGCGTGGTGCCTACGTATGAGATTATGATCTCTCCTTGCGAGACCATCGCTTTGCAACCTTCATTTACGAGGCCCTTGGTGCGAGACTCCGCGAGGTGTGAGACCCTCGGGTGTGTGAGGCGCGAGACACTTGGCCTCGCTATGCAAGGTTGTACGAGGGTGCGAGGCTCAGCATTGTGTGAGACTCCGCGTGGTGCGAGACCCTCGGGTGTGCGAGGCGCGAGACGCTTGGCCTCGCTATGCGAGGCTGTACAAGGGTGCGAGGCTCAGCGTGGTGTGATACTCCACGTGGTGCGAGACCCTCGGGTGTGCGAGGCGCGAGACGTTTGGCCTCGCTATGCGAGGCTATACAAGGGTGCAAGGCTCAGCATGGTGCAAGACTCCGCGTGGTGCGAGACCCTCGGGTGTGCGAGGCACGAGACGCTTGGCCTCGCTATGCGAGGCTGTACGAGGGTGCGAGGTTCAGCGCGGTGCGAGACCCTCGAGTGTGCGAGGTGCGAGACGCTTGGCCTTGCTATGTAAGGCTATACGAGGGTTCGAGGCTTAGCGTGGTGTGAGACTTCGCGTGGTGCGAGACCCTAAGGGGTGTCCGAGGCGCGAGATGCTTGGCCTCACTATGCGAGGCTGTACGAGGGTGCAAGGTTCAGCGTGGTGCGAGACCCTCAGGTGTACGAGGTGCGAGACGCGAGACGCTTGGCCTTTCTATGCGAGGCTATACGAGGGTGCAAGGTGCGAGACACCGCCTGGGGGAGCTGGGGGTCTGAGGCACAAGTCAAAGTCCGCCACGCTGTGCGAGACCCTTCCTGCGGCATGGACTCGGGTGCACGAGGTGCCTAAGCGAGGCCATGTCTTGCGAGACGCGTGCGGGCGAGGTGAGGTGTGCGACACCCTTGGTGCGCGGCATGCCTCCGAATGCGAGACTATTCTTCGCGAGGCTCGCGAGATGCAAGGTGGGCTCGTGGGTCATTGGCGCGATACACCCGCAGCACCCTAAGTGCCTCTTCGCGAGATATGGGTGATAGGCTCGCAAGGTGCCTGGGTACTTGGTTCCCTTTGCATGTAGATAGGTGTATGCCTCGGGTGTCTTTGGCAACACTTACGCATGTGAGTGTATCTTGACCCATGAGAATGTCAACCTAGCGCGGGCAAACCGGACCTAACTATGTGAGGGCCTTGTGCACCTACCCTCTTGCAATATTTATTTTAGCCCCTCAGCTTAGCAGGGCCAAACCTCATGGCTCATAACATGTTGTATCTCTTGAGACAATCTCATGTATTCAAAAGGCCTACAAGCTCGAGCCCAATAGGATGACTAAGTGACCTTTATCCCTGTGTTCCAACCAGGGACTAGAGCTTTTTTTTCTTTGGTGGATTTTTGGCATCCACATGCTATTTCTTGAAATTAGAGTGAATAGAAGTTTTATTGAGCAATAGTGATTGATTTCTATTTGATTGATAATAAGTAGTTTTTAAGTATGGATGTGTCTACTCCCATCCTTTCTCAACTTTTGATGGAGAAACTCACTAGAGAAAACTTCCTGAAATGAAAGTAGACCATCAACATTGTGTTGATTGGTGACAACTCCTAGTTCGTCATGACTGAGGAATCCCAAGAACAAGCACCATCTCTTCATGTTCATGATGGTATTGTCAATGCTCAGATGGCACTGTGTCCGCACGTTTGTGATCAACACAACTATGGTCTGACACAGCTCATGAACAAAAATCAGACTTTCAAGTCTGTCATGGGTCGACCTAGTAAGGGAGGAGAAAATAAGACTACTGTTGTTGCTGCTGATCCAGCTAAGGCAGAAGCTAACCAAGCATCGTCTTTGAAAGCTGGACATAAGAGGAAAGGTGGACAAAATAACAACCCCAAGCCTGGAAAGGCTGCAAAGACGAGTGCACAACCAAATGCACAGATGCCTAAGGGGAAGAACAAGAAAAACAAGAAAGGTAAAGATAAGTGCTTTCACTGCAAAGAGAAGGGGCATTGGAAACGAGATTGTCCTAAGTTTCTAGTAGTGAAAAACAAAGGTAATGATTATAGTACATTTATCTTATAAACATGTGTTTTAGAGAATGATAAATCTGTTTGGACTATTGATTCTGGATCTACCAACCATGTTTGTAATTCTTTATAGCTTCTTAAATCGTGGGAGGAAGTGGATGAAGGATGCTTAAAGCTTAGAGTTGGTAACGGAGAGTTCGTTGTGGTCCAAGCTAGAGGAATAGCTCGTCTGAAGTTTGAAAATAAATACTTAATTTTAAATGATGTATTTTTTATTCCGAATTTTAGTAGAAGTTTAATTTCAGTTTCCATGTTGTAATTAGAACAATTTGTAATGACTTTCACAAGTTTTAATATATCTATTTCTTTCAATGGATCACAATTGTGTATTGCATGTTTGGAAAAAGGGATTTATATTCTACGACCTAACGAACCCCTCACTCTTAACAATGATTTATTCAAAGTAGCTAAATCAAGGACCAATAAACGTCGAAAGACCGATAACGATAATATGACGTATTTATGGCACTTGAGACTAGGTCACATTGGCTATGATAGGATTCAAAGACTTACAAAGGACGGGCCTTTGAGGGAACTCACCTTAGGTGAATTACCTGTCTCTGAATCTTGTCTAGAAGACAAACTGACCAAGCGTCCATTTTCTGCAAAGGGTGATAGGGCCAAAGAACCACTTGGACTTGTGCATTCAGATGCTTGTGGACCTTTAAATGTACAAGCCAGGGGTGGTTTTGAGTATTTCGTCACTTTCATTGATGATTACTCTAGATACTCATGTCTTTACTTAATGCATAGGAAATAAGAAACATTTTCAAAGTTTCAGGAATTAGGAATTCCTAGCGATGGCTCAGAACCAATTAGGTAAAACGTTAAAGATCTTGTGATCTGATAGGGGTGGAGAATATTTGGATATGCAGTTCCAAGATCATTTAACTGAACTTGGGATTTTATCACAACTTACTGCCCCAGGTACTCCACAACAAAATGGTGTAGCGGAATGCCGAAACATAACTTTATTGGAAATGGTTAGATGCATGCTTAGTTACTCAACTCTACCAACTTCATTCTAGAGACATGCAATTGAAACCGCGAATGACATTCTCAACGCCGTGCTATCTAAATCAATCCCCAAAACACCTTTAGAACGTTGGAATGGTCGTGAACCTAGTTTACGCTATTATAGAATTTGGGGGTGTCCTGCCCACGTCCCGAGGAAAAAGGAAGGAAAGCTAGAATCGCGAACTAAAGTTTGCATTTTTGTTGGCTATCCTAAAGGTACTTGGGTGGAATTTTCTATAGTCATTCAGAAAAGAAAGTGTTTACTTCTACGAATGCTACTTTTCTGAAAATTGACTATGTCCAAAACTTCAAACCACGCAGCAAATTAGTTTTAGAGGAGATGGTTAAAGAATTGAATCCAACGAATGTTCCATCATCATCAATGCAAGTTGATGGTGAAATTTCCAATCTTCATGTCCAACCGACACAAGTCGATTTAAATGAAGAAAGTACCACTGTTCCTGAGCAAACAGTCACAGAGACTCGTCATAGTGGGAGGGTTTCTAGGAACCCAGTTCGCTATGGTTTGGATGGCGAAACCAATATAGTTGTTGGTGACATTAGTGATGATGATCCATTGTCTTTCAAACAGGCAATGCCTAGCCCTGAAAAGGAACTATAGCTTGAAGCTATGAAACAAGAAATGGAGTCCATGTACTCAAATTCCATCTGGGTTCTTTTGGAAGCACCTAGTGACTTTAGGGCCATTGGGTGCAAGTGGATATACAAGAAAAAACAAGGTGTTGATGAAAATATCGAGACTTATAAAGCTTGATTAGTGGCAAAGGGTTATACCCAAAGAGAAGGCATGGACTATGAGGAAACTTTTAGTTCGGTAGCCATGCTCAAGTCCATTCGCATCCTCCTATCCATAGCAGCCGCTCTCAACTATGAGATCTGGAAAATGGACGTCAAGACAACTTTTCTTAATGGAAAGCTTGATGAAGTCATTTATATAGACCAGCTAGAAGGATTTAAAGTAGCTGGACAAGAAGGAAAAGTTTTCAAGTTGAATAGGTCCATTTATGGACTTAAGCAAGCTTCTCGTTCTTGGAATCTTAGGTTTGATGAAATAATCAAAACCTATGGCTTTGACCAAAATATTGATGAGCCTTGTGTTTACCAACTGAAGGAAAATCAAATAGTGGTATTCCTGGTTCTTTATGTAGATGATATCTTACTCATTGGAAACAATGTTAAGAAATTGTCAGAAGTGAAGAATCAGTTGAGCACTTAATTCCAAATGAAGGTTTTGGGTGAAGCAAGTTATGTTCTAGGTATCCAGATCATTAGGGATAGAAAGAACAGACTCTTAGCTCTCCCTTAAGAAACTTACATGGATAAAGTGCTTGAATGTTTCTCTATTAAAAATTCCAAGAAAGGGTGTCTACCGTCCCTCCATGGAATTCATCTTTCAAAGAAGCAATCTCCCAAGACTCCTGAAGAGGAAGATGCATTGAGAAAAGTTCCTTATGCATCTGCAGTTGGAAGTCTGATGTATGTTATGTTGTGTACTAGACTAGATATCTGCTATGGAGTGGGAGTAGTGAGCAGATATCAGTCAAACCCAGGACTAGAACATTTAATAGAAGTTAAGCATATTCTGAAGTATTTAAGGAGGACTAGGGATTATATGTTAGTCTACCAGGGAGGCGTTCTGAACCCTGTAGGCTACACTGGTTCAGATTTTCAGACTGATGTCTATGACAGGAAGTCTACTTCTGGAATGGTGTTTACTCTTGGGGGTGGAGCCGTGATATGGAGAAGCATAAAGCAATCTGGAATCTCAGATTCCACCATGGAGGCTGAGTACATATCCGCGTCAGAAGTAGCTAAGGAAATAGTCTGGCTAAAGAAGTTCTATTCGGATCTTGGTGTTATTCCAGAAATGGATAAACCACTTGTGTTGTTTTGTGACAATACAAGAGCGATAGCCAACTCGAAAGAACCTTGAAGTCATAAGAGGAGTAAGCATATAGAAAGGAAGTATCACATTATTCGAGAATATATGGGCAGGGGAGATGTGAAGGTTATGAAGATTGCATCTGAAGACAATCTTGCAGATCCGTTTACAAAGACATTACCAGAAGCTACATTTGATAAGCATATCAAAGAAATGGGATTAGTATAATTAAAGCATTAGTTTCAATTAGTTCAAGTGGGAGTTTGTTGGGGTTTTATGCCTTAATTAAAACCCAATTTCTTTGTAATCTCATTTATTATCAATAAAAGAATAGAAATCATTTTTTGACTTGGTCAATCACTTTGCTCACATGTTTTATTTTCATGATTATTTGTTTAATATAAACTTCTATTAAATCCCGAGCTTATAGTTAATCATATTTATAGTGATGTAATCACAGTTGATTATAAATATGATTATATGTTCAAATATAAGTTAGTCCTAAGATTAGTCAATGCAGAGGATTTGCACTAACTTGCCTATCTAAGATATGATCTACTTACACATCACAGTGTGATGTTCTTTCCAGAATATTAGCAAAGTAGATAAGATCGGATGTATTTGTTACATCGGACTAGAATGATATTGACAGTAGATAGGATAAGTAAACATACCGTTATTATCTATTCTAGTCATATCATATAGTTGACCATAAGTCAATTCAATCTCAATTTTGAGTGGTTAGTATTTGAACTTATTGTATTATTTGAGTTCTTTGACTTATTCGTTACCAGCTTACCCTATGGACTAGCCCATACTTACATCTTAGGAACTCGGTAGTATAATTGAGTGGGATTGTTAATCATAGATATGAACATCTATAGCTTCTGAGGAAGAAGTGAAACGATGGTTTTCTTTTAGTTTGTTTTAAGGTGCTAAATGATAGAGATCTCATTTCAGTAATTAATATTCGTTTACTGAAATATCTCTTACAATGAACTAAGTGTTTTAAGGATAAAATACAATGAGGGGTAAACGATATTTTAGTCCCATCTCATTGTAGACCGTCTATAGAGGATTAAGTGACAATTGTGTTTGTAACAATGGATAATTAATAAAGTGTCTATATTGCTTATAGAGCGTTCTATGAATTCAAGAGTGCAATTCCGAGTCTTTAGTGGAGTCACGAGGAATTAATAAGTTAGTAAATTTATTTGTTAGATTTATGATAACTTATTGGAGCTTGATTTCATAGGCCCATGGTCCCCACTGTACCTTGGATAAAATCATCTAGATAGTCTCAATTAATTTATTTAATTATCAAAGTTGACCAGGTCAATTTTGAATAGTTTTATAGAGTTATACAATTTAGAGAAGAAAAGAGAAATTATGCCAAATTTATTAATTAAGATAAATTGGTATCTAAATTAATAAATAAGTTTAAATCAAGGTTCAAATTATAAATAATTAATTTGATAAATAATTTAAATAATTATTTAATTAATTATATCAATAGAAAATAATACATGCCTTAATTTTAAGTCCAATGGGCTTATAATCAAATGAGAAATTTCACAGGCTTACAGCCCATGATAATTTCGACCTAGGGCTTATATTATCTATTATTTTATTGATTTTTTAATTAAATTAAATGGCCTAATTGAGTCTATAAAAGGAGTGCTAAGTAAGAGATGAAATAAAATTTCTGAAACATAAGTTTCTGAGAAGATCAGAAGATCTATCAGGTTTCAGATTCTCTCTACTGCATAAGTCCTTTCTAAGCCTCATTTTTTCTCTTCTATTCTTCTTCTCTCTATATCTATCTCATCTATTGAGAATTACCCGCTGTAGTCTAGGTGATTCTAAGGATACTTTGGAAGGTTGTGAAGAAAATTGAAGAACGATTTAGTTTCTTGGTAATACTCTGCGACAGAAAGGATACAAGGGTTAGAGAAGCTAAAGGAAGGACTATTATTCCATTGGATATAATGTAAGTATTCTTATCATTATTTCTCTTTGAATTCATTTTTAGAAGCATGTTCTAGGTTGTCTCATATTAACTTATTTAATATTAGATCTACATGAAAATAAATAAAGATCCTGTATAAGTTTTCCCAACAGTTACCATACCCACTTTTATTTTATTTATTTATTATAAATGTTTGAATGTGATTAAAATGTTTAATATTTTGTCATGCATTATAACATGCCATTCATATACCCACATAGTATGCAACTAGCATGCATTACATTCGTGTAGAAACATGCTATGAGGAACGTCCTATATTTTTTTATATGTTTATATGTGATAACTCATATAATAATAAATTTAGTCTTAATTAGTTAAGATGGTAAATCAAAATATTAGGAACGTCCTATATTTTTGTTATATGTTTACATGTGATAATTCATATAATAATAAATTTAGTCTTAATTAGTTAAGATGGTAAATCAAAATTAAAGTTTTTTAATTTGTTGTTTTGATGAAAATGTTTTATTAAAATAAAAATCATATTCTCTTAGTTAAAGCAAAATTAGAATTATAATTAAGGACACAATTTTGATTTTTTGTTTTTCTTAATTAGATTAGCAATTAATAGAATATCATTTCGTAAAAATAATTAAATTTATTTTTACAACTAAATTAAAAAATATTGATTTTGTGAAAAACACACTTTTCCAAAATAGTGTGTGGGAGAGGGAGTTATGACAATAAGTCCCATGGTCTCCATTATTGGTTGAACACCGAGAGGCATAGGAAGGGCCTCGTGTCGCCTCCGTTTGTGGCCTCCCTAAGGAAAGGCTTCCGAATATGTTTATTTTATCTCAAGGTTGATTTTTCTTATGAGAATATAATTTGTGATGTATTTCAAGTTTGACTGAACCTAAGGCACACTCTTGAGTTAAGTCATTGATTGAAAATAATGGCTTACACTCCAAAGGTGTATCTAGGCTTTCGAGCACGACTAGTGCATCTTGACCAAACTAGCGGTAGTTCATAAGTCAAATGAGAAAAATGCGTTTTTAAGTTTTCACTTATGAAATTGAGATTTGTTTCAAAATTAATTAGGGGTTAATCCGACCTACCCTAAGGCAATCCATTAACTTTTAAAAATAATTTATCGTGGATTAGTATATATTTTTTATGTGTTTTTATATGTTGCATTCATGCATCATATTTACTTTTCAAAATAAAATCTGATATTTATTATATGCTTTAATTCATTATATTTTATTTATTTATTTCCAGCAACAATGGTTAATCCTCTTAATCCTGGTCAAGAACATTAAATAAGAAAGAACCAATTAATCCTCGTATTTCATCAATGAGTATAAATGATAATTATGAATTATTTATTATTGTGCAATTCATAAATTTAATAAGACATTTTATTCCAACCACAATTAAGTGAAACATATATGTGAATTATTTTTTATATTGACTTGCAATTAATTAGACACATAAAACAAATAAAAGATAGTCTTTTATTGCAACCATTCAATGGTTATCTCCCTGTTTTTATAGTCTATTAATTAAAATTAACCAAAAGACATTTCTCTAATAAAGGCTCAAAAATCACATAATCGTTTAGCTAATACATAGAGATGTATGTTGAACACTTTAATGCTCAAAGCTAAAAGAAATAATAAATAGTAAGTAAATATTGATTGACATCTATTTTAAATATGTTTATACTTTGATCAAATGCAAATAAAATTTCTAGAAATTTTTTATGCAACATTCAATGTAAATTCACTTAGAGACTTGTTTGATCGGATCAAAAGGAAGTCTAAACTCAAATTTGGAATTCAAGTAGCTTGCATGTGAACTTGGAATTCAAACCTAACTCACATACAACTAGAATGCTAAGCAAAACTAGTATTTTGGAAATAAAATATAATCATATTAGATAAGATTAAATAGATAATGAATAGTCATTTTCATCTTTATTATTTCTATAATTTTAACACTTGTTATACTCTGTACATGGTTGGTTGTACAACATCAAAGGCTTAGAAGTTGGGATTCACAACCTACACACATTCTAGACTCTTTGGGGATAAAACATGCTTCGGGTTCTCCCGAAAATTCCGGTAAGGCCCTGGTTTGCTCCGACTGTGAGTGTAGTCTTATTGGAGGTAACTCTTATATGAACTATTGGAAATGACCCAACTCTAGTTATGTGAGCAACAATAGGTGGGGTCTGGGAGATATTTCTTGGAGCATATAATAATGAACTCCAAGAACGATGGAACAGACATTATCCCACCTTACATTTGAAATGAATATGAGACATAAAAATCAACCATCTGGTAATTCGTTAAGTAGTATAGCAAGATCTCAAACTTTTCCTAGTACTGGTACTGTGGGTAAGATTGTGAATCATTTTGAGTTGGCTAGGTTTAATAAAGACCATTTACCATCACAGGCACCACATTGTATAATGCCTGGTATTGTGAAAAAACGTGTTAAAACCTATGATAAAGTGTCTCATATACCTAGTGTAGTGCACCAATTTTTTTATTTTTTTTTATTATTTAAATTTTGTGCTTTATTTGATTTAAATGTTAAGTGTGATGAATTGTTTTATTTAAGTGTTGTTATTTTATTTAATTGTTTATTTTTTTTATTTGATTGTTTGTTATTTTATTTAATTGTTAGAAATGTTTTGGTTAATTAATTTAATAAGTGATTAATTGTGTAACATGTTATCTTACTATTAGTGTTACATTTTATTTAAGTGTGACAAATGAGGTATTTATGTGAGCTATGGTGGAATGCACTAAGGTGCATGATAGATAGTAATGCACCCTAGTAATTTAGTGTGTGCTAGTGCATGGTAGCATGGTGCACATGTGTAGATTTTCTACACATTTTAGGTTTCCTTATTTTAGATTTAATTGAATAATTTATTTATAAAAAAAAAAGAAGAAAAGAAAAGGGAAATGAGGAGTGGGCGTGTGACCTAGTGGGAATGGAATATTTCCTTAAAATGGTAAAAAAAATCAAGACTTGAAGACCATGATCATTTGGGGATAGGCATGATCATATCTTATCCCTTTGTATCTTTTTGAAATAAAGAAAAATCAAGGAAAATAAAAGAGAAATGGAAACTTACCTTAATATTGTTTGGGGAGACTTTATGAGAGGATTTGTGATAAAGGGGCTAAGAAAGGAGAGAAGAGCCATTGCTCTTGTGTGTGTGTGTGGCTGCCGTGACCTAGAGAGAGAGAGTGGCGTGTAGAGAGAGAGAGAGAGAGAGAGAGAGAGAGGAAGAAAGAAAGAAAGGAAGAAGGAAGAAGAAAGTGAAGAGGAACCCCCCCTAGAGTATGTCTTCTTGTTTTCTCTTTTACATAATCTTTTTATTTGATAATATGATTTTGATTGTGTTATTTTTCTTGTGTGTGTTTGGGTCTTTCCTTCTCTTCATGGTGGCTTTCCCATAAAAACCCTAGGCTTGAACAAGGGTGTGGAGTTTGTGGTATTGATCTTTTGTGTTCTTGATTCTACAATCAAGAGAGGTAATGGTCTTTTCCTTAGCCTTATATTGTTTTTGGTGGGTTGTACATGAGGTTTTGCTAATGGTGCTAATGGTTGATTTTGGGTAGGATTGATGTATAGGATTTGGATTTTTGTGAGGGCATGATTTGTGTTTAAGGGTTGTGATGTTGATTTTGCTATGCATAAAAAAATTGTTATAATCTATGAACACTTGTAAGGTGATTTCGGCCTAGGTACACCCAAGGGTGTTCTTGATATGTTGTGTGATTTACAAAATATTTGATCCATGTTTTAGGACCTTTGATATATGGGTAAGAGAACAAGTGGTAATCTTGATATTTTGATCATGAAATTTTGTTAGATGCATGTTATATTTTGAATGATTAAATTATGAGATGCATGAAAATAATGATAGAAATATGCTAGGTTAAAATAAGGCATATGTGAATATGGTATAAATTTACTATATGCTATTTTTATTGAAAAAGTTTTGTTGGCTTTCATGGAATTGCAACAAATGATTTTAAAAGGATTCATGTGATTATGTTAGTAGAATCATGCATATTATAAGAGCATAATGAGATTATAGGCATGAATGATTTTATGTAATTTTTGAGACAAAAGTTGAGTTTTACAAAGAATTAAGCTTGCTGTTTTTTTTTCAAATAATTGGGTAAAAGTTGATAAAAAGATGAGTTGCATGCATAAATAATGTTCTTGATGAATATGTTAATTCTTATGAAATTAAAAGAGGATTTTAAGTCTCATGTTATGATATTTTACTCAATTAACTTCCTACAGAATTTTTATTGAATTTTGAGAAAAAATGAGTTTATAAAATTGAATATGGTGATTTTAATGATAAAAAAATGGTTGCTGGAATTTTGTAATAAAATGTGAAGTAAGTTTCACTAAAAATGAATTTGATTAATTTTTGGAATAAATTATTTTTCCTAAGTTATGGTAATATTGAAAAATGATATTTTAATGGTATGAATGCATATTTTGATAAATAATGATTTTTCTTTATTTTTGATTGAGAAAATATTTAAACTCTATTTATTTGTGATTTTTGAATAAAATAAATAGTGGCTGAAAGTTTGTTTTAAAAAGGTTAACAATTGTTATTAAATTGTCACATATGAGTTTTTACTACTTAAAAACTAAGTCTTAAATAAATTAAATCAAAATGTATTTTTCCACACTTAAAATATATTGTTCACATCATTTTTGTAACACAATAATAAAATATATTTTTCTAAAGAAACATGTTAAAATAGGTATTTTAATTAAATCCAAGCTTGTTGGGTAATTCTTGATAAATTAATATTTATTTAATGAAAATGTCACATATTTTATTTTGAGCTAAAATAAAATAAATTTATAAAATAAAATAAAGTTTTTGAGAAATTTAATCAACTTAGAAATTTTAAGAAAATAAAGCATATAATATGTCTATTGATTTTAAAATAATAAAAGAAATGTAGAATTATCGCTTTTGAAAACGTCTTTATTACGCAACGTTCCCACGTATGCATGTTACATGCAAATCAACTTTTACGTCCAAAATCATGATTATTATTCAACTATGTAATTTTTATAAAGCAATCATGTTAGTAAAATGGGTAGAACGGACATTATTCTTTTGGCGATAATTGCATGTTTTAGTGTAACTGTATTCATGAGTGCATGGCCCATGCACACATGAGTTGTATGGAAGGGAAAAATAGTAATTTTATGAACCTAAGAAACGTTATTTTGATTATGATATAGGCTCGTTGAAAAGATTGTGAAATTCTTAGCTTGGACCTGAGGTAAGGAAGTTAGATAGATTTTATGATTTTATGCTATGAATGGTAAGACTGTTGTATGAATGAACTGTTATGAAATTATGAATGCCTTAATGTGATGATCTGTTGAATGTGATATGTGTATGGATGTTAGATACATCAAACAGAATGTGATGTTAGATACATCAAACAGAATGTGATGTTAGATACATCAAACAGATTTCGATGTCAGATACATCGTACGAGTTACTAAGGACATTGAGACGTGACTCCTAGGGCGGACGCGCCGAGGTTATTCAAGGACCTGTGATCTCCTGTTTACCTCATAGGGTGACATGGACAACTAGTGTTCCATGCTCATCATGTATGCTGTATGTTTGTGATATGATGATATGTCACTCTTATGTTTGTGATATGATGATATGTCACTTTTATGTTATGATATGATGATATGTCACATTTATGTTATGATATGTTGATATGTCACTCTTATGTTATGATATGATGATATGTCACATTTATGTTATAATATGTTGATATGTCACATTTATGTTATGATATGATGAAATGTTATGATTATGTTATGATAGACCATGATGTTTTAGATGAACGTTAGTGTTTGGTTGTTTGTTGTTTTCTTACTTGCTTATTTGCTTGTACTTCCTTACTGGGCTTTTAGCTCACCCCCTTACTTTCCTTCCAGGTAGCAAATAGGATTTCTCTATGGCACGCGTGGTGACGTGAGGAGTTCTTCATCATGGGGTGTATGGCGTGGGGCAATCCTATGGACGATAAAACGATCAACGTAGAACGCCATTTAAATTATGTTTTGTTTTAAGGGACTTTTTCCTAAATTATCAGTGGGACTCTGTTATTTAACTTAATTGGTTTTCTTTGAACTTTGCATAAAAACCTATGTTTTATTTTAAACTTATGGCGCCAACT
The DNA here is from genome assembly GCF_963169125.1 of Humulus lupulus. NCBI lineage: Eukaryota > Viridiplantae > Streptophyta > Magnoliopsida > Rosales > Cannabaceae > Humulus > Humulus lupulus. The sequence goes on along the minus strand of NC_084797.1, from coordinate 39,566,183 downwards.
TGCATGATTTTAAATAAGTCCCCCTGAGACTTTAATAATGGATGGTATTCTTTTATAAGCTATGTTATGCGAATATTTTGTAAGTATTAGTCTAGGGCGTTCTTTACACCTAGCACGCGGGAGTTGGGTAGTAATTTATTTTATTATTGTAAGGGATTGGCAACATCCACTGCTTTCTTACCGAGAAGATTGAGAGATATGGTACATAGTCGTGAGCACTTCAGCGCGGGAAAACGTATGGTGCATACTCGAGAAGGAGGGTGGTTTGTTGGGCGTATTTACACATTCCTCGCAAATCAAAAGTTTTTGTTTTACTGAGTTTATTAACTATAGTTATTTGATTGATAACTGTTATCTAGTGCTTTATTGTTTGACGTTAGGTTACACTATGTGGTTGTCTTATCTAACATCAGATATTACAAGGGTTATGAATCCCATGGAAATTGCTAACTTAGATGAGTTGATGGTATATAATTTAGCTAGTGATGAGTTATCCTATATAGATAATATGGTATCTAATTTCGCTAGTGATGAGTTATCCTATAGAGAGAATCCTGAATCCTCTATTGAAAATGTTATCACAGAGAGATTATTGAGGAATTTTTATAGAGATGAGAGTTTGAAGCTAGCCCATAGGAAATGGGATCCATTAGGCTTACCATCAGAGAAACATCATAAGATCGATACACATTCATTAGCTTTAATGCTTGGTGGTATGATTCTAGCACTTTTACTCAATGAAGTCATTTAGTGAAACAGTTTAATAATCATAAAAGATTACATAAGAGTTTGTATCTCTTTAAATGCTACTTTAATGAAGCATGATTATTATAATCACTGTATTTTCTAGTTAAGTTGTACTAGAAATAATGACTGTAAGTCAAGTAAGCGAGTTACTGATAATTAACAATGATAAAACCATTGAATATCACAGATTCTGTAAAGCATTGTTGTAGTGGGAGCATTAGTTAGTAACTACTCCAATATAAATGTAAAGATAGTTAAATTGTGTGTAGCACAATTTAACTATACTTCATTCACATACTAGTATATGAAATGAAAAAGTTTTACAGAAAACAATGGTTGAAACACCATGAATCTAGAAATGGAATTTGGAATTCTATGACATCTGGATTCTTAAACACCCAACTAAAGTTCATTGAACTTCAGTTTGAAACGGGATATTCAAGATGAAGAGGAGAATGGAGGAAAGTACAGACTTTTCAAAGTTATGTTAATAGCCAAAGGCTATGAATAGAAAGAATAATTTATTACTTGAATAAATGTCTTCTACTGTAACCAAACTTGAATCTGTTTACATACTCTTCTCCACTACTTTATGCATGGATTGTGAGATTGATTTAAATGAATGTTTAAGTAGTCTTTACTGGAATGGCTGACATGACAAAATCATTTGAAGATCTCGACCAGAAAGATTTTGTTGTGATTCTTATTCCTAATACTGACAGCATTCTAATCATTAGGAATGATGTAGAGAAATTGTCGATAGAAAAGAAATGGTTAGTTGAAAATTTCTGAATATTGGATTTAGAAAAGCCAAGAATGTTCTGTGCATTCAATTTTGTAGAGATTAAAAGAAAAATTCTTAGGCTCTGTCTCAAGCAACTTATATAGATAAGAAGCTTATATGCTTTAGTTTACAAAAATCCAAGAAAGGCTCTTTGTCTTCCCGGTAAAGAGGATATATTATCTAAATAATAAATGTCAATTTATTCTTTTATTAGAAAAGAAGACATGAGACATCATTCCTACAACGTAGTGATAGACTGTTTAATGTATCGAATGTTATATTTTCGAATTGACATTTGTTAAACAGTGGGAATAGTCAACAGTTATCAATCCATTATGGATTGAGTCATTTAATAATTATAAGGACTTACTTTTGAGTATCTTAAATATAATATAGATTATATGTATGTGCATTTTAGGCAGAGACCTAAAATCCCAATGGATGATCTAATATTAAATCTTCAAAGATTGATATAAGAATCAGATTCCTTAACTGTGGAGGAAACACATTAATATAGAAATGTGTAAGACATTTCAAATTTATATGTTTCACCACAAAAGTCGATATATAACAGCTACGAGCAGTTAAATAGGCTAGTTGATTTAGTTAAGTTCTTTGACATTCTAGAAATATTTTTAGACTGTAGAATAAACAACTTGCATCTCATTGTGAAAGCAATGGAGATACAACTATTCTATAAGAACTAGAAATCATGAGAGGGTAAAGCACATGAAATGAAGTATCATTCAATTCAAGATAATATTACATAATTGATGTAATAATCTTGAAGATAACTTCAAAAACAGTTTCTTACAAAATTGTTACGAAGACTTTGTTAGACAAAATAGGTCAAGAGAATATGATTGACACATTAAAAGAGATGCCTCAATTTTCTTTAGGGCAAGTGGGAGATTGTTGGGAATAATTCCCTTAAGAAATTGCAGTTGACGAATGTTTTAAATGAAATAAATAATTTAACTAAATTATTATATATAAACTATGTCCGATATTATATGATAATATTAAGTGAATATCAGAAAATTCCAAGGCTTATCTATGTGTTCTTAATCTCATATTGGTATGAGAGGATTGAGATTAAGATAATAAACTTAAATAGTTCTCAGTAAAATAAAGTTATGGAATCTTTAGATTAATTACTGCTAGTACGGTCCACTAGTATTATGAATACATGTGACCTAGATCCGGGTTAGTAGTGTAGTAGGATACTTTAGTGGAGGTACTTTGCATGCTGAGAGTACGTAGAATTGGACCAGATGTAGCGACCCAAAATCACTAATAAGGCTTAAGGGCCTTGATTAGCGTGCCGGGAGGGCATAATTAGTTTATGTGTGATTTAAGTGATTAAATGTATGATTATGTGATAAGCATGACTATAAGATTATATGGAAATGTGAAATGCATGATTATGAGTATTAATATGCATGTGAGCCCTGTTTAGCTTATAAGGGCATATTTGTAATTTTGGCCCGTTGAGGGCATATATGTGATTATTTGTGGTAAATTGTTGAGACCGCATTATTATGTGGATGTATTTGCAGCTTATGGCTCGAGACGATCCTAGTGAGCGGTTTGACGAATTAGTCACGGCGGGGATTTATATATGGCTCGGGGGAGCCTGGGGGTATTTCTGGGAATTTGGGAAATATATTGGAGATTTTTAGACATTGGGGAAAAATAATTGGTGATTAAGTAGATGACAAGATTTAAGTGATAAATATTAGGAAGACTCGAGGGATTAACGGGAATTGGGAACAAATGACCAATATACCCTTAGATTAATTAAAAGGCTTAGTTTTAGGTTGGGAGGGTAAAGGAGTCTTTTGGTTATTAGAGGGGATAACTGATATAATCTGTTTTCCTTAGACTATAGTAGAAAGAAGTAGAAGCACTGAAGGAAAGAAAGAAAAATAGAGAACACTCAGCTCACTCTTTCCCCTTTCTCACGATTTCTTTCTCTCTCACTCTCCCTTGAGAATTTTGAAGCTGAGAACCCTAGAGGAAGTCTAGGCTAGCTTTTGGGGCTTTCATCCTTGGAGTAGCTAAGGAGTTCAGCTGGAATTATCTTCCAAATTAAGGTAAGGTTTAAGGTTTTATCTGAGTTTGCTGAGCTTTGTTGAGAATGATTTCTGGGTTTGGTTTTGGATGGAAGTTTAAGGATTTAAACTTGGGAATTGGAGGAATCACAGCTAGGAGGAACATTGAAGGCAACCTAGGGTCGAATTCATTCATTAGAGGTAACAATTTCTAACCTTGATTATCTGGGTTTTCTAGTTTTAGATGGTGTTCTTGAGCTTCAGAGCTCAAGTTTGATTTTTGTGTTTGATGAAGTTATTAGCCAAGTTTTGGTGTTATGTGGGTGTTTTGGTTGAGCTATAGTGAATTGTAGGTTAAATTTTGAGTTTAGTTGAGGTTTGGAGTGGGTTTTTGGAGCTTTGGCTCGAGAAAGTTCAATGAGAAAAACCTAGAATTTTGCATGTTCGGGTTGCAGTGCTGTAGCGCTAGGCTGGGAGTGCTACAGCGCTAGGCTGTGTTCTTGGGGGGCTGGGTTTCTGACTATAGCGCTGTAGCACCCTCTTGTAGCGCTGTAGCGCTACCCTACCTCCAGAACTTGGTTTTTTGGTACTTTTTAGGATTTTGGCTTGGGGGACAATTTCACCACTTTGTTTGGTGGAATTAGGGGTCCCGAGAGCGCGAGTTTGGTCCCGGGATTGTCCTTCAGAATTCAAACTTATCGAAGTACCATTTTATGGACTGTGACTAGGTGTATGCTAGGGCTCGGAATGGGATCATGCTTGAGGGTTGTCTCAATTAACTAAAGCACTCAGAATTATAGGTAAGAAAACTGCACCCTTATGTGATTGTGTGGGACTGAGATTCCCTGTATTTGAATGAATATATTGTGTGATTATGATATGCCATGTGAGCATGAAATAAACGGCTTAAGAGTGCTGGAACTGATATTTGCGCACAGGACGCGGCTCGGCCATTGGAAGCTGAGGACAGCTTAATAATCACTTACCTCGGTTTAAGCGGGTCGGAGTAAGTGGGTTAAACACTGTGCTTGCCCTAAGTGAGCCGGAGACAGTGGGTTATTAGAGGGTGCGGCCTATGGGCGTCGACCCTGAGTATTGCATGATGAATATTGATATAATGTCATTGTAGTTTGTTGTTTATAGCTTGTTTAATACTGAGATGACTGGCTTATGAATAATTGATTGACCTCTCGGATTAGATGATTGTTATGGCATGCTGAATACCTGGTTAACAATTTTATGGATTATTTGATTGTCTGTATTGTTTATGCTCTGCATTATGGTTTTCTTGTTGGGCCTTGGCTCACAGGTGCTACGTGGTGCAGGTAAAGGCAAGGGCAAGGTGGACCAGTCCTGAGTTGGAGAGCTCTGGGGCAGAATGTACATAGTCAGCTGCTCATCTGCTACGGCTGAGGATTAGTGCAGGGACAGGAAAACCTAAAATGCGTATTTTTCCATTAGAATGGCTTATGGATGTATATAACTCTGAAATTTTGTAAACTGTCCTTTAAAACCAGTTTTTGGGATCTTATGTACTAAAAGTTTATTTCAATGAGAAATTTCCCATTTATGACCAAAATCTTTTAACCCTAACCAGATTATGACTTTAGGGTCACGTTTTCTACTATATGAATTGATTAGCAAGTCTTGCACATTTATAATCACATCGTGTAATGACCTTGGTTATCCAGGGTGTTACACCAGATGTGCTTTGTTAAAACTTGTTTAAACACCGTTTCATAGTATTAATCAAACACATCAGATGATGATTATATGCACGATGATCTTAATCCTGAGGTTACTATGAACTCCTATATATGTCATCTGATCCTTTGATTCATGAGTTAAGGTTTGTCAGAATGATTAGGCTAAGAACAATTGTTTTGGGGACTCAATGATGTATATGGTTGGGGACGTAGTTTAACAGATATGGAATTTATACCTTCTTATAGATTGAATAATGGTTCCCTATTGGGTTGACTTTTGGAACGGAAAAGGTTATGAGTGCTCACGTCACAAACTTGTTGTGACACAACCTTCACTAGTAAAGTCAATGTTACTCTAGGAACAAGATATAGCTAAAAGGGTAAAACGGTAATTTTATTCCTTCTTAATTGTGAACCATTAATAGAGGATTAACGTTGTATGTAATGATTATATCAATGGATGCTTTATTCTTAATAAAGTACTCAGTAAATATATGTCTATAATTATCAAGAATTCAATCTCATCTTTTTAGTTGAGTAATCATGAGATTAATAAATATGATTATTTAATCAAAGATGTTTGATTAATAATGTAATATTTATTAGAGCTTAATATTTTAGGTCCCCAGGGTGGCTCTATCAACACCATATCAATGTAAGAGTCGATACAAGGGTATAGCTGTAATTTGGAAATTTGAGAAGAATTTTATTTTTCGGGTCAAGTATGCAATTATATGATAATTGAGGTTGAATAATTAATTTAGAATTAATTATTAATTTTCAAAAATATATTTATTAATTTAAACATGTAAATTTCGAATTTCATATATATATAAATTAATTAATTTTTGAAATTAATTATTTTATTTGAGTGGGAGAAAATAAAATTGGTAAGTCAAAAATAGTTTTTGATTTATTTAATTAATAAAAGATGATGATAATAATGATTATCAATTTGAATTTTGAATTTTGAATTTAAATTTTGAAATATGATTGTCATATTTTCCTTAAAATGATAAATACATTATTTTGTGGGAGATTGATTTATTTAAATAATTAAATAAAAGAAAAATATAAAATCCTTGAAAAGAGAATAGCATTACACGTCTCACACAGTCCAAGGATTGTGTCATGCGTGTACTACTTGTACTCATATGGTATCAGTGTAGTTTTTATTTTATTTATTTAATTATTTAATAATTTAAAATTTGTTTTTTCAAATTTGGTAAGTTAGATATTTACCTAAATCAAATCCTATCATCATTATTATGTTATATTATATTATATTACTATTATTATTAGGAATAATAAGGTAATATAAATCTCTATATATATGATATAGAAGAAGAATAGAAACACAAGAAAAATACATCAGACACAACACAATTCACAATTCAGAATAGTTCTCAAAGCTTTTTGTTAGACAAAAGCTCTCTCTTTCTTCTTCTTTATCTAGCCATTCTGAGACCATAATCCAAGTTCTCGTGTGTTGAGAAATACTTGTGATTCCTAAAATACAAACACACATTCTCTATGTACCCACACACATCTTCAGGTGTCGAGAACACTCCGGAAGATCGTGGTTTGAGTGTTCAAAGCTTTGGATAGGAAGATCGTTAATAATATAAAAAGACTCAAGGACACTTGATAGGCTTCAAGAGGTAAAAGTTTGTGTTCTTGATTTTTGTGTTTATATATTCAATATAAATATATTGTAGATTTATTAACATATTTGTTGCAGGATTAATAGTATTGTATGATAATGTTTCTGGATTGTTTTCTTGGTCAAAAAAATTGTTTATATAATTAATGAATTTTTTTTATCGTTGTTGTTATGCTATTTCCAAAAAATAATGGTCCCACTACACAAAGTTTTCGCTGCATGCTCTGAATGGTTTTCCAACAAAAACTTCTTCCAAGGTCGTTGAGAGCCCAACAACTTGTAAATGACTTGAGGAAACATCAAGTATTGGCCTTTGCGCTTTGCACCACTCAAAGACACTATTTGATCAAAGATAGCGGAAGCAAGATCAATAGTGATACCAGTCCACATTTAAATAATAGGAAGGCCATATCTTGGGTGATGGTTGTGGAGTGAGTGGTGGGAAGCCAATTGAACATCGATAAATTGAAAAGAGCATCAAAGTAGTGTGTAAGTTCCGAGACTCTGAGAGATGAACTCGGTTTCTGTAACGCCCTACTACCCTTGAGTCGTTACCATGTGGTTTTAAAATGTGTATTCGACTCGCTAATCGATGTGTTAGACCCAAAGTGTAATTAAATTAACGTCGTGACTCATTTAATAAAATTTTCATTTAAAAGATATGTACTTTCATTAAGATCGTAAAAGAGTTAGATTGGGATCCCAAGATATTGTTTAAAACATATTTACAATTCAAAAGTCACTGTGCCCCAACCGTGGCAGCCAGGTAGGCCAAACAGGTATGCACCTCTCCATGCCCTCCAACTCATGGTTGATCAACCTTTTCATTGCCCTTAACTGCACCATAGAGCACCCGTGAGCCAAGGCGCAGGAAGAAAGCTTCACATCACAACATACAGTAATTTATTTCAATAAATGCATAATTAATTAGACACAATAGACAATCCACAAGTTTCTATTAATATTCACAACAGCAGCCTAAGCCGGTCAGGGTGCGTTACCAGGCACCAAGTTCATGGTCTTAACCGAGCGGGTGAGTACGACACCCTTAGATGGCCTTGCCTTGGCGGCCTGTATTCGGCATGCTTAACGCCGATCCTGGCCTTTGTCGCTCCCAGCCTTTGCCGATCCCAGCCTTTGCCACTCCATCACAAACACATATATGTCGTAATAGTTACAAACATTTACACATAACACTGAGCACAATATAAGCACAGATAATCGGGTCATTCCCTACTCTATGGGCACAGACATTTTTCTTACCTTGAGTCTTGATTTGACTGTACAAGGCGATCCCGAACACGATCCCTAATCTCGAGCCATAGCGATCAACCTATTCACAACGTAATAAAAAAACCATCACAATCTAAATCGATTAAAAGCTTCGAAATAATATACTAGCCTCCGAGACCTCGAATTCTACTAAATCGGGTAGTAGAATCCTTCTTGAGCCCTTAAGTTTGAGTTCCCGAGCCTAAATTGTAATGCCCCGAATTCTCCGATGAGTTTAACGGCATGAATAGTAGGCCGGGAGGGCCATACTTGCTTAATTATGTTATTAATCGATTAAATGCATGTATATGTTGATTATATTATGATATGATGTGAAATGCATGCATATGAGTCCATATTTACAATTATAGGGGTATGATGATAATTTGGCCCGTTGAGGGTAATTTGTGTATTTGGGTGCATAACTTGATTTGTGAATGAGATTCTATTATTATGGAGATATATTCGAGCTAAGCAACATGAGACGGTTATTTTTAGTGGATTAGCAGTTTTACCATAATGGGGTCAATTTTGGGGTAATAGAAATGTTCATTTGATGATAAATTGGGAATATTTGAGATCAGGGTGAAATTTTGGAGGTTTTGACTATAATGTCCCCGGGAATGTTTTCGGGACCCCGAGCATTAGGTTTTATTTGAGGTTACTTAAGGTTGAAGTAGCTTGTCAGATAGAACATACGATAGAAAACCTTCCGTTCTCCCTTTTCAAAGTTCGTTTTACCGTTTAAGCCTTTTTGACGAAATCTTGAGTTCTACGAGTCGGAATCGAGTGAGGATCGAGGCATAGCGATCCTAGGGAAGATTAGAAGCTTCTTAACCGAAGGATTCGACGGAAAACAACCCAATTGAAGGTAATCGAAGTTTAAGTTTTGAGTTTTTCCAAGTTTCTAAGCTTTGAATTGATTTTGTGAATTGTTGAGTTTTCAGTTCGTTCAAGCCTTGGGTTTTGAGGGTTTTGATGCATGGGGAAGCTTGGGAACTTTGTCTTGATGATTTTGGAATGTTTAGGGATGATTTTGGAGGCTTTGGAGTGTTAGAAACGCGGTTGGGAATGGCCCAGGGTGGAGTGCCGCAGCCCTGTTCTTGAGGCGCCGCGGCCCTTCTTTGAAGAAGCAGGTGGAGGCCTTGTTCCTGCTGGGCGCCGCGGCCCTTGATGAAGGGCGCCGCGGCCCTAGCCTTTGGGAACCCTGGGGGCCGCGGCCCAAGGTGCTAGGGCCGCAGCCCTTGCCCTGTTTTCGCCCCGTTTGCTCGTTTTGACCCCGGAAACCTAGTTTTAGGCCTCGGGAGTGTCCTTGCTACCTGGATTAGCTTGGATTGATCTCTTGGAGGTTAGATAATGGTTTGAGACCCTTGATTATCTTGATTATTAATGGTATCCCAAATGTGTTGCGATTAGGTAACCGCTAAAGGACTAAAAGCTAAACTGTTCTCAGAGGTTGTTCTTTTGCTCATTCTAGCTCGAATCAAAGGTAAGAAAACTGAACCCAAAGTGTGACATGCATGGATATTTGTGAGGCATGTTGATTGTATAAATATGGACATGGATTGAATACAGAATCGACAAAAGTGTTAGTATCAGCTGTGAGGCTGTGACTTATTTGTCAGGCTCAGCAGTGTTACTGGACACAGGTCAGGAAGCGCTGACTTACTTATCAGAACGGCCTTAGCGTGAATCACGCAAGCCAACAGAGATTAGATCTAATCGATTACTAGCATTGAATGACTCAAGGAGCATTAATGCCTGACCGACCCTGAGGGTCGATGAATAAACAGAGCCTGAAGGCTAGTGGCTTACCTATCAGCCACTCTCTTGCTAGAAAACAGAGCCTGAAGGCTAGTGGCTTACCTATCAGCCACTCTCTTGCTAGAAAACAGAGCTTGAAGGCTAGTGGCTTACCTATCAGCCACTCTCTTGCTAGAAAACAGAGCTTTAAGGCTAGTGGCTTTCCTATCAGCCACTCTCTTGCTAGAAAACAGAGCTTGGAGGCTAGTGGCTTACCTAGCAGCCACTCTCCCGCTTAAATCATGTGATGTTCTTTTGCTTGTTGAAAGCTTTATGTTCAGTATGATTATAATGATAATCACTTGATAATGTTTATGAGAAATGTTATGTTTTCTTGCTGGGCTTTGGCTCATGGGTGCTATGTGGTGCAGGTAAAGGGAAAGAAAAGCTCACCTAGCCTTGAGTGGAGAGCTGATGTGGTGTTGTGTACATATGCGGCCGCTTGACCACCACGGCCAAGGCGTTCTCAGAGGAACTAGGGGGTTTACCCTATTTTTTCCGCTTAGGTCGGCGGGATTGTAAATTTCAAACACTAGTGACCATTTTGTACTGAGAACCCCTTGTAAATGTTTTGTTTAGCTCTGCAGAGCAGTTTGTAATAAAATCTCCATTTCCTTTTTATTGGTTTTGTAACTTAACCTGTTAATCATACTTAGAGCACGTTTTTGACCAAAGGACTCAGGCAATGAGTCAAATTTCCGGTCCACCGTTCACCGTAACTGTTTTGGGGTAGCCAGGGCGTTACATAAATACCCTAATAGGCCAACATTTCCCATTTGAGTCGCAACCTTCTACAAGTCAGAGAGCTCGAGGCTCTCACCTGGGGAACATGGGCTGCAACGCCCCCCAACTCGCGTCGTGGCGCTTAGGCAATTTCAGAGAACGTTCAGGGCCCTCTCACGCACATAGGCCGCAGTGCTTTAAAAACACTGCTGCGGCTCAAGCTCGAAACCCAAAATTCCCTAGTGTTTCCCTTGCGTTTTTCAGAGCTAAACCCATCCAAATTCACCCTAAAAAATGGCTAAATCCAAAATTATGCTACGAACCCCAAGCAATACATCTAGAGCAACAATTTAACACCACAACATATCCAAAAATTCCCACAAAACCCTTAAATCCTACCTTGAGCTTTGAAGCTCAAGAACATCAAATTATGTAATTTAAAACTTAGAATTCACAACAAAAATGTGGTTACAAATCTTACCTCAACAGTAACTCGATCCCAAACTATCCCTTGATCCTAATCCTAACTTCATCTTCTTGGATTTCCTGGCCAATTCCTTAAGAACTTCACAAATCTCCCAAGCACACCAAGAAGGACGAGAGAGAGTCGAACGAGAGAGAGAGAGAGAGTGTGTGTGGGAGAGAAACTAAGTGCTGCCTTTGGGTTTTTGGTTCTAGACTCCTAAGGTGTTAAGCCTAAGTCTATCCCCTTAGCTCCAAAAAGACCAAGATGCCCCTAGATCAACTCTTAGCCCTTTAATGCCTCCAAGGGCAAACCTGTCATTTGTCACATTCCCGCTAACTCCTTGAGTAGTCCTATAAATCTCCAATTAATCCCAGCATGCCCAAATAATCACAAAATAACTACCCTTCACTAGATAAATCCTGAATACACGCTAATTTCCCAAAATACCCCTAGGTTACCCCGAGCCGGGTATTTGACCCCGTTGTGACTATTTCGCTAATCTGCCCACTAGGATCGCCTCGAACCATACATATCAAATGTATCCCCATAACATTGGGGTCTCACTCATAACACATACATAATACACATATACCATCAACTGGTAAAAAATTACAAATATGCCCCAATTTACAGAAACAGACCCACATCCATATTTAACACACATTGTTGACGATGAGAACTCGTGAACCAAGTTAGATTGGAAAAATTTTGAGCTTAAGAGTAAACAGAGAGTGGTAAGGAAGCATAGAAGAACTTATGATGGCTTTATGGACTTAGAATCAAGTTGCAGAGTAAACATGGGGAGAATATTTGTATTACTCAATAGTCTCTGGTTACAATGTCCAATTTTTCGACCCCTTTGCCGGAGAGGTGAAAGTCTATTTATAGTGGAGCTCTAACGGCTCCTGATACATTGTGGTCATGGAGGACAAAATCGTACACAGGTACATTGTCAGGGTAGGGGCACCAGATGTAGTGGTGCAGGAGGCTATGATGCCGGCCCTGGTACATGGTCAGAGGTGTGCAAGCAATGCCTCCACTCTTTGTACTAATTCGTGCTACCACTACATGTATGATACAGATGTCAGAGTCACGCCTCTATCCTCCATATGGTTGTCCATCCTATGCCCCTACGTGTACACTGTACCTGATGGATGTTCTCACACGTCTAAGATACACCATTGCTCCAAGTTTCATCATCTTTAGCAAAGTGTTTAATGACTTATGGATTCTTCGGCGGGGTAGCCTGGGTCTCCTTGGTGCATAGAGAGGTTTCGAACCTTTCATAGCCAAACTCTCGTCCATAATGGTGTCGTCTCTCCTCTACGTGAGTCCCGCAGCTCCTCGACGATATCTAGGCGCGAGGCCTATTGTCCCTCGGTGATACTCAGGCGCGAATGCCTTGCACTCCTAGCCTCATGCAATGAGGCCCTTAATGAAGGGTGTCTTGGAGCGAGGCCCCTTGTGCGGCGTAGAGACATGCATGCGAGATGGAGGTGCCTCACGAGGGGGCACGGCTAGGAACCAGGCGAGCGAGATGGAGGCGTCTCGTGAGGGGTGCAGCTTGGAGGCATGCACACGAGACGTAGGTGTCTCGTGAGGGGTATAGCTTGGGGTCATGCATGCAAGATGGAAGTGTCTCCCGAGGGGCACGTCTTGGACCCAGACACGCAAGATGGAGGTGTCTCACAAGGGGCACAACTAGGAGCCAGACGCACGAGGTAGAGGCGTCTCGCGAGGGGTGAAGCTTGGAGGCATGCACGCGAGACGGAGGTGTCTCAGGAGGGGATGTGTCTTGGAGGCATGCACGTGAGAAAAAATTTCCTTGCGAGGGGCACGGCTATGAGCCAAACACGCAAGACAGAGTTTTCTTGCGAAGGGCACAACTAGGAGCCAGACCCGCGAGGTGGAGAGTCTCGCGAGGGGTGCAACCTAGAGGCATGAACGCAAGACGGAGGTGTCTTGCGAGGGAATGCGGCTTGGAAGCAAGCGCGCAAGGCGGGGGAATCTCGCATTTGCCTCCCATGGGCGTGGAATGACCTCGTGAGGCTTGGGGCCTCGCAAATGTGTGGCCTCCTGGTAGCATTTAATAATCTTCTGCCTCTAATACGTACTTGATGCCTTCGGTTCCCCTTAGATGTTTCCTTCAATAAGGGACCGGACCTTTTTTCCTTGGCGGATTCTTGGCATCCACACTTGCCCCCAGTCTATAGGGAGGCCTCTAGGCGTTCTTGCAGACTTTGCTTTCTTTTTTTTTTTTTGTGCCATCTTTGTGACATTCACGGTGCAAGTGCTTTTCTCCATTTATAAGATATGGAAAAGCATACTTCATGAGTGGCAATCCTTAGGACTCCTTTGAAGTTTAATTAACGCCAATTATTCTATTATATGATCAAAATGGTGTCATTGTTGTACAAACATCGGGCCACAGGATGAAGCTTGAGGCACTTTACCCGAAGATCAAAGAAGCATCATTTGGACAGGGTGAGCTCTCGTGTGGTGCTCTTAAGTTGTTTCCTAGGGTGCTTTACACGTATCTAGTGCTTGTCAGATTTCATAGTGAAGAGTGATTTAACAGTTCTTTCTTGTAGCCCCTTTCGTCTTGTTGGCTTCTTCTTTATTACCAAGAGATCGACTCGACTAGGAAGTCTATTAGTACTTGCCTGTTGATTGGTACCCTTGAAGTATAAGTGATGTCGACAAAAGATCTACCTTTGGTTGGGCCAGAGAATGATCGGCTTATTGCCAAGATTTGGGGACTTTAGAAGAAGTTTGTTGACGCAATACACAAGATAGGAGCAGCTGTAGAGAAGAGTTCCTCTCCATCTAAGAGTAAGAAAAGAGTGGAAGCTAAAGTTCTCATACGGAACAGAATCTTGGCTCTAACTTCTCCTCATTCGGTGATCGCGATGTTGCTAAGGTTGCCGAGTGGGGTGCTCGTGGCGGGAAACCATGAAGTTTTTTTCTGCCCCATCTTTTGCTCCCATGTGTGGGAAGCTTCTTTATTTTTACTTTGATTTGGTTGTAATGCTCCTTAACTTATTTTACGAGAGAGGATTTTCCAGATTTCGTGTTTTCTTCATGAGGAACTTTTAACGAGTCCCGCTACGTCTTATGCTTATCTTGTGACTAAACATTATCATGTGCCTTTATGCACACGGGTCTCTTACTAGCACCCCTTTATTTTGAAAGGGTTCCCTTTGGGACCTCACTACTATGTGTGATTCGTGTCTATTGGTGCACCTTGACTACTTGTAAGGATATGTTGGCCCATTGGGCTCATGATATCCTTTTATATATTTTTACGCGCGTGTTTTATTTTTTGCGAGAAGCGTCCTTGTCCTCATTAGGCATAGTACTATTTTTGCAAGCGTCTTCTTCGAGACCCTTTTTGGAAGCGTCTTCTTTGAGAACTTTTTCACAAGCATCTTCTTTGAGACCCTTTTCATAAGCATCTTCTTTGAGACCCTTTTTTGGTTTTTGAGGTGATCTCTCCTCGGGTCGGGACCCTTATAGGGAGATTTTCCTTGTGAAACCTTGCAAGCACCTATTTTCAAAGCCCTTTTTCCCTTGCTAAGGAGACTAAGTCGATCTAGACTTAGGGACCTCTTTGGGCTCCCTTTTCGTCTTTTACGATGTGGTCCCTTAGCAGGATGAGTTACAGACAGATTTGGCTTATGAGAAGCAACCAGTTCAGATCTTGGATCGGAAAGATAAAGTACTACGGAATAAGACAATTCCTCTTGTTAAAGTGTTGTGGAGGAATAGTAGGGTCGAGGAGGCGACTTGGGAGCTTGAGACGGCGATGCGGGATCAGTATCCTGAGTTATTCAGGTAAATTTCGAGGACGAAAGTCTCATTAGGAGGGGATAGTTGTAACGACCTAAATTTTCTAATAAGGCTTAAGGGCCTTGATTAGTGTGCCGGGAGGGCATAACTGGATTATATGTGATTTAATGATTAAACGCATGTTATATGATTATTTGAATATCTGTGATGCATGACTATGTGTACTAGTATGCATGTAGGCCCTGATTAGGTTATAAGGAAATAATCGTAATTTTGGCCCATTGAGGGCATAACTGTATATATTTGTGATAAATTGTCGAGACCACATTATTATGTGGATATATTTGTAATCTGTGGTTCGAGGCGAACCTAGTGAGCGGTTGGGGATTTATACCCGGCTCGGGTCGAGCCTGGGGGTATTTCTTGGAATTTAGAGAATATATTGGAGATTTATTTGATATTGAGGAATATAGCTTGTGATTAGTTAGGTTTCAGGAAGTAAGCGCTAAATATTAAAGACGTTCAAGGAATTAGTGGGAATTGGGTGAAATGACCAAAATGCCCCTAGGTTAATTTAAAGGCTTAGGGATAAAGGGGAGGGAAAATTGGTCATTTGGCTTATAAGGGATAAGTATTATTAAGTTTTATGTCTTAGTGGAATATGTAGAAGGTCTTAGAAGTCTGAAGGAAAGAAAGAAAAGAAAAGGAAGAAAAAAAGGGAATTGGAAGTCTATTTTTCTCTCTCTCGGTTGGAGGTTTCTTCCTCAATTCTTGAAGGAGTTTGGAGCTAAAACTCCAACTAGACTAGTTTCACTTCAATGGGATAGACAGGGATCGAACCTGCCATGAGCCTTCCGCATCTGGTACTTCCCAACATTTTCTATCTATCCTCAGAGGGAGTCTAGGCAGGAGCTTGAGGCTAAGGTCTTTGGTCTGTCTTGAGGAATTAGCAAGGAGTTAGCAAGAGCAATCCATCCACTTGTGGTATGGTCTAAGGTTGTTTTCTTCAGTTTCTGGTTTTATGTAAACATGGATTTTGATCTGAGTTTTGATGGGGAATTCTAGGGAGTTGAGGCTGAAGCTTTGAGGAGGTGAATACTAAGCTAGTGTGGAGGATAACCTAAGTTGAGCTCATCCATCAAAGGTAAGAAACACTGGTTTAAGTTTTGTGAATTCTATGGTTTGGCTAAGATTTTGAGCTCTAGGATCAGCCACGGTGAATTTTGTGATTTGGAGTGCATGTGATTGAGTTTTGTGTGGTTGGGACTTATGGGATGAGTGGAGGATGTTGGGAGGCTTGCTTTGAGTTTAGTTGAGGTTTAAGTAGGTTTGGCACAAGAAAATTCGAAGGAGAAAATGTTGTGCGGGGATATGCTGTGACTAGCACTACAACGCTAGTCACTGGGCGTTGTAGCGCTAGGCCCTGAAGTTCCTGAGCCTTTCGGCTCTGTTTGTAGCTATAGCACTCTCCTTAGGGTGCAGTAGCGCTACCCTATTTCCAGAAAGGGATTTTTGGGTTATTTCTAAGGGTTTTTTCCCGAGGGTTCGGGGTTTGATTTCACCACCCCGTTTGGTGGAATTAGGGATTCCCGAGGGCTCGGGATTGGTCCCGAGGCTAGGTTTTGGACTAGAGGTTTGGTGATGATTCTGATCTATGGCTATGAGTAGGTGTACGCTAGGGCTCGGACGGGATCGTGCTTGAGGATCAAATTGAATAAAGCTAGAGAATCTAAAGGTAAGAACACTGCACCAGGTTATGTGTTTGTGATGGGACTAAGAGCTCCCTATATCTGTATAATGTCATAGATGGTATTATTCCATGGGACATGTGATAAACGGTCTAAGGGTGACGTAAATAATACATGCGCACTGGGCACGGCTCGGCAACTAGTAGCTGAGGACAACTTAATATTCACTGAGCTCGGTTTAAGCGGGCCGGAGTCAGTGGGATAAATAGAGGGTGCGGTCTAAAGGCGCTAACCCTAGTTATCATATGTGTACTGATTAATGATATGAAATGAAATACTTGGCATGCGGAATACTTGAACAACATGAATGTCTGAACTATTGAGTACATGTTTATACTATATGAGTTATCTGGTTATCTGCTTAATGATTATGCTCTGCTATTGTGTTTTCTTGCTGGGCCTTGGCTCACGGGTGCTACGTGGTGCAAGTAAAGGCAAATGCAAGTTGGACCAGTCCTGTAACGTCCTGGTTAGCCAAGACCGCTACACTGTGTACTTATAAAGGTGCAAGACTTGCTAATCAAGTCAGTAGTTTAAAAAAAAAACGTGTCTCTAAACATGTACGAACTAGGGTTAAAAAGGTTTTGGTCTCAAAAGTTTCTTTTTATATAATTAAACAGTTATATACACGGGATCCTAAAAGAAACAGAGTTTAAAAGTTCGATTACAGACTCCCAAAATAATACAAACAACTGTCAGCCATACTAAGGCAAAATGGACAATTTCTGGGTCTCGCGTCCCTGCCTAAACCTCAACCGTGGCGGCTGAGCAACTGGCCATGTACATTCTGCTCGCTGAGCTCTCCAAATCAAGGCTGATCAAGCTTGCCCTTGCCTTTACCAGCACCACGTAGTACCCGTGAGCCAAGGCCCAACAAGAAAATAGGATATGTAACACAAACAATAATAACAGATAGTAAATTCACTAAGCATGAACTTTCACCAAATAGTCCACACTTATCATTCAGCATATATTGAGAATAATGGATGCAATCAATCACCTATAACATTCATATCACATAATAATCAGGGCCGACAACTTAGGCTGTACCCTCTGTTTATCCCACTGACTCCAGCCCGCTTAAACCGAGCTCAGTGCATATTAAGCTGTCCTCGGCTACCAGTGGCCAAGCCGCGCCCTGTGCGTTAGTGTAACCCTTGGCACCCTTAGGCCGTTGGTTCATTAATTAGCTTGCATGGCATAATACCATCTCTTCAAGCATACACAATAGGAGCCCTTAGTCTCGTTATAGATATTCAACCAGGTGTAGTTTTCTTACCTTTACTCTTTACGGTTACTAATTAGGAGCAGCACTCCTCAAGCACGATCTGTTCCCGATCCTTAACATATATCACCTAGCCACAACCAAGGTGAAGGATACCATCAACAAACTTAAATGAGCTTCTAGACAAAGTTGTAATCTCTGGAACATTGAATTTCACTAATCATGGTAAAAGATTCAATCCCGAGCACCCTAGGTTAAATTCCCAAGCCTAGAATCTCAAAATTCCAAAATCCCTTAAGGGTCGCGACATTAGCCATCCATTCCACGGCATGGCCCCAAACAGAGACCACCCAATGCCCAAAAAAAGGTAAGGGTCGCGGCCCTACTTAAACGATGCCGCGGCCCGCCCTCCTTCCTCAGCATCCACCAGCTTCGAAGGGCCTCGGCTCACCAAGAACTATGCCGCGGCCCGACCCCTTCGAACCCAGAAAAACCACCATTTTTAACTCCCAAACCTCATGCAAACTCACCCAAAACCACCCCAAAGCTTCCCATTTCAACACCCAACAACCCCAACATTTTCAGAGCAAGTTAAACCACTCAATTCTACAGAAAATGCAACCTAAAACTCATAGAAATCACACTCTTAATTCCTGAAACTTAAGAACATAAACACTTAAGCTAACTAGTCAAAAACTCAAATTCAAACCTCTAATTCGTGAATTAAAGCTTACCTCTTCAATTGGATCCTTTCTCTAATCAAAACCCAGCTAGTTTCCAAAACTTTCCAGCTCAAATTCCACCCTAAAAATCAATGGCACAAACACCTCAATACCCAGCTGAGAACTCAGAATTTTTAAACCAAAGAGAGAGAAATCCCTGCTTACCTTAGTGTTGATTCAATTCCTTGGATGAGTCTTGAACTTAGCCTCAAAATCCAGCCTCATTCCCAGTGATTCCCAGCTCAAAATCCCAAAAATTCCCTGTGTTTTCCCTTCCTTGTGCTTTCCTTGAGAAAGAGGAGAGAACAGCTGAGAAGAAAGTCTAAGTCGGTTCATTTCTTCTGTTTACAACTTTCTATTTTTAGTAAGTTATCCTTATCACTTAGGTCAACCTAAGGCTCGAGGTGCCGGAAACGTCCCCGAGGGCAAAACGGTAAAATCCCCCAATATTCCCGCCTAGACTTCCTAACCTCAAATATATCTCCATATATTTATTTTCATAACCCAATAATCTAAATAGCTACTTGATACCTCAAATACCCTTGACTTAACCAAGTCAACTGCTAAGCCCTATTGTGACTTTTTCCCCGCTAACTAGCTCTAGGATCGCCTCGAGTCGTGCTCTGCAGACCTACCCACATAATAATGTGGTTCTCACAATTACCATATATACACATCACATTAATACCAATATAATCATACAAGCATCATTAATCATATAATTATGCATTTAAATCTATAAATTCATTCAAATCACATTAAACCCAATAATGCCCTCCCGGCACTCTAATCAAGGCCCTTGAGCCTCATTAGCGAATTCGAGGTCGTTACAACTATCCCCTCCTAATGAGAATTTCGTCCTCAAAATTTACCTGAATAGCTTGGGATACCGATCCCGCATCGCTGTCTCTAACTCCCAGGTCGCTTCCTCAACCTTGCTATTTCTCCACAATAGTTTCACCAATGAAATTGTCTTGTTTTGTAAGACTTTGTCCTTCCGATCCAAAATTTGAATTGGTCGCTCCTCATAGGACAAGTTTGTCTGCAATTCTAAGTCCTCATACTTCAACACATGTGTTGTATCAGAAACATACTTCCGTAACATGGAGATATGAAACACATTGTGAACTCCTGATAGCGACGGTGGCAAGGCCAGTCTATAAGCCACTTGTCCAATCCTCTTCAGGATCTCAAAAGGTCCAACAAGCCGAGGGCTCAGCTTGCCCTTCACTCCAAACCTCCTCACTCCTCTCAATGGTGAAACTCGCAGAAACACGTGGTCCCCAACCTGGAACTCCACGTTCCTACTCTTAGGATCAGCATAGCTTTTCTGCCTACTCTGCGAAGCAAGCATTCTTGCTCGAATCTTTTCAATAGCCTCATTGGTCTTATGAACCATGTCTGGTCCTAAATACATACTCTCACCCATCTCATCCCAGTGAATAGGTGATCTGCATTTTCTTCCAAATAACATCTCATAAGGAGCCACTCCAATCGTGGACTGATAACTGTTGTTATATGAAAATTTGATCAATGGTAAATACTTACTCCAAGACCCCTTGAAATCAATCACACATGCTCTAAGCATGTCCTCTAACACCTGAATCGTCCTCTTAGACTGTCCATCAGTCTGAGGATGAAAAGTTGTGCTAAACTTCAGCTAGGTCCCCATAGCTCTCTGCAGAGCTCCCCAAAACTTGGAGGTAAAGATAGGGTCTCGATTAGATACAATAGACTTTGGAACCCCATGGAGACGAACTATCTCCCTCACATACAACTCTGCATACTGTTCCACTGTATAGGTCGACCTCACTGGTAGAAAATGAGCTGACTTGGTGTATCTGTCCACTATCACCCACACCGAGTCACAAAGTCCCACTGTCCTGGGTAATCCTCCTACAAAATCGATCGTGATATCCTCCCACTTCCACTCTGGGATACCCAAAGGCTGAAGCAATCCTGCTGGTCGTTGATGCTCAGCTTTTACCTGCTGACATGTCAAACATCTAGCCACATACTCTACCAGATCCTTCTTCATCCCGGGCCACCAATATAATGTCTGTAGATCCTGATACATCTTCGTGGTGCCCGAATGAAGCGAGTATGGCATAGTGTGAGACTCATCTAGTAACTCTTGTCTGACCCCCTCACCTGCCGAAACACAAATCTGTCCCTGATATCGAAGTAAACCTGTCTCAGAAACAGTATAATCCTTAGTTGTCCCCGTTAAGACATGCTGTCTAACCTCCTGCAACTACGCATCCACTAACTGTCCCTCCTTGACCCGCTTTAACAGGGTCGACTACAAGGTAATATTAGCTAACTAGCCTACCACCAGTTCTATCTTCGCCCTAGCAATCTCATCAACTAATTCTCTCGAGATCTGGGTGGAACTATACAACTGTTGTGGGCCCCTCCTACTCAACGTATCTGCCACCACATTCGCCTTCCCAGGGTGATAAAGAATATCGCAGTCATAATCCTTAACCAGCTCCAACCAATGCCTCTACCTCATGTTCAGATCCTTCTAAGTAAAGAAATACTTCAAACTCTTATGGTCAGTGTATATCTCGCACTTCTCCCCATACAAGTAATGACGCCACACCTTCAGTGTGAATACCACTGCTGCTAGTTCCAAATCATGAGTCGGATACCGCTGCTCATACTCCTTTAGCTGCCGAGATGCATAGGCTATAACTTTCTCATTCTGCATCAACACGCAGCCTAAACACATCCTCGATGCATCAAAATAGACCACAAACTTTCCTTCCTCTGAAGGAAGACTCAACACAGGTGCAGAGATAAGTCATCGCTTTAACTCTTGAAAGTTGTTCTCACACTTCTCTGTCCAAACAAACTTCTGATTCTTTCTTGTCAACTCTGTCATCGGTGAAGAAATCTTTGAGAACCCCTCTACAAACCGCCTGTAATAACCGGCCAACCCCAAGAAACATCGCACCTCCGAGGCGTTCCTTGGCCTCGGCCAATCCCCACTGCCTCTACCTTGGACGGATCCACCTTAATCCCTTCTGCCCCAACTATGTGCCCAAGAAAAGTCACCTCTGGCAACCAAAACTCACACTTCTTAAACTTGGCATACAACTGATGCTCCCTTAACCTCTGTAGAACCTGTCGGAGAAGCTGCTCATGCTCTGCCTCTGAACTGGAGTATACCAAAATGTCGTCGACGAAGACAATGACAAACTGATCCAAGAAATCCTTGAATACCATGTTCATCAAATCCATAATAGCTGTCAGGGCATTGGTCAAACCAAAAGACATGACCAAGAACTCATAATGCCCATACCGTGTCCGAAAGGTCGTCTTCAGTATATCCTCATCTTTAATCCTCAGCTAGTGATAACCAGTTTGAATATCAATCTTTGAGAACACCGTCTTTCCCTGCAGCTGATCGAACAAGTCATCAATCCTTGGTAGAGGGTACTTATTCTTAATAGTCAACTTGTTCAATTCTCTATAATCTATACACATCCTCAAAGTCCCATCCTTCTTCTTAACAAACAACACTGGAGTGCCCCATGGAGAATAATTAGGCTTGATGAATCCCGAATCCAAAAGTTCTTGCAACTGTATCTTCAATTCCTTCAGCTCTGCTGGTGCCATCCTATATGGTGTCCTTGATACTGGTTCTGTCCCTGGTGCTAACTCAATCTCAAACTGAATCTCCCTGTGCGGTGGCAACCCAGGTAAATCCTCAAGAAATACATCTAAGAATTCACACACCAATCTGGTCTCTCCCGGCCCTACCGGCATAACCCTAGTAGTATCCACCACACTAGCCAAAAAACCTATACATCCACCCTGTAACAAGTCTCTGACTCTCAATGCTGAAATCATGGGTACGCGGGGTCCAGACACCACACCCACAAAGACAAAAGGGTCCTCTCCCTCAGGTTCAAAAGTAACCATCTTCTTCCTACAGTCAATCGTAGCCCCATATCTAGCCAACCAGTCCATCCCCAAAATCATGTCAAAATCCTCCATATCCAACTCAATCAGATCCACCGAAAGTTCCCTACTATCAACCATCACTGGCAGTGCCCTAATCCATCTCCTAGAAACTACCAGTTCCCCTGAAGGCAACAAAGTCCCAAACCCTGCAGTCCGATACTCACTAGGTCTACACAATCTTTCAATCACTCTACTAGACACAAAAAAATGTGTAGCACCTGAATCAATCAATACAGTAAAAGGAAAGCCAGCACTAGAAAGTCGACCTGTCACTACCGAGGGACTAGCCTCGGCCTCTGCCTGAGTCAAGGTGAATACTCGAGCTGGAGTCAAGCTATCCACCTTTCCTGCTTTACCATTCTTCACCATTGGGCAGTCTTTCCTGAGATGCCCTACTGCCCCCACACACAAAGCATGCCTTGGCCGGACACTCACCCAGATGGCGTCTTCTACACCTCGGGCACTCTGGATAGGTCCGCCATGCCTCACCGTCACCCTAACGACCACCCTGACCACCCCGACCCCTCTTATAAGGACCAGCAGCAGTCGAAGTGTCAGGAGCCTTTCTCTTGAAGTCGCTGGGGCCCCCGCCCCTACCTGTCCCTGAATAAGGAGGCACCACTCTATGGCCCTCACACCTCACTACACTCTCCCTCCATATCTTGTTCTCTGCTTCCTTAGTGGTAAGAGCCTTCTCAACGGCCTGGGCATAAGTTGTTCCTCCAGGTACCGTTGTAATCCTGACATCCCGGGCTATCATTGCATTAAGCCCCCTAATAAATCGATCTTGCCTAGCAGCATCAGTAGGCACAAGATCTGGTGCAAACTTCGCAAGCCTATCAAACTTTAGAGCATATTCAGTAACAGTCATATTGCCCTACACAAGGCTCACGAACTCATTAACCTTTGCTGCTCTGAGAGCAACATTGTAGTACTTCTGACTGAACAAATCTCTAAAACCTTCCCAACTCAAAGTACTAACATCCCTTGTCTGCGATGCCACTTCCCACCAGATGCGGGCATCCTCCCTCAACATATAAGTGGCACAGGCCACTCAATAATGCCCCTCTATACTCATGAAATCCAGAATTGTAGTGATCATAGTTAGCCATTGCTTGGCTTTCAGTGGATCCGGTCTACCCTAAAAGATTGGGGGTTGCTGTTTCCTAAACCGCTCATACAACGACTCCCATATGTTTCCAACCTCCCCTGACTGCACAACTGGCACAACTGTAGGTGGTACAATAGGGGCAGCACTCCCTGATGGAGCTTGCTGTTGTAGAATATGGATCTACTCATCCTGACTCTACAATCGAGCCTGCATGTCTACCATTAACTGCTGCCAGTTCTCAGGGACTGGCGGAGGATTCTGGCCCTGATCATCATTCTCGGTCCCGGACCTAGTGCCGGCTAGTCGCGTAGATTTTCTTGGATGCATAACTATCCAAGTCAATCTGCAAATAACAACTCGGCAGTCAGACCATGATGACAGGGTAAAAACTTCTCCAAGATCCACCAAAAGTACATAACCAATCACAAACAATCAACATATAAGCATCCATCCTCATGCACTGGCTGCTAATAAGCACGCCTCCAATCTTATTACACAATAGCTATGATACAGGCATTCATCCATGCACAATATACAATTAATCATCCAAATATTCATTTACATACACGGCGATGCTAATAAACACGCCTTAATATTCTCACACAACAGTCAAGGACCAAGCCCTATCAGTATCTCATGCTTCCTATTAATCTAGTAAATAACAGCATTCATATTCATTTAAGCATATAAGCATATAAACACATATACACATTACCAAACCCTTATTTGAGCTTGTCTCTAGCAGCGAATATACATGTCCAGCCTGTCTTCAGGAACCTTAAACCTAGGACGCTCTGATACCAAGTTGTAACGTCCTAGTTAGCCAAGACCGCTACATTGTCTACTTATAAAGGTGCAAGACTTGCTAATCAAGTCAGTAGTTTAAAAAAAACGTGTCTCTAAACATGTACGAACTAGGGTTAAAAAGGTTTTGGTCTCAAAAGTTTCTTTTTATATAATTAAACAGTTATATACACGGGATCCCAAAAGAAACAGAGTTTAAAAGTTCGATTACAGACTCCCAAAATAATATAAATAGCTGTCAGCCATACTAAGGCAAAATGGACAATTTATGGGTCTCGCGTCCCTGCCTAAACCTCAACCGTGGCGACTGAGCAACTGGCCATGTATATTTCGCTCGCTGAGCTCTCCAAATCAAGGCTGATCAAGCTTGCCCTTGCCTTTACCTGCACCACGTAGTACCTGTGAGCCAAGGCCCAGCAAGAAAACAGGATATGTAACACAAACAATAATAACAGATAGTAAATTCACTAGGCATGAACTTTCACCAAATAATCCACACAAATCATTCAGCATATATTCACAATCATGGATGCAATCAATCACCTATAACATTCATATCACATAATAATCAGGGCCGACAACTTAGGCTGTACCCTCTGTTTATCCCACTGACTCCAGCCCGCTTAAACCGAGCTCAGTGCATATTAAGCTGTCCTCGGCTACCAGTGGCCAAGCCGCGCCCTGTGCGTTAGTGTAACCCTTGGCACCCTTAGGCCGTTGGTTCATTAATTAGCTTGCATGGCATAATACCATCTCTTCAAGCATACACAATAGGAGCCCTTAGTCTTGTTACAGATATTCAACCAGGTGTAGTTTTCTTACCTTTACTCTTTACGGTTACTAATTAGGAGCAGCACTCCTCAAGCACGATCTGTTCCCGATCCTTAACATATATCACCTAGCCACAACCAAGGTGAAGGATACCATCAACAAACTTAAATGAGCTTCTAGACAAAGTTCTAATCTTTGGATCATTGAATTTCACCAATCATGGTAAAAGATTCAATCCCGAGCACCATAGGTTAAATTCCCAAGCCTAGAATCTCAAAATTCCAAAATCCCTTAAGGGCCGCGACATTAGCCATCCATTCCACGGCATGGCCCCAAACAGAGACCACCCAATGCCCAAAAAAAGGTAAGGGTCGCGGCCCTACTTAAACGATGTCGCGGCCCGCCCTCCTTCCTCAGCATCCACCAACTTCGAAGGGCCTCGGCTCACCAAGAACTATGCCGCGGCCCGACCCCTTCGAACCCAGAAAAACCACCATTTTTAACTCCCAAACCTCATGAAAACTCACCCAAAACCACCCCAAAGCTTCCCATTTCAACACCCAACAACCCCAACACTTTCAGAGCAAGTTAAACCACTCAATTCTACAGAAAATGCAACCTAAAACTCATAGAAATCACACTCTTAATTCCTGAAACATAAGAACATAAACACTTAAGCTAACTAGTCAAAAACTCAAATTCAAACCTTTAATTCGTGAATTAAAGCTTACCTCTTCAATTGGATCCTTTCTCTAATCAAAACCCAGCTTGTTTCCAAAACTTTCCAGCTCAAATTCCACCCTAAACATCAATGGCACAAACACCTCAAAACCCAGCTGAGAACTCAGAATTTTTAAACCAAAGAGAGAGAAATCCCTGCTTACCTTAGTGTTGATTCAATTCCTTGGATGAGTCTTGAACTTAGCCTCAAAATCCAGCCTCATTCCCAGCGATTCCCAGCTCAAAAGTCCCAAAAATTCCCTGTTTTCCCCTTCCTTGTGCTTTCCTTGAGAAAGAGAAGAGCTGAGTAGAAAGTCTAAGTCAATTTATTTCTTCTGAATACAACTTTCTATTTTTAGTAAGTTATCCTTATCACATAGGTCAACCTAAGGCTCGGGGTGCCGGAAACGTCCCCGAGGGCAAAATGGTAAAATCCCCCAATATTCCCGCCTAGACTTTCTAACCTCAAATATATCTCCATATATTTATTTCATAACCCAAATATCTAAATTGCTACATGATACCTAAAATACCCTTGACTTAACCAAAGTCAACTGCTAAGCCCTGTTGTGACTTTTTCCCCACTAACTAGCTCTAGAATCGCCTCGATTCGTGCTCTGCAGACCTACCCACATAATAATGTGGTTCTCACAATTACCATATATACACATCACATTAATACCAATATAATCATACAAGCATCATTAATCATATAATTATGCATTTAAATCTATAAATTCATTCAAATCACATTAAACTCAATAATGCCCTCCCGGCACTCTAATCAAGGCTCTTAAGCATCATTAGCGAATTCGGGGTCGTTACATGTCTTGAGATGGAGAGCTTTGAGGGTAAATGTACATAACCACCTAATCGGTCACCACGGCCGAGGAGTTGATCGGGACGAGAAAAGCCTATTTATCTGTTTTGCCTTAGAGTGGCTAGAGATTGTATTTAAATCCTGAATCTTTTGTAAACGGTCTTTAACTCTACTACTTTTTGGATCCCATGTAAAAAGAATGTATGTTTATAAGAAATGAAACTTTTGAGAACAAAATCTTTTAACCCTAGTTCAACTATAGTTTCTGTAACACGTTTTGAATTAAATGACTTAATTAGCAAGTCTTGCACCTTTATAAATACACAACGTAATAGTCTTGACTATCTAGGGTATTACAACTTGGTATCAGAGCGTCCTAGGTTTAACGGTTCCTGAAGACTCGCTGGACATGTACATTCCCCGCGAAAGACAAGCTCGACTCAGGGTTTGGTAATTGTGTATACATGACTATATGTTTAAATGATCTAAATGAAATATGGTTGCTGATATCTGTTTGGTTAATAGGGAGCATGAGATACTAATAGGGTCTGGCCCTTAACCATTGCATGATGATATTGAGGCATGCTTATTAGTACTGTTATGCATGTGAATGAATATATGGATGAATATTTGGATAAACTGTTATATTTTGATTGCTTGTGAATGTTTGGGGTTCTAATGGTGGATCATGGAAGGATTATTACCCTGTCATCATAGTTTTATTGCCGATTCATTGATTGCAGATTGACTTGGATAATTATGCGTCCAAGAAAATCTACACGACTAGCCGGCAACAAGTCTGAGACTAGAGATGATGACCAAGGCCAGACCCCTCCGCCAGTTCCTAAGAACTGGCAGCAGCCTATGGAAGACATGCAAGCTCAGCTACAGAGCCAGGATGAACAGATCTGGATTCTGCGGCAGCAGGCTCCATCAGGGAGTGTTACCCCCAGTGTGCCACCTGTAGTGGTACCTGTTGTGCAGCAAGTAGAGGTTGAGAAAAGATGGGAGCCGTTGTATGAGCGGTTCAGAAAACAGCAGCCCGTGATCTTTGAAGGAGGACCTGATCCACTGAAAGTTGAACACTAGATGACCATGATTACTACCATTCTGGACTTTATGAGGGTAAAGGGGCATGATAGAGTGGCCTGTGCCACATATATGCTGAGGGAGGATGCCCGAATCTAGTGGGAGGTGGCATCAAAGACCAGAGATGTTAATGCTTTGACTTGGGAAGGATTGAAGGACTTATTTAGTTAGAAGTATTATAGTGTTGCCATCAGGGCAACGAAAGTAAATGAGTTCGTGGGGCTGGGTCAGGGCAGCATGACCGTTACAGAATATGCCCTAAAGTTTGATAGGCTTGCGAAATTTGCACTAGACCTTGTGCCTACCAATGTAGCTAGGCAAGACAGATTTATTAGAGGGCTTAATGCTATGATAGCTCGAGATGTGAGGATTACAACAGTTCTTGGGGGGACAACTTATGCCTAAGCTATTGAGAAGCCTCTTACCGCTGAGGAAGCAGAGAACAAGATCTAGAGGGAGAGTGCAACAAGATGGGAGGGTCGTAGGGCGGTGCCTCCATACTCTGGGTCTGGTAGGGGTGAAGGCCTTAGTGATCTGAAGAGGAAGACCCTTGATGCTTCGACCGCTCCTGGTCCTGATAGGAGAGGTCAGGGTACTCAGGGTGGCCATCAGGGAGGCGGTGATACATGGATGAGCTATCGAGAGTGCACGAGGTGCAGAAGATGCCATCCAGGCGAATGTTGGGCTAAGGTCTGTTATGTGTGTGGGGTGGTAGGACACCTCAAGAAAGACTGCCCAACAATGAAGAAAGGGGAAGCAGGGAAGGTGGACAGCTTGACTCCAGCTCGAGTGTTCACCCTAATGTAGGCAGAGGCCAAGGCTAGTCCCTCGTTGGTGATAGGTTAGCTTTTTAGTGTTGGCTCTCCTTTTAATGTATTGATTGACTCTGGTGCTACACATTCATTTGTTTCTAGTAAGGTGATTGATAGACTATGTAGACCTAGTGAGCATTATACTGCAGGGTATGGGACTATATTGCCTACAAGAGAACTGGTATTTTCTAGGAGGTGGATTAGAGCACTTCCATTGATGGTTGATGGTAGGGAATTGTCAGTAGACTTGATTGAGTTGGGTATGGAGGACTTTGACATGATTTTGGGGATAGATTGGCTGGTTAGATATGGAGCTACTATTGACTGTAGGAAGAAGATGGTGATCTTTGAACCAGAGGGTGAGGATCCCTTTTTTTTTTGTGGGAGCGGTGCATGGACCCCGCGTACCCAGGATATCGGCACTGAGGGCCAGAAATCTTCTACAAGGACGGTGTATAGGTTTTCTAGCTAGTGTGGTGGATACCACCAGGGTTTCATCAGCAGGACTAGAAGAGACCAGATTGGTTTGTGAGTTCTTGGATGTGTTTCCTGAGGACTTGCCGGGGTTGCCGCCGTGTTGAGAGATTCAGTTTATCATTGAGTTGGCACCAGGGACAGAGCCAGTGTCGAGGGAACCATATATGATGGCACCGACAGAACTGAAAGAATTGAAGATACAGTTGCAGGAGCTTCTGGATTTTGGGTTTATGAGGCCTAGTTACTCGCCATGGGGTGCTCCAGTTTTATTTGTGAAGAAGAAGGACGGGACTTTGAGAATGTGTATAGACTACAGGGAATTGAACAAGTTAACTATCAATAATAAGTACCCCCTACCAAGGATTGATGACTTGTTCGATTAGCTGCAAGGTAAGACGGTGTTCTCAAAAATTGATCTTCGATCTGGTTATCACCAGCTGAGGATCAAGGACAAGGACATACCGAAGACGGCCTTTCAAATGAGGTACGTGAAATATGAGTTTCTGGTCATGTCGTTTCGTTTGACCAATGCCCCAGCAGCCTTCATGGACCTAATGAACAGGGTGTTCAAGGACTTTCTAGATCAGTTCGTTATTTTCTTCATCGATGACATCTTAGTGTACTCCAGTTCAGAGGCATAGCACGAGATTCATATTCGACAGGTTCTGCAGAGATTGAGGGAGCATCAGTTGTACACCAACTTTAAGAAATGTGAATTTTGGTTACCAGAAGTGACATCCCTTAGACATATCATGGGTGCAGATGGGATTAAGGTGGATCCATCTAAGGTAGAGGCAGTTAAGGATTGGCCGAGGCCAAGGAACACCTCGGAGGTGCGGAGTTTTCTTGGTCTAGCGAGTTATTACAGACAGTTTGTGGAGGGCTTCTCGAAGATAGCGGCACCGATGATAGAATTAACATGGAAGAATTTGAAGTTTATTTGGTCAGACAAGTGTGAGGATAGTTTCCAAGAGCTGAAGCGACGAATTATTACTGCGCCTGTGTTGAGTCTTCCTTCGGGGGAAGGGAAGTTTGTTGTCTACTGCGATGCATCGAGGTTGGGTTTGGGTTGTGTGTTGATGCAAAATGAGAAGGTCATAGCTTATGCATCATGACAGCTGAAGGAGTATGAACAATGGTATCCTACCCATGATTTGGAGCTAGCAGCGGTGGTATTCGCACTGAAGATTTGGCGACATTATTTGTATGGGGAGAAATGCAAGGTATACATTGACCATAAGAGTCTGAAGTATTTCTTTACGCAGAAGGACTTGAACATGAGACAGAGGCACTGGCTAGAGTTGGTGAAAGATTATGATTGTGATATTCTTTACCATGATTTGGAGCTAGCAGCGGTGGTATTCGCACTAAAGATTTGACGACATTATTTGTATGGGGAGAAATGCAAGGTATACACTGACCATAAGAGTCTGAAGTATTTCTTTACGCAGAAGGACTTGAACATGAGACTGAGGGGCTGGCTAGAGTTGGTGAAAGATTATGATTGTGATATTCTTTACCATTCGGGGAAAGCCAACGTAGTGGCAGATGCATTGAGCCGGAGAGGCCCAGGTCAGTTATACAGTTCCACCCAGATCTTGAGAGAATAACTGATGAGATGGTCAGAGTGGCGATAGAATTGGTTGTAGGCCGGTTGGCCAATATTACTCTGCAGTCGACCCTACTAAAGCGGATTAGAGAAGGGAAATTGGTAGATGCTCAGTTACAGGAAGTTAGAGAGAATGTCTTAGCGGGAGAAGCTAAGGGCTATTCTATTTCTGAGGTTGGTTTACTTCGGTATCAGAGACGGATTTGTGTTCCAGCTGATGATGGAATCAGACGAGAGATACTAGATGAGTCTCATACGATGCCGTACTCACTTCATCTGGGTACCACAAAGATGTACCAGGATCTACGGACGTTATATTGGTGGCCCGGGATGAAGAATGATGTGGTGGAGTACGTAGCCAGATGTTTAACCTGTCAGCAGGTGAAAGCTGAGCAACAGGGACAGGCAGGGTTTCTTCAGCCTTTGGGTATTCCTGAGTGGAAATGGGAGGACATTACGATGGATTTTGTGGGAGGTTTACCCAAAATAGTTGGGCTTCATGACTCGGTGTGGGTGATAATGGATAGATACACCAAGTCAGCCCATTTTCTTCCAGTGAGGTCGACATATACTGTGGATCAATATGTAGAGTTGTATGTGAGGGAGATCATAAGTCTCCATGGGGTTCCTAAGTCTATAGTGTCAAACAGGGATCCCATCTTTACTTTTAAGTTTTGGGGTGGTTTGCAGAAGGCTATGGGGACTCAGTTGAAGTTCAGTACAGCCTTTCATCCTCAAACTGATGGACAGTCTAAGAGGATGATTCAGGTGTTGGAGGATATGCTCATAGTGCGTGTGATTAACTTTGAGGGATCATGGAGTAAGTATCTTCCGTTGATTGAATTTTCATATAATAATAGTTACCAATCAACGATTGGAGTGGCTCCCTATGAGATGTTATATGGAAGGAATTGCAGATCACCCATTCATTGGGATGAGATGGGTGAGAGAAAGTATTTGGGGCCAGATATGGTTCAGAGGACAAGGGAAGCTATAGAGAAGATTCGAGCTAGGATGCTCGCCTCGCCGAGCAGACAAAAAAGCTACGCTGATCCTAAGCGTAGGGACGTGGAGTTCCAGGTTGGGGACCACATGTTTCACCGAGTTTCACCATTGCGAGGGGTGAGAAGATTTGGAAAGAAGGGCAAGCTAAGCCCTAGGTTCATCAAACCTTTTGAGATCCTAGAAAGGATCGATCAGGTGGCTTACAGGTTAGCCTTGCCACCATCGTTGTCAGGAGTCCATGACGTGTTCCATGTTTCAATGCTCCGGAAGTACATCTCGGATGCGACGCATGTGTTGAGATATGAAGACTTGGAGTTACAGACAGATTTGTCTTATGTGGAGCAACCGGTTTAGATCTTGGATTAGAAAGATAAAGTACTATGGAATAAGATGATTCCTCTTGTTAAAGTGTTGTGGAGGAATAGTAGGGTCGAGGAGGCGACCTGGGAGCTTGAGACAGCGATGCGGGATCAGTATCCCGAGTTATTCAGGTAAATTTCGAGGACGAAATTCTCATTAGGAGGGGATAGTTGTAACGACCTAAATTTGCTAATAAGGCTTAAGGGCCTTGATTAGTGTGTCGAGAGGGCATAACTGCATCATATGTGATTTAATTATTAAACGCGTGTTATATGATTATTTGAATATCTGTGATGCATGACTATGTGTACTAGTATGCATGTAGGCCCTGATTAGGTTAGAAGGGCATAATCGTAATTTTTGCCCGTTGAGGGCATAACTGTATATATTTGTGATAAATTGTCGATACCACATTATTATGTGCATATATTTGTAATCTGTGGTTCGAGGCGAACCTAGTGAGCAGTTTAGCGAAAAAGTCACAGCGGGGATTTATACCCGGCTCGGGTCGAGCCTGGGGGTATTTCTGGGAATTTAGAGAATATATTGGAGTTTATTTTGATATTGAGGAATATAGCTGGTGATTAGTTAGGTTTTGGGAAGTAAGCGGTAAATATTAGAGACGTTCGAGGAATTAGCGGAAATTGGGTGAAATGACCAAAATGCCCCTAGGTTGATTTAAAGGCTTATGGATAAAAGAGAGGGATAATTGGTCATTTGGCTTATAAGGGATAAGTATAATTAAGTTTTATGTCTTAGTGTAATATGTAGAAGGACTTAGAAGTCTGAAGGAAAGAAAGAAAAGAAAAGGAAAAAAAGGGGAAATTGGAAGTCTATTTTTCTCTCTCTCGGTTGGAGGTTTCTTCCTCAATTCTTGAAGGAGCTTGGAGCTAAAACTAAGAGGGAGTCTAGGAAGGAGCTTAAGGCTAAGGTCTTTGGTCTGGCTTGAGGAATTAGCAAGGAGTTAGCAAGAGCAATCCATCCACTTGTGGTAGGGTCTAAGGTTGTTTTCTTCAGTTTCTGGTTTTATGTAAACATGGATTTTGAGTTGAGTTTTGATGGGGAATTCTAGGGAGTTGAGACTGAAGCTTTGAGGAGGTGAATGCTAAGCTGGTGTGGAGGATAACCTAAGTTGAGCTCATCCATCAAAGGTAAGAAACACTGGTTTAAGTTTTGTGAATTCTGTGGTTTTGCTGAGATTTTGAGCTCTAGGATCAGCCATGGTGAATTTTGTGATTTGGAGTGCATGTGATTGAGTTTTGTGTGGTTGGGACTTATGGGATGAGTGGAAGATATTGGGAGGCATGCTTTGAAGTTTGGTTGAGGTTTTGTTGAGTTTTGAGTAGGTTTGGCTCGGGAAAATTCGAAGGAGAAAATGTCGTGCAGGGCTGTGCTGTGACTAGCGCTGTAGCGCTAGGCCCTGAAGTTCCTGACCCTTTCGGCTCTGTTTGTAGCGCTATAGCGCTCTCCTTAGGGCGTTGTAGCGCTACCCTGTTTCTAGAAAGGGGTTTTTGGGTTATTTCTAAGAGTTTTTGCCCGGGGGTTTAGGGTTTGATTCCACCATCCCATTTGGTGGAATTAGGGCTTCCCGAGGGCTCGGGATTGGTCCCGAGGCTAAGTTTTGGACTTGAGGTTTGGTGATGATTCTGATCTATGGCTGTGACTAGGTGTACGCTAGGGCTCGGACGGGATCGTGCTTGAGGATCAAATTGAACAAAGCTAGCAAATCTAAAGGTAAGAAAACTGCACCCAGTTATGTTTTTGTGATGGGACTAAGAGCTCCCTATACATGTATAATGTCATAGATGGTATTATTCCATGGGACATGTGATAAACGGCCTAAGGGTGCCGTAAATAATACTTGCACGTAGGGCGCGGCTCGGCCACTGGTAGCTGAGGACAACTTAATATTCACTGAGCTCGGTTTAAGTGGGCCGGAGTCAGTGGGATACATAGAGGGTGCGGCCTAAGGGCGCTAACCCTAGTTATCATATGTATACTAATTAATGATATTAGATGAAATACTTGGCATGTTGAATACTTGAACAACATGAATGTCTGAACTATTGAGTACATGTTTATACTGTATGAGTTATCTGCTTAATGATTATGCTCTGCAATTGTGTTTTCTTGCTTGGCCTTGGCTCACGGGTGCTACGTGGTGCAGGTAAAGGCAAAGGCAAGTTGGACTAGTCCTGAGATGGAGAGCTTTGGGGCTAAATGTACATAACCAGCTAATCGGCCGCCACGATCGAGGAGTGGATCGGGACGAGAAAAGCCTATTTATCTGTTTTGCCTTAGAGTGGCCAGCGACGGTATTTAAATCCTGAATCTTTTGTAAACGGTCTTTAACTCTACTATTTTTGGGATCCCATGTAAAAATAATGTTTGTTTATAAGAAATGAAACTTTTGAGACCAAAATCTTTTAAATCTATTTCAACTATAGTTTCAGTAACACGTTTTAAGTTAAATGACTTGATTAGCAAGTCTTGAGCCTTTATAACCACACAGTGTAATGGTCTTGGCTATCCAGGGCATTACAACCTTGACTATCGGAATACTCTTAGACCGTAATTCCTTCATCCCTCTATCTAGGATGCTAACCGATCATTCCTCGTAACTCAAGTCTTTTTGGAGTACTATTGTATAGTACTTGAGGATGTGAGATGGGTCTGACACATGTCTACGCATCATCGAGATGTGAAACACATTATGGCTTTCTGCTAGAGCTGGCGGCAGGGCTAATTTATATGCAACTGCTCCCACTTTGTCCAATATCTCAAAAGGACCTATAAACCTGGGACTAAGCTTGCCTTTCTTCCCAACCTGCTTCACACCATTCATAGGAGATATCTTTAGGAAGACTTGATTACCGACTTTGAATTCCACATCATGTCGCTTGGCATCCACATAAATTTTCTGACGACTCTGAGCAGTGAGCATACGCTTTCTAATCAATGCTACTGCATCCTGAGCTTCTCTAACAACTTCGGGTCCAAGAAGTTGCCTTTCTCCTACCTCGTCCCAATGTAACGGTGTTCGACATCTCCTTCCATAAAGCAACTCATAGGGTGCCATCCCGATTGTTTACTGGTATTTATTGTTGTAGGAGAATTCTATCAGCAGCAAATACTTACTACACGATCCTCCGAAATCAAGTACACAAGCATGCAACATATCTTCTAAAATTGGTATGGTACGCTCGGACTGACCATCGGTCTGTGGATGAAATGATGTACTAAGACTTAACTTGGTACCCATAGCTTGCTGCAAGCTTCCCCAAAATCTCAATGTAAACACCGATCCCCTATCGAACACTATAGTCTTAGGGATTCCATGCAGTCGTACTATCTCCTGAACAAAAATGTCTGCGTACTGATCTGCTATGTATAATTCCTTAAGGTCGTGAGTCATCTTGGTCGAGCCTGGGTGAACTGAGTATGGGGTATTGTGCGCTTCTTCTAAAATCTTCATCTTAATTCCTTGATTATTCGGCACTCATACTCGATCCTTCTATCTCAAGAACCCATGTTTTGATATCGAGAAATCTATGGCCTTGCCTTCTTTAACTGCATCCATATGTGCTACTAATGTGTCATCATGCCCTTGCCCAAGTCGTATATCTTCTAACAGACTTGACTGGATGGATAAGTTAGCCAGTTTACCAACAATTACTTCTATTCAAGCATAGATCAGCTCCTGCTGTAGCAGCTTTTCTATTCCAGATCACGCTGCTAGACTTCCATAATTCTTCCTACTCAGCGCATCAGCAACTACGTTTGCCATTCCCGGGTGGTATAGGATTTCGCATTTATAATCCTTCACTAGTTCTAACCACCTGCACTGCCTCATGTTGAGCTCCTTTTGTGTGAAGAAATACTTTAAACTTTTGTGGTCTGTATAAATCTCACACCATTCTCCATAAAGATAATGTCGCCAGATTTTTAATGCAAAGACCACTGCTACCAACTCCATATCGTGTGCTGGATAGCATTTCTCATATTCCTTCAACTTCCTTGAGGCATAGGCTATCACCTTGTCATTCTACATCAACACACAACCTAAACCTTGCTTCGACGCATCTCTGTAGACTACAAACTTGTCATTGGGTGTCGGTACATAAAGTACTGGTGCTGAGCATAGCTTATCCTTAAGCAACTGGAAGCTCTCTTCACACTTATCAGTCCAGTTGAACCTTTGCTGTTTCCGGGTTAGATTGGTAAATGGAGTGGCTATCTTATAAAATCCCTCTACAAACCTCCGGTAATAACCTGCTAGCCCCAGAAAACTTCTTACCTCTGAAGCATTCTTAGGTCTTGGCCAATTTTTCACAGCCTCTATCTTTAATGGGTCTACAACAACTCCTTCCTTGGATACTATGTGGTCGAGGAACGCTACTTGCGAAAGCCAAAATTCGCACTTCTTGAACTTGGCGTAAAGTTGACACTCCTTCAGTCGTAACAAGGTCATTCTTTAATGTTCCTCATGCTCGTCTTCGTCCTTTGAATACACCAAGATATCGTCGATGAACACTACGACGAATTTATCCAAGTAATCCTTAAAGACCCTATTCATTAAATCCATGAATGCGGCTGAAGCGTTGGTAAGACCAAAAGACATAACCAGAAATTCATAATGTCCATAACGAGTTCTGAAAGCCTTCTTGGGAATATCCTCTTCCCGTACCTTGAGCTGATGATACCCGGACCGTAGATCAATCTTTGAAAACATGGTCGCTCCTAAGAGTTGATCAAATAAGTCGTCAATCCAGGGTAGTAGGTACTTATTTTTAATTTTCACCTTATTCAGCCCGCGGTAATCTATACACATCTGCATGCTTCCATCCTTCTTCTTCACAAATAGTACCTGTGCTCCCTATGGCGAATGGCTCGGTCTAATGAAACCCAAGTCTAAGAGTTCTTTTAATTGTATCTTTAACTCCTTGAGTTCTGTAGGTGCCATCTGGTATGGTGCCTTGGAGATAGGCTCGATGCCCGGAACTAGTTCGATTGTGAAGTCAATTTCCCAAGTTGGCGGTAGCCCTGGTAAGTCATTAGGAAATACTTCAGGAAATTCCTTTATAATGCGGACATCTCCAATCTTTAGTGGTGTTTCTTTTACCACATCCATGACGCTGGCTAAGAATGCGTGACATTCTTTTTAATCATTCTATGAGCTTTGAGAGATGAAATAAGTGGCGTACGTAGTCCTGAAACATTTCCCATAAAGCATAGTCTCTGACCATCAGGAGTCTTGAATGCTACTTGCTTGCATCTACAGTCGATGGTTGCACCATGCCTTGCTAGCCAATCCATGCCCAGTATCACATCGAAGTCTTTGATCTCTAACTCTATCAGGTCTCCTTCTAGTTCTGCGTCCTCAATTTTGATCAGTATGCCTCATACTATTCGTGATGATAGAACTACTTCGCCTGAAGGCAACTATGTCACAAACCTAGTTCTACAAGGTTTGTCTGATTTCTCCATCATTCCTAACGAGATATACGAGTATGTTAATCTTGAATCAAACAATACTAGAACATGTACTATCGAGGATAGGAATCTGACCTGTAACAACTTTATTACTAGCAGGGGCTTCTCCCTGGGTCAAGGCAAAGGCTTTGGTCTAGAACCATCTTAGTATCCCTCTTCTTTTCTTACTTAAGTTGTGGACATTCCTTCTTCTGATGACCTTCCTGGCAACAACTGTAACATCATTTGGTGTTTGCATGACATTCCCCAAGATGTTTCTTTTGGCATTTGGAGCACTACGGGTATTCTACATAACCTGGCCTATCACTTGCTCGTACTCTTTTGTCACTAATGGCCTGCTTATTATCAGAATGCCTTCTCTTCTGCCTATTATTGTTGCTATGTTGAGGATTTTGTTGCGGCTGAGGTTGTTGTCATTGTCGCTGTAGCAGCTCTTCCACTTGTTGTCATAACTTGAAAATTTTTGCGGTGATGTCAACCGGCGGCGGCGGTGCACTTTCGTTAGCAGCAGCATTGGTTGCACGCCTTCCCCTTCTTTGAACTGTAGGGGCTTCATTAGTCTCAGGAGCGATGCTGGAGGCATTGGCGTTCGTGCGTGCAGACCTTCTGAGTGACATCTTCGAAAAAGTTATAATAGTCGAGAAAACATATTAGAACTTACCCTAATAGGCTCTAAGGCAAAACTTAATCTAAGCAAACATAACTCGGACCTATTAATTATGACTTATTATGAAAATAATTATATAAGCCTTCTTTATAATTAGGGTTTGTTTCTAAACTTAGAAAAATTAGCCAACTTTATTATTTTCTAAGTGTGTTTCTAAACATCCTATATGACTTAATTCTCAGGCTCGAAACTCGTCGTTGTTCCAAAGTTAACCATATTGAGGGAGGGCTAGGATCAGTAAAATCATTCCCACTACTATGGCCCCCTAAACTCTCAATATGGAACTCGGTCCATTGATTTGTATCCACCCTCACCGAACTTGGTCATTATTTATTTATTTAAATTTATTATGATTGCAAAAAATATCAAACTCATACATGCCATTCAAAAAAATAACAATAATATTAATTTGGAAAAAGGTTTTCACTAAATTCAATCATAAATGCAAATAAATAAATAAACAAATAAACTAACATAACTAGGGTGAATCTAAAAATTGAGATACATAACGGCTAAAACGTTAGCTATAAACATAAACATAAGCATAATAAACATAAACACTTACATTGGCGGTTAGATTCGGAGCTTGAGTGTGTGTATCAATGAGAACTTCATAGATATGAATCGTTGCTCTGATAACTGTAATGACCCAACTATTTCTAAGACCTTGGACCATTAAAACTACTAGACATAATTACTACTTTTGGAGAAAACATACATAAGAAATAATCATAACTTTATTAAAACTCCAAAATAAATATTGTGTGAATACAAAATATAAAATATGGTATGGGTACTCATTGTTTAGTAAAACATAACACATTTGTTTAAAACTAAATGCGGAATAAAATCATAGTTCAAAAGACTAAAATAAACGTCATCCTCGAGCGACACGCAGTCCACTCATTCTGTTCATCCTCAACACACAAGCCAGGCTACCAAGAATCCTTCCACCTTCCATATCATTTTCCTGCATCACACTATAAATAAAGAAGTGAGCCTAATGCCCAGCAAGGAAAATCTACAAAAAACATACATCATAAATCATAAGACTATAATATGAAGATACACTATAAAACACATGACTATAAAAATATATATCATATAGGACTACAATGGCCATTATTCTTCTTGAGGCTTGCTAGCTAGGCAAATCATATGCCCATAAATTTACGGGGCTTGTTATCTAAACAAATCATATACCCAAGAACTAAAAACACATCATACATATACCTATCATAGCATAAACATAACATAACATATAAGCGCATAAAATCTATCCTATTTTCCTTACCAAAAGTCGAGATATTTGAGAACAAGAACGGAATTAGGAAACTCCTATAAACCAACAGTAGAAAAGGTGAGAATCTCTAAGAATAAAAATGAATATGAAAAATAAACCATCAAGAAGAAACTTACCAAGAAGGATCTTAAGTTTCAAGAACTTAAATACCTAATCAAGAATCATAAACAAGAGTTAGGATCTGAATAAAAGAAACTAAAGAAAACTAAAGGATTATAAAGAACTGAGCTTAGGAATTGGACCTTGGTTGATCTTATAGATTGATCTAAACCTCAACACCGAAATCACACTATATCTCATTTTCCAAGTGTTTAGAAAGCTTAGAATAATAAAGCTTTTATCCCAAACCCAAGTGTATCTCTCTATACTAACACTAGCACATTGGAGGCTCTGATCAAGTACTTGAAGAATGAAGAAAATGGCTGAGCACTAGGTCCTATTTATAGAGTTTGAGGAGTGAAACTATCCTATTAGAAAAAATACTTAAATCCTTAAATAAACATGATTATGACAAGTGTCATGCTCTTAATGGTTATGGAAGGTTCTTGAGTTTCTAGATCTTTCTTTTATTTAAACTTAAATCCTTAAATAAACATGATTATGACAAGTGTCATGCTCTTAGTGGTTTTGGAAGGTTCTAGAGTTTCGAGATCTTTCTTTTATTTAAAAATACTTAATTTTATTCTAACTATAATCCAAATTTAAATTTAAATAAAATAGAATCCTAACTTCTGTAGAAAATATCTCTAAATTATCTTATTAATATTTTTATTAAATAATTGAGGAATAATCTAACATAAAAAAAATATCCCAACCTCTAACTTCCTAATTCTCGTAACTCTAAACTCACATGTAGTAAAATCAACATACATGGAGCTGTAAGATTCCAATTTAACCATCTTTATACCGTTAGAAATCTAATTCAATTATCTACAACTTTCTAGAAATACTATTTTTCGAAATTCATAATATAACTGGGTCAAAAATAGGTCGGAAGTTACAGTACCCTAAAGTTACAAAAAATCTATTTAATTATCTAAATAACAACCTAATCCACAAATATCTTGAATAGCCATAAAATAACAAACCCTAATTCCCTAGGCTGATTTCGAATTTACTATGCCCAAAATCTTATTGGGCTTTTGGGCTTTATGTAGGCTCGATCCATAACACTTTTTAATAATATCATAATTAATTTATTCTTATGCAATCACCCCCTTTTCCACAAACAAGGCTACTAATATCATATACCTATACTATACTATAATAATCATAACTACTAAAAAAAATTAAACCTTATTCTATCACCACAACTCAAGCTAAATCTATTCTATAAAAGTAAGACAACCTATAGTCACAAAAATAAAGAGGTCTAAAAGAAAGGTGACCTCAGATACTACACTTTGACAATTCCAAATCTCTAGAATTAGCTGAGCGACTTCTTTGGATCTTTATGGGGGCCAATTGCGATGATTTGATGAATCCTACTAGCTTCTTCTTTGAAGCCTTTTTGTAGACCTCTTCCAATTTTCAACTTAATCAGTGACTCCTTTATCACGATATTCTCTTCTACACAGAATCTTCCGACGTATTGGTAGAAGGGTGATTGGAGGAAGGTTTGCTTTCCTCAACATGCAAGTTCTTATGGCCCTCTTCCACATGTATATACTTTTGTGCTCTTTTGAAGAAGTCATCTAAGTTTGTAACCTCTCTCTTGAGCATGTTATCCCATAACTTGCTTCCTAAACGAACTCTGGCTGTAATAGCCATCTTGAGCTCTGCTTTAGTGGAACTTCCCAACTTTGTTTCTTCGATATTGAACCTATGTACATAGCTCTTCAGACTTTCATTCTCGCCTTGTTTTACGTTAGCGAGGGTGGTAATTGGCATAACGTATTCACGGACTGCACGGTGTTGCTAAAGAAATATTCCAGAGAATTGCTGCCATGACTTGATTGTTCCTGCCCTTAACCTCTTGAACCACTTGTACGCAACTCCTTTGAGTGTAACAACAAAGCAATGACACTTTGCTCTGCTGTTGACCCCCCTTATCCTCATCGAGTTATTGAAAGTGTCTAAGTGATACTTTGGGTCTGTAGTACCCTCGTACGGAGTCATGCGAGTCTCTTTGAAGCTGCTGGGGAGTTGCTCAACCTGATTTTCCCTTGTGAAGGGCGAATCATGGTCAAATTCTTCATCATCTCTGTGCCCCCCAGGAGCAGTGATAATCTTGCCTTGAGAGCTTTGCATTTCGATTTCTAGTTCCCTCCTCTTTTTGCTTTAGGATTCTTGCAGGTTCTCAGACTGAACCCTTGCTTTGGCTGTGTCCCTCGGGGGAGCTGCGGGGATGTCGTTTTTACCTTGGACCCTCTCTGGTTAAATCTCCCCCTTAAGTCAGGTGAAGCTCTTTTGCGGGTATTCTTGGGTTCGCACTTCCTGTAGGTGGGGCTCGCGCCAGGTTTCGCCACTGGTGTATAATCTTCCTTGCGTTCTGGGTGAGGGGTATAACAAGTAGAGAGTCATGTTTTGTCACCGTCCACGGGTATGGTGGTTTCTCCTCATGAATGCTTTTTTCTCCTATGTTGGGGATGGGGCATGCTTGACCTCCCTTGCAGTAGGTCATTCAACACCTCCTGCATGTTCTCTATTGTGGCTTCTAGCCTTTGGTTTTATATGTGCAACTCATGTATCTTATTCTCGTAAAAGCGAGTTCTTGAGTTGGGACTCACGGAGTGCACCCGCAAAATGTGGTCGGGCCTGTGCAAAGAGGGCCATGGTGAAATTGGTGGTCGAGGATGAGGATGCATACTCAGGCCACCCACACATGTCGTAGATGGATCATGATGACCTCCCCTAAGTTTGACAGCCGGGAATGATGCCTCCTTCTCCTCTCCAGGGGTTGGATGTTCCTTTGGCATACCTCCATTCTCAAGTGGTGGAGGGTCTCTTCTGGAGGCTGTTAGTTGGCCTATGTCAAGGTGGATCTCAACATCCTGAGATTCCCGTATGCGTTTTGAATGCCTTGGCATTTTTTCTTGTCAAAATTGATGGAAGAACAATAGCTTAATAGTTATCCTTCCCATAGACAGCGCCAAACTGTTGATGATGAGAACTCGTTAACCAAGTTAGATCAGAAAACTTTTGAGCTTAAGAGTAAACAGAGAGTGGTAAAGAAGTATAGAAGAACTTATGATGGCTATATGGACTTAGAATCAATTTGCAGAGTGATCATGGGGAGAATATTTGTATTACTCAATAGTCTTTGGTCACAATGTCCAATTTTTCAACCCCTATGCTGGAGGGGTGAAAGTCTATTTATAGTGGAGCTCTAACGGCTCTTGATACATTGTGGTCCCGGGGGACAAAATCGTACACAGGTACATTGTCAGGGTAGTGGCACCAGATGTAGTGGTGCAGGAGGCTATGATGTCGGCCCTGGTACATGGTCAGAGGTGTGCAAGCAATGCCTCCACTCTATGTACTAATTCGTGCTACCACTACATGTATGATACAGATGTCAGAGTCACGCCTCTGTCCTCCATATGGTTGTACATCCCGTGCCCCTATGTGTACCTTGTACCTGATGGTTATTCTCACACGTCTAAGATACACCATTGCTCCAAGTTTCATCATCTTTGGCTAAGTGTTGAATGACTTATGGGTTCTTCAGCAAGGTAGCCTGGGTCTCCTTGGTGCATATAGAGATGTCGGACCTTGAATAGCTAAACTCTCATCCATAATGGTGTCTTCTCTGCTCTACGTGAGTCCCACAGCTCCTCGACGATATCTAGGCGCAAGGCCCATTGTCCCTTGGTGACACCCAGGCGCGGATGCCTTGCACTCCCAGCCTCACGCAGTGAAGCCCTCAATGAAGGGTGTCTCGGAGCGAGGCCCCTTATGCAGCGTGGAGACATGCACATGAGATGGAGGTGGCTGGCAAGGGGGCATGGCTAGGAGCCAGACGCGCGAGATGGAGGTGTCTCGCGAGGGGTGCAGCTTGGAGGCATGCACGCAAGACAGAGGTGTCTCGCGACGGGATGCGGCTTAGAGGCATGCATGCGAGACGGAAGTGCCTTACGAAGGGCACGACTAGGAGCCAGACGCGCGAGATGGAGGTGTCTCACGAGGGTCACAGCTAGGAGCTAGACGCGTGAGGTGGAGGCATCTCGCGAGGGGTGCAGCTTGAAGGCATGCACGTAAGATGGAGATGTCTAATGAGGGGATGCGGCTTGGAGGCATGTGCGAAAGGCGGAGGCATCTCGCATATTCCTCCAATGGTCGTGGAATGACCTCGTGAGGCCTGGGGCCTCGCAAATGTGTGGCCTCTTGGTGGCATGTAATAACCTTCTACCTTTAACACGTACTTGATGCCTTCGATACCTCTTAGTTGTTTACTTAAATAATGGGCCGGACCTTATTTCTTTGGCGGATTTTTGGCATCCACCCACATAAACATGCATAACTATTCACATTACCATATAAATCATTTATACCACATAATCACATGTATATTCAATTAATTCCACATATAAATCTGATTATGCCTTCCTGGCACAATAATCAAGGCACTCATCCTTAATAGCAAATTTGGGACATTACAACTATCCCCTCCTTATTGAAATTTCATCCTCGAAATTTATTCAAACATCTCGGGTTACTGATCTCGAACATCTAACTCTAACTTCAAAGTCAAGTTATTTGCCATGTTATTTCCTTGTAA
This sequence comes from Humulus lupulus, assembly GCF_963169125.1. NCBI lineage: Eukaryota > Viridiplantae > Streptophyta > Magnoliopsida > Rosales > Cannabaceae > Humulus > Humulus lupulus. Next base: position 39,521,748 of record NC_084797.1, on the reverse strand, counting down.
CACCTTCACTAGAGTGGCAGTCTCATCTCGTAAGACTTTATCTCTCTTATCCAGGTTTTCCACTAGCCTTTCCTTACACAATATATTCCACTGAAATTCCAGAGTCTCTTTACCCAATCAGGGGTAGTACTCAACACTTCTTCTCTTAACATTGGCACTAGTAACACCTCATAAACCACTACCCATGCTGGGGTAAGGCTAATCTGTAGGCCCCTGGCCTAATCCTTATTAGGATCTCACAAGTCTATCAAATCTAGAGTCAAAACTCCTTTTTTCTTTCCCAAAATATATTACCCTTTTTAGTCCACAATACTTGGAGAAATACAAAGTTTCCAACCCTGGAACTCCACGTTCCCATGTTTAAATTTGCGAACTCTTATGTCCTTTCAAATAAGCTGACACTCTTGCCCTAACAATCCTTAATAACTTCATTGGTCCTCCAAACTGATTCTGAACCAGGATACTTCTTGTCCCTCGTTTCATTTCCCAGAATGAGTACTTCTCATTCCCTATCTCACAATATATTATTTAGAGTCACTCTAGCCATCAACCGACATTCATCACCGTGAAAATCCAATCAAGGGACCGTATTTGCCTCAATGTGTAGAAAACTTACATATTTGAGGTAAAATACTTAAAGTCTGAGTGGTTCCTCAGGTTACCAGTCTATCTAAAGGTAACTAATAATTCCAAATTCCAATCTTATACTCATCGCCTTTTATGACCCTTTTCAAAACTTGGGAAATAAAGGGTCTTACTCTGACGCTATCAACTTCGGTGTCCCATAGAGACGTACGGTCTCCCTTCGCATACACTCATTCTTATGATATCCCTTCGCATACACTCATTCTTATGATATCTCGCTCACACAAACCAGAGTGTGTTAACCCAATATGTCAAGTCACAACTTCTCGTATCCATTCATCTTACCTGCAATGTGAGGTGGTCCACCCCCTATGGTCCATAAATATATTCCTCCATACTTACTCCAGGATGCCCTAGAGTCATAATAGCCTCTCTGGCTTCTGATTATCATTTCTCACTTGTTAAAGGATTAGGCAGTGCACCTCCCGATATAATAATTTTAGGTCTTAACACCCATTCAAACTTCCTGGATGCAACAATCATGAGGGGTGGTATAAGATTCATCCAGAATCACTACCTCAACACCAGCATCCATTGGATCACTCATCTGATCCTCATATCTTAACTCATTCATGCTAAAATGGTAGGATTCTTAATCATTCCTACAAGATCCTTCTTCTGTATTTCATTATTCATAGAGGTATATCTGCTAATTATCAATCATAGGTTCTATACAAATCCCGGTCATTACCTCACCTTAACCGTGGCTAACTAGCATTACTGTCAACTTAAAGTCCCATGTAGAGCATCTATGTTCTTATTCCTTTATCCATCGTGAAGCACGAACAATCACCTTTTCAGTCTACACACAGGCACACCCTAAATCCTTGATGCACCACACTATAACTCCACGTTTTAAGCAAGGACAGTCCATCACATGCATATTCTAATACCATGGTGTGTGAATCAACCCTTATTTCAACTCCTGAGAATTCGGCACACAACTATCCATTTAGAAAAACTTTAGGTTTCTACGTTACTTCAGTCAAGGGTATGGCAATCCCCGAATAAGTTTCAAGTAAAAGTTAAGGTTTCTTACTGATCCCCAGTGCTTCAAACCCCTAAGGTGTTCCTTTAGAAAATTCCATATTGTTTCTATCTAATTTACTCATATGCAATCCCATCACTTCCCATAATGCGACCTTGAACATACTATGGAGAAATCAAAACTTATCCCTTCTGGAACCTTACATGTAACTCCCCGCTTCCTCCACTTTGGTGGTATCAGCGAAAATGTTACTCGTGTTTTGTTCTTAACCGGAAGTAATCCAAAATATTCTCGATCGACCAAGATACAAATTATCCACATTATTCCTATATTATCTACTTTCTGAATTTATGTGGGTTGTTGAAGCATTGGTCAGTTCAAGAGCCTTCACTGATAACCCATCACATCATACTTGGTGCAAGCGGCAATTCTTGAAATGTCTCTTTCCTTGATCCTCAGCTGGTAATAACCAGATCGAGGGTCAATTCCTGAGAGCACTATCCTACCTTGCCACCAGGCAAATAAATCCTTCATTCTTGGCAATGGACATCTATTCGTAATAATTGCTTTATTCAGCTAACCATATGCAGTACACATTCTCGCAGATTTTGCATTCTCCTTAACAAATGGCATTGACATGTCCCATGGTGAAATTCTCCGTCTGATCACCCTTAATTCAAATAGCTTCTTTGACTAAACTGTTAATTCTTTCTGCTCAGCTAGCATCATTTTTCATGATGTCTCTGATACTGGTTCCATTCCTACCTTAATCCCATAGCACACTCAATTCCTTGACGCGACAGCGATCCTCGTGAATCCTTGTAAACCCATCTGAAACCTTATTGACAGATCCAGTTTCCTTGTAGTCTAACTAACATAACCCTAGTGGTACCTACCACAATAGCTAGGCATCCCGTAAACGCAGCCAGGTCCTTTCCTTTTAAACTCGGAAATCACCATCCTGTCTTACAGTCCATGGTTGTCCCTTATTTGGAAAACTAATCCATACTTAGGATCATACCAAAATCCTCATATAACCATCTCAATCAATTATTACTGCTAACTTTCTACCCATAATACTCTAACCCATCTCCTGGAAATTACCAAATTTCCCTACCAGACACAAGATCTCAAGCCCCATAGCATCATAACCATACAATATGTACCACATATACATAGCACCAGACTCAATCAGTACAATATAAAGGAACGAGAACTAGAAAGCTAACATGTCATCTCCGAGGAACCAGCCTCGGGCTCTGACTGTATTAAGGCGGACACTCGAGCAACACTCGAGCCAGAGTCGGGCTATCTGTATTCCTTGGTTCTCCCTTCTTCAATCTCGAGCAATCCCTCTTGAAGTGCCCAACTATTCCACATAGAAGACATGCCTTCACTCGACATTCTCCCAGATGGCCTCTCCCAGACCTGGTGCGCACTGGATAACTTCTCCAGACCTCGTTGTCGCACTGGTGGCCGCCCTGAATACTATGACCCCTCCTGTCAGGACCATGAGTAGTAAAACTATCAAGGGTCTTTCTTTTCTGGTTACTGGGGCCTCCACCCCTACCTGATCCCGTAAATGGGGGTACCATTGTCTGAGCTTCCCGCCCTACGACACTCTCACTCCAAATCTCACCTCCTGCGTTCTCTATAGAAAAGGCCCTCCCTACCACCTGAGCGTAGGTAGAAATCTCATGTACTGGAGCGATCCTAACTCTCTGGGTTACCCTAGAATCAGTGCATGAATGAATCGTTCCTTCTGGGCCACATTTGTTGGTACCAAATCAAAAGTGAATTGGTCAACCCATCAAATTCATTGACATAATGTCTTTCTACCTTGAACCAAGTTCATAAACTCATGGGTCTTTGCAATTCAAACTACATCACAGTAGTACCTCTCATTGAACAATTGTCTGAATTCCTCCCAACCCATCATGACAACATTCTGGGTTTGGGATACCACTTCCCACCATGTTCGGGCATCCTCCCGCATCATATATGTGGCGCAAGCCACTCTATCATTGCCTACAACTCCCATATAGTCAAGGATGGAGCTAATCATGCCCATCCACTGTTCACCTCTGAACGGATCCAAGTCTCCTTCAAAAATTGGAGGATAATGCTTCTGGAATCTTTCATACAATAATTCCCATTTGTTTCCACCCTCAAGCTGAACCAAAAATGGTGCAATTGTTGTCAAAACATACAAAGCAACTTTCCCTGACGGAATCTGCTATCTCAACCTCCTAATCTCTTCCTCTTGCTTTTGCATTCTTGTTTGTATGCCAATAAACATTTGTTGCCAATCCCAAGGGGCAGATGGAGTATTCTGGCCCCGACTATCATTCGCAACCCTGATATTTACAATGACTGGTCCAATTGATTTCCTTGGATACATAACCTCTCAATATGTCTGCAGTCAATGACTTAACCTATCAGGCATGATAATCATATTCATAACTATTCCACGGGTAGGGCCAAACAACACAATAACCACATACAGTATGCATACCAAGACACAAATCTATAACATTCATGCATGAATTATCAAGCCTTACTCCCACAAAATAAATTTATATACGCCATGCTCTCTATATCGACAAGCAGATAGGGCGATTCAGATAAGAAATTAGACAAATATTCACTTAATACCAACCAACCCTGAGTCAACCTTGTCTTTTGTAACGAACATACATGTTTGGTCAATCTCTAGGAACCATAAACCTTGGCACGATCTGATACCAAGTTGTAATGCCTTGCTACCCTAGATTCGTTACCATGTGGTTTTAAAATGTGTATTTGACTCGCAACGTAATGACTCATTTAATAAAACTTTCATATAAAATATTTGTAATGTCATTAAGATCATAAAAGAGTTACATTGGGATCCCAAAATATTATTTAAAACATATTTACAATTCAAAAGTCACTGTACAGTCGACCTAAACGACAAAATCAAACATTATACTGTGCTCCTCAAAAGTACCCCAACCGTGGCGGCCAAGTAGGCCAAACATGTACGCACCGTTCCATGCCCTCCAACTCATTGTTGATCAAACTTTGCCTTGCACTTACCTGCACCATAGAGCACACGTGATCAAAGGCCCAACAAGAAAACTTCACAGCATGACATACAATAATTTATTTCAATAAATGCATAACTAATTAAACACAACAAGAAATCCACATGTTTCTATTAAAATTCACAACAGCGGCCTAAGCAGGCCAGGGTGCGTTACCAAGCACCAAGTTCATGGTCTTAATCGAGCGGGTGAGTACGACACCCTCAGATGGCCTTGCCCTAGCGACCAGCATTCAGCATGCTTAATGTTGATCTCGGTCTTTGCTGCTCCCAGCCTTTGCTGATCTCAGCCTTTGCCGCTCCTGGCCTTTGCCGATCTTGGTCTTTGCCGCTCTATCAAAAACACATGTATGACGTAATAGTTACAAAAATTTACACATAACATTGAGCACAATATAAGCACAGATAATCGAGTCATGTCCTACTCTATAGGCACAGACAATTTTATTACCTTGAGCCCCGAGTTGACAGTACAAGGTGATCCCGAGCACGATCTCTAATCTCGACTCTTAGCAGTCAACCTAGTCACAACGTAATAATAAATAACCATCACAATCTAAACCGATTAAAAGCTTTAGAATAATATACTAGCCTACGGGACCTCGAATTCTACTAAATCAGGTAGTAGAATCCTTCCCAAGCCCTTAATTTTGAGTTCCCGAGCCTAAAAACCCTAATTTGAAAACATTTCTCATTTGAGTCGCGATGCTCCTCAGAGTCACAACGACACCCTACACGTTAGAGAGCTTAAGGCTCTTACCTGGGGAACACAGATCGTCCAACTCGCGTTGTAGCGCTTAGGCAATTTCAGAGAACCTTCAGGGCCCTCTCACGCACACGGGCTGCAGCGCTTGAAGAACAGTGTCACGGCTCGAGCTTGAAACCAAAAATTCCCCAGCGTTTTTCCGAGCTAAACCCATAGAAATTCACCCTAAAAAATGGCTAAATCCAAAATTAAGCTACGAACCCCAAGCAATACGTCCAGAGCAACAATTTAACACCACAACATATCCAAAAATTCCCACAAAACCCTTAAATCCTACCTTGAGCTTTGAAGCTCAAGAACATCAAAAAATGTAATTTAAAACTTAGAATTCACAGCAGAAATGGGGTTACAGATCTTACCTCAACAATAATTTAACCCCAAACTATCCCTTGATCTTAATCCTAGTTTCAACTTCTTGGATTTTCTAGCCAATTCCTCAAGAACTTCACATATCTCCCAAGCACACCAAGAGGGAAGAGAGAGAGCCAAATGAGAGAGAGAGTGTGTGGGAGAGAAACTTTGTACTGCCTTCTATTTTTGGTTCTAGACTCCTAAGGTGCTAAGCCTAAGTTAATCCCCTTGGCACTAAAATGACCAAGATGCCCCTATATCAACTCTTAGCCCTTTGATGCCTCCAAGGGCAAACCCTCATTTGCCACATTCCCGCTAACTCCTCGAGTAGAACTATAAATCCCCAATTAATCCCGGCATGCCCAAATAATCCCCAAATAACTACTCGTTACTCGGTAAATCGCGAATACACACTAAGTTCCCAAAATACCCCTAGGCTCACCCCGAGCTGGGTACTTGACCCTGTTATGACTAGTCCCCTAATTTTCCCACTAGGATCGCCTTGGACCACACATCTTAAATGTATCCCCATAACACTGGGTCTCACTCATAACACATACATAATACAAATATACCCTCAACATGTCAAAAATTACAAATATGCCCCAATTTACAAAAACAGGCCCGCATGCATATTTAATATACATAAACATACATAACTATTCACATTACCATATGAATCATTTATACCACATAATCACACGTATATTCAATTAATTCCACATATAAATTGGATTATGCCCTCCTAGCGCAGTAATCAAGACACTCAACCTTAATAACAAATTTGGGATGTTACAATTCCCACACCATAGCTTGGCCAACTAATTCAGACAAAACTTGATCCTTTGCAAATTCAATGGAATCATCAATCTTAATAGAAACTAGATTCAAAACCTTAGCTATTTCTGCAAGTCTAAACTTATACCAATGAACCTTAACATAAACCTTATGAAACATAAAGGAATTCTGATCAAACAACTCATCATTGACATTGGCATAAAATTCCTTAACTACTTGAGGCACATACCCTTCAAATCCAGATAAAGAACGTAACCATCCCCTTTCTTCAAAACTAAGCAATACCCCAAAAACACGACGAGGAACAAAATGAAAATTACATTCACAAATGAAGTGCCAATGCTCATGAAATTGCATATTTTTCTCATTACCATTAAAATAGAAAGTAAGAGAATGAGCTTTGAAAGAGGAACCTGAAGAGAGAATTGGGCACCCTTGAGTTTGGTGCTTTTGGCAGACAATTCGGGAAAAGCCAATGGCTTTTTGCCTTTGGGATCAGATGCAACAGGAGTGGTTTCTGATGGGTCTTCTTCAGATTCTTTCTCTTCCTCAGATTCTTCAAGAGGAGAATCTTCTTGAGGTTCTTCCTGAATTGGTTCATTCTGAGATGGTTCTGGATCAGTCAAAGATTCTTTGTTGCATGGGGATACATCCTCCGAGGAAGTGCATGCAGGAGGATTGATTTTGGCCTTCTTTTTTAATTTGGACAAAGGAGTGGAATCGGAAATGGAACTAGTACCTTTCGCCTTGGTGACTTTGGCCTTCTTGGTTTACTTGGGGCTTACTTTTCTTAATTTATGCTTGCCCTTTGACTTGGTGACAAGGATATCAGGAGATAGATTAGATTTAGAATCCTGGGCAAAAGGCTCGGTCTCTTCTTTAGTGGAGACAGAATGTTGACGACTTACGACAAGTAAGGGCATCCTTTTGTCAAAACCTTCAGGCGAGGTGAGTGGAACTGTCGAGGATGGGTTTTGTTGCACATTGAGGTCGAGAAAGGTCGCGCTTTTATAGGAAGCCCCAATCAATGGAGATCCCTCAGGTCTTGGAAGGGCAAGGACATTCTTTCTAGCTGTGGCTTTGGGTCGACGACCTGGATGAGAAGAGGCAGCTGGGGGTGATGAAGCAGAGACAAGTGGGGTCGACACTGGAACTGGTGGAGTGACTGAGGGAACCATCTCAGGAATGGTCTCCTTCTAAGACTTTGCTGCTTTGGAGGTGGAACCACGGCCTCGGGTCTTCATGGTTGTTGAAAGGAAACAAATGGAGACACACAAAGAAAAAAAACCCAGAACCCTAGACACAAGTTAGCAACAAAGAGAAACATGAAACACTTAGAACCGAAAAGCCAAAGGGAATCTGAATATATAGAGCATTCGGTGAACAAATGAGGCAAGGCCAAAAAATGGGTAACCAATTTTTTTGTGATAAAAGCCAAAAAAGATTCTCTCACACCACAAAATTGGGAAACTTTTTCAAGATTTAGAATATAATGAGATAAAACAAATAAACTGCATTCCATTTTTGTTTCAATTTTTTTGTTAGTCTTTAGTACACGATCAAAAAAGAATATTAAATATATTTAATGATATTAATTTCTTTTTGTTTATATAAATATATTTAATGATATAGATTGCCATACCATATGTGTCCATGTTGTGGATACCAGAATTTTAGTTGCACAAGGCCCCGCCTCGTGACCCTCAAAATAAAGGCTCGGAATGGAAATAACCAAGAACGGCCTTGGACCCTGCACCAAAGGCTTCGCAAGGCACGCGCCACACTTAGAGAGCCTTGCTTCATGCCTAAGCTCAGGTAGGATCACCCCTCAGAGCTAACTACACATCTCGCACTGAAGGTCCCAGGGGGCGGATGTCTTGCTAGTAATGGCCCACTTCGCACCAAGGCTTCGCAAGGCACAACCTTGGCCCGCTCACGCATTCCTCTCACACAAGTGCCTTACGAGGCATGGTCTCGCACCACAGCTCCGTCTCGCACGCAAGGACCTCTCTCCATGACCCCGTCTCGCACGCAGGGGCCTCGCGCCACAGCTCCATCTTGCGCGTAGGGGCTCGCCCGCACACAGTTGTCTCGCGCCAAGGGTCTCGTGAGGCTTTTGCCTTCCATGCCCCTTGGAGCCATATCTTCCATGACAACCCAAAATGACTTCAACACTTTAAAGTTAAGAGTATATGATACATTGTGAGGACAAAAACCCACACATGACTGGAAGAACACGTATATGTGCGGAATGCACAGAAAGGTAGTGAACCTTGTCCACTCCAGGTACGAAATACGTACGGAGATACGGTCTTGAAATCCCAGATGTCTGACCTTAACTCCACGCAAGACAAGTGGTGGTTGTACGCGCAAGGTACCTGACATGGTCCTTCCCAGCCAGCCTCTGACATCGGTAATAAATGGACAGTGGGGGTACAACCAAGTACAAAAATTGAGGTGCTCCCGCAGACCCTTGGCGTGTACTAGAGCCGACCACCACGCTCCTGGCACCACTACCATCTGTAGACTGCATATGCAGGTTCGTATCCCCAGGGAGCACCATGTACAGTGAGCCAATAGTGCTCTACTATAAATATGACCTCCCTCCACCTGAGAGGGGGGTCGAATTTTGAGAATTTTATAACCAGTGATTGTTAATGAAAACAAATATTATACATTCTCTCTATATTTCACTCTAGAATTCTAGCATTTACATTTTGTGTTCTTGAAATTATAAGGAAGTTTGCTTGAAGTTTTGTTAGATTAAGTTCACTTCTTTCACAACTCATAAATTTATTGATCTAACTTAGTTTACGAGTTCTTACTGTCAACAGTTTGGCATTGTCTGTGGGAAGGATAAGTGTCAAGTCACTGTTCTTCTATTGATTCCTACAGAGAAAGATTCCAAGACGTTCTAAGCGTCTGAGAGAACCACGAGAGGTTGAGGTCCACCTTGACGGAGATCAGCTGAAAGCCTCCATGAGGAATCCTCCGCCACTCAAAAATGTGGATGCATCAAAGGAGCCCAGGGCTCCTGAAGATGAAAGGGAGGCTTCGTCCCTAGCTGTCCAGCCTAATGAAAACCATCTAGGACCAGCGGCTGCTCCTACAGAAGGTGCCGAACTCCGGCCGGCAAGATCTGGATCCATCAACGCCCAGGCCCGAAAAGAGTCCCTGAGTACATTCCATAAGCTCGAGCTCTAGTTCTCGATTCTACGAAGAGGAGATATGTGAGTTACACTGGAAGAAACAAAGGCTAGAAACCATTATAGAGAATATGCAAGAGGTGTTGAATGGCCTGCTACAGGGAAAGTCAAGCATGCCTCTTCCTAGGAAAAAGGAGAAAGGCCAAGAAGGAGGAGAAACCACAGTCTCTATGGATGATGAGAGGACTCGACTCTCCACTAGCAATAGCCCTCGGCCAAAGCAGCATGAACGTCCCGGACAGGCAAAGCAACCTGAGAGGCCAGAGCGGAAGAACAACGCTAACCCTCATAACGAAGTTGAGGTCACTTCAAGGGCAACACCCCTAGACTTAAGGGAAGAACTCAACAGGAAAAGGACGAACGAGAGGACCACACCTCCTGTGGCTCCCCCGGAAGATAAAAAGAAAGGAAAGGCCAACCCATCCAACTTGAGAGACTCCTTGAACAAAAGGATACAAGACTTAGATACCAAGTTAAGGAGCCTACAGAGCAAGATAATCACCGCGTTTGGGGGTGATGCGTGTCATATGCCGTATCAAATTTATATATATATATATTTTATTCACTTACAGCAGCTACTTTAGTATAGCGGTAAATAAGGGTCGAACCCACGAGGACTATGATCAAATTATTATTCAAAATAATACTAGACTGAAATTAAAAAGGGGTTTTAGCTTTAATAGCTGAAAACATAAAATCAAATAAATATCAACGATTGAATAACTAAGGATATAACGATATTAAAGAAATAGTCAAGAATTACTCTCCACCTTCAACAATCAATCTATCAACAATGATGAATAATATTCCATATTCCCAATTAAACTATTAACCTCGCAGATAACACTTAAGCAGTCAATTATCCCAGTTTCCCTAATATAATTAATTAAAGCTAAGTGCTCTTAATTAACCATTTTTACCCAGCAATAAACCCATTAAGCATGCAATCTATTTAACCTAGTAAAATCATTACACTTTGTGGAAACAGGTTAATCTAGGCAAGAAACTCATTAAGCATGCAATTCATTTAACCTAGGTTCTATTTTTCCTCACAATTAAAATACCTGTCACAATACCTTAATTGCAATTTATCACTTTACTTAGAATCATAAACTATTAGGTGAATAGAAATCCTAAGATGATAGTAGAACAATGCAAAACCTTAATTAGTGGCCATCTAACAAGATTTTACAAGATCCATGACATTCAAATAGAAAAATAGAAGCAATTTAATATAAGGGAATAAAAGGAATAAAATTCATCAATGCATGCAAGATCTCATGTCTAGGGTTTTGAAATAACCCTTGACTATAAAGAAAACTACTCCATAATCATATTCATATTCATAAATATAAATATTCAATGAAAATAAAAGAGTTTTGAGAAGAAAGAAAAACTAGATTGAAGAATATAAATGATGATGTTTTTTCCTCTTCCTCTGCTGCTCTAGCCTCTAAAAATCTCAATCCAAAGTTCTCATAAAAGTTAACCTTAATCCCTTTTATAGCCCATGAAAAATTACATTTAAAATTTGAATTTTAAGGAAAAATTTGTCGCACGGCCGCGGCCAGTGTTTCTTGGCAGCCGCGGCCACTAGAAAAATGTATTTTCAAGAAAATTGGGCTTTGGCCGTGGCCTGGGACATTTCTGGCCGCGGCCACTACGTTCTGTCCCCCAGGCCGCGGCCTAGAATAAGGCTGGCCGTGGCCGTAGCAAGTTTTCCCGTTTTTCAGTTTTCTTCTGCTGCAGTGACCAAAAGTGTTTTAAGCATAACTTCCTCGATATAACTCAGAATTGGATGATTCAAAAAGCTATAGAAAGATAAGAAAAATATCTAAAACTTGTATTTCAAGGTATATTTCCAAAAGAGTATTGGAAAATTATCAAAATTAAGTGTGATGTTTCAGACTTGTAATTCCGAGCTTAACCATTGCTTGTAAAACACCACAAATTCATTCAATTTCACCCAAATGTCTTGAAAATCCAAAAAACACAAAATAAACTAATTAAACATATATAAATAAATAATCAAGTGCATAATAATAGAAGAATAATGAATTAAAAATAGACAAATTCAGTACTTATCAGGGGGGCACGCTATCGACTACGAGTTTGATTATGAATCACCCTTCATTAGGGAAATCCAAGTCGTTCGACTCCCAGACAACTTCAAAGAGCCTGACATGACCCCTTACGAGGGAAATACGGATCCAAAGTACCATCTTGATGCGTTCAATTACCTAAAGAAGTTAAGGGGAATTAATAGCAAAGCCAGATGCCACTGCTTTGCTGTCACGTTAAAAGGTCCTGCGTACAAGTGGTTTAAGAGACTCCGGCCAGGGTCCGTCAAGTCTTGGCAACAAAATTCTGACGAATTTCTCCAGCAACATCATGTTGTACATGACCATGCCAAGCACCAACCTCACTAACTTAAAACAAGAAGAAGAAGAAGAAGAAATCCTGAAGAGATATATCCATAGGTTGAATATGGAGGAAGCCTAACCCAGGGGGAGTTAAAAATGACCATTACAGCCGGAGTGCGCCCGGGTAGTAAGTTGTGGGATAACATGCCAAAGAGGGAAGTCACTGACTTAGACGATTTATATGAACGGGCACAAAAGTACATTCGTGTCGAAGACAGCCATGAGAACCTAAAGGCATCACTTGTCAAGCCCTCGGCCCCTGAAGGTTCGAATGACGCAAAAAGGAAAAGAAGGTATGAAGGGCCAAGAGATGACCACCAGAGGAAGCACAAACATGAAGGTAACCCTAGGCAAACATCCCACTCCTTCTACATTGACCTAACACTTACTAAGGAACATATATTCATAGCAAACGAGAATCAGGTCTCCTTCAGGAGACCCCCACCAATGAAGAGAGATCGATTAAAGAGAGATCCCCGATAGCACTGTCAGTATCATAAATACATTGGCCACACCATGGCGGAATGCACTCATTTAAAGGGGGAAATTGAAGAACTCTTAAGTAGGGGGTACTTAGGTAGATACGTCCAAAGAGAAAATCAAAGACCAGATGACAAATCACCCTCCCCACGAGCATGAGATGTATCCCCAGAGGTGCAATTAGAGGTGAGGAGAATCTTCGAAGGACCAAGATTCGGAGGAGAATCGAGAAAGGGGCAAGATAGATACACTAGGGAAGCCAGACGAAGTCCACCCCCATGCATGTTAAGCTTAGAACAACGACCCCTGAAAAACTTTAAAGGGGAAAATGATTCAGTAACCTTCACTGAAGAAGACGTACGGGGTGTGCATTTCCCACACAATGACCCATTGGTATTAAGTGTACAGCTGGCTAACATGAGGGTGCATGGGTTCTGGTAGACAATGGGAGTTTCGTAGACATCCTATATCGCCCAGCCTTAGAGAAGATGGACTGGGCATTGGGAACCTAAATCCCTGCAATACCTCCATGTATGGGTTTACAAGAGACTTGATACAACCCCTAAGCACAATCAAGTTATCCCGCAGAACGAGAGAGCCACCCAGACAGACCACTATAATGAAAAACTTTGTCGTAGTAAGTTGTTCCTCAGCCTTCAATGCAATATTAGGGAGACCCTTCCTGAGATAATTGAAGGCGATAACCTCAATATACCACTTGGCCATAAAATTCCCAACTCCTACGGGGGTAGCAAGCGTGAAAGGGGAACAGAAAGAAGAAAGGGAATGTTATAACACGTCCCTCCGCACAGTCATGAAACCGCCAATACCTATGGCGATGGTAGTGCATGGGAGCACAAACCCACATGAGTTAGACCCCCGAGTTATTGAGAAGATCAGAATCGATGGTAGTACATATGCGCCTGAGATGGAACATCGTGTAAAGCTCCACTTTTAGTACAATAAATCAGAAGGGTTACCATAGTTAGCCTCCCAACATAGTTGTGAGTTCTCTCCTTAGAAGTAGCTATGAATTAGAGGGGTAACCTAGATGCTATGGTACGAAGTAGGAACATTGTTGCCATAAATACATATGTACTCTACTCATTTTTAATGAATATGTTTCTTATTGGCATGTCACATTCTTCATTTACGTGATCACATATCTAACTCTCGTGTACCTATCACCAATTGGAATTATCAAAGTGGATGTGCAAAATGATCAAAGTGCCCGACGAGATAAATCTCCCCAACCACTTGGGGGGCAATGTGTATAGCCAAAAAGGGTCCTAAAAGAGACCCTTAAAAAAATAAAGAAGAAAACCTTGCAAGTCATCTCTTGAGTTCGTGAGGATTAGCTACCCTTATGAACATCAAGAGAGTCAAAAGGTCCTACAAGAAGAACCTCCTAATAAAGTTTGATACTTCCACGAGGGCAAAGGCCTCAGGGAGATCATCCACCAATAATCCTAGAGCGGCCACCAAGTTGTCTAGTCAAAAAGGGCTCTTAAAGAGACCCTTGTAAAAATATACTATGCATAATGACGAGAATGACGCTTCTCGCAAAAAATAACAAGCGCGCACAAAAATATATAAAACGATAGCTAGAACCCAAAGGGTCAACATATCCTTACAAATACAATCAAGGTGCACCAAAGAGACCATTACTACCGGTCCAAATAAAACATCAACGAGTTATTAGAAAAAAGAGAGACCTATTGAACCCCTTTTGCTCCTGCATACAAGAGTGGACACAAAAGGACCTCAAGCATAAAGAAACAACAATAAAAGATCACATATATATATAAAAGAAGTCATGATAATGTTGCAGGATAAAGTTAGCACCAAGCACAACATGACTTAAAAAAAAGTTCCTGAAGGAAAAAGCAAAGAACCTGAAGAAACCTCTCCGGCATAATAAGGTTTGAATAATTATACAACCAAATCGAAATGGAAAATAAAATCTGTAGAAATGAAATCTCAAGGCCTTCCGCCACGAGCATTCCACTCGGTCGCCTTAGCAACGACATGGTAACCAAAGGAGGAGAAGTCGAAGCCAGGATTCTGCCTCCACACTCCATATAGGGTGCGCTCCATAGATTTGTATTCAACCTCTGCCAGATCGGTCTCCAAGAGTGTGATCCTCTCCCACAACACCTCGGCCCGGGCTTTTGCTCTCTTCTTCTTTTTGGATGATGAAGAGGCCTTCGCCAGGGCTGCCTCCAGCTTAAGATTGGCATCATCAAGTTGTCCCTCTAGCTCTTGAACTCTGGCCACAAGGCGATCCCGTTCATCGTTGGATGAAGATAAGTCCTGCGCCGAGTCTATCAAGTGTTGAGCCACCATAGAAGTCTGCAAGGAAGCAAAAAAGTGAGCAAATAGGGAACCTAAAACACACAAAAGAAAAAAGAGACCAATGAAAGATGTGTGAACTCACCCAAGTAGTGGAGTGCAAAAAGAAATTCTTGAGACCTCTTCACTCCGTCTCGGGGATATCCTCAGCAACCCGAGTATACCTTCACACGTACGGGGCTGATGTGCGACTCACCCAGGACATCCCCTCCAAATCAGGAACATCTGGGTGAGCAGGGATAGATGACCCACTCACTGAGCGAGAAGGCTCGGGAGCAATAGATGAAGGGTGCCTGGAATCGCCATGACTAGCAGGGGCGTGAGGGAGACTGTCAAACTCATCGTAGGATGGCAGAACAAAGCGCCCTTGCATAAACTGTGGACCGTGAGAATGAGAAGCCATGCCACATCCCACAAGAGCAGAAGAAGGGCGTCCTTTGGAGGCTGGAGATAGCCGAGCATTTTGATTTAGGTGAAGCTGTTGGTTTTTATTGATCAAATCAGAGATTATGCGCAGTGGAACAACAATCAAATTGTTAGATTAATCCCATAAGATTTCTAGATCTACTTCTTCACATGCATATATATATATTGAATCAAGGACATGAACAGAAAAATTACCTCAGGTCCTTCCTTGCTGCTATCTTTTCGTATGGCTGAATCCTTGAGATCTCACACCAAGATCTTCCAAAATGTTCTCAGGCACACAAAGAACGAGTGTGGGCTCGCTATACAAATAAAAGGCAATAAAATATTTATTAGATGTTCTCAACACATGAGATCTGATAAAGTTTGGACCTAGGTTTTGTGAAGAACAACGACCTTTGTTTATGTCACTGTTCTCTTTCTCTGAAAGAGATTCCTAGATATTTTTCTGTCCCTGAAAAGTTACGTTCTGTGAAAAACTGATATCCAATATTTAATAATATCCAATATATTAAAATATTTGTTATTTTAAACAAATTCAAAATAATAGATCAGTTATCAAATTTTTGTTTAAATAATAATATTTTAATCATATTAAAATATCTCATTATTTATTTAATATTTAAATAACTAAAATTGTGGAATCAAGAGACTGAGTCCATCTCTTATGCGTGTAGCACAGTGCCTGTGATGGCATGTGATTTTTCCCAATTTTTATTATTATTTAAATACCAAATATCCCAAAAATAAATTAATTCAAAATTAATTATATTTTTGTTAAATCAAATAATTAATTAATTACACATAATTAAATAATAATTATGTTTGATACATAGAAAAAATATTTTACTTATCACATAACTCCTTTTTGCCCATTTTTTTGTATTTTTGCCTTTGACAGTGATTGTTTGAGCCATTTCGGGGACCATGGACCTATAACATTAAACTCCAATAAATTAAAA
Organism: Humulus lupulus; assembly: GCF_963169125.1. Taxonomy (NCBI): domain Eukaryota; kingdom Viridiplantae; phylum Streptophyta; class Magnoliopsida; order Rosales; family Cannabaceae; genus Humulus; species Humulus lupulus. The sequence continues at coordinate 39,505,266 of NC_084797.1, read as the reverse complement.
CTAAATAATTAAACTCTTTAATTATAATAGTTAATTTATTAATTCTGATATTACTCCACTATAAATTCAGAATTGCACTCTTTATGTTATAGATATACTTTTACAGAAATCTTTTTCTTAAGTCGTCCATTGATATAACCATCTTACAATAGTTCAACCCTCTAATTAATTAGTTCATAAATTAGAATGGCAAAATTACCATTTAACCTTTCTAATTTACTTCTTATTCCTTAAGTACCATTAATTCACTAGTGAATAATTAATCTATAATCTAATTATAGATTTGAGCTCAAAATCATTCAGTTCCAGAATTAACCCTTAAGGGAACTAATATACGATCCGTTATGAAAGATTAGATTCTGTATTGTTGATACATGTTCCCAGCCATCCATGATATTAAATCTCCAAAACAAAAGTCATTAGCCTCATTCTTTGAAGAGACCTTAACGAATGAATCAAAAGATTTAATAAACATGAACAGGAGTTCATGAACACTCAGGATTTAGGTTGATCTATAAATGATCATCAGTTATGATATGAATTACAAGTCTTTATTGTTAAATGGTCTTTTGGATAAAGACTCTAATTCATATCGGTCCATGTCATATATAATCATATTATATAAAACACCTTTACCGAGATGTCTTTCCACATCAATAATCTGAATCTAGATTATTTGTATCATTAGGATACTCAGTAAACCGTACTTACAACTCCAATTAAAGAATTCCATAACTTTAATTTGTTGTTGTTGACTATTTTTATTCATTCATGTGATCTTAATTCTCTCGTACTAATACAAGATCACATCCTCAATAATGAATATGGAATTTTTTCTGATATTTACAAAATTATTCAAACAATAATTTAACAATCTAAATATGACAATAATAATAAACCATCATATTTATTTATTCACAAAAAAAACAAATGTCTTTACATGCTTTTAGGACACACTCCTAACAATCTCCCACTTGTACTTAAAGCAAGTGAGGAATTTCTCTCAATCCCATATTACGTACATGACCCTCGAATTCCTTTTGCAGGAAGTGTCTTCGTAAATGGGTCTGCAAGGTTGTGTTCTGATACGACTTCAGAATGGACACATCTCCTTTATGTACAATTTCTCTGACTAACTGGTATTTACGCTCTATATGCTTTCCTCTCTTGTGGCTTCTTGGTTCTTTAGAATTGGCCACTGCTCCACTGTTGTCACAGTAAAGAACAAGTGGTTTCTCCACTTCTAGAACAACTTTCAGATCGGAGTAGAACCTTTTGGGCCACTCAGCCTCCTTAGCTGCTTCACAAGCCGCTATATACTCGGCTTCTATGGTGGAGTCTGCAATTCTGGTTTGCTTAATGATTTTCCAGACTAATGCTCCTCCTCCAAGAATAAACACTGATCCAGAAGTCAATTTCTGACTATCTCTTTCTGATTGAAAATCAGAATCAGCGTAACCAGTGGGGTTCAGGTCTCCACCTGAATATACAAGCATATAATCTCAAGTATTTCTAAGATACTTGAGAATATTCTTCACTGCAATCCAATGACTCAATCCAGGATTGGATTGATAACGACTGACTATCCCTACTGCATAACAAATGTCAGGTCTTGTACACAACATGGCGTACATTAGACTGTCTACTGCTGAGGCATAGGGATACTGTCTCATGTCTTCCTTTTCCTGAGGTGTTTTGAGACACTACTTCTTGGAAAGGAATACTCCATAATGGGTTGGCATATCACCCTTTTTGGAGTTTTGCTTATTAAAGCATTCTAGCATCTTATCAATATAAGTTGCTTGAGACAGTGCCTAAGTTTTGTTCTGTCTATCTCTAAGAATTTTAATGCCCAGAACATACTTGGCTTCTCCCAAATCTTACATTTGGAATTGTTCAGCTAACCAGTTCTTTACATTTGACAGTGTCACTACATCATTCCCAATGAGTAGGATATCATCAACATAAAGAACGAGGAATACTACTATACCATCTTTGATTTGTTTATAGACACAAAGATCGTCAACATTTTCTTCAACAACCAAATGTTTTTCTTGTGTCATCAAATCTAAGATTCCAAGACCTAAGAAGCTTATTTGAGTCCATGAATGGACCTAAGAAGCTTGCAAACCTTTTGCTCTTGATCTTTTAATTCGAACCCTTCTGGTTGAGACATGTAAATGGTTTTGTCAAGGTAGCCATTCAGAAAAGTTGTTTTGACATCCATTTGCCAGATCTCGTAATCCATGCACGCAGCTATGGACAAGAGTATACAAATGGATTTTAGCATGGCTAATGGAGAAAAGGTTTCTTCATAGTCAACCCCTTCTTACAGGAGAAAAGGTTTCTTCATAGTCGACCTCTTCTTTTGTGTGTAACATTTGGCTACAGGCCTTGCTTTGAAAGTCTCTACTCTCCCATCCGCTCCTCTTTTCTTCTTGAATATCCACTTGCAACCAATGAGTTTGATATTCTCAGGTGGATTTTCAAGAATCCAGACAGAATTGGAACACATCGATTCCATTTCTTGGTTCATGGCTTCTTACCATTTTTCCTTGTCTGAACGATTCATTGCATTTTCAAATGTCAATGGATCGTCTTTGTTTATGTCAAACACAAGCATTTGAACCTCGTGTTCATAGTACGTGGGTTACTTACTAACCCTCCCACTACGATGAAGTTCTCTACTATTCTTACTAGAACTAGCAGTTTCCTCTTGCCATTTTTTATTGGTTATTACTGATGACTTTGCGATTTTATTTGAGACCATCTCCTCCAGTACAATCTTACTACGAGGTTTGTGGTTATTAACATAGTCATATACAATAAAAGTTGCATTTTTCAATACAAATGTTTTATTTTCTTTGGACTATTGAAAAATTCACTTCTAGTCTCTTTGGAATATCCCATAAACATACACACTTCAAAGCGCGTTTCCAACTTCCCGGTCTTCCTTTTGAGCACGTATGCATGACACCTCCAAATTCTAAAATGGTGTAAAATAAGCTTACAACCATTCCATAATTCTTTGGATGTCTTTTGGATAGACTTAGGTGGAACATCATTCAATGTGTATAGAACACATTGAATCGTATAGCCCCTGAATGACAGTGGTAATGATGAGAAACTCATCATTCATCTAACCGTATCTATTAACGTTCTATTCTGACATTCTGAAACATCATTTTACTGTGTTGTTTCAGGTGTAGTGAGTTGGAATTGAATGCCATGCTCACGTTGATGGTTCTTGAATTCACAGTCCAAGTACTCTCTTCCTCGATCAGATTGAAGTGCTTTTTAGTGATTTACCTAATTGCTATTCACCCTCTGCTTGAAATTCTTTGAACTTTCCAAAAGTCTCGGATTTCCTTTGCATTAATTATAGGTAACCATATCTTGAATAATCGTCAATGAAAGTGACGAAATATTCACAACCTCCTCTTGCTTGTACATTAAGTGGACTACTAACATCCATATGTACTAGCTGAAGTGGTTCTGTGGCTCTTGAAACTTTAGCAGAGAAAGGTCTCTTGGTCATTTTGTTTTCTAGACAGGATTTACAAATAGGGAGAGATCCAATAAATGGTTCTCTTAAAGTACTATCCTTTACAAGCCTATTTATTCTGTCTAGACCAATATGGCCCAATCTCAAGTGCTACAGATATGTTTCACTATTGGAATCAGTTTAATAGATTTAGGATTAGCTGTTTTTAAATAATTCAAAATTATAAAAAAATTTGTCATTCATTATAAGTATGTAAACTTTGTTTATCCCAAATCATTTGCATAACAAATAAATAGATAATTTCTTTAAATAATAACTATTTTATTAATAAAAGAAATAAATGTCATGCAAAATAGAAATAAGTTTCCAAACATTAATAATCAAAATTATTAACAATAAACTAAATTTCTAGACTGTAGTTTTCTTTGTTTAATGAAATCTAAAATTTCTAAAACAAAATAAAGCAATTTAAATTGTTCAACTAACAATAAAATTACTAAATAAAAGCTACTGCTCTCCAACTTCTCTAGCTCCTTACTTGCTACCAAAATCCTCATCAGTCTCTTCCTCCTTTTCAGGGTTCTGATTCTGCAAAAGGAAAGACATAAGAAAAATAGATTAGTGGCATATATTTTTTAATCTACTATCCAAAAATTTGAATCTAATATTCATAGTGTTTGAATCTAGTATTCAAAGTTGAAAAAAGATATGTGAATCTTATTCACCTTTTTCGTTTGATATAAACGATGACACTCAGCATAGACTACCTCTGTCATTGCTCGCCACATCTCATGTGCTGAGTCATAGTGTATATATTTTTCCTTTGTTTTGTCAGGCATGGTTGAAAGCATGCAATAACGTGCCAACCGATTGGATTTCATCCAATCTGCATATTTTTATTCTGCTTGATAGCTAGTAGCCAGAGGTGGTTCTGTTGGAGGTTTTTCACAGACAGTTGACATCATCTTCTTATAAGAAAAAATAGTCAACATGCCTCAAAACCAGTATTTCATATTTCCAGGTTCAAAAACCAAGGATTTGAGAAAGGCATCGGTGTGTGATTCACCAATAGACATTTTGCTAGTAATAAATAAGTACAAATAAATATTATTATTATATTTAGAAAAATAAATATCAAAGTTTTAGAAATTAAACGTGATGCATGAGCACAATTAAAACACATAAAATAAAGAATAATTTCCACGATAAAATTTTCTAACAATTAAAGTGCCACCCTAGGGTCGGTCAAATTAATTTTATAGAATTTATAAGACATTCTTATCTTTATTGTTTAATACTTAAAATAACTCTGTATTTTCTCTTTTAAACATTAAAGTACCGCTTAGTTTGGTCAAGTTATGATTATCCACTGCACGAGCTTAATCATAACTTTGTGAGTGTAACCCATTATTTCGGAGTTCATGACTTAACTTAGGACATGTCGCCTTAGGGTCAGTGAAGCCTAAAATACATCATTAGTTCCTATCTTTGTAAGAAATATAACCTTGCTATTGATATGTCCAGACACCTTCCTTAGGGGGACGAAAACAAAGCTGTCGCGAGGCGCTATTCATATCTCACGGTGTTATATTAATAATGGATACCATGGGTTATGTTTGAGATATCAACCCTCTCCCACTCACTATTTTGAAATAAGTGTTTTTAACCTAATCAATTCCAAATTAATTATAACAACTTTAAACCTTATGAACATAATTAAAATTGGAAAGAAAGCGAGTTTCTAGGTCCATATCCAATTTTAAATTACTAATCTTGTTCATCTAAACTTTACTAAAAAAACACTTTTAAAATAAAGTTGGTTTAAAGAAATTAAGTCATAAAGACTTAAAAAATGGTGTGATATTTTACCAAGTTTTCAAAATAAAACTAAGTAATTTACATGCAATTGATTTCACAAAACAATTCATATAAACATATAGGACAATCCTAATAATCATGTTTCTACTAATGAGATGCATGATTATGACTGTGTGGGTTTTCATGTATGGCATACAATGCATGAACATGTTATCAATCACATTAATCACATGAAAATAATTATTTAAATGAATAAATAAATAAACAATAAATGTTGAACCGGGTGCTTTTGGGTATTTCTAATTTTACAACCACTTTATAAAATTAAAATAAATAAAATAAAACTGCCTTAATCTCCATCGGGCTTCTTTACTTTACTGTCGGTAGGATATGTGGCATTGTTGGTCCAGAACAATGATAAGAAAACAATTTTCAAATTATCTTTGATTAATTAAAAAAAACTTTTAAATAATCATTATTTTTATTTTTCTTTTAATTAAAACTGAAATGAATTTAAATTAAAATCTGTTATTTTGAAAAAATAAATTTTAAATAAGATATTCAAAAAAGTTTGTTAAGACAACAAAAATATCTCATTATTTAAATATCAAATTTCAAAAATAGGATATTTAAACATTTTAAAATTAAAAAAAATAACAGATTAATTTCAGAAAAAATTTAAAAAAAAATTATGGACCAGTCAGACGGGGACACGTGGCGTCAAACGGGGTCGTCGGGCTGGACTGTACGGAACCGTACGGACCCGTTCGTACGGCATCCGTACGACGTCTGGCAATGGCTCAGAGGTTGGCCTCGGAGGTGCGGTGGCTGAGTTCTGAATCCTGGGCTCCGTTCTGACTTTTGTGTGATCGGAATTACAATTTTATGGTGTCAAAAACCAAATAAAATTACATAAATCCTATGCCCTTTAATGGCTTACACAATGATATAATCATAAATAAATCCTAACCCAAAAACACCATACAATTAACGATTCAACATTCCCACGCATTCAATCACATTAAGCCATCCATTCATTCATCAAAATAAATAAATGCATAAAATTAAACCCACACAGATTCAATACATATATATATGTGAAGATAGCTTTGGTACCATTTGTTGGTTTTTATTGATCAAATCAGAGATTATGCGCAGCAGAACAACAATCAAATTGTTAGATTAATCCCATAAAATTTCTAGATCTACTTCTTCACATGCATATATATATTGAATCAAGGACATGAACAGAAAAATTACCTCAGGTCCTTCCTTGCTGCTATCTTTTCGTATGGCTGAATCCTTGAGATCTCACACCAAGTTCTTCCAAAATGTTCTCAGGCACACAAAGAACGAGTGTGGGCTCGCTATAAAAATAATATGCAATAAACTATTTATCAGATGTTCTCAACACATTAGATCTGATAAAGTTTGGACCTAGGTTTTGTGAAGAACAACGACCTTTGTTTATGTCACTGTTCTCTTTCTCTGAAAAAGATTCCTAGATATTTTTCTGTCCCTGAAAAGTTACGTTCTGTGAAAAACTGATATCCAATATTTAATAATATCCAATATATTAAAATATTTGTTATTTTAAACAAATTCAAAATAACTGATCAGTTATCAGATTTTTGTTTAAATAATAATATTTTAATCATATTAAAATACCTCATTATTTATTTAATATTTAAATAACTAAAATTGTGGAATCAAGAGACTGAGTCCATCTCTTATGCATGTAGCACAGTGCCTGTGCACTGTGCCACACGTGTACCACATGCCTGTGATGGCATGTGATTTTTCCCAATTTTTATTATTATTTAAATACCAAAAATCCCAAAAATAAATTAATTCAAAATTAATTATATTTTTGTTAAATCAAATAATTAATTAATTACACATAATTAAACAATAATTATGTTTGATACATAGAAAATATATTTTACTTATCACATAAATCCTTTTTGCCCATTTTTTTTGTATTTGCCTTTGACAGTGGTTGTTTGAGCCATTTCGGGGACCATGGACCTATAACATTAAGCACCAATAAATTAAAACTAAATAATTAAACTCTTTAATTATAATAGTTAATTTATTAATTCTGATATTACTCCACTATAAATTCAGAATTGCACTCTTTATGTTATAGATATACTTTTACAGAAATCTTTTTCTTAAGTCGTCCATTGATACAACCATCTTCCAATAGTTCAACCCTCTAATTAATTAGTTTATAAATTAGAATGGCAGAATTACCATTTAACCTTTCTAATTTACTTCTTATTCCTTAAGTACCATTAATTCACTAGTGAATAATTAATCTATAATCTAATTATAGATTTGAGCTCAAAATCATTCAATTCCAGAATTAACCCTTAAGGGAACTAATATACGATCCGTTATGAAAGATTAGATTCTGTATTGTTGATACATGTTCCCAACCATCCATGATATTAAATCTCCAAAACAAAAGTCATTAGCCTCATTCTTTGAAGAGACCTTAACGAATGAATCAAAAGATTTAATAAACATGAACAGGAGTTCATGAACACTCAGGATTTAGGTTGTTCTATAAATGATCATCAGTTATGATATGAATTACAAGTCTTTATTGTTAAATGGTTTTTTGGATAAAGACTCTAATTCATATCGGTCCATGTCATATATAATCATATTATATAAAGCACCTTTACCGAGATATCTTTCCACATCAATAATCTGAATGTAGATTATTTGTATCATTAGGATACTCAATAAACCGTACTTACAACTCCAATTAAAGAATTCCATAACTTTAATTTGTTGTTGTTGACTATTTTTATTCATTCATGTGATCTTAATTCTCTCGTACTAATACAAGATCACATCCTCAATAATGAATATGGAATTTTTTCTGATATTTACAAAATTATTCAAACAATAATTTAACAATGTAAATATGACAATAATAATAAACCATCGTATTTATTTATTCACAGAAAAAGCAAATGTCTTTACATGCTTTTAGGACACACTCCTAACAGAAGCCTCCTCAGGCACCCATTCAACATCACCCTCGTCTGAGTGAGGTTCTGCCGGAGTTGCCTTCTTCTTTCACTCAGGAATGTGCCATAACAGGTCGGGCTCCGAAACCCTGGATAGACCATAGTAATTGAGGTTGGCCATAGTAAAAAAATGGGCAACCATTTTTGTTGCAAGGTCTGCATCAAGGAAGACATCTAACAGCGCCGCCTTCAACTCAGGAACATCGAGGATACTGAAACTCTCTGAACAATCAACTCAGTTATCAATATGAGTATAAGTTCCACAATAGCAAACTCAATATAAAAGGAAAGACTTGAAGTGCTTACTTGGAGATGAGCGGAAATGTTCGTAGATAGAAAGGGGACCTTTCACAAAGAAAAAGTCCTGCTTCCATGAACTCGGGTTAGAAACGGAACCTTCTATCAATGAGACCTAAGAGTTAGCTTTCTGTAAAAAGTAGAAGCCCTTCGATTTAGGAGTGGGCATGAGATTGCACATGAAATGCACCTCCTGGGCCGTGGGAGCGCAACCGTTAAGCTTCATGAACACCATATACAGGCAGCTCAAGGTCAACTAACTGTTGGGTGCCAGCTGAAGTGGAGCAAGGACAAAGTGATTCAAGACCATGACGAAGAACGAGTGTAGGGGAATGGTCCCACTCGCCTTCAAAATATGTTCGCTCCTAGTGATGTAGCCCTGGGGGGATTATGAGCCCGACATTTATTGGATGGTACATATAGTTTGTACTCCTTACTAATGTGGTATTTCTCGGACAACTTTAACAGCCTATTTTCTGACACGTTGGAAATGATGGTGGACGCCAATAAAGGACAGGAGTTCGGCTTCTCAGGAGCAACCTATCGCCTCATTCTCTTCGACATGTCTGCAAAACCAAAGGAAAAAGGTGAGGTCAAAACCGAGCACTTTACCCTCCATTTTCTTCTTCTTGTGTGAGTTTTCGATCGCGTCATTGAGTGTGGAAGCATCAAACAAGGGTGGATTAAAGACAAGGGTTGAGGAGAACCAGGAGTGACCTCAGGGCTACTATAGGGAGAACATGAGGCTGAGGGTTCAGGAGGGAGGTTTCCCTCTATGAACTCTAGCTCCATCTGTAGGTCAAGAAGGCTCACTCTAGGGCTTGCAATGTGATCATTAAGATCAAAGAGAAAGGAACTCCATCACCCCTCAAAGTCGAGTCTATCTTGCTCTCCACCACCTAGATTTTATGCGTAAGCTCGGCCATGCGTTCAAGGTGACATATATCCTTAAGGTGTCGTAGCTTTGGTAAGGGTTGTTTTCGGGGGACCCAAGTCTGAGGACAAGTCTACAAACTTGACCCCCGGAGGAACACTAGACAACCCCTCAAATGCCATAAAGTTGCGTCTCGTTGGTGATATGGGTGCAAGTGTATGTGGAAAGTGTACTACAAAACACAAAGGAATAAGCTCAAAACCTCTAGACACAAGTGCTCAAAATAACTAACTACAGGGTGCAATGGAGGGTATATGTGCTAACGGGTGCATATACATAAATTAGCTCACGAGGAGCTCTGACCGAGACAACCCTTCTCAAGTAACGCTAATTTATACCCATTAAGCACAAGAAAGGGTGAATGCATACCTTGAGCGGGTGAAGTCGCGCACCGTCGTAGCTGCAAAAGTATCAAGGGTCAAAAGTACATGCCTACAAAAAGAAAGGAAGTAGATATTTTAGTCTCCAAGCACATTTACAGATATTTATATAAAAAGAAAAAAAGAGAAAAAAAAAAAGAAAGACAAAGTGCCCTTGTGAGGGATAGAACCACTCACCTCTTGGAAGCTTTGAAGACAAAAGCACCACCAAGCTAAGAAAAGAAAGTGCAGTAATTGTCTTTGAGAAGAAGACCTATTTATAGGAGGATCAAACTCATCCTAGCTGTTGAACCCAATATTGGATCTATGGTCAAGGATGAGGCCAAATACCCACATTAGGATCTGCAAAGCCAAATAATAGGCTCACATTAATCCTCAAGGAGGTATGAGGATCACCACCCTAAAGTGTGTTACTTCACACAGAAACACATTAACACAACAAGCGACTCAAATGCACCATATCAAAAAGTCTACTGGAGGGCCTAAAGGCCCTCCCATAGACTGGGGGGCAAGTATGGATACCAAAATTTTAGTTGCACAAGGCCCCGCCCCATGACCCTAAAAATAAAGGCTAGGAATGGAAATGACCAAGACTGGCCTTACACCCTGCACCAAAGGCCTCGCAAGGCATGCACCTCTCTACCTCTCTTACAGAGCCTCGCTTCGTGTCCAAGCTCAGTTAGGATCACCCCTCACAGCTAACTACACATCTCGCACTGAAGGTCCCAAGGGGGCGGATGTCTTGCTAGTAATGGCCCACTTCACACCAAGGCTTTGCAAGGCACAACCTCACGCCCGCACACGCATTCATCTCACACAAGTGCCTCGCGAGGCATGATCTCGCACCACAGCTCTGTCTCGCGTGCAAGGGCCTCGCACCACGACCCCATCTCGCGTGCAGGGGCCTCGCGCCACAGCTCCGTCTCGCACGCAGGGGTCTCATCCGCATGGAATCATCTCACGCCAAGGTTTTCGTGAGGCTATTTCCTTCCATGCCCCTTGGAGCCATATCTTCCATGACAACCCAAAATGACTTCAACACTTTAAAGTTAAGAGTATAGGATACATTGTGAGGACAACAACCCACACATGACCGGAATAGCACGTATATGTCTGGAATGCACAGAAAGGTAGTGAACCTTGTCCACCTAAGGTACGAAATATGTACGGGGGTACGGTCTTGAAAACCCCAGATGTCTGACCTTAACTCCACGCCAGACAAGTGGTTGTTGTATGCGCAAGGTATCTGACGTGATCCTTCCCAGCCAGCCTCTGACATCGATACTAAACGAACAGTAGGGGTACAACCAGGTACAAAAATTGAGGTGCTCCCGCAGACCCTTGGCGTGTACTGGAGCCTACCTCCACGCTCCTGGCACCACTACCATCTGTAGACTGCATATGCAGGGTCGTGTCCCCAGGGACCACCATGTACAATGAGCCAATAGTGCTATTATAAATATGACCTCCCTTCACCTGAGAGGGGGGTCAAATTTTGGGAATTTTGTAACCAATGATTGTTAATGAAAACACATATTCTACATTCTCTCTATTTTTCACTCTAGAATTCTAGCATTTACATTTTGTGTTCTTGAAATTATAAGGAAGTTTGCTTGAAGTTTAGTCAGTTTAAATTCACTTCTTTCATAACTCATAAAGTTCTTTATTTGTCTTAGTTGACGAGTTCTTACCATCAACACATGTAAATGCCAAGTCTTGTTCAAGAGAAACAAGATAACCATTTTCTTCAAAAATTAGAAAATGAATTATAATTAGAATACTAAGTGATGATGATAAACATAATTCGAAAAAAGAATATACCAGTTACAAAATATATTTTGATCAAATCATTATGTGTATGAGTCTTACAACATTTCTTACGTAGTCTAGACAATAGGCATTTGTGTGTGCAAGTGTAAGCATATTGGCGTTTCTTTTTTGCCTTTTGAAGTTAGGGTCATTGCCCGTGTTAGGAAATTGTAGCATTTTTGAATTTGTAACCATAATGGAGGCTATGACTCTTATACTGATGGTAGCCCTTTACACTGGTAGAGTATCATTCAATATAATTGCTAATTACCTGGTACCACCTTACTCAATGTTGGCTTTCACATATCAGTATAGGTAGCACTTTTCCATAATGGAGCCTAAAGAAGAAACTAGATTAAGGAATGCTCATACTAAATTGACATAATAGTTTGATCAAATATAAATTCGAGGGTCTACAGCTTTTTCAAATATAGTTTTTATTCCTCACAATGTATAAAAATTATAAAGTTCATTCTCCAAAAATTGAAAAATATGGTCAACAAATTTCTTCCAAACATGACAAGAGATTTACAGAATCACATATGCAAGGCAAGGCAATCAATTATTGGCAATTTTAAAGAAAACAAACCCCCAAGGATTTTCCGAGGGAATCAAATCTAACCGTGCCTAAAGCTTTAGTAAAAATATCTGCAATTTGTTTGTTAGTATTCTAAAATCAGAGTTTTATTTTCAACAAGTTCCCTAATAAAATGATGACGAATGTCAATATGTTTGGTGCAAGGTGTTGAATAGGAATTTTGGAGATATTAATAACACTTGTATCATCATAAAAAATGGTTAAAGTTTTTATATCAAACCTAAAATAAGCAAACATTTGTTTCATCCACAAATCTTGAGTACAACAGCTCCCAGCAGCTATGTACTCAGCCTCGGCTGTTGACAAGGAGATGGATTTTTTATTTTTACTATGCCAGGAAACCAAATTGTTTCCTAAATAAAAACAACCACCACTTGATGTATCATGCCCAATCTGCATCACTATAACACACAAGGTTAGAGTTTGTTTCTTTGGAGAACCAAATGTCTAATTCAAGAGTATTATTGATATAACGAATAATTCTTTTTACACTAGTCACATGAGATTCCATAGGGTTCCCTTGGAAGAGAGCACACACTCCAACACTGTAACTGATGTCTGGGCAACTAGCAATTAAGTATAGAAGACTCCTAATCATACTCCTATAAAGAGTTGGATCGACTTTTGTCCCATTCTCATCTTTAGATAGTTTGACAGTGGTTCCCATGGGAGTTTTAGCAAGTTTGGATGCCTCAAGCCCAAATATTTTCACCAAATTCTTGGCATACTTGCTTTGTGAAATGAAAATTCCCTCATCAGACAGCTTAACTTGGAGCCCCAAGAAAAAATTGAGCTCTCCCACCATATTCTTCTCAAACTCTTCCTGCATTTTTTTCATAAATTCCTGCACTAGAGAATCGTTAGTAGAACCCAACACTATACCATCAACATATATTTGAGCTATCACAATATCGGTATCAACACTTTTGATGAAAAGTGTCTTGTCTACTCCCTCTCTCTTGTACCCTTTTGAGATTGATAATTGGGTCAATCTTTCATACCAAGCCCAAGGGGCATGTTTCAACCCATACAATGCTTTCTGCAGCTTAAAAACATGATTTGGAAAATAAGGGTCCTTAAACCTTTGGGTTGCTCAACATAAGTCTGTTCATTCAAAATCCCATTTAAAAAAGCGTATTTGACATCCTTAGAAATAATTTAAAACCAAGAACACGTGAAATGGCTAGCAATAATCTTATGGATTCAAGTCTTGCAACAAGGGCAAATGTCTCATAAAAATTAATTCCTTCAACTTGAGTGTACCCTTGCGCAACTAGCCTAGCTTTATTCCTTATTATGGTACCAAATTCATCAGATTTGTTTTTAAATATCCATTGGGTACCTATAACATTAGTATGCTTAGTCTAGGAACAAGAATTCATACCTCATTCCTTGTGAATTTATCTAGCTCTTCTTGCATAGAATTAATCCATGATTCATCATTTAAGGCTTCCTTCACATTTTTTGGTTTAAATGTAGAAGTAAAGCAAACAAATTGAACCAAATTTACGTACCTCTTTTGAGTGACCATACTTTCTTCAAGATTTCCCAATATAAGTTCAGATTGGTGATTCTTTTGACTCTGGTTGAGGGTTTTTTTTTAATAGAGTCAGAAGAATTAATTGGGGTTTCATTCTCTATTCGTTCAGTTGTTGTCGCAACAGAATCTGTGTATGATACAACATCAACAGAAGTTGTCGCCACTGAACGATCCTCCATCAAAACTGGTATCCCTTTCTGATGTTGAACATCAATGAACCTGTCAATTTCTTCCTCAAGAGAGTACGCAGAAAAATATACCAGATCATCAACAACCACGTTAGCAGATTCCATAAGAGTTTGGGTTCTCATGTTGTAAACACGATAAGCCCTACTATTATTGGAATAAGCAAGAAAAACTCCTAGATTGCTTTTGGCATCAAATTTTCCAAGATTCTAATGATCTCTAAGAATATAACAACAGCACCCAAATACATGAAAATAATTAACATTGGGTTTCCTACCTTTCCAGATCTCATAAGGAGTTTTATTTGTACTTGGACACAGAAAAACATGATTAATTGTGTAGCAAGCAGTGTTAATTGCTTCAGCTCACAATTTCTTTGTGAGTTTTTTGCTATTTAGCATAACTCTGGCCATTTCCTGCAAGGTACGATTTTTTCGTTCCACCACTCCATTTTGTTCTAGGGTTTTGGGTGTAGAAAATTCATGCAAAATTCCAAAAGATTTACAATATTCATCACAAACAAAATTTTCAAACTCCTTACCATGATCACTTCGTATTCTTACGATTTTCCCAGTGTTGCAGTCTTTTTCAACTCTTAGTCTTGTATAGAGAGTTTTAAAATTTTCAAATGTGTCTAATTTTTCTCTTAAAAATCAACTCAAGTAAATCTAGAAAAATCATCCACACAGATAAAAATTTATCTCTTACCATTAATACTTTCAACCTGTATAGGGCCCATAAGATCCATATGCAATAATTCCAACACATTTGAAGTATTAATATCAGATAAAAATTTATGGGACACTTTCAAGTGTTTTCCCAATTGACATGATTCACACTTACCAGATGATTATTTACCTAGCTTGGGTATACCACGGATGAGACCTGCATTAACAATCTTGTTCAAATATTTGAAATTTATATGACCAAGTTTTTCATGCCAAAAATCAGTGTTATTAAAACTAGATGATGATGCATGACATGTGAATTTTTGTGAGTGTGTAACAATTATCCAAAGAGTGAGAACCTTTAAGAATAATGTCACCACTTTGATTTACAACATTACACCCATCATGCGAAAAATTAAAAAAAAATATTGGTCACAAATTTGGCTTATGCTAATTAAGTTAGCTTTCATCCCATCAATAAGAAGAACATTTTTTTAGTTTTGGTAACTCTTCAATGTTTAGGGTACCTTTTCCTAAAAAAATTCATGTCATCCCATCCCCGAAAGTTACTACACCACATTTCAAAGATTTGAAGTTGGTGAGTATGATGGCATTACCTGTCATATGTCTCGAACAACCACTATCAAAGTGCCATGAACTAGATGCATGTGTTTTATGACATGTAAAAGTAGCTAAACAAACTGAATGATTTTTCTTGACCCATATTATTTTTTATTTTGAATTTATTTTGGTCATGAATTGATTCACGCTACCAAAGTGTTTAACATAATTCTTTTTCAACAAGTTCAACAAAGAAAAACACTTTGGTCTGATATGTCCTTTCATACCACAAAAATGACAAACCGGTATGAATTGTCCAGTTTTTGTCTTTGGAGAAACTTTCATTGGTTGCAGATCTATTGAGACCGGCGACAACCTTGTGTTCTCCAAAGAACCACTTGTTCCTGCAAAACTGTTAGTTGTCATAACAGAAGGATAATTCATAGATTTTATAAAGACTATTTTCTTAGAGGATTCAGATCCATTAGATCTTAAGCCCTTGAAATAACCATCTCTTTTTCCTGCAGAAAGAATATCATCCAAAAATCCAGATTTTGAATTGAGCATTTTGACACCTTTTCTCATAAGATCAATTTCTTTATTCAAAGAATTAATTTCATCATTTTTGGAAGCAATAATCAATTCGAGTTTTTTAATTTTTTCAACCGATTTCTTGTTATTGCTAGCCATTAATCGATTCTCTTAGCACACTTTCAACCATTGATCATACATTTTTTTGTAAGAATTTTTCAATGACTCCTCATCTAAGTCAGATTCATCAGAGTCAATGTTAGATTCTTCATCATTCTGAACATAATTATTAAGGCATACCACATCCTTAGTGCCAGTTGAAAAGAAAAACATACCTTTCTGAACAGAGGTTAAGGCAATACTATCGTCTTTCTCATCACTCTGTTTGGAGTCTTGATCACTCCAAGTAGTTTCCATAACTTTGTTTTTATTTAAGGTATTTGCACACTCAGATTGAATGTTTCCAAATCATTCACATTCCCTGCACTGAATACCTTTCTTGCTAGTTTCAAAAGGTTTATAAAAATTACCTTTTGGCTTTTTGAGCATGGGCTTTTTGTTTCCCAATTTTCTCTTGTACTTTTGAAATTTTTTTGTTAACATGGTCATCTCATCATTCAGACTTTCCTTCTTTTTTTTAGAAGATTTCAAGGCAACATATTTCTCCTTTACCTATTATGTTTTACCTTTTTGTCTGGTTCGTTGATTCAGCTCAAACGTTCAGAGTGAGCCCATCAATTCTTCTACTTTTAATTTGTCTAGATCTTTTGCTTCCTCAATTGCAGTGAGCTTAGTCTGAAACCTATCAGGAAGGACTCTAACAATTTTTCGGACCAAAACACTTTCTTCAAGTTTCTCACCAAGAGCAAAATATTCGTTAGAAATATCTAACAATTTTTCATAAAATTAGGTGAGAGTTTCATTTTCATTCATTTTCAAATTTTGTTGTGAGCATAACAAGTCTAGAACGCTTGACATCAGTAGTTCCTTCAAATTGGGTTTGAAGGATTTGCCAAGCTTCTTTGGCCGAAACACATGAAGAAATCAATTTAATGTAACCCTCACCAACACCATTAAAAATAGCATGTAATGCTTTATTATTGTAACTGGACAGTTTATCTACAACATCTGTCCAATCAAGTTCAGATTTTACTTTAGTAATGTCATAGCTTTCTGCTGGAGGAGTCCAACCACTCAAAACTATTCTCCAAACCTTTTCATCTTGAGATTTTATGAAGGCTCTTATTCTAACTTTCTAATATGGATAGTTAGAATCATTGAGTAAAGGGGGTGAGTTATGGAACCTCCTTCTGTGAAAAAAGACATTGCAAGAAAAAGAACAACAAACGGAATAAACCAAGATCACACTCAGAAATGAGTGACCTACTCTGATACCAATTAAAATTCTATTTTTAGTAATTACCAAATCAATTAAACCAAGTAAATTAATTAAGGTGCGGAATGGTAATTAAATGTTGAAATAGATTTCAGATCTGTCGAGACAGAATAAGACTTGTCACGATAAAAACTGAACATATTAAAAAGACATTGCAAAAACAATAAAGAACACAATGAATTTTTATAAGGTTCATAAATCATTTCGAATAACCTACTCTTTGGGACAATGCCCGAGAATAAAACCAATTAATAAAGAGATACTATGTTTTTATGTAACATAGTTTATCGCTTTGGCTTGGTGAGAAAGCTCTTGCTGACTTCATACCAAATTCTATATTGATACAAGCTATATATGAAAAGATGTATTTTTTTTATTAAATGTATTCTTCAATTCTTGGGAAGAAGATTAATTTTTGTTTTATAAATAGTAGTTGGGGTAAATTTTTCAAGAAAGAAAAAAAAATGAGTGTTGGATAGAGAGCTCTCACAATTGGCAACCAATATTTTTCGTTCAAAGAATACTTTGTGTGAACACTCAAAGAATTGTGATCAAAAAAATTGTACCAATATTTTTAGTACTTAAAAAATTGTGAGAGCATTCAAAAAATTAATTAAAGAAAAAGCAATCACATAAATAAACAGTTATAGTGTAGTAAGCTCAATTATAATTTACTTCAACTGTCAAAGATTGCTCATTTTTCATTATTGTTGACTCACTTTTTATGAAGTCATATAGTCTCTACAAGTATTTTAAATAACTCTAGCCTTAACTCTTATGCTATTTATTGAAATCAGTAAATATAGGTTTGCTCGCATAAGTTACCAGGCGGTGTAGAATATTTGAATATCATATTACTTGTATATCTCTTTTGATGATATCGTGGCACAATTATAGTCTTAGAATTGTGTTCACACAATTATGATCGCATAGTTATGCTAGCTATTTTTTTTCTTTAACACATCATACTTCCAAACTGGTGCATCTATATATATATATATATATATATATATAAATAAAGGAGACTATGTGACATTTTATAATCTTTTCAAAGCAATAATTTTATTTTTTCCATTAATCTAATTTTATTTAATTTTTAAATTCATATACATTATCTTTTATTTTAACACCTAATAAACTTACAAAAATTTAAATAAGATAATAAACTACTTACAAAATTTTAAATAAGATATTTATATAAGATAATTTTTGAGTTTTTATTATTAGTGCCTTAATGGGTAATTTATTACTAATTTGTAATATTATTAATTAAAAATGCATAATTTAGTTTAAGTAATTCGGTAGATTGAAAAATATATTTGATTAGGGTGACTTTATCATTTCAATTACAGTAATTTAATTATAAATTAAATGAGCTATGGAAAGATATTTATATAATTTGATTAGGGTGACCTTATTATCATAAGTAATTTATTTTAAGTAATTCGGTAGATTGAAAAATATCTTTGATTAGGATGACCTTATCATTTCAATTACAGTAATTTAATTATAAATTAAATGAGCTATGGAGAGATATTTATATAATTTGATGACCTTATTATCGTAATATCATTTAATTATTATATAATGAAGTACATGATATTATTATGGTGTAACCATATGTTGAATTTTTTACCATTTAATTATTGTATAAATTAATAATATTATATGGCATTCTGCAATCTCTTTAACGCAATAATTCTATTTTCTCCATTAATCTAATTTTTTAATTCATTTACAAAATCCATTATTTTTTTTTAATTTTTAAATTCATATACATTATCTCTCTACAATATCTTCAAAGAACTAATTCTTTTTCTCGATTAATCTATTTTTTCAATTCATTTACAAAGATTATGTGGCATTCTACAATCTTTTCAAAGAAATAATTCTATTTTCTCCATTAATCTAATTTTTTTTAATTTTTAAATTCATATACATTATCTTTGATTTTAACACCTAATAAACTTACAAAAATTTAAATAAGATAATAAACTACTTACAAAATTTTAAATAAGATATTTATATAAGATAATTTTTGAGTTTTTATAATTAGTGCCTTGAATGGATAATTTGTTACTAATTTGTAATATTATTAATTAAAAATGCGTAATTTAATTTAAGTAATTTGGTAGATTGAAAAATATCTTTGATTAGGGTGACCTTATCATTTCAATTACAGTAATTTAATTATAAATTAAATGAGCTATGGAGAGATATTTATATAATTTGATTAGGGTGACCTTATTATCATACGTAATTTAATTTAAGTAATTCGGTAGATTAAAAAATATCTTTGATTAGGGTGACCTTATCATTTCAATTACAGCAATTTAATTATAAATTAAATGAGCTATGGAGAGATATTTATATAATTTGATTAGGGTGACCTTATTATCATAATATCATTTAATTATTATATAAAAATATGAAGTACATGATATTATTATGGTGTAACCATATGTTGATTTTTTTACCATTTAATTATTATATAAATTAATAATATTATATATAAATATCTCTTCATGATTTTATATATATATATGTATATATATATATATTCTACACCTTCTCTATAACTCATATTTTCTTCTACTCTAATTTTTTTTTCTCTTCTTCTCTCTAAACTCATTCAATTACAATTTTCATAATGGAGTATTCTTTTCTTTCCGACTTAAACAATGATAGAGATGATTGGATGATAACGATCAGAGTTTGTAGAGTGTGGGAAGTCTGTCAATACTAAGAAGAATGGAGAATTAATTAGTATGGATATGATTTTTATAGATAAGAAGGTTGAATCAAAATTTCTTTTCTCAGTTTTCTTTATATTATCAATTATTTTATATTTAATTAATATATTGTGTGTTTTTGTCACAGGATAATCTAATGCATGCAACAATTAGGAAAATTTTAGTGTCTAAGTTCACGCACCTATTGAGTGAGGATTCTATATAGTGTAAATCATTTCAAAGTTGTTGCAAGCACGGGGCAGTATAGACCACTTTCAAATGACCATAAAATTATTTTTTTGGTTTCAACTAAGCTTAAGAGGCTAGAAGAAGGAATGGTGAACATTCCAATCAATGAATTCCAATTCATATCTCCAAATTTGATTGATTTGCGTGTTAATGATAACACAATCCTCTCAGGTTCTTTAATTATTAATGTTTGTTATTTTTTAAAGTTTTAATTTTAAATTATTGATCTTTATATTCTAACATTTTAAACTTATTTCTCTATCATGTGTTTAGATGTTGTCGGATGTTTATGTGCTGTGGGTGATATTGAGATTGTTGGAGGTGGTTGGAAAAAAAAAGATATCAGAGTTTTAACAAATTAGTAAGTACAAGTTAATGCATAAAAGTAATATTACAAATATATATGTTTGTTATTGTAGTTTTTTTTTCTATTTATTGCACTATTAACTTTTGTAAAATTGTATGTATAGTTCGGTCACATCAAATATTACTTTGTGGGGAAACTTGGCGGAGATGTTCAATCCAGATTTGTACAATAAAGATGATGGTCCATTTATTGTGATAGTAACTTCTAGAACTATTAAATAACTTCGAAGTAATTATTTTTTTAGATCCCAATGTTTAATATTTAAAAATTATATATATATATATGTTAATTTACATTTACCGTAAATAGGTGAAGTTAGCTTCTCTACCACAAGTGCAAGTAAAATTTACATAAATCTTCAAATAGATTATGTAACATCATTAATCGAAAGATTTTCCACCATCTCTAATGGTGTGAAAACTATTGCAAGTTTTAATATGAATAAGACTACTCTTGAGGAAGATATGTTCGTGAACAGGATTACCATTCAAGAACTATTACAAGCTGATTGGAGTAGTGAATTAAAGGTTTTTTATTAGCCCCTTACCTTTCTCTTGTATTATTCACTCATTATGTCCTATAATTTTAATATATACTAATTGTTTCATTGTAGGAATATATTGTTACTCTGAGATGCAAAATTATAGAAATAGACAACTCATTTGGATGGTACTATGTCTCATGAAAAATTTGCTTAAAAAATGTTAAATCTACAAATGGTGCTTATATGTGTCACACTTGCAAAAAAGAATGTGATTGCCCTCTTGTGATGTAAGAAAATTATATTAGATTTTCTTCCAATAAAAAAATCACTATATTATTTGTTTTTTTTCTAATGTAAGTACAAAATACATATAAAAGTCATGGACAAAACTGCAAACACTACTTTGGTCTTATTTAATGTTGTGGCTGAAAAGTTACTAGATATATCAGCGCACAAATTGTTTAATGAATTGTCTTCAAATAATAATGATGTTCCTGCAGAGATTCAAAGCCTTTGTGGAAAAGATTTTGTTTACAAGTTGAGGTTGAATGACTATAATTTAAAAGAGGGACTTGAGAATTTGACTGTATCAAAGGTTTTCATGCCAGATGAGAAATTGGAACAACAACATCAATTGAAGAGAAAAAATAAGGTAATGTTACTTATGCTAAGTTTAATTTGTAAGCAAAATATGTAATGGAAATAAATTAATTATTTGTTTAATAATTTTATACAAGATCCTCATAATGCCAATGATTTAGAAGATTCTGATGGAGATTATCACAAGAAAAAAAAAGAGAAGAAACCAAATGGTTGATGATCATGATGAAGTTAGTGATGATGAAAATACTCAATAAAGAAAAAATATATTATTTTTTTTGATACATTTTTTAGTTTTTAGTTTATAGTGTTATTTCTATTTTTTATTTTTTTATTATTCAACTATGGAATTTAAAATATATTTTTATTATTTAATAAGAAAATAGACCACACTCTTATTCTTGTGCGAAAAAATAGATATTTTAACATTTACACATATAGTTTATGATGATATGATAATGTGCAGTTTTTATTGGATTGACAATAAGCTGTTTAAGGCTCACTCCAGAATTACCATTAAAATTTAGATTCTCTTACTTTAATATTATTTATATATTATGGCTAAACTCAAGTGGTTATCATTTCAATTAGGTAGTATGCAAGTGTGACTTGTATACTCAGAATAACAAAATTTGACATAAACAATGTTTTTACTATGCTAATTTTATTCAAAGACAAATAACTAATAAAAAATTTAATATTTTTCTGTTTTGATTAGAAAAAAAAATCTATTTTAGGATAAATTACTTAATTTAAAATATTAGAGTGCAATTTTAAATTTTGGGATTCCAATGTTATAATATTATAGTCCAATATTTAACTAATAAAGTATCAATTATTAATGACAATTATTATTATTATTATTATTATTATTATTGTTGACGCAGTTCTTCGGCAACGGATAATTAATAGAATAAAGAGTGGGATTAGTGCTAAATGATGAACTGTAATAGATGAGTGATCTCAAAGTAAGATGATAACACGAATACTTTTTTAGGTGGTTCAAAAGTTAAAATCATTCTAGTCCACCAGCCAATATTATTGCTATCTCTCTGATATTCTTTACAGGGTATTTCTTTACAAAATAGAATCCAACCCTTTGCAACTCCCACGGTCTCCATATTTATAGGGAGAGGGCACCTGGGGGTTGGCAAAGGAGGGGTCATCCCGTGACCTTCTTACCCATCATGTCACTTCTGTGACATTCATGATTAATTCCTAAAACCTGGCAATGAAGTGTGGTCTAATCAATAGGTAAGGAGGATAATGGGCCGCATGGGCCAACCCAGTCGTGGGCGCCTAAACACACACGTTTATGCTGCGTGTCCGAGAATTCAGGGATGGATCAGACATGTGATGTCTGATATATACACGTTTACATTTCGTGGTTGACTTTACAATGGCTCAGAGGTGCCAACTCAAGCTCGCACCTCGAGTTTGATGTACTCTGACCCGACTCAGTAATCTCATTAAGCCTTTGGTTACCTCGAGCTAAAGAGGTAGGACCTGGTAACAGCAGCTCCGGGCACGTGGCATCCACGTGGCTGATATAATTATGTCCTTTCTCAGCTTGCTAATAGCCCGTGGATATTTAGGGCGTACAATTATTAAGCAATATAAAAATTATTTCCAAACAAAATGATTATAACACTACCAACCTTATATATGTATATATATTCAATAATATTACTTACCTTAATAATATTAATATTATCATTTCATATCAGAATAGTAGCAGCTATACTATAAATACATAATTTAATTATTATTTTTATACATATTAATTACCAGAAAAATATAACCACTCTACAATCTCTTCAAAACATTAATTCTATTTTCTCCATTAATCTAATTTTTTAATTCATTTACAAAATCCATTATCATTTTTTTTAATTTTTAAATTCATATACATTATCTCTCTACAATTTTTCAAAACACTAATTCTATTTTCTCCATTAATCTAATTTTGTAATTCATTTACAAAATTCATTATTATTTTTTAATTTTTAAATTCATATACATTATCTTTGATTTTAACACCTAATAAACTTACAAATATTTAAATAAGATATTTTTTGATTTTTTATTATTAATAAAAAATAGTAGTAGATATACTATAAATACAGTAATTTAATTATTAGAAAAATAAGTTATCTTTGATTTTAACACCTAATAAACTTACAAAAATTTAAATAAGATATTCATATATTTTTAATTTTTATAATTAACAAAGAATGGTTACACGATTACACATTAATTTTTTTTATTAATATATGTTAAAAAATTAGAAAAATCAATAAATTAGATTATCGGTTACATATTGATTTTTTTTATTAATATAAGTTACAAAATTAGAAACAAATATTTTATTATAATGATAAAATAAATATACAATCTGATTTATGTAAAGTATTAAAGTGCTGAAATAATACTTTATAGACGACTAATTTAATAATATACAAACTTTTTTTTTGCATTTTATATATATTAATTAGTAGAGAGAGGATATACGGTTACACATTAATTTTTTTTATTAATATATGTTAAAAAATAAATACATAAACTGATTCATGTAAAGTATTAAAGTACTGAAATAATACTTTACAACCTGATTTAATAATATACAAACTTATTTATTTTGTTTGCATCTTAATTGGTAAAAAGAGGTTACATGGTTACACATTAATTTTTTTATTAATATATGTTAAGATGCCACCTCAACATCTTTAAGTTTAATTAATATATTTAAATAAGATATTTTTTCATCTGCATTACAATTAATGTCAAACTAACTTTCAATTTTTCTATTAAATTAATCCAAAAAATATAAATATGATTTTAAATATAGTTTCGGTGACAATTAAAGTATATAGTTTTAGTACATATATTTTTCATAAATATATAATAATAAAAAATATAAAGAAGAACTAAGTATTATTTATCATAAATATCTCAAATATGAAGTGCCTGATATTATTATGGTATAACCATATGTTCATTTTATTCATTTTTTTACCATTTAATTATTATATAAATTAATAATATTATATATAAATATCTCTTCATGATTTTATATATATTCTAAACATTTTCTATAATTCTCATATTTTCTTCTATTATAATTTGTTTTCTCTTCTTCTCTCTAAACTCATTCAATTATAATTTTCATATTCATAATACAGTACTCTTTTCTTTCCCACTTAAACAATGATAGAGATGATTGGATGATAACAATCAGAGTGTGTAGAGTGTAGGAGTCTCTTAATACTAAGAAGAATGGAGAATTAATTAGTATAGATATGATTTTTATAGATGAGAAGGTTGTAAAAAAGTTTCTTTTATCAGATTTCTTTATATTATTAATTATTTTATATTTAATTAATATATTATGTGTTTTTGTCACAGGCTAATCTAATGCATGCAACAAATTTTAGTGTCTAAGTTCAGGCACCTATCGAGTGAGGATTCTTTATATACTGTAATTTTCATATTTTCATTTACTATAATTTCTTTTAAACATAATGCCAAAGTCCTTTTTATGCATTATTTATTAGAGTTTACATATATTTATAGCAAAGCAGCAAGCCTCAAATCTCAAAGCCTCTTTCATTCTTCTTTTCTTCTTCTAAAAGTTATTTCAAGGTATTATTTACTGGCTATTACTTCAAACACTCTCTTCTTCACTCCTTCTCTTCTTTTTAATTTTGCAAAATTATAATAATTTTTGTTTCAACTATTATTACTACTATTGCTTTTACATATTGTCACTTTTAATTTGCGTAACTAGTTTTCCTAACGAACTATTTTCATCTTATTTAATTATGATACAATCTACTTAGGATAGTTCCAATTTTAGCAATCAACACAGTAGTATGAAGAGAAAACAACAAATTTCACATTCTTCAAGTACTAATAAGATATTGTACAAATTACTATTATTGTCTGCTTAAATATAATCTTTATAATTAGCTAGATTGAGAAAATATTTCATCAAATTTCGTAATATGCATTAAAAAAATTTGTAGCATTTATTAATTCTCACTTGTATAGCATTTATCAAACAAAACGATTATAAGACTACCAACCTTATATATGTATATATATATATATTCAATAATATTACTTTTCTTAATAATATTAAGGTTATTTAGGTTTTTTACCCCCCGAACTATTACATATGCATATCGTGCCCCCCGAATTTTTCAGGCAGTTAAAAAATCCCCCCGATCTATTCACAGTCATGTAAATTAGGACTTCCGTCCAATTCCGTTCATTTTTTGCAACGGGGGGATGATGTGGCCTGTTTTTTACATAATTTGGGATGACACGTGGGACTCTAAAGTGTACAAAAAGAATTAAATAATTAATTAACAATCCCTCTCTACATATAAATTTATATATATATATATTTATTTATTTATTTTCACTCTTATAACAAAGTTTACATGATTAGTTAACATTACACATGCCCCAAACAATGTTTTTAATCTTGAACATCATCCTCCTGTTACAAAAAATGAACGGAATTGGACGGAAGTCCTAATTTACATGACTGTGAATAGATCGGGGGAATTTTTTAACGGCCTAAAAAAATCGGGGTGTACGATAATGCACATGTAATAGTTCGGGGGTAAAAATCCTAAATAGCCTAATATTAATATTACCATTTCATATCGGAATAGTAGCAGCTATACTATAAATACAGTAATTTAATTATTATTATTATACATATTAATTACTAGAAAAATATAGCTGCTCTACAATCTCTTCAAAGCACTAATTCTATTTTCTCCATTGATCTAATTTTTTAATTCATTTACAAAATCCATTATCTATTTTTTTAATTTTCAAATTCATATACATTATCTCTCTACAATCTCTTCAAAACACTTATTTTATTTTCTCCATTAATCTAATTTTTTAATTCATTTACAAAATCCATTATCTTTTTTATTTAATTTTTAAATTCATATACATTATCTTTGATTTTAACACCTAATAAACTTACAAAAATTTAAATAAGATAATAAACTTAATATTTTTGAGTTTCTATTATTAACAAAAAATAGTAGTAGCTATACTAATTTAATTATTATTATTAATTACTAGAAAAGTGTAACTGTGCCCCCTAGCACAATTTTTTAAATATAAAATATATGTTTTTAAATAATGAGTTATTTTGTAACATATATCTAGTTTGCTATAACATAACTAATTATATTAAAGTAGTTATTATTATATAATAATTATATAATGTTGCTATAACGTAAAAATTGTATTGTTTTTAAATATAATATATGTTGGTTATTATTATATAACGTAGTTAGCTAAGATTTTTCCTTTAGTTTAAATAATTTATTTTTACTTTATTATTTTAAATAATTGATTTTCACTTTAGTTTTCTGCTTAACTAGATATATGTTAAAAAATAAATAACGTGGTTACACATTGATTTTTTTTTTATATAAATTAGTTTCGGTGATCTCAAATATAAAGTACATGATATTATTATGGTGTAACCATATGTTGATTTTTTTACCATTTAATTATTATATAAATTAATAATATTATATATAAATATCTCTTCATGATTTTATATATATATATATTCTAAACCTTCTTTATAACTGTCATATTTTCATCTACTCTAGTTTATTTTAAACATAATGCCCAAGTCCTTTTTATGCATTATTTACTAGAGTTTACATATATTTATAGCAAAGCAACAAGCCTCAAATCTCAAAGCCTCTTTCATTCTTCTTTTCTTCTTCTGAAAGTTCTTTCAATGTATTATTTACTGGCTATTACTTCAAACACTCTCTTCTTCACTCCTTCTCTTCTTTTTAATTTTGCAAAATTATAATAATTTTTTTCAATTATTATTACTACTATTGCTTTTACATATTTCCACTTTTAATTTGCGTAACCAGTTTTCCTAATAAACTATTTTCATGTTATTTAATTATGATACAATCCACTTAGAATAGTTCCAATTTTAGCAATCAACACGGTAATATGAAGAGAAAACAACAAAGTTCGCATTCTTCAAGTACTAATAAGATATTGTACAAATTACTATTATTGTGTGCTTAAATATAATCTTTATAATTAGCTAGATTGAGAAAATATTTCATCAAATTTCATAATATGCATTAAAAAAATTTGTACCATTTATTAATTCTCACTTGTATAGTTTCTATGCTTAATGACACTATATTTTAATTATTTTTTTTTTATTTTTCACCAATTTTCTATTTATTTATTTTTTTTGGTGAGGGAACAGAGTACATGGAATTGATTTATGCCATTATAAAAGATTGTGGTCACTTAAGCAATGTTCTACAACAAATTTCTTTATTGCAATCTCAACTTTCATCTTTAGCTCGACACGAAAGGATTCAAAAATTAAAACTCAAGAGATATGCCTTAAATGTCCAGTATCATACAATAAATGATGACTTGCCTATCATTCAAAAAACTATATGCAAACATGCAAGGTTGAAGAGAAAAATTCAAATTATCCAAGATAAATACAAACATGATTTAAATAAGAGAATCATCTTGACCCTTCAAATTGTCAAAAATTTCATAAAATTTATGAAGTTGGACAACATTAGAAGTGACACTGGATTGCTTCAATCATACTGTAAGTTATTCTCCATAATAATTTTTTTATTCCTACTTATAATTAAAACAAAATATTATCTTTATTATAAATATAAACAAATTTTAAATGTATATTAATACATGTTTGTAATATGTTTCAGGTGGAAATCTCCTCCAATCACATGGTACAACTACAAATGAAAATAATAAATCGTTACATAATGATCAAAACAATAAAAAAAAATAAAGGAAAACACATACTTCATACTGGTACATTAATATTACTTTAGTTGAGTTTTGTTAATTATTGTTAATACTTCTAAGATTAGAAATTATTAAACTATTCTTTGTTTTTGGAATTATAAAATTATGCAGTTCAATATGGACTACTAAAAAGAGTGTGCTTCTCTTTCAATGAAAACATACATGAGTCCACATACTTCTCACTAGATGGTGCAAGCTCAAATAATGGTACCTCTTTACATAAAACTACATGTAGAATTAATGATAATATTAGTATATTTATGTAACATATGTTTTATTGGTAATATAGTTATAATTCGGTCCAATGATGAGGATGCAAACGAAGAAATTAAAAAGCTCAAACAACAAGTTACCGTTCATGGACTTAATCTTGTCCAGTTCGAGGATAAAATAGGTATTATAATACTTTTCTTACCATATTCACTTGGACGAAATTACATCATTTATTTGTTAATATATTATTATTTGTTCAATTGACAGCTCATTATACAACACCTTGAAATTTTGGAATCCCTTCATACACATGTCAATATTGTGGTGCCATTTTATGGTATGAGGAACGGACAAAGAAAACACAAAAGGTCTCACATCCCAAATTCACATTTTGTTGTATGGAAGGACGTGTGCAGATACCATTATTGAAAGAAGCACCCCCTTTACTTAAATTTCTCTTAGGACCAGAATCTGGACAAAAATGGTTTAAATTTCGAAAAAATATAAGAGCTTATAACTCCATGTTTGCATTCACATCAATGGGTGGCCGAGTTGATATGTCTATCAATGAATCAGCAGGTCCTTATATTTTTCGGATGAGTGGTCAGAATTATCATCACATTGGTTCTTTGTTTCCAGAAGTTGGGAAAAAACCACAGTTTACTCAACTATATATATATATATATATATGATACTGAAAATGAGATAGGAAACCGAATGGATACACTACTAAGACATGGGAGGAAGATAGAGATTGAACACGAAATCGTTCATGAATTATCTCAAATGTTGGATCAGCATAATAATTTGGTCAAATCCTTTAGAATGGCAAGGGATAGATTCAAAGCACAACTAGAATCTACGTTTCGTTTACGCCTCCTAAGTAGCAGGACAACAGATGGTCGTCAATTCAATATGCCAACATCATCTGAAGTAGCAGGCTTAATAGTTGGTGATTTTAGTGAAGCGAACTTCGAACGTGACGTTATTGTGGAGCACCGAACTAAAGGAATTAAGAGAATCACAGATCTGCATCCAAGTTTCATGTCTATGACGTACCCATTAGTACACCCTTATGGTGAAGATGGATATAGACTTGGCATACCTTTGAGAGACGTAACTGAAAGCTCTTTTAAAAGGCAAAAGTTGACAATGAGGCAACATTATTGCTTTAGGTTGCAGCAAAAATTAAATGAGGGTCATACTCTTCTTCGATCTGGTAGACTACTGCAACAATATATAGTTGATTCTTACATGGAAATTGAAGAAGAAATATTTCGTTGGATACGAAATAACCAAAAAAAACTCAGATCAGACCTTTTTTCTGGTTTAATGGACACTATTCATCGTGGTGATTCAGATTGCTCAAAAGTGGGGAAATCAATTATTTTGCCTTCGTCACACACTGGGGGACCACGATATAGAGTACAAAATTATCAAGATGCTATGGCAATTTGTAAATGGGCAGGATATCCTGATTTATTTCTTACTTTCACTTGCAACCCAAAGTGGCCAGAAATAAATTATATGATCCATTTAATAGGGCAAAAAGATGATAACAATCAGGCCGATATCATATGCAGAGTATTTGAGATAAAGCTATTCCAACTAATGCATGATCTGAAAAAAGAACAACTGTTTGGAAAGATAATCGCATGTAAGTTTATTTCACATTTGTATCCACAACGAACTCAACTCAATTGTTTATAAAAAATGTTTTTACCAACAATAATTTCACAATTCCCACCAAAATTTCTAAATTTTAAGTTTTTATCTATGTTGTCGCAGGTATATACACAATTGAGTTCCAAAAAAGAGGACTGCCTCATGCACACATACTACTTTTCTTGCATTCGACATTGAAAAATCCTTCAGCAGACCATATTGATAATATAATAAGCGCGGAAATCCCGGACTTAAATGTTGATCCTGATGGTTATAATGCCGTCAATAAATTTATGATTCATGGACCTTGTGGAAAACTTAATTCAAACTCTCCATGTATGATGCAAGATAGGTGCACAAAACATTTTCCAAAAAAATTCAATGATCAAACGACCATCGACACAGATGGCTTTCCAGTCTACAAAAGGAGAAATACAGGTATTCATGTCGAAAAGAAAGGTGTCCTTTTAGATAATCGATATGTAGTCCCTTATCACAGGAATTTGGTTGTCAAATTTGATGCACATATTAATGTCGAGGTTTGCAATTACTCTAGATCAGTCAAATACCTTTTCAAATGTGTTCATAAAGGGTCTGATAAAACTAATGCAACAATGGAATCTATTGACACTGCCAAAGAAATAGATGAGATAAAAACATATTTGGATTGCAGATATATCTCGGCAACTGAAGCTTGCTGGAGAATATTCCAATTTGACATATATTACAGACAGCCAGCAGTTGAAAGATTACCATTCCATTTACCTGGAGAGCATACAGTAATATTCGAAGAAAACAAATGTGTTTAAAATGTTGTTTGCATACCTGGAATATAAAAAACAAAGTTCACTCAATGGTTGGAGGCAAACAAGAATTATGATGATGCACGAGAGCTAACTTATTCGGATTTCCCTATAAGTTGGGTTTGGAATTCAAAGGAGAAAACATGGACTAGGAGAAAAAATGGATTGGAAATTGGAAGAATTTACTTCGCACATCCTTCAACTGGAGAACGCTTCTATTTGAGAATGTTGTTAAATTTTGTCAAAGGGAGCACTTCTTATGAAAGTATTAGAACAATAAATGGGGTGACATATCCTAATTTTAAAGGCGCATGCTATGGTTTGGGATTGTTAGACGATGATAATGAGTGGATAGATTGCTTGACTGAAGCTAAAATATGGGCAACTGGAAAAGAATTAAGACATCTTTTCGTCACGATACTCATTCACTGTCAGGTTTCTGATGCATCACAACTTTGGAAATCTAATTATATTGCATTGTCAGAAGACATAACTTCATTGCAAAGGAAGAGATTTAGAATGAATGGTCTTAAGTTAACTGAACAACAAGTTGAAGCATACACATTGTTCGAGATTGAAAGTATCATGCTGAAGATGGGAAAAAGTTTGAAAGATATAGATGGAATGCCCCTGCCTAATCCATCTTTGATAAGAGACTCGGGTAATAGATTGGTTAATGAAGAGATTGATTATGACCGAGATCAATTAAAGATATTGCATGAGAAATCATTTGCTGCTCTAAATCCTTGCCAAAAATCAGCTTATAAAGCAATAGTACATTCAGTAGAGAATGAACAAGGCAATTTATTTTTTATCAATGGACATGGTGGTACTGGTAAAACATTTTTATGGAATACAATAACTGCAAAGCTCAGATCACAATAAAAAATAGTCTTGCCTGTAGCAACTTCAGGCATAGCTGCTTTGTTATTGCCTAATGGTAGGACAGTTCATTCACGATTTCATATTCCCTTGAATGTTACAGCAGAGTCGACTTGTGAAATTCGACAAGGCACCCTACTAGCTGAACTTCTTGTGAAAACTTCTTTGATCATTTGGGATGAAGCACCTATGGCAAATAAGTTCTGCTTTGAAGCTTTGGATAAGACCTTAAGAGATATTCTAAGAACAAGGTTTGAAAATAGCTCTAACAAACTTTTTGGAGGACTTACAATAGTGTGTGGTGGTGATTTCCGACAAATATTACCAGTTGTCCCAAAAGGTACAAGATTTGATATTGTTGATGCTTCTCTTAACTCATCATATTTGTGGCCATTTTTCAAAATATATGAGCTCAACCAAAATATGAGGCTCTATAATGGAAGATTGACTGGTTTTGAGGCTGCTAAAATAGCTTCTTTTGACAAATGGATGTTGCAGATTGGAGATGGTTCATTATATGATGACATTGATAGACAATTAATTAAGCTTCCTTCTGATATCGCCATAAATCCATCTCAAGATCCAATGAAATCCATAATTAAAGTTATCTACCCATCACTTTTACAAAAGTACAACGATCCTGCATATTTGACAGAAAGAGCAATATTAACACCAAAAAATGAAATGGTCTATGAACTAAATGAGATGATTATGAATATTATACCAGGTGAAGGGAGAACATATTTTAGCTCAGACAGTATATGCAAAGAAAGTGTAAAGACAAATGATGAAGATCTTTTGTATCCAGCTGAATTTTTGCATGGTTTGAAATTTAATGGCATCCCTAATCATGAGATGCGACTTAAGGAAGGTGCTCCTGTAATGCTCCTTAGAAATCTAAATCAAACAGAAGGCCTATGCAATGGCACAAGATTGATTATCAGGCATCTTGGTAAATGGTCCATTAGAGGCAACATCATTTCTGGAACAAATATTGGTGAAAATGTCACAATTCCAAGAATTATCATGTCTCCCAATGAATCAAGATGACCATTCAAGCTTAATAGAAGACAACTTCCCTTGGCACCATGTTTTTCCATGACAATCAACAAAAGTCAAGGACAATCTCTTAAACATGTTGGCTTGTACCTCCCTAAGCAAGTATTCACCCACGGTCAATTATATGTTGCTGTGTCCCGAGTTACCACAAGAGAAGGATTGATCATACTAAATGCTGATGATGAGGTGGGAGACCCAACCTTAATAAAAAATATTGTTTACAAATAAGTATTTCAAAATACCCACTCATAAAAAATCTATTTATTCTAGAAAATGATATAGTCTCCTTATTCATGTCCTTCAAATTCTTACCTTATAAGGTATAAATTTTACTGGTTTTAATAAAATAAATTCTCTATTCTTGCTATTGTACATAGTTCAATTCTATCTTTAGCAATATATATATTTTGAAACTACATGTGTTTATATTATTGTAAATTACAATATCAACTTCATTACACAAATATAGTAGTAAAAAAAATATGAGTATTAACTAATTTCAATATTATTCCTTACCTTATTTGTTTCACAACTCATCTAATCAAAATAATACTACATATGATTTTTTTCCCCAAATCATGAATTACATTAACTCTTTTATTTATTTACTAAATATAATATTCATTGTCTAGAATGAACCAACAAATATATATATAAATGATTCTCAAACATCAAAATGTCATGATTCAAATTTAGCGAAAATGTTAACAACTCCTTAAGTTATAAATTCTAAATATATATATAACTTAAAATTTTTACAAAAAAAAATCCAAAATCTTAATTTCTAAAAAATAATTATAATACTAATTATTATAAACACCGGGAGAGGCTCAGTTATATTGCCTAGTTTTATCGTATAACAAAGCCAAAGAAATACCACTAAAGGCGCAGGTAAGGAGCAGTGACTAACTTTGGGATTGCAATAAGGCCCATTAAGCAGTCGCACTTTTGCAAGGGAGATAGCAGTAATAACAACGAGACTTAACAGCAAAGGGAGACTCGGAATAAGGGTCCGGTCTGAGGAATCGTTGGTCACGAAGGTTAAGCAAGAAGAGAAAAGCCCCACCACCTTTTGAACATTCTGGTTCACTAGATACTAATGAGTCCCATAACACTACCACCATCACTCCCATAGGTATCTTTTTTCTGCCACCCCATTTTCCCAACAAAAAAACCTCTGTTGCTTAAGGGTTAAGACCATTATAGTCTTATAGGTTAGGAAGTGTTTTATAGTGCCATGCCACACCACCGCAATAAGGTTGGGAAACTTGGGTTTGGTGTGTATTGAAGAATGCATGGTTTTGGTCTTCATGAAAGTTGAATGAAACGTAATTTTTGTTTTTGTTACAATTCAAAGTTAGTGAAAAGAGAGAACTTCACATGTGGTGTCGTGGTGTAGTTGGTTATCACGTCAGTCTAACACACTGAAGGTCTCCTGTTCGAGTCCGGGCGACGCCAAGTAATTGTTTAGGTAATTTTTATTTTGTCACAAAACAAGCTCAAATATATAAACAAACTAAAAGTTATATAAACATGTACATCACTAGTATTCAGGAGTCTTGCAAACTATAAATTCAAGCATGAATGATGAAAGAGAAAGGCTATAAATGTATCTTAATTAATTTCATCACAATCCCATTTAGAGGTAGGAACACAACTGAGGTAATGACACCAACGACAATGATGGTTCCCATTCTCTCCACGAAAGAGCATAACCAATGCAACAACAAACCTGCAATGATCATCAGAAGAAAAGTTTGTAAAGCCTCTCTTTCATTATGTCAACAATTAATGACTTATTGACTATGAAAATTGAATCATTGTCTTTTCTATTCCTCTTTCAAAACAATAAAAAGCTTACCCCGCAATCAGGAAAACCAGGGAAATGAGCCATAAAACATATTGGTAAGGCTTGTATTTGGATTTGACTATAGGAACAGTACTAGTAGGAACATTTCGCTGCTCCAACCATCCAAACTGAGGACGAGGCAGCAAAACAAAGCCAAGTAGAAAACCAGTCAAAAAGCCACCAATGTGTGCAAAATTATCGACACGAGGCAAAATTCCAATGCCAAGGTTTATGACAACGATGACCAAAAGAGTAAGCAGAGCTGCAGCCTATGCAAATGAACAAATGAAACAAGATTGTCATGAAATGAACATACGAAACAAGATAATCATGAAACAATCTGAGGCAGTATAGGTTAGACCAAATAAGTCTGTTCACCTTGTTAGTGTAAATAGTCCAATTCGTGAGAAGTTCTGACAACATTGCTCCAAGAAGTCCAAAAAGAGCACCAGAGGCGCCCACAGAAATGTTATTTTGAATAAATAGAGAAGAAAGTATGCTCCCTCCAAAGCCAGATAAGAGGTAGACAATTCCGATTCGCACTGCCAATGTTTCAACACCCCAAAACAAAAAGAATCAGATCATATTTGCAAGACGTTGAATGCAATTTCAAGCTTATGTGGAACTAGCTTTGTAGTTTAGAATTAAAGAAAACAAAGAGAGCATACCAAAGCCGAATTGCTGCTCTAAGCGAATTCCGATAAAGACCAAACTGAGCATGTTCACAAGCAGATGAATGACACCAGCGTGCAGCCACATACAAGTGACAAGCCTCCATCCTTGATGCCTTTGAACCACTTTATCCCACTCAAGAGCTCCCAACTTCTTCAATCTTCAAAAGTTAGAAAAAGTCTTAATTTTATCCAACATCTTTATTTGTTTCTGTGTTATTATTATTAAATACAAAAGGAATCATAGATATAAGCTAGATGGGGGAACAATTTTCACGTTTTCACTTTAAGTAAGAAGAAACTTAAAAGCAATGCTGTAAAACTGAGAGAAAGTTGGGAAGACAGATTCCATAATTTATTGGATATTAAAACCAAAATGATTGCTTCTTATAGGCATAACGTTTAACACCAAATTTGATGCCTCTTGTGACAAAGCTTTAGACAGCATATGCAATAGACAGAAATCAAAGAAGGAATATTCAAAAGAATTGTGCTTCAACTAACCAGAAAAAAGTTCTTCAAACAGACCCAAATAGCAACGAGAAGCTGGTTATCAAAGCAATTGAAGTCAATTTTCAAATTGCAATATTTGAAGAACAGAACAATCTGAACAGTTCCATTCCAGCAATTTAATCGAGCATGTTCAAAATTAGAAAGCACGAATTAGGTTCTTTTTTTTTAGAGGACTTTCAACTATACTCCTATTTAAAACAAGAGAAGTAACAAAGAAAATTCAAATTAATAACACAAACAAACCAATTTTCAACAGTAAAAGCAACAAAAAAAAAAAAATTCCTTATCAACCAAAAAGGCTTGATTAATGTTTAGAGAAGGCTAAGAAACCAGAACAACTAGACAAGTGTCAACTAAATCATACAATAATTACTTACCAAGCAATCAAATCCTCAACATAAAACCATGAATAACAAAACTGAGATTCACAGTAAGAAAAAAAAAAGCATATATAATTTCATATTACGTGGAAGAAGAGGCGCCAAAGAGAGGATTCTCTTTCAAAGGCTGGAATGAGAAGCGTCCAAGAAACCTGGCTACACAGTTTCCATACAACCCAGAATTATTTTTGGGACAATCGTTGACGTACATGACCACAATAAGCATGGCGATATTGAACACTACAAACATGGGCACCAACCAAGATGTCCATTGGGTCTCTGATTCTTCTATTGGATATGAGGATGATGTTGAGTAACCATTATTACTACCTCTGCTTTTATCTCCTCTGTTCTCCGGATCTTCACTGGCCATTCTCTCTCTCTCTCTCTGGTTGGAATAAATGGATGGAGTTGGTGAAGGAAGGTTTTAATGGAGATGGAAGAAAGAGACGGTGAGCTTTTTCAGGTTTCTAACTGCCCACTGTGAGCTTGAGAAGTGTTTTTTCAGTAGTATATGCTTTGTTAAAAGTGATTAAATAGACAAACCAATAGTATTTGACCACGTGTAGAAAAAACACGTGATAAGTCACGTGGGTTGTGAATGTGCTGATGCGGTAGTATACTATTGGGTTGTCATAGTGTAGTTGGTGAAAAGGTTGTGAGGTTAATAAAAGATACACTCCGTGTAAGACGTGGATCTGTTCTGTTTTTTTCCCCAGTTCCCACGAACTGGAAGTTACAGTTTCTTAATCTTAAAATTTCCCTTTTTTATTTAAACTATCTGACATTATTGCTACAAAATATAATCTGTTTTATTATTTCTAAGCGTTTTCCTCCTCCCAATATAAATAAATAAAATAATAAAAAAAGAGTTAGTTTTATATATTTTCTATATTATTTTTTTTTTTAAAATACGTTTCAGTAATTTTTTTTGGAAGATTTAGTATCTACATTTTATATTCCACCAGCTAAAAAAAATTGTACATTTCCATTAGTTTATGTAAAAAGGATTTTATAATAACGAAAGTAATCTTAATTACATTAATAATTTTTTTTAGATTTAAAACATATTTATAAGAATATATTATCAGAAAAATAATAAGTTACTGATTATATATATATACTAGATACAATTAACTTGGAAAGTAAGATTACTTAGTTTTATTTATAGAATTTATTAATTATTTTTATTAAATTTATATTAATGTCATATAAATTTTAAATAAATAATTTATTTTAATTAAATAATTTATTTATTTTTGTTTAAGTTTATATTTATTCTAGTTTTTGAATTTGGGAGTGACAACAAGAGATTATATATTATATTATATGTTTAATATAATATTAAATATTATACGTGGATTTTAAATTTAAATTTTTTGCTAGTTTTTTTAAAAAGTAATTTGTTGCTAATTGATAGCATATTATATTATATCTTTAATATGATATTATTCTATTAGGTAAGTTTAATTAAATTTTATTTAAGTTATAAAACGTATGATTTTATTATTTTTAAATAATTATCATTGCAAAATATCTCAAAAATATCTTATTTTAATTTTTCTAATTATTTATTTTATTTTATTTAAGTTTAAGTGTTTACAAACTACCATTAAATATAAGAATATTCTGTTAAATATGAGAATATTCCGTTAAAGTTAACATTAAAAAAATAAAAACCGTTAAAACAAAAAATTTCCGTTATCTACACACTTATTATATAGAAGAGATATATCATTTTCCTAGGTTTGTTATAATATAAATGTTCTAGGTGTCCCAATTTTTTTTTTAAGGATGTCTCAAATTCTATTCTGCCTAAAAGAAATATGTTATGGTAGAATATTTAGTATCTTATAATTTAATTAAAAAAATTATTTGATTAAGAATTATAAATATATTTTAAAATTAAAAGTATTTATTATAAATAAAATTAGGAATATGTTAAGCATAATCGAATATATTTTTATCAAAATTAGTCAAAAAGTTGAATATTTAATCATACATAATGTATTAAAATTATAGGGAGTAACTATACTGCACCTATTTTTTTTACAACAGTGTATCATTTTCTTGTTTTCGGTAAGTAGATAGTTATAATCCTATTTTTTTTATGTTATAGAGTAACATTATAGTCATTTTAAACATCCAGCAAATTTTTAAGAAATTTTGAATAATTTACAGTGTCGAAAACAAGATTCAAACATCATGTTGTACACGTGCTTTATATATATATAAGTGTGAAATTCAATTGTTTAAACCATATTTTTTGTATCATAAATTATTTGAAATTTCTTAAAAATTCATGAAATGTTTTAAATAACTAGAATGTATACTGTCATATGAAAAATAGATTATAACTATCCGCATGCCGACGGAAAAAAGATGCACCGATGTTGCAAAAAAAATAGATACACTATAGTTGTCCCCTAAATTTATTAATTTTTTTTTAAGTTTTCACTCAAGTTAAAGTTTAAACAATCATCAAAATTGTTGACGTCGTTTTTCATCAACTTAATTATGCAGAGCAATTAAGCAATTAATAAGGAAAAAAAATATATTTTTTACGTGTTTCAGCAGTTAAAATCTACGTCTACGAGTCACTTTTATTAGAGTCTGTGTTAAAGTTTCAAGAAAGAGCAATTTCCAAAAAATACTTATTGCGCATTAATACAAATGACTAAATCCAGGATATTTATAGATCTGGTTACAAGAATATCTTCCCACAAATTTAGGAAAGTTACAACATAATATTTAAATTTAAATTCAAATGAATATCTTAATAATACAAATTAAATGCAGTATTAAATAAAAGATCCATTAAAAATAAGGTTACTGTACTCGGTTTTAACCAATCCCACATAAATAGGGATTTCATAACAACATCTCCATGTATCACTTTAACGTGTATTCGAGCCTGATCATTGCCTCAACGCGCTTTCGAGATCATCCCAAGTCTCGAGCTCACCATTCTAGTTATCGCCACCTTCTTGCTTGTTTAGTCGTTCGAACTCACCTCTTGAAAGAAATTGATGCTTTCGAACCTGCAACTCATGCTCGAGCGCTAATGACGTAGCTAGGGAACCTCGTGACAATTTTTACAAGTATAATGCTATCACTTGTTAATCCTGAGCTTACTCTTTACGAGCATACATTTCGAGGTTGATTATTTATTCTCGAAATTTGGGTGTAACATTTTTCTCCCTCAAAAGTGTTGGTTCGAATCTCATGAGAATAAAACTTTTGAACTTCACTTTCGGGAAACGTGTCCACCTACCACACTCAAGTGTGGACATGTATCATACAGGATTAGATATTGAGAGTACTCAAGTACTCTTTTCTCTGCAGACATTCTTTCCTATTCCCCTTTTTACCGCCAGTTTTCGAGATCAAACGTGGTCCATTGGACCACGTTTTAATTCGTTTCAAGGGCTCAGATTAATCCCCCAATGCCACCTTTTTGCCTATTTAAACTCCCATTCAACTCCTCCATCCTCACTTCTACAATCTCAACTTTCAGAAAATAAATTCGAACCAGAGCCCCAAATTTTTGCATGTTCTCCAAGCCAAAAAAGCAACGCAATCTCCACACCTTTGGTTCCATAGGATCGTTCTTGCTTCTGATTTTCTAATCCACGTTCTCTTCATTCCCAAGACCAACTTTGTTAAAGCTCTATAAACCTTACTTTCTCTATATATCACATTTTTTTCTTAGTTTTCATGCATGAGAAAACTCTTCTGGTTCTTGCTATGTTCTTGAAATCTTCTTTGTAAAATGGAGATTTTGATTTGTATGAGTGACCATTTTTTGCGAATAAAGATCTGTTTAGGCAAATAATTTGGTAAAAATCTGGCAAAAATGACATCTTCTAGGTTATGGGGTAATAGGTTATAGGTTTCATGTAGTGCAAGAAATAGCATTTTGAATTAGGGTTTTAATGCACATCACTCGATGACATCACC
This sequence comes from Humulus lupulus, assembly GCF_963169125.1. Classification (NCBI taxonomy): domain Eukaryota; kingdom Viridiplantae; phylum Streptophyta; class Magnoliopsida; order Rosales; family Cannabaceae; genus Humulus; species Humulus lupulus. The sequence goes on along the minus strand of NC_084797.1, from coordinate 39,464,702 downwards.
TTTTTGGGTAACTGTCCATTTCTCCCTAGAAATTCAGCATACCCCAAGCTGGAAGTAACCGTCCCACTCTCACGTGAACCTACTCTTGGTGCCTCAAGCTTATAACTGCTCGGTCATGGCATTTGAGTAGTCTCGCTATTTCAAGTCTTCGAGCTCGATTTATTCTATCTCAATATCTCAAGCTTGCAAACTCGAGTTATCAAGATTTTTTCTTCCTATTTTTTCTAAACAATGTGCCCTCACCCTTTTCTTTCTTGTTAGTTGATGCAGTCTTAAGAGAATTGGTGGGGACCCGAGGATTCAATCCCTTACCACTCACCTTCTCCTCAAGTTGAATATCCATTCACTCAAAACCAACAGTTGATTCAGGAGCACGAAGGGCGCCTCGAACGGGGAGACATACGAGCCCACTGACGACGTTAGATTAACGAGGTCGAAGAGGGGAAAAGAAGGAGACTACAGTTTGACGTGTATCCTGACCCAGATCCTGAGGTCTGACCAATCCCACTAGATCCCGAGTGTAAGGTCATAGTATCATTTCCCCCAGATGAACTCTCCTTCGAATTCATGGAGAGTATAGTGAATCAACCAGCCAAACAACCTGCCTCCAAAGTTCCTTCTGCCCCGGCCTTGGAGAGCTCTTTCTTCGAGGCCAAACATTATCAGAGTTCCATCACTTCCACGAGACAGATTTTGGACATTCTCTCTTGTCATGGACTAATTTTTTTTGGAAAATTGGTAATACGGTCCGCCAGCTCCAGCGAAAGGAGCTTCTTTGCTCCAGGTGAAGACAACCCAGAGAAAAAAATCAAGCTCGCGGCCTAGAGTCTTGAGCATATGCGAGCTGGGGCACTACTGCCCTTAAAAGAGTATTTCAGGAATTTTACCGACTACGTCAGTATTGCCCCCTTCCAACTCTAGTCCAAATCGTACAGGGTCTTAGTGGCACTGAGGTCTCTATACCACGAAAAAAATGGAATAGAGCCTCGGAACGCGAGATTCTGTATCTCTTTTGCCTGAAAAGCAACCCTTCCCGAGCTCACGATGGGGATGGCTTCTACTACTTGTCAAGCTATTCGAAGGAAATGAGGTTGTTTGAGGACATACCTAACCACCTTCCAAATTTAAGACCATTTTCTTCAGGACAAACGATCTCAATTTTTCCAGATTCTACTCATTTCAACGGATCTGTAAGTATTCTTTCGTAGCTTTCTTCTAGACTTTTTCATTTCGAGCTTGAAATGCTCATCCAAGTTAACTGTATAGCCAATTACAACCGCCCACAACCCACTAAGGGCATGAAATACCACAAGGAAGAAATTCTGAAGCTTTCGTATGGTCAGCGGTCCCTCAACTACCTCCTTCACGAGGACAAGCTCCGACAATGCGGTCTCCTCGGCGAAGACAATTCTACAGATGATGCTGGGATTCTCAAGTACGCAAGATGGGAAGACTTCCCTATCTCGACTGCCAAGCGTCCCTCCAAAAGGTAGCACTCGAGCTCATGTTCTCAGGCCTCTATCCCTTGCCTTGTTGAACCGTCATGCTCGGGAATCGAAGCACAAGATGAGGCCTCTCCAAGCTCGTATGATGGTCATAAAGTTGTGTTAGACCTATCTATGTGGTATCCAACCCTTCTAAAACAATAGCCCAACATCTTAGTCCTTTTTAATGATCCCCAGAATAGTTTTATGACCTGGTCGGGAGTAGATCTTGAGGTACATAGGGATGACAGTTGGTTAAGAAAATACCAAACCATTTATAGCATAAATGAAGTTTGGGATGGGATAGCAGTCCATTACGGGACTAATGACTATAAGGATTTATCAAGGATGTCCCTTACTTATCAAGAGGTAACCCCCTTAGAATCATCTGAAGATAGAGGGATTTCCTAGTCCCCGAGCTTGAGCCAGGGGGATCTTCCAGCTAGGTTTCTTTTACATAGAAGTTTCAATATCTTTTCTCAAACATGATCAAGTACTAATGTTTGTTTCCCTTTTTTTTCAGGCAAGATGGATTCGGACATTGATAACATCCTTAGCCAGCCCACTGTGTCTAGGGGGTCCAAGTGTAATCGAGTGTCCTCGAAGGGAGCCCATTTTTCCAAGGTCGCCAGAAAGACCGAGGCCACCCTGTCGGCCTAGAAATAGGCTGAGTCAGGCCTTGTCACTCTTCCTCCAGTGCACCCAGAGGTTATTATTCTTCCTCCCTCGAGCCAATCGAAGAAAAATCGTCCTTCCCACGCTCCAATCTAAGATCGCAAACTCGTCGTCGCGACCTACATTCTTGAGTTCGTGGTCGATAATGCTGCCAACGCCCCAGGAGTACAACTAGGTTTGAATGCTTTGACTCGCATGGGCCAATGCCTCAGCAACCTCGGGGCTCCCCAATGGTGTTCTTAACAGGTTGCGAGAATTTCAGCACCCTTTTCGACAAGAGTAGAGAGTTTCTTTCTTCAGTAAGTATTTCCTCAAAGATTAATAAACTCTATGTTTAACGCCAAATCTTTGTTTCTTGACTCTTAATATCTGTTTTTTGATAGAATTTATCCTTCCTTACCTTCGTTGAGCATAACTACATCTTGGACTGTGAGGTCGCAATGAGCAAGGTTCATGCTCAAAGTGCCAAGGAGGCACATATCAAGGCTGAGGACAACCTTAAGAAGGCGCGAAAGGAGCTGTAAGCAAAAGACATGGATCTTAAAAGGGTCTAAGAGCTAAATTCCAGGCTTGAGGAGGACAAGAAGACAACTTACGAGCTCATCAAGAGTGACAAAGCTCGTCTTCTTGAGGAATTCAAGACCAATAAGGATAACGCTCTCGACATGGTGATGTATCGCATCTAGGCCACAAATCTTGACCTCGTTACCAATTTCCTGTCTATCAAGGAGAACGAGTATGTCAATAGGTGGCAGGCTTGTTTGGAAGAGGAAGAAGCTAGGCTCGAGGCTCAAGAGGCTACAAAGACCATGGAACAAGCTGGATCGGTGGATGTGGGAGCCGCCAATCCATGAAGATCAAAACATGGGTTATGACCCATGGTGTTTTTTTTTTTTGTAATTATAATTTTTTATGCCCTTAGGGCAAAGACAATTTACAGCTCAAGCTTGAAATAGTTTTATTATCTTGTGAATGTTATACTTTAATGGTAGTTTTTATGCTCTTAATTTTCTAGCTTGAAAACCTTTTTGCACATTATCTACCTTTAGCTTTTTTCCTTACTATTATATATCACATTTCTAGTTCAAAATATTTTGAGCATGTTACTAAAGACTTGCATTTATATTTGTTTATCTATACACATACATTGTTGTGCTTAGGTTCAAACTTCTATATATTCACATAGTTCATTCAATTGCACAATTTTGTCCTCGTTATACCCAAGGTCAAACTCTACTTATACCATGCATCTTTGTGTTAAAGGACACTTATTGATGTGTAGTCCCATTAGTCTAGTTATTTCTTGCATAGTGATAGTTTTTCCTCTTCCTCAAGTATGGTCTCAAAGTTAAGAGGTTGAAACTATTTTGCAACAAATTCCAGCTCTGTCTCGATTTATGAATATTGTTGGTCAATCTAGAATTCCCACTTCATTCTTATATCGATTTGTTTGTGTTGGTTATTCCAAACTAGTATAAGTTAGGTTCATGCTTGGTTTTCGTCCAGGGTTTTAAATTCATGTTTGGTTAGTAGTGATCCATGCACTGTAATTAATTTTATTGATGCTATATTTTTCTGAGCCTATGGTATGATTGTATACCACTTATGCCCCCTTAAATCCATAAAATTGTGAAATCTTAGGTTATTGAATTTTGAGAGCTTGTGAAAATATAACAAAAATAAAATAAAACTTGAACAAGAAATTGTGCTTTATTAATAATAAAAGTGAAAAATATGGTTACAACTAAATAAACATCATTCCTACATTACTGATAATAAGGTCGTAGATGTTCACCGTTCCAAGTTCGTGGAACCATCTCTCCATTCAATCTCACAAGCTTATAATCTCCAGGTCAAATGCTAGATTCGATTTTGTAAGGTCCATCCTAATTAAGCCCGAGCACGCCTACAGATGGGTCTTGTGTGGCCAAAAATACACACCTAAGCACTAAATCTCCCAATCCAAAGTGTCTGTCTTAGACCCTTTTATTGAAGTATCTTGTAGCCCTTTGTTGGTATGTAACGTTTTTAAGTTGGGCATCATCTCGCTTTTCTTCAATTAAATCTAGGGCTTCTTCGAGCTGAGATTGATTTGAGTCCTGGTTATATGCTGCTCATCTGATAGTGGGAACTTCGACCTTGATTAGCAACATCGCTTCACAGTCGTAGGCTAGGGAGAAGGGTGTATGTTCGGTTAGGGTTCGAGCTGTCGTTCTATAAGCCCGTAGGACTTGTGGTAGTTCTTCTGGCCACCTGACTTTAGCTTCTTCGAGCCTTGTCTTAATGGAGCTCTTTAGAGTCTTGTTTACGACTTCGACCTAGTCGTTTTCTTATGGATGGGCTACTAAGGAGAAAATTTTAATTATCCCACTTTTTTCGTAGAATTGTATGAACAACTTGTTGTCGAATTGGGTCCCATTGTCCAAAACAATCTTCCTTGGTATCCATATCTGCAAACTATGTTTTTTACCACAAAATCCAAGACTTTTTTCGAAGTGATTGTGGCCAGAGGTTCCACCTCGGTCCATTTGGTGAAGTAGTCAACAACCACTACAACATATCTGACTCCACATTTTCCCGTCGGTAAAGATCATATGAGGTTAATTCCCCATACTATGAATGGCCATGGAGAGCTCATCATAGAGATCTTGGTTGGTGGAGCTCGAGGTATTGAGGCAAACTGTTGACACTTATCGCAACGCTTGACGTACTTGAATGAGTCTGTCTTTATAGTAGGCCAAAAATATCCCTACCTAATTACTTTCTTTGAGAGATTGTGCCCCCCCCCCCCCCCGCCCCCCCAAGTGTGATCTCCACAAAACCCTCCATGAATTTCTTCTAGGATCTTTGTAGCTTCGAGTGGAGTTACACATCTTAGTAATGGCATGGAATACTATCTTCTGTACAATCTTCCTTCCAAGATAGTATATCTTGGTACTTTGTACATCAGTTTTTTAGCCTCATTTCGATCTGCTAGGAGGCTCCTGATTTCGAGGTAGTCGATTATGGGTGCATTCAAGTAGGCTGTGAGTCTATCATATCGACCTCAACTTTATCATGCTCGGTTATGCTCGATTCTGGAAAAAATTCTATTGGTACCACATTAAGTGTATCAACTTCCCTAGTCGTTGCGAGTCGAGCTAGAGCTTCTGCATTCGAATTATGTTCGTGTGGAACTTGTTCAATCACGTAGAACTCGAATTGTCCAAATGCTGCTTTGACTTTTCCAAGTATGCTGCCATTTTAGTGCCCCGAGACTGGTATTCTCCTAGGACTTGGTTGACAACCAATTGAGAGTCACTATAGTAGTGAATGGTTTTTGTCTTTAGCTCAGAAGCTATTCAGAGCCCTACTAATAATGCACTGTATTCAGCCTCGATATTTCTGGCCTCGAAGCCAAACCTTAAGGCTGAGGGAAACCTATTTCCGGATGGGGTTATTAGGATAATGCCTGCCCCCAATCCATTCTCGTTAGAGGATCCATCAACGTATAGTCTCCACAGCTCGTGGGCTGGGGTTACGACTTCTTCATTGGTTATTCTAGTACACTCAACTATGAAGTCAGCTAAGGCATGTCCCTTGGGACAAGCCTTTTTTAGTTCAGAGAAGTCGATACAGGTTCTTCACTTCCCGTTCGGCTTCAGGACAAGCATGAGATTGGCAACCCAAATCGGGTATTTGCCTCCCGAATAAACCTACATTTTAGTAACTAAGCTACTTCTTCCTCTAGTGCTTCAGCTCGGACCGTTCCCAAAATTCTCCATTTTTGGGATTTTGCAGGCACGTTCTTGTCCAAATTTAATGTGTGCATTATTATATTCAGACTGATTCCCACCACATCCTCATGCGACCAGGCGAAAACATCTAGGTTCTTCTATAAAAAAATCAACCATCTCCTTCTTTCTTTTGTCTTCAAGATTCTTTCCAATCTTTACGACTCTTGAAGCTTCTTTGGGATCGATGTTCACATCCTCGAGCTCTTCTATGGATTTGAGCTCTGACCGGTCTTCGCCTGTAATGCCCTAGGTAGCCAAGACTGTTACATTGTGTGTTTATAAAGGTGCAAGACTTGTTAGTCAGATAATTTAGTTAGAAACGTGTTACAGAAACTATAATTGAACTAGGGTTAAAATATTTTGGTCGTAAAAGATACATTTCATTTAAATAAATTTTTCGTACAAGGGATCCCAAAAGAAATAGTGTTTAAAGGACAATTTACAAAATTCCTAGATATATACAACTACCGGCCACTCTAAAGGAAAAATAGACATTTTAGGTTTTCCTGTCCCTGTACCATCTCTCGGCCGTGGCGGCCGATCAGCTGACTATGTACATTCAACCCCAGAGCTCTCCAACTCAGGACTGGTCCACCTTGCCCTTACCCTTACCTGAACCACGCAGCACCCATGAGCCAAGGCCCAGCAAGAAAGCCATGTTACATAGCATAAACGATAATCAACAGTTAAATATTTCACAAATAATCACTTAGATATACAACAGGTCATATTCCCACATAATCAAAGACATCAAGCTATAAGCCAATAATCAGTCATCCAGATAACAAACTTATCACAATCATCAGTTAAACAACAATAAACATATCATACAATATCCAAGGTCGACGCCCTTAGGCCGCACCCTCTGATTATCCCACTGACTCCGGTTCTCTTAGGCCGAGCTCAGTGATTATGTACTTAACCTCCGCTACCAATGGCCGAGCCACGCCCTATGCGCAATTATTTATTCCGACACTCTTAGGCCATTTATCGCATGTCCCCATGGTAGAATACCATCTTACGACATCACATACAAATATAGGGAACTCTTAGTCCCAACATAATCACAAAACTGGGTGCAGTTAATTACCTTTGATTCTGATTGCTTTGATTAATGAAAACGACCTTCAAGCACGATCTCGTCCGAGCCCTAGCATACACCTAGTCACAACCGTAAAATAGAACGATCCTTAAATCTCAATTCCATAACCCAACCTCAGGACCAATCCCGAGCCCTCGGGAAGCCCCAATTCCACCAAACAGGGTGGTGGAATCAAACCCCGAGCCCCCGAGCGAAAACCCTAAGAAAATACCCAAAAATCCATTTATGAAGGTAGGGTAGTGCTACAGCACCACAAGGTGGGTGTTACAATGCTACAAACAAATTCAAAATCCCCCAGAAAACCCAAGCATAGCATTGTAGCGCTATAGGGCTACAAACAGCACTAGAAATCCCCTGAGTTTTTCCTTCGAATTTCCCCGAGCCAAAACTCCATAAATCCCCTCCAAACCTCAACCACACTTCAAATTAAGCCTACCATCCACTACATCTCATCCCACATGGCCCAACAACATCAAACTTGGCCACATGCATCATTAAACACAGAAAAACAAGAATTGAGTTTGAAGCTCAAAAACGCATTAGAAAAACCAGAAACAACCCATAAACTCAAATGATCAAGTTCAAAATTGTTACCCTTAATGGAGAATTCAACCCTAGGTTTCCCTCTATGCCCTTCCAGCCTTTACCTCCTCAGTTCCCAAAGCTCAAATCTCTTAATTTCCATCCAAAGTTCAAGTTCAGAAATCAACTCCAACAAAACTCAGAAAACTCATCAAAACTGTACCTTAATTGGGTAGCTAATTCCTGCTAAATCTTCTAGCTTCACCAATAACCCAAGCCCCAAGCTCTAGCCTAAGCTTCCTCTGAGTTACAGCTTCAAAAATCCTTAAGGAGAGTGAGAGAGGAAGTGATCGATATAGAGAGAAAAAGGAGTCTCTCTATTTTTCTTCTTTCTTTCCTTCAGCTTCTGACATATTCTACAAATCCCACTAAGTCTAAAAAGTCAGAAAGACCCTCATTCTCCTTTTAACCATCAAATGAACATTTTGTCCTCCCATTAAAACCTAAGCCTTTAAACATTTTAAGGGCATTTTGGTCATTTGTTCCCAATTCCCGCTAATTCCTCAAGTGTCCCTAATAATTACCGCTGAAATCCCGTCATCTAACTAATCACCAATTATTTTCCTCAATGTCCAATAGTCTCCAATACATTTCCCAAATTCCTAGAAATACCCCCAGGCTCCCCCGAGCTGGGTATAAACCCCCACTGTGACTATTTCGCTAAACCGATCACTAGGATCACCTTGAGTCATAAGCAGCAAATATATCCACATAATAATGTGGTCTTAACAATTTATCGCAAATAATTACATTTATGCCATCAACAGGCCAAAATTACGAATATGCCCTTATAATCTAAACAGGGCCTACGTCCATACTAATACTCATAATCATGCACATCTCATATATCCATATAATCATATAAGCATGCTTATCACATATTCATACATTAAATATTTTAAATCTCATATAAACCAATTATGCTCTCCCGGCACACTAATCAAGGCCCTTAAGCCTTATTAGTAAGTTTTGGGTCATTACAACTATCCCTTCCTAATGAGAATTTCGTCCTCTAAATTTACTTGAATAACTCAGGATACTGATCCCGCATCGCTGACTTAAGCTCCCAGGTCGCCTCCTCGACCCTACTATTCCTCCATAATACCTTAACCATAGGAATCGTTTTGTTCCATAGGACCTTGTCCTTCCTGCTAAGATCTGAACCGGTTGTTCCTCATAAGATAAATCGGTCTGCAATTCCAACTCTTCATACTTTAATACATGTGTCATATCTGAGACGTACTTCCGGAGCATAGAAACATAGAATACGTCATGAAATCCTGACAACGATGGTGGCAAAGCTAACCTGTAAGCCACATGTTCGATCTTTTCTAGGATCTCAAAAGGTCCAATGAATCTAGGGCTCAGCTTGCCCTTCTTCCCAAACCTCCTCACCCCTCGCAGTGGTGAAACTCGCAAAAACACGTGGTCCCCAACCTGGAACTCCATGTCTCTACGCTTAGGATCTGCATAGCTTTTCTGCCTGCTTTGTGAAGCAAGCATCCTAGCTCGAATCTTCTCAATAGCTTTATTTGTCTTCTGGGCCATGTCCGGCCCCAAATACTTCCTCTCACCCATCTCATCCCAATGAACGGGTGATCTACATCTTTTCCCATATAAAATCTCATATGGAGCCACTCCAATTGTTGATTGGTAACTGTTGTTGTATGAAAACTCAATCAACGGGAGATACTTACTCCACGATCCCTCAAAATCGATCACACACGCTCGAAGCATATCCTCCAATACCTAAATCGTCCTCTCAGACTGTCCATCAGTCTAAGGATGAAAGGTCGTGCTGAACTTCAATTGAGTCCCCATAGCCTTCTGCAAACTACCCCAAAACTTGGAGGTAAAGATAGGATCTCGGTATGACACTATAGACTTAGGAACCCTGTGAAGATGTACGATCTCCTTCACGTACAACTCTGCATACTGATCCACTGTATAAGTTGTCTTCACCGGAAGGAAATGAGCTGACTTGGTGTATTTGTCCACTATCACCCACACTGAGTCATGAAGCCCTACTGTCCTGGGTAAACCTCCCACAAAGTCCATCGTAATATCCTCCCATTTCCACTCAGGAATACCCAAAGGCTGAAGCAACCCTGTTGGTCGTTGATGCTCAGCTTTCACCTGCCGACAGGTTAAACATCTGGCTACGTACTCCACCACATCCTTCTTCATTCCAGGCCACCAATATAACGTCCGTAGATCTTGATACATCTTCGTGGTACTCGGATGAAGTGAGTACGGCGTAGTATACGATTTATCCAATATCTCACGTATGATCCCCACATCGGCCAGAACACAAATTCGGCCTTGATACCATAGAACACCAACCTTAGAAATAGAATAGTCCTTAGCTACCCCCGCTAAGACATTCTTTCTAACCTCTTGTAACTGTGGATCTACCAATTGACCCTCCTTACTCCGCTCTAGTAGGGTCAACTGCAAAATAATGTTGGCCAACCGGCCCACCACCAATCATATCCTCGCCTTGACCATCTCATCAGCCAACTCTCTGGAAATCTGAGTAGAACTAAATAACTGCCCCAAGCCTCTCCGGCTCAATGCATCCGCCACTATGTTGGCTTTTCCTGGGTGGTAGAGAATGTCACAGTCATAGTCCTTTACCAATTCCAACCAACGTCTCTGCCTCATGTTTAGATCCTTCTGGGTGAAGAAGTACTTAAAACTCTTGTGGTCGGTGTATATCTCGCACATCTCTCCATACAGATAATGTTGCCACACCTTCAGTGAGAATACCACCGCTGCTAATTCTAAATCATGGGTAGGATATCGCTGCTCATACTCCCTCAGCTGTCGTGACGCATAAGCTATAACTTTCTTGTTTTGCATCAACACACAGCCCAAACCCAACCTTGACGCATCACAATAGACCAAAAACTTTCCTTCCTTCGAAGAAAGACTCAACATGGGTGCAGTAATGAGTCGCTGCTTCAATTCTTGAAAACTGTTCTCACACTTCTCTGACCAGACGAACTTCAAATTCTTCTGTGTCAATTCTGTCATCGGTGCCACAATCTTTGAGAACCCTTCCACAAACCGCCTGTAGTAACCTACTAACTTGAGGAAACTCTGAACCTCTAAGGTGTTCCTTGGCCTCGACCAATCTCTCACTGCCTCCATCTTAGATGGATCCACCTTAATTCCATCCGCACCAACAATATGTCCAAGGAATTTCACTTCTGGTAGCAAAAATTCATACTTCTTAAACTTGGCGTACAACTGATGCTCTCTCAACCTCTACAGAATCTGTCGAAGATGAAACTCATGCTCTGCCTCTGAACTGGAGTACACTAAAATGTCGTCGATGAAAACAATGACAAACTGATCCAAGAAGTCCTTGAACACCCTGTTCACTAAGTCCATGAAGGCTGCTGGAGCATTGGTTAAGCCAAATGACATGACTAGAAACTCATAGTGCCCATTTCTCGTTCAGAAGGCTGTCTTTGGTATATCCTCGTCCTTGATCCTCAGCTGGTGATAACCAGGTGGAAGATCAATATTTGAGAATACCGTCTTTCCCTGCAGCTGATCAAACAAGTCGTCAATCCTTGGTAAAGGATAATTATTCTTGATAGTCAACTTGTTCAACTCTCTGCAGTCTATACACATTCTCAAAGTCCCGTCCTTCTTCTTCACAAACAAAACCGGAGCACCCCATGGCGAGTAGCTCGGCCTGGTGAACCCCAAATCCAGAAGCTCCTGTAGCTGTATCTTCAATTCCTTCAGTTCTGCCGGTGCCATTCTATATGGTGCCCTCGACACTGGCTCTGTCCTTGGCGCTAACTCAATAACAAACTGAATCTCCCTATGCGGCAGCAACCCTGGTAAATCCTCAGGAAATACATCCAAGAACTCATAAACCAATCTGGTCTCCCCCAACCTTGTTGGCAAAACCCTAGTGGTATCCACCACGCTAGCTAGAAAGCCCATACACCCACCTTGTAATAAGTCCCTGGCTCTCAGTACTGATATAATGGGTATCCGAGGTCCACATACAGCTCCCACAAAGACAAAAGGATCATCGCCCTCCGGCTCAAAGGTCACCATCTTCTTCCTACAGTCAATAGTAGCTCTGTATCTAACCAGCCAATCCATCCCCAAAATCATGTCAAAGTCCTCCATACCCAACTCAATCAAGTCTACTGACAATTCCCTACCATCAACCATCAATGGAAGTGCTCTAATCCACCTCCTAGAAACTACCAGTTCTCTTGTAGGCAATATAGTCCCATACCCCGCAGTATAATAGTCACTAGGTCTACACAGTCTATCAATCACCTTACTAGAAACAAATGAATGTGTAGCACCAGAGTCAATCAATACAGTAAAAGGAGAGCCAGCGCTAAAAAGCCGACCTGTCACCATCAAGGGACTAGCCTTGGCCTCTGCCTACATCAGGGTGAACACTCGAGATGGAGTCAAGCTGTCCACCTTCCTTGCTTCCCCTTTCTTCATTGTTGGGCAGTCTTTCTTAAGGTGTCCTACCACCCCGCACACATAACAGACCTTAGCCCGACATTCGCCTGGATGGCGTCTTCTGCACCTCGTGCACTCTGGATAGCTCCTCCATGTATCACCGCCTCCCTAATGGCCACCCTGAGTACCCCGACCTCTCCTATCAGGACCAGGAGCGGTCGAAGCATCAAGGGTCTTCCTCTTCAGATCACTAGGGCCTCCGCCCCTACCAGACCCAGAGTATGGAGGCACCGCCCTGTGGCCCTCCCGTCTTGCTGCACTCTCCCTCTAGATCTTGTTCTCCGCTTCCTCAGCGGTAAGAGCCTTCTCAATAGCTTGGGCATAAGTTGTCCCCCAAAGAACTGTTGTAATCCTCACATCTCGAGCTATCATAGGATTAAGCCCTCTAATAAATCTGTCTTGCCTAGCTGCATCAGTAGGCACAAGATCCGGTGCAAACTTCGCGAGTCTATCAAACTTCAGGGCATATTCTGTCACTGTCATATTTCCCTTAACCAATCCCACAAATTCATTAACCTTCGCTGCCCTGATGGCAACATTGTAGTACTTCTGAGTGAACAAATCCTTGAATCCATCCTAACTCAAGGTAGTAACATCTTTGGTCTGTGCAGCCACTTCCCACCAGATGCGGGCATCCTCTCTCAGCATATATGTCGCACATGCCACTCTTTCATGACCTTCTACCTTCATAAAGTCCAAGACAGCGGTGATCATACTCATCCACTATTCAGCTTTCAATGGATCTGGTCCCCCTTCAAAAATTAGAGGATGCTGTCTCCTGAACCGCTCATACAATGGCTCTCATCTGTTCCTAACTTCCACTGGCTGAGCAACTGGTGCCACTACAGGAGGCACAATAGGGGCAGCACTCCCTGACAGAGCCTGCTGTCTCAGTATATGGATCTGTTCATCTTGGCTCTGTAGTCGTGCTTGCATATCTTCCATAACCTGCTGCCAGTTCTCAGGGACTGGCAAAGGGTTCTGGCCCTAGTCATCATCTCTAGCCGACTAGTCATGTAGATCGTCTTGGATGCATAACTATCCAAGTTAATCTGCAATCAATGACTCGACGATCAGACTATGATGACAGGGTAATAATCCTTCCATAATCCACCATTGGAACACAACTAATCATAAGCAATCAAGATATCACAGTTTATCCAAATGTTCATTCACATACAACTACAATGCTAATAATTATGCCTCAATATCATCACACAGCAGTCAAGGGCTAGGCCCTATCAGTATCTCATGCTCCCTATTAATCAAATAGATATCAGCATTCATATTTCTTTCCAATCATTTAAGCATATAAACATGCATACACAATTACCAAACCCTGAGTCGAGCTTGTCTTTAGCGGTGAATGTACATGTCCAGCCAGTCTTCAGGAACCGTTAAACCTAGGATGCTCTAATACCAAGTTGTAACGCCCTGGGTAGCCAAGACCATTACACTATCTGTTTATAAAGGTGCAAGACTTGCTAATTAGGTCATTTAGTTAGAAACGTGTTGCAGAAAATATAATTGAACTAGGGTTAAAATATTTTGGTCGTAAAAGATACATTTCATTTAAATAAACATTTTGTACATGGGATCCCAAAAGAAATAGATTTTAAAGGACAGTTTACAAAATTCCAGGATATATACAACTACTGGCAACTCTAAGGGAAAAATAGACATTTTAGGTTTTCCTGTCCCTATACCATCTCTCATCCGTGGCGATCGATCAACTGACTATGTGCATTCAACCCCAGAGCTTTCCAACTCAGGACTAGTCCACCTTGCCCTTGCCTTTACCTGCACCACGCAACACCTGTGATCCAAGGCCCAATAAGAAAGCCATGTTACAGAGCATAAACGATAATCAACAGTCAAATATTTCACAAATTATCACTCAGATATACAACAGGTCATATTGCCCATATAATCAAAGACATCAAGCTATAAGCCAATAATCAGTCATCCAGATAACAAACTTGTCACAATCATCAGTTAAACAATAATAAAGATATCATACAATATTCAAGGTCGACGCCCTTAGGTCGCACCCTCTGATTATCCCACTGACTCCGACTCGCTTAGGCCGAGCTCAGTGATTATGTACTTAACCTTAGCTACCAATGGCCGAGCCGCGCCCTGTGTGCAATTATTGATTCCAGCACTCATAGGTCTTTTATCGCATGTCCCCATGGCATAATACCATCTTATGACATCACATACAAAAATAAGGAACTCTTACTCCCATTATAATCACAAAATTGGGTGCAGATTCTTACCTTTGATTCTGATTGCTTTAATTAATGAAAACTATCTTCAAGCACGATCCCATCTGAGCCCTTGCATAAACCTAGTCACAATCGTAAAATAGAACCATCATTAAACCTCAATTCTATAACCAAACCTCAGGACAAATCCCGAGCCCTCGGGAAGCCCCAATTCCACCAAACAGGGTGGTGGAATCAGCGCCCGAGCGAAAACCCTAAGAAAATACCCAAAAATAAATTTATGAAGGCAGGGTAGTGCTACAGCACAACAAGGTGGGCGCTACAGCACTATAAACAGAAACAAAATCTCCCAGAAAACCCAGGCATAGTGTTGTAGCGCTCTACTGCTAGCGCTACAGTGCTACAGACAGCACCAGAAATCCCCTGAGTTTTCCCTTCGAATTTCCCTGAGCCAAAACTCCATAAATCCCCTCCAAACCTCAACCACACTTCAAATTAAGCCTACCATCCACTACATCTCATCCCACATGGCCCAACAACATCAAACTTGGCCACATGCAGCATTAAACACAGAAAAACAAGAATTGAGTTTGAAGCTCAAAAACTCATAAGAAAAACCAGAAACAACCCAGAAACTTAAATGAACAAGTTCAGAATTGTTACCTTTAATGGAGAATCGACCCTAGGTTTCCCTCTATGCCCTTCCAGCCTTTACCTCCTCAGTTCCCAAAGCTCAAATCCCTTAATTTCCATCCAAAGTTCAAGTTCAGAAATCACCTCCAACAAAACTCAAAAAACTCATCTAAACTTTTAAACTTTACCTTAATTGGGTAGCTAATTCCTACTAAATCTTCTAGCTTCATCAATAACCCAAGCCCTAAGCTCTAGCCTAAGCTTCCTCTAAGTTACAACTTCAAAAACCCTCAAGGAGAGTGAGAGAGGAAGTGATCGATAGGGAGAGAAAAATTAGTCTCTCTGTTTTTCTTCTTTCTTTCTTCCTTTTCTTTCCTTCAGCTTCTAACATATTCTACAAATCCCACTAAGTCTAAAAAGGCAGAAAGACCCTTATCCTCTTTTTAACCATCAAATGACCAGTTTTCCCTCCCATTAAAACCTAAGCCTTCAAACATTTTAAGGGCATTTTGGTCATTTGTTCCCAATTCCTGCTAATTCCTCAAGTGTCCCTAATAATTACCGCTGAAATCCCATCACCTAACTAATCACCAATTATTTTCCTCAATGTCCAATAGTCTCCAATACATTTCCCAAATTCCCAGAATTACCCCCAGGCTCCCCCGAGCCAGGTATAAACCCCCGCTGTGACTATTTCGCTAAATCGCTCACTAGGATCGCCTTGACTCACAAGCTGCAAATATATCCACATAATAATGTGGTCTTAACAATTTATCGCAAATAATTACATTTATGCCATCAACAGGCCAAAATTACGAATATGCCCTTATAATCTAAACAGGGCCTACGTGCATACTATTACTCATAATCATGCATCTCATATATCCATATAATCATATAAGCATGCTTATCACATAATCATGCATTAAATAATTTAAATCATATCTAAACCAATTATGCCCTCCCGGCACACTAATCAAGGCCCCTAAGCCTTATTAGTAAGTTTTGGGTCGTTACATCGCCTTTCCACGGATTAATGCCATCACGTTGGGTGACCTCACTATCCTCCTTTTGTTGAGGTTCTATCGTCCCACGAGTGACTTCTACTTCCTGGGACTCCTCACCTCCGTCATTTACAACCATTGCTTGCTGTCCGGGTTGTGACTTTCCCTTCATATAAATGTTGCATCATTCTCTGGCAGCGAGCTAATCGCCTGTGACTGTGCATATCCCTGAAGCTTAGCGGAATTTCATTTCCAGGTGTCGGATATATGTTATGGCTTCAAATTCCATCAACAAGGGTCGGCCCAAAGTCACATTATATGCGGCTTGACAATCGATTACCACAAACTCAAGTACTTTGGAGATAGTTTGTGACTCTTCTCCCAATGTCACCACCAGTCTGATTGTCCCTATGGCTGTTGTCCCTTCACTCGAACACCCGTACAAAGTCATCGATGTTGCCTTTAAATCAGATACGAATAGTCCCATTTTTTCCAAGGTGGACCTAAATATTAAATTTATAGAGCTTTCGTTATCCACCAGTATTCTTTGAGTCCTTCAGTTGGCGAGCTGCACAGTTACTACCAGCGAATCATTATGTGGGAATTGGACGTGGCTAGTATCCTCTTCCGTGAAAATGATTGGTTACTTTTCTAATCGATGTTGTTTCGATAACCGTTGCTTCGGGACGAACTCCACCCTGTTATGAGCCTTCAACTCATTAATGTTCCTCTTTTAGGCCCAGCTGCTTGTTCCCGCCAAATGAGGTCCTCCCGCAATAGTGGTTATATCTCCCCTACTATTGGAGGATGTTCAACCTAGTTTACCTGAGCTCCGAATTGGTCTATCGGAGCTTCTGGGACTGATTGAGATTTCTTTCCGGCGAGCTGATTAGGAACTACCCGATTTCGAGCGTACTGGGCCAACGGTCCAGCTCTGATGAGAGTTTTGATTTCGTTCTTCAGCTGTCGACAATCATCAATGTTATGACCGATGTCATTATGGAATCAGTAGAATTTTGAAGGATCTCTCTTCACCCACTGGTTTCTGAAAGGTTTTGGCTTCTTCCATGAAAGGCGATTAGAATTAGCTAGAAAGATATGCTCTCGGGTGTCCGTTAGGTCGGTATATCTTGCATAGATAGGTTTGAACTTCTCCATAAACTTGTTTTTCTTCATCTTGCTCTAGTCACCCTCATCATTCCCCTACCTTTTGTTGCTCCCCCCTTGGTTATTCTAGGTAATGGTTTGAGCCGCAGCTGCAACATCCGTTACCACTCCAACGGGTTGGACAGGGGTCTGGCTGGTTCCTGCGACAGAAGCTCGCGCCTCCTCCAGGTTTTTCCATTCTTGAGCTCAGGCCAAGAATTCATCTACGCTTTTAACTCCTATTCTTTGGAGTTCCTACCATAGGTAGCCCTCGACGAGGATTCCCGTCCTCATTGTCATGAGCTTGGAGCTGTCATCAGCATCCCTAGCTCATGCAGCACAATTGGAAAATCTATTCAGATATGCCTTTAGCGTCTCGCCAGGTTGCTGCTTTACGTTGGCCAATGAATCAGCCTCAACGCGAGCTTCCTGTGAAGCTCGGAAAGCTTTTTTGAAATCAGAAGAAAATTTCTTCTAGAACTTATGGAATGCCTTTTGTATTGTTTAAATCACTGCCTGGCAGGCCTGACCAGAGTTGCAGGGAACAAGATCCACCTTAGATCGAGCCTGACATTGTGGGCCATCATCATGGTGTTATACATTTTGAGGTGATCAGACGGATCTCCATCTCCATCAAACTTTTACATGTGCAGAATCCTAAAACCTACAGGATATGTTGTCGCCGCAATGTTTGGAGCAAAATGTTCGAGCTCCTCGTCTAAGTCGCAATCATCATTTTCCTTCCCAGACAAGAGTCTTTTCATTTGCTCTTCCATTAGAGCTAGTACCACAAGGATTTGGTCCCTTGACCCTAGATTAGCTGGGATTGTTCAACAACTCCCATCCTATCATACGCGTTTGATGGGTTACTGTCCCTCCAAGCTCAAGCTTGGTTATGTGGGGCATTCCCATTGTCACGTACTATGGAAGGACCTCCCTTGTCTCGAGTATAGCTAATATCCTCATCTCGAGTTGGATATCTTCTTTGCGAGCTCAGATGATCGCGCAAGTCGGGCAGTGGATCATATCGAGGATTTTGCGCTGAACTCAAATGATTTCTTAGGTCTCTCTCGGACCTACCGCTACGATGGCTCT
The DNA here is from genome assembly GCF_963169125.1 of Humulus lupulus. NCBI lineage: Eukaryota > Viridiplantae > Streptophyta > Magnoliopsida > Rosales > Cannabaceae > Humulus > Humulus lupulus. The sequence goes on along the minus strand of NC_084797.1, from coordinate 39,446,468 downwards.
CTATCTAGTAACTCCCATTTGTGAAACTTATAGCTCGCAGTTGAGATCGAGGACCAGGATTCTCATGCGTTCGTGGGACGGAAGTATTTGCAGATGGTGGAGGATTTCTCCTACTGTTCCCATGGGCTAGAATATCTCATTGAGGATGAGGTGGTGTTGGATGTCTTACAGGTGACGGAGGATTCCTTATTGGCGAGGCTATCCTCGTTCCATCAAGATGAACTAAATTAGTTCATCTTGGTTCTACTCCAACATCCTTTGTTCTCTGTGCCTGGTGCTCCGATCATGGCACAGAGGGGTTTGCTAGAGAGTTATGCCTTCGTGAGCTTGTCCCAGCCCCTCCTCGTGGATTATTATGGGCATTTCTGGGAATCTGTGAAGAAGGCATCGAGCTTGGGGTCGCAGTCCTAACTGGCCGACTAACATGCTGATGATCCCTGTGATGATCAATAGACCGATCATTCTGGTGATTTTTCCCTGAAGGCACATAACTCGGAGTGGTAGTTCCAACAGATCAACTCGGTTTAGGTCGGTTATTCCTATGGGACTTATGAGACCCACTTTGCCTCTTTCTGACATTAACGTCGGTTGTAAGAGGGGGTAATCGAGCCAAGACCTCCTCAATCTGCCTGTTTTCTCTAGCGAGATGGCTTCTCAATTGCATGTTTTCCATTTTGATGGCAGTTAGATACCCTGGATTAGGATTTTGCGGTAATGACGTCGACTCCTAGTATCGCCCTTACCCCCCAGATATTTTTCTAGACATTGCTGAACATCCGGACCCTTTCATCGAGAACAGCGGTATGATGGACCTCATGCCCACCAGGTTGTTCTGTCTCATTATTTTGCATTGAGCGAGTGACAACCATGATGAAAGTCGACTAGAGCTTGTGAATCACTAATTTACTCTCAATGAAAGCACCAAACTGTTGACGCGATTTTTCGCCAACAGTGTATTAAGAAATAAAATGGGTAGATTAGTGCTAGATTATAAACTGCAATGAAATAACAAGCATTCACTCAAAAGCTCAGGATTTTTACATGGTTCAGTTATTAAAATCCACCTAGTCAACGAGTCAAAATTATTACTGTTTCTCTCTCTATTTCTACAGAGTTTCGGCAATACCCAGAAATCCCCCCTTTCACTATCCAACATTCCTAGTATTTATAGGGGAATTCCATGGACAGGTTCGGGTCACTGTGTAAACAAACTGCGTAATTATACATGGCATGTAATTAACACATATTATTCCCATTTACATTGGGATATGATTTGATAACAAGATAAATACATTCCTGCTATCTCGGGTAGTAAATGATATATATATATATACGATACAGCCTGGTCATCAGTGAGCGTATAAAGAATTCCCGAGTCTCTTGGGATCCTTCAGTATGTGTTACATCTAGGTCCTCACGAGCTGAATATCTCACCCGAGCTCATGCTTGACAGCTATCTGAATCCGAGCTTGTAGTAAATCCAGGATGCCTAATATTGGGTCTGACCATTATGAGTCTCGAGTTGCTTAGATGGTTAATAATCATATATTCTACTTGGTTATTTTTCCATGTATTTACCAGCCAGCAGTACCCGAGTTGAGTAAGTGAACTCATGCTTAATTTAGGGTACAACAAGGTCTTTTGCTCGATTCTTAACCGACCAAGGTATAAAGTTTCAACATCCTTGCCCTCACACTCACGAATAAAATGGATGTGCTGAAAGAAAGCATCGTCACATTACCGAAACATGTCTCGCTCTTCTAGCACATTCTGGTTTGGGTCTTTCCTATTGGTGGCATGCCTTTCAAGTTGTTGTCTAATATGTTACCAGGTTGTCTACATCTGCTTTGAGTGGAATATCTCCTTTTGAGTGCTTGTTTTGCAAAGTTCCAGATTATCACTTTCTCAAAACGTTTGGATGTGCTTGCTATCCGCATTTGAGACCTTACCACAATCACAAACTTAATTTTTGGACAGAAAAAAGTACCTTTCTTGGCTATTCCTTACAACACAAAGGGTATCTCTATCAAAGCAAGGCTGGTCGATTCTATATAGCCCAGAATGTTGTATTTGATGAGACAAACTTTCCACCCTTACAACAATCTACTACATCTCATGTACAAAACTCACTCTCTATATCATTTCCATCTGCCACTTTTAGCACTAAACCTATATGTTCAAACATGAATGATGCATCTCTTGTTTCCTTTACACCAACAATTGTTGAGAAACCTACTGTACAACTCATTCAGATGTTCCAGCTACTGTAGTAGTCTTTGAGTTACAACTTCCCACTGAACAAGCTATTTCAAATGTTCCACCAGCTTGTAGTGCATTCCCAACTAGTGATGGTACTGATGTTACTGCTCCACCAGCTTCTACCATCATTGCTCAGACACATTCCATGGCCACACGCTCCCAACATGGCATTCTAAAACCCAAAGCCTCTTCGGTAACCAAACATCCTTTGCCCGAGTCCATGCTACCTAGAGAACCTACACCGACTAAGCACGCCTCGGAAAATCCTGAGTGGTATAAGTCCATGCAAAAATAATATGATGCATTGATGCAAACAGGCACGTGGACTCTTGTTCCATATCACTCAAATTTGAACCTATTTGGCAACAAATGGGTCTTTCGCGTGAAATTAAAGCTTGATGGTACTCTTGAAATATACGAATCCCACCTGGTTTCCAAACGCTACCTCTAAATGCCTGGCATAAATTATGAGGACACCTTCAGTCCAGTAGTCAAACCTGCCACAATGCGAGTTATTCTAATACTTGCTATTTCTTCTAATTTGGAGGTCAGGCAGCTTGATGTTTCAAATGCTTTTCTAAAAGGATATATTTAAGTGAGACAATGTTTATGCAGCATCCCCATGGATTTGTTGATCCAGAAAAGCCAACTCATGTATGTAAGTTGAACAAAGCACTATATGGATTAAAAAAAGTTCCTCAAACTTGGAATGATAAGCTTAAACAAGTGTTATTTCAGTGGGGTTTTCATGCTTAAAAGTCAGATAGCTCACTCTTTTTCTTTGGCTCAGGACAACAACTTGTGATTTTATTAGTATATGTCAATGATATACTATTTACGAGACCCAACGACTCTCTTGTCGCCAAGATAATTGAAGATTTACACCAGTCGTTCTCCCTCACAGACTTGGGCTTGGTTCACTATTTTTTAGGTGTGGAAATATGTAAAAATTTTGTTGGTTTATACTTGTCCTAGACCAAGTATGTTACTACTCTTTTGGTCAAACTCCACATGGAAGGAGCTAAGCCTGCTTCTAGCCCCGACGAGTTTTGTTCACAAACTTTCCTTGACTGAAGGAATGTCGTTTGCTGATGTCTCTCTCTATCGAAGTACAATGGGAGCTCTTCAATACCTCACTCTCACAATATCGGATGTATCCTTCATCATTAACAAGCTCAGTCAGTTTATTCATGCCCCAACAGATGTGCATTGGGAAGCTTTCAAGTGCCTCTTGAGGTATTTGAAAGGTACAATTACTGATGGCTTACTTCTTCGACCAACTGCCTCTATGTCTCTTCATGGTTTCTCTGAGGTTGATTGGGCAAGCTGCCCTGATGATAGATGATCTACTGGGGGATATATTCTTAGTAGGAAATTTGGTATCTTGGTCTGCCAAAAAGCAACAAGTAGTGGCACAGTCAAGTATTGAGAGTGAGTTCAGAGCATTGGCCAATGCTTCAGCAGAGGTAAAGTGGTTGATCTCCTTATTATCTGAGTTGCACATTCATTTAGCTGAGCCTCCTTTTATATGGGTTGAAAGCCAAAGTGCAGTTGCATTAGCTGCCAACGCTGATTTTCATGCATGATCTAAGCACATAGAGATTGATCTTCACTTTGTTAGAGACCAAATTGTGGAGAAAACTCTTGTTGTTCGTTATGTACCATTCGTGGATCAAATAGTTGAGGTGTTGACAAAACCTCTGCCTATTGATCAGTTTCAGTATCTCAAATCCAAGCTGAAAGTCGTTCAAACTCCCTTTTGCTTGAGGGGGATGATAACCACAACTGATATTGTTCTTCCTAGTTGTCTTTTTTTTTGTTAAGTTGTTACATTTTCTAATTAGTTGTAAATTTGTTATAACAGCTATGGATTAGTTAATTACTTTCTTGTAACAACTTTGGTAAGAACCAACTATAAATAAAAAGGAGTCCTCATTTTTCTGGTTGTGATTTGAAACAACCTTCGTAAGAATTTTACTGAAATTCTCTTCAATAGTTCTTGTTTCATTAGTTCTTTCAGTATGGAACAAAGTGGGAAAGAAAATTAATCAATGGGACAAAATAATAATTATAATAACCAAGAATTGAATGGTGACTTGTACTAGCAATATCATTTCTGTGGATGCCAAAAATCCACCAAAAAGAAACTCTTTAGTCCCTGGTTGGAACATAGGGATAAGGGTCGCTTATTCATGCTATTGGGCTCGAGCCTGTAGGCCTTGTTGAATACAGGAGATCATCTCATGAGAAACAACACATTATGAGCCACAAGGTTTGGCCCTGCTAAGCTAAGGGGCCACAATGAATACTGCAAGAGGATAGGTGCACAAGGCCCTCACATAGTGAGGTACGACGTGCCCGCGCAAGGCTGACATGCTCATGGGTCAAGATGCACTCATACGCGTGAATGCTGCCAAAGACGCCCGGGACATACACCTATGGATGCTCAATATTCCACGCTTATAAAAGACCCAAAGAACGCACTTAAACCCCCATACGCCTACACTCTCATTGGGTCCTCGGGCCATCAGGCGCACACCTCCTAGCGAGGCCATCATGCACACGCCCCCAGTGAGGCCATCAGGCACGCACGCCTCCTAGCGAGGCCATCAGGAACACGCCCCCAGTGAGGCCATCAGGCACACGCCCCCAGCGAGGCCATCAGGCACGCACACCTCCTAGCGAGGCCATCAGGCACATGCCCCCAGTAAGGCCATCAGGCGCACGCCTTCTAGTGAGGCCATCAGGCACACGCCCCCAGCGAGGCCATCAGGCACGCACGCCTCCTAGCGAGGCCATCAGGCACACTCCCCCAGTGAGGCCATCAGGCACACGCCCCCAGCGAGGCCATCAGGCACACAAGCCTCCTAGCGAGGCCATCAGGCACACGCCCCCAGCGAGGCCATCAGGGACACGCCCCCAGCAAGGCCCTCATGCGCACGCGCCCCCAGCAAGGCCGCAAGAGCGCACCCCCAGCAAGGCGCTCATGCGCACGCGCCCCCGCGAGGCCTGTGGGCCACCATCTTCTCTGGAGGCCGTTGCACCATCGCGTCACTAGTCTAGATCCATGCCGCAAGGAGAAAAGTATAGCTAGGCACCTCGCCACTAGGAGCCTTGCAAGGCACGACCAGTGCATGGGTCGTTACCGCCTCGCATCTATGCCTTGCAAATGCGGGTCACATGGCATTGATCTCATGAGGTACGGAGTCCACTGACGAACTGAAAGGAGTTAGAGTACGGACATAGTACCCACGTCAGATAAGTAGTGGACGTACGAACAAAGTACCATCTGTTGTCCTCACCAGCCAGTCCTCTGACACCCATACCAGGCAGGTAGTGGAGGCATGACCAGGTACAGAAGGTGAGGTGCTCCCATGATCTCTGACCTTGTACCAAAGCGGACACCACTACCCCTGGAACCACTCTCCTGTTAGTGTACTCGTGTACCATCTGGTCCCCTGGACCACCATGTACCCAGGGCCATTAGAGCCTACTATAAAATGAACCCCACTTCCACAGAGAAGGGGGTTGGAAAATTCATTGTATGCAGAGGCTATTAAGGAATATACATTTTTCACTCCATTGTTCATCTGTGTTTATCCTTTCATAAGTTAATTCTAAGTTCTTATCTAAACTTCGCCGCATTTACCTTTAAGTTTTCCAACCTAATTTCGTTGACGAGATTTCACCGTCAACAATTTCTAGGTGTGATAAATTGATATATATATATTTATGTAAATATAAATCTATATTGGGAAGAGTGGATATTTAAACCAATAACTATATACCAATTTCTTTTGCTTTACTCTAGTCTACATTTGCACACGTTTATTGCATTATTTTATTAATTTGTTTTAACGAATTCCGCATATGAGTAACATTAATAAATACTTTTTTACACCAATGAGACATTGTTAAAATAAGCAATAGTTTCAATAAAAAACTTATTTTATTATAATGGTGGAGAATTTTGGTAGTTATGAAGTATCTATAAAATTTTACATAGTGGCTTAGCAGCTTCAAGGGGCTCCTATTTTTAAGTTTGATTTTAGCTGACTAAGAGCAATCCCAATGGCTGAGGTATATTACCTCAAATTAAATAAAGTGACTAAAAAAGAGAAAAATAGGCATCCAATGAATGATGTATTTTACATATACTTTTACATACAACTATAGTACAACTCCACATCTAGCTTCAACTGTGCATATATCAAACCATTATTATATTAATTTCTCACTCCTCTTTCCTTCCACTATTTCTTTCCTTGTTTTTTCTTCACATGAACAAGTTGAATTAAGGTCTAATATATATGGATTATATGACTAGAGATAGTTTAATATATGGATTAATATAAGGTTTAATTAGTTAAATATTCTATAGAAAGTTACACTTGATCATTGTAACGTCCCAAAATTTTTTGTGAGGTTTATTGCCTTGATTAACATCCGGTAGGGCACATTGAGAAAGTATATGTTAATTAAAATGAATAAATATGTGGATTATATGATTTATATTATAATATGATTGTTTATGTATGTTTAAGTGTAATAAATATGCTTAAAGACCCACTTTTGTTAAAAAAAATGGTATTTTTCGTAATTTTGACCCGTCGAGGGTTTATTTGTATTTTTATGTGCTATATGCTTGAGACCACATGATTATGTGGATACATTTGAGATATTCGGTACGAGAGGATCCTATTGAGTTATTTAACGGAAAACTCACAATGAGGATTTATACCTAGCTCGGGGCGAGCCAAGGGGTATTTTGGTAATTTTGTCGATTGTGAGAATTATCGAGAAATGAAACTTATTGGGAGGAATATTTGGGATTTGTGGATTTAATTGATAATTTTAAGTATAATTGAAAGTTAGTAGGAAATGGAGGGTAATGAAGATTTTTCCATCGGGACCTTAAGGGGAAGAGTTCAAAGGGGAGGGCAAAATGGTCATTTGACCAAAGGGATAGGAAAATTCAACTAAGTATTTTGGGCAGCCTTGTTTTCACATTACTCTCTAAGCCATCCATGGGTCGGTTCTCTCCAAGCTCACCAAGGACATAAGCTCATTAAAGGGGGTAGATCAAGCTTGAGCTTTGAGGAATTTGGCACTAGTGGGAGAATTGAAAGCTGATGGAGACTCCAAACGAGTTAAGAATCTCAAAAATTCAGTGGGTAAATCCCCTCCTTTTCTAAGTTTCCATTTATTTGGTATTCTTGATTTTTTTTTAGTTTTGTCTGTGAATTTCGAATTTGGGTGTTGTTAGGTGATTGGATTAGGTGTTTTGAGGATTTGAAACCATTCATAATTTGTTTTAAAGTTTAGTTGTAACTGGTTTGTGAATTAAAGTTGGGATTTTCATAATTTGGAGCTCAAAGCTAGAGTGTAAGACTGGTTTTGTTAATTGGATGTGTTTTGATGCGTTTTTGAGGTGCTTTGTTGTTGATTATTGTTTGAGGTGGTTTATGGTAAAAGCGGCTGGTAATACCTATTTGGGTCAGATTTTGAGTTTTGTTTTGCAGGGAAAAATCATGGGTTACGATTTATGGATGAACACTTTGAATTATGTGTAATTTGGGTTTGTGTCGACCTAGCGTGATAGCGCTAGTGTGCCAGAAAGTGAGGGATTTTGAGTTCGATTTTGAGTTTTAAGGCCATTGGCGTGACCGTGCCAGGTGTAGACGCGACCACGCCAGGGCCCCAGAAACCCAAATATTTCTATGGGCATGGCCGCACTAGGTGCCTCAAATTTTTGGATTTTATGAATATTTGGGAAAATGTTCAGGATTCTTCAGGTTTGTTTTGGGGGCCCACTTGGGGTCTTGGGAGTCGTTTCCACCAGCTTGTTGGCTAGAGTTAGTGACTCCAATGCCTAGAGTTTATATTGGAACTCGGGATCTAGATTTGATTCATGATAAGTGTATACTTATGTTGTGACTAGGGTTTTCATGAGGCTCGGAACATTGATCGCGCTCGGAGTCGTTTCACTATTCAGGCAGGACTTGATGTAAGAAAACTTGACATTTCACATAGAGCAGGATTTAGCCCTATATCATCTAGAAATGGTTATGACTGCATTAGCTAATGAGCTAGATGGTGTATTGTTATTATATACCTTAATTTTTTGTGACTATGCAACCATTATGGTGGTCCTAGTGTTGGGAGACGCACTCTATTAGGCATCAACTGCACATATGGTGTTGGTGATGCGAAGTATGCGATTATTACCATAGTCCTAGTTCCAGGAGACGTACTCTGTTAGGTATCAACCGTACATATGGTGCTGATGATGCCAATCACTTCATATTGTTTGTTATATAATGTCATGATGATTATCGATTATATGTGTGGCCATGATTTATAAATTATGCGAACTGCTATCTTTATTAGTTGTTATATGTTCATGTTGTAAATGTTATGCATGTCTTGTGAAACTTTTCTTGTTGGGCCTCGACTCACGGGTGCTTTATGATGCAAGTAAGAGCGAGCTAGATGTTATCGGCCATGAGTTGGAGAGCTTTGGAGTGGCGCGTACATATCCGGCCAGCTCGGCCGCCACGGTCAAGTAGTATGAGGGACTTAGGTTACCAATCTGATTTTGCCGCTTAGGCCGACTACTTTTGTAACGTTGAGTGTAATTACTTTTCATTTAAAAACTTTTATTGGGATCCCTTGTAAACACTTTAAATTTTAATGGAAAATGTTTATACCTTTTTTACCAAAATTTTAAATACCTAATCCTTGATTAGTCTTAATTACAGTTTTGAGTATAAATGACTCGCTTATCGAGTTAAGTACTATTTTAAACACACATTGAAATCATCATGGTTTAGTGGGGCGTTACAACTTGGTATTAGAGCTGCCAAGGCTTATGGTTCCTGAAGTAACTGAACATGTACGCTCGTTGCTAAAGACAAGCTCGACTCACGGTTTGATATTTAATATTTTGAATATGTGTTTAATTGCGTAATTGAATGAGGTGCCTTACCTGCATGCTAGAGTAGGGCGCATGAGATATTCTGATGGGGCATGGCCCCTGACTGCTATGTGAATGTGAAAAAGGGAATGTTTACTAGCATTGTTGTTGCATGTGAATGTTGTGGTTATTTGGGTTAGATCATGGGATGATCTAGAGATAGATATGATTGTTTGATCAATCAGAAGCATCGATTATAGAAGTATCTGAAATAGTGCTTCCGAGAAAATTAATCAAACTCTACGGCAAGAGTGTGGAGGCAGAATAGGTTATTGTGGAAACTCCGGATGACTTCTCGTGGAGTTGGAGCATGTGTTAACTAGTCTGCAGCTGAATGACAGAGACACGAGGAGGGATTGAATCGTTGAGGTAATAGATCCTGTTAGAGAATGTTTCTCAACAAGTGATTCCTACACCAATAGGTTTGGCAGTGCAACATGAAGTAAGGGAACCAGTTGGAACCATTGTGAGAAAGGTTCCTGAAGTGATACCCTTCAGTTTTGAGGGAGGCTTAAGTCCATTTAGAGTGGGATTTAGTAGCAGATAAGAATGTATAGTTTTATGCTGGATTTTATACGGATAATGGATGAGGATAGGATGTGCCAAGTTTATGCCACGAGATGGTACTTTGATATGGTGGGAGGTTATAACTCATATTAAGAATATCGCTACCACGAGTCGGGAAGGATTCTGGTATATATTAAATGAAAAATATTGTGTTGACGCAGTCGAACGACGAAGGTGAATATGTTCACTAGTCGGATTAGGGTATTAGTGCTGCGACTGAAAATGCCTAGAAACTTAATAGGTTGGCAAGGATCACAGATGGTTTAGTGCCAACAGACGTCACTAGGAAAGAAAGACGGGTTTGGAAGTTGAATCTTATGATAGATAACAATTGAGAGTCGCATTGGTATTGAAAATTACTGTGTATGCTCGGGTGGTAGAGAAACCCTTTATTATTAAGAGAACAAAGAACAAGGGATCTGGAGAGGGTGTTGTAAAGTGCGATGTTCGAAGAAAGACACCTCTGTTTATAGGATCTAGGAGGGGTGAGGGCCCTCTTTACTTGAAGGAAAAGATATAAATATATTGGTACCATCAGGTCAGATAAATCATTTTGAGGGCATAACACTTAGGCGATGACCTAGTGCCACATGTCTGTTGTATCAAGTCTAGTGAGAAATAAATGTTGAGGACCTTGAAATGGTTAGTACGGGATTTGGAACCCTGTTACTTAATAAGAGTTAAGGATCTCTAGGAAATGGCTTGAATCATGGCTGGGAATTTGAAATGTGAGGAATTACTTGTGATCTGACTGAATTAGAAAATGAGAATTTTGATATGGTACGAGTTATGTATCAGTTGGTCAAAAAGGGGCACTTATAGAATGTAAGAAAAAAAGGAGATGGTAATTTCGAACTCGTGGAAGAAGATTCGTTTGGGATTATAGGTGTAGTGGATGGACCCTGGATTTTAACCACCTCAGTGTTGAAAACTAGGAACTTATTAATGGAATTGTGGAACCGGAGGGCATTAGAGAGGTTTGCAAGTTCTGAAGGTATTATCAAAGGACTTATATGTATTGTTACGACATCGACGAAATGAATGGTGATAGAATTGGCGCTTGGAACAAGGTCTAAGAAACTTTACTGAATGGTACGGGTAGAGTGGGGAGAGTTGAAGGTTTAGTCGAAGGAGCTACTCGACTTAGGGTGAATAAGATCTCGCTTTTAACCATGGGGTGCGTCAGTATTATTTGTGAAGAAGAGGGACGAATCAACAAGGAAGCATAACGATCATCGAGAGATGAAAAGGGTTATTATCACGGATAAGTATCCATAGTTAAAGATTTTACGACCCGGGTGATTGGTTGCAAGGAAAGACAAGATTCTTAAAGATTGATATTCGATCTGGTTATTTCCAACTGAGGATCAAGGAAGAAGATATTCCAAGGACTACTATTCACATAAGGTATGGACATCATGAAATTTTGAGGACGTCTTTTGAACTGACCAATGCCCCATCGATTTTTATGAATCTGACAAATAGAAAGCTCGAGGATTGTTTAAACAATTGGTATTTGAGTTATTAGTAGCACATTGACTTACTCCCAATCAGAGACAGGGCACGGGCAATATTTCTGCTTGGACTTACAAAGGTTAAGGGGACGTAAATTGTGAGTAAGGTTCATGAAAATTGAGTTTTGACTACTTTAAGTAGTATTTCTGGATTACGTTATGAGAAATGATGGGTATTGTTTGAACCTGGTTGAACCAGTTAGGACAAGAGCAAGAAAAGATTTGGCCAAGGCTACGGAATACTTTAGGAGTTGGAAGTTCCTGAAATTGTCAAGGAACTATTAGCGTTTTAATGAAGGGTCCTTGGGGATCGCAACACCATTGATTGAACAAATACGTAGGGACTGGAAGTGGGTGTGAAATGACAAATGTGAAGAGAACTTTTAAAGGTTAAAACAAAAACTGATTATCGTACCAGTACCTAGTTTGTCGTATGTGAACAAAGAGTTCATAGTGCATTGGGAAGTGTCGCGATAGAGTAATGAATCTAGCACCAGCAGTGAAACCTTATGTAAACTGAAGAAAATCATAAGTTGATGCTTAGAGACAGCTGAAAGAGTATGAGGAGAAGTAGCCTGCACGTGACCTCCAGTTGGTAACAGTGGTGATTGTGCTCAAGGTGTTGTAACATTATTGATATGGGGAACAATGTAAGACATACACTGACATCAAGGTGGAAATATGTTATCAACTAGAAAGACGCAAATGTGAAAGAGAAATATTGGCTAAATCAGTGAAAGGATTATAATCATGGGATCTTTTATTATTTCGGGAAAATCTATCTGGTGGCAGGAATCTTTTGCTAGAAAGATCTAGGTCAAGTGTATAGCTCAAAACAGAGTACATCAAGTTAGCGGAGAGGATTAATGGTGTTGGTATAGGGTTCACGGTTGGTAAGTTGATTAATAGAACCCCTCTGTCTACTTCTATTAATAAAATTACAAGGAAATGTAAGGAAGTAATCCGCGATTGATAAGGTATAGAGAGGAGGTCTTAATTGGAATGGCTAAGGACTTCATCATTTATGATATGGACATGTTAAGATACAAGGATCGGAAAGATAAGCCAATGGATGAGGATGCTAGGGAAGAGATTCTGGATGAGTCGCATACCCCTCTATGTCTGCTGTATCCATGTGCCATTAAAACTTTATATTGGAAACCAGAGATAAAGAATGAGGTAGTTAAATATGTGGCTAAGTGCCTGACTTGTCATCAAATAATGGAATATAACATGGATTTTGGTGAAGGAATCATCTAGAATGTTAAGGTGGCATGACTTGGTGTTGGTGATTGTGGATTGATATTCCAAGTCAATGCACTTCCTACTTATGCGAATGAGTTACAAAGTGGATTAGCATGTTGATTTATATAAGAAGGGAGATTGTATGTCTCCAAGGGACACCAAATTTATAATATCAGATTATGATCTTATATTTTTACTTCCAAGTTTTGGAAAGGTCTGCAGAAGGCGATGGATACAAGTTGAAATTTAGTACAGATATTATCCTCCGACAGACGGGTAATCTGAGAAGGCGATCTATATATTATAGGACATGTTCTGGGCATGTGTATTAAACTTCAAGGGATCAAAATACAAGCACCTTCCATTGATCGGGTTGCCCTACAACACTGGTTATCAGCTAACAACCGAAGTGGTTCCATATGAGATATTTTGGGATAGGAAGGGTAGATCACCCATTGTCAGAGGTGAAATGGAAGGAATGAAGCATCCTGGCTCTAAAATGGTTCAGAGGGCTAATAAAGTTATTGAGAAGTGTTAGAGAGAAAATTATCGATTCACAAAAAGGACAGAAAAGCTATGCATATCCAAATATAGGAACGTGGAGTTCCAGGATTGAGGATTCTGTGTTTCATAAAGCCTTACAGATGAAAGAGATAAAATAATTTGGGAAGGAAGAGAAAAATTGAACTATAGGTTTGTTGGACTTTTGGGATCCTGACAAGAATCAGGCCAAGGGACTACATATTAGCCTTACCCCAGAGAGGGTGAAGGTTCATAGGGTGTCTCAAATAGCGATGTTAAGGAAATAGACCGAGTAATAGACCTATTTAGGGTTGTGAGACCCTGGGATTATAATGAGGCTTGTCATGTGAAGAAAAGTAGTGAAAATTTTGGATAGATAGGATAAAGTCTTAAGTAAATAAGATTGTCACCTTAATGAGAAGGTTATAGAGAAATAACAAGGTAAAAAACACCAATCTGAAGTTAGAGTCAGATTTGCGGAATCGATATTCTGAGGTGTTAGAGCAAATTTCGAGGAAGAAATTTCTATAAGGAAGGGATAGTTGTAATGTCCCAAAATTCATTATGAGGTTTAGTGCCTTGAATAGTGTCGGGAGGGCACGTTGAGCAATTATGTGTTAATTAAACTGTTTATGCATGTTTATGTGTATTAAATATGCTTAAAGACTCGCTTTTGTTAAAAATGGGCATTTTTTTCGTAATTTTGACCGGTCGAGGGTATATTTGTAGTTTTATATGCTATATGCTTGAGACCACATGATTATGTGGATACATTTTAGATATTCAGGATGAGAGGATCCTATTGAGCTATTTAGTGGAAAAGTCACAACGGGGATTTATACGCGGCTTAGGGCGAGCCAAGGGGTATTTTGGTAATTTTATCGATTGTGAGAATTATAGGGAAATGAAATTTATTAGGAGGAATATTTTGTATTTGTGGATTTAATTGGGAATTTTAAGTATAATTGGAAGTTAGTAGGAAATGGAGAGTAATGACGATTTTTCCCTTGGGACCTTAAGGGGAAGAGTTCAAAGGGGAGGGAAAAATGGTCATTTGACCAAAGGGATAGGAAAATTTAGCTAAGTGTTTTGGGCAGCCTTGTTTTCACGTTACTCTCTAAGCCATCCTTGGGTCGGTTCTCTCCGAGTTCACCAAGGACATAAGCTCATTAAAATGGGTAGATCAAGCTTGAGCTGTGAGGAATTTGGCATTGGCAGGAGAATTGAAAGCTTATGGAGACTCCAAACCAGTAAGAATCTCAAAAATTCAGTGGGTAAATCCCTTCCCTTTCTAAGTTTCCTTTTCTTTGGTGTTCTTGAGTTTTTTTTTTTAGTTTTGTCTGTGAATTTCGAACTTGGATGTTGTTGGGCTATATTGGGTTAGGTATTTTGAGGATTTGAAACCATTCATAATTTGTTTTAAAGTTAAGTTGCAATTGGTTTGTGAATTCAAGTTGGGATTTCGATAATTTGGAGCTCAAAGCTAGAGTGTAAGACTCAAATGTTGGTTTTGTTAATCGGGTGTGTTTTGATGTATTTTTTAGGTGTTTTATTGCTGAGTGATGTTTGCCTATGTTTTTTGAGGTGGTTTATGGTAAAAAAAGACTGGTAATACCTGTTTGGGTCAGATTTTGAGTCTGGTTTTCCAAGGGAAAATCGTGGGTTACGATTTGGGGAAGAACACTTTGAATTCTGGATAATTTTGGGTTTCTAGCGACCTAGCGCAACTAGGCTATGGTGCGATGCGATCGCGCTAGTGTCCTAGAAAGTGAGGGATTTTGGGTTTCTAGGCCATTAGAAGCGACCGTGCTAGTGGCCCAGAAACCCAAATATTTATGTGGGCGCGATCGCGCCAAGTGCCCCGAATTGTTGGTTTTTGAATATTTGGGAAAAGGTTCTGGATTCCTCAGGTTTGTTTTGGGGGCCCACTTGGGGGTCGTTTCCACTAGCCCATTGGGTAGAGTTAGTGGTTGGAATGGCTAGAGTTTAGGTTGGAACTTGGGATCTAGATTTGATTTCTTATGTATACTTATGTAGTGACTAGGGCTTCTGGGAGGCTCGGGACAGTGAATGCGCTCGGGGTCGTTTCACTATGCGCGCAAGACTTGAGGTAAGAAAACTTGACATTGCACATAGAGCAGACTTTAGCCCTATATCATTTAGAAATGGTTATGACTACATTAGATAATGAACTAGATGGTGTATGGTTATTATATACCTTGATTGTTTATGACTATGCAACCATTATGGTGATACTAGTGCCGGGAGACGCACTCTATTAGGCATCGACCGCACATACTGTGTTGGTGATGCGAAGTACAGGGTTATTACCGTAGTCCTAGTGCCAGGAGACGTACTCTGTTAGGCATCGATCGTACATATGGTGCTGGTGATGCCGATCACTTCATATTGTTTGTTATAGAATGTCATGATGAATATCAATTATATGTGTGGCCATGATTTATAAATTATGTGAACGACTATCTTTATTAGTTGTTATGTGTTCATGTTGTAATTGTTATGCATGTCTTACGAAACTTTTCTTGTTGGGCCTTGGCTCATGGGTGCTCTATGGTGCAGGTAAGGGTGAGCTAGATGTAGTCGACCATGAGTTAGAGTGCTTTGGAGCGACGCATAAATATCTAACTAGCTCGACCACCATGGTTGATTAGTATGAAGGACTTAGGTTACCAATTTGATTTTGCTGCTTAGGCCGGCTACTTTTGTAACGTTGAGTGTGATTACTTTTCATTTAAAAACTTTTGTTGTGATCCCCTTTAAACACTTTAAATTTTAATGGAAAAATAAATACCTTTTTGACCGAAACTTTTAATACCTAACATTTGATTAGTTAAACTTTTGTGTCCAAATGACTCACTTAACGAGTTAAACACTATTTTAAAAACACGCAGTGTAATAGACATGGTTTATTAGGGCGTTAAAGTCATACTCATAATTTATGGATTATATGACTATATGTATATCAGTAGTACTTATCAGTTAAATTGATATTTATTAATAGGTAATTAGTATTGACTTTTAATAATTAGATTTTTCTTAAAAGATTATAAGTTTGACAATTTATTAATAATATATAATAAATACAACAAACTTAATTACTGTGATCATTTTAGTAATTTAATATGTAATTATATAATTGATTCTAAAAAGTCATAAATTGCATTGATAATTTTTTTTGAATAATAATCCAAATTAAAGGCCAAGAATTGTAATATTCTACTAGTTCAAAATTTTTGTTTATTTTAATTTCGTATAAAAAAAGTTATGCGTAACTCCATTATTTTTTGCTTATATTCGTGTATTTTTATTCTTTTGTTTAGTATTGGACTTAGCTAAATGAGTTTCATTCCTTTTTTTTTCCAAATTAATTTGTAACTCACTCAATTCATTTTTCTTGCTCAAAATAATGTTTTTTTCTATATTAAAAAGAGTATAGATTAATGGATTAATTTAAATTATAATATATTTATGTGATATTATATATGGGTATTGTAAATAATAAAAGATATAATGATATTATTGATAATTATAGAAAATATTTGAAATGAAAAAAAATATTTAAAAATATAATAATATAATATTTAAATGATATAGAAAAAAAAAATAAAAAAATTGATGTATGATATAATGTAAAAATTAGAAATAAAATAGAATAGAGCACCCATTATGAGTGCTCTAAGAAATTATTTTAGGAAGTCAATTTTATTTCTCTTTAGATGACGTTTGGTTTCAAAATAAAATTGTAATAGTAATAGTAATAATAATAGTAATAGTAATAAGAATGAAATAAGAATAAAAATATAATGGAATAGAATTTCCATTATTTCGTTTGGGAGATACTTTAGAATGAATGACGAAATGAGGATTATTATATTTAGTATATTATGAAATATAATGAAATTAATATTATTTTGACCAAAACGCACTTAGTCTTATAAGTTTATTTTTAATCAAATTATTATTAATATCCTTGTATATAAATTTTTTTATATACCAAAATACTCTTTTTATATTGTCAAAAAAATTACTATTTTTATTATAAATTATATCTTTTTGGACCAAATTACTTTCCTATAATAAATTAAATAAATAACTAATGTATTATACATCAATATTTCATCAATTGATTATTAAAAGAATATATACTTAATTAAATATTTTATTTTATGTATTGAGATAATATAAAGGTAAAACTTTACAATATTTATTTTACAAATTTGTAGTGACTTTATTACTTCGGTAAAAAAAATATATGTATATATGTTATAAATACAAACATTCATTATATTAATTTAATAAAAAAATGTATATTAACATCAACAATAAAATAAAATATGTGCAATATTGGGTTATGGCATCTTTTTTTCTAAACTCAAATTTGTCACTTTCTTTTTATATTAAAAAGGGAATTTAGTCATTTGGTACCCTATGTTTTTGCAAAATATTATTTTTGTACCCTCTATTTTCAATAATGCTCATATGGTACCTTGTATTTTAAAATTATATATATTTGATACCCTAGACTCAGATTTGATAGATAAAATTTTATCAATATGATCAAACTGTCATCAGTTATATATAATTAAGTAATTAAATTTAAATTTGGAACTTACATAATTGACAGCAGTTTGATTAAATTGGTAAAATTTTATTAATTCAATTTGAGTTTAGGGTACCAAATATGTACGATTTTAAAATACAAGGTACCATATAAGCATTATTGATAATAGAAGGTACAAAATTGATACTTTGCAAAAATACAGGATACCAAATGGTTACCTACCCTATTAAAAATATAAAGTAATGATTATTTCTATAATTTTGAGTATTTTGGGTATGAAACGTCTGGAAGAAAAGGGTAGATTCGGCATTATATAAAAAGTGTTGGAAGAATTGTTATTCAAGTGGTGTAATTTATGAAAAATGATTCTTTTATTTGCATAAATTGTAATTACCAAAGAAATGAACTTTCAAAAAATTAAAGGAAAACCAAACAATGGAATGAATATACTTTAGAAATGGCAATACTACCCAATCCTATCACGTTACCAGTTGTACATGTATAATATTGTAAAAACAATCCAAAAACTAATTGTTTAATATATTAAAATAATCATAAAATAAAGTTATTTTTTTATTATAGTATTATAGAAAAATTAGTAAATTAAAACTCGGTACATTTGGTTAGCTTCCTAGTTAGTCTCCAAATTAGATAATCAATTTGGAGAATACTTGGAACATAAATTTTCCAAAGGAGTCCCTAAAATAACCAGAGAGTCACTTTTAGGAACCCTGGGGTGGTAGCGTAATTTTTAAAAATACAAAAGCACTCTTATTTTATTTTTAATAATATTTCATTTATTATTTTAAACTAAAGTAATGAAATACAAATTTTATATATCAATTTATTTTAATAAACAAAAATTATTTATCATTTTATAGTATGACATATGCATATTTGTTTTTATATTATAAACTTAAAAAATAAAATAAGTCATTAACTAAAATTTTATTAGTTTAACATTTTTTTAAAAATATAGATATAATTTTGAAGTATTTCACATTTTTGAGTATCTGAAAACTACATATTAGGTGTGTTTTACTTGAACTCAGAATGAGGAAAAATTAAAATCTATGGAGTACAGTTGCCCAAGTTTAAAAAATTAAAAAACAGTCCCAAGTATGAGAAAGTTTTTTAGATTGTCATTCTCAACTCCAAATTCTGCATACCAAATGACCATCGAGGGTTTTCTTTGGTGGGATTTAGTTGTAAGAGATTGAGATTCAGGTAAAGCAAATTCAAGTGCTCAAAAAATTTGAGATTACGCAAAAATAAACTAAAAATGGGACCCACACCAACATAAACCCTCAACTCAAATTCATACAAAATATAATTTTTGTTTCACATTCTCTTTCCCAAGAATGCAAACACCCCTAACAAACACAGTTGCTCTTATAACATTATAAAGCATTGGAGAGAAACTAATGTAAAATTTATCAAAATCATATTTATTGAGAAATTAGTGGATAATTTTTTTACGAAGAGTTTTCAAACAAATAAAATATAATAAAAGTTTATCTATACACTCACAATCATGTCAAACATGCTTACAGAGCTGGTTTAGAATTTTAAAATGTTTTTAAAATCATGTCAATCAAGCTTCTATAGTTTGTTTAACATGATTTTTACGTGTACTTCTACTTGATAATTTAAAATTTTTGTTACTACTTAGATAGTTTATTAAATAAAAAATTACATCACCAAAAAATATATAAGGGGTTTTTTCATAAATACACATTTTTTTATATATATTTTTACATTTTTATGATCCCTAAATTTTTTTTTTCTAATTTTACCAACTCAAGTTTTCAAAAATACAATTTTTAAAGTTTCATAATTACAAAAATACGATCTCAACTGGACATCAACCCCACAATAATACATTTTTTAAAAAGAACCATAAACTCAACTAGACAGCAACCCTACAACAATACAGTGTTGAAAAAACACATACAAATGAACTAAACATCAACACATTGCATCAACAAAAAATAAACTAAAAAATAACATTGAAAAATGTATTACTGCATTGTAAAATGTGTCAAAAATAAACTAAAAATATATATCAGAACATATGAACATGTTGACTCGTTGAAATCACACTCTGGTGCAGAATGAGGCTTGAGTGGGGCGAGGGCCACTGCCGAGCAGCGAGGGGCTTCAGCGACCGATGACTGGCGAGAGCCTCGGGGACCAGCTACGACCAATGGTGACTTTAGTAGATCCTTGTGATGTGTGTTTGTCCGACTTGAGCATCTAGCTAAGGCAGTTGGCTAGGGCCCTTTTCTTCTCACGATTGATATTGGTGTGGCCATCTAGGGATCATTTGGCTTCACACGATGGAAGAGTAGGCCAGCTCTGGCGAGTCCTGCCTCTTCTTGAGTATTGGGGAAGTAGTGAAGAACACTACTTTGTCTTGACACATAATCGCTTCGCGGGCCGCCAAGTGGAAGTGTCGAATTTTGAGTATAACATTTGCCCCCCAAGTAAGGTTCCATGTTGGCATGGGGATGACCTACATAAGCGAGGGGCGGTCCGCTTGCTGTAGTCTGTCACTTCGTTGTCTCAGGGCTTGCTCTAGTTTCAAATCCTTTGATTTGGGAAGTCGCCGAGTGGAAGAGATGAAATTTAAGCTTTTCCGAAAGATTACTTGGAAAGCTCTTGCTCCCCATCCTTCTTCACTTGTGGTGGGGAATGGTCGGGATGGTGGGCATGCGCTTCTGGTGTGATCAAAGGCTCCACCGGGTCACTGGAGTTAGTTGACCCCATTCCTCGTCGATTCCCTTGATGGACACCCATAGAGGTTCGACCGAGGCACTCCCTCACTCGGGAGTCGGGATTTGACCTGCGAGTAATCATGGACCTGTCTATCACCCGACTCGCTGGCCTCTTGTTCGATGTTCACCCAAGAAGGGCCTCTACCTCCAGTTGTTCCCCACCTGTGCTTTCAGCCTCTTGAGGCCGCCTGCCCCATTACTTGGTCGCTTAGGATACCACCTGTTGTCTTTGCATGCTTGGACCTGATTGGTCTTCGCAACAACAGACAGACAGTGGCCCGTAATTTTCTCAGCATTGATTTCTCTTCATGGAGGGAGTTGGCTTGTCCTCCGTTTTGATTTCTCTTATTGTTGCTCCCCTCTCCTTGGGTCTTCTTTGCTCGGTAATTTTTTAGCTTCCCCGACCGGAGGAGAAACTCTATCTCATCTTTAAGGTGATTACACTCATTCGTGTCGTGTCCATAGTCTCCATGGAAACGACAGAACTTGTTCATATCCCTTTTATTCATCTCCTTCTTGATTGGTGGGGGTTTCTGGTAAAGGACCTCCTGATGACTGGCTAGATAGATCTCCGCCCGAGTTGCCGAAAGGGTGGTGTAGTTGGTGAATCGAGGTTCATACTTCGTTGGCTTGTCGTTTGATCCCGACTTAGCCTTTTTCTCACTGCGGCGGTCAGACCCGTTATTCCCACGTTTCTTACTACCACCTTGATCTTTTTCGCTATCCTTCGGAGCATCATCTGATCCACTTGGATTGTTCAACCCATTCTCTCCTTTCTCAATAGCATCATCCAACTTCATGTACTTATTTGCCCGGTCCAAAAACTGCTGTAAAGTTGAAATTGGATGGCGGTGGATGCTATCCCATAAAGGACTTCGATAAATAATACCGGAGGAGATTGCCACCATTTTCCCTTCATCTCCAACCGCGGTAGTTCGGTTAGCTTCTCTCATAAACCTTTGAATGTAGTTCTTGAGAGACTCATCTTTACCCTGCCTAATATCCACTAAGTGGTTGGCATAAACAAGAGGGGTTCGGGCGGTACTGAACTGCCTGCAGAACTCCTTCCTAAAGCTCTCCCAAGAGGTGATGGATTCTGGTTTGAACTTCCAATACCACTCCTGGGCAGTGTCTGATAATGTGGTGGGGAAGACTCTGATGCGGTAGCCATCACTCACCCCAAGTAGCTCCATCTGATTTTCAAACTTTCCAACGTGTCTTACCGGGTCTGCCTTTTCTGTATAAACTAGCAATACCGGTGCTTTATATTTCCTTGGTGGTTGGGCTGCTCTTATTCTAGCACAGAAAGGGCTACCACTTCTGGATCAATAACTGGTTGTTTTGACAAACTTTGGACTGTCGCAGTCAAAGCATCAAGCTGGGCTTGGATGCCTGGGGCCACTGCTGGGGACGTACTCTCGGGACCGCCTGGTCGGGCACTCCTGTCCGGCACACCTTCATCGAGTATCTCTACTCGACTGGTAGGACGGATTGGCTCCTGCCCTTCGACCGGAACGGTCCTCCTTCTATCATCAATGACATCCCTCAGGTCCTTCTGAGCAGTGTTCTTTCCCAACCGGTCGAACACCGTACTCCAAGTCTTCTCGGAAGGTCTGCTAGGTGGAGCGTGCTCCTTGCCATTACGCTGGTTGGGATGTCGTGGTGGGTTTCCTGTTTGAACTGGTTGATCTTCTCCTCCTCGTCGGTTATTATTCTTCTCCTTCGACTAGTTGGTGTGGTGATTGTCAGCTTCATCACGCCCATGTCCATCTTTGAAGTGGGAAGTCTCTTTGCCACGAGGAGCTTTATTGTGTTCCTGCTCAGAAGGTGTTTTCTTGTTGCCTGACCTATGACTCCCTGACTTGGAAGTCTCTGATCTGTGGCTCCTTGAGGGGGTCTTAGAGTTTCCCCTCTGGGTTGAGGCAGTGCGCGATCGAACTCCCTCCTCCTCATGACCAGGTGGGTTATCACCACCTCTGCCTGGTCTATCAGTTTTCTTACGACCAACCTCTGTGGTCCTAGCCTCTGGGGTGGGTGTCACCCCAGGTGCAGCTTGAGCATTGGCTCTGGTCAGTTGCGTAGCTGCCTCCAGAGCAAGTGCAGCTTCGCGATGTCGCTTGTCAGCCTCTTCCTGCTGTCGACGGATCTCCTTGCTCCTAGCGTCCATCTCCCGTTTCTGCCTGGCCATTTCCTCAGCAAAGGCCTCCTGCCTAGCATTGAACTGAGCCAGCTCCTCCTGGAATGCGCTCATGGTCTGCTGGAGCTCTTCAACTTCTAGAGCTACATCCTCGAGCACAACTCTAGGCTCAGTCTCACGATCTTGAACGCTGGGACCTTCTGATCTAGCATGCTCCTTAGAGGTGCTTGCCCTCTTGGAGGCCGCATTAGTGTTCTTAGGTGCCATATAGCTTCAGGGACTGTCTGTATTCTCTTCAGGCTCTCAATGAAAGCACCAAAATGTTGACTGTGTTTTTAGCCAACGACGTGAGAGCGTCAATAACGACAAGCCTTCAAGAGAATGTAAACGACAACAGACAGTTTAATCAATGAAAGTAAATAATACAAGAGATTTTATAGTGGTTCAGCCCCGATAGTCGGTAATAGCCTAATCCACTTAGAGATTTTATTACTGTATTCACACTCAAGATCAGATGAACCAGTGTCAACTGAGTTTCTTCAGTGTAAATATTCCAGAATACAAAAAAGGGATTCTCTCAAGAAAAACACACTTTTTCTCTCTAGAACACAGATTAATTCTCAATTTGCCAAAAAGTCCTTTTACGATCCCATCAACCCTCTATTTATAGGCTTGGGATCCTCAACTGATATCCCCTTTAGATAGGGATATTTTATTATTCATATTATATTTAAATTACAAGAAATATTTAAAATACAACCGATTCCTCAATTTAAGTGAGGAATGAGAGATTCCCGGGTGCCCAGACCGATTCTTGCTGAAGTCGTTCCAGGGATTTTGACGTAGTCTCCTGGTCAAACACATGCATGTTGATTACATGCAAGTATTGGTCAGATATACTCCTCCAAGCTTTCCTTGGCCCAAGGTGATATATGCATGGCTCTCCTCGGACCAAGGTGGTTCGAGCCAACTTCCTTGGCCTCTCACCTCGGATAGGTCCAAGGCAATCTTCTTGGCTTCTTACCTCGGATAACTTCGAGCCAACCTCCTCCAACTAAGGTCTGATCGGACCTTGTGTGGCCTTCTCCTCGGACCAAGGTGGTCCGAGCCACTCTCCTTGGCATCTTACCTCGGACAAGTCTGAGGTAACTTCCTTTGGCATCTCACCTCGGATAGGTCTGAGGCAACTTCCTTTGGAATTTCCAACTAAGGTCCGATCGGACTGTGTGTGGCCTTTCCTTGGCCAAAATATAAGTCCATCTTTTGGCATGCATGGGACTTCCCCTCGGACTTGGTCCTAGCCAACCATCTTGGAGGCTCACCTCGGACATGTTCGAGCCAAACTTCTTGAAAGCTTACCTCGGATAGGTCTGAGCCAACCACCTAGGAAGCTTACCTCGGACACGTTCGAGCCAAACACTTGGAAGGCTTACCTCGGACACGTCCGAGGCAAACACTTGGGAGACTTACCTCAGACACGTCCAAGCCAAACACTTGGGAGGCTTTCCTCGGATAGGTCCGAGCCAAGTACTCAGGGGCTCCTCAAGCTAAGGTCCGATCGGACCTGCTGCTTTTGTCCCTTGAGCCAAAGTCCAAACCCATCCTTTAAGCTCCTTAGACTTGAGTTTGAACCAAACACTTGGGCTTCTCGGACAAGGGTCCGAGCCAAGCACCCTTCAGCCCAAGTACTCTCCTCGGGTGTATTTGGCTTGACCATGGCATCTCTCAAGCAGTCCAAATTTTTCACCGATGCACTGGGCTACTGCTAAGCCAGATCACCCAACTAATCCATGCCACGTGTCAATTTTACTGCCACATCATCCTTTCCAAATTTTGGGATAACAAATCTGTTTCAATTAAATATTTTATCCTGAAGAATAAATTTCTTCCAAATATGCCCACATCTTAATTTTTCATAATTTCCACTCTTACCCTTGAATAGTGTTGATAGAGTCATCTATGAGACCTATGGACCTATAATTTCATGCTCCAATAAATTTAGATTATTAATTAAAACTCTTTAATATACTAAACTTAATTTATTAATCTCAATATTATTCCACTAAAAATATGAGATTACACTATTGTAATAATAAACATCTATTTGTTGAGTACTTTCAAATATATAAAAAGTGTCCATCGATTTAATCACTACATACAATTCAATCTTCTATTAATGGGTCATAATTAAAGTAGGAATTAATTACTGTTTAACCCCTTTAATTATACCTTGTTTCCTTAAATACCATTAACTTTACTAGTGAATGTTAATTCATAAACTGATTTATGAATTTGAGCTCAATAACCTTTCAGTTCCAAAAGTCAGCCCTTAAGAGAACCATTAGTCAATTCCTCTCAGAAGTGTATAGATTCCATATCTTTATATTATGTCCCCATCCATCTACATCAATGAGTTCCCAAAACAAAAGTTTTTAGCCTGATCATTCCGACAAATCATAGCGAGTGAATCAACGAGCTCATATGACATAAACATGAGTCCATAATAATTTCAGGATTAAGATAAATTTGTATATGATCATCTTATTGATATGTTAAATTAATACTTATAAAGTAAATGATATTATTAAGTATTAATAACATATCGGGTCCCGTTCATATATAACTACTTTATACAAAGTACCTCCACTAAGATGTCATACTACATCAATAATCCGAATCTAAATTATATGTATTCATAATACTAGTGAACCGTACTTATGGTATTTAATCCAAAGATTCCATATAACTTTGTTTTATTGCGAACTATTTAAATTCGATCCCTACAATCTTAATCCTCTCGTACCAATACAAGTTTGTAGTCACAATAATGAATTTGGGAATCCTCATTGGGTTGTCCAATTTCACAATGGGGTGATTGGTGTCATGTGTGGGATCTTGGAATTGGGCACGGGTGCTGATCAAGCCCGCCCTTTGGCGAACGACGACATGCAACGAGCGGTGGTGTAGGATGGCCCGCCGGTACGAAGAGCGAGCAGTGGCAAAGAGCGGCCCATTTGCGCGAAGGGTGAGCGGAGGCGAGGGTCCCTCGGGGTTGCGTCTAGCAAGGGTTGCAAGATGATGAAGGGGGCGCGTGCGCTTACGTGCGTTGGTGAGGGCAAGGTGCGCGCTTTGTCATGCTCAAGCTTTTGGAACTTTGCTTGCTCAACATACCACTTTCTGGCGCAACAATGGGCGTTCTCTAACTTCACACTTTTCCAAAGGAGACAGTTCCTCCATCTAAAGGCACCATCCCTCGGTTAAGTCAGCGAGGCCCCAGACCTTCCCACGAACTCCTGGGGGTGATGGGCGAGGTGCTTTGCATTTTTCTGTGAATTTTACCTTAGTGGGTTGCCGCGTTTTTCGCTTTCGGAGAGCAGGCCCATCATTGGATTATGCTTGTAGTTTGATTGTATTGACTCTTTGAATGTTACCTCTTTCAGGTACCCTTTTGATTATCCTTATGGCACCTCGACAGGCTCCTCAGGATCCAGCTTTCCCAAAGCGGGGTTCCATTCGTCCTGCGATCGTTGAGTCAGGGTCATCCTCCAAGATTCTTCCATTATCGCTCGGCGGGCTCACGATGCGCCACCCTCGTCAGTCGAGGACTACTTTTCTTATAGTCCATCTATCATGAGCGTGGCTCAACTCGCGCATATGAGATCCTGCCACATTCTTTCGCACACTATCGAGTGCAGGTTGTCCAGGCCCGGCGAGCATCTAGATTCCCCATTAGAGGACTGACAGGCGTGGAGTCCTCGACACTGTGACCCTGGGGCCATCCTTCCACTGCACGATTATTTGGCCAGTGTTATCAACTACTTTCAGGTGACGCCATTCCAGCTGACACCCAACACCTATCGGATCATTCTCGGACTTCATGTATTATAATGCAGCTTAGGCTGGGAGCCTCCTACGCCTCAAGAGCTTAATTATCTATATTACCTTCAGTTCAATCTTGATGGGAGGACTCATGGATTCTACCACCTTCACGTTGAGAGTGGGGATTCGAACATAGTAATCAGCGGGAAGTCCAACGTCAGGGAGTACCCATACATATATTTTTTTACGAGGGGTATTAACTCCACCCATAGAATCTTTAGGAGGATTGGTAAGTAATTCACTCCCCTTCTTCTTGAGATACCACTTAGGAGCATTGGAGTGCAATTACCACCATCCTACGTGGGAGTCCTTGCCATTGGAGTATTAGGAAAACTTATACAGGATCTTAATTATTTTCATGTAAATCATATATTAAACACATTAATATAAGACAACCTAGAACATGTTTCTACAATTGAATTTAAACAGAGATAATGATAAGAACACTTACATTATACGCAGCGGAATGAATGAGTCATTCCTTCAGTTTCTCTAACCCTTGAATCCTTTCTGTCGCAGGGTATCACCAAGAAACTGAACCGATCTTCAATTTTCTTCACAGCCTTCCAAAGTATCCTTGGAATAATCTAGACTAGAGTGGGCAATTCTCAACACATGAGACAGATATAGAGAGAAGAATATAAAATAATATTGAGGCTTAGAAAAGGACTTATGCTATAGAGAGAATCTAAAACCTAGAGCATCAACAATAGATCTTCTAATTTTCTGTCAGATAGTCTTTCTGTTATCTTCTATTTTCAACTCTCACTTAGCATTCATTTTATAGGCTCAATTAGGTCATTTATTTTAATTAAAAAATAGATAAAATAATAGATAATATCAGCCATTAGGTCAAAATTCTCATGGGCTTTAGGCCCGTGAAATTTCTCATTTAATTATAAGCCCATTGGACTTAAAATCAAGACATATATTATTTTCTATTGATTTAATTTAATTAAATAATTATTTAAATCCTTTATCAAATTAATTATTTATAATTTGAACATTGATTTAAACTTATTTATTAATTTAGACACCAATTTGTCTTCATTAATAAATCTGGCCTAAAATCTCCTTTCTTCTCTAAATTGTATAACTCTGTGAGACTATCCAAAATTGACCTGATTAACTTTAATAACTATATTTGATAATTAAATCAATTAATTGAGACTATCTAGGTGATTTTATCCAAGGTACAGTGGGGGCCATGGGCCTATGAAATCAAGCTCCAATAAGTTATCATAAATTTAACAAATAAATTTACTAACTTATTAATTCCTCGTGACTCCACTAAAGACCCAGAATTGCACTCTTTCATAGAACGCTCTATAAGAAATATAGATACATTATTAATTATACATTGTTACAACCATAATTATCACTCAATCCTCTATAGACGGTCTACAATGAGATGGGACTAAAATACCGTTATACCCCTCATTGTATTTTATCCTTAAAACACTCAGTTCATTGTAAATGATATTTCAGTAAACTAATATTAATTACTAAAATGAGATCTCTATCATTTAGCACCTTGAACCAACCTAAAAGGAAACCATTGTTTTACTTCTTCATCAAAAGCTATAGATGTTCATATCTATGATTAACACTCCTACTCAATTATACTACATAATTCCCAAGATGTAAGTATGGGCTAGTCCGTAGGGTAAGCTGGTAATGAACAAGTCAAAGAACTCAAATAATACAATCAGTTAGAATACTGACCACTCAGAATTAAGATTGAATTGACTTATGGTCAACTATATGATGTGACTAGAATAGATAATAACAGTATGTTTACTTATCCTATCTACTGTCAATATCGGTATAGTCCGATGTAACAAATACATCTGATCTTATCTGCTTTGCTAATGTTCTGGAAAGAACATAACACTGTAATGTGTAAGTAGATCATATCGTATATTGATAAGTTAGTGTAAATCTTGTGCACTGACTAATCTTAAGACTAACTTATTTTGAACATATAATCATATTTATATTCCATTGTGATTACGTCACTATAAATATGATTAGCTATATGCTCGGGATTTAATAGAAGTTTATATTAAACAAATAATCATGAAATAAAACATGTGAGTAAAGTGATTGACCAAGTCAAAATTTGATTTCTATTCTTTTATTGATAATAAATGAGATTACAAAGAAATTGTGTTTTAATTAGGGCATTAAACCCCAACATGGAGACCGACGAGCTTCTCCGCAAAGGTGTTGAGGGTCACCTGACTGTACTTGACTTGCATTGTTCTAATGCGTGTGTTATTTTTGACAAGTGCCCTTACTCATCTGATGGTGTGGCTCGGGTATCAGGAGCGCCTGGAGTTTCTACAGATCAAAGTGGCGACAGAGTGTAAGATCACATACTTTCTTCTTTCTGATCATACCCTATGACTTTGCGGCTTTTTGGGCACTCATCGGTTCCTGAATGCAGTGAAGTCCTCCCTGCTTATAGAGAACATCTAAAAACGAGGATTTTTGATAATCAGGCTTACTAACACTGATGCCCTAGGACGTGGGATCCCGAATTTATGCGAGGCAAGTCTAGGGGCGAACGGTGACGACGGGCCCATTACAGTTAGTGACCAATGACCCTCGAGGTGGGAGGTCCTTCGGTTCCTCGCATGACACACTCTTCGTTTCAAGATTTCTGCGACTTTGGCACCTCCAGAGGTTGGCGCTTGCGGGACCTCCTTCGCGATCGACCTTTTGGGACCTACTCAGACATAAGGGGAGTCTTCGTTGCCTCGATGTGATGTCTCTTTCCTACTCAGTTGGATGGCTTTTCGGCTGCTTCCTTGGTAGAGCTTGCATCGCTGGCCTTCTTCTCTACCGATCCGAATGACCATGGGATTAACATAGAGGATGAGGCGTCAGTGGGGTCCCTTTTGAGGAATTCGGTCGATCTGAGTTTTCTAGATCCTCATTCAAGAGGAGAGGCACCTTCTAGTGGGCCTTCCTTCATAGGTTTTTTGGGTATTTAGTGCCCACCTGCTACCAAAGCTATTTGTTTGAGATGACATAATAGACAGGATGTTGTACATTACCCTCCTCTCAAACTAGTGTTGCGCTCAATACAAGTACAAGTCCTCGCCATTAACGAGCTTTGATAAGACGAGTGACTATGCAAAATGTTGTTTTATCACCTGAAAGGCCTGCTCACAATCCCCTATCCATTCAAATTTCTTGCTTCCCCTAAGGAGATTAACGGAATGCACTTATCGGTTGACTTTGAAATGAAGTGGCTGAGGGCAGCGACCCTCCCGTTTAGGCTTTGTACATCCTTCGTGCTTTTGGGAGACTCCATATCAATGAGGATCTTGATCTTGTTAGGGTTTACTTCGATTCCTCTTGAATTTATGATATACCCAAAGAAATTCCCAGAGGCGATCCCGAATGAACACTTCTGCGACTCTTTGGCTGGTCCAATCGGTCTTTCTTTGTCCCCAAAGCGAGGATCCAACTCCTCCCCACTTTGGGACTCGCTTCATAAAGTACGTGGACTTGGGTTGCCATTGGTGGCAATGCTATCCTTGTGGTCAACGTCGGCGATGCTGTCTCTGCGATCGTCGTTGGTGATGCCTGTTAGGGTTTTATGCCCTAATTAAAACACACATTCTTTGTAATCTCATTTTATTACCAATAAAAGAATAGAAATCATTTTTTGACTTGGTCAATCACTTTTCTCACATGTTTTATTTTCATGATTATTTTTTTAATATAAACTTCTATTAAATCTCAAGCATATAGCTAATCTTATTTATAGTGACGTAATCGCAGTGGAATATAAATATGATTATATGTTCAAAATAAGTTAGTCCTAAGATTAGTCAGTGCACAAGATTTACACTGACTTGCTAATCTACGAGATGATCTACTTCCACATTACAGTGTTATATTCTTTCCAGAACATTAGCAAAGTAGATAAGATCGGATGTATTTATTACATCGGACATGACCGATATTGACAGTTGATAAGATAAGTAAACATACTGTTATTATCTATTATAGTCATATCATATAGTTGACCATAGGTCAAGTCAATCTCAATTCTGAGTGGTTAGTATTCTAACTAATTGTATTATTTGAGTTCTTTGACTTGTTCGTTACCAGATTACCCTACGGACTAGCCCATACTTACATCTTGGGAACTCGGTAGTATAATTGAGTAGGAGTGTTAATCGTAGATATGAACATCTATAGCTTCTGATGAAGAAGTGAAACGATGGTTTCCTTTTAGTTTGGTTCAAGGTGCTAAATGATAGAGATCTCATTTCAGTAATTAAATTAGTTTACTGAAATAACATTTACAAGGAACTAAGTGTTTTAAGGATAAAATATATTGAGGGGTAAAACGGTATTTTAGTTCTATCTCATTGTAGACTGTCTATAGAGGATTAAGTGACATTTATGGTTGTAACAATGGATAATTAATAGCGTATCTATATTTGTTATAGAAAGTTCTATGAATTCAAGAGTGCAATTTCGAGTCTATAGTGGAGTCACAAGGAATTAATAAGTTAGAAAATTTATTTGTTAGATTTATAATAACTTATTGGAGCTTGATTTCATAGGCCCATGGTCCCCATTGTACCTTGGATAAAATCATCTAGATAGTCTCAATTTATTGATTTAATCATCAATTAGAATTATCAAAGTTGACCAAGTCAATTTTGGATAGTTTCACAGAGTTGTGTAATTTTGAGAAGAAAAGAGAAATTATGGCAGATTTATTAATTAAGATAAATTGGTATCTAAATTAATAAATAAATTTAAATCAAGGTTCAAATTATAAATAATTAATTTGATAAAGGATTTAAATAATTATTTAATTAATTAAATCAATAGGAAATAATATAGGCCTTGATTTTAAAGTCCAATGAGCTTATAATCAAATGAGAAATTTCACGGGCCTATAGCCCATGATAATTTCGACCTAGGGCTTCAAAATGACTATTATTTTATTGATTTTTTAATTAAATCAAATGACCTAATTGAGTCTATAAAAGGAGTTCTTAGAGAGAAGTCAAAACATAAGTCACAAGTTAGATTTTCTGATAGTTTTAGATTCTCTCTAAACACAAGTTATTTTCTAAACCTCTTTGTTATTTTCTCTTCTTCTCTCTATATCTATCTTATGTGTTGAGAATTGCCCACACTAGTCTAGGTGGTTCCAAGGATACATTGAAAGATTGTGAAGAAAATAGAAGATCTGTTCAGTTTCTTAATAATACTCTGCGACAGAGAGGATACAAGAGTTAGAGAAACTGATGGAATGACTCTTTAATTCCACTACGTATACTATAAGTATTCTATTCTTTGTTTCTCTTTGAATTCAATTTTAGAAACATGTTTTAGGCTATCTCGTATTAATTTGTTTAATATTAGATATACATGAAAATAAATAAAGATCTTGTATAAGTTTTCCTAACAACTGGCCTCAGAGCCTTTGATAATCTTTATTTTCATGCATGAACATGTTTAAAATTGATTTTTTTGATATGTTTGAATAATTGGATGGTTTTCATGTTTTTATGAAGCATTTTGATTTTATGTGAATTTTAGTAATTTTTAGGTTATTTTGTTGTGTTTTCTATGCTATTAATTTTTATATATGCTTTATTTTGTGTAAAACATGTTAAAAATTAATTAGAAAATGGTTTTGGTTTGAAAAATTGCTCCAAAAAAAATATTTTTTTGCACTGGCTCCCATGCGCGCGCGCACCCCAGCCCCTCGCGCGCGCCACCAGCAGCCCAGCCAGTGAATAGTACCCGTACGGACAGGTACTGTACATCATTTTTTTTAAAAGAAAATTAAGAATTGTAAAATATTATTATTTATAATCAAAGCCAAAAATATCAGATTTTTTTTTGTATTTAATTTTTTTTAATAAGATATTTTTATTAGTTGAGATTTAAATAATTAGATATTTTCTACAAACATTCAAATTCAAATTTAAAAAGTAGACTAACAACTTAATTTTAAATATTTTAATATATTAAAATATTATAATTATGATATCAGATATTGAAGATATTTTCATTTAAATTCTTGATATTTTTATTAAATATTTATTTGAAATTTGAATATTGTTAGTTAGATATTTGTATGGATATTTGAATTTGTTTAACTATTTTGAGATATTTTAGAGTTGTTATAACTATTTATATTTTTTTTTAAATGGTTAAAATATTAGCTAATAGTTGTAACAACACAAGATATTTTTGGAAAAAAGTTTAGATATTGATTTTAAAATTTAAAATTGGTTAAATTTTGAAAAATATCATTTTTTCAGCCAATTAATAAAATATTTTTTAATAAATTGGATTTAAATTAACTTTGGTTAATTGTTGATAAATCCTATTTAAATTAAATTAATATATTTTTTCAAATTAACCTAAAACTAAGTTAATTGTCGATAAATGAAATTTAAATTAATTATTGTTAATTGTTGATAAATTTCATTTAAATTGACTTATTTTTTGTAAAAATTTAATTAATTTGAATTTTTTTATAAATTCTAGATAATTAATTGTGGTATTTTTGCAAATGAAATAAATTGTGATATTTTTGCATAAATTCATAGAATTGCTCATATAGTAACATGATTAGGCCCATCCAATTATAACATGTCTGTTTGCACTATATGTGGTATTTTTGCAATTGGGCTTAGATGCATATAGTGGCCCATATATTTGTTAGATATATGGTATTTTGCCAAATAAAATATTCATAAAATGATAGGTTTTATTTGGGCCCATTAGAAAATGTAAAGTTTAAATTCCTCTCTTGTGAGTGATTCCACTTGTGAATGCCCATTTGCTTTGCATGACTATAGTGGGCCTAATCAATTAATAACAATTAATAAAACGAATGTTTAAATTCCTGTTTTTTGGACCTTGTATGGAAGATAGGGGGCCTTTGTAGTGGGAACGACATACTGGACCCAGCCCTCCTCCATACAAGCCCAATTGTTATGGCCCATTTACCTGAGTTGGACTTAATTGTATAGGTTCATTATATTAGTTAAACCTAAATATTGATTAGCAACAAATTAATTCTAAATTAATTGAATTTGTTTCAATGTAACACTTTAGAATTAATAAGAAATTATAGGACTTTGGTTTTCAAAATTTTAATCTGTTTAATTTTTTTTGGAAAACCATAGTCATTAATTTTCTAAAAATAAATAATAAAAATACTATTTTTAATTTTATAATGAGCTTATTTTAAGAATTTTATTCGATCTCCACTGTTGATTTAACATAGTCAATAGCTTAATGGGGCCTCGAAGCGCTTTGATTTGTACCCCCACGGAAGGTGTTCATTAGTTATTTTGACAATGTTAGATTTCAAAAGATAGATAATTATAGGTCAAATTCTACTAGATTCACCCCTACGGTGACTACTAGGACTAAATCTATGATTATTGAAACCGTGGGTCTAGCTCATAAAATAAGAGATTTTGTTTTCTTATTTTGATCGAATAGTAGATTGTTAATAGTGGTGTCCATTATTAAATGAGTTTACATCTCTATTTAACTAGTGATATTTTTTACTCTCGCTAACCGGGACAAGGATATCATAGATTAGTTAAAAACCTAAAGAAATAGAGATATGATTGTTTTTGGTATTTTTTTCTCATAACTTACATATTTTTGGTATATGTTGTGTTATTTCTTGAAATTTGTGTGAATAGAAGTTTTATTGAGCAATTGTGATTGATTTCTATTTTATTGATAATTTGTAGTTTTAAGCTAAGTAGTGACTGTGTCTACTCCCATCCTTTCTCAACTTTCGATGGAGAAACTCACTGGAGAAAACTTCCTTAATTGGAAGCAGAACATCAACATTGTGTTGATAGGTGACAACTCCAAGTTCTTCATGACTGGGGAATCCCCGGAAGTTCCAGCTGAATGAGCTACCAAGTCTGTGAGGGACAAGTATGAGCGTTGGCAGGCGGCTAACAACAAGGCGCGATACTACATGTTGACTAGTATGGTCGACACTCTCAAGACAAAGATGGAGAATGTCGAGACAGCCTACGAAATCATGGATTAGCTCGAAGACATGTTTGGTGCCAAGTCAGCGCAGACTCGTTTTGAGGCCACCAAGAAATATGCCAATGCTCGAATGTCACCATCTCAACATGTTCATGATCACCTGATCAACATGACAAACTACTTTCAGGAAGCTGAAATGCACAGAGCCATAATAGATGAGGAAACTCAAGTTGGCTTAATCCTCAACAGTCTTTCTCCAGCTTTCCTTCCATTCACCACCAACTATGTGTTGAATAAACTCAACTATGGTCTGGCGCAGCTCATGAATGAGCTTCAGAATTTTGAGTCTATCATGGGTGGACCTAGTAAGCGAGGAGAAAAAAAGACAACTACTATTACTGCTACTGATTCAGCTAAGGCTGAAGCTAACCAAGCTTCGTCTTCAAAAGCTGGAAACAAGAGGAAAGGTGGGCAAAACAACAACCCCAAGCCTGCAAAGGCGAGTGCACAGACGCCTAAGGGGAAAAACAAGACAGGTAAAGGTAAATGTTTTCACTGCAAAGAGAAGGGGCATTGGAAACAAGATTGCCCCAAGTTTCTAGCAGTTAAAAACAAAGGTAATGATTATAGTTCATTTATCTTGGAAACATGTGTTTTAGAGAATGATAACTCTTTTTGGATTATTGATTCCGGATCTACTAACCATGTTTGTAACTTTTCACAGCTTCTTGAATCATGGGAGGAAGTGAACAAAGGCAGCTTAAAGCTTAGAGTTGGGAACGGAGCGTTCGTTGCGATCCAAGCTAGAGGAAGAGCTCGTCTGAAGTTCGAAAATAAATTTTTAATTTTAAAAGATGTATTTTTTATTCTGGATTTTAGTAGAAATTTAATTTTAGTTTCCATGTTGCAATTAGAACGATTTGTTATGACTTTCACAAGTTTTAATATATCTATTTCTTTCAATGGATCACAATTGTGTATTGCATGTTTGGAAAATGAGCTTTATATTCTGCGACCTAACGAACCCCTCGCTCTTAATAATGATTTATTCAAAGTAGCTAAACCTAGGACCAATAAACGTCAAAAGAACGATAACAATAATATGATGTATTTATGGCACTTGAGACTAGGTCACATTGGCTATGATAGGATTCAAAGACTTACAAAGGACGGACCTTTGAGGGAACTCACCTTAGGTGAATTACCTATATGTGAATCTTGTCTAGAAGGCAAACTGACCAAGCGTCCATTCTCTGCAAAGGGTGATAGAGCCAAAGAACCACTTGGTCTTGTGCATTCAGATGTTTGTGGACCTTTGAATGTACAAGCCAGGGGTGGTTTTGAGTATTTCGTCACTTTCATTGACGATTACTCTAGATACTCATGTCTTTACCTAATGCATAGGAAATCAGAAACATTTTCAAAGTTTCAGGAATTCCTAGCAATGGCTCAAAACCAATTAGGTAAAACACTAAAGATCTTGCGATCTGATAGGGGTGGAGAATATTTGGATATGCAGTTCCAAGATCATTTAACTGAACTTGGGATTTTATCACAACTTACTGCCCCAGGTACTCCGCAACAAATTGGTGTAGCGGAACGCCGAAATAGAACTTTATTGGAAATGGTTTGATGCATGCTTAGTTACTCAAATCTACCAACTTCGTTATGGGGACATGCAATTTAAACCGCGAATGACATTCTCAATGTCGTGCCGTCAAAATCAATCCCCAAAACACCTTTAGAACGCTGGAATGGTCGTGAACCTAGTTTATGCCATTATAGAATCTGGGGGTGTTTTGCTCACGTCCTGAGGAAAAAGGAGGGAAAGGTAGAACCGCGAACTGAAGTTTGCATGTTTGTTGGCTATCCTAAAGGTACTTGGAGTGGAATTTTCTATAGTCATTCAGAAAAGAAAGTGTTTACTTCTACAAATGCTACTTTTCTGGAAAATGACTATGTCCAGTACTTTCGCAACAAAGTAGTTTTAGAGGAGATGGTTAAAGAATTGACTCCAAAAAATGTTCCATCATCATCAACGCGAGTTGGTGATGAAATTCCCACTCTTCATGTCCAACCGACACAATTCGGTTTAAATGAAGAAAGTACCACTGTTCCTGAGCAAACAGTCACAGAGCCTAGTGGGAGGGTTTCTAGGAACCCAGTTCGCTATGGTTTGGATGGTGAAACCAATATGGTTGTTGGTGACACTAGTGATAACGATCCGTTGTCTTTCAAACAGGCAATGGCTAGCCTTGAAAAGGAACTATGGCTCGAAGCCATGAAACAGGAAATGGAGTCCATGTACTCAAATTCCGTCTGGGATCTTGTGGAAGCACCTAGTGACTTTAGGGCCATTAGGTGCAAGTGGATCTACAAGAAGAAACGAGGTGTTGATGGAAATATCGAGACTTATAAAGCTCGATTAGTGGCAAAGGGTTATACCCAAAGAGAAGGCGTGGACTATGAGGAAACTTTTAGTCTGGTAGCCTTGCTCAAATCCATTCGCATCATCCTATCCATAGCCGCCACTCTTGACTATGAGATCTGACAAATGGACGTCAAGACAGCTTTTCTTAATGGAAAACTTGACGAAGTCATTTATATGGATCAATCAGAAGGATTTAAAGTATCTGGACAAGAAGGAAAAGTTTGTAAGTTAATTAGGTCCATCTATGGACTTAAGCAAGCTTCTCGTTCCTGGAATCTTAGGTTTGATGAAATAATCAAAACCTATGGCTTTGAACAAAATATTAATGAGCCCTGTGTTTACCAACTGAAGGCAAATCAAATAGTGGTATTCCTGGTTCTTTATGTAGATGATATCTTACTCATTGGAAACAATGTTAAGAAATTATCAGATGTGAAGAATTAGTTGAGCACTCAATTCCAGATGAAGGACATGGGTGAAGCAATCAATGTTCTAGGTATCCAAATCATCAAGGATAGAAAGAATAGACTCTTAGCTATATCTCAAGTAGCTTACATAGATAAAGTGCTTGAACGTTTCTCATTGAAAAATTCCAAGGAATGGCGGTTATTGTCCCGCCATGGAATTCATCTTTCAAAGAAGCAGTCTCCCCAGACTCCTGAAGAGGAAGATGCAATGAGAAAATTTCCTTACGCATCTGCAGTTGGAGGTCTAATGTATGCCATGTTGTGTACTAGACCATATATCTGCTATGCAGTGGGAGTAGTGAGCAGGTATCAGTCAAACCCAGGACCGAAACATTGGATAGCAGTTAAGCATATCCTGAAGTATTTGAGACGGACTAGGGATTATATGTTAGTCTACAAGGGTGGTGTTCTGAACCTTGTAGGCTACACCGATTCAGATTTTCAGACTGATGTCGATGAAAGAAAGTCTACTTCTGGAATGGTGTTTACTCTTGGGGGTGGAGCTGTGATTTGGAGAAGCGTCAAGCAGTCTGCAATCTCAGATTCCACCATGGAGGCTGAGTACATAGCCGCGTCAGAAGCAGCTAAGGAAATAGTCTGGCTAAAGAAGTTTTATTCGGATCTTGGTGTTATTCCAGAAATAGATAAACCAATTGTGTTGTTTTGTGACAATACAAGAGAGATATCCAACTCGAAATAACCTCGAAGTCACAAGAGGAGTAAGCATATAGAAAGGAAGTATCACATTATTTGAGAATATGTGGCCAGGGGAGAAGTGAAGGTTATGAAGATTGCAACTGAAGACAATCTTGTGGATCCGTTTACAAAGACAATACCAAAAGCTACATTTGATAAGCATATCAAGGAAATGGGATTAGTAGAATTAAGGCATTAGTTTCAATTAGTGCAAGTGGGAGTTTGTTAGCATTTTATGCCCTAATTAAAACCCACATTCTTTGTAATCTCATTTTATTGTCAATAAAAAAATAGAAATCAATTTTTTGACTTGGTCAATCACTTTGCTCACATGTTTTATTTTCATGATTATTTATTTAATATAAACTTCTATTAAATTCCGAGCATATAGCTAATCGTATTTATAGTGACGTAATCGCAGTGGAATATAAATATGATTATATGTTCAAAATAAGTTAGTCCTAAGATTATTCAGTGCACATGATTTACACTGACTTGCCAATCTACGATATGATCTACTTACACATTACAGTGTTATGTTCTTTCCAGAACATTAGCAAAGTAGATAAGATCAGATGTATTTGTTACATTGGACAGGACCGATATTGACAGTTGATAAGATAAGTAAACATACCGTTATTATCTATTCTAGTCATATCATATAGTTGACCATAGGTCAATTCAATCTCAATTCTGAGTGGTTAGTATTCTAACTAATTGTATTATTTGAGTTCTTTGACTTGTTCGTTACCAGCTTACCCTACGGACTAGCCCATACTTACATCTTGGGAACTTGGTAGTATAATTGAGTGGGAGTGTTAATCATAGATATGAACATCTATAGCTTCTGATGAAGAAGTGAAACGATGGTTTCCTTTTAGTTTGGCTCAAGGTGTTAAATGATAGAGATCTCATTTCAGTAATTAAATTAGTTTACTGAAATATCATTTACAAGGAACTAAGTGTTTTAAGGATAAAATACATTGAGGGGCAAAACGGTATTTTAGTCCTATCTCATTGTAGATTTTCTATAGAGGATTGAGTGACAATTATGGTTGTAACAATGGATAATTAATAGCATATCTATATTTGTTATAGAGCGTTCTATGAATTCAAGAGTGCAATTCCGAGTCTATAGTGGAGTCACGAGGAATTAATAAGTTAGTAAATTTATTTGTTAGATTTATGATAACTTATTGGAGCTTGATTTCATAGGCCCATGGTCCCCATTTTACCTTGGATAAAATCATCTAGATAGTCTCAATTTATTGATTTAATCATCAATTAGAATTATCAAAGTTGACCAGGTCAATTTTGGATAGTTTCACAGAGTTGTGTAATTTTGAGAAGAAAAGAGAAATTATGGCAGATTTATTAATTAAGATAAATTGGTATCTAAATTAATAAATAAATTTAAATCAAGGTTCAAATTATAAATAATTAATTTGATAAAGGATTTAAATAATTATTTAATCAATTAAATCAATAGAAAATAATACAGGTCTTGATTTTAAGTCCAATGTGCTTATAATCAAATGAGAAATTTCACGGGCCTATAGCCCATGATAATTTCGACCTAGGGCTTCAAAATGGCTATTATTTTATTGATTTTTTAATTAAATCAAATGACCTAATTGAGTCTATAAAAGGAGTTCTTAGAGAGAAGTCAAAACATAAGTCACAAGTTAGATTTTCTGATAGTTTTAGATTCTCTCTAAACACAAGTCATTTTCTAAGCCTCTTTGTTATTTTCTCTTCTTCTCTCTATATCTATCTTATGTGTTGAGAATTGCCCACACTAGTCTAGGTGGTTCCAAGGATACATTGGAAGATTGTGAAGAAAATAGAAGATCTGTTTAGTTTCTTGATAATACTCTGCGACAGAGAGGATACAAGAGTTAGAGAAACTGATGGAATGACTCTTTAATTCCGCTACGTATACTATAAGTATTCTATTCTTTGTCTCTCTTTGAATTCAATTTTAGAAACATGTTTTAGGCTATCTCGTATTAATTTGTTTAATATTAGATATACATGAAAATAAATAAAGATCCTGTATAAGTTTTCCTAACAATGCCATCGCTGCGGTCGCTGTTGGCAACCACGCTAAGGGTGGCCTTGTCGATTGGGGCCTCGCCTCCCATGACGCATATTTTCCTAGCCTCGCCGATCAGAGCCTCTCCTATCAAAATTTTCTCTGTTGTCTTGATGGTCTTCTCATCGAATAACTAATTTATACCTTAAACTCATTGGTCAGAAAAGATCATGTTGGTGTAAGCAACGCTTTCCTTTCTAGATTTGCTGATTGAAGTGTTGTAACATTTATGCGCCTCTCCCTGGTTTCCTCTTATGCTGCCGATACCTTTGCTCATGGGGAACTTAATGGTGAGGTGCCAAATAGGCGTTATGGCGTGTAGATCAATGAGTATGGGATGCCCTAGCACGATGTTGTACACTGATGGGCAGTCGATGACCACAAACGTCACCATGAAAGTTGTTCTTTGAGGGGGATTGTCGAGAGTCACCGGAAGCTTGGTGGATCCAATGGGAACCAAGCCTTCGCCACTGAACCCATATATCGGTGTTGAGCACGGCGGGAGGCCGCAAATGGATAGTTTCATTTTATCCAGACATGACTTGTATAGGATATTGATGGAACTGCCATTGTCAACTAGAACTCTTAGCACCCTCAGGTTAGCAATTTGAGTTGCGATGACCATGGAGTCGTTGTGTGGGTAGTGAATGTGCCTTGAGTCTTTGCTTGTGAGGGCGATGTCTTGGTCTTCCATGCATGAGACCTTGCTTGGTCTCTCTTCGTTCGTCATTACTTTGTATGTCTTATGTCGCAGCTCGCAAGCATATCTCTCCCGACACTTTTTACTATCCCCAGTGAGGTTTAGTCCTCCATAAATTGTGACAATAGTAGCTATCATGACTAGAACCTCGCCTACGTAGGTTGGCGATCGCGACCAATTTGGTGCCGACTGCTGCCTTTGTCTCCCGTCGTTTCGGCCACCATTCTGATTCCAGCCTTGCTGGCGACCGCGAAACGGTCCATATGTCCTTTTCTGGTCGTGTCTACTTGGATCCTTCTCTATCAGGAGAGACTTCTTGTACGACTCCTAGTTCTCGGTCGCTACGAATATGTCTTCACACGTACGGGACTAAGGCGGTGTAGTTGGTGAAGCGCAGCTCATACGCGGGCTATTTTCCCTCTTGCTTGGGCTTTTTGTAGTTTTTCCCTTGCTTGTGGGATACTTGGTGACTGGTCTCTCTCTTCCCATTACCATTGTTCTTGCTACCATTTCGGTCCTCGCCACTCCTTCGACCATGGTTGCTAGTCTTCACCGAGTCCATATTCTTTACTGCCTCATCTAGCTTGATGAACTTATCTACGCAGTCCAAGAGATCACGCATTCCTTCTTGGTAAAGTTGTTCCACATAAGGCTCTAGACTCTGATGCTAAACATGATTGCCATTAGCATTCCTTCGTCGTCGATCTTATTGGCGTGAATGACTATCTCTTAGAATCTCATGATGTAATCCTTCAGA
Source organism: Humulus lupulus (assembly GCF_963169125.1). Classification (NCBI taxonomy): domain Eukaryota; kingdom Viridiplantae; phylum Streptophyta; class Magnoliopsida; order Rosales; family Cannabaceae; genus Humulus; species Humulus lupulus. The sequence goes on along the minus strand of NC_084797.1, from coordinate 39,404,845 downwards.
TTCTTTTTATTGTCATGCTTTAGGTTGGCGAGGTGGTTAGCCTCCCGAGGATGGATGCATGCGTTGTAGAACTGCTGGTAGAAGTCTTGAGTGAGTTGTTCCCAAGAGACAATAGATTTGAGGTGATACTTCCAGAATCATTACTTCACGGCTCTGGTCATCATGGCCGAGAAAAACCTTGCATCGTGCATTGCCTGATACCTTGTGAATCTCCATCTGAATCTCGAAGTTTTTGATGCTTTAAGGGATCTTCTTTGCCATTAGTGGCATCCTAAAGTTATCAGGTAGTTGTGTGTCTGCAATGGCGGGAGATAATGGGCTCGCATTCTCGAATTCAAAGTAGGCTTGCCATTTGTGGTCCCACCCATCTCCCTGATCGCCCTTCTCAGTTCAGCAAGAACTGGGTCGTTGGCAACTGAGACCTTTCAGACACCGACTACAGGGACTCCTTGAGCATTGGAGACTGGGGGGTCTCCCATGGTGGTTTCCTTGCTCTTCGCTTCGAGCATTTAGATGGTCATGCTTGTCACCTTGGCTCTCCATGAATTTACCTTGGGCATCACCTCGTCGGTCGTTTAGGTATTCGCGAAGGTCAGGCTCATTCCTGGATCTCACTCTTTCTCCAAGACGTGTGGAGATGCTACAAGTGTGGGCACTATTTCCTTCCTCCTCTCATCTATGTGGTTGTCTATGAAGTGAGCGGCTAACTGATCCTTCACCACGGTCCCGAGCCTAGGGTGGTCGCTGTCCTCCCTGGTTTGGAGGTCGAGGAGGTTGTCCCACCTAAGACTGGAATCTTTTGGGAATAACAGTGCTCTTGGAGTGTCAAGCGATTGATTGCTCCACTCCTTCTCCATCCAAAGTGTGGGGCTGACCTAAAGAAGCTTGGCGACGCCTCACTGCCATGTGTATGGCCGTCTCGAAGGCGAAGGTCACCTCTCATTGTTACTACTTCATGTTCCATCGCTAGGTAGTCATCTTAGCTACAACAACGACGTTCATGGCGCACAACTATGCCATCTCTTTTCTCAGGGTGGTGATGTCCTCCTGTGCCACCTTGGGTTTTTGGGGGATGTGGTCGCCGTTGCCTTCATCCAAGTTTTCATGAGGATCCTCCTCAACGTTCTGTGGACTAGGAGGAGGAGGATTTGGTGGGGCCACAAGGCCATTTTCTTTAGTTGAACCATGCCTAGCGAGGGGTTGGATCACCTTGGGTAGTAGGTGAGAAGATCTCACTCTGAGACTCACACTCTCAGTGAAAGCACTAAAATTTTGACTCGTTTTTTCGTCAACTTGAACTGAGCAATAAATGAAGAATTGCTTTGTGTGTAATACCTTAGAGTGGATCTTAATGATGAACAGTGAGTTAAAGAAAAGAGAAATTTATGCAGTAATAAATGAATAAGACAAATATTTATAGTGGTTCGATCCAAAAAAGATGACCTACGTCCACTTTAGTCAGTATTATTTATGAACTTTGAACCCTCAATAGCAAGCTGAGTTTGATCTTGTTATTGGGGCAATTACAAGAATGGAGAGTAGAAGCTCTCTCTGAAAATGAACAGTTACAGAATTGTTTTTCCCTCTCTCCCTGATCTGTCTATTGCTACAATTCGGTTTGCACTATTTATAGTCACAAAGATGGGAAGGGCTGACAGTGGCACCTTATTTCCCGATCAGGCTAAATTTTAGTACACTTGGTTGAAGACAGATTTGTATCTCACCAAAAATGGTAATCCGACGTATCCTGTACATTTAATGGTTGAAGGCGCACTTTGGTGCATAATGAAATTCGGGTGGCAAGGGCCACTGGCAAGCAGTGAGGGGCCTTGACAACCGACGATCATCGAGGGCCTCGGGGACCAGCTACGGCCGATGGCAACTTTAGTAGATCCTTGTGATGTGTGTTTGTCCGACTTGTGCGTCTGGCTGGAGCCTTTTCTTCTCACGATTGGTGTTGACATGGCCGTTTGGGGATCATGTGGCTTCATGCGATGGAAGAAGTAGGCCGACTCTGGTGAGTCCTACCTCTTCTTGAGTATTGGGGAAGGGGCGAGGGCCACTCCTCACGGTGACTGGTGGTGACTATTGTGTCCCGACACTTTGTCTTGACACATCATCACTTCGCGGGCCGCCACGTGGAAGTGTCGAATTTTGGGTATGACATAACATAAACTCATAATAAACTAAAAAATAACAAAAAAAACAACATTGAAAAAGTTATTACTACATTGTAAAATGTGTCAAGAAAAACTAAAAATTTACTTCATTAGAAATCAATTAAACATCAACCCAAAATATACTTAAAACAAACTAAACATATATCCAAAATCAACTCACACAAGAACAACAATAAAGAAACTGAAAATTTTATATTTACCAAAAATACACTAAAAGTACAAAATCAATTAGATGTTATCCTAAAATATACATTAGATTAACTACACATCAACACAACACAAACAAAAAATAAAATCAATATAAACTAAACTAAATTAAATTAACTAGACATCAAGACATCAACATAAACTAAAAATATATCCAATATGTATCGAAAATAAACAAAAAAAAAATACTCAATGAAAAATCAACAAAAAATCAATCCAAAATAAATTAAAAATACACCCAACATATACTAAAAATAAAAAAAAATGTACTCAATTAAAAATTAATTAGAGACAAGAAAATAAATATATACATAAAAAAATAGTGTAAAAAATTAATAAAAAATATTTAAACAAAACACACATCCACACATCCATTATGTTGCATAATAATCAACTCCAGTTGGTTGGTGCTGACATGGTTCCTCTTCCTTTTCATTTGACTATTACGATACATTTTGAGTTCATGCTTCAGCTTCTTGCCACTCATGTTTCTTACACACACACATATATATATGTATATATATATATATATACACTTAGTTTGATATTACAGCATATTATACATTCAAGAAGAAAACAATGAAGGCATCAAATATTCTCATTGCACTCCAGGCATCTACATACTGAGCAACCCTTGGTCTTCATCAAACACTTTCCTACTGCCACTGCAATTCCAACATGGAACAAACTCACATCTATACAACTCACACATTATCGAACTTGAAAATCCTTAAGAGTCTCGGCCAATTTGCTGGTTTCGTAGAGTTGTTTGATCACTTTAGTGCCACCAATGTAGTTCCCTTTCATGAAACCTTAAAGACTATGCTTTACCTCAAATGTGGCTGGGTATGTGGTGCAGATATACATTGTGCTTATTCAGTTGACGAAACAGAGATCAAGTTTGAAAGCCATACACAGATATATATATATATGTCATTCAACATAGATTTATGTGCGTTATTTACTTTTCTTTACTTTAGAGATGAGGCATCAAAGCAATGCTTGCTCTGCTCTTGCTTTGGTGAACAGTCAACCAATCATCTTCATCACATTTCGACACCGTTACTGCCACTTGAGAAGACGAAGCCATGAATGAATGAGTGGTGGTGCGAGCGTTCCAAATTTGACTAGGTATCTCAGAATTACCGGCGATGAGGATGTCATATAACCGAAAAAAAAGAACTCGGCACCTTAAAATTAAAAAAAATCTCCACCCCATTGTAAAATTGTAATTTTTTCTTAAACAAAACGTGTTTTATGTAAATATTCCAATATATATAATTATATTTATTTATTTTATTAACTATAAAATAAAAATAAATTAAAAATTTATTATTATTAAAATACTAATAAAATAAAAAATATTAAAATTTCATTAAAACTGAAAATTATTTTCCTTAAATATTTTAAAAGACCAACTTGAAAAATAAAAAATTGGTGGACATTTATATCCTTAAGAAAAGTCTCTAAACATATAAAATATTTTTAAAAATTTATTAAAAATAATATGTAAGGCTGTGTAGAATAACATTTAAAATCATGTCAAATAGTCAGACCAATTAAAAATAATGGAAATTCAAATATTTATAACAATTTAATCCAAATCAAGTACTACAACACAAGGGGTTTTAAAAATTATAAGTAATCTAATGACATTTCAATATAATTCTTTAGATGTAAATAATTTCGTACCATTTGTTTACATAAAATGACATTTTTGGTGTATTTTAACATGTATATATACTAAGCTACACAAATCCCATTTGGAGTCATTCATATACAGTATGATTTGTTATACTTCATATACCCCACCTAGCTGCCCTCATTGTACAAGTGTGTCTGATTCTTTATGTATAATTTTGATTTATTCCCCACCTAATGCTTCTTCCTTTAATTTCTTATCCATGACAGCCAGAGCACTCTAATATCTCTATTGTACTATATGCTATTAACAATTATGATTTTCATATAATAGTCAATGAAAGGGTCTTTCCAGCAAAAACAAGGGAATCCATTAAAGGTTCTAAAATAATAATAATTAAGAAAACTATAAGCATGTATAGAGTGACCTTGTATCTGTAAGCTTTTTATTTTTCTTCCCCTTCATTGTGAATTGGTTGAATTAGTTGGATGGTCAGAGAGATGGAGAAAATTCTCTACCTTCCATTGCTTGCAAAATACACTAATAGATAAAGCTATGCCATCTTCCTAATATGGAGCTTATTTTAGGGTCAAAATACTTAGTAGCTACTCCTATATTCAGATGTTGATGGACAAACAATTTTACTAGCTAAGCTATATGTTATCTCTATAAAGTAATTAAGACACGAACCTATTAATTGTGGTTCAACATCATTTCAACATCATGAAAAAAAAACTCTTTTATAAGGTGACCACCAATTAGAATGCACTACATGTTGTAATGTAAAATCACATCTTAAGGTTTATTTATTTATAACTTGAGTATGCTCTTCCGAAGAGCTGGTTTCCATGTCTCATTTATAAAGAAACTAGGTATAAGGTACGTTTATTTAGTTTTAATTAGAAAATGTATTAATTTATTTTTATCATGTTTCTTTCATCGTCATATAAATTTTAAATAAATAAATAAGTATGTATATTATAAAAGAATGACGTAAACATATTTTAAAAAATTAAATCAAATTAGATACACACTTTTTATATATAAATATATAGTGCATTCTAGTTTTAAAATTAAATATTTTTTTGTTATATTTTTTTTAGAAAAAGTATTTACAAATTTCAATATAATAAAATATTAAAAAATTATAAATTAAACTATTAATTTAAAATGTTTATTTGATCAAATTTTAATTTTTAGTTTTAAAAATTTTAAAGCCAACAAAAAATTATATATAAATATATATTATTTAATTAATAGTTAGATAAATTAAGATAAGTAATTTCTTATTAAAAAAACTAAATGGTAAAGTAAAAATATGTATATTGATGTGTTATTTTCACTATTACATATATGTATGGATAAAAATATTAAATGACAAAATAAATAATTATTTAAAATAAAGAAAAATAAATAAATTTAAGCATATAAATATTTTTCGGTTATAGTTTTGAAAACATAATTGATAGAGTAATTTAAATACTTTAATATAAAATTTTGAAATATGTGATGAGAAATTATTAAGACTAATTTATTACTTATTATTTTATTTACCTTATTTAGATGATTTTATTACTTTTCATTTTTAAATATATTTACCTTATTTAGATAACTTTAAAACTAAGAGTGTTAAAAAATAATAATAAAAAAGTGTTAAATCTAACGAAAAATAACAATTTCCGTTAAACTTACATTTATAAGATGTATAGATAAAAGCAACGTGCAATACACGTTTATTTTGTTTTATTTAGAAAATATATTAATTTATTTTTATTATGCTTTTCTAATTGTCATATTAATTTTAAATAAATAAAAAAATTTCATAAAGATATTTTAAAAAAATTAAATAAAAACATTGTCTACAGTTTTTTTTTTAAAATAAAAATAAGATAATTAAAAAAAAACCGTCAAACCAAGAATCATTTAGAAACACACTTTTTATATATAAAGTTATGGTATATTCTAGTTTATAAATTGAATATTTTTTTCTAATTTACTTTTAGAAAAAATACCTATAAGTTTTAATATAATAAAATAGTAAAAAATTCTAAATTAAAACTATGAATTTAAAAGTTTATTGGATCAAATTTTAATTATTTTATTTAAAAAAAATTAAAGCACAAAAAGTTATACATAAATATATCATCTAATAAATGGCTGGAAGAATTAAAATAAGTAATTTTTCATAAAAAAATATAAGTAAAAATAAGAAAATATGTGTATTTATATCTTATTATATTATTACATATATGTTTAGATAAACAAAATACTTTAAATAACAAAATAAATATTTAATAAAAGAAGGAAAGTATTACATTTAAGCACATAAATATTTTTTTTGTTGTAGTTTTAAAAATATAATTGATAGAGTAATTTAAATATGTATTGAGAAATGATTATTTATTTATTATTTTTTTTAATTTACGTACCTTATTTAGATTATTTTTTCTTCAATTTAACTTGTTTAGATAGATGACTACTAATTTTTATTTTTAAAAAAAAAATACTTACACTTCGTGTTTTTCCTATAGTAATTAAATTATTTATCGCCGCAAGAAACAGTTGCAACAACACATTATTTTCAAAGCACAAATAATAGTTCAATGCTTCCGACATTCTCAATATCTATGAAGTAACATTTATCCACTGCCACTAACATTACACAGTTTCCTTTTTTTTTTTCTTCTTTTTCTAAAAAGAAACAGTATGTATTTATGCATGTGTATAATGGTCCACTAGAAGTTTCTGTTGAGGCTAGACATTCTCTTTGGGCCGTAGCCTTTCAGATTTGAATACCCAAATCTTGTATGGAGATTTACAACAATATACATTTACTTAAATCTAGTTACAGAATACCGAAACAAAGACATTATGCACAAATATATATGCTTTTAAGTCACTTATGTCTATATATTACAAATATAGCAGAATGAAATATTCATAACAATGTTTTCAAAATTTGGCATTTTTCGAATTTGTTTTTATGAATGTAGTGTTCTCTAAACATGTTTTTTTTTTCGTCAGCTGTTTTACTACAATAATATTGACAATAAAACTGTAAGCATAAAATTTCAAACCTGATCACTCTTTGTAATTCTTCTATGAAATATGAGAAACTATTTGTATAGTACTCTTCCATGTTTTATGCAACGAGTGTATAAAACTATAAATAAGAATGGTAACAATTTTTAAACTCTTCCAATGAATTTGTTAACTCTATTATTTTCTTAATATTTCATCTAATAAATTATATTGGAATAAAATCTGTTTAGTATAAATAATTATACATTTAATAAAGAAATTATTGATTATTTGGATTTTTTAAAAAGAAATAATCTTATAAGTGTTTTAAATCTACAATGAATTATGAGAAACTTTTGTAGGAAATAAGGGAAAAAAAAATTCTTCTTCAATGCAATTAATTTTTTGAACAAATACATACATGAACTAGAAAGAACCAAAAAATTATCACACAAACAAAATTACTTGATAAAAAATTAGATGATACAAATACATAATTTAGACTCATATACACATAACTTGTTATTATTGCTTCTATCGAAGATAAAATAGTGATATTTCCAATTAGCACATTAGATATATCAATAATGTTTTTGAAGACATGTCCTTAACGAACACTTCAACTAAGACACATTTTCCTATTACCTTTGGGTGGGGTGGTGGGAGCCTTGGTCGCCAAAGCCACGGTTGGGGTTCAAACCCTCCCAAGCCCAAACTACATGTATATCATATTATACATTGTCCCTTCCATGGTATTGCTGATCTTGATTCTTGTAAAGAGCTGCTTGATATTATCTTCCTCCAAAGTTATGCTGAAATATTTCCACTGATGAGTTTGTATTTAAATTGAGAATTCAAATGAAGAACTTTGAGGTTCATCATAGCATATTTGTTCTCATTGTAATATCTCTAATTTGTAACATGTAATTCTAAAAAAAAAAAACTAAGACACACATCTTTTTTCTAAAATCACATATTCAAATTATAAAGAAAAAAAAGATGGAGTAAGTTAATGGAAGTTACCTCAATCGATTAGTGCCCGATAATGTTTGTTGAAACATATCAAATAAAATAACCATTGCTTAATCAAATATATAATCATACACAAAACGAATGAGAAATGATCATCAAATCTATTATTTTGTGGATATAAATAGCTAGCATTCTTCATTTTCTCCAATTGATCCAAATCTTGGGCTCCAAACTCATGTGAACTCTGAATATTGAGATTATAAAATGTAAAAAAAAAATCTAACGATGCTTAAAAACATACATACTTATGCATCTTGACTTGAAAGATTAGAAAAATATTAACACTTAATCTGTGGAAACTTAGATGAGGTATAAATAAAAATGTGAGCAAGAGAAAAAGTAGCCTCAAAACACATAAAACGAAGAATTTTGGGGCCTGTTTGGCATTGTTTTCTGTTTTTTGTTTTCAAAATTGTGTTCTCAGAAATGAGAACAAAAAACTGTTTTTGTAGTTTTCAAAAAACAAGAGGTGTTTGGTTAATGTTTTCGAAAAACAATTTTTTAGTTTTATTTTTTTTAAATCTTAAATAAAAAATTAACAAATATATTTACAAAGAGAAAAATATTTTAAAAGTTTGTAATAAATAATGAGATAAAATAATTTGAGAGAAAAAATGATGAAAAATAAGAAGTGAGAAAGTAAGGAAAGAAAATTTGAGAACAGCAGAAAACAACTTTTTGTTGTTCTCAAAATTTTCTGTTTTTTGTAACTTTGTTTTTAAAAATTGTTTTCTGAAAACAATGCCAAACACCTCTACTTGTTTTCAAAAAACAATTTTTAGCTTTTAAAAACAAAAAACAGTCTTTTAGTTAAGGTGCCAAACACCCTCTTGGTTTTTCCTCAAGCTTTGAATGAGACGAGTTATTATATAAGGCAGGAAACATAAAATCCATGAGTTCAACATCACGTATATGAGTAATATTTATGAAAAATTACATCACACAATCAAAATATCATTTTATTTACAAAAATAGCAGTACACATTTTAGTTACATACACATCAAGTAAAATCTTTTCTGGCTACATTGCTGGTCGGTTGAGCTCAAAAGTGGTATCATCACGGCTTACTCTTCAAGGTAGTCGTTTTGATATGCGGAAAGCATATGTTTTTTCCTCATCGCCGGAGAAGATGACCAAAATCAAAAGCTAACTTTTAGTATCTTTTATAGTTTGTTAACAAAAAATTAACTAAACTTTAATCTTAAACAAAATTCAATATACCTACCAACTTGGTAAGTTAATATAAAGTATTTTGTTATTTCATATTTAAAGTTACTAGATAATATTCTAAATAAGGCTATTTTATAGATCAATTTTGATAGGTTTCTAAAAAAAACTTGTAAGAAAACCAAATGGTATCTTTTTTTTTTTAATAAAAGCGATCCACTTCAATAAGAACTTTCAGCTAAAATAATAGCATGTAACTCAGCAGGGACAAAACCCCCACTGATAAAACGACCAGAATTCGAACAAGAAGAGCGAGCCAACAAATGAGCCGCCTTGTTCCCAGACCGCTTAACAAATGAAATAGATACATTACAAAGGTTTCGAAGTAACACCTTACAATAAAAAATAACAAGTCCAAAAGGAGAAAGCATTTGAACTGAACTTAGAATTGCATGTTCTACAACCTGACAATCTGTTTCAATTACCATATCATGAGCCAGATGTGAGCCGAGAGGCCATCATCCCTCTGGTTGCTCTTCAACCAATTGAGAACTTCTCTAATTCCAATAGCCTCAGCCAAGAGAGGATCCAAAATCCCCACTCTACTTTCTGACACAACTTCTAACTAATTTCCCCCATGATCTCTAGCAATCCACCTGAAGCCAAACTTGTTTTCAGAAGCAAAAATAGTTGCATCATAGTTAACCTTGACAATATTAATACCTGGTTTAGTCCAATGCTCAACATATCCAAGTAAAACACCTGAAACCGAGGGGCCCTCACTGCCTTTATCTTGAGCTCTATCCCATTGTTCAAGGTATGTAAGTGTACAATGTACCACCACCTCAACAACCAAACTTTTATTATTCCAAACTAAATCATTAAGGGCACGCCACACAGCCCAACAGATCTTTGCCACCACCCTAATAATGTCCACAGTGCTGCTGTTACACAAAGCTTCAAACCAGAATCTGAAATCGCTTCAAACAAGAGATTAGACTGTGATAAATTGTTTCTCTCCTAGTTCTACAAACAGGACACCCATAACTTCATTATTTCTTTGTAACATAGCAAGAGTAGGCAAACAATTAGACAAAGATGTCCATAAGAAATTCTTGACTTTTTGAGGGATCTTTAGGTTCCACACCTTTCTCCAAAAGCCAGAATTATCCCCCATGCTCCATCTACCATTCAAAACTTGGAGCAACTTATAAGCACTTTTGACCGAATAACCACCAAAAAGCTCCTTAGACCAATACCAAGAACTGAGTTCCTCATGAGAACTAAGAGGAATGTTATATATAAGCAAACGATCCCTATGATCAAACAAGTCCTCCACAATGTTGATATCCCACTTAGCCGAATCCTCCTTGAACAATTACTAACTTTACAACCTTGGAAATATAAGGATTCTCCATATCAGGAAGCCACGATTGCTCCAGAACATCAATCGTAGATGCTGATCCCACTCTCCAACGAGCACCTAATTTAACCATTATTTGAGCCTCCCAAATACTAAACCAAATGTGTAGAGTCCAAGAAATTTACTTAGCTAGTTAGATAGTAGTATTATAGTATTTATAGTATTATCTTTGTAACTGTGGATTTTTGGTTCAGACCGAGAATTATTTGGACACTCATAGTAGTACTTATAGATTTTCTAAGTTTAACCTATAGTTTAAGAATATTAATTTTAACCTAAGGTTTGATTAATATGACTGAGATTAAGGATAATATTTATTATACTATAAGGTTTAGATAAGAACCAATAGGATTTTAAGCACATGTTATGAATGAGTGATTAAGGATTAAGTATTTTGAGGATTTAATTTAATAAGGGGTAAAGTTTGAATGCTATAGGGTCAGTCAGCAGCTTTGAATACGTTGAGGGCTTAGTCAAGGCTGTTTACTCCATTCAAACTTAGCTAAAAATGTGTAATTTCGTGTTTAATTAATCAGCGTGTGCCGATATATCGCAGCACGTAGATACGGAAAGCACGAGATGATGCACGACAGCCTCGGGCATACTGGCCCAGGCGATATATCGCCTCCTTCAGTATATTTCAAAAGTTTTTGAATTCTTTTTCCTTTCAGCCATTCAACCTCTTGATAAGTCCAGCACCTTTTTGAACGAGTCTTCAGCCTCTGCTGAACAATTATTCAAATTATTTTCACTTAAAAAGCTATTATTTTTATTCAAGTAAAGTTTAGATCCTTTCATTCCTAAACTCTATAAATAGGACCTAGCACCCAGCCATTATTCATCTTTTGCTCTAAGTTCAGAGGCTGCAAGTGCTAAGTGAGTGTGAGAGTGTAAACACCTGGTTTGGGGAAATCATAAGCTTATCAAACACTTTGGGAAGTAAGGTTTTATAGTATTTCGGTTTGAGGTGTAGATTGGTCTTACAAGTCTTCAAGGTAACCCAAAACTCTAGTTCATTTCTGTACTTGTTCTTTTAAGTTCTCATAGTCTTCTACTCAGTCTCTAACCTTAATCTTTATTTTGGTTAGGAAATCTAAGTTCTTAAGCAAAAAGGTTTTGGTAAGTATGTTTCTCAAAGGTTTAGTTCTTCCATTCCTTTCATTTCTTTTTCTTCAAATCTACTCACCCTGTTATATATGATTTTAGGAGTGTTCCAAAAGTCCCAACTTTGTCCTCACATCCCGGTAACTTTGGTAAGGAAAATAGGATAGAATCTATATGATATATGCTTATGTTATCTTATGTTTCTTATGTTATGATAAGTGTTATGATATGTATGTTTGTAGGCTTAGGCATATGACCCATATGACTAACAAGACCCCAAATAGATTATGGGCATATGACCTACTTAGCTAGTAGGACCCCACTAATCTCATGGGCATATGACTTGTTTAGTCTATGGGACCCCAAGTAATAATGGCCATTATAGTATGTGTATGATAAAGTGTTATGTTATGTCTTTATGTTTCTTACGAAATTTATGTATACGAAGTATGTGTTAGATTTTCCTTGCTGGGCATTAGGCTCATTCCTTTTTGTTTATATGTGCAGGAAAATAGCTATTAGTGGCGGAAAGGTTCATGGATGCTTGGAGATTGTGTATCGATGGTGAATGGATTCAAGGAGTCGAGAGTTCGATTTCGAGGATGTAGTCTTTTATTTATGGGTTTATGTGTAATTTTTCCGCACTTTCTATGTAACTCTTTTATTTTAAATTATGTTATGTTTTGTTTTTAAAGACAATGGGATCCCATATCCTTCTTGATATTTTTGTAAGTAACTCTTATTTTTACAAGTTACCTAATAAAAATTATGGTATTTTCGCAATGTAAGCTTTATTAAGGATTTGTACGTATAGTTTCATTAATGGTCCAAAAGTTTAGAGTAGTTGGGTCATTACAAAATGAAACTGGGATTAGTTCCAATCTCAGCACTAATATATGACCCTCTCGAATAGTACCGAAATTGCATCTTGGAGCCAAAATTGCTTAGACCTTTGTCTCCAAAAGACCTCATTTTGATGAAAAATTTCAGCAAGCAAAACCTTTGTATCTCTATAATCAGCCACTGAAATTGCATCCCTTCTCCCCTTAAGCTGATGTAATCTCAGCTTACACTTTTGAATCATCTTCTTAAAAGTCCTCGTTATACCTTTCCCCCAATCCTCCAAAACTACCTCACACGCCTCTTTTTTCTTCTGAATAGATGTGACATTATAATTTTCCCAGCAATCTTTCACAATTTGAAAACATAAAAGCTCCTGAAGCCAAGCATTTTCAAAATGAAACTTTTTATGAGAGAAATTAGGAAAACGACACCTTGGCTTAAGAAAGATCGGGTAATGATTAGAAGAAGAAACTTCCAAATTAAAAAGTCTAGCCTACTCGAACAACGACATCCAAGAAGAACACACCAACACACGATCAAGTCTGACCTCCACCTAATTTGCAGTCCCTCTACTTTTTCCCCAGATGAATTGGTGTCCCGACAAGTTTAAGTCTTCCAAGTTATAGTCAAGCATTGCCTTTTGAAATCCCTCCAAGAGCTAATTCGGATAAGGATTGCCTCCCTTCTTATCCACTTAACTAACCACATTATTAAGATCTCCAATAATACACCAAGGAAGTTGTGAGTCTTCCTTCAACCTTCTCATGAAATTCCACGTATTCATACGCAAAGATCTATTGGGTTCCCCATATAATCCAATCAACCGCCAATCCTCCATACCAGCCACCTTAGTAGAGATGTCAATATTGTTGTTAGAAAAACTATGGAGCTCAACTTCATCCTTATTCCTCCACATCATCGCTAGACCCCCACTTCTTCCCTGAGAATCCACCACAAAAACCCCTTCACACCTAAGTTGTCGAGCAACGAACTCAACTCGAGACCGAGCACATAAAGTTTCATATAAAAAATAAAAGTGGGATTCTTTTGATACACAATATCTTTAAGGAATTGAATCGTCCTTGGGTTCCCAAGCCCATGGCGATTCCAACTAATTGTACTCATAAAGCTTTGCGGGCCTGCTCCACAGAACCCACCACAAACTCATTTTTTGAAAGCCCACCTTCAGCAAAGCCCATAACCACATCACAATCACTATCCAACCCATTGAAACAATATATAATATTGTAACATCGAAAAATTTCTAATAAGGCTTAGTGCCTTGATTAGTGTGTCAAGAGGACATGATTAGATTTATTTGTGTATTTGTGATCTTTTATTGATTATATATATGTGATTAATTGAATTATATGAGTTATATTATGATGTGACTTCTTATGCATGTTTATGTGTATTAAATATGCTTGTAGGCCGTTTTCGTTAAAAAGAGCATTTTCGTAATTTTGACCCATTGAGGGTATATAGGTACGTTTATATGCTATGTGATAGAGACCACATTATTATGTGGATATATGTGTGATATTTGGCATGAGTCGATTCTATTGAGAAATTTATCAGAAAAGTCACAACGAACATTTATACCCAGCTTGGGATGAGCCAATGGGTATTTTGGTAATTTTGTGAATTTCGGGAATCACAGGAATATGAGGTATTGTTTGGGGAAAATATTGAGGTTTGGAAGATTATTAGATTAATTTGGAAATTATGGGTATAATTTGAGGTTTAGTGGGAAATTAGGTTAAATGAACAAAATTCCCTCGGAAGTCAATTGGAGGGTTAACTGAGCTAGGGGCAAAAGGGTCATTTGACCCATGTGGTAGTGAATTTTGGATAAGTGGATGGGCAACAAAGGATTCACGTTTTCATTAGGCTTTCTCTCACTCTCAAGGTCTTTCTCAACTCACTCTAAGGAAGAACACTTTAATTGGAGGGGAACTCTTGGAATTTTGAAGCAATCTTTGCGGAATTGAGCTGTTAGTGAGTAGGTTAGGAGATTGGAGGCCATAATCAGCTAGGAATTAGAATTTAGAAGATGAAAGAACCCATTGCTCTGTTTTTCATCCCAAATTTTTGGTGTTCTTGGTTAAGTTAAGGTTAAGATAGATTCTAATGGTTTGAGGTTTCTAGGAGGTGTTGGTGTTGAATTTTGTTGGAGGAAAGTGTTTGCTGGTTGTATCACGCTCGAAATTGAGTTTGAAGCCCACAATTCGGACTTTGATTCTCGGATTTGGGTAAGTTCCTAAGCTCAAAGCACAAAATGACAAATCTTTAAATCTTGGTGTTTTAGTGCGTTTTTGAGGTATTTTGTTGTTGTTTGCCTAATTTATTAGAGGTAAAATGTGGTTGAAAACTGTTGGGAAACTGGTTGGGAATCAATTTTGGGTCTAGTTTTGAGGCTGGAAAATCACAGAATTCGAAGGGGGTGTTATTTGGGGGAAAAACACTTGAGTTCTAGGCTCGTTTTGTGTTTCTGATGACTTAGCGAGATCGCGCTAGGGTGTGGCGCAACCACGCTAGTGTCCAAGAAGCCATGGAATTTGATTTCAATTTGGGGTTATGAGATCTTTGGCACGACCGCGCTGGGGTAGGGCGCGACTGTGTCAGTGCCCCAAAAACCCCAAAGTTTCTGCGGGTGCGACTGGCTAGGGGCAGGCATGATCGCGCATGTGCCCAAATGTGTCTTTTTCTAAATTTTTGGATTTAGGCTCGGGGCTTCGAGAATATGTTTTGGTGGCCCACATGGGGGCTCGGGGGATGTTTTTGTCACCCTGTTTACTGGAGATAATGGTTCCAAGAGCTACAATTTATATTGGAACTCAGGATTTGGATTTAATCCCTAATACGAGTATCATTTATGTTGTGACTAGGGTTTCCGCGAGGCTCAGGACAGGGATCGCACTAAGGGTCGTTCCACCTTTTGCATAGGGCCTGAGGTAAGAAAACTGCACCTGCACTAAGGTTAGGATATTGGCCCTGGTAGTTGAATGTGGTTATAACCACACTTTGAATGCTTGTTTCAATATGAATGTTTTGGAATGTGTTTAATTGTGTTATACCTAAAATGCATATCTGTTTGTATATGTCTGGAAAGCTTGGCGTGTAAGTTGTGGCAGGCGATAGAATGTGGAATGCAGACTCTTATGGCTGGGTCACTCTAGGAGTGCGATATGCGCTCGTTCGGCATAAAGGCCACAGAAACAAATTGATTGCTTGCTTAAGTTGATTATAATTGCTAAGCATGTTATTTATGATTTATATTCTATTGGTTAACTATTTCTGCTATTTGAGTTTTCTTGCTGGGCCTTGGCTCACGGGTGCTATGTGGTGCAGGTAAGGGGAAAGAGAAGTTGAACCAGCCATGAGTTAAAGAGATCTAAGGGCGGTGTGTACATATGTAGCCTGCTCGACTGCCACGACTGGGGTTTCTCTTGAGTGACTACGGTTTTATCGTGTTTTTTTGCTTAGGCCGACCACCTTTGTACTTTTTTCACACTTGTATTTCACTTATAAACTCTTTTATGGATCCCGTGTATAAACTTAAACGTTTTAATGAAAAGTATTACTTTTTTGACCAAATTTTTTAATACCTAACCATTTGTTAATTTTAATCACACATTTAAGTCCAAATGACTTACTTAATGAGTTTAACACCATTTTAAATACATAGTGTAATGGTCTTGGTTTTGTAGGACGTTAAACTTGGTATTAGAGCTGCCAAGGTTTAAAGGTTCTCGAAGAATGGCAGAATATGTATGCCCGCTGCTAAACATAAGCTCGATTCACAGTTTTGTAACTAATGAATTGAATATGTGCTTAATTGCTTAATTGGGATATGTATGCCTTATCTGCTTGCTAGAGTAGGAAGTATGAGTTATACTAATAGGACCTGGCCTTTGATTACTATGTGAATGTGAAAAGATGTGCTTATTATCATTCCTGTTGCATGCGAAAGTTATTGAAATGCTTATTAGCATTGTTATTGCATGTGAATGCTTATTTGTTCGATTTTGGACAGTGGGGTGGTACCTTTGTACTGTTATCATTGCTTGATGAACCAGATCATTGATTGCAAATATACTTGGAGAGTTATGCCTCCAAGGCAATCAAATAAACAAGTTGACGTTGAAATTGAGGAAAAATATGATAATTAGGGTCAGAACCCTCCGCCAGCCCCTGAGAACATATGGGAGCCTCTTTATGAGAGGTTCATGAAGCAGCACCCTCCTACTTTTGAGGGAGGGCCAGGCCCACTGCGAGCTGAGTTGTGGATGAGTATGATGGCCTTCATCTTGGATTTTATGAGGATGGTTGGTAATAATAGAGTGGCCTGTGCCACATACATGTTACAGGATGATGCCCGTATCAAGTGGGAGATGGTATCCCAGACTCGAGATGTAACCACAATGAACTGGGAGGAAGTTAGAGAGTTTTTCAACGAGAAGTACTACAATGATGTAGTCAGAATTGCAAAGGTGGATGAGTTTACAAATCTGGTTCAGGGAAGTATGACAGTGACAGAGTATGGCTTGAAATTCAATAGGTTGGCCATGTTCGCTTCTGAGTTGGTACCAACTGACGTGACTTGGCTTGAAAGATTTGTTAGGATCACCTACGTGCCTAGAGTTACTTCTTATGCTCAGTTAGTGGAGAAGGCCCTTATTGCTGAGGGGCTGAGAACAAGATTTGGTGCGAGAGTGCCGCTAGGCGGGATACCAGAAGGGCGGTACTGTTGGTATTAAATGATCAAATCAGAGGTACGCATCAAAATATATGGACCCTTTTCAATAATTATTAATATCAGCCAAAATCATACACATATATAATATATTAAATTACATACAAAATAGACCAGGGATTACCTCTTGTAGCCTATCAAGTGTCATTGAATAATTTTGTATAAAATCAACGATCTTCCTATCCAGTGTTCTAAAAGCTCACACCTTGATCTTCCAGACTAATCCTCAAACACACAAGGACGTGTGAGCATGTAGGATTCAAAATGTTGATTTATGTGACTCTCTAGATGTACTCAACACATGAGATCTAGAGAGATTTGACTGAGAGAAGATGTATTGAATAGTTTTCAGGTTCTTAGAAAACTATTGCTTTTCTTAGAGAGAGAGAATCTAATTATTCTAATAAATTAATCTTTAGTTTATTAAAATTAAAATTAAAATTAAAATTGATCTGATATTCATATTTGATTATTTATTTAAATCATATTTAAAAAGAATAATTAAATAAATAATTTGAAATTCAAAATTCAAATCCCAAAGGAATGGGGAATCCCTGTGTGAGGCGCCACACACTCACTGTACAGTGAGTGTGTCGCCCACATCAAATAGGGTTTTCCTAATTTTTCTCATTTGTTTGTTTAATCAACTTTTAAGATAATATATTTATCCCAATATAAATATAAGTTAATTCAAAATTAACATTATCTTAAAATATTAGTTTTAAAATAAATAAATAAATATCATATTCTAAATAAGATGTATATTATTCTCTCTCTATATATTGATCAAAACAATATTAATATTAATTTTAACCTATAATTTTTCAAAATAAAAACTATATAGTTAAATAATTAATTAATTCATAATTAATCAATTACACATAACTATCATATAATTATTTCCTTGCCCTAGAAAATAATTCCTTTGCCTTTAAGTCATTTGCAATTTTTTCTTTTGACATCCTTACCCTTGACAGTGTAGGACAGAGGTGATCTGGGGACCATAGACCTATAATACGAAGCTCCAATAAACCAGATTATTAATTAAACTCTTTAATATAATAATCTTATTTATTAATTCAATGATTACTCCACAATAAATATGGAATTGCACTCTAGGTATATATAGAATTATATTTAAAGACTTTTCTCTTATAGTCCATTGATATAATCAATAAATGCAGTTTTGTCCTCAATTTATTGGTTCGTTAATTAGAGCTGGTCAAAAATATCGTTTTACCCTTCTAATTACCTCTTGATCCTTAAGTACAATTAATTCACCAGCGAATAATTAATCTATAGTCAAATTGTAGATTTGAGCTAAAAAAGTATTCAATTTCAGAATTAACCCTTAAGGGAACCAATATTCGATCCATTAGGAAAGTATTGATTACATTATTGTAATTCATGTTCCAAGCCATCCATGATATTGAATCTCCAAAACAAAAGACATTAGCCTCATTATAGTAAGAGACCTTAACAAGTGAATCAAAAGATCCAATAAACACAAACATGAGTTCATGAATACTCAGGATTTAGACTGATCTACAGATGATCATCTATTATGATAAGAATGAAATCTTTATGTCAAATGGAAATTTTATAAAGATAATTAATTCTCATCGGTACTGTCATATATAATCTCTATTATATACAACACATTTACTAAGATGTCTATCCACATCAGTAATCCGAATCTAGATTACTCGCTTATCGTATGCTTAGCAAACTATACTAGTAACCATTTGTTAAAGATTTCATATTTTAATATGCTTTCCTTTCTTGTGGCTTCTTGGTTCCTTGGAGTTAGCTACTGCTCCACTATTGCCACAGTTTAGGATTAGTGGCTTATCCATATCTGGAACTACTTCGAGATCAGTGTAGAACTTTCTCAACCAAACCGCCTCCTTAGCTGCTTCACAAGCCACTATGTATTCGGCTTCCATGGTTGAATCTGCTATGCTGGATTGTTTAATACTTCTCAAGACCATAGCTCCTCCACCAAGAGTGAACACTAACCCAGACATCGACTTTGTCTGTCTTTGTTTTATTGGAAATCACAATCAGTGTATCCAGTAGGGTTCAACTCACCCCCTGAATATACAAGCATATGATCTCTCGTTCTCCTAAGATACCTAAGAATGTGCTTAACTGCAATCTAGTGTTCCAAACCAGGATTTAATTAATAACGACTTACAATCCCAACTGCATAACATATGTTAAGCCTAGTACACAACATAGCATACATTAGAATCCCAACTACTGAAGCATAGAGATACTTTCTGATATCCTCTTCCTCCTAAGGTGTCTTAGGACATTGTTCCTTGGAGAGAGAAATTCCATGTCTGGTCGGTAACCGACCTTTCTTGGAATTCTCCATAGATAATCTTTCAAGCACCTTATCTATATAATTAGCCTGAGAAAGTGCAAAGAGCTTGTTCTTCCTATCCCTTAGGATTTGGATTACCATAACATAGCTCGCCTCGCCCAAATCTTTCATTTGGAACTTTTCGGCTAACCACTTCTTCACATTTGACAATGTCTCTACATTGTTCCCAATGAGAAAAATGTCATCAACATAAATAACCAGGAAAACCACCACTTTTCCTTTGATGTATTTATACACACATGCTTCATCAACATTTTTTTTTGAAGCCATATGTTTTAATTGTTTCATCAAAAGTGATATTCCAAGATCTAGATGCTTGCTTTAATACATAGTTGGATTTTAGAACCTTGCACACCTTTTGATCTTCCCCATTCTTGATGAACCCGTCTGGTTGTACCATATAGATACTTTTATCAAGATAGCCATTCAGAAAAGCTGTCTTGACGTCCATTTGCCATATCTCATAGTCATTGGCAGCAACTATAGATAAGAGAATGCGAATGGATTTAAGCATGGCCACAGGAGAAAATGTTTCTTCATAATCAACACCTTCTCTCTGACTATAACCTTTGGCTACTAGCCATTCTTTGAAAGTCTCTACTTTCCCATCTACACCTCTTTTCTTCTTGTATATCAATTTGCACCCAATGGGCATGACATCTTCAGATGGATCCACAAGTTCCCACACAAAATTGGAATACATAGATTCGATTTCTTGGCTCATGGCTTCTTGCCATTTCTCCCTTTCAGAATCATCCATTGCCTCTTTAAAGTTTAATGAATTGTCCTTGTCTATATTAGAAACAAGGACATGTGCCTCATGTTCGTAGTAAACAGGTTGTCTCACAATCCTCCCAGTACGACGTTGCATCAAGGTTTCCTTTTTAGGAATAGTGATTTCCTTGGTTTGTCATTTATCATTTAATGATGAAGATGATTGTGATGGAATCTTATTAGCTATGAGTTCCTCCAAAACTACCTTTCTCTGAGGTTTATAGTTATTCATATAGTCGTGTTCAAGGAAGGTTGCATTTGTGAAAACAAATACCTTTTGATCCTTGGGACTGTAGAAATAATCACCTCTTATCTCTGGAGCATAGCCCGTAAAAATGCACACTTCAGACCTCGAGTAAAGTTTCCTTGATTTAGGTCTAAGAACATGAGCAGGAAAGCCCCAAATGCGAAAATGGTACAAACTAGGTTTGTTTCCATTCCATAGTTCCAATGGCGTTTTGCTTATGGTCTTAGATGAGACTACACTCAAAATGTAAGTCGTTGTTCGAAGTGCTTGTCCCCAGAATGAGAGAGTAAGTGAAGAGTAGCTTAACATAGACTTGACCATGTCTTACAAGGTCCTGTTTCTTCTTTTAGAAACACCATTTTGTTGTGGTGTTCCTGGCGCTGTGAGTTGGGACAGGATACCATGCTCCAACGAGAAATCTTTGAATTCTAAATCCAAATATTCTCCACCTTGATCAGATCGAAGTGTCTTACCTAACTGCTTCTCATCCTCAGCTTTGAATTCTCGAAACTTACCAAAGGTTTTAGATTTCCTAAGCATTAAGTAAGTATGACCATGTCTTGAGTAATCATCAATAAAAGTGTAACGCCTTACTACCCTAGAGCTGTTACCATGTGGTTTTAAAATGTATATTTCACTCGCTAATCGAGGTGTTAGACCCAAAAGTGTAATTAAATTAAAGCAAAGACTTATTTCATAAAACTTTCATATAAAAGATTTAAACTTTCATTAAGATAATAAAATAGTTACATTGGGATCCAAAAATATTGTTTACGACATATTTACAACTCAAAAGTCATTGTACAGTCGACCTAGGCGATAAAATCAGACATTTACACTGCGCTCCTGAAAAGTATTCCAGTCGTGGCGACCAGGTAAGCCAAACATGTACGCACCTCTCCAAGCCCTTCAACTCATTCTTTGTCGACCTTTTCCTTGCCCTTACTTGCACCATAGAGCACCCGTAAGTCAAGGCCCAACAAGAAAACTTCACTAGCATATCATATAATAATTCCTTTCAATAAGTGCATAACTAATGAAACACAACAGACAATCCACATGTTTCCATTAAAATTTACAACAACGGCCTAAGCTGGTCAAGGTTCGATACCAGGCACCAAGTTCACGAACCTAACCGAGCGGGTGAGTACAACACCCTTAGATGGCTCTGCCATGGCGGCTGCATTCAGCATGCCGATTTCCGATCTCGACCCTTGTTGCTTAGTCACAAACACACGTATGAAATAATAGTTACAAACATTTACAGATAACATTAAGCACAATACAAGCACAGATAATCGGGCCATTCCTTGCTCTACGTGCACAGACAATTTTCTTACCTCGAGTCCCGAGCTAAAAGTATAAGGCGATCCTAAGCACGATCCCTATCCCTGAGCCCTAGCAGTATAACCTAGTCACAAAGAAATAATGGATAACCATCAATCACTTAGAATATTTAAGAGTTTCAAGGTATATTTCTAGCTTTCGGGATCTCGAATTCTACTAACGCGGGTAGTAGAACCCTTCCTGAGCCTTTAAGTTTGAGTTCTCTACCTTAAAAACCTTATTTGGCCCACATACTCTATTTGAGCCGTGGCGCTCATCAGAGGCGCCGCGACACAACCCACCCAGCACCGCGGCGCTAAGGCAGTTCAGTGAACCCTCTTAGGCCTCCGAGTTCATGCGGGCCGTAGCGCGAACCCGCAAACTCAGAATTCCCAAAACTTTTCCTGCATTTCCCCCAAACCAAAACCTCTAAAAACAACATCTCAACCTATTTCAACCACCAAAACAATACTAGCAGCTCAAATAAACAATAAGTAACAACCCATAGCCTCTAAAACTCAACAATTATAATTTAATGTCGTAAAAAATCAAACCTATGCTAATACTTAAAACCTAGCCAAATACTTAAATCAAAACAGAATTAAAGCTTATCTCAACAATGATTTCGACTCCTTGAACTAAACCTCAATTACCCCAGACTCTAGCCTTCAATCACAGCCCCAAACCTCAGAAAATCACTGCCCCTTTTCCTTCAATTTTTCCAAAGCTCCAAACAAGAGAGAGAGAGAGAGAGAGAGAGAGAGAGAGAGAGAGAGAGAGAGAAAGAGAGAGAGAGAGAGCTGCTGAAAGTTTTTTTGGTTCTATCTTAATTCTTCTCAAGGATTCTAGCCTCATCTTAGACCAACCAAAGGCTAGTAAAAGACCATAGCGCCTCTAAATCAAAACTTACTCTATAACACCCTCAAGGGAAAAATGGTCTTTAGCCACATTTCCTGCTAATCCTTAAATAGCACTATAGATTCCCCAATTAATCGCAACATACCTAAATAATCACCAAAGAACTACCCATTACTTGATAAACCTCGAATACACGCTAAGTTACCAAAATACCTATAGGCGCACTTCGAGCTGGGTATCCGACCCCGTTGTGACTTTTTCACTACTTTCTCACTCGGATCGCCTTAGGCCACACATCTCAAATGTATCCCCATAACATTGTGGTCTCACTCATAAAGCATATATAATACAAATATATCCTCAACGGGTCAAAAATTATAAATATGTCCAATTTACAAAAATGGACCTACATGCATATTTAATACACATAAACATGCATAAATATTCACATTGCCATATAAATAATTTATACCACATAATTACCCATATATTCAATTAATTCCACATATAAATCAATTTATGCCCTCCAGGCACAGTAATCAAGGCACTCAGCCTTAATTCCAAATTTGGGACGTTACAAAAAATGACGAAGTGCTCATACCCACCTCTTGCTTGTACATTGATTGGACAACAGAAATTGCTGTATACAAGCTCCAAAGGTTCTTTAACTCTATTTCCTTTCACTGAGAAAGGATATTTAGTCATTTTACCTTCTAGACAAGTTTCACAAACTGGAAGAGTTCCAACTCTTAGTTCTCTCAAAGATCCATCTTTTGTTAACTGGTTTATCCTATCTAGACCTATATGACCAAGTCTAAGATGCCAAAGATATGTGTCATTCTCATTCAAAACATTTTGTCTTTTTTTTCCTTGTAGTTTAGCTACTTTAAATAATTCAAAGTTATTAAGCATTCGTTCATTAGTTTTAAGCATATACAGTCTGTTTATACGTTCTGCTTGACAAATTTTGAAACCATTATTTGAAACAACAATCACATTTTTACTAAAAGAAATATAAAAAAAATTGTTCATGCAACATAGATAAAGATACTAAATTTCTAGAAAATCCAGGAATAAAATAAACATTGTTCAAAACAAGATAATTGTTCCCAAAATGTAAACGAACTATTCCCTTTGCTCTAGCTGAAACGAGCACTCTACTTCCAATTTGCATGGTCACCTAGCCATCTGCTAGCTCCCTTGAAGTATCTACATTGAAGAACAAACATGGTTAGTGGCTCCTGAATCTAAAACCCAGGATGGCATGTCATCTTTCACTACACAAGCTTCAAGTACAAGTAAATCATATTCACCTTTCTTTTTTAGCTCAGAGAGATATTTTTATAGTTTCTCTTCTAGTGACCTTCAACTCCACAGTGGACACGTTTTCATTTTGGTTCTTTCTTCTTGGAGTTATTGTCATTCTTGTTCTCCTTGGCCTTTGGTGACTTCTTTCTTTTCTTGGACTTCTTGCCCTTTCCTTTGTCCTTATCATTGTTCTTCTTCCTTTTCTTGGATTTATCCTCAGAGTTTGAAGGTTTCTCCTCTACCACATTTGCCTCAGTATCTTTAGTAATGGATTTGTTAAGAGACTCAAATGTCTGTAGTTCATTCAACAGCTGGGTCATGTTGAATTCCAACTTATTCATAATATAGTTGGTGGTGAACATAGAAAAGGCAGGAGTGAGCAATTTTAGTATGATGCTTACTTGTGTATGCTCATTAATGATGACCCCATGTATTTCTGCTTGATCATGTGCAAGACATGTTCACGTACAAAAATAACTTTCCTCATCTTAGTAGTCATGTAGGTTCTGGTAGCCTCATGTCTACTTTGATCAGATTGCTACCCAAACATGGTCCGCAGAGAATCCATTATCTCAAACGCAATTTCCATGGGTTCATGCTTTGTTCTCAGAACATCATTCATGCTCACAAGCATGTAACACTTTGCATTGTTGTTGGATTGAATCTAGGCATCATACTTGTCCTGCACATTCTTTGGGGCAGTGGCAGCGAGCTCTTCAAGAAATTCTTTAGTTAGGACAAATTTATGGTTCTCACAAATTAACATAAGATTTAGGTTTGATTTCCAACTTATAAAATTATTACCATTAAGTTTTTCAAGTGAAAGTAAAGCAGTTATTGGATTGCCACCATTTGACATTACTGAAATAAATAAAATACAATAATATTATCATTTGACAAATATCAATTATTTGGAAAGTAAATGTGATGCATGAATGCAAAAATTAAAACACATAAATAAACATTTACTATTCCACGATAAAACTACCCAACAAATAAAGTGCCGCCTTAGGGTCGGTCAAGTTAAATTTATATAGCTTATAAGACAATCTTATCTTTATAATTTAAAACTTAAAATAACTCTTTATTTTCTCTTTTAAATATAAAGTACCGCTAGTTTGGTCAAGATGCAATTATCCACTGCAAAAGCTTAATTGCATCTTTGTAAGTATAACCCATTATTTCAGAATTCATGGCTTAACTTAGAGAGTTTCGCCTTAGGGTCGGTCAAGCCAAAAATACATCACTCCTTCCTATCTTCGTAAGAATCCAACCTTGGTATTAATTTGTTTAGAAACCTTCCTTAGGGGGACAGAAACAAAGCCGCCTCGAGGATCTATTCATATCTCACAGTGTTGTACTAATAATGGAGACCATAGGTCACATTGAGATGTTCAACTTCTCCCGCTTACTATTTTAGATTTAAAATGTGTTTGTATTAAACTAATCAATTAATTCCATATTAATTACTAGTTTCTTAATAACCCTATGAATGTAATTAATTACCAAATACATTTAAAATTATATAAGAGTCTGTTTCTATAATTAATGTGATCTATATAATTACCCATTACATTCATCTAACTTTAGTAAAATGATTTTTAATCTTAAAGGCATATAAGACTATTGCCTTTATTATGGTGTGAGTTACCAAATTTTAACTAATTTATTACTTAGTAGTTTACATGCAATTGATTTCTCTAAAATAATTCATATAAACAAATAGGACAATCCTAAATAATCATGTTTCTAAAAGATGCATGATTTTTGAAAAACTCTGTGGGGTTTCATGAATGTCATGTAGTTGCAAATGCATGATCATGTTATCAATCAAATATTAATGAATATTTATTAAAATAAATAAAGAAACAATAAATGATGAACCGAGTACTATTGAGAATTTCTAAATTTACAATCCTTGAAAAAATAGAAATAAAATTACAAAAAAAGCCTTTGTAGCTTGCAAGACTTACCAAGAGTGCATGTCCTATCTTTTAGGCTTTCTTGCTAATCTTTAGGAATTTGGTTATGCCCAACCTCTTAGTTAGAAACAAAGTTTCTAATTAATTTGTTTAAACTTTTAATTAAATAATATTTTTGTTATCTTTTTAATTTAGTTGAATTTAAATAATTAAAGAATCAAATTCAAATAATTATTTAAACTTAAGATTTAAAATCTTAATCAACTAAAAGATATATTATTTTCTAAACAAATAAATTAAGATAATTAAAATTTTAAATTCAAACAATTTAAAATTAGTTAAATAAAATATATTTTGCACAAAATTAGGATCTAGGGTTCGGGCACCAAGATTGGTGCCCTAGGAACCCTAGGGGCGGCGACACCAAGGAGCCAAGGGCTCGAGTGCATGGTTGGGCAGGCTGACTGGCACGCAGGTGCGCGGGGTGCGCATGGCAAGGACCAGGCGCGTGCAGGAGCTCGGCCATGCACACGGGCGCGCACAGGCATAGGCACAGGCACAGGCACGGGCATGGGCACACAAGCGGATGGCATGGGCATAGACGCACGGGGCTCGATCAGGCATTGGGTGCGCGTAGGAAGTCACGAGGTTGGTGGCCGAGTAAGCTCGGGAAGCCTCAAGGCTAGTTCTTGCAGCTAGGGCTCAAGTCCTTCTCTTTTTCTTTGTGTATAGATTTTTAAATTATATTTCAAAAATCCTATGCCCTTTATGGCTTACACAAGATCTATAAAATTAAAATTCCTAACCCAATAGCACCATATAATTAATGATCCATCATTCAACCATACATTCAAAAAACATATCCATCCATTGAATATAAATATCAACATACATATAACAAATGCAAGAAACCCACACAGTATTTAATATATATATATGTTACACTGTTCTGGTACCAATTGTGGGTATTAAATGATCAAATCAAATGTACGCAGGGGAATATATGGACCATTTTTAATAATTATTAATACCAGCTAGAATCATACACATATATAAATAATAAATCACATACAGAACAGATCAGGGATGACCTCTTGTAGCCTATCAACTGCCCTTGAATATTTTTTGTATAAAATCAACGATCTTCCCATCCAATGTTTTGAAAGCTTACACCTTGATCTTCCAGACCAATCCTCAAACACACAAGGACGTGTGTGGGCACGTAGGATTCAAAAGGTTGATTTATGTGACTTTCTAGATGTACTCAACACATGAGATCTAGAGAGGTTTGACTAAGAGAAGAGGTATTGAATAGCTTTTAGGGTTTTAGAAAACTATCGCTTTTCTTAGAGAGAGAATCTAATTTTTAATCGCTTAAAAATTCTTTAATGAAAAAAACCCATTATTTGAAAGTATCATACGAGCAGATTTATAAAGATAATTAATCTAATTAATTAATATTTATTTTATTAAAAATAAATTCAAATTAAAACTAATCTAATATTTATATTTAATTATTGATTTAAATCCTATATAAAAAAGAATAATTAAATAACTGATTAAACAAATAATTTGAAAGTCAAAATTCAAATCCTAGGGATGGGGAATCACTGTGTGTGGCGGCACTCACTGTATAGTGAGTGTGTCACCCACATTAATTAGGGTTTCCCTAATTTTTCTCATTTGTTTGTTTAATCAACTTTTAAGATGATATATTTATCCCAATATAAATATCAGTTAATTCAAAATTAACTTTATCATAAAATATCAGTTTTAAATTAAATAAATAAATATCATATTCTAAATAAGATATTTATTATTCTTTCTCTATATATTAATCCAAACAAGGTTAATATTAATTTTAACCTATCGTTTTTCAAAATAAAAACTATATAGTTAAATAATTAATTAATTCATAATTAATCAACTACCCATAACTATAACATAATTATTTTCTTGCCTTGGAAAATTAATTCCTTTGAAATTAAGCCCTTCTCTCTACAAATCTTTCTTTTGGCATCCTTACCTTTGACAGTGTAGGACAGAGGTGATCTGGGCACCATAGACCTATAATATGAAGTTCTAATAAACCAGATTATTAATTAAACTCTTTAATATAATAATCTTATTTATTAATTCCACGATTACTCCACTATAAATATGGAATTGCACTCTAGGTATTTATAGAATTATATTTATAGAGTTTTCTCTTGTAGTCCATTAAAATAATCAATAAATGTAATTCTATCCTCCATTTATTGGTTCGTTTATTAGAGCTAATAAAAAAATATCATTTTACCCTTCTAATTACCACTTGATCCTTAAGTACCATTAATTCAATAGTGAATAATTAATCTATAATCAAAGTATATATTTGAGCTCAATAACTATTTAGTTCAAGAATGAACCCGTAAGGGAACCAACATTCGTTTTGTTAGGAAAGTATGGATTCTATTATTGTAATTCATGTTCCCAGCCATCCATGATATTGAATCTCCAAAACAAAAGTCATTAGCCTCATTATACTAAGAGACCTTAACGAGTGAATCAAAAGATCCAATAAACATAAGCAGGAGTTAATGAATACTTAGGATTTAGACTGATCTATAAATGATCATCTATTATGATGAGAATTAAATCTTTATGTCAAACGAAAAGTTTATAAAGATATTAATTCTCATCGGTCCTGTCATATATAATCTCTAATATATACAACACCTTTATTAAGATGTCTATCCACATCAGTAATCCGAATCTAGATTACTCGCATCTTGTATGTTCAGCAAACCATACTAGTAACCATTCATTAAAGATTCCCTACTTTAATATGTTACTGATTATTTTATTCATTATATATGATCTTAATTCTCTTGTACTAATACAAGATCATATTCTCATGAATGAATAAGGGATTTTCTTGATATTAGCATATAATTAATTCAAACTATAATTATAACATTCAAATATAATAAAATCGCCCTTTTATTTAAATTCAATAAAATATCCTTACATGATTTTAGGGCATTAATCCTAACATGTACCTCTGTTTATGGGATCTCGTAGTGGCGGAGGCCCTAGTGATCAGAAGAGGAAGACCCCACACACCTCTATTATAGTTGGCCCTGATAGGAGGGTTCGGGGTGCTCAGGGTGGCCATCAAGGCGACAATGAGGTTTGGAGGAGTTATCCTAAGTGTGCTAGGTGCATGAGGCGCCATTTGGAAGAATGCCGAGTGAAGGCATTCTTTTTGTATGGGGTGGTTGGGCATTTCAAGAAGGATTGCGCGAGATCAAAGAAAGAAGAACCAAAGAAGGAAGACAACTTGACTCTTGTTCGAGTGTTCACCTTGACGCAGTCAGCAGATGAGGCTAGTCCCTCAATAGTGGCAGGTTAGAATTCTAGTGTTGGTTCTCCTTACACTGTGTTGATTGATTCTGGTTCTACAGATTCTTTTGTATCTAGTAGGGTTATAGATAGATTATGTAGACCATGTGATTTATATGCTGTGGGGTTTAGGACTTTGTTGCCTACATGGGAATCGGTAGTCTCTAGGAGATAGGTTAGGTCATTACCAGTGGAGGTTGAAAGTAGGGAATTTTCTATAGATCTGATTGAGTTGAAAATGGAAGATTTTGATATGATCTTAGGTATGGATTGGCTGGTGAAGTATGGGGCGACCATAGAATGCAAAAGGAGGATGGTGACTTTTGAACCAGAAGGAGATGACCCGTTTGTATTTTTGGGTATTGTGAACGTGCCTCGCGTTCCTATGATCTTGACACTGAAGGATAGAAACTTGTTGCAAGGAGGTTGCATAGTATTCCTAGTGAGCGTGGTGGATACCACCAGGGATGTGCCAATCGGTTCCACAGAGACCAGATTGGTCAGTGAGTTCTTAGATGTGTTCCTAGTGTCGGATTTTATGCTCGTATAAAACCATGTCGAACATGTAATACAATTTCATATTGTCAATAAAAGTCGTAGAAATCATTTAGTTTGATAACCGTGTTGCTTGCTTGTTTTATTACATGATTATTGAACTTGGAGAATTGTCTAAAGTAATTGCCCCAAGGACTTCGCAACAGAACAGTGTTGCTGAGCAGCGTGAATCGAGCGTTTTTGAGAATATGTGTTCTATGATAAGCTATTCAACTCTACCGACTTCTTACCCATATATTTTCTGGAGACATACTACTTAGACCGCATGTGACATTTTTTAAATGTTATGTCATCTCAATGCTGTCTCCAAGACACCACTAGCATTATGGAATGGTCGTGAGCTTGGTTTACGTCATTATGGAATTTAGGGGTGTCCTATTTATGTCCTGAGGAAAAAGGTAAGAAAGCTAGAACAAGTAACTGAGGTTTGCTTGTTTGTTGGCTATTCTAAAGGTACTCAGGGGTGGTCTGTTTTATAGTCTAGTAGACAAGAAAGTGTTTGGCTTCACAAATGCTACTTTTATGGATAATGACTACATAATGAATTTCAAGTCTCGTAGCAAAATAGTATTAGATGGAAAAATGATAAACTATTATTCCGCGTCGATGAAAACAAGGTAGATTTAGAAACCACTAATCCAAGTCAGAAAGTTACGATGCCTCATCATAGTGGGAGGGTTTCTTGGAACCCGGTACCTATGATATGGATAGTGAAACCCACAATTTGGTTGGGGACACAAGTAACAATGACCCATTGGCCTGTAAACAGGCAATGGGTAAGTCTGAAAGGGATCTTTGACTCGAAGAAAAGTACCCAGAAATAGTGTCTAAGTACTCTTAATTTGTCTGAGATTTTGTAGATGTGCCATTGGACTTTAGGTCCATGGGGTCCAAGTGGATCTATAAGAAGAAGAGAGGAGCTGATGGAAAGGTCGAGACATTTAAGGCTTGACTAGTGGCAGAGAGAGAAAGCTGACTTAGAGAAAACTTTTTCTCCAGTAGCTATGTTAAAATTCATTTAGTATACTCTTATCCATAGCGATAACTCTAGATTAAGAGATAATGCAAATGGAAATCAAAAAAGTATTTTTAATGGCTATCTTGATGAGACCATTAACATGGATCAATCAGAAGGATTTAAAGTAGTTGGACAAGAAAGTCGGCAAGCTAAGTAGGTCAATCTATGGACTTAAACAAGCTTTGCGCTCCTGGAACTTAAGGTTAAATGGAAACATTAAGACCTATGGTTTTGAACAAAATGTAGTCAACCCTTGTGTTTAAAATCTTAGAGAAAAAGACATTGTGGTGTTCTTAATACTTTATGTAGATGATATCTTACTCATTGGAAATAATGTCAAGAAATTATCAGATATAAAGAACTGGTTGGAAACGAAATTCCAGATTTCATTGTAGCAAGTTGTGTTCTTGGTATCCAAATCATCATGGATAGAAAGAACTGAATTTTGGCTCTAACTCAAGCGACCTACTTAGGTGAGGTGCTTGGTCGTTACTCTGTAACAAATTCTGAGAAAGGATGTTTAGTGTGTTGACATGGAATTTATTTTTCTAAGCAGCAGTCTCCACAGACTCCTCAAGAGAAAGAAAATATGTAACGAATTCCTTATGCATTTGCAATTAGAAATCTAATGCATGCTATGTATGATGTGACCGAAGATCCGCTATGCAATGGGAGTGGTGAGCAAGTGTCAGTAAAACTTTGGAAATGAAAAATAGAGGGGGTTGGTATCTTTGATGGACTAGAGACTATATGTTAGTCTTTTTAGGTGGATCTTTGAACCTGTTAGGCTACACAGATTCAAATTTTAGACTGATGATGATGCCAGGAAGTCTACTTCTGAAAAATAAGTTTACTCTTGGGGGTGAAGCTATGATTTGAAGAAACGATAGGTTGTCTGCCATCTCAGTAGTTGTGATTTGGAGAAGCATTGGACTATCTGCCATTTCAGAATCCACCTTGGAGGCTGAGTACATAACTGTGTCTATGGCGGCTGAGGAAATAGTCTGGCTAAGGAAGTTATATACAGATCTCAATGTTATTCCAGAAATGGATAAACCACTTATTTTGTCTAGTGACAGTGATGAGGCAATAAAAAATTTGAAAGAACCTCAAAGATACAAATGAGAAAAGCATATAAAGAGAAAGCACCACATTATCGAGGATGTGTGGCGAAGGTGTGATGTGAAGGTGATGAAGATAGCATTCGAAGACAATCTTTCATATCCCTTTACAAAGATATAAGCAGAGAGCATAATTGTGAAGCATGTAGAATGCATGGTTTTGAGAAACATGTCCCATTTGTTTTAAAAGGGAAAGTGGGAGTTTGTTGGGTTTTATGCCCTTATAAAACCATGTTGAACATGTAATACAATTTCATATTGTCAATAAAAGTCGTACAATCATTTAGTTCAATAACCGTGTTACTTGCTTGTTTTATTACATGATTATTGAAATAATACAAGCATTTATAAAATCTTAAAAATATGTGTGAACACCGCAAATTGAACATGATCCTGAAAGACCCAAGCCTCACGCAAGGCCTTCACGAGATTGACCTGTCTCACCCCACGCGGGGCCTCACACTTACCTCGTTGATGGTCCTATGGACCCGTGCCTAAGTGCCACACACTCATCTCACGAGGCCGTCTCGTAGGGCCTCGCCTCGGCTGCACCTATGCACCCATCTCACGAGGCCGTCTCGCAGGGCCACGCCTCGGTCGTGCCCACGCACCTATCTCGCGAGGCCGTCTCACAAGGCCACGCCTCGCCCAGGTCCACGCACCCATTTCATGAGGCCATCTTCCAGGGCCACGCCTCAGCCGCTCTCACACACCCATCTCGTGAGGCCGTCTCGCAGGGCCACGCCTATGCACCCATATCGCGAGGCTGTCTCGCAGGGCCACGCCTTGGCTGCGCCCACGCACCCATCTTGCGAGGCCGTCTCGCAGGGCCAGGCCTCGGCCGCGCCCATGCACCCATCTTGCGAGGCCGTCTCGCAGGGCCATGCCTCGGTCATGCCCACGCACCCATCTCCTGAGGCCCCATCTCTCCAGGCCATCTCGTAGGGCCACGCCTCGGCTGCGCTTAGTTGCCTAGGCCCACGCATCCATCTCGTGAGGTCGTCTCGTAGGCCACACCTCTATGACATAAGTATATGCCTTGCTGGAGAAGCCCTCCTCTATTTTCTAAGGAAAGTATCACCAGCGAGACTCGACTCCCACATGCTTATCTAACTCAAGGCTACAAATCCTCTTATATTTAGCAAAGTAAAAAGGGGTTTGGAGCAAGGGTGTATCTTAGATATACGAGAGGAACCTTTAGGTACAAGGCACGCATACGGGAACAGGCTGTACGACCGTGAGGAGTACAAAGGCGTAACTCTGATGTCCGTACTAGATAAGCAGTGATGGTACAAGCTAGGACCAATGGTGGAGGCACTACCTGCACATCTCTGACCATGTATCAGGGTCGACACAACAACCACTTGTGCCACTACGTCTGGTGCCACTTCTCTGACACTTGTACTAAATAAGTAGTGGAGGCGTCCCCATGGACCCTGACCATGTACTAGAGCCGACACCATGACCCTCTGCACCACTACTACTTGTGCCACCACACTAACAATGTACTTGTGAACAATCTGGTCCCCTGGGACCACAATGTATCAGGGGCCATTAGAGCCCGCTATAAAAGGGAACCTCACTTCATCATTGAAGGGGGTTGGAAAATTCTTGTAAAACCAGATTGATCTAAGGGCAATATACGAGTTTGCTTTCTATTTTCTATTTTCTAATTGCAATTTTCCTTCAAGTTTCTATACGTTCATTTGTGTTCATTAGATATTGATTTAAGTTTCTGAGTTTTCCATCCATATTTCGTTGATGAGTTCTTACCGTCAGCAGTTTGGCACCGTCTGTGGGAAGGATAAGTGCCAAGCCACTGTTCTTCCATCGATTCCGGTAGCAAAGATGTCGAGATGCTTTAAGCGGTTGAGAGAACCACGGGAGGTTGAGGTACACCTCGATAGAGATCAATTGAAGACCTCCATGAAGAATCCTCCGCCACCCGAAAATGTGCATGCATCGAAGGAGCCAGGGGTTCCCAAAGGTGAAAGGGAGGCCTCGTCTCCAGCCATCCCACCTGATGAGCATCGTCCGAGGTCAGCGGCTGCCCCCGTGAGAGACGCCAATGAGTTCCCGCCCCCAAAGCCACCACAGGTGTCGAACTCCGGCCGACAAGATCTGGGCCCATCATCGCACAGGCCCGACAAGACTCCTTAAGTCCATTCTGTGAGCTTGATATCTAGGTCCCAATTTTACAAGGAGGAGATACGCGAACTGGACCGGAAGAACCAAAGGCTAGAATCCACCTTAGAGAACATGCAAGAGGTGTTGAATGGCCTATTACAATGAAACTCAAACATATCTCTTCCTAGGCGAAAAGAGAAAGGACAATAAGGGGTAGAAACCACGGTCCTAGTGGACGATGGGAGGACTCAACTCTCCACCAATAATACCCCCTGAACAAAGCAGTGCGAACGTCCTGGACCACTGAAGTAGCCCCAGAGGCCAGAGCAGAAGAACAATGTTGACCCTCATAACGAAGTCAAAGTCACTTCAAGGAAAACACCCTCAGACTTACGGGAAGAACTCAACAAAAAAAGGGCCGATAAAAGGACTACACCTCCTATGGCGCCCCAGGAAGACAAAGGAAAAGGAAACACTAACTTGTCCACGTTGAGAGACTCCTTGAACAAGAAGAGGCAAGACCTAGACACAAAAATGAGGAGCCTTCAAAGCAAGATAATCATTGCATCTGGAGGACAAGCCGTTGATGACGAGTTCGACCATGTATTACTCTTCAGTAAGGAAATCTAAGCCATTCGGCTCCCAGCCAACTTCAAGGAGCCTCATATGACCCCATATGAAGGAAATACGGATCCTAAGTACCATCTGGACGCATTTAACGATCTGATGAAATTAAGGAGAATTAGTAGCGGGCCAGATGCCATTGCTTTGTTGTCATGTTGGAAGGACCTGCATACAAATGGTTCAAAAGACTTTGGCCAGGGTCCATCAGGTCTTGGCAACAACTTTATGATGAATTTCTCAAGAAACATCACGCCATGCGTGATTACACAACGTCGGGCACCAGCCTTGCTAACACGAAACAAGGAGAAAATTAGAGTCTAAAGATCTACATCCACAGGTTCAATATGGAGGCAGCCAAGGTAGGGAGCTAAATATGGCCATCACGGCCAGA
Source organism: Humulus lupulus (assembly GCF_963169125.1). Taxonomy (NCBI): domain Eukaryota; kingdom Viridiplantae; phylum Streptophyta; class Magnoliopsida; order Rosales; family Cannabaceae; genus Humulus; species Humulus lupulus. The sequence goes on along the minus strand of NC_084797.1, from coordinate 39,369,425 downwards.
GTACGGTTGGGAAGTAAGTTATGGGATAACATGCTTAAGAGAGAGGTCACAGATTTGGACGATTTCTATGAGCGGGCACATAAATATATTCATGTTGAGGATGGTCACTAGAGCTTGAAGGCCAGAAAAGACCGGTCCCCACCAAAACCCTTAATCTAGGAAAGCCAAAGCGCTGCAAAGAAGAAGAGGGTCTATGAAGGGTCAAGAGATGATCGGCCTCAGAAGCCCCATTGCATTGATGAGCGCAAACAGGGCCCTTACACCTTTTATACTGACCTCACCCAAACTAGGGAGCATATCTTCGTCACGAATGAAAACCAGGTCCCTTTCAGAAGGCCCCGCCAATGAAAAAAGATCGGTCAAAAAGAGACCCCAGTAAATACTTCCAGTATCATAAAGATATCGGCCGCACCACCGCAGAATGCACCCATTTTAAAATAGAAATCAAAGAGCTTATTCGCAGGGGACATTTGGCCAGATACATCCACAAAGAGAACCAAAGACTGGAAGAAGGAGTATCCTCACCACAGGCATAAGAGGTAGCCCCAGAGGTACAAGGAGAAGTCAGGACCATCTTCGGAGGGCCAGGATTCGGAGGCGAATTAAGGAAGGGGTGGGACAAATATGCCAGGGAGGCCAGACGAAGTCCACCACCGTGCGTCTTAAGTTTGGAGCAACACCCCCCGAAGAGTTTTAAGGGTGAGAACGACTCGGTAACCTTCATCAAAGAAGACACGTGAGGTGCGCATTTCCCTCATAATGACCCCTGGGTGTTGACTGTCTAGCTTGCAAACATGAGGGTGCATCGGGTCTTGGTGGATAATGGAAGCTCTGTAGATATCCTCTATCGCCCAGCTTTGGAGAAGATGGGACTAAACATCCAGCACCTAAAGCCCTACAATACCTCCCTGTGTGGATTTACAGGAGAGTCAATATAGCCCCTAGGGGCAATTGAGTTAGCCCTCACCATGGGAGAACAACCTAGACAAACCACCATAATGGCAAACTTTGTCGTGGTAGATTGCACCTCAGCCTTCAATGCGGTATTAGGGAGACCCTCCCTAGAGAATTGAAGGTGATAACTTCTGTGTACCACTTAGCTATGAAATTCCCAACTCCTGGGGGAATATCAAGCATGAAAGGAGAGCAGAAGGAAGCGAGGGAGTGTTATAACACATCCCTTCGCACGATCATAAAGCCATCAGTGCCTATGGCAATGGTTGTGCATGAAGGCGCAAACCCGCACGAGTTGGACCTGCGAGTCGCGGAAGAACCCAGAGCCGAGTCAGTAGAGGAGTTGGAGGAAGTCATGGTCATTAAAGAGCCGTTGAGGAAGTTGAAGGTAGAAAGAAACCTATTGGGTATCGTGAAAGAGAAGCTGGTAGAATTTCTGAAAGCCAACCTAGACGTATTCGCCTGGAGTCATGAGGACATGGTAGGAATAGACCCGTCAATCATGTGTCATCACTTAAACATCGACCCAAAAGCAAGGCCTGTGAGGCAGAAAAGGAGAGCACTAGACCCAGAAAGATACACAACCTTAAAAGAAGAATTTGACAAGTTGAAGGAAAATGGGTTTATCCGAGAAGCATTCTACCCAATATGGGTATCAAACCCAGTTTTAGTCCCAAAGCCCAATGGAAAGTGGATGACTTGTGTGGATTTTACCCACCTCAATAAAGCCTGACCTAAGGATAAAATCCCTCTTCCTAGGATAGACTAGTTAGTAGACGCCACGGCAGGGCACGAGCTGCTTAGCTTCATGGACGCATATTCCGGGTACAACCAAATACCCATGAACCCGGTCAATGAAGAGCACACCTCGTTTATAACAGACAAGGGGCTCTATTGCTACAAAGTGATGCCTTTTGGTTTAAAGAACATAGGTGCTACTTATCAAAGGCTGGTGAAAAGAATGTTTGCAAATCAGATAGGGAGGAATATGGAAGTATACGTAGATGATATGCTGGTGAAGACAAAGAAGGCATAAAAGCTCACAAACGACCTGAGTGAGATGTTCGGCACCCTCCAAAAATTCAGAATGAAGCTAAACCCGCTCAAGTGCACCTTTGGAGTTTCGTCAGGGATGGTCTTGGGTTTTATGGTGAACACCCAAAGAATCAAGGCCAATCCTGACAAAATCAAGGCATTGTTGGAAATAAGCCCACCACGGAGCAAGAAGGAGGTGCAGTGCTTAACCGGGAGAGTAGCAGCCCTCAATAAGTTCATCTCCAGATCCACTGACAAATGCCTTCCTTTCTTCAACATCCTAAAAGGGAGCAAAAAGTTTGCTTGGGATGAAGAATGTTAAGAAGCTTTCGCTAAGCTAAAGGAACACCTTGAAAACCACCTCTTTTGGCTAAACCAGAAAAAAGGGAAAAGTTGTACTTGTATCTAGCCGTATCAGAGCATGCTATAAGTGCCGCCCTAGTCAAAGAAGAAAAGAAGCATCAACAACCCGTGTACTATGTGAGCAAGCAGTTGGTGGACACAGAAACCCGGTACCCGGAAATAGAAAAGATAGCATATGCCTTGATAGTGGCTTCACGAAAGCTGAGGCCCTATTGTCACGCTCATGCTATTGAGGTGCTCACCAACACCCCTTTACATCAAGTATTGCATAAACTGGAAACTTTAAGAAGGTTGTTAAAGTGTGATCAATCGAGTTAAGTTAGTTTGACATCACTTACATCCCAAGGACCTCAGTCAACGGGCAGGTGCTTGCAGATTTTATAGTTGAGTTTGCACACCGACCCCATGAAGAGGGAGAAGCAGAAGAGAATGAACTGGTGGGTGAAGGGGAAAAGTAGCCAGAAGAATGGAGCCTCCATGTAGACGGGGCATCTAATGAGGGAGGAGCCGACGCTGACATAGTAATGACGGGACCTGAGGGGCACAAGATGTATTGTGCCTTAAGATTCATAATCAAAGCTTCCAACAACGAAGCAGAATATGAGGCACTGTTGGCTGGCCCGCGGCTAGCTAAGGAGTTGAAGGCAACCCATTTACATGTCTTTGGTGACTCACAGCTGGTAGTGTCTCAGGTGAAGGGTGAATACCAAGCTAGAGGCCCAAAAATGGCTACATATCTCGCCAAAGTGAAAGGGTATTTGGGTCAGTTCAAAAAATACACCATAGAATAGATCCCAAGGGAGCAAAACAAAAATGCCAATGCTCTTGCAAAACTCGACTCTACCCGAGATGAAGACACGCTTGAGTCCATCCCTATTGAATACCTCTCCAAGCCAAGCATAGTAGAAGAGGAAATCCACATGGTCGATAACCCTGGGGAGTCATGGTTTGCACCTATCTTGAGGTACTTAAGAGATGGAACATTGCGTTTGGACAAAAAAGACGCCTGGAAGCTGACTTACAAAGTCGCCCAATACACCCTGGTTGTAACGACCCGAATTTGCTAATAGGGCTTGGGGCCTTGATTAGTGTGCCTGGAGGGGAAATAAATGATTTAATATGTTAATATGTGGATTTATGTGAATATATGATGATGATGCATGTTTAGTTGAGTTAAATGTGCATATGGGTCCCGTCTGGATTTTAGGGGTATAAATGTGATAAATGCTATATATATGAGACATGTCTGTGCAGCACGATCCGAGACAGTCCTGGGGAGCGGTTAGCCAGAAAGTCACAACGGGGTTGAGAATCCGACTCGGGGCGAGTCGAGGGCTAGTTTGGGTATTAGATGTGTTATGGGGTTATCGAGTTATGAAAAAAAATATTTGGAGATATATTCGAGGATAGAATGTCTAGGAGGGAATATCGGGGAAATTTACCATTTTTGCTCTCAGGGACGTTTGGGTACCTCGAGCCCTGAGGTAACCACATAGCTTAAGTTAAATAAAACAAAGTAGAGGAATAGTTGGGAAACTTGGATAAACTGACATACACATTCCTTCGCAGCTGAAGATAGCTTTCATCTTCCTCTCTCTTTCACTCTCTAAGACAAACTCAAGGAAAACTTAGGGGAAACTTTTTGAGGAAAAGCCAGGGAAATTCAGAGTTTCAAGCTGGGAAAAATTGGAGAATTATAGCTTGGAATCTAGGGGATTGGTTCAGAAGTATTGTCCAGCAAAGGTAAGTTTTTATCATGTTGAATTGTATCAGTTTATTAGCTGGTTTAGGGTTGAATATCTGAGTTTGCATGTTGGCTGAGGTTGTAGTTTGTTCTTGGTGGTTTGCCTGAATTTGGAGCTAGTCTCTGTTGGGTTTTGAAGTTGATTCTGTGCTAGAAATTATTATGGTGATAACTGGGATTGTTAGTTTGGTTTTGGGGAGGATTGGTTTGAAGAAAACGCAGGAAAAAGGGTGAGAAATCTGAGTTTTGAGGTGAGGTTCGCGGCCCGTGCGCGCGCGGCCATGGGATGCCGAGAAGTTTCATGCGCTCCACGGCGCTTGTTGATGCGCGCCGCGGCTCGTGTGGGTGTCAGTGGGGTACTAGCCTCTGTTTTGAGGCTAGCTGTGGTGCTTGTGGGTAGGACCGCGACTCTTAGTGCCAGCTTGTGTTTTTAAGGGTGTTTAGGCTTAGGAACTCAATGGTTAAGGCTCGGGATGGATTTTATCACCCGGATTGATAGAATTCAAGGTCTCGGAGGTTAGGGTTATGGCTTAAAGTAATTTATTGGATTAGAAATTGATGGATGGATATGGTTATTGTGTTGTGACTAGGGTTTCAGCGAGGCTTAAGTTAGAGGACTGTGCTCAGGACATCGGTGCTCGGTGAGATCGGGATTCAGGTAAGAAAACCCTTGTTCCCATAGAGCTTGTATGTAGGGCGGAGCCCAACGTGTTTGAATTGTAGGGTGTAGCCCTTTGATTGTATTTGTTAGTATTCTGTGTTTATTATGCTATGAGTGCAATTATGTGAATGATCGGCAAGAGCCGGGAACAGTGTAGGCCGAGGTCAGCAGGGGCCAGGAACAGCATAGGGCCGGGAACGGCGTTGGGTACGATGAGTGCAAGGCCGAGTACCGCAAGGGGCCGGGAGCAGCATTGAGCACATGGAGTGTGAGTTTCCAGGGAGAGTCCCTAAAAGGATACCTGGGATATCCTCACGGTGTGGACCGCGAACCCAGGGCCTGGTAAGCGCCTGGGACGGCAAGGCCGTATGTGTTTAGCCCATTGGTGTCCTGCTTATATGCTTGGTGTATGTTTTGCATATTTTATCTGCTTATGGGTTTTCTTACTAGGCTTAGGCTCACAGATGCTCTGTGGTGCAGGTAAGGGTAAGGAAAAAGCCAACCAACCATGAGTGTAGCAGGCGTGAGGCGGCGTGTACATGTTGGGCCAGCCCGGCTGCCACAGCCAGTGGATTTTTGGGAGATGGTTGTAAGTAAACTTAGATTTTGTCGTTCAGTCGACTTGGTTCAATTTATATGATGTAAATGTTTCTAAACTGTATTTTGGGATCGCAAGTGTTAAACTTGTATGATTTTCAATGAAATGAATTTATTTCTAAAGTTTTTCCTCTGTTTATGGATTAGTTACACTGTGTTAGGGGCAAAGTAGGAAGGGCCCTACCAAGTTGCCCAGGTTGTGCCCCCTAACACCTACAAGCTTGCACGCTTGGATGATACCATGGTACCTAGAGCATGGAACGCATAACATATAAAGAAATACTATCAGTAAGACCTCCATGTTGAGGCAAGAATGTTGTTGTTATGTCTAACGTGCAAGTTAAATGTAATAGCTATAAGTTCGACTTGGACTCCTTAATATGTAGTAAGAATGAAGTCACATTAAGTTACCATGCACTTCACCTGTTTCCAATGAATATGTTGTGACATTAAATGATTATGTAGTAAAGATTCTTGTTTAAGCAAAATGATTATCAAAATGTGTGAATGGAATGATCAAAGTGCCTGCCAAGATAAATCTCGCCAAGCACTTGGGGGGTAGAGTATATAGCAAAAAAAAAAAGAAAAAAGGGATCCTAAACGAGACCCTTATATCCTAAAAAAGACCCCTTATAAATAAAGAAGAAGACTTGGCAAGACATCACTTGAATTCACAAGGATTAGCTACCCTTATGAACATCAAGAAGGTCAAAAGGTCCTATAAGAAAAGCCTCCTAATAAAGGCAGATGCTTCCATGAGAGGAAATGCCTCAGGAAGATCGCCCACCAATAAGCCTAGAGCGGCCACCAATCCGTCTAGCCAAAAAGGGTCCTAAAAGAGACCCTTGCAAAAATAGTACTATGAACAATGACGAGAAGGATGCTTTTCACAAGGAATAATAAGTGCGCGCAAAAGTATATAAAAGGATAACTAGAACCCAAAGGCTCAACATATCCTAATAGATACAATCAAGATGCACCAAAGAGAATCCTATCGAACCCCTTTTTGCGGGCTCAAAAGGACCTCAAACATAGAGGAACAAAAGAAAACAATCGCACATATATATATATATATATACAGAAAAAAGGAATCGCAATAATGTAACAGGACTTATAAAAGTTCCAACAAAAGAATTTTTTTTTATAAGCTCAAGTGAGCATACATCAAAATCAAATTAAATGATAAGATCGCAGAAGAAGAATCTCGGGGCCTCCTGCCGTGGGGCATTCCACTCAGCCACCCTGGCAACGGCCTGCTCAACAAAGGAGGAGAAATTGAAGTTAGGATTTTGTCTCCACATTTCATAGAGGGTGCACTCTATGGATGTGTACTCGATTTTAGCCAAATTCGCCTTTAAGAGAGTGACCCTCTCCTGCAACATTGCGACCTTAGCTTCTGCTCCCCCAAGATTGGCCTCTAGGCAAGCAAACTTCTCTTGCAGCATCATGTGAGGCCCCATATCATGAGGTCGTCTTGCAGACCACGCGTCTATGACATAAGTATATGCCCCGTTGGAGAAGCCCTCCTCTATTTTCTAAGGAAAGTGTCACCAGCAGGGCGCGACTCCCACATGCTTATCTCACTCAAGGCTACAAATCCTCTTATATTTAGCAAAGTAAAAAGGGGTTTGGAGCAAGGGTATATCTTGGATATACGAGAGCAACCTTTAGGTACAAGGCAGGCAAACAGGAATAGGCTGTACGACTTTGAGGAGCACAGAGGCGTAACTATGACGTCCGTACTAGATAGGCAGTGATGGTACAAGTTAGTACCAATGGTGGAGGCACTACGTGCATGTCTCTGACCATGCATCAGGGTCGAACCCACAACCACTTATGCCACTACCTCTGGTGCCACTTCTCTGACACTCGTACTAAATAAGTAGTGGAGGCATCCTCACGGACCCTGACCATGTACTAGAGTCAACACCATGACCCTCTGCACCATTACTACCTGTGCCACCACACTAACAATGTACTTGTGAACAATTTGGCCCCTAGGACAACAATGTATCAGGGGCCATTAGAGCCCACTATAAAGGAAACCTCACTTTATCATTGAAGGGGGTTGGAAAATTCTTGTAAAACCAGATTGATCTAAGGGAAATATACGAGTTTGCTTTCTATTTTCTACTTGCAATTTTCCTTTAAGTTTCTATACGTTCATTTGTGTTCATTAGATATTGATTTAAGTTTCTGAGTTTTCCATCCATATTTCGTTGAAGATTTCTTACCATCAACAATATGGATAGTTACAACTATAGTGACTAGGTCACAATGGATTATAGTTGTAATTATATGTTCAAAAGAACGAGTCTTAAGATTAGTTCAGTGCCTTGGATTTTCACTGATTAGGCAATCTACGATATGATCTACTTAAACATTCGGGGTGTGATGTCTTGTCTAAGGAATTGACCAAGTAGATAAGATCGGATCTATTTTGTTACATCAGAGTAGGATCGATATTGATTATTGATTGATAAATAAGTATCATTGTTATCGAATCTAATCAGTGTCACCTAGGATTGATGATCTGTTTGACTAGTCGCAAGGCAAGATAGTTTTTTCCAAGATTGGTCTTCGATCTGGTTATCACCAGCTGAGGATCAAGGATGACGATATCTCGAAGACAACCTTTTGCACGAGGTATGGGCATTATGAGTTCTTGGTTATGTCCTTTGGATTGACCAATGCCTCAGCAATGTTCATGGATTTAATGAATAGCTTGTTCAAGGATTATCTGGACAGATTAGTGATTGTATTCATCGATGACATTCTGATTTACTCTCAGTCAGAGATAAAACATGAGCAACATCTTCGTTTGGTATTGCAGAGATTGAGGGAACACATGTTATATGCTATGTTCAAGAAATGTGAGTTTTGGTTGTCTCAGGTGACATTTCTTGGTGATATCGTTAGTAAGGATGAGATTATGGTGGATCCGACAAAGATAGAAGCAGTGAGATATTAGCCAAGGCTAAAGAGTGTCTCAGAGATCAGAAGTTTTCTTGGTATTATTGGCGCTTTGTGGAAGGGATCTCATGGATTGCAACACCATTGACTGACCTAACATGTAAGAATTTGAAGTTTTTCTGGTCTGATAGATGTGAGAACCTTTTTTAGGAGTTGAAGCGACGATTGATTACCGCTCCAGTGCTCAGTCTTCCATTAGATCAAGAAAAGTTTGTAGTTTATTGCAATGATTCGAGGCTGGGATTGAATTATGTTTTGATGTAGGCTGGTAAAGTTATTGCTTATGCCTCAAGACAGTTAAAAGAGTATGAGTAGCGGTAGCCCACTCAAGACTTAGAGTTGGCGGCAGTAGTGTTTGCCTTGAAGATATGGTGACATTATCTATATAGGGAGAAGTGTGAGATCTACACTGATCATAACAAAATGAAGTACTTTTTCACATAGAAGGATCAGAATATGAGATAGAGGCGTTGGTTGGAATTGGTGAAGGATTATGACTGTGAAATATTTTATCATCCAAGGAAAGCCAAAGTAGTATTAGATGCTATGAGTCGAAGAAGCCCAAGACAGTTGTATAGCCTAAAGCAAATATCAAGAGAGTTAGCAGTAGATATGACTAGACTGGGAATAGAGTTAGTGGTGGGCTAATTAGCCAACATTACTTTACATTCTACACTCTTCGAGAGGATAAAGGAGGGCCAGATGAGTGACTTTCAATTGATGAAGCATAGAGATGATGCCCTAGATAGAGTGGCTAAGGAATTTACATTTTATGAGATGGGTATGTTGAGATACAAGGATCAAATTTACATTATAATGAATGTTGGTATTAGATGAGAAATTCTGGACAAGTCTCATACTACCCCGTACTCACTGCATCCAGGTACCACAAAGATGTACCAGGATCTAAAATCTTTGTATTAGTGGCTTGGAATGAAGAAGGATGTTATTGTTGGGGTTTTATGCCCTAATTAAAACCCAAATTCTTTGTAATCTCATTTTATTATCAATAAAATAATAGAAATCATTTTTTGACTTGGTTAATCACTTTGCTCACATGTTTTATTTTCATGATTATTTGTTTAATATAAACTTCTATTAAATCCCGAGCATATAGTTAATCTTATTTATAGTGACGTAATCACAGTGGAATATAAATATGATTATATGTTCAAAAATAAGTTAGTCCTAAGATTAGTCAGTGCACCGGATTTACACTGACTTGCCAATCTACGATATGATCTACTTACACATTACAGTGTTATGTTCTTTCCAGAACATTAGCAAAGTAGATAAGATCGGATGTATTTGTTACATCGGACAGGACCGATATTGACAGTTGATAAGATAAGTAAACATACCGTTATTATCTATTCTAGTCATATCATATAGTTGACCATAGGTCAATTCAATCTCAATTCTGAGTGGTTAGTATTCTAACTGATTGTATTATTTGAGTTCTTTGACTTGTTCATTACCAGCTTACCCTACGGACTAGCCCATACTTACATCTTGGGAACTCGGTAGTATAATTGAGTGGGAGTGTTAATCATAGATATGAACATCTATAGCTTCTGATGAAGAAGTGAAACGATGGTTTCCTTTTAGTTTGGTTCAAGGTGTTAAATGATAAAGATCTCATTTCAGTAATTAAATTAGTTTACTGAAATATCATTTACAAGGAACTAAGTGTTTTAAGGATAAAATACAATGAGGGGTAAAACGGTATTTTAGTCCTATCTCATTGTAGACCGTCTATAGAGGATTGAGTGACAATTATGGTTGTAACAATGGATAATTAATAGCGTATCTATATTTGTTATAGAGCGTTCTATGAATTCAAGAGTGCAATTCCAAGTCTACAGTGGAGTCACGAGGAATTAATAAGTTAGTAAATTTATTTGTTAGATTTATGATAACTTATTGGAGCTTGATTTCATAGGCCCATGGTCCCCATTGTACCTTGAATAAAATCATCTAGATAGTCTCAATTAATTGATTTAATCATCAATTAGAATTATCAAAGTTGACCAGGTCAATTTTGGATAGTTTCACAGAGTTGTGTAATTTTGAGAAGAAAAGAGAAATTATGGCAGATTTATTAATTAAGATAAATTGGTATCTAAATTAATAAATAAATTTAAATCAAGGTTCAAATTATAAATAATTAATTTGATAAAGGATTTAAATAATTATTTAATTAATTAAATCAATAGAAAATAATACAGGCCTTGATTTTAAGTCCAATGGGCTTATAATCAAATGGGAAATTTCACGGGCCTATAGCCCATGATAATTTCGACCTAGGGCTTCAAAATGGCTGCTATTTTATTGATTTTTTAATTAAATTAAATGGCCTAATTGAGTTTATAAAAGGAGTGCTTATAGAGAAGTCAAAACAAGGGGTTTTTGATAAGTCAGATTTTCTGATAGTTTTATATTCTCTCTAAACACAAGTCCTTTTCTAAGCCTCTTTGTATTTTCTCTTCTTCTCTCTATATCTATCTCATGTGTTGAGAATTGCCCACACTAGTCTAGGTGGTTCTAAGGATACATTGGAAGATCGTGAAGAAAATAGAAGATCGGTTCAGTTTCTTGATAATACTCTGCGACAGAGAGGATACAAGAGTTAGAGAAACTGAAGGAAGGACTCTTAATTCCGCTGCGTATACTGTAAGTATTCTATTTTTGTTTCTCTTTGAATTCAATTTTAGAAACATGTTTTAGGCTATCTCGTATTAATTTGTTTAATATTAGATATACATGAAAATAAATAAAGATCCTGTATAAGTTTTTTCCAACAGTTATTGAATACATGGCTAAGTGCCTGACTTGTCAGCAAGTAAAAGCTGAACACCAGAGGTTAGCAGGGCTATTACAGCCTTTGGGTGTCCCTGAGTGGAAATGGGATGACATCACCATGGTATTTGTTGTTGGGTTGCCTAGGATGGTGGATTAGCATGACTCAATTTGGGTGATAGTAGATCGATATACCAAGTCAGGTCATTTCTTGCCTGTGAGAACAAATTTCACTGTGGATCAGTATGCTGAGTTGTATGTTAGGGAAATTGTACGGTCTCCATGGGGATCTGAAAACTATAGTGTTAGATTGGGATCCCACTTTTACTTCCAAGTTCTGGGGAAGTCTGCAGAAGGCCATGGGTAGTCAGTTAAAGTTTAGCACTGCTTATCATCCTCAGACATACAAACAGTCTGAGAGGACAATTCAAATACTGGAGGATATGCTTCCGACATGTGTATTGGACTTTGAAGGGTCCTGAAGTAAAATCTGCCTTTGATTGGATTTTCATACAACAACAACTATCAGTCAACGATTGGAGTGGCTCCATATGAAATGTTGTATGGTAGGAAGTGCAGATCACCCATTCATTGGGATGAAATGGGTGAGAGGAAATATTTGGGTCTTGAAGTAGTTCAGAGGACCAACGAGGCCATTGAGAAGATCAGAGCTTGAATGCTTGCCGCACAGAGTAGACAGAAGAGCTACATTGACCCTAAGCATAGAAACACAGAGTTCTGGGTTAGGGACTATGTTTTTTTTTCTTCTGAGTTTCACCATTGAGAGGAGTAAAACAGTTTGGGAAGAAGGGAAAGTTGGGCCTTTTGAGATCTTGGAGAGGATTGGACAGGTGTATATAGGTTGGTCTTACCCCCATCACTGTTTGGAGTTCATAATGTATTCCACATCTCGATGCTTCAAAGGTATGTATCAGATATGACTCATGTGTTGAGTTATGAGGATCTGGAGCTACAGACAGAATTATCCTATGAATAGCAGCCAGTTAAGATAATAGATCGAAAGGACAAGGTCTTAAGGAACAAGACTATACCTTTGGTTAAAGTGCTGTGGAGGAACAACAAGGTCGAGGAAGCGACCTGAGAGTTAGAGTTAGATATGCGGGATCAGTATCCCGAGATGTTCAGATAAATTTCGAGGACGGAATTTCTATAAGGAAGGGATAGTTGTAACGTCCCAAAATTTCTAATAAGGCTAAATGCCTTTATTATTGTGTCAGGAATGCATAATTTGATTTCTTTGTGTATTTGTGATCTTTTATTGATTATATATATGTGATTGAATTATATGAGTTATATTATGATATGACTGCTTATGCATGTTTATGTTTATGTCTATTAAATATGCTTGTAGGCTTGTTTTCGCCAAAAAATGCATTTTCGTAATTTTGACTCGTTGAGGGTATATTGGTAATTTTATGTGCTATGTGATAGAGACCACATTATTTTTTGGATATATTTTGTGATATTTGGCATGAGTCGATCCTATTGAGCAATTTGACGAAAAAATTACAATGGAAATTTATACGCGACTCGGGATGTGCCAAGAGGTATTTTGGTAATTTTGTGAATTTCAAGAATTACTGGAATATGAGGTATTCTTTGGGGAAATTATTGAGGTTTGGAGGATTAGTAGATTAATTTGGAAATTAGTGGGAAATTAGGCTAAATGACCAAAATTCCCTTGGGAGTCAATTAGAGGGTTAAGTGAGCTAGGGGGAAAAAGGTCATTTGATCCACGTCGTAGTGAATTTTGGCTAAGTGGTTGAGCAACCAAGGATTCACGTTTTCCTTAGGCTCTCTCTCACTTTCAAGGTATTTCTCAACTCACTCTAAGGAAGAACACTCAAATTGGAGGGGAACTCTTGGAATTTTGAAGCAATCTTTGAGGAATTGAGCTGATAAGTGAGAAGGATAGGAGCGTGGAAGCCATAATCATCTAGGAATTCAAATTTAGAAGAGGTAAGAACCCATTGCTCTGCTTTCATCCCAAACTTTTAGTGTTCTTAGTTAAGTTAAGGTTAAGATAGATTCTAATGGTTTGAGGTTTCTAGGAGGTGTTGGTGTTGAATTTTGTTGGAGGAAACGCGTTTGGTGGCTGTATCACCCTCGAAATTGAGTTTAAAGCCCACAATTCAGACTTTGATTCTCGAATCTTGGTTAGTGCATTTTTGAGGTATTTTGTTGTTGTTTGTTGGTTGCCTAAGTTATTAGAGGTAAATTGTGGTTGAAAACTATTGGGAAATTGGTTGGGAATGAACTTTTGGTTAGGTTTTGAGGCTAGAAAATAGCAGAAGTCACAGGTGTGTGATTTAGGGAAGAACACTTGAGTTCTAAGCTCGTTTTGTGTTTCTGGAGACCTAGCACGATTGCGCTAGGGAGTAGGGTGATTGTACAAGTGTCCCAGAAATCATGGAATTTTATTTTAATTTGGGTTTTGAGGTATTTGGCGCGACCGCTGGGGTAGGGCACAACCACGTCAGTTCCCTAGAAACCCAAATTTTTTTGCAGGCGCGACGACATCAGGTGCCTCGAATGTGTCTTTTATGAATTTTGGGATTAGGCTCGAGTTCTTGGGAATCTATTTTGGGGATCCACTTGGGGGCTCGGGGGACATTTCTGTCACCCCATTGACTGGGGATAATGGTTCCAAGAGCTACAGTTTAGATTGGAACTCAAGATCTGGATTTAATCCCTAATATGAGTATCATTTACGTTGTGATTAGGGTTTCCGCGAGGCTCAGGACAGGGATTACACTCAGAGTCGTTCCACCTTCTACATAGGGCCTGAGATAAGACAACTACACATGCTTTGAGGTTAGGACACTGGCCCCGGTTATTGAACGTGGTTATAACCACACTTTGAATGTCTGTTTCAATATGAATGTTTCAGACTATGTTTAATTGTGTTATACCTTAAATCCATATATGTTTGTATATGTCTGGAAAGCTCGATGTGTAAGTTGTGGTCTGTGATAGCATGTAGAATGCAGACCATTATGGCTGACCCACTATAGGAGTGTGATGTGTGATCATTCGACATAAAGGCCGCATAGATGAATTGATTGCTTGCTTAAGTTGATTATAATTACTAAGCATGCTATTTATGATTTATATTCTGTTGGTTAACTATTTCTGCTATTTGAGTTTTCTTGCTGGACCTTGGCTCACACAGATGCTATGTGGTGCAGGTAAGGGGAAAGAGAAGCTGGACCAGCCATGAGTTGGAGAGCTCTAGGCACAGTGTGTGTACATATGCAGCCTGCTCGACCGTCACGGCCGGGGTTCTCTTAAGTGATTAGGGTTTTACCTTGTTTTGCCGCTTAGGCTGGCCACTTTTGTAATTTGTTCACACTTGTATTCAACTTATAAACTCTTTTTGGGATTCCGTGTATAAACGTAAACCTTTTAATGGAAAGTATTACTTCTTCGAACAAAATTTTTAATACCTAACGGTTAGTTAACTTTAATCACATATTTAAGTCCAAATGACTCGATTAACGAGTTAAGCAACATTTTAAACACACAGTGTAACGATCCTAGTTTAGTAGGACGTTACAGATATCCTCCTCCTCTTAGGGTCCAATATCACCAATTCTTCATTTTGAATCTCTAAATCCTTTCCCTCTTTAATTACCACGTTCTTTCCATGCTCAGATACCGAGATATCCTCAAATCCATTTCTTCAATATTATCACCTTTACTCCCCACATTATGCCCCCCATTACTACTCAACGGAATCAAACCCCCCGCATTATCTACCAGCAATTCTCCCACCATGGCTTGGCCTAGTTGTTGTACGTGAATCACCAAACTAGGTCTGAGCCATTTAACACCGATAGGATGTTGAGATCGTTTAGGTCCAGCCCACATCCAGATTCCATACGGTTTCTCTATCAATTCCAAAGGTTTTTCAAATAACCTTGTACAATATTTCTTAGAATGACCGATCAATCCACATATAAAGCAGAAAGTGTGAACATATTCATAACGAAAATTGACCCAAAACCAATCTTCTCCTTTCTTCTTCAAATTTATCCTTCTTTTCAAAGGTTTTTCAATATCAACTGTTACCCTCACCCTAAAAATCTCACGCCAAACCCCTGTGAAATTATTCACTTTAGATTTAACAAAAGAGCCAATATACCCCAACATCATTCACAACTCTCTTCGACATAAAATATGGTTGAACATCATGCAATTGGATCCATATATCCAGTCTGTGTAGTCGCAATTCCCTAGGGTTATCACCTGGCTTTAACCTTTCAAAGATTAGTTTATCCTTGTCAAACGTCTAGGGGCTCCCTTCTATCACTCAAGCAATATCAATCTCATGGTAAAATTGAAACAAATAAAGACTACTGGAAAGCTCTTTAACATACATTCCTTTCACTTGTTTCCAAAGAATCGCCATCATAGTGTCAACCAACAATTTTCACACTAAGCACCAGCAAACATCAATTTATGAATCCTCAATTACTGTTTCATCATATTCTAATCCCCTAACTCTTCCTTATCCAATCTATATTAGCACAACGAGTCTCAATATCACATAACACGTCTTGAAAACAAGCCATCACAACACCACCAACAAAACAAGAACAAAAAAAAAAAAAAAATAGAGAGAAAAAAGTCTCACACCATGTCACAAGACAAGAGAAAGGGTGTACAAATATTTTTTCTTAGTACAATAGTGTATTAAAAATTACAAAAGCAAATAATGGACTACACTGATGGTATCTTAATCAGTGACATTACTAACAAAATTAACTACAACAATTTTTCTTATAAGCTATATGGTAGATTCTTATACTTTACTGTTACTCATTAGTTTCTTGAATATGTTTGAAAGTGTTGACGTCATTTTTCGTCAACTTAATTATGTAGAGCAATTAAGCAATTAGGATGGAAGAAACGAATAGAAATATGTTTTTGACGTGGTTCCACAGTTAAAATCTGCCTACATCCACGAGTCACTTTTATTATGGTCTGTGTTAAAGCTTCAAGAAAAATCAATCTCCATAGAATCTTTCTCAGTGCCCAATTGTGCCTCCCCATACAAATGACTAAATCCAGGCTATTTGTAGACATGGTCACAAGAACATCTCCCAACAAGTTTAGGGAAGTTACAACACATATTCAAATTTAAATTAAATGAATATTTGAATAATCATAATAATACAAATTAAATGCATTATTTAAATAAAGATCCCATAAAAATAGGGATTCAATACATAATTTTAACTATTCCCAAAGAAATAGGGATTTCCTAACAGATTCTCCATATATATATTTAACGCACCTTCGAGCACCTTCGAGCTTGAATACTACTCAATGTATCCTCAAGCTCACCATTCCAGTTGTCGCCATATCCTTGCTTTGTTAGTCTGTCGAACCCATCTCTTGGAGGAGACAAATAACTTCAAGCTTGAAAATCATGCTCGGGAGCTGATGACGTAGCTTTAAAACTTCGTGACAAATTGTACAAGTATAATGCCAATACTTGTTAACCTTGAGCTTACATTTTACGAACCTACATTTCGAGGCTGCTTATTCATTCTCGAAATTTGAGTGTAACATTTTGCCCCCTCAAAAGTGTTGGTTCGAATCCCATGAGAAGGAAGCTTTTGAACTTCACTTTCGTGAAACGTGCCCACCTACCACACTCGAGTGTAGACATATGTCGATACATGATTAGATATTGAGAGAACTCAAGTACTCTTTTCTCTGCACACATCATTTCCTAGTCCCCTTTTTGCCGCCAATTTTCAAGATCAAATGTGGTCCATTGGATAATATTTTAACCCAAATCAAGTGCTCAGATTTCCCGTCGAATACCACTTTTTTTTTTTTTTTGCCTATTTAAACCCTTTTTCACCTTCTTCATCTTCACTTTTACTTTCCAATCTTTAAAAGAGAAAAATATGAATCAGAGCTCTCAATCCTTTGCATGTTCTCCAAGACAAGGAAGCAAAGCAACCGTGGTTCGCTCGGTTCCATCACCTCATTTTTGCTCTCGATCTTCCAATCTATAATCTCTACATTCCCAGGATCAACTTTGTGTAAGTTCTTAAACCCTGCTTAAACTATATATCACACTTTTTTTTCTTCTTAGTTTTCATGCATTAGAAAACTCTTCTAGATCTTGCTATGTTCTTGAAATCTTCTTTATAAAAGGGAGTTTTTAAGTTGTATGAATGAGAATTTTTTGTGAATAAAGATCGGTTTAGGCAAAATTTTTGATAAAAATCTGGCAAAAATAACATCTTGTTTAACTTATGAACTAATAGGTTATAGGTTTCGTGTAGTGTAAGGAATAGGGTTTTGAATTAGGGTTTTAACGCACATAACTCTATGACATCTCCTTTTTGGGTAACTGTTCATTTCTCCGAAAGTAACAGTCCAACTCTCGTATGAAGCTACTCTCGGTGCCCCAGCTCGATCATGGCATTTGAGTAGTCTTGCTATTCTGAGTCTTTGGGATCGATTTATTCTATCTCATCATCTCGATCTTGCAAAATTGAGTTATCAAGATATTTTTTTTATGTTTTTTCTAAACAATGGGTCCTTACCCTTTTCTTTCTTGTTAGATGATGCAGTCTTCAGAGAATCGGTGGGGGCCCGAGCTTGCATTCCCTTACCACCCAACTTGTCCTCGAGTAGAATCTCTATTCACTCGAAACCAATGGTTAATTCAGGAGCATGAAGGGCACCTCAAACTGGAAGACATACAAGCCAACTTCCGACGTCAGAATAGCATGGTCGACGAAGGGAAAAGAAGGAGACTACAATTTTTCGTGTATCCTGACCCAGATCCCGAGGTTCGACCAATCCCACTAGAACTTGAGTGCAAGGTCACAGTAGCATTTCCCCTAGACAAACTCTCCTTTGAATTCATGGAGTGTACATCGAATCAAATAACTAAACAGCCTGCCTCCAAAGTCCCTTCCGCCCTGACCTTGGAAATCTCTTTCTTCAAGGCCTAACATTATCAGAATTCAATCACATCCACAAGTCAGATTTTAGACATTTTGTCTTATCATGGACTAAAGCTATCCAACAAGTTGGTATGTCGGCCCACCAGCTCCAATGAAAGGTACTGATTTGTTCCACGTGAAGACAACCCAGAGAAAAAAATCAAGCTCGCGGCCTGGAGTCGCGAGCACATGCGAGTTGGGGCACTTTTGCCCTTAAAAGATTATTTCAGGAATTTTTTCGACTATGTTAGTATTGCCTAGTTTCAACTCCAGTCTAACTCATACAAGGTCTTAGTGGCACTGAGGTCGCTATACCAAGAGAAAATATTGAATGGACCCTTGGAAAGCGAGATTCTATATCTCTTTTGCCTAAAAAGCAACCCTTCCTGAGCTCACGGTGGGGATGGCTTCTACTATCTGTCGAGCTATCCAAAGGAGAGGAGAATGTTTAAGGACATGCCAAACCATTCTCTGAATTTCAAGACCATTTTTGTAACACCCTGCTAATTAGGGTCCGTCACCAAGTGTGTTTAAAACCAGTGCTGGACTTGCTAAACAAGTCGTTTGGACTAAACATGTGATTAAGCCACTAAAGGTTTAAGTATTAATTTTTTTTTATTAAGTCATAAGTATTTTCATTAAATCAAAAGCATGTTCTTGACATGGGATCCCCCCCAAAAAAAACATCAGTTTAAAAACTGGTTACAACACTCAAGTTACATAATAAGCCGACCTAGGCGGCAAAAGTTGTCTTTAACCCTAGTTTCCCTGAGCATCTCGGCCTTAGTGGTTGAGCTGACTGCATATGTACATGTCACTGCTATCGCCCTCCGACTCATGGCTGGTTGAGCTTCTCTTTACCTTTACCTGCACCACAAAGCACCTGTGAGCCAAAAGACTCAGCAAGAAAACATATTAAACAATTCACAGAGTAAAATATCTATCGAACAGTATTAACTGAATCTCGTGTATTCATTATACAAATCAACAACCATAGGGTCACACAAGTGCATGTCACACTTCCTTTCAATTTGTTGGCATTCGAGCCAGTCAAGTGCATGTTGCACTCCCAGAGTGGCCCAGTCATGGTGTCCTGCACTCCACGTGGAAAATGCCAATATCAGCTTGTAAACTGAGTCCTTCAAGACCTTGAGTTATAAGTCAAGCCTCACAAGCCCCCGACTTGTAAGTTGAAGCTTTACGACCCTCGACTTATAAGACGAGTCTCTCAAAGTCCAATATGTCCTCGACTAATAAGTCGATCCCCAATTAACATCCTAATAATCCTCTGGTTTATAAACTGAGTTTTGTAGTCACAATAGACAATCACGTATCTCATTTAACATACGTACCTACAGTCACAATGCATTATAATACACTCAAACAACAATCATAGGCATGACCATAATTATGCGCATTCCAATGTACCTAACCAGATATTCACAAACATAATTATAATCATGCTCATTAACAAGGCCAAAGCCTTAATCATGTTTATATTTAACCATTGAACTAAGCCCTAATCACACATTCACATACTGGGTGCAGTTTTCTTACCTTCGATCTGAATGCAAGTTACTAGTGGTACCCTTTGAGTACGATCCCTGATTTGAGCCTTTAGCGTAGACCTAGTCACAACCATAATAAGGAATTCCATCAACAACAGGAGAATAAAAGCTTTCAGACCAAATCCTAGCCTCTGGGACATCGAATTCCACTCAACAAGGAAGTAGAATCGATCCCGAGCTCAAAAGGTTAAGTTCCCGACCTAAAAGCGTCATTAGGGCCAAAATTCCTCTTAAGGGTCGCGACCCCATAATCCCATGCCACGGCCCGCCTCTAATCAGAGGCTCGACCTCCCCGATCTCTAGACATGCACTGCGGCCTTGCCTTTGTGGCGTCGCGGCGCACCCTTGCCTCAGAGCCAACCTGGCTCCCATTTTTGCTCCATAGGGCCGTGGCACACCAAGAACAGAGCCGTGGCCTAGCCTTTCAAGCCCAGAATTTCTAGGTTTTTCCTTAGCCGAACCTAACCAGAAACAACCTAATTATATCCCAAATATTTTAATTCAATATCCATAATTAACACAACCCTTTCCAACAACAAAACCTAGCTAATTACCAGATTAAAACTCATAAATTACCCAAAATTCATTCCCCAACTGTCAAATAACAAAAACTTTAAACTTCAAACAAAATCACAGAAACTTCACAAACGAATTTTGAATTTAAAACCTTACCTCTGATAGGATGATTCCCTTGAGCTATTCTTCTAATTCCCAAAGCTCAACACCTCAATTTCCTAGGCTTTGTCCTTCAATTTCCCCAAAATTCTTCCAAAACTTCAAGAGATAGAGAGAAAACAAGGGAGAGAGAATGAGTGAGCTGCTGAGAATCCCCTTTTGATTTCCTAAACCTTCTGATAAGTTCCCAGCCCACCAAGTCCTATACTTGGACAGAAATTACCAAGTTTTCCCTTTGCCCTTAACTTATTCATCATATACTCTCAAGGGAAATTTTGTCCTTTGTCTCATACCCCGCTATTCACAATTTACGTCCTATAATTTCCGTTACTTCCAATATTCTCACATGATTACCAAATAATTTCCCATTACCCACCAAATCTCGATAATGTACTAAATTACTAAAATACCCCCAAGCTCACCCCGAGCCGGGTATTAAACCCCGTTGTGACTCTTTCGCTAACTTGCTCATCAGGATCGTCTCACGCCGAGTAACCAAAATATATCCACATAATAATGTGATCTCAATTAAACAAACACATATTTGCATTTATACCTTGAACGGGTCAAATTACTAAACCCTTCTTATAAGAAACATGCCATATACACATTTAATTTTTCTAACATGCAAGCATAATTATATTATAATATAATTCATATAATAACACAATTATTGCCTCCCGGCCCCCTAATCCAGGCACTAAGCCACATTAGGAAATTTGGGGGGTTACAACTATCCCTTCCTTATAGGAATTTCGTCCTCAAGATTTTACCTGAACAGCTTGGGATATTGGTCCCGCATGGTTGATTCCAATACCCAGGTCGCCTCCTTGACCTTGCTGTTCCTCCATAATACCTTCACTAAAGGTATAACTTTATTCCTCAGGACCTTGTCCTTCTTGTCTAATATCTGGATTGGCTGCTCCTCAAAGGATAAATCTGTTTGCAACTCTAGATCTTTGTAACTCAATACTTGAGTCTCATTAGAAACATACTTCCGCAACATCGAAATAAGAAATATGTTGTGCACGACCGACAATGCCAGAGGTAATGCCAACCTATAGGCCACTTGACCAATCCTTTCCAAAATCTCAAATGGTCCTACGAATCTAGGGCTTAGCTTGCCCTTCCTGCCAAATCTTTTCACCCCCTTGAGTGGCGAAACTCTAAGGAAGACATTGTCTCCCTCATGGAACTCCACGTTCCTACGCTTCAGATTCGCATAACTTCTCTGTCTACTCTGCGAAGCGAGCATCCGAGTTCTGATCTTCTCAATAGCTTCATTGGTCCTTTGAACTGTCTCAGGACCTAAGTATCTACGCTCACCCAACTCATCCTAGTGGATAGGTGATCTGCATTTCCTACCATACAACATCTCATAGTGAGCCATTCCTATGGTCGCTTGATAGCTGTTGTTGTTGGAAAACTTTATTCGGGGTAAATATTTACTCCAAGACCCCTCAAAATTCAGTACACATGCTCTCAGCATGTCTTCTAGTATCTGGATAGTCCTCTCAGACTAACCATCGGTCTGAGGATGATACGCTGTACTAAACTTCAGCTGCGTGCCCATTGCCTTCTCCAAAATTCCCCAGAACTTGGAAGTAAAAGTGGGGTCTCGATCTGATCAGATCTCAGAGCTCCATGAAGACGTACTATCTCTTTTACATAGAGATCTGCATACTGGTCAATGGTATAAGTCATCCTCATTGGTAGAAAATGAGCCGATTAAGTATATTTTTCTACAATCACCCATACCGAATCATGCTGACCCACTGTCTCAGGAAATCCCACCACAAAGTCCATTGTGATGTCTTCCCACTTCCACTCTGGAATGTCTAAGGGTTGTAATAATCCTGCAGGTCTCTAATGTTCAGCTTTGATCTGCTGACACGTCAGACACTTGGCTACATACTTAGTTACATCACCCTTCATCCCCAGCCACCAATAAAAAATTCGTAGATCTTGGTACATCTTCGTGGTGCCGGGATACAAAGAATATGGAGTGGTATGAGATTCATCTAGAATCTCCCGTCTAATAACAACATCCATCGAAATGCAAATCCGACCCTTATATCTTAGCAGGCCCATATATGATATAATATAGTCCCTAGCTGCTCTAGCAAGAACATCCTCTCTAATATTTACCAACTGTGGCTCTTGTAACTAACTCTCCTTTATCCTTTCTAGGAGAGTAAACTTCAGGGTAATGTTGGTTAACTGGCCCACTACTAACTCAATCCCTACTCTGGTCATATCCTCCACTAACTCCTTGGATATTTGCCTCACACTATACAACTGCCCTGGACCTCTCCGACTTAGGGCATCAGCCACCACGTTGGCTTTCCCTGGATGATAAAGGTATCACAGTCGTAATCTTTCACCAGTTCCAACCAACGCCTCTGTCTTATATTCAAATCCTTCTGTGTAAAGAAGTACTTGAGGCTATTGTGGTCTGTATATATTTCACACTTCTCTCCATAAAGATAATGCCTCTATACCTTCAATGCAAAGACGACCGTTGCCAATTCCAGATCATGGGTTGGATATCTCTGCTCATAATCCTTCAACTGACGTGATGCATAAGCAATCACCTTCTCTGTCTGCATAAGGACATAGCCTAACCCTTGTCTCGAAGCATTGCAATAAACCATAAACTTCTCCTGATCTGTTAGAAGACTTAAGACTAGAGCGATAATGAAACGCCGCTTTAATTCCTGGAAACTGTTTTCACATCTATCTGACCATATAAACTTCTGATTCTTACATGTTAACTCTGTCAGTGGGGACGATATTCTTGAGAATCCTTCCACAAATTTATGATAATAACCTGCCAATCGAAGGAAGCTTCTTATCTCAGAGGCATTCCTTGGCCTCGGCCAGTTCCTAACAGCTTCAATCTTAGCTGGCTCTACCTTGATCCCATCTCTACTAAAGATATGACCCAAGAATGTCACCTGTGGTAACCACAATTAACACTTTTTAAACTTCACAAATAACTTATGCTCTCTCAGTCTCTGCAAGAACAACCTGAGGTGCTACTCGTGCTCTTCCTCTGACTGTGAATAAACCAAGATATCGTCGATAAAAACGATCACGAATCAGTCCAGATAGTCCTTGAACACCCTGTTCATTAAGTCCATAAAAGCTGCCGGGGCGTTAGTCAAACCAAATGACATAACGAAGAACTCATAGTGCCCATATCTGGTACGAAAGGCTATCTTGGGTATGTCTTCATTCTTAATCCTCAACTGGTGATAACCAGATCGAAGATCTATCTTCGAAAACACCATTTTCCCTTGCAGTTGGTCAAATAAGTCATCTATCCTTGGTAGAGGGTACCTGTTCTTGATAGTCAACTTATTCAGTTCTCTGTTGTCTATGCACATCCTTAGAGAACCGTTCTTCTTCTTCACAAATAATACTGGTGCATCCCATGGCGAGAAACTGGGTCTATTAAAACCCAGATCCAGCAAATCCTATAACTATACCTTGAGTTCCCTCAACTCTGCTGGGGACATTCTGTAAGGTGCCCTAGACACTGACTCTGTCCCTGGTGCCAACTCAATAACAAACTCGATCTCCCTGTGTGGCGGCAACCCTGGTAAATCTTCTGGGAACACATCCAGGAGCTCACAGACCAACCTAGTCTCTGATGGTCCCACTGGCGTGACCTGAGTGGTATCCACCACATTGGCTAGGAATCCTATGAAGCCTCCCTGTAGTAGGTCTCTAGCCCTTAATGCTGAAATCATAGGTACTCGGGGTCCATGCACAGAGCCAATGAATATAAGAGGTTCCTCACCCTCAGGTTCAAAGGTTGCCATCTTCTTCTTACAATCAATGGTTGCTCCATATCTAGTTAACAAGTCCATTCCCAAAATCATGTAAAAGTCGGACATAGCTAACTTTATCAAATCAACTGACAACTCTCTACCATCCACCATCACCGGCAAAGACCTAACCCATCTCCTGGAAACCACCAATTCCCTAGTGGGTAATAACGTCCCAAATCCCACAGTGTAAAACTCACAGGGCCTACACAGTCTATCAATAATCCTACTAGAAACATAAGATTGTGTAGCACCAGAATCAATCAGCACAGAATAAGATATGCCAGCACTAGAAAGCTGACCTGTGACCACTGAGGGCCTAGCCTCAGCTTGTGTCAGTGCAAATACTCGAGCTGGAGTCGAGCTATCTGTCTTCTTAGGTTTTTCCTTCTTCAATCTTGGGAAGTCTTTCTTGAGATGCCCCACAATCCCACATACAAAGCAGGCTTTCATCTGACACTCGCCCAGATGACGTCTCCTGCATCTGGCACATTCTGGATATGTCTTCCAGTTCTCATTGCCACCATGGCGGACAATCTATGCACCCTGTGGCCTCCTATCAGGTCTAGGAGCTGAACTAGTATCCAAAGTCTTCCTTTTCTGGTCGTTGGGGCCTTCGCCCCTACTTAATCCTGAGAAAGGAGGTCCCGTCCTCCTCATATCCCTCCTGGCTGCGTTCTCGCACCAGATCTTATTCTCAGCACCCTCTGCAGTAAGGGCTCTCTCTACTACCTGAACATATGTTGTCACTCCAGGTACAGTGGTAATTCTGACATCCCGGGCTATCATAGGCTGTAGCCCCTGAAGGAATCTTTCCTTCCTTGTCCCATCAGTGGGCACCAAGTCTGCAGAGAACTTGGCTAATCTATCAAATTTCAGGGCATATTCGGTCACTGACATATTCCCTTGTAAAAGTTTACTGAATTCCTTGGCCTTTGCAGCTTTAACGACCTCATTGTAATACTTCTCATTGAAGAGGGTTCTGAACTCCTCCCAATTCATTGTGGTTATATTCCTAGTCTGGGACACCACCTCCAAGTAGATTTGAGTGTCTTCCCGAAACATTTACATGGCACAAGCCACTCTCTCATTGCCCACCACCCTCATAAAATCCAGGATGGATGATATCATAGCCATCCATTGTTCTGCCTTAAGTGGATCTGCGCCGCCCTCGAAATCCGGAGGGTGTTGCTTCCTGAACCGCTCATATACCAACTCCCAGCGGTTCTCCAACTCTGTCTACTGCTGTATGGCCGGTACAAGAATAGCAGATGGGACCCCTAATGCAGCGTTCCCAGCCGGAACCTGTTGTTGCCTCAACTGTCAAATCTCTTCATTCTGTCTCTGCAGTTGAGCTTGCAAGTCTGCAAGCACCTGTTGCCAGTTTTTAGGGGCTGGCAGAGGTTTCTGACCCTGATCATTACTTTCGGTCTGATTCCCAATGCTGGCTGGTTCATTAGATTGCTCTGGAAGCATACTTCCAAGTCTCTTTGTAATCAATGACTCGACTTATCAGACAGTGATAACAGTATCTCACATCAACCCATGATTCAAAACTGATCGAATAAGCATCCACATGCACTGGCAATGCTAATAAGCACCCCAATAATTCAAACATAACAATCATCCTTATAAGTAGAGGAATTAATGAAAATACTTAATCAAGATGCTGATAAGCACATTCTTGGCATGCATACACATATTATAATGTTATTAAACATCTCCAATACTCAAGAGCAACCAGAATGCTAATTAGCATTTTCCAGCATGCATGACCATTTAACAATGCTAATAAGCATTTTCCTTTAACATGTAACAGTGCTAATAAGCATCCTCTATCTATCATGCTAATAAACACGTTCTCAACCTACATACAGTAGTTAAGGGCCAGGACCTATCACAATAACTCACGCTTCTTATTCATTTAAGAAAATATACACATAACTATATTAATAGTTACCCAACTCTGAGTTGAGCTTGTCATTAGTAGTGAATGTACATGCTTAGTCCAACATCAGGAACCTTTAAACCTTGGCAACTCTGATACCAAGTTGTAACGCCCTACTAATTAGGGTTCGTCACCAAGTGTGTTTAAAACCAGTGTTGGACTTGTTAAACAAGTCATTTGGACTAAACATGTGATTAAGCCACTAAAGGTTTAAGTATTAAAAGCTTTTGATTAAGTCATAAGTATTTCATTAATTCAAAAGCATGTTCTTTACATGGGATCCCCCCCCCCCCCCCCCCCCCCCTAAAAAAAAACATCAGTTTAAAAACAGGTTACAACACTCAAGTTACATAATAAGCCGACCTAGGCGACAAAAGTTGGCTTTAACCCTAGTTTCCCTGAGCATCTCGGCCGTAGTGGTCGAGCTGACTGCATATGTACATGTCACTGCTATCGCCCTCCGACTCATGGATGGTTGAGCTTCTCTTTACCTTTACCTGCACCACAAAGCACTTGTGAGCTAAAAGACTCAACAGGAAAACATATTAAACAATTCACAGAGTAAAATATCTATCAAACAGTATTAACTGAATCTGGTGTATTCATTATACAAATAAGCAACCATAGGGTCACACAAGTGCATGTCGCACTTCCTTTCAATTTGTTGGCATTCGAGCCAGTCAAGTGCGCGTTGCACTCCCAGGGTGGCCTAGCCATGGTGGCCTGCACTCCACGTGCAAAATGCCAATCTCAGCTTGTAAACTGAGTCCTTTAAGTCCTTGACTTATAAGTCAAGCCTCACATGCCCTCGACTTGTAAGTTGAAGCTTTACGACCCTCGACTTATAAGACGAGTCTCTCAAAGTCCAATATTTCCTCGACTAATAAATCGATCCCCAATTAACATCCTAACAATCCTCTGGTTTATAAATCGAGCTTTGTAGTCACAACAGACAATCACGTATCTCATTTAACATACGTACTTACAGTCACAATGCATTATAATACACTAAAACAACAATCATAGGAATAACCATAATTATGCGCATTCCAATATACCTAACCAGATATTCACAAACATAATTATAATCATGCTCATTAGCAGGGCCAAAGCCTTAACCATTGAACTAAGCCCTAATCACACATTCACATACTGGGTGCAGTTTTCTTACCTTCGATCTGAATGTAAGTTACTAGTGACACCCTATGAGTACGATCCCTGATTTGAGCCCATAGCGTAGACCTAGTCACAACCATAATAAGGAATTCCATCAAAAATAGGAGAATAAAAGCTTTCAGACCAAATCCTAGCCTCTGGAACATCGAATTCCACTCAACAAGGAAGTAGAATCGATCCCGAGCTCAAAAGGTTAAGTTCCCGACCTGAAAACCTCATTAGGGCCAAAATTCCCCTTAAGGTTCGTGACCCCATAATCCCATGCCGCGGCCCACCTCTAATCAGAGGCTCGACCTCCCCGATCTCTAGACATGCACTGCGACCCTGCCTCTGTGGCGTCGCGGCGCTCCCTTGCCTCTGAGCCAACTTGGCTCCCATTTTTGCTCCTTACGGCCGCAGCACACCAAGAAAAGAGCTGCGGTCCAGCCCTTCAAACCCAAAATTTCTAGGTTTTTCCTTAGCCGAACTCAACCAGAAACAACCTAATTATATCCCAAATCTTTAAACTCAATTCCCATAATTAACACAACCCTTTCCAACAACAAAACCTAGCAAATTACCAGATTAAAACTCATCAATAACCCAAAATTCATTCCTCAACTATCAACACATGCAAAAACTTTAAACTTCAAACAAAATCACAGAAACTTCACAAACGAATTTTGAATTTAAGACCTTACCTCTGATAGGATGATTCCCTTGAGCTATTCTCCTAATTCCCAAATCTCAACACCTCAATTTCCTAGGCTTTGTCCTTCAATTTCCCCAAAATTCTTCCAAAACTTCAAGAGATAGAGAGAAAACGAGGGAGAGAGAATGAGTGCACTGCTGAGAACCCCCTTTTGATTTCCTAAACCTTTTAATAAGTTCCTATCCCACCAAGTCCTATACATGGATAGAAATGACCAAGTTATCCCTTTGCCCTTAACCTATTCATCATATGCTCTCAAGGGCAATTTTGTTCTTTGTCTCATACCCCGCTATTCACAATTTATGTCCTATAATTCCCGTTACTTCCAATATTCTCACATGATTGCCAAATAATTTCCCATTACCCACTAAATCCCGGTAATGTACTAAATTACTAAACTACCCCCAAGCTCACCCCGAGCCGGGTATTAAACCCCGTTGTGACTCTTCCGCTAACTTGCTCATCAAGATCGTCTCACGTCGAGTAACAAAAATATATCCACATAATAATGTGGTCTCAATTACACAAACACATATTCGCATTTATACCCTGAATGGGTCAAATTACTAAAATACCCTTCTTGTAAGAAACGGGCCACATACACATATTTAATATTTCTAACATGCAAGGATAATTATATTATAATATAATTCATATAATAACACAATTATTTCCTCTGGCCCCCTAATCCAGGCATTAAGCCACATTAGGAAATTTGGGATGTTACAATTTTCTTTTGGATAGACAGTCTCGATCCGTCTAGATTCTACTTATTTCAACGGATCTATAATTATTATTTCGTAGCTTTCTATTCGATTTTTTTTCATTTCAAGCTCAAAATGCTTACCCAAGTTAACGGTGGAGCCAATTAGAACTTCCCACAACCCACTAAGGCCATAAAAGACCACAGGGAAGAAATTATGAAGGTTCCGTATGGTCAGTGGTCCCTCAACTATCTTCGTCATGAGGACAAGCTCTAACAATGTGGTCTCCTCGACGAAGGCGAGTCTATAGATGATGCTGGGATTCGCAAGTTCATGAGATGGGAAGATGTCCCTATACTGACAGCAAGGCTTCCCTCTAAAAGGAGGCATTCGAGCTCACATTCTCAGACCCCTATTCCTCACCTAGTTGAATCTTCATGCTCGGGGACTGAAGCACAAGACGAGGCCTTTCCGAGATTGTTTATCAGAGATAAGGTTGTGTTAGACCGATATATGTGGTCTCCAACCCTTATAAAACATGAGCCCAGCATCTTAGTCCTTTTAATGATCCTCAAAATAATTTTGTGACCTGGTTCGGGGTAGATCTTAAGGTGCATAGGTACGACAGTTGGTTAGGAAAATACCAAACCATGTATCGCATAAACAAAGTTTGGGAAGGGATAGCCATCCAGTACAGGAATAATGACTTTAGGGACTTATTGAGTATGTCCCCTACTTATTGAGAGGGAACCCCTTTAGAGATGTCTAAAAATAGAGTGATTTTCTGGTCCCCGAGCTCAAGCTAGGGGGGATCTTCAAGTTAGATTTCTTTTACTTGAAGTTTCAATATCTTTTCCCAAACATGATCAAACACTAATGTTTGTTTTCCCTCTTTGTTTTTTCTTTTTAGGAAAGATGGATTCAGACGTTGACAATATCCTCAGCTAGCCCATCGTGTCCCGGGGGTCCAAGCGCAATCGGATGTCCTTGAAGGGAGCCCGTTCTTCGAAATTCACCAAAATGACCGAGGCAACCCCGTCGGCCTCAAAGCAGGCTGAGTCGGGCCTTGTCACTGTTCCCCTAATGCACCCGGAGGTTATTGATCTTCCTGCCTCGAGACAAGCAAAGAAAACTCATCCTTCCCACTCTCCCATCCAAGATCGCAAACTCATCATCGCGACCTACATTCCCATGTTTGTGGTCGACAATGCTGCTGGCGCTCCCAGAGTTCAACTAGGTTCAGATGCTTTGACCCGCATGGGCCAATGCTTTAGCAACCTCAGGGCTCCCCAATGGGAGTTCTTAGCAGGCTGTGAGAATGACAACACCCTTTTCGACAAGAGTAGAGAGTTTCTTTCTTCGGTAAGCTTTTTCTTGAAAATTGATAAACTCCATGTTAAACACCAACTCTTTGTTTTTTTACTCTTAATATCTATTTTTTTTATTGTAGGCCTTTCTAGCCTTCGTTCAACATAACTACATCCTGAATTGCGAGTTTGCAATGAGCAAGGTGCATGCTCAAAGTGCCAAGGAGGCACTGATCAAGGCTGAAGACGACCTTAAGAAGGCGCGAAAAGAGCTGGAAGCTAAAGACATGGAGCTTAAAAAGGTCCAAGAACTAAATGCCAAGATTGAGGAGGACAAGAAGACAACTTACGAGCTCATCGAGAGCGAGAGATCTCGTCTTCTTGAGGAATTCAAGACCAAGAAGGATAACGCAGTCGACATGGAGATGTATCGTATCTGGGCCACAAATCCCGATATCCATACCAATTTCCTGTCTATCAAGGAGACTGAGTTTATAAATAGGGGACAAGCTAATTTGGAAGA
This sequence comes from Humulus lupulus, assembly GCF_963169125.1. Taxonomy (NCBI): domain Eukaryota; kingdom Viridiplantae; phylum Streptophyta; class Magnoliopsida; order Rosales; family Cannabaceae; genus Humulus; species Humulus lupulus. Next base: position 39,338,879 of record NC_084797.1, on the reverse strand, counting down.
AGAAGAGTCCATACTCAAGGCTTAGGAGGCTGGAAAGGCCATGGAGCAAACTGGATTAGTGGATGCTGGAGCTACTAATCCATGAAGATCAAAACATGAGTTGTGACCCATGGTGTTTTTTCCTTATTATTATTATTATTTTTTGTAAATATATTTTTGATGCCCTTAGGGAAAAGACAATTTATAATTTGAGCTTGAGTTATTTTTACTATTTGGTGAATACTATAATTTAATGGTAATTTTTATGCTCTTAAGTTTCCAGCTTGAAAACAATTTTACACATTATCTACCTTTAGCTTTTTCCTTAATATTATACATCACAATTCTGGTTCGAATATTTCGAGTACATTACTAAGGACTTGCTTTTATATTTGTTTATGTATACAAATACATTGTCATGCTTAGGGTCAAACTTCTATACATTCAGACATAGTTCATTTGATTGCACAATTTTGACCTCGTTATATTCAAGTTCGAACACTACTTATAGCATGCATTTTTTTATTTAAAAATACTTATTGGTGTGTAGTCTCGTTAGTCTAGTTATTTCTTGCTGAGAGATAGTAACTTTTCCTCATCCTCAAGTATGGTCTCAAGGTTGTGAGGTTGAAACTTTTTTGCAAAAAATTCTAGCTTTGTCTCAATTTTAGGAATATTATTAGTTTTATCTAGAATTCCAACTTTATTCGTGTCGATTTGTTTTTGCCGGATCATTCCAGACTTGGTAAGTTATTTTCATGCCTGATTTTCGTCCATGATTTAAAATTAATTTTATTGATGCTAGATTTTTTCAAGCTTACGGATGATTGTATACCACTTATGCCCCTTAATTTCCTATGATTGTGAAATCTTAGGTTATTGAATTTTGAGAGCTTGCAAAAAATATAACAATAAAAAAATAAAATTTAAACAAGAAATAGTGCTTTATTAATGATAAAAGAAAAAAGTAAATACAAGCTTAGTTACAACTAAGTAAACATCATTCCTACATTACTGATAATAAGGTCATAGATGTTTATTGTTCCAAGCTCGTGGAACCAACTCTCCATTAAATCTTGCTAGTTTGTACACCTTAGGTCAAATAATGGATTCAATTTGGTAAGGTCCCTCCCAATTAGGCTCGAGCACGCCTGCAGAGAGGTCTTGCTAGCCAAAACACGCACCTAAGCACCAGGTCCCCCAATCCAAATTGTCTTTCTTGAACCATTTTAATGAAGTATATATTTGCTGGTATGCAGCGTTCTTAAGGTGTGCTTCTTCTCGCTTTTCTTCAATTAAATCTAGGAATCTTCGAGCTAAGATTGGTTTGAGTCCTGGTTGTATATTTCACATCTCATGGTAGGAACTTCGACCTCAATGGGTAACATTGCTTCGCAGCCACAGGCCAGAGAGAATGGTGTATGTCCAGTTGAGGTTAGAGCTATTATTCTGTAAGCCCATAGGACTTGTATTAATTCTTCTGGCCACCTGCCTTTAGAGTCTTCAAGCCTTTTCTTAATGGAACTCTTTAGAGTCTTGTTTACGGCTTCGATCTGGCCATTTTCTTGTGGATGGGCTACCAAGGAGAAACTCTTAATTATTCCATTTTTCTCGTAGAACTGCGTGAATAGTTTGTTGTCATACTGGGTTCCATTGTTTGATACAATCTTCCTTGGTATCCCATATTTGCAAATTATTTTTTTTACCACAAAATTCAAGACTTTTTTTGAAGTGATTGTGGCCAAAGGTTCCGCCTCAGTCCATGTGGTGAAGTATTCCACAACCACTACAGCATATCTGAACCCACATTTTCCCATTGGGAAAGATTCGTTGAGGTCGATTCCCCACACTGCGAATGGCCATGGGGAGCTCATCATGGTGAGCTCAGTTGGTGGAGTACGCTCCTCTAGAATTTGGGGTAAAGGTCGCCCACTGGTTCCAAGAATGTTCAAGGCAGCCATTGTTGCTAAGCGGGCTGCTAATAATACTATCTCATATATATTTTGGTTACCTATGTATATATATGCTAATAATATGTATATGTATGTCTTATTTCACTATTACAAATGTGTTTACATAAACAAAATACATTAAATGATAAAACAATAAATTTAAGCACATAAATATTTTTAGGTTTTAGTTTTGAAAACAGAAGTAATAGAATAATTTAAATACTTTAATATGAAATTTTAAAAATATTACGAGAAATTATTATGACTCATTTATTATCTTTTTCAATCTATTTACCTTATTTAGATTATTTTACTACTTTTTTTTATTTTATATATATATATTAACCTTATTTCAATGACTTTAAAACTAACAATGCTAGAAAATAATAAAATATATGTTAAATCTAACAAAAGATCAACAATTTTCGTTAAACTCACATTTATAATATATAAAGATATATATATATATATGTATATTATTACCCCGTCTGACTAAGCTTATAAAGAACTTTTGGAAATGTTTTGTAAAAAAATAAAAAGTAATTTTTTCTTTCAAAAGATCTTTAGACAATTTAAAGTTTCTTAGCTTTTCCTAAAAAAACCTTTTATTTTTAAATTAATATATTTAATATAAGTACCTTTATATATGAGTAAGGTAAAATATATTATAGATAATGTTGAGATTGGTATAATATAATGGTTAAGTTGTTTACACAATGTGGTGCAAAACACTTAAGGCGTGTTTGGAAACAACTGTGTAATTACTAGGACAGTAATTGTTGGGAAAACTTATTCGGGATCTTGTTTATTTTCATGTAAATCGTATATTAAACATATTAATATAAGAAAACCCAGAACATGTTTCTAAAATTGAATTCATACAGAGACAATGATAAGAACACTTACATTGTTGTGCAGCGGAATGATTGAGTCCTTCCTTCAGTTTCTCTAACCCTTGTATCCTTTCTGTAGCAGGGTATCACCAAGAAGTTGAACCGTTCTTCAATTTTCTTCACAACCTTCCAAAGTATCCATAGAATAACCTAGACTAGAGTGAGCAATTCTCAACACATGAGATAGATACAATAAGAAGAGGAATAGAAGAGAATATTGAGGCTTAGAAAATGACTTATGCTGTAGAGAGAATCTAAAACCTAGAGCATCAATAATAGATCTTCTGATTTTCTGTTAGATAGTCTTTCTGTAATATGTTTTCAACTCTCACTTAGCATTCCTTTTATAGGCCGAATTAGGTTATTTATTTAATTAAAAAATCAATAAAATAATAGCCAATTATCAGCCCTAGGTCGAAATTATCATGGGCTTCAGGTCCGTAAAATTTCCCATTTAATTATAAGCCCGTTGGACTTAAAATCAAGGCCTGTATTATTTTCTATTGCTCAATTAATTAAATAATTATTTAAATCATTTATGAAATTAAGTATTTATAATTTGAACAATGATTTAAACTTATTTATTATTTTAGACACCAATTTATTTTAATTAAAAAATCTACCCTAATTTTTCTTTTCTTCTCTAAATTTCTTAACTTTGTGAAACTATCCAAAATTAACCTGGTCAACTTTGATAATTCTAATTGATAATTAAATCAATTAATTAAGACTATCTAGATAATTTTATCCAAGGTACAGTGGGGACCATGGGCCTATGAAATCAAGCTCCAATAAGTTATCATAAATCTAACAAATAAATTTACTAACTTATTAATTCCTCATGACTCCACTAAAGACTCGGAATTGCACTCTTGAATTCATAGAACACTCTATAACAAATATAGATACGTTATAAATTATCCATTGTTACAACCATAATAGTCACTCAATCCTCTATAGACAGTATACAATAAGATGAGACTAAAATATTGTTTTACCCCTCATTGTATTTTATTCTTAAAACACTTAGTTCCTTGTAAATGATATTTCAGTAAACTAATATTAATGACTGAAATGAGATCACTATCATTTAGCATCACGAACCAAACTAAAATGAAACCATCATTTCACTTCTTCATCAAAAGCTATAGATGTTCATATCTATGATTACCACTCCCACTCAATTATACTACCGAGTTCCCAAGATGTAAGTATGGGCTAGTCCGTAGGGCAAGCTGGTAACGAACAAGTCAAAGAAGTCAAATAATACAACCAGTTAGAATACTAACCACTCAAAATTGAGATTGAATTGACCTATGGTCAACTATATGATATGACTAGAATAGATAATAACAATATGTTTACTTATCCTATCTACTGTCAATATCGGTCTAGTTCGATGTAACAAATACATCCGATCTTATATAATTTTCTAATGTTCTGGAAAGAACATAACACTGCGATGTGTAATTAGATCATATCGTAGATTGACAAGTCAGTGTAAATCCTATGTATTGACTAATCTTAGGACTAACTTATTTTGAACATATAATTATATTTATATTCCATTGTGATTACGCCACTATAAATATGATTAGCTATATGCTTGGGATTTAATAGAAGTTTATATTAAACAAATAATCATGAAAATAAAACATGTGAGCAAAATGATTTCTATTCTTTTATTGATAATAAAATGAGATTACAAAGAAATTGAGTTTTAATTAGAGCATAAAACCCCAATAGTAATTACATATGTGAGTAATTACACTATATTTTAAAATATAAGAAGTGTTTTGATGTCAAGTGGAAATTACTTATGAGTTTATATTGACATGTTTGGAAAAATAGTTAGTAACTACACAAAAAAATAATAATATTATGTAATAAATATGTTGATGCTCAAAATCTCATCAATAGAAAGTATAAGGCCGAGGCAAGGCCCTTAGGCCACCGTCGTCCCAGGAAACCATCGTGCCATCGCAACATAAGTCTGGGTTCGTTTCTCGTGGGGGCGATGCCGAGTGGCCCACGTTGGCAAGGCATAGATGCCAAGGCTCAGTAGCCTCGCGAGACCCATCTCGCCCATGCACTTGGCCCCATTGCCTCGCGAGGCACCTAGGCCACGCCTCCCAAAGTGGCCTCGCGAGATGCCTAGACCACGCCACCCAAGTGGCCTCGCGAGTTGTCTAGGCCACACCTCCCAAGTGGCCTCGCGAGACGCCCAAGCCACACCTCCCAAAGTGGCCTCGCGAGATGCCTAGGCCATGCCTCCCAAGTGGCCTCGCGAGTTTCCTAGGCCATGCCTCTCCCTAAGTGGCCTCGCGAGATGCCTAGGCCATGCCACCCAAGTGGCCTCGCGAGTTGTCTAGGCCACACCTCCCAAAGTGGCCTCGTGAGATGCCTAGGCCATGCCTCCCAAGTTGCCTCGCGAGTTGCCTAGGCCATGCCTCCCTAAGAGGCCTCGCGAGATGCCTAGGCCATGCCACCCAAGTGGCCCCGTGAGATGCCTAGGCCATGCCACCCAAGTGGCCTCACGAGTTGCCTAGGCCACACCTCTCAAGTAGCCTCGCGAGACGCCTAAGCCACACCACCTAAGTGGCCTCGCGAGATGCCTAGGCCATGCCACCCAAGTGGCCTCACGAGTTGCCTAGGCCACACCTCTCAAGTGGCCTCGCGAGACGCCTAAGCCACACCTCCCAAAGTGGCCTCGCGAGTTGCCTAGGCCATGCCTCCCAAAGTGGCCTCGCGAGTTGCCTAGGCCATGCCTCCCAAAGTGGCCTCGCGAGTTGCCTAGGCCATACCTCTCAAGTGGCCTCGCGAGTTGCCTAGGCCACACCTCTCAAGTGGCCTCGCGAGACGCTTAGGCCACACCTCCCGAAGTGGCCTCGCAAGATGTCCAGGCCACACCACGCCTCCCTAGACATCTATCAGGACCACATGCCTATCGCTCATACTCGTGAGTGACCTTAGGGGGCTTCGGATATCTCATACCAAGGACCCAGGATCTCCACCTCACTCCAAGGGTCCCATTGCTTACACCTTGAGATTCCTATTCTTAGGAGATCCAGTACGAGTCGAATGGGACATACTTGTACGACCAAGTACTGAGTACAGATACTAGTGCCAGTGAGGCTGCTGGGGTAAGGATCATGGTCCGTACGTCTACGGCTGTAGGTCAGAGCCGACACCACTACCTCCTGCCCCACTACGCCTGCCACCATGCATCAGATACGGGTACAGATGAGTAGTGGAGACATCCTCCTGACACCTGCTCCTGTACAGGATGTACAACCACATCCTCTGAAGCCACTCCCCTAATACAGTACGTATGTACCACTTGGTCCCCTGGACCACTATGTACCTAAGGCCATTAGAGGCTACTATAAAATGAACTCCAAGGCCACCTGAAAGGGGGTTGGAAATTTTACTGTAGCAGAAGCTTAAGTGTAAATGAAAGACTAAATTCTCCATTATTGATCCATCATTGTTTTTGAGTTTTTGTTCAAGTTTTTACAGCTTTCCGATTAGCGATCTTAATTTGATAATTTTTCCAACTTAACTTCGTTGACGAGTTCTCACCATCAACAGTTTGGCGCCGTCTGTGGGAACGTTAGTTTCAAGCTACTGTTCCACCATTGTTTCCGACAAGAAGAAGATGCCAAGACGCTCGAAGCGACTGAGGGAGACGCGGGAAGTAGAAGTTCACCTGAACGGAGTCCAACTGAAGGCCTCCATTAAGGACGCTCCTCCACCCAGGGACGTGGAGCCCCCGAAAGACCCTGAGGTTCACGGGGGTGACAGGGTGGCCTCATCGCCGGCCGCTCCACCTGGAGGGAGTCCTCCCAGAGCACCACCGGTACACGCTGATGAGTTCCATCCTCCAAAACCGCTGCGGGCACCGAACTCCGGCCGGCAAGACCCGGGTCCTTCTGCCCGTAGGCCTGACAAACACCCCCGGGTCCACTCCGTGAGCTCTAGTTCGAAGTCCCGGTTTTACGAAGAGGAGATACGTGAGCTCCACCATAAAAACCAAAGATTAGAAACCACCTTAGAAAACATGCAAGAGGTCCTTAATGGCCTGCTGCAGGGTAACTCCAGCGTAACCTTGCCTAAGAGGAAGGAGAAGGGCAAGGATGGGGTGGAGACCACGGTACCGGTAGATGATGGGAGAACCCGACATTCAACTAGCAACACCCCCCGCGCAAAGCAACATGATCACCCTGAACCGCCTAAGCAGGCCCAGAAGCCAGCGCCGAGGACCAACGCTGCCCCTCGCCATGAGGATGAGGTCACCTCCAAAAGAACACCCCCAGACTTGCGAGAGGAGCTCAATAAGAAGAGGGCGGGCAAAGGGACCACGCCCCCTGCGGCGCATTAAGAAGGCAAGGGAAAGGCGGATCTTATCCCATCCACTTTGAGAGACACTCTCAGCAAAATGAGGCAGGACCTAGACATGGAGATGCGGAGCTTGCGGAGCAAGATCGTCACCGCGTCGGGTGGCCAGGCCTTTGAGGAAGACTTCGACCATGATTCGCCTTTTGTGAGAGAAATTCAGGCAATCCGGCTCCCCGCCAATTTTAAGGAGCCCAATATGACCCCTTACGAAGGGAACACGGATCAAAAGTACCACCTGGATGCGTTTAATGATCTGATGAAACTGAGGGGGATCGGAAGTGGTGCCAGGTGCCATTGCTTCGCTGTTACTCTGAAAGGACCCGCCTACAAATGGTTCAAAAGGCTAAGGCCAGGGTCCATCAGGTCCTGCCAGCAGTTCTCCGACGAATTCCTCCAGCAGCACCATGCCGTGCGAGACTACACGATGCCAGGTACCAGCCTGACCAACGTGAAGCAAGGGGAGAAGGAGAGCCTGAAGAGCTACATTCACCGGTTCAATATGGAGGCCGCAAAAGTGGGGAGCTTAACGCGCCGAGAGTTAAAAATGGCCATTACCGCTGGGGTGCTCCCAGGAAGCAAGTTGTGGGACAACATGTTAAAGAGGGAAGTCACCGACTTGGATGACTTCTATGAAAGAGTGCAGAAGTACATCCGTGTGGAGGATGGCCACGCAAACCTAAAGGCGGGAAAGGAGGAGCCCCACGCGAAGCCCCCAACTAACGACGGGTCGAACGTGGCAGAGAAGAAAAGGGCATACGATGGGTCAAGAGATGACCACCAGAGGAAAACCAAACATGGAAATGATCATAAGCAAGAGGCTTACACTTACTACACAGACCTCACAGATACCAGGGAGCACATTTACCTCACCAATGAGGATCGAGTTCCTTTCAAGAGGCCCTCACCAATGAGAAAGGACCGGTCCAAAAGGGACCCTAGTAGATACTGTAGATACCACAAGGATACCGGACATACCACGGCAGAGTGTATCCATTTGAAGGAAGAAATTGAGGAACTCATCCGCCGGGGGCATTTGGGCAGGTATGTGCGCAAGGATAACCAGAGGCCAGAAGGAGGGGTGTCCCCGCCGCGGGCGCGTGAGGAGGCCCCGGAAGTGCAAGGAGAGGTCAGGACCATCTTTGGAGGACCAGGATTTGGAGGCGATTCTAGGAAAGGGCGAGACAGGTATGCCAAGGAGGCCCGACGAAGTCCACCACATTGCGTTTTAAGTTTGGAACAACGCCCCCCGAAGAGCTTCAAGGGCGAGAATGACTCAATAACTTTCACTGAAGAAGATGCACAGGGGGTGCACTTCCCTCATAATGACCCCCTGGTGCTAACCGCCCAGCTAGCTAACATGAGAGTACATCGGGTCATGGTGGATAACGGGAGCTCCGTGGACATCTTGTATCGACAGGCGCTGGAAAAGATGGGATTGAGCCTCCGTCACCTAAAGCCTTGCACTACGACTTTGTATAGGTTTACGGGAGATTCGATGCGACCCTTGGGGGCAATCGAATTGGCCCTCACCATGGGGGAGCAACCCAGGCAAACCACTATAATGGCTAACTTCGTCGTGGTAGATTGCACCTCAGCCTTCAATGCGGTATGAGGGAGACCCTCCCTGAGAGAATTGAAGGCGATAACTTTTGTGTATCACCTAGCCATGAAATTCCCTACCCCCGGGGGAGTAGCATGTGTGAAAGGGGAGCAGAAGGAAGCGAGGGAATGCTATAACATGTCCCTCCGCGCATCCACCAAACCATCCATGTCAATGACGATGGCTTTGCATGAAGGAGCGACTCACACGAATTAAATCCGCACGATATGGGACAGGCTACGGAGCCTTTCGAGAAGTGCTACCAGCAAGGCTTCAGCTCTTAATGCCAAAAGAACCTATGTTTAGCTTGTTCTTCGTTATTGTAGTAAGAATCAAAGAGGCTGCCCTAGGTAGCCTCCTAATTAGATGTAACCCCCCTTTTTTTTTAATTTCCAAGGTTAGATGTAAACCGCATTCTATGAATGAAACGTTTGCTACTTCCTGTGTTTATTTTCTTCGCTGCATGAGCATCAACAATCAACCAAAGTGCCTGCCGAAATAAATTTCACCAAGCACTTGGGGGGGCAGGACAGGGGGCAAGAACATGCAACCAGCAAAAGGGCTCCTAAAAAGGGACCCTCTAACGGAGGATCCTAAAAAGGACCCCTTGCCCTCCTAACTCCTAAAAAGGGACCCTCTAACGGAGGATCCTAAAAAGGACCCTCCATCAGGAGGACCCCAAAAAGGATCCTTCAACAGGAATCCCAGGAGGACCCCCTATATCAAGGCCTTAAGAGAAGTCTTTACAAGGCATCTCCTGAGATCACAAGGATTAGCTACCCGTATGAACATCAAGGAGGCCTTAGGGACTCACAAAAAAAATATATGGTGACGACAATAATAAGTCTAGAGCGGCCGCCAAGCCGCCTAGCCAATAATAAGTCTAGCCATTATATGGTGACGACAATAATAAGTCTAGAGCGGCCGCCAAGCCACCTAGCCAAAAAGGATCCCAAAAGAGACCCTTGTAAAAATAGTACTATGCATAATGACGAGAAGGACGCTTCTCGCAACAAATAATAAGCGCATGCAAGAAAAACATAAAAGGATAACTATGACCCAAGGGGTCAAAATATCCTTATGAAAGCAACCAAGAGGCACCAAAAGAGGTCCCAGCGAACCCTTTCACATGGGCTCCAAAGGACCTCCATCCTGATAGATAAAAGAGGAGAACCAACTAAACCCCAGGCTTAAAAGGGCCTCGAATGCAATAGAACAAGAGAAAAACAGCAACATATGTATTTATGCATTAAAAAAGAAAAGAGAGTTCTCGGGATAGTACAAGAGTTACTAACAGAAAAGAAACACTAGCAACGATGTTACAAAATTAAAAGACAACAAAAAAGGAGCGAAAATATTTCAAGGCCTCTTGTAGTGGGCACTCCACCAGGCTGCTCGGGCAACGGCCTGTTCGCCAAACGAGGAGAAGTTGAAGTGGGGATCCTGCCTCCACACATTAAAAAGAGCACGATCTATGGACTTGCGCTCGGTTATGACCCTCTCCTCCTCCAAAGAAGCCTTCTCCGCCTCCAAGGAAGCGTTCTTCTCCTGAGCCGACTCTAGTTCAGCCCTAAGGAACTCAACTTCAGTCTCCTATTTATAGGAATCAAGGTGAATAATCTACAAGAGCACCTAAAGGTACTCTCCTAGACTGGGGGGGGGGGGGGGGGCAAGTGTTGATGCTCAAAATCTCATCAATAGAAAGTATGAAGCCGAGGCAAGGCCCTTAGGCCACCGTCGTCCCAGGAAGCCATCGTGCCATCGCAACACAAGTCTGGGTTCATTTCTCGTGGGGGCCATGCCGAGTGGCCCACGTTGGCAAGGCAAAGATGCCAAGGCTTAGTAGCCTTGCGAGACCCATCTCGCCCATGCACTCGGCCCCATTGCCTCACGAGGCACCTAGGACACGCCTCCCAAAGTGGCCTCGTGAGATGCCTAGACCACACCACCCAAGTGGCCTCGCGAGTTGTCTAGGCCACACCTCCCAAGTGGCCTCGCGAGACGCCCAAGCCACACTTCCCAAAGTGGCCTCACGAGATGCCTAGGCCATGCCTCCTAAGTGGCCTCGCGAGTTGCCTAGGCCATGCCTCCCTAAGTGGCCTCGCGAGATGCCTAGGCCATGCCACCCAAGTGGCCTCGCGAGTTGTCTAGGCCACACCTCCCAAAGTGGCTTCGCGAGATGCCTAGGCCATGCCTCCCAAGTTGCCTCGCGAGTTGCCTAGGCCATGCCTCCCTAAGTGGCCTCGCGAGATGCCTAGGCCATGCCACCCAAGTGGCCTCGCGAGATGCCTAGGCCATGCCACCCAAGTGGCCTCACGAGTTGCCTAGGCCACACCTCTCAAGTAGCCTCGCGAGACGCCTAAGCCACACCACCTAAGTGGCCTCGCGAGATGCCTAGGCCATGCCACCCAAGTGGCCTCGCGAGTTGCCTAGGCCACACCTCTCAAGTGGCCTCGCGAGACGCCTAAGCCACACCTCCCAAAATGGCCTCGCGAGTTGCCTAGGCCATGCCTCCCAAAGTGGCCTCGCGAGTTGCCTAGGCCATGCCTCCCAAAGTGGCCTCGCGAGTTGCCTAGGCCACACCTCTCAAGTGGCCTCGCGAGTTGCCTAAGCCACACCTCTCAAGTGGCCTCGCGAGACGCCAAGGCCACACCTCCCGAAGTCGCCTCGCAAGATGTCCAGGCCACACCACACCTCCCTATACATCTATCAGGACCACATGCCTATCGCTCATACTCGTGAGTGACCTCAGGGGGCTTCGGATATCTCATACCAAGGACCCAGGATCTCCACCTCACTCCAAGGGTCCCATTCCTTACACCTTGAGATTCCTATGCTTAGGAGATCCAGTACGAGTCGAATGGGACATACTTGTACGACCAAGTACTGAGTACAGATACTAGTGCCAGTGAGGCTGCTGGGGTAAGGATCATGGTCCGTACGTCTACGGCCGTAGGTCAGAGCCGACACCACTACCTCCTGCCCCACTACGCCTACCACCATGCATCAGATACAAGTATAGATGAGTAGTGGGGACATCCTCCTGACACCTGCTCCTGTACAGGATGTACAAGCACAACCTCTGAAGCCACTCCCCTAGTACAGTACGTATGTACCACTTGGTCCCCTGGACCACTATGTACCTAAGGCCATTAGAGCCTACTATAAAATGAACTCCAAGTCCACCTGAAAGGGGGTTGGAAATTTTACTGTAGCAGAAGCTTAAGTGTGAATGAAAGACTAAATTCTCCATTATTGATCCATCATTGTTCTTGAGTTTTTGTTCAAGTTTTTACAGCTTTCCGATTAGCGATCTTAATTTGATAATTTTTCCAACTTAACTTCGTTGACGAGTTCTCACCGTCAACAAAATACTATTTAAAATTGATAGTTTTTAGTAATTACATAGTGTAATTACACACAATTCTCACGAGGGGCTATGAGAATTGGAGAGTGTAATTGGGACCCCTATACCTCAAATTACATAGTTACTGTGTAATTACATGGTTAAAAAAATACGCCAAATTGAGTAATTACTCTGAATTACACCCAATTCTAATTACAAATTCATTTTCCAAACACACTCTTAACGATTTCACTTAAGTTGAAGTGAAATTATGAATATTTGTTGTAGGCATTGATAATTGATATTTTTGAGTCCAAAGTGATACATTGAGGTATATAAGAGTGCTCAAAAAGTTTGGGGGCATTTGGAGGTGTTTAAGACACATTTTGAGCATGTGGGTAAAGACTAGAGGCGACACAATGGCGACGCGACGCCATTTCGGAGGCAATGCATCACCTGGGTTGAAAACCATTGAAAAACAGTAACAGGAGATGTGTTTCCTATCACTAGGCGATGTGTCACCTAGTGCCAGGCATTGCGTCGCCTAGCATGTTTGTACAACTATGTGTTTTAATTCTAAATGATGTGTTAAAAGCTATAATCCTATTGGTTAGACTTAATGACGGTGCCTACACTATAAATAAGGGTTATTTAGAGTTGTGAAGCCTTGATTGCACTTTTCAACTATCTATCTAACCCCCCTCTCCCTCTAGCTCTCAACGAACATAAGTTTTCTCCAAGAAACGCACCAAGAATTGCTTGACTTGTGTGACTTTCAAAGGCTTGTCAAATCCCACATCTCATTCCATCTTGGTGAAGCTTCAAGCAACTACGGGAAGGCTTGGAATAGAGATTATGGACAACCATACTCCTCGTGCATAAACCTTTATATGTTCCCCAATTTTATAAATTGAATTGTTCAATTCAAACGTTGTATTTCTCTAAACCCTAACTATTTGAGGTAGACTATTTTGATTTCATTTTTGGGCTTCTCATTATATTTTGTGTTTAAACCCTTGATAGTTCTATAATTTTTCATGTGAGGATTCCATTATCTTGAAGGTGTAATTTCACTTTCCATTTTATCATTTCCAAGATTTTTCTTTAATATTTGAACTTTCAAGATTTTCCTTCATACTATGCATGTGATTCTTGATTAGTCTCTAGGGTTTGTTTTATTTAATTTATTCATAGTATTCATTGTTGATTTAGAAAGTGTAAGCCATAAGTTCCCAACAAAGAATGCAAATATTGTTGCTTTAATTCCAAAGGTGAATATAACAACGCACCACCTTTTTGGCACTCCATTGGAGATGCTCTTAGTTTGTTGTTTTGTTAAGCTAATCATGGGGAATTTACAGTAGTCAAGGACATTCAGACTCATTACAGGAGAGTATCGGGACAAATGATAAACTTTTCCAAGTTTGAAAATTGTTTTTAAAAGTTTTTGATTGATGACGTGAGACGAAATCTTCAAAGGATTTGTGGTCTGCCAATGGTGATTGGAATAAAAAGATTTAGAACTCTTATTTGATCCTATAGATGTGGTTCGAATTCTATCTCTCCCTATTAGTTCTATGGAGAATATTGATGAGGTAGCATGGAAGTTTTATGATGATGGGATCTATAGATTTAAAAGTGGTTATGTGAGAGCTATGAAGAGAAAAGATGTAGCAAAAGCCTCTAACACTTCCAAGATAGATAGGTGGTAGAAATTTATGTGGAACCTCAACATGCCTTCGAAAATGAAGTTATTTTTGTAGCCTTTTAGTAAGAAGTGGATTCCAGCTTGGTATAACTTAGTTCAGAGGGTAATGAGTATTGATTCTTGTTGCTTTAGATGTGGATCTGGTTCTAAGATAGTTTTTCATAGCCTATGGAAATTTCTACAAGCTAATGATTTTTTTTGGGAAAACTTGTTCTTATTATGCCACAATAAAGAAAATTTAAGAAAGAGATCCTCTTTACTTTATAATATAGGTTATGAAATTTCTAAATAAATATGTTTCTGAGGATTTTGAGGTGGTTACTTGGGAGCTTTGGAATGTTAAGAATTTTTGGCTGCACAACAAGGCTATTCTAGGTACTAGTTATCTCATTGAATGGGTGTCTGAATTTTTGAATAGTTACAATTCGGTTGGTAAGCAAGCTTGTAATGATATTCCTTCTCCTTCATTCCATTGGAGGGTCAGTATCTTCTGTTAAGTGTGTTAAAATTAATATGGATGTCGTTGTTGATTTGGAGAAAGGGGAGATAGGTCTAGGTGTTATTGGGTGTGATAATGTTGGGATTATTGTTGGAGTGGCTATAGAATGGTTAATCTTCCCAATTCTGCCTATGTTGCGGAGTATAAGGTTATGTTTGTTGGTGCTTTATTCATTGAGTTTTTAGGTGTTAAGTGATTCCAGTTAGAGTCACATTTCCTCCATATTATGTCATCACTTCAGTGATAAGCTCATTCTTTGTGTGAATATGGAGCTATTTTGAATGATGTTTTAAAGAAGGTGGCTGGTTTTGAGTTTGACGGTTTTACTCTTGTTGTGATATTGCATTCCCACCTATTGACATGATTATTCCTACTTAAAAGCCTATTTATACCAGCTCTGTATCCTTATTCAAGAAGAGTTGAGATTAGAATTAGAGGGCAAGAGAAAGAGTTTGGGAAACACATTGAGTGAATATGTAAGGGTTGTGTGAGAGACAGAGTTTTCATTCTTGGAACTGTTTTATTTAAGAAGTTACATGTAAAAGTTTTTTCTGCTCTACATAAAGTTGATTGCCCATTGGTGACTTGTATAGCTCAGTTGCTGATCATAGGTTGTAATAGAAACTTGTCATAGTGGAACCTCATTCATGGAGGAACTTGATTATGCTAACACATTTTTAGTACAACCAGTATAAATTATGGTTGTCTGTTTCCTTTATTTGATTCTTTGTTTGATGATTTTAGTAGTGTTGCTTGTGTTTTAATATTCCTTGCTTTGAGTTGTGTGTTGTGTATTTACAACACTGGTATCAAAGCCAGGTTGGGTGAGGAGAACTCAAAGCTTTAGAGGGCATTGATTCAAGAATCTTCAAGAAAGCAACAACAATGACTTCCGCATCAACAAGATTTGATATGGAAAATTTTGATGGATCAACGGATTTAATTCTATGGAAAGAGAAGATGATGGATGTTCTAATTTACTAGAAATTGGACCCAGCTCTTGAAGGAGACACACCACATAAGAAGATAGATGCGCCTGCAGAAAAGGAAGACTCAACTATGATCATGAAATAAGCTCGGTCTGCCATTATCATGAATCTTTCAGACAATGTTTTGAGACAAGTTCTTGGAGAAAAGACAACTTTAGGGTTGTGGAGGAAACTCGAGCAACTTTACATGACCAGAACTACTGCAACAAAGATTTTCTTGAAGGGAAAATTCTATGGTTTCAAGATAAATGAAACCATGTCTTTGGAGAAATTTTTTGATGAAATGAATGAAATCTGTCTTGGCCTTAGCAACATGGGAGAAGACATCAAAGATGAGGATCTAGTTGTCATCCTTTTGAATAGTCTTCCTGATCAATTCAAAGAATTGAGGACTGTAATAATTTAAATTCAAGAATCTTTAACTCTGGAGGATGTCATGAATGCTCTTAGAGCGAGAGATGCTGAACTCACTTGGGAGAAGGCTGGAAGATTGCAATCGGAGAAGCAAAATACTTCGAGAGGACCTTCAAGATTTCATTCAAAATCTAAGTCAAGGCCAAATGAGACTAGAAAATTCCATCATTATGGCAAGGTTGGCCACTTAATAAAGTATCGTTGGGAATACAAGAAGAAGAAGAAGAAGAAGAAGAAGAAGAAGAAGAAGAAGAAGAAGAATGAAGAAGAAGATAATGTAAATTCATCGGCTTTGGTGGATGGTCCCTATAGTTTAGATGAAGATGTGTATTGTGTTTCTATAGACAGTGATGCACAAAATTTGATCTTGGACACATGTTGCACCTATCACATGTGTCCTAAAAGGGAGTGATTTATGTATTACAAAGAGATTAATGGTGGAAAAGTATTGATGGGAAATGACCACAAATGTAATGTGAATGACATTGGTTCAATTGCCATAAAAGGTTCAGATGGAACCATGAAAATTCTGAAAAAAGTGAGACACATACCTTATCTGAAAAGGAATTTAATTTCCCTGGGCACTCTTGATGATGAAGGTCACAACTACAGAATCAATAGAGGCATCATGAAGATTACCAAAAGCTCTTTAGTTGTTATGAAGGGAATAAAGAAATTTGGTCTCTATCACCTTGATTGAGAAATTATTCCTCCATCTCATGCCCCTGTAGTAAGGATAGGTGATTTAAATTCATTAACTAGGCATACCAGAATGGGGTACATTAGTGAACAATGATTAATTGAGCAATCCAAACAAGGTATAATTCCTAACTACACTCATGTTAACTTACCATTGTGTGAAGTGTGTGTGCAGGAAAACAACACAGGCTTAAATTTAGTAACAACAACTATAGAGCAAAGAAACCATTGGAGTATATTCATTCAAAACTATGGGGAGCAAGTAGAACACCTACTCAAGGAGGTAATCTCTAATTTTTTTTTATCAATTTTTGATTACTATATTAGGAAAGTTTGGGTTTACTTACTCTAGAACAAATATGAATGTCTATAAAAATTTAAAGTATGGAAAGCACTTGTTGAAAATCAAACTAATATGAAAATCAAAAGTCTTAGGACTAAAAATGGTCTTGAGTTTGTTAATCAAGAGTTTAATGATTTGTGTATGGAATATGGTATTAAAAGAAAAGACTTTGAAGAAAAACACTCCTTAGAAAAATGGAGTTGCTGAGAGAATGAATAGAATTTTGCTAAACAAAGTTGGATGCTTAATGATAGAATCGGGTATGAGTAAGACATATTGGGGCAAGGCTCTTTACAATGCTTGTTATCTTATAAATAGAAGTCCTAGTCGAGTAAATGAGTTTATGACACTTGGAGAGAAATGGTTTAGTAAGAAACCATCTTTAAATCATATTAGTGATGGATCTGAGAATTTAAATCTAAATGCATGCTCTCGATTATTTTTCCAAAAAATATAATAGAAAACATAGAATCGCATGGCATACATTTAAACATCAGATTCATAAATTTAACACAAACATAAAGATATAGAAAATTACAAATACGCATTGGATTAATTCACTCATTCCTTTGAATTCCTTAACCTTTTGTCCTTGTAGAATGCTAGGTATTGCAAGGAATTCAAACCGTTAGAACACAACACCACAATCTTTCAAACCTTTCTCTAATTTAGATCTAACAAAAGGTAGGCTAAGCCTCAACACATGAGAAGAAAGAAATACAAAGAGAAAGAGAGACAGAAAGGGGCAGTTGTTACGATTTGTTGATTTAATTATTTAATGAAATAAGTAAGTGTATAATTGGAGCAATTACTTGCTCACAAAGCACACACATGACCGACCATACAAAGGTATAATTGCCTTTTTTATTTTTCAATTTTGTTTCCAAAATTACCCAAAATAAAATCCTTATTTATTTATTTTAAATAATAATTAATTAAATACTTGTTCAAAATAACTATTTATATTTTGAACCTTAATTTAATTTATTTTACTAATATTACTACTAACTTATTAATATCAATAAAATTTCCCAATTGTCTACAAAACTCTCTTTTGAGAATTTCTAATTAAAACCTCAAACTTTCTCTTATTTCTAATTCTCAACTAATATCAATAAATGATTCACAATTATTTATTTATGTTAACCAAGTCAACTCGATATTAGTAATTGATAATTAAAATATATTATTTGAATCTATTAGATCTAATTTCACTAAAGACAGCATGAGGACCATGGATACATGAACCCAAGCTACAATAAGTTCTTGTGAGTTTATTTATGGTAATAAATTATCTCACAACTTATTAATTCCTTGTGACTCCACTATAGACTCAGAATTGAATTCTTGAGTTCAAAAATTGTATTTTCCAAACCAAAAATATATTATCCATTGTTATAATCAATACAGTCAGTCAATCCTCTATCGATGACTTACTAAAGAGTTGAGTGCAAATTACCATTTTATCCCTCATCAGTATTTTATCCTTAACTCCCACTAAGTTCCTTATAGTTAGTATTTCAACGAACTCTATCACAGAAATGAGATCTCAATCATATAACCTTTTGAACAAAGTAATTAAGGAAATCATATTCTCACTTCTCATATAGAAGTTATAGATTTTATATCTATGAATAATACTCCCATTCCATTACACTATTGAATCTCCAAGGTGTAAGTATGGGCTAGACCGTAGAGTAAGCTAGTCACGAACAAGTCAAACGATTTAAATAATATAATTAGCACAATATTATCACTCATAACTAAGATCGACTTGACTTGTGGTCAACATTGCGACATTGATTAGATCTATATCAACGATACTTATTTATCTATCAGTAATCAATATCGGTCCTAGTCCGATGTAACCGAATACATCTAATCTTATTTACTTGGTCAATGCCTTCGACAAGACATCATACCTCAAATATGTAAGTAGATCATATTGTAGATTATCAAATCAGTGAAAATCCAATGCCCTGATTTATTCATAGGACTCGTTCTTTTGAACATATAATTACAACTATAATCCATTGTGACAAAGTCACTATAATTATAACTATTGTAAATGTGGAAATTTTTCCTTGTGAATTCTATTTACGAGTGAAGCTCTATACTACGAGACATCCTAAAAGGGCGTCACATGATGGTGAGGGAGTTGGGATAAGAGAGTCACCCTCACTAGGCGAGGGCCTTCGGCCGCTTGCCAATCCAAACGTCACCCTCGCTATGCGAGGGTCCCCAGCTGGTTGTCCGCGTGCGCCCTGTTCCATCAGGCATCGAGCCTCGCCTGCACTCGGGAGAAGAAGGTCAGCCTCGCTACGCGAGGCACCCTCGCTACGCGAGGCACCCTCGCTATGCGAGGGTGAGGCTTTGTTGTGTCATCCGTGCCCCTAGCCTCGCAACGTCTGCACCCAGGGAGAGGAGAGGCAGCCTCGCTATGAGAGGGTGCTGCCTTGTTGCGGCGCCCGTACCCTGAGACATCCCTACACCCGAGGGAAAAGGGCCAGCCTCGCTATGCGAGGGTGTGGCCTTGCTACGGTGCCCATGCTACGAGCCTCGTGTCCATGTGACCTGCATAAGCCGGCCCTGACCCCTGGCGCCTTGGCTTCTTAGGACACGGATAGGTTGAAGCCTCCTTGACATAGGCACGGGGAACACTTGGAGGAACCTTATTGATATGCCAAACGAACATGGGGCATTGAACGGGGATTGATGAGGACGATCGGGTACGGAACACGTGCGCTGACACGGGGCGTACGGTTGTGAAGAACAGAGGCACGACCCTGTGATCTGCATCTGAGGAGTAGTGGCGGTACAGACTTGTACGAAGAGTAGTGGTACGACTTGGACACCCCCGACCATACGCCAAAACCGACAGTACTATGTCCTAGGCCACAACTCTGACACCATCAGGGTAGACACCACTACGCCCTGAGCCACTATACTATCAGAGTACCTGTGTACGTCCCTGTCGTTTAGGACTTATTTGTATCCAGGGCCAATAGAGCCCCCCTATAAATAGGCCCCAACCCCTCAGGCTAAGGGGTTGGAAAACTGAGTGTATGAAAGAGACTTAAGAAATATATGTTTCTGGTTTTCATGCTTGCCTGAGTTTTCTCCTGTTGTTTAGATTTCTTTCTATCTGATTCAAAGCTTCCTATAGTATAGAGATTGAAGTTTTCTAACCATCAATCGTTGACGAGTTCTTACCGTCAACAACTATCCATATGTTCGAAATTTTATGAATTGAATAATCATGTAACAAAATAGGAAAACAATGTGATTGAATAAACAAAATGATTTCTACTTCTTTTTATTGATAATAACATCGTGTTATATGAGAAATAAGGTTTTATTAAGGGCATAAAACTCAACTAACTCCCACTTGCCATTTTAAAACAAACGAGACATGTTTCTCAAACCCATTCCCTCTACATGCCTCACGAAACTGCTCTCTCCCAATGTCTTGGTAAAAGGATCTGCCAGATTGTTTTCCGACGCTGTCTTCATCACCTTGATGTCACCCCTGGCCACATATTTCCCAATGATGTGGTATTTCCTCTCTATATGGTTTCCTCTTTTAAGACTTCGAGGTTCTTTCGAATTCGTTATAGCCCCATTATTGTCACAGTATAATATGAGTGGTTTATCCAATTCTAGAATAACAATGAGATCCGTGTAGAACTTCTTCCGCCAAACTATTTTCTTAGCCACCTCTGATGCAACTATATCGTAGCCTCCATGGTGGAATCTGAAATGGTAAATTGCTTAACATTTCTCCAAATCATAGCTTCACCCCAAGAGTAAACACCATTCTAGAAGTGGACTTCCTGTCATTGACATCCATCTGAAATTCAAAATCAGTGTAGCCTATCAGGTGCAGTGAACCACCTGAATACACCATCCTTTGTCCTTCGTAGATACTTTAGTATGTGCTTGACCATTGCCCAATGTTCCCTACCAGGATTTGATTGGTACCTGCTTACAAATCCCACTGCATGGTAGATGCCTGGTCTAGTACACAACATAGCATACATAAGACTTCCAACTGCAGATGCATAGGAAATTCGTTTCATCTCTTCTTCCTCTTGAGGAGTCTTTGGAAACTTCTTCTTAGAAAGATGAGCTCCATGTCGGGATGGAAAAATTCTCTTCTTCGAGTTCGTCATAGAGAAACGTTCAAGTATCTTTTCTATGTACACTGCTTGAGTGTAGCGCACCAATTTTTTATTTATTTATTAAATTTTGTGCTTTATTTTATTTAATTGTTAAGTGTTGTGATTTAGTTTATTTATTTGTTTAAATTAATTGTTAGAATTGTTTGGTAGAATTTTGTGAATTTAATTGTTATTTATTTATTTTTAATTTGTGAATAATTGAGTTTTGGTTGAATGCACCAAGGTGCATGGTAGGTAGTGATGGACCCTAGTGATTGAGTGTGTGCATGTGCATGGTTTCTTGGTGCACTTGTATAGAAATTTCTAAACACTTTATTGTTTCCTTTTATTAGATTTATTTGATTTATTTAATTAAAAAAATTGAAAATAAAGAAGAGGAAATGAGAAGTGGCGTGTAGGAGAGTGAGAAATGAGGGATTTTCCTTCCTAATTGGTTTGGTCTTAAAATAATTTGATTGTATGACCATTAGATAAAATAGGAAAAGATGTTGTCATCTTTATGCATTCTTATTTTTCTATAATTAAGAAAAAAAATCAAATATAAAACAAAATAAATGAAAATGAACACAAATAAGAAACTTACCCTTTTTCATTTAGGCTAGTAATTGCCTAGGGTTGGATAAAGGGGGAATGAAGAAAATAGAGGAGTCATTTTTTCTTGGGGGCTGCCGAATTCAAGAGAAGGAGAGAGAGAGAGAGAGAAGAGAAAGAAGAAGAAGAGAAGAAGAAGAAGAAGGGTAGGGTTTCAAAAAGAACCCCTAGGTATGTGCTTATGTTTTGTTTTTTTTTTATTTATTTTAATCATTAGTCATGAATCCTCTTCTTCTTGAGATTCTAAGAAAATAATTTGTGGTTTTCTTTTCTTGTGATGTTCGAAATCCCTAGGGAAGTGATTCAAGGGTGGTGGCCAAATTGAGTTTTGAAACTCTATCAAAGGAGGTAGTTGATCATTAGTTTTGTTTTGGTTTTGTGTTGATATCTAATAAATTGTTGGTGATTTGGTTCTTATTTGAATTTTTGCTATGTGCTGATCTAGGTGGTCTTTGAAATACTTGAATATGATGTATGATGATTTTGGTATTCTATGTTCATGTTCATTATAGGTTTCGGCCTATGCATGTATAGGGATCCTCTTTGTAATTTTTGTTATTTTAATTTTTACGTTAGATCCATGTTCTAGGATCCCATGTAAATTTTGGTATGATAATTAATTTGGATTTTTTGTTATTGAATCCATGAAATTTGATGAATATGTTTATGAGAATTTTGGTTTTATTTTTATGTTTAATTCATGAGGGTTTCGGCCTAGGTTATTGTCTCATATGTGTGTATGATTGATCTTGAAGCATGCCTATGATTTGAATGACAATGTGATGTTAGGGATTTTCTTAGGTTTACAATATGATAATAGGTGCATGCTAAGGTTGTGTTTAAATTTGTGCTAATTAAACATGAAAGATTATTGTGTAAATTTTGGTGAAATATGATGTAAAAGATGAATTTCATCACCTGTTATGCTTGCTGATTTTTGTGTTTAAATGGTTTAGAATATGATGAAAATAATGATTTGCATGCTTAAATTATTTTGCAAGTGCTATGATGGTTTTAAGAAATTAAAAGGGAATTTTAATTTACATTAATTTTTACTCAAATAACTACCTACAATTTTTTTATATATACTTTAAGAGAAAATATGAGTTTTAATTCCAAGATGTTGATTTTCG
Organism: Humulus lupulus; assembly: GCF_963169125.1. Classification (NCBI taxonomy): domain Eukaryota; kingdom Viridiplantae; phylum Streptophyta; class Magnoliopsida; order Rosales; family Cannabaceae; genus Humulus; species Humulus lupulus. The sequence goes on along the minus strand of NC_084797.1, from coordinate 39,316,154 downwards.
AAGGTTTATTTTCTTAACGCCATGGATAAACAAGACCGTTACACTGTGTGTTTATAAGTGTGCAAGACTTGTAAATCAAGTCATTCGGTTAAAAATGTGACCCTAGAACCATAATCGAGTTAGGGTTAAAAGATTTTGGTCATAAATAGATAAATTTTCATTTAAATAAACGTTTGGTACATGTGATCCCAAAAACATTGTTTAAAGGACAATTTACAAAATTTCAAATGTCATATACAATCACAAGCCAATCTAATGGCAAAATACGCATTTTAGGTTTTCCTGTCCTTGTACTATCTCTCTCAACCGTGGCGGACGAGCAACTGACTATGTACATCCCACCCCGAAGCTCTCCAACTCAGGATTGGTCCACCTTACCCTTGCCTTTACTTGTACCACGTAGCACCCGTGAGCCAAGGCCTAGCAAGAAAACCATAAAGCATAGCATAAACAATACAAACAATCAAATGATCCATAAACATAGTTAACTAATTATTCAGCATGTCATAACGATCATCTAATCAGAGAGGACAATCAATTTATTTACAAGTCATTCATCCAGTATTTAACAAGCTATAAGCAACCGATTAGCAATCGTAAACATATCAATACTCAACATACAATACTCAGGGTTGACGCCCTTAGGCTGCACCCTCTATTTAACCCACTAACTATTGCTCGCTTAGGCAGAGCTCAGTGATTCTTTAGCTAACCTCAGCTCTCAGTGGCCGATTTACGTCCTGTGCGCAAATATCAGTTCCAACACTCTTAGGCCGTTTATTTCATTCTCACATAGCATATCATAATCATACATCATTTTTATTCAAATATAAGGAACCTTAGTCCCAACATAGCCACACAAACAGGTGCAGTTTTCTTACCTCAGGTCTAAGTGCTTTGGTTAATAAGAACGACCCTCGAGCATGATCCCATTCCGAGCCCTAGCGTACACCTAGTCACAATTCGAAAAAGGTACTTCGATGAGTTTAAATTCTAAAGAACGATCCAGGGACCAAACACGCGCTCTCGGGACCTCTAATTCCACCAAACGAGGTGGTGAAATCGTCCCTCGAGCCCTCGAGCCCTCGAGCAAAAACCCTAAAAAGTACCGAAAAATCAAGTTTTGAAAGCAGAGTAGCGCTACAATGCTATAGTTAGAGACTCTAGCCCCCAAAATCACAGCCTAGTGCTGTAGCGCTCCCAACCTAGCGCTACAACGCTGATACCAGAGTTTCTAAATTCTGGGTTTTCTCTTCAAATTTCCTCGAGCCAAAGCTCCAAAAATCCACCCCTCAAAACCTCAAAACCCAAAATTAACCATAAAAATACACTCTACTCATCGAAGGCAACAAAACCTAACCAAGTTTTCCCCAAAACTCCAACAAATATCCAAAACCCATACTCAAGCTCTCAAGCCCAAAACACCATAACTAACCTAGAATTTTCCCACAACAATTCTCTTCAATTCAACACTACACCAGCCACAAATTCAAGACTAAACTACTTATTTTAAACACCAAAAACCTCAATAATTCTTCACTTGAATACTCAGAAGTCCACTTAACAACCCAACCAAATTCAAAGTTGAAAACCACAATCCTTACCTGAATTATGACTAAGTTCCTCCCTGTTTTTCAGCTCCAACTCCCAGCTAGAAAAGACTCCCCTACCTTTCCTTCTGCTTTCCTTCAAAGAACTCCAGCTAAAGCCCAAGCTTATGCCCATTTGTTTACCTTAGCTTCAATGTTCAACAAGGGAGAATGAGAAAGAGGGAGTATGTGAGAGAGATGAGGGAGTCTTCCAATTGATTCCTTCTGTTTCTAGTTTCCTCTAATGCCTAAATCCTGAGTATATCCTTAGATTTTAAGAAAAGACTATTTTGCCCTCCCATATAAAACTTAGTTCCTTAATTAATCTAAAGGAAAAGTGGTCATTCTCCCCAATTCCTGCTAATTCCTCCAACTTTTCCACTATTTTTCAGATAATCCCGTCATCCAATTAATTTTCAATTATTCATCCAATGTCTAATAATCCCCGATATATTTTATAAATTTCAAAAAATACCACCAGGTTCCCCCCGAGCCGGGTATAAATCCCCATCGTTACTATTTCACCAATCCGCTTACTAGGACCGTCTCGAGCCATATACTGCAAATATATCCACATAATAATGTTGTCTCAACAATTAATCACATATAATCACAATTATGCCCTCAATGGGCCAAGATTACAAATACGCCCTTAAAAGCTAAACAGGGCCCACATGCATATTTACTACTCATAAACATGCATTTCATATAACCATATAATCATATAATCATGCATTTAATCATTAAATCACACATAACCCAACTCCAGGGACCGTTACGGTGTGCATTTTAAATAGTAATAAAATCGCTAATCGAGTCATTTGGCCATAATCGTGTAACTATGTACGATTAGCGGTTTAGGGTTAAATTTTTTGGTTAAGATACAACGTTTCACTAAAACATTTACCATATACATTGGGATCCTAAAATACAATTTAAAGGTCAATTACAAGAAAATATTTACAACTAGCCGACTTAAGCGACAAAATATGGTTTAACCCTAGTTCCTCTTTCAACCCTCGGTCGTGGCGGTCGAGTAGGCGCATATGTACACATCATCACCTAAGCTCTCCAACTCAAGGATGGTCTAGCTTTCTTTTGCCTTTACCTGCACCACATAGCACCCGTGAGCCGAAGTCCAGCAAGAAAACTTTATATGCTCAGGAACAAGTAATAACATGTTACTAAGTCATAATAGGCATGACTAGCAGTAATAACCCTACTCATGCATGCAAGCAGCTATAAATAAATGTTTGTGGAGTCTTGCGCTTCGCTCTAAGGTAGATGACTAATAAGTCTCTCCGAAGTAAATGACTAATAAGTCTATCTGAATAGTTGACTAATAAGTTACTCTCTAAATAGATGACTGATAAGCCTATCTTAATTAGATGACTGATAAGTCTATCTCAGTCAGATGACTGAGAAGTCTATCTCGATTAGATGACTGATAAGTCTATCTCGATCAGATGACTGATAAGTCTATCTTAGTCAGATGACTGATAAGTCTCTCTATGAGGTTCCATACTCTCCTAGCCATGTGACGTGTAGGTCACCTTAGCCTTTTCGGTTCTGGCTCTAAATAACTAGCCTTTAGACTAGACAAGCGCTTTTGGTTTTCATCGAACTTAAGGTCGGTCAGACACTAATGCTCATGATGAGTCATTCAATGCTTATGCCAATTAGATCTAATATTTTCGGCTCGTGTTAAACACGCTAATATCGTTCTTGACTCATAAGTCAATGCCATACGACCAATGCTCGGTACTACTGCTGAACTTGACTAGTAAGTCACAGCTTCACAGTTAATACCGAAACCATTGCCGATTCTGACTAATAAGTCAGTTGCATTCACAAGTGAGCACGATTTTCTAAGCATTTGATATGCAATCAATGTCCACATTTAAACACTCAACATGCCTCAATAATAACCTTGCATGTCACATATGGGGTGCAGTTTTCTTACGTCTGGTTTGAGCGAGAAATACGTTAACAACGACCCTTGAGAACGATCAATCCTTTAATCCCTTAGCGGTCACCTAGTCATAACCAAATATAACTCCCATTAATGAAAATGAGCAACAAAAGGTTCTTGACCTAAACCTCACTTCCAGAACCCCGAATCGTACCCAAACAGTGAGTAGATTCGATTATGGGCCTTAGGAATTGAAATCCCGAGCCAAAAACCCTCAAAAGTGCCTAAAACAGGTTCAGCGCTATTGGCAGAGCTCAAGGCCACATGGCTAGCGATGTAGCACCCTCCTTTGGGAGTTGTAGCGCTACGACCAGGTTGATCAGCCATGGTTTTTCCCTCCTTTGATTCCTCCATTTCCAACCTTCAAAACAAGCTTCCAAACCTCAATTAAACTCCCAAATGATCCCAAAAACCATATACACAAGTCATAGGCATCATAACCCAAGCAACCCTTGTCAAAAACTCCCATAAGTTCCCATTATCCAACTCAAAATCCAGCTGAAACTCAGATAGAAAAATAGAGCAAGAACAAAAATTTTTATGGTTAAAAACTCACCTCAATCTCAGAATCACACCCTCTTCAATGGTGGAACACAACCCAAAACCCTCAAGGCTTGGTTTCCTAGCTTGGTTCCTCAAAAGAAGCTTCAAAATTCAAGAAGATAGGAAGAAGAAAAGATGAATGGGAGAAGAAGATGAAGATGCTCTGTTTTGCTGCATCTTAATGGTTTATATCTATCCTTAAGGTCAAAAGACCAAAATTCCCTCATTCCTAATTAAAACCCTTAACAACCACCAAAGGCAAAATCGTTCTTTCCTGCCTATCTCGTTAATCATAATTAACGCCTTCCAATTCTTGTTATTCTCAATATTCTCAAATGCTAATAAATCATATCCCATTACCCTTTAATTCCCAGTAATGTTCTAATCCTCAACTTACCCCGAGACTCACCCCAAGCCTTGAAATTAACCCTATTATGACCAGATCGATAACTTGCATTCAAAGATCGTCTCATGCCGAATGGCTCGAACAAATCCACATTATAATGTGGTATTATTGATAATTCACCAACATGCATGAAAATACACAATTATGTCCTCAACGGGCCAAATTACCAAAATGCCCTTATAATAAAATGTGGATCCATATGCATGCATTCATCATCATATAATAATATAATTCACATAAACATGCATATAATCATTTAATGGCATAATAAATCAATTATGGCCCTCCCGACCTCCTAATCAAGGTCCTAAACCTTATTAGGGATTTTGAGGCATTACAGTGAAAGGTCGTGTTGAACTTCAACTGAGTCCCCATGACCTTCTGTAATCCACCCCAAAACTTGGAAGTAAAAATAGGGTCCCAATCTGACACTATAGACTTGGGAACCCCATGGAGACGTACGACCTCCCTTACATACAACTTTGCATATTGTTCCACAGTATAAGTCGTCTTCACTGGCAGAAAGTGAGCTGACTTGGTGTATCTATCTACTATCACCCACACCGAGTCATGAAGCCCCACTGTCCTGGGTAAACCTCCCACAAAATCCATCGTAATATCCTCCCATTTCCACTCGGGAACACCCAAAGGCTGTAGCTACCTCGCTGGTCGCTGATGCTCAGCCTTCACCTGTTGATAGGTCAAACACTTGGCAATGTACTTCACCACATCCTTCTTCATCCTGGGCCACCAATACAACACCCGTAGATCCTGATACATCTTCGTGGTGCCTGGATGAAGTGAGTACGACGTAGTATGCGATTCATCCAATATCTCTCGTCTAATCCCCACATCAATCGGAACACAGATCCGTCCTTGAAACCGTAACAAATCAACCTCAGAAATAGAACAGTCCTTAGCCGCCCCCGCTAAGACATTCTCTCTAACTTCCTATAACTGTGCACCTACCAGCTGACCCTCTTTAATCCGATCTAGTAGGGTCGACTATAAAGTAATATTAGCCAACCTTCCCACCACCAACTCTATCCTCGCTCTGGACATCTCTTATACCAATTCTTTCGATATCTGGTAGAACTAAACAGTTGTCCCAGGCCTCTTCGGATCAATGCATCCACCAATACATTGGCTTTCCCTAGGTGGTAAAGAATATCACAGTCATAGTCCTTCACCAAATCCAGCCAACGCCTCTACCTCATGTTCAGGTCCTTCTGGGTGAAGAAGTACTTCAAACTCTTATGATCAGTGTATATCTCGCACTTCTCTCCATACAAATAATGTCGCCACACCTTTAGTGTGAATACCACCACTACCAATTCCAGATCATGGGTACGGTACCACTGTTCATACTCCTTCAGAAGCTGTGATGCATAAGGTATAACCTTTTCATTCTGCATCAACACACAACCCAAACCCAATCTGTACGCGACACAATATACCACAAACTTTCCTCCCTCCAAAGGAAGACTCAACACAAGTGATGTAATAAGTCATCACTTCAATTCCTGAAAGTTATTCTCACACTTGTCTGACCAAACAAACTTTAAATTCTTTCGTGTCAATTCTGTCATCCGTGTAGCAATCTTCAAGAACCCTTCCATAAACCATTTGTAATAACTCGCTAATCCAAGGAAACTTCTAAGCTCTGAGGTGTTCCTTGGCTTCGGCCAATCTCTCACTGCCTCCACCTTAGATGGATCCACCTTAATCCCATCATCACCAACAATATATCCAAGGAATGTCACTTCTGGTAGCAAAAAATTACACTTCTTAAATTTTTGCGTACAACCAGTGCTCTCTTAATATTTGCAAGACCTGTCGAAGATGTTGCTCATGCTCTACCTCTGAACCGGAGTACACTAGGATGTCGTCGATGAAGACAATCACAAACTGATCCAAGAAGTACTTGAACACCCTGTTCATTAGGTCCATAAAGGCTGCTGGGGCATTGGTCAAACCAAATGGCATAGCCAGAAACTCATAGTGCCTATACCTCATTTGGAAGGCCGTCTTCGGTATATCCTTGTCCTTGATCCTCAGCTTGTGATAACTAGATCGAAGATCAATCTTTGAGAACACCGTCTTTCCCTGCAGCTGATCAAGCAAGTCGTCGATCCTTGGTAGAGGGTACTTATTCTTGATAGTCAACTTGTTCAACTCTCTGTAGTTTATACACATCCTCAGAGTCCCGTCCTTCTTCTTCACTAACAAAACTGGAGCACCCCATGGTGAGTAGCTAAGCCTGATAGATCCCAAATCCAGAACCTTAAGTAATTGTATCTTAAATTCCTTCAGTTATGCCAGTGCCATTCTATACGGTGCCCTCGACACTAGCTCTATCCCCGGTGCCAAATCAATGACGAACAGAATCTCCCTGTGTGGTGGTAGCCCTGGTAAATCCTCAGAGAACACATCCCAGAACTTTCAAACTAATCTGGTTTCTCCCAGCCCTGTTGGAAAAACTCTTGTAGTATCCACCACACTAGCCATGAAACCTATACACCCTCCATGTAATAGGTCCCTGGCTCTCAGCGCTGATATCATGGGTATGCGAGATCCACATACCACCCCCACAAACACAAAGGGATCCTCTCCCTCAGGCTCAAAGGTCACCATCTTCTTCCTGCAATCAATGGTAGCCCCATATCTAACTAACCAATCCATTCCAAAAATCATGTCAAAGTCCTCCATACCTAACTCAATCAAGTATACTGTTAGCTCTTTACCATCAACCATCACTGGCAGCGCTTTAATCCATCTCCTAGAAACTACCAGTTCTATTATAGGTAATATAGTCCCGAACCTCGTAGTACAGTACTCACTAGGTCTACACAATCTATCAATCACCTTACTAAAAATAAATGAATGCGTAGTGTGACGTGCTGCATCATGACACATCTCCAGGGGGCCATTTTGTATGTATGACCATGCCTTGGTGCTTGATCATTAGTCAAGTCTTGCACCAAGTAACCTCAGGGGTAGGGAATGGCACTTTTGTAATTATGCATATGTCTCCCAGACAAAAATCATATATGTTCCTGGGAAGACTTCATTTCCTTAGAAAGCTCCTTAGGGGGGGGGGGGTGACCTGGTGACTTAAGGAAGCACCATGGCCACCAATAGATAGGGGCTTAAGCTGTGTACTCCCTTGCCCTATCAAGGTCTTATATGAATAAAAAAATGCTTTTCCATGTCCCTTTGTGTATGCTATCTTTACAGTCTTTGTGTTGCTTGTTTGTTACCTTTGTTGGGCCATTGCGTGCCACTTGTCTGTGTTGTATGCTCTGATTGTTGTGTAGGATGTTGTCTTTGGACAGCTTGCCTCGTGCTTGCTCCCGCTTCATAATTGTCCTTACTTGTATAAGACTTGTAACGTGGATAACCATTGAGTTTGCTTGCCGCAGGTGTGAATTCTAGGCTGACTTGCTAGCTAAGAGCGCTAACAAGTGCCGCACGTTCCATCGATTTGAGTATCGAAGTTGGTGGCCCGTGAAAGTTCGTATCAGAGCCAGGTTTGAGAAAGCTTGGTGACTCTGCAGGATGGTGAGAAACACTCAAAGGATTGAAGCGCTGGAGAGGCGCGTTGGAGAGATAGATGGCCTGGACGAAAGAGTCAGGGATCTTGGCTCTGTCAGGCTAGAACCGGAGATGACTAACGCACTAAACCGCATGGCTGTGTTGGAGAGGGATACGACCAATCTACTAGCCTGCATAATGGCAATCAAGCGGAGAGAAAAACTTTCAATCACATCCAATAGTCCTCCGAGGGAGGAACGTATTGAGGCAGTGGAATGAGCGGTGAAGGACCTACAAGAAGCATTAAATGACCTCGTAGAGAATTGTAGGGGGTCAGTTGAGGTAATGAAGGATGAAATGTTGGAGATGAACACCAAGCTGAACCTCACCATGAGGGCAGTTGGGAATCAGCCTGCAACTGGACCCATTGGCATGGAATATGGGAGAGTAAAAGTCCCTGAGCCGAGGCCCTACGGGGGGACTAGAGACGCGAAGGACTTAGAGAACTTCCTCTTTGATATGGAGCATTACTTTAGAGCTGTGAGAGCTGAATCAGAGGATGGCAAGGTCACCATGGCAATGATGTACTTTTCTGCAGATGCCAAAGTGTGGTGGAGGACGAAGTACGACGATATTCAGAATGGCAGATACACCATTACAACATGGGAAGATCTCAAGAGAGAGTTGAAGATGCAGTTTCTCCCTGAGAATGTTGCCTACATAGCTCAGCGCCATTTGGGAGAGCTGAAGCACACCGGAACAATCCGAGAATACGTGAAGAAATTCTCTGGGTTGATGTTGGATATCAAGGACATGTCCGAAATGGACAAATTCTTCGCATTCTTAGAAGGTATGAAGCCTTGGGCAAAGCAAGAGCTCGAGAGACAATGAGTGGCTGACCTAGCCACTACTCAAGCTGCTGCCGAACGACTGACTGATTACTCATCAGGGAACATTCAATCCAAGAAGACCAATTCGTCGACTAGTGGAAGTAAAGTTGGGAGTAAAAAGTTTGGGAAGTCTTGGCAAAGCAAGAGTGGGGGAGGAGAGAAAAGGAGTGTGGAGTCTAACTCTCCTAGCAAAGGTAGTAACCCCCTATTCAAGAAGCCTTTTACATGTTGGATCTGTACCGGACCTCATAAGTCGACAGAGTGTCCTCACAGATGCAAGATGAGTGCCCTCCAGGCGACATTTGCTCAAGGAGAACAAACCAACGACATGGAGGAGGAGGAGTTACGCACATGGGTGCCCTCCGGATGCTGAATGCTCTCAAGAAACACTGTGCGAAAGTGAAGAAGACCCCCGAAAAGGGACTAATGTATGTGGACGCCGCTCTAAACGGTAAGATGGCCGGAAGTGTGATGATCGACATAGGCGCCACTCACAACTTCATTTCGGAGATCGAAGCTATACGTCTGGGACTGAAATGGGAGAAGGACCATGGCCGCATGAAAGCGGTTAACTCAGAAGCCTTGGCCATAACCGGCGTGGCTAAAAAGGTGAACATGAAGATCGGCTCGTGGGAGGGGCAGACTGACTTGGTGGTCATGCGAATGGATGAATTTAATGTGATATTGGGTATGGACTTCCTTACGGAAAAGGGAGCCATTCCCATCCCAGCTACGGGAAGCTTACTCATAATAGGGGAGACACCTGCAGTGGTGCCTGCTAAAGTAGAGCAGCCCCCAGAAACCAAGCTGCTGTCAGCCTTACAATTGAAGAAGGGCGTGAGAAGACAAGAGCCCACGTTTATTATCCTACCCACAATATACGAGGATACGGTGGATGAAGTCATCCCACCAAAAATTCGAATGGTCTTGAAGAAGTATGGGGATGTTATGCCGGACCAACTCCCCAGAGCCTTACCACCTAGAAGAGGAATTGAGCTGGTGCCGGGAGCCAAACCACCTGCTAAGGCGGCCTATAGGATGGCACCCCCTGAACTAGCAGAACTGAGGAAGCAGTTGAAGGATTTACTAGAGGCAGGCTTCATCAGACCATCGAAGGCACCATATGGTGCACCCGTGCTATTTCAGAAAAAGCACGACAGGAGCTTGAGACTATGTATTGATTATCGGGCTCTCAATAAGGTGACAGTGCGTAATACGTACCCCATCCCCTTGATCTCCGACTTATTCGACCAGTTGAGTGGAGCAAAATTCTTTACGAAACTGGACTTGAGATCAGGCTACTATCAAGTGCGAATAGCAGAAGGGGATGAGCTGAAGACAATGTGTGTGACTCGATATGGAGCATACGAGTTTCGAGTCATGCCGTTTGGGTTGACAAATGCACCAGCCACATTCTGTACGTTGATGAACCAAGTTTTCCAGGAATACCTAGACAAGTTCGTGGTAGTCTACTTGGATGACATTGTGGTCTATAGCTCCAGTGTTTCAGAAATTGGGAGAGAACCAACTCTATGTGAAGCGAGAGAAGTGCTCCTTCGCACAAGAGAGAATCAAGTTCCTAGGCCACATAGTAGAACGTGGTCTGATCCGCATGGATCTAGAGAAGGTGCGGGCCATTCAAGAATGGAAGCCCCCCCCCCCCCCCCCCCCCCCCAATTTGAAGGAATTACGCTATTTCCACGGTTTAGCCAACTATTATCGAAGGTTTGTGGAGGGCTATTCAAGAAGGGCGGCACCCTTGACCGACTTGTTAAAGAAGGGTGTAACTTGGACGTGGACCGATAGGTGTGTCGAAGCATTTAAGAGTCTGAAGGAAGCCATGATGCGAGATCCTGTCCTCGCCTTACCAGATGTTGGTAGGCCCTTCGAAGTGCATACAAACGCGTCTGATTATGCTTCAGGAGGGGTGCTTGTACAAGAGGGCCACCCCGTAGCTTATGAAAGCCGCAAACTCACGGAGGTGGAGAGGCGGTACACTACACAAGAGAAGGAGCTTCTCGCAGTAATTCATTGTCTACGAGTGTGAAGGCACTACTTGTTGGCGTCGAAGTTTGTGGTGAAAATAGATAATGCCGCAGTGAGTCATTTCCTCACCCAACCAAAGCTTACCCCTAAACAAGCACGATGGCATGAGTTCATAGCAGAATTCAACTTTCATTTCAAACACAAGGTGGGTTGTCTAAACCAGGCAGCTGATGCCCTGAGTCGCAAAGCTGAGTTAGCGGCTCTAAAATTGCTAGCAAATATGTCAGCTAGCATGGTGACCACTCCACTCCGAGAGCGCATTAAGGAGAACCTGGTGAAAGACCCGATGGTGAATACCATCATGAATCTCGCAAAAGAGGGGAAGACTCGCCAATTTTGGGTAGAAGACGATCTTTTGTGGGCCAAAGGTGTTTGCTTATATGTTCCAAAGACGGGAGATTTGTGGAGGACACTAATGAGTGAGTGTCACGACATCTTGTGGGCGGGTCATCCAGGGTGGCAGAGAACTCATGCCCTATAGAAGCAGGGGTACTACTGGCCACAAATGCGTGACGATATTGTGGAGTACACCAAGATCTGTCTCACCTGCCAGCAAGACAAAGTAGAGAGACACAAGACGCAAGGGTTGTTGGAGCTTTTGGTAGTCCCAAGCCGACCATGGGAGAGTGTGTCACTTGACTTCATTACTAGTTTACCGAAGATGGGAGACTTGAGAGCGATCTTGGTGATCGTGGATAAATTTTCAAAGTATGCAACCTTCATACTGGTGTCGAAATATTGCTCGGCAGAAGAGACAGCGAGAATTTTCTTCAAGTATATAGTTAAGTATTGGGGAGTACCCCAAAACATAGTTAGTGATCATGATGGAAGATTCACAGGGACCTTTTGGTCCGAATTATTCAACCTTTTGGGGTCACAACTAAATATTTCCTCGAGCTACCATCCCCAAACAGACGGACAGACTGAAAGATTCAATGGGATGCTGGAAGAGTATTTGCGGCATTTCGTTAGTGCCAACCAAAAGAATTGGCCGCAACTACTAGACATAGCTCAATTTTGTTTCAACTCTTAGAAGAGTTCTTCGTCAAACAAGAGCGCTTTTGAAGTTGTTAACGGTCAGCAACCGCTGTTACCCCACACAGTGGATGAGTATCGGGGAAGAAATCCGAGAGCCTTTAATTTCATGAAAGACTGGAAGAAAACCACCGAGATTGCCCAAGCCTATCTGGAGAAGGCATCAAGGAGAATGAAGAAGTGGGCATATCAGAAGAGACGACCATTGGAATTCAAAGAAGGCGACTTAGTGATGATAAAGCTGAGGCCCGAACAACTGAGATTCCGAGGGAATAAGGACATCAGACTCGTCCACAAATACGAGGGTCGAGTTCCAGTCATCTTGAAAGTGGGCCTGACCTCCTACAAAGTCAACTTACCAGAATGGATGAAGATACACCCGGTCTTGCACGTAACCAACCTCAAGCCGTATCATGAAAATCCAGCGCGCAACCAGTCTACCAGAGAAGGAGTCAGCGTCAAGCCACGAAGCAACAGACAACCTGAAGAAATCCTAGCAGAGAGGACCGTGGTCGTGGACAGAAATAAGAAGAAAGAGTTTTTGGTGAAGTGGAAAGGGCTCGGAGATGAAGAAATTTGCTGGGAAAAGGCGGAGGACTTGCACAAGCATACGCAGAATATTAAAGATCAGCAAAGGGCAGGTTCATCGAGGACGCTGAATATTTAAGTGGGGGAGAGTGTGACGTGCTGCGTCATGACACATCTCCAGGGGGCCATTTTGTATGTATGAGCATGCCTTGGTGCTTGATCATTAGTCAAGTCTTGCACCAATTAACCTCAGGGGTAGGGAATGACACTTTTGTAATTATGCATATGTCTGCCAGACAAAAATCATATATGTTCCTGGGAAGACTTCATTTCCTTAGAAAGCTCCTTAGGGGGGGGGGTGACCTGGTGACTTAAGGAAGCACCATGGCCACCAGTAGATAGGGGCTTAAGCTGTGTACTCCCTTGCCATATCAAGGCCTTATATGAATAAAACAATGCTTTGCCATGTCCCTTTGTGTATGCTATCTTTATAGTCTATGTGTTGCTTGTTTGTTACCTTCGTTGGGCCATTGCGTGCCACTTCTCTGTGTTGTATGCTCTGATTGCTGTGTGGGATGTTGTCTTTGGATAGCTTGCCTCGTGCTTTCTCCCACTTCAGAATTGCCCTTACTTGTATGAGACTTGTAACGTGGCTAACCATTGGGTTTGCTTGTCGCAGGTGTGAATTCTAGGCTGACTTGCTAGCTAAGAGCGCTAACAAGTGCTGCACATTCCGTCGATTTGAGTATCGAAGTTGGCGGCCCGTGACACGTAGCACCCGAGTCAATCAATACAGTAAAAGGAGAGCTAACGCTAGAAAGCTGACCTGTCACCACCGAGGGACTAGCCTCGGCCTCTGTCTGCGTCAAGGTGAACACCCGAGCTGGAGTCAAGCTGTCCACCTTCCCTGCTTCTCCTTTCTTCACTATTGGGCAGTCTTTCCTGAGATGTCCCACCACCCCTCACACATGATAGGCCTTGGTCCGAAATTTGCCCGGATGGCGTCTTTTTCACCTCGTGCACTCTGGGTAGCTCCTCCATGTGTCACTGGCTCCCTGCCGACCCCTCCTATCAGGACTAGAAGTGGTCAAATTGTCAGGGGTCTTCCTCTTCAGATCACTGGGGCCCCCGCCCCCTACCAGACCCAGAATATGGAGGCACCGCCCTACGAACTTCCCGTCTCGCAACATTCTCCCTCCAAATCTTATTTTTCGCCTCCTCAGCAGTAAGAGCCTTCTCAACAACCTGGCATAAGTCGTCCCCCTAGGTACTGCTGTAATTCTCACATCTCGGGATATCATAGCATTAAGCCCTTTAATGAATTTGTCCTGCCAAGCTGCATCAGTAGGCACAAGGTCTGGTGAGAACTTCACAAGCCTGCCAAACTTCAGGGCATATTCTGTAACTGTCATGTTGCTCTGAACTGGCCCCACAAACTCATTTACTTTTGCTGCCCTGAGAACAACGTTATAATACTTCTGACTCAACAAATCCTTGAATCCATCCCAGCCCAAAGTAGTAACATCTCTAGTCTGTGTTGCCACTTCCCACCAAATGCGGGCATCCTCTCTAAGCATATATGTGGCATAGGCCACCCGGTCATTACCTTCTACCCTCATGAAATCTAGGATAGCGGTAATCATACTCATCCACTGTTTGGCCTTTAGTGGATCTAGTCCTTCCTCGAAGGTTGGAGGATGATGTCTCCTAAACTGCTCATACAGTGGCTTCCACCTGTTCCCAACCTCAGGTGTCTGTAAAACTGGTGCCCCAGCAGGTGGCACAATAGATGCAACATTCCTTGATGGAGCCTACTGTCTTAGAAGACGGATCTAATCTTCTTGGCTCTGAAGCCGAGCTTGCATGATTGCCAATATCTGTTGCCAGTTCTCAGGGGTTGGTGGCGGGTTCTGACCCTGGTCATCACCTCTAGCCTCAGACCCAGTTCCGACAAGTCTTATAGATCGCCTTGGATGATAACCTATCCAAGTTAATCTGCAATCAACGACTCGACGATCAAACTTTGATGACAGCGTAACAATCCTTCCAAGATCCACAATTGGAACACAACCAATCACAAGCAATCAAGATATAACAATTATCCAAAATTCATCCACATGCAACATCAATGCTAATAAGCATGCCTCAATATCATCACACAACAGTCAAGGGCCAGGCCTTATCAGTATCTCATGCTCCCTATTAATCACATAGATAAAAGCATTCATATTCCTTTCCAAACACTTAAGCATATAAACACGAATATACAATTACCAAACCCTGAGTCGAGCTTGTCTTTAGCGGCGAATGTGCATGTCCAGCTAGTCTTCAGGAACCCTTAAACCTAGACAGCTCTAATACCAAGTTGTAACGCCCTGGATAACCAAGACCGTTACACTGCGTGTTTATAAGTGTGCAAGACTTGCTAATCAAGTCGTTTAGTTAAAAATGTGACCCTAGAACCAAAATCGAGTTAGGGTTAAAATATTTTTGTCATAAATAGATAAATTTTTATTTAAATAAACGATTGGTACATGGGATCCCAAAAACAGGGTTTAAAGGACAGTTTACAAAATTTCAAATGCCATATACAATCACAAGCCAATCTAATGGAAAAATACGCATTTTAGGTTTTCCTATCCTATACTATCCCTCGGCCGTGGCGGACGAGCAATGTAATGACCCAACTATTTCTAAGACCTTGGACCATTAAAACTACTACACATAGATACTATTTTGGGAAACATACATAAGAAATAGCATAACTTTATTTAAAACCCCAAAATAAATATTGTGCAAAATATAAAGTAAAATATGAAATATAAAATACGGTATGGGTACCCATTGTTTAATACATAAAAACAAACTTAAATTAATTAAATACTAATTGCAGAAATACATCAAAACATAATTCAAAAGACTTAAAAATAACGTCATCCATGATCATCACTCAGTCCATTCAATTCATTCATCCTCAACACACAAGCCAAGCTGCCATGAATCTTTCTGTAATGCCCTGGATAGCCAAGACCGTTACACTGTGTGTTTATAAAGTGCCAGACTTGCTAATCAAGTCGTTTAATTAAAAATGTGCTATTGAAACTATAAATGAACTAGGGTCAAAATGTTTTAGTCTCAAAAGTCACATTATTTTCATAAAGAGACGTTTCCTAATTACACGGGATCCCAAAAATATTAAGTTTAAAGACCGCTTACAAAAGTCATAAGGTTTAGATACAATATCAAGCCATATTAAGGCAAAACAGACAGTTAGGCAATCCCTGTCCTGATCCACTCTTCGACTATGGAGATCGAACAGCTGGCTATGTACATTCAACCCCGCAGCTCTCCATCTCAGGATTGGTCCAGCTTGCCTTTGCCTTTACCTGCACCACGTAGCACCCATGAGCCAAGGCCCAGCAAGAAAACACAACAACAGAGCATAAGCATTCAACAGACAAATCAATATCTCATATTGCATCACATGTTCTTAATCATATCAACATTTAGAATAGTCAAGTGTTCAGCATACTAAACATATCAATTATAACATACACCAAATCACATATGATAACTAGGGTTAGCTCCCTCAGGCTGCACCCTCCGTTATCCCACTGACTCCGGCCCGCTTAAACCGAGCTCATTGAATATTAAGCAGTCCTCGGCTACCAGTGGCCAAGCCGCGCCCTATGCGCAGATATTGTGTTCGACACTCCTAGGCCGCTATCACATGCCCCATGGCATAATACCATCATTGACATAATAAAATTATCAGGAGCACTTAGTCCCATCAAAAACATATAACTGGGTGCAGTTTTCTTACCTTTCGATTCGCTAGCTTTGATCACTTGACTCCTTGAGCACGATCCCCCTCGAGCCCTAGCGCTCACCTAAACATAACCATAGGCCAAAGAAATCACCAATCCTCAAGTCCAAAACCTAGCCTCGGGACAACTCCCGAGCCTCCGGGAAGTCCTAGTTCCACCAAACAAGGTGGTGGAACCAAACCCCAAACCCTTGGTCAAAAACCCTTGAAAACAACCCTAAAATCCCTTTATGAAAACAGGGTAGCGCTACAGTGCTCATTGAAGGGCGCTACAGTGCTACAAGCAGAAGAAAAATCCCCCAGGAGGCAAGGCCTAGCGCTACAGTGCCCAAAGACTAGCGTTGTAGCGCTAGTCACAGACAGGCAACCTCCTAAATTTCCCTCCTGCGATTTCCTTGAACCAAACTCAACCAAAACTTCTCCAAACCTTCACCAAACTCAAAACACAACCTTATTAACACAATCCACTCATCCCAAGCACCCCAAATACCCAGAACTCAAGCACATGCATCCCTAATCTCAAAATTCACCATAGCCACTTCTAGACATTAAAACTCAGCAGAAACCAGCCAAAACATTAGAGTTAAAAGCTTAGGATTTCATACCTTTAATGGGATTTCGATTTCAAGAAAACCTCTACACCTCCTTAGCTTGCTCTTCCTCAACCTTTGACCTGAATTCCCTAAAGTTCCCATGAAGATCAGCTTATGCACCATAGGTCAAAAACCAAAACCAGAAACTGAAGAAGCTACAAGGTCTTACCTCAACTGATGATGTGTTCTTGCTAAACCCCTGCCAATTCTTCAAGCCTAGCTTAGGATCCTTGATGCTTAGCCTAACCTAGCTCCTCCCTGAGCTTTGTTCCAAAAATACTTAAGAAACTGATGAAGAAAGCATAAACCGACTTTAGGAAACTCTCTGTTTTCTCCCTTTCTTTTTCTACCTTTTCCTTCTTTTCTTTCTTTCCTCAGCCTTCTACCCTTTTCTACAATTCCCACTAAGTATAAACCGCAGCATATCTATCCCTTGCAAGCCAAATGACCTGACTGCCCTCCCCTTTAATCTCAAGTCCTTTAATCCACTTAAGGGCATTTTAGTCATTTCACCCCAATTCCCGCTAACTCCTCTAGTGTCTCTAATATTTACCACTTAATTCTCGATTCCTAATTAAACACCAATAATATTCCTCGATGTCAAAATAGACTCCAATATACTCACTAAATTCCCATTTATACCCCCAGGCTCACTCTGAGCCGGGTATAAATTCCCGCCATGACTTTTTCGCTAATCTGCTCACTAGGATCGTCTCGAGTCACAGATCACAGATATATCCACATAATAATGTGGCCTCAACAATTATCACATATATCAATACAATTATGCCCATAATGGACAAAATTACGATTATGCCCTTCTAACCTAATCAGGGCCTACATGCATACTCATACACATAGTCATGCATCTCAAATATTCAAATAGTCATAGAACATGCTTTAAATCATAATCATGCATTTTACTCATTAAAGTCACACATAATTCCCATTATGCCCTCCAGGCACACTAATCAAGGCCCTTAAGCCTTATTAGCGAATTTGGGTTGTTACACTTTCCGCCTTCCATATTCATTTTCCTGCATCAAGCTAAAAATAAAGGAATGAGCCTAATGCCCAGCAAGGAAAATCTACCAACAACATATATCATAAATCATAAACATAAGATTATATCATATTTTTGACCCTCGATTTGGCCAACGACACGGAGTCAAATGTACGACAAAGTATAAAGCAAGAATGAGAAAAATGATCTAACGGAAAAGAAGAAAACACCAAGGGATTATAGTGGTTCGGCCCCAAAGAATGGTAATGACCTACGTCCACTCAGTGATATTGTTATTATTGAATCTCAAAGCAGTGATCAAAGAACTAGGGTTCTTGAGTTTCACAAACTTTGAATGTATTACAATAAGACGATGTTTAGCAAAAAGATTCAGGAATCCAAAGTTCAAAAGTCCCTTCCTTGAGCTATTTCATGCATATTTATAGGCTCAAGGAGGGTTACATATGGCAACGTGCCCTATCTTTCCTTAATAATCGCGTATCAAGATAATAATGAATAAATATTCCATGTAGTTATTATAAGATTACAGCTTAAGAAGGGAATAAATTAGGTTATATGGCCAGCCTGGTCGTATAAAAAATTAATCCTGACGATAGTCGAGTAGTACTTTCACCACGTGTCAACCACGTGTGAGAAATTCTTGCCACTTCATCAGCAGTCATTTTTTTGGGTAAACATTTGCCCCCAAGTTTATTTATTGCGATCAACAATAAGTACACTTAGGAAACCGACTCTTTGAATACCCCACGAAATCTGTCAGAACCGCCCATGCTTTCTCGAAAAAGGTGACCAATCGTGTCTAATCAAGTCTTTTCGGTTTTCCAAGAATGTGTCCGACAACCATTTCACTTCCCCATGCTTGGAAAAAGTAACTCACGATTACCTCTTTTAATGTGCCGCAGTCACTATATATAATACCCCAAATCCATTTTTTTACTTTTTACTTTTCATTCGCCATTTTCTCGTCAAGAACTCCTAAGCACCTCGACTTTCAGAGCCCAGAAAACTTGAAGAGCTTCCATCACTATTCTATGGATCCTCTGCTCGACGCTCAAAGCTGTTTTGTTTCAGACCCCTCTTTTCATCCAAGTAATTTTTACGAACCCCTTGGATGTTTGAGATGCCATGCAAAATTGTTTTTTATGTATTCAAACCTGTGTTCCTGACTGTTCTTGGCCAAAATTGTTTTGGGGTAGTGGGCATATTGATCAATGCTTGATAGGACAGTGAAATTACGTTTCGTAGGAGTTAGGAGCCAGTTTGGTAGTCGAGATTGTAGATTTAAGGCGTAAAATCGAAGCAAAAATTCGATTTTTAAGCTCGTTGAAAAACTGGGTTTTTTCCGCCCCTTCGGAGTCGAAAAAGCTTTTTCCTGAAGAACTTTTTACTTTCGCTTTTCAATCTGTTTTTCAAACTGCTCGTATAGAACTTAGTGTTTTTGTTAGAACGTTGCTGGCCGTATAAAAACTTAATCTTTATACGTGAGCAATGTTATTCCAACTCTCAACACAAGCTTTTAAGCTTTACGTCTTACCTCCCCCTTTCTCTGTTCGCAACTTTTCATGCAAGATCCATGGGGAGGTGAAAGACCCATCGACGACAACTTACTAGCTCAACTGCTTGAGGATGAGGAGCAATCGTCATTGCTAATACCTAAAATTCCCTTTTCTCGTGCCACTTCAAACACTCCATCGACCCTCATCCAAAATATGGGTCGAGCAAAAATTACAGCCCAGAAAAAGAAAACTCCCAACCCTTCAAATCAGCCTACCCCTCGGGCTGAAATTCCCTCGACCAGTGGTCGAGAAGAAAATATTCCTGACCCAAACATCCAAACTCATGCTCAGCCCTGAAATTCTATTCAATCAGATGTTGAATGGTATGTTGTACCTGAAAGCCGGGTAACGATGAGGATGATTGCCAACTATATAAGAAAATATGGACTCTCGGGGGTGACACTGGTCCGACCCACTCAAGACCAACCGGTGAACTTGCCTGGAGGCACTTTCAACGGCTGGTCGAGGTACCACATTGAGGCAGGGGCTACCTTGCCTCTTCATCCTTTTTTCCAAGGGGTGGCCAACTACTTCAGGGTCTCCCCTTTCCAAATAACTCCCAATGGATATAGAATGCTTGCAGCACTCTATAACCTTTATAACCACAAAAAATGGCCTGTGCCATCACCACATGAGGTTAATTATCTGTTCGACCTCAAGTCTAACCCCAACCAAGAAAGCACGGGGTTTTTTCACTTTTGTCATCAGGAAACAGGGCGCACTTTCCTGTTCGACACCACTCACATATCAAACGTGGGGAGATACTATTAGGAGTATTTCCTTACGACTGACATGGTTGCGAACAACCTGACCTTCACTCAAGGAGGTAACGTCTTTGTACCACTGGTCGTTAATCGTTCTTTAATTTTTCCTCTACACTTTCTTATGAGTTTTAGTGCCTTTCAGGCCCATGGTTGCGACCAGACCCCACTCCAGACATGGAGTTAAGATAAACCCTCTTGGCTAGTATGACTGACGTGGAGAAAAGCGTCAAACATCTAGTCACAGAGGCTAACCTTAAGCTGGTCGGCCTTTTGGCCCCTCATCAAGATATGAGGGAGTCAATAGCGGGGAGTGCTATTGGCGAAGAGGTTCCCGAGTAGACCCAGATGTGGAACAAACCCCTCCAAGGAGGGCCACTGGAGTAACAATCAGGGAACCTTCCAGCACCCCGCGGTACTGATCCTCTCAAGCCCCTCAATGAATCTTTGGAGAACGGTATTGATCTCTCGCTCTTAGATAGCTTGCTAATTCCCTGTCAATTATTAGACGGGGACGACAATTTTAAGTACACTCCAAATTTAGATTCAGCCTTCTTTATTCCAGAAAGTGAGTGTAAGACTAGTAGAGTATATAATGTAGTGACCAGTAATGATAGCTCAGGTATTTGACTTACAATTTTTTTTGTTTCTTTTCCAAACATAACATACTCAATTGTTTATACTATCTCACTGTTTGAGTATTTGCTTCTTTTTCAGACATGGACTCTGAGTACGTGTTCGACATATACAGCACCCCTGAGGCTCCTGAAGCTCCCTCGAGCAAAAAGAAAACGAGAAAGAGGCATCCCAAGGAAAGCAGTTCAATGCCTCAGGCCAAGAAATCCTGCACTGCAGGCCTCCCGGAAGACGGACCCTCAGCCAATGCAACACCACCTCCTTCTCCTCTCGAGCAGCAGACTTCCCCTGCTCCTGCCGGGTTGACACCGTCTCCACCGGCAACTAACCAGACTCAGTAGGCTGGTCCTACTTCCACTGGGGGCGACATAACAAGCCGTGTCTTAAGATCGGTCAAAGACAAGGTCGCAAAAATTGTGAAGCACGATCGTTGCCGAGAGGCGATGGCTTCGACTGAGACAATGGACGTCGACCAAATCCTAACCCGCACATTGAATGAGTTTGCCAGTGTAAGTTATCTTTTTCTGTAGAGACAACTCCTTTATACTCTACAGTCAGTCTAATCTTTGCTCTGATCGCAGGCAATTCTAACCCTTACTGCCGGTCGGCTCTGCTCGGGTGCCGTCACCTAGCATTCCAGGACTTTGGAGCAATGGCACATTGAAGAACTCAAAGCTATTGAAGACAAATACGCTGAGCAGTTTGAGGCAGCGCTCGAGGAAAAGAATAAACTGGTTGCGGAGCTAAGGGAGAAGCAAAATTCTCTGGATAAGGCCGTTGAGCAAAGAGACCAGTTCAAGGATTCTAATCGCATTAACTACCGCAAGGCTAAAAATCTCGAACAGGAGTTGGTTGTGAGTAGACAAGAGACTACAACCTTGGAGGGTCGTATCGAGAAACTTGAACATGCCAAGGCATGCAATTTGGAAAAGTACAAGAATGCCACGAGTAAGTGTTTTTATGACTTCTGGAAACACAACCAAGGGGCTGACTTCAGCTACCTTCCCGATCGCGCAAGGCATGCCGAGATAGCCCACTGCGTTGCTCGACTGTCAGAAGAGGAGAGGGCAAGGGTACCTGCCTCGCCCGAAATCTCCTTGGCGACTAGCTTGGACGGGGTGAACAATTAAGCTACAGATGTCGTCAACCAGGACACCCCTCAAGATCCTCCAGCCTCTTAGTATTTTCCCTTTCTATCTTTTAATCTTTTAATTATACGACCTATGGGTCGTGATGTAAATACACTAATTTTTTATTGCTGCGTGGGCTGCTATTTTCCTTTTAATCAAACAATTACATCCGAGCAATACTGCTCGCAGTGTAAAGTAATTCATTTTTGATATTATAATACATCTTCATTTGATTATAACATCTGTTCACATGACCGAACTTAGCATAACACTTTGGTTTGATTTAACAAAATACAAAATTTTGAAAAATACTCTAAGTACCCTAGCAAGCTTTCACTTATTTGCTCATGTGTTTACATACCTTTTGATGATATGCTTTGCCTACTTGTACCTTATATGCCCCCGAGTGATCGAGGAGCTTTAGGTCCTTGGTCACTTGCCTTGACGAAAACCTGTTTAAACAATTCTGCTCGGAGCAAAATAATTAAAAATACAGCAAAACAACACACGTAATGAGCAAATACTTGTAATAAATAAAATAATTGGCAAGAAATGACTGGCTACGAACATTCCCTTATATTTCTCATATTAAATGGAAAAAACATGTCTGTACGAGTGATCAATAAGATCTTACACTTATAAGCGATCAGTCACATAAAATGACCAACCCTTTTTCAAAACTTGTAAAACGTAAAATTAATACAAGCCAATTCTTTAAGAAGAATTCTTTAATGATAGTACTTGCGCAGGTGTTCTCCATTCCAATAGCGAGGAATGAGATCTCCATTTAAGCGAGCAAGTTTATAGGTGCCTGGGTGAAGGACTTCTTCAATCTGGTATGGCCCTTCCCCATTAGGTCCGAGTACTCCAGCAGCTTGGTCGCGAGTGTTTAGAAAAACTCTTCGGAGTACAAAATCTCCAATGCTGAATTTTCTTTCTCGCATATCAGAGTTGAAATACTGGGTGACTTTTTGCTGGTACGCGGCTACTCGGAGTTGGGCTTGCTCACGTTTCTCATCAACTAAGTCGAGGGATTCCATCAATAGTTGGCTGTTTGAGCCTTGGTCGTACGTTATTTTTCGATGCGAAGGCAGATCTAACTCAACAGGCAACATAGCCTCATATCCATAAGCCACAGAGAATGGAGTATGACTTGTTGCTGTTTGGTGGGAAGTTCTGTACGACCAAAGTACTTCAGGCAATTGTTTTGGCCACGCCCCCTTAGCTTCTTCTAGTCTTTTGTTCAGTGTATCCTTCATCATTTTGTTGACTTCTTCAACTTGTCCATTTTCTTGGGGATGAGTGACTGAAGAAAAGCTCTTGATAATGCCATGCCATTCGCAATAATCCGTGAATAAATCACTATTGAACAGGGTATCGTTATCCGAGACGATCTTCCTTGGCAATCCATAGCGACAAATGATGTTCTTGATCACAAAATCCAGGACCTTCTTGGTTGTTATGGTTGCTAGTGGCTCGGCTTTGGCCCATTTAGTGAAATAGTCGATGGCAACCACGTCATACTTGACGCCACCTTTCCCTATGCACAAAGATCCGATTAAATCTATGCCCCAAACTGTAAACAACCATGGACTCTGCATCTATTTAAGTTCATTAGGGGCTTCCCGTGGGATCTTAGAGAACCTCTGGCATTTGTCGCACCTCCGTACAAACTCCATCAAATCTTCATTCATCGTAGGCCAAAAGCATCCTCGCCTTAGTATCATTTTTGACAAGCTTTGCCCCCCAGCGTGGTCTCCACAAAAGCCTTCATGTACCTCTTTCATCAACTCTTTGGCCTTTTCTTTCGAAATACACCTGAGGAGTGGCATTGAATATCCCCTTTGGTACAAGATTCCATCGACCAGGATATACCTAGCAGCCTATCGCTGAAGGGTCCTGGCTTTGTTTTTTTCCATTGGTAATATGCCTTGCGTTAGATACTCTATATATGGTGTCATCCATGCATCCGTCATCTGGATCACCATAGCGGTCTCCTCTACTTGGATGCTTGGCTTTGTTAGTCGCTCAACCGGTACTATATTCAGAGTATCTGCATCCTTCGTACTTGCTAATTTGGCCAAAGCATCAGCATTGGAATTCTGGTCGCGAGGTACTTGCTGGAGACTGTATTTTTCAAACTTAGCCGATAGATCTTTTGTTTTGTTCAGATAGGCAACCATCTTTAAACCCTGCGCCTGGTATTCTCCCATGACTTGATTCACCACCTGCTGAGAATCACTATAGATGTCAAGCACTTTTATATTCATGTCCCTGGCTAACCGCAATCCAGCGAGTAGTGCTTCATACTCGGCCTCATTGTTAGAAGTAGTGAAGTCAAACCTGATTGCGCAGTGAAATCGATGCCCCTCCGACATTATCAATATCACTTCTGCCCTAGCGTGGCACTCTTTAGAAGAACCATCAGTAAATAATTTCCACGTGGGAGCTTGGTTTTGACATTCAGGCTCATTAGGCTCTTCAATCTGCTCACCATCCGTAAGTTCAGTGAATTCTGCAATGAAGTCAGCCAGGGCTTGTCCTTTTATCGCTGTTCAGGGCAAGAAAGATATATCGAACTGCCCAAGTTCGACTGCCCATTTTAACAATCTACCTGCAGCCTCTGGTTTTTGCAGGACTTGTCGTAGAGGCTGTGTAACGCCCCAACTCCAGAGGCTGCTACAGTGCACATTGCAAATAGTGCTAACCTCGCTAATCGAGTCGTTTGGCCATAAATGTGTAACTAAGTGTGATTAGTGGTTTAGGGTTTAAAAATTTCGATTGAGGTGTAACGTTTCACTAGAACGTTTAATATTTACATTAAGATCCCAAAAATATAATTTTAGAGTCTACTACAAAAGAATATTTACAACAGGCCGTTCTAAGCGGCAAAACATGGTTTAACCCTAGTTCCTCTTTCAAACCTCGCCCAAGTATTGGCCGAGCAGCTGCATATGTACACGTCATCACCTAAGCTCTCCAACTCAAGGATGGTCCAGCTTCCTTTTTCCTTTACCTACACCACATAGCACCCGTGAGCCGAAGCCCAGCAAGAAAACTCATATGCTCATAAACAGTCATATCATGATATCAATTCATATCTGGCATGCCTAGCAATCATAGGTCTATTCAGCATGCAAAAGAATTTAAATAGATGCTGGGGTATCCAGGATAAGAAAACCTAGCCTTCTGATTGGAGGACTACCAAGTCAATCCTAATCAGATGAGTGTGGTAACACTAGAGGTTCTGATAAACCATGCTGAGTGACCGACAAGCGAATCACTAACTCAAGTGGAAGGGTGGCTGTTGGGTAAGCCTCTAACCTTCAATAGGTTCTGGTAAACCATACTGAGTGACTGACAAGCATGTCACTAGTTCAAATGGAAGGCTGGCTGTTGGGTAAGCCTCTAACCATCAACAGGTTCTGGTAAACCATACTGAGTGACCAACAAGCAAGTCACTGGGGCCTCAGTGCCCAAGCCATGCATATGATGATCAAAATGATCATCCAGAGCCTGTAGCTCTGATTAGATGAGTGAATATCACTTGAGGTTCTGGTAAACCATACTGAGTGACTGACAACCAGGTCACTAGGGGCCCAGTGCCCACTTCCTGCAATGGCTCTACATGACTAGCCTTTAGCTAGATAAATGCTTATTTATATTCATCGAACTTGAGGTCGGTCCTGCATTAATACTCTTGGAGTCATTCAATGCAGAGGGTCGATTAGGTCCAATCGACATAGCTTGTACTACTCACTAGGGTTGTCATGAATAGTGAGTTAGCACAATGTGACCAGTGCCCAGTACCACTGCCGAACCTGACTAATAAGTCACAGCTTCACAGCTGATACTAGCACCTTTGTCAATTCTGACTAATTAGTCAGAGCCATGCATGAGTAAGCAGTGCTATCAATGAGCATCATATGTCAACTATCCAAGAATATGGCATTCAACATGCTTACTAAATAGTTACTAGCATACTTATGAACATGCACAAACACAGAGACTCAAGCTCTGGCCAATCTCATATTCATCATTCATGGCATGCCCTAACCACATGTTTCTCATGCATCACATTTAACCAACCATCATGCCTCAATAATAATCATATGCAAATGGGCAAGATTTCCAAGCATCCGTTATGCTATCAATGTTCACATTCAACATCCAACATGCATCAATCATAGCCATGCATGTCACATATGGGGTGCAGTTTTCTTACCTTAGGTCCAAGCACAGGTTACCAACAAACGAGCCACGAGAACGATCCCGATTCCAAGCCTCTAGTGATAACCTAGTCACAACCATAATATAAAACCTCATCAAAATGAGTAAATAAATACTTCCAAACCCAACCCAAGCCTCCAAGACATCGAACCCCACTCAACTAGGTAGTAGGATCGATCTCAGGCCCTTAGAGCTAAGTTTCCATCACAAAAACACACTTTTGGGCAACTTTTCCCTTAAGGGCCGCGGCCCTACATGGCCATGCCGCGGCCCGCCCCCATGGCAGAGCCTCCTCCATCTTCTTCAAGCTAGGGCTGCGGCGCCCAAGAACAGGGCCGCAGCCCAACCTCGTACCAGCCACTTTTCTTTGTTTTTTCCATTTTAAAACCTTCCAAAAACCCATCCAAACATTTCCAAATCATCAAATCAAAGTTCCCAAACTCCCCAATGGTCCAAAGCCACCAAAACCCAAGGCTCAAACAACCTAAAAACTCAACGATTCACAAAATCCAATTCAAGCTTAAAAACTTTTAAAAACTTAATACTTAAACTTGAATTACCTCCGATTGAGTTGTTTCCAACTAAATCCTCCGGCTAATAAGCTTCTAATTCTCCTTAGGATTGCTATGCCTCGATCCTTGCTTGATTCCGAATCCTAAAACTCAAGTTATCCTCGAAAATGCGATCGGGAGATGAAAAGGGAACTTTTAGGGAGAGAGAACGTACTGAACGTTCTTTTTATTTTCTTAAAAAGGTTACTTCAAGATTAAGTAGCTTCCAATAAAACCTAATGCTCGGGGTCCCGAAAACACCCCTGGGGACATTATAGTCAAAACTTCCAGAATTTCCCCCTCATCTTACTAACTCCCAATTTATCACCAAATGTTAATTCCCATTACCCAATAACCCGGTAATGCTCTAAATACCCCTTGACTTACTCCGAGTCAAGCTTAAATCCCGTTCTGACTTTCCCACTAGCTTACCTCCTAGGATCGTCTTGTGCTGGGTAACCCTGGCAAAACCAAATAATAACAAAGCACCACGCCCATTTCACATATATACCAAAAATGCCCGAAATGGCCAAAATATGAAAATCACCCAATTAATCACAAATGGGTTCACATGCATATTTAATACACCTAAACATGCATATTATCATTAAATAGCATAATAAATCAATTATGGCCCTCCCGGCCTCCTAATCAAGGTCCTAAACCTTATTAGGAAATTTGGGGCATTACAACTATCCCCTCCTTACAGAAATTTCGTCCTCGAAATTTATCTGAGTAGCCCGGAATAAGAATTCCGCACAACTGATTCCAGTTCCCAGATCGTTCTCTCGACCTCATTGTTTCCGCAACATACCTTAGATCAAGGTACACTTTGTTCCTCAGAATCTCATAACTCAACTCATGAGTTCTTTCAACCCATGTCCACTGCATGGAGACACATAACACGATGTACAACCATCAGAACCAAAACTATGCTCCAACAAAAGATAATCTGACCAGTCCTATCCAGGACTCAAACTGTCATATTAATCTAGGCTCAACTTGCCTTTACTTATCACCCCTTTCCATGGTGATTCTTCAGGAAGACACAACTTCCTACCTGGAACTCCATGTTCCTGCTTTTCAATTCAAAAACACCTTTCCATTTACTCTGAGAAGCGAGCATCCAAGCTCCAACCTCTAATAATCCCAATGGTCCCCTAAACCATCTCATGATCTAGATATAACATCTCACCCATCTCATTCCAATGAAAGGGTGACAAACATGTTCTACCATACCTTATCTCATAAGGTACCTTTTCAACTCTGGACAGCTCTCCCTCTGATTATCATCAGCCTGAGAGCAATTAACTGTTATAAATTCCATCTGTATATTCATCACCTTCCCTCACCCTTCCATAACCTGGAAGTAACAATGAAGTTTTCATCTAATAAGACAGACCTTAAATTTTATGAAGGCGCACTATCTCTTTCACAAAGAGATCTGAATTCTAATCCACTGTGTTACTTGCTCTTACAGATAAAAAATAAACCTATTCACAACGCTGGTCCAAAATGAACCAAGTCAATCATGCTGACCCACTTTCCTGGGTAGCCCCACCGCGAAACCCATCACGATGCTTTCTTATTTCCATTATGAAACACTTAAAGGCTGCAATGACCTTACTGATTCCTGATACCTTGTCTGAACCCGTTAACAGGTTAAGAACTTTACCACACATTCCATTATGCCCCTCTCCATCTCAGGCCATCATCATAAAAATTTCATACTCTGGTACACTGCCATGATGCCTGAACGAAGAGAATCAGAAAGTGACATGAGATTCATCCAGAATCTCCCATTAAATCCCTGTGTCCATCAGACCCCAAGTCTGATCCTTTTATCACAATAGATTCATACCTGACACTGTATCATCCTTAGCTAACCCAGCTAAGAATTTCTCATTCAACCTTTCTTATCTACGGTTTACTTAGTCTTCTCTTCTTTTCAGCTCCTCTGAGATAATAATCTCAGGCAAAGAACTAGCCATTGTCCCACTAGAAAATTTACTCTAGGTCTTGTCAAATTCTCTCACCAACGTGTTACACAAGCAATCCTTTTTCTGTTCCACTGAGGTGTCGTAATAACCTGCCAATTGATTCTAATATGTAAACAGAAACTCAGAGTTCTTTCCACAAATCACATATAATACCATACTCATCCAAGGACACTCCCACCTTCTAAGGTATCCCTTGGCCTTGGAAAATTTCCACAGAGAATTCACCACAATACCATCGTCCCAGACGATCACAGATTCCCATTCAAATAATTCCTTCAATGCTTTGTTCATCCAATCCATAAACACTTAGCATTAAACAAATTCTCAAAATACAATCCAGCACTTCCTAGTGCTCTTTATCTATTATAAACACAACCTTTCGCATATTCTTTTCCCCTGATACCTAACTGGTATTAACCAGATCAATGATCAACTCTTGAGAATTCTTTCTCACTCAGTATCTAAGCCTCGAGATCTTACAACTCTACTAAACCATTCAATACAATGCTTTCAATTCAACTCTATCCTTGGCACTAATCAAACCACCACTTTAACCTCTTCAAATAAAAGAAACCCCAGCTAATTCCCTGAAAACACATTCAGAAACTCACAGACTAGTCCTTCCTGTCCTGATCCCACTAACCCACTCTAAGTGGTATCCATCATGCTAGCTAAGAGTTCTATGCATCTCTCTGCCATAAAACTCTAGCTCTCAATACAGACGTCATCAGCACACCAAATCTGTGCACAGTGCCAACTACCACAAGGCTTTCCACTCTCAAGCCCAAGAAGTACTATTCTTAAGCCACCAATACATTACCACATTTCCATCACATCATGACCATGGGATCAGCATGTCAACTCTATGCCTCTTTATATGCAACAAACAAAGGAACCACATGGCACCAAAACCAATTAGCACAACTCAGAAATAGAAACTAGAAAACTGACCTGCCACTCCCGAGGAGCTAGTCTCAGTCCCAGACTCTGACTGCTCTGGAATAAACACTCGAGCTGGAGTCGAGCTGTCTATCCTCTTTTGCTCAAACTCTCTTAGTCTTGGGCAATTCTTCTTAAAATGTCCAACCATGTCACATAAGAAACATGCTTTTGCTCGGCATTCTCCCAGATGATGCCTCTTACACCGAGCGCATTCTGGGTAAGGATTTCAACTTTTCTTCTTGCTTGCTCCAATAAGTGGAGGTACCACTATCTGAGCTCTGCGTTCCACGACACTCTTTTCCTCATCTCTGATGCTCTCAACAGCAAGAGCCTTCTCTACCACCTGAGCATGGTAGAGACTTCAACTAGGCAATAGGCTAGCTTCTTGATGGGTGGGTACCGATGTTCTGCTCCAATTAGCCTTTTTCTTACATAGTAAACAACCTTCTGCACGCCTTCTTCCCCCCTTACTAAAATGGCACTAGCAGCATATTCCGTGATAGCCAGGTAAATGAACAAAGTTTCTTTATCGACCGGCTTTGACAGGATGGATGGTTGCGCCATATGTGTTTTTAGTGCTTGAAAAGCCTGTTCGCACTCCTCCATCCATTCAAAATTTTTATTGCCTCTAAGTAGATTAAAGAATGGGACGCACTTATATGTTGACTTTGAAATGAATCTACTAAGAGCGACAATTCTTCCGGTTAAGCTTTGAACATCCTTAATCTTTGCTGTCAATTTCATGTCAATCAGGGCTTTAATTTTTTCGGGATTGGCTTCAATTCCTCTTGAGTTAACTATAAATCCCAAGAATTTCCCTGATCCTACTCCAAAAGAACTTTTAAGGGGATTTAGATTCATCTGATATTTGTTCAAGACGTTGAAGCACTCCTGCAAATCCCTTACATGCCCTTCTACTTTGTTTGACTTGACTAGCATGTCATCGACGTAGACCTCCATGTTTGTGCCGATCAACTCCTTAAACATGTGGTTGACGAGTCGCTGGTAAGTCTCACCAGCGTTTTTCAAACTGAAGGGCATCACTTT
Source organism: Humulus lupulus (assembly GCF_963169125.1). Classification (NCBI taxonomy): domain Eukaryota; kingdom Viridiplantae; phylum Streptophyta; class Magnoliopsida; order Rosales; family Cannabaceae; genus Humulus; species Humulus lupulus. The sequence continues at coordinate 39,285,315 of NC_084797.1, read as the reverse complement.
GTAACAGTAGAGCCCTGTCTCAGTTCGAAAGCTAGTGTGATCCTCATCAGGGGATGCATACTAATCTGATTATAACCAGAGTACGCATCCATGAAAGAGAGGATCTCATGTCCTGCAGTGGCATTGACCAGCTGGTCGATCCTTGGGAGTGGGAAACAATCTTTGGGGCAGGCTTTATTTATTTCTGTAAAACCCACGCATGTAATCCACTTGCCATTCGGCTTGGGAACTAGCACGGGATTAGAGACCCACGATGGATAAAATGCTACCCTGATGAACCCATTCTCCTTTAACTTCTCGACTTCTTCTTTTAAGGCTCTTGATCTATCTTTGTTGAGCAACCTTCTCTTTTGTTGCACTGGTGGAAAAATCTTGTCGATGTTTAGGACATGGCTGATGACTGCATGATCTATCCCGACCATGTCTTTGTGCGACCAGGCAAAGACTTCCTACTTCCTCCTTAAAAACTCCACCAGTGCCTGTTTTGTTGTTGTCTCTAAGTTTTTACCGACTTTCACAACCCTGGTCGGATTTTCTTCATTGAGTTGGACCTCTTCAAGGTCCTCGATGGACCCAACTTCTTCCTCAAAATCCCCAAAGTGAGGATCTAAATCCCTATCCTCACTTTGGGAAATGCCCTATTTGGTGACATTATCACCCGAGTGGCCTGAGCATCAGTCGCCATTTGCAACTCTTTCCCGTGAACATCTCTCGATGCACCCTTCTTCGCCTTGGTGATTGAGGCATTGTAGCACTCCCTCGCTTCCCGCTAATTTCCCAATACGCAATCTATCCCTGCCTCTGTTGGGAATTTCATGGCGATGTGCCATATCGAGGTGACGGCTCGTAGGTCGACCAGAATTGGTCTCCCAATTACAACATTGTATGCTGAAGGACAATCAACTACTATGAAAGTAGTGAGTAATGTCCTATTAGCAGGCACATTACCTGCTGTAACTGGAAGCCAAATCGACCCTGTTGGGGCGAGCCCTTCACCGGAAAAACCATAAAGGGTTTGGTTGCATGGCTCCAGGTCTTAGATAGATAGCTTCATTCTTTCCAGCGAGGACTTGTATAGGATGTTAACCGAACTTCCTGTGTCGACCAACACCTTTTTCACCATCATATTTGCAATTTGAATATCCATGACCAGTGGATCGGAGTGTGGGAATCGTACGTGCTGAGCATCGTCATCAGAGAAGGTTATCAATTCCTCCTCTGTGCAAGCCTTTTTTGGTGCTCGATCTTCCACTCTCATCATCTCGATGTCCTGGTCGTGGCATAGGGTTCGAGCATATCATTCCCTTGCCTTCCCACTGTCTCCTGCAAGATGTGGGCCTTCACAAATGGTGAGTAAATTGCCTGCCACAGGATCTGGCTATATAGGTGGCGAGCGTTGGCATGCAGACGCCTGCTTGTTTCCACCTTGAGCCTTTCGCTGAGAACCTCCTGCGGCTTGCACATATCTTCTCAAATGTCCCTGCCTTATCAGGAACTCAATCTCGTCCTTCAACTGGTTACCTTCATTGGTGTCGTGCCCGTAGTCATTGTGAAAACGACAGAACTTTGTTGTATCTCTCTTCGAGATATCTTTCCTTATAGGTGCGGGTCGTTTGTAAGGCACGCTTGAGCTGGTCGCCTGGTAGACTTTAGCTCGGCTTTTGACAAGGGTCGTGTAGTTGGTGAATCTCGGCTCATATCAATTTCCTTTGGGGTGCTTACTCTCGGAAGTCGAGGGTTCATTGTTCGCCCGCTTTCCACCATTCCTACCATTGCCATTCCTATTGCCTTTGCTGTTGCCATTGGATTTTTTCGACCCGTTGGCGGCTTTGGCAGGTTCTTTGGGCCCCTTGTCTTTATTTGGCGATTTCCCTTCGTTGGCAATCGCATCTTCGAGCTTGATATATCGATCAACCTGATCCAAGAACTCTTGGGTACTCCTAACCCCAAGCTTTCTGAGGCTACTCCTGAGGGGTGAATGGCGCCTAACTCCAGCGGTTAGGGCCATCATCTTGCCTTCATCGCCCACTGTCTTGGCTCCAGCTGCAGCTCGCATGAAGTGTTGGACATACTCTTTCAAGGGCTCTCCCTCTTTCTGTCATATCTCGACCAGCTGGTTGGCCTCTGTGGGGTGTACACGACCCACATAGAACTGTCCGTAGAATTCCTTTACGAACATTTCCCAAGATACTATAGTAGCAGGAGGGAACTTGAAGAACCACTCCTGAGCGCTATCAGATAGTGTCGCAGGGAAGATCCGACAGCGGGCATCTTCTGACACTTTTTTTATGTCCATTTGTATCTCAAACTTATTAATGTGAGATACTGGGTCTCTGTACCCATCGAAATTTGGCAATGTAGGCATCTTAAACTTACTGGGGGTTTCGGCCGCAACAATCCTCTGTACAAAGGGGGTGCCTTTCCTCCTATCGTACTCAATATGGGACGTTTGTCCCCCGACCAGTTGCTGTACCGCCTTGTTCAGGGCATCAATATGAGCCTTAATTTCTTGTGGGACTACTGGGGCCACTGGTGCCGGGGGAGCGTACTCATCATGCCTCTCACGGCAGTCATTAAGTATGTCCCTAAGATCATCGTCTCTTTGTCTCTGCTCACTAGCTCCCAGCTGGCTAAAGATGTTCGGCTGCCTGGGCTTCCCCCCAGCATTGTTGCTAGCTAGCCTATTTTCTCTAGGTGGGGGGCTTCTACCTCCAACTTTTTCTTCATTTCTCCGGCCATCGTTCCCTCTGCCGGAATCAGCTTCATTATAGCCATGTCCATCTCTAAACTGTGGCTGACTATGGCGCGACCGGCTGTTCATGCTATTTCCTCCTTGAGGTGGTATCTCTCAAGCGTCAGGGGGAGGCCTGCGCTGGTCGTTGGGTCCCCGTGCATTGTTATGCCGTGGGGGGCCCTTGACCGCAAAGCCTGACCCTGTTTTCCTTCTATTGGCAGAAGGACGCTGTCCCCTGCTCGGTAGATTCTGCTCTTCATCCCCTGGGCGTCTAGGGCTGCGGGGCGGTTGCCCGGCCCTATTCCATCTCAGGCGCTGGGGATTGCTTCGACCAGCCTGGGATGAAGGCTGCTGCTCTAGATCCCTCAGTGGGACATCATCCTGAGCCATAGGCGGCTGGTCTGGCCTTTGAAGGCTTGCTAGCTGGGAGGCTGGCGCAGGCTGATTCCTTGCCAGCTGGATGGCTGCTTCAAGGGTGGCCATGGCATCCCTTTGCCGACGATCCATCTCAGCGTGCTGCTCACTTAGCTCCTGACGCTGGCGTTCTATTTCTCTTTGCTGTAGCGCCATCATCTCCGCAACATTCTCCTGATTGGACAACTCATCTTGCAACACTCCCAGCGTTTCCCTCAGCATTTCAGAGTCTAGTTCCTCCTCATCAAACTCCAAATGTGGTTTATTCTCGGCCACATTTGGGGGAGGAGGTTGGGATAGTGCAGCGCCAGCGGCCTGTCCAGTCTTCTTGGATGTTTTCGCTATTAGATTCTTTCACAGTTCTTTCTCAAACTCTCAATGAAAGCCCCAGAATGTTGACCCTCGATTTGGCCAACGGCACAGAGTCAAATGTACGACAAAGTATAAAGCAAGAATGAGAAGAATGATCTAACGGAAAAGAAGAAAACACCAAGGAATTATAGTGGTTCGGCCCCAAAGAAAGGTAATGACCTACGTCCACTCAGTGATATTGTTATTATTGAATCTCAAAGCAATGATCAAAGAACTAGGGTTCTTGAGTTTCATAAACTTTGAATGTATTACAATAAGACGATGTACAATTCACTATAGCTCTTTTTTTCTCTCAATATTTAGCAAAAAGATTCAGGAATCCAAAGTTCAAAAGTCCTTTCCTTGAGCTATTTCATGCATATTTATAGGCTCAAGGAGGGTTACACATGACAACGTGCCCTATCTTTCCTTAATAATCACGTATCAAGATAATAATGAAGAAACATTCCATGTAGTTATTATAAGATTACAGCTTACGAAGGAAATAAATTAGGTTATACGACCAGCCTGGTCGTATCAAAAATTAACCCTGACGATGGGGTGTGCTTCTAGTCGATAGTCAAGCAGTACTTTCACCACGTGTGAGAAATTCTCGCCATGTCATCAGCAACCATTTTTTTTGGGTAAACACATATTCATATACTATAAAACATATGACTATAAAAATATATCACATATAGCACTACAATATTAATGGCCATTAACTCATTAACATGGCATGTGATAAAACCATCAAGGTCCTTTGTCTACTAATCGAGGTAGGTTAGATCACATGGTAGTATATGATAACCCATCTATATCCTCTGTCTACTAATCAAGGTAGGGTAAATCATAACTCTAAACCATGAAAATGATAAAAATTCTTGGGGTTTGCTATCTAAGCAAGTCATATGCCCAAGCGACTACAAAACATATTCTTGGGGCTTGCTATCTAAGCAAGTCATATTCCCAAGGACTACTACATATTTACACATATACATATCATAGCATAAAACATATCATATCATAAACATATCAACACATATAATCTATCCTATTTTCCTTACCAAAAAACCGAGATATTTGGGAACAAAAACTGGATTTGGAACTCTCCTAAAACCAACAGTAAGAATGGTGAGTTTCTACAGAAAAAGAGATGAAAAGAAAACTAAACCATCAGAGTAGAAATTTACCAAAAAGAACCTTAAGTTTCGAGAAACTTAAACACCTAATCAAGAATCATAAACAAGAGTTAGGATCTGAATTAAAATAAAAGAAAACTAAAGAACTATGAAAAACTGAACTTAAGGAGAAGAATACCTTGAATGATCTTATGACTTGATCTATACCTTAATACCAAAATAACTCTATATCTCACTTCCCAAATGTTTAGAAAACTTAGAATGATAAAGCTTTTAACCCGAAACCCAAGTCTTTCTCTCTATAGTAACCCTAGCAACTTGGAGGCTCTGAAGAATGCTTGAAGAATGAAGAAAAAGGCTGAGTACTAGGTCCTATTTATAGTTTTCAAGGAGTGAAACTAACCCCTTTTAATTTGAATAAATAAATGAATTTAAAATGAAAAAGATTTGAATTTTCGTTCAACAGATGCCCAGAACTAGGTTAAAATCGTTCAAGGACAAGTCCAAGTGGTTAAGGCTATTTTCAAATTTAAAACCACAAACTTCCTAAAATGTGAGTTGGAGCCGATATATCGCCCCCCATAGCCGATATATCGCTTCCCCCATATTCCCGAGCCCCGTTCGTTTGTTTGTACGAAGTCGATGTGTTTTCCGTATCTCCCATAGGCGATATATCGACCCCTATATCTGCGATATATCGGCATACATTGATATTTCAAACACGTATTTGCACTTTTTCAACATAATTTGAATTGATTAAACATCTTTGATTGAGTCTAAACGTGATCCTAACAGCTGCTAGAAGGTTCTAGAGCTTCTAGATCTTTCTTTTAATTAAACTATTCATCAAAAATACTTCAATCCTTAATAAAAATGATTATGACAAGTGTCATGCTCTTATTAATTCTATCTAAACCTTAGGTTATAATAAATAATATTTATAGGACCAACAATAATAATCAAGCCTTATGTTATAATTAATATTTCTAAACTATAGATTAAACTTATAAAATCCATAATTTTTGCTATGAGTTTCCAACTAAGTCCCAGCTTGAACCAAAATCCACAGAAACTAACATACTACAAACTATGCTAACTACTACTACTATCTAGATAAGTAAAATTTTGGGACACTACAAGCAGCTGACTATCTACATAAATCAAATTATCCATAAACATAGTTAACCGATTATTCAACATGTCATAACAGTCATCTAATCAGAGATGACAATCAATTTATTTACAAGTCATTCATCCAGTATTTAACAAGCTATAAGCAACCGATTAGCAATTGTAAACATATCAATACTCAACATACAATACTCAGGGTCGACGCCCTTAGGCCGCACCCTCTATTTAACCCACTGACTCCGGCTCGCTTAGGCCGAGCTCAGTGATTCTTTAGCTAACCTCAGCTCTCAGTGGCCGAGCCACGTCTTGTGCGCAAATATCAGTTCCGGCACTCTTAGGTCATTTATTTCATGCTCACATGGCATATCATAATCATACACCATTTGTATTCAAATATAGGGAACCTTAGTCCCAACATAGCCACACAAACCGGTGCAATTTTCTTACCTCAACTCTGAGTACTTTGGTTAATAAGAACGACCCTCGAGCACGATCTCGTTCTGAGCCCAAGCGTACACCTAGTCACAATCCATAAATTGTACATCCATGAGTTTAAATTCCAAAGAACAATCCCAGGACCAAACTCGCGCTCTCGGGACCATTAATTCCACCAAACGAGGTGGTGAAATCGTCCCCTGAGCCCTCGAGAAAAAACCCTAAAAAGTACCCAAAAATCAAGTTTTGAAAGCTGAGTAGCACTACAGCGCTACCTATTGGGCGCTACAGCGCTAGAGTCAGAGACTTTAGCCCCCAAAATCGCAGCCTAGCGTTGTAGCGCTCCCAACCTAGCGCTACAGTGTTGATACCAGAGTTTTGAAATCCTAGGTTTTCTCTTTGAATTTCCCCGAGCCAAAGCTCCAAAAATCCATCCCTCAAAACCTCCAAACCCAAAATTTACCATAGAAATACACTCTTCTCAGCAAAGGCAACAAAACCTAACCAAGTTTTTCCCAAAAAGTCCAACAAATACCCAAAACCCATACTCAAGCTCTCAAGCCCAAAACAGCATAACTAACCGAGAATTCCCCCCGCCCCAACAATTGTCTTCAATTAAACACTACACTAGCCACAAATTCAAGCTACTTATTTTAAACACAAAAAACCTCAACCATAATTCATCTCTTGAATACTTAGAACTCTACTTAACAACCCAGTAAAATTCAAAGTTGAAAACCGCAATCCTTACCTCGATTATGACTGAGTTCCTCCCTATTTTCCAGCTCCAACTCCCAGTTAGAAACCCCTAGCTTTCCTTCTACTTTCCTTCAAAGAACTCCAGCCAAAGCCCAAGCTTATGCCCCTTTATTCGCCTTAGCTTCAATGTTCAACAAGGGAGAATGAGAAAGAAGGAGTACGTGAGACAGATGAGGGAGTCTTCCAATTGATTCCTTCTGTTTCTAGTTTCCTCTAGTGCCTAAATCCTGAGTATATCCTCAGCTTTTAGGAAAAGACTATTTTTCCCTCCCATATAAAACTTAGTTCCTTAATTAATCTAAGGGTAAAATGGTCATTCTCCCCAATTCCAGCTAATTCCTCCAATGTTTGTATTACTTTTCAGATAATCTCGTCATCCAATTAATTTTCAATTATTCATCCAATGTCTAATAATCCCCGATATATTTTCTAAATTCCAAAAAATATCCCGAGGTTCCCCATGAGCCGGGTATAAATCCCCACCGTGACTATTTCGCCAATCCGCTCACTAGGACCGTCTCGAGCCATATAATGCAAATATATCCACATAATAATGTGGTCTCAACAATTAATCACATATAATTACAATTATGCCCTCAACGAGCCAAGATTACAAATACACCCTTAAAAGATAAATAAGGCCCACATGCATATTTAATACTCGTAAACATGCATTTCATATAAGCATATTATCATGCATTTAATCATTAAATCACATAACCCAATTATGCCCTCCTGGCACGCTAATCAAGGCCCTTAAGCCTTATTAGTAATTTTGGGTCGTTACAATTTTGTTGCTGGAATTTTTGGTAAAAATTATGAATAGTCTTTTAAATAAAAGAAAGTTTGTGTGTTTGTTGAAATAATATAACACCCTAAACTATATAAATATTAAAAATGGTATTTTAAATATAACCTTGGATATTCACATTTTAATGAGTATAATTTTCCTTCATTTAATTAAGAAAAATGTTGAGATTGAATTCACTTGTGAGTTTTTAAATAAATTAAATGGTGGCTGGAAGTTTATTTTAAAAAATTAAAATATATTTATTTGATTATTACATATGAATTTTTACTACATAAAATTGAGTCTTAAATAATACAAGAAAGTTATATTTTTCTCACATATATTTATAATTTTATTAATTTAAATAAAATTTGTTATTTTTATAAAGGAAGCATGATATTTATAAGTACCTTAGATAGTTCAAGCTTTTGTTATTTCTATGCAATTTAAATATAATAAACGGATTTATTATATTTTTTTATGACTAAATAAATTATTCTTATGAAATAAAAATAATGTCTTAAGAGGTTTAATCAACTTAGGGATTTAAAAGAAATAAATAATGGTGAAAAATTATGTTGCTAAATCCTTATTTTTGAAAATGATAGAATAAGGGCGTAGAAATTATCGTTTTTAACATCACTTTCTAATAACGTTCCCACATATGCATGTCACATGGAAATGCACTTTTACGTTAAAAAATATGTCTAATATTCAATCCTATGAATTTTACTTGGAAACCATGCTTGTGTAATAGGAAAAAGTTGCATTATTCTTTTGGTGATTTTATATGTAAAATAAGCATGTTTGGAAAATATTTGTAAATTTCACCATGTGTGCCACTACAAGAAATCTGATCTTTACCTACCAATATTTTACCTACCAATATATATTGGTAGGGAAAGTAATGTTTTGCCTACCAATATTTATTGGTAGATAATATTAGTAGGTAAATGCTAGTTCATTATATTATATTTCGGAACATAGCTTTACCTACCAATAATATCAGTAGGTAATGATCTTTACCTACGTATATTATGGAGGGAAATTTTTTAACCATTCCCGCTCAATTTTCCCCCCGTTTTTTATTTTCATTATATTATTTTATTATTATAAATGCTTATTTGGAAGCTTATGTGGAGTAAATAATTTGATTTTTCCTACACATTTTGTACCTACCAATATTTATTGGTAGGTAAATGAATGCTTTACCTACCAATATTTTTGAGATTAGTAATATTTATAGGTGATGGTGTTGACAATTATTATTGAATTATTTATGCTAGCTACCAATAAATTTGTAGGTAAATAGTTTTGTCTACAAAAAAAATTGGAGGGAATACAATTAAAATTTGGAGCCAAATTTTCCCATGCAATTGTATATTCTTTACATTCATTTTTTAATTTTTTCAATTAAATAATAGTGATATGTTTGTCTACATGATCAAAATATATCATATGATTTTTTTATAAATTTCATATATAAATTTATTAGTTATGATTTTTTTTATTCAATTAAGTTTTTTTTTTAAAAACATGCTGGGTAATTAAAAGCCCTAAAACTTTAACCTAATCTTATAATATGTCTCTCTCTAGTTCTATCAGCCGCACCCCCCTCCTACCCTCTCCATCGTTGTCTTCTCTCAGCCCCCCTTCTTCTCTCTCGTCTTTGGCCTTGCGTCCCCCGGATCCACTCGAATCTCCCCTTCTTCTCTCTCGGCAACGGTGGTCTTCCTTCTGACGGCGCCGACAACAGAGTGGTGGTGGTGCGCAGCGTTGTTGGTGGTGCAACGGGGCTTGCCAACCCTCAGCAACAATTGAGAGATTGGCAGAGGCGTCTCTGCCAAGAATGTCGCAACCTCTCGGATCTCTCTCCAACTCTTCTCTTGCAGGTGGCTGGCGTAGGACTCTCGACGGAGACGGTAACGGCGACGAGGCTCGACTGAATAATCAACACTCCAGGTTTCTTTCTTTTTGGTCGGGTATATTTAAAACTTTCTCCTCTTTCCCTAACATGCTCTTACCCCTAACACTAATTTCATTCCCTTGCATTCTTACTGAGCATCAACAAGAGCAACATGCTTCCCCTTTTCCTGTTGGATGAAGCCTCTCTCTCTCTCTCTCTCTTTGTTGTTGAACGTTGCTTTCTTGTCTCGCCATTTACTGGTAAGAGCAGCTCTTGGTCAAGCCCACTCTTTGTCTTGTCGATCCAAGACTCTGTATATTTAAGTTTATTTTTTTTTTTTGGGTTTATGGCTTTTGCTCCATCCATCCGCAATATTTATGTGTGTGTGCTTTAAATTTGAATAAATCTATTTTTGTATTGGTATCTCCACTTAAACTTCCCTATGGGTAATTTTTAGAGTTGTTCTGTTTTGATATATAATGCTCTGTTTTGTTCTTCCACTCCAACTGTTTGTTAGGTGGTTTAGCTGGATTACTAATATGCAGGTGGATTAATTGTATTTTATATTGAATTGGACAGAAGAGTAGTAGTGGTGATTATAATTTTTTTTATTTTAGTGTTTTGATATATTTCTTCACGTGTAGTAAGTATTGGCAATCTGAGTTGGGTTCGTCTATTTAAAAACAGAGTGAGTTAGCCTATATATATAATCAAAATTCATACTTGAGCTGAATTAAACAAATTAATGTAATTAAACTGAAATTTGAACAAATCTGAGTTGGCGTCCTTTGTTTGAACATAGATTTAAACTCAAATTAAAAACCATACATTATTAATTTTCATGTGGAGGAATAAGAGGCAATCAATGATGGAGCTTATAACAATATATTTTCAAAGGGATTGTCAAAAGTATTTGATTGCCTCAAATTTCCACATGGTAAAAGTATTGTTCCATTACAATGAAAGTCATAGAGAGTTTATATAAATGTCTCTCCTTTTCCTTGTGTTTCTATATAGTTTGTTGTGATTAATCTTGAATGATTACTATTATTAATTAATTAAGCCGTCAATCACTCTAATCATTCAGTTGTTTGAGCTGCTTGCTTTGTCTGGCATGTTGATAGACTACAATTGGACTGAAATTCTCTAAAAAAGGAGCCAGTTAGCAACATCTATAAATATATATTCTTTCCATATGTAGTGTAATAATGTATATAGTATCCATTATCAGTAGTAGTATTTCTCCATTTATAATTTTGTATTTATACCTTACAAACTTAATAGTTAATATCTAATAGTTTAGAAATGTTTTATGTGACTGTTTAACTATTTATTTAAAGCATGTATATGCCAGTAATGAATCTTGAAGCATTTATATATGTTATTATACTAGTAGTGCCTGCTTAGTTATGGAGGTGACAGTGTTGCAATTCAACTAGCAGATGAGAAACATTGGGATGATCTAGTCATAATCGTTGAAGTGGTACACATCTTCTCCTTTTAAGTGTTTTTATTATTTGATTCATTTTTGTGTTTTTCCAGTTGTGGTTTTAGTGTAATGATATTGTAGTTTGTGGTTTTTATTACTGTGTTGCTCATGGCATGCCTGTGAACTGGATATTTTTTACATTGGTTGTTAGATTGTTGTAGAAACGACTCCTTTTATATATTATCTTTCTGAGCTGAAATCATATTTGAAAGTTTGGTTAAATCTTGTAATTATTGTATCAAATTGAGACATGGCGTCTAAAGCATTATGATACTGAGAAAGGATGGACTGGAATAGAGCTCGGGCCATTATATGTAAGTAATTAAAATTTTTATTTATTATATTTCTTACTAATAATTAATTAAATATATTATTAGGATAAAATGATGGTGTTAAGGGGTCAACATCCTCCAGAAGAACTGTCTGATAAAGAGATTATGGAGCGTGTACTTTGACCTGATTCGGTATACTTGCGAGGGTGGGGGCGGTCTCCTAGTGTCACAACTTCTACTTCACATCGTGAAAATATTGTGGGTAATCAACCAACTTATGAAGAGTTAGTTGAACGACTTAATGATACAACTTCCCGCCTTTGTGGATATACTTCGTCATAACAATTTGATGGCACCGCCTTCACCACCTCCAACAGGCCAAGCTTCAGCTGCAAATTTAAGAGAGTCGCCATCTTTTTCAGTTCGAGAATCACAGGATGATTCTTAGTTTATTTACATTAATTTACTAAGGAATGAACTTTATGAAGTTTTTTTTTTTATTTTGGTAGGGGTAACTTTAAAATGATAACTTTATGACTTATTTTAGTATTGAACATTATAAAGAAATTTAGCATTAAACATTTTATTATTGTATGGTTTTTTTCTAGTTTATTTCTAATATAGAACATTTATAAATAATTGTTATTATCTTTTACCTACACATAACCATTAAATTTGAACAAAATATAAATTGTGTAACAAACCAATAAAATAATGCTATGTGGGCTAATAAAATGACACCACGTAGGATGCCACGTATGATGCCACGTCATCAGACACATAAAACTACAAAAATCATGTCAGCATACACGTAGGATGTCATGTCATCAAACACGTCATCTGATGACTCATCAATTGATTTATAACTTAGTGGGGTCCACTGATTCTTTTACCTACCAGTGTTAATAAGTGTAGGTAAAGACTCTTTTCCCACTAACCTTTACCTACCAAGCTCTACCAATTCAATATTGGTAGGTAAACCATATTACCCACCATTAGGCTAGTTTTACCTACACTTACAATTGGTAGGTAAAGACCCCATTTTCTTGTAGTGTGCATGGCCCATGAACACATGGGGTATATGAGTTTGGCACAAGAAAGTCTTATGTGATGCTAAAGAATGCTATTTGATTATGGTTATAGGCTCGTTGTGAAGTTTATCAATTTTTGCTTTGCTCGGACCTGAGGTAAAGAAGTTAGATATAATTTTTGTATATTTATGCTATGAACGATAAGATTGGTTTGTATGAAGATAAATGCTATGTATGATGATATACCTTGTGATATGAAGTATGAAATGCTGTTGTTAATTTATATGATGAAATTTGATGAATCATGTATATTCTTTTGTGTTGATGCTACTGGATTGCATGTATTTCTGTATGTTATATGATATGTAAGTGGTTGTTAGCGTGTTGAACGCGACACAACAAATGGGTTACTAAGGATCTAAGATGTAACCCGAGTTACTAAGGATATAAATTTGTAACTCATAGGGCGGACGCGCCAAGGTTATTCAAAAACCAGAGCCTCCTGTTTACCTCAAGATGTGACATGGACAAGATAAGGGGCCATGTTCACAAATATATGATGATGATGATGCTTATGATGATAATGTTTATGATGATGATGATGTATGACGATGACTTTAAATGCAATGTATGACAATGTATGTATATGACGTTGTAGGGGTCCTAGGATAAGATTATGTTTTGTTGTGTTTTCTTGTCTGTTATTTGTACTTCCTTATTGGGCTTTTAGCTCATCCCTTACTTTTCCTTCCAGGTAGCAAATAGGGTTTCTCATTGGCATGCCTGGTGATGTGGGTAATTCTGACGTCAGGGTGTGTATGGCGTGGGGGTATCCTATGGGAGAACAAACGATCAACATTAAAACGCCAAAATTTAAAGGATGATGTTATGTTTTTATTTTGATTTCCAAACTTGTCACTGGGACTTGAACTATACTTATTTTTAAAACGTTGCATGAGAACTTTTGTTTTATTTTAAACTATTCGGCCCAACTTGCATGTTTTAGCAAGGCCCCACTGAAACCTTCATATAATAAGTGGTTTTCTTCTATAAGTTTATGAGCATGAAGATGTTTTACAAGTACTTGTTTAGGGCGTTTTACATTGAGATAGCACCAACACCTTGTTCTTCCTATCCTGAATGATCTAGATACGAAGAACGTAACTAGCGTCACCCAAATCTTTCATCTGAAAATTGGCCCCAAACCAATTCTTTATGTCTGATAATTTCTTGAAATTGTTGCTAATGAGAAAGATATCATCTACGTAAAGTGCTAAGAACACTATGACATCATTTTTCCTTCGTTGTTCAACACGTTGTTCATCAACATTCTACTCAAAACCATAGGTCTTAATTATTTCATTTAACCTCAAGTTCCAGGAGCGTGAAGCTTGTTTAAGTCCATAAATGGACCTATTAAGCTTGCAAACTTTATTGTCTTGTCCAGCTAATACAAATCCTTCTGGTTGATCAATATAAATGGTCTCATCAAGAAAGAAATTTAAATTTTTTGTCTTGACGTCCATTTTCCAAATCTCGTAATGAAGAGCTATGACTATGGATAAGAGTATGCGAATGGATTTTAACATGGCCACTTGAGAGAAAGTTTCCTCATAGTCAACTCCATGTCTTTGGGTATATCCCTTTGCCACAAGTCGAGCTTTATATTTCTCGACTTACCCATTAGCTCCTCTCTTCTTCTTGTAGATCCACTTGCACCCAATGGGCCCATAGTTCATCGACACTTTTGCAATATTCCAGACAGAGTTGGAGTACATGGACTCCATTTCTTGCTTCATGGTTTTCAAGCCATAGATCCTTTTCAGAATTAACCATTGCATGTTTAAAGGACAATGGATAACCTCACGAGTATCGGTTACTACCATATTGGTTTCACCACCCATCCCGTAGCAAACAGGGTTCTAAGAAACCCTCCCACTATGAAGAGGCACCACTGTTTGTCTAGGACCTGATGCCTGTTCTTCTTCAACGTTCTCATCTATTTGCATCGGTATGGGTTGAACATTTTCTCCTGATTGAATTTCCTCCAACACTATTTTACTCTGAGGTTTGATGTTTTTCATGTAGTCATTTTCCATAAGAGTAGAGTTTGTGGAAACAAACACTTTCTTGTCAAATGGACTATAAAACAAAGCACCTTGAGTACCTTTAGGATAGCCAACAAACAAGCAAACCTCTGTTTGTGATTCTAGCTTTCCTTCCTTTTTTCCTCAGGACATGAGCACAACAACCCCAAATTCTATAATGGAGTAAATTAGGTTCACCCCCATTCCATAATTGCAAAGGAATTTTGGATATGCCTTTAGACAGTTGAACATTTAAAATGTTGTTAGCGGTCACTATTTTGTTGCGGAGTCCCTAGGCAGTGAGTAGAGATATAATCCCAGTAAGATGATCTTGGCACTAATTATCCAAATATTCCTCGCTCCTATTATATCTCAAGATCTTTACAGTTTTACCTAACTGGTTTTGGGCCATTGCTAAGAATTCTTTAAACTTATCAAAAGTTTCCAATTTCATTTGCATTTGGTAAAGACATGAATTTCAGAAATAATTCTCAGTGAAAGTTATGAAATATTCATTACCACCTATTTCTTGAACATTAATCATTCCACAGACATCAGTATGAACGAGTCCTAGGGGTACTCTCCCCCTTTCCCCTTTTGTAGAGAATGGATGCTTAGTCATTTTATCTTACAGACAACACTCGCAGACTGGTAAGTCCCCCATTATGAGTTCCCTCAAAGACCCAGCCTTTGTAAGTCTTTTAATCCTATGATAGTTAATATGACCAAGGCAAAGATGATAAATGTATGTCATGTGATCACTATCGATCTTATTTCGTTTGGCGGTCCTAGGATTAGCTTCCTTAAATAATTTGTTGTTAAGCGTAAGGATTCGTTAGGTAGCAAAATATGTAAGAAATTTTCCATACATCCAACACACAATTCACATCCATTAAATGAAATATATATATATTAAAACTTGTGAAAGTAGCAGTAAATCATTGTTGATGTAATAAAGAAACTGAAATTTAATTCCTACTGTTGACGGTAAGAACTCGTCAACGATTTAAGGTTAGAAAACTCAAATTATTCTACTAAAGATAGCTAAGAATAAGGTGGAAAGAACTTGAACCAACATAGAAATTAGAACTACAATGGAACAATGATCATATATCTCTTAAACATTTCCACATACAACCAGTTTTCCAACCCCTTAACCTGAGGGGTCGAAACCTATTTATAGGTGGGCTCTATTGGCCCCTGATACAACTAGGTCCCAGGGGACATGGACGTATGCAGGTTTAGGGTCAGGGTAGTGGCTCAAGACATAGTGGTGTCTACCCTGACAATGCCCAAGTAGTGGTGCAGGACATCATACTGTAAACTCTGGAATATTGTCGGGGGTGCTCAGGTAGTGCCACCACTCTTCGTACTAGTTTGTACCACCAATACTCGTTAGACGCGGATGACAGGGTCACACCTCTGACCTCTTCATGATCCTACATCTTATATCAGTGTACGTACCTTGTACCCAGTCATCCTCATCAATTCATGTTTGGCGCGTAATGATTATTTGACATACCCGTTTGGTGTTTCCAAGCGTTCCTTGTACATATATCGAGGAGGCTCCAAACAATACATGTCATTACAAACCAAGGCGCGGGGGGTGTTTGTGGCGGGACAAGGTATACACATGAGACGTAGCGAGGCTGGCCAATGGTACGGACGAGTGCGTCTATGGGCACGAGACCCGTGAGAAGAAACGAGGCTGGCCTAGGCGGATCACACGATGGCTGGGTGCGATGCTTTGCATAGACCCGGTGCGCGAGAGGCTAGCCTTGAACCTCGCATAATGAGGGTGGTGCCTCGGGGTACCGATGTTCGGGTACTAGGGTGCGCATGGGAGGCTGGCCTTGAACCTTCCATAGAAAGGGTGGTGCCTCAGGGTATCTATGTTTGGGTACTAGGGTGCGCGTGGGAGGCTGGCCTTGAACCTCGCATAGCGGGGGTGGTGCCTCGGGGTACCCATGTTCGAGTACTAGGGTGTGCGTGGGAGGCTAGCCTTGAACCTCGCATAGCAACGGTGGTGCCTCGGGGTACCCATGTTCGGGTACTAGGGTGCGCGTGGGAGCCTCGTACGGCACGACATAAGGCAACCTCGCATAGCGAGACATTGGGTAGCCTTGCATGGCCGGTTCCTCACATGACAACCCTTGAAGACTTATACTTGGATGCATGTGTCTATACATCTTGACACTTGAGCTTATCACCCTAGCATGGGCACATCGGACCTTGCAAAGCCTTCAAGAATGAGCACCATTTCAAATATTTCTTAGGATATTACTCAACATTTACACTTGTCCCCAAATCTATAAGTACACTTTCAAGTGTGCTTGTAGACTTTTTTCTTCTTCTCTTGTTTGATGTGTACGGACAATTTTGGTGTACTCAACCTTGGAGCGCTATCCAATGTTGCTTGAAGAAACAAAAAGTGAGTTTTGAAGTTGTGTTTCTTTATAGTGTCCAAAGAAACACAAAAACCATCTAACTTTTGGGGGATCCATGAATGTCCTTAAGATTGCATAAGGGCCAATCATTCTTAATCGTGGATCCCAAGGCAGCCCATACTGTTGATCCTCACCATTCATATGGACTTGAATCCAATGGCTAGGGGGCCTTGACTTTCCTTATAAATACCTCAAGGCTTGGAGTCATTTCTCCACCCCAAAACTTGCCTAGCCTAGTGGTATTCCTTCCAAACCACTTTCACGAGCTCAAAGGTTCCATCCACCACAAAAGCATTCTTGAGGTAATTTTCCTTCCATTTCATTTATTCATCTTCCTTCCTTCCTTTTTTTTTTTTTATTATTTTTCCTGATTCTTTTGTTTTTTTTTTTTGGGCTAGCATTGCAGTGACGCTAGGCATTCTCTTGCTCCTACGGTCTTGTCCTCGCTTATTGCTCAACAGACCTTACGCCTCCACAAGTCTATCCTTGCACACCTTTGGTTTCATACATATACCTCCAGGTATGCCTCCTTCCTCCAATGATGCACATGCCCCTTCCTTTTTTTTATATTGATTACACGGGGGTAGAATTACTGGTTGTACGACACTTATTCTTCAGAGTTTGTCATTCTTTTCGTATGGCCTTTCAAGTACATATGCATAGGCCCTTTTCTTATACCCCTCACAATGATGTTGTAGATATAGGGTTACCCTTATGCATATACGCCCTCGAGTCTTAGCTGGTCCATGGCATCTAGGCGATGTCCCGAAGGTCCATCCAATGTTGAATTCATTGAGTTGTTATCCTCCGACCCGGAGGTCGACGTTCGTAGACCCTCTAACCGTGGGGGTGTGCGAACGCTCTACCTCCAGAGACTGTCCTACCTTAGATAGAAAGTGTGCGACCTGGAGAAAGAGCTAGAGTCCAATACCAGGGATGAGGGTATATGTAACGCCCTACTTCCTTAGAGCCGTTACTAAGTGAGTTTTAAGACAAAACAGTGCAATGAACTCGCTTGCCGAGGTTTTGAAACAAAAGTGTGACTAATAAAAGTTAAGGCTGTAATCATTGAAAATGCATTGACTTAATAAAAACTTCTAGTATTAAACAATTGGGATCCCAAAATAAGGTTTGAAAACTATTTACATCTTGAAATGAGTTTACAGTTGATCAGTTCTAAAAATCATAGATTATTACAGCCATTTTCAAATAAACCCCCAACCAAAGCAGTCGGGCAGGCCAAACATGTACGCGTCGCTTCACGCTCTCCGTACTCATGGTTGGTTGACTCAGCCTTTGCCCTTACCTGCAACACGGAGCACCCGTGAGCCGAAGCCCAGCAAAAAAACTCATGCATTTCATAACATATGCAAAATATACAGTTAATCATATCAGATAATCCACAGATAAGTAAGTCAACCATTAGGCTAAGCAAACACGGCCATGCCGCCCCAGAAGCCTTACCAAAGCCTGGGGTATCGGTCCTCACCGTAAGGATATCACATGTATCCACCGGGCTCTGCTCTGACTATAAGCATCCCATGTGCTAAGTGTTACTTCCGGCCCCGCTGCCGTTCTCGGCCTTGCCGCCCTCGGCCATGCCGTACATTTCATTATAATCACATATATAGCACAAACCAAGCAACATTCAAACAAATACCAATTTATTTAAATCTGCACCCTAACATGTAATGCAATATAGGGCCGTGCCCTGCAATCATCTAATCATGCAATATAGGGCCGTGCCCCGCAATCACACTATGGGCCCATGCCCTATCCTACGGGTGTTATAGTTTTCTTACCTGTACTCCGAGCTTTCCGATGCACCAAGGCCACAAGCACGGTCCTCTAGCACGAGCCTCTCCGAAATCCTAGTCACAACACACATAAAACACTCTTTAATACTAACCAACCCAAAACCACTTCCCGGGACCAATCCCGCACTCTCGGGACCTCTAATTCCCTAAAACAATACATTGGAACCATCCCCCGAGTCCCTGGGCAAAAGCCCTAAAAACCAGAATTTTTTCCTGCCAAAATGGCCTAGGGCCACGGCACTCCCCTCAAGGGCCGCGGCGCCCAGCAGCCTGACCTCCTCCTAATGCAACCTCGCGCCGCGGCGCCCAAGAACAGGGCTGCGACGCTCATACGCGAACCCAGATTTTCTAGGTTTTCTCTTGCGTTTTTCCCGAACTTAAACCCCTCCAAATCATCCCAAACAATTACCTAAACCCCAAAACCAATTTCAAACTTCAAATAGACCATACATCAACCCATAAACATCTTAACCCAACTCAATAACACAATCATACTCAAAATCCACCCATTTGATCTCAACTTAAGAAATCTAAACCCATAAACCAAAAACATAAACCAAAGCTTGAAAAGCTTAAACCATGCTTCAAATTCCTAAACCACAACAGAAAAAAATCTTAAAATTGCATAGAACCTTACCTTGAATGAAGAATCCAACCTTAAGCTTCCTTGGTTCATCCCCTAAGTCTTCAAGTTTCAGCTCCCTTCTTCTTCTTCATGCCTTAGCTTTTTCCCTCTCCTTTTTCTTCTCTTCAATTTATCAAAGCATCAAATGACCAAGCCCCCAAACCGTGTACCCCTTAATACCCAGCTGCAATATATCAATTTCCCAGCCAAATGACCATTTTACCCCTTCATCAAAACCCTTTGCTAACTACACCTCAAGGGCACTCTAGTCCTTTCTCCTATATTGCAATTCTACCATTTCTTTCACCTAACTTGTTACTCTCAGCAGTAACTAATGGTTACCCAGGTTACTAAATCTCCAATAACCATTACCCGCTAAATCTCAACTTAGCCATAAAATTCCCGAGGTACCCCTGGGCTCCTCCTGAGCCGGGTATAGAAATCTCGTTGTGACTTCTAAGTTAATTTGCTCTCTAGGACCGTCTCGGCACGTGCATCGCAATAATAGCACCACACTCACGTGGTACAATTCACAGAATACAATTATCACATATATGCCCTCAGCGGGCTGAAATTACCAATTTACCCTTATCATGCAAACAGGGTCCACATGCATATTTATTTCACCTAACATGCATACTAACCACGTAGTCATGCATCTCGAATGTTCAATTAGTCATAAAACATGCTTTTAAATCATAACCATGCATTTAACTCATAAAATCACACATAAATCTTATCGTGCCCTCCTGGCACGCTAATCAAGGCCCTTAAGCCTTATTAGCGAATTTGGGTCGTTACAGTTTAGGTTTCTCCCCCCAGCATGCGACATACATTTCCCAGCTACAATCAATCCTTCAGGATTGCCTTTCTGAAATTGCTTTCCTAGAAGAAAACTTGCCCCCTGAGCCTTTTTCCTTTTGTGGTGACGAGTCTCCCAGTCATAGGGGTCCCTTCTTCGAAGGCGGTAGACGTGAATCGGTTGAACTGGAGTTCTTTTCTATGATCCCACCCACGCTTCCTCCCCTGCCCCCGGTCTTACGCCCTAGGGTCAAGAAAAGTGCTGGTAGATATAGGACACGTGGGGGGTTTTCCAGAATCCTTAGAAAGTCTATGGCTCATCAACTACCTATCTCTGCCCAGGTACTTGAGATGCCGAAGAGAACCTCTGACACTTCCGAAGAAACGGGCAGGTCCAGCCTTACCACCACTAAACTGGCCAACATGCTAAAGACTCATCAGTTAGCATCAAATCTTAAGTTTGTTATCCCAAAGCGTAATGAACGCGCATCTGAGCCGCCAGAAGGGTTCATGGCCTTCAACGATGCCATAATCTGATCTGGTGGGGCTCTACCGCTTCAACCCTTTTTCATCAAAGCGCTTAACTACTTTGAACTAGCGCCTCTACAATTGTCCCCCAACTCTTGGGTGATGCTCAGCAGCCTATATGTGTAGTACCATCAGGTGCATTCCAGAGGGCCTTCCATGTGCGAGGTTCATTACTTCTATACCCTTAGGGCGAATGCATCTGCCCCCGGGTTCTACCAGCTCCAGAAAGCCGCGGGACATAAAGGGAATTCCCTCGTGGAGGGCTTCATTTTGAATAGGGGCTCGTGGAAGACAGACTACTTCTTCACTTATAGCGGGCACACCCGACACACTAGCTTCAACACCCCAAGTAAGACTATTCTCACTTTGATTTCATCCATGAGAGGTTTCTCTTTTTACTCGGCTTTTCTTCTATGGTTTTTCTAACTGTAGTTTTTTTTTTCTTTTGATGGCAAGACTCTTAGGGGTTGTTGGCTCCACCTTGAAACCGTTGGCTCGTGACCGGGTGATGAAAATCCCGGCCATACTAGGTGAATGCAAACAAGCATGCGCTCTTTTTACAAAGAGCAACCTTCACTTGTACAGGCTGTTGACCCCAGACCAAACCGTCTCTCTATGCTTTGTTTCCTCTGAATCCGCGGATCCATGCCCTGCCTCACTCAAAACTGCGGGTCCATGCCCCACCTCATTTGAACCTGTGGATCCGTGGCTATACGGCCACGATGAAGGTAATTAT
The DNA here is from genome assembly GCF_963169125.1 of Humulus lupulus. Taxonomy (NCBI): domain Eukaryota; kingdom Viridiplantae; phylum Streptophyta; class Magnoliopsida; order Rosales; family Cannabaceae; genus Humulus; species Humulus lupulus. Next base: position 39,263,820 of record NC_084797.1, on the reverse strand, counting down.
GACGAGGTAGCCGATAGGGACTATGTCTACCCTTTAGGCGATCATATGGACATTGAGGAGACAGTGGTGTTTGAGAATTACTCGTGCTTGCACTCTATTGCTGGCAGGGCTAGGGGCGTGGCCGATGACGGTCATACTGGCGGTGTTACCTCTCGGATGCCACCGTCAATGCTTGGCAGCGAGTTTTCCTTCGATGCCTCTATCCCCCGCCCCTCCGTGCCTAAAAGGAATTTTGTCATTCCTTCTTTTGTTGGGGCTCCTCTACCCTCGGGGAGGTATCATGGGCGGGCATCTTCAGGAACCTCTTTACCTAAGGAGATGACTTCGCGCTCTTCTACTCCCCGTACCACTGCAGATGGATCAGGGCCTTCTTGGTCCCCATCCCTGCCAAAGCGAGCCTCGGCAAGCACACACATCTCCCCAGGTCAAGCTTATGATTCTGCATCCGAAGATCATCCTCTGGCAAGCCAGTATGGGGAAGCCATGAGCCATCATTTGGGAAAATTTCCCAAAGGCGAGTGGGGAACTCTACACAATGTCTCCGACCCTGAGCTAGAAGACATCTATATGCGAGCCTCCTTGTAGGTATTTGTCGAGATACTTGGTTTATTCATTTATGATAGATATATATTTTTTCATTTTGTTTTGATATTTCCTGACCCTCGAGGCTTTATTCTATGTCCTTGCCCTTACTTAGGCTTTTATCTTGAGTCATCGGCTGATCGCCTCAAACTCCTCATTGACCCAACAATTAGAACGCGAGCTCAAGGAGGCATTGGGGAACCTATCGGTGGCCGAGGCGGCAAAGGATGTCTTGTTAAGTCAACTGAACGAGGAAGTTTTCCAGACGGTTGCCGCTTTAGCCCATGCTGCATCAACCTCTCACACCAACACCCAGCTGGAGGCTACCATCCATACTTTAAACGAGAGGATTATTGCGCTCGAGGCTGAGCTTGTGAATGCTGAGAATCACATAGTCGAGCGCACGCTGCACGCTGTATGGAGGACCAACCCCACCGTTGACCTGTCTCCCTTTGGAGATTATGCCGTTGAGAAGATTTCTGAGTGGAAGGGTCAGGATGGAAATTTGTAGGTTCCTTTGTATTCGGCCTATGTATGTTGTTGCTATGTAATCCCTCACATTATTTCCCCTTTCTCTTTTTTTTTTTGTGTTCATCTCTTCCTTGATCTGATGATGATAATCTTTCTGGTGCACCTTGATTATACTTGTAAGGACACGTTAACCCATTGGGCTCTTAGGGTCCTTTCATATTCTTTGCGTGCGCTTGTTACTTTTTGCGAGAAGCGACATTCTCGTCATTATATATAGTACTATTTCTTCAAGGGTCTCTTGTAGGACCCTTTTTGGCTAGCCGGCTTAATGGCCGTTCTAGACTTATTGGGAGATTCCTTCCTTACAGCCTCACCCCCTGGGATGTCGGCCTTTGGTTGGAGGCCATCCTTTTAAACTATTCCCTTGATATTCATAAGGGTAACTAATCCTTTTGAATATAAGAGATTTTTTTTTATGCTTATACTCGTGCCTCCTGTCCTACCCCCCAAGTGCTTGGTGAAATTTATTTCAGCAGGCACTTTGGTTGATGCTCGCATAGAGAAGAAAAATAACATGCGAAGTTGTGAACAATTTCATTCATAGTAGGCAGGTTACAACGATATATATGAAAAGTTTACATCTACTTGGGAGGTTATCTAGGCAACCTCTTTGATTCTTGTCTACTAAGCTAACATAACATGCAACAAACTAAACACAGATACTGTTTGCATCAGATGTGGAAGTCTTATTGTAGTACTTCATGAGGTGTTCCGCATTCCATGCTCAAGGTATGACGGTGTCATCCATGTGTGCCAACTTATAGGTGTTTGGTGGTATGTATTGAGCGACTTGGTAGGGCCCTTCTCAGTTCACCCCAAGCACCCCCGCCCCCAGGTCTCGTGTGTTGGGGAGTACTTTTCTTAAGACCAAGTCGCCTACTTTGAATGTTCTCTCTCGCACCCTCGAGTTGTAGTACCTTAGTGCCCACTGCTGGTATACTGCCACTCTCATTTGCGCCTTTTCCCTTCTTTCTTTTAGCATGTCTAAGCTTTCGGCCGTTGCCGCATGGTTGACCTAGTCCTCGTATGCTTGTATCTTGTAGGAGTTAACCTTCATCTCAATCGGGAGGACATCCTCACATCCATATACCAAGGAGAAAGGGGTCTCTCCAGTGGTTGTACGTGGAGTGGTTCTGTAGGCCCAAAGCACATTAGGTAACTCCTTGACCCAAGCCCCTTTCATCTTCTCTAGCTTTGTTTTTAAGTTCTTCTTAAGGACTTTGTTAATGGCCTCCACCTGCCCATTGGACTGTGGATGCACAGCAGTCGAGAAACTTCTCCTTATCCCTCTTTCCCTACAGTACTCCTCGAATGTTTCCCCTTCAAACTGGGTGCCGTTGTCAGAAATAATTTTGTAGGGCACTCCATATCTGCAGACAATGAATTTTTTTACAAAGGTGGTGATATGCTTGGTTGTTATCTTTACTAGAGGTTCAGCTTCAACCCACTTGGTGAAGTAATCTATGGCTACTACCCCATACTTTGCTCCACCTCTACCTGGGGGAAAGGCGCCAATCAGGTCTATGCCCTAGATAGCAAAGGGCCAAGGGCTGGTCATGCTAGTTAATTCATTTGGGGGTTTTCGGGAGTAGTTTGCGTGCCTCTGGAATTTGTCACATTTCCTTGCGAAATCATTTGCATCTCTCTCCATGGAGGGCCATTAGTACCCTTGCCTCATGGATTTTTGAGCCGTGGATGGTCCACTCGCATGGTTGCCGCATTCACCCTCATGTATTTCATACAGTACCTTCAAAGCCTCTTCCTCATCAACACATCGCAAGAGTGGCACAGAAAACCCACTCTTGTATAAGATCCCATCTACCAAGGTGTATCAGGCTGCCTTATATACTAGCCTTCGAGCCTCCCTCTTTTTTGTTGGCACAACTCCATCCTTCAGGTAGCTTATAATCGGGTTGGCCCATGACTCCTTTGGGATGCTGACCATGTGAACGTCTGAATTAACGATGCTTGGCCTTGGTTAGTATTCCATAGGTACTGATTCAAGGGTATCCCCATCTTTAGTGGAAGCCAGCTTTGCGAGGGCATCAACATGGATATTCCTCTCTCTCGGGATTTGCTCTATGCTATACTCCACCAATTACCCCAAATAGCCTCTTACCTTTTCCAATTATGCAGCCATCTTGGGACCCCTCGCTTGATACTCACTCTTCACCTGGAATACCACCAACTGTGAGTCACTAAAGATGTGTAGATGCGTTACCTTTAGCCCCTGGGCCAACCGCAACCCTGCTAGAAGCGCTTTGTATTCTGCCTCATTGTTCGAGGCTTCGAACACAAACTGTATCGCGCAGTACATCCTATGTCCTTCGGGTCTAGTCATCACAATACCTGCTCTAGATCCTCCTTTGTTGGATGCTCCATCCACATGCAGGCTCCATTCTTTAGAACTCCTTTGCTCCCCTTCTATGACTGACTGTCCCTCTTCTTCATCTCCTCCTCCATTTGGTTGATAGATGAATTACACTATGAAGTCTGCGAGCACTTGCCCATTGATGGAGGTCCTTGGGGTATAAGCGATGTCGAATTGAATCAACTCGATTGACCACTTCATCAGTCTCCCCGAGGTTTCAGGTTTATGCAAGACCTTCCTTAAAAGGCTATTGGTGAGTACTTCGATCGCATGGGCATGGAAATAGGGCCTCAACTTCCTTGAAGCCAAAACTAACGCGTATGCCAACTTCGCTATCTCTGGGTATCGGTTCTCCACATCTACTAATCGTTTACTGACGTAGTACAGAGGTTGCTGGTGTTTCTTCCCTCCTTTAACTAGGTTAGCACTTATGGCATGCTCGGATACTGCCAAGTATAAGTATAGCCTTTCGCCCCTTTCAGGTTTTGCCAACAAGAGTGGCTTCCCTAAGTGTTCCTTCAGCTTGACAAAAGCATCCTCATATTCTTCATCCCTAGCGAACTTTTTTCTCCCTTTTAGGATATTGAAGAAGGGAGGCACTTGTCCGTAGACCTTGAGATGAATCTATTAAGCGCTGCCACCCGTCCCGTTAGACATTGTACCTCCTTTTTGTTCTTGGGTGGGCTCATTTCTATTAGGGCCTTTATCTTATCAAGATTTGCTTCAATGCTTGTGGAGTTGACCATGAAACCTAAGAACTTTTCCGAGGATACACCAAAAGTGCACTTGAGTGGATTCAACTTCATTCGGTACTTCCTATGTCTTTGTTAAGTTCTGCGGCATTTTTGGTCTTCACCAGCATATTGTCAACGTATACCTCCATGTTCCTCCCTATCTGGTTAGAGAACATTTTGTTCGCCAATCTCTGATAGGTGGCACCCGTATTCTTTAATCCGAAAGGCATCACCTTATAACAGTAGAGTCCTTTATCAGTTATAAATGACGTTTGCTCTTCGTGGGCTGGGTTCATAGGTATCTGGTTGTATCCAGAGTAGGAATCCATAAAGCTAAGTAACTCGTGCCCGATCGTTGCATCCACCAGATGAACTATCCTTGGAAGCGGAAAACTGTCCTTAGGACATCCTTATTGAGGTTTGAGAAGTCAATGCAAGTGCAACGACCCAAATTCACTAATAAGGCTTAAGGGCCTTGATTAGTGTACCTAGAGGGCATAATGGGAATTATGTGTAATTTTAATTATTAAGATGCATGATTATGAGTTAAAGTATGTTATATGACTATTTGATTATTTGAGATGCATGACTATGTGTATTAGTATGCATGTAGGCCCTGACTAGGTTAGAAGGGCATAATCGTAATTTTGGCCATTATGGGCATAACTGTATTGATATATGTGATAATTGTCGAGACCACATTATTATGTGGATATATCTGTGATTTGTGACTCGAGGCGATCCTAGTGAGCAAAGTAGCAAAAAAGTCATGGCGGGGATTTATACCCGGCTCGGGGTGAGCTTAGGGGTATAAATGGGAATTTAGCGAATATACTGGAGTTTATTTTGAAATTTAGGAATGTTATTGATGGTTAATTAGGTATCGGGAATTAAGCGTGAAATATTAGAGACACTCGAGGAGTTAGCGGGAATTGGGTAAAATGACTAGAATGCCCTTAAGTAGACTAAAGGATTAGAAATAAAGGGGAGGGCATTAGGGTCATTTGGTATGTAAGGAATAGATATACTGAGGTTTTATGTTAGTGGGAAGTGTAGAGAAATGTAGAAGTCTGAAAAAGAAGGAAAAGGAAAGGAAAAGAAAGGAAGGAAAAACAGAGTGGTTTTCCTTTGAGTCAGTTTGTGATTCTCCTATCACTTTTCTCCATTCTTCTTGTAGCAAAATTCAGAGGAGAGCTAGTTCAATTAAGCAACAAGTTTACTAATCTAAGATTGTGGATTTGACAAGGTTTTAGCAAGGTTACGCCATCACTTGAGGTAAGGTTCTGTAATCTCTTCAGTTGCTGGTTTGGTTTATGAATTATGGTGTATAGGTTGAGTTTGATGGGGATCTTTGGGGAAATTCAGGGAAAAGGTTAGGGAAAAGCAAGCCAAGGAGGTCTAGAGACAGCTTGTGGTCGAAATCTTATCAAAGGTATAAAGTCTAAACTCTAACTTTGCTGTTCAATTGGTTTCTGCTGAGTTTTAGTGTGTAGGAGTGGCTATGGTGAATTCTGAGTTTATGGATGCATGTGCTTGAGTTCTAGGTATTTGGGGTGCTTGGGGTGAGTAGAGTATGGTCATGAGGTTGTTTTTGAGTTTGGGAAAGAGTTGGAAGAGTTTTGGTTGTGGTTGGATTGAGGAAATCGCAAGAAGGAGAACTGAGGGTGGTATCTGTTTGTGACTAGCGCTAGCCTTTGGGCGTTGTAGCGCTAGGCCATGATGCTGAGGGGATTTTGGCTTCTGTTTGTAGCGCTGTAGCGTTACCCTGCTTTCTGAAGGGGATTTTAGGGTTGTTTGCAAGGGCTTTTGACCTAGGGTTTGGGGTTTGATTCCACCACCTTGTTTGGTGGAACTAGGACTTCCCGGGGGCTCGGGATTAGCCCCGAGGCTAGGTTTTGAACTTGAGGGTTGATGATAACTTTGGCCCATGATTGTGTTTAGGTGAGCGCTAGGGCTCGAGGGGGATCGTGCTCAAGGAGTCGAGGGATCAAAGCTAGTAAATTGAAAGGTAAGAAAACTGCACCTAATTATATGTTTGTGATGGGACTAAGTGCTCCCGAGAATTGTATCGTGTCAATGATGGTATTACGCCATGGGACATGTAAAAGCGGCCTAAGAGTGTCGTACATAGTATTTGTGCACAGGGCGCGGCTTGGCCACTGGTAGTCGAGAATATTCACTGAGCTCGGGTTAAGCGGGCCGGAGTCAGTGGGATAACGGAGGGAGCAGCCTGAGAGCGCTAGCCGTAGTTATCATTTGTGAAATGTAAATGATATCAATTGACATGCTTAGTATGTGGAATACTTGATTATACTGAATGGTTATATGGTTGAGATTATCTGATGAACCATGAGATATTGATTTGTCTGCTAATTGCTTATGCTCTGTTGTTGTTGTGTTTTCTTGCTGGGCCTTGGCTCACAGGTACTACGTGGTGCAGGTAAAGGCAAGGGCAAGCTGGACCAATCCTGAGTTGGAGGGCTGCGGGGCTGAATGTACATAGCCAACAGTTCGATCACCATGGTCGAGGAGTGGATCAGGACAGGGATTACCTAACTGCTTGTTTTTCCTTAGTATGGCTAGTTACTGCGTCTGAATCTTATAACTTCTATAAACAATCTTTAAACTTGTATTTTTGGGATCCCATGTAAACAAATAATGTTTCTTAATGAAAAAGCGGCTTTTGAGACCAAAACATTTTAAACGCTAGTTCCTTTATAGTCTCAGCAACACAATTTTAATTAAATGACTTGGTTAGCAAGTCTGGCACCTTATAAACACACAGTGTAATGGTCTTGGCTATCCAAGGCGTTACAGCAAGTCCTCCATTGTAACGACCCAAACTCGCTAATAAGGCTTGAGGGCCTTGATTAGTGTGCCTGGAGGGCATAATGGGAATTATGTGTATCTTTAATGATTAAGATGCATGATTATGATTTAAAGCATGTTATAACTATTTGAATATTTGAGATGCATGACTATGTGTATTAGTATGCATGTAGGCCCTGATTAGGTTAGAAGGGCATAATCGTAATTTTGTTCATTATGGGCATAACTGCTTTGAAATATGTGATAATTATCGAGACCACATTATTATGTGGATATATCTGTGATCTGTGACTCGAGACGATCCTAGTGAGAAAAGTAGCGAAAAAGTCATGGCGGGGATTTATACCCGGCTCGGGGTGAGCTTGGGGGTATAAATGGGAATTTAGTGAGTATACTGGAGTCTATCTTGACATTGAGGAATATTATTGGTGAGTAATTAGGTATCGGGAGTTAAGCGGGAAAATATTAGAGACACTCGAGGAGTTAGTGGGAATTGGGTAAAATGACTAGAATGCCCTTAAGTGGATTAAAGTGTTAGAAATAAAAGGGAGGGCATTAAGGTCATTTGGCATTCTAAAGAGGGGAAATTACTGAGGCTTTATGTTAGTGGAAGTTGTAGAAAAATATAGAAGTCTGAGGAAAGAAAGAAAAGAAGGAAAAGGAAGAAAAAGAAAGGGAGAAAACAGAGAGAGTTTTCTAAGGTCGGTTTACACTTCCTTCATCAGTTTCTTGAGGATTTTTGGAGCAAATATCAGAGGAGAGCTGGGTTAGGCTGAGCATCAAGGATCCTAAGCTAGGTTTGAGGAATTGGCTGAGGTTTAGCAAGAACTCACCAACACTTGAGGTAAAGTTCTGTAAGTTCCTTCAGTTCTGGTTTTGGTGTTTAGCAAAGATATCTAAGCTATGTTGATGGGAATTCTAGAGAAGTTGGAGCCAAGGGTTGAGGAAAAGCAAGCCAAGGAGGTCTAGAGACAACTTGAGGTCGAAATTCCACCAAAGGTATAAATTCTAAGCCTTTAACTCTAATGTTTTGACTGGTTTTGCTGAGTTTCTGAGCTTAGGGATAGCTATGGTGAATTTTGGGATTAGAGATGCATGTGATTGGGTTTTGAGATTTTGGGGTGCTTGGGATGAGTGGAGTATGTTTATAAGGTTGTTTTTGAGGTTGGAAAAGGTTTGGAGAAGTTTTGGTTGAGGTTGGTTCGAGGAAATCACAGGAAGAGAAACTCGGAGTTGGCCTGTCTGTGACTATCGCTACAGCGCTAGCCTTTGGGTGCTGTAGCGCTAGGCCATGCATGCTGAGGGGATTTTGCTTCTGTTTGTAGCACTGTAGCGCCCTCCTGAGAGCGCTGTAGCGCTGCCCTGTTTTTAGAAAGGGATTTTAGGGTTGTTTGCAAGGGTTTTGGGTTTGATTCCACCACCTTGTTTGGTGGAACTAGGACTTCCCGAGGGCTCAGGATTGGCCCCGAGGCTAGGTTTTGGACTTGAGGATTGATGATGACTTTGGCCTATGGTTGTGTTTAGGTGAGCGCTACGGCTCGAGGGGGGATCGTGCTCAAGGAGTTGAGGGATCAAAGCTAGTGAATTGAAAGGTAAGAAAACTGCACCCAGTTATATGTTTATGATGGGACTAAGTGCTCCCGATATTTGTATTGTGTCAATGATGGTATTATGCGATGGGACATGTAAAAGAGGCCTAAGAGTGCCGTACACAATATTTGCGCACAAGGCGCGGCTTGACCACTGGTAGCCGAGGACAGCTTAATATTCACTGAGCTCGGTTTAAGCGAGCCGGAGTCAGTGGGATAACGGAGGGAGCGGCCTAAGGGCGCTAGCCCTAGTTATCACTTGTGAACTGTTATATAATATGAGTTGATAAGTTTAGTGTGCTGAATACCTGATTATACTGAATGCTTATATGGTTGAGAATATGTGATACAACATGAGATATTGATTTGTTTGTTGATTGCTTATGCTCTGTTGTTGTGTTTTCTTGCTGGGCCTTGGCTCACGGGTGCTACGTGGTGCAGGTAAAAGCAAAGGCAGATTGGACCAATCCTGAGATGGAGAGCTTCAGGGTGGAATGTACATAGCCAGCTGTTCGATCACCATGGTCGAGGAGTGGATCAGGACGGGGATTACCTAACTGTTTGTTTTTCCTTAATATGGCTTTTGGTTGTTTATCTAAACCTTAAGACTTTTATAAATGGTCTTTAAACTTAATATTTTTGGAATCCCATGTAAAGAAGAAATGTTTCTTAATGGAAATGTGGCTTTTGAGACAAAAACGTTTTGACCCTAGTTCCTTTACAGCTTCGATAACACGCTTTTGATTAAATGACTTGATTAGCAAGTCTAGCACTTTATAAACACATAGTGTAACAGTCTTGGCTATCCAGGGCGTTACATCCATTTTCCATTCGGTTTCGGGACTAGCATTGGGTTTGACACCCATACAGGATAGAAGGATTCTCGGATGAACCCATTGACCTTCAACTTGTCTACCTCCTCCTTTAAGGTTGCGTACCTCTCTGGATCAAGCGCTCATCTTTTCTGCCTGATGGGCCTTGCCTCGGAGGCGATATTCAAATGGTGGCACATGATGGCTAGATCTATTCCTACCATTTATTTGTGACTCCAAGAAAGTACATCCAGATTGTCCTTCAAAAACCTTACCAACTTCTCCTTCGTGTCGCTTTGAAGGCTTTTTCCCACCTTCAACTTTCGCAATGGCTCTTCCATCACCATGATCTCCTCTACCTCCTCCACAGGTTCAGTCCCTGGCTCCTCCATGATTCTGGGGTCTAACTCCTGCGAGTTTGCACCCCCATCCACCACAATCGCCATCGGTTCTCGCAGTTTCACAGACGTGTGAAGGGAGGTGTTATAACACTCCCTTCCCTCTCTTTGTTCTCCTTTCATACTCGCTACTCCACCAGGAGTTGGGAACTTGACGGCGAGGTTATATATTGACGTGATCACTTTCAATTCTCTTAGGGATGGTCTCCCCAATACCGCATTGAAAGCTGAAGCATAATATACTACAACGAAGTTTGCCATGACTATGGTTTGTCTGGGTTGTTCTCCCATGATGAGTGCCAATTCGATCACCCCTAAGGGTTGTATTGAGTCCCCCATGAATCCCTATAAGGAGGATTGACAAGGTTTCAAGTGTCTAACGCCCAAACCCATCTTCTCCAAGGCAGGGTGATATAAGATATCTACGGAACTTTCGTTGTCTACGAGGACCCGATGCACCCGCATGTTGGCCAACTGAACTGTCAACACCAAAGGATCATTATGGGGAAAGTGCACCCCTCGTGCATCCTCCTCTGTGAAAGTGATTGAGTCATTTTCACCCTTAAAGATTTTCGGGGGTCGCTGCTCCAAACTCAAGACACATGGTGGTGGACTCCGTCTGGCTTCTCTAGCATACCTGTCTCGACCCTTCCTGGACTCTCCCCCAAACCCCGGACCTTTGAAGATCATTCTCACCTCTCCTTGTATCTCTAGGGCTCCTCCTTGTGTCTGAGGTATCACTGGCACGTCCTCCGATTTCTACTTCTCCCTTCTGACATATCGGCCCAGGTGTCCCCTTCGGATGAGCTCTTCAATTTCTTCCTTCAAATGGGTACATTCTGCCGTGGTATGGCCGATATCCTTGTGGTATTGATATTATTTTCTAGGGTCCCTCTTGGATCGGTCTTTTCTCATCGGTGGGGGCCTTTTGAAGGGAACCCGGTCCTCATTTGTGAGGTAGATATGCTATATGGTGTCCGTCAAGCTCATATAGAAGGTGTAAGCCGTTTTCCTATGGTCACTTCCGCATTTGGACCTTCTATGTTGATCATCTCTTAACCCTTCATACGACCTCTTCTTCTTCGCTCCATTCGACCCTTCATTGGCTGGGGGCTTTACATGGGACTCACTTTTTCCTGCCTTTAAGTCCGCATGGCCATCCTCCATACCAATCTACTTTTGTGCCCTCTCGTAGAAGTCATCTAGGTCAGTGACTTCCCTTTTGAGCATATTATCCCACAATTTGCTTCCCGGACGCACTCCGGCTGTGATGGCCATTTTCAACTCCCTTCGGGTCAAGCTCCATACTTTGGCTGCCTCCATGTTAAACCTGTGGATGTAGCCCTTTAGAATCTCACTTTTTCCCTGCTTCACGTTGGCGAGGCTGGTGCCCGACATTGTGTAATCACGTACGGCGTGATGCTGTTGGAGAAATTCATCAGAAAACTGCTGCCAAGACCTGATGGACCCTGGTCGAAGTCTCTTGAACCATTTGTACGCATGTCCTTTCAATGTGACAGCAAAGCAATGGCACTTGGCTCTGCTACTAATCCCCCTTAACCTCATCAGGTTGTTAAATGTGTCCAGATGGTACTTAGGATCTGTGTTTCCTTCATACGACGTCATATGAGGCTCCTTGAAGTTGGCTGGGAGCTGGATGGCTTGGATCTCCTTAACAAAGGGCGATTCATGGTCGAACTCGTCCTCGACGGCTTGTCCTCCAGATGCGGTGACGATCTTTCTCTTTAGGCTTCTCATCTCTGTGTCTAGGTCGTCTCTCCTCTTTTTCAAGGAGTCTCTCAACGTGGACGGGCTTGCATCTCCCTTTCCTTTGCCTTCCCGGGGCGCTATAAGAGGTGTAGTCCTTTTATCTGTTCTTTTCTTGTTGAGTTCCTCTCGTAGATCCGAGGGTTTCCTCCTTGAGGTGACTTCGACGTCGTTATGATGGCCAACGTTGATTTTCTACTCTGGCCTCAGAGGGTGCTTCGGTGGTCTTGGACGTTCGTGCTGTTTCGGTGGTCCGGGACTTTCGTGCAGCTTCGGTGGTCCGGAACGTTCGTGCTGATTCACCCGAGGGGTATTACTGGTGGAGAGTCGAGTCCTCCCATTGTAATGCCCCGAATTCTCCGATGTGGTTTAGTGGTGGTTTAGTTGGCCGGGAGGGTCGTAGTTGTTTAATTACGTTATTGAATGAATATATGCATGTGTTATGTGAATTATATTATAATATGATGATATATGCATGCATGTGGGTCCACATTTGAAATATTATGCTGTTTTGATAATTTGGCCCATTGAGGGTAAATTTGTGTATTTGGGTGCATGATGTGATTTGCGAATGAGATTCCATCATTATGGAGATATATTCGAGCTATTCGGCATGAGACGGTTTTATTTAGTGGATTAGCGGTTTTGTCATAACGGGGTCAATTTTGGGGTAATAGAAATGTTTATTTGATGATAAATTGGGAATATTTGAGATCAGGGTGAAATTCTGGAAGTTTTGACTATAATGTCCCTGGGGGCATTTTCGGGACCCCGAGCATTAGGTTTTATTTGAGGTTACTTAAGCTTGAAGTAGCTGTCAGATAGAACGTACGATTAGAAAACCTCTCGTTCTCCTCCGTTAGTTCATTTTTGCCACCCGACGCATATTTGGTGAAATCTTGAGTTCTAGGAGTCAGAATCAAGTGAGGACTAGGAAAGATTAGAAGCTTCTTGACCGAAGGATTTGACAGAAAACAACCTAATCGAAGATAATCTAAGTTTAAAGTTTTGAGTTTTTAGAGTATCTAAGCTTTGAATTGGACTTTGTTAATTGTTGAGTTTTCAATTCGTTTGAACCTTGGGTTTTGATGCATTGGGAAGCTTGGGAACCTTGTTTTGATGATTGGGGAATGTTTAGGTATGATTTTGGAGGTTTTGAGAAGTTAAAAACGCGTTTGGGAATGGCCCAGGGTTGGGGGCCGCGACCCTATTCTTGAGCGCCGTGACCCTAGCTTAATGAGGAAGGAAGGGTTTTTGTTTGTGCTGGGCGCCACGGCCCTTGGTGTTGGGTGCTGCGGCGCTTGCCTCTTGATTTTCTGGGGTTCGCGGCACACGGTGCCAGGGTCGCGGCTCTTGAGCAGGGTTGAGCCCATTTCCATGTTTTGACCCCGGGATCATGGTTTTAGGCCTCGGGATCACTCCTACTACCCGGATTAGTGAGGATTGATGTCTCGGAGGCTAAATCTTGGTTTAAGAACCCTTGATTATCTTGTTATTGATGGTATCCTATAATTTGTTATGATTAGTTAACCGCTAAAGGACTAAAAGCTAAATCGTTCTCAAGGGTCGTTCTTTTGTTCATTCTAGCTCGAATCAGAGGTAAGAAAACTACAGCCCAAATGTGACATGCATGGTTATTCATGAGGCATGTTGGTTGTATAAATGTGGAGATGAATTAATTGGGGAATACTTAGCAAATGTTGCTCACTTGTGCATGGTACTGACTCATTAGTCAGATTTGGCAAAGGTGCTAGTATTAACTGTGAAGCTGTGACTCATTAGTCAGGTTCGGCAGTGGTACTAGGCACTGGTCACGTTGCGCTGAATCATTAGTCAGGACGACCTTAGCGTGTTCAACGCAATCCAATAAAGATTAAATCTAATCGACTTTCTGCATTGAATGAATCAAAGAGCATTAATGCCGGACCGACCTCAAGTTCGATGAATATTATAAGCGCTTGTGTGGCTTACCCATCAGTCACTCACTTGTTAAAGTAGAGACTTACCCATTAGTCTTTCATTTGTTGAAGGCTATTGGCTCACTCAGCAGCCACTCTTCCATTTGAATTAGTGACCTGCTTGTCCGTCACTCAGTATGGTTTACCAGAACCTCAAGTGATATTCACTCATCTGTTTGAAAGCTATGAGCTCTGTGAGATTATAATGATAATCATTTGATGGTGTTTTCATATAATGCTATGATTTCTTGCTGGGCTTTGGCTCATGGGTGCTATGTGGTGTAGGTAAAGGGAAAGAAAAGCTCACCCAGCCTTAAGTGGAGAGCTTAGATGGTGATGTGTACATATGCGGCTGCTTGACCACCACGGCCAAGGAGTTCTCAGAGGAACTAGGGGGTTTACCCTATTTTTGCCCCTTAGGTCGGCGGGGTTTGAAATTTTGGAACAGTTTTGACCTTTTTGAGTTGTAAATAACTTGTAAATGTTCTTGTGGGCCCATGAACAGTTTTATGTATCAATAAAACATATCCTTTTCTTTTTACTGGTTTTCACCTTAACCTGTTAATAAAACTTAGATCACATTTTTAACCAAAGGACCAGGCAATGAGTCAAATTTTCAGTTCACCGTAACTGTTCTGGGGTAACCAGAGCGTTACAACTTGGTATCAGAGCAATGCCAAGGTTAAGGTTCCTGTAGACTGGCTGGGCATGTACACACATCACTGAAGTCAAGCTCGACTCATGGTTTGGTAACTATTTATGTAGTTATGTGCATAACTGCCTAAATGTGGTGCATATGCCTTACCTGTATGCATGAGACACTGTGTTGAACCTGTGCCCCTGAAATATTATGAATTGTTATGTGATACATGCTGTGTGCTGAATGCCATAAACATGTATCTGCTTGTGAATGTTGAATAACTGTGGAATATGATAATTGTCTGCGTGTTCTTGGACCATGAGGCGGCAAGAGGTTTAGTTATTACTACCTGACTGGCCATATTGATCAATGTTTCAGCAAGGTATATCAAAAATAAGAATGAATCCAGAACAGACAGATACTACAGCTGGCCAGAGTGATCAGGGCCAGAATAATAACAATAACAGCCAGGGTCAGAAAAATGACCAGTCTCATATTCCACAGCCAGCTCCTGCAAACTGGCAGCAGTTGTTTAATGACTTGTAGGCAACAGTGTTGAAAGAAGGAGAGGAGTTTCGTCTCCTGAGACAGCAACAAGTGCCTGCAGTGGTTGGTGTATCAGAGGCACCTCTTGTGTCGGTGCCAGTAGTTAGGCAGCTACCTGAGGTGGGAAATGAATGGGAAACTCTTTATGAAAGGTTCAGGAAGCAACAACCTCTTGTTTTTAGGGCAATGCAGATCCTGCCAAGGCAGAACAATGGATGAGTATGATTACCACTATCCTTGATTTTATGAGGGTAACTGGTAATGAGAGGGTGGCATGTGCTACCTATATGTTTCGGGAGGATGCCCAGATTTGGTGGGAAGTGATTACCCAGACCAAGAATGTTAATGCCCTGAGCTGGGAGGAGTTTCAGGCCTTGTTTAATGAAAAGTATTACAATGATGCCATCAGGGCAGCTAAAGCTGAGGAATTCATTAGGCTACTTCAGGAAAGTTTATCAGTTACTGAATATGCCTTAAAATTTGACTGTTTGGCAAAGTTTGCCAAGGAATTGGTGCCCACTGATGGGACCAGAAGAGAGAGATTCCTCCAGGGGCTACAGCCCAGGTTAGCTCGTAATGTACGTATCACCACTATGGCAGGGGTTACTACCTATGCACAGGTGGTTGAGAAGGCACTCACAACTGAGAGTGCAGAGATCAAGATCTGGCGTGATAGTGCGGCTAGGAAGGATTTCAGGAGGACACACTACTAGAAATATAGGTTTTTACTTCGGTTTTTATAGTGAGCATACAAAAAAAGCGAGGAAAAACCTTTTCAAACTCTTTTAATTCGCTTTTCAAATTGGCGCTCTGAAAAAAATTACTTACTACTTCGCTTTTTTAAAAAAATGAAGTGAAAAATTCATAGTAGAGAGGGCTGTGTTTGTTTGCACAAGCCCTTATATTATGTTTAGAGATAGTAAAAATGCAAAAAACTGGCCAAACCAAACGCGGCCCTTGTGCACTTTTAACTTCGGTTTTTAGGTAAAAACCGAAGTTAAAAGTGTCCAAGGGGTATGACTTAAGGACCTTTAACTTCGGTTTTTTGGTAAAAACCGAAGTGGAAAGTCCACTTTCTACTTCGGTTTTTACCAAAAACCGAAGTTAAAAGTGCTTTATAAGTCCCTTCCCTAGACCCGAACGGTCATCTTCTCAAAACCTCTCTACCCTCTGTGCAAAAAGAAACCCCCAAAACCTCCATTAACCACCGTGAGCCAACACCCATTTTGATTCTCCAAGCCTTTTTTTTTTCTTTATTTCTTGCAATATTTCTACCCTATAAACCGAAATATAGTCCAAAAATCTTTTTTTTTTTGTTTTTTAGAGAAAAAAAAGCATTTGGCCGTGGGTTTTTTCTCCATTTGAAAGTGGTGTTTCTTGCCGGATTTTGACCGGATTTTTGACATTGCAAGGGGATTTTGAGCTTCAAAACAGGTATAGATTACTAAAATGTGGTTTTGATGATAATTTTTAAATTTTCTATGTTTTTTTTAATTTTTTTTATTATTCCGAATTTAAAATTAACATAATTAATATTTTATTAATTTTTATAATTATTTGTTTATTTTGTTAGTTTAAATAATGTGATAAAAATTAGGTTTATTATAAATATATATATATATATGCATATTAGTTAGTTTTAGAAATTTTGACAATAGATAAATTTGTTTTTTAAATATTTGAAAAAAAATAAATAGCTTGAAGATGATCAAAGTGTTGTTCATTAGTTTCATTAACTAGTTTGATTTTTTTTATTTATTGATTTGATAATTAATTATGTAGTTTACTAATTATGTAATGTTTTAGTAGGGTCCTTGATTGAGTGGTGAACTTTGTTGTTCATTTCGGGTGCATTGAAGATTAATATTGAAGGTTAGTTATTTTTTGTATTTATATTACTATAAGATTTATGTATAAAGATAAGACTAATGTAATCATGCATATTAGATTTAGTGAAAGTTATGTTTGAAAATTAGTGAAGTAGGCTCTGGGAAATTTGCGTGCTGTGGTGATATAAGGATGGATTGATTTATGCTTGATTATTTTGTTTGTTTGTGTTGTTGTTATAGGAAATTTTGAAATTGCGGTATGCTATAGAAACAGAGGATACTCTGCCGAATTTTTAAAAAAATTTATAAGACTAGAACCTAATAATGATAGATTCATCTATGCTTGATTATTGTGTTTGTTTTAAATGGTTTTATAGGTAATTTTTAAATTACGGTATGCTATAGAAACAGAGGATACTCTGCCGAATTTTTTAAAAAATTTATAAGAATATAACCTAATAATGATGGATTCATATATGCTTGATTATTGTGTTTGTTTGTATTGATTTTATAGGTAATTATGAAATTACGGTATGCTATAGAAACAGAGGATACTATGCCGAATTTTTTAAAAAATTTATAACACTAGAACCTAATATAAGTTTTTTTTCTAACTTATTAGGAATTGAATATTGTTATTAGTATGGATAAATCATGGATGCTTGAGAGGAGAGAAACATCACAATTTCAAGATGGATTCAACAAATTTTTAGAGTTTTGCCTAAAGAATTGTAGTGATCCACAAAAAATTCGTTGTCCTTGTATCGATTGTGGTAATGGAGTAAAGGGGAATATTACCATGATAAAGGATCATGTATTTTGTCGGGGATTTGATATGAGTTATAGTAAATGGTATTGGCATGGAGAATTATTAAATGATGACCCATATCCATTAGGTAGGCGAGGTGTAGATGATTTTGAGAGTAATGATTTTGATGATCATCCTATAGAATTGCTTGATGAAGCACAAGAAGAGTTTTTTCATAATCCAGAAAAATTTGATACTATGGTTAGAGATGCAGACAGACAATTGTTCAGTGGTTGCAATAAACTAAGATTGCCCACAATGGTTAAATTTTATAACATAAAAGCAGAAAATGGAGTTAGTGATAAGTGTTTCAGTCAATTTTTAGCTGCTTTCAAGGAGATTTTGCCGCTAGAAAATTGTTTTCCGGAGTCTACATATGAAGTAAAGAAAACATTAAGTTTGATAGGGTTGAAGTATGAGAAGATTCATGCATGTCCGAATGATTGTTTTTTATATCGTAAGGAGTATGCAGACATGGACGCTTGCCCAGAATGTGGTTTATCACGGTACAAACCTAACAAAAGTAAAGAGATTAGGAAACTTATTCCTCAGAAAGTGCTATGGTACTTACCTTTGATTTCGCGGCTGAAGCGATTATATCGAAGTGCAGAACACTCTAAGAACTTAATATGGCATGAGACTGGATGAGTGAAAGATGGTAAACTCCGGCATCCTGCAGATTCACAGGCCTGGAAGAAGGTAGATTATATCAATCCAGAATTCAAAAATGAACCAAGACATCTTCGTCTTGGTTTAGCTGCTGATGGAGTAAACTCGCATAGATCTCTTAGTAGTAGGCATAGTTCATGGCCTGTCTTCCTGGTTATGTACAATCTTCCTCCTTGGTTGGTGATGAAAAGGAAGTTCATGATGCTTTCATTAATGATTTCGGGCCCAAAACAACCAGGACATGATATCGATGTTTACTTGGCACCATTAATTGATGATTTGAAAGAGTTGTATGAAAATGGTGTTGAGGCAAATGATGGTTTTAAAAAAGAAGTGTTTAATTTGAAAGCGGTGTTGTTATGGACTTTTAATGATTTTCCAGCATATGGTAACCTATCAGGTTTAAGCACAAAAGGTTACCAAGCTTGTCCAATTTGTTGCACCAACACAAGGGCCTGTCGCTTGTCAAATGGACGCAAAATGTGTTATATGGGTCATAGACGATATTTGCATTTAAGTCATCCTGACAGAAATAAAAAAAAAGCATTTGACGGTACTGTGGAACGAGACATTGCTCCTTTGCCATTGTCAGGTGAGAAAATTCTTAAGGAAGTAGAAAAAGTTGACTTTAGGTATGGGAAGAAGAATAAAAACAAAAAAGTCAATGGATGTTTTCAAAGAAAATCAATTTTCTTTCAACTTCCTTACTGGAAAGATTTACTCGTTAGACATTGCTTGGATGGCATGCACATAGAAAAAAATGTATGTGAAAGTATAATCGGTACATTACTTGATATCCCAGGTAAAACCAAAGATGGTTTGTCTAGTCGTTTAGATCTTGTTGAAATGGGTATAAGACACCGCTTGGCACCTGAAGAAAAAGGGGCTCGCACATATTTGCCTCCTGCTTGTTTTACATTGTCTAAAGAAGAGAAGCAAGCCGTATGTCAATCATTGGCAGGGATGAAAGTGCCTGATGGTTACTCATCGAATGTTCGAAACTTGGTGTCTATGGAAGATTTGAAGTTAATTGGAATGAAATCACATGATTGTCATATATTAATGCAACAATTACTTCTAATTGCCATTCGGTCAGTTTTACCAAAAAGAGTTAGAGATAGTGTGACAAGTGTGTGCATCTTCTTTAATCAACTATGTGGAAAATAATTGGAAATGAAGAAGTTGAATGCATTGCATGATGAAATAGTTGAAACTTTATGCAAGCTTGAAAAATATTTTCCACCATCATTTTTTGACATCATGATACATTTGATGGTCCATTTAGTAAGAGAAGCCAAGTTGTGTGGGCCAGTTTGGGCGAGATGGATGTATCCATTTGAAAGGAATATGAAGGTGTTGAAAGGATATGTACGTAATCACCATCACCCTGAAGCTTGTATGGTTGAGTGTTATTTAGCTGAAGAAGCTGTGGAATTTTGTTCAGAGTACATGGTTGGAATCGACACAATCGGAATTAGCAAACCACGGAATAACTCAGATGGAGTTGATAGAGGATTACGAGGGAAAGGAACAGTAGTGACCATATCTCGTGCAGAATTAGATCAAGCTCATTTAGTTGTGTTGGAAAACAATCCCGAAGTTCAACCCTATATAACGTAAGTTATAGATTTAATAAACATTATGCTCATTTTTATGTATAATTGAAATTTTAATATGTTGTACTTTGTATTGTAGTGAGCACATGGAGTTATTACAATCAATGATTCCCAACAAGGTTAAAAATAAACAGAAATGGATTATAGATGAGCACAATAAAACATTTAGTCGATGGTTGAAAAATATTATTCTAGCAAGGTTGGGAGAAGAAAACCATGGAGTGTCGATAGAGTTAAAACGCATATCATTTGGACCAAGTGTTCATGTAATAAAGCACAATGCTTACATTGTTGGAGGAAAAAGATTTCACACAAAGTCACGAGATGATGCTCGAATGGTTCAAAATAGTGGAGTAAGTATTGTGGCAGAAGCAGTGCATTTCGCTAGTGCAAAAGACAATAATCCAGTTGCTGGTACTATGGCATATTATGGGGTTGTTGAAGAAATATGGGAGCTTGATTATTCCTTATTTCAAATTCCTCTGCTCAAGTGTTCTTGGGTGGACAACAATGTTGGGGTTAGAATTGATGAACTTGGATTCACTTTGGTTGATTTAAGTAAGAAAGGTCACAAGAATGATCCTTTCATCATGGCTACCCAAGCAAAACAAGTGTTTTACATAACTGATCCTGCTGATGATAAATGGTCAGTTGTTTTACGAACCCCGGAAAGGCAGTTTATAGAAGATGAAAATGACGAAGAAAACGATGATTTGTTCCATGACAATTTTATTGTTGGACATCCAATACATGAGCAAGTTGAGAAAATCCATGATTTCCATGAAGTGGATGATGATGGGGAATACATTAGAAATGATATTAGAGACGGAATATGGGTAGATTGTGGATCAACCAAGAAAAGAAAAAAGAAAAGAAAATGTGTCCAGTGAGTAATGTATTCATTTTTATGTTAAATATGTATTTATTTATGTCATAATTGTAACGTTAATTCTTGTTTATGTGCAGATGACAATTTCTGAAGGGGAGAACACACCAAATAGGCGAGGCCCAACAAAGAAGAACAATATCAATAATCAAAAAGCTAAGGGAATAAAGAGAAATATTCAGTTTAATGATAAAGGTCAACCTATAGGGAAAGCATATAGTGAGATGCAATCGTACCTTGGAGTTAAAACTAGGAGAACGGTCTCTCTCAATTATAAGGATTGGAGACAAGTCCCATAAGAATTGAAGAATAGAATATGGGAGGATGTATATGTAAGAAAATATTTTATGAATATTTTAATTACTTTAATATATTGATCATTTTCATGAATTACTTTGCATTTCATTAATCATTTTCTTTCTATTTCAGGGTGCCTTTAACATTCCAGAAAATTGGAAACCAGAATTAATGAAAAGTGCGGGAAGAATGATGAGAGATTTTAAGACCAACATCACTAGTGACTACATCTACCCTTTGGCAGAAGACGGTCTGATAGATGAACTCCAAATCCTTCCTAAGAAATATCCAGAACTTGACCTAGAAGATTGGAGGACATTTGTTAGCCACCGTTTATCTCCTGAGTTTATGGTACTATTATGTATATCTATTATGTATATGATTTATTAGTTTTGAAATAATAATAATTGCTTAAAAACTTATAGTTACCTATTTAATGTAGGCTTTGCGGGAAGCACAACGTGAAAGAGCTCTTAAATATACTTCGAGGCATCGTACATCTC
Source organism: Humulus lupulus (assembly GCF_963169125.1). NCBI lineage: Eukaryota > Viridiplantae > Streptophyta > Magnoliopsida > Rosales > Cannabaceae > Humulus > Humulus lupulus. The sequence continues at coordinate 39,242,455 of NC_084797.1, read as the reverse complement.
GTAGAGGGCTTGCCAATGTTAGAGAGGACCTGGTAAGTAATTCGCATCACTATTTTATAACTGTCAACTTGTTATGAAGAATATTGCACTCACCAACTTTAATTAATTGTTGTATGTTGTAGAAAACTGAACTAGGTGTGGCAGATGTAGAACGGTACCAAGTATGGATAAGAGCACGAGAAAAGAGGAAGGTTCTTGTCACAGATTTGGACAAACAAATTGAAGCAAGAATTGTAAGTGGTTTCAAGCAAGTATTTTAAAGTAATTTAGGAATGATAAAGTTATTTAGAATCAGTTATGAGTACTGCTCTGTGATCTGTTGAAAATTTTCATAGACATTGAATGTTTACAGGTTTGGGAAGTCCTATTTATAGGGGAAACTCTACCGAAATTTTTCAAAATATTTAACACTAAAGAAAATTTTGCAGATACATTTGGGAGTCCCTATTTCCAAATCAGCGTGTCTATTACAAGTTTTATGACATTGAACGTCTTAGCATTAATAATGTTAACGATGTAGAGCGATCAACCATTGACTTGGCGAATTGGTTGATGACCATGGATAGAGTTGGTCAACTTTACTTTATACCTTGGAACATACGGTAAGAAATAGTGTAAAATTTTCTTATTTGATTAGTCATATATTAAAAATTTAATTATTTTACTTAACATACGCTTCTTATTTTAGGGAACATTTGATGTTGGTGATTGCTATGCCAAAAGGAAAAATCGTATTCTTAGATCCATTGAAATCACACAAACGTCTAGAAGAAATTGATTCAATGATAATGAGGTAAGTTTTAAATTTTTTAAAATATTTCTTAATATGCAACAAATATTACATGTTACTACATTTTAATAACTTTTGTTAATTTTCTTTTTAAATAGTGCATATTATAGAGCTTCTTCCAATGCATTACTCGGCAATCCCACAAAGATATTCAATGTTACATGTCCAAGACAACCACAAAGTCATGAATGTGGTTTTTATGTCTTGAAGTACATTAGAGATCTTGCACGGGCATCAAATGCAATGACTACCCTAAAAGAAAAAGTAAGTTCATTTTTTATAATTTATTTGTTATCGATAATCTATGAAATTAATTTATATTTATTAATTTTACAGTTTGGTGGGAAGACGCAATATTGTGAGATTGCAGACCTCTTGCCTATCCAACACGAATGGTTAGGCAAATTGATACCATACATTTATCAGTAAGCCTATTTTTGTTTAGTTGTAAGTTTAGTCTTTTGTAAATGTATTAATGTTAAGGCTAGTTATCTTACTTAAGTACTTGTATTTTATATGTTTATGTACAAAATTTTTAATTAATAAAAGTTATCATATTTTCATTCAAAAAAAATTCTTAACCAATTTCAATTGTAAAAATATATATAATTGTAATATCATATAATTAAATTGTTGAAAAATAATTAGGCCAAAAAAAAAAAAAATTAATTAGATCAATTAAATAAAATTAGGCCAAAATATATATATATATATAAAAATAGAAACCATCCATTTAAAAATAATTAGAAACATATATTAAATAAAAAAGGCGGGCACTTTCTACTTCGGTTTTTAGGTAAAACTGAAGTAACATGTGCACTTTCTACTTCGGTTTTACCTAAGAACCGAAGTAGAAAGTGCCATTTTACTTCGGTTCTTAGATAAAACCGAAGTAGAAAGTACACCTTTTACTTCGGTTTTCCCTAAAAACCGAAGTAGAAAGTGCCCAGGATGCTAGCGTATATACACTTTCTACTTCGGTTATTATGTAAAAACCGAAGTAGAAAGTGGGGATTCTACTTCGGTTTTTAGCTAGTTTTTACTTCACTCCGAACTACTGCGGTTGCGAATTTTAGCGAAAACCGAAGTAAATCAAGCTTAAAAACCGAAGAAAAAGCCCCTTTTCCTTGTTGTGACAGTTCCTCCATTTGTGGGTTCTGGTAGGGGTGTTGGCCCCAGTGATCAGAAGAGAAAAGTTCCTGATACCTTCCCAGTTCCAGGTTCTGAGAGGAGACCCCATGGTATTACAATGGGTCGTCCTGGGGGTAGTGAAGCCTGGAAGACTCGTCCTGAATGCCCTAGATGCAAGAGGCCTCATTTGGGAGAGTGTAGGGCAAAGGCCTGCTACTTGTGTGGAGCAGTGGGTCATCTTAAGAAAGATTGCCCTCAGGTAGGGAAAGAAGAACCTAGGAAGGTGGACAGCTCGATCCCAGCTCGAGTGTTCACGTTGACACAAGCAGAAGCTGAGGTTTCCCCCTCAGCTGTTACAGGTCAGCTTCTTAGTGCTGGAACCCCTTATAATGTGTTGATTGATTCTGGTGCTACACATTCCTTTGTTGCTAGTAGCATTATTGATAGATTGTGTAGACCTTGTGATTTCTATGCTGTGGGATTTGGTACTTTGTTACCCACTGGAGAGTTAGTGGTATCCAGGAGATGGGTCAGATCTTTGCCAGTGATAGTGGAGGGCAGAGAGTTGTCAGTGGATTTGATAGAGTTAGTTATGAATGACTTTGACATGATACTGGGTATGGATTGGTTGGCAAAGTATGGGGCTACTATTGATTGCAAAAGGAAGATGGTCACCTTTGAGCCTGAAGGTGAGGATCCTTTTGTGTTTGTCGGTGCTGTGCATGGACATCGCATTCCTATGATTTCTGTGTTGAGGGCCAAGGATCTATTGCAAAGAGGATGCATTGGATTCTTAGCCAGTGTGGTTGACACCACTTAGGTCATGCCAGTGAGACCAGAGGATACTAGAATTGTATGTGAATTCCTGGATGTGTTTCCAGAAGATTTTCCAGGATTGCCACCACACAGGGAAATTGAGTTCATTATAGAACTGGCACCAGGGACGGAGCCAGTGTCTAGAGCACCATACAGAATGGCCCCAGTTAAGTTGAAAGAATTAAAGGTACAGTTGCAAGAGTTGTTAGATTTGGGTTTTATCAGACCTAGTTTCTCACCTTGGGGTGCGCCAGTTCTGTTTGTCAAAAAGAATGATGGTTCTCTGAGAATGTGTATAGATTACAGAGAACTGAATAAGTTGATAATTAAGAATAAGTATCCTTTTCCAATGATAGATGATCTGTTCGATCAGTTGCAAGGTAAGAAGGTATTCTCAAAGATTGACCTTCGTTCTGGTTATCATCAGTTGAGGGTCAAGGAGGGAGATATACCAAAGACTGCCTTTCCCACCAGGTATGGGCATTATCAGTTTTTAGTTATGTCATTTGGATTGACTAATGCCCCCACTGCTTTTATGGATCTGATGAACAGAGTGTTCAAGGATTTCTTAGACCAGTTTGTGATCGTCTTCGTCGATGATATTCTGGTATATTCTCAGACTAAGTTAGAGCATGAGTAGCATCTGAGGTTGGTTCTACAGAGACTGAGAGAACACAGACTATTTGCTAAGTTCAAGAAGTGTGAGTTCTGGTTGTCTCAGGTATCCTTTCTTTGACACATTGTCAGTAAGGAGGGGATTAAGGTAGATCCAGCAAAGATCGAAGCGGTTAGAGATTGGCCAAGGCCAAAGAATTCTTCTGAGGTTAGAAGTTTCCTTGGATTAGCGGGTTATTACAGGCGTTTCGTGGAAGGGTTCTCGAAGATTTCCATTGCTTTAACTGAGCTGACACGCAAGAGTCAGAAATTTGTGTGGTCAAATAAATGTGAGAACAGCTTCCAGGAACTGAAGCAGAGGTTGACTACAGCTCTAATTCTGAGTCTCCTGACAGATCAGGAGAAGTTTATGATTTACTGTGATGCTTCTCATCAGGGTTTGGGTTGTGTTTTGATGTAATAAGAGAACGTTATTGCCTATGCTTCTCGTCAGTTGAAGGAGTATGAAAAGAGGTATCCTACTCATGATTTAGAGTTAGCAGCTGTGGTTTTTGCTTTGAAGATATGGAGGCATTATCTCTATGGAGAAAAGTGCAAGATCTATACAGATCACAAGAGCCTGAAATACTTTTTCACCCAGAAAGACTTGAACATGAGGCAAAGGCGTTGGCCGGAGTTAGTAAAAGATTATGATTGTGAGATTCTGTATCATCCAAGAAAGGCCAACGTGGTAGCTGATTCTTTGAGCCGGAAGGGTCCGGGGCAGATTCATGGTATGAGACTGATAGCTAAAGAGTTAGCAGATGATATGACCAGAGCTGGTATAGAGTTTCTGGTGGGCCAGTTGGCTAACATTACGCTATATTCTACGCTGTTGGAGAGAATCAAAGAAGGTCAGTTGAGTGATCCACAGTTGGTCAAGATCAGAGAGGATGTTCTGGCTAGAGCATCCAGAGATTATACAGTGTCTGAGTGAGGCTTGTTGAGATACAAGGGGCGGATATGTGTTCCGTTAGACACTGCATTGAGGCGAGAGATTTTGGATGAATCTCATACTACACCTTATTCTTTGCATCCAGGCACCACGAAGATGTATCAGGATGTGAGATCATTGTATTGGTGGCCAGGGATGAAGAGAGATGTAGTAGAGTATGTGGCTAAGTGCTTGACATGTCAACAGGTCAAGGCTGAGCATCAGAGGCCGACAGGGTCATTGCAACCTCTGGATATCCCAGAGTGGAAGTGGGAAGACATCACAATGGATTTTGTGGTGGGCTTACCCAGGACTACTAGTCAGCATGATTCTATTTGGGTGATAGTGGATCTCTACACCAAATCAGCTCACTTTCTGCCAGTGAGGACCACTTATACAGTTGACCAGTATGCAGATCTCTATGTGAGAGAGATTGTGCGGCTCCATGGTGCACCTAGGTTGATCGTGTCAGATTGGGACCCCACTTTTACTTCCAAGTTTTGGGGAAGTTTGCAGAAAGCCACGGGGACACAGTTGAAGTTCAGTACAGCTTATCATCCTCAGACAGATGGGCAATCTGAGAGGACAATTCAGATTCTGGAAGACATGCTGAGGGCATGTGTGCTGGACTTTGGTGGGTCTTGGAGTAAGTATCTGCCTTTGATAGAGTTCTCCTATAATAACAGTTATCGGTCTACCATTGGAGTAGCACCTTATGAGATGCTGTATGGTAGGAAGTGCAGATCTCCCATTCATTGGGATGAGACAGGTGCAAGGAGATACTTAGGTCCTGAGGCAGTTCAGAGGACCAATGAGGCTATTGAGAAGATTAGAGCTCGGATGCTTGCTTCTCAGAGTTGACAAAAGAGCTATGCAGATCCCAAGCGTAGGAATGTGGAGTTCCAGGTGGGAGACTATGTTTTCCTCAGAGTCTCACCATGGAAAGGGATGAGAAGGTTTGGGAAGAAAGGCAAGCTGAGCCCTAGATTTTTAGGTCCATTTGAGATCCTGGAGAGGATTGGTCAGGTGGCTTACAGATTGGCCTTGCCTCCGACGTTGTCTGCCGTGCATAATGTGTTCCATGTATCAGCTCTTCGGAGGTATGTATCTGATGTGAGCCATATTTTGAGTTATGAAGATCTAGAGCTTGAACCAGATCTCTCCTTTGAGGAGCAGCTAGTTCAGATACATGACAGGAAAGACAAGGTCCACAGGAATAAGACGATACCTTAGGTTAAGGTATTGTGGAGGAACAACAAGGTCGAGGAAGTGACCTGGGAGCTGGAGTCAAATATGCAGAGTCAGTATCCCGAGTTGTTCAGGTAAATTTCGAGGACGAAATTTCAGTAAGGAGGGGATAGTTGTAATGCCCCGAATTCTCCGATGTGGTTTAGTTGGCCGGGAGGGTCGTAGTCGTTTAATTACGTCATTGAATGAATATATGCATGTGTTATGTGAATTATATTATAATATGATGATATATGCATGCATGTGGGTCCACATTTGAAATATTATGCTATTTTGATAATTTGGCCCATTGAGGGTAAATTTGTGTATTTGGGTGCATGATGTGATTTGCGAATGAGATTCCATCATTATGGAGATATATTCGAGCTATTCGGCATGAGACGGTTTTATTTAGTGGATTAGCGGTTTTGTCATAACGGGGTCAATTTTGGGGTAATAGAAATGTTTATTTGATGATAAATTGGGAATATTTGAGATCAGGGTGAAATTCTGGAAGTTTTGACTATAATGTCCCCGGGGGTATTTTTGGGACCCCGAGCATTAGGTTTTATTTGAGGTTACTTAAGCTTGAAGTAGCTGTCAGATAGAACGTACGATTAGAAAACCTCTCGTTCTCCTCCGTTAGTTCATTTTTGCCACCCTAAGCATATTTGGTGAAATCTTGAGTTCTAGGAGTCAGAATCAAGTGAGGATCGAGGCATAGCGATCCTAGGAAAGATTAGAAGCTTCTTGACCGAAGGATTTGACAGAAAACAACCTAATCGAAGGTAATCTAAGTTTAAATTTTTGAGTTTTTAGAGTTTCTAAGCTTTGAATTGGACTTTGTTAATTCTTGAGTTTTCAATTCGTTTGAACCTTGGGTTTTGATGCATTGGGAAGCTTGGGAACCTTGTTTTAATGATTGGGGAATGTTTAAGTATGATTTTGGAGGTTTTGAGAAGTTAAAAACGCGTTTGGGAATGGCCCAGGGTTGGGGGCCACGGCCCTAGCTCGATGAGGAAGGAGGGGTTTCTATTTGCGCTGGGCACCGCGGCCCTTGGTGTTGGGCGCTGCGGCGCTTGCCTCTGGATTTTCTGGGGGCCGCGGCTCTAGAGCAAGGTTGAGCCCATTTGCATGTTTTGACCCCGGGATCATGGTTTTAGGCCTTTGGATCACTCCTACTACCCGGATTAGTGAGGATTGATGTCTCGGAGGCTAAATCTTGGTTTGAGAACCCTTGATTATCATGTTATTGATGGTATCCTATAATTTGTTATGATTAGTTAACCGCTAAAGGACTAAAAGTTAAACCATTCTTAAGGGTCGTTCTTTTGTTCATTCTAGCTCGAATCAGAGGTAAGAAAACTGCACCCCAAACGTGACATGCATGGTTATTCATGAGGCATGTTGGTTGTATAAATGTGGACATGAATTGATTGTGGAATACTTAGCAAATGTTGCTCACTTGTGCATGGTACTGACTCATTAGTCAGATTTGGCAAAGGTGCTAGTATCAACTGTGAAGCTGTGACTCATTAGTCAGGTTCGGCAGTGGTACTGGGCATTGGTCACATTGCGCTGACTCATTAGTCAGGACGGCCTTAGCGTGTTCAACGCAAGCCAATAAAGATTAGATCTAATCGACTTTCTACATTGAATGACTCAAAGAGCATTAATGATGGACCGACCTCAAGTTTGATGAATATTATACGCGCTTGTGTGACTTACCCATCATTCAATCACTTGTTAAAGTAGAGACTTACCCATTAGTCTCTCATTTGTTGAAGGCTAGTGGCTCACTCAGCAGCCACTCTTCCATTTGAATTAGTGACCTGCTTGTCAGTCACTCAGTATGGTTTACCAGAACCTCAAGTGATATTCACTCATCTGGTTGAAAGCTATGAGCTCTGTGAGATTATAATGATAATCATTTGATGGTGTTTTCATATAACGCTATGATTTCTTGCTGGACTTTGGCTCATGGGTGCTATGTGGTGTATGTAAAGGGAATGAAAAGATCAAAATGAATTATTATATTACCTGATGATTTGACTACGCAAAATCCAGGAATCATCAATATAATGTGCAGTCAGCACCATATATCATCTCTTATGATTGTTTGATGACCACATGACAGTTGTGATTGCAACTCTACTACGATTGTCACTTATGGAGTTCTTTGTCTTAGTGTTCACACTTTCATATATCTTCAATATATCCCTCCTAATAGTAGTTCGAGATACATGCTTGAATAATGGTTGGAGAAAGTTGACAAAACCACTAAACCCATCACGTCCAACCATATTGAGTGGATACTCATGGAAAAGGATCATCTGAGCAAGTTTATTTCTTGAAAACTCTTGATCAAAGGCGTGGGCAGCAAGTGAAGTACTTCCATCCTTCTATCTACATATATTCAAGATTGATTGCTTTATATCCCGATTCTTCCTAAGAGAGCATAACTTAAAATGATCATGTAAATGTCTTCTTCAATTTTTTCTTGCTCCACCTAATTTCCTCTGAAAATAGTTCCAAATAGCCTTCTAAAATCCATCAATTTTTTGCTCCTTGAAATGATTCCAAACAAAGGAAGTCAACTTTCTCTTTCCCTTAACATCATTAGCAATATTAGCTAGATTTATGAATCATTATTATTTGGAGGTGGGGGAGTTAGTGTTGCTCTTTCTTCCATTTGCTTATATGTTGATGGAGGGTCTCCTGTTGGATTTTCAATCTCATTGATTTTTGCACTACACATAGACAAAAACATAGTAATATGAGAATATAAATGATAGTCACATACATACACATGTTTTGAACATGCAAAAACAAATAGAGATTGCAATAAAAATATTATAATATATACATCACTCTTATTGAAAATAAAAAGATATACAAATACACATTCACACATATTTACATATTATACATACTATATACATAAAACTAAAATAAATAAATAAAAAAAACAAATATATGAAAACAACTCAAATATATATCAATGACAACATATACTTAGTCCATATATATATACCCAATCCTAATTTTTATTCGAATATATATATATATGAATCTGTATAAGAAAAGTTGATAAAATGACTATAACTATTGACTATATATCACAACTTTTCTATACTATTACATTGCCTTATAATTTATAAATATAATATTACTTTCTGACACATATTTACTCATTCACATTAGACACAACACAACCTAAATGAATATAAAATTCATATATATATTTTTTGTATTATATGCATAAAAGAAGGTGAAAGTGGTCCATCCAATACACACAATAGTCAAACAAATTTTTACAGCAAAAAGTAAAATAAATCTCATGGAAACACACACACACATATATATATATATATAATATGATATAAGATAAGACAAAGCTACCTATAATAAGACAAACTAAACATCCTACCATAAAGAGAAATAAGAAAGAAAAAAAGGAAATAAATTTTTTTAGGCATAACATTTATCTCTCTTCTTCATATGGAGTATTACTATTGATCATATATGAGACTAAATATGCTTAAAATATTAACTCACCTTTCAAGGAATCATTTAGGTCCTTAAATGTTATATTTATTTATTTTTTCTTTTAAAATACATATAAAAATTATAAAATAAATGGTGAATCAATGTTAATAAATTTGGACACTTAATTTTTGATAATAACAAACATGAAATTGAAAAAAAAAATTCATGGCATTTTTAAAAATATTTAATATTTATATAAATTAAATTAATATTTCAGTAAAAAAAAATATTCTTACCTAGATTTTTGTTTTTTTATTAATATCAATAACTATATTATCTCAATAATATTAATTTTCTTATGTCTATGCTTACTTATTTTATACATTTTTTAAATAATACAACTTATAAGTGAATAGTGTATATAATTTATTTATGTGCATATATATGCTTATTTATAAGTTGTATAATAAAAAAATTTACAAAATAAAAATAAATGTGTATATGATAAATATGGATATTCTCAGGATAATTCAGTTATTAATTTTAAAAAAATGTAGGCACAATTTTTTTAATGAAAAATTAATTTAATTTATAAAAATATTAAATATTTTATAAAATGCAATTAAAATATATTTTTTTCAATATAATGTTTGATGTTATCATAAATTAAGAGGTTAAATTTTGTTAAGTTTGATTCACCATTTTTTATGTATTTTTAAGGAAAAAAGAAATAAAAATAGCATTTAATGACCAAAATGATACAATTTGAAAATATTGGGGACCCAACTAATACAAAATAAACTCTTGGGACCTTGGTGTTACGAAGTGTAAAGAATAGGGAATGTAGCTTAAAAAAAACCCTAAGTATTTATTATTAAGTATTTCATTATATATATATACTATACGTATATAGAAAAAACTTATATTAACATATAAAAAATCAAGACAAAAACCGAGCGGGAAGTACAACCCCCACCCCAACTTCGGGACAAGAAATCAACACTGCCCCCTTTCCCCGCCATGTCGGAGAAGCCTAACCCCATTAGGGGCGGGTCCCCGGGGGTGCCTGTCCCCTTGGAGATTCTGTGCAACACTATCTGGAGCTCATTTAGCAACTGAGTCATTCCATAGTCCAGCTTGTTAAGGAAATAATTCGTGGTGAATGTAAGGAAACTAGGTTCAAGGCTATTGAGAATAATTCTAACTTGAGTTTTATCATCTAGTGTTGCACCATGTAGCTCAGATTCTTAGAAGTAGTTCGCCATCTTAATGAAATGATCACAAACATGTTGGTCAGGTTCCATTCTACAGTTTACATACTTTTTGGTAGCCTCGAAACGAGCTTGTTCCGATTTGTGCCCAAACATTTCTTGGAGTTGTTCCATGATGTCATAAGCAATTTTGACATCCCACATCTTGCTCCTTAGCATTTCTGACATGCTGGCGAGCATGTACACCTTGGCCTTATTATTGGCAGTAGTCCAATGTTCATACTTTTCCCTCACAACCTTCGTGACTTTCTCTCCGAGAAAGTCAGGTTTGTTTTTAGTCATCACGAACTTCGAGTTGTCGCCGATCAACACTATGTTGATATTTGATTTCCATTTCATGAAGTTCTCACCAATGAGAAACTCTTTGGACTGAAGAGAGATAATGGGGTTGGAACCCATAGAGCTACAATTATCAATAAAGTAGAAATCATCCCATTGTTCGACAAACATTCATTCATACAATTTTCAGAAATTGCATAACATACAAACTATTTTCAATGATAGGTTAAATACTAAAAATCACTTATCCATTTATTTCTTTGGTATTTCAACTAGCCATGAACCCATGTATCCCGGTAGGCGAGAGTCATAAATATTCACTAAGTTAAATAGAGAAAATATCTCAATAAATAAAACGTCCTAGACTTTCATTAATTACCTATCAATTCGATCAAAGTAACAAAAAAAATTATTTCTTACTTTATGAGTTTGATCCACGATTTCGATTATTATAGACTTAATTCCTATAGTCACTGTAGGGATGAGTGTATAGAAGGTACATCTATATCTATCTATCCTAAGAAATTCAACCATGTTAAAAGTCCAGTGAAAACCTTCCGTTGGGAGACGAAATCAAGCGCTATTAGTACCCACTAAACTCTAACCTTGTTAAATCAGCGATGGAGATCGAATTTAGATTTTAAAAACTCATTACTAAATCTTGTAGTATTTTATTCTTTTGAAAATTACCGACTTAGGTTTGCCAATTTATTAAAATAATAAATAAACCATAGTTTATAATTTTCCTATTAATTCTAAAAGTACCCTTGCAAATTAATCAAAAAATTAGAATTAATTTGTTTCTAATTGTAACGCCCTGGTTACTCCAAGACCGTTACCGTGAACTTTAAACAGTGCTTAACTCTCTAAATGAGTCATTAGGTTATAAACGTGCATCTAGGTGTTATTAATAGGCTAAGGTGAAAAATCTCGATCAAAAGGTATGGATATATTTTATTTAAAACATAAAATTGTACATGGGCCCATAAAAAACGTTTACAAAGTCATTTACAATCCAAAATGGTCATTACAGTGTAAAAATTACAGCCTGCTGACCTAAGCGGCAAAATATAGGGTTAACCCCTAGTTCCTCTGAGAAATACCTTGGTTATGGTGGTCAAGCGGCTGCATATGTACACATCACCACCTAAGCTATCCACTCAAGGCTAGGTGAGCTATTCTTTCCCTTTACCTACACCACATAGCACCCGTGAGCCAAGGCTCAACAAGAAAACTTTTTACTGCATGTATACAATATCCATTAATGATTATGATAATCATACTAGGGCTTGTAGCCTTAATCAGATAAGATACTAAGGAGTCACTCCCTGGGTAGGTGACTAATGAGTCACTCTCTGTATAGGTGACTAATGAGTCACTCTCTGTATAGGTGACTAATGAGTCACTCTCTGTATAGGTGACTAATGAGTCACACTTTCTATAGGTGAGTAATGAGTCACACACTGTATAAGTGACTAATGAATCACACTTTGTATTGGTGACAAATGAGTCACACTATGTATAGGTGATTAATGAGTAAGTCACAAAATTGGGCACCGCACCCTTAACCATGTGACAATGTAGTCACCTGAGCCTTTTGGCCCTGGCTCTAAGTAACTAGCCTTTAGACTAGACAAGCGCTTTTGTTTTCATCAAACTTAAGGTCGGTCAAGCATTTCATGCTTATGATGATAATGTTTATGTCGATTAGATCTAGTCTTTTCGGCTTTCATTAAACACGCTAATACTATTCTTGTCTCATAAGACAATACCATACGACTAGTGCTCAGTACTACTGTCTAACATGACTAATGAGTCACAGCTTCACAGTCAATACAGGCACCATTGCTGATTCTGACTAATAAGTCAGTACCACTCACAAGTAAGCAAGATTGCTAAGCATTTAATATGCAATAAATGTCCACATATAGAGTACTCAACATGCCTCATTAATAACCATGCATGTCACATACTCGGTGCAGTTTTCTTACCTCTCGTTCGAGAGTGGAATAATAAAAGAACGACCCTTGAGAACGATCAATCCTTAAGTCCCTCAGTGGTCACCTAGTCATAACCGAATAATATACTCCCATCAACTAAATGAGTAATAAAAGGTTCCTAGACCAAGACCTAACCTTCGGGACATCAAATCCTACTAAACCAGGTAGTAGGAACGATCCCGAGGCCTAAGGTTCGAGTTCCCCTGATTAAAACACCATTCTAGACACATTTGCCCTTAAGCGCCGTGGCCCCTCCCTACTGAGTCGCGGCCCGCCTCCCAAAAACAGAGGCGCCAGCCTCCACTACCTGCACCACGCGCCGCGGCCAACCTCCCAAGTGCCGCGGCCCCAAGGCCCTTCAGCACCACCTCTCTTCTTCACTAAGCTTGGGCGGTGGCGCACAAAATAGGGTCGCGACCCCACCTGGAATCCAGCCAAAAACCTTTGTTTTCCCTCTTCTAAATCATTCAAAAAACTTACTCAAACATTTCCAAACTTATATTTTAACCCAAAAGCCTCATCACTACCTCAACCTCATCAAAACCCAAGCTTTGAACCATTTAAAACTACCTCAAATAGCCACTTCTATATTCAAAATCCAAAGCTTAAAAACTAACTCAAAAATAGAGCAAACTAGAAAATCTCAAGCTAAAACCTTACTTCAGGCTTGAATTGAATCCTCTTCAATGGCTGTACACAAACCTAAACCCTCAAGCCTTGCTTTCCTAACTTGAATCCTCAATTGGAGCTTCAAAAATTCAAAGGAAAGGAGAACGAGAGATGATAATGGAGGAGGAAAGAGCTACTCTATTTTGCTTCAACTTTCTACAGCCTTCCTTAGTTAAATATATCCCTTAGTCAATAAGCCAAAATGCCCCTAGGTCAATTTAACTTCATAACAGCCCCCAAGGGAAAAAATATCCTTTCCCCTCAAATCCCGTTAATCATAGTTAACGTCCTCCAATTCCCATTACTCCCAATATTCTCAAATAGTAATTAAATCATATCCCATTACCCTTTAATTCCCGGTAATGTACCATTCATCAAATTACCCCGAGACTCACCCCGAGCCCGAAAAATAACCCCATTATGACCAAACCGCTAACTTGTATTCGAAGATCGTCTCATGCCGAATACCTCGAACAAATCCACATTATAATGTGGCCTCATCCATAATTCACAAACATGCAAGAAAATATAAAAATATGCCCTCAACGGGCCAAATTACCAAAATGCCCTTATAATGAAAAGTTGACCCACATGCATGCATTTATCATCATATAATAATATAATTCACATAATCATTTAATGGCTTAATAAATCAATTATGGCCCTTCTGTCGTTCTAATCCAACCATTAAACTTCATTAGGGATTTTGGGGCATTAGAAATGTCCCCTCCTTACAGAAATTTCATCCTCGAAATTTACCTGAACTGCTTGGGATACTGATTCTGCATATCTGACTCCAACTTCCAGGTCGCTTCCTCGACTTTGTTGTTCCTCCATAATACCTTAACCAAAGGTATCGTTTTATTCCTGAGGACCTTGTCCTTTCTGTCAAGTATCTGGACTGGCTGCTCCTCATAGAAGAAATCTGCCTCAAGCTCCAGATCTCCGTAACTCAAAACATGAGTCACATCAGATACATACCTCAGAAGAACTGAGATATTAAACATGTTATTCATGGCCAACAATGCTGGTGGTAAGGCCAACCTATAGGCCACCTGACCAATCCTCTCTAAGATCTCAAATGGACCTACAAATCTAGGGCTCAGCTTGCCCTTCTTCCCAAACCTTCTGTAATGACCTAACTAGTTCTAAGACCTTGGACCATTAAAACTATTAGACTTAGCTACTAGTTTTGAGACAACATACATAAGAAATATTCACAACTTTATTAAAAACTCCAAAGTAAATATTGAAATACATAAATGAGGGGTATGGGATCCCATTGTTTTAAAATAAAACATTACTTTAAACTAAAGGAAATTGTTTACAAAAATAAATGTGGAAAATACATAAAAACATAATTTAAAAAGACTAAAATGACGTCATCCTCGAATCGTTCACACAGTCCATCGAATCCCTTCATCCTTAATACACAAACCAAGTTGCCAAGAATCCTTCCGCCACCATAACTATTTTCCTGCATACATAAAAATAAAGGAATGAGCCTAATGCCCAACAAGGAAAAATCTACTAGCACATAGAGCATAAAACATAAGCATAAGACTACAAAACATATGTCTATAAAACATGCATTATAATGGTCATCATACTTCTTGGGGCTTGCTAGCTAAGCAATCATATGCACATAAATTTATGGGGCTTAGTTATCTAAACTAGTCATATAAATTTATGGGGCTCGTTATCTAAACAATCATATGCCCAAGCAATAAATTATTGGGACTTGTTATCTAAAGAAGTTATATATTTGTTACCTAAACAAATTATGTGGTTGTTATCTAAACAATTCATATACTAAAACAACTAAAAACATATCATACATATAACATAAACACATATCAAAACATAAAAGCATACAAAATCTATCCTATTTTCCTTACCAATATCGGGATTTATGAGAACAAGGAGGGGATTTGGAACACTCCTAAAACCAACAATAAGAATGTGAGTAATTCTAAAGAAAGAGATGATAAAGAAATGAACTAAACCACCAAGATAAAACTTACCAACAAGAAACCTTAAGTTCAAAGAACTTAAATACCTAACCAAGAATGGAAACAACAAGTTAGGATTTGAGTAAAGAAAACTAAAGGAAACTAAGGAACCATACATATATGAACTTAAGATTAGGAATACCTTTGAATGTACTAGAACCGAACTACACCTTGATATTGAAAACACACTATAAATCTCACTTCCCAAGTGTTTATAAAGCTTAAGATGATAAATTTTTTATCCAACCCAAGTGTTTATTACTCTATAGTAACCCTAGCAGCTTGAAGCCTCTGAACACAGCTTGAAGAATGAGAAAAATGGCTGGGTAGTAGGTCCTATTTATAGAGTTGAAGGAGTGAACTATCTCCTTTTAGCTTGAATACAAATAATGAGTATTAATTGAAAAATATTTGAATATTTGTTCAGCAGGTGCTGAAGACTCGGTCAAAACGTTCAGAGGCTAGTCAAGAGGTTAGGGAATGAATCAAGCTCGGTTTCAACATTGTTTGAAAATATGGCCCTAGGGCCGATATATCGCCTGGCCCTATGTCTTGAGTGCTCGTCGTTTCGTTTGTGCGAAGTTGATGTGTTTTTCATATTCCTCGTGTGGCTATACATCAACTCCTATGCTGCGATATATCAGCATACGTGAATATATTAAACACGTAATTGCACTTTTTGAGCATAATTTGAATTGATTAATCAGGTTTGACTGAGTAATACAAGATTCCAGCAAGTTCTGGAAGGGTCTAGGGCTTCTAGAAACTTCTATTTTTGAATTATCCACTTAAAATGCTTAAATCCTCAAATAAACAAGATTGTGACAAGTGTAATGCTCTTAATGGTCTTGGAAGATTCTAGAGTTTCTAGAACTTTCTTTTATTTGAACTATAAATAAATCCTTAAATAAACATGCACACGACAAGTGTCATGATCTTATTAATTTTATCTAAACCTTATAGTATAATAAATGAAATCTTTATAATCAGCTATATTAAT
The DNA here is from genome assembly GCF_963169125.1 of Humulus lupulus. Lineage (NCBI taxonomy): Eukaryota > Viridiplantae > Streptophyta > Magnoliopsida > Rosales > Cannabaceae > Humulus > Humulus lupulus. Next base: position 39,226,183 of record NC_084797.1, on the reverse strand, counting down.
CAAACCTTATGTTATAATTAATATTCTTAAACTATAGGTTAAACTTATAAAATCTATAAGTGTTGCTACGAGTGTTCAACTAAGTCCCGGCTTGAAACAAAATCCATAGTAACTATCATACTATAACTACTACTAGCCACCACTGCTACTACTACTTACTACTACTACTACTACTATCTAACTTGCGAAGTAAATTCAGGGACTCTACACCTTCTCACCCCTTTCCATGGCGAGACTCTAAGGAAAACATAGTCTCCCACTTGGAACTCCACATTTTTGCATTTGGGATCTGCATAACTTTTCTGTCTACTTTGAGAAACGAGCATCCGAGATCTAATCTTCTCAATGGCCTCACTGGTCCTCCGAATTACCTCAGGACCCAAGTATCTCCTTTCTCCTATCTCATCCCAATGAATGGGAGATCTATATTTCTACCATACAACATCTCATAAGGTGTCATCCCAATGGTAGACTGATAGCTGTTATTGTAGGAAAACTTTATCAAAGGTAGATACTTACTCCAGGACCCACCAAAGTCTAGCACGCATGCTCGGAGCATATCCTCTAATATATGAATCATCCTCTCAGATTATCCATCTGTCTGAGGATGATAAGTAGTACTGAACTTTAACCGTGTTCTCATGGCCTTCTGTAAACTCCCCCATAACTTGGAAGAGAAAGTGGGGTCCCAATCTGACACGATCGACCTTGGTGCTCCATGGAGGCACACAATCTCTCTCACATAGAGATCTGCATACTGGTCAACTGTATATGCAGTCCTCACTGGTAAGAAGTGAGCTGACTTGGTGTAGCAATCCACAATAACCCATATTGAATCGTGTTGACCAATAGTCTGGGGTAACCCCACCACGAAATCCATCGTGATGTCTTCCCATTTCCATTTTGGGATGTCTAGAGGCTGCAATAACCCTGCTGGCCTCTGATGCTCAGCCTTGACCTGTTGACATGTCAAGCACTTAGCCACATACTCTACTACATCCCTCTTCATCCCAGGCCACCAATACAGCTTTCTCACATTCTGATACATGTCCATGGTGCCTGGATGGAAAGAATAAGGTGTCGTATGAGATTCATCCAGAATCTTGATAACTCTACAAAATAGAGCTATTTTACCACTTTTTATGAGCTAATTGTTGCTTAGTTCTTGAGTTTTTAATTGATTTATTAAGTTTTTAAGTAATTTTGAATTTATTGGGTTTATTTTAATTTTATATATTTTTGTGTGTTTTTATAGTTATTTTGTTGTAAAATGTTGTAGTTAATTATTTGAATTATTATTATTTAATTTGAGATAAAAAAATGTTGTATTATTGAACTTAAATGTTAAATATAAATTAAGTTATAATTAATATTTTCAAAAAATATGCTTGATTTATTTTATAGTTGAAAATACTTTATTATGATTTATTTTATATTTTTTTTGTAGGGAATTTATTGTATTTTGTGCTTGAAATGTAAGGAGAAAAAAATGGCATTACTGAAAATTATTGGCCCAAGTCGCTTGGCCCCCTTAGCCCATGCCTGGCACCTTTAGCAAACTAGGCCCACTGTTCCTCAGCCCAAAGGCCCTCCTGCCTAGCCATCTGGGCCACCTGCTGCACCCAGCCTAGACTGAAGCCCACGCCTACCTCTCATAGGAGCCTTCAACGGCTCAGTCGTGTCCTCCAAACAGCCAAACCCACGCCAGCCTGCAGCTTCTTTCCACGCCAAGCCTAGCCATCTAGCTGCACCCATTCGGCCCATCACAGCTTTACCTCCAACCGGCCCAACATGCGCAGCAGCCTCCCAGCCACCTGACTCACTTGGCCCAGCCACCCCACAGCCCCCTTGAGCCCATAAATTGCCCAATGTCCCCTTGTCCCCTTATTCTAAAAATACCATAATTTTTACCCAAACTTTTCTACACATTTTACCCCAAAATCATCATTACACCTAAATTTTTCCCCTATTTGCCATATTATTATTAAGTTAATTAATTTAATCAATTTAATTAATTTAAATTGATTATTTTAATACTCTCATTTTGGCTATAAATAGGGAATTTTCAAGACCATTTTGAGGTGCTTATTTTAGAGGGAGGTTACACTACAATTTCTACAATTTCAAGGCCACTCCATTCTCTTCATCTTTTTCTTCTTCTCGGTCATTTTTTCTATGAGATTTTAGAGGACAAATTTGGGGGTTTTCCTCCAAATTTTCCTATTTATTTGTAATTTTTTGGTTTGTAATTTCTATGCTAGTTATGAGTTTCTAATCTTTTTAAGATTATTAAGGTGATGATGAAACAATATGTAACTAGATAGTATTTATGTTGTATGTTGATTTCCCATTTTGTGCAATTAAAGTTTATGGATTTTCTTCTTCAAATACTTTCTTTCATCTTAAATATCTTGTATTTTTTATTGTTAGAACATATTTACACTTTGTTCTTCATTAGTGCAAAAACATAATATTCTTTGTGTAAGATGTGTCATTAAATTGTACACATCCAATGCTTAGAACAAAAATATTATGTTTTGCTTTACAAATAATGTTATTTGATTTTTTGTTGTTTCACTAGGTTGATTCACATTAAATACTTTGAAATTATACTTTTTGAAAAGTGAAGAAAAATCCTATCTTTTTAGAAGTAATTTGTGCTTAAAATTATAAATCTATTTGGAAAATGATAGTTGGATTTATTTTAACTATCACTAAAACTTGGGAATCAATGTACTTATAAATATTATTGAACTTATATTTTGTGGATTCTAATACCTTAATAATCTTCTTTTACTATCTTGATTTCTTCTATTAATTTATTTTTATATATTGTCTTTAATTTCTTTATTATTGTCTTTTATTTTATTTTCATTATACAAAAATCTCATCAATCTTTGGAGCTAGGTTAGAATTTATTAATTTTGTTTTAAAATAGTTTTCTTTTTCATTTTAGACAACTCCTTTGGGTTCGATCTCGTGCTTACACGAACACTATATTTCATATACGATTCGTGCGCTTGCGAGTTATAAATATTTAAAACATACCCGTTTTGGGTCCATCAAATCTCTCGCCTCATAGCACTGTCTAATGGAACACATATATGTTCCTTGTATCTCAACAAACCCATATCAGACACTGTGTAATCTCTAGATACTCCAGCCAAAATATCCTCTCTAATCTTGATCAGTTGTGGATCACCTAACTGACCCTCCCTGATTCTTTCCAACAGTGTAGACTGTAGCGTAATGCTGGCCAACTGGCCCACCAGCAACTCTATACCAGCTCTGGTCATATCCTCTACTAACTCTCTAGATATCAGCCTTGCACTATAAATTTTTCCTGAACCCTTTCGGCTTAAAACATCAGCTACCACGTTGGCCTTTCCAGGATGATATAGAATCTCACAATCATAATCTTTTAATAACTCTAGCCAACGCCTTTGTCTCATGTTCAAGTCTTTTTGCGTGAATAAGTACTTCAGGCTTTTGTGGTCAATGTTGATCTCACACTTCTCTCCATAAAGGTAATGCCTCCATACCTTTAATACAAAGACCACAACCGCCAACTCCAAATCAAGAGTGGGATATCTCTATTCATACTCCTTCAGTTGACGTGAAGCATAAGCAATCACCTTGCTTGATTGCATCATAACACAACCCAAACCTTGATGTGAGGCATCACAGTATATCACAAACTTCTCCTAATCTGTTGGAAGACTCAGAACGAGAGTTGTAATCAACCTCTGCTTCAGTTCCTGGAAATTGTTCCTGCACCTGTCTGACCACACAAACCTCTGATTCTTGCGTGTCAGCTTAGTCAATGAAGTAGAAATCTTAGAGAACCCCTTCCACAAAACGTCTATAATAACTTGCCAACTCAAGGAAACTTCTAACCTCTGAAGAATTATTTGGCATTGGCCAATCTTTAACCGCCTCAACCTTAGCTGGGTCCACTTTAATCCCCTCCTTACTGACAATGTGCCCAAGGAAAGTTACCTGAGATAACCAGAACTCACACTTCTTGAACTTTGCAGACAATCTGTGCTCCCTCAGTCTCTATAGAACCCATCTCAGATGTTGCTTATGCTGTGCCTCTGACTGAGAATAAATTAGGATATCATCATTGAAGACGATCACAAACATGTCCACATAATCCTTGAACACAATGTTCATCAAATCCATGAAAGCAGCCGAGGCATTAGTCAACCCAAAGGACATGACTAATAACTCATAATGTCCATATCTTGTTCGAAAGGCAGTCTTTGGTATATCTCCCTCCTTGACCCTCAGCTGATGATAACCAAAACGAAGGTCTATTTTTTAGAATACCCTTTTACCTTGCAACTGATCAAACATCTATCCTTGGCAGAGGATACTTGTTCTTAATTGTTAACTTACTCAGTTCTCTGTAATCAATGCACATCCTCAGAGAACCATCTTTCTTCTTCACAAACAGAATTGGTGCACCCCAAGGTGAGAAACTAGGTCTGATAAAACCTAAGTCTTAAAATTATTGCAACTGTACTTTTAATTCTTTTAATTCTGCTGGGGCCATTCTGTAAGGTGCTCTAGACAATGGCTCTATCTCTGGTGCCAGTTCTATCAAAAATTCAATCTCTCTGTGTGGTGGCAATCCTAGTAAATCTTCTGGGAACACATCCAGAAACTCACAGACTAGTCTGGTCTCTTCTAGTCTCACTGGCATGACCTGAGTGGTATCCACCACACTGGTTAAGAATCCTATGCAACCTCCTTCCAATAGATCTCTAGCCCGCAAAACAGAAATCATAGGTTTGCGAGGTCCATGCATAGTACCAAAAAATACAAAAGGATCCTCACCTTCAGTGTAATGACCCAAATTCGCAAATAAGGCTTAAGGGCCTTGATTAGTGTGCCTGGAGGGCATAATGGGAATTATGTGTGATTTTAATGATTCAGATGCATGATTATGATTTAAAGCATGTTATATGACTATTTGAACATTTGTGATGCATGACTATGTGTACTAGTATGCATGTAGGCCCTGATTAGGTTAGAAGGGCATAATCGTAATTTTGGCCATTATGGGCATAACTGCTTTGATATATGTGATAATTGTCAAAACCACATTATTATGTGGATATATCTATGATCTGTGACTCGAGACGATCCTAGTGAGCAAAGTAGCGAAAAAGTCATAGCGGGGATTTATACCCGGCTCGGGGTGAGTCTATGGGTATAAATGTGAATTTGGTGAGTATATTGGGACCTATTTTAATATCGAGGAATATAATTGGAGACTAGTTAGGTATCAGTAATTAAGCGGGAAATATTAGAGACACTCGAGGAGTTAGTGGGAATTGGGTAAAATGACTAGAATGCCCTTAAGTGGATTAAAGGGTTTGAAATAAAAGGGAGGGCATTAAGGTCATTTGGCATTCTAAAGAGGGGAAATTACTGAGGCTTTATGTTAGTGGAAGTTGTAGAAAAATATAGAAGTCTGAGGAAAGAAAGAAAAGAAGGAAAAGGAAGAAAAAGAAAGGGATAAAACAGAGAGATTTTTCTAAGGTCGGTTTACACTTCCTTCATCAGTTTCTTGAGGATTTTTGGAGAAAAGTTCAGAGGAGAGCTGGGTTAGGCTGAGCATCAAGGATCCTAAGCTAGATTTGAGGAATTGGTAGAGGTTTAGAAAGAACTCACCAACACTTGAGGTAAGACTTTAGAGTTCTTCAGTTTCCTATTCTGGTTTTCGAACTATGGTGTTTAAGTTGAATTTGATGGGAACTTTAGGGAACTCAGGCCAAAGGCTGCGGAAGAGCAAGCTAAGAAGGTGTACAGGTTATCTTGAAATCGAATTCCATTAAAAGGTATGAAGTTCTGAGCTCTAGACTTTGGTGTTTTGACTGGTTTATGTTGAGTTCTGAGTATAGGGTCAGCTATGGTGAATTTTGGGATTAGGATTGCATGTGCTTGGGTTTTGGGTATTTGGGATGCTTGGGATGATTAGAGTATGTTCATAAGGTTGTTTTTGACTTTGGTGAAGGTTTGTAGAAGTTTTGGTTGAGTTTGGTTCGAGGAAATTGCAGGAAGGGAAAATTGGTGTTGGTCTGTCTGTGACTAGCGCTACAGTGCTAGCCTTTGGGCGCTGTAGCGCTAGGCCATGCATGCTGAGGGGATTTTTCTTCTATTTGTAGCATTTTAGCGCCCTCCTAAGAGCGTTGTAGCGCTGCCCTGTTTTCAGAAAGGGATTTTAGGGTTGTTTGCAAGGGTTTTTGACCAAGGGTTTGGGGTTTGATTCCACCACCTTGTTTGGTGGAACTAGGACTTCCCGGGGGCTCGGGATTGGCCCTGAGGCTAGGTTTTGGACTTGAGGATTGATGATGACTTTGTCCTATGGTTCTGTTTAGGTGAGCGCTAGGGCTTGAGGGGGACTCGTGCTCAAGGAGTCGAGTGATCAAAGTTAGCGTATCGAATGGTAAGAAAACTGCATCCGATTATATGTTTGTGATGGGACTAAGTGCTCCCGATATTTGTATCGTGTCAATGATGGTATTATGCCATGGGACATGTAAAAGTGGCATAAGAGTGTCGTACACAATATTTGCGCACAGGGCGCGACTTGGCCACTGGCAGCCGAGGACAACTTAATATTCACTGAGCTCGGTTTAAGCGAGCCGGAGTCAGTGGGATAACGGAGGGAGCGGCCTGAGGGCGCTAGCCCTAGTTATCACTTGTGAACTGATATATGATATGAGATGACATGTTTTAGTGTGTTGAATACTTGATTATATTGAATGATTACATGGTTGAGAACTTGTGATGCGATATGAGGTATTGATTTGTCTGATGATTGCTTATGCTCTGTTGTTGTGTTTTCTTGCTGGGCCTTGGCTCACGGGTGCTACGTGGTGCAGGTAAAGGCAAAGGCAAGCTGGACCAACCCTGAGATGGTGGGCCACGGGGTGGAATGTACATAGCCAGCTGTTCGATCACCATGATCGAGAAGTGGGTCAGGACAGGGATTGCCTAATTGTTTGTTTTGCGTTAATATGGCTTGTTACTGTATCTAAACCTTATGACTTCTGTAAACGATCTTCAAACTTAATATTTTTGGGATCCCATGTAAACAGGAAATTTTTCTTAATGAAAACTGTGGCTTTTGTGACCAAAACATTTTAATCCTAGTTCCTCTATAGTTTCAGTAACACGCTTTTAACTAAATGACTTGATTAGCAAGTCTAGCACTTTATAAACACATAGTGTAGCGGTCTTGGCTATCCAGGGCGTTACATTCAGGCTCAAAGGTGACCATCTTCCTTCTGCAATCTTTGGTTGCCCCATACTTTACTATCCAGTCCATACCCAGAATCATGTCAAAGTCAGTCATAACTAACTCTATCAAGTCCACTGACAACTCTCTGCCCTCCATTGTCACTGGCAAAGATTTGACCCATCTCCTGGATAACACTAACTCCCTAGTGGGTAATAATTTCCTGAACCCCACAACATAATAATCACATGGCCTACACAGTCTATCAATAATTCTACTTGCAATAAAAGATTCTGTAGCACCATAATCAATCAAAATAGTATAAGGGGTTCCAGCACTAAGAAGCTGACATGTAACTACTGAGGGTGAAGCCTCAGCTTCTGCTTGTGTCAATGTGAACACTCAAGCTGGGGCTGAGCTGTCCGCCTTGCTTTAGGGAAATCTTTCTTGAAATGTCCCACTGCCCCACATAAGAAGCAAGCCATTGCCCTACACTCCCCCAAATGGCGTCTCTTGCACCTAGGGCACTCTGGATAAGTCCTCGAGGCCTCACTGCCACCATGGCAACCAATTGAAAAACCACGTGGTTGCCTATCAGGACCTGGAGCTGGGAAGGCATCAGGAACCTTCCTCTTCTGAGCACTCGGGCCTGCGCTCCTACCTGTACCCAAAAGTGGAGGTCCTGCCCTCCTAAACTCTATCTGGTTGCATTGTCCCGCCAGATCTTATTCTTTGCGTTCTCAGTTGTGATGGCCTTTTCAACCACCTATGCATAGGTGGTAACCCTAGCCACAGTGGTAATACGAACATCCCAGGCTAATCTAGGTTGTAGCCCCTAGAGAAACCTCTCCCTTCTGGTCCCATCAGTAGGCACAAGCTCTATGGAAAACTTTGCCAATCTATCAAACTTCAGGGCATATTCAGTCACTGACAAACTCCCCTAAAGTAATCTAATAAACTCATTAGCCTTAGCAGCCCTGATGGAATCATTCTAATACTTTTCATTAAACAGTGTCTGAAACTCTTCCCAACTCAGGGCATTGATGTTTCTGGTTTGGGATATAACCTCCCACAAAATTCAGGCATCCTCCCGAAACATGTAAGTGGCACAAGCTACCCTCTCATTACCGGAAACCCTCATAAGTTCAAGGATGGTGGTAATCATACTTATCCACTGCTCAACCTTTGATGGATCTGTAACTGGAGGTTTCTATTTCCTAAACATTTCATAAAAAGGTTCACATTTGCTTCCAACCTCTGGCAGTTGCTCAACTGTTGGCATCAATACAGGTGGTGCCTCTGAAAAAACATTCCCTGCAGGATCTTGTTGTTGTCTCAGGAGGTAAATTTCTTCTTCCTGCCTCAATACTCTGGCCTGTAAGTTATTAAACAACTGCTGCCAGTTACAGGAGCTGGCTGTGGAATCTGATTCTGGTCATTCTCTTGACCCTGTCTATTATTCTGGCCTTGATCTGCCTAGTCAACTAGTGAATCTGTCTGTCTTAGAATCACACTATCAACTTATACTGTGTTGAAACTATCAATGTGGCCATTTAGGCAGTGATAACTAAACCTCTTGCCACCTCACGGTCCAAGATCAACAGATATTCACCCATATTCCACAATTATACAGATATACAAATGGACACATGATCATAGCATTTAACATTTAACACGTATCAGTTAATAATTCACAATGAACAATACTAATAAGTATGTTTTAGCAATGTCAGTATTAATAAGCACATTCTTGCTTATTATGCAGTGATCAAGGCCCAACCTTATTAACATATCACATGTAGACATGTAAAGCATTTATATTCTATTTAAGCAGTTAAACACATAACCGCATAAATAGTTACCAAACAATGAGTCGAGCTTGTCTTCAGTTGTGAGTGTACATGCCTAGTCAGTCTACAGGAACCCTAAACCTTGGCATGCTTTGATACCAAGCTGTAACACCCTAGTTACTCCAAGACCATTACTATGAACTTTAAACAGTGCTTAACTCGCTAAACGAGTCATTAGGTTATAAACGTGCATCCAGGTGTTATTAATAGTCTAAGGTAAAAAATCTCGATCAAAGGGAATGGATATATTTTATTTAAAACATAAAACTGTACATGGGCCCGTAGAAAATGTTTACAAAGTTATTTACAATCCGAAATGGTCATTACAGTGTAAAAATTACAACCCGCCGACCTAAGCAGCAAAATATAGGGTTAACCCCTAGTTTCTCTGAAAAACACCATGGTCGTGGTGGTTAAGCGGCCGCATATGAACACATCACCACCTAAGCTCTCCACTCAAGGCTGGGTGAGATTTTCTCTCCTTGTACCTGCATTACATAGCACCCGTGAGCAAAGGCTCAACAAGAAAACTTATTACTGCATGCATACCATATCAATTGATCATTATGATAATCATACTGGGGCTTGTAGCCCTAATCACATAAGAGACTAATGAGTCATTGCCTGGGTTAGTGACTAATGAGTCACTCCCTGGATAAATGACTAATGAGTCACACTCTGTATAAATGAGTAATGAGTCACACTCTGTATAGGTGACCAATGAGTCACACTCTGTATAGGTGACTAATGAGTAAGTCACGAACATGGGCTCCGCACCCTTAGCCATGTGACGATGTAGTCACCTGAGCCTTTTCGCCCTGGCTCTAAGTAACTAGAAAAACGCTTTTGTTTTCATCGAACATAAGGTCAGTCAAGCATTTCATGCTTATGATGATAATGCTTATGTTGATTAGATCTAATCTTTTCGGCTTTCATTAAATACGCTAATACTGTTCTTGACTCATAAGCCAATACCATACGACTAGTGCTCAGTACTATTGTCTAACTTGACCAATGAGTCATAGCTTCATAGTCAATACTGGCACCATTGCCGATTCTGCTAATAAGTTAGTACCACTCACAAGTAAGCAAGATTTCTAAGCATTTAATATGCAATCAATGTGCACATATAGAGTACTGAACATGCCTCATTAATAACCATACATGTCACATACTGGGTGCAGTTTTCTTACCTCTCATTTGAGCGTGGAATAATAAAAGAACGACCATTGAGAATGATCAGTCCTTAAGTCCCGTAGCGGTCACCTAGTCATAACTAAATAATAAACTCCCATCAAGTAAATGAGTAATAAAAGGTTCCTGGACTAAAACCTAACCTCTGGGACATCGAATCCTACTAAACCGGGAAGTAGGAACGATCCTGAGGGCTAAGGTTCAAGTTCCCACGATTAAAACACCATTCTAGCCACATTTTTCCTTAAGCGCCACGACCCCTCCCTACTGAGCCGCAGCCTGCCTCCCAAAAATAGAGGCGCCGGCCTCCACTACCTGCACCACGCACCACGACTAGCCTCCCAAGTGCCGCGGCCCCAAGGCCCGTCTACACCACCTCTCAACTTCACTAAGCTCGGGCTACAGCGCACAAGAACAGGGTCGCGGCCCCACCTGGAATCCATCCAAAAACCTTCATTTTGCCTCTTCTAAATCATTCCAAAAACTTACTCAAACATTTCCAAACTTATATTTTAACCCAAAAACCTCATCACTACCTCAACCTCATTAAAACCCAAGCTTTGAACCATTTAAAACTATCTCAAATAGCCACTTCTATAAGAAAAATCCAAAGCTTAAAAACTAACTCAAAAACAGAGCAAACTAGAAAATCTCAAGCTAAAACCTTACCTTAGACTTGAATTGAATCCTCTTCAATTTCTGAACACAAACCTAAACCCTCAACCTTGCTTTCCTTGTTTGAATCCTCAATTGGAGTTTCAAAAATTCAAAGTAGAGAAGGAAGAGATTATCGTGGAGGAGGAAAGAGCTACTTTGTTTTCCTTCAGCTTTCTACAACCTTCCTTAATTAAATGTATCCCTTGGTAAAAAGACCAAAATGTCCCTAGGTCAATTTAACTTCATAACAGCCCCCAAGGGAAAAATTGTCCTTTCCCCTCAAATCTCGTTAACCATAGTTAACGTCCACCAATTCCCATTACTCCCAATATTCTCAAATAGTAATTAAATCATATCCCATTACCCTTTAACTTCCGGTAATGTACCAATCATCAAATTACCCTGAGACTCACCTCGAGCCCGGAAAATAACCTCTTTATGACCAAACCGCTAACTTGTATTCAAAGATCGTCTCATGCCGAATAGCTCGAACAAATGAACATTATAATGTGGCCTCATCCATAATTCACAACACATGCATGAAAATATTTAAATATGCCCTCAACAGGTAAAATTACCAAAATGCCATTATAATGAAAAGTTGACCCACATGCATGCATTTATCATCATAAAATAATATCGTTCACATAATCATGCATATAATTGTAAGACGCCCTAGTCTAGTGCATTGTAAAACATTCACACATTCATTGGTTTATAAGAGAAAAGACACTGATTATGAAATCTCAGTAGGGTCTTGCTAAAAACATGCAAGTTGGGCCCAATAGTTTAAAAAGAAAAATGGTAGTTTTCATGCAAAGTTCTTAAAACAACCACAGTTCAAGTCCCACTGATAGGTTTAGAAAGTTCAAATTAATAAAATTATTTTAGAAAATGGCGTTTAAACTGATCATTTCTCGTCCATAGGATGCCCCCACGCCATACACACCACGACGATAGAACTTCCCACATCACCACGCGTACCATAGAGAAACCTATTTGCTACCTGGAAGGGAAAGTAAGGGGGTGAGCTAAAAGCCCAGTAAGGAAGTACAAACAACAAACAAGTAAGATACCACAAATCACAAACACATTCATCCATCTGTTTACATCACAGCATCATCCTTGTAATGGCGTCAATATCATAAACATAAACATAATCACGTCAACATTAACATCATAACATAAACATCATAACGTCGTCATAGCATAAACATCATAACATCATCATAAACATTTCCTTGTGAACATGGCCCGCTAACTTGTCCATGTCACCCTTTGAGGTACATAGGATCTCTGGTCCTTGAATAACCTCGGCACATCCACCCTTTGAGTTACGTCTTTATATTCTTAGTAACTTGGGTTACGTCTTTATATCCTTAGTAACCCCTTTGTTGTGTCGCGTTCAACACGCTAACAACCATTACATATAACTCGGGTTACATCTTAGATCCTTAGTAACCCCTTTGTTGTGTCGTTCAACATGCTAACAACCATTCATATCATACAACATACAAAAATACATGCAATCAAGTCATATCAAAGCCAAGGAAAATGCATGATTTCTTACATTCATCATATCATATCAAAATAGCATCTCATACATGGTACATCACTATATATATCATTTTATCCTCATACAAGCTAATCTTACCTTTCATAGCATAAACAAATAGAATTCTATCTAGCTTCCTTACCTCACGTCCAAGCAAGGTAAAATGACAACTTCACAACGAGCCTATACCATAATCAAAATAACCTTCCTTGGCATCACATAAACTATATTTTTCCCACTCATATAGTCTCATGTGTGCACGGGCCATGCGCACATGGTGAAGGTTATTCACAACATCCAAACAAGGCATATTTACGCATAAGGTCATAAAAGAATAATTCACATTCTACCTATATTACATGCATGGTTTTGCTATAAAAACTATATGGTTGCATAATAGACATTTTTTAACGTAAAAGTGAAATTGCATGCGACATGCGTACGTGGGAACGTTGTGTAAAAGTGGCGTAAAAAATGATAATTCTACGCATCTTACTTCTATCGTTATGAAAATAAAAAAAAAATTGTAACATGCTTTGATTACCATTATTTATCTCTTTAAAATTCTCAAGTTGATTAATCCTCCAAAGCATTATTTTTATTTTATAAAAATATTTAATCAACCATTTAAAAAATATATAATTATTCCATTAATCACTTTTAATTTCCATAAAATAACAAAGACTAACAATTATGTAAAATACTTATAATTTAACATGTTTTACTAATAATAACCTTATAGTTCAATTATCAAATTTATAAATTTAATGTGAGAAAAATCTATTTTAGATGTGGAAAAATATATTTTTACTTGTGTTATTTTTTTTTGAAAGATTAAATTTAAATATAATAAATTCATATATGAAAAATCAAATGATTATTTTTATAAAAACCCATAATTTAATTTACTTAAAAATCACAAGTGAACTAAATTCAACATTTTTCTTAATTAAAATAAAGAAAAAAACACATTTATTAAAATGAATCCTCATGGTTTTATTAAAAACACCACTTTAATTAGTTTCATAGTTTAGGGTATTGATTTATTTCAACATATACACAAAATTCCTTTATTTAAAAACACAACCCCACATTTTTATTAAAATTCCAGCAACTAATTATATCCTCAAATATCAAAATCTTTAATTTTAAAAACTCATATTTTCATTAAATTATATAAAAAAAAAACTGTAGGTAATTATTTGCTCAAAAATATCATTCGCTTCAGGGATCCTTTCTAGGTACTGAACATCAATCGGTATTCGGGCGGTTGGGGCATCGGCCTGTATCACTTGAGGAGGGGACATGAGTTGAGGTGGGGGAGGGGGAACATGCCCAACGATGACAGAGGTCACCGGAGCTGGCTCCTGAGCTGAGCTCGTGTCCTTACCATTAGCAGGGGATTTTGAAGTATTCCCCGCTGCAGGGGTAGTCTTCTTCGCCACCCTGGACCTCTTCACAACGAGGCCTGCTCCAAGATTTTAGCCTGAAAAGCAGTACGTAGGTCATGAGCCCCTGGTTGTTCCATTTCTTCACATATAAAGAACAAAGGGGGTTAGTTCATAAAAAATTTCAAAAACATATATAAAGACATAGATAAAGATCCTACCCTCCGGGCTAGGGGAGAAATCTATAATCACCAGCTCGGGTGTATGAACTAGGCTAAGCATTGTGACCTCTGGCTCTGCGAGTAATGGAGATGAGGAGGAATCTAGGGGTAGAATATCTAAAATCCTAGGGGTTCAGGTCCCTCCTCAGGGCTAGATTCGTCTAAATACTACCTAGATCCAGGAGCAAATACCCCTTGGAGTAGAGAGGGATAGGTCCTAAGGTTGGTTCCATATTCTTCGAAAATAGATGACCTAAAGTGCAGTGTATTATCACTAACAATGGTGCCTTTAGGGTAGCTATGGTCATAGCGCACCACCACACAGTCCATGCATTGGAGGAGAGTTATGTTTAGGTCTGGATCAGTGGGGTCACGACTAACTAGCTGGTTGGGGTTGAAACGAATTAACCTAAAGCTTGTTGCAGCCCGATCTAATTCCCTAAAACGGTATGGATTACCTTGGCTGGAGGGGCCGGCTACTACCCCAGAAGTAGCTCGGTTAGGATCAGGTCTCGGGTCTGCTTCGGGGGCCTGCCTTTTTCGCACGAGAGGCACCTCGTCCTCTTCCTCCTCGGTGTCCTCAGTGGCTAGCAAGGCCTCTTGAGAGGAGGGAAGCTCGAGGATCACCAGAAGAGGAGCCTGGGTCCTCAGGGCCAGTATTTGACCCTCTTCGATCAACTTACAGGCTAGCATCATGTCGTCATTCATGACCTGGCGATAGTCCTTTTCACTAGGGGTATGTCTAGACAACTTCTCATATTGAACCCCGAAGGTCACAAATTTTCCCGTCTTGGAGAATATGGCTGCATGAAAAGAAAATTCAATCAGGATGTGTAGAAGAAAAATATTTTAAGTAAATGAAATAAAAGTTCTTGAGCTAGATTTACAAAGATGGAAGACATATGAGGTCGGTTGACGTAACGGTGTTCACAGTTCCTGAAGCCATTGAACGGCTGAGGAGCTCAATGATGGAGGCGGAGTTTGGAAACCGTGTGAGGTAGTAGAACTCGTCGCCGCGTCCCCTCTGGTTAGGGCTTGCCTTGAGGCAGAAGAAGTATAGTATGTCTGTCAGGGTGGGGACCTCCCACTCATGTCTCAAGAACAGATATTTCAGCCCCGCCAAAAGTCTATATGAATTTGGGGGGAGCTAAAAAGGAGCCAGTTTTACATAGTTTAAGAAATCTACGAAATATTGGTCCAAGGGAGGGAAGGCCCCAGCCTTCAGGTGCTCATCACACTAAGTCGCATAGTCATCTTGGAAAGGGGCACAGCTCCGTTCCCCTTCAAACGCAGGTCGGGCGAGGATAGACCCAGCTTTGATCTCTATGTTGTGGCTCTACATAATCTTATTCACTTTCCCTTGAGTCATGATCTTTGCGATGACGTGCTCGGCCTCGAAGAACGCGTTAGGTTCGACGGGAACTTCCTTCTCCACTACTGGGCCAAAGTGCGGAATGGGAGAGTTAAGGGTGACCTGCTTCCCTTTGTCCTTGCGTTGGGAAGATGAGCTCGTAGATTTCTTCTTTGGAGGGGCCATCAAATCACCTGATGACAAAGCGACCTAGTTAGTAGGTAACCTAAGATGATCTATAACTATGTCATGAAGGTACGAACAAAATGGATTATTTTTGTTATACGAGCTAAAGTTAGCTGAAACCCATCACGTGGTGCCACGCGATACCCAAAGCTACGCACCTCGATTTCTTTACAGTCCCCTGATATTTAGGGATCCGTGTGTCAGAAATGTCAAACCACTACTTTCCTTGGGAAGCAGTTTAGTGCAAAACCACCCAAGAAAATGTAACCCCTAAGCTATTCGGTTTTAAAGCTAAAAGACCCTTCATTTTCCTTACCTTGAATGGGTATTCTTTAAACCAATTCACCATTAGGGTTATCCAGATTTACCCAGAAATTTCCCCAATTTATGAATGTCTTATCTATAAAACATGTTTGGACTCACCCATTGAACCTAAATCGAAACCCATTCCCTATGAACACTTAGAAATAGACTAATGGTAATTACAATGAGTGTTGTGGACGAACATGGTTAAGAACAAAAATTTCATTGGATGAAAAAAAAAAGGAAAACTTTGCAAATAAAGGGAAGAGATACTTACAGGAAATACGTTCACTAATTAGAAGGAGTAGACTCAGCAATGGGAAGCTCCTAGAAAGCTTTTGAATGTCTGGGCACGATGAACAATTTTGGGGCATCTGGGGAAGAAGGGAAGCTTGGAAGTTCAGAATAGGGAAATTTTTAAATGCAAAGGTGGTGAGGTTTGAAATCTGGTCATCTTATTTATACATAAGTTGCAGAAATTAATCTGGGCCATCCAATTTGGTTAGCTCAAGATCCAAGGGCCAAGATTAAATAGACCAATTGCAGAAGAACACGTGTCTAGTACTCAAGTAGTAGGCAGGCATGGTTTTATGTAGCAGAAGTTTAAAAGCCCCTACTGTGTAGGTCAGAACATGATGATGTCATACATGAGCAGGAGCTTGGGGGCAAGTGTTGTACCATAATCTTAGCACGAGTTCATTCATTCAACTTGAGTACAACTGGCAGATAATTACGTGGAAAAGTAGTCAAGTAGAATATCTAATTATTATCTATACGGATAGCTCGAGGTTCGTAATGATCAGACCTGGTGTTAGGCGTCCTAACTTTACCACGAACTAAGAATAAGATAAGTCATCAAAGCACTAGCTCGAGGTCGAATAGCTATTAGAACACAAGCTAGTGGAAGATACATAGCTCAGGTGATTCAGATATAACGCATATTGCATACTAAGGGATTCCCAAAGATTCAGGATTTGCTTATACGCTTATTCGTGACCAGACTGTCATATTTATTTTCCAAGATAACATGACATATTTACTTTGTGATCAAATCATACCCCAATATAAATGGGAATTATTTGTATTGAATGTAGACATTATGTAAATGCGTGATTGACTCACGTGGTTACCCAAACTTGTCCATAGAATTCCCCTACAAATATTGGGAATATTGGACAGGAAAGGGGAAGGATTCTGTAATGCCAAAACTTTGTCAAAATAGAGAGAGAAACAACAATAATATTGACTCGTGGAATAGGTGGATTTTAACCACGTAAAAGTTTTGTGTTCTTGAGTGAATTCTTGATTCTTTTTTATTACGGCTTATCATTAAGCACTAATCTGCCCTTATTATTTCTTAATACACTGTTGGCAAAAAACTGCGTCAACACAAATTTTTAGGGTTGGCACCCTTAGGTCGATCCCTCTGTTTATCTAGCTGACCCCGGCTTGCTTAGGATGAGCTGCGTTCAGTACGCTTTTCATCAATCCTGGTACCCTTAGGTCGTACATTCATATCATGCATAACAACCATACAATCACACAGTACATATACTCAATTATTGGGAACCTCAATCCTGTTCAAAACCACATGGGTGTAGTTTTCTTACCTCAAATCTCTAAGAATAAATTAAGAGCGATCCCGAGCACAATCCTCAGTCTTGAGCCCTAACGGTAATCCTAGCTACAAACAATAGTGGATAACTATCTATCTCTAATCCAAATAAATGTTTAGGAAGCAAAAACTAGCCTCCGGGACCTCGAATTCTACTAAACATGATAGTAGACTTCATCCCGAGCGCTTAGGTTTGACCGAGCCTCACCGAGCCTAAAACCTTGGTTGCCCATAAATTTCTATTTAGGGTCGCGACTTACCCATAAGGGTCACGGCCTGCCCCTAAGATAGATACACAGCCCTCCCTGCTGGAGGGCACGGGATGCAACTTGCACCCCCTGGGTCGCAGCGTGCCTGGCAAACAAAGGCATCTAGCCTCTTCAAGCACGCGGGTCGTTGCGCCTAAAGAATAGGGCCGCGCCCTGTGGCCCCAAACCAAGAAATTCCCTCTTTTTTTTAGCGTTTCCTCGAGCCTTGACCCTAAAATCCAACCCAAACCTTCAGCCAAACTCAGAATTGAACC
Organism: Humulus lupulus; assembly: GCF_963169125.1. Taxonomy (NCBI): domain Eukaryota; kingdom Viridiplantae; phylum Streptophyta; class Magnoliopsida; order Rosales; family Cannabaceae; genus Humulus; species Humulus lupulus. Next base: position 39,208,088 of record NC_084797.1, on the reverse strand, counting down.
CAAAATTTCATACTTACAACCTAGATATCATAACTAGTCTATAAACCAATTCTTACACCTATTAAACATCCAAAATTAGCCAAAACGCAGAATTTATGCAAGCTCTATACTCAACAATTATTCAGCAAAAATTTAACAAATTATGACCTAAGATCTTACCTAAATTCGCAGCTTGGATCCTCAAAGGTTACTCAGTTGCCTAGCTTAAAATTTCCAAGCTACCTTCAATTCAATTCCCAGCTTGAATCCCTAACTGTTTCTCCTTCAACTTTCAAAATTTTCCTCTGAGTTCTAGTGAGGGAAAAAGAAAAAGTTTTGTGAGAGGGAGAGAGAGAGCAGAGAATTGAGTAGTATTTGGTGAATTTTGGCTAAGTCTAGACTTCCCTCTGAGTTTATCCCTTAACTCCAAAATGACTAATTTGCCCCTTAAACTTACTCAGCCCTTTAATGATTCTTAAGGGTAAAACAGTCATTATCCCGATTCCCGTTAATTCCTCTAGTGTTCCTACCATTTTCCAATTAATCTCGTCATGTCCAATTAATTATCAAATACTTATCCATTACTCAACAAACCTCAAAATATATTACAAGTTTCGAAAATACCCCCAGCTCCGAAAATACCCCAGCTCACCCCGAGTTGGGTATTAAACCCCATTGTGACTACTCTGCTAATCCGCTCACTAGGATCGCCTCGAGCCATATACTAAAAATATATCCACATAATAATGTGTTCTCAACCATTTATCACATTTATGCCTTTAATAGGAAAAAATTACAAATATGCCCCCATAAACAATAAAGGGCCCACATGCATATCTAATACTCATAAACATGCATATAATATATTCACATAATCATATTAATTATGCATGCCACGTAGTTACGCATTTAACCAATTACACACACATATGTCCAATTATGCCCTCCTAGCACGCTAATCAATGAACTAAACCCTATTAGCATTTTTGGGTCGTTACAACACACTCACTGTACAGTGAGCGTGTGTGGCACCACTCAGGGATAGAAATATCACTGGGATTTGAATTTTGAATGTCAAACTTATATGTTTATTTAATTATTTATTTAATATGATTTAAATTAAATAATTAAATAGATGTTACTGGTCAGTTTTATTTTAAATAAAATAAAGATTAATTAAATTAGTTAATTATCTTTATAAACCTAAAATAAGTGATACTTTCAGAAGAAGAAGTTTTACGTTGTTTTTTACTATCAGACTCTCTCAAGAAAAGAAACGATATAATTTATTAAACAGGAAATTCTAGTTTCAATAGCCTCTCTCTTCTCAAACCTCTCTAGATCTCATGTGTTGGGTACATCTAGAGTGCTCTAAATCATCATTTTGAATCCTACGTGCCCACACACGTCCTTGTGTGTTTGAGGATTGGTATGGAAGATCAAGGTGTGAGCTTTCAGAACAAGGATAGGAAGATTGTTGATTTATAAAAAAAGATTCATGGACTCTTGATAGGCTACAAGAGGTAATATCTAATCTATTTGTGTTCGATTTAATATATCTATATATGTATGATCATGGCTGATATTAATAAACTTTTTAAAAGATCCATTTCATTGTGTATCCTCGTTTATCATATGTAATCTACGATATGATCTACTTACACATTCGATGTGTGATGTCTTGTCCAAGGCATTGACCAAGTAGATAAGATCGAATGTATTTGGTTACATCGGACTAGAACCGATATTGATTATTGATAGATAAATAAGTATCGCTGATATCGAATCTAATCAACATCACAATGGTAACCTTAGGTCAATTCAATCTTAATTGTGAGTGATAATATTTATATTATTTAAATCTTTTGACTAGTTCCTTACCAACTTACTTAAATCTTTGAGATGTAGTAGTGTAATTGAGTGGGAGTATTATTCATAGATATGAAATCTATAATTTCTATATGAAAAGTGAAAGATCATTTTCTTAATTGCTTTGTTCAAAAGGTTAAATGATTGAGATCTCATTTATGTGATTAGGTTCACAAAATATCCTTTATAAGGAACTTAGTAGGAGTCAAGGATAAAATACTGATGAAGAATAAAACAATAATTTTCACCCAGCTTGTTAGTAAGAGGATAGAGGATTGACTGAATGTAATGGTTAGAACAATGGAAAACGTATTTGAGGTCTTGAAAATACGTTCTATGAATTCAAGAGCTTAATTCCGAATCTATAGTAGAGTCATGAGGAATTAATAAATTGTGAACAAATTTATTTAATAAATAAACTCACGGGAATTTCTTGAAGCTTGTATTCATGGATCTATGGTCCATATGTCATCTCTTATCAAATTAAGTTTAATAGTCTTAAACAATTTTCTAAATCCAAATTTGGACATGATGATGTGGCGTTTGAAGAGGACACATGGCAGTAAACAACATCAAAACTCCCGAGAGTTGGTCGAGATAAGTTAGCTGCTCAAGAAAGCTTCACAAGCATGAAAGCATCACTCTGCCTTGAGAAAGATTAATAACCCATCAAGTATGTTGCTCGAGGAGAAGGATGCTGGTCGAGGACAAACCTTATGATATGTTGCTCAAAGGGAGGCTTGCTCAAAGATCAAGTCATTCAAACAGAATGATCTGGATTTTACGAGATATCATGAAATATCACAAGATATTTATGTAACTGTTATTTGAATGTATTTTTCTGGTATTATTTGAATATGAAAACTACACATGTAGGGCCTGTATCATTTTGTAGGGCCCATAACCCACTAAGAGACTCTATCAATAGGGATTTCTTATAGTCATTATTTTCACAAGTTGAATATGCACTTTACATACAAAATTCCTATCAATTGTATTTTCTCTTTGTCTTAGGAAACTCAGTTGGACCTTGTTCTTCTTGATCTTGAGTCTGAGACTTTCTTAATTTATGAAATTGCAAGTGGAGATAGGTCATTACCAACTCTTGGGGACGAACCACTATAAATTACCTGTGTCTTTTTACTTGATTTTAGCTCTTTAAAATTATTTACAGTCGTTCATATTAACTCTGTTGCGTTGACCAAACGCTAGTCAACATTTTGGTACTTTCATTGAGAAACAGTCAGATTCCCGCACTGCACCATAGTCAGTAGGTTCCTTCCACCTGGAGATCTTCCTCCATGAGGAACATTTGGGGGTGATGAGTCCCATGTGGACATGGGGGAAAACCTCAACCCTGACATCGAGCAGCTGAAGGAAGTTGTTGGACAAATGCATGAGAAGTTTGTTGCAATGCAAGAAAATCAGGCAGCAACTCAAGAATTTGTATTTGAAGCCCTGAACAAGTAAAGACAAAACTTTCAGTCTTAGATGAATCAACGGTAGCGGGCCCTTGAAGCCCGTCAAGAAAAATATGACTGTCACAATGTCAAATTAGCAGGGCTGCTAGAAGTTGTCTTCTAACAAACTCAAGTTGCAAGTCCTTGACCAATGAATCCTCAACCGAAGAATGTTGGACGAGCAAATGCTGAGGTTCAAAATCCAGCTGGTCAAGCGCTAGAGCTGGCTCAACCAGCCAGTTCTTGAGACCAAGTGGTTCCCCTTGGGAAAACTCAAAGTCATCACTCGAACAAAGGAGTTCAACCAGGAGTATAATGTCAACTCCATCAAGATGAACCAGTACTACCCAATCATGACCAAGGTCTGGGATGTGGTAGACAAGTGTTTGGAGTTGGAAGGCCTGCTGATGGACAACCAAGGCATGCAGCCTCAAGAGGGAGGCAACCTCCTAATCCACAAAATCCAGGACCTGGTCAGCAGTTCTGACAACCAAGGAACGAACGACCATCAAGACAAAATTGAGGGCAACAACCTTGATGTTATCATGCGGCCGGGTGAAATCATGGTCATTCTCCATGGAGAAATAGGCAGAGGAATGACCAAGAAGCAAGTAGCAGCTATCAAACATCCTTTAGGGATGGCTAAAATGAAGATGAAGGGGATAGTCGATACTATCAACCCCACGACAATCAATATTATGGTGATCATCATAATGATGGGCATCCAAGAGGAAAAAAATTTCTGCTAAGGCCACTTAGGCCTCAAAACATCCTTGCTAGGGAAAATGTGTAGCCTGAAGGATCATTTGTCCCAGCAAGGCAGCAAGAGCCAATGAATTGTCCAGCAAGACCACCTCCTGGTGCTCCTTGAGCAGGCAACCGAAATGTCGAGGGGCAACCTAGAGGAGGTAGTGTCTTTAACAGAATTGGAAATAGGGGACGTGACTTGCGAGAAGTCCTTGACCAACTTTGGGAAGGCAATGGGTCTAATGCTATGGGACTCACACTAGTAATCCCTCCAGCACCATGAGGAGAAGCTGCAACACTCCTAGTCACTGCCCTAATAGTTGTTCCACTAGTTTCTCCAACTATTCAAACACAACTAGATGCCCTTACTCAGATGATTTGGGAATTGACATCCCCAAAACTAACTGACATCGATTTTGAGAGAAGGAAATGATCCCCTTTATCTATCAAATTAATGCACTTACCATTCCTCCCAACTTCAAGATGCCAACTTGGAAAATGTACAACTTTGAAATACAAACATATCTTCAAGGAGTAAGAGATGATGTCTGTTGCAGGATCTTTCCTGCTACCCTTGTCAACTTTGCACAACAATGGTTCTTTAAACTAGAGCCTGGAATAATTAATTCATGGAACACATTTGTGAGACTCTTCTATACACAGTTATTTATTGCTCGGACTCTACCAACTGAGCTTAATCACCTTGTTGACATTAAGCAATGACCCAACAAGCCCCTCGAGGATTATGTGCAGCGTTTTATGCAAGAAGGTGCTCGATACAAGACAGTCCATGATGATGGAAAGTTGATGGCCATCATGGCTGGGATCAAATTTAAAGGTTCACTTTGGAACGATCTTAGAAGAAAAACCGTTTACTCAACTAGAGAGTTTCTTAATCGAGCAGACGAGTTTATAAAACTAGAAGAACCTATACAGAAAGTTGGCCAAGCCAACCAAGCTAGAACTAATACTGCACCAACCAAAAGCGTTGATGCAACTAACCAGAACCAGAGAACCAATGGTAATGATAACAAGAAACCAAAATAGTGGCAAACAAAATAAAAATTCTTGTTGTGGAAATAACAATGACAATCAATGGGCAAAGACCAATGATAAGACACAAGAATACACTCCTCGTTTTACCACCTACTCTACGCTCTTAGGACACGAGCATAAGTCTTTCAAGCTTCAGAGTCTGAAGTGTAATGACCCAACTACTCTAGACTTTTGGACCATTAACGAAACTATGCATACAAATCCTTAATAAAGCTTACATTACGAAAATACCATAATTTTATTAGGTAACTTGTAAAAATAAGAGTTTCTTACAAAATATCAAGAAGGATATGGGATCCCATTGTCTTTAAAAACAAAACATGATTTAAAATGAAAGGAAGTACATAAGAAGTGCGGAAAATACACATAAACCCATAAATAAAAGACTACATCCTCGAAATCGAACTCTCGACTCCTTGAATCCATTCACCATCGATACACAATCTCCAAACATCCACGAACCTTACCTCCACGAATAGCTATTTTCCTGTACATTTAAACAAAAAGGAATGAGCCTAATGCCCAGCAAGGAAAATCTAACACATACTTCATGTACATAAATTTCATAATAAACATAAAGACATAACATAACACTTATAACATACACATACTATAATGGCCATTATTACTTGGGGTCCCATAGACTAAACAAGTCATATGCCCATGAGATTAGTGGGGTCCTACTAGCTAAGTAGGTCATATGCCCATAATCTATTTGGGGTCTTGCTAGTCATATGGGTCATATGCCCAAGCCTACAAGCATACATATTCATAACATATTTTATAACATAAGAAACATAAGATAACATATAGATTCTATCCTATTTTCCTTACCAAAGTTACCGGGATGTGAGGACAGAGTTGGGACTTTTGGAACACTCCTAAAACCATATATAACAGGGTGAGTAGATTTGAAGAAAAAGAATGAAAGGAATGGAAGGACTAAACCTTTGAGAAACATACTTACCAAAACCTTTTTGCTTAAAAGCTCAGATTTCCTAACCAAAATAAAGATTAAGGTTAGAGGCTGAGTGGAAGACTATGAGAACTTAAAAGAACAAATACAGAATTGAACTAGAGTTTTGGCTTACCTTGAAGACTTGTAAGACCAATCTACACCACAAACCGAAATACTATAGAACCTTACTTCCCAAAGTGTTTGATAAGCTTATGAGGATCAAGCTTATGATTTCCCAACCCAGGTGTTTACACTCTCACACTCACTTAGCACTTGCAGCCTCTGAACTTAGAGCAAAAGATGAATAATGGCTGGGTACTAGGTCCTATTTATAGAGTTTAGGAATGAAAGGATCTTAATTTTACTTGAATAAAAATAATAGCTTTTTAGGTGAAAATAAATTGAATAATCGTTCAGCAGAGGCTGAAGACTCGTTCAAAAAGGTGCTGGACTTATTAAGAGGTTGAATGGAAAACAAATTCAAAATGTTTCAAAATATGCTGAAGGAGGCGATATATCGCCCCCTGTAGGCGATATATCGCCTGGGCCAGTATGCCCGAGGCTGTCGTGCATCGTCTCGTGTTTTCCGTATCTACGTGCTGCGATATATCGGCACACGCTAATTAATTAAACACGAAATTACACATTTTTAGCTAAGTTTGAATGGAGTAAACAGCCTTGACTAAGCCCTCAACTTATTCAAAGCTGCTGACTGACCTTATAGCATTCAAACTTTTACCCTTATTAAATTTAATCCTCAAAATACTTAATCCTTAATCATCCATACATAACATGTGCTTAAAATCCTATTGGTCCTTATCTAAACCTTATAGTATAATAAATATTATCCTTAATATCAGTCATATAACCAAACCTTAGGTTAACATTAATATTCTTAAACTATAGGTTAAACTTAGAAAATCTACAAGTACTACTATGAGTGTCCAAATAATTCCCGGTCTGAACCAAAAAAAATCCACAGTTAGAAAAGATAATGCTATAAATACTATAATACTACTATCTATCTTAGCTAAGTAAAGTTCTTGGACTCTACATGAAGTACCCTATAGAAATCCAAATCCTATTAGGAATGATATAAGCAAGAGAGACACTAACAAGTTATGTCTCTTACATAACGATTATGGATGTGACACTAATGAGTTTGATCAATTCAAGGAATAAATTGAATTTCTCATTTGCCAAAATAATCAGGACACGAGAGGATACATTCATTGTTCTGCTGAACATAATCAGGTTGCTATAGAAACTCCTGATGCACCAGCCCAACAACTAGAACCGGCAGCGGTAGCTGGTCGACTATATATGATTTATGGAGGCCACACCTAGTTGGAGAAAGAAGAAAGGCCTTAGAGCGATATGCTTGAACACTACACTATGAACCAGGAAAAAAGGTGTTGACCATCGAGGAGCGTACTCCCAAAGCACCTCAGTATGAATTTAAACCTATTACATTCACCAATGACGATCCCACACAACTATCCCTTGGTAATCGAAGCCCAGATTGTCAATATGATTGTTGCACGAACTATGGTGGATCATGGTCCTTTAGTTAACATCCTTTTCAAGGCCACTATTGAAAGGATGAAACTCTATGTTCGAGACCTTGAGCCATACATGCAAACCTTGTATGGTTTTACTGGAGAAGGAATGACTCCAGCAGGGACAATCAGGCTAGCAGTAACCATCGGAGCTGCACCAACAAACAACACAGTCATGGCCACTTTTGTTGTGTGGTCGACCTCCCCTTACCATTCAATGCCTTACTTGGAAGATCAACACTCATTGACTTGAGAGTTGCCGCATCCATATTCCACTTAACAATTCCCAACCACTGCTGGAATAGGATGTGTTAAGGGAAATCAGCGGGAAGCCCGAGAATGTTACAACTCTTCCATTGCAACTACTAAGAAAGGCTTGGCAACGACCAGCATGAGTTTTGTTAGACCAGCAGAAAGCAAACCAACAGCTGTAATGTTAGGATTAATGCCCTAAAAGTAGGTAAAGACATTTTATTGAATTAAATAAAAGTACAATTTTATTTTATTTGAATGTTATAATTATTGTTTAAATTAAATATATAATAATATCAAGAAAATTCCTTATTCCTTCATGAGAATATGATCTTGTGTAAGTACAAGAGAAACATATATAATAAATAAATAGTCAATAACATATTAAAATAAGGAATCTTTAATGAATGGTTACTAGTGCGGTTTAATAAGCATACGGGATGCAAGTGATGTAGATTCAGATTACTGATGTGGATAGACATCTTAGTAAATGTACGATATATAATAGAGATTATATATGAAATAATCGATGAGAATTAATTATATTTATAAACTTACTATTTGGCATAAAGATTTAATTCTTATCATAAGAGATGATCATTTATAGACTAGCCTAAATCCTGAGACTCTTGAACTTTTATTTGTGTTTATTGGATCTTTTTATTCACTCGTTAAGGTTTCTTAGTATAATAAGGCTAATGATTTTGTTTTGGAGATTCAATATCATGAATGCTTGGGAACATAATTTACAATAATGGAATCCATAATTTCCTAACAAATCGAACATTTGTTCCATTAAGGGTTAATTCTATAATTGAATAGTTATTGAGCTCGGATCTATAATTTGATTATAAATTAATTATTCGCTAGTGAATTAATGGTACTTAAGGATAAAGAGGTAATTAGAAGGGTAAAATGGTAATCTTGACGAGTTCTAATTAACGAACCAATAAAATGAGGACAAAACTACATTTATTGATTATATCAATGAACTACAAGAGAAAACTCTGTAAATATAATTTTATAAATACTTAGAGTAAAATTCCATATTTATAGCGGAGTAATCATGGAATTAATAAATATGATTATTAGATTAAAGAGTTTAATTAATTATCTAGTTTATAGGAGCTTCATATTATAGGTCCACTATCCCCAAATCACCTCTGTCCTACAGTGTCAAGGGTAAGGATGTCAAAAGAAAGATTTGTAGAGAGAAGGATTTAACTATGTACTTTCGATTTTGAAAAACTATATGTTAAAATAAATATTAATCATGTTTGGATTAATACAAAGAGAGAGATTAATAATTATCTTATTTATAATAAGCTATTTATTTAAAATTGAAACTTTAAGATAAAGTTAATTTTGAATTAAAGGATATTTATTTTGGGATAAATATATTGTCTTAAATATTGATTAAAAAAAATATGAGAAAATTAGGGAGAGCCCTACTAGTGTGGTGCGACAAACTCACTGCACAGTTAGTGTGGTGTCACACACGAATATATATGTATCCATGTGATTTTAATTTTAAATTTAAAAATTATTTGTTTAATAAGTTATTTAATTATTCTTTTTAAATATGATTTAAATTAAATAATTAACTTGGTTATAATTGATCACTTTTATTTTAAAAAAATTAAAGATTAATTAATTGAGATAATTATATTTATAAAACTGAAAGAGCAATACTTTCAGGAATAAGTTGTTTTAAGCGATTAAAAAGCGATAGTTTTTCCTAAACCTGAAAAATTATTCAATACATCTTCTCTCAATCAAACCTCTATAGATCTCATGTGTTGAGTACATCTAGAGAGTTCCAAATAAACATTTTGAATCTTACCTGCCCACACACATCCTTGTGTGTTCGAGGATTGGTCTGGAAGATCAAGGTGTGGACTTCCAGAATATGGATTGGAAGATTGTTGATTTATGCCAAAATATTCGTGGATTCTTGATAGGATACAAGCAGTAATTTCCAATCTATTTATATGTGATTTAATATATTTATATATTTATGATCCTGGTTGGTATGAATATATTTTTTTTAAAAAAAGACACATTCTGCTGCGTAACTCTGATGTACACTTTTAATACCAATAATTGGTACTAGAAAAGTCTACATATATATATTAATCGTTGTGTGGATTTCTTGCATTTGTTATACGTATGTTGATATGTATATTGAATTGATAGATATGTTTTTTGAATGTATGGTTGAATGATGGATCATTAATTATATGGTGTTATTGGGTTAGGGATTTGAATTTCTAGATCTTGTGTAAGATATAAAGGGCATGTGATTTTTGTAAATTTTATTTTTGAAATATGTATTTTAAAAATCTGTACGCAAAGAAAAGAGGACGACCCGAGCTGGTAACGCGTCGCGTTTAGGGCACCGGGTAAACCTTAGTTTTAGGTATTTTAATTCCATGTATTATGTATTATTTTAGAGGAACATTTTATGTCAAAAGAAGTTTGAGATGTTTGAATTATAGCCATATTGCGGTAAGTGTGATTTTTTTAGAAATCGAGACCTTTGGTCGTGGACCGAGTCAAAATTCTTAATCGGGTAAAAATCTCAGATTAATTAAATAGGAAATATTATAGCATAAAAATATTAATTTTGTTTGACAACTGGGACTTTATAGTCGAGCCAATAAGTTTAAGAAAAAAAATTGATTGAGGTTTGAATAACAATAAATCGAGCTTAAGAATGAGAATTTCTTGCTCGGGCCTCTAAGGGCATTTTGGTCAATTTGATCAAATTACCAAAATTATGTGATATTTGAAAAAAATTACTTTTGGGTCACATTTAAATTAATTAATTCAGTTTGGTGATATTTAAAAACTATAGGGCAACATTTTAGGGAATTTTAGATAAGTAAAATTACCAAAGGGCCCTTGAACGTCTAAGGAAAGAGGTAAAAATGAGCAAAGGCATAAAGGTATTCTCCAAGGGCGGAGAGAGAGAAGGGGGTGGCGAGACTATGACTAGGGCTCTCAAGAGCCTAGGACATCTACCCTAGGGAAGAGTAAGAGCCTTACCCATTCATTGGCTAAACCCTAATCATAAATCTCTTACACATCTAATCATTTTCTCTCCCCAAAACTGAAACCCTAAGTCTCTCTACTCTCCATTGCTGCAATTTTTCTCTCCATGAGCACTCATTTCCCCATTGAAGGAGGGAGAATCTCATGAGCACACTAGGGAAGAGTAAGTTTCGAACCCTACTTCATTTTTTCCTCCTCTTTTCCCCTTCTAACCTGAAACCCTAAGGGTTTATGTTGCATGCATGTGATCTAATACCCATGCATGTCTTTGATCTTATTTTATAGGGTTCAAGATAGGCTTGTATGGGTAGGATCTCAAAGATTTAGCACTTTGGTGATCAAGTGAAAGCAAGGTAAGAGATCTTGGTAGTTTGCATGTTATCTCCATCATCTAAGTCTTTCTACCCTAACCCTTTTATTAAAAATCTGCATGTGGAACTTGCAGCTCAGTTTTTGAGAGTTTAGAGCACCAAGGGAAGGTTTTGAAGAGCTAAGGAACACATCTCTAAGCTAGGGCTTCGAAAGGTAGAAATTTATTGTTGTTCTTGAGTTTTGTGATTTATGTTAGCAGACCAGGTTATATAGGTTATTTTAATGGTTTTTGAAGTTAATTGTATGATTAAGGTTGAGATTGTGTGATTTGATGATTTTCAGTGTAACACCCTATATTCTAGCTATAATTCTAGAAAATAAAGATGTTGAAAAATTAACATAATAAATCGTAAAAAGTGTTGCCTTTTTTATTGATAATTTAAAATAAACATAACCTGAGTTTAAGAAAAATAAATAATAGTCTTTACAATAAAATAAAAATAAAACTAGGCAACATTAAATCATAAAGTTCATAATTTCCCAAGAAAAATAAAACGTACCCTATACGACCCCCACATATTCACACCAGTCTTTGTAATGACCAAACTACTCTAGACTTTGGACCATTAACGAAATCTATACATAGACACTAATCCTTAATAAAACTTACAAGTGAAATGATCATAACTTTATTAAAAACTTGTAAAAATAAATGTTGAACTTACATAAAATTTAAAGTAGGATATGGGATCCCATTGTTTTAAAATCAAAACATAACATAATTGTAATTAAAAGGGATTACATAATAAAGTGTGAAAAAATACACATAAAACCATAGGCAAAGAAACTTCATCCTCGAATCGAACTCTCGGCCCTTCGATTCCATTCCGCCTCAATACACATGCCCAATCTACCAAGAACCTTTCCCGCCACCAAAGCTATTTTCCTGCACATATAAACATAAAAGGAGTGAGCCTAATGCCCAGCAAGGAAAATCTAACACATAAACCATATACATAAATTTCATAATGTAACATAAAACATATCATAACACATATGTCACCTACATACTATAATGGCCATTGTTACTTGGGGTCCCATAAACTAAACAAGTCATATGCCCATTAGATTAGTGTGGCTTGCTAGCTAAGCAAGTCATATGCCCATAATTTATTGGGGCTTGTTAATTGTATAGGTCATATGCCCAAGTCTACAAATACACATATTATAGCATATTACATAACACATAATCATAAGATAATATTAATCATATAAATCATATCACATAACACATAAATCCTATCCTATTTTCCTTACCAAAATTACCGGGATATGAGAACAGACTTGGGACTTTGGAACACTCCTAAAAACCATAAATGGAAGGGTGAGTATACTAAAGAGAATGAGATGAAAAGAATGGAAGAACTATACCATTAAGAATATACTTACCAAAAACCTTATGTTCAAGATCTTAGATTTCCTATCCAAGAATAAAGAATAAAGTTAAGGTGCTGAATAGAAAACTACAAGAACTTAAAGAGAAATAATACCAAATGAGCTAGAGTTTAGAATACCTTGAATGCTTCTATGACCGATCTAAACCTTGAACCGAAATGTGCTATAATCCTTACTTCCCAAGTGTTTGATAAACTTATAATGATCAAGCTTATAATTTCCAACCCAAGTGTTTACACTCTCACAATAACCTAGCAACTTGCAGCCTCTGAACTTAGCTTGATGAATGAATAAATGGCTGGGTACTAGGTCCTATTTATAGATTTTATGGATGAAAAGATCTTCATTTAAACAAAAATATTTGAATTATCGTTCAGCAGAGGCTGAAGACTCGCTCAGAAAGATGCTGGACTTATCAAGAAGTTAAAGATTTGAATGGAGAACATTTTCAAAAACTTTCAAAATGCTCTGAAGGAGGCGATATATCGCCTGGGCCAGCATGCCCGAGGCAATCGTGCGAAGTTTCGTGTTTTTCGTATCCCCGTACTGCGATATATCGCCCCTATAGCTGCGATATATCAGCACACGCTGAATATTTAAACACGAAATTACACAATTTTAGCTTAATTTGAATTGAGTAAATAGTCTTGACTAAGTCCCCTAACGTTTTCAAAGCTGCTGATAGACCCTAGGTTATTCAAATATTACTCTTAATAAACTTATTCCTCAAAAATACTTAATTATCATTAAACATACACATGACAAGTGTTACTTTCTTATTGGGTCTATCTAAACCTTATAATATAATATTTATCACCACCAATATCAGTCATAATAATCAGACCTTAGGTTAAAATTAATATTCTTGAACTATAGGTTAAACTTAGAAAATCTACAAGTGTTACTATGTGTGTCCAAATAAATCTCGGTCTAAACCAAAGTCCACAGTCATAAAAATACTACTACTATTACTATAATACTACTATCTATCTAGCTAAGTAAAGTTCTTGGACTCTACAATTCTCCCCTACTAAAAAGAATTTCATCCTCGAAATTTAATTACCAAATAATTTTGGATACCGGCCTTGCATGTCCTCCTCCAACTCCCACGTTGCCTCTCGTTCAGAATTATTACTCCATAGGACTTTGACTATAGGAATGCTCTTGGATCGTAACTGCTTCACCCCCTTATCTAGGATGCTAACCGGTCGTTCCTCGTAACTCAAGTCTTCCTGAAAGGCTATCGTATCGTACTTGAGGACGTGAGATGGGTCTGACACATATTTGCGTAGAATCGAGATGTGGAACACGTTGTGACTATCTACTAGTGCTGGCAGTAGGGCTAGTCTATACGCAACTGCTCCCACTTTATCCAATATCTCAAAAGGACCTATAAACCAGGGACTAAGCTTTCCTCTCTTCCCAAACCGCTTGACACCTTTCATAGGAGATATCTTCAAGAAGACTTGATCTCCGACTTTAAATTCCACATCGTGTCTCTTGGCATCCGCATAGCTTTTCTGACGGCTTTGAGCAGCAAGCATATCGCCCCCTATAGCTTGCTGTAAACTTCCCCAAAATCTCGATGTGAACACTGATCCTCCATCCAAAACTATTGTCTTGGGGATACCATGCAACCGTACTATCTCTTGGACGTAGATGTCTGCATATTGGTCTGCCGTATATGAAGTCTTAACAGGCAGGAAATGAGCCGACTTGGTTAGTCTATCTATTACTATCCAAGCAGAATCATGCTGCTTATTTGTTCTTGGCAAACATGTTACGAAGTCCATGGCTATATCATCCCACTTCCATTCTGGTATGCTAAGTGGTTGTAATAAGCATGCAGGCCGCTGATGCTCTTCTTTCACTTACTGGTATATAAGACACTTGGACACAAACTCTGCTATGTCCTTCTTCATCCCTAGCCACCAATAAATTGCCTTGATGTCATGAGTCATCTTGGTAGACCCTGGATGAACTGAGTACGGGGTATTGTGTGCTTCTTCTAGAACCGTCCTCCTAATCCTTTGATCATTTGGCATGTATACCCAATCCTTATATCTCAATAAACCTTGACTAGATATTGAGAAATCTGAGGTCTTGCCTTCTCTGACTGCATCCATATGTGCTGCTAGTGTGTCATCATGTCTCTGACCAATCTGTATATCTTCTAGCAGAATCGACTGGACAGACAAGTTAGCCAGCTTGCCTACAACTACCTTTATTCTGGCACTGATCAGCTCCTGCTATAGTGGCTTTTCTATTCCGGCTAAAGCTGCTAAATTACCATAACTTTTCCTACTAAGCGCATCAGCAACTACGTTTGCCTTCCCCGGGTGGTATAAGATTTCGCAGTCGTAATCTTTTACTAACTCTAACCGCCTGCACTGCCTCATGTTCAGCTCCTTCTGAGTAAAGAAATACTTTAAACTCTTGTGGTCCGTATAAATCACGCACCATTCTCCATAAAGATAATGGCGCCAGATTTTCAATGCAAAGACCACCGCTGCCAACTCCATATCATGAGTTGGATAGCGCTGGTCGTACTCCTTCAATTGTCGTGAGGCGTAGGCTATCACCTTGTCATTTTGCATCAGCACGCAACCCAATCCTTGCTTTGATGCATCGCAGTAGACTACAAACTTATTGTTGGGTGTCGGTACACAGAGTACTGGTGCTGAGCAAAGCTTATCCTTAAGCAACTGGAAGCTTTCTTCACACCTATCATTCCAGTTAAATCTTTGTTGTTTCCGGGTCAGGTTGGTAAGCGGAGTGGCTATCTTAGAAAAGCCCTCTATGAACTTCCGATAATAACCTGGTAACCCTAGAAAGCTTCTTACTTCAGATGCATTCTTTGGTCTGGGCCAATCCTTCACGGCCTCTATCTTTGATGGATCTACTGCAACTCCGTCTTTTGATATAATGTGCCCAAGCAACGCCACTTGCGAAAGCCAAAATTCGCATTTCTTAAACTTTGCGTAGAGTTGATGCTCCTTCAATCGCATCAAAATCAACCTCAAATGCTCCTCGTGCTCTACTTCATCCTTAGAGTATACTAAGATATCGTCGATGAACACAACGATGAATTTATCTAAGTAATCTTTGAAGACTCTATTTATTAATTCCATAAACGCGACTGGTGCGTTAGTAAGACCAAAGGACATAACTAGGAACTTGTAATGTCCATAACGAGTTCTAAAGGCTATCTTAGGAATATCTTCTCCCTTTACCTTGAGCTGATGATACTCGGACCGTAAATCGATCTTTGAAAATACAGTCACGCCTCAGAGTTTATCAAACAAGCCGTCGATCCGGGGTAGCGGGTACTTGCTCTTAATTGTTATCTTATTCAGCTTGCAATAGTCTATACACATCCGCATACTTCCATCCTTCTTCTTCACGAATAGCACTGGAGCTCCCCATGGCGAATGGCTTGGCCTAATAAAACTCAAGTCTAGGAGTTCTTGTAGTTGCGTCTTTAACTCCTTGAGTTCCGTGGGTGCCATCCGGTATGGTGCCTTAGAGATAGGCTCGGTGCCTGGTATTTATTCTATCATGAAGTCAATCTCCCAAGTTGGCAGCAATCCTGACAAGTCATCAGGAAATACCTCTCGGAATTCTCGTATAATATGGACATCTCCAACCTTAAGTGGTGTCTCCTTTACCATATCTATGATGCTGGCTAAGAATGCTTGACATCCCTTTGTCATCAATCTTTGAGCTTTGAGAGATGATACTAACGGGGTGCGTAATCCTGAAGCTTGTCCCATGAAGCACAGTTTCTGGCCATCAGGAGTTTCGAACAGCACCTTCTTGCGGTTACAGTCGATGGTTGCGCTATGCCGTGCTAGCCATTCCATTCCTAGTATCACGTCAAAGTCCTTGATCACCAATTCTATCAGGTCTCCTTCTAGTTCTATGTCCTCAATCTTGATCGGTACGCCTCATACTATCCGCGATGACAAAACTACTTTGCCCGAAGGCAACTCGGTTACAAACCTAGTTCTAAATCTTTCACAAGGTTTGTCTAGTTTTTCTATCATTCCTAACGAGATATATGAATGAGTAGCTCCCGAATCAAATAATACAGAGTATATGTTATTGAGGATAGAAACCTGACCTGTGACCACCCTATTGCTAGCATCAGCCTCTCCTTGGGTTAAGGAAAAAACCCTAGTAGGAACCATCTTGTCGTCATTCTTTCCTTCTGGCTTGCGCTGAGGACAATCTCTTTTCTGATGTCCTTCCTGACCACAGTTAAAACATTCCTTAGTGTTTGCATGGCATTCTCCAGGATGTTTCTTCTGACACTTGGCACACAACAGGTATTCCACATAACCCAGCCTATTTCCCCCATTATTTGTCTGTGCCCTCTTATCGCTGTCAGATTGCTTGTTATCAGGATGCCTTCTCTTCTGACCGTTATCGTTGTTGCCTGACTGATTGTTTCCATTATAATTGATGTTCCGACTGGTCTGAGGTTGGCTCTGCTGTTTAGGTTCAGGCTTACCGGCTTCCTCTTTACTTACATTAGCCTGCAACCTCTCTACTTCTATTATCGTCTCAAGAACGTCGGCATATGTAGTATTTCCCGGGTTTGCTAGCTTAACCCCTATCTCGATCTTCGGTCGAAGTCCTCTAACAAACTTGTTCAGCCTCAGAAAATCAGTTGGAACCATCTCAGATGAGAACTTAGCTAAACGGTCGAACTGATGAGCATACTCTGCCACTAATAAACTACCCTGCTTCAAGTTGGCAAACTCCTCAACTCTTGAAGCGAGTACAGCCGAATTGTAGTACTTCTTGTGGAACAGCTCCACGAATCGAGTCCATGTCATGGTGGCAACATCATGCGATTGCTGGACCAAGTCCCACCATATCGTGGCATCCTTCTTGAGTATTGACGAGACATAGGATATACGGTCCGCATTATTGAGATTCATGTGCGTCAGAATTGGCTCCACATTCCTTAGCCACTCTTCTGCCTCAAAGGGGTCTGTAGTCCCTTCGAAGTTTGGAGCGTGTTGTTTGCGGAACCTCTCATACACTGGCTCCATGTGTTGTACCGGATACGACGCGTAATTCGCCACTGGCCATCCCCCATATGGACCAATTTGTTGGGGTGCTGAGGCCATTTGCTGTTGCTGCGGCTGCGGTGGAGGCGGAGGCTGAGTCTGGGGCTGAGCCTGTTGTCGTTGTTGCTGCAAAAGTTCCTTAACTTGTTGTCTCAGTCTGGCGATCTCCACAGTGTTGTCAGCTTGCGGTGCTGGCGCGTTGCGGCTAGCAGAAGCACGCACTCCCCTTCTGCGAACTGGAGGGGCTTCATTTCTTGCTGGAACAGCGTTGGAGGCGTTTCTGTTGGTGCGTGCAGATCTTTGGAGCGGCATCGTAGCAGAGTTCTAACAGTTGAAAGAAACATGTTAGAACTGTACCTAATAGGCTCTAAGGCAAAACTTATTCTAAAACAAACATATCTCAGACCTATTGATTATGACTTCTTATGAAAAAATTTATAAGTCTTCTTTATTATTTAAAGTGGGTTTTTATACTAAAAAAAACAAGCCATATTTATTATTTCTAAGTCTGTTTCTAATTATCCTATATGACTTAATTCTCAGGCTCGAAACTCATCATTGTTCCAAAGTTAACCATATTGAGGGAGGGCTGGGATAAGTAAAATCGTTCCCACTACTATGGCCCCCTAACTCTCAATATAGAAACTTGGTTCATTGATTTGTATCCACCCTCACTGAACTTAGTCATTATTTGTTTTATTTATTATTTATTATGATTGCGAAACAAAAATCAAACTCATACATGATAACAAAATAACATGATATTAATTTGGAAAATAGTTGTTCACTTATTACAACCATAAAACAAAGAAAAAAATAAAACAAATAATGAAAAACTAACTATTCTAGAAATCAGGATCTTCTACATCCGATCCTTGATCTAGCATATCATCATCTAGTTCTTCATAATCTTCATTATCATGTGCCTCAAAATGTCCTCTAGGAAGATTTGTAAAAATCCTATGTTTTTGCTCATTTGAAAACTGAAATTTTGATTTTGTAGTGAACCTAACTAAGAGGAAGTAGTATCGCATTGCTACTAGCAGTTCGTCTTCATCATCCATTGTTTCCCATATTTCCTCTAAGGCTGCTATTACAGGATGAAAATATCTAAACAGTCTAATTACTAATACATATTGTTCTGTTGCTCTCATCATAATTTGCTTAGACTCTTGAAGGTGTCCTATTTCTTTGTGGAAAAAAAGAAGTCTTTGAGTGATTCTTTCTAGTGCTCCTACGGTGTTTCTTTGTTCCCTTATTCTTTTTAAAGCCTTAATGGCTCGGATATCCTCATTGGTTAATGCTCCGTTCATACTTAACTGAAACATAAATACTAAAAATCGTTAGCTATACACATAAGCAAAATATCGATAACTTAAATACTTACTTGGCAGTCAGATTCGGAGCTTTGAGTGTGTGTATCGAGGAGAACTTCATGCGAAGGAACCGTTGCTCTGATACCAACTGTAATGACCCAACTACTCTAGACTTTGGACCATTAACAAAATATATACATAGACACTAAAATTAGTCATAAACACATCGTAAATACCAAATCATATAATCACATAGTCATAACTTCATACCATCAATTCATACAAAAGTTCATAAAAACACTAATTTATACTAATTATACAAGATCAAAATATATCTAGGTCATAGGTCATAGTCATAGGATATAATAACAAGACAGGTATAAGAAAAAGATAAGTGCTTATACATTGGTAGCAATTAAGCCCCGAACATAAGTCCGTAATACAATTTTGGCAACCGAGCCTACCAGACATCACTTAGGTCCGTCATACATTTCTGAACACCTTAGGTCCAGCCACACATATTTTCTTTTTGTACCTGAAATGTTAGGGTCATCAAATCAAAAGCTAGGTCATAAACTAAACTACCTAATTTTCCTTGTCTTGAGTGTGGTGCACAGAAACTACACTTGAGTCATTTATATGTTAATCCCACTTAAAATCCTATTTCATAAACATAATACCATTACTAAAACATAAACTAATAGATCTAAAACTCAACCACAATCAAAACTTAACTATACCACAACCTTGATCATGAAGAAAAATCCAAGATCCTTAAATGCTTTCTTGTAGGGTTTTGACAATAAGAAAGATAGCCTTGGTCGTGTGGCCTCTTTGGGTACTGGGGTTTCAAAGATATGAAGAGGTGATGGTGACGATGATTTCGGCCTTAGGGTTTATGTTTTGGTGGTGGTGCACGAAAACAATAGGGAGAGGGAGTGTGTGCGTGAGGATCTCAAGAGGAGCAAGAGTGAATTAAAAAAGTTAGAAGGAATAAGCTCTATTTATAGGCTCTCAAAAATCCTAATTTCATTATAACTATAATCTAACTTTAAATTTTCATGCATGTCGTATGTCGTATCAAATTTAAATATATATTTTTTATTCACTTACACCAACTACTTCAGTATAGTGTTAAATAAGGGTTGAACCCACAAGGACTATGATCAAATTATTATTCAAAATAAGAACTAAAATGAAATTAGAAAGGGGTTTTAGTTTTAACAGTTGAAAACATAAAATGAAATAAATATCAAAGATTGAATAACTAAGGATATAACGATATTAAAGAAATAGTCAAGAATTACTCTCCACCTTCAACAATCAATCTATCAATCAATCTACCAAAACACAATCATTTGAATCAATCAAAAGGTCTTTAAAAGCTTGTAATGTGAGGCTAAGGTTAGGGGTAGATGAAAAATGAATATTTAAGCTTAAATGACACCATAGCCTATAATTTCTTTTATTCCCTAGATCTTCCCACAAATTTCCCTTACAATTCAATAAAATACATAATCTTTCCTTTTTTTCTTTCCACATTGATCTTACTATTTCCCCTACACTTATACTTTTGCAATACTTTTTTTTTTTTTTTTTCATATTTCTCAGTGCAAATTTTTTTCTCTATTTTTTTTTTCTTTCAATTCAACTCATTGGAAGAAATAGTAGATCATATAATTTTACAATATAATCCAACAAACCAATACAACTTCCCATTCTTACAATCCATAACTCAACCCACCAAATCAAACAATCATATAAAACTATGGTGTAATGGGCCACAGAAAAAGATAAAATTTTCAAGCTACAAAGGTTTAGATATTGGCTTGTAAAAGAAAAAGATTAGTCATTATGGCTCAAAAATGGGAAACTAGGATATTCAATTTCATAGGTAAGCTTGAAAGACTCAAACGATCCAAAGAGCATGCCCTAATCATCTTTTTAATCAAGTCTACTTAGGATTTCACCTCAAACAACTAATCAACAGTTTCTAGAGTGATCGAGACTATATATAAGTAATAGAATGCATAAATATCTCCAAATACTAGTGATAGGTAAATCTAATTGTACACATTATGTTTAAAAATCAAAGATCAAGCTTAAGTAACAACCACACAAGAGTAAAGCACACAATTCTTGCAAAATTCATCAATTTCCTAGTAATATCCTTTTATTTGTGGAAAACTCATTAGGAAGCTTAGCATATTGTGGCACTTGCTTAATGGTTGTAAGGAGAGAAATATTGATTTTAAGGATCACCTTATTTTCCTCCTCATTTTTAAATTTTGTCAATCTGCTCGGAGAAGGAGGAATATGGACATATGATCTGACTGTTGATTTGTGTAGCATGTTCTGTGATGATGGACCAACTGACGTGAAAGTTTCGATGTCCAATGGAGAAGATGCTTCTGGGATTGAATTGTTGACTTCTTGAGTTGGAATTAGATCAAATGTTATGCCCGGATAAGGTGGCGTGTCAAGTTGTGGACCATTTTGAAGAGTTAGGGTACCATCATTCTCTATTGGATTACACTCTAATTCTGTGGGTAATTCTCTAATATTCTCAACCTCAAGATTATTCAATGATGTAGCAATTTTCCCCATAGTACTCTCCAAGTTATTGAGGGACGCTTCTGTACTCTGAAGAATAACTTAGGTCTGTATAGTTAAAGCTACCAATGTTTCTAGCATATCTAAAATTGATGGTTCCTGATTTTGTGACATTCCTGTAGGAGGTTGTTGAGGAAAATGCCCATAAGCCTGCTCTGACATCTGTTGAGGTTGGAGATTGCTGGCATTCAATGCACTGATGAGATCTCCAATTGATGGATCTGAATATTGCGACGTGAACTCATTATATTATGATTGAGAGTAGTAATTTGGCTCAACATATTGATTTCCACCATAGAAAGTATTAGAATATTCATCCCATTGTGAATTGTAATTGTTAGAATAAGGGTCATATCTATTCATTTGAAGATCATAATAGTGTTGATAGTACATTGCCATGTCTCAAAAGAAGTTTTATGCAAGCCTTGAAAACATCAACCACAACTAATATACCAAGTTAGTAAAAAAGAAAAAAATTAATAACAAATTAAAAAAAATAGTTCCCGGCAACAGCGCCAAAAATTTGATGTGTGTCGTATGTCATATCAAATTTAAATATATTTTTTTATTCACTTACACCAGCTACTTCAGTATAGTGGTAAATAAGGGTCGAACCCACGAGGACTATGATCAAATTATTATTCAAAATAAGAACTAAGATGAAATTAGAAAGGGGTTTTAGTTTTAACTGCAGAAAACATAAAATGAAATAAATATCAAAGATTGAATAACTAAGGATATAATGATATTAAAGAAATAGTCAAGAATTACTCTCCACCTTCGACAATCATTCTATCAACAATGGCGAATAATGTTCCCTATTCCCAATTAAACTATTAACCCGTCACAATACTCTAATTGAAATTCATCACTCTACTTAGAATCCTAAAATATTAGGTGAATAGAAATCATAAGATGATAGTAGAACAATGCAAAACCTTAATTAGTGGCCATCTAAACAGGATTTTACAATATCCATGACATTCAAATAGAAAAATAGATGCAATTCAATATAAGGGAATATAAGGAATAAAATTCATCAATGCATTCAAGATCTCATGCCTAGGGTTTTGAAATAACTCTCAACTGTAAAGAAAACTACTCCATAATCATATTCATATTCATAAACATAAATATTCAATGAAAATAAAAGAGTTTTGAGAAGAAAGAAAAACTAGATTGAAGAATGTTATTGCTGATGTCTTTTCTCCTCCTCTGCTCCTCTGGACTCTAAAATTCGCAATCCAAAGTTGTATTCAAAGTTAACCCTAATCCCTTTTATAGCCCACCAAAAATTACATTTAAAAATGGAAATTTAAGGAAAAATCGATCGCCGACCGCGGTCAATGTTTCTTGGTGGCCGCGGCCACTAAATAAATGTATTTTCCAGAAATTGGGCTTTGGCCACGGCGTGGGACATTGCTGGCCGCGGCCACTATGTTCTATCCACCAGGCCACGACCATACCGATTTTTCCTGTTTTTCAGTTTTCTTCTACTGCAGTGACTGAAAATATTTTAACCATAACTTAATCGATATAACTTAGAATTAGACGATTCAAAAATCTATGGAAAGATAAGAAAACTATCTACAAATTGTATTTCTAGGTATATTTCCAAAACAGTATTGGAAAATTGTCAAAATCAAGTATAAAGTTTGGACTTGTAATTCCGAGCTTAACCATTGCTTGTAAAACATCCCAAATTCATTAGTTTTCATCCAAATTTCTTGAAAATCATAAAAGCACACAATAAACTAATGAAACATATATAAATAAATAATGAAGTGCATAATCATAGAAGAATAATTAATTAAAAATAGAGAAATTTAGTACTTATCAAATTTAAATAAAATAGAATCCTAACTTCTATAGAAAATATCTCTACATTATCTTATGAATATTTTTATTAAATAATTGAGGAATAATCTAACATCAAACTACCTAGGAAAAATATCTCAATCTCTAACTATCTAAATCTTATAACTACAGACTTACCTGTAGTAATATCATCATAACTAGAGTTGTAGGAGTCTGATTTTGACAATATTTTATATTGTTTGAAATCTAATTCAATTATCTACAACTATTTAGAAATACTATTTTTTCAAAATCATAACATAACTGGGTAAAAAATGGGCCTGAAGTTATAGTACCCTATAGTTACGAAAATTCTATGTAATTATCTAAATAACAACCTAATCCACAAATATTTGAACTAACCATAAAATAACAAACTCTAATTCTCTAGGTTAATTTTGAATTTACTGAGCCCAAAATCTTATTGGGCTTTAGGGCTTTATGTAGGCTCGATCGATAAAAATTCTTAATAATACCATAATTAATTTATTCTTACGCAAACACCCATTTTCCCACAAACAAGGCTACTAATATCATAAAACTATACTATACTATGATAATCATAACCACTAAATATTTAAAATAAAATATTAAACCATATTTTATCACCACAACCCAAGTTAAATCTATTCTATAAAATTAAGACAGCCTATAGTCACATAAATAAAAAGGTCTAAGAGAAAGGTAACCTTGGTTACTACAATTCTCCCCTCCTTAAAGAAATTTCGTCCTCGAAATTTGTCTTACTAAAAACTTTGCAATACTGTTCCCTCATATCTTCCTCTAATTCTCATGTTGCCTCTCTTTCAGTGCTATTGCTCCACGAGATTTTAACTATAGTGATACTTTTGGACCTTAACTCCTTAGTTCCAGACTCTAGAACACATACTGGCCATTCTTCATAACTGAAATATTGTTCCAACTCTAGAGCCTCGTAATCAAGCACACATGATGGATCTGATACATACTTTTTCACCGTAGATATATGGAAAACATTATGCGTTTCAACTAATTATTGCTACAAAGCCAAATAATATGCTACTTGCCCTACTTTGTCCAATATCTCAAAAGGACCTATAAACCTCAGGCTTAACTCTCATTTCTTTCCGAAACGCATAATCCCACTCATCAGAGATACTTTGAGAAAGACTTGATCACCTACTGAAAACTCAACATTTCACCTCTTAGCGTCGACATAGCTCTTCTGGCGACTTTGAGCGGCAAACATTCTTTGTCTTATCTTTTCTACCGCTTATGTTGCTTCTCTTACTACCTCAGGTCCTAAGTATCGTCTTTCACCAACCTCCTTCCAAGGAACTAGTGATCGGCACTTCCATCCATAAAGCATCTCATAAGGTGCCATGCCTATCGTGGCCTGATAACTGTTGTTGTAAGAGAACTCTATTAAGGGTAGATACTTGCTCCACGATCCTGAGAAGTCTAATGCACACGCCCTTAGCATATCTTCTAAAATTGGAATGATACATTCTGACTGACCATCGGTTTGAGGGTGAAATACCGTACTTATCTTTAACTTTGTTCCCATTGCATGCTGTAGGATTTTCTAGAACTTTGAGGTAAAAACCAATCCTCTATCAGAGACTATTGTCTTTGGGACTCCATGTAATCTTACTATCTCCACCACATAAACCTATGCATACTGCTAAGCATTATAAATTGTTTTTACTGGCACGAAGTGAGCACATTTTGTGAGACTATCTACTATCACCCAAATAGATCCATGCTACTTGGTGTTCCTTGGTAATCCCGTCATGAAGTCCATCACTATATCTTTTCATTTCCATTCGGAAATCTCTAACGGTTGTAATGTTCCAGTGGTCTCTGATGTTCGACCTAACTTGTTGGCATGTAAGATATTTTGCTACAAACTCTTTTATGCCTTTCTTCATTCCCAGCCACCAGTACATTGTCTTGTCATCGTTGTACATATTGGTTGATCATGGATGAAGTGAATACAGATTGGTGTGCGCTTCTCGCATGATGTTTTCTCTTAATACGTCCTAATTCGGCACACACACTCAGTTTTTATATCGTGGCATACCTTCCTTTTTTTATCAAAACTTGTCCTCTTGTTGTTTCTCATTAATTTCCTCCATGAGTGTTGACTTTATTGTGAGATCAGCTAATTGTCTGTTATCTGCTCGATTTCAGATTTCGTAATATCATTTTGTAAGGGTTGTCCAATCCCCTTAAGCGTCGATATGCTACCATAACATTTTCTACTAAGTGTGTCTTCCATGACATTAGCCATTCCCAGATGATACAAAATCTCACAATCGTAGTCCTTAACTATCTCCAGCCATCTTCGTTGCCTCATGTTGAGCTCCTTTTGCGTAAAAAAGTACTTTAAACTCTTGTGGTCCAAATAGATCTCACACTTCTCCCCGTACAGATAATGCCTCCAAATCTTTAAAGCGAAGACCACTGTTGCCAACTCCAAGTCATGGGTTAGGTACCTTTGTTCGTACTCCTTTAGCTGTCTCGAGGCATATGCGACCACCTTTTCGTCTTGCATCAAAACACGTCCAAGTCCTTATTTTGACTCGTCGCAGTATACTACATACTTTCCCTTGTCATTTGGGATGCATAGAATTGTGACTGTTATAAGCTTGTCCTTTAGCGTTTGGAAGCTTTCTTTACACTTCTCTGTCCATACAAATTTACTTTGCGTCCTTGTCAAATTTATTAAGGACGTAGCTATTTTGGAGAACCCTTCAACAAATCGTCTGTAGTATCCTACTAAGGCCAGAAAACATCTTACTTCGGTGGCGCACTTAGGCTTGGGCCAGTCTTTCACAGATTCTATATTGGTTGGGTCTACTTCTACGCCATTTTTGGATACGATGTGTCCTTAAAATGCCACCTTCTCTAGCCAGAATTCGCATTTCTTAAACTTGGCGTATAATTGGTGTTTCTTGAGCCTTTTTAACGTCAATCGCAGGTGCCCTTCATGTTCGGCTTCTGTCTTTGAGTAGATTAATATGTCGTCAATAAATACCACCACGAACTTATACAAGTAATCCTTAAATATTTGGTTCAGAAGGTCCATGAATGCGGCTGGTGCGTTTGTCAATCCAAATGACATTACTAAGAACTCGTAATGTCCATATCGAGTCCTAAAAGCCATCTTTGGGCTATCCTCCTCTCGTACTCTTAGTTGGTGATATCTTGACCGTATATCTATCTTTGAGAACACCGTGGATCCTTACAATTGATCAAAAAGATCATCTATTCAAGGGAAAGGATACTTTTTCTTGATCGTCACTTTGTTTAGCTCTTGATAATCTATGCACATCCTCATGCTCCCGTCATTCTTCTTGACAAAAACCACTGGTGCACCCCAAGGAAAAAATCTTGGTCTAATGAAACCCTTGTCTAAAATCTCTTACAGTTGTATCTTTAATTCTTTAAGCTCCGTCGACGCTATCCTATATGGAGTTTTTCATATTGGTGTCGTTTCCAATGCTAACTCTATTCTGAACCCGATCTCCCTACTCGGAGGTAATCCCGGTAGATCTTCTGGAAATGCCTCGGGAAATTCACATGCTATGTGCACATTATTTGGTTCGAGTTGCATCTTTCGTGACTTGTCTACTATGCTGGCTAGAAACACCTGGCAACCGCTACTGATTAAAGGTTGAGCTTTGAGAGCTGAGACTATCGTATATGAGTTCTATAAATTACTCCTCTATAAGTGAACTTATCGCCATCTTCTGTTTGAAAATTGACCGTCTTACCCCTTACAGTCAATTGTTGCCCCATATTTTGCTAACCAATCCATTCCTTATATCATAGTCCTTAAGTTCTAACTCGATCAAATCTACTGGTAATTCTCTTTCTTCGATTCTAAATACAACGCTACACACCCCTCCACTAGATAGAATTCTTTCCCCTGAGGGTAATTCTGCGACAAACTTATCTAAAAAATGTTCACATGGCTTATCTAAGCTATCAATAATATTCATAAAGACAAAGGAATGCATTTCTCCTAAATTGAGTAAAACACTGAATTTCTTGCCAGAGATTGTGATCTGACCCGATACTACTGTATTGCTAGTTTCTGCCTCACCTTATGTAACCTCTAGTCTTATATCAACATTCTCCTCAATGATTTCTCTACAGATTGGGCATTGAGGATAGTCTACGTAAGGCTTCTTATTCCCATTGCCTTCCGCATAGTTTTCCCTTTCTTTTCCGCCTTTTGGTTATGTTCCTTTTGGTGGTCATTTTGTTTGTAATTGCTTTTCTTGATGTCTTTCGTGGCCGCTCCTTCTTTCCAGATTTTATCCTCCATCTGCTCGACCTCCCGAGTTATTCCCAACGTTTCCACGTATGTGGTTATTCTCCAAACCAACTTTACATCCCAGTTTATCATTGGCTTTAGCCCTTTTACGAATATTTGAATTCGTAATGTCTCAGTGGGTACCATGTCCACTGCGATCTTGGCCATTCAGTCGAATTTTCTGGCGTATTTCGTCGCAGTCGAATTCCCTTGATTTAACACAATGAATTTGTCCACCCTTGTGGCTATAATCGTAGAGTTGTAGTATTTTTTATGGAATACTTGGATAAACTCTTCCCAAGTCATAACATTTACATCTCGGGTCTGTTTCACTATATCCCACCAGATGCAGATGTCTTTCTTAAGTAAGCTTGAGGCGCATGAGATTCAGTCCGCCTTTCCCAAGCGCATATGTTCCAATATGGATTCTACCGAACGAAGCCATTCTTTGGCTTCTTCCTTGTCCTCTTTCCTATTTGATGTCTTGTTCATTCAGTCTTCCAAATCTTCTTAGTTCCTGCTCCATTTTCTTTTTTGTTTCCCCCAAAAGAGAAAATTGTAAAAACTAAGACAAACAAACAAAAATATTATAACCTAGCCTATTGTACTACTGTTTATTAGGTCCATCTATCTACTAAAACTATCCTATTACAATTAAGTCCAACTCAGGTAAATGGGCCTTAACAATAGAATCTTCCATAGAGGATAGTTGGGTTCAGTATATCTCACCCACTACTAAGGCCCCCTAACTTCCACTTGGACCAAAAAGACAGGAATTTCAACCCTTGCCATATTAATTGTTATTCATTTTAATTAGATCCAATCTAATAATGCAAAGAAAATGAGCCTTCACAAATTGGCCTTCATAAATGGGCTAACCCATAAGAGAGGAATTTAAACCTTACACTTTCAATTGAATCCAAAATAAATTTTAAAACCATTTTAATATTACCAAAATTCATAAAAATCCACAATATAAAAAAACAATACAAAATTTAAAACAAATAAATATTCATAACAAACAAAAGGAAGTTATACTAAAATGTCTTATTTAAAAATATATATATATCTACTAAACTAAAGATCTAATCTTCTATATAAATATGGCTTTAATCACATTATGATTCATTGTTCTAGATTCTGGAAAAAAATACTTTGAAATCAAAATAAACTACAATTAAACAAAACAGGGTACTTACTTGGAAACAAGATGGCCCATTTTTCCTGATTTGTATGAATATGTGAGAACGTTCTGGACTAGTACAATTGTGGCTCTAATACCACTTGTAACACCCTATATTCTAGCTATAAGTGTAGAAAATAAAGATGATGAAAAATTAAAGTAATAAATAGTAAAAAGTGTTGCCTTTTTTTTATTGATAATTTAAATAAACATTACTCAAGTTTAAGAAAAATAAATAATAGTCTTTACAATAAAATAAAAATAAAACTAGGCAACATTACATCATAAAGTTCATAATTTCCCAAGAAAAATAACCTGCGGATATACGACCCCCACATATTTACACCTGTCTTGCTATTGGGAATCCGCTCGCCACCGGTCATCTAAGATTAACTTATTCTACAAAAGTAAAAGAAAGGAATGAGCTTCTAAGCCCACTAAGGAAAATACACAACAAATCATACATAAATCAATTATAACCTCATAAAGAACAAATACACATGTAAAACTAGAATCATAATAGAATTCAAAGTCATAATCTATCCTATTTCACCATCATACCAAAGATCACACGTAGATCTAGATCATAAATTATATCCTGCAATCATAACATTAGTCATAAACACATCATAAATAATAAATCATATAATCACATAGTCATAACAATCATACCATCAATTCTTACAAAAGTTCATAACAACGCTAATTTATACAAATCATACAAGATCAAAATATATCTTATGTAATGACCCAATTATTTCTAAGATCTTAGATCATTAAAACTACTAGACATAGCTACTATTTTGGGAAAACATACATAAGGAATAACATAACTTTATTTAAAACCCCAAAATAAATATTGTGCAAAATACAAAGTAACATATGAAATATAAAATACGTTATGGGTACCAGTTTTTTAATACATAAAAAACATAAACCATAAACTTTAATTGTTTAAAAAAATTAAGTGCGAAATTACAAAAGAAACATAATTCAAAAGACTTAAAAAAAATAACGCCATCCTCGATCATTCACGCAATCCATTCAATCCATTCAATCAGTTCATCCTCAACACACATGCCAAGCTGCCATGAATCTTTCTGCCTTCCATAATCATTTTCTTGCATCAAGCTAAAAATAAAGGAATGAGCCTAATGCCCAACAAGGAAAATCTACTAACACATAAGTCATAAATTATAAACATAAGACTTTTATCATAAACATATACTATAAAACATATGACTATAAAAATGTATATCATATAGGACTACAATATTAATGGCCATTAACTCATTAACATGGCATGTGATAAATCATCTAGGTCCTCTGTCTACTAATCGAGGTAGGTTAGATCACATGATAGTAAATGATAACCCATCTAGGTCCTCTGTCTACTAATCGAGGTAGGGTAAATCATAACTCTAAACCATGAAAATGATAAAATTCTTGGGGTTTGCTATCTAAGCAACTATAAGCCCCAAGCGACATAAAAATATTTTGGGGTTTGCTATCTAAGCAACTATAAGCCCCAAATGACTACAAGACATATTTAAATATATATCATAGCATAAAATATATTGTAACAAAAACATATAAACACATAAAAGCTGTCCTATTTTCCTTACCAAAAACCAGGATATTTGAGAGCAAGAACGAGATTAGAACAATCCTAAAAACCAACAGTAAGAATGGTGAGTTTCTAAAGAAAAGAGATGAAAAGAAAACTAAACCATCAAAGAAGAAACTTACCAAGAAGAACCTTAAGTTTTCAAGAAACGTAAACACCTAACCAAGAATCATAAACATGAGTTAGGATTTGAAAAGAGAGAAAATAAAGAAAACTAAAGAACCAGTTAATGATATTATGAATTGATCTAAACCTCGATACCGAAATCTCACTATATCTCACTTCCCAAGTGTTTAGAAAATCTTAGAATGATAAAGCTTTTAACCCAAAAACCCAAGTGTTTCTCTCTATAGTAACACTAGCAACTTGGAGGCTTTAAAGACTGCTCTATAGTATTAGGTCATATTTAAAGAGTTCAAGGAGTGAAACTAAACCCTTTTAATTTGAATAAATAAATGAATTTAAAATGAAAAAGATTTGAATTTTCGTTCAACAGACGCCTAGAATTCGGTCAAAATCGTTTAAAGGCAAGTCCAAGTGGTTAAGGCTGTTTTTAAATTAAAAAATCCTCAAGATTAAAAAATGCAGCACCAGGGGCAATATATCGCCTACCCTGGGCGATATATCACCTAGACCATTTTCCCGAGCATCGTTTGAATGTTCGTGCAAAGTCGACATATTTTCTGTATCTCCCGTAGGCGATATATTATCCCTATAGCTGCAATATATCGGCATACGTTGATATATCAAATACGTATTTGCACTTTTTCAGCATATTTTGAATTGAGTAAATAGCTTTGACTGAGTCATAATACGATCATAACAACTACTAGACGGTTCTAGAGCTTCTAGATCTTTCTTTTAATTAAATTATTCATCAAAATACTTAAATCCTTAATAAACATGTATATGACAAGTGTCACCATCTTATTAGTTCGATCTAAACTTTAGGTTATAATAAATGGCATCTCTATAATCAGCTATATTAATCAAACCTTATGTTATAATTAATATTCTTAAATTATAGGTTAACCTTATAAAATCCATAACTGTTGCTAAGTCTCGGCTTGAACCAAAATCCACGGAATCTAACATACTACAAACTAATACTAACTACTACTATTATCTAACTAACTAAGTAAATATTCTGGGACACTACATTCTGGGTCATAGGTCATAATCATACGTCATAGTCATAGGTTATAATAACAAGACAGGTATAAGAAAAAGATAAGTGCTTATACATAGGTGGCAATTAAGCCCCCGAAATAAGTCTGTCATACAATTTTTCCAACCGAGCCTACCGGACATCACTTATGCCCATCATACATTTCTGAACACCTCAGGTCCAGCCACACTTATCTTCTTTTTGTACCTGAAACGTTAGGGTTATACATATCAAAATCTAGGTCATAAACTAAACTTCCTAATTTTCCTTACCTTGAGTGTGGTGCAGAGAAACTACACTTGAGTCCTTCATATGTTAGTCTCGCTTAAAAGCCTATTTCATAAACATAATACCATTATTAAAACATAAACTGACAGATCTAAAACTCAAACACAATCAAAACATAACTATACCTCAACCTTGATCTTGAAGAAAAACCCTAGATCCTTAAATGTTTGCTTGTAGGGTTTTGACAATAAGAAAGATAGCCTTGGTCGTGTGGCCTCTTTGGGTACTAGGGTTTCAAAGATATGAAGCAGTGATGGTGATGATTATTTCGGCCTTAGGGTTTGTGTTTTGATGTTGGTGCACACCAGCAATATGGGGAGAGTGTGTGTGTGCGTGTGTGTGCGCGCGCGTGAGGTTCTCAAGAGGAGCAAGAGTGAATGAAAAAAATGAGAAGGAATAAGCTATATTTATAGGCTCTCAAAAATCCTAATTTCATTCTAACTATAATCCAAATTTAAATTTAAATAAAATAGAACCCTAACTTCTATAGAAAATATCTCTACATTATCTTATTAATATTTTTATTAAATAATTGAGGAATAATCTAACATCAAACTACCTAGGAAAAATATCCCAACCTCTAACTACCTAAATCTCGTAACTCTGGACTCACATGTAGTAAAATCAACATAATTGGAGTCCAATTTAGACAATATTTATACTGTGAGAAAGCTAATTTAATTATCTACATCTTTAGGAGTAATTTTTTTTTTTCAAAATCACAATATAACTAGGCTGAAAATGGGTCTAAAGTTATAGTACCTATAGCTAAGAAAATTCTATGTAATTATCTAAATAACAACCTATTCCACAAATATCTTAACTAACCATAAAATAACAAACTCTAATTCTCTAGGCTGATTTTGAATTTACTAAGCCCAAAATCTTATTGGGCTTTATGTAGACTCGATCAATAACAATTCTTAATAATACCATAATTAATTTTTTCTTACGCAATCACCCATTTTCCTACAAACAAGGCTACTAATATCATAAAACTATACTATACTATAATAATCAGAACCACTAAATATTTCAAATAAAATATTAAACCTTATTCTATATCCACAACTCAAGTTAAATCTATTCTATAAAATTAAGACAACCTATAGTCACATAAATAAATAGGTCTAAGATAAAGGTAACCTTAGTTACTACAACATGCATGCAAGTGGCTAGGGTTATACTAAAACTTCTTATTGTTGTTAGGTTGTGTAAAAATGCATGCTGCCAAAATTTCATGGTCTGGGTTCCAGTGGGTCAGATCGCACTTCACTGCCTCTGTTTGTGAAAAATATTTGTGTAGTTGCATAGTTCTTTGAGAGTACTTGATGACAGGCTCTGTAAAATCGTAAAAAAGTATTTTTAAACCCAAGTTATGAACGTTTTGGCATTGTGATGTAAATTTGGTAAAGTTCTAGGCAGCATGCACTGCCCAGATTGTTTTGTCTTGTGAATGAGTTTTACCAATCAAGAAGGTAATAAATTTGGTAGGGTGTTATTTTAAACATGTATAAGGGTCACTGTAAAGTTGTAGTGGAAAATGTATTAAGGTATAAGAGATATGATTTTTAAAAGTTTTCCCCATAATCTAGAAACAAAACTTCTGGGACGCAAGCACTTCCCAGATTGCTTTAAAATTTTTGATGAGTTTTATTATTCCAAAAATTATGAATTTTAAAGGAAGCTAACTTAGGCATGTATAAAGATCCCTGTAAAATTTCAAAAAGAACTGGGCTACGGTGTAAGAGAAATAGATTTTAAAAAATCTGGGAGAAACTTATGGGCAGCAGCCACTGCCCCAAATACTTTAAAAATTTGAATGGGTTTGGCCATCCCAAAAATTATAAAATTTTGAAGGTAATTAGCAAGGGCTCCTGTAAAAGTTTAGAGAAAAATGTGTCACAGTTTAAGAGAAATAAGTTTTCTAAGTTTTCCCTAAAAAATTGAAAGTAGCAATTTCGAACCTTAATGAAAAGTTAATTTTTCCCATTTTATAAATTAAGGGTCCATTGCCCTTCTTTCAAGAATAGCATAAAAGAGATCATAGGTTATGGGTAAAAATTTGGTAAGAATGGGAGTTTGGGTTTTGTAGAACCTTTAAGAGAACGGGATAACATTGTCATATATTATTTGTAAAGGGTCCAAAAGCGGTATTTTGGTAAATGATAGAAAACGGTAAACTTTCATAAGAGGACGACAAGTTGGTATTTTTCTGAAGATATGAGTTGAGTAGAACTCATTTTTCCTAAAACCAAAATACAAGTTATCGATAAGAGAGTTCTTTATTTAAAAAATATTAAAATGCACAGCAGGAAGAGCGTGTTGCGGTGAAGTCAATTTTCTTATGATACTGTAAAGACTGAAACGAAATTCGGCCTTATACATAGTGAAGTGTATAAGAGGCTATAGTATAGATTCTCTAAGAATTTATTTCATGTAGCTATCATGGAATATTAGCTATAAGAATATGTCATAGTTTAATCCGAGTCACTGTGTGGTTTCACTATAATTTATCTAAGCGGAAAGGCTCGCTTCTGGATAGAAGATTTCCACAAGCAAGCGCAAACGAATCCGGGTAAGACAACTTATGATATATTTGGCTAAAATACGATCATGACTATTTTAGATAACTAAGATATAAGCTAATAATTTGAACTAGTCTTAGAAGATTTACTCAAGACCGTGATCCTAGAGGGTTCGCATACTCATGACTAAGGTAAGAAGTCCGGCTAGCTACCATGATGACTATGAACTCCGGCTAGCCAACGGGAACTAAGAAAGAACTGGTTCACCACTGATGATTATGTAACTAAGGTCGGTTGAGCACCACAATATGTAAGAAGTCCGATTTAGCACCCGTGACATAAGAGTCCGGTTAAACTCCATGACACATAAGTAAGTTGATTTTGCAATATGTAAGAAGTATGATTGACATAAGAGTTTGGTTAAAATCCGTGACACATAAGTAAGTTGATTCTGGAATCAAATCTCTATGACTAAGAGAGCATGTTGAATACTTGTAGGAGTCTGGGTAACCGGTGTAACTAGTTTACACCCGTCGATGCTATGGTAAGATAGATATGTTGAGTTATGTTTGATGGGTCCTACGGAACCCTAAGTAAGTATGTATGTTAAGATGAATGAGTAAGTAAATATGTATGTTAAGATTAATGAGTAAGTATGTATGTATGTTAAGATGAATGAGTAAGTAATTATGTATGTTACCAGTTAAGACTGGATGTATGCTCTGGGATCTTCTGCATGCAGGTGTATTTCCAAGATATGAATTTTGGTTATGAGGCATGACCATAAGTTTGCCAGAACGTCCACACATTCTTAAATTGTATGTTAGGCTTCTATTTCATTAAAATCCTATTTTTGGTTGGTTATCTACCTAGTTACAGTTGGTTTAAGTTCTTGCTCCATTTATGTGGTTATATTTGTTAAGTTATTCTTACTAAGCGTTTCTCTTACCTAGTTATTTAATTAATTTTAAATTATTTAAAGTTAAATCTAATTTTATAATATTTTTTAGTTTGTTAAGATCTTATCTTAAGTTTAAATAATTATTTGAATTTGATTCTTTAATTATTTAAATTCAATTAAATTAAAAAGATGAGAAAATTAGTTATTTAATTTAAAGTTAGTTTTAATTAAATAAATTAGTTAGAAATTTAGTTTTCAATTAATTAGTTGGGCCTAACAAATTCCTAAAGATTATCAAGGAATACTAAAATAGAGGAGAAGCATTCTTGAAGTCTTGCAAACAACTTAAAGGCTATTTTGTAATTTTATTCCGATTTTTTCAAAGGTTGTAAATTTAGAAATACTCAATGGTACTCGGTTCATCATTTATTGTTTAGTTATTTATTGTATTTATTTAAATAAATGTTAATTAATTTTTGAATGATAACATGATCATGAATTAGTCAATTGCATGTCATTCATGAAACCCCACACAGTTTTCATTAATCATGCATCTTTTAGGGGGTGTTTGGTATGGGGTAAAGTAAAGGTGGGAATGAGAATCTAAATCCCTTCATATGTTTGGTTCAAATTTTAAGGGGTAAAGTTAATAATTTGTCTGAGCCCCACATGTATTTTAAGGCTAAAGTGAACCCTTTTTTACACAAGAGTTTAATATTACCTCTATCCTAAGTCCCTCTACACTTTCCAAAGCAACTCAACTACTCAAAACAAACTCCCTGTTAGAAACATGGTTATTTAGGATTGTCCTAATTATTTTGGAGAAATCAATTGCAAGTAAATTACTAATAATTAAATTAGTTAAACTTGGTAACTCACACCATAATAAAGGCAATAGTTTTTATAGGCCTTTAAGATAACCAACTTTTAAAAAAAAAAGTGTTTTAGTAAAGTTAGATTAATGTAATGGGTAATTATCTACCCTATATTAATTGTAGAAACAAGTTCTTATATAGTTAAATGTAATTTGTAATTAATTATATTCATAAGTGTTTACCCAAAATGGTTGCGGGTAACATGGCAGGAATTTTGTACACGTGGGTAACACATGTCAGCATCATTAAGAAGGGGTGCTATTCGTCTGTTGACCAGCTCCTCGATGCTTCATCAAAGCTTAACTATTAGATACGACCAGGATGGTCGTATGATTCGGTTTATTTCCTTTAACGGTCATAATCTTGTGATAACTACGTTGATTATTTCCTCTTTATTGCCTTGATACGCGGATATGAAGGAGAGTTAAGGCCCATTGGCCCATGTAACCCCCCTTGAGCCTATAAATATAGATGAAATAGCTTAAGGAAGAGACTTTTGATCTCTGAACCTTTTTCTTAAGTATTGAGAGAAAAAGCAATAGTGTGATTATCCATCGTTTTATTGTAATTCTCTCAAGGTTTGTGAAACTCAAGAACCCTAGTTCTTTGATCACGTCTTTGAGATTCAATATTAATAATAGCACTAAGTGGACGTAGGTCATTACCATTCTTTGGGGCTGAACCACTATATATCGTTGGTGTTTTCTTCTTTATCATTAGATTAAACTCTTAATTGTCGTCTCATTTCCTGTCATATATTTGACTCTGTGTCGTTGGCCAAATCGAGGATCAACATTCTGGTGCTTTCATTGAGAGATTGATAAAATACTGTAAGAAAATCTAATGGCGAAGACATCCAAGAAGGCTGGAAAAACCGTTGGCACTGCATCATCCCAACCTCCTCCCACAAATGTGGCTGAGAATGAACCACATTTGGAATTTGAAGAGGAGGAGTTAGATTCGGAAACACTGAAGGCAACACTGGGGGTGCTATAGGATGAGTTGGCTAATCTGAGGGCCAATCAGGAGACAATGGCGATGCAGCAGAGGGAAATTGAACGCCAATGTCAGGAGCTAAGTGAGCGGCAGGCGGACATGGACCGTCGGTAGAGAAATTCCATGGCCACTCTCAAAGCAACCATCCAATTGGCTCAGAGTCAGGCTGTGCCAGCCTCTCAGCCAAACCAGCTGCTGAGTGCGCTGCCTCAGAGGGCACCCAATCCTAGTCCTCCCCTCCAACCAGCAAGCCCTCAAAGGCCAGAACAGTCGCCTATGGCTCAGGATGATGTCCCACCTAGGGATCCTGAGCAGCAGCCTCCATCTCAGGCTGGTCGAGGCAATCCCTAGTGCCCGAGGTAGAATAGGGCCGGGCAGCCGCCCCGCAGTCCTAGATGCCCAAGGGACGAAGAGCCAAATCCACCGAGCAGGGGGCAGCGTCCTTCTGCCAACAAAAGGAACATTGAGTCAGGCTCTGCGGTCAGGGGTCTCCCATGGCATAACAATGCACGGGGACCCAACGACTAGCGCAGGCCTCCCCCTAACGCTCGGGAGATGCCAGCTCGAGGAAGGAATAGCGTGAACAGCCGGTCATGTCATAGTCAACCACAGTCTAGAGATGGCCATGACTATAATGAAGTTGATTTCGGTAGAAGAGACGCTGGTCGGAGGAATTAGGAAAGAGGGGGAGGCAGAAGCTCCCTGCCTAGAGAAAATAGACCAGCTAGCCATAACGCTGGGGGGCAACCCAGACAATAGAACGTCGTTGATCGACCAGGAGTCAGCGACCAGAGACGTAGGGATGACGACTTAAGGGATGTACTCAACGACCTATGTGAAAGACATGATGAGTACGCTCCCCTGGCACCGGTCGACCCTGTAGTCCCAGAAGCGATTCAAGCTCAGATTGATGCTCTGAACCAGGCAGTACATCAGCTGGTTAGGGGACAGACGTCCCATATAAAGTACGATAGGAGGAGGGGCACTCCCTTTGTACAGAGGATTGCTGCGGCTAAAACCCCCAGTAAGTTCAAGATGCCAACATTGTCAAACTTTGATGGGTACGGAGACCCAGTATCTCACGTGAATAAGTTTAAGATACAAATGGATATTCAGAAAGTGTTGGAAGATGCCCGCTGCAGGATCTTCCCCACGACACTATCTGGCACCGCCCAGGAGTGGTTCTTTAAGTTCCCTCCTGCTAGCATAGTATCTTGGGAGATGTTCGTAAAGGAATTTTACGGACAATTCTACACGGGTCGCGTACACCCCATAGAGGCCAACCAGCTGGTCAAGATATGCCAGAAGGAGGGAGAACCCTTGAAAGAATATGTCCAACTCTTCATGCGAGTAACAGTTGGAGCCAAGATAGTGGGCGATGAAGGAAAGATGATGGCCCTTACTTCTGGGGTTAGGCGCCATTCACCCCTCTGGAGTAGCCTCAGAAAGAATAGGGTAAGAAGTACCTAGGAGTTTTTGGATCGGGCTGATCGATATATCAAGCTTGAGGACCCGATTGCCAATGAGGGGAAATCTCCAACAAAAGAAATTGCCAATGAGGATGCGATTGCCAATGAGAGGAAATCACCTAAGGAAGAACCCACAAAGGCCGCCAACGGTTCAGAAAATCCCAATGGCAACGGTGAGGGCAACGGGAATGGCAATGGTAGGAATGGTGGAAAACGGGCGAACAATGAACCCTCAGCTTCTGAGAATAAACGCCCCAAAGGCAGTTGATATGAGTCAAGATTCACCAACTACACGGCACTTGTCGAAAGTCGAGCGAAAGTTTACCAGGCAACCAGCTCCAGTGTGCCTTATATATGACCCGCACCTATAAGGAAAGATATCTTCAAGAGAGATACGACGAAGTTCTGTCATTTTCACAACGACTACGGGCACGACACCAATGAATGTAACCAGTTGAAAGATGAGATTGAGTTCCTAATTAGGCAGGGACATCTAAGAAGATATGTGCGAGCCGTAGGAGGGTCTCAGTGAGAGGCTCAAGGTGGCAACGAGCAGGCGCCTGCACGCCAATGCTCGCCACCCCTACAGCCAGCTCTTGTGGCAGGCACTTTACTCACCATCTACGGGGGCCCACATCTTGCGGGGGGTAATGGGAAGGCAAGGGAACGATACACTCGAACCCTACGCCACGACCAGGACGTCGAGATGATGAGTGTGGAGGATCGAGCACCAAAAAAGGCTCGAACAGAGGAGGAGTTGATAACCTTCTCTGAAGACAATGCTCAGCACGTACGATTCCCACACTCCGATTCGCTGGTCATAGACATACAAATTTACAACATGATGGTGAAGAGGGTGTTGGTCGACACAGGAAGTTCGATCAACATCCTATACAAGTCTTCGCTGGAGAGAATGAAGTTGTCCGTCAAGGACCTGGAGCCATGCAACCAAACCATCTATGGTTTTTCCGGCGAAGGGCTTGCCCTAACGGGGTCAATTAGGCTTCCAGTTACAGTAGGTACTGTACCTGGTAATAGGACATTACTCGCTACTTTCATAGTAGTTGATTGTCCTTTGGCATACAATGTTGTAATTGGGAGACCAATTTTGGTCGACCTACGAGCCGTCACTTCAATATGGCACCTTGCCATGAAATTCCCAATAGACGCGGGTGTAGGATGCATATTGGGAAATCAGCGGGAAGCAAGGGAGTGCTACAATGCCTCGATAACCAAGGAAAAGAAAGGTGTATCGGGAGATGTTTCCGGAAAAGAGTTAAAAATGGCAATTGATGCTCAGGCCCAGTCAGGTTATAATGTTACCAAATAAGGCGTTGCCCAAAGCGAGGATAGAGACTTGGATCCTCGCTTTGGGGATTTTGAGGAGGAAATAGGAGCCATCCAGGACCTTGAAGAGGTCCAACTCAATGAAGAAATTCTGACCAGGGTTGGGAAAGTCGGTAAAAACTTAGAGACAACAACAAAACAAGCACTGGTGGAGTTTTTGAGGAAGAACCAGGAAGTCTTTGCCTGGTCGCACAAAGACATGGTTGGAATAAACCCTGCAGTCATCAGCCATGTCCTAAACATCGCAAGAGTTTTCCACCGGTGCAACAGAAAAGAAGGCTGCTCGACAAAGATAGATCAAAGGCCTTAAAAGAAGAAGTCGAGAAGCTGAAGGTGAATGGGTTCATCAGGGTGGCGTTTTATCCATCATGGGTCTCTAATCCCGTACTAGTTCCCAAGCCGAATGGAAAATGGCGAACATGCATGGATTTCACAGGCCTTAATAAATCCTGCCCCAAAGATTATTTCCCACTCCCACGAATCGACCAACTAGTCGATGCCACTCCAGGGCACGAGATTCTCTCATTCATGGATGCATACTCTGGATATAATCAGATTAGTATGCATCCTCTTGATGATGATCACACTAGCTTTTGGACTGATACAGGGCTTTACTGTTACAAAGTATTGCCCTTCGGTTTGAAAAACACTGGTGCAACTTACCAGCGACTAGTCAACCACATGTTTAAGGAGCTAATCGGGACAAACATGGAGGTATACGTCGATGACATGCTGGTTAATTTGACGAAGGCAGGAGGGCATATAGAGGATTTGCAGGAGTGCTTCAACGTATTGAACAAATATCAAATGAAGTTGAATCCCCTTAAATGCTCCTTCGGAGTGAGATCAAGGAAGTTCTTGGGATTTATAGTTAACTCTAGAGGAATTGAAGCCAATCCCGAGAAAATCGAAGTCGTGATCGATATTAAATTGCTAGCAAAGATTAAGGATGTTCAAAGTTTTACCGGAAGGATTACCGCTCTCAGTAGATTTATTTCGAAATCAACGGACAAGTGCATTCCACTTTTCAATCTACTTAGATGCAACAAAAAATTTGAGTGGACGGATGAGTGCGAGTAGGCTTTCCAAGCATTAAAGACTCACATGGCGCAACCACTTATCCTATCAAAGTCGGTCGATGAGGAGACTTTGTTTGTCTACTTGGCGATTACAGAATATGCTGCTAGTGCTGTCTTAGTAAGGGAAGAAGAAGGCGTGCAGAAGGCCGTTTATTATGTAAGCAAGAGGCTAATTGGAGCGGAGCTGCAATATCCACCAATTGAAAAATTAGCATATTGCTTAATTTTGGCCTCAAGAAAGCTGCGGCCTTACTTTCAAGCTCTCCTAATCACAGTTTTGACCGACCAACCTCTACGGCAAGTTCTGCAAAAGCTAGAGGCTACATGAAGATTGTTGAAATGGGTAGCCGAACTTGGGCAGTTCAATATCTCTTACTTGCCACGAGCAACGATAAAAGGGCAATCCCTGGTTGACTTCATTGCAGAGTTCACAGAACTTACAGATAGCGAGCAAACTGAAGAGCCTGAGTCTCAAAACCAATCTCCCTCATGGAAGTTATTTAC
The DNA here is from genome assembly GCF_963169125.1 of Humulus lupulus. NCBI lineage: Eukaryota > Viridiplantae > Streptophyta > Magnoliopsida > Rosales > Cannabaceae > Humulus > Humulus lupulus. The sequence continues at coordinate 39,166,255 of NC_084797.1, read as the reverse complement.
AGATGGCTCTTCCAATGAGCATCATGTAGGGGCAGGGGTGATTCTTATCACACCTGAAGGGCATCGATTTCACTGTGCAATCAGGTTTGATTTCATAGCTTCCAACAACGAGGCTGAGTATGAAGCATTGCTCGCTGGGTTACGTTTAGCCAGGGACATGAATATAAAGGTACTCGACATCTACAGTGACTCTCAACTGGTGGTGAATCAAGTCATGGGAGAGTACCAGGCATGAGGTTTAAAGATGGTTTCTTACTTAAACAAAATAAAGGATCTATTGGCGTAGTTTGATAAGTACACCCTTCAGCAGGTTCCTCGCGACCAGAATTCAAACGGTGATGCTTTGGCCAAATTAGCAAGTGCGGAGGATGCTGATACTCTGAACATAGTGCCAGTTGAACGGCTATCTGTGCCTAGCATCCGAGCAGAGGAGACCACTCTGGTGATCCAAATGGCAGATACATGGATGCCACCATACGTAGAGTATCTGACGCAAGACGTGTTACCAACGGACAGAAACAAAGCTAGGACCCTCCAGTGACAGGCTGCTAGGTATATCCTGGTTGATGGAATCTTGTACCGAAGGGGATACTCAGTGACACTCCTCAAGTGTATTTCAAAAGAAAAGGCCAAAGAATTGATGAAAGAGGGACACAAAGGCTTCTGCGGAGACCACGCTGGGGAGCAAAGTTTGTCGAAAAAGATCCTGAGGCAAGGGTATTTCTGGGCAACGATGAATGAAGACTCAATGGAATTCTTACGGAGGTGTGAAAAGTGCTAGAGATTCTCAAAAATCCCGCGAGCAGCCCTTAATGAACTAAAACAGATGTAAACTCCATGGCCGTTTGCAGTATGGGGTACAAACTTAATCGTATCTTTACCCACAGGAAAGGGCGACATCAAGTATGTTATGGTTGTCATCGATTATTTCACTAAATGGGCCGAAGATGAACCACTCGCAACCATAACGACCAAGAAAGTGCTGGATTTTGTGGTCAAAAACATCGTTTGTCGCTATGGATTGCCGAGGAAAATCGTCTCAGATAACGACACACAGTTTGATAGTGATTTATTCACGGACTTTAGCGAACGGCATGGGATTATCAAGAGCTTTTCTTCAGTCGCTCATCCCCAATCAAATGGACAAGTCGAAGCAGTCAATAAAACACTAAAGAATACCCTGAAGAAAAGACTGGAAGAAGCTAAGGGTGCATGGCCAGAGCAATTTCCTGAAGTCCTTTGGTCGTACAGAACTTCTCATCGAACAGAAACATGCCATACTCCATTCTCTTTGGCTTATGGGTATGAGGCTATGTTGCCTGTTGAGTTAGATCCACCCTCGCATCGCAGAATAACATACGATCAAGGCTCTAACAGCCAACTATTGATGGAATCCTTAGACTTGATCGATGAGAAGTGTGAGCAAGCCCAACTCCGAGTAGCTACGTACCAGCAAAATGCCGCTCGGTATTTTAACTCTAAAGTACGTGAAAGAAAATTCAATGTCGGAGATCTAGTACTTTGCAGAGTTTTCTTAAACACCCGCGACCAGGCTGCTGGAGTACTCGAACCTAATTGGGAAGGACCATACCAGATTGAAGAAATCCTCCATCCAGGCACCTACAAACTTGCTCGCTTAAATGGAGATCTCATTCCTCGCTATTGGAATGGAGAACACCTCCGCAAGTACTATCAATAAACAATTCTTCTTAAAGAATCAGCTTGTATTAATTTTACTTTTTACAAGTTATGAAAAAGGGTTGGTCATTTTATGTGAGTAATCGCTTATAAGTGTAAGATCTTATTGATCACTCGTACAGACACGTTTTGTCCATTTATTACGAGAAATATAAGGGTATGTGCGCAGCCAGTCATTCTTGCCAATTATTTATTTATTACAAGTATTTGCTCATTACGTGTGTTGTTTTGATGTATTATCATTTTAATTTCATTATTCTAATCAGTAATGCTCGCACAGGTCTGGTCAAGGCAAGTGACTAAGGACCTAAAGCTCCTCAATCACTTGGGGAGCATATAAGGCATCTAGTAAGCAAAGCATATCGAAAGGTATGTAAACACATGAGCAAAATAAGTGAAAGCATGCTAAGGTACTTAGAGTATTTTTCAAAATTTTGTATTTTGTTAAATCAAACCAAAGTACTATGCTAAGTTCGGTCATGCGAAAAAATGTTACAATAAATTGAAAATATTATAATATCTTAAGGAAACCTTTTACACTGCGAGCAGTTACTGCTAGGATGTAATTGTTCATATTAAAAGTAAAAGCTGCCCGTGCAGCCATAAAATGTTAACTAGAAAATTAAAGTGTCTTTACATCACGACCTGTAGGTCGTGTAGTCAAAAGATTAAAGAATAAAAAAAAAGAATAGCAGACTACGAGGCAGGAGGATCTTGAGGGGTGTCCTAGTCAACGACAGTTGTAGCTTCATTGTCCACCCCTTCCACGCCAGTGGCCAAGGAGATTTCAGGCGAGGCAGGTTTCTTGGCTCTTTCTTCTTTCGTCAGGTGAGCAACGCAGCGGGCTATCTTAGCATGCCTTGTGCGCTCGGGAAGATAGCTGAAGTTGGCCTCCTATTTGTGTTTCCAGAAGTCATAGAAACACTTAACCGTGGCATTCTTGTACCTCTCCAAATTGTTGGCGTTGGATTTTTCAAGTTTCTCGATCCGGCCTTCCAGCTTTGTAGTCTCCTGTCTGCTCGCAATCAGGTCCTCCTCGAGCTTTTTAGCCTCGCGGTAGTTGATGCAGTTAGACTCCTTGAACTGGTCTCTTTGGTCGACGGCCTTGTCCAGAGCAGTCTGCTTCTCCCTTAACTCCCCAGCCAGCTTGTTGTTCTCCTCGAGTAGTGTTGTGTTTATCTTCTGAGCCGCCTCAAGCTGTTCAGCATATTTTGCTTCGGCAGCTTTGAGTTCTTCAGTGTGCCATTGTTCGAAAGCCTTGGACTGTTCGGTGATGGCTCCCGAGTGGAGACGGCCAACAGTCACGGTTAGCATTGCCTGCAATCAGCACGAAAGTTAACTTGACTATAATAAATAAAAGGATTTAGTCTCCACAGAAAAAAGACAACTTACACTTGCGAGCTTGTTTAGAGCACGGGTTAAGATCTGGTCGACGTCCATCGTCTCTGTCCCAACCATCGCTTCTCGGCAGCGTTCGTGCCTCAAAAATTTTTCCATCCTGTCCTTAGCTGATATAGGGCAAGGCTCGATATGTCACCCCTTGTGGAACCAGGGGCAGCCTGCTGAGTCTGGTCAGCTAGAGCTGGTGGGAAAGGTTTTGACCCGACTAGAGTTGGCGGAGTTTTCTGCTCGAGGGGAGAAGGAGGTGGTGTTGCATTTGTTGAAGGTACATCTGCCGAAGGGTCTGCAGTATGGGTTTTCTTGGCTGGAGGCGCTTTACTACTTTCCCCATGATGCCGCCTGCTCACTTTCTTCTTGCTCGCAGGAGATTCAGGAGCCTCAGGAGCACTGTACATATCGAACACATTTTTGGATTCCATGTCTACAAGAAAGCAAATACACGAACAGTGAGGTAGAACAAACGACTGAGTATGCTATGTCAAGAAAAGAAACAAAGAAAATTGTAAGTAAAATACCCGAGCTATCATTATTGGTTGCTACATTATATACTCTACTAGTGTTACACTCACTCTCGGGCATGAAGAAGTCTGAATCTAAATTGGGAGCGTACTTAAAATTGTCGTCCCCGTCAAAAAAATGACAGGGAATTGGAAAACTATCTAAGAGCGAGAGATCAGTATCGTTCTCATCCAAAGATTCATCGAGAGGCTCGAGAGGTTCGGTGGCTTTCTTTTTTCCCTTTCCCAGTGGGGCGGGGGGAGCAAAAATTCGTGGGGTGCTGGAGGGTTCCCTGATTGTCACTCCAGTTGTCCTCCTCCTTTGAGGTTGTGACACGTCTGGGTGCTGCTCGAGAATCTCCTCGCCAGTGGCACTTCTCGCTGTTGACTCCCTCATATCCTGGTGAGGTGCCAAAAACCTGACCAGCCTCAGGTTGGCCTCTGTGAACAGATGCTTGACGCTCTTCTCTACGCCAGTAAGGCTAGCCAAGAGAGCTGATCAGATTTCCATGTCTGGTGTGGGAGCTGGCCGCAACCATAGGCCTGAAAGGCGCTAAAAATCTAAGGGAAATGCAGTAAAAATTAAAGAAAAATAAACGACTAGGGGGGCAAAGACTTTACCTCCTTGTGTGAAGGCCAAGTTGTTCGCGACCATGTCAGTAGTCAGAAAGTACTCCAGATGGTACTTCCCCATGTTCGAGATAAAAGTAGTGTCAGTCAGGAAAGTGCAACCTATTTCCTGGTTGCAGAAATGGAAGAACCCCGTCTTCTCCTGATTGGGGTTGGATTTTAGGTCGAACAGGTAGTTGACCTCATGTGGCGTGTGGACAGGCCATTTCTTATGGCTATAGAGGATAAAGAATGCAAAGAGCATCCTATATCCATTTGGGGTTATTTGAAAAGGAGTGACCCCGAAATAATTGGCCACTCCTTGGAAGAAAGGATGAAGAGGCAGGATCGCTCCTGCCTCAATGTGATACCTCGACCTGGTGTTGTACGCGCCTCCAGGCAGATTCGCCTTTTGATCTCTGGTGGGTTGGACTAGGGTCACCCCAGGGAGCCCATACTTCTTGATATAATTGGCGATCATCCTAAGCGTTACTCGGCTAGGAGGGGCGACGTACCATTCAACATCTGGTTGAATGGCGTGTCGAAGTTGAGCACGAGTTTGAATGCTAGGGTCGAGGATATTTCTTTCTTGACCGCTGGTCGAGGGAATTTCAACCTAAGGAGCAGGCTGATTTGAAGGGTTGGAAGGTTTTTTATCTGGGCTTTAGACTTAACTCGACCCATATTTTGGTGCGGGAACGATGAAATATTTGGAGTAGCTCGAGAAAAAGGAATTTCTGGTATCAACAGCGACGATTGCTCCTCATCCTCAAGCAATTGGGCTAGCAAGTAGTCATCGATATGCCTCTCACCTCCCCACTGATCTTACCTGAAAAGCTGGGAACAGAGAAAGAGGGAGATGAGAACTTAAAGCCTAAAAATCTGTGTTGAGAGTTGGAATAGCGTTGCTCGCGCATAAAAGTTAGCTTTTATATGGCCAGCAGCATTCTAGCAAAAACCCTAACTTTTATACGAGCAGTTTGAGAAATGGATTAAAAAGCTCAGGTAAAAAGTTTTTCAGAAAAAGCTTTTTCGACTCTGAAAGGGCGGGAAAAACCCAGTTTTTCAACTAGCTTAAAAATTGAATTTTTACTTCGATTTTACGCCCCTAAATCTGTAATCTCGACTATCAAACTGAATCCTAACTCCTATGAAACGTTATTTCACTACCCTATCAAGCATCGATCAACATGCCTGTTTACCCCAAGACAGTGTCGGTCAAGAACAACCAAGAACTCAGATACGAAACAAATACAAAACAATTTTGCATTGCAACTCAAACGTCTAAGGGGTTCGTGAGACTTACATAGATGAAGGGTGGAGTCTGAAAACGAAAGCTTTGAGCGTCCAGATGGAAGTTTCTTGGATCAGCGATGAAAGTTCCTAGGATTTCTGGGCTCCGAAGGTCGAAGTTCTTTGGAGTTCTTGAAAAGGAGATGGTGAGTGAAAAGTAAAAAGTGAAAATGCGGATTTGGGGTATTATTTATAGTGACTGCGACACGATAAAAGAAGTAATCATGAATTACTTTTTTCAAAGTATGGGGAAGTGCAATAGCCGTCAGACAAGTTTTTGGGAAACGGAAAAGACTTGATTGGACATGATTGATCACTTTTTTCAAGAAAGCACGGGTGGCTCTGACAGATTTGGTGGGGTAAGCGAAGAATCATTTTCCTAAGTTTACTTTATGCTGGTCGCAGTAAAATAAACTTGGGGGGAAAATGTTTACCCAAAATCGTTGCGGATGACGTGGCAGGAATTTTGTACACGTGGGTATCACGTGTCAGCATCATTAAGAAGGGGTGTTATTCGTCTGTCAACCATCTCCTCGATGCTTCATCAAAGCTTAGCTATTAGATACGACCAGGCTGGTCGTATGATTCGGTTTATTTCCTTTAACGGTCATAATCTTGTAATAACTACATCAATTATTTCCTCTTTATTACCTTGATACACGAACATGAAGGAGAGTTAAGGCCCATTGGCCCATGTAACCCCCCTTGAGCCTATAAGTATAGATGAAATAGCTCAAGGAAGGGACTTTTGATCTCTGGACCTTTTTCCTAAGTATTGAGAGAGAAAGCTATAGTGTGATTATCCATCATTTTATTGTAATTCTCCCAAGGTTTGGGAACTCAAGAACCCTAGTTCTTTGATCACGACTTTGAGATTCAATATTAATAATAGCACTAAGTGGACGTAGGTCATTACCATTCTTTGGGGCCGAACCACTATAAATCGTTGGTGTTTTCTTCTTTACCATTAGATTAAACTCTTAATTGTCGTCTCATTTCTTGTCGCATATTTGACTCCGTGTCGTTGGCCAAATCGATGGTCAACAATAAGGTTATTAATAAACTGGTGATTAATTTGGAATTAATTGATTAGTTTAATAAAATACATTATTTCTAAAATAATAAGTTGGAGAAAGTAAACAACTCAATGTGACTTGTGGTCTCCATTATTAGTACAACACCGTGACATGTGAATAGGGCCTCGAGGTGGCTTTGTTTCCATCTCCCTAAGGAAGGTTTCTAGACATATTAATATCAAGGTATCTTATGGAGATAGGAATGAGTGATGTATATTTAGGCTTTACCGACCCTAAGGTGGCGCTCTCTAAGTTAAGTCATGAATTTCGAAATAATGGGTTATACTTATGTAATGACCCAACTACTCTAGACTTTGGACCATTAATGACTACTATACATAGACACTAATCTTTAACAAAACTCACAAGTGAAATAATCATAACTTCATTAAAACTTGTAAAACAAATGTTAAACTACATAAAATTTGAAGTAGGATATGGGATCCCATTGTTTTTAAAATAAAAACATAACATAACTTTAAATAAATGGGTTACAAAATAAAGTGTGGAAAATACATATAAAGCATAATTTTTAAAAGACTAGGAAGCACTTCATCCTCGAATCGAACGCTCAATCCACCGATTCCATCCTGCCTCAATACACAACCCCAAAGCTGCCAAGAACCTTTCCGCCACCATAGCTATTTTCCTGCACATATAAACATAAAGGAATGAGCCTAATGCCCAGCAAGGAAAATCTAACAACATAAATCATATTCATAAAATTCATATTATATGCTAAAAATATACCATAAACATATACCATAAGCGTATCATAATCATATGTCATATATACTTATAATGGCCATTACTACTTGGGGCTTGTAAACTAAACAAGTCATATGCCCATTAGATTTTGTGGGACTTGCTAGCTAAGCAAGTCATATGCCCATAAATTTATTGGGGCTTGTTATCTATACAAGTCATATTCCCAAGCCTACCAACATACATAATATAACATTTCATAACACATAAATCATAAGATAACATATAACATATAGAATCCTATCCTATCTTCCTTACCAAAAATACCGGGATATGAGAACAGGATTGGGACTTTGGAACACTCCTAAAAACCATCAAAGAAAGGTGAGTATAGTAAAGAAAAAGGGATGAAAATAATGAAAGAACTATACCATCGAAAAGATACTTACCAAGAATCTTACGTTCAAGATCTTAGATTTCCTAACCAAGAATAATGAATAGAGTTAGGATTTTGAGTAGAAAACTATAAGAACTTAAGGAAACAATACAGAAATGAACTAGAATTTGGAATACCTTTAATGCTTCTATGACCGAACTACTCCTCGAAACCGAAATATACTATAAACCTTACTTCCCGAGAGTTTATTAAGCTTATAAGGATAAAGCTTATAACCCCAACCCAAGTGTTTATCACTCTAAAATAACCTAGCAGCTTGCAGACTCTAAACTTAGCTTGATGAATGAATAAATGGTTGGGTACTAGGTCCTATTTATAGAGTTCAAGAATGAAAAGATCTTCATTTAACTTGAATAAAATAATGGCTTTTTAATTGAAAAATATTTGAATTATCGTTCAGCAGAGGCTGAAGACTCGGTCAGAAAGATGCTGGATTTATCAAGAGGTTAAAGATTAAAATGAACTCGGTTTTAAAATCATTCAAAAATAATTCAAATGAGCCAATATATCGCCCCTAGTAGGCAATATATCACCTGGGCTAATATGCCCGAGGCTCGTCGAGGTGGCCGTGCGAAGTTACGTGTTTTTCGTATCCTCGTATGGCGATATATCGCCCCCTAGTGCTGCGATATATCGGCATACACATAAATATTATACACGAAATTGCACATTTTCAGCCTAATTTGAATTGAGTAAACAACCTTGACTAAGTCCTCTAACGATTTCAAAGCTGCTGGCAGACCCTAGGATATTCAAATATTGATCTTAATAAACTTATTCCTCAAAAATACTTAATTATCATTAAACATACACAAGACAAGTGTTACTATCTTATTGGGTCTATCTAAACCTTATAATATAATAAATATCACCATCAATATTAGTCATATTAATCAAAACTTAGGTTAAAATTAATATTCTTACACTATAGGTTAAACTTAGAAAATCTACAAGTGTTACTACGAGTGTCCAACTAAATCCCGGTCTGAACCAAAATCCACAATCATAAAAATACTACAACTATTACTATTGCTACTACTATCTAACTAGCTAAGTAAAGTTCTTGGACTCTACAACTTACAAAGATGCAATTAAGCTTTTGCAGTGGATAATTCCATCTTGACCAAACCAACGGTACTTTATTTTTAAAAGAGAAAATAAAGAGTTATTTTATGTTTTAAATAATAAAGATAAAATTATCTTATAAGCTATATTAATTTAACTTGACCAACCTTAAGGCAACACTTTATTTGTTGGGTAGTTTTATCGTGGAATAGTAAATATTAGTTTATATGTTTTAACTGATTGCATTCATGCATCATATTTACTTTCCAAATTATTGATATTAATTCAAATAGTAATATTATTGTATTTTATTTCTTTCAGTTAAAATGTTTGAAAATGACTACAATGTAGTGATTGAACTTAATGATGAAAATATAGTTTTTTGGAGACATGATATTGATATATTATAGCTAAGAGAGAATTTGATGGAAGCTGTTAAAATACCACCAATTTAAGAACCACCAATAGAAGCTTCAGTGAATGATCAGTTTGAGTACGCTAAGTGGTTGAAAATATATCATATGGCAATATATTATTTGCTTCACTCAGTAAATATAAAGACCAAAAATACTCTACAAAGCCTTAAATCTGCATATGATATATGGGAGGTCATCCATGCAATATATGGACACATATATGATAAGTGGTTTTATGATAATGAAATCTTATCGGCCAAGCGTGAAATAATCGCTTAAATTAAGAAGAATAAGAAAGGTAAATTTGATTTATTCATTCTTATAACTAAGTGGAAATATATATGCCATGCTGACTTTTACACTCGGGGTCCATTAACAATGTTTATTATTATTTCTAGATAATTGAATCTTACGATTCAAAGTAGGTTGCCGATGATGTTCATGAAGTCAAAGAGAGAGAGTCTAGTTTAAGAAAGTGTTGAAGAAAATCCTTTTATTTTAAAGTTTTTTAATGGAATAATGGAATCCATACTTTCCTAACGGATCGAATATTGGTTCCCTTAAGGGTTGATTCTTAAACTAAATAGTTATTGAGCTCAAATCTATAATTTGATTATAGATTAATTATTTGCTAGTTAATTAATGGTACTTAAGGATCAACAGGTAATTAGAAGGGTAAAATGGTAAGCTTGACCAACTCTAATTAATGAACCAATAAATGGAGAACATATCTACATTTATTGATTATATCCTACAAGAGAAAACTCTGAAATATAATTATATAAATACTTAGAGTGCAATTCCATATTTAATGTGGAGTAATCATGAAATTAATAAATAAGATTATTATATTAAAGAGTTTAATTACTAATTTGGTTTATTACAGCTTCATATTATAGGTTCATGTTCCCCAGATCATCTCTGTCCAACAATGTCAAGGGTAAGGATGTCAAAAAAAAGATTTGTAGAGATGAGTACATCATAGGAGCGAAAGCAAGGTTCCTCGAACGAGCAAAGCAACTTCAAATAGGGCATTGCCCAAAGTGAGGAAGATGAATTTGATCCTTGCTTTGGGGATTATGATACTGGAGTGGGACCAATTGAAGTCCTTTTCAAAAAAACTTAGCGTAGGAAGTCAAGTCTGAACTTATAAATTTTTTAAGAACTAACCAAGATGTGTTTGCCTGGTCGCACAAGGACATGGTGGGCATCAACTCTACAGTGATTAGCCATGCCTTGAATATAGATAAGGATAATTTCAAGCCCATCCAGTAGAAAATGAGACTACTCGATAGAGAAAGGTCTAAGACCTTAAAAGAAGAAGTTGAAAGGATAAAGGAAAATGAATTTATAGGAGAAGCCTTTTACCCTGAGTGGGCTGCAAACCCTGTTCTAGTGCCAAAGCCCAATAGCAAATGGAGGACCTTTGTTGACTTCACAGATTTGAACATAGTGTGCCACAAGGACTGCTTTCCTTTACCAAGGATCGACTAATTAGTTGATGCTACTGCAAGGCATGAGGTTCTTACATTTATGGGCACCTACTCAGGATACAATCAGATCATCATGCACCCTCTCGATGAGGAGCATACCAGCTTTAGAACAGACATAGGCTTGTACTGTTACAAAGTAATTTCTTTTGGACTCAAACACTCTAACGCGATGTATCGGCAGCTGGTTAACATGATGTTCAAGCACCAGATAGGCAATAACATGGAAGTATTTGTTGATGATATGCTGGTCAAGTCAAAAAAGTTTTTTTTTTGGTGGGGTGAGGGGGGGGGGGGGGGGGGGGGGGGCACGTTCACGATCTAAAAGAATGCTTTATTATCTTGAAGCATTAAAATATGAAGTTGAACCCTTAAAGTGCTCATTTGGGGTAAGCTTAGGAAAATTTCTTGGTTTCATCGTCAATTCAAGAGGCATAGAGGCTAATCTAGAAAAAATTTGTAGTGCACCGAATTTTTTTTTATTATTTTTGTGCATTATTTTTTTTATTTATTGTTAAGTGTTAGAATTTTATTTTTATTGTTTGAATTGTTTGGTAGAAATTATGCGAATTGAAATTTGTTAATTGTTTTATTTAATGGTTTTCTTTTGTAAACTTGCTTGAGTTTTGGTTGTGTGCATTAAGGTGCATGCGTACTAGAGATAGTCTTGAGCACTTATGTGAGTGCATGTCATGGTATGTATGCTGAGCGTGCATTAGTTTCCATGCATAGTAATTTTTATTCTCCATTTATTTATTTTATTAATTAAGAAAAATAAAAAAAAAATTGAAGAAATAAAGAGGGAATATTCTAGAAGGTTTATGTTCACACAAGTGAGAAATAGGAAAAAAAAAAGAGAAGTGGTGAGCAAGGAAAAAGTTGTCACTTTTTGAGATCCCATAACTTTGGACCCAGCCACAGTAAATAGGCATAACTTGAGTTGTTCGTGTCCGATTTGGACAAACTTGGTACCATTAGAAAGCTAATTCGATAACCTACAACTTTTAGAAGAAGCTAATTCCTAATTCACAAGTTATCATGGTCAAAATCGAGTCCCAATGTCAAAGGATCTTTGGCTACGAAAATTAGACATTTCCTTATTAGTGTGGTGTGCCAAGGAAGGAAAGAGAGAAGTTAGTGTGATATCAATTTTCAATGGCATTTGATTGGCTGAATAATATTATTATTTTATTTTAGGAAATAATGAATTAATAGAAATTAGGTTTTGTTTTCTTTATATTTGAAAACCTAGTATAGTATAAATAGAACCTTAGAACCGTAAAGAGCATTTTGTTCATCTGTTCTCTATACCTCAGCCACCGACCTAGAGAGATAGAGAGAGAGAGTTCTAAAGAAAGAGGAATGAAGAGAGAGGAAGAACAAGAAGGCCTAAGACTCAAGGGATAGTAAGTATGAATCTAGTCTTGATTTTTATGATTTTTTTTTTTCTTGTATGATCTAAATGGTTGAAACAAATGAGCATGGCTAGGTGTTCTTTCAAAGGTTGATCAAGAGTGGGAAGGAAACTAGGGTTTCGACCACCGTTATCTTCAAGAGGTAAGAGTGAAACACTTGTTTTTTTGTCTTCACATTTGTAAGAGCGTGTTAGGATAATTGTGCTTATTTTTTTGAGTAAATGACTATTGTTTGATGAAGGATTCGACTATGGTATGTTACTTATGCGGTTATTGGAAGCATGATTAGTTCTCTTGAATTGAAAGTATTTTGTTTTGTACTAATACAACATTCGACAATGACATGTAATTAGGATTCTTAGCATATCTTTTGTGAACCTATTAATCATGATTTTTAGTCACAACATATATTTTGTGTGACTGAATGCCACTTTTAGTTACAATAAAAAATTACTTGTGACTAAAGAATCATACTTAATCACAAGTTATCACTAATGTATTTTTAGTCACAACCTATTAGTTTTAGCGATAAAGTTTGTTGTGACTAAAAATACATTTAGTAACAACAAATTGTGATTTTTGTGACTGATACTTTTAGCTACAGACTTTTTAGTGATAACATAAGTAAGATGATTTTCTTTAGTCACAAATTTTTTATTTTTAGTCACAAAATTTATTGTGACTAAAACTAAAAAAAATTGTAGTGATAACCACTATAGATTTGGGCATGCGTTGTATATGGTTGATATGAATTTTTTTTAATATCGATGAGCATATGGACAATACTCGGCACAAGTATGAATCTAGGGCATAGTGCACATTTTCTTTTTTCTTTCATAAGCATGTTACTTGATTCCATGAATATTTATTTATAAGAGCATGCTAATTGTCAGTTTTTGTTTTAAGTTGTAATTTTGTAAACATTCTGTATAAATGTCATTGTAGTATTCGGTCAACATGCTTGGTCTAGGATCCCACATTATTACCATTACTGTTATTATTTTGTGTTAAGTATGTTTTGGTAATTGGTTATGACTATCCTAGGAAGCATGGTAGATTTACAAATGTATTGTTGGTGTTCCTTTGCAATGGTCTCGACATAGACATGTATATAGGGTAAAGGTCATGTATTCTTGCTTCTTTTGCGAATGGTAAATTATTTTTAATGAAAAGGATAGTTAAAATATATTTTGAAAACTTATGCCTTAAAATTAATGGGATAATATGTTTGCTGATTTTTACTTAATTATATAGAAAATCTCTTTTATTAAAAGATATCAAATATATATTTTAATAATTTATGCCTTAAATTTTATAATTGAAAAATATGACTTTACCATACTTTAGATATGTATTTTCTCATTTATATTTATGCATATTTTATTTACAAAATAATTACATAAAATTATTTTTTTAAATGTGACCAAAGAATTTATTTAAGAAATGGGGGTGTAGTTGGACTTTTCCAACATTTATATATTCTTAACTTAGATGTAAAAAAAATTGTGACATTGAGGTCTTAAGTTTTTCAAGGTTAATGTATATTTTTTATCTAGATAATTGGCTTTGCTAAATTGAATTGGAGCATTTTATGGAATTAATTAATTTATTCAAAATTAATTATTTTATGAGGAGAAGAAAAGTTGTTGTCATGAGCTATTTTTTTAAATAATAAATGGGATTTTATTAATTTGATGCAAATACAACTAAAAGGCTCATTAAAATAAAATAATTTTGAGAAATAAAATCTAGAATAAAACCCTATGACCTAAGGAGGTAATATAGTAATGTTAACAAGTCGGTACACTAATTATTGGTGAATTTTTAAGAAAGTGGCGATAAAATAAACAAGTAGAATCTACCAACTTCTACACGCATTTTAAGAACCTTCCCACGTACACATGTCGCATGCAAGTTTAGTTTTACATTAAAAAATACGCCTTTAAATTAGATGTGTGCTTGTTGATTGGCATTCGTTGAGACTACATTGATAAGATTGAGATTATTCTTTTATGATTTTATGTGTGATTTTGTGATTATGATTGAGATGCAACCTGTGCCACATGTGTGTGGCTCATGCACATGTGGGGTATGTTATTTGGGTATGCTTAGTCTTGCTTGATATTGAGACGAATGTTTGGGTTGTGATTCTAGGCTCGTTGTGAAGCACCCTGCTATTTAATTGCGACTTGGGGTAAGGAAGATAGCTAGAATTTATATGAATTATGTTATCAAAGGTATAAGCTATTATGTTATGAGATGAATGAGCTATTATTTCATGAGATGATTGAGCTATTATGTTATGGGGTAAGCTACTTGTATATGTGCTTGTAATGTTGTATGAAAAATAGTAGGTTAGCGTGTTGAATTCAACACAACAAAGGAGTTACTAAGGATATGACCTAACTCATAAGGCAGATGCACCGAGGTTATTCGAGGACCAAAGTTCATGTTTACCTCATAGAAGAGGATTTACCGGTTTATACTTTACTAGTTACCTCAAAGAATTGTATAATGTGACATGGACAATTGGGGTGGTGTATGATTATGACTTATGTAGTTATGGTTATGTTTTCACAGGATGTGACATGGACAATAGGGGTGCCATGATCATATGTTGTGTGATTATGCTTATGTTTTATATAATCTTATGTTTATGATTATGATTATGACTTATTTGATTATGGTTATGTTTTTGTATGCCTTATGTTGATAATAATTGCTATGCAGAAAATATGTTAAGAATTTATGAGATATGTCACTTCTGTTATGTTGTATTTTTGTTTTCTTGTTTGTACTTCCTTACTGGGCTTTAAGATCACACCCCCTACGTCCCCCCCCCCCCCCCTTAAGGTAGTCAATAGAGTTTCTCATTGACATGCATGGTGATGTGCGAAGTTCCAACGTCTAATCATGTATGTCGCGGGGCGTCCATGAGCGATAAAACGATCTAGATAAACACCATGAATGCTTATGAACTTTTATGTTATGGTTTATGTTTTTATTATGCTGTAGAGGACTTTATATTTATTTTCAAGATTGCATAAAGATAGTATATTTTTATTTTAAACTATTGGGCCCAAATTGCATGTTTTGACAAGGCCTCATTTAACCTTTCTCAAAAATGGTATTTTTCTAATAGATATGAACTGAGTGACGTTTTTGCAAAGAGTAGAATAAGGCATTGTTACAAAATCAAAGCTCTAATTGACATGAAGTCTCAAACCAAGATAAAAGATGTATAGAGTCTCACTAGAAGAATCGCAACCCTTAGCAAGTTTGTTTCCAAATCTACAAATAAATGTGTTCCATTCTTCAGCCTACTAAGAGGAATTAACAAGTTTGAATAGACAGAAGAATGTGAGAAAGTCTTCCAAGCAATAAAAGAGCACCTAGCACAGCCCCCAGTCCTGTCAAAACCCGTCGATGGTGAACCCTTTTATTTATATCTAGCTGTCACTAGGCATGATGTTAGTGCAACACTAATCAAAGAAGCAAATAAAATCCAGCATCAAGTATATTACATGAGCAAGAGGCTGATAGGAGTTGCAGAAAGATACCCCCTAATTAAAAATCTGGCATACTGCCTATTTCTTGATGCAAGAAAACTCTGATTGTACTTCCAAGCTCATTCAATCACGATCCTAACAGACCAACCCCTCAAGAAAGTGTTACAGAAACCCGAGGCATTAGGTCAATTTCTTAAATAGGCAATAGATCTTGGGCAGTATGAAATCAATTATCAGCCAAGAACTGCCATCAAAGGACAAGCATTAGCAAACTTCATTGTTGAATGTAGATGGGTACAAGATGAAAACAACCAAGGTGTAGCACCAAAAGAAAATGAAGAAACCTGGCCAATGTGGAAGCTATATTTAGATGCGGACACTCTGTACATAGTACCCCTTGAGCACCTTGCCCAACCAAGTATCAATGAAATAGAGACAGGGTTGTTGATAGACAATTCCCCATCCTAGATGACTCAAATTGCTAATTATCTAGAGTAGGGAATTTTGACCCAAGACAAAAATGAAGCGCGAAAAATATCAAGGAAAGATGCCAAATATGTAATCATGGATGGAGTAATGCATAGGCCGAGGTACTCAATGTCTTTACTCTAATGTGTCACCAAAACAAAGCTGAAATGTTTAGGATCAAAGTGCACGAATAATTTTGTGGCAATCACACACAGGGGCAAAGCCTAGCGAAGAAGATATTAAGGCAAGAGTATTTTTTTCCAACAATGAATGAAGATGCAATGGAGTATGTGCAAAAATGTTATAAGTGCCAAAGATTCTCTAAGACACCTCGGGCAGCTCCTAATGAGTTGAAACAAATGCAAAGTCCATGGCCCTTTGCTGTTTGAGGGGTAGATCTGATCAGGCAATTACCTACAGGAAAGGAGGAGTCAAGTTTGCAGTCGTTGCAGTGGATTACTTTACTAAATGGATTGAGGCAAAACCACTTGCAACAATTAATTCAAAAAAAATGCTTGACTTCGTTGTAAAAAATATTATATGTAGATATGGACTTCCAAAAAAGATTGTTTCAGAAAATGGTACTCAGTTTGACAGTGATCTATTCACAGACTTCTGTACAAGGCATGGTATCACAAAATAAAATTCAGTAGTTGCTCATCCTCAAGCAAATGGAAAAGTAGAGGTTGTTAACAACACTTTAAAAGATACAATGAAGAAATGACTCGAGCAAGAAAAAGGCAATTGGTCAGATATATTACTAGAAGTGCTATGGTCATATCGTACTAATGCTCATACATCAACTGGTCATAGTCCATTTTCCTTGGCTTATGAATATGATGTTATGATACCAGTTGAATTAACCTCCTATCATATCGAAGTACATATGACCAAGCCCAGAATCATCAATTGTAGCTAAAACTCTTGATTTGACCGATGAACAACGAGAGCAATCACAGTTCAAGGTAGCTACTTACTAGCAAAAGGTTGCTCGATATTTTAACTCTCAAGTTAAGGACAAAAAGTTTGCTACAGGAGATCTAGTCTTGCGACATGTGTTCCAAAACACTAAGGATTCGATCACATGATATTGGAACAATGAACATCTTAGACAATATTATCAGTAACACTGGTCGCAAGGCATTTTTTTGCCCATTTTGTAACAACCAGTGTATTTTTTTTTTTTTTGTAAAGGCATGTTTCACCCATTCTTTGTAATAACCAATTACTATCTAGACTATTTGTTTTTACCTGGTCGAAAAGCACTTTTTTGCCCCCAAAACCGACAAGTTATTTAATGAAATTCAATCCAAATGTTTTTATTCAAAACATTCGTTGGTCGTACGAATTCGTTAATTCAATACACACTATTTTGCCCATTTTAATACGAGATATTTACAGGGGAGTGTGCTTGACACACTTAACATTGCCAATTTTTGTTAGTTAAACAAGTATTGCTTAACATGTGTGATTTTTCCTAAAAAAGTATACTACTTTTTGAAGATATTCTGAGTAGAAGTGTTAGCTCGAACATGCCTGATCATTTGGCAAGTGAGCAAGGACTTACCTCCTCGATCACTTGGGGAGCAGATAAGGTATACACAATCTCATATAAGCAAAAGAGTAAAAATCACAACTGAGTAGTACATAGAATATTTTTTCCAAATTTATAAAGTATTATGCTTTGTTCGAGAGAACATAAAAGTAAAAAACTTTGCTTGTTCACACGAGCAAGAAAGTTGGAAAACTTATATAGCATGAAAATTTTTATATCTAGTAAAACATAAATGAGCATCATATTGTATGTAATCAAAGAAACATATTACAATAATACCCAAGATTAAAAGTTTCTTGGTCAGCCATTGTCTTTGTACAACGTACCTTATGGATCAAGTGTCTAGAATATATGTAAATAAAAAAGAGAGAAAAAATTATAAGGGAACTCTCGCCTCACCGGGTCATCAATGTCATCCTCGACCTGCTCCAAACCTTGGTCATTGTCAGGGTTGAGGGAAATCTCTGATCCAGGACTATCCGAGGAAGCAGCTGCAGACTCATCCTCCTCATGAGCAAGAAATATTCTTATATCGGAGATTGGAAGGTAAATAGTCAAAGTTTGCCTCCTTATTGTACTTCCAAAAAATGAAAAAATAATTGAAGGTGACACTTTGATACCTGGTCAAGTCCGAGGAGTGCTTTTTTTGTTGGGCTAGTTCCTCCTCGACCCTCTTTTGTTCCAACTCGAGCTGCTTAACATGATCCTCAAGACTATTATGTTTCTGCTTGTGCTTCCAATGAGATGTTTCTACTTTGTCTCATTCTCCTGGAGTGCCTAAATCATCTGGATCTTCGCCTCGATCTCAAGAATCTTTCCCATAAGATCCTCCTCGAGCTTTTTAGCCTGCTAATCATTGATTTTGTTGGCCTCTTTAAACTGCTTTATAATGGCCCTTGATCTTGTGAGCGAATCAACAAGATCCTATGCTCGAGGACGAGTATGAGCCAATGTCATCATACCCTGGAAAAATGATGAGGTTAGAATCGAGCAGAAGACTTGTATATAAATGTATAACTGTTTGAAGAATAAAAGAGGTGCTTATCGACAAAAACTCTGACATGGCCTGACCAAGGGCCTGGTCAATAGATAGCCTCTCGTTGGTTGCGAATGTAACGTCTTCCTAATCAAGGACTGTTACACTGTGTACTTAAAATTGTGTCAGACTTGCTAATCAGGTCATTTGGCTTAAATCGTGTAACTAAGGTTAGTGAGAAGGGTAAGGGTTAAAAATTTTGGTCAAAGAATAGTTGACTTTTATTCCAAAAGTATTATATAAACATGGGATCCCAAAGTATTACAACTTAATTGTTAAAAAGGGTAAATACATAACAAAGTTACATCAGCCAGCCTAAGCGTCAAAATAGGGCTATAACCCTAGTTCCTCTAAGATAACGCCGGCCGTGATGGTCGAGCGGCCGCATATGTACACGCCGCCACCGAAGCTCTCCAACTCATGGCTGGTCAAGCTTTCCCTTTCCCTTACCTGCACCACAAAGCACCTGTGAGCCGAGGCTCAACAAGAAAATAGAACGTTCAACAATAGAGAATATAACTTTAAAATAACTATTTAACAAAATCAGTAATATCCACTCATAACCAATATCTTATAAATTCAATCGCATGATCATTGGATCAACCTGGGATCGTCACCCTATTCAGTTGGCATTTAAGCCAACTCTTAGGCCTATGCCCAAGCTACATGACCATAGAGTCACCTGGGGCCTCGCCCTTAGCTCTATCCCACTAGCCATAGAGCTAGCCAAACCCCTGTGGTTCACCTTTGACCTTAGAGTCGATCAATGTAATAGTATGTTGCAGGTTTAGGCCTATGCCTCGCGACGAGCGTACAGCGTGCTATTGCCGTCCTTGACTTATAAGTCAAGCCCTGATCTAGGATTATATACTTTACTTATAAGAAACAGATGTTGTAATTCCCCAACTCCAGGGACCGTTACAGTGAGCCTTGTAAACAGTGCTAAACTCGCTAATCGAGTTATTTGGCCAAAATCGTGTAACTAAGTATGATTAGCGGTTTAAGGATTAAAATTTTGGTTAAGATGTAATGTTTCATTAGAACGTTTAATATATATGTTGGGATCCCAAAATTATAATTTCAGAGTCTGCTACAAGAAAATATTTACAGCAGGTCGTTCTATGCGGCAAAACAGGGTTTAACCCTAGTTCCTCTTTAAACATCGGTCGTGGCGGACGAGCAGCTGCATATGTACATGTCATCACCTAAGCTCTCCAACTCAAGGATGGTCTAACTTTCTTTTGCCTTTACCTACACCACATAGCACCCGTGAGCCGAAGCCCAGCAAGAAAACACAATATAACATGATATAATATCAACAGTGATTGTATTAATTATTCAGGACCAACAGTCCGAACAAATAGGTGACTATCACAAAAAGTCATAAGTATGGGGACAACACCCTCTAGCCATGTGATGATAGGATCACCAGGGATTAACAAATAAGTGAGCATCTCACTAGCTTTAACAAGACAGGTGCATGGTGATTAGTCACCAACATAACCTTCCTCCTGACTCTAGAGTCATAACTGTGGACAACATTCCCTAGCCATGTGACAAACAGTCACCAGGGCCATATGCCCTGGCTCTGAGTAACTGGTCTTAGACTAGCCAAGGGCTTATAAGTTTGTCGACCTTAGGGTCGGTCCAGCGTTAATACCCCATATGAGTCATTCTTGCTGATATCGATTAGATCTAATCTTCATTTGGCTCGGCGTTCATAACGCTATGCCATCTCTGACTCTTAGGTCAGTAAAACACGACCAGTGTTCAACTCATTGTGAACTTGACTAATAAATCACAGCTTCACACATGGATCTAACACCATTGCCGAATCTGACTAATAATTCAGTGCCATACACAAGTAAGCCATGCCACCAAACACATATCACATGTCCAATATCCATAAACAAGGTATTCAGCATGCTTACTTAACAGGTACTAGTACAATTAGGACCATGCACAAACACAGAGGCTCAAGCTCTGAACAATATCATACTCAGTATACAAAGCATATCCTAATCACATATTTCTTGTGCATCACATGCATTATATATAACAATCCTACATGCACCAATAATAGCCATGCATGTCACGTTTAATAGTCAACCAACATGCATCAGGAATAACCATGCATGTCACATATACACAGGGTGCAGTTTTCTTACTACATGGTATAATACCATTCTCTCAGACATATTTATATCAGGGAGCCCTTAGTCCCGTTCAAATATTCAACCAAGTGTAGTTTTCTTACCTCAGATTCGAGCTAGAACGAATAAAAGAACGACCCTTGAGAACAATCAACTTTTAGTCCTTTAGCGATCACCTAGTCATAACCAAATATAGGATACCATCAATAAAAATAATCAACATAGGTTCCCAAACCAATATCTAGCCGGGACATCAATCCACACTTAACCGAGTAGTAGGATCGACCCCGAGGCCTAAAGCTAGGATCCCTAAGTCAAAAACCCATTTCTGGCCAAATATGCCTCTATGGGTCGTGGCTCACCATAGCCATGTCGCGGCTCACCTCTCTGACAGAGGCATTTCCTCCCCAGAAACCAACATAGGATGCGGCTCACCATAGCCATGCCGCGGCCCTTTACGCAAAACAACAAGTAACAACCTTTCTTCCCCTACGTTTTTCCTTGAAACCAAACCTTCAAACCAATCCCAAACCTCAACCTAACACCCAATTCAACCACTAAACATCATCTACAACTCACCCTCATCAAAACCAAAGTTAAACACCAACCTAGCTTCCATTAATTCCAACTATCCATCATGAAACCAGAAACTAAAACTTAAACAAAAAACAAAGTAAAACTAGAGATTCCATGGCTGAAACTTACCTCAAACTTGAGATTAAACCCTCTTCAATGGTTGAACTAAGTTTCTAAGCTCCCACCTTTGATCTCCTAGCTTGCCCCTTCAATTTGGCTTCAAAATTCTAAAGAGTGAAAGAAGGAAAATGGTGCACGGGTGAGGGAGAGAGATAAGGCTGATGAGGCTCTGTTTTTGTTTTGTTCTGTTCTTCTACAGCCTTGAGTTATATAAATCTTAGGGGTGAAAAGACTATTTTGCCCCTAGGTCAAATGAAGGCCTCTAAAGTCTCCCAAGGGTAAAATCGTCTTTTCCCGCTTATCACGTTAATTATAATTAACGCTCTCCAATTCCCGCTATTCTCAATATTCTCAAATGCCAATAAATCATATCCCATTACCCTTTAATTCCTGGTAATGTTCTAATCATCGAAATGACCCCGAGACTCACCCTGAGCCCCGAACTTAAACCCGTTATGACTAGACCGAACACTTACATTTCATGATCGTCTCATGCCGAATAGCTCGAACCAATCCACCTTATAATGTGGCTATATTAATTAATCACAAACATGCACCCAAAATACACAATTACGCCCACAGCGACTAAATTACCAAAATACCCTTATATTCATAAATACACCCATATGCATGCATTTACCATCTTATAATAATATAATTCACATAAACATGCATATGATCATTAAATAACATCATAAATCAATTATTGCCCTCCCGGCCTCCTAATCAAGGTCCTAACCCTTATTAGGAAAATCGGGGCATTACAACTATCCCCTCTATACAGAAATTTCGTTCTCGAAATTTACTCAACAGCTCGGAATAAGGATTCCGCACAATTGACTCCAATTTTCCAGGTCTCTTCCTCAACCTCACTATCTCCATAGCATTACCTTAACCCAAGGTACACTCTGTTCAATAGAACCTTATTACTTCTATCACAATCTGAACTGGCTATTCCTTACCGAAATACTTAACCTTAACCTTCAAATTCTCATAACTCAATTCATAAATTCCTTTAACTCATGTCCACTGCATGGAAGTACATAACTCACTGTATACAACTGCCAGTGCCAAAGATATAGTTGATCCAAAGTCAATCTATCCAGACCTATCCAGAACTCAACTGCCGAAATGAACTAGGGCTTAACTTGCCTTAATTCCTCACCCTTTTCCAAGGTGATACTTTAAAGAGGATATATTCTTCTACCTGGAATTCCACATTCTTGCTTTTCAATTCAATAAAACTTTTCCATTTATTCTGAGAAATAAGCAACCAAGCTTCAATCTCCAACAATCTCATTAATCCCCCGAACCACCTCAGGATCCAGATATACATTAACGCATTCATCTTATAAGATGTTCCTCCAATAATAATTAGATAACCCTCTCTCTCTGATTTACCACCAGTCTGAGAGTAATAATCTGTACTGAATTTTATCTCTATTCTCATGGCCTTCTAACCCTTCCAAAACTTGGAAGTCACAATAAAGTCTTCATCTAATAAGATAGACCTTGAGTTTTCCATGAAGGCGCTTTATCCTTCTCACAAAGAGATTTGAATACCGATCAACTGTACCATTCATCCTTGCTGACAAAAATATCCTCATTTGGACTACTGGTCCACAACGACTCAATGCCAACTCATACTGACCCACTAACCTGGGCAATCCCACCGCGAAACCCATCGCGATGCTATCTTATATTCATTATGAAATTCTCAATGGCTATAATGGCCTCACCAATTCCCAACACCTTGTCTGACCTACTATCAGGCTAAGAACTTTACCATGCATCCCATTACATCCCTCTCCACCTCAGGCCATCATTATAAAGCTTTCATATCCTGTTACCTTTCCATGATGCCTGAATGAAGCGAATAAAAGAATAGCATGAGATTCATCTAGAATCTCCCAATTAATCCCAATGTCCATCGGATTCCAAATCCAACCCTTATACCACAGTAAATTCATATATGTCACTGTACAATTCTTAGCTAATCCAGCTAAAGCTTTCCATTCAATCATTCCCATCTGTGGCTCACTTAACCATCTTTCTTTTTTTTTCTTCCTTAAGATAATAATCTCAAACAATAAACTGGCAACTGGCCCACTAGAAACTCTATTCCAGTTCTGGCCAGATCCTTTAATCAACATGTTTCATAGGGAATCACTTTTCTCTATTACTGGGATGTCATAACAATCCACTAAATGATCCTGGTCTATAAAAGACCCAGAACACTTCCCCAAGGCACCTGAAATATCTTCACCGCCCATGGACACTCCTGTACCCAAGGTACTCTTCAACCTTGGTAATTCTCCTCAGAGAAAATACCACAATACCATCATCCAAGACGATCACAAATCCCATTCAAATAAACCTTTGAATTCACTATTCATCTGATTCACAAACACTTAGCATTAAACCAATTCTCAAGACATATTCAGCACTCACAGTGCTCTAATTTGATACCAACACAATCCTTTATATAGTTTCCTTTCTCTGATCTCAAACTGGTTCTAACCAAATCCAAGATCCACCTTAAAGAATTCCATCTTCCTCAGCAACTAAACCTTCTATTCATATAACTCCACTGAGCCACTCAGAACAATGTTTACATCTGATTCCATCTCTGGCACTAATCCAATAACCGTTCTAGTCTTTTCTTATAACAAGAAGCCTTGACAGACCACCTGATAACACATTCAAAACCCACAGACTAATCCAGTCTGTCCTGATCTCACTGACACAATCTAAGTGGTATCCACCACGCTAGCTAAGAGTTCCATGCACCTCCCTGCACAAAACTCTAGCTCTCGCTACAGGTATCAAACATAAAGAACCATGTACCAAACCGACTAACACAAGGCTTTCTGCTCGCAAGCCCAAGAGTTACTATACTTTCCTTGCCATTTAAGATTGCTCCACAATTACTTAACCAATCCATACCCTGGATCTAACCAAAGCCAGTCATAACCAGCTTTATCAAGATCACTGATGAGTCCTTTCCATAACCTAACTCATCTCTTAAGTTGCCAATACCATACTGCATTCTCATCACATCATAACCATGTGATCTATATACACCATCTTTATACCCTTCTCTATATACACTAATAAAGGAATAACATGGCACCAAAGCCAAACAGCATAACTCAGAACTAGAAAACTGACCTGTCACCCCCGAGGAACTAGTCTCGGTCTCAGACTCTGATTGCTCTGAAATAAACACTCAAGTTGGAATCGAGTTGTCTATCCTCCTTTGCTCAAGCTCTCTTAGCCTTGGGCAATTCTTCTTACGATGAGTAGCATGCCCTTGCTCGACATACACCAAGATAATGACTCTTACACCGAGCGCATATTGGACGAGTCTTCCAGCTTTCATTCTTACTTTCTCCAATAAGTGGAGGTACCACTATCTGAGCTCCATGCTCTCCAGCACTCTGCTGCCCAATCTAATGTCCTGCGCTCTCAACAGTAAGAGCCTTCCCTACCACTTGAACATAGGTAGAGACTTCATGCACTGGGGCAACTCTAATGCCCTGAGCTATTCCAGGGTTCAACCCCTGAATAAACTTTTCCTTCTAAGCTATATCTATGGGTACCATATCAAAGGAAAACTTGGCCAACCCATCAAATTTAGTAACATACTCGGTCACTGATGCATTACCCTGAACAAGATTCAGAAACTCATTCATCTTAACGGTCTTGGCTACATCACAATAATACCTCTCATTAAACAGCTGCATGAATTCTTTCCAATCCATCACAGTTGTGTCTCGTGTTTGGGATACTACCTCCCACCACGTCCGGGCATCATCGCGCAATACACATATAGCACAGATCACCCTATCGTGACCCACCAGTCCCATACTATCAAGAATGGAACTGATCATGCCCATCCATTGCTTAGCTCTGAATGGATCTAGGCCTCCCTCAAAGACTGGAGGATAAAACTTCAGGAATCTTCCACAAAGGAATTCCCATTTATTCTCAACCCTAGGCTGAGCTAAAGCTGATGCCACTCCTGGCATGGCCAAGGAAGAGGTGCTCCCCAACAAACTCCGTTGTTGCTTCAAATACCTGATCTCTTCCTCATGCCTCTGCAATCTTAATTGCAAATCTGTAAGCATCTGCTGAAAATTCATTGGTGCAGATGAAGAACTGATACCCTGGCTGTAACTCCCAGTCCCTGTATAACCACCACCAGGCCTCAATCTGCCTTGAATATAAACTTGCTGGTTAAATCTGCAGTCAATAACTTGACCCATTAATCACAATAAGCATATCAAGGGCTTTCCCACATGGGATAAATCTTACCACACCACAATCATAAACCATTTGCAGTGCTACTAACATGCCCACAGCATTCATACATTATTCATAATCCCTGCTCTTCCATTACTCATACCATGCCTCCAACTCCAGCATGCAAATATCACAATTATATATTCATGATCAGGCAATCATATGATCACAATCATATATATATATATATTCACGGAGCATAAAATCATATAGTCAAGAGCCAAGCTCTATCAGAATCTCATGCTCCCTACTACAATGTGCAGGTAAAGCATTTACATTCTATTTAAGCAGCTATGCACATAACTACAGAAATAGTTACCATCTCATGAGTGAAGCTATCTTCAGTGATGAGTGTACATGCCCAGCTTGTCTTCAGGAACCATAAACCTTGGCTCACTCTGATACCCAGTTGTAATGCCCCAACTCCAAGGACCGTTACAGTGTGCCTTGTAAACAGTGCTAAACTCGCTAATCGAGTTATTTGGTCAAAATCGTGTAACTAAGTATGATTAGCGGTTTAGGGATTAAAATTTTGGTTAACATTTAACGTGTCATTAGAACGTTAAATATATATATTGGGATCCCAAAATTATAATTTCAGAGTCTGCTACAAGAAAATATTTACAACAAGCTGTTCTATGCGAAAAAACAGGGTTTAACCCTAGTTCCTCTTTAAACCTCGGTCGTGGCGGACGAGCAGCTACATATGTACACGTCATCACCTAAGCTCTCCAACTCAAGGATGGCCTAGCTTTCTTTTGCCTTTACCTACACCACATAGCACCCGTGAGTCGAAGCCCAACAAGAAAACACAATATAACATGATATAATATCAACAGTGAATGTATTAATTATTCAGGACCAGCAGTCCGAAGAAATAGGTGACTATCACAAAAATTCACAAGTATGGGGACAGCACCCTCTAGCAATGTGATGATAGGATCACCAGGGCTTAGCAAATAAGTGTGCATCTCACTAGCTTTAACAGGACAGGTGCATGGTGATTAGTCACAAACATAACCTTCCTCCTGACTCTAGAGTCATAACTATGAAACAGCGTTCCCTAGCCATGTGACAAACAGTCACCGGGGCCATATGCCCTGGCTCTGAGTAACTGTTCTTAGACTAGCCAAGTGCTTATAAGTTCGTCGACCATAGGGTCGGTCCAGCATTAATACCCCATATGAGTCATTCTTGCTGATATCGATTAGATCTAATCTTCATTTGGCTTGGCGTTCATAACGCTATGCCATCTCTGACTCTTAGGTCAGTAAAACACGACCAGTGTTCAACTCATTGTGAACTTGACTAATAAATCACAGCTTCACACATGGATCTAACACCATTGCCGAATCTGACAAATAAGTCAGTGCCATACACAAGTAAGCCATGCCACCAAACACATATCACATGTCCAATATCCATAAACAAGGTATTCAGCATGCTTACTTAACAGGTACTAGTACAATTAGGACCATGCACAAACACAGAGGCTCAAGCTCTGAACGATATCATACTCAATATACATAGCATGTCCTAATCACATATTTCTTGTGCATCACATGCATTATATATAACAATCCTACATGCACCAATAATAGCCATGAATGTCACGTTTAATAGTCAACCTACATGCATCAAGAATAGCCATGCATGTCACATATACATAGGGTGAAATTTTCTTACTACATGGTATAATACCATTCTCTCAGACATATATATATCAGGGAGCCCTTAGTCCCGTTCAAATATTCAACCGAGTGTAGGTTTCCTACCTCAGATTCGAGCTAGAACGAATAAAAGAACGACCCTTGAGAACGATCAACTTTTAGTCCTTTAGCGGTCACCTAGTCATAACCAAATATAGGATACCATCAATAAAAATAATCAACATAGGTTCCCAAACCAATATCTAGCCGGGACATCAATCCACACTTAACCGAGTAGTAGGATCGACCCCGAGGCCTAAAGCTAGGATCCCTAAGTCAAAAACCCATTTCTGGCCAAATATGCCTCTATGGGTCGTGGCTCACCATAGCCATGTCGCGGCTCACCTCTCTGACAGAGGCATTTCCTCCCCAGAAACCAACATAGGATGCGGCTCACCATAGCCATGCCGCGGCCCTTTACGCAAAACAACAAGTAACAACCTTTCTTCCCCTACGTTTTTCCTTGAAACCAAACCTTCAAACCAATCCCAAACCTCAACCTAACACCCAATTCAACCACTAAACATCATCTACAACTCACCCTCATCAAAACCAAAGTTAAACACCAACCTAGCTTCCATTAATTCCAACTATCCATCATGAAACCAGAAACTAAAACTTAAACAAAAAACAAAGTAAAACTAGAGATTCCATGGCTGAAACTTACCTCAAACTTGAGATTAAACCCTCTTCAATGGTTGAACTAAGTTTCTAAGCTCCCACCTTTGATCTCCTAGCTTGCCCCTTCAATTTGGCTTCAAAATTCTAAAGAGTGAAAGAAGGAAAATGGTGCACGGGTGAGGGAGAGAGATAATAAGGCTGATGAGGCTCTGTTTTTGTTTTGTTCTGTTCTTCTACAGCCTTGAGTTATATAAATCTTAGGGGTGAAAAGACTATTTTTCCCCTAGGTCAAATAAAGGCTTCTAAAGTCTCCCAAGGATAAAATCTTCCTTTCCCGCTTATCACGTTAATTATAGTTAACGCTCTCCAATTCCCGCTATTCTCATTATTCTCAAATACCAATAAATCATATCCCATTACCCTTTAATTCCCGGTAATGTTCTAATCATCGAAATGACCCCAAGACTCACCTCGAACCCCGAACTTAAACCCGTTATGACTAGACCGAACATTTACATTTCATGATCGTCTCATGCCGAATAGCTCGAACCAATCCACCTTATAATGTGGCTATATTAATTAATCACAAACATGCACCCAAAATACACAATTACGCCCACAGCGGCCAAATTACCAAAATACCCTTATATTCATAAATACACCCATATGCATGCATTTACCATCATATAATAATATAATTCACATAAACATGCATATGATCATTAAATAGCATCATAACTCAATTATGGCTCTCCCGGCCTCCTAATCAAGGTCCTAACCCTTATTAGGAAAATCGGGGCATTACAGATGTGGAGAGGCACATCCCGACAATTAAGCACATATTCATGCTAATCATATTATTCCATCGAATAACCATACGCACGATATCAAATATAATCACATAAGGGGCCGCATGCCCTAATCATAGAATTCATATAACAAATATAAGCACTTAAGCATTCATCAACAAGCCTTTAGAACAATAGCATAACATAATTAATTCAGGGGCCCAAGCCCTAACCATATTCAAATACAATAGACGGGCCAAGCCCTAATCACACACAACACGTTCTGGGTGCAGTCTTCTTACCTTAGTTCCAAGCAAACGTAAATAATAACAACCCTCAAGCACAATCCCAGTTCCGAGCCCTTAGCGATACCCTAAGTCACAACAATAATATAGGATTCTATTAATATCAAGTGATCAAAGGCTTTCAGACCAACTCCTAGCCTCCGGGGCCTCGGGTTCCACCAAACCGGGTAGTGGAAACAATCCCGAGCCCTAAGGAAAAAGTTCTATTTTGAAAATGAACTCCCAAGGCAAAATTTCCCAGGCGGGCCGCAACTTGCCTCCCCCCCCCCCCCCCCCCCCCATGGGTCACAGTGCACCCCCTGACCAGCCTCTTCTTCCTCTCTTTCTAGAGGTGCAGGCCGCGACTTGGCCTCTCAAGTCGCGGCGCCCCCCCTAGGCAGAGACCTCCTAAGGCGCTTGGTTCATGCTAAGTCGCAACTTGTCAAGAACTAGGTCGCGACTTGGCCCCTCGAACCCATATATTTCTCCATTTTCAGCAACCAATTTCTATCCCAACCAACCCAAAATCATCCCAATAACATAATTCAACTACCACAATAGTTCTAACATGCTTCCAGCAACAAAACCAAACAAAAATCTAGCCTTACAACTCATTAAATCTCCAATTCCATTAATAATCTAGAGGGTTCAAGAACACCTCAAAACAGCTAAATAACCTCAGAATTTAGTAGCCAAAATCACAATTCAAAGCTTACCTCAATTGTTGTTTGAATACACAAGCTATAACAGATTAATCCCCAAGTCCTAAGCTTCAATTCTTGTGATCCTAGCCTCAAAATCCCCTTGGTTCTTCAATGGTTTAACTTCGAAAATCCTTTGAGAGAATAGAGTAAAGGAGAAGGAGAGAGAGTCGGTCAGTGGGGAGCTTCTACGTGTTTCTTGTGTTTTGGTTTCCTAAGCTTAAGTGACTTAAGCTAATCCCGAGGCTCGGGGTACCAAAAACGTCCTCGAGGGAAAAATGGTTAAATTCCCCAATATTCCCTCCTAAACTCTCCAACTTCAAATATATCTCCAATTATTTATTTTCATAACCCAATAACCCAAATAAATGTCTATTACCCGAAATTCCCCTTGACTTGCCCCGAGTCAGGTATCGAGTCCCGTTGTGACTTTCCCGCCAACTTGCTTCCTAGGATCGCCTCGTGCCGAGTAACCCAAAATAACCCACATAATAAGGTGGTCTCTTACATATATCACATATATGCACATAAATACACAATTATGCCTGCAACGGGCCAAATTACCAAAGTCGCCCTTCTAATAAGAAGCGGGCCCACATGCTTATTTAATACCCCTAAATATGCGCATTTAATCATATTATCACATAATCCACATAATTACAATTAATATAACAATTAAACACATAATTCCATATATTTTCATCCCGGCCCCCTAATTCCCTAAGCCTTATTAGGTAATTTTGGGACGTTACAACGAAGGCCTCAATACTTAGGCGATGCTTGGTGAGCTTCTAAGTGCAGGTGAAGATAGCCTCAGGCGAGGATTTGAGGCTTTCCACTATTTTTGGAGGCGTGTTGTGGTCAATCACAGAGGCTGTAGGAGAAGTGTTCACTGGAGGAGGCTGGCAGGTTGGTGGAGTCTGATTAGCTGGTGAAGACCGGTCAGATGGAGAAGCCTGCTCGGGAGGAGTCTGGCTTAGTGCAGTTGGAGAAGTTGATGCAGAAGGGTCTCCCCTGGCCTACTTGGTTGCGGGCTCTTTGCTCAAGCCGACACTGGGAGAAGTTTTCCTTTTAGCTGCCTTCTTGATCAAAGTAGGTGTTGAGGCGTAAATATCTAGAATATTTGCATCCAACATCGCTGTACTCAGAAGCAAACATATTAGAATTCTTCAGAGGATATAAAGAGGAACGAGCAATACACTTGTTACAAAAACAATATTCATATCTATACTACTGCTCGAATAGTATGAGTCAAATAGTTTGTCTACATTTAACTACAGAAGAACTAAGGCATTTATTATTATGTGGGAGGTCCTCCTGCTCGTCAGAGGAAGAGAATGACATATTGAGGAGATATTCATCCTCCTCGAACACATGTTTTCCCTTCTATTTATCTATGGAAGGTGCTGGAGCTCTAGGGAAAGGAGCATCTTCCTACTCCCTTATGCTAATCCTTGTTTCCCTCCTCTTCATAGGAGTGGGAGTTGCCTGGGGGTGCTCAGATTTCCACATCTCCTCTCCCTTTACCTGCTCGACAGCTCTTTCACCAGTTGCACTATCGTTGGTCTGGTGGGTTTCGAGCAGGCCAAACAATATAAGATTGGCGCTAGTTTCAAGCAGCCTACAATTCTTCTCATTAGAAGGAAGGATGCCCCAAGTTGGCTACTCAAGTGAGCATGCCAGAAGTAGGAGGAGGCCTTTCCCATGGGCCTAAAAACAGCAAAAAACAAAATAAGCTAAGTACTAGTTTAAAAAGAAAAAGAAAAGAAACATGAGGAACGACTCATTACCTCCTAGCTGGAAGGAAAGATTTTCTGCGACTAGGTCGGTCTTCAGGAAGTACTCTTTAAAATAAGCCCCCACGTTGCTCCTAAAATTAGGGTCAGTCAGGAACACTTGACCTATTTCATTGTTTGTGTCCCGATGGCAGAAGTAGAAAAATCCAATACCTTAATGACCAGGATTTGATTTGAGGTCGAATAAGTAGTGGACCTTGTGGGGAGTGGGAGGCTCCCACTTTTTAAAATGATATATGATATATAATGCTGAAAGCATTAAATATCCATTAAGAGTTATTTAGAACGGAGCAATGTCAAAATATTTGGCAATGCCCCTAAAGTAATCATAGAGGGGGAGAATAGCACTGGCTTGGATATGGAAGTGCGACTAGGAGCTCAAGGCTCCACCAGGAAAGTTGGCACACTGGTCGGCCCTAGGAGTAACCATAATTATCCCCCCGATTCCATATTTTTTAGGGTATTCCTCGAGAAGGCTGCTCAAAAGGGTGCTAGATGGGACAAGATGCCATGGCACATTCTTCCTCTTGCGAGGCTTCTGCTTTGCGTAAAGCCTTATGGTGTTAGTCACCCCCACAGCTGGTGCAATTACCACAGGTTGTTCATGGGGACTCTGCTATTGGGGACTTCCCCAGTGATCACGTGCATACATATAATAACAGGTATAGGGGAAGTGAGTTATTCGAATAGCGTAGGTGTGCCTAAGAAATGTGTGCTGCTTGAATAAACATGATGATATATTCGAGCAAGGTTCAGGATGGATCTAAAAGATAGTTAAAAGGTTTTTTCAAAAAACTTTTCACTTACCTTTTGGGGGGAAAATTCCCATCATTTTTTCTAGAAATTATAAAGCAAAATTCTACTCAATTTTTTTTTAGATTCTCCAAGCATCAACACATGATCAACCATATTCGAAGCCTAAAATTCATTTTCTTACTCCCCAAACACGCGTTTCCCATCAAATCAACGGTTTTTATAAGAAAAAATGCAAATTTTTCTATGGTTTGCTCAAGAACAGCAAGAACACAAATAGTGGAAAAATTCAAATCATCACAGATGCATTAAAAATTAGAGAAAGAAATTACAAAGCAAAGCAAATACAAGTTCGAGATTAAGAAACTTACTGTAGTAGTGACTTTGAAGAAGAATCAGAAGATAAAAGGGTTTAAAAAACCAAGAAATTGAAGAACAAAGCTTTGGGTTTAGGAGAGCTTTTGAGAGAGAAATACTTAAGGAAATCTGAAGAAGGTAAAAAATGAAGAGGAAGAGGCAAGGCTATATATAGCCTCATGCTTTGTGTGCGAGCAGCTAACGTCATCAAATAAAATTCATCATGAATTTTTGGTATGATGTGACAACAGCTGCCTTGGTAAATGAAACGTTGCCTCCTTTTTTCATAAAGTAACATCATTACTGCATCAAAACGTGGTATTGAATTTGCTTAGGGAGCCCAAAAGTTGTCAGTTGCCTTACCAAGAAGGTGTCATCGTTGCCTATAAAAGTAGACCTACAATGTTTAGTATGTTAGAATGTTAAAAGGCGCCAGCCTGGTCTAGCATGCAAGTTTATCCAGTGCTGGTCATACTAAGATAAACTTGAGGGGCAAATGTTTAACCTGAAATTGGACATGATGATGTGGCGTTTGAAGAGGACATGTGGCAATAAACGACATCAAAACTCCCGAGAGTTGGTCGAGATAAGTTGGTTGCTCTAGTAAGCTTCATCAACATGAAGGCATCACTCTGCCTTACAGAAGATTAATAACCTATCAAGTATGTTGCTCGAGGAGAAGGAGGTTGGTCAAAGACTCAACCACCTTATGATAAGTTTCTCGAAGGGAGGCTTGCTCGAAGATCAAGTCATTCAAATGGAATGATCCAAATTTTATGAGATATCATGAAATATCACAAGATAATTATTTAATTGTTATTTGAATGTATATTTATGGTATTATTTGAATATTTAATCAGCTGTAACAATCACACACTACACGTGTAGGGTCTGGAATATTTTTGTAATGACCTGACTAACTTAAAGACCTTGGACCATTAAAACTGTTAAGCATAACTACTATTTTCGAACACGTGCATAAAATAATAGAAATTTATTATAAAAATCCAAAATACGGGATCCCATTGTTATTACATAGGAAAACAAAACCTTTAATTAATTGGTCAAATACTAAATGTGAAAATAAAACATAAATACATAATTAAAAAGAATTGAAACAAAACGTCATCCTCGATCTTTCCTGTCAGTCCATTCATTTAGTCTTCTCCCAATACACACGCCAAAGCTGCCATGAATCAATCCCGCCATCCAAGCTTACTTTCTTGCACCATCTAAAATAAAAAGGAATGAGCCTAATGCCCAACAAGGAAAATCTACTAAAACATATCATAAATCATAAGACTAAAAACATAAATCATAAAACGTATGACGTAAAAACATAGGACTACAATATTAATGGCCATTAACTCATTACCATAGTATGTGATAGAAACCATCTAGGTCCTCTTGCTACTATTCGAGGTAGGTTTAAACACAATATAGTATATGATAAACCATCTAGGCCCTCTTGCTACTATTCGAGGTAGGTCAAATCATAACTATAGTCTATGATAATGATAAAAAATCTTGGTATTTGCTTATTTTCTATATAAGCAACTACATTTCCCAAGTGACTACAACATAAAACATATACAAACATACTTGCATACACATATAGCACATAAACATAATCATAACACATAAAATCTAACCTATTTTCCTTACCAAAAACTAGAGTATTGGAGACAAGAGCGGGATTGGAAACTCATAAAACCAAACAGTAAGATCCATAATTTTTCTAAATAAAATAAGATGAAGAGAAGATCTAAACCATCAAAATAAGAACTTACCGAAAACCTTAAGTTTCAAAAGAATCAAACACCTAACCAAAAGCCATTATAACAAGTTAGGATTTGAAGAAAATGAAAAGAATAAGAGGAACTATAATGAACTGAACCTGAGGACAAAGAATACCTTGGATATATTAGAACTTCGATCTACACCTCAATACTGAAATATCACTCTATCTTATTTCCCAAGTGTTTAGAAAAGCTTAGATTGGAAAGCTTTTAACCCCAAAACCCTAGTGTTTCTCTCTAGAATGAACTTAGTAGCTTGGAGGCTCTGAAGAATGCTTGAATGATGAAGAAAATTGCTGAGTGAAAGGTCCTATTTATAGAGTTCAAGGAGTAAAACTAAATCCTTTTAAATTGAATAAAAATTAAATTTTATGCTCAACAGATGCCAAGAACTCGGTCAAAACGTTCTAGCTCGGATTTCATGGATTTTCAAAACATACAAGTGGAGTCGATATATCGCCCCCCATAGGCGATATATGCCTCCCCCTTTTTCTCGAGCCTCCGTGTTTTCGTTCGTTCGAAATCGACTTGTTTTTCGTATCGCCCATAGGCGATATATCGGCTCCTATAGCTGCGATATACCGGCATACGCTAATATATCAAACACGTTTTTGCACACTTTCAGCATACTTGAAGTTTGTTTAAACAACTTTGACTGAGTAAAATGTGATCCTAACAGCTGAGGGAAGGTTCTAGACTTCCTAGGTTTATCCTTTATTAATTTATTCATCTAAAATCCTTAATAAACATACATGTGACAAGTGTCACGTTCTTAATTATTCTATCTAAATCTTAGGTTATAATAAATGTCATTTCTATGACCAGCTATATTAATCAAACCTTATGATAAAATTAATATTTCTAAAGTATAGGCTAAACATATAAAATCCATAGCTATCTCTATGAGTTTCCAACTAAATCCCGGCTTGAACCAATAACCATGAAAACTAAAATACTACAGCACAAGCTACTACTATCTAGCTAAGAAAAATTCTATGAGGCTACAATTTTGTAGAGCCCATAGCCCACTAAGAGACTCTATAAATAGGGATTTCTCACAGTCATTATTTTCATGTCGAATACACACTTAACATACAAAATCCCTATCGATTGTATTTTCTCTCAGGCTTAGGAAACTCAGTTGAACCTTGTTCTTCTTGATCTTGAGTTTGAAACTTTCTTGATTAATAAAAGTGCAAGTGGACGTAGTGTAATGACCTAGTAATTCTAAGACCTTGGACCATTAAAACTACTATACATAGCCACTATTTTTGAGAAAACATACATAAGGAATATTCATAACTTTATTAAAAACTCAAAAGTAAATATTAAAATACATAAATGAGCGGTATGGGATCCCATTGTTTTAAAATAAAACATAACTTTAAACTAAAGGAAATTGTTTATAAAGCTAAATTCAGAAATTACATAAAAACATAATTTAAAGAGACTAAAAATAACGTCTTCCTCGAATCGTCACGTGGTCCATCGAATCAATTCATCCTTAATACACAAGTCAAGCTACCATGAATCCTTCCACCGCCATAACTATTTTCCTGCATACATAAAAATAAAAGGAATGAGCCTAATGCCTAGCAAGGAAAATATACTAGCACATACAACATAAAACATAACATAAGACTACAAAACATATACTATAAAACATACATCATATAAAACTACAATGGCCATCATACTTCTTGGGGCTTGTTAACTAAGCAAGTCATATGCCCATAGATTTGTGGGGCTTGCTAGCCAAGCAAGTCATATGCCCATAAATTTTTGACCACCGCTAGACATAATTCATATGCCCATAAATGACAAATTCATAGTGGCTATGTCTAGTAGTTGATGCTCCTTTAGTTCGGTGAGGGTGGATACAAATCAATGGACCGGGTTCCATATTGAGAGCTAGGGTCCCATAGTAGTGGGAACAATTTTATCGATCCCAGCCCTCCCTCAATATGGTTAACTTTGGAACAATGATGAGTTTCGAGCCTAAGAATTAAGTCATATAGGATGATTAGAAAAAGACCTAGAAAATAATAAAGATGGCTTATTTTTCTAAGTATAGAAACACACCCTAATTAAAACAAGGCTTATATAATTCTTTTCATAAGAAATCGTAATTGATAGGTTTGAGTTATGTTTGCTTAGATTAAGTTTTGCCTTATAGCCTCTTAGGGTAAGTTCTAACATGTTCTCGACTGTTAGAAATTTTGCTAAAGATGTCGCTCAGAAGGTCTGCACGCATGAATGTCAATGCCTCCAACGTCGCTCTTGAGACTAATCAAGCCCCTCCAGTTCGAAGAAGAGGAAGGTGTGCAACCATTGCTGCTGCTAACCGAAGTGCACCGCCGCCGCCAGTCGACAACACTGCATAAATTATCAAGCTACTACAACAAGTGGAAGAATTGCTGCAGCAACAGCGACAACAGACTCAGCCGCAACCACAGCCTCAACAAATGGCTCCAGCACCCCAACAGGTTGGTCCATATGGGGGATGGCCAATGGCAAACTATGTGCCATACCCAGCTCAGCACATGGAGCCAATTTATGAGCGGTTTCGTAAGCAACACGCTCCAAACTTTGAAGGAACAACAGACCCCTTTGAGGCAGAAGAATGGTTCATAAATGTAGAGCCGTTCTTAGCACACATGAATCTCAACAACGCAAATCGCATATCCTACATTTCGTCTCTACTTAAGAAGGATGCTAGAATATGGTGGGACGTAGTTCAGCAGACTCACGACGTCGTCGCCATGACATGGACCAGATTTGTGGAGCTGTTCCACAAAAAGTACTACAACTCGAAAGTCATCGCTTCAAGGGTCAAGGACTTCGCTGGTCTGAAGCAAGGGAACTTATCAGTAGCAGAATATGCTTGGCAGTTCGACTGATTAGCCAAGTTTTCACCAGAAATGATTCCAACTGAATTTTTGAGGGTGACCAAGTTTGTTAGAGGATTTCGAACAAAGATTGAGCTAGGGGTTAAGCTAGCAAACCCAGGAAATACTACATATGCCGATGTTCTAGAAACGGCAATAGAAGTAGAAAGGATTCAGACAAATGTTAGTAAAGAGGAGGTCAGTAAGCATGAGCCTAAACAGTAAAGTCAACCTCAAAATGGTCGATACAACAACCACAACAACAACAGCAATCAGTCAAGCAACAATAATGGTCAGAAAAGAAAGCATCCTGACAACAAGCAGCCTGACAACAATAAAAGGGCACGGGCGAGCAATGGAGGTAATAGGCCAGGTTATGTAGAATACCCGCAATGTGCTAAGTGCCAAAAGAAACATCCTGGTGAGTGTCGTACAAATACCAAGGGATGCTACAATTGTGGTCAAGAAGGGCATTGGAAGAGAGAATGTCCTCAGCTCAAGCCAGAGGGAAAAAGGGAAGACAAGATGGTTCCTGCCAGGGTATTTGCCTTAACCCAAGGAGAAGCTGATGATATCAATAAAGTGGTTACAGGTCAGATTCCTATCCTCAATAATATATATTCTATATTATTGGATTCGGGAGCCACTTACTCGTATATCTCGTTAGGAATGATAGAGAAATTAGACAAACCTTGTGAAATATTTAGAACTAGGTTTGTAATAAAGTTTCCTTCGGGCGAAGTAGTCCTATCATCACGAATAGTACAAGGCGTACCGATCAAGATTGAGGATGCATAACTAGAAGGAGACCTGATAGAACTGGAGATCAAAGACTTCGATGTGATGTGATACTAGGCATGGACTGGCTAGCAAGGCATGGCACAACCATCAACTACAAATACGTTCGAGACTCTTGAGGGACAGAGACTGTGCTTTATGGAACAAGTTTCAGGACTACGCACACCGCTTATATCATCTCTCAAAGCTCAGAGGATGATAGAAAAAGGATGTCAAGCATTCTTAGCCAGCATCACAGATGTGGTAAAGGAAACACCACTTAAGGTTGGAGACGTTCACATTGTAAAGGAATTTCCATAAGTATTTCCTGACGACTTACCAGGACTGTCGCCGACTCGGGAAATTGACTTCACAATCGAATTAGTACTAGACACCAAGCCTATCTCCAAGGCACCATACTAGATGTCACCTACTGAACTCAAGGAGTTAAATACGCAGCTACAAGAACTCCTAGACTTGGGTTTCATTAGACCGAGCCATTTGCCATGGGGAGCACCGGTTCTATTTGTGAAGACAAAGGACGGAAGCATGCGGATGTACATAGATTACTGCGAGCTGAATAAGGTAACGATTAAGAATAAGTACCCACTACCCCGGATTGATGACTTGTTTAATCAACTCTGAGGAGCGACAGTGTTCTCAAAGATCGATTTACGGTTTGGGTATCATCAGCTCAAGGTATGGGAAGAGGATATTCCTAAGATAGCTTTTAGAACTCGTTATGGGCATTACGAGTTTTTAGTTATGTCTTTCGGTCTTACCAACGCTTCAGCCGCGTTTATGGATTTAATGAATAGGGCCTTTAAGGACTACTTGGATAAATTTTTTGTAGTGTTCATTGACGATATCTTGGTATACTCAAAGGAAAAAGTCGAGCATGAGGAACATTTCAAGATGACCTTGTTACGACTAAAGGAGCATCAACTTTATGCCAAGTTCAAGAAATGTGAATTTTGGCTTTCGCAAGTAGCATTCCTCGGGCACTTTGTATCCAAGGACGGAGTTTCAGTAGACCCATCTAAGGTAGAGGCTGTGAAGGATTTGCCAAGACCAAAGAACGCGTCAAAGGTAAGAAGCTTTCTGCGATTAGCAGGCTATTATCAGAGGTTTGTTGAGGGCTTTTCGAAGAAAGCCACTCCACTCACCAACCTGACTCGGAAACAACAAAGGTTCAACTGGACTGATAAGTGTGAAGAGAGTTTCCAGTTGCTTAAGGATAAGCTATGCTCAGCACCAGTACTTTGTGTACCGACACCCAATGACAAGTTTGTAGTATACTGCGATGCGTCGAAGCAAGGGTTGGGTTGTGTGTTGATGAAGAATGATAAGGTGATAGCCTTCGCCTCAAGGCAGCTGAAGGAGTACGAGCAACGCTATCCAACACATGATATGGAGTTGGCTGCGGTAGTCTAAAGTAGTTGATGTGAGTTGGTATCGGGCCGCTAGATATGAAATGATGTAAGTGTTTGTTAGACTTGGGTAAAGTTTTGGACTTTAGAAAAATTCATCATGAATTATAGACTGTAATTCAAAATGACCCCGGAACCTCTCATGTTCCTTATGTATCTTTCTTCATAGCCATTATTCATAGTAAAAAAAATTCATAGCTGCCTCTAACAAGTGTTGATTATTAATGAAGAAAGATATAGCTTAATTTGACAACCCTTGGATACCGTTTAGTTGGGTGGTTTAATCTGTGGCTATGCTTAGCTCTCAATATGTTGATTTTGTTACGACTAAAGGAGCATCAACTTTATGCCAAGTTTACAAAATGAAAATTTTGGCTTTCGCAAGTAGCATTCCTCGGGCACATAGTATCTAAGGAAGGAGTTGTTGTAGACCCATCTAAAGTAGAGGCTGTGAAGGATTGGCCAAGACCAAAGAAAACGTCAGAGGTAAGAAGTTTTATGGGACTAGTAGGTTATTATCAAAGGTTTATTGAGGGCATTTCAAAGATAGCCACTCCACTCACCAACTTGACCCAGAAACAGCAAAGGTTCAACTGGACTGATAAGTGTGAAGAGAGTTTCCAGTTGCTTAAGGATAAGCTATGCTCAGCACCAATACTTTGTGTACTGACACCCAACGACAAGTTTGTAGTCTACTGCGATGCGTCGAAGCAAGGGTTGGATTGTGTGTTGATGCAAAATGATAAGGTGATAGCCTATGCCTCAAGGCAGTTGAAGGAGTACGAGCAACGCTATCCAACACACGATATGGAGTTGGCAGCGGTGGTCTTTCTGTTGAAAATCTAGCGCCATTATCTTTACGGAGAACGGTGTGAGATTTATACGGACCACAAAAGCTTAAATTATTTCTTCACGCAAAAGGAGCTCAACATGAGGCAGCGCATGTGATTAGAACTAGTAAAGGATTATGACTGCGAAATCCTATACCACCCGGGAAAGGCAAACGTAGTTGCTGATGCGCTAAGTAGGAAGAGTTATGGAAGTCTAGCAGCACTAGCCAGAATAGAAAAGCAGCTACATCAGGAGCTGATCAGTGCCAAAATAGAAGTAGGCATCGGTAAGCTGGCTAACTTGTCTATCCAGTCAAGTCTGTTAGAAGCAATATGGATTGGGCAAGGGCATGATGAGATATTAGTAGTACATATGGATGCAGTTAAAGAAGGTAAGGCCACAAATTTCTCAATATCAGGACAAGGGTTATTGAGATATAAGGATCGGGTATGCGTGCCAAATGATCAAAGGATTAAGATGAAGATTTTAGAAGAAGCGCACAATACCCCATACTCAGTTCACCCATGGTCGACCAAGATGACTCACGACATTAAGGAAATATATTGGTGGCTAGGAATGAAGAAAGATATAGCGTAATTTTTGTCTAAATTTTTAGTATGCCAGCAAGTGAAAGCAGAACATCAGCGGCCTGCAGGCTTATTGCAACCACTTAGCATTCCAGAATGGAAATTGGATGATATAGCCATGTATTTCATGACGGATTTTCCACGAACAAGTAAGCAGCATGATTCGGCTTGGGTAGTAATAGATAAACTAACCAAGTCAACTCATTTTCTGCCTGTTAAGACTTCATACACAATAGATCAATACGCAGACATATATGTTCAAGAAATAGTACGACTGCATGGAATCCCAAAGACAATAGTATCCGATAGAGGGTCGATGTTTACATCAAGATTTTGGGGAAGTTTGCAACAAGCCATGGGTACCAAGTTAAGTCTTAGTACAACATTTCATCCTCAGACAAACGGTCAGTCCAAGCGTACCATACAGATTTTAGAAGATATGTTGTGCACTTGTGTACTTGATTTCGGAGGATCATTGAGTAAGTATTTGCCACTGACAGAATTCTCCTACAATAATAGCTACCAATCAACGATCGGGCTGGCGCCCTACGAGCTTCTTTATGGAAGAAGGTGTCAATCACCAGTACATTGGGACGAGGTAGGAGAAAGGAAACTTCTTGGTCCCGAAGCTGTTAGAAAAACTCAGGAAGCAGTAGCGCTAATTAGAAATGCTCGCTACTCAAAGCCTTCAT
The DNA here is from genome assembly GCF_963169125.1 of Humulus lupulus. Taxonomy (NCBI): domain Eukaryota; kingdom Viridiplantae; phylum Streptophyta; class Magnoliopsida; order Rosales; family Cannabaceae; genus Humulus; species Humulus lupulus. Next base: position 39,124,398 of record NC_084797.1, on the reverse strand, counting down.
AAAAGTTATGCGGATGCCAAGCGATATGATGTGTAATTCAAGGTAAGAGATCAAGTCTTCCTAAGGATATCTCCTATGAAAGGTGTGAAGCGGTTTGGGAAGAAAGGCAAGTTTAGTCCCCGGTTTATAGGTCCTTTTGAGATATTGGACAAAGTGGGAGCAGTTGTGTATAGATTAGCCCTACCGCCAGCTCTAGTAGATAGCCACAATGTGTTCCACATCTCGATGCTGCGAAAATATGTGTTAGACCCATCTCACGTCCTCAAGTATGATACAATAGCACTCTAGAAAGACTTGAGTTACGAGGAACGACCGATTAGCATCATAGTTAGTAGTTAGTAGTAGTAGTAGTGGTGGTAGTAGTAGTAGTAGTAGTAGTAGTAGTAGTAGTAGTAGTAGTAGTAGTAGTAGTAGTAGTAGTAGTAGTAGTAGTAGTAGTAGTAGTAGTAGTAGTAGTAGTAGTAGTAGTAGTAGTAGTAGCAGCAGTAGTAGCAGCAGTAGTAGCAGCAGAAGTAGCAGCAGAAGCAGCAGCAGCAGCAGAAGCAGCAGCAGCAGTAGTAGTAGTAGTAGAATGTTTAATACTGTGGTTTTGGTTTAAGTTTAACCTATAGTTTAAAAATATTAATTATAACATAGGGTTTGATTAATATAGCTGATTATAAAGATGTCATTTATTATACTATAAGGTTTAGATAGAACTAATAAGATCATGAAACTTGTCATAACCATGAATATTAAGAAATTAAGTATTTTTTATGAATAATTTTAATAGAAGAAAGTTCTAGACGCTCTAGAACCTTACAGCAACTTTAAAATCGTCTTATGACTAAGTCAAAGTTGTTTATCCATTTCAAATTAAGCTAATAAAGTTCAATTACGTGTCTAATATTTCAACGTATGCCAATATATCATAGCTATAGGGGCGATATATTGCCACACGGGAGATACAAAAAATACGTCGATTTCGCACGATCGAATCCATGAGCACTCATGGCATAGGGCCAGGCGATATATCACCTAGGGTGGACAATATATCGGCCCTAGGACCATTTTTTCAAACATTGTAGAAACCGAGCTTGATTCAACCCTTAACCTCTTAACTAGCCTCTGAACGTTTTTGACCGAGTCTTAAGCACCTGTTGAACGAATATTCAAATATTTTTCAATTAATATTCATTATTTTATTCAAGCTAAAAAGAGGTAGTTTCACTCCTTGAACTCTATAAATAGGACCTAGTACCCATTCATTTCTCTCATTCTTCAAGCTGTGTTCAAAGCCTTCAAGCTGCTAGGTTTACTATAGAGTGATACACTTGGGATTGGGATAAAAGGCATTATCATCTTAAGCTTTATAAACACTTGGGAAGTGAGATTTAGAGTGTGTTTTCAATATCGAGATGTAGATAAGTTCTAGTACATCCAAAGGTATTTCTATTCTTAAGTTCATTTCTGTATGGTTCTTTAGTTTCCTTTAGTTTTCTTTACTCAAATCCTAACTTGTTGTTTTCGATTCTTGGCTAGGTATTTAAGTTCTTTGAACTTAAGGTTTCTTTTCGGGGAGCTTCTTCTTCTTTATGGTTTTAGTTCTCTTCTTTATCATCTCTTTTCTTTAGAAATACTCACATTCTTATTGTTGGTTTTAGGAGTGTTCCAAATCCTGTCCTTGTTCTCAAATATCCAGGTATAGATTTTATATGTTTATATGATATGTTATGCTTATGTTATGTTATGATACATTTATGTTATGTATAGTATGTTTATAGTCCTTGGGCATATGACTTGTATGGCTAGCAAGCCCCAAAAGTTTATGGGCATATGACTTGCTTGGCTAGCAAGCCCCACAAATCTCTGGGCATATGACTTGCTTAGTTAACAAGCCCCAAGAAGTATGATGGCCATTGTAGTTTTATATGATGTATGTTTTATAGTATATGTTTTGTAGTCTTATGTTATGTTTTATGTTGTATGTGCTAGTAGATTTTCCTTGTTGGGCATTAGGCTCATTCCTTTATTTTTATGTATGCAGGAAAATAGTTATGGCGGCGGAAGGATTCTTGGTAGCTTGGTTTGTGTATTAAGGATGAAGGGATTCGATAGACTACATGACCATTCGAGGATGACGTTGTTTTTTAGTCTCTTTAAATTAATTTTTATGTATTTTCCGCATTTAGTTTTGTAAACAACTTCATTTGATTTAAAGTTAATTTTTATTTTAAAACAATGGGATCCCATACCGCTCATTTATGTATTTCAATATTTACTTTGGATTTTTTAATAAAGTTATGAATATTTCTTATGTATGTTTTCTAAAAAAATAGTGGCTATGTCTAGTAGTTTTAATGGTCCAAAGTCTTAGAATTAGTTGGGTCATTACACATAGGTCATTACTAACTCTTGGGGTCGAACCACTATAAATTCGCTATATCGTTTTACTTGATTTTAGCTCATTAAATTATTTACTGTCGTTTGACTCAATGTCGTTATCCAAAACACTGGTTAACACAATTGATTTAATTATCAATTAGAAATATCAAATTTACTAGGTTAATTTAGTGATATTTACATGTAATAAGAATTTGGGAATAAAAGAGAGTCTCTGAACAAATTTATTAATATTAATAAATTGGTTTTATTATAAATAAATAATATTAAATAAAGTTTCAAATTATAATTAAGTAATTTGAATAAGAATTTAATTATTTAATTAATTAAAAAAAGGGCTCTGATTTTAGGCCCAATTAGGATTTAAATTCAAGACAAAAAGATTGGGCCCAAGTACGTGTGTAGGATCCAAAGACTTTGAATTTTTTGTTTATTATTTAAAGAACTTTAATTAAAATAAAGAACATTAAAATTCCTATTTAAGGAATGTGTTGTCTAGGGTTTTCATAAGATAGTCTCAGTTGATTCATTTTGGTAAGTCAAAACCTAGACAATCTAATCCTTTCTTGGTTGCTCACTCTCTTATTCTTAACTCTCTAATTCTATCTCATGTGTTGAGAAATTGCCCACTCTTTGTTAAACTTGATTTAGAGATAGGCTTGGAAGACTTTGGTATAGTCTAAGCGGTTTAGATTCTTGACAATTCCTAACATTCAGAAAGGACAAAAGGATAGAGAATCTAAATGAAGGAGACATTATTTGTAGGTAATACTTATACAGGATCTTATTTATTTTCATGTAACTCATATATTAAACAAACTAATATAAGAAAACCTAGAACATGTTTCCATAATTGAATTAAACAGAGATAATGGTAAGAACACTTACATTATATGCAGCGGAATGAATAAGTCATTCATTCAGTTTCTCTAACTCTTGTATCATTTATGTTGCAAAGTATCACCAAGATAGTGAACCAATCTTCAAATTTCTTCACAGCCTTCCACAGTATCCTTAGAATCACCTATACTAGAGTGAGAAATTCTCAACACATGAGATAGATACAGAGAGAAAAAGAAGAAAAGAGAATATAGAGGCCTAGAAAAGGACTTTTGCTGTACAGAGAGTCTAAAACCGTAAATCATCAAAACTAGATCTTCTGATCATCTGTTTTCAACTCTCACTTAGCATTCTTTCTATAAACTCAATTAGGTCACTTATTTAATTATAAAAATCAATAAAATAATAGGTAATATCAGTCATTAAGTCGAAATTATCATGGGTTTTATGCCCGTGAAATTTTCCATTTAATTATAAGCCTGATGGACATAAAATCAAGGCCCGTATTATTTTCTATTGATTAATTAATTAAATCCTTTATCAAATTAATTATTTATAATTTTAACCTTGATTTAAACTTATTTATTAATTTAGACACCAATTTATCTTAATTAATAAATTTGCCCTAAAATCTATTTTTTTCTCTAAATTGCATAACTCTGTGAAACTATCCAAAATTGACATGGTCAACTTTGATAGTTCTAATTGATAGTTAAATAAATTAATTGAGACTATCTAGATAATTTTATCCAAGGTACTGTGGGGACCGTGGGGCTATAAAATCAAGCTCCAATAAGTTATCATAAATTTAACAAATAAATTTACTAACTTATTAATTCCTCGTGACTACACTAAAAACTCATAATTGCACTCTTGAATTCATAGAACGCTCTATAAGCAATATAGATAATTTATTAGTTATCCATTGTTTTTTTTTATCAAGAAGAAAATAAGAACTTCATTGAACAAATGAACAATACAAATAAGAGTCAAGGACTCAAACACAAGCAGGAGAACCTGCCAACCACATACCAGACCAAAAAACATCTAATTACATTGAAGATGCCTTATATACACTTGGTCTTTAACAGATATCTGACTATTGGACACTATGTAAAGCCTATATTTAGTTGTGTATTTAACTTCCTGAACTAGATTCATAACAGTTGAGGAGTAACCATCATGAAAGCACCTATTCCTATTTCTCCAGATACTGTAAATGACAGCAGCAAAAACCATATTCACAATAGCAGCTTTTACTCCACTTCGAGCTCTAGCCAGCCACACCATCCAGCTATTAAAATCAAGAGGCCAAGAAACGAACCCCAACCAATCAAAGATGATTTTAACCAACAGTTTAGAGAGACTACAGTCAAAAAATAGATGAGAATGACTCTCAAGATATCTCTCACAAACCGAACAGATCACTGAAGTCATATGAACATGCAGCCTACTGAGATTGTCCCTTGTTAAAAGCTGAGAGTTAACCACCTACCAAAGCATAAATCTGTGTTTAGGGAGGATTAGTTTACTCCAAAAAATCCTATAATAATCAACCCTTTGCTGGACTAAAAGGCTGTTATACAATCTAGAAGACTGAAACTTCCCTTGCGCACCAGTAGAGAGAATTGCAGCAAGTCTAAAATGATCCTTGAGACGACAAAGCTTCCTCCAATACCAGCTACAATCTGCTTTCAATTCATAATTCTAGATATTGACTCCTTTCAAATAAATGGAATTGATCCATTTAACCCATAACAAATCTGGTTTAGCAGATATAGCCCATACATACTTTGTTAAAATAGCTCGGTTCCAATTTGCTCCATCTCTGAATCCTAGTCCACCATAGGCTTTGGGGAGGCAAACCTTCTGCCAAGAGGGGATGTGAATCTTGCTTCTCTGCCCAGAAGTGCCCCACAGAAAATCCCTACAAATCTTTTCAATTTCCTTGACTATACTTTGAGGCAAAACAAAAATGGTCATCCAATAGTTTCGAAGCCCAAGCAAAACAAAATTGATAAGTTGAATCCGGCCAGCAAAGGAGAGATGTCTACTCACCCAGTTCTGAATCTTTAAACAAAATTTCTGAATAATGACCTCACAATCTTCATGTCTCCATTTGGTAGGCCTCATGGGAACCCCAAGGTACTTAAGAGGAAAAGTACCTTTTGTCATATTTATTTCATGGGCAATCCGAGTTCTGTCATAGCTAGAAACTCCACCAAAAAAGATATGAGATTTACCAGAGTTGATGGAAAGTCTTGTAGCAAAAGCAAATTCATCAAGAACCTCCTTGACACTTCTAACAGCTGGGAGAGAACCCTTACAGAATAAAAGCAAATCATCAAAGCACAGATTAATAAGCTTGAGACTTTTACACATAGGGTGATATCTAAAGGGGGATTTAAGAGCTGCTAGTTGTAAGCTTCTTGTCAAATATTCCATTATAAGGACAAACAACAGAGGTGACATGGGATCACCTTGTCTCAGCCCTTTTTCTCCTTTAAATTTGCCTTGAATTCTACCATTCATCATAAGATAATATGATGTATTCCGAACACATGACATAACCCAACCTATGAATTTCATTGGAAATCTAAGAGCTTTTAATAGGTCCTCAAGAAATTCCCAATCTATAGTGTCATAGGCCTTACTTAGATCTATCTTGATAGCACATCTCGATGAAGTAGAAGTCCTCCCATAGTTTTTGATGAGATCTTGAAAAATCATTATATTATGGGCTATAGTGCGACCTTTAACAAATGCTCCCTGATTGGGCTGTACAAGATCAGGGAGAACAACAGCCAGTCTCTTACAAATCAATTTAGCCATACATTTGTACAATGTGGAGCAGTAGGCTATGGGTCTATAGTCAACAGCCCGTGAGGGATTAGCTACCTTAGGAATCAAAGATAAGGTTGTTTCGTGAAGCTCAGAAGGGAAATGACCAATTTCAAAACACTGAGTTATAGCAGCACAAACCTCATCCCCTATATCATGCCAAACAGCTTTGAAAAAACCTGAACCAAATCCATCAAGTCCTGGAGATTTGGTTATAGGAATGCTAAACAAAGACTCCCGAATCTTCTTCTTTGAAAAAGGTTTCAGAAGCTTCACTTGCTGCTCAACAGAAAGCTTAGGACCCATCTCTACATTCTGGACTTTTTATCTACCTGTAGCCGAGCTAGGACTACCCAAAAAATCTCTGTAATGACCCACAAAATGAGAAACAACTTCTGAGAATTTATCAACTAATTTGCCTTCTTCTGTAATGAATGAGACAATACCATTCTCCACTTTACGCTTCTTTAAAAAAGCATAAAAGAAGGAAGTGTTCAAATCTCCCTGTCTCAGCCATGTTATCTTGCTCCTCTGAATTAAGAAACTATGACAAAGCCTTTCCTGAGCCGAGAAGGCTTCAGCTGCTATCCTCTCAACTTCCTGATAACTATGAACATGGGGGTAAGATTGAGCTTGCATTTGAGCTTCTTGATATGTCTCTTTAGCCTTATAATAGTTAGCCTTTAGATCACCAATTCTGTCCATGTTAAAGGTTTTCAAACAGTGTTTGAGTCTCAGCAACCTGAGATATATAGCTTTGATACCAGTGGCTCTAATCGGTGACCTCCAGCTATTTAAAACCTGCTCATGAAATTCATGGTGCTCTATCCAATAGTTATAGAACCGAAAAATCTTAGACCCCATCTTCTCTGAAGTCTGAGTTCTAACAAGACAGGAACAGTGATCTAAAATAGCTTCCCATCTAAACATGGCAGTAGACTAAGGAAATATATCAAGCCATTTCTCATTTATAAGAACATGGTCTATTTTTGAGTAAATTCTAGCTGCACCATTTTGGTTATTAGTCCAAGTAAAATATGAACCAACACTTTTTAAAGGCTCAACATGAGCACCTACAAGCCACCGAATGGAATCAACCAATTCTAAGTCTGAAATTGGCTTACCTCCCGATCTGTCCTTGCATGAAAAAGGGGCATTAAAGTCCCCTAAAATTAACCATGCTTTGTCCATAAGAATAGGCCTTTGCAACCCTTCCCAAAGATTTCTCCTACCTTCAATCGAATTAAAACCATAGACAAAAGTAACACCAAAATCCTGTTGCACACCAGCCATCTTCACCAAACAATGAAAAAATTGATTAGATTCCTCTAAAATAATGACTTTAACAAATAACCTTCTCCAAACTATCAACAACCGGCCTTCAATAACTGAACTTGTGTGATAATCCCAATTCGGAAATTGATGTTCCATGAACCTACTTATTTTGCTTCCCTTCATTTTAGTCTCTAAAAGACCACCAACTCCTATTTTATTTCTACTACAAAGGTCACTAACAGGGCTATGTTTATTAGAACCATTAAGCCCTCTAACATTCCAACTCAAAATATTACAGTTATCCATTGGAGGAAACAGAAATAGAGTTACCTTCTTTACCACTCACCATTGGCTCTTGAAGCACCACAAACTTGTTTGATTTCTTGTTCGTTTGACCTAAGTTATTAGCATTATAATCTGACCTCTGTCCTTCCTTAGTTTGAACAGCAACTCATTTCGGAGTAACCCAAGGTTGGTTAGCCTGATCTCTTTTTTCACTCCCAGCTGAATCCTCATTATTAGGTAATAGAGTCTCGACTGGGACGTCCTGAACCTTGCCATCTTCTGAACTTGCCTGAGTCGCAGCCTGCTCCAACTCTACATCCTTAAGTCCGTCAGTTCCCTGTTCCTTTTTCTCCATATTAGTTATAGGCTCCTTAATAACCCACTGAGCATTCTTGTCCTTCCTACAGTCTGTCATTGAGTGACCAAAACCAGCACAAGTCTTACACTTAATCAGTAACCATTCATACTCAACCCCCTGCTCCATGATTTGGCCATGTTCATTGATATATTGTATACTTTTCGGGGGGTTATCAGTAACTTCCATTTCTACCAGTATTCAAGCAAACTGAATACGTGAACGCTCCCTTGTGAATTTGTCCACCATTATTGGCTTGCCAATTGTACTCACTAAGGCACTGAGACATTTACTATCCCAATATTGAAGCCCTAAATCTTGTAGACGAATCCAAAGAGGAACATATCACACAAGTCAAACAGCACTCAAATCTGTCGTCCATGGCCGAACTATTACAAGTTTCCTATCAAAGTGAATAATGTCATTTTCTAGAACATGATCCCTTGTTGCATCATCATTGAACTTGACCATAGTTAAACCCATAGTCATTATTGCTATCTGAGCTATCCCAAGATGACCCCAAACCCTCTTTATGAACCCTTCAAAGACAGCCATAGGAGGGTTTGCACCTAGAACCATGCAGATGACTGCTGAGCTCCAATTTGCGGATTGTATTTTGACCTCCTCAACATCAAATCTAGCAAATTTTCATCCCTCCCTATAAACCGGTTCAGTGAATTCAAGCTTCTGGTCCGAAAAGGACAAATTACTTGCCGTGAAGGTTTCCCATTGTCTCTGAGCTGAAGCTTGAAAGTCTCCCTTATCCACCTTGTTCTCCCATGAAGTCTTCGTAGAAGTCGAATCATCATTTCCATTCCCTACAGTAGTATAACCTTGGGTTCCTTTTTCTCCCGACCCAATGACCTCTTCAATTTGGCGATTCAAATCCGCAGCTGTAGTCTCTTCTTCTTCACCTGTCACAACAAACTCTTTGCCTTCAAACACCTGACCGTTGTCCAAATCATGAATTGGAGTCTTCTTTTCTGAACTTAGCTGTAGATCTTGCTCTCCTACCTAAAAAACTGGCTTACGCATTGGCTTCTTCTTCTTCGCCATGGGAGAGAACAAACCAACACTCAGCCTCTATTTTTTAGTTATCCATTGTTACAACCATAATTATCACTCAATCCTCTATATATGGTCTACAATGAGAGGGGACTAAAATATCATTTTACCCCTCATTGTATTTTATCCTTAAAACACTTAGTTCCTTGTAAATGATATTTTAGTAAACTAATATTAATTACTTAAATGAGATCTCTATCATTTACCACCTCAACCCAAACTAAAAGGAAACCATTGTTTTACTTCTTCATCAGAAGCTATAGATGTTCATATCTATGATTAACACTCCCACTCAATTATACTACAGAGTTCCCAAGAAGCAAGTATGGGCTAGCCCGTAGGGTAAGCTGGTAATGAACAAGTCGAAGAACTCAAATAATACAATCAGTTGGAATACTAACCACTCAAAATTAAGATTGAATTGACCTATGGTCAAATATATAATATGACTAGAATAGATAATAATGGTATGTTTACTTGTCCAATTTGTTGTCAATATTGGTCCAGTTCGATGTAACAAATACATCCGATCTTATCTACTTTGCCAATGTTCTGGAAATAACATAACACTACAATGTGTAAGTATATTATATCGTAGATTGGAAAGTCATTGTAAATCTTGTGCACTGACTAATCTTAGGACTAACTTATTTTTGGACATCTAATCATATTTATATCCCACTGTGATTACGTCACTATAAATATGATTAGCAATATGTTCGGTATTTAATAGAAGTGTATATTAAACAAATAATCATTAAAATAAAACATGTGAGCAAAGTGATTGACCAAGTCAAAAATGATTTCTATTCTTTTATTGATAATAAAAAGAAATTTCAAAGAAATTGGGTTTTAATTAGGGCATAAAACCCAAACAAAATCTCACTTGCACTTATTGAAACTAATGGCTTAATTATACTAATTTCATTTCCTTGATATGCTTATCAAATGTAGCTTCTAGTAGTGTCTTTGTAAATGGATCTGCAAGATTGTCATCAGATGCAATCTTTAAAACCTTCACATATCCCCTGGCCACATATTCTTGAATTATGTGATACTTCCTTTCTATATGCTTACTCCTCTTGTGACTTCGAGAATCTTTCGAGTTGGCCATCTCTCCTGTGTTGTCACAAAACAACACGAGTGGTTTATCCATATCTGGAATAACACCAAGATCTGAATAAAACTTCTTTAGCTAGACTATTTCCTTAGCTACTTCAAACTTAGCTAGGTACCCAGCCTTCATGTTGGAATCTGAGATCGCCGACTACTTTACGCTTCTCCAAATCACAGTCCACCCCCAACAATAAACACCATTCCAAAATTAGACTTCTTGTCATCGACATCAGTCTAAAAATCTGAATTGGTGTAGCCTACAAGGTACAAAACACCACCCTTGTAGACTAACATATAATCCCTAGTCTGCCTTAAATAATTCAGAATATGCTTAACTACTATCCAATGTTCTGTTCCTGGGTTTGACTGATACCTACTCACTACTCCCACTGCATAGCAAATATCTGGTCTAGTACACAACATAGCATACATTAGACTTCCAACTGTAGATGCGTAAGGAAGTTTTCTCATTGCATCTTCCTCTCAGGAGTCTGGGGAGACTACTTCTTTGAAAGATGAATTCTATGGTGGGATGGTAGACGTCTGTTGTACCCTAAAAATAAGTGTGGATTCAATCACTCTGTTAGGGGTACAACTAGCAAATACACACGTGGAAAAAGCAGGCGAGTAGAACATTTCGCTAATGTTGATGTGTGCAGCTCGAGTTAGGACCTTGCAATGCAACATGAAGATAATCTCTAGATTGCCTCATAGGACAATAATCCAGTTCGAGACATGCAATGGCCAGATCGCCTTTAGGGTGCTCTGTGTTAGGATTAATTCCCTAAAAGCATGTAAAGACATTTTACTGGTTTTAAATAAAAGTACAATTTTATTATATTTGAATGTTATAATTATTGTTTGAATTAATTATATAATAATATCAAAAAAATTCCCTCCTCATTCATGAGAATATGATCTTGCATTTGTACGAGAGAATTAAGATCATATATAATGAATAAAATAGTGAGTAACATATTAAAGTAAAGAATCTTTAATGAATGATTACTAGTACGGTTTGCTAAGCATGCGAGATGCAAGTAATTCGTATTACTAATGTGGATAGACATCTTAGTAAAGGTATTGTATGTAATAGAGATTAGAATTAATTATCTTCATAAACTTGTCGTTGGACGTAAAGATTTAATTCTCATCATAATAGATGATCATTTGTGGATCAATCTAAATCATTAGTATTCATGAACTCCTATTTATGTTTATTGGATCTTTTGATTCACTTGTTTAGGTCTCTTAGAATAATTAGGCTAATGACTTTTGTTTTGGAGATTCAATATCATGGATGGCTGGGAACATGAACTACAATATTGGAATCCATGTTTTTCTAACATATCGAATATTGGTTCCCTTAAGGGTTTATTATGGAACTGAATAGTTATTGAGCTCAAACCTATAATTAGATTATAGATTAATTATTCGCTAGTGAATTAATGGTACTTAAGGATCAAGAGGCAATTAGAAGGGTAAAACGGTAATTTTGACCAGCTCTAATTGACGAACCAATAATGGACGACAGAGCTACATATATTGATTATATCAATGGACTACTAGAGAAAACTCTGTAAATATAATTCTATAAATAATTAGAGTGCAATTCCATATTTATAGTGGAGTAATTATGGAATAAATAAATAAGATTATTAGATTAAATATTTTAATTAATAATCTAGTTTATTGGAGCTTCGTATTATAAGTCCATGGTCCCCAGATCACCTCTCTCCTACACTGTCAAGGGTAAGGATGGCAAAAGAAAGATTTGTTAAGAGAATGGACTAAATTGCAAATGAATTGATTTTCTAGGGCAAGAAAATAATTATTTTATAATTATGGGTAATTGATTAATTGTGAATTAATTAATTGTTTAACTATTTTTTTTATTTGGAAAAATTATAGGTTAATATTTATATTAATCTTGTTTGGATTAATATAAAGAGACAAATAATAAATATCTTATTTGTAATATGATATTTATTTATTTAATTTATAATTGATATTTTAAGATAAAGTTAATTTTGAATTAATTGATATTTATGTTGTAATAAATATCTTGTCTTAAAAGTTGATTAAATAAACAAATGATAAAATTAGGGCAACCCTAATAGGGTTGGGCGACACATAGTGTAAAGTATAGTGTGTGGCGCCTAGCATCAGGGTTTTTTGTCCCTTGGATTTGAATTTGGAATTTCAAATAAATTTGTTTAATCAGTTATTTAATTATTCTTTTTAAATATGATTTAAATAGATAATTAAATGAAAATATCTAATAAGTTTTAATTTGAATTATATTTTAACTAAATAAAGATTATTTAATTAGATTAAATAACTTTATAAATCTGATATACGTGATATTAAGAAATAATGAATAATCAGGCTCTTTCTCAAAAAAGTGATAGCTCTCTCTAAACCTGAAAATTATTCTATATCTTCTCTCTGTCAAAACTCTCTAGATCTCATGTGTTGAGTACATCTAGGGAGTCACATAAATCAACCTTTTGAATCCTATGTTCCCACAAACGTCCTTGTGTGTTTGAGGATTGGTCTTGAAGATCAGGGTCTGAGATCTCAGAACACTGGATAGGAAAAGCATTGATTTGTACAAAAAGACTCAAGGACACTTGATAGGCTACAAGAGGTAATCCCTGATCTATTTGTATGTGATTTAATATTTATATATGAGTATGATCCTAGTTGGTATTAATATTTATTAAAATGGGTCCATATATTCTGTCGCGTACCTTTGATTTGATTATTTAATACTAACAATTGGTACCAGAGCAGTCTATACATATATATATATATATTAAATACTGTGTGGGTTTCTTTCATTAGTTATATGTATATTGAATGGATGGATATGTTCTTTGAATGTATGGTTGAATGATGGATCATTAATTATATGTTGCTATTAGGTTAGGAATTTTGTTATTTTTCTAGATCTTGTATAAGTCATAAAGAGCATATGATTTTTTGTAAATTTATTTGAGAAATATGTTTTTTAAAAATCTGTACACAAAGATGAGGAGGAACCCGAGCCATGCACCTAAGAGGTACACGACTGAGCCCCTGCTCACCCACGCACATGCCTAGGCCCAAGCCTCCTGCAGCCGCGTCCTTGCCATGCACCCAGCACCTAGCACTGAGCCCCAGCTGCAGCCATGCACCCGAGTCTAAGGCAAATATCTTTTATTTAATTAATTTTTAAATTATTTGAATTTAAAAGTATAATTATCTTATTTTATTTTATTAGAAAATAAAATATATTTTAGTTGGTTAAGATATTTTAATATCTTAAGTTTAAAAAATTATTTAAATTTGATTCTTTAATTATTTAAGATCAACTAAAGTAAAAAGATGACAAAAATGGTTATTTAATTAAAAGTTTGTTTTCATTAAATAAATTTATTAGAAAATTTATTTCTAATTAACAAGTTGGGCAAAGCAAAGTTCCTAAAGATTAGCAAGAAAGCCTAAAGTAGAGGATGAGCATTATTGCAGAGTCTTGAAAGCTACATAGGCTTAGATTGCAATTTTATTTCTAATTTTTTCAAAGGGTTGTAAATTTTAGAAATACCCCTTAGTACTCGGTTCATCATTTATTGTTTAATTATTTATTTATTTATTGTATTTATTTAAATAAATGTTCGTTGATGTTTGATTGATAACATGATCATGCATTGGTGAAATCAATTGCATGTAAACTACTAAGTATTAAATAAGTTAAAACTTGGTAACACACCATAATAAAGGCAATATTTTTTATAGGCCTTTAAGATAACCAACTTTATGTAAAAAGTGTTTTAGTAAAGTTATATGAATGTAATGGGTAATTATTTAAATCACATTAATTATAAAAATAGGCTCTTCTATAATTATTATTTTTGTAATTAATTACATTCATAGGATTATTAATAAACTAGTAATTAATTTAGAATTAATTGATTAGTTTAATAATACACATTTAATCTAAAAGAGTAAGTGGGAGAAGGTGAACATCTCAATGTGACCTACGGTCTCCATTATTAGTACAACACTGTAAGATATGAATAGGGCCACGAGGCGGCTTTGTTTTCGTCCCCCTAAGGAAGGTTTCTAGACATATCAATACCAAGGTTGGCTTCTTACAAAGATAGGAGGAAGTGATGTATTTTAGACCTTACCAACCCTAAGGCGGCACTCTCTAAGTCATGAATTCTAAAATAATGGGTTACACTTACAAAGATGTAATTAAGCTTTTGCGGTGGGTAATTACATCTTGACCAAACCAGTGGTACTTTATATTTAAAAGAGAAAATAAAGAGTTATTTTATGTTTTAAATTATAAAGATAAGATTGTCTTATAAGCTATCTGAATTTAACTTGACCGACCCTAAGGCGACACTTTATTTGTTGGGTTGTTTTATCGTGCAAAAGTAAATTTTAATTTATGTGTTTTAATTGTTGCATTCATCCATCATGTTTACTTTCCAAAACATTGATATTTTTTCAAATGATATTATTATTGTTTTTTATCTATTTCAGTAATGTAGAATGGTGGCAATCCAATAACCGCTTTACTATCACTTGAAAATCTTAATTGTGATAATTTTATAAGAAGGAAATCAAATCTAAATCTTATGTTAATTTATGAGAACCATAAATTTTTCCTAACTGGGGAATGTCCTGAAGAGCCCATTGCCACTGCCCCGAAGAATGTTCAGGACAAGTATGATGCCTGGATTCAATCCAATAATAAGGAAAAGTGTTACATGCTTGTGAGCATGAATGATGTTCTAAGAACAAAGCATGAAACCATGGAAACTGCATTTGAGATAATGGATTATCTGCAACCCCTGTTTGGGTAGCAATTTGATCAAAGTAGACATGACGATACTAGAAACTACATGACTATTAAGATGAAGAAATGTGTTTTTGTACATGAACATGTTTTACACATGATTAATGTGATGCATGAAGTAGAAATACATGGGGCCATCATTGATGAGCGTACACAAGTAAGCATCATACTGGAATCGCTCACTCCTGCCTTTTCTGTGTTCATCACCAACTATATTATGAATAAGTTGGAATTCAACATGACCCAGCTGTTGAATAAACTACAAACATTTGAGTCTCTTAACAAATCCATTACAAAAGAAACTGAAGCAAAGGTGGTAAAGGAGAAACCTTCAAAATCTAAAGAGAAATCCAAGAAGAGAAAGAAGAAAAATAATAAGGACAAAGGAAAGGGGGAAAAGTCCAATAAAGGAAAGAAGGCACCAAAAGCCAAGGAGAACAAAATTGACAACAACTCCAAGAAGAAAGAACCAAAATTTAATGTTTCCACTGTGGAGTCGAAGGTCACTGGAAGAGAGACTTAAAGAAGTATCTCTCTGAGCTGAAAAAGAATGGTAAATATGATTTACTTGTACTTGAAGCTTGTGTAGTAGAAGACAATATGTCATCCTAGGTTTTAGATTCAGGAGCAACTAACCATGTTTGTTCTTCCATGCAGATACTTGAGTCATCAAGGGAGCTGGCAGAAGGTGAGGTGACCATGCGAGTTGGAAGTGGAGCGCTCATTTCAGCAAGAGCAAATGGAACAGTCCTTTTAAATTTTGGGAACAATTATTCAGTTTTGAACAATGTTTATTTTATTCCTGGATTTTCTAGAAACTTAGTTTCTTTACCTATGTCTCATGAATAATTTTTTTATATTTCTTTTAGTAATAATGTTATTGTTATTTCAAAGAATGGTTTCAAAATATGTCAAGAAGAACATAATAACGGACTATATATGCTCAAACCAAATGAACGAACGCTGAATAATTCAAAATTATTTAAAACAGCAAAACCGCAAGGTAACAAAAGACAAAAAGTTTCAAACGAGGATGACACATATCTTTGGCATCTTAGACTTGGTCATATAGGTCTAGATAGGATAAACTGGTTAACAAAAGATGGACCTTTGAGAGAACTAAGAGTTGGAACTCTTCCGGTTTGTTAATCTTGTCTGGAAGGGAAAATGACCAAATGACCTTTCTCAGCAAAAGTCAATAGAGCCAAAGAACCTTTGGAGCTTGTACATAGCAATGTTTGTGGTCCAATCAATGTACAAGCAAGAGGTGGGTAGGAGTATTTCGTCACTTTATTGACGATTACTCAAGATATGGTCATACTTACCTACTGTTTAGGAAATCTAAAATCTTTGGTAAGTTTCAAGAATTCAAAGTTGAGGGTAAGAAGCAGTTAGGTAAGACTCTAAAGACACTTCGATCTGATCGAGGTGGAGAATATTTGGATTTAGAATTCAAAGATTTCTTGCTGGAGCATGGTATTATTTCTCAACTCATAGCACCAGGAACACCACAGCAAAATGGTGTTTCTGAAAGAAGAAATAGGACCTTGTTGGACATGGTCACTCTTCACTTCCTCTCTCATTCTGGGGAAGCAAAATGCAACTGGAACTGTAAAATGGAAACAAATCTAGTTTGCACCATTTTCGCATTTGGGGAAGTCCTACTCATGTTCTTAGACCTAAATTAGGGAAACTTTAATCATGGTCAGAAGTGTGCATTTTTGTTGGCTACGCTCCAGTAACAGGAGGTGGTTATTTCTATAGTCCCAAGGATCAAAAGGTATTTGTTTCCACAAATGCGACCTCCCATGAACATGACTATATGAATAACTATAAACATCGGAGCAAGGTAGTATTGGAGGAACTCACAATTGATAATATTCCATCATAAACATCTTCATCATTAAATGATAAACGAAAAACCGAGGAAACCATGATTCCTGAAAAAGAAACCCTGGTGCAACATCGTAGTGGGAGGATTATGAGACAACCTGTTCACTATGAACATGAGGCACATGTCCTTGTTTTTGATACAGACAAGGACGATCCACTAACCTTTAAAGAGGCAATGGATGATCCTGAAAAGGAGAAATGGCAAGAAGCCATGAATCAAGAAATGGAATCAATGTATTCCAATTCTATCTGGGAACTTATGGATCCACCTGAAGATGTCTGGCCCATATAGTGTAAGTGGATATACAAGAAGAAAATAGGTGTAGATATGAAAGTAGAGACTTTCAAAGCAAGGCTTGTAGCCAAAGGTTACACTCAGAGAGAAGGTGTTGATTATGAAAAAACATTTTCTCCTGTGGCCATGCTCAAATCCATTCGTATCCTCTTATCCATGGCGGCTGCCAATGATTATGAGGTATGGCAAATGGAAGTCAAGACAACATTTCTGAATGGTTGTCTTGATGAAAGTATCTATATGGTACAACCAAAAGGGTTCATAAAGAAAGGGAAAGATCAAAAGGTTTGCAAGTTGCTGAAATTCATTTATGGATTAAAGCAAGCATCTAGATCTTGGAATATCACTTTTGATGAAACAATTAAAACATGTGGTTTCGAACAGAATGTCAACAAGGAATTCGTGTATAAATACATCAAAGGAAAAGTGGTGGTTTTCTTACTTCTTTACGTTGATGACATTTTTCTCATTGGGAAAAATGTAGAGACATTGTCAAATGTAAAGAAGGGGTTAGCTGAAAAGTTCCAAATGAAAGATTTGGGCGAAGCGAGCTATGTTCTGGGAATCCAAATCCTAAGGGATAGGAAGAACAAGCTCTTGGCACTTTCTCAGGCTAATTATATAGATAAGGTGCTTGAAATATTCTCTATGGAGAATTCCAAGAAAGGTCAATTACCGACCAGACATGGAATTTCTCTCTCCAAGGAACAATGTCCCAAGACACCTCAGGAGGAAGTGGATATGAGAAAGTATCCCTATGCTTCAGAATCTGGGAGTCTGTTGTATGCTATGTTGTGTACTAGGCCCGACATATGCTATGCAGTTGGGATTGTAAGTCGTTATTAATCAAATCGTGCTTTGGAACACTAGATTGCAGTAAAGCACATTCTTAAGTATCTTAAGAGAACGAGAGATTATATGTTCGTATATTCAGGGGGTGAGCTAAACCCTAATGGATGCACTGATTTTGATTTCCAATTAGACAAAGACAGTCAAAAATTGACATATGGGTCAGTGTTCACTCTTGGTGGAGGAACTGTTATCTAGAGAAGCATTAAGCGATCTAGCATAGTTGATTCCACCATGGAAGTTGAATACATAGCGGCTTGTGAAGCAGCTAAGAAAGCAGTTTGGTTGAGGAAGTTCTACACTGATCTGGAAGTTGTTCCAGATATGGATAAGCCATTAATCTTGTACTGTGACAACAATGGATGAGAAGCTAATTCCGAAGAACCTAGAAGCCTCAAGATAGGGAGGAATATAGAAAGGAAATACCATCTGGTAAGAGATATTGTATACTGAGGTGATGTGAGTGTTATGGAGATAGTGTCAAAACAAAATCTGGCTGACTCGTTAACCAAGACACTTCCTGCAAAGTCATTCATGGGTAACGTGCGCAATATAGGATTAAGGGAAATGTCTCACTTACTTTGAGGGCAAGTGGGAGATTGTTAGGATTAATACCTTAAAAGCATGTAAAGACAATAAAAGTACAATTTTATTATATTTGAATGTTATAATTATTGTTTGAATTAATCATATAATAATATCAATAAAATTTCTTATTCATTCATGAGAATATGATCTTGTATTGGTACAAGAGAATTAAGATCATATATAATGAATAAAATAGGCAGTAACATATTAAAGTAAGGAATCTTTAATGAATGGTTACTAGTACGGTTTGCTAAGCAGCGATATGCAAGTAATCTAGATTCAAATTACTGATGTGGATAGACATCTTAGTAAAGGTTTTGTATATAATAGAGATTACATATGACAAGATCGATGAGAATTAATTATCTTTATAAACTTGTCGTTTGACGTAAAGATTTAATTCTTATCATAATAGATGATCGTTTGTAGATCAATCTAAATCCTGAGTATTCATGAACTCCTGTTTATATTTATTGGATCTTTTGATTCACTTGTTAAGGTCTCTTAGAATAATGAGGCTAATGACTTTTGTTTTGGAGATTCAATATCATGGATGGATGGGAACATGTATTACAATATTGGAATCCATGCTTTCCTAACGGATCGAATATTGGTTCCCTTAAGGGTTTATTATTGAACTGAATAGTTATTGAGCTCAAATCTATAATTAAATTATAGATTAATTATTCACTAGTGAATTAATGGTACTTAAGGATCAAGAGGTAATTAGAATGGTAAAATGGTAATTTTGACCAGCTCTAATTAACATACCAATAATGGAGGACAGAACTGCATATATTGATTATATCAATGGACTACTAGAGAAAACTCTGTAAATATAATTCTATAAATACTTAGAGTTGAATTCCATATTTATAGTGGAGTAATCATGGAATTAATAAATAATATTATTAGATTAAAGATTTAATTAATAATCTGGTTTGTTGGAGCTTCGTATTATAGGTCCATGGTCCCCAGATCACATTTGTTCTACATTGTCAAGGGTAAGGATGTCAAAAGAAAGATTTATTAAGAGAATGGACTAAATTGCAAAGGAATTAATTTGTCACGACAAGGAAATAATTATTTGATAATTATGGGTAATTGATTAATTGTTACTTAATTAATTATTTGACTATATATTTTTTATTTGGAAAAACTATAGGTTAAATTTATATTAATCATTTTTGGATTAATATAAAGAGAGAAAATAATAAATATCTTATTTATAATATGATATTTATTTATTTTATAACTAATATTTCAAGATAAAATTAATTTCAATTAACTGATATTTATGTTGTAATAAATATCTTGTCTTAAAAGTTGATTAAATAAATAAATGAGAAAATTAGGGCAACACACACTGTACAATACAGTGTATGGCGCCTAGCATGAAGGTTTTTTATCCCTATGATTTGAATTTTGAATTTCAAATAAATTTGTTTAATCATTTATTTAATTATTCTTTTTAAATATGATTTAAATAGATAATTAAATGAAAATATCTAATAAGTTTTAATTTAAATTATATTTTAATTAAATAAATATTATTTAATAAGATTAATTATCTTTATAAATCTTACATACGTGATATTAAGAAAGAATAAATAATCAGAATCTCTCTCAAAAAAACGATAGTTTTTCCTAAACTTGAAAACTATTCTATATCTTATCTCTTTCAAAACTCTCGAGATATCATGTGTTGAGTACATCTAGGGAGTCACATAAATCTACCTTTTGAGTCCTACGTGGTTACACACATCCTTGTGCGTTTGAGGATTGGTCTTGGAAGATCAGGGTGTGAGATCTCAAAACACTGGATAGAAAGATCGATTATTTATACAAAAAGACTCAAGGACACTTGATAGGCTACAAGAGGTAATCCCTAATCTATTTGTATGTGATTTAATATTTATATATATGTATGATCCTGGATGGTATTAATGTTTATTAAAATGGTTCCATATATTCCGCTACATACGTTTGATTTTATCATTTAATACGAACACTCTGAACTGAATTCGAACTAAAGTTCATTCATTCTTTATTCTCCATCTCGATAAAGACGTTTAGCTCGGGGAAACCTGGTCATGACACACAGTGAAGGATTCCAAAATACTTGGAGGCTCTTTATACGCTCATTAATGCCCAAGTTGTATTACATATATATTGCCCAAGATCACAGGAGTAATTTCCATAGGCAATCATATCTCTATTTAAATGGTAATTATCTTGATTCATTGTTTACCATATTTATGGACACGGTTATCCAAACCTGTCCGGGAATATCCACTATAAATATTAGGGATAATGGGCAGGGAAACGAGACTACTTTTTGTAATACAAAAGCTCTACAAAAATTGTGAGAGAATAATAATATTGTCTCCTGACTAGATGAATTTTAACCACTGAACCACGTAAAATTGTGAGTGTGAGAAGTTGTTCATATAATTCATTATAGTTTAGAAAAGAGCATAAATATCTTTTTTATTGGATTTCTTAATCTACTGTTGGTGAAAAATCGCGTCGACGTGCTTAATCCTTTACAAGTTTCATTCAACATTCATAATGGTGGTCACTCAATCAATGCACAACAACGAAATGGAGTAGCTTAGTGAGCAAGAGGCGCATCATATGGCCGCTCCCACTAAGAAAGTCCCAAACATTCAGCATCGCCCTGGAAATCAACAAGTGGGCCAAGACGATGCTGGGAGTTCAGCGTCACTCCCACCAAATCCTAATCCAGGATATCTAACAATGATGAAGATGGAGAATGCTCAATTAAGGATCCATCTTGCTCAGGCTAAAAGGATGCAAACTTGGACTAGGTGATTTAGTGCTCCGGAAGATTTTTTGGCAAATAAAGATCCCAAGGATGGTGTATTGGGACCAAACTGTGAAGGGCTACACCAGATTGTGGAGATCCTACATGAAGGACCTTTAAACTAGCTCGGTTGAATGGATAAATAGTTCCACGAACCTGGAATGCCTTGCAACTTAAAAAATACTATCAGTAGTAGTTGGCGTAATTTTTTTTCTTTAATGTTTTTGGTGCTACTTTTCCATGTAAGGCTTATTTATAAAAGTCACTTCATCTTAATAACAAATTGATTTTCACTTAGTCAATATTGTCATCTTATAATTGTAAAGTATCACTTGCTTCTTTTGTAAAAGCGACCTAGAACATTTATAAGTTATGGTAGCTTGGGGGGCACATAACTGAAGAGAGCTTTTAAAAGAGTTTAGCATATTCGGATAAAGTTTGAAGCTTAGAATTTGGAAGAACTTAGAATTTGGAAAATGTGATTATTCTGAATACGAACTAAGTTGGAAAATTTCTAAGACAAACCAAAACCTAGAAGACAACTAGGAAACCCTAAATATAACCAGGTTTGAGACTTAATTACAATGCTATTATGTAGACAAAACTCCTGGACATAACCAGGTCTGAGGCCTGAATCCTAACACGTATAACGCAATTAGACGGGTAAATTCTTGGGCGCAACTAGGACATCGACTAAAATTATTTAGTCAAGCCATCAAAAACCTATCCCAATCTAAAGACAACCCCTACGATTTTGA
Organism: Humulus lupulus; assembly: GCF_963169125.1. Classification (NCBI taxonomy): domain Eukaryota; kingdom Viridiplantae; phylum Streptophyta; class Magnoliopsida; order Rosales; family Cannabaceae; genus Humulus; species Humulus lupulus. The sequence goes on along the minus strand of NC_084797.1, from coordinate 39,102,177 downwards.
GTGTGCAAGAATTCAAGATTCATAAACACAAGAAAATAATAGATTAAGGGGAACACAAATAAATCACAAACTAATATACATGTACTCAAAAGTATATAGTTATCTCGATGTAACACCCTGGTTACCCCAAGACCGTTACGATGAACGATGAACCGTGAATTTAACTCGCTACTCGAGTTCTTTAGTTAAAAACTTGCTTCTAGGTGTTATTAATAGGTTAAGGTGAAAAACCAATCAAAAGGAAAGGATATATTTTATTTAAAACATGAAACTGTTCATGGGCCCATCAAAACGTTTACAAGTTATTTACAACTCAAAATGGTCATTACTATTTAAATTTACAACCCGCCGACCTAAGCGGCAAAAATAAGGTAAACCCCCTAGTTCCTCTAAGAACTCCTTGGCCGTGGTGGTCAAGCGGCTGCATATGTACACAGCACCACCTAAGCTATCCACTCAAGGCTGTGTGAGCTTCTCTTTCCCTTTACTTGCACCACATAGCACCCATGAGCCAAGGCCCAGCAAGAAAACACAATAATGCAAGCATATAATATCAAGTGATGATCATGATAATCATACAGAGCTCATAGCTCTGAACAAATGTGTGATTTAACAATTGAGGTTCTGGAAAACCATAATGAGTGACTAATGAGTAAGTCACTAGCTTAAACAGATGAGTGACTGATGGGTAAGTCACTAGCTTAAAAAGATGAGTGACTGATGAGTAAGTCACTAGCTTAAATAGATGAGTGACTGATGGGTAAGTTACACAGGGCTTGGCACCCACAGCCATGTGACTAAATAGTCACTGTGGCTCTAAATAACTAGCCTTTGGCTAGATAAGCGCTTATAGTATTCATCGCACTTGAGGTCGATCCTGCATTAACGCTCTTCTAAGTCATTTAATGTAGATGTCAATTAAATCTAATCTTTGTTGGCTTGCGTTGAACACGCTAAGGTTGTTCCTAACTTATGAGTCAGCACTGTGTGACCAGTGCCCAGTACCACTGCCGAACTTGACTAATGAGTCGCAGCTTCACAGTTGATACTGACACTATTGCCAATTCTGACTATTCATTCAGTTCCATACATAGGTGAGCAAGATTTGCTAAGCATTCAATATTTAATCCATGTCCACATTTAAACATTCAACATGCCTCATGAACAACCATGCATGTCACATATGGAATGCAGTTTTTGTTAGGAAAATATATATTACCTCAATGGAAATTGATAATAAAATGTTACAACTCTATGCAAAATATTACAATACACAAGGATTGATTAAATAAAGTGTTACAACTCTATAACTGAAAATACAAATAAAAGGAGAAGGAGATGTAAGATGATAGAAATAGAAAATACAACTCTATTACAAAAAGATACAAGTAAACTAGAAGTGTTTGAACAAAGGAAATAAAAGGATTACAACTCTTAAACCAAAGTACAAGTAAATAGAATAAGAAGAAAAGAAGAAAGAGCAATAGAAGAAAAAATAAGAACAAGAACCAAAACAATAAACACTCACTTACACAACCAAAGTGAAGAGTGTTGGGGATCACCAACTTGAACAAGGTTTGAAACCTTTGTCCAAAAGCTTATTTCCCCCTAACTCAAGCACTAAGGGATCTCTCACAGATTATAGGAAATGCTTTCTAGAATAATCAAGCCTCAAGGTGTTTCTAGCCAAGTGCTCTAATGGATAGAAATGTTGTATCTTACAAGTGAGCTATAGGCTCCTATTTATAGATTTTAGAGACACCCTTTGAATTTCAAATTCCACCAACCCTCATGGCTGTTACCAATGTTTAATTGGATTAATATGGAATTAAAATTGATATTTTGGAGTTATTTGGGTTTTTTGAGCCGTTCAACAAAGATTGAAAAAACTGAAAAAATGGTCAATTTTTTGCCTGTGGCCGCAGCCACTAGCCTCTGTCCCACAGGCCACGGCCACCAACATTCAGTGGCCGCGGCCACCGACCATTTTCAGCACTAAAAAATGTGTTGTTTTTCCAAACGGTTACAAACCCTCCCAAATGATTTTGTAACTCCCAAAACACATTATTGGGGTTAAAATCATATCTCTAACAGCCATATCACATATGGCTTTATGAAATTCATCTCAATATTGTGTAACAACAATTTTACACAATAAAGGGTAATATTTGGAAGTTACAAATTTGTAACACCAAATATGTTACATTATTTGGATATATCTCATATATCTAAATATTGTAACTCTCTATTATATGTTACAATATGTGACACACTTTGTCATATTTATTTAATCTAAAACATTATATTATAATATAATATTACATTATATTATAAAATAATATAACAGTTTTCTTACCTCTGGTTCGAGCGAGAAATAGAACAAGAACGACCCCTGAGAACAATCGACCTTTTGATTCCTTAGCGGTTACCTAATCATAACCAATTATAATCTTCATTAATGAAAATCAACAATAACAGGGTCTTGACCTAAACCCTACTCTCGGGACCTCGAAACGTACCCACATGGTGAGTAGATTCGATCCCGGGCCTTAAGGATTGAAACCCCGAGCCAAAAACCCTTAAAAACACTCAAAACGAGATTCTGAAGGAACAAAGTAGCGCCACTGCGCTACTCACTAGTGCCCCAGCGCTCTACTCAGAACCAAAAACACCCTACACCAACCCTGGGTAGCGCTGTAGCGCCCCCTTGTGGGCGCTGTAGCGCTACACCCAGCCAGATTTTCCCCTGAACCTTCCTCCTTCGACTCCTTCATTCCCAATCTGATTCCAATGCTTCCAAACATCATATTAAATGTCAAATGAACCCAAAAACCACCCCCACAAGCCCTAAGAATCACAACCACAAGAACCCTAGCCAAAAACTCCCAACAAAACCAATCAACCAACCTAGAAATCTCAACTGAATTCCATAACTAAAACAGAACAAACCAGAGATTTAGTGGCTAGAATCTTACCTCAAGCTCACATTATGATGCTCTTCAATGGTGGAACACACTCCCAAGCTCTCAAGACTTATTTCCCAAGCTTGGTTCCTCAACTTAAGCTCAAAATCCAAGAAGAAAATGAGAGAAAATAGGTACGGAGGAAGGTGCAAAAGATGCTCTGTTTTTCCCTTCCTTCTACAGCATTCAATGGCTTAATACTATCCTAGGGGTGAAAAGACCAAAATACCCCTAGGTCAAATAAAAGTTTCTAAAGGCTCCCAAGGGCAAAATTGACATTTTCCACCTATTTCGTTAATTATATTTAACGCTCTCCAATTCCCATTATTCTCAAAATACTCAAACACCAATAATTCATATCCCATTACCCTTTAATTCCCGCCAACCCTCTAATCATTAAAATCATCCTGAGACTCGCCTCGAGCCCCGAACCCCGAACTTAATCCCGTTATGACTAAACCGCTAACTTTTACTCAAAGATCGTCTCATGCCGAATAGCTCGAACAAATCCACATTATAATGTGGCCTCAACAATAGGTCACCGACATGCATACAAATATAAAATTATGCCCTCAATGGGCCAAATTACCAAAACACCCCTGTAATAAAATGTGGACCCACATGCATGCATTTAACATCATATTATAATATAATTCACATAAACATGCATATAATCATTTAATGGAATAATAAAACAATTACGGCCCTCCCGGCCTACTAATCCAGCCATTAAAACGTATTAGGGATTTTGGGGCATTACACTCGAGGAGAAAAAAAAACCTCGATCTCAGCCCGAAGGTGATTGTTTCAATCCTTAAGAACTTAATTACAGGATAAGAAGTAAAGTAAGCAGAAAAAAAAAGGGAAGCATCATTGAGCTCAATGAACATGCTCAAGTGATGTCACCTCCTCGCCGTCTCCATCAACAGCTCTGGAAGCCTCGACGGTCTCAGAAGGTTCCTGTAAGAATCGAACCTTAAACTTGGTGAGAGAAGGTTCCCAAAACCTCGGCTGCATGAAGGAAAAATCTCCATTCTGGTTGAAAGCCCAGCACTGGTAGAGCATCTCCTCTAGAGAATTTGTCAAGTCTATAATCTCCAACCTCGCCCTCTCAGCCTCCTCCTTGGCTTTTGTCTCGACCTCGTTGAGTTTCTTTTTTAGGCCATCAACCTCGGCCTACAGCCAATCCCATCGTTCGCTCACTTCCACGACTTGGTCTTTGGTGATTTGTTCGTTCTCCTTGGAGGTGGCCAGAGCGGTCTTGGCGATCTGCTCGTTCGCTTGGGAAGCGACCAGAGCGGCTTAGAGCTCATCCTTCCTATCTTGAACCCGAGAAATACCACGGAGTTGAGCCACGACAGACTGCAAAGGGAAAATGTAGATCAAGGTTAGTAAAAAAAAAAAAAAAAGAGGGAAATGAAAAAGAAGTACTATAGGAGGAATGAAGGTGGCTCACAGTGAGGTTCATTCCCATGGCAGACTCGAGAACACCTTCAGGAGTACGCTCCTCCATGGCCCTCAAATCCTTAACATTGGCTCTGTATGCATGGCCTACCATATGGTTCGCCATCTCATACACAGTCCCTCAGAAATCTTCTGGGATCCTTGCCATCTAGAATGGCTTTACCAGGATCTGAACAGAGGGGATCTGAGCAGAGAGGGTTGCGTCCTGAATCACCTGAGGAACCGGGGAAGGTGCATGTCAAAGGAGATGAGGAGGAGCCTCAAGGACGGTGACTACTGTTATCAGAGCTGGGAGTTGAGTTTGTTATTGCTGCTCTCAGGTGGAGCTGGCAGCTTTATTTTTATAGGAGACTCAGTGGAAGTGTCAATCTTGAAGGCATGTTTCTTTGTCACTTTAGCCCTTTTTATCACGGGCCCAGCTCCGACCCCACCAGCCTTGAAGACACCCTTCAAACCCAAGGCATCCATCAAATCCATCTCTTCACCTGCAAAGGAACGAGTAGAGGATTCAGATACAAAAAATAATTATTCAAAATAATGCAAAGAAAAGAACAGAGCAAGAACCCTACCCTCCGAGCTAGAGGAGGAATCTATTATGAAACACTCAGGGTTATGAAGTGGATTGGTTAAAACCTCTAACTCCTAGACTACCGAAGGTAGGGGACTCTAGAATTATTACACCAGATGATCCACACATTGGAGGAAGGTTGTGTCCAAGTTCGGGTTAACAGGATGTCGACTCATAAGCTGACGTAGGTTGAATTGGATTAGCGTAAAACTGACAGCAGCCTGATCTAATTCTCTATAAGGGCTAACTTGGCCGAAAGTGTTGGCTGCAGCCTGGGACTCAGCTCGATCTAGGTCAAGATGCTGCCCATCCTTAGGAGCTCTTCTCTTGCACACCAGCAGCACCACCTCTTCTTCCTCCTCAGCGTCTTCAATAGCGGACAAGACTTCTTTAAAAGGGGGGAGCTCGGGAGGCGAACCTCGGGTTCTGATAGCCAATGTCTAATATTTGCGGATCAGATTGCAGGCCACCATGGTAGCATCGTTCACTACCTTTCAGAATTCCTTCTCCTTTGAACGAAGACAAGACAGCGTCTCGTACTGACCTCCAAGGGTCTCAGATCAACATGTCCTCTAGAATATATTTGCACAAAGAACAAACTTGGTTAGGAGGATTAAACTTAATATAAAAATAAGAAAATTCACGCATGGATTTCAGAGAGTTAGGAGACTTATGAGGACAGTTGAAGTATCAAAGAGTGTAGTTCTTGAAACCATTCGACATAAAGAATTGATCTTTATAGTCATTTGGGTGGCTAAGGAAGTCGATGACGGAGGCCGTGTTGGGGAAACGAGTAAGGTAGCAGAAGTCGTCACCTCGTCCCTTCTGATCAAGGCTGGCTTTAAGGTAGAAGAAGTACATAATATCAGCCGCGGTGGGGACCTCACACTCATGCCTCAAAAATAAATATTTTAACCCCGCCAAAAGTCGATATGAGTTTGGGGGGAGCTGGAATGGACCCAATTCGATGTAGTTTAAGAAGTCTACGAAGTACTGGTCCAGGGGAAGAAAATCACATGCTTTCATGTGCTCATCACACCAGGCCCCAAAGTCATCTTGAAGTGGAGCGCAGCTTCACTCTCCTTCCAATGGAGGTCATGCGATAAGGCCCTCAGTCCTCATCTTGATTCCATGGCACAGAAGTATCTTGTTCACCTTCCTGTGTGTCATTATTCGGGACACAATGTGCTCGGCCTCAAAAAAAGGCGTCAGGATCTACTACGATCTCCCTATCCACCACTGGGCCAAAGTGGGGAATGGGAGATTTAGACGCAATCTGCTTTCCCTTATCTTTGCTCTGAGAAGAAGAGTCTGCTACGTTTTTCTTTTGTTGGGCCATGATCAAGCTTGCCTGATGACAAAGTGGCCTATTAATGGCGACCTACAATAATGCCTAACTACAACAATAAAGGTACGGTGACCCAAGGATTTGAGTGGGGTTTATTTAATCCAAAATCTACGCAAGCTAAGCTATGTCCTAGCACTAACGTGTGTTTCCACGCACAGTCCTAGACCACCCACTATAGACTCGGTAAATTCACTAATACTTCGAGATTCGCATGTCAAACGCATTAATTTTTTCGAAGGCAGTTTAATGTAAAACCTCTCAGGGAAACGTAGCCCTTAAGCTACCAAGTTTTGAACCTAAAAACCTTTAAACTTCCTACGCATAAACATGCAACCCAAATGCTAAATCATATGCCATGCCTTTTCAAAACTCAAAAATCTACCCATTTCTTACGCACATTATTCCTAACCAAGCCTAATATTGTGTTCTTGGCCTATCACCAATCTCTATTAATTTCAAACATACCCAAAGTAAGATACTATACTGAAAAAAAATTGGAGTAAGAGGAACTTAGTGAAAATAAGAGTGAGAAATTTAAACCAAGTATGGAAACATTTACAGTTTAGATGGTTGATCAAGCGAAATAATGATAGCTCCGATGAGAGTTGCCTGGGAACTTTTGAAGACGGGAAGGATGGCGAAGGGTTCTGAAGGATCTGAGAGAAAAAGGGAACTTTTGTTTCTGAAAGGAAATTTTTTGAATGCAAAGGTTGTGAAGTTTAGGCTTGGTCTTCCTATTTATACGTAAGTTTCAGGAATTAATCTGGGCCATCTGATTGGGTCAGCTTGGGATCTAAAGGCCAAGATTAAATAACCCCTTCAGCGGCAAAAAGTTGACAGGACAGATGTCACAGTCCTCGAAATCTGAACAGACACCAATTATATATGGCCACGTGTTTAAACACTCGAGTAGTGGATGGGCACAAGTTCGCACAACGAAAGCCTAAAAGCCCCTACTGTGTGTGTCAAAAAATGACGTCATGCACGAGCAGGAGCTTGGGGACCAATGTTGTCCCCTAAAAATAAGTATGGATTCAATCACTATATAGGGGTACAGCTAGCAGATAAACACGTGGAAAAATCAGGCAAGTAGAACATCTAGCTAATGTTAATGTGAGCAGCTCGTGTTAGTACTTGGCAGTGCGACAATCAGATAATCTCCAAATCTCCTTGCAGGACAATAATCCAGTTCGAGACATGTAATGGCCAAATCACCTTTAGGGTGCTATGAACTTAATCCGAACTAAATTTCATTCATTCTTTAATCTCCAGCTTGATAAAGACGTTCAACTCAAAGAAACCTGGTCATGACGCATAGTGAAGGATCCCAAAAGACTTGGAGGCTCTTTATACGCTCATTAATGCCCAAGTTGTATTACATATTTATTGCCCAATATAACAGGACTTGGAGGCTCTTTATCCGCTCATTAATGCCCAAGTTGTATTACATATTTATTGCCCAATATAACAGGAGTAATTTCCATTGGCAATCCTATCCCTATGTAAATGGGAGTTATCTTGATTAATTTTTTACCATATTTTTGCACACGGTTACCTAAACCTGTCCGGGAATATCAACTGTAAATATCAGGGATAATGGACAGGGAAAGAGGACTGCTTTTTGTAATACAGAAACTCTGCAAAAATTGTGAGTGGACTAGGTGGATTTTAACTACTAAACCAAGTAAAATTGTGAGTGTGAGAAGATGTTCATATAATTCATTACGGTTTAGAAAAGAGCACTAATATATTTGTCATCGGATTTCTTAATCTACTATTGGTGAAAAATCGCATCAACAATGTCCTTTCTTGGATTTTGTCATTGAGAAACGTTCAAGCACTTTATCAATGTAAAATGCTTGAGATAGAGCTAAGAGTTTGTTTTTTCTATCCCTAATGATCTGGATACCTATAACATAACTTGCTTCACCCAAATCCTTCATTTGGAATTGAGTGCTCAGCCAATTCTTCACATCAGATAATTTCTTCACATTGTTTCCAATGAGTAAGATATCATCTACATAAAGAACCAGGAATTTCACTATTTGGTTTGCCTCCAGTTGGTAAACACAACTCTCATCAATATTTTGTTCAAATTCATAGGTTTTGATTATTTCACCAAATGTAAGGTTCCAGGAACGAGAAGCTTGCTTGAGTCCATAAATGGACCTATTCAGCTTGCAAAATTTTCCTGCTTGTCCAACTACTTTAAATCCTTCTGGGTGATCCATATATATGACTTCATCAAGCTTCTCGTTAAGAAAATTTGTCTGGACCTCCATTTTCCATATCTCATAGTCGAGAGCAGCTGTTATGGATAGGAGGATGCAAATAGACTTGAGCATGGCTACCACACTAAAAGTTTCCTCATAATCCACACCATCTCTTTAGGTATAACCCTTTGCCACTAATCAAGCTTTATAAGTTTCAATCTTTCCATCAACACCTCGTTTCTCCTTGTAGATCAACTTGCACCCAATGGCCCTAAAGTAACTAGGTGCTTCCACAAGATACTAGATGGAATTTGAGTACGTGGACTCCATTTCCTATCTCATGGGTTCGAGCCATAGTTCCTTTTCAGGGCTAGCCATTTCCTGTCTAAAAGACAATGGATCATCGTCACTAGTGTCACCAACAACCATATTGGTTTCACTATCCAAACCATAGCGAAATGGGTTCCTAGAAACCCTCCCACTACGGCGAGGCTCCGTGACTGTTTGCTCAGGAAAAGTTGTACTTTCTTTATTTAAATTGAATAGCACCGATTGGAGAAGAAGAGTGGGAATTTCATCATAAACTTTCATTGATGATGATGGAATTTTGGATGGAGTCAATTCTTCAACCATCTCCTCTAAAACTACTTTGATGTGCGGTTTGAAGTTTTGAACATAGTCATTTTCCATAAAAGTAGCATTCGTAGAAGTAAACACTTTCTTTTCTAAATGACTATAGAAAAGTCCACCCCGAGTGCCTTTAGGATAGTCAACAAACATGCAAACTTTGGTTCATGGTTCTAGCTTTCCTTCATCTTTCCTCAAGACGTTGGCGAGACACCCCCAGATTCTATAATGACGTAAACTAGGTTCACGACCATTCCAATGTTCTAAAGGTGTTATTGACTTGGATTGTACGACATTCAGAATGTCATTCGCAGTTTCAATTGCATGTCCCCGTAATGAAGTTGGCAGAGTTGAGTAACTAATCAAGCATCTAACCATTTTCAATAACGTTCTGTTTCGGCGTTCTGCTAAACCATTTTGTTGAGGAGTACCTGGGGCAATAAGTTGTGATAAAATCTCAAGTTTAGTTAAATGATCTTGGAACTGCATATCCAAATATTCTCCACCCCTATCAGATTGCAAGATCTTTAACGTTTTACCTAATTGGTTCTGCACCATAGCTAGGAATTCCTTAAACTTTGAAAAGTTTCTGATTTCCTATGCATTAGGTAAAGACATGAGTATCTAGAGTAATCATCAATGAAAGTGCTGAAATACTCGAACCCACCCCTAGCATGTACATTCAAAGGTCACAAAAACATCTAAATGAACATGTCCAAGAGGTTCTTTGGCCCTATCACCCTTTGCAGAGAATGGACACTTGGTCAGTTTACCTTCTAGACAAGATTCACAGTGTAACATCTCGAATTTACTATTAAGGCTCAGTGCCTAGATTACAGTGCCTGTAGGGCATAAAGGGATTTGTATGTTGATTAACTGATTAAATTTGTGACTATGTAGCATGCATGATATATATGATAATGTGAGTATGATTATATGTATGTTTATGAGTATTAAATATGCATATCGGCCCATTCTTGATAGTAAGGGCATATTTATAATATTGGTCTGTTGCGGGCATAAATGTGATTATATGTGCTTAAATGATTGAGACCACATTATTATGTGGATATATTTGCAGTATACGGCTCGAGGTGATCCTAGTGAGTGGATTGGCGGAATAGTCACAGCAGGGTTTAATACGTGGCTCGGGGCAAGCCTAGGGATATTTTGGGAAGATTAATGTATATTTGGGGTTTATTGAGTAATGGATAAGTATTTGGTGATTAAATGGGCCTGTTGGGATTAATTGGGAATTTTAGGACTACTCGAGGAATTAGTGGGAATTGCGACAAAAGACTGATTCGCCCTTTAGGGCTTAAGAGGGTAATATAAGGGGCAGGGACGTTTCTATCATTTACTGCCTAAAGGAATGACATGGTCATCCAATTTGAATAGTGTAGAACCAAGGGAAACCTTTAGAACATTCAATATACTCTCAGCTCATCCTCTCTCTCTCTCTCTCTCTCTCTCTCTCTCTCTCTCTCTCTCTCTCTCTCTCTCGCTTTATTTGTTTCCTTCTTCCTTTTGAAGTACTTTGGGGGCTCTTAGGAATTTTGAGGTGGAAGCTGTGGAATTGAGGGAGTTGAGGGCATTATTTTCTCTAGGTTAGTTTAGAAGATCACATCACTACTAAGGTAAGCTTCACAATCTGAATTTTTCTTTAGAATTTATGTGATTAAGTTAGGTTGTGGCTGAGTAGAGTTCTAGCTTGGGTTTTGAATTTTATTAAGGATTTGATGTGTATTCCAAGCTGATTTTAGGTGTTTGATAAGTGAAAGGATTGGTTTATAAGCTAGTTATGATGTTTAGGTTGTAAGGATAAGAACTCTGGGTTAAATTCTGGGTTTGGGCTGATGATTGGGGTTAAATTTATGGGTTTGGCTGGGAAAAACGCATAGGAAAAGGCTGGATTTTTTGGGTTTGGGGCCTCGGGTCACGGCCCTATTCTTCAGGCATCACGACCCGCGTGCTTGAAGAGGCTGGGATGCCTTTGTTTTTCCAGGCGTGCCGCAACTCAGGGGAGAGCAAGTCGCTGCTCGTGTCCTCCCGAAGGGAGGGCCTAGCCTCTGTCTAAGGGGCGGGTCATGACCCTTAAGGGCAAGTCATGACCCTTAAGGGCAAGTCATGACCCTTAAGGGCAAGTCATGACCCTAAATGGAAAATAAAGGGCAAGACAAGGTTTTAGGCTTGGTGAGGCTCGGGGATTCTAACCTATGCGCTTGAGATGAATTCTACTTCCCGGTTTAGTATAATTCAAGGTCCTGGAGGCTAGTATTTGTTTTCAAATAATTTAATTGGTTTATAATCTTATGGTTATCCATTATCGCATTGTGACTAGGTTTTACCGTAAGGGCTCAGGAATTAAGGATCGTGCTCGGGGCCATCATACGCTTGCTACTCGGGACCTGAGGTAAGAAAAATGCACTCGAGTTATGGTTGGGGCTTAAACCCCTTGTATGAATATATTATGAACATGAACATATCTGTAGTTGAGAATAATTGATTGGGCATGCTTGTATGTGCTGCCATTAATTACTTTCTATCCATTGTGCATCTGTGATTATATTTGATTACAGGCTGGCCTAAGGGTGCCGAGGGTCGATAGCAAGCGTGCGGAACGCGGCCCATCCTAACCGTGCTGGGGTCAACCATAAAGCCAGTGGACTCGGCCTAAGGGCGTCAGGCCTGGAAATTATACAATAAACAGAAGTGTGGTTCACGCTTAACTATTTGTATTGGTTTATGAGGTTGATTTATATGCTTGGTTAAGTTGAGTACTTTTATTGAGATCATTGCATATATTCTATTGTCAGTTGAATCTAGTGAATTATATTTATTGCTTTTATATTGTTGCCTAGTTGTGCATGTTGTTTTAAGTTTTCTTGCTGAGCTTTGGCTCATGGGTGCTACATGGTGTAGGTAAGGGAGTTGATAGCTAGACCAGCCATGAGTTGGAGAGCTTCAGGGGCGGTGTGTACAAATGCAGCCTGCTCGATCGCCACAGTCGGGATAGCTTGGGAGGAACTAGGGTTAAACCATTTTTTTGCCGCTTAAGTCAGGTAAAATTGTATCTGTTTATCTTTTCCAAATTTGTAGACTAATTTTTGGGATCCCATGAATAGACTCGATATTTTAATGAAAAATAATCATTTTGTTGACCAAATCTTTTATTACTTGACCTTGACTTAGTCTTTAATTACACATTTAAGTTCAAACGACTTGCTTAGCAGGTTAAGCACTATTTTAAACACACAGTGTAACGGTCTTTGTTATCCTGGGCGTTACACACAGACAGGTAATTCACCTAAGGTGAGTTCCCTCAAAGGCCTGTCCTTTGTAAGTCTTTGAATTCTCTCATAGTCAATGTGACCTAGTCTCAAGTGCCATAAATACGTCATGTTATCGTTATCGCTCTTTTGGCGTTTATTGGTCCTAGGTTTAGCTAGTTTGAATAAATCATTATTAAGTGCGAGGGGTTCATTAGGTCACAGAATATAAAGCTTGTTTTCCAAACATGCAATACACAATTGTGATCCGTTGAAAGAAATAGATATATTAGAACTTGTAAAAGTCATAATAAATCATTCTAATTGCAACAGGGAAACTAAAATTAAATTTCTACTAAAATCTGAAGTAAAAAGTATGTCTTTCAAAATTAAATATATATTTCTGAACTTCAGGGGAGCTCTTCCTCTAACTTGGACCGCAACGAATGCTCTGTTCCCAACTCTAAGATTTAAGCCGCCTTCGTCCACTTCCTCCCACGATTCAAGAAGCTATAAAGAGTTACAAACATGGTTAGTAGATCCAGAATCAATAATCCAAACGGATTTATCATTCTCTAAAACACATGTTTCTAAGATAAATGAACTATAATCATTACCTTTGTTTTTCGCTGCTAGAAACATGGGGCAATCCCTATTCCAATGCCCCATCTCATACAGTGAAAGCATTTACCTTCACCTTTTTTGTTTTTCTTTTTCTTCCCTTTAGACGTCTGTGCACTCGTCTTTGCAGCCTTTACATGCCCGGGGTTGGTGTTTTGTCTACCTTTTCTCTTGTTTCAAACTTTTGAAGATGAAACTAGGTTAGCTTCAGCCTAAGCCTGATTAGCAGCAGCAGCAGCAATAGTCTTCTTTTCTCCTCCCTTACTTGGTCCACCCATGATTGACTCAAAAGTCTAAAGCTCGTTCATGAGCTTTGTCAGACCATAGTTGAGTTTGTTCATCACACAGTTGGTGGTGAACGCCGGGAAAGCTACAGAGAGATTGTTGAGGATTAAGCCAACTTGAGTCTCCTAATCTATAATTGCTCTATGCAATTCAGCTTCCTGAAAGTAGTTGGTCATCTTGATTAGGTGATCACGAACGTGCTGACACGGTGCCATCCGAGCATTGGCATATTTCTTGGTGGCCTCAAAACGAGTATGTGCAAAATTTTCCCTGAACATGTCTTGGAGTTGATCCATGATTTTGTAGGTCGTCTCGACATTCTCCATCTTTGTCTTGAGAGTGTCGACCATGCTAGTAAAAATGTAGTACCGTGCCTTGTTATTAGTCGCCTTGCCAATGCTCATATTTGTCTCTTACAAACTTGGTAGCTTCTTTAGCTGGAACTTCTGGGGAGTCTTCAGTCATGTCAAACTTGGAGTTGTCACCAATCAACACTATGTTGATTTATTGTTCCATTTAAGGAAATTTTCTCCAGTGAGTTTCTCCATTGAATGTTGAGAAAGGATGGGAGTAGATACAACCATAATAATACTACATATTATGAATAAAATAGAAATCAATAACATTTTCTCAATAAAACTTTTATAAACTCTAATTTCAAGAAATAGCACAACATATACCATAAATATGTAAGACATGGAAAAAATACCAAAATAATCATATCTCTATTTCTTTAAGTATTTAACTATTCTATGATATTGTTGTCCTGATTGGTTAGAATAAAAAAAAATCATTAGTTAAATAGAATTCTAAACTCATTTAATAGTGGACACCATTATTAACAACCTACTATTCTATCAAAATAAGAAAACAAAATTTCTTAGTTTATGAGCTAGACCCACAGTTTTGATAATCATAAATTTAGTCCTAGCAGTCACCGTAGGGGTGAGCCTATTAGAATTTGACCTATAATTATTTACCTTCCGAAATCTATCATTGTCAAAATAACTAGTGAACACCTTCCGTAGGGGGACAAATCGAAGCATCTAGAGTCTTCATTAAGTTATTGACCTTGTTAAAATAATGGTGGAGATCGACTATAATTCTCAAAATAAGCTCATTTTAATTAAAAAAAAAGTATTTTTATTATTAATTTTCAAAAAATTAATGACTACAGTTCTCCAAAAAATCAAAAAATAAATAAAACCAAAGCCCTATAATTTTCTATCAATTATAAAGTGTCACATTGAAACAAATTCAATTATATTAGAATTAATTTTTTGCTAATCAATATTTAGGTTTAACTATTATAATGAACATATATAATTAAGTCCAACTCAGGCAAATGGGTCTTAACAATTAGGTTTTTATGGAGGACGGTTGGGTCAATTATGTCGTTCCCACTACTAGGGCCCCCAAATTTCCATACAAGGTCCAAAAGACAAGAATTTAAACATTCATTTTATTAATTTTTATTAATTTATTAGGCCCATTGTAGTCATGTAAAGCAAATGGGCCTTCATCAGTGGAATCACCCACAAGAGAGGAATTTAAACTTTGCATTTTCTAATGGGCCCAAATAAAGCCTTCCACAATATCCTTAGAATCACCTAGACTAGAGTGGGAAATTCTCAACACATCAGATAGATAGAGAGAGAAGAATAAGAGAAGAGAATATAGAGGCCTAGAAAAGGACTTTTGTTGTAGAGAGAGTCTAAAACCCTAAAGCATCAAAACTAGATCTTCTGATCATCTGTTATCAACCCTCACTTAGCATTCCTTTTATAGGCTCAATTAGGTTACTTATTTAATTAAAAAAACCAATAAAATAATAGGTAATATCAGTCATTAGGTCAAAATTATCATGGGCTTTAGGCCAGTGAAATTTTTCATTTAATTATAAGCTTGTTGGACTTAAAATCAAGGCTCGTATTATTTTCTACTAATTAATTAATTAAATAATTATTTAAATCATTTACCAAATTATTATTTATAATTTGAACCATGATTTAAACTTATTTATTAATTTAGACACCAATTTGTCTTAATTAATAAATTTTCCCTAAAATCTATTTTCTTCTCTAAATTTCATAACTCTGTGAAACTATCCAAAATTGACATGGTCAACTTTGATAATTCTAATTGATAGTTAAATCAATTAATTGAGACTATCTAGATGATTTTATCCAAGCAACTGCGGGGACCATGGGCCTATGAAATCGAGCTCCAATAAGTTATCATAAATTTACTAACTTATTAATTCATCGTGATTCTACTAAAGACTCAGAATTGCACTCTTGAATTCATAGAACATGTAGCATCCCAAATTTTCTAATAAGGCTTAGGGCCTTAATTAGCGTGCCTGGAGGGCAATAATTTAATTATTGTATTAATATGTGAATTTGATAAGTATGTGATTAGAAATGCATGTTTAGGTGAATTAAATATGCATGTGGGCCCCGTTTGGTTATTAGGGGCATGTTTGTAATTTTAGCCCGTTGAGGGAATAAATGCAATATTTGTGAGTATTGGGATCTTTACCACGTGGTGATATATTTGAGATGCATGATCCGAGATAGTCCTAGGGAGAAATTTAGCTAGGAAGTTACAACGGGACCCGATACCCGACTCGGGGTGAGTCAAGGGGTAATTTGGGCATTAGACATTTTATTGGGGTTATTGGGTTATGAAAATAAATATTTGGAGATATATTTGAAGTTAGAGCGTTTAGGAGGGAATGTTGGGGAAATTTACCATTTTTCCCTCGGGGACGTTTTTAGTACCCCGAGCCTTGGAGGTAACTTAAGTGACTTAGGCTAAGTAAGACAAAGCAGAGAAACACTTAGAATTTTCCTAAACCCACCCTATCTCCCTTTTCTCTCCCTCTTGTTTTCTCTAAACTTTACCAAGGGAACCATTGAAGCTTAAGCAAGGAATTGGGGCTCTAGACTTGAGGATTAGCTTAGTTTCAACTTGTGGCTTCAAGCAGAGGTTAAGGTAAGCTTTGAATTGTGATTTTAGCCATTAAATTTTGTAGTTCTTGACTGAGTTTTAGCTTTCTTGGGATTTTGGAGTTAAAGATTGAATTTGGGATTTGATGAGGTTTTAAGCTAGCTTTTTGTTAGGTTCTGTTGCTGGGACCATTCTGGAACTACTGTGGTGATTAAATTGAGTTGTTAGATTGGTTTTGGGGTAAATTGGCTGAGTTTTGGTTGTTAAAATGGAGGATTATCTGGGTTTGAAGGGGTTGGGTCACAGCTCTGTTCTTGGTGAGTCGCAGCTCTCTAGAACTGATGGGAGGCCAGGTTGGAGGGCGGGCCCGGTGCTCCTTTGGTTGGGCCGCGGTGCGTGTCTGTGGGAATGGGAGGCTGAGCCTCTAGAGTGAGGAGGATCATGGCACAAGGCCATGGGGCCATGGCTCTTAGGGGTTTTTGGACCCCAAGGAGGTTTTTTCCTTGGGAATCCAAAAGTTAAGTCTCGGGATGGATTTTATCACCCGGATTGATAGAATTCAAGGTCCCAGAGATTAGAATTATAACCCAAAGTTATTTAATGGATTAGAACTTGATTGATGGATGTTGTTTATACGTTGTGAATAGGTTTTCAGTGAGGCTCAAACTAGGGGAATGTGCTCAGGATATCGGTGCTTGGGAAGCTTGGGACACAGGTAAGAAAACTGTTGTACCCGTAAAGCAGGGCGTGGCCCTATAGTTTGTATTGCAGGGCACGACCCTATGTGAATGTGCTGCAGGTCGTAGCCCTATTGTTTATGTTTGTATGTGTTTAAGTATTTGTTAAATATATGCTATGTGTTGCATATTTGTGAATTAACGGCGAAGGCCGAGAATGGCAAGAAGCCGAGTACGGAAAGGGGCCAGGAACGACATTAAGCACGTGGAGTGCAAGGTCGATTACAGTAAGAGCCAGGAGCGGCGTTGAGCACGTGGAGTGCAAGTTGCCAGGGTGAGACCCTTCTCGGATGCTTGAGACATCCTCACAGTGTAGATCGCAAACCCAGTGCCTGGTAAAGGGCCTGGGATGGCATGACTGCTATGTGTTTAGCCTGTTGGCTGCCTTGTTGTATGCTAATTGATAATTATGCATATGTTGATTGTTTGTGTTGAGTTTTCTTGCTGGGTTTTGGCTCACGGGTGCTCTATGGTGCACGTAAGGGCAAGTGAAAGGTCAACCAACCATGAGTACGGAATGCGTGAAGTGACGTGTACATGTTTGGATTGCCTGGCTGCCACGGCCAGGGGTATTTTTGGGAGATGTTGTGTCTCAATCTCGATTTTTTCGTTTAGTCGACTTTAATCATATTTTTGGGTTGTAAATATTTCTAAACAGCAACTTTGGGATCCCAAATGCTTAATGCTTTATAATTTCGATGAATGGTAACATTTTCAAATTATATGACTTTTATTACAGTTTAGCTACACTTTTAACCTAAAACCTCGATTAGTGAGTTAATTACACGCTCAAACTCAATTAGTAATGGCTCTAAGGAAGTAGGGCATTACAAAATGCTCTATAAGAAATATAGATACGTTGTTAGTTATCCAATAACCATAATTATCATGTAATTCTCTATAGACGGTCTACAATGAGATGGGACTAAAATACTGTTTTACTCCTCGTTGTATTTTATCCTTAAAACACTTAGTTCCTTGTCAATGATATTCTAAAACTAATATTAATTACTGAAATGAGATCTCTATCATTCAACACCTCGAACCAAACTAAAAGGAAACCATTGTTTTACTTCTTCATCAGAAACTATAGATGTTCATATCTATGATTAACACTCGCACTAAATTATACTACCGAGTTCACAAGATGTAAGTATGGGCTAGTCCGTAGGGTAAGCTGCTAACGAACAAGTCAAAGAACTCAAATAATACAATCAGTTAGAATACTAACCACTCAGAATTGAGATTGAATTGACCTATGGTCAAATATATGATATGATTAGAATAGATAATAACGGTATGTTTACTTATCCTATCTACTGTCAATATCAGTCTAGTCCAATGTAACAAATACATCCGATCTTTTCTGCTTTGCTAATGTTCTAGAAAGAACATAACACTACAATGTGTAAGTAGAGTGGCAAGTCAGTGTAAATCTTGTACACTGACTAATCTTAGGACTAACTTATTTTTTAACATATAATCATATTTATATTCCACTGTGATTACGTCACTATAAATATGATTAGCTATATGCTCAGAATTTAATAGAGTTTATATTAAACATATAATCATGAAAATAAAACATGTGAGCAAAGTAATTGACCAAGTTAAAAATGATTTCTATTCTTTTATTGATAATAAAATGAAATTACAAAGAAATTGGGTTTTAATTAGGGTATAAAACTCCAACAGTTCTGCTGCCTATTTGTAAGTTTCTACATCTTTGTGGTTGTTTTAATTTATGATTATGATGTTCATATGTATGTCATGATATTCTATGCTTTTATTATGTTATTGGAAAAATATTAGGGAGCATGCATCTAGATTTAAATTCTAAGATCCTTCATGGTTATCTTCAATGATATGGTTAAAGTCAGTTTGTAGGAATTAAGGTAGAATTTGTGGTATTGTAATCCCCACCTATTGACTTAAAAACCACTAAAACTACTTTATGTTACTTTGATGGTTGCATCTTGTATATTGGCAGATTCTACTATTACATCTGTTACAACTATATGGGCATTTAGTGGTGCTCAACTATTACTACTTAAAAGCCTATTTATACCAACTTTGTATCTTTATTCAATGAGAGTTGAGATTAGAATTAGAAGGAAAGAGAGAGAGTTTGGGAAACACATCGAGTGAAACTATAAGGGTTGTGTGAGAGAGATTTTTTATTCTTGGAGTTATTTTCTATAAGAACTTACTTGTATTATTGTTTGTGTTTTAATATTGCTTGATTTGAGTTATGTGTTGTGCATTTACAACACTTATAAATAGAAAAACTAATCTTCCTATTAATTTGTTATCAAGAATGGCTCTTAACATTAGGATTTCTAATTTTTAACAAAGAGATCTTCCCAATAAGGTGTTGTTGACTGTTTCAATTTATCATCACTGCACTAAAAATGTGAATTAGTGCCATTTTTATTAGTGACATTTGTCAAAAAAAAATATCACAATAATATCATTTAGTGACATTTGGTCAAAATTTTCACTTTAGTAAGAATAAATGACATTTTAATTAGTGGTATTTTTTTTAAATGTCACTATTGGTGTATTTTAAGTGAGTTTTGATAAAAAAAAAAATTCCATTATTGCTATATTTAGTGACATTTCAAAAGTATTACTAATGAAAATTATTAGTGACATTTTTAATTTGTCAATTTTTTTTAATATATTATTTTTTAATTTTAATAATTTATAATAAAAGTGAGAATATAATTTTGAAAAATGTAATATAAATATGAATGTTGAGAACAAACAATATTTCTTTTAAACAATCCTATTAGTTTTTTTTATTATAATAATAATTTAACTATTATATATTTATATAAAATTAAAAGAAATATTAAAGGAAAAAACTCATTGTTGTACCCTAAAACTACGAGCCCAATCATCTTGTTCAAGGTACAGCTCCCAAGCAATAAATAAAGGGTTATTGTACTCTGAAGACAATTCATCTATTCAAATAGCTCGAGATTGCGTCACTAATTCTAGATAGCGTGAGATTATGTAGATCGTCCCAAGGGCCTGCGACACGACTTTCAGATCACCTTAGCCAGGCTTCGAGCATCACTTTATTTAAATCGCCCTCATGTATAACCTCGAGTCTGAGGATCACGTTATGCTCGCGACAGTACTGTGACGCAGATAAGGAAAAACTCTCATAGACTCGAAGATTCTCTATACGCTTTTAATACTTGTAATCGTTATCTAATAAATGTCTGATATCAAGGGAATTAGCATATTTAATGAATTATGAATTTGGGAAGTTACCCATTCTTGTAAATTACCAAATATTGTACGGTTACCCAAAATTGTCCATCAATACCCTATAAATATAGAGGGAATTGACAGTAAAAGGAACCGAATTTTGTATGCAAAAACCCTGCTATAATTGTCTTAAACAATTTCTCCAAGAGATCACAAACAGAACAATATAGACTCGTGGACTAGGTGGATTTTAACCACGTAAAATTTCATGTTTTCTCATTTTATGGTTTGCGAAATCCTAATCACCTTTTTTTCAGATTTCATAATTACTGTTGGCGAAAAACTGAGTCAATAGATTTGTGCTTTCATTGTGATATAGATAAATTTTTCAGAAAACTTTGATCCCAATATCATTATGGTGGTAACACGTTTAAAGTGCGACAATGAGTCTGATAAACCTGGAAATCAAGGAGAAATCCGTACGGTTGACCCTACTAAAGAGGGCATCTCTATACCTCATCGTCCTGGAAAACAGCCCCAAACTAGGACGACAACCATGGCGATATTGGAAGCTCAACTTCGCGCCCCCACAATCCTAACCCAGGATACCTCACTACCATAGAGATGGAGAATGCTTAGCTGAGAACCCATCTCGCCCAAACTAATTGGTGGATTGACAAAACCATGGCACGATTACCCCTCCTGCAATCGATGATAATATCGGAAGGAGAGCAAGTGGGTCCCACCGATCTATATCCCACAAGCGTAACGGCTCTTATTTGAGTCATTCTATTCGAACAACAATTGCAAGCTTCATGCCATCAAAACAGACTCCCTGAAATAGCCAGCCTACCCACAATCGTAGGATTGAACAGACAACCCACATCGCCAAAAACCTACCCAGTCAGGCGAGACGAGCAGGGACCACACCGAGGAGAGCGGAAGTCCCTATAAATCCTCTAGCACCAACCTGATTAGCTAGTCAAGTACAATGAAATGAGGAAATTTTACCATCAACTCGAGACATCAGAATGGATATTGGGTGAGCTAGCTTGGTCTGCCCTGATGGAAGGCGAACTGCCTCACCAATAAGGCACCCTCCATCACCTATACGTCATCCAACACCCCCACGACCACAAAGGAATGTTCCAGCTTGCAGGAGTAACCAAAGAAATTTTGTACCTAGAGAAGTCATGCATGTTTCGCGAGCTCAAGACACCGGAGTCCGTGTTCAGGCCCCAAAACCTCAGTCACGAATGGTAATCTTTGCGAAAGGAATCTATTGGGTGGAATGCTATCATGAGGGAAGTTCAAGGATTATTCACAATATGCACTCTTGAAGACAAGAAAGTGACTTGAGAAATCAGTTGAACTCGACTCAACATTTGTGTTGTAATCCTCAGTCCGACCTGCATGATCACTAAAACGCTTAGAGAGGACAGCTAGCCTGCAACAATGATTTGAGTTATACTTAGACAATGGGAGATCCTTCAATAGTATGTGACAATGGGAAGGTCCCGATTAACCGAGCTCAAGCTTAGAGGGACCATAACCCAAATAATGAGTAAAATAGGATGGGAGCTACTAATCAACTCTGGAATAACCTAGAAGTAATTGATCTGAGCGACTGGTTCTAATGGTAGAACAGATGAAACAACTCATGTTCGGAAAAAACCTAGACTGTGATTATGGTGAGAAGCTCCAACCTTTTTCTCCTCACATTGCAGCAGCTCCATATCCTATTAGGTTCAAAATTTCAAACCTGGCCATTTATGATGGAACTGCTGATTCGTTGAACCATATCGGAACCTTCAACACTTTGATGAGAGCCCACAACATCGACATTGAATTGCATTGTATCCTGTTCCCAGCCACGTTGACAGGACCAGCCAAATTTTGGTTCAACAAGTTTAAAAGGCACTTAATCACTTCCTAGAAATAGTTTTGACCGAATTCAAAAAGCATTTTTGAGATGCGAAAGAAGTTCGATTAGAGGCCAACTCCATGGCCAATATAAAATAGCAATCGGGTGAATCCCTTAAGGCATACATTAACCGATTCACAAACATAACATCCCAAGCTAGGGACGCTGATAATAATGCCAAGGTCATGGCCATGTGGTCAGGAATCACCATGGGAGGTGAATTGTGGAAAGAGCTCCAAAGGAAGGGAGTAAAAAAATACAGATGAGTTATTGGCCCAAGCTCAAGAATGGATAAACCTCGAGGAGGCAAAGTCTGTAATGGCCGGAACTAACCAAATTCCCACTTAGCCTGCTGGAGTGGTGACGCGCGCTGCAACTACGACTCAACTCGCTACCCATAACAACCAAGGAGGAAATAATAAGAGAAAGGGAAACAGTGAAGGTGACCAGACAGGGTCCAAAAAAGAATAAGCTTGGAGAGAAGTACACCTCTATATTTACCACGTACACCGACCTGACGACATGCGAAAACGCATTTACTTGGCCAATTATGCCTGCCTTCCTTGGAAGAAACTAGAGCCCCTGAGAAACCAGTGAACAAAGAGGGATCCAGAAAAGTTTTTTCATTATCACAACAACATCAGCCACAACACTGACGATTGCCGTCAATTAAAGGATGAGATTGAGACACTCATCGAAGCTGGACCGTTAGCACAGTACGCTCGAATTCGGATAGCTCGTAACCCGTCTGTTGTGCAGAGCCCACAACCACCTCGAGGACATCAAACTAATCCACCACAACCTATCCCAGCTCTAGAAAATCAAATCATCCCTCCTCCTGTCGAAGGAAGAAATATAGCCACCATTTCAGCTGGACTCCATTTGGCAGGCACAAGCAATGGGGCTCAGAAAAGATAAATCCAATAGCTAAGAACTCATGAGGGCACCGTATTCACCCAGGAACAATGGCTATAAAAGCAACGGTTAATAGGTAAACAACCTATCATTTTCACAAAAGAGGACACTCGCCACATCCAACTCCCTCATAATGATCCGCCTGTAATAACCATTCAGCTCGCCAACCAGAGGGTTAGAAGAATATTGATCGATGATGGGAGCTTAGTAAAGATGTTATTCAGTTCCACTCTAGAAAAGATGGGGTTGTCAGTAGTTGATCTAAAGGCGACCTCCACAACTCTTTACGGCTTCTCAGGAGAAGGAACAACAACTATTGAGACAATCCAACTCATTGTAACTATGGAAGATGAAGTATGATATGTTGCTAAGATGTTTGAATTCATAGTAATAGACTGTCTGGCTGCTTATAACACAATTTTGGGAAGACCAGTGTTAATGACGTTTGAAGCCATAACTTTTGTTCACCACCTGGCCATGTAGTGCTCCTCGCCCTTGAGGACATGCACTGTATGGGGGGACCAGCTCGCTGCCAGGGAATGCTATAGCATTTCCATGAAGGGAAAATCACAACCCATGAAACAAGCCATGGTGGTAATTGAAGAAAATGAGGAGCCCCGGGCAATGATAGTTGTTGAAGAGGAGGAAGAACCTCAGGTGGCAGTAAATGAGTTCACCTAGCCAGAAGAAATAGATCCAAGACTAGCAAAGATTGATCTGAGCTCCAGGCTTTAGAGGAGCTAGAAGAGGTAATCCTCGATCCAGAAACAACTTCAAAAGTTGTCAAGATTGGTAAGAACCTCAATGCCAAACATAAAAAGGATATGCTCAAGTTTCTAAGGAAAAACATCAATGTCTTCGCCTGGTCACACACTGATATGGTAGGAATCAGTACAAGTGTGATCATGCACACACTAAATTTTGAGAAGAGTGTACTTGCAAAGCAGCAGAAAAGAAGGCAATTGGGGAAGGAACGAGGAAAAGCCTTGGAGGAACAGGTTGCTCACCTCTTAAAATGCAAATTCAGTGGGGAGGTGAAATATTCGATCTGGATAGCCAACCCCATCTTGGTTCCAAAGCCAAATGGAAAGTGGAGGACATGCATCGACTTCTCCAACCTCAATAAGGCTTGTCTAGAGAACTGTTTTCTCTTACCTAAAATTGATCAGTTAGACGATGCCACGGTGAGTCACGAACTTATATCCTTCATGGACATGTATTATGGATATAAACCGATCGCGATGAACCCTACGGACCAACAACATACCAGCTTCATGACCAAGCACAATGTGTATTGTTACAAATTCATGTCATTCGGGCTGAAGAATGCTGGAGAAACTTACCAGAGATTGGTAAACAAGATGTTCATTGACCAGATCGGGAAAAATATGGAAGTGTATGTTGATGACATTCTTGTCAAGTCAAAAATTGCCAATAACCATGTATCTGACCTGGAAGAATGTTTTGCTGTGTTAAGAAAGTATGATATGAAGCTCAATCCCCAGAAGTGTACCTTCGGAGTCTCGTCGGAGAAGTTTTTTGGCTTTATTGTCAGTCAAAGGGGGATTGAAGCTAATCCCGAGAAAATAAGATCATTGTTAGAAATTCCATCACCTAGATCGCGAAAAGAATATCAGAGCCTAATAGGAAAGACAAAATGGGGGGTTCAACTAAATGCCTTTTCAAATCTTGAATCGCTTGTTTGCACTCTTCAGTCCATTTGAATTGTCTATTTCCCCTGAGCAGATTATAGAAGGGGAGACATTTTTTTGTGGACATATGAATTTGGATACGAACCATTTAGTGTCGTGACTTTTCCTATTAGGCTCTGAAATTCTTTTCGCGATCTAGGTGATGGAATTTTTAACAACGATCATTTTCTCGGGATTAGCTTCAATCTCCCTCAAGCCATATACTACAAATATATCCACATAATAATGTGGTCTCAACCATTTATCACATATAATCGTATTTATGCCCTAACGGGCCAAAATTACAAATATGCCCTTATAAATGATAAAGGGCCTACATGCATATCTAATACTCATAAACATGCATATAATATACACATCATCATATTTATCATGCATGCCACATAGTCACGCTTTTAAATCACATAATCAGGTACATATCCAATTATGCCCTCCCGGCACACTAATCAAGGCTCTGAACCCTATTAGCATTTTTTTTAGGTCGTTATAATTATCCCCTCCTACTGAGAATTTCTTCCTCAAAATTTACCTGAATAAATCAGAATATTGATCCCGTATAGCTGACTCAAGCTCCTAGGTTGCTTCCTAGACCTTGCTATTCCTCCATAATACTTTGGCTAGAGGAATCATCTTGTTCCTCAAAACTTTATCTTTTCTGTCTAAGATCTAAACTGGTTGCTTCTCATGCGATAAATTTGTCTATAACTCCTTATCCTCATATCTCAACACATGAGTCGTATTTGAGACGTACTTTTGAAGCATAGAGATGTGGAATATGTCGTGAACTCTTGATATTGATGGTGGCAGAGGCAATATATAGGCTACCTGCCTGATCCTCTCTAGGATCACAAAAGGTCCTATGAATCTAGGGCTCAACTTGTCGTTTTCGCCAAACCTCCTCACCCCCCGTAATGGTGAAACTCAGAGAAACATGTGGTCCCCTACTTGGAACTCCACGTTCCTACTCTTAGGATCGGTGTAGCTTTTTTGTCTGCTCTACGAAGTGAGCATTCGAGCTCAAATCTTCTCAATAGCTTCTTTTGTTTTCTAAACCATTTCTGGTCCCAAATACTTTCTCTCACCCATCTCATCCCAATTTATGGGTGATCTACATCTCCTTTCATACAACATCTCGTATGGAGCTACTCCAATCGTTGATTGATAACTGCTGTAGTACAAAAACTCAATCTGTAATGCCCTGGATAACCAAGACCGTTACACTGTGTGTTTAAAATAGTGCTTAACCTACTAAGCAAGTCGTTTAAACTTAAATGTGTAATTAAAAACTATGTCAAGGTCAAGTAATAAAATAGTTGGTCAACAAAATGATTATTTTTCATTAAACTATTAAGTTTGTACACGGGATCCCAAAAATCAGTTTACAGACTTGTAAAAGATAAACATATACAATTTAGCCATCCTAAGCGGCAAAATAGGGTTTAACCCTAGTTCCTCCCAATCTACCCCTACAGTGGCGATTGAGCAGGCTGCACATGTACACACCGCCCCCGAAGCTCTCCAACTCATGGTTGGTCTAGCTATCAACTCCCTTACCTGCACCACGTAGCACCCGTGAGCCAAGGCCCAACAAGAAAACTTAAAACAACATGCACAACTAGGAAACAATATAAAAGCAATAATATAATTCCCTAGATTCAATGAACAATAAAATATACTCAACAAACTCAATAGAAGTACTCAGCTTAATCAAACATATACATCAATCTCACCAATCAACACAAATAGTTAAGTGCGAACCATGCTTTTGTTTATTGTATAATGTCCAGGCCCAGCACCCTTAGGCTGGGCTGCGTTCCGCATGCTTACTATCAGCCCCTAGCACCCTAAGGTCGACTTGTAAACAAATATAATCACAGATGCACAACGCATAGCAAGTAATCAATGGAAGCGTATACAAGCATGCGCAATCATATATTCTCTTCTTCAGATATGTTCATGTTCATAATATATTCATACAAGGGGTTTAAGCCCCAACCACAACTTGGGTGCAGTTTTCTTACCTCAGATCCCGAGCAGCAAGTGTATGACGGCCCCGAGCACGATCCTTAATTCCTGAGCCCTTGCGGTAAAACCTAGTCACAATGCGATAATGGATAACCATAAGATTCTAAATCATTTAAAAGCTTTGGAATCAAATACTAGCCTCCGAGACCTCGATTTCTACTAAACCGGGTAGTAGAAATCATCCTGAGCACTTTGGTTTGAATCCCCGAGCCTCCGCGAGCCTAAAAACCTTGACTTCCCTTTATTTTTTATTTAGGGTTGCAACTTGCCCTTAAGGGTTGCGGCCCGCCCCTTAGACAGAGGCCAGGCCCTCCCTGTTGGAGGACACGAGCCGCGACTTGCACCCCCCCTGGGTTGCGGCACGCCTAGCAAAACAGAGGCATCTAAGCCTCTTCAAGCACGCGAACAGGACTGGGACCCGAGCCCCTAAACCCAGAAAAACCCAAAATTCATGCAATCTCTAAATCCCCACAACTGTTCAGCAGAATTCAAAAAATTAAAGGTTAGAATCTTACCCTTATTTAAAGCTTTAATCCTTAGTGACTTCTTTCCCACTACCAGTTTCAACTCCTTAATACCTAAGCTTCAATTCCCAAACTTCCCAGCTTAAATCAAACTCCTCCCTTCAACACATCAAGGCTTCTAACACAAGAGAGAGAAAGAATTCATGAAGGAGAGGGAGGGAGAAAAACTGAGGTTGTTCCACTACATTCTGGTCACTTCCCTAAAGGTTATGAGTATATCCCTTGCCTAAACAAAGACCAATTTTCCCCTAAGCTTTCCCAGCCCTCTACTTAACTCTAGGGGTAAAATGGTCATTTTCCCAATTCCCGCAAATTCCTCAAATTATCCTACAAATTCCCAATTAATCTTGACATGCCCATTTACTCACCAAATACTTACTCGTTACTCAATAAACCTCAATTAACTTCCCAAAATACCCCTTGGCATACCCCTAGGCTCACATTGAGCCGGGTATTAAACCCCGTTGTGACTATTCCGTCAATCTGCTCACTAGGATCGCCTCGAGCTATATACTGCAAATATATTTACATATTAATGTGGTCTCAATCATTTACTCGCATATATTAACATTTATGCTCATAATGGGCCAATATTACAAATATTCCACAACTATCAAGAATGGCCCCACATACATATTTAATACTTATAAACATGCATATAATCATACTCACATTATCATATATATATATCATGCATGCCACATAGTCACGCATCTAACCAGTTAATCACACATATATCCAGTTATGCCCTCCTGACACGCTAATCAAGGCACTAAACCCTGTTAGCATTTTTGGGGCGTTACACAATCAACGGAAGATACTTACTCCAAGATCCCTCGAATTCCATTACACACACTCTAAGCATGTCTTCCAATAACTGAATTACTCTCTTAGACTGCCCATCTATCTGAGGATGAAAGGTTGTACTGAACTTCAACTGAGTCCCCATAGCCTTCTACAAACCATCCCAAAACTTGGAAGTAAATATGGGATCCCAGTCCGATATTATAGATTTAGGAACTCCATGGAGACATACAATCTCCCTCACATACAACTCTGCATATTGATCCACAGTATGGGTCGTCTTCACTGGTAGAAAGTGAGCTGACTTAGTGTGTCTGTCTACTATCACCCACACCGAGTCATGTAGCCCAACTATCCTGGGTAAACCTCCCACAAAATCCATGGTAATGTCTTCCCACTTCCACTCGGGAATACCTAAAGGTTGCAACAACCCTGCTGGTCCCTGATGCTCATTCTTCACCTGCTGACAGGTCAAACACTTAGCCACGTATTCAACTACGTCCTTCTTCATCCCAGGCCACCAATATAAAGTCTATAGATCTTGATACATCTTTGTGGTGCCTGGATGGAATGAGTATGGTGTAGTATGGGATTCATTAAGTATCTCTCATCTATTACCCATATCTATCGGAACACAGATCTGATCCTTATACCGTAGTAAACCTGTCTCTAAAATAGAATAATCCTTAGCTATCCCAGCTAGGACATTCTCTCTAACTTCCTACAACTGTGCATCCTGCAACTGACCCTCTCTAATCCTCTCCCAGAGGGTAGATTGTAATGTAATATTGGCCAATCGGCCCACAACTAGTTCTATCCTCGCCCTGGTCATCTCTTCTGCCAATTCCTTTGATATCTGTTTCGAACTAAATAACTGTCTTGGGCCTCTCTGACTTAATGCATTTGCCACTACATTGGCTTTCCCCGGGTGGTAAAGGATGTCACAGTCATAGTCCTTCACCAATTCCAACCAATGTCTCTATCTCATGTTCAAGTCTTTCTGGGTGAAGAAATACTTTAAACTCTTGTGATTGGTGTATATCTCGTACTTCTCTCCATACAAGTAATGTCGCCAAACTTTTAATGCGAATACCATCACTGCTAACTCCAAATCATGGGTAGGATACCACTGCTCGTAATCCTTCAATTGTCGTGGTGCATAAGCAATAACCTTCTCATTTTGCATCAACATGCATCACAATCCCAATCATGATGCGTTGCAGTACACTACAAACTTTCCTCCCTCCGAAGGAAGACTGAACACAGGAGCAGTAATCAAGCATCGCATCAATTTCTGGAAGTTATTCTCACACTTGTCCGAACAAGTGAACTTCAGATTCTTCCATGTCAATTCTATCATCGGTGCGGCAATCTTTAAAAACCCTTCCACGAACTGCCTATAATAACCTGCTAATCCAAGGAAGCTTCTAACCTTTGAGGTGTTCCTTGGCCTCGGCCAATCCCTAACTGCCTCTACCTTGGCTGGATCTACCTTAATCCCATCTCCATTAACAATATGTCCAAGGAAGGTCACTTCCGATAGCCAGAACTCACACTTCTTAAACTTAGCATACAACTAATGATGTCTCAATCTCTGTAATACCTGCTGGAGATGTTGTTCATGCTTTGCCTCTGAATAAAAGTAAACTAAGATGTCGTCGATGAAGACAATCACAAACTGATATAAAAATTCCTTGAACACCCTGTTCATCAGATCCATAACTGTTGTTGGGGCATTGGTAAAACCAAACGACATGACCAAGAACTCATAATGCCCATACCTCGTTCAGAAGACCACCTTCGGAATATCCTCGTCCTTGATCCTCAGCTGGTGATAACCAGTTCGTAGATCAATTTTCGAGAATACCTGATCGAACAGGTCATCGATCCTTGGTAAGGGTGTTAGGAGTGTGTCCTAAACGCATGTAAAAGACATTTGTTATTTCTGTGAATAAATAAATACAATGGTTTATTATTATTGTTATATTTGGATTATTAAATTATTGTTTGAATAATTTTATAAATATCAGAAAAATTCCATATTCATTATTGAGGATGTGATCTTGTATTAGTACGAGAGAATTAAGATCACATGAATGAATAAAAATAGTCAACAACAACAAATTAAAGTTATGGAATTCTTTAATTGGGGTTGTAAGTACGGTTTGCTGAGTATCGTAATGATACAAATAATCTAGATTCGGATTATTGATGTGGTAAGACATCTCGGTAAAGGTGCTTTATATAATATGATTATATATGACATGGACCGATATGAATAAAAGTTTTTATCCAAAAACCATTTAACAATAAAGACTTGTAATTCATATCATAATTGGTGATCATTTATAGATCAACCTAAATCCTGAGTGTTCATGAACTCATGTTCATGTTTATTAAATCTTTTGATTCATTCGTTAAGGTTTCTTCATAGAATGAGGCTAATGACTTTTGTTTTGGAGATTTAATATCATGGATGGCTGGGAACATGTATCAACAACATGGAATCTAATCTTTCCTAACGGATCGTATATTAGTTCCCTTAAGGGTTAATTCTGGAACTGAATGATTTTGAGCTCAAATCTATAATTAGATTATAGATTAATTATTCATTAGTGAATTAATGGTACTTAAGGAATAAGAAGTAAATTAGAAAGGTAAAATGGTAATTCTTCCATTATAATTTATGAACCAATTAATTAGAGGGTTGAACTATTGTAAGATGGTTATATCAATGGACGACTTAAGATAAGCAGAGAAAATATACATACTTACGATTTGGTTTTTGATCGAGGTGTGGGGAAAACAAAGAATGTTGAAAATTACAAAAAGCTTATGGGAAACGATCGCCAAAGAAAGCTCTGAATACTCGAGGGTTTATGGGAAGAGAGAAGAAAAGGAAATTCGAATGCAAAGGTGATGAAAAGTAGGTCTTGCTCTCCTATACATACATAAATTTTGGGGAAAGATCTAAGCCACATGATTAAAGTAGTTCGAGATTCGAGGGATAAGATTGAATAGACCAAATGGCGGCAAAAAGTTGACAAGAAAACTGTCACAGTACTCAAAACTTGAACAGACACCTATAGCAAACACGTGTCCTACACTCGAGTAGTTAGGTGGGCACATTTTCCCACAGTGGAAGTAGAAAAGCCCCTACTGTGCGTGTCAGAAGTGATGTCATGCACAAGTAGGGACTTGGGGGCAAGTATTGTACCCTAAATATACGAGCTCAATCATCTTGTTCGAGGTATAGCTGGCAAGCAATAAATGAAGGGTTATTGTACTATGAAGACATTTAATCAATTCGTATATTCAAACAGCTCAAGGTTGCGTCAATAATTCTAGATAGTGTGAGATCTGGTAGATCATCCCAAAGGCCTATGACACGACTTCCAGATCGCCTTAGTCATACTTCGAGCATCACTTGATTTGTATCACCCTTCATGTACAACCTCTAGTCTGAGCATCACGTTCAGCTCGCGACAGTACTGTGACGCTCATAAGGAAGAATTCCCATAGACTCAGAGATTTTCTATACGCGATTAATACTTGTAATCGTTATATAATAAATGTCCGATATCAAGGGAGTTAGCATATTTAAGGAATTATGAATTTGGGAAGTTACTCATTCTTGTAAATTACCAAATATTGTACGGTTACCCAAAATTTTCCATCAACCCCTGTAAATACAGAGGTAATTTGTAACGACCCAAGTTTACTAATATGGCTTAAGGGCCTTGATCAGCGTGCCGGGAGGGCATAATTGGAATATATGTGATTTAATGATTTAAAGCATGTTATATGGCTATTTGAATATTTGAGATGCATGACTATGTGTATTAGTATGCATGTAGGCCCTGAATAGGTTAGAAGGGCATAATCGTAATTTTGGCCCGTTGCGGGCATAACTATATATATATGTGATAATTGTTGAGACCACATTATTATGTGGATATATATGTGATCTGTGATTCGAGACGATCCTAGTGAGCAGATTAGCGGAAAAGTCACAGTGGGAATTTATACCCGGCTCGGGGCGAGCCTGGGGGTATAAAGGGGAATTTAAAGAACATATTGGGGTCTATTTTGACATCGAGGAATATAATTGGTGATTAATTAAGTATCGGGAAGTAAGCAGTAAATATTAGAGACACTCGAGGACTGAGCGGGAATTGGGTGAAATGACCAAAATACCCCTAGGTGGATTAAAAGAGTTAGAGTTAAAAGGAAGGGTATTGTGGTCATTTGGCAGATAAGGATAGGCATAACTGAGGCTTTATGCTCAGTGGAGTTTGTAGAATAAAATAGAAGTCTGAAAAGAAAGAAAAGAAGGAAAAAGAAGGAAAGAAAAGAAAGAGAACGAAGGGAAGGAAGGCAAGGTCGGTTTAGGCTTTTTCCATCATTTTCTTTAGGTTCTTGGAGCAAAGTTCAGAGGAGATCTATATCAAGTTGAGCCATAAGGTTTCTGAGTTAGGCTTGAAGAATTGGCAAGGGTTTAGCAAGAACAAACCTTCCACTTGAGGTAAAACTTTGAAGTTTCTTCAGTTCTGGTTTTAGTTTTTAACTAAGGTATCTAAGCTGAATTGATGGGGAATTCTAGTGAATTGGAGCCAAGGATTTGAGGAGGAGGAAGCCAAGGAAGAGTAGAGGGTATCCTAGCATCAACTCTCCAGTTAAAGGTAAGGAACTTTGGTTTCAACTTTGAGATTTCTATGGTTTCTGTTGAGTTTTTGAGTTTAGGATCAGCTATGGTGAATTTTGAGATTAGGGATGGATGTGCTTGGGTTTTGAGTATTTGGGATGCTTGGGATGAGTGGAGTATGTTAATAAGCTTGTTTTTAAGTTAGGTTGGGGATTGGAACAGTTTTGGTAAGGGTTGGCTCAAGGAAAACGCAGGAAGGAAAAATGCAGTAGCGGCTGTCTGTGACTAGTGCGCTATAGCGCTAGCCTTTGGGCGTTGTAGCGCTAGGCCAAGCATTCTGGGGGTGTTTTGGTTCTGCTTGTAGCGTTGTAGCGCCCTCCTAAGAGCATTGTAGCGCTACCCTGTTTCCAGAAAGGGGTTTTTGAGTTATTTTCAAGGGTTTTTGCCCAGGGGTTCGGGGTTCGATTCCACCACCCCGTTTGGTGGAATTAGAGCTTCCCGAGGGCTTGGGATTGGTCCCGAGGTTAGGTTTTGGACTTGGGGCTTGGTGAAGGTTCCGACCTGTGGTTGTGACTAGGTGTGTGCTAGGGTTCAAGAGGGATCGTGCTCAAGGATCACAGTGAACAAGGCTAGCAAATTCAAAGGTAAGAAAACTGCACCCGGTTATATGTTTGTGATGGGACTAAGAGCTCCCGATATCTATATAATGTCAATGATGGTATTATGCCATGGGGACATGTGATAGCAGCCTAAGGGTGCCATACACAATATTTGCGCACAGGGCGCGGCTTGGCCACTAGTAGCCGAGGACAGTTTTATATTCACTGAGCTCGGTTTAAGCGGGCCGGAGTCAGTGCGATAACGGAGGGTGCGGCCTGAGGGCGCTAACCCTAGTTATCATTTGTGAATTGGTGTATGATATGAGTTGATATGTTTAGTATGCTGGATACTTGGTTATTCTGAATGTTTATATGGTTGAGAACATGTTTATGCAATATGAGATATTGGATTGTCTGTTGATTGCTTATGCTCTGTTATTGTGTTTTCTTGCTGGGCCTTGGCTCACGGGTGCTACGTGGTGTAGGTAAAGGGAAAGGCAAGTTAGACCAGTCCTGAGATGGAGAGCTGCGGGGCTGAATGTGCATAGTCAGCTGTTCGGTCGCCTTGGTCGAGAAGTGGATCAGGACAGGGATCGCTGAACTGTCTATTTTGCCTTAGTATGGCTAATATTGTATTTTAATCGTGAATCTTTTGTAAGTGATTTTGATCTGATCATTTTTGGAATCCCGTGTAAACAGGAAATGATATTTAAAAGAAATGCCACTTATAAGACCAAAACCTTTTAACCCTAGTTCCATTATAGCTTCGGTAACACGTTTTTAATTAAATGACTTGATTAGCAAGTCTAGCACTTTTATAAACACACAGTGTAACGGTCTTGGCTATCCAGGGTGTTACATAATTAATAGTAAAAGGGACCGAATTTGTATGCAAAAACTTTGCAGAAATTGTCTTAAACAATTTAATCAAGAGTTCACAAACAATATAATATAGACTCGTGGACTAGGTGGATTTTAACCACTGAACCATGTAAAATTTACTGTGTTCTCATTTTACGATTTGCAAAAGTCTAATCACCATTTTCTAGAATTCGTAATCTACTGTTGGAGAAAAACTGCGTCAACACTCATGATTCATATATAATGGCCCCATTTGGCTAAGCTTTTAGTTTTTGTTATAACTAAAAGTATAAGATAAGTAAAAGTTGTAACTTATTTTTTCTGTTTGGATAACTATAACGTAAAGATTTTTTTTAATGAAAAGTTATTTTCAAAGTGCGTGGATATTAATAAAAAAAATATTTTATGAGTAAATTAGGAATTATAAAAATTATTTTAATTTAGAAAACAACTCCTCAAAAGGACTTATAAATTAAAAAATGACTTTTTAGTTTTTACACAAACACCTCCAAAATGACTTTTTTAATTCTAGAAGCAAAAAGAGAGTTTATAGAAGCTTAGCCAAACGAGGCCTATGATTAATATCCACAAATATAATGGGGATTGAACCCACAAATATAATTAATATCAACAAATATGATGTTGTTATAAAATTATTAAAGTTTCTAAAATATAAAGTATAAAGAAAATAAATTGACAGAGTAATAGAGAGATGTACAGAGATAGTGGAACTCTTGTGTTTTATTTCAATGGGGATTGAACCCTATTTATAC
This sequence comes from Humulus lupulus, assembly GCF_963169125.1. Taxonomy (NCBI): domain Eukaryota; kingdom Viridiplantae; phylum Streptophyta; class Magnoliopsida; order Rosales; family Cannabaceae; genus Humulus; species Humulus lupulus. The sequence continues at coordinate 39,067,129 of NC_084797.1, read as the reverse complement.
AGATAAATATCAAGTACGTACCACAAGTACAATCAAGAATCAATGTTGATATTTAACTTTGCACAACTTGGTGATTCTCCATTATTATGATATTTGACTAAGGGAATCTCCATTATTATGGACATCGACACACACACACACACACACACACACACACACACATATATATATATAATATTTATAACACTCCCCCTTGGATATACATAGATACTGGCTCATTAAAAACTGTACCAACAAACCCAGCGAGACAAAATCTCGGTCAAGGAAAAAAGAGTACAGTGTGTATTTACTCCCCATATTTTTACGTTCATGGATATCCTTTAATAGACACATTCAAGTCTTTTGTACCATCTTCTCGAATGTTGATGTTGGTAATGACTTTGTGAATAAGTATACGATATTATGTCTGGATCGAATTAATATCACAACTCGTTTGAAAACCATGTCTGTAGAAGAATTTTTTTAAAAAAATGTGTTTAGTTCTACATTCTTTAATGTAACTCATTTTAGCTAAACATTGCATGCATTGCTATCTTTATAGAGAATTGTTAGTACTTATTTGCAGGGTGATAATCAACATGTTCCTTGAATATGTTGTGTCATTGATTTCAGTCATACATTCTCCACTTGCCTAGTAAATTGCAAGTATCTCAACATTATTTAAAGTTGCCTCGTTAATAACCCTATCAGGAAAACTCAGTGGGACAAAACCTGAACTAAGGGAAAAGGAGTGCAGCACACACACACACACATATACAAATATCCATGGTAACTTTAGTGATCAAATATCTCATATGATTTTTATTGTAATTATAAATCACCACTTTTAAATATCACTACAAATTATCTATGACCACGTATTTACTATAACTCTTCTAGAGTATGTATGTGGAAAGGAACATGAATATTTATTCAACATATTAGATCATTCATGTATACATAACATTCTTCATTATCACATCCTATCAACAATGTTATAAATATCCATTTGTTATAAATATGATAGATATGGATGTCCATAATAATGGAGATTCTCCTTAGTCAAATATCATAATAATGGAGAATCACTAAGTTATCCAAAGTTAAATATCATCATTAATTCCTGACTGTATTTGTGGTACTTACTTGATTTTCCTAGATTATATATTATCTGTATAAATAATGTTTAATCCCCATTGAAATAATACACAAGAGTTCTACTCTCTTTTTACACCTCTCTATTACTTTGTCTATTTATTTTCTTTATACTTTATATTTCAGTAATTTTAATAGTTTTATAACACATTATGAACACAATTCTCTAACTATAATTGTTAGTAAGTTCAAAATGTTATCATGGGTCTCTAGCCATAATCATTTTTTGGAATTTGAAATTGATGATTCAGTCTTCAACTATCATCTTGTGTTGATATCAAAATTCATTATCAATTCCTTAGTCATCATAGTTCATTGAAGTAAAAATACTTTATTGTGAATGTATGTTTATATGATTACCATACTATATGTTTTGATAATAAAAAAAATTGTATATGTTGTTATTTCACTATTGTGATAGTATTAGATGGTTTATTGTATTGTGATCATAAATATGATTATATTCATGTATATATTTATTTATGTGATGTAACTGTAATCTTTATAATTTCACGTTTGCTTTCCACCAATTTCTAATATTGTATTTCAGCATCTGTAAAACTATGTCTTCTACGAAGCATGTCTTTCATTAAATTTGTTGTTTGAAGGTGATGAAAAGCTCATTCCTTCGTTATATTGATTTATATTTCATCTTTAGCTGTTCTTATGCATATAATATTTGAATTTGTCATTTGTTTATCAAGAAATGATACTGAATTTGCTACTTCTAGCTGTTTTAGTTATGTGAATAGCCACCATTTACTAATTCCTACATTTTCATGTATCCCAGCGGTTTAATTTTAATGGGTATGCTCCATTCACTTTTCTGCAAAGACATGCCAATTTGATTTTCTATCAAATTTTGGTAAGATTTTTTTTTCTCTTTCAATAATGTTTATAGAATTGAACATCAATCTTTAAGTTTCAGTTGTTCATTACATTTTTTTTAAATGTTAAAGGGTTCGGAGGAGGCTGTCCATTGCTGATAACATCAACCAAAGTCTATGGGATGGGAGGATGACACTTTTTCACACCATTGTTGCTTATTAGGCGCTCTTGTTTTTAATATTAAATTAATAACACATAATTATAAATTGTTTGAATGTTTTTATAAATATTAATGTAACGACCCAAATTTGTTAATAAGGCTTAAGGGCCTTGATTAGTGTGCCTGGAGGGCATAATGGGAATTATGTGTGACTTTAATGAGTAAAATGCATGATTATGATTTAAAGCATGTTATATGACTATTTGAATATTCGAGATGCATGACTATGTGTATTAGTATGCATGTAGGCCCTGATTAGGTTAGAAGGGCGTAATCGTAATTTTGGCCATTATGGGCATAAATGAATTGATATATGTGATAATTGTCGAGACCACATTATTATGTGGATATATCTGTGATCTGTGACTCGAGATGATCCTAGTGAGCAAATTAGCGAAAAAGTCATGGCGGGGATCTATACCCGGCTCGGGGTGAGCCTAGGGGTATAAATGGGAATTTAGTGAGTATATTGGAGTCTATTTTGACATCGAGGAATATTATTGGTGATTAATAAGGTATCGAGAATTAAGCGGTAAATATTAGAGACACTCGAGGAGTTAGCAGGAATTGGGGTGAAATGACTAAAATGCCCCTAAGTGGATTAAAGGGTTTAGAATTAATAAGGAGGATATTAAGTTCATTTGGCTTTTTAAAGATGGGTATTACTAAGGCTTTATGTTAGTGGAAGTGGTAGAATACTACAGAAGTCTGAGGAAAGAAGGAAAAGAAAGGAAAGAAAGGGAGGAAAATAGAGTTGTTTTCTCTAGGATCGATTTGTGGTTCTCTCACCACTTTTCTTGGGTTTTCTTGGAGTAAAGCTCAGAGGAGAGCTAGGTTAGGCTGAGCATCAAGGATCCTAAGCTAGGCTTGAAGAATTGGCAGGGGTTTAGCAAGAACACACCATCACTTGAGGTAAGACTTTGTAGCTTCTTCAGTTTCTGGTTTTAGTTTTTGACCTATGTAGTATAAGTGGACTTGATGGGAACTTTAGGGAATTCAGGCCAAAGGTTGAGGAAGAGCAAGCTAAGGAGGTGTAGAGGTTGTCTTGAAACCGAATTCCCACTAAAGGTATGAAATTCTAAGCTGTTAACTTTGATGTTTTGACTGGTTTCTGCTGAGTTTTGATATCTAGAAGTGGCTATGGTGAATTTTGAGTTTAGGGATGCATGCGCTTGAGTTCTGGGTATTTGGGGTGCTTGGGATGAGTGGAGTGGAGTGTGTTAATAAGGTTTTTTTTGAGTTTGGTGAAGGTTTGGAGAGGTTTTGGTTGAGTTTGGCTCGAGGAAATCGCAGGAAGGAAAATTGAGGTATTGCCTGTCTGTGACTAGCGCTACAGAGCTAGCCTTTGGGCGCTGTAGCGCTAGGCCAAGCTTTCTGGGGGAATTTGGTTCTGCTTGTAGCGCTGTAGCGCCCTCCTAAGAGCGCTGTAGCACTGCCCTGTTTCCAGAAAGGGATTTTAGGGTTATTTGCAAGGGTTTTAGACCTAGGGTTCGGGGTTCAATTCCACCACCTTGTTTAGTGGAACTAGGGCTTCCCGGGGGCTCGGGATTGGTCCCGAGGCTAGGTTTTGGACTTGAGGTTTGGTGATGACTTTAACCTATGGTTGTGTTTAGGTGAGCGCTAGGGCTCGAGAGGGATCGTGCTCAAGGAGTCAAGTGATCAAAGCTAGCGAATTGAAAGGTAAGAAAACTGCACCCGGTTATATGTTTGTGATGGGACTAAGTGCTCCCGATTTTTGTATTATGTCAATGATGGTATAATTCCATGGGACATGTGATAGCGACCTAAGGGTGCCGTACACAATATTTGCGCACAGGGCGCGGCTTGGCCACTGGTAGCCGAGGACAACTTAATATTCACTGAGCTCGGTTTAAGCAGGCCGGAGTCAGTGGGATAACGGAGGGAGCAGCCTGAGGGCGCTAGCCCTAGTTATCATTTGTGAACTGATATATGATATGAGTTGATATGTCTAGTATGTGAAATACTTGATTATACTGAATGCTTATATGGTTGAGAATATGTGATGCGATATGAGATACTGAATTGTTTGTTGATTGCTTATGCTCTGTTGTTGTGTTTTCTTGCTGGGCCTTAGCTCACGGGTGCTACGTGGTGCAGGTAAAGACAAAGGCAAGTTGGACCAATCCTGAGATGGAGAGCTGCGGGGTTGAATGTACATAGCCAGCTGTTCGATCGCCATGGTCGAGGAGTGGATCAGGACAGAGATTGCCTAACTGTCTGTTTTGCCTTAATATGGCTTGATATTGTATTTAAACCTTATGACTTTTGTAAACGGTCTTTAAACTTAATATTTTTGGGATCCCGTGTAATTAGGAAACGTATGAAAAGTGTGGCTTTTGAGACCAAAACATTTAACCCTAGTTCCTTTATAGTTTCAATAACACATTTTTAATTAAATGACTTGATTAGCAAGTCTAGCACTTTATAAATACACAGTGTAGCAGTCTTGGTTATCCAGAGCGTTACAATTAAGTTAAATTTGCACTAAAATATTTTAAATCAATTATGTAATTAAAATTGAATGACATGCCTAATATTCTTTTAATTGAAACAAATTATATATTACAAAAATATTTTTCAATGACATTTTATAAAAAAAATGTTACTATTATAACTTACTAGTATTTTTGATATAATTGAAATGTCACTAAAATTATTCTTTGAATACATAAATAAATAATAAATAATTTAGTGACATTTTAAATTGTTACTAATTATAATCAAGTAACATTTTAAAATGTCACTAGACACTAGAATAGTTTACATATTCCACAAATATCACTAAAATGTAAAATCCCACTAAATATTAATAATAGTGATATCTAAAAATGACACTAATTCATATTTTTGGTGCAGTGAGTGTTGCTTCTCTCGGTAGTTTTTGTGTCTTTTGAAAAAAGTTTGCATTTTGAAAAAAATGTAATTTATAAAAATATAGAAAAATATGAAATAATTATTTTCACAAAAGTAAACAGTGATAGTACACAAATATTAGTTCTTACAATAATAAGAAAAACAAAGAGAAAACCGAAACAAGTGTATTAATTGGAAACAATCTTGCCCTAAAAATTTACAGGGAAAATGTAATTTGAAAAGTCAAAACAGGCAACGGGATAAGGCATAGTCCGTACACGATGAATTTTCTTTCGCTAGCTGGGATAGTTATCTACTTCGTCCACGTCCAGCATATTTTTTATCCTTCGGATATTACAAATATGCCCTTGCAATATATTTTAAAAGGCCCTACTTACCCTTTCTTGCCCTTATAATCCCATTCACCATTTTAATTGGCTAAAATACAAATTATTACAGCAAAAGCGAAGCCCAACCGCGCGCGTGCCGAGTGATGTCCGAGTTAGGCGGAGTCCCCAAACCGAGTTACAGAGGTTGGTGGGTCCCCTCTCTCTCTCTCTCTCTGATTTTCTCACCTCAAATATTATAATACTAATACATATAACTCTCTTACAGACTTACACACATTGATAATTTGTCAATGAAACTATAATTACAACTACATATATATATATATATATTTTTTTTTTGCACGCTACAACTACATATATAAAAAGATTTTGAGAATTTTTGTGCATGGAAAGAGAGAAAATCCCATCTGGGTTCGATTCAATCTAGGCACTTAGTAGAAGAAATTCGATCATTAATATAAAAAGAGAAAAAAAATAATATAAAAACAACACATATTTGACTCTTATGATTTTTTTCTCAGTGGGTCCTTAGTAAGGTCAGCTCCAAACTTTGAATACTTATTATTATTATAGTTTTCTTCTGCTTTTTATTAATGATATTTATTAACTCCAATGAAATAATTTAATAATTTTTTTTCCTGTCTTTCTTCTCAGCTCAGATCCCAGAGGGAAAAAAAAAAGAAAGAGAGAGAGGGATCAGAAAGTCCATAACTTTCTTCGCTGTGTGGCAGAAACGGACCCTTCTTTAGCCTTTACTCTTTCTTACTGTCAAATTAAAAGGTATCCCTTTTCTCCGTACTGGGGTTGGTTTGGTTTTGTATGACATCTAACCATATAACAAAGAGAGAGAAGGGAGAGAGAGAGGTCAACTGGGTCTTTTTGCCTGGATTTGGTATTGAAAAGTCAAGTAGTATGGCGTGTGTGAATACGAGAAGAGATTTTTAGCCTTTTTGTGTTTGTCTTCCTTTTTCTTAGCCGAAGTTTAAGAGACCCTTTTTTTTTGTATTGTGACTTTCTACCAATTCCGGGTCTCTTTCGATACTGCCAAACTATTAGTCAAGCAATGCCACTGTGATGGAGAAAAGCTTTGAAATTTAGGGTTCCTATTACTTCTTACATTCATATTAGTTACACATACTTTTCCGAAAAGGCTTTTATTTTTATTCGTTTTCATTAGAGTGAAACAGAGAAATTAGTGAGGTGTGAACTGTTGAAGATTAATTTAAAAGGGCTTTTCTTGTCTTGTACCCCTTTTTGCTTTTTGCCTTTTTCTCTATCCTAAACAGATTTTTTCTGGAGAGTATTCTAGACAGAGAAAGAAAGAGAGAGAGAGAGAGATTAAAAAAGAAAAGGTATTGAGTGTCATGCATGGGCGTTGACAAGTGAACAACTCTCTCTTTCTGTTTCTACTGAGAATGCAATTTTCAGTCTTAGCTGAATCTGGGAGTGGCTGGGTAAGGTCAAATATTTAAAAATCAAAAGTCCATATTACACTTTTGTGAAAAACTGATGGAGACACTACTTCGTTCATATAGACAAAGAAAGACAAATAATTTGGACTTTTGAAAAAATATATATGTATAAATGTATAAACTAGATTTCTCTTCAAGAAAAAAAAAAACCTTTACTATTGTTTTTTATCTTATTTTATTTGTATGTGCTTTGGACTTTGAAGGGTTTGATTAGCAGTGGTACTTGGTAACAGTGGTATTTGGGTTGATGTTGTGGCTGTTATTTCTCCACAAAGTCCTTACATGCCCCATAGAGCCATTGCTAGACCGTACTTTGTTTCTCCCTCTATTATGCCTAACTCATTGAAAACCTCCTCTGTTCTTTCTTTGTCTATAGTATGCCCTCATCATAACTTTCTTTTTGTCATTCATGGTTTGCTTTCTGGTTTTTTTCGTTTTTTTAGTGGATTGGAAATTTCATTGTAATAAAAGGGTTTTTGTTTGGTTGGCTGCAGAGGAAGATGGATAATCATGGTGAAATGGGTCTGCTAGGGGAGAATTTTGATCTTGGTATGATTGGACGGATAAGGGATGATGGGTATGAGAGCAGGTCCGGCAGTGATAATTTGGAAGGTGCCTCAGGCGATGATCAAGACGCCGGCGACGATCAACCGCCGAGGAAGAAGAAGTACCACAGACACACTCCTAATCAAATACAAGAACTTGAATCGTATGATGATTTTTCTAAAATATTCTTCTTCTCCAGTTTTTTATTGTTTATAAGGAACTTTTTTTTTTTTTATAGGAAATGTTAGGAAGGAAGTTGGTTATGTGAGTTTTATTTTGTTTTGGTTATGGTGTAGTTTCTTTAAGGAGTGTCCACACCCGGATGAAAAGCAAAGGTTGGAACTCAGTAGGAGGCTTTCTTTGGAAACGAAACAAGTGAAATTTTGGTTCCAAAATCGTCGAACACAAATGAAGGTAAATTATTAAATTCATCGGCTTTCTTAATTGTTCTTAATTGTTTAAGTAATGGGAAAATGATGAATTTGAATCAGACCCAATTGGAACGCCATGAAAATATAATTTTGAGACAAGAGAATGACAAACTCCGAGCTGAGAACAATATGATTAAGGATGCCATGTCAAACCCAATGTGCAACCAATGCGGTGGTCCAGCCATTCCCGGTCAAATATCTTTTGAAGAACACCAACTTAGGATTGAGAATGCTCGGTTGAAGGACGAATTGAGTAGGATTTGCTCTTTGGCAAACAAATTCTTGGGCAGGCCTCTATCGTCCTTGGTTGCCCCTCTCCCTCTTCCAAGCTCCGCTGGTTTGGAACTAGCAGTGGGAAGAAATGGGATGGGAGGTTTAAATGCCATTGGGCCACCATTGCCAATGGGACTTGATTTGGGAGATGGAGTTTCTAGCTCGGCCCACATGATGCCTTTAGTGAAATCTTCAATGGGGATGAATGTGTTTGGCAATGAAATACCATTCGAAAGATCAATGTTTATTGATCTTGCATTGGCAGCTATGGATGAGTTGTTGAAATTGGCCCAGGCCGAGGGTCCGATGTGGATCAAGAGTAGTAATGGAGGTAGTAAAGAAATGTTAAACCATGAGGAGTATATGAGAACATTTCCTCCTTGTATTGGAGCAAAACCCAACGGTTATGTATCCGAGGCTACTAGGGACAGCTCTGTGGTGATTATCAACAGTTTAGCACTTGTAGAGACACTGATGGATGCGGTATGCATTTCCATCTTCACTCTCTAATCTCCAATTTCAGTCAAAATACCTTCATATGAATTTTTTTTTCTTCTTCTATTCCTAATGCAAGATGTGTTTGATGGTTATTATTATTTGACTCGTAGTTATCTCAACTATCTATTTTTTTCAAATACTAAAAGTTCAGGATTATTGATGGTCAAATCTTTCACTTATATGTTCTTAGAATCGATGGGTAGAAATGTTTCCTTGTTTGATCTCTAGAGCCTCCACCATTGAAACGATATCTGCTGGGATGGGAGGTACCAGAAATGGAGCACTCCAAGCGGTATTTTACTATGCTATCCATCATTATCTATTGATATGCTCCCCCCCCAAAAAAAAAAATGAATAAATAAATATATTTGATCATAGATGCATGCGGAGCTTCAAGTACTTTCCCCGTTGGTTCCTCTTCGTCTGCTGAAGTTCATCAGGTTCTGCAAACAACACGGCGAAGGTGTCTGGGCTGTGGTCGATGTTTCCATCGACATCAACCGAGAAGCTTTAAATGCAGACTCATATTTCCAATGTAGGAGGCTTCCTTCTGGGTGCCTTGTGCAAGATATGCCTGATGGCTACTCCAAGGTAAATAATTAAGATAAATAAACCTGGTGTAAACTTTATATTTGTTCTCATTGTTAATTTGTTTTTACACTCAACTCATACTTGCACTGGCCAGCTTTATTGTGTTTGTTGTCTGTCTTGGCCATATCTTCCCTTGTTGATATATTTAATGAGGTAGTTGAAATAACTGCGTAAGTGTGATATTAGTTGAGAGAGACCATACAAAACTAGGTGAAAAATTATGATGTACTACTTAGATTCCCCCATCTTGACTTGTGCTTTCTAAGAATTTATTTTCTTGCTATTGCTCACCAAAAACGCTTCTCTCTTTTATCGGATTGCTCTAAATGAAATATAGTGGGACTTCACCTAAAAATCTGTACCCTTTAATTATTATAATTTTAGTTTAGAAGATGCCTTTTTGGTTTTGATCGTTATATAATCTTCAAATTTCGAAGCAAGGTTGCTTGCTGTCTGGTATTAATTAGTCTATAGCCACTCTAAACGATGAGAACACCAGGGGTCCTCAGTTTTTTTTTTTATATACATGTTCATGTCGATATCCGTAACCTTAATGTATTATTTTAGTAATTTTATATCCAGCTCCCAAGTAAAGAAGATTTAAGAAAAATAAAACCTTGGTACTTTCAGTCTTTGGTGTTTAAACTATATATTTGATGCTTCTATTCTTATTTCTATTTCTTTCTTTTTCCATTTCTTTATTGCCTACGAGGCTTCATGACCTGGATCCAGTCTTTCATAGGATTATATATTGTTCTACATGTTTTGTGCTCGTATCATTATATTAGTTGCGCCATTAATATATATTCTTAAAAATCTCTATGTCGAAACTTTAAAAATGACTTTTTTTTTTGTGATTCTTTGTTTACATAATCTGACATGACATATCTTGCTGAAAGTGCCACTTGAACTTTGACTTTTCTCTTCATCTTTTTCTTCCATCTATCTGTATGCTTCTATTATTTTATGATTGCATTGGGTTTCTTGTCAACTCATCTCTAGGTGATATATTATCTTAAATTACTCTATTTGTATATTCCCTCAGGGCCACGTTTTCGTCTCATTAGTAGAATTTTCCTCTCAAAATATCTTTTTCTTTTCTTGTTTGGATTCTCAATATAGCATTTTATAACACTGAGGGACTGCATGGTAATTTAACAAACAAATTGACAGCTGAGTGTTTTGACCTTGCCGACTAGAATAATAACTAAATAAGAACTCTAACTCTACTCTGTTCACTGATATATGCAAACCTTCTGAAGATTGTTATGATTCAGGTTTATCTAGGGCTGACTAGATCTTATGTTGTCCAGCTAAGTGATGTTCCCTGAAACTAGTAAAGGGTCTTTTGGTAAACTCACATGATGATATCTTTTTTCTTGTTGCTTAGTTTTTGTCTCCCAAATTAAGTAACATCTTGCCTTGTCATTTCTCTTTCCTGGTTACCTATAGGCTATTATTAGAAAGTAGTGTTAACTCTGAATCAATTGACCCTGTGGACATTATTTAGTAGGACTACTAATCTAATTTAGTCATGAAACACTACAGATATATTCAAGCTTAAGGCTATTAAACATTTAATAATAATAATAATAAATATCAAACAAATGGAGCTGTAACATTAATATTGTTTCGTATGCAACTTCTTTTCCCTTTCTTCCACTGATTATCATTTACAAGGGATTTGGTTAGTATATTAGACCCCCCAAAAAAGTCTACATAGCACAACTTTTACCAATACAATTTAGCAACATGTAATACACACATATATATATTGATGGATGATCATTAATTTGCAGGTTACGTGGGTTGAACATTCGGAATACGATGCTAGTGGTGTTCATCAAATGTTCCGCTCATATATCAGTTCCGGCATGGGCTTTGGTGCTCAGAGATGGCTTGCCACTCTCCAAAGACAATGCGAGTGCTTGGCTACTCTTATGTCCCCCTCGATTCCTAATGAAGATCAAATAGGTTACTCTTGTTCACATCTCTTAAATCCTTATGATTGATGTTTAGATTTTCATATTCTAACAAATGCCAGTACTCAACAGCCGTGAGTTCTGGAGGTAGAAGGAGCTTGCTAAAGCTGGCAAAGCGTATGGTGGATAACTTCTGTGCTGGTGTCTGTGCCTCTACTGTGCGCAAGTGGGACAAACTTCGTGTCGACAATGTTGGGGAAGACGTAAGAGTGATGACCCGGAAAAGTATGGATGATCCTGGCGAACCACCCGGTATCATTCTGAGTGCTGCAACTTCTGTTTGGATTCCGGTATCACAGAAGAGACTGTTTGAATTCTTACGGGATGAACAGTTGAGGAGCGAGTGGGATATATTATCGAATGGTGGACCAATGCAGGAGATGGTGCATATCACCAAGGGCCAAAGACATGGCAACCATGTCTCACTTCTTCGTGCTGGTGTAAGTGATCGATCCTTTACAACTTCTCTGTCTATGGTACCATATGTCGATTCTTTCCTTCCTTTTTCTAACTTGCATTGTGGCTTCAATGGGACCTTTTCAGTCTATTGGTGCAAATGACAGCACCATGCTCATACTACAAGAGACATGGACGGATGCCTCGGGCTCCATGGTAGTATATGCACCAGTTGACTCAGCAGCAATAAATGTAGTAATGCATGGTGGAGACTCGGCTTATGTAGCCCTCCTACCATCGGGATTCGCAATTGTTCCCGACGGAACATCACAGTCTGGCTATGTTTCGGGAAACAATGAGAGTTCTAGTCTTGCTTTGGTAAAAGGAGAAGGCGATGACAGTGGTGGATGCATCCTCACAGTTGGGTTCCAAATACTTGTTAACAGTCTTCCGTCAGCCAAGCTTACAGTTGAATCAGTTGAGACAGTTAACAATCTCATCTCATGCACCATTCAAAAGATCAAAGCCGCTCTTAGTGGACCCTCAGCGTAGGTGCAGGAACAAAAACTGTTTGGTTTTTGTTTTTTGTTTTTGAACCATTTATTTGTTTTGAGTACATTAAGTATAACTAGGTAAAAGAAAAGTATTAAATAGGAGGAGCTTGAGATGAAAAACGCAGAACAAAGGGGTGTCGAGTCAAGAACGAACCGCATGCATGTGTGTATGGAAGAAAAAGAAGAAGATTTCTGTTTTAGCCAAAAAAAAAGTTTTTGTGTATGTGTTTTTCTAAGGATATAACGGCTCGAAGAATGGTGGTTCGGGTATTGACTCGGTCGACCCGCGAGGTAGTCTCAGCTCTTTATTTTGTCCAAAAAAAAAGTGGGACATTGGTGGGGTTAGTATTGTTTTGTGTTATTTTCTTTTGATTTCAATGTCATCTACTTTTTACTGCTTGCTTTCTCGAATTTTATTATGTTTATTGCTTTCTTTTTTTAATATTTTATTTTCTTCATTTGGAGGGATTTGGCTTTATTAGACCCCTATCTACGGTATCGACGTTGTTTAGTCCCACCTATGTACAAGATTTTGTACTCTTTATGATGGGGATGAGATTTTTCTTTTTCTTTTTAGTCACATCATACAAAAGTTCAGCACTTTAGCTCAACTTCTTTTTTGCTCAAGTTAACTTTGTTCAAACAAATATAATATGGAGATTGGTTTTTAATTGCGTTTTGTATCTAAAAAGATCTTTATGACATGATTGCTATAACCTTTTCAATGATTCAAACATGTTTAGATGGGTGTTTGTATTGACGGAGTAAAATAGGAATATGAATACAACGTGATTAGAATCTGAAAAATAATGAAATGACCAACCAAATTCACTCATTTTAAATTACTGTCTGTTACAATTATCTTGTTTTGATAGTGTTACAGCTCATCATTTTTTTTGAACATTTTAAAAGTATATCAATTCACACGAAGAGTATAACATGTCTGCAGATTTTAATGTATGTTTTGCATATTGTTTGATATACTATCAGTATTATTATAAAGTTATTTTAAAGTTTTTGATGTTTTTTTTGCAAAAAAATATTATTTTGAAACATAGCATAAGTTCTGTTGTGTGTTTAATTTTATCTATATTTATGAATATTAGAATATTTTTACGTATGTGCTTTTAAATTTATATTTATATTTCATTTTTATACTTTTAATAGTTTCATTTTTTAAATATTTCTATCTCTTTAATTGAGTATATATATATATATATATATATATATTTTTGACAAATTAATTGAGTATGTGTTTATTGTATATATTATGTACATGTTTAAATTTTTAGTACATGGTTATTTATTTTTAAGTTTATATACCAATTTCAAACACTATAAACCATTTTATGTTACTATTGTGGCTTGTTACATAATTTATTTAATTTTGGGTTTGTAGAACTTTGCATCCAATTACTATCAAATATAGACAAAAGATATTTAAAAATAAATTGTTTTCATTTTTTTTTCAATTCCAAAATAGCTGTATGCAACTAGATTTTCGAAAAATAAATACCAAATTTAATACTATCATAATACCATTTCTTGAATATTTGCAAAACCATATACAATTTCTTGATTTTTTTCTCAATGGCAAACAATTTCTTGGGAAGTTGTTTTTCCAAAATTTTAGAAATCTCATTACAAATTTTGAACCAGATTTATTTTAAGTTGTGAAATAAAATCATTTCAATATATATATATTTATTTATTTAGATTCAACAAAAACATTCAAGAAAAACTTTTAATTTTTTTAGAGATTCTTTATTGTAATGGGCAAATTAAAATGGAAAAATCATTTCAATATATATTGTTTAGATTCAACAAAAAAATTCAAGAAAAACTTTGAACTTTTTTAGAGATTCTTTAATTGCAATGGGCAAATTAAAATGGCGGGAAAACAAGCTTAAAATGAGAGAGAGAGAGAATGAATGAATTAACAGGATTATGGTCGGAGCCATAGCATGGTCATGCTGGATCTAGCGTGGTGGCCCTGCTCGATATTTTTATAAAATCTGATTGTTCTTAGAAGGGCAAATTGGGAATTTTGAAATCACAATCGAGGAGCATTATAAATAGTCATTAAATACTCCCGAGTCAAACTTTTGGAGTCCTAGAAAGTGTATTGGAGGCCGAAGAAGATTAGAGAAGAGAATTAAGAGTTGTATAATTTTTCATACATTTTCTTTTTCTTCTTTAGTATAATTTTTCATACCTTTTCTTTTCAGTGTTGTATTATTTCTTTTATTGTTGTATAAGTTACGAGCTTATTTTCAGTCTCACATAGTATACGTCTTAACTGATCAGCTTGTAAGACAGATTTTGCAAAAACTTAAAACATCAAGACGATTGTTAAGGTGGGTCATTGAGCTTAGTCAATTCGAGATTTTCTATAAACAACGATCAGCCAAAAAGGCAAGCCTTAGCTGATTTTGTGGGCGAATGGACAGGTTTTTCAGGATGAACTTGTACAAGAATTATGGAAGCTGTTCGTGGGTGGGTCGTCCAATGAGCATGAATCGGGACCTGGAATAATTCTAATCACTCTTGAAGGACATCGCTTACACGCGACTCTAAGGTTTGGATTTAGTGCTTCTAACAACGAAGCTGAATATGAGGCCTTATTAACTGGAATTTAGATCGCCAAGGAACTAAAAATGAAAGTCATCCTGTGCTACAATGACTCGCAGCTCATGGTGAACCATGTATTTAGAGAGTATCAAGCTCGTGAACTTAAGATTACTACATATTTAGCCAAAGTATAGGGGAATTATCAGAGTTCAAGTTTCATCGATGATAGATTATTAATAATATTTAGTCTTAGTTTTTTTAGTTTTATTATTATTTTATATTTTTAGTTCTTTTTTATGTGTGGTTGTTGCATTTTTCAAGTTGTCATTTGTTACATAGATATTTGAGAAATATTTCAAAAATTATTTGAAATATTATCTTCAATCAAGAGAAAAACAATAGAAGTTATTTTTTTGAATTGATTGGTGAAGATAAATGAGAATTCAAACTTAAAAAGATGGAAAAATCTGAGATATTTTGAATATGAGACAGTTTCGGTATTTTGACCATATTTCTTGACTAACTTATCTGATTTACATGTTCTTGGTGGCATTGAAAAGCTTATTCAAAGCCCTACAAAAGCTTGCATCACAAAAAAAGTCAAATTCGTTTACTTGGTGATATTTGAGCTACAAGATTACGCAAGCTAGAGTTACGAGATTTAAAATTCAAATAAATATATTTTGGAGCATTATCAAGTAACAAGGGAAACATCTAGAATTATTTTTACAACTTTATCACTATAAAAAGAATGCTTTAGAATATTTTAGATCTATCTCTTAATCCTCACTCCCCTCTATCTTTCTTCTCTTTCTATTCTTTTTCATGAACTAATTTATTGTGTTAGAGTGTTAATGGATTCTTCTTGAAACCTTATGATTATCTAATGCAGTTTTTTTGAATTTCCTATCGATATTGTGAATTGTTTGACTTGTGTTTAATGCTTGTGATTAATTGGCCACTAATTTTATGATTTATATGATTTTAACATGAGATCTAAGAAGTGAAAGATAAATATGCTATAATCAAATAATCATAAATTTATATTGGACGAGAGTAGCTATATGATTTGTGTAGCTTAGGTATTACGTGTTTAATGCCTGCGATATGTTAATTTACCACAAAGATGTATGAGATTTGCTTATTGTAGAGAATTATAAGTCCTAGAAAGAATATAATTTACAAATGTAATCTGTTATCACAATAGAGATAGGAATTCTTAAATTCACATTACAGAGGCGTAGGTGGATAGTTGATGAAGTTAATAACTCTATATATTTATCCATTGAATTAATATATTTATTATTTAGTTCTCTATTGTTTATTTCTTTTATTTTAGTAAATTCTATATTCATTATTCGACAAATCAATTGGAAATAAAGATTGATTCTTTGAAATTAGTAACAATCCTCGTGAGAACGATTGTAACACCTTGGATAACCAAGGTCGCTACACTGTGTGTTTATAAAGGTGCAAGACTTGCTAATCAAGTTATATAGTTGAAAATGTGACCCTAAAGTTATAATTAGGTTAGGGTTAAAAGATTTTGGTCAAAAATAGGAAATTTCTCATTAAAATAAACGTTTAATACATGGGATCCCAAAACAGGTTTTAAAGGACAGTTTACAAAAGTTTCAAAGTTTATGTACAATCACAAGCCACTCTAATGGCAAAATAAGCACTTTAGGTTCTCCTGTCCCTGTATCAATCCTCGGTCGTGGCGGCCGAACAGCTGACTATGTACATTCTGCCCCAGAGTTCTCCAACTCAGGACTGGTCCAGCTTGCCCTTGCCTTTACTTGCACCATGTAGCACCCGTGAGCCCAGGGCCAGCAAGAAAACCATAATGCATAGCATAAGAGACAATCAATAGACAGATAATTCACAAATCACCAATCAGATACTCAGCAAGTCACATTGTTCATATAATTAATGATATTGATAAACGAGTTTTAGACTTGTTTATCCATGTGTTTTTCAGGTAAAGTATTAGGTGTTCGTTTTGCTTTGTTATATTTTACGCTGGTTTTTGTATGTTTTCAGGTGTCGAAGGGCTTAGGTGTGGAAATATGGTGGAAAAATCGACAAAATGACAAAAATTGGTGGAAAACGGTGTTTTGGAGCACTTCCTGCGACCGCAGGAAGGGTGTCTTGCGGCCGCAACTCCAGAAGAGTTTTGCATTTCTAGGGCATTCCTGCGACTGCAGGAATGACATCCTGGGACCGCAGGATACGTCTACAAATGAGAAAAACGCATATTTTTAATTAAGGGTGTTTTGGTCCTTTCATGTTTAAAAAAGTGCTAATTAGGTTTAAATTACGATTAAGGAGAGAAAAGGAGGCACTTTTTGTAGACCTAGACTGGGAGAGGAGGCTGAGGAGTGGATCTATCATTTAGAGTTTCTTTTCTTTTTATTTTTTAGTTTATGTTAATTTCAGGTTTATGGATTTCTTAGTGATGTTTATGAACTAAATTATGTTTAGGTTTTCTAATTGACTCTCTTGAAACTCTATTATGATTTAATGCATTTATCTATTTCTTCTTCATATGAAATCAATTCAATTTGTGTCTATTGTGTATGTAATTGACTGCACACCTTTTACATATGATTTATGAATTTGAATCAAAATCTAAAAAGTGATATTTGAATATACTAAAATTTAATAGACATAGATTTCAATTTAGAACGAGAGTATCAAATTGGTTTATGTGGTTTAGGGCTGTATTCATTACTTCCTATTGTTTGAATTGACCATAGAAATATAGGGAATTCACATTAGGTCGAGTTTTCTTTTTCTTAACTCGAATAGTTAACACTTTTGCATGCCTATCATTTCAGTGAGAAGAGTTTCAATAGTAATTGAATTAAAGAATAATAGTGTGGATAGTAGAGAGGATTAGGATTCCTAATTGTTTCATAGTAAATTTAATCCTTGTGTTCTTTTTATTATTTGATTTCTACAATTTTCATTTATTTATGTTTTCTTATTCTCAAATTTCACAAATCTAGTTTTCATTAGCCAAATAGAAACTAGAAATTAATTATTTGGTAATTGATAAATCAGTCTTCGTGGGATGATACTCGTTCTTATCGAGATTTATTACAAATTATGATTACGTATACTTGCGTAGCTTTAATTTTCGCAACAAGTTTTTGGCGCCGTTTCCGGGGACTGAAAAATTATCAATATTAAAATAGTTAATTTTATTTCTAATTTTGCTGTCTTTTAAATAATTTCTGATTTGTTTGGCTGCGGTTGTTCTTTATCATAGGTACTTTCCTTATATGCACAGTAGAAGGGGAGTTGATAGTCCAGTTCCAATTAATCTTGAGATCGAGAAAGAGTGCAAGCGAAACAGAAGAAACAAAAGGGCTGAAAGTTCCACTGTTGTTACATCAGATATTAATAACAATAGTGTGGAAAACATGAGAGAGGGAGCACCACAAAATCATAATCATGCTGGTGAAAGAGCTCTACGGGACTATGTAATCCCTACTGTCACAGGGGTACTGTAACACCCTGGGTAACCAAGACCGTTACACTGTGTGTTTAAAATAGTGCAAGACTTGCTAATCAAGTCATTTGAACAAACTGTGAATCTAAAGTCATCAACTGATTAGGAATAAAAGATTTTGGTCATAAATAAGTTGTTTTCGTTAAAGATGAAAGTTTAAAACATAGACTCTCAAAACAGGGTTCGGATGACATTTTTACAAAATTCCAGAAGTTATAAACAACTCAGGCCACTCTAATGGCCAAATACACATTTTAGGTTTCCGTCCCTGTACAATCCCTCAACCGTGGCGGCCAAGCAGCTGACAATGTACACCTCACCCCCAGAGCTCTCCAACTCATGGTTGAATCTATATGCCCTTGCCTTTACCTGCACCACGTAGCACTCGTGAGCCGAGGCCCAGCAAGAAAACGTAATAACATAGCAAGATCAATATCAATAACCAGATATTCCACAACACATAATCAAGAATTCAACAATTCTTATCATTCACCTATTCAGTGATAACAATAGAAAAACTAACAATTTGTCTTCCAGATAATCAACATATCATATCTATCAGATTACAAATCATATGCATAATCAACAGTTTACCTCAATCATTACACAATATTTAGGGTCGGCACCCTTACGCCGCTCCCTCTGTTTAACCCACTATCTTCGGCTCACTTAGGCCGCCCCCAGTGTAATACCCACTGACTCTGGCCAGCTTAACCGAGCTCAGTGATTAATAAGCTGTCCTCGGCTACCAGTGTCCAAGCCGCGCCATGTGCGCAAATATTATTTACGGCACCCTTAGGTCATTTATCTTATGTCCCATGGCATAATACCATCTATGACATCATACAGATATAAGGAGCTCTTAGTCCCTTCACAATCACATAATAATGAATACAAATATAGGGAACACTTAGTCCCAACCTAACCACATAATCGGGTGTAGTTTTCTTACCTCTTGTTCGAGCGAGAAACACTTTACGAATGACCCTCGAGAGCGATCGATCTTTTAATCCCTTAGCGGTCACCTAGTCATAACCATATATGGAATCCAATTAATGAAAATACCAATAAATGATTCTTAACCTAAACCTCACTCCCGGGACCTCGAATAGTACCCAAACGAGGAGTAGATTCGATCCCGAGCCTTAAGAATTGAAACCCCGAGCCAAGAACCCTTAAAAACACCCAAAATATGCATATGAGAAAATAGGGTAGCGCTACAGAACTACCCCCCTAGCGCCCCAGCGCTACAACCAGGGACATTTTGCCCTGGCTAGCGCTGTAGCGCTACCCTCTGGGCGCTATAGCGCTAGGACCAGGCAGACATGGCCCTGGTTCTTCTTCCTTCGAATTCTCCATTTTCAACCTGTTTCAAAAACTTCCAAACACCATTTACACCCCCAAATGAACCCAAATAAAATATATACTAGTCCTAGGCATCATAACCTACCCAACCTTTGCCAAAAACCCCATTGGATTCTCTACTTTAAAACCCCAAATCTCAACTAAACTCAGTAATAAAACAGAGCAGAAAACCAGAGTTCTAGTGGTTGGAATCTTACCTCAAGCTTGGTATGAACTCCTCTTCAATGATGGAAAAATACCCTAGATCCTCAACACTTGATTCCCAGCTTAATTCCCCAAAAGAAGCTTAAAAAATTGAAGAAGAAAAATGGAGAAAATGGCAGTCGGTTGAGGAAGCAAGAGGTGCTCTGTTTTCTCCTTCAGCCTTCTACTATTTTCCAGCCTAAGTATCAATATATATGCTTAAAGGTAAAATGACCTAAATGCCCTCAAGCTTAATTAAAGTCCTTAACAGCCACCAAGGGAAAAATCGTCCTTTCGAACCTATCTCGTTAATCATAATTAACACCCTCCAATTCCCGTTATTCTCAAATACCAATAATTCATATCCGTTACTCCTTAACTCCCAGCAACGCTCTAATCACCAAATTACCCCGGGACTCACCCCGAGCCCCAAACTTAACCCCGTTATGACCAAACCGCTAACTAATACTCAACGATCGTCTCATGTCCAGAAGCTCGAACAAATCCACATTATAATGTGGCCTCAACAATAGCTACCAATATATATACAATTATACAATTACGCCCTCAACGGGCCAAATTACCAAAATGCCCCCACAACAAAATATATACCCATATGCATGCATGCATTTATCATCATATAATATATGATCCATATAAACATGCACATAATCATATAATAGCACAGATAATCAATTATGGCCCTCCCGGCCTCCTAATCAAGGTCCTAAACCTTATTAGGAAATTTGGGTCGTTACAACTATCCCCTCCTTACAGAAATTTCGTCCTCGAAATTTTATCTGAGCTGCCCGGAATATAAATTCCGCACTACTGATTCTAGTTTCCCAGGTCATTCCTTGGCCTCACTCTTTCTAAAACATTGCCTTATCTCAAGGTAAAATCTTGTTCCTCAAAACCTTATTCTTTCTACCTCGTAACTGAACTGGTCACTCCACATGGAATAACTCCCTCTTCAATTGCAGATTCCCGTAAATCAACACATGAGTTTCTCCAACGCATGTCCTCAACATGGAGTACAACATACACCACGTACAGCCAACAACGCCAAAACTGTTATTAACTTAAAAACAACCTTGTTGATCCTTTCCTGGATCCAAACAGTCTTAATACTCTGGGGTCCAACTAGCTCTTCACCCCTTTATCCTTGGTGATATCCTAAGGAAGATACAATCTTCTACTTGGAGCTCCATATTCCTATTTTCCAATTCAGTAAAAAAATTTCATTGATTTTGGAAAGTGAGTCTCCAAGCTCTATCCTTTAACAATCTCAACAATCCCCAGAACTACCTTAGGATCCAAGTACAACATCTCACTTATCTTATTCCAACAAATGGATGATATACATTTCCTATTATACTCCATCCCATCAAGTGTTCTTCCAATAATTGGATAACTCCCTCTCTCTCTGATTTACCATCAGTCTGAAAGTAATAAAATGCACCAGATTCTAATTATCTATCCGTCTTCTTCCTTAATCCTCCCAAGACCTGAGAGTAAAAAAAAGTCCTCATTCGATGAAATAGACCCTGAATTCCATGAAGGCTTACTATCTATCTCGCATAGAGTTCCGAATACTGATCAGCTGCGTAACTTGTCCATACTAATAAAAGAAAATTCACCCCAAATGCTGGTCCATAATGACCCAACCATCCCACACTGACCAACCATCTTGGCAGCCCCACTGCGATACCCATCGCGATATTTCCTTATTCCCATTATAACATACTCAGAGGCTGCAATAGCCTTACCGGTTTCTGATACCTTGTCCTGACCTGCTAACAGGTTAAGAGCTTCGTCACATGTTCCATTATGTCTCTCTCTCCATCCCAGGCTATTATTATCAAACCTTTAAATTCTGGCACCTTTTCCTGATGCCTGGATGAAAAGTCCAAGAGAGGAGTATAAGATTCATCCAAAATTTCCATGTAATTCTGTGGTCCATCAGATTTCAAATCTGATCCTTGTATTTTAATACACTTATACCTGACACTGCAAAATCCAGCTAAGACTTTCCCTTCAATTCTTTCCATCTGGGGTTTGCTTAATCGTCTTTCTTTGATCCTTTATGAGATAATAATTCTAAGTATCAAACTGGCTATCTAGCCCACTAGAAAATCCACTCTAGTTCTAGTCGGATCCTTTAACCAACATCATGCGTAGACAATCACTTTCTCCTGTCTTTGAAGTGTCATAGCAACTCACCAATTGATTCTAACTTGTAAAAATACGTAGAACTCAACCTAAAATACATGTACCACCATGCCCGCCTAAGGAAACTCCTACTCCTAAGGAATTCCTTAACCTTGGCAAAGTTCCAACCAGAATACATCACTACACCGTCGATCAAGACAATCGCAAATCTAATACAGATAATCTTTGAATACTCTGTTCACCCATTTCACAAAAACAATTTGGCATTGACCAAATCCTCAACACATGACTCAGCATCCTCAGTGCCCTTATCTAATATATTAGCAATCTCCTGCCTATCGTTTTCCCTGATCTCCAGCTGGTAATAACCAGATCAAAGATCCCTAACTGTCCCTGATCTCTAGCTGGTAATAACCAGATCAAAGATCCTTAACTGTCCCTGATCTCTAGCTGGTAATAACCAGATCAAAGATCAACCTTGAAGGACATCATCCTCCTCAACAATTGAGACTTTAATTCTCACAGCCTTGTTGAAACCGTTCAATACAGCATCTTAGATCTGATTCCATCCCTGACACCAACCTAATCACCATTCCATCTCTTTATGCAGATGAACTCCTTGACAAATTCCTTGGAAACTTATCCGGAAACTCACAAACTAATCCAGTCTATCTTTGTCCCACTGGTACAACTCAAGTAGTGTCCATCACACTAGCTAAGGTTCTAAGCATTCCCCTGCAGTAGATCTCCCACTCTAAACACAAGTGCTAACTACTGTAAGGGTTTCTCTGTTTTAAACTCGAGAATTACTGTTCCTTCCTTACAACCGATCACTGTTCCCATACTTGACTAACCCTTCCATATTCAAAATCCTTACGTTGTAACTGTCTTTGAAGATACTTCAAGTAATAGTTGATATGTTCACCAGTCTTAACATGCTTCCGATCAACTTCCTTCATACCTGATCTCTTCCACTCCTGTATTATAACCTTGAGTACCCTGGAGAAACGAAGTTAATACCTTCTCAAACCTTACCTCTGACCCTGCTGCTTAGTCGTAATATCATCAGTGTAGTAGTTGCTCACGTTCTGATTCTAGCCGGGGAGTAGTTCAACACATCGCTAGTGAACCTGAATGTAACCCATCCATGTCATTTCTTTATTCTCTGCTTGTTGGACTTATCCATGTCATTGAAGTATAAAACGATTAGGAACCTTTATAATGCATCACACCCCACTCGGTACAAGTAATAATTCCTGAGATGTCTCTTTCCTTGATCCTTATCTGGTAATAACTAGACCGATGATCAACTCTTGAAGTCATTGCCCTATCTTGTAACGGGGCTTTTAAACTCTTCATCCCTAGCAGGAAATATCCACGAGTCCCATGATACAATGTTCTGTCCAATTCACTTATAAGTCACATACATACTTCTTCAGGTGATCCAATAATTCCTTAAGCCAAACTAATATCATTCTTCATAGAGTCCCTGATATCAAATCCTTCCATACCCAAGTTTCTTGCATACTCAGCTACATCCTTACTGACCGATTTAATTTCTCTTCAGTCTAATCACTATACTTCGAGAGATGACCTCGACTGTCCAGGGTTGTCCCTTATGTAACACATTAGCTTTCCATCAAGCCCATAACAAAGCTCTCATTTGACAAGTTCAACCACTTCCCCATGAACCCCTTTACTACTCTTATTCCACTTCTTCCTTGTAGAGCTGCTAACCCTTTCTTAACAAGTACTCATATCTCAAGCCCTTCATATAACAACTTTGTCGTATGTACTTCATATCTAAATCTTTCCTGGTGACTCGCAACACTGAATTCCTCAAACTTGTTATCTAAACAAAAACAAAGACTATCAAATCCACCGGTCATTTCCGAGTAACTAGCCTTGAGCTCTGAATGTACAAGGCATTCCAGTCCTCCCTTCTCTACTCCTGGGAAATCCGCCCTAGCGTACAAAATCATCTCATATAGAGAACGTACCCCTACCTGGCATCTTTCTAGGTAGTATCTTCTACTTTTGATGCATACTAAATGAAATCATTAGGCTTCATCCCTGTCTTGATGGCCAATCTGTAAACTGGACCCCCTTCTTGTCAAAACCAAGAGCCTTAGAACCATCAAAGGTTCTCCTTTTCCGGTATCCAAGTATCCATCCTTACTAAATCTCACTAACAAGAATATCATCACTTTACATGTTAAACAACATAGCCTTGACCCTCCAACTCATTTCAGAGTTTAGTCCATAAATAAATCATCATCTCTGATCTACATCAATCTGTAACATAATCCAAAGTGGATTGACCAACCCACCAAACTCATTGACATACACTGTCGTTATCTTACCACTTTTGGCATCCTTCTGCCACAAATACTTAATACAACCACTCTGCCTCAATTTGTCCTCCTCATATTATCAAGAATAGGACTAACTATACCCATTTACTAACCAGTTCCTGAACAAGCCCAAACCTTCCTCAAAACTAGAGGATAATGCTTCCCAAGCCTTCCATACAATAACCCCTATATGTTTCCCCCTCGAGCTAAACCAACACTGGTGCCTAACACGGTCATGGTATACAAATCAGCTTGTTCTCCCCAGTAACCTGCTGCAAAAACTCAGGAGTAGATGAAGGATTCCAACCCTATCTATTATCTGCAACACTTATTAAAACAAAACCAGGTCCAATTAACCATTCTGAGCAACTACAATCAGAATTAATCTGTCTTCACCAAATAAACCCCTCATCCCTGACGTTTATACCCAAAACCATCCCAAGGGCAGATCCAAATGACCAAAACAATCAAACACACATAAAGCATACCAAACACCAATATTATGCATAAATTATCAGATTTCATTATCACTAGATGCACTCATACCTATTATGCCTTCCATACTGATGAACAGGTATAGCATATAAGTTCAATTTAAACATATAATAACCTGCAATCTATATATAATCATTATCCACGTATTCATCCACATGCAAGAGCAATGCTAATCAGCATGCCTTAATATCATCACATAGCAGTCAAGGGCCAGGCCCTATCAGTATCTCATGCTTCCTATTAATCATACCAATTAATATACTAATATTTCATTCAAGCACTTAAGCATACAATTTCATGTATTCCATTACAAACCCTTGAGTCGAGCTTGTCTTTAGCGGCGAGTGTACTTGTCCAGCTAGTCTTCAGGAACCCATAAACCTAGACGACTCTGATACCAAGTTGTAACGCCCTAGGTAACGAAGACCGTTACACTGTGTGTTTAAAATAGTGCAAGACTTGCTAATCAAGTCATTTGAACAAACTGTGAATCTAAAGTCATCAACTGATTAGGAAAAAAAGATTTTGGTCATATATAGGTTTTTTTCGTTAAAGATGAAAGTTTAAAACATAGACTCTCAAAACAGGGTTCGGATGACATTTTTACAAAATTCCAGAAGTTATAAACAACTCAGACCACTATAATGGAAAAATACACATTTTAGATTTCTGTCCCTGTACAATCCCTCGACCGTGGCGGCCGAGTAGCTGACAATGTACACCTTGCCCCCATAGCTCTCCAACTCATGGTTGAATCTATATGCCCTTGCCTTTACCTGCACCACGTAGCACCCGTGAGCCGAGGCCCAACAAGAAAATGTAATAACATAGCATGATCAATATCAATAACCAGATATTCCACAACACATAATCAAGAATTCAACAATTCTTATCATTCACCTATTCAGTGATAACAATCGAAAAACTAACAATTTTTCATCCAGATAATCAACATATCATATCTATTAGATTACAAATCATACGCATAATCAACAGTTTACCTCAATCATTACACAATATTTAGGGTCGGCACCCTTAGGCCGCTCCCTCTGTTTAACCCACTATCTTCGGCTCACTGAGGCCGCCCCCAGTGTAATACCCACTGACTCCGACCAGCTTAACCGAGCTCAGTGATTAATAAGCTGTCCTCGGCTACCAGTGTTCGAGCCGCGCCATGTGCGCAAATATTATTTACGGCACCCATAGGCTGTTTATCTTATGTCCCATGGCATAATACCATCTATGACATCATATAGATATAAGGAGCTCTTAGTCCCTTCACAATCACATAATAATGCATACAAATATAGGGAACACTTAGTCCCAACCTAACCACATAATCGGGTGCAGTTTTCTTACATCTTGTTCGAGCGAGAAATACTTTACGAATGACCCTCGAGAGCGATCAATCTTTTAATCCCTTAGCGGTCACCTAGTCATAACCATATATGGAATCCAATTAATGAAAATACCAATAAATGATTCTTAACCTAAACCTCACTCTCGAGACCCCGAATAGTACCCAAACGAGGAGTAGATTCGATCCCGAGCCTTAAGAATTGAAACCCCGAGCCAAGAACCCTTAAAAACACCCAAAATATGCATATGAGAAAATAGGGTAGCGCTACAGAACTACCCCCCTAGCGCCCCAGCGCTACAACCAGGGACATTTTGCCCTGGCTAGCGCTGTAGCGCTACCCTCTGGGCGCTATAGCGCTAGGACCAGGCAGACATGGCCCTGGTTCTTCTTCCTTCGAATTCTCCATTTTCAACCTGTTTCAAAAACTTCCAAACACCATTTACACCCCCAAATGAACCCAAATAAAATATATACTAGTCCTAGGCATCATAACCTACCCAACCTTTGCCAAAAACCCCATTGGATTCTCTACTTTAAAACCCCAAATCTCAACTAAACTCAGTAATAAAACAGAGCAGAAAACCAGAGTTCTAGTGGTTGGAATCTTACCTCAAGCTCGGTATGAACTCCTCTTCAATGATGGAACAAAACCCTAGATCCTCAACACTTGATTCCCAGCTTAATTCCCCAAAAGAAGCTTAAAAAATTGAAGAAGAAAAAGGGAGAAAATGGCAGTTGGTTGAGGAAGCAAGAGGTGCTCTGTTTTCTCCTACAACCTTCTACTATTTTCCAGCCTAAGTATCAATATATATGCTTAAAGGTAAAATGACCTAAATGCCCTCAAGCTTAATTAAAGTCCTTAACAGCCACCAAGGGAAAAATTGTCCTTTTGCACCTATCTCGTTAATCATAATTAACACCCCCCAATTCCCGTTATTCTAAATATTCTCAAATACCAATAATTCATATCCTGTTACCCCTTAACTCCCGGCAACGCTCTAATCACCAAATTACCCCGGGACTCACCCCGAGCCCCAAACCTAACCCCTTTATGACCAAACTGCTAACTAATACTCAATGATCGTCTCTTGTCTAGAAGCTCAAAAAAATCCACATTATAATGTGGCCTCAACAATAGCTACCAATATATATACAATTATACAATTATGCCCTCAACGGGCCAAATTACCAAAATGCCCCCACAACAAAATATATACCCATATGCATGCATTCATCATCATATAATAATATGATCCATATAAACATGCACATAATCATATAATAGCATAGATAATCAATTATGTCCCTCTCGGCCTCCTAATCAAGGTCCTAAACCTTATTAGGAAATTTGGGTCGTTATAGGTACACTCATGTATCCGTCCACCAGCAGTAGAGGCAAACAATTTTGAGATCAAGCCTGCTATCTTGCAGATGGTCCAAACTGCAGTTCAATTTGGTGGCCTCCCCACTGAAGACCCCAATATGCACATAGCCAATTTCCTGGAGTTGTGTGACCTTCAAGATGAATGGGGTGAGTGATGATGCCATTAGCTTGCGCTTGTTCCCATTCTAACTACGGGAGTGAGTGAAAAGTTGGCTGAATTCAGTTGAGTCCAATACTATCACCACTTGGGATGCTCTAGCTCAAAAGTTTTTAGCGAAGTTCTTTCCACCTGCTAAGGTTGCTAAACTGAGAGGGGAGATCAATAACTTCTCTCAACTTGAGGGAGAATCTTTGTATGATGCTTGGGAGAGGTTCAAGGACTTGATCAGAAAATGTCCCCACCACGGTATTGAGAAGTGGATGTTGGTCCACAACTTTTACAATGGTTTGTGCAGTACCACTCGCACAATCATTGATGCAGCAGCGGGAGGAGCGTTTATGAGCAAAAGTGATAATGAAGCTTATGAACTCTTAGAGGAAATGGCCACTAATAATTACCAATGGCCAAGTAAATGAGCGGGCAGTAATAAAAAGGTTGCAGGGGTTCATGAACTAGATGCAATCACAGCCTTAACTGCTCAAGTTGCGTCTCTAACTAAGCAGTTGCAACAAAATACCCTATCTACCCAGGTTGTGCAAGCCCAAGTAATGTGTGAATTGTGTGTGTGTGTGTGGGGGGGGGGGGGGGGGGCTCATCCTTTTGACCAGTGCCAAGTTGCTTTAGATCCCAACAATGTCCCATTAGATCAAGCTCAAGTTTAGGCAGTGGGTAATTTTCAGAGGCCCTACAACAACCCGTACTCTAACTCGTATACTCCAGGATGGAGAAACCATGCTAACTTTTCTTGGAAAAATAATCAGGACCAACAACAACCGTTTCAACCACAGTATCAGCGGCCTATGACTCAAGCTCCACCAAAAGCATCAACCTCTCACCAACCTAGGCCACAAGCTCCTACAGAACAACCTAGTGAATTGCAGGCTACCCTATTGAATCTCACCAACACTCAAACTCAGTTTATGACTGAGACTAGATCCTCCATCAGAAATCTGGAGATGTAAGTGGGGAAGTTGGCCAATATGTTGAATACTAGGCCTCAAGGGAATTTGCCTAGCAATACTGTGGTAAATCTTAAGGAGCAGTGTCAAGCTATCACCTTGAGGAGCGGGAAAGAAATTGAGGGTCTTTCTCTAAAAGGGACTCAAGAAAAAAAGGCAGAAGAAGAAGAGAGTTGTGAAAAAGTTGAGCCCCAAGTGGAGGAAAAGGTTATTGAAGGCCTTGCAACCAAGGAGAAGATTCAACCGGTAGTTGTTGATTCTAATGTCAAAATCCCGTATCCACAACGACTCCGGAAGAATTGCCTTGGCAAACAATTCTCAAAGTTTCTTGAGGTGTTTAAAAAGCTTCACATTAACATCCCATTTGCTGAGGCTTTGGAGAAAATGCTGAGTTATGTGAAATTCATGAAAGAGATTTTATCGAAGAAACGAAGATTGGAAGACTTTGAGATAGTGGCACTTACTGAGGACTGCAGTGCAATTCTCCAAAGGAAGCTTCCACAAAAGCTTCAAGATCTGGGGATTTTTACTATCCCTTGTACTATAGGGAAATTTGAATGCAAACATGCTCTTCGTGATCTTGGAGCAAGTATCAATCTCATGCCTCTATCTGTTTTTCGTAAGCTTGGTCTTGGTGAGGCAAAGCCTACTACTATTACTCTTTAGCTCACGGATCGATCAATCAAGCACCCAAGGGGAGTTATTGAAGATGTGTTAGTCAAGGTAGACAAGTTTATTTTTTCAATAGATTTCATTGTTCTAGATATGGAGGAGGATACAACGGTTCCCATTATTCTTGGGAGACCATTCTTGGCTACCGGGAAAGCTCTCACTGACTTGCAAAAGGGTGAGTTGAGGTTGAGAGTTCAAGGAGAAGAAGTGGTCTTTAATGTATTTAAGGCTATGTCGTATCCAAGAGCAAGTGATAGTTTCTTTAATGTTGATGTAATTGATGAGGTGGTTTCGAAAAAGAGGATTACTAATGATCCTCTTGAATTGGCTTTGGCGTTTGGTGATGATAATTAAGAGGAGGATTGGGAGACTCATGAGTATGTGAAATGGATCAATTCTTATGGTCCATATTACAAGAAGAAATTTGAAGAATTGGGGCAAGTGCCTGAGCGCCCCATACCATCTATTGAGAAGCCTCCAGTCCTTGAGTTGAAGTCTTTATCGGAGCATCTTTATTATGTGTACTTGGGGGAGAAAGAAACGCTGCCTGTTATTATATCTTCATTGCTGTCAAAAGGTGAAGTAGAAAAACTTTTGAGGGTTTTGAGGGCTCATAAACGTGCTATTGGGTGGACTTTGGCTGATATTCGAGGAATTAGCCCTTCAACGGTTATGCACAGAATTCTTATGGAAGAATATAACAAACCTTCCATTGAAGCTGAACGAAGGCTAAATCCCTCTATGAAGGATGTTGTTCAGAAGCAAATAGTTAACTGGTTGGATGCGGGGGTAGTCTATCCTATTTCTGATAGTGCTTGGGTGAGCCCTGTTCAAGTGGTGCCTAAAAAGGGAGGAATAACTGTGATAAAAAATGAGAACAATGAACTCATCCCTACTCGTACTGTGACGATATGGAGGATTTGTATTGACTACCGCAAGCTGAATAAGGCAACAAGGAAGGACCATTTCCCGCTGCCATTCATGGATCAGATGCTTGATAGGCTTGCAGGCCACAGTTATTATTGTTTCCTAGACGGGTATTCAGGTCACCAC
Source organism: Humulus lupulus (assembly GCF_963169125.1). Classification (NCBI taxonomy): domain Eukaryota; kingdom Viridiplantae; phylum Streptophyta; class Magnoliopsida; order Rosales; family Cannabaceae; genus Humulus; species Humulus lupulus. Next base: position 39,036,735 of record NC_084797.1, on the reverse strand, counting down.
CAAATTTCCATCGCTCCGGAGGATCAAGAGAAGACAACATTCACCTGCTCATATGGCACCTTTGCTTTCCGAAGGATGCATTTCGGTCTTTGTAATGCACCAGCCACTTTTCAAAGGTGCATGATGGCTATTTTCTCCGACATGGTAGAGAAAAGTATCAAAATTTTTATGGATGACTTCTCGGTGTTCGGGTCTGATTTTGATGAATGCTTGGATCACCTAGAAGCGGTTCTTAAACATTGTGAAGAATTGAATTTGGTACTTAATTGGGAGAAGTGCCACTTTATGGTGAGAGAAGGGATTGTCTTGGGACACAAAATTTCTAGTAATGGCATTGAAGTGGATCAGGCCAAGAATTCTACTATAGAGAATTTGCCACCTCCAATTTCAGTTAAAGGAGTGAGGAGTTTCTTGGGCCATGCAGGGTTTTATCGGAGATTTATCAAATATTTTTCCAAGGTCTCAAAGCCGCTGTCCACCTTGCTAATGAATGGGGTCCCTTTTGATTTTAATGAAGAATGCTTGACTGCTTTCAAGACTCTCAAGGAGAAGCTCATTTCAGCGCCTATAGTGTGTGCACCTAATTGGGACCTTCCATTTGAGCTTATGTGCGACGCTAGTGATTATGCGGTTGGAGCGGTTCTTAAGCAGCGAGTGGACAAGGTATTTCGAACCATGTACTATGCTAGTCGAACTTTAAATGATGCTCAACTAAATTATGCAACAACAGAAAAATAACTTCTAGCAATAGTTTATGCTTTCCATAAGTTCCCTCCATATTTAATTGGCAATAAGGTGATTGTGTACACGGACCACTCAGCTATTAAATATCTCATGACAAAGAAAGATGCTAAACCCCGTCTCATTCGGTGGGTCTTATTACTCCAAGAATTCGATATGGAAATCCGAGATAAAAAGGGTACCGAGAATCTTGTGGCGGATCATTTGTCTAGGCTGGAAGTTGAGGAAGATCAAATTACCAAGAAAGTGCAAATCAATGATTATTTTCCAGATGAGCAATTGTTCGGAGTGAGTGACAAAGCCAAAGCACCATGGTATGCAGATTATGTCAATTTCCTAGTGGCAAAGGTTGTGCCTCCTGATATGTCTAGAGCACAGTTGAAGAAATTCTACTTCGAGATCAAACATTATTATTAGGAGGAGCCCATCCTCTATAATCATTGTACTGACCAAATAATTCTTCGTTGTGTACCGAAAGATGAAATGATCTCTATTCTCACCCAGTGTCACACTCTTCATTGTGGGGGTCATTTTGGTGCTACTAGGACAGCAGCAAAGGTATTGCAATGTGGTTTCTTTTGGCCTACTTTATTTAAAGATGCAAATACTTTTGTTAAGTCTTGTGATAGATGTCAACGCATCGGTAACATATCACGAAGAGATGAGATGCCGCTGAATGTTATTCTTGAAGTTGAGTTGTTCGATGTGTGGGGGATTGATTTCACGGGCCCCTTTCCATCATCCTATAATAACACGTATATATTGCTCGTTGTGGACTATGTGTCTAAATGGGTGAAAGCAGCAACAACTCCTACGAATGATGGTAAAGTAGTTCTAAATTTTCTGTACAAGAATATTTTTACTCGGTTAGGAACTCCTCGAGCTATCTTAAGTGATGAAGGGAGTCATTTTTGTAATAAATGGTTTGATGCTTTGCTTGCTCGGTATGGAGTACAACATAGAACTTCTTTGCCTTATCATCCACAGTCTAATGGACAAGCATAAATTTCTAATAAGGAGGTCAAAGACAGTTAATAGCTCAAGGAAGGATTGGTCTAAAAAGCTTGATGATGCTTTATGGGCTTATAGAACGACATTTAAGACTCCCATTGGCATGTCTCCTTATCGGTTGGTTTTTGGTAAGGCTTACCATTTACCAGTGGAATTAGAACATCGAGCATATTGGGCAATGCGAAGGTTGAATATGGATTGGAATGCAACTGGGAAAAATAGGCTAATGTAATTGAATGAACTTGATGAGTTTAGGAATGAAGCCTATGAGAATGCTAAGATTTACAGGGAACGCACCAAGAGATGGCATGACAAGAACTTGTCTCGCAAAGAATTTCAACCCGGCCAGTAGGTATTATTATTCAATTCAAGGTTGAAATTTTTTCCAAGCAAGTTGAAATGGAGATGGTCGAGACCGTACACAGTAGTAACAGTGTTTCCTTATAGGTTGTTGGAGTTGAAAAATCAAAATAATGAAACATTCAAGGTGAACGGTCAATGAGTGAAGCCATACTTGGGTGGTCCCATTGATCAAGCTAAGTTCATTATTTTTTTGAAGCCTCTTTGATGAGGAGTTCATCGTCCGGCTAAATAATGTTAACGACAGCGCCATTGGGAGGAATCCTAAATTCATTTAAGTTCTTTGAGTTTTTAAGCGATTTTAGTTGAGACAATTTTTATTTGATTTATTAGTTTTTGGTTTATTTTATTATTATTTAATTGTAAATATTATGGATTTTTTCATCGTGAAATACGTGAAAAAAAAGAAGAAGAATAAAAATTGTTGAGGCTGTGGTTTGTAGAGCAACCCTGCCACCGTAGGAATCACTTTCTGTGGCCACGGGACCAGAGATCTGAGCGAAATGGGAGCCATCCTGCGACCGCAGGAAGGGTGTGTTGCGGCCGCAGGTCCAGAGATCCACGCCAAAAGGGACGATTCCTGTAACCGCAGGAACCACTTTCTGCGACTGCTGGATCACGTATTTCTCTTAAAATAATAATAATAATAATAATAATAATAATAATAATAATATATTTACATCAGACTCTCTCTCTCTTCTCATTTTCATTTTCTCACTTTCCTCTTCTTTTCATCCCCAAATCTGATTCTCTCATTCATTCTTTCAATTTTTTTTAAGAGGCCATATCACTCCAAGGTTTTGTAAGTATAGTTCTCTTCTACTCATTCTCAACTCTCTCTCCATTATCATCTACCATTGTAAGTCTCCTTCCTCTTTCTCTTTTTAATTTCTACATTGTGTTCTTAAGAAAATTTTCATTTTAAGCTCTTGAATCCGAAATTTGTGTGTGGTATTTGATAAATATATTTTATTTTTGGATTCTTAAGCTATCATTGAACCAATTGTATTGCATGTTGGTGGATTTGCATTTGTATTGAGTTTGCTTGATTTTGCAATTGGGAAATTTTGACCTAATTTTGGGTCCGAATTTTTGTTAGATGATTTTGTGAAATTGAATTGACAATGGTGAAATTGAGAACTATAGTTGCTTATTTTTATGTTCAATTTTACTGGGTCTTCAATTTATTTGGATAATTTTTCCATTGTCCTATTCTAAGGTGTAAATTTGGGGATTTTGCAATTTGAAGGAATTGATCATTGTTCTTGTGCTTGTTTTAATTGTGGAATCTTATAAATTGAACATTGCTATCACTTTTTCAATTGGTGCTCTTAAGTAAATTTTTGGTGGTGTGTGCATTATTTTGAGTAGTTTTGGGTCTTGTGTCATAATGTCCACAAGTAGAAAACGGACTAAAATTGGAAAAATGAAAAAACAACAATCACCTCCCCCGCTCATAGAGAATGAGGACGACCTAAATTTTGAGGATGTGCCTAGGTTTGTCAACCCAACGACCAATTCTAGGTACATTCAAGATAAGGAGCGTAGCCTTATTAGGAAGAGAGGGTTTGCTACCAATTGGAAAGATGAGTTTATTGTCCCTGAAGAGTATACATCAGTTATTAGAGCCCATAAGTGGGAGATTTTCTATGCTCCTCCAATTGCTGCTATCATCCCTGTCGTTAGAGAATTTTAGCTTTTCACCATGACTATACATGGGAAACAACTGTTAGGGGCAAAACTGTGAAATTTCACAGAAGTGATATCAATAAAATTTTCAAATTGCCTACCTTAGAAACTGATGAGTATAGGGATTTACAGGACCAACTTTGTGAGGAGAGTACTTGGGACACTATCTTGCAAGCTTTAACCCCGCCAGACACTGAATGGACCTTCAATGGCACTCATCGACTAGGGTTTACCTTCAATTTTTTGACGAGGGAGAAAAGAGTGTGGTTGTATTTTATTTGTTCAAATTTGACACCCACCGAAGCCTTTACCATTGTCACCCTTAGTAAGGCGGTCTTGCTGTATGCTGTCTTACACAAGAAATGTATAGATGTTGGCAATATTATTGCTGCTAATTTGAATGAGTGTTGTGTCATTGGTTATGTGGGGCTTTATTTTCCTAGCCTTATCACTACTTTGTGTCTGGAAGCAGGGGTCCCCATTAATGAATTAGAGGAGAAATTGCCCCCTCTAGTTTATGATTTGGTCAAGATTAACAATGTCAAAACTTTTCCAGCTGTTCCTAGTGCAGGTGCTTCAAGACAGTCTGCTCGCCCACCGCCAAGAACTTAGAATGTCAACCAAAGGCTGGACACTTTGGTGTCACAGTTCCAACAACACCACTTGTGGAGTGTCAATGTGGCGCAGAATCAATATGCCTACAACCAAGCTTTCGCCACTCATTTTGGCATTGACACTAGTGGATTTCCACCATATCCACAACCACCCAACTTTGGGTATCCTCCACCTGAGGGGGATGACGAGGCAGGCCCTTCATCGCGAGTCGAGTCAGGTAAGTTTCCTTTCCTTAGCTTTTATTTAAACATTGGGGACAATGTTTTTAGTACGTTTGGGGAAGGGGTATTTCTTTCAGTTATTTGTGTTAAGTTAGTTGAGTCAAGTTGTTGTTTCATTTGATGTTTTGTATTTTGTTAAATTTTGTTTGGTTTTGTGTGTTAATTTTGTTGTGTGCTATGGTATCTAGAGAGTCTGTTGAATCAAGATAACAATGATTAGCCGAAGAAAATACGTGAATGACTTGTAATATAATTCAAGAAAACTATATTTGATTATAAAAGAAACAATTCATGTGCTTGGTTTGACCATCTCTTTGGATTACTTTAATTGATTGTAAAACTGAATATTTGATCATGATTGGTAAATTCTTGCATTTAAATATATTTACACTTGCTGAATTTTGAATGTGAAAAGACTGTATGAACAATTCTAAAATTTGCTTGCTTATTATTTGAGGTGAAATCATAGACAATGCTTGTTTAGGAAAATGATTTAGGCGATTTTTTTTTTTGGAACATTTGAGCCTTTCAAGCCATTGTTGATTAATTTATCCTTGGTTACCCTCTTTCGAGCCTAAATGTATAATTTTTTATTGTTAACCACTTATTTTGAGCCTAATTGAACACTTATTATTTTTTTCATTCCCTTGATTTATACCATGAACATATAAACATATAAATGGGGATTGATTTGTAATGGGTGTTATTGTGTGATTTGGTTGTGACATTAGAAAAATAAAAGGAAAGATTGAGCGGAAAATTATAAAAAAAAAAAAGAGATTGAAAATAAACTACATTTCTTATGTTTGTTCACATTGAAAAACATAAGTTTGGGGAAGTGTAGTTGAAAAAAGAAAAAGAAAAAGAAAGATACATCTAGTGTGAATTTTTCTTAATCTTGGAAAATAAAGGAAAATTTGGGGTTGTTTGGATTATAATGTGGATATCAGGTTTGGGTTGTTTGGATTATGTGCTTATGGTATATTTGAGCCAACATGACTATCTTATCTACCGTTACCTAAGCCTCTCAATACAAGCTTTTAAAATACCTTTTGATTCTTGAACATGCATTGATTTATATTAGTGGAGAATAATAAGTTAGCAAGCATATGGAAATTTGGGATTTGATGGATTGATGGTGAGAGTTTAGCATGTGTAAATTATTTTAAATATGGTTTATTTACTGTTCATGATTGAGTATACAAAAATGATTAATGGGTTAAGGTGAATTGAAGAAGTGGTTGGATTGAAAATCTGGATTATTTGTCAGAATTTTTTTCGAAAATTATATATGCTTGTCATTCATAAATTTTGAGGTTTAAAAATTATGGTTATCTTGATTCATTTGTTTAGTGTTTGTATTTATTTGTTTAGTTTATCTTGAGTCTTGTTTTCTTTGCTCGAGGGCGAGCAAATGTTAAGTTTGGGGAAGTTTGATAAACGAGTTTTAGACTTGTTTATCCATGTGTTTTTCAGGTAAAGTATTAGGTGTTCATTTTGGTTTGTTCTATTTTACGCTGGTTTTTGTATGTTTTCAGGTGTCAAAGGGCTTAGGTGACTTAGGTGTGGAAATATGGTGGAAAAATCGACAAAATGACAAAAATTGGTGAAAAACGGTGTTTTCGATTACTTCCTGCGACCACAGGAAGGGTGTCTTGCGGCCGTAACTCCAGAAGAGTTTTGCATTTCTAGGGTATTCCTGCGACCGCAGGATACATCTAGAAATGAGAAAAATGTAGATTTTTAATTAAGGGTGTTTTGGTCCTTTCATGTTTAAAAAATCGCTAATTAGGTTTAAATTACGATTAAGGAGAGAAAATGAGGCACTTTTTGCAGACCCAGACTGGGAAAGGAGGTTGAGGAGTGGATCTTTCATTTAGAGTTTCTTTTCTTCTCTTTTTATTTTTTAGTTTATGTTAATTTCAGGTTTATGGATTTCTTAGTGATGTTTATGAACTAAATTCTGTTTAGGTTTTCTAATTGACTCTCTTGAAACTCTATTATGATTTAATGCATTTATCTATTTCTTCTTCATCTTAAATCTATTCAATTTGTGTCTATTGTGTATGTAATTGACTGCGCACCTTTTACATATGATTTATGAATTTGAATCGAAATCTAAAAAGTGAGATTTGAATATGCTAAAATTTAATAGACATAGATTTCAATTTAGAACGAGAGTATCAAATTGGTTTATGTGATTTAGGGCTGTATTCATTACTTCCTATTGTTTGAATTGACCATGGAAATATAGGGAATTCACATTAGGTCGAGTTTTCTATCTCTTAACTCGAATAGTTAACACTTTTGCATGCCTATCATTTCAGTGAGAAGAGTTTTAGTAGAAATTGAATTAAAGAATAATAGAGTGGATAGTAGAGAAGATTAGGATTCCTAATTGTTTCATAGTGAATTTAATCATTGTGTTCTTTTTATTATTTGATTTCTACAATTTTCATTTATTTATGTTTTCTTATTTTCAAATTTCACAAATCTAGTTTTCATTAGCCGAATAGAAACTAGAAATTAATTATTTGGTAATTGATAAATCAGTCTTCGTGGGACGATACTCGTTCTTATCGAGATTTATTACAAATTGCAATTACGTATACTTGCGTAGCTTTAATTTTTTGCAACAGATACCAATATGCAAACCTATAATCAATCATCCAGATAATAAACATGCCATAATCATCAGATTAAAAGCAATACACATATCACATAATATCCAGGGTCGACACCCTTAGGCCGCACCCTCTGCCTATTCTATTGACTCCGGCTCGCTTAGGCCGAGCGCAGTGATTATATACTTAACCTCAACTACCAGTGGTCGAGCTGCGTCGTGTACGAAAATATAGATTCTAGGACTGTTAGGCTTTTTATCTCATGTCCCCATGGGATAATACCATCATATGACTTCACCTGGAAGTATAGGGAACTCTTAAGCCTGACATAATCACATAACCGGGTGCAGTTTTCTTACCTTTGATTACGAGCGCTTTGGTTAATAGAAACAATCCTCGAGCACGATCCCGTCCGAGCCTTAGCGTACACCTTAATGGAGAATCCGACCCTAGGTTGCCCTCTCTGGTTCCTCAAGTTTCCAAGCTCAAATCCTTAATTGGACACTAACTTTAGCTGAACCTTCTAGCTTCACGAAGAACCAAGTCCCAAGCTCTTGCCTAAACCTCCTCTAAGTTTACAGCTTCAAATTTCAGAAGAAAGGGTGAAGGGAGAAGAAACCGTGTGGGAGAACAAGGAGTCTCTGCTTTTCTTCTTTCTTTCTTTCCTTCATTTTCTACTATTTTCTACAACTTCCACTAAGTCTAAAAAACACAGAATAACCCTTATCCCCTTTTTAACCATCAAATGACCATTTTGCCTTCCCAAATAAACCTAAGTCTTTAAACATTCTAAGGGCATTTTGGTCATTTGCTCCCAATTCCCGCTAATTCGTCACGTGTTCCTAATATTTACCACTTAATTCCCGTCATCTAATTAATCACTGATTATTTTCCCCAAGGTCTAAAAATCTCCAATATATTTCCCTGATTCCCAAAAAAAATACCCCAAGGCTTCCCCGAGCCGGGTATAAACCACCGTTGTGACTATTTCGCTAAAACGCTCACTAGGATCGCTTCGAGCCACAAGCTACAAATATATCCACATAATACTGTGATCTCAACAATTTATCGCAAATAATTACATTTATGCCCTCAACGGGCCAAAATTACGAATTTGCCCTTATAATCTAAATAGGGCCTACATGCATACTAATACTCATAATCATGCATCTCATATATCCATATAATTATGTAAGCATGCTTATCACATAATCGTGCATTTAATCATTTAAATCACACATAAACCAATTATGTCCTCCCGGCACACTAATCAAGGCCCTTAAGCCTTATTAGTAATTTTTGGGTCGTTACAACTATCCCCTCCTAATGAGAATTTCTTCCTCGAAATTCACCTGAATAATTTGAGATATTGATCCCGAATCGTTGACTCAAGCTCCCAGGTCGCCTTCTCGACCCTGCTATTCCTCCAAAATACTTTAACCATAGGAATCGTTTTGTTCCGTAGGACCTTGTCCTTCCTGCTTAGGATCTGAACCGATTGTTCCTCATAAGATAAATCGTTCTGCAATACCAAGTCTTCATAATTTAACACATGTGTCGTATCTGAGACGTCCTTCCGCAGCATAGAAACATAGAACACATCATGAACTCCTGACAACGATGGTGGAAAAGCTAACCTGTAAGCCACCTGCCTGATCCTCTCTAGGATCTTAAAAGGTCCAATGAATCTAGGGCTTAGCTTGCCCTTCTTTGCAAACCTCCTCACCCCTCGCAGTGGTGAAACTCACAAAAACACGTGATCTCCAACCTGGAACTCCACATCCCTATGCTTAGGATCGGCGTAGTTTTCTGTCTTCTTTATGAAGCAAGCATCCTAGCTTGGATCTTCTCAATAGCTTCATTTGTCTTCTGAACCATGTCTGGCCCCAAATACTTCCTCTCACCCATCTCATCCCAATGAATGGGTGATCTACATTTCCTCCCATATAACATCTCATATGGAGCCATCCAAATCGTTGACTTATAACTGTCATTATATGAAAACTCAATCAACGGGAGATACTTACTCCAAGATCCCTCAAAGTCGATCACGCACGCCCTAAGCATATCCTCCAACACTTGAATCGTTCTCTCAGACTGTCCATCAGTCTAAGGATAAAAGGCTGTACTAAACTTCAACTGAGTCCCCATAGCCTTTTGCAAACTACCCCAAAACTTGGAGGTGAAGATAGGATCCCGGTTTGACACTATAGACTTAGGAACCCCATGGAGACGTACGATCTCTCGTACATATAACTCTGCATACTGATCCACCGTATATGTCATCTTCATTGGAAAAAAATGAGCTGACTTGGTGTACCTGTCCACTATCACCCACACTGAGTCATGAAGTCCCACTGTCCTGGGTAGACTTCCCACAAAATCCATTGCAACATCCTCCCATTTCCACTCAGGGATACCCAAAGGCTGAAGCAACCCTGCTGGTCGCTGATGTTCAGCTTTCACCTGCTGACAGGTCAAACGTATGGCCACGTACTTCACCACATCCTTCTTCATCCCGGGCCACCAGTACAACGTCCGTAGATCCTGATACATCTTCATGGTACCTGGATGAAGTGAGTATGACGTAGTATGCGACTCATCTAATATCTCTGATCTGATCCCCACATCAGCTGGATCACAAGTCCGCCCCTGATATCGTAGAAAACCAACCTCAGAAATAAAATAGTCCTTAGCTATCCCTGCTAAGACATTCTCTTTAACCTCCTGTAACTGTGAATCTACCTATTGACCCTCCTTAATCTGCTCCAATACGATCGACTGCAAAGTAATGTTGGACAACCGGCCCACCACCAGTTCTATTCTTGCCCTGATCATCTCATCAGCCAACTCTCTGGAAATCTGAGTAGAACCAAATAACTGCCCCGAGCCTCTCCGGCTCAATGCATCCGCCACTACGTTGGCTTTTCCTGGGTGGTAAAGAATGTCACAGTCATAGTCCTTTACCAACTCTAACCAATGCCTCTGCCTCATGTTTAGATCCTTCTTGGTTAAGAAGTACTTCAAACTCTTGTGATCGGTGTATATCTCACACTTCTCTCCATACAATTAATGTCGCCACACCTTTAGTGCGAATACCACCGCTGCCAATTTTAGATCATGGGTAGGATACTGCTATTCATACTCATTCAGCTGTCATGATGCATAAGCTATAACTTTCTCATTCTGCATCAACACACAACCTAAACCAAACCTTGACGCATCACAATACACTAAAAACTTTCCTTCCTCCGAAGGAAGACTAAACACAGGTGTAGTAATAAGTTGTTGATTCAATTCTTGGAAACTGTTCTCACACTTCTCTGACCAGACGAACTTCAAATTCTTCCGTGTCAATTCTATCATCAGTGCAGCGATCTTCGAGAAGCCTTCCATAAACCGTCTGTAGTAACCCGCTAAACTGAGAAAACTCCGAACCTCCGAGGCGTTCCTTGGCTTCTGCCAATCTCTCACTGCCTCCACCTTAGATGGATCCACCTTTATCCTGTCCACACCAACATTATGTCCAAGGAATGCCACTTCTGGTAGCCAAAACTTGCACTTCTTAAACTTGGCGTACAACTGATGCTCTCTCAACCTCTACAAGACTTGTCGAAGACATTTCTCGTGCTCTGCCTATGAAGTGGAGTACACTAGGATGTCATCGATAAAGATGATAAAGAACTGATCTAAGAATTCCTTGAACACCCTATTCATTAAGTCCATAAACGCTACTGGGGCATTGGTCAAACCAAACGACATGACCAGAAACTCATAGTGCCCATACCTTGTTCGGAAGGCCGTCTTTGGTATATCCTCATCCTTGATCCTCAGCTGGTGATAACCAGATCGAAGATCAGTCTTCGAGAATACCGTCTTCCCCTGCAGCTGATCGAATAAGTCATCAATCCTTGGTAGAGGATACTTATTCTTGATAGTCAACTTGTTCAATTCCCTGTAGTCTATACACATCCTCAGAGTCCCGTCCTTCTTCTTCACAAACAAAACTGGAGCACCCCATGGCGAGTAACTCGGCCTGATGAACCCCAAATCCAGAAGCTCTTGTAACTGTATCTTCAGTTCCTTCAATTTTTCCGGTGCCATTCTATACGGTGCTCTCGACACTGGCTTTGTCCCCGGTGCCAACTCAATGACGAACTGAATCTCCCTGTGCAGCGGCAGCCCTGGTAAGTCCTCAGGAAAAACATCTAAGAATTCACGAACTAATCTAGTCTCTCCCGGCCTTGCTGGTAATACTCTGGTAGTATCTACCAAAGTAGCCAAGAAACCTATACATCCTCCTAGTAATAGGTCCCTAGCTCTCAGCGTTGAAATCATGGCTATGCAGGGTCCACATACTGTACCCACAAATACGAAGGGATCCTCGCCCTCTTGCTCAAAGGTCACCATCTTCTTCCTACAATCAATAGTAGCCCCATATCTGACCAGCCAATCCATTCCTAGAATCATATCAAAGTCCTCCATATCTAGCTCAATCAAATTGATTGAAAGTTCTCTACCATCAACCATCACTGGCAGTGCTCTAATCCACCTCCTAGACACTACCAGTTCCCCTGTAGGCAATATAGTCCCAAACCTTGCAGTACAGTAATCACTAGGTCTACACAGTCTATCAATCACCTTACTAGAAACAAATGAATGTGTAGCACCAGAGTCAATCAATACAGTAAAAGGAGAGCCAGCACTAGAAAGTTGACCTGTCACCACCGAGGGACTATCCTCGGCCTCTGCCTACATCAGGGTGAACACTTGAGCTGGAGTCAAGCTGTCTGCCTTCCCTTCTTCCCCTTTCTTCACTGTTGGGCAGTCCTTCTTGAGGCACTACACCAAATACCCATTTCCATAACACATGAATATAATACTAATAAAAAAGTGTTATGCTAGAGTATTATATTGGGCATGAAAAAAGGGCGGTAATATACACCATCCCGCCACTTAGCCTTTTTTTTTTTCATTCCTGAGAACTGAAAATTTGTGAGGCCCGCCACTTAGCCTTTTTTTTCATTCCTGAGACCAGAAAATTTGTGAGACCCGAGAGACCCTTCGGCCAAATCCTAATTTCGTTTTGCTTCTCCTGGTCGTCGAGCCTGATCGACTCGACTCTTTTCCCTGCCCCCGGCCTCTCACTTTGTTTCGTTCTTCTTCTGTATCGTCGCTTGAATGAAGACACCCGATCGGCCCGACTTTCCCAAATGTCCACCACCGGCCCTTCTCCTTTCCGGGTTTGGATTTTTCACGTCGTTTCAGTCGCCGTGGTCGACGGGGAAGAAAGAAATGAATGAATGTTCTTTTTGGAAAATGTAGAATAATACACCTACCGAGACAAAAGCCAAAGGTGAGTCACCCGAGAGACCTGAAAATTCCTTTCATTCAATTCCTTCAACATTTCTGAGACCCGAGACCTTCAACATATCTCAGGGGCTATCGATTTACTGCTGACCATCTACAAAACAGAATTTGCAAAAATGGGTGGTTACTTGACTAATTCCTTTGAGGTGAGTACCTTTAGTTTATGGCGTATTTATAGTTTTTGTTGTCATTGTGATACCTGAATAATTCCAAGCCCCCTCGACCGACCGCCCAGTCAGTAGCCACCACCGGTCACCAAGCACCAAGTTAGAGTTTATGGCGTATTTTTTCTTGTAGTGTCGAAGAAATCGGCCTTCTCTTAGAAATTGTGGAGTCTCTTCTGTTGAGGTAACTGTTATATCTTTTTGTCTTTTGATTTTTTTTAGTTGATGTACTCTAATAGTTAAATGTTAGAGTTTTTAGATTTGTTTTCCAGATTAACATTTTAGGATTTTTTACATGCTTACCAAGTGTTTGTTGATAGTCCCCTGAGGTTGGCTTTATGGAACCCTTCAATTTTTTTATTTAATTTTTGTGAGATTGGGAAATTGGTCAACCTGGAATATTTGTGAGTTTAATTTCCTAATCTTTTCAAATTAAGTAACAATTTGATTAGCTACATAATAAAGTAAAATGACATTTATTAATTTAGTCTTAAGTAATTGAAATGGTGTGGCTGCAGGACTCTTGCTGCAAACAATTTTACTGGAGAGTTCCCTGATCTCACTAGTCTCACCAAGTTAAAAGAATTGTAAGTGTCAATCTGTAATGTAACTCCATGACCAAAATGAACCAAGTTTTATGTCACTTGAATCTTGACTCATGTTCTCTCATTGCAGAAGGATTAGTAGTAACTACTTCACAGGAAGGATGCCTGAGTTTGGCAATTTGAAACAGCTTCAGAAGTTGTAAGAGCTGTTGATCTATTTGGTTCTTAAAATTCATGATCTATATTTATGTATGTTGATTTTACATACTACGTCTATATTCTATATAGAGAGGTGGAAGCAAGTGGTTTCGATGGGCCAATTCCTTCTAGTATATCTAACTTGAACACGCTAGTAGAATTGTAAGTTCTCTTTCATATATTTTCATTTACTTATACAGGTATCCTTAAATTTTTTATATGTACTATATAACTTCATTTTTAATGAGAATTTCTTTGCAGAAGGATTACTGACTTAAATGGGGAGATGAGCTCAGATTTTCTGAACTTGATGAACATGACAAACATACAAAGATTGTAAGCTATTCATAATTTGAAAATTCTAAAAATCTTGAACTGCCCAATATTTGAAAAATATTGAACTTATAAAACCATGTATGAAATTGCAGGGTGCTGAGGAGCTGTAATTTAAGAAGAAATATTTTGAAATATATTCAAAATTTGAACATTCTAGAAATCTTGTAATTCTTCTATTCACTTCTACACGTAAACCTTATTTGCAAATTCTGTTTTTGAACATCAGTTATATTCTGAAGCACTTAGATTTGTTTACAGTGTAGCTTGTGTGTTTATTTTAGGATTTTCTTATACTAACATCTATTGCATTTGGTTTCAGGTTCTGGGGAGTGGTTTTGAGGTGATTTCTGTTGGAAGAAAAAAGCTTGTTCGTTCTGTTCCAACAGAGTTGAACAAAGACCATTTCATAGTTGGTGAAATGGGTGAATCTGAGAACAGTTCAGTGCTTAGAAGAACACTCAAGAGTTTTTGTGTTAGTAATGGTTGGTCTTATGGTGTTTTCTGGTGTTTCGACCAGAGAAATCCCATGTAAGTTTTTTCTTTTTGTTCGTTTTGTCTTTTCTTCTTTACACCACACTCCTTTTGTTCTTTTCTTAATCAATTCTATAACTTTTTTTAAAATTTTAAAATATTTTTCCCAGTCACATTTGAGATTTGTGTACCCATGGTTTTCTCAAATCAAGCATAGTTCTTTCTTATTTTCTTTTTAAAAGAATAACTCAAGCTGAGAAAATGAAAATTCTTTACATGGGTTTTTTTTTAAAATTACTTGGAGAGAAAAATAAAAAATTAATGTTGCTCAAAACCCATATTTTGTTTTTCTTAATCTGCATTTTTCACTCTGAGATCAAGCTTTGTGAAATTTCATTTAACCATTATAATAAGTTAGCATCATTAAGAAGATAATGGATTTGCAATATGTATTTTCTCAATATTAATTTAGCTAACTGTGAATTATGCTCTTTGGAATGGTCTCAAGCTGTTGTCTCTTGAAGATGCCTACTTTGAGGACCCAGTTGGAGCTGTCATTGAAAATATGCTATTAAAAGTCCATGTGCTTGGAGAAGGGTATGCCCCTAAACATTTGTTTTTTTCTTTATAAATGTGTCAAATGCATTAGAGAAAATATTTGTTTCTTTTCTCTAAAAAATAATAAAGTTGATTAGAGGAAAATAGAGGGCTAATGTTTGTTGTTTGTATATGTGTCAATGTAGAATTATTGGTCAAACTACTTTAAATGGGAAGTACCAATGGATTCAAGCTGATGGGCCAAGTGGGGAATGGAATTCTTTCAGAACTACTGAAAATAAACAGACATTTCAGGTATTTCTTCTTTCTTTTTCAGTTTTTAGAGTTGAAATCACATACATATGTTGAATTTTTTGAAGTTAGAATTCTTGTTATGTTTGCTTATTTTGTGAATTTTCTTTCACTCTACAGGATGATTCTGAGGTTTGCTATCAGTTTTCCTCTGGAATAAAGGTACAATTTTTTTCTTTTTGAGTACTTTAATTGAGATTAGTATGGTAGAAACTTGTGTTACAATTTGGATCTACTGAGAATGTTAGATCACTTCTATGAATATTTATGCTTAACCGTTCGATTAGTGTTTTGTGATTGAGCTGTTAATTGATTAATGCTCTGCCATTGTTGTTATTGCTGCAGATATCTGAAAGATTGGACTTTGTGGATCAAACAATGAGGCTCTTTCAGGAAACCGAAAATCTTGATGTGTTTAGCACATTGGAAAATGCTAATTCATATGAAAAAGTAGAAACCTATGACATAAATGGATTGTTTGCTTCCTTAATCTCATCCCAAAATTCGAGTAACAAGTTCACTCCAGTTTTTGGTGATGACAATTACAAACAGTTGGGGCAAAACAATTGCTCTGCATTGAACTCTAATCAATGCTCGCCTTCTGTATCTGATATTCATTGCAAAAAAATGAAGTTATTAGTCTGTTTTTCTGTTTGAGTTCAATTATATTTTCTGTTTTTGTCATACAGTTATTTTTTTTCCCATTTTCTATCTTAATTTTTTTTGGCATTATTAAAGATGAACTCCTTCTATATGGAATCTGTGAAGCTGTTGATGGAGAGAAGGATCCTCATTGCTTGTTGCTAGCATTTGACATCATTCGTGCATTGATTCAAGTATTTCCAGATCCTAATGGGCCGCTAGAAATTTTTTCTGGAGAGCTTTTTGAAACTTTGAGCAGTTACTTTCCCATTCATTTTACTCATGTATGCAAACCTTACCCTCACTATACATGCGAATTTATTATTAATTTATGGAAAAAAAATTCTAAGCAAGCTTTTCCCTTTTTGTTTGCTTTTGTTTCTTTGGTTAGTATTTAGATCATGCGATGAATGCTATCATTGATTATGATGTGCTATCCTTTTTGTTTTTGTACTTCTTTTCACATGTTTTTCTTCTTAACGTTATCCAGCCAAAAGGAGAGGACACTGATGTCAAAAGAGATGATCTTGCAAGGGCTCTAATGGTATGCCGTAATTGAATGTGATGCTCCATTGTTATAGTATTTGTAGGTGTTGAATTTATCTATGCTCTTTGTTATGATCTTTCAGTTACCAAACTTTATCATTATAACAATGGAGCACTTGTAATGCCCATGGTAACCATGCCGTAATTGGCATAAAGCACTTGTAAATTTCATGGTCTAGTCTATCACATAAAATGGAAAATTATCTTTTTTTTTTTTTTGGCATTCTCTCATCTGCTTGAATTATAAATCATTCCTTAATATTTACACGTATAGTTCTATGGAATCTTTTTGCATTACCAGATTATCTTTATTTAGTTATTCTAATTTGTTCTTGCTGTGATTTCCCCCTTTCATGTTTCCAATTAGTGGTTTTCTCTATCTGGATTCCTATTGCAATATTATTCCTTAGTTTAGCATATGGGTAATGCCTTAGGGAAGATAAAGTATATATGTGTATATATATGTATTTATATTGGAATTGGTGAGCACAATATGAAATTTAATAGAAGTAGAAAACTGTTACAAGATGCATAGGTATTTCCGGTGAAGATGACTTATGAGTGTTTTTAATCAATTGAGTAATTTCTCTTTGGTGCTTGAACCAAATTTATCATAATTTTTATTTTATTTTTATTTTTTGATGATTTGAGCCATGAGACAAGCTGGGAGGAGCACTTTTATACTTGCCATAAATTACAAGGGTTGTAAGAGCACGTTTATGCAAATAACCAAATTGTACTATTTTTTTGTTCTGTAGGTAGCTTTCTCATCAACACCTCTTCTTGAGCCATATGTCATTCCCTTGCTTCTTGAAAAACTCTCTTCTTCTCTGCTTTTTCTATAAGTAATTTTAGAACCAATGTCATGAGAGTTACAAAGTAAACTTTTGTAATTCCTAGTATTTTTTTTCTCCTTTTAAGTTCTTATATGTATATTCTGTTTGAGTAACAATATGTAAATTTGTAATAGCATTGATTTGAAGTAAAGAGCTTGCAGATTTTGGCTACATTTCCCGAAGGTCATTTACCGAAATCAAAAAGTATATTCGAGAATATTTTGACATCACTTGTGTCAATTATCCTGGTGGATTTCAAATAGATGCTGTTATGGAAGCTTGCCGTGAAGGCATTAGTTCATATTGTCTCTTTCATTAGTAAATGTAATGAGTTGGAGAAGGCACTGAGCTATACAAGTATTGTTGTTGAAAAAATTGTTTCATCACTGTCTAGTGATAAATTTACCCTGCCTTTTCCACTCAAACTGGAAGTGGTATCTGAACTAGGTTCAAGTGGACAGAATCATATGCTGATGATTGTTCAAGGGTTGGAAGGGGCTATATTTGCTAACCTTGATGATTTTCTAGTACGTAACTTTCCATCTAAGAGAGTATTTTCATTTAAAATTTTCGGAAGGGTCTGGAAGTTTATGGTTATTGATTCTATCTCATTCATTTATGTGGTTATTCTAATTGTTCACTGAACTCGCAACTTGTGTTTAGGCCCATGGGAATAAAAAGTCTGCTGAATTAGCAATTCAACTTCTGCAATGCTATTTTGAAAAGGTTATTCCGTGGTATGTATTTAGTCTAATGTTCCATGATATTAGTAGATTGCAGTGTATGTGTATGTGTGACATACACTTGCTCTTGTCCCAGTGTATGTGTGACACCAAGGCTCCGTTTACTAATTTAAATGAAAATAATTATCGAAGATGATAATCATTGGAAAGAATAGTTTAAGTAAAAAACCTTCTTGGACAAGAGCAAGGTGCATGCATATTTGATCTTTTAAAAAAGCCTTCTTGTGGCTGAAAATAATGTAAAGCTAATAGTCTCGAGTCAAGTGCCAATTAGAAATTTTTGTATGATTCTCTAATGAGATGTATAGTTGATTTACCTGATAGATCATTAGAAATGGACATTTGTTAAGACTCTTATTTTTTCTTTTTCCCAAAAAGCATGCTGAATAGTAAAATTCAATCTGCCAATTATGAGTTATGTGGATGATTTTGTGACAGAAAGGATTCTTTACAAAGGCTGTTGATTTAAAAGCTGAAAGCTTGTTTATTAGTTATTATAGAGAGATTACTGATAAGCTGCTGATCATTCTACGTGCCTTGGCATTGGTTGGAATGTCAATTGCAGTGCTTCCAATATGTCCTGGTTAGTATGAATCTTCTTGAAATTAGAATATGATGTTTGAATATTAAGAATTAATAGTTGGATAATTTTCTATTTTACTTGTTTCTTGGTTTGAGCATATAGTTAGTATTTTTTATTTTGTATAGATGTGATCTCAATCATTAGGCCAGAAGTGAATGAGCTGATCTTAAGGTGGAGATAGTCCAATTCTCAGTCTCTTTAAATTAGTCACTGCTGTAATATTATCTAAGCCAGGGTGCCCAAATCCAACCTCTTTCAGCACCCTATGATTTTCCATTATGTCATATTTTATATATTTCTTTGAAGTAGAACCTGTTTTATGGTCTCTACAGAGATTTCTTTGTATTAACTAGAGTTTTCCAATTTTCTCAGGAAATCAAATCCTTGTTTCCTACCAATTGCAGTCCATTGCAGGCTTTTGTTATGATATTAGAAACAAAGTAAGTTTCTCTTTATTAAGCATGCTTTGTTGATTCAAATTTGACTCTTTGTAAAGCCTTCTTGCTGCTTAATCTAACAAACACTGAAATGGTATTCTTACAACATTCAAATATTCTTTTTAGAATGCCCTGACTTGAAAGCTGCTTAGAACTACAGAGGAAAATTCGTATAATTTGGTGTTTTTATAGCTTCTTTCACTGCTGCAATTTTCAACTTTTATGTTGGATGACTAATTATAAACAATGTTTAGTAAACTCAAAATTTTGTGTTTGATTTTTAGTATCTAGCTTCTGTTCTACTTCTACTTCTAGGGGTCTTTACTATTGGAGTACCAAGCTTGCTGGCCCAAAATGGTCACCATTTGCTTCATGGATAACTGGTTGGTATGTAATTAATATTCTTTTTCTAACTGTTAACTTGGGAAAATGTCTTTCTTCAATTTTTTCTAGTTGACTGTTTATACTCTGGCTTGGAGCTTTTGGAGTTTCATTTGGGGTCTGAGACTGTAATGCCTGTACAGTACAAAGTCACAATTAGTAAGTATATCACATACTTTTATCTTAGCACTAGACCTTATATATATATAATTTAGTTAAATCAGTTAGTTTAGTTAAGTTATTGAGAGTAATTTTGAGCTTAGTACTAGACCTTATATGCCTAAATTAGTATAGCACATAACGTTATGCATACAAGAAACAGATGGCAGAAAATGAAATAGATTTTCTTTTGCTTCTGGCTTGCAACTAAAGTTGAATGATTAGGCATAAAGTATGATTGAGTTCTTCTATATCATATATAGACCTTTTCTTCAAAAATCATAAATTGACACTAAAGCCAAGAGTTTAGAACACAAACAGGAAACATAAATTTAAGACATACCAGAAACCGTCTCCTCTAAACATCGATTCTTGTCATGTTTGATTTTTTATTTTATTGTTTTTCTTTATGATTTTGTTGTATAAGAAGTCAAAGTGTGATTCTGTTTTTTTTCTTTAATTTTTTGGGGGATATATTGACAGAATCTAGAGTTCTGGAATCAATTCTTCCTCACATACTTTTTGATCATTGAGAATGATATATTTGTTATCTTGCTACATTTCACAAGCCTTGTTTTAAGTTGCATGTTTTGTTGCTTCAGTCGTTGTTTTGCATGGTAGTACATCTTGCTATACCCTGCTGTTTCGTCAAGTTTTGGAGTTATTACAAATTTAAATTAAACTTTATATGCTTACAGGTGGAAACTAGCTTAAGTCTTATGTTCTTAATAATAAAAGGACTTTTTTTTTACAATGTGCAGGTATATTGAGATGATTTCTTTGGAGCAATTCTTGACAACATTTGTAGTTGAGGCCTTTAGAATGGAAGAATGTATTTCACTAATTTTTGTATACATTTCTTGTTTTGTATTTAGTGATAAAGGAATCTGAATTGGGAATAAATTATGTTGTAATATGATTTCTTAAGCCTAGACTAGTAGACTAAATATTGTAATTACATTTGAGTAATTAATAAAAATCTATTTATGTTACCTTATTTGGCTTCAACTTTCATATTTGTTTTCCTAGTTTTGTGTAAGTAAAAAAAGATTATGTTTCTCTAAGCTAATATAACACTTGTGTTATACTAAAGTGTAGTATAACACAAAAAATGTGTTATACTAAAGTGTAGTATAACACAAAAAAAGTGTTATATAATCGACTATAAATAACATAATTAAACACTTATCTATATATTAAAATAACACAGAAATTGTGTTATCGTTGACAGTACAATAACACATCTGTATAACACTGATAAAGTGTTATGTAAAGTACCCTGACCTACGATAACATAGTCGGTCTTAACACATTAGAAAGTGTTATCGTATGTTTTGATAACACATTTTCGGTCTTATTAAAAGCGTTTTTTCTTGTAGTGAGGTGTCCTACCACCCTGCACACATAACAGGCCTTAGCCCGACATTCGCCCAGATGGCATCTTCTGCACCTCGAGCACTCTAGATAGCTCCTCCATATATCACTGCCTCCCTGCCGGCCACCCTGAGTACCCCGACCTCTCCTATTAGGACTAGGAGTGGTTGAAGAATCAGGGGTCTTCCTCTTCAGATCACTGGGGCTTTCACCCCTACCAGACCCGGAGTATGGAGCGGCCCTCCCTCCCTCCAGATCTTGTTCTCCGCTTCCTTAGCGGTAAGAGCCTTCTCAATAGCCTGGGCATAAGTTGTTCCCCCAAGTATTGTTGTAATCCTCATATCTCGGGCTATCATAGCATTAAGCCCTCTAATAAATTTGTCTTGCCTAGCTACATTAGTGGGCACAAGATCTAGTACGAACTTCGCAAGTCTGCCAAACTTCAAGGCATATTCTGTAACTGTCACGTTGCCCTGAACCAATCCCACGAATTCATTAATCTTCGCTACCCTGATAGCAACATTGTAATACTTCTGGCTGAACAAATCCTTGAATCCATCCCAAATCAAGGTAGTAATATCTTTGGTCTGTGCAGCCACTTCCCACCAGATGCAGGCATCCTCTCTCAGCATATATGTGGCACATACCACTCTGTCATGACCCTCTACCTTCATAAAGTCCAAGATAGCAGTGATCATACTGATCCACTGTTTAGATTTCAGTGGATCTGGTCCCCCTTCAAAAGTTGGAGGATCCTGTCTCCTGAACCACTCATACAACGACTCCCATCTATTCCCAACTTCCACTGGCTGAGCAACTGGTGCCACTACAAGTGGCACAATAGGTACATCACTCCCTGATGGAGCCTGCTATCTTAGTAAACAGATATGCTCTTCCTGGCTTTCGAGTCGGGCTTACATATCTGCCATAATCTGCTGCTAGTTCTCAGGGACTGGCGAAGGGTTCTGGCCCTGGTCATCATCTCTAGTCTCATACCTAGAGCCAACTAGTCGTGTAGATCATCTTGGACGCATAGCTATCCAAGTTAATCTACAATAAACAACTTGGCGATCAGACTATGATGACAGGGTAATAATCCTTCCATAATCCACCATTGAACTCAATCAATCACAATTAATCAAGATATAACAGTTCATCCAAATATTCATTCATATGTTCATTTACATGCATAGCAATGCTAATAAGCATGCCTCAATATCATCACACAGAAGTCAAGGGCCAGGCCCTATCAGTATCTCATGCTCCCTATTAATCAAACAGATATCACCATACATATTTCTTTCCAATCATTTAAGCATATAATTATGCATACATAATTACCAAACCCTGAGTCGATCTTGTCTTTAGCAGCGAATATTCATGTCTAGATGGTCTTCAGGAACCCTTAAACCTAGGACGCTCTGATACCAAGTTGTAACACCCCGGATAACCAAAGTCGCTACACTGTGTGTTTATAAAGGTGCAAGACTTGCTAAATCAAGTCATATAGTTGAAAATGTGACCCTAAAGTTATAATTATGTTAGGGTTAAAAGATTTTGGTCAAAAATAGGAAATTTCTCATTCAAATAAACGTTTAATACATGGGATCCCAAAACAGGTTTTAAAGGACAGTTTACAAAAGTTTCAAAGTTTATGTACAATCACAAGCCACTCTAATGGAAAATAGGCACTTTAGGTTCTCCCGTCCCTGTATCAATCCTCGATCGTGGCGGCCGAACAGCTGACTATGTACATTTTGCTCCAGAGCTCTCCAACTTAGGATTGGTCCAGCTTGCCCTTGCCTTTAACTACCCCACGTAGCTCCCGTGAGCCAAGGCACAGCAAGAAAACCATAATGCATAGCATAAGCGACAATCAACATACAGATAATTCACAAATCACCAATCAGATACTCAGCAAGTCACATTGTTCATATAATTAATGATACCAATCTGCAAACCAATAATCAATCATCCAGATAATAAACATGCCATAATCATCAGATTAAAAGCAATAAACATATCACATAATATCCAAGGTCGACACCCTTAGGCCGCACCCTCTGCCTTTTCTACTGGCTTTTGATCGCTTAGGCTGTGCTCAGTGATTATATGCTTAACTTTAGCTACTAGTGGCCGAGCCGCATCCTATGCACAAATATAGATTCTGACACTTTTAGGCTGTTTATCTCATGTCCCCATGGCATAATACCATCATATGACATCATATGCAAGTATAAGAACTCTTAGTCCCAACATAATCACATAACTGGGTGCAGTTTTCTTACCTTTGATTTCGAGCGCTTTGGCTAATAGAAACAATCCTCGAGCACGATCCCATCCGAGCCTTAGCGTACACCTTTAATGGAGAATCCGACCCTAGGTTGCCCTCTCTGCCCTTCCAGCCTTTAGTTCCTCAAGTTCCCAAGCTTAAATCCTTAATTGGACACTAACTTCAGCTAAACCTTCTAGCTTCACCAAGAACCAAGTCCCAAGCTCTAGCCTAAACCTCCTACGAGTTTATAGCTTCAAATTTCAGAAGAAAGGGTGAAGGGAGAAGAAACCGTGTGGGAGAACAAGGAGTCTCTGTTTTTCTTCTTTCTTCTTTCCTTTAGTTTCTACTATTTTCTACAACTTCCACTAAGTCTAAAAAAAAAAAAACAGAATAACCCTTATCCTGTTTTTAACCATCAAATGACTAGTTTTCCCTCCCAAATAAACCTAAGTCTTTAAACATTCTAAGGGCATTTTGGTCATTTGCTCCCAATTCCCGCTAATTCGTCAAGTGTTCCTAATATTTACCACTTAATTCCTGTCATCTAATTAATCACCAATTATTTTCCCCAAGGTCTAAAAATCTCCAATATATTTCCCTGATTCCAAAAAAAAAAAAAAAAATCCCTAGGCTCCCCCAAGCCGGGTATAAACCCCCACTGTGACTATTTCGCTAAACCGCTCACTAGGATCGCTTCGATTCACAAGCAGCAAATATATCCACATAATAATGTGATCTCAACAATTTATCGCAAATAATTACATTTATGCCCTCAACGGGCCAAAATTACGAATATGCCCTTATAATCTAAACAGGGCCTACATGCATACTAATATTCATAATTGTGAGCACTGCAAATTTGACATGATCCTGAAAGACCCAGGTCTCATGCAAGGCCTTCGCGAGATTGACCTGTCTCACCCCACGCGAGGGTCAAGCTCACTTCGCCTTGCTTACCTCACTGAAGGTCCTATGGAGCCACACACCATCGTCTCGTGAGGTCACCAAGGCGTGCCCGCTAGCCGCGCCACCAAGGTCCCGCCAGGGGGTGTCTCGCACACCAGGGGCGCACCACCAAGGGCCTCGCGAGGGAGGCCCCGCGCCATGGGATCTGCGCCACCAAGGGCCTCACGATGGAGGCCTCGCACCACGGGAGCTGCGCCACTAAGGGCCTCACGAGGGAGGCCTCGTGCCAAGGCGTGTTCCCTAGCCACGCCACCAAGGCCTCGTGAGGGGGTGTCTCGCACACCAGGGGCGCACCAACAAGGGCCTCGCGAGGGAGGCCCCGCGCCATGGGAGTTGCGCCACCAAGGGCCTCGCGAGGGAGGCCCCGCGCCACTGGAGCTTCCCCACCAAGGGCCTCACGAGGGAGGTTCTCATGCCACGGGAGCTGCGCCAGTAAGGGCCTCGCGAGGGAGGCCTCGCGCCAGGGGAGCCGCGCCACCAAGGGCCTCGTGAGGGAGGCCCTGCGCCACGAGAGCCACGCCTCCAAGGGCCTCGTGAGGAGGCATCTCACCTCGCACACCCAGGCATCTGGTGAGGCCATGTCATCTCGAGCCCCCAAGACCGTCTCGCACACCTATCACCTATGTCCGTGGGTGGCCTTGAGGTGCTTCGGGCATCTCGCGCCAAGGACCCGAGAGCCCAACCTCGCCCCACGACCCTTACATGCATCAAGTGTCTCACTCCCTATACCTCGATGCGGTATCTCTTACGAAGACCTATGGAGACCCCAATGCTTAGAAGCGCCAGTACGAGTCGAAAGGATCGTACTAGTACGATATTGTACGGGGTACAACTTTCAGGACCCCGTATGCCCGATCCAAATACTCATGCCAGACAAGTAGTGGGAGTACTAGGAGAGGGGACATGGCCTGTATGCTTCTCACCAGATGTCAAAGCCGACACCGCCACCAGCACCACTACGCCTGGTGCCTCACCTCTGACACTTCTACTAAATGAGTAGTGGAGGCATCCCCACAGAATCTGACCATGTACGGGAACCAACACCACTACCCCTGAGACCACTCACCTGACATTGTACTTGCGTACTATCTGGTCCCCTGGACCACATTGTATCAGGGGCCATTAGAGCCCACTATAAAAGGAACTCCACTTCCACTTAGAAGGGTGTTGGAAAAAACACTGTAGCACTAGACCATAAGAAATACAAATTTAGTTGACTATTTTTTCTGCAAGTGTTCTTTAAGTTTCCAATTAGATCTTTAAAGTTTTTCTTTTGACAATCTCTACGTTTCTATTTTTCCAACTTAACTTGGTTGACGAGTTCTCACCGTCAACAGTTTGGCGCCGTCTGTGGGAAGGATAGATTGCAAGTCACTGTTCTTCCATCGATTCCGATAAGAAAAAATGACGCGACGTTCGAAACGGTTGAGAGAGCCGCACGAGGTGGAAGTCCACCTTGACGGAGATCAGCTAAAAGCCTCCATGAAGGATCCTCCTCCACCTGCAAACATGGAGGCCCCAAGGGAGCCTGAGGTGCCCAGAGATGAAAGGGAGGCCTCGTCCTCGGCAGTCCCACCTGAGGAGGATCACCCAAGGTCGGCGGCTGCCCTAGCAAGGGGCGCCGATGAGTTCCTGCCTCCAAGGTTGCCGCAGGTGCCAAATCCCGATCGGCAGAATCCAGGCCCATCGAAGCTCCTAGCTGACAAGCACCCTCGGGTCCACTTCGTGAGCTCGAGTTCTAAGTCTCAATTCTACGAGGATGAGATACGAGAAACCACCCTGGAGAACATGCAAGAGGTGCTAAATGGTCTGTTGCAAGGGAGATCACACGTGACACTCCCTAAGAGGAAAGAGAGAGGTCAGGAGGGGGTAGAAACCACCGTCCCAGTAGATGATGGACGGACCCGACTCTCCACTAGTAACACCCCCCGGACGCAGCAGCATGAACGCCCCGGACTGCCGAAGCAGCCCCAGGGGCCAGGGCCGAAGACCAATGCTGCCCCTCATAACGATGTCGAGGTCACCTCAGATCTACGGGAATAACTCAACAAAAAGAGGGTGGGTAAAAGGACCACGCCCCCTGCTGCGCCCTGGGGAGGCGTGGAAAGGGGCATCCTAACCCATCCACGTTGAGAGATTCCTTGAACAAGAGGAGGCAAGACCTGGACACAGAAATGAGAAACCTATGGATCAAAATCGTCACTGCCTCTGGAGGTCAAGCCTTTGAGGATGGTTCGACCATGAGTCACCCTTCATCAAGGAGATCCAAGCCATCTGGCTCCCAGCCAACTTTAAGGATCCCCATATGACCCCCTACGAAGGAAGCACAGATCCAAAATACCATCTGGACGCATTTAACGATATGATGAAACTGAGGGGAGTTAGTAGCGGAGCCAGATGTCACTGCTTCGCTGTCACATTGAAAGGACCTACGTACAAATGGTTCAAAAGACTTAGACCGAGGTCCATCAGATCCTGGCAAAAGTTTTCTGATGAATCTCTCCAGCAGCACCACGCTGTACGGGACTACACAATGCCAGGCACCAGCCTCGCCAATGTGAAGCAAGGAGAAAATGAGAGTCTAAAGAGCTACATTCATAGGTTCAATATGGAGGCAGCTAAAGTAGGGAGTTTGACCTGCAGAGAGCTAAAAATGGCTGCCACAGCTAGAGTGCGCCCAGGAAGCAAGTTATGGGATAACATGCTCAAGAGGGAGGTCACAGACTAGGATGATTTCTACGAGTGAGCACAAAAATATATTCGCGTGGAGGATGGTCACGAGAGCCTTAAAGTCAGAAAAGGCCAAAACCTTCGATTCGAGAAAACCAAAGCGGTGCAAAGAAGAAGGGGTCTATGCGGGAACGAGAGATGATCGACCCCGGAAGCATCAACGATCGGATGAGCGCATACAGGGCCCCTACACCTTTTATACTGACCTCACCCATGCGAGAGAGCATATTTTTGTTACAAACGAAAACCAGGTCCCTTTCAAAAGGCCCCCGCCAATGAAAAAAGACCGGTCTAAAAGAGACCCCAGCAAGTATTGCTAGTATGACAAAGATATCGGCCATACCACTGCGGAATGCAACCATTTGAAGGTGGAAATCGAGGAGCTCATCCGCAGGGGACATTTGGGCAGATATGTGCGCAAGGAGAACCAGAGGCCAAAAGAAAGAGCGTCCCTGCTGCGGGCGCGAGAGGTGGCCCCAGAAGTACAGGGAGAGGTCAGAACCATCTTTGGAGGACCGGAATTCAAAGGCGATTCAAGGAAGGGACGAGAAAAATATGCCAAGGAGGCCAGAAAAAGTCCACCACCGTGCATCTTAAGTTTGGAGCAACGCCCCTCGAAGAGTTTCAAGGGCGAGAATGACTCGATAACCTTCACTAAAGAAGACGCGCAGGGGGTACATTTCCCTCATAATGACCCCCTGGTGTTACTTGTCCAGCTTGCAACATGAGAGTACATCGGGTCCTAGTGGATAATGGAAGCTCTGTAGACATCCTGCATCGCCCCGCTTTGGAGAAGATGGGACTGAGCATCTTACACCTGAAACCCTGCAATACCTCCCTTTACGGGTTCACAGGGGACTCGATATAGCCCCTAGGTGCAATTGAATTAGCCCTCACCATGGGGGAACAACCCAGGCAAACCACCATAATGGAAAACTTTGTCGTGGTGGATTGCGCCTCTGCCTTCAATGCAGTATTAGGGAGACCCTCTCTGAGAGAATTGAAGGCGATAACTTCTGTGTATCACCTAGCTATGAAATTCCCAATCCTTGGGGGAGTAGCATGCATGAAAGGGGAGCAGAAGGAAGCAAGGGAATGCTATAACATGTCCCTCCGCACGACCACAAAACCATCGGTGCCGATGGCAATGGTTGTGTATGAAGGTGAAATCCACACAAGTTGGACACACGAGTTACAGAACACCTCAAGAAATGCTACCTATGAGGCTTCTGCACCCGGTGCAAAGAAGACCTATGTTTAGTTTGTTCCTTGTTATGTTAGCTTGGTGAGTAAGAATCAAAGAGGCTACCTAGGTAACCTCCCAATTAGATGTAACTCTTTTTTATATGTCGTTGTAAACCGCATGCTATGAATGAAACTGTTCGTAACTTCATGTGTTATTTTTCTTCTCTATGCGGGCATCAGCCAAAGTGCCTGCTGAAATAAATTTCACCAAACACTTGGGGGGGTAGGGTAGGAGGAAAAAGCATACAGCAAGCAAGAGGAGCCTAAAAAGGACTCCTCGCATCAGGAGGATCCTAAAAAGGAGGAACCCAAAAGGACCCCTTATATCAGAGCCTTAAACGAGTTCCTTAAAGGGACTCCTCGTATCCTAAAAAGAGCTCCTAAAAAGGAGGATCCTAAAAAGGACCCTCTATCAGGAGGAACCTAAAAAGGGCTTCTAAAAAGGAGGATCCTAAAAAGGACCCTTTATCAGGAGGATCCCAAAAAGGGCTCCTAAAAAGGAGGATCCTAAAAAGGACCCTCTATCAAGAGGATCCTAAAAAGGGCTCCTAAAAAGGAGGATCCTTAAAAGGACCCCTTGTATCGGGGCATGGTGAACCCTAACAAACAGGGAGGAGACCTTGCAAGGCATCTCCTGAAGTTCACAAGGATTAGCTACCCTTACGAACATCAAGGAGGCCAAAAGGTCTTATAAAACAACAACAACAACAACAACAACAACAACGAGCTCCCAAATAAGGGCAGATACTCTCTCAAAGGGAGAAGCCTCAGAAAGAGCACCCACCGATAAGCCTAGAACGGCCACCAAGCCGTCTAGCCAAAAAGGGTCCTAAAAGAGACCCTTGCAAAAAATAGTACTATGAATAATGCCGAGAAGGACGCTTCTCGCAAGAAATAATAAGTGCGCACAAAAATATATAAATGGATAGCTAGAACCCAAGGGGTCAATATATCCTTATAAAAATAATCAAGAGGCACTGAAAAAGGACCCATTGAACCCTTTCACATGGGCTCCAAAGGACCTCTAGCCTGATAAATAAAAGAGGGGAACCTACCAAATCCCATCATACGAGCTCAAAAAGACCTCAAACATAGACGAATAAGAGATGAATAACCGCATGTGTATATATTAAAAGAGAGTTTTGGTAACACGGCAAGATTTTTAAAAAATTATTACAAGCACAATAAGGCTCGAATGAGCATACAACCCACAGTGGACTAACAGACAGAAATTATAAAATGACGACCTCAAGGCCTCCTGGCACGGGCATTCCACCCAGCAGCCTGGGCGATGGCGTGCTCGCCAAAGGAAGAAAAATCGAAGTTTGGGTCCTGCCTCCATACACCGTAAATGGCGCGCTCTATGGACTTGTACTCAATAGCTGCCCTATCCGCCTCTAAGGAAGCGACCCTCTCCTGTGACGCAGCTGCAACAGCCTTGGCACCCTCAAGTTCTCCCTCTAAGGCAGCGACCCTCTCTTGCGACGCAGCCGTGGTAGCCCTGGCACCCTGGAGTTCGGCCTCTAGGCTGGTGACCCTTTCCTGCAACATCGTGGCCTTGGCAATCGCCCTCTTCTTCTTTTTCAATGAGGCAGAAATTTTCGCCAAGGCCTTTTCCAGCATAGACCTGGTTTCAGCAAGCTCCCTCTCGAGCTCCTAGACACGAGTTGTAAGACAGTCCCTCTCGGCATTCGACGTGGAAAGGTTGTGAGCCGAGTCGGCAAACCGCTGCACCACGGTATAGGCCTGCATAAGAAAAATGACAACAACCGTGATAAGTAACAAAGAGAAAAGAATAAAAAGATATGATGCCAACATAAGATGCCTGAACTCACCCAGACAGTAGAGCACGTGAGAGTCTCCCCAAGGTCTGACATAGTGAAACTCCCAAGGTCACTCCAATCAGCTTCAGGGAGGCCTGAGGCGATCTGGACATACCGCCGCCCATAAGAGGCCGCCATGCGACCCACCCAGGGTGCCCCTTCTGAGCTAAGGGTACCTGGCTGGGTGAGGACAGACGACCCACTCGCCGAAACAAGAAGGGGCGCGAGAAGAACGGAAGAATGAGCCCCGGGTAGATCAGGAGGGGGTGCAGGAAGGTCGGGAAAGTAAGCCCCCGAGAGACCAGGGTCGAGGGGAGCCTGAGGAAAACCGTCAAAGTCCGCGGGGTCGGGGCAAACAAAATGCCCCAGCATGGCTTGGTGACCTTGGGATTGGGAAGCCATGTCAGGGTCGAAAGGGACAAAGGGAGGACATCCCCCGGGGGACGAAGATAGCTGGTAAGGTTGCCCGTGTCCAAGGGAGACTCCCTCCGGCATGCCCTCTACCTCACCTTCACCCGAACGAGGCTCCGCCAAGGCAGCCTGCATCTTCTTTGACCCAGGAATAGTCCACAGCAACCTAGGATCTAAAACTGGGGCCATCTTGTGAAGGTTAAGATTCTCCACAGTGAATAGGTACGCAGCCTTTTTCATGGCGGGGTTAGCGTTGATAAGATCGTTCACGGCGTTCGCCTCCGACCCAACAACTAAAGGTATGGCGAACTGCTCTGCACGATCCACACCATTGTCGACACAAACATAAGTTATAAAACAATAGGTTTCAACAAAAAAAGAGAGAAGAAAAGGTGGCTCGAGGTACTTACTGGGAGAAGAACAGAAGTGCTCACGAACAGAAAGAGGGCCTTTCACAAAGAAAAACTCCTGCTTCCAGGACCCCGGGTTGGACACTGCGCCCTCTATCAAAGGGACTTCATTATTGGGGCGTTACAGGTAATAAAAGCCCTTGGATTTGGGAGAGGGCATGAGATTGTATAGAAAGTGCACCTCTAGGGGCCGTAGGAGCACGTTTGGCAAGTTCCGCAAACGCGATAAAGAGGCAGCTCAAGGTCAGCCAACTGTTGGGTGCCAGCTGAAGTGGATCGAGGTCAAAATAGTTGAGGACCGCAATGAAGAACGAGTGTAATGGGATGGTACCACCTGCCTTTAGGATATGCTCGCTAAGGGCCACGAAGCCAGGACCAGGGCAGTCAGCCCGACACTTGTCCGAAGGGGTGTATAATGCGTACTGTTGAGGAACAAGGTAGTGCTCTACAATTCCCATCAATTTATTTTCAGACACGTGGGACACCAGGGTGGATGCCAATAGGGGGCATTGTTCTGGTCATTAACGGACACCTGTCATCGTCCTCTCTTCGACATATCTGCAAAACCAAAAGAAAAAGGTGAGGAAGAGACAGAACACTTGACCCTCCATTTTCTCTTCCTAGCAAGAGTCTTCCACTGGGGCACCGGCTGCAGAAGCGCTAAGCTAGGGAAGATAAAAAATAAGGGCTGAAGAGAAGTAGAAGCGGCCCCATGACAGTCATCAGGTAAGGATGGGCTAGAAGGCTTAGGCGGAAGATGTCCCTCCATGAACTCCAACTCCCCTTGCAAATCTAAAAGGGTCACCCTAAGGCTCGCTACATGGTCACTGAGATCAGGAGGGAGAGGTGCTCCGTCTCCTCTCAACACCGAGTCAATTTTGCTCTCTACCACCCAAATTTTACGCCTAAGCTCAACCATGTGCTCAAGATGACGAATTCGGGCATGCCTTAAGGTGTCATAGTCATGGTAGGGATTTTCCTCAGGGGACTCTGAGTCCGAAGACAAGTCAACAAACTCAACCCCCGGAGGAATGCCTAACGGACCTTCACTTGCCATGAGACCTCGTTCCGAAAGCAAAAAGGGTTCATGTATAAATGAGAGGATTGCTACAAAACACAAAGGAATGGGCTCAAAACCTCTAGGGCTAAACACTCTAAATGACTCACTACGGGGTTTGAATAAAGGGGCATGCATCAAGGCTAACTCGCGACGAGCTCAGGCCAAAGTACCCCATCCTGAGTGGTGCTAATGTGGACCCAATAAACATAAGGAAGAAAGAAAGTATACCTCAAGCAAGTAAAATGGGGCGTTGACATGGTCAAAAGGAGGTCGAGGGCCAAAAGTACCGTCACGGTCAAAAAGAGCCAAATGGTTGAAAGTACGCGTTTGCAAAAATAAACAGAAAAGATGTGTTAGCCTCCAAATATATGAAGGGATATAGACATACAAAAAATGAGCTCAAATATATATATAATAAGAAAAAAGGGAGGAAACAATAACAAAAATGAGATAGTGGGGGATTGAACCCCTCACTTATTGGAAAGATTAAAGTTTCCAAAACCACTAGGCTATGAAGGTGGAGTGTAAATAATAGGCTAGATACGAAGGCTTATTTATAGGAGCCACAGGCTCTTTTCACCCATCGAACCAAAGGCCCGATCAATGGTCAAGAGGGGAGTTTGGAACTTGCCTTGGGACCTGCGGAGCATGATAATGAGCTTACATTCACCCTCGAAATCTCGCAGACATCTTGGATGCATCGCACCATGAAGTCTACAAGAGAGCCTAAAGACTCTCTCGTAGACTGGGGGGCAAGTGTGAGCACCGCAAATTTGACATGATCCTGAAAGACCTAAGCCTCATGCAAGGCCTTCGCGTGATTGACCTGTCTCACCCCACGCGAGGGTCAAGCTCACTTTGCCTTTCTTACCTCACTGAAGGTCCTATGGAGTCATGCACCATCGTCTCACAAGGCCTCACAGGTGTGCCCACCAGCTGCACGTGCATCTCGCCCCGTCTCGCGAGGTCACCAAGGCGTGCTCGCTAGCCGCGTCACCAAGGTCCTGCGAGGGTGTGTCTCGTACACCAGGGGTGCACCACCAAGGGCCTCGCGAGGGAGGCCCCGCGCCACTGGAGCTGCGTCACCAAGGGCCTCGCGAGGGAGGCCTCGTGCCACGGGAGCTGTGCCACTAAGGGCCTCGCGAGGGAGGCCTCGTGCCAAGGTGTGTTCGCTAGCCGTGCCACCAAGGCCCTACGAGGGGGTGTCTCGCACACCAGGGGCATACCACCAAGGGCCTCGCGAGGGAGGCCTCGCGCCACGGGAGCTGCGCCATTAAGGGCCTCAAGAGGGAGGCCTCGCGCCAGGGGAGCTGTGCCACCAAGGGCCTCGCGTGGGAGGCCCTGTGCCACGAGAGCCGCGCCTCCAAGGGCCTCGCGAGGGGGCATCTCACCTCGCACACCTAGGTATTTGGCGAGGCCACATCGTCTCGATCCCCCAGGACCGTCTCGCACACCTATCACCTATGTCTGTGGGTGGCCTTGAGGTGCTTCGAGCGTCTCGCGCCAAGGATCCGAGAGCCCCACATCGCGCCATGACCCTTACATGCATCAAGTGTCTCACTCCCTATACCTCGATGTGGTATCTCTTACAAAGACCTATGGAGACCTTAATGCTTAGAAGCCCCAGTACGAGTCGAAAGGATTGTACTAGTACGATATTGTACGGGGTACAACCTTCAGGACCCCGTATGCCCGATCCAAATACTCATGCCAGACAAGTAGTGGGAGTACTAGGAGAGGGGACATGGCCTGTATGCTTCTCACCAGATGTCAAAGCCGACACCGCCACCAGCATCACTACGCCTGGTGCCTCACCTCTGACACTCATACTAAATGAGTAGTGGAGGAATCCCCATAGAATCTAACCATGTACGGGAACCAACACCACTACCCCTGAGACCACTCACCTGATAGTGTACTTGTGTACTATCTGATCCCCTGGACCACTTTGTATCAGGGGCCATTAGAGCCCACTATAAAAGGAACTCCACTTCCACTTGGAAGGGTGTTGGAAAAAACACTGTAGCACTAGACCATAAGAAATACAAATTCACTTCACCATTTTTTCTGCAAGTGTTCTTTAAGTTTCCAATTAGATCTTTAAAGTTTTTCTTTTGATAATCTCTACGTTTCTATTTTTCCAACTTAACTTGGTTGACGAGTTCTCATCGTCAACAATAATCATGCATCTCATATATACATATAATTATGTAAGGATGCTTATCACATAATCATGCATTTAATCATTTAAATCATACATAAACCAATTATGCCCTCCCGGCACACTAATCAAGGCCCTTAAGCCTTATTAGTAATTTTTGGGTTGTTATAGCGATACATTACTTACTATTTTATTACTTTTTACGAATGCGTATACTTGCATACATAATTTCCATAACAATCAAGCATGTATTCCACAAGAAAAATACTAATGCAGATGCATTAGCTCGGCTTGCCACAACCAAGGAAGCAGACACGTTGAACGTTGTTCAGGTTGAATTTCTTAGAAATCGAGCATAGAAGAATCCAAAAAGATTGAGCTAATTCAAACAGGATCAACCTAGATGTCCCCTATCATTGAGTACCTCACCTCCATAGGATTACTCGACAATCGTAAGGATGCATGATGGTTGCTATATCAGGTCCTGAGGTATATCTTGGTCGAGGGGACTCTGTCCAGATGAGGACATTTCATGCCTTTACTTAAGTGTGTTTCACATAAAGAGTCTCGAGCTATATTAAAGGAGGTTCATGAAGGGTTTTGTGGAGATCACACTGGGGGAAAAACATAGCTAAGAAGATACTCAGGCAGGGATATTTCTGGTCCACTATGAATAAAGACTCAACCTGGTAGGTTCAAAAGTGTCATAAATTCCAGCATTTCTCAACAATAGCTCAAGTCGCACCTGTTGAGCTAACTATGATCCCGTTGCCTTGGCCATTTCCCGTGTGGGGGATAGATTTGATTGGATCACTGCCCATGAGAAAAAGGCGGAGTATGCTATGTTGTTGTCGCAGTAGACTATTTTACAAAGTGGGTTGAAGTCGAACCATTAGCGACAATAACCTCGAACATAGTACTTGACTTCGTAGTGAATAATATTATTTGTCGGTACGAACTCC
Source organism: Humulus lupulus (assembly GCF_963169125.1). Lineage (NCBI taxonomy): Eukaryota > Viridiplantae > Streptophyta > Magnoliopsida > Rosales > Cannabaceae > Humulus > Humulus lupulus. The sequence goes on along the minus strand of NC_084797.1, from coordinate 39,001,797 downwards.
CAAGGAAACTTATGTCTGATAATGGGACTCAGTTCGATAGCGATATGTTTATAAACTTATGCAAAAAGCACAGGGTTATCAAAGGCTTCACCTCAGTGGCATATCCACAAGCTAATGGAAAAGTGGAGGCTATGAATAAGACTCTAAAGGCGAGCTTGAAGAAGAGACTAGAAGACGCTAAATGGTTATGGCCCGAACAACTCCCACAAGTACTATGGGCATACAGAACATCTCACTGAACATCTACTGGTCACACCCCATTCTCATTGACGTATGAAAGTGAGGCTATGCTCCTATTCGAAGCCTTAATGACATCCCATAGGCATAATTTTTTTGACCAAGAGCAAAACCATGATCCATTACGAGCATCTCTCGATCTGCTAGAGGAATGCCGAGAAGCATCGCAACTCCAGCTCGCACAATACCAGCAAAAAATAACTCGATACTTTAATATGAAAGTCAAAGAAAGGACGTTCGAGTTAGGGAATTGGTATTGAGAAGATTATTCTTGGCGAATAAAGATCCTAAAGATGACGTGCTAGGACCGAACTGGGAAGGACCATATCAGATCGTGCAAGGCTTACGAGAAGGGGTGTTTAAATTAGCTCGATTAAATGGAGAAGGAGTTCCATGAACTTGGAATGCACTTCATTTAAGGAGATATTACCAATTAGTGTATAGTTCGAGTTTAAATTTCCTTTTATTTCAATAGTAAGACTTATTTATAAAAGCCATTCCTTATTGTCTTTATAATGAATTGGATTTAATGGTTGTTGTGGAGTTTAAACACGGTACCTCTAATGCCCTGGATAGCCAAGACCATTACACTGTGTGTTTGTAAAGGTGCAAGACTTGCTAATCAAGTCATTTAGTTAGAAATGTGTTATTGAAACTACAGTTCAACTAGGGTTAAAAGATGTTGGTCTCAAAAGTTTCTCTACTTATAATCAAACATTTTCTTTACATGGGATCCCAGAAGTAGTAAAGTTAAAAGACAGTTTATAAAATTTCAGGATTAAAATACAGTAACTAGCCACTCTAAGGCAAAACAGACAATTTGGCTTTTCTCGTCCTGTACCACTCCTCGGCCGTGGCGGCTGATCAGCTGACTATGTACATTTAGCCCCAAAGCTCTCCATCTCAGGACTGGTCCACTTTGCCTTTGCCTTTACCTGCACCATGTAGCACCCGTGAGCCAAGGCCCAGCAAGAAAACACAATAGCAGAGCATAATCATCAAGTAAACAACCAGATAACTCATGCAGTATAATCATATACTCAACATTCCAAATATTCACGTTAATCAAGTATTCAACATGCCAAGTACATCATTTCATATCAATAATCAATTCACATATGATAACCAGGGTAAACGCCCTTAGGCCGCACCCTCTATTTTATCCCACTGACTATGGCCCGCTTAAACTGAGCTCAGTGAATATTAAGCTGTCCTCAGCTACCAGTGGCCGAGCCGCACCCTATGCGCAAAATTATTACGGCACCCTTAGGTCATTTAACACATGTCCCATGACATAATACCATCTATGAAATCATACAGGTATAGGGAGCTCTTGGTCCCATCACAATCACATAACCCGGTGCAGTTTTCTTACCTTTAGATTCCGATAGCTTTGTTCAATTCGATCCTCAAGCACGATCCCATCTGAGCCCTAGCATACACCTAGTCACGGTTACAAGTTAGAACCAAATCCAAATTTTAATTCCAAAACCTAGCCTCAGGGCCAATCTCGAGCCCTCGGGATTCCCTAATTCCACCAAATGAAGTGGTGGAATCAAACCCCGAGCCCCCGCCCAAAAACCCTAAGGAATAACCCAAAAATCCCTTTCTGGGAACAGGGTAGCGCTACAGCGCCCTAAAGTGGCCGCTACAGTGCTACAAACAGAGCCAAAAGGCTCCCAAACACTCAAGCCTCACGATGTAGCGCCCTAAGGCTAGCGCTACAGCGCTAGTCACAACCAAACAATACCCAGACTTCTCCTCCTCAAATTTCCTTGAGCCAAACCTTTCCAAAACTCAACCAAACCTCAACCAAACTTCAAAACAAGCCTCCCAACATCTCCAACTCATCCCAAACAACCTAACCACAAATAATTCAATCACATGCACCCCAAAACAAGGAAATCACCATGGCTGAGTTTGAAGCTCAAAAACTCAACAGAACAGCAGAAATCACATAACTTAAAGCCAGAACTTCTTACCTCTGATGGATGAATTCAACCTAGGTTATCTTTTACACTTCCTTAGCCTTCACCTCCTCAAATCCTTATACTTAATTCCCTAGAATTCCCACAGAAACTTAGTTTAGAAAACCAATTCAATACCAAAACCATGAACTGAATAACAATCTCAAAACCTTACCTCAAATGATGAATAACATCTGCTAATTCCCCAAGCCAAATCAAGGATCCTAGTGATGAGTCTTAGCCTAAGCATTCTCTGAATTTTAGCTCCAAATTTCTAGAAAAATTGATGAAGAAAACCCAGATCGTACAAGAGAGTTGTGCTCTGCTTTTCCCTTCTTTCTTTTCTCCTTCTTTCTTTCCCTTTTTTCTTTTCTTCAATCTTCTAAAACTTTCTACATAACCCACTAAGACATAAAGCATCATGACCCTTATCTCTGATCCTAAACACCAAAAGACCATATTGCCCTCCCACTTAAAACTAAGCTTTTAAACATCTTAAGGGCATTTTAGTCCTTACACCCAATTCTTGCTAATTCCTAGAATGTCTCTAATGTTTACCGCTTACTTCTCGACACCTAACTAATCACCAATTATATTCCTCAATATCAAAATAGACTCCAATATATTTCCTAAATTCCCAAAAATACCCCCAGGCTCGCCTCGAGCCGGGTATAAATCCCCGCCGTGACTTTTTCGCTAAACCACTCACTACGATCGCCTCGAGTCACAAGTTACAAATATATCCACATAATAATATGGTCTCAACAATTTATCACAGATATATACAGTTATGCCCTCAATGGGCCAAAATTATGAATATGCCCTTCTAACCTAATCAGGGCCTATATGCATGCTAATACACATAGTCATGTTTCACAGATATCCAAATAATCATATAACATGCGTTTAATCTTTTATTTCACATATAATCCAGTTATGCCCTCCCAACACACTAATCAAGGCCCTTAAGCCTTATTAGTAAATTTGGGTTGTTACAGTACCAAATTTGTCTATTAACCCTTTAAATGTGATCTAGAATATTACAAAATTCTAATCGCTTAGGGGTAGATACCTATGATTATAATTTTATACTTCGTATGTTTTAAGTCTTTGAAAAAAAAATGTGTAACATATAGAATTTGGAAATGAATAATTTGGTAGCTTGATTGAACCCGGGTTTTCATAAAAAATCCGAACAAAAATAAGTTGACAAGAAAAATTGAAGCAATAAAATCCTGGGCATAACCAGAAAAAAGGCCTGAATAATAACAGGTAAGCTATTAGGCACTAAAATCCTGGACCTAACTAGGTGTGCGACTTGAATACTAACTGGTAAGCTACTAAGCACAAAGTTATGAAAATAACTCGGTCTTAAATAATTCCTACAACTATGCGCATGTATATAAAAAAACAAGTTTAAAATAGTAGAAATTTGGTGAGGTAACGGGCCCACATATACGCATCAAGGAAAGAGAATTCATCTTTCTGTTTGTAACACCAGGCATGATAGAACATCTACTTGAGGGATTGATTTATTGTCTCATTTTGACTTTCGACCTCGGCAATGAGCTCATCTTGAGTCTAGACTAGCTCAAGAGCCCGCTCCTTGGCGCTCTTCTAGTTAGCATGAGGTTTATCAAGCCCCCTCTAGAGTCGAGAATGCCCTTCCTCAAGTTGAGTACGTTTACCCTCAAGCTGGGATTTCTCTTTTGCGAGCGGGGCTTTCTCCTCCTTAAGTCGAGTCTTCTCTCCTTCGAGCCAAGCCTTTTCCCTGCTAGCTGGACCACCCAAGCTTTTATCTTATTTTTTGCTTGGACTTGGGCCATGAACACCTATCAAGGTAAATACTGTCGAAAGTTAGACAAAAATATGAAGTATGCCAAAATTATTACAAAGTAGTGACAAAAACTTACTGTCATGTGCATCCTCGCTGCTGAACCCAACACATCCTCGGGATTAGAGGTCTCCATCTTGTCCAACTCGCAATCCATCAGCTAGTTTATATGGCTGATGATGTCGCTCACAAGAGCCTGAATAGGACATCTGTTGCGGACAGTAAATTTTCCCACCTCCATACGTGGAGGTGGAATAGAAGCAGTTAGAGCTAGAGGGTGTGTGTGGGGAGCTGAAGGAGGAACATCCTGACTGGTGAGCACGGTCTCCTTCTGGGCTCCAAGCTACGAAGTAGGTATATCCTTGCCTTTGCTCTGGGTTCTAGTGGAGGAACCCCCATGTAACGTCCCAAAAATGCTAATAAGGCCTAGTGCCTTGATTAGTGTGCCTGGAGGGCCTAATTGGATATATATGTGAAATTAATTGATTAAATGTATGACTATGTGGCATACATGATTTATATGATAATTTGAATATATATGCATGCTTATAAGTATTAAATATGCATGTGGGCACGTTCTTTTTTAATAAGGCATATTTGTAATTTTGGCCCGATGAGGGCATAAATGTGATTATATGTCTTAAATGATTGAGACCACATTATTATGTGGATATATTTGTAGTATTTTGCTCGAGGCGATCCCGGTGAGCAGATTAGTGAAATAGTCACAATGAGGTCCAATACCCGGCTCGGGGTGAGCCTAGGGGTATTTCAGGGACTTAGTGTGTATTTGTGATTTATTGGTTAATGGACAATTATTTGGTGATTAGTTGGGTATGTCGGGGTTGATTGGGAATTTGTATGACTACTTGATGAATTAGCGGGAAACGGGGTAGATGACTGTGATGCCCTTGGGGGCATTAAAGAGAAATCACTTGGGTTAGGGGCATTGGGTTTTTTACTGGCCTTAGTTGGACTTACTTAGACTAGAAGCTTATAGAAGGAACTAAGGAAACACTTAGCAGCTCACACTCCTCTCCCTCACGTTTTCTTTCTTTCCCCTCCCTTGCCTTGTGCAAAATCATTGAATTTTGGAGAAGCTTGCATTGAATTGAAGCTTATGGCTGGGTTTGGTTGAGGTGCAACTCTGGGATCGTGATTATCAGTTGAGGTAAGCTTTGAATCTAGTTTTAATTGGGTTTTATTTGGTTTTAGGGTGTTCTAGAGTTTTGCACTCAAGGATTGGGATTTTAAGTTATGTTGAGGTTTTAGCTTAGTTATTAATGGTCATATGTTAGTTATTAAGGAATTCAGAATTGCACTCTTTATGTTATAGATATACTTTTATAGAAATCTTATTTTAAGTCGTCCATTAATATAACCATCTTACAATAGTTCAACCCTCTAATTAATTAGTTCATACATTGGAATGGAAGAATTACCATTTTACCTTTCTAATTTACTTCTTATTCCTTAAGTACCATTAATTCACTAGTGAATAATTAATCTATAATCTAATTATAGATTTGAGCTCAAAATCATTCAGTTCCAGAATTAACCCTTAAGGGAACTAATACATGATCCGTTAGGAAAGATTAGATCCATATTGTTGATACATGTTCCCAGCCATCCATGATATTAAATCTCCAAAACAAAAGTCATTAGCCTCATTCTATGAAGAGACCTTAACGAATGAATCAAAAGATTTAATAAACATGAATAGGAATTCATGAACACTCAAGATTTAGGTTGATCTATAAATGATCATCATTTATGATATGAATTACAAGTCTTTATTATTAAATGGTTTTTGGATAAAGACTTTTATTCATATTGGTCCATGTCATATATAATCATATTATATAAAGCACATTTACCGAGATGTCTTACCACATCAATAATCCGAATCTTGATTATTTGTATCAACATGATACTCAGCAAACCGTACTTACAACCCCAATTAAAGAATTCCATAACTTCAATTTGTTGTTGTTGACTATTTTTATTCATTCATGTGATCTTAATTCTCTCGTACTAATACAAGATCACATCCTCAATAATGAATATGAAAATTTTCTGATATTTACAAAATTATTCAAACAATAATTTAATAATCTAAATATAACAATAATAAACCATTGTATTTATTTATTCATCGAAATAATAAATGTCTTTTACATGCTTTTAGGACATACTCCTAACAATCTCCCACTTGTACGTAAAGCAAGTAGGGTATTTCTCTTAATCCCATGTTACGTACATGACCCTCGAATTGCTTTGCAGGAAGCGTCTTCGTAAACGGTCTGCCAGGTTGTGTTCTGATGCGATTTTTAGAATGGACACATCTCCTCTATGTACGATTTCTCTGACTAAGTGGTATTTGCACTCTATATGCTTTCCCCTCTTGTGGCTTCTTGGTTATTTAGAATTAGCCACTGCTCCACTGTTATCACAGTAAAGAACAGGTGGTTTCTCCACTTCTGGAACCACTTCCATATCCATGTAGAACTTTTTGAGCCAAACTGCCTCCTTAGCTGCTTCACAAGCCGCTATATACTCGGCTTTCATGGTGGAGTCTGCAATGCTGGTTTGTTTAATACTTTGCCAGACTAATGCTCCTCCTCCAAGAATAAACACCGATCCAGAAGTCGATTTCTGACTATCTCTGTCTGATTGAAAATCAGAATCAGTGTAACCAGTGGGGTTTAGGTCTCCACCTGAATATACAAGCATATAATCTCTAGTATTTCTAAGATACTTGAGAATATTCTTCGCTGCAATCCAATGACTCAATCCAGGATTGGATTGATAACGACTGACTATCCTTACTGCATAACAAATGTCAGGTCTTGTACACAACATGGCGTACATCAGACTGCCTACTGTTGAGGCATAGGGATACTGTCTCATGTCTTCCTCTTCCTGAGGTGTTTTGGGACACTACTCCTTGGAAAGGAATACTCCAGAACGGGTTGGCATATCACCCTTTTTGAAGTTATGCATATTAAAGTGTTCTAGCACCTTATCAATATAAGTTGCTTGAGACAGTGCCTAAGTTTTGTTCTGTCTATCTAGAAGAATCTTAATGCCCAGAACATACTTGGCTTCTCCCAAATCTTTCATTTGGAATTTTTCAGCTAACCAGTTCTTTACCTTTGATAATGATGTTAAGTCATTTCCAATCAGTAATATATGATCAACGTAAAGGACGAGGAATACTACTATACCATCTTTGATTTGTTTATAGACACAAGGTTCGTCAACATTTTGTTAAAAAACCAAATGTTTTACTTGTATCATCAAATCTAAGATTCCAAGATCTAGAAGCTTGTTTGAGTCCATGAATGGACTTAAGAAGCTCGCAAACATTTTGCTCTTGACCTTTTAATTTGAACCCTTCTGTTTGAGATATGTAAATGGTTTTGTCAAGGTAGCCATTCAGAAAAGCCGTTTTGACATCCATTTTCCAGATCTCATAATCCATGCACGCAGCTATGGACAAGAGTATACAAATGGATTTTAGCATGGCTACAGGAGAAAAGGTTTCTTCATAGTCAACCCCTTCTTTCTGTGTGTAACCTTTGGCTACAAGCTTTGCTTTGAAAGTCTCTACTTTCCCATCTACTCCTCTTTTCTTCTTGAATATCCACTTGCAACCAATGGGTTTGATATTCTCAGGTGGATCTTCAAGATCCCATACAAAATTGGAATACATCGATTCCATTTCTTTGTTCATGGCTTCTTGCCATTTTTCCTTGTCAGATCATTCATTTCATCTTTAAATGTCAATGGATCGTCTTTGTTTGTGTCAGACACAAGCATTTGAACTTCGTGTTCATAGCGTGTGGGTTGCTTACTAACCCTCCCACTACTACGAGGTTCTCTACTATTCTGACTCGAACTAGCAGTTTCCTTTTGCCGTTTCTCATTGGTTGTTGCTGGTGACTTTGCAACTTCATTCGAGATCATCTCCTCTAGAACAGCCTTTCTGCGAGGTTTGTGGATATTAACATAGTCATATTCAAGAAAATTTTCATTTGACGATACAAATTTTTTATTTTCTTTTGTACTATAGAAAATTCTACCTCTAGTCTCTTTGGAATATCCCACAAACATGCACACTTTAGAGCGTGATTCCAACTTCCCGGTCTTTCCTTTAAGCACGCGTGCAGGATACCCCTAAATTCAAAAATGGTGTAAACTAGGTTTACAACCATTCCATAATTCTATGGGTATCTTTTGGATAGACTTAGATGGAACATCATTCAATATGTCTAGAGCACATTGAATCGCATAGCCCTAGAATGACAGTGGTAATGATGAGAAAACTCATCATTGATCTAACCATATCTAATAATGTTTTGTTCCGTCTTTCTGAAACACCATTTTACTGTGGCGTTTCAGGTGCAGTGAGTTGGGATTGAATGCCATGCTCACACAAATGGTCCTTGAATTCACAATCCAAGTACTCTCCTGCTCGATCAGATCGAAGAGATTTTAGTGATTTACCTAATTGCTTTTCAGCCTCTACTTGAAATTCTTTGAACTTTCCAAAAGTTTCAGATTTTCTTTGCATCAAGTATAGGTAACCATATCTTGAATAATCGTCAATGAAAGTGACGAAGTATTCATAACCTCCTCTTGCTTGTACATTAAGTGGACCACAAACATCCATATGTACTAGCTGAAGTGGTTCTGTGGCTCTTGAACCTTTAGCAGAGAAAGGTCTCTTGGTCACTTTGCCTTCTAGACAGGATTCACAAATAGGGAGAGATCCAATAGATAGTTCTCTTAAAGGACAATCCTTTACAAGCCTATTTATTCTGTCTAGACCTATATGGCCCAATCTCAAGTGCTACAGATATGTTTCATTATCGGAATCAGTTTAATAGATCTAGGATTAGTTGTTTTAAATAATTAAGAATTATAAAAAAATTTGTCATTCATAGTAAGTATGTAAATTTTGTTTATCCCAAAGCATTTGCATAACAAGTAAATAGATAATTTCTTTAAATAATAACTCCTTTATTAATAAAAGAAATAAATGTTATGCAAAAATAGAAATAAGTTTCTAAACATTAATAATCAAAATTACTAATAATAAACTAAATTTCTAGACTGTAGTTTTCTTTGTTTAAAGAAATCTAAAATTTCTAAAACAAAATAAAGAAATTTAAATTGTTCAACTAGCAATAAAATTACTAAATAAAAACTACTCTCCGACTCCTCCAGCTCTTTACTCGCTATCAAAATCCTCATCAGTCTCTTCCTCATTTTCAGGGTACTGATTCTGCGAAAGGAAAAAACAAAAGAAAAATAGATTAGTGGCATATATTTTTTAATCTACTATCCAAAAATTTGAATATGATATTCATAGTATTTTAATCTACTATTCAAAGTTGAAAAATATATGTAAATCTTATTTACCTTTTTCGTTTGATATAAACGATGACACTCAACAAAGACTTCCTCTGTCATTGCTCGCCACATCTCATGTGCTGAGTTATAGTGTATATATTTTTCTTTTGTTTTGTCAGGCATGGTTGAAAGCATGCAATAATGTGCCAACCGATCAGATTTCATCCAATTTGCATATTTTTCTTCTGCTTCATAGATAGTAGCCAAAGGTGGTTCTGTTGGAGGTTTTTCACTGACTGTTGACATCATCTTTTTATAAGAAAAAATGGTCAACATGCCTCAAAACCAGTGTTGCATATTTTCAGGTTCAAAAACCAAGGATTTGAGAAAAGCATCGGTGTGTAATTCACCAATAGACATTTTTGCTGGGAATAAATAAATAAATACAAATATTATTATATTTAGAAAAATAAATATCAAAGTTTCGGGAATTAAACATGATGCATGAGCACAATTAAAACACATAAAAATAAAGTTTAATTTCCACGATAAAACTTTCTAACAATTAAAGTGCCGCCTTAGGGCCGGTCAAATTAATCTTAGAGAATTTATAAGACGTTCTTATCTTTATTGTTTAAAAATTAAAATAACTCTTTATTTTATCTTTTAAACATTAAAGTACCGCTTAGATTGGTCAAGTTATGATTATCCACTGCAAAAGCTTAATCATAACTTTTGTGAGTGTAACCCATTATTTCAGAGTTCATGACTTTAAAATACATCATTAGTTCCTATCTCTGTAAGAAATATAACATTGCTATTGATATGTCTAGACATTTTCCTTAGGGGGACGAAAATAGAGTCGTCGCGAGGCGCTCTTCACATCTCACGGTGTTATATTAATAATGGAGACCACGGGTTATGTTTGAGATATCAACCATCTCCCACTCACTATTTTGAAATAAGTATTTTTAACCTAATTAATTTCAAATTAATTATGGATTCTTTAAAATTTATGAACATAATTAAAATTGGAAAGAAAGCGAGTTTCTAGGTCCATATCCAATTTTAAATTACCAATTATGTTCATCTAAACTTTACTAAAAAATAATTTTAAAATAAAGTTGGTTTAAAGAAATTAAGTCATAAAGACTTAAAACCGGTGTGATATTTTACCAAGTTTTCAAAGAATAAAACTAAGTAATTTATATGCAATTGGTTTCGCAAAACAACTCATATAAACATATAGGACAATCCTAATAATCATGTTTCTACCAATGAGATGTATGATAATGATTGTGTGGGTTTTTTCTGTATGGCACAAAATGCATGAACAGTTATCAATCACATGAAAACAATTATTTAAATAAATAAATAACCAATAAATGTTGAATCAGATGCTTTTGGGTATTTATAATTTTACAACCTCTTTATAAAATTAAAATAAAATAAAACTGCCTTGATCTCCATCGGACTTCTTTACTTTACTTTCAGTAGGATATGTGTCGTTGGTCCAGAATAATAATAAGAAAACAATTTTCTAATTATCTTGATTAATTAAAACAAAACTTTTAAATAATCATTATTTTATTTTCCTTTTTAATTAAAACAACTTTTAATTAAAAAACCGAAATAAATTTAATTAAAATCTGTTATTTAGAAAAATAAATTTGTAAATAATATATTCAAAAAAGTTTGTTAGGATAACAAAATTATCTCATTATTTAAATATCAAATTTCTAATAAATATGATATTTAACATTTTAAAAATTAAAAAAATAATAGATTAATTTCAGAAAAATAAAAAAAATTATGGACCAGTAAGACGGGGATACATGGCATAAAAAAATGCTTCTAGGGCCATTTTGTATGGAACCGTGCGGATCTGTACAGACTCGTCCGTACGACGTCCCCATCAGTGGCTCGGAGGGTGGCCTCGGAGGAACGGTGGCTGAATTCTGAATCCCGGGCTCCGTTTTGACTTTGTGTGATCAGAATTACAATTTTATGGTGTCAAAAACCAAATAAAATTACATAAATCCTATGCCCCTTTATGGCTTACAATGATCTAATCATAAACATATCCTAACTTAAAACACCATACAATTAACGATTCAACATTTCCATGCATTCAATCATATTAAGCCATCCATTCATTCATCAAAAATAAATAAATGCATAAAACTAAACCCACATAGATTCAATATACATATATGTGAAGATGACTCTAGTACCATTTGTTGGTTTTTATAGATCAAATCAGAGATTATACGCAGCGAAACAACAATACATATTGTTAATTTAATCCCACAAGATTTCTAGATCTACTTCTTCACACACACACACACACACATATATATATATATATATTGAATCAAAGATATGACAGAAAATTACCTCAAGTCCTTCCTTGCTGCTATCTTTTTGTACGGCAAAAATTCTTGAGATTCCACACCAGGATCTTCCAAAATTTTCTCAACACTCAAAGAAAGAGTGTGGGCTCGCTATACAAAATAATAGGCAAAATCTATTTATCAGATGTCCTCAACACATGAGATCTGATAAAGTTTGGACCTAAGTTTTGAAGAACAGTGACCTATGCTTGTATCACTGATCTATTTCTCTCAAGGAGATTTCACGATATATTTTCTATCACTAAAAAGTATCATTCTGAAAAACTGATCTCCTATATTTAATATATCCAATATATTAAAAATAAAATAATAGTTATTTTAAACAATTTGAAAATAACTAATCAGTTATCAGATTTTGTTTAAATAATAATATTTTAATCATATTACAATATCTCATTATTTATTTAATATTTAAATAACTAAAATTGAGGAACAAAGAAACTTCTAGAAGCTTATTGTGTGTATAGCATAGTGACTGTGCACTGTGCTACACGTGTACCATATGCCAAGGAAGGCATGTGATTTTCCCAATTTTTCTTATTATTTAAATACCAAAAATCCAAAAAATAAATGAATTCAAAATTAATTATATTTTTGTTAAATAAAATTATTAATTAATTCTCAATCAATTAATTACACATAATTATACAATAATTATGTTTAGTGCATAGAAAAATATTTTAATTATCAAATAAGTCATTTTGCCCTGTATTTATCTTTGTCAGTGTTTGTTTGAGCCATTTCGGGGACCATGAACCTATAACATTAAGCTCCAATAAATTGAAACTAAATAATTAAACTCTTTAATTATAATAGTTAATTGATTAATTATGATATTTCTCCACTATAAATTCAGAATTGCACTCTTTATGTTATAGATATACATTTATAGAAAGCTTATTTTAAGTTGTCCATTGATATAACCATCTTACAATAGTTCAACCCTCTAATTAATTAGTTCATAAATTAGAATGGAAAAACTACCATTTTACCTTTCTAATTTACTTCTTATTCCTTAAGTACCATTAATTCACTAGTAAATAATTAATCTATAACCTAATTATAGATTTGAGCTCAAAATCATTCAGTTCCAGAATTAACCCTTAAGGGAACTAATATACGATCCATTAGGAAAGATTAGCTTCCGTATTGTTCATACATGTTCCCAGCCATCCATGATATTAAATCTCCAAAACAAAAGTCATTAGCCTCATTCTATGAAGAGACCTTAACGAATGAATCAAATGATTTAATAAACATGAACATGAGTCATGAACACTCAGAATTTAGGTTGATCTATAAATAATCATCAGTTATGATATGAATTACAAGTCTTTATTATTAAATGGTTTTTGGATAAAGACTTTTATTCATATCGGTCCATGTCATATATAATCATATTATATAAAGCACCTTTACCGAGATGTCTTACCATATCAATAATTCGAATCTAGATTATTTGTATCAACATGATACTCATCAAACCGTACTTACAACCCCAATTAAAGAATTCCATAACTTCAATTTGTTGTTGTTGACTATTTTTATTTATTCATGTGATCTTAATTCTCTCGTACTAATACAAGATCACATCCTCAATAATAAATATGAAATTTTTCTGATATTTACAAAATTATTCAAACAATAATTTAATAATCTAAATATAACAACAATAAACCATTGTATTTATTTATTCATCGAAATAATAAATGTCTTTTACATGCTTTTAGGACATACTCCTAACAGATCGTACGTCTCCATGGGGTCCAAAAGTCTATAGTATCAAACAGAGATCCCATATTTACTTCCCAGTTTTGGGGTGCTTTGCAGAAGGCTATGGGGACTCAGTTAAAGTTCAGTACAACCTTTCATCCTCAGACAGACGAGCAGTCTGAGAGGACAATTCAGATATCGAAGGTGTATTGTTCTAGAATATTTACTTAACTAGCTAGATAGTACTAGTTAGTATTAGTTAGTAGTATGTTAGTTACCGTGGATTTTGGTTCAAGTTAGGACTTAGTTGGAAACTCATAGCAACAGTTATGGATTCTATAAGTTTACCTATAGTTTAAGAATATTAATTATAACATAAGGTTTGATTAATATTGCTGGTCATAGATATATTATTTATTATAACCTAAGGTTTAGATAGAGCCAATAAGAGCATGACACTTGTCATAATCATGATTATTAAGGAATTAAGTAGTTTGATGAGTAGTTTTAATAAAAGAAAGATCTAGAAGCTCTAGAACCTTCCAGCAGCTGTTAGGATCATATTATGACTCAGTCAAAGTTGTTTATTCAATTCAAATTATGCTGAAAAAGTGAAAATACATGTTTAATATATCTACGTATGCCGATATATCGCAGCATAGGGGCCGATATATCGCCTAACGGAAGATACGGAAAACACGTCGACTTTGCACGAACGTACGAACAAGGGCTCAAGATCAGGGTAGAGCCGATATATCGCCTATAGGGGGGCGATATATCGCCCCTTGTGTATATTTTTGGAAGTTTGACTTTTTGAATTTTTAAAAAATTGCCTTAACCACTTAGACCTACCTTTGAACGATGTTGACCGAGTTTTGGGCGTCAGTTGAACGAAAATTCAAATATTTTTCATTTTATAATCATTTATTTATTCAAATTAAAAGGGGTTAGTTTCACTCCTTGAACTGCATAATTAGGACCTAGTGCTCAACCATTTTCATCATTCTTCAAGCATTTGATCAGAGGTTTCAAGGTGCTAGTGTTACTATAGAGAGATACACTTGGGTTTTGGGTTAAAGCTTTATTATTCTAAGCTTTTATAAACACTTTTGAAGTGAGAAATAGTGTGATTTGGTATTGGGGTTTTGACCAACTCATAAGGTCATTCAAGGTATTCTTATTCCTTAAGTTTAGTTCTATATAATTATTTAGTTTCTTTTATTCAGATCCTAACTCTTGTTATTGATTCTTGATTAGGTATTTAAGTTATTGAAACTTAAGGTCTTTCTTGGTAAGTTTCTTCTTGATGGTTTAGTTCCCATATTCATCTTTATTATTAAAGATTCTCACCCTTTTCTACTATTGCTTTATAGGAGTTTCTAAATTCCGTTCTTGTTCCCAAATATCCCGGCTTTTGGTAAGGAAAATAGGATAGACTTTATGTGCTTTTATGTTATGTTATATTTATGTTATGTTATGTTGATGTTATGTTAAGCTTATGTTATGATATGTATATGTATAGTATGTTTTATTGTCCTTGGGCATATGACTTGTCTAGCTAGCAAGCCCCAATAATTTATGGGCATATGACTTGCTTAGATAGCAAGCCCCACAAAATTTACGGGCATATGACTTGCTTAGTTAACAAGCCCCAAGAAGTATGATGGCCATTATAGTCCTATATGATATATTTTTTATTAGTCATATGTTTATAGCCTTATGTTTATGATCCATGACAGTTAGTAGATTTTTCCTTGCTGGGCATTAGGCTCACTCCTTTATTTTTTAGTGTGATGCAGGAAAATGATTATGGAGGCGGAAGAATTCTTGGTAGCTTGGCTTGTGTGTTAAGGATGAGTGGAATGGGTGGACTGCGTGTCGATCGAGGACGAAGCTATTTATTTTTAGTCTTTTAAATTATGTTTTGATGTAATTCTGCAACTAGTATTTAAAGTTTATGTTTTATCAAACAATGGGTACCCATACCGTATTTTATAATTTATTTTGTATTATGCACAATGTTATTTTGGAGTTCCAGTAAAGTTATGATTTATCTAAAATAGTAGCTATGTCTAGTAGTTTTAATGGTCCAAAGTCTTAGAAATAGTTGGGTCATTACAGAAGGACATACTTAGAGTATGTGTGCTGGACTTCGAGGGGTCTTGGAGTAAGTACCTCCCATTGATTGAGTTCTCGTACAGTAATAGTTATTAGTCAATGAGTGGAGTAGCTCCATACGAGATGATGTATGGAAGGAAGTGTAGATTACCCATTCATTAGGATGAGATGGGGGAAAGGAAGTATTTGGGACCGGAGATGGTTCAGAAGACTAATGAAGCTATTGAGAAGATCCAAGCTTGAATGCTCGCTTTGTATAGCAGACAAAAAAGCTACATTGACCCTAAGCGTAGGGAGAAGGAGTTCCAGGTTGGGGACCACACATTTTTTCGAGTTTTGCCATTGCGAAGGGTAAAGAGATTTGGGAAAAAGGGCAAGCTGAACCCTAGATTCGTTGGACCTTTCAATATTCTGGAGAGAATCCGGTAGGTAGCCTACAGATTGGCTCTACCCCCATCATTATCAAGAGTTCATGATGTGTTTCACATCTTAATGATTCAGAAGTATGTGTCAAATACGGCCCATGTATTGGGATATGAGGATCTGGAACTATAGATAGACTTGTCGTATGAGGAGCGAGTTGTACAGATCCTAGACAGAAAGGACAAGGTTCTAAAGATATGATTCCTCTAGTTAAAGTCTTATGGAGGAATAGAAAGGTTGAGGAAGAGACCCGGGAGCTAGAGTCGGCTATGCGAGATCAATATCTCGAGTTATTCAGGTAAATTTTGAGGACGAAATTTTTAGTAGGAGGGGATAGTTGTAACGTCCCAAAAATGCTAATAAGGCTTAGTGCTTTGATTAGTGTGCCTGGAGGGCTTAATTGGATATATGTGTGAAATTAATTGATTAAATGTGTGACTACGTGGCATACATGCTTTATACGATAATATGAATATATATATGCATGTTTATGAGTATTAAATATGCTTGTGGGCCCATTCTTGTTGAATAGGACACATTTGTAATTTTGGCCCGATGAGGGCATAAATGTCATTAAATGTGTTAAACGATTGAGACTACATTATTATGTGGATATATTTGTAGTATTTGGCACGAATCGATCCTTGTGAGCTGATTAGCGGAATAATCACAATAGGGTCCAATACTCGGCTCGAGGTGAGCCTAGGGGTATTTTGGGAACTTAGTGCGTATTTTTGGATTTACTGGTTAATGGACAATTATTTGGAGATTAGTTGGGTATGTCGGGGTTGATTGGGAATTTGTAAGACTACTCGAGGAATTAGCGGGGAACAGGGAAAATGACTGTGCTGCCCTTGGGGCATTAAAGAGAAACCACTTGGGTTAGGGGCATCAGGGTTTTTTCCTGGCCTTATTTGGACTTAGTTAGACTAAAAGCTTATAGAAGGAACTAAGGAAACACTCAGAAGCTCACACTCTTCTCCCTCACATTTTCTTTCTTTTCTCTCCCTTGCCTTGTGCAAAATCATTGAATTTTGGAGGAGCTTGCATTGAATTGAAGCTTGTGGCTGGGTTTGGTTGAGGTACAGCTCAAAGGTCATGATTATCAGTTGAGGAAAGCTTTGAATCTGGGTTTAATTGGGTTTTATTTGGTTTTAGGGTGTTCTAGAGTTTTGCACTCAAGGATTGGGATTTTAAGTTATGCTGAGGTTTTAGCATAGTTATTAATGGTTATATGTTGGTTATGTTGTGTTGTTATGAGATTGGGACTTAATTCTGAGCTTGGTTGAAGTTTGGGAATTGATTTTAGGGGTATTGTCTTAGGGAAATAGCAGGGAAAGTGTTGAGTTTCTAGGTTCGTGTGCTCGTGCCACGACGTAGTTCAGCCCGCATGAATGCTGGGGCCTAAGGGGATTTGCTTAATCGCTTTAGTGCCGCACCGCGGCGCTGGGCAGGGCGCGCCGCGACATGTGTCCAGAGTTTTTCCCAAGATTTATCTCTGACTTGAGGAGGGCCGCGGTGCCTCTGAGGAGGGTCGCGAGTCAAATAGGAAATATTAGCCAAATAGGGTTTTTAAGCTAGGGAACCCAAACCTAAGTGCTCGGGAAGGATTCTACTACCCAGTTTAGTGGAATTCAAGGTCCCGAAGGCTAGTATGCTATTCTAAAGCTTTTAATTGGTTTAGGTTTTAGTAGTTACCCATTATTGCTTTGTGACTAGGGTTACCGTTAAGGCTCGGAATTGAGGATCGTGCTCGGGACCACTCTACATCTTCAGCTCGGGACTCGAGGTAAGAAAACTGTACCCAGGTTGTGAATAGGGCTGAGATCCTCCCTTGTAAATGAATATATGTGGGATTGTGAATATATCTGCGTCTGAGGATATCAGGATATGCATGTTTGTTCGTGCTGCTTTCAATTGTGTGTTTCACAATCTATCTATTTGTTATATTTGATCTGAAGGTCCGGACTAAGGGAGCCGAGGCTGATGTTAAGCATGCAGAACGCAGGCCGACCTAAGAGAGCCAGGGTCAACTTAATAACTAGATGGCTCGGGCTAAGGGCACCGACACTTACTAACTGTACTGAATGCTGAGTTTTAGTTACATGTTGGATTAAACTATTTATTATTGTCTAGTTGGTTGCTTATGTTATGTTATTATTGACTTAATAGGTATGCGTTTACTACATATGTAATGTTGTACATTTGTGCATGTGAATTAATTTTTCTTGCTGAGCCTTGGCTCACAGGTGCTATGTGGTGCAGGTAAGGGAAAGGGAAAGCTGGACCAGTCATGAGTTAGAGAGCTTTGGGGGCGGTGTGTACATCGGCAGCTGCTCGATCGCCATGACTGAGGGATTGACAGGACTAGAGCCATAATTGTATTTTGTCACTTAGGCTAGCTTCAGTTGTATTTACTTTTAAGGGTTGTAACTGGCTTATAAACATTATTTTTGGGATCCCATGTACCTAATCTTATTTTTTATGAAAGTCAACTATTTTATGATCAAAATATTTTAACCCTGACCCGTTAGTTGACTTTAGTGACACGTTTATGTCCAAACGACTTGATTAGCAAGTCTTGCACTATTTAAAATACACAGTATAATGGTCTTGGCTATCCAGGACGTTACACCTTAGCTCCAGAGGAGATGGTCTTCTTAAGACCCTAGCTTTCTTGATCGCTGGACTTAAGTGACCAAAAGTTGCACGCAGACCGCTCATGTCTTCTTCTACAAACAAAAAATAGGGTTAGAAAAACTTAACAAAACTTGATAAAACAAGGAAAAAAGATAATGACCCTACCCTCCGAGCTAGTGGAGGAGTCTATGACTACCATATCAAGAACTAGATTAACTGGAACGGGGCTGGTTAGGTCGAGGATAATCGGGTTCGGGGGAGACTCAGGTGGAACATTTTCAAGCACGGGAGTAACATTGTCTGGCTCGAGTTCATCATCTGAGCTCGGGTCATACTTTGTGTGCGCTAAAATTGGAAACAACAAGCTAGGAGACAAGATGGTATCTGGACGAATATAAGTACCATATTGTTGGAATAATTCACTCCTAAAATTAAAGGTATTATCTAATATGATAGTCCTAGAGAGAAGGCTAAAGTCGTAACAAGGAACTAAGAGGTCTACACATTCTTGAATTGTTACATTCCTGTAACGTTCCAATTTCCCTAATAAGGCTTAGTGGCTTGATTAGGAGGCCAAGAGGGCAATAATTGAATTATTATGTGATTACATGGATGATTATATGAATTATGTGAGTTATATTATAATATGATTATCTTTTCAAGTTTAGGTGTATTGAGCATGCATGTGGGCCTGTTTCTTATTAGAAGGGTGTTTTCGTAATTTTGGCATGTTGAGGGCATACTTGTATATATGTGCTCATATTGATTAAAACCACATTATTATGTGGTTATATTTCAGTTGTTCAGCTTGAGGCGATCCTAGCGAGCAAACTAGCGGTTTAGTCACAACGGGGCAAAATACCCGGCTGGGGATAAGCCTAAGGGTATTTTGGTAATTTAGTACATTTTTGGAATTTATTGGGTAATGGGAATTCATTTTGTGATTATTTTGTGATATTATAATTAATTGGGAAATTAGAGTGATACTTGAGATTAGTGGGAATCTCAGGAAAATACCAAAATTCCCTTGCTTTGGTAGAAGGGGCATTGGCTTGGATGAGGGTAAATAGGTCATTTTGACCCTTGGACTGAGTTAAGTGGCCAAAGTGGCTCATTCTACGTAATTCACCCTCTCTCTCCCTCTCTTTGTTTTTGCTCTCTTGGCCCTCCTTTGAAGAACTTTGAAGAAAGCTAAGCTAGGAAACTTGAGGAGAAATCTTGTGTAATTGAGGTTCTTTTGCTGGGTTTAAAGGATGTTGAGAGACTAAGGAGAGCTAGGGGTTCGAAATTCTGCAGCTGAGGTAAGGGTTTGCTGAAGTGTTTATCATGTTCTCGGTGTTCTTTGCTTGTGGTAGGTTTTGAATCTTAATTTTTGTTTTTGGTGATTTTGGTGTTGTTTAAAGATTGATTTGAGGTTAAGAATTGGATTATAAACTAATTTAAAGGCTTGTGGTGGTTTGAATTATGAATTAGAGCTCTTGATTTCTGGTTTTGGTTAAAGAATGAGTTTTAGAACTCAAAGTGTGAGTTTTGGCATTTTTTGTTTTCTGAGAGCTTTGAGGTTATTTGTGAGCTCATGGGCAATTGGATAACCATCTTGGGGGTCAATGTGTTGTTAGAATTGAGTCAGGAGCTGAGTTTGGTGACCCTTGGGGGTCTTAGGTCGGTGGTTGTGCAGCTTAGGTCAGAGGAACTGTAGAAAATGGAACCCAAAATTCTAGGTTCGCATTGTAGTGCCCTTGCCCTGGGTTTAGGCGCCCCTGCGCTAAGCAGGGGAAGGCTTGCGGGCTCTCTGTTTGGGTTTGGGTGCCCCTGTCCTTGTACTAGGTGCCCCTATGCTATGCAAAGGAGTTCTTGGGGGCTTTTTATTTTGTTTGGGCGCCTTTGCCCTATCTTTGGGCACCCCTACCCTTGGCCAACTTCAGCAAGCCCCATTTTTAGAGCTTGGGAAGAACTTGGGGGCTCGGGGGATTGTTCCACCACCTCATTGGGTGGGATTGGAGGTCCCAAGAGCACGAGATTGGTCCCAGAGTTGGTTTTTGGGATTGAATCTTAATGAGGGTATTATTTAAGGTTGTGACTAGGTTACCACTAGGGCTCGAGGCAGGATCGTGCTGAAGGGTCGTTCTATCTATCTTGTGCTTGGATTAGAGGTAAGAAAATTACACAATACGTGACATATGTGATTAGGGCTTGGCCCGGTTGTTAA
This sequence comes from Humulus lupulus, assembly GCF_963169125.1. Taxonomy (NCBI): domain Eukaryota; kingdom Viridiplantae; phylum Streptophyta; class Magnoliopsida; order Rosales; family Cannabaceae; genus Humulus; species Humulus lupulus. The sequence continues at coordinate 38,980,884 of NC_084797.1, read as the reverse complement.
ATATAGATTTGATTAGGGCTCGGGCCCCTGTGAATGAGCATGATTATGATTGTGTTTGTGATTGCTTGATTAAGTATGCTCGAATACTCTGTATGTGGATAATTGCTAAATGATGTATGCATGTTTGCATTATCTGATTGGAAAGCATTGACTTATAAGTCAAGGGCAACAGTAGCGCGCTGAGCGCTGGTCGAAAGCATTGATTTATAAGTCAAGGGTGGCAATAGCGTGCTGAGTGCAAGTTGATATGGTTAGGCCTAATCAGGAGCGTGACATGTGCCTGATCAACCCAATGGTCATTGGAAAATTAAAGCGCTAGGTACCTGGGCCAACTCCAAGGCTAGTTATACAGAGGATAGGGCAATGAGCCCCGGGGTGACTCCATAGTCCCATATCCTAGGGAGCTAGGCCCCGACATGACTTATTAGTCATTTATTTAGGGTAACGGGCCTCGATATGATGCTACAGTTACTTATCTTAATAGAATTCTTGCACGAGTAGGGTTATTACTGCTAGGCATGCTTATTATGATTATGTTATATGTCATTAACTGCTTATGAGCGTGTTTAAGTTTTCTTGCTGAGCCTTGGCTCACGAGTGCTATGTGGTGCAGGTAAGGGGAAAGGAAAGTTGAACCAGTCATGAGTTGGAGAGCTTCGGTGGCGGTGTGTACATATGTGGCTGGTCAACCATCACGACCGGGGTACTTAGAGGAACTAGGGTTGAGCCCTATTTTGCCGCTTAGGCCAGCTTATGTTGTAATTGCCCTTTTGGGACTGTAAATGGCTTTGTAAATATTTATTTTGGGATCTCATGTACGAACTTAACATATTAATCCAATGACTATTCTTTTCGTCCAAATTTTTTAACCCTAAGTCATTAATCACTTTTAGTTACACGTTAATGACCAAATGACTTGATTAGTGAGTCTAGCACTATATAAAACACACAATCTAATGGTTTTGGCTATCCAGGGAATTACAATTCCTATCTGGATTAGCATGCCTGGTCACGATCTACCCGGGTCATGTCGGCTTAGCATGAAGCAGGCAGCAACTCAGTTAATATCATGTCCAAGGTTACCTTTGCCAAAAGTGTAGGCGTCTACCCCAGACTAAGCTCGAACTGGATCAACGCTCTGAGAAGGGTGCTTACGCACCAAGGGCGCGACCTCCTCTTCTTCCTCAACTCCTCAATTATGGGAAGGGTCCTTTTCCTAGAAATACCCCAAGGACAGAAAGCTAAGGTTTGACTTTCTCCTATCAACTTATAAAGCCTCATGTTGGCATCTTCCATGATAGCTCGCCAATCCTTCTCCTCGACTGGAAGGGCGGCGAGCTCGGTGTATTGAGACTTTTGGACCTCAAAAGCTTCTAAACTCTTGTAGATAGCTAACCAAATAATTAACTTAGTCGGACTGGTGAAATTGTAAGGCAAACAGAAAAGAATATAATAACCAAGGAAAAAAGGACTTACCAAGTCTTTTGAAGTACCGATGTTCTTAGGTCATGAACCCATTCATCATAAAGAACAAGTCTTTGAAATCGTTTGGATGACTCAGAGTTCGATGCATGGGGCTGTCTTGGGGAACCAGGTTGGATAATAAAATCCATCACCTCAAGTCTTTGTGTCAGGGTTGTCTTTGAGGAAGAAAATGTATAGAATATCCTCAGAGGTGGGATCTTCCCAACTATTCTTATGGAACATATATTTTAACCCTGCGATGAGGTGGTAGGTGTTTCAGAAAGATATGGAATGGGGCAAGCTTCACGTAGTTCAATAAATTTGAGAAATACGTGTTCAACGGAAGGAAGGCCCCAACCTTTAGATGTTCGTCACTCTAAGCTCTGAAGTTATCTTCAAGAGGAGCACAACTCCGCTTTCCTTGATGGGTTGAGTGAGCATAAAACTTGGAGGCCTTATTTATGATGTGACTCTTCAGTACGGTGTTCACTTGGGCCATCGAAGTAATTCGAGATATGATCTGCTCCACGTTGTAAAAACTGTTTGAAATAGTCTCGACCTCCCTTTCCACCACTGGCCCAAAGTGGGAAATTAGGGTCTTCTCAGCATTCTGGTTTTGAGAAGAAGAACCAGCTATGGCTTGGGTTTGATGACTCATGTTCACTTGGTTTGAATAAATAATTTAGTTTGCTTGGGTATAGATCAACGTTAACTATTAGAGGGTGACGTAAGGATATGGCTCTAGGTTATGGTTAAAAGTTTCAAGTAAACTAGTCGTGTAGATGACCAGGAGTGAGTTATTTGATAACTCAACCTGAATATTTAGGATGGAAATCTAAAATTTCTTATACGATCTAAGGTGGGTATGGAACTTGTGTACGTGGATCCATGTGCGCCCCTAACTCACACGCTATTTCCATGGAAAGTATTGTCACCTCGGAAATCATGTGTCAGAAATCCGGGTTTGGAAAGCAGTTTTAATGCAAAATAACTACTCGAATAGTGTAGCCTAAAAGCTACCTAGTTTTTGGATTCTAACCCATTATTTATCTTAAAACCTTACCCAAATTGTTCTTGACCAAGACCCAAAAACCAAGAAAAATGCCTAAAAATTCACCTATCATATTTTTCCATTACTCCCTATATTACCACACCAACAGACGATGCTTAAATGCTATGTGTGTTCGAAACATGTCTTTCAAATGGAAAGAATACGTGAAAAGTGTAAAAACACAAGCATTTCAGGAAAAATTAGCAAAAAAAAAAAATGATGACATAAAATAGCAGCATTGATTATAGGCACTTACAGTCAATGAAGAAGGGTTTGGTTGAAGTCGAAACTGGAATAATTGGAAGAACCAACTTGTCGAATCAAGAAAATGGATGCTTGAAGGTTTCAGACTAACTAGAGAGAAAATGGGAAAGAAGTTTTTTTTTTTTTGGAAGGGAAATGAAAAGGTGGAGATTGGGTTGAATAAAAAGGACATCTATATAAAGTAAGCCTAGGGGAATAGGATCATTCGATCAAGGAAATTTTAGATCGCATGGCCACAATTAAATAGGCAAAACAACGACAAAAAAGGTGAAAAGACAATTGTCACAGTGCTTGAGAACTCAAACATACGCATATTAGGGCGAGACACGTATCAAATTACTCTAGAGGGTAAGTGAGCACATTTCCCAAGGAAGAAGTGAAAAGCCTCTACTGTGCTTGTTAGAGATAGGGGTGACATCACACATGAGCTGACGTGTCCTGTTTGTGATACAACTGTGCAACATTTAGTGAAGCTCCCTTTAGTTCCAAGGTCATGGTATAAGGAACCTGATGCTTAGGTCGGTCTAAGCTTGGATCATCAAGGAATCAAAGAGATCATGTAGCCAGACCTCTCGATCTCCTAGTCATAGTTCATGTGACCTAGAGTGCCTATCGACTGATCTTGGCTTTGAGTCCCTGGAAGGTGGCCCATAAACTCAGAATGTGGATCCGTACACTTGGGGAGAAAACGGGGATAACACTAGCTAATAAGAGTTTACCACAATCTAAAAAAAAAAAAAGGTCAAAATGCTAAGAGAAAAGAGTAAATAAAAACAAGCCAAATTGGTGTCCCCGGGTGATCTTCTTCTCTTCTTGTCTTTTCTCCTTGTGCTTCTTCATTTTCCTTGAAATTTCATTCTTTTTCTTATTTATTTTCTTTTTCTTCATCTCTTAGGTCTCTCTCCAATGGATGCTAAAAGAATGGTTAGAGACTATAAAATGGTGGCTAGGTTTTCTATTTTTATAAAGCTAGGGCACCAAAACTTTTTTTTTCTCCCTTCCACATGAAACTTTATTTTTTCTCCCTTTCACATGTCACCTCATCTTTGATCTTTTGGGACCACTTCTAATGATATCCTAGATAGCTTTATTTTTCCCAAAATTATCAAATAAATCAAGAAAATTTCATTAATAGACCAGCATGCCTTGTTTCCCACGTTGGTCCCTTAATAGCTATTATGCTTAAAATGCTGAAACATTTCTGTAGTAATATGAAAAATTCTGCAAAAAAATTAGTATTTTAGATCAATTTACCTTTTTTTTAAACTACACATAATTGAGGTAGATTAATTACTTAATGAGAACAAAAATAAAAATAATATAAAAAATTAATCTAAAAGTATTAAATTAATATTTATTCAAAACTAAATAAAACTAATTAAAATTATTTAAATTCAACTAAAATTACTTGAGAACATAGAAAAATTAATGCATAAAAAGAGCTAAATAACTTTATTTTCATAAAGTTATCAACTGCCATAATGAATAAAGCTAAAGACATGGGGTCTTTTTGTTTCAAACTTCGGGTATGAGAGTTCTTCTTGAAGGGGCTCCCATTTATAAGGAAGAAAAGATTCGATGTGTGCACACATTGTGATATCTAGTTTACAAACTTGTCTATAAAGGCCCAACACCTTACAATAGACACATCGCCCCTGCTTTCTTGCAATAGAGATAAGAATCTCCTTGCCCACCATAGAGGTATCTTGAATCACCCATCCCTACACAAAAGCAATTGCATTAGAGAAATAACATCATAATAAGTTCAAGAGTATTCATATTTATCTTAGAAATTGTAGCGACCCAAATTTGCTAATAAGGCTTAGGGCCTTGATTAGCGTGCATGGAGGGTAATAATTGTTATATTGTATTAATATGTGAATATGTGATTAGAAATGCATGTTTAGGTGAATTAAGCATGCATGTGGGCCCTGTTTGGTCTTAAGGGGCATGTTTGTAATTTTAGCCCGTTGAGGGCATAAATGTGATATATGTGATATTTGTGATATAATGGTGATATATTTGTGATGCACGTTCCGAGACGGTCCTAGGGAGCTGTTCTGCTAAAAGTCACAACGAGGTCAAATACCCGGCTCGAGAGGAGCCTAGGGGTATTTTGAGTATATTATAACTTGAGTATGGGAGTTATTGAGAAATGGTTAGTGGTACTTTGGTAACTTGGGTAACTATAGGTAACTCTTGAGGATAGTTGTTTAAAGTGGGAATGTGGTATTTTTGCAAGGGATTAAGGAAAAGTCTAGGATGCCCTTGAGGATTAGCTAGAATCCAAGTTAGAAAGGAGGGTATTGGCTCATTTGGCCTTGGGAGAAGATAGCTTTGGCTGGGGAAAAGTGATTCACGTTATTTCATTTAGGCATAATCTGAATGTTTATGTTGGAAGACTAGAGGAACCAAGAAGCTAGGAGGGAAGGGTGGAAGAGAGAGCTGAATATCTTTGAGGCTAAGGAAGGGATTCAAGGCTAAATTGAGGCAACTAGAATCAAGCAAAGGCCAAGGTTAATTCAGAGGTAAGGTTTCATATCTGATTTTTAGGTTTCCTTGCATGTTTTGAGAATTTGGGTTGAGTGCTGAAAGTTGGATTTGTGGCTTGATATTGTGAGAATTCAGCTTGGGAATCAAAGGGGTTTAGCTTGGAGTTGGAATTGGAGGAAGCTCAGAGTCGAATTTCAGTTTGAGGTAAGAATTTCTTGCATCTTTGAGGTTGATTTATGGTGTGGTTTAAGATTTTTAAAGGGAGGTTTAAGTTTTGTAAGTTCTGGTGTAAGTTTTATGAAGATTTTAACCAATTTGTGAATCATGGGTTTGAATGTATGTTTGGGTTTGTTATTGATGTTTTTGGGTTGCCATATGGTCTATTTGGGGTTTTGGATTGAATTTGGGACTTAGGTATGTCTTGGTATTGATTTGGAAGTGTTTTGGCTCGGGAAAATGTTGGGGAAAAAACCAAATTTCTGGGTTCGCGTATGGGCGCCGCGACCTTGTTCTTTCGTGCCGTGGTGCTAGGATACATCAGGGGAAGGGAACCATTCTGGGTGTCGCGGCCCCCATGGGTTAGTGCCGTGGTGCTAGGCCAATTTCTGGGCAGGGGAAAAATGTGATTTTGGGGTTTTGGCTCAGGGGGCTCGGGGGATGCTTCCTCTACCTTGTGGGGGGAAATGGGAGATCTCGAGAGCTCGGGATTAGTTCTAGTAGATGATTATAAATTGGTTAGTAATGAGGATGCTATGTATCTGTTGTGACTAGGTTTTCTGTGAGGCTCGGGTTAGAGGACCGTGCTCGGGATTTCGGTGCTCAAGAAGCTCGGGACACAGGTAAAAAAACCATTGTACCCATAGAGTAGGGCGAGGCCCCATAGTTGTGTTGTAGGGCATGACCCTATACGATTATATGCAGGGCATAGCCCATTGATTATGTTAATACATGTTTAAGTGCTTGATTAATTATGCTATGTATGTAATTATGTTGATGATCGACGAGATCCGAGAGCGGTGAAGGTCGAGAACGGCAAGGGTCGAGAACGGCAAGGAGGGTCGAGAGCAGCGCTTAGCACGCGGAGTGCGCGTTGCTAGGGTAAGACCCTAAAGGATACCTGGGATATCCTTACGGTATAGACCAACGAACCCAGGGCCTGGTATAGCACCTGGGACGGCACGACCATATGTGTGTTTATCCTATTGGCAGATTTGCTTTATGTTGTGTGATTGATATGCATGTGTTATCTATTTGTGTGGAGTTTTCTTGCTGGGCTTCGGCTCACGGGTGCTCTGTGGTGCAGGTAAGGGCAAGGGGAAGATTGGCCAGCCATGAGTATGGAGAGCGTGAGGTGACGCGTACATGTCTGGTCTACCTGGCCGCCACGGCCAGGGGTATTTTTGGGAGATCCTTGTACTGAATTCTATTTTGTCGTTTAGTCGACCTAAAACATGTTTTGAGTTGTAAATATTTATAAACGGCATTTTTGGGATCCCTAATGTAAAACACTTATAATTTTCAATGAATGTTTATATTTTCAAATTATGTGATTTTAATACAGTTTAGTTAAACTTTTGAGTTAAATGCTTGGTTAGCAAGTTAAATGCACATTTTAAACTCACTTAGTAATGGCCCTAAGGTAGTAGGGCATTACAAAAATGAATTTGTATGATACATTACACAAGGCAATAAGGAAAACTCATTAACAGTACATGGACTTTCTTTTTTGGGAATTAAAACTAGGTTTGTATCATTAATAAAACTTAGGAAAGTTAGAAGTTAAGAAAAAGGCTTTCACCATTGCAAAAGCTTTTTATTTCCCAATGATGGATATAAAATGATCTTAGCATATTGTTCAGACAAGGATCTTTGTCTAGGTTCATCATGTCTAGGGCACCTTTGATTTTCTCATATTCTTTATAAGTGCTTCATTTTGTGTGGCTGATATTGTTAAAATAATAAGACTTCACAGCTCTAGATGATGGTCTATTGCTAGAGGAAATATAATACTTCTTGTACATGAAAAACACTAGCTGACGTGTCCTATCGCAGTACAGTCGGCAAGCATTTATTGGAGTCATTCATAGTTTTGAGAATACGTTACAAGTCCCCAAACAGGTTGCTCGAGTCAAGAATAGGTCAACAAGACATCAAGGAGATCGTCTAGCCTGATCTTTAGGTCGCATAAGGCCTAGCTCAATCATCTCAATGTTTAGATCTGTCAAACTTAGAAACCTCTAGCTCACGTAGTGTGCATTTAGCTCACTGTTGACAGATGGAATACACAATCTAGAATTCCTGAAAACTCGGGGGCTTTATATGCACAATTAATATATTGTAATCCCTACCTGATCAACATATAATAATAGGCAATCAATGTCTTTAATATATTTCATTTATTTATTTGTAAGTTTGGGAAGTTACCCAAGCTTGTACGGTACACAATGTAAAACGACTACCCAAATCTTTCCACTGAACCCCTATAAATAAAGAGGTAATGGTCGGAAAAAGGGACCAAAGCTTTGTATGCCAAAACTCTGCAGAAATTGTCATAAAAAATTTCCTAAGAGGTAAACAAGCAATAATATAGACTTGTGGACTAGGTGGATTTTAACCACTGAACCACATAAAGTTCTTGATTTTTTCTTATATGGTTTAACTAAAGCCTAATTTCAACCTCAAATTTGTTAATTCACTGTTGGTGAAAAACCGCGTCAACAGATTGGTGCTTTCATTGAGAGACTAATTAGGCTTACAAATTTTCATCCCTGGAACCTTCCCTGCAACCATGGTGGTAATCCGAACGTCAGTGCGTGAAGGCAGGTCAGAAAGTCTTGGAGACCAAAGGGAGTTTCGAGCGATCAACCCTACTAGAGAAGGCACCTCATTGCCCAGGCGTCCTGAAAAACAACCCGAAGCCCAAACTGGAAATAGTCATGATACATGCAGTCCATCATCATGACCCCACCTTGAAAATCCACATTCTTCCTATTATATAAGAATTGTTGAGCATGAGAATGTTGAACTCAAGAGTCATCTCGCCTATCCCAACATGCGTATTGACGAGATCATGTCCCAATTATCACCTCCTGTAACCGATTCAAATGTCAGAAGGAGGGCAAGTGGTTATTAAGGGAATAGATCGTGTGAGCACAATCATGCCAATATGAGCCATTCAATTTGAACTGCCACTCCAAGCAATGTGCCATTGGGACAAGTTCCCAGAAATGACTGATTTATGTGCACTCACAGCTATGAGCGACTTGCTCATGTCCCTAGAAATGGGCAAACTGCTCATGTATCTAAGAAGTAGACTAATAAACATGGACAAGCTGGTGCCAATTCAAGGTAAGCGAATAGAGATGGGATTCCTCCTAATTCACCAGTTCAGGTCCTTATTAATAACTAAGGTCAGGGAGATGGGCCACCTCCAGAAAGGGAGATCAGGGTAGATGATGGGCGACCTCAGGTAGTATGCTCAGAATGACGATAGATGGCCTCCCCAATAAGGCATCCACCATCACCAATATGCCATCCATCACCCCCACAAGCTCGAGGGAATAATTCCCTTCGAGGAAATAACTAGAGAAACTCTATTCACAGAGAGGTCACCTACGCCACTCGATCTCGTGATACTAGGATTCGAGTTCGCGTTAACAACCAAACTCATCGACCTCATCAACAAATGGTGAGTTTTGTTGAAGATAGTGATAAGTACATTTTTGTATAAAGTTTACTTCGTATTCATCAGGGTTTTATGTTCATAAGTAGTGTGTTTGGGGATGGTTAGAATTGTTTTGCTAATTTGTTTCATTTAAACTAAATCGTCATTTTTGAGGATAATGTCTATATTTTTGATGAGTTTTTGGTTAAATGATAATGTTGTAGGATTCTAACCAGTGGAGTGAAGTCAAAGAAGAAGAAAAAAATCGAAAAAGAATCAAAGTGTGATCAAGCAGAGAGCTCGCCGCTACAAGGAAAAGTCCTTGCAGCTACGAGACAAGTCAGCAGAGTGCTCGCCGCTACAAGGAAAAGTCCCTGCCGCTACGAGGCAAGTCAGAGAGTTCCTTGCCGTGGCAAGGGAAAATCCATGCCGCGGCACGACAGCCCAGCAAAGCTTTTTCGAAGTTCCTCGCCGCGGCAAGGGAAAGTACCTGCCGCGGCACGCGTTTAAATTTGAACTTAAATTCAATCGTTCTGATTATTTGAGGGGAGATAAAAAAGGGGATTAGGGTTAGAATCGAGGAGGAGGTTTTATTTTACTTTTTTAGAGAGAGAAACTCAGAGAGAGCTTGGGAGGAGAAGGAAGATCGCAATCAACATCTCAATAGTTTTCTTCTTCCCCTACTCTATTATTCTTTATCTATGTTTATGTTTTTAATCATGATGAAGATTATTGGCTAGTTTCTTTTAGGTTAAGGGTTATTCAAAACCCAGACATGATTGTTTGACTTCAGTTATGAGTATTATTTCTTGATTTCCTTCATATTAAATTGATTCTATTCTTCTATGCTTACCTTATGAATTTTGTGATTCCTTGTTAGGGTGTACAACTAATTAGGGTTTACAGTATTTCATTATCATCTTAGAATTTCTATTCACCTAATAGTTTAGGGTTCTAAGTATTGGTGATAAATTGCAATTGATGATATGGTCAAATATGTTGTTGATTGTGATGAAGGATAGAACCTAGGTAAAATGAATTATATGCTAAATTGATTTATTGCCTAGATTAACCTATCTCCATTGTTCTTAATGCTTTTACTAAATTAAATGAATCATATGCTTCATAGGTTTGTTATTTGGTAAAAAGAGTTAATTATTGAGCGCTTCGCCGTGATTGATTGTAATAGGGAGATTGGGATAATTGACTGCTTAAGCTTTATCTGCGGGATTAATAGTTTAATTGGGAATCGAAATAATATTCAATATTGACATTCATGCATGATTGTTTGAGGTGGAGAATAATTCTTAACTGTTCTTTAAAAATCGTTATAAATCCTTATTTGTTAATCGTCTTATTAGTTTTAAATTTCAAAATCCCCTTTTCCTTTTAACTTTGTTAAACTTTGTGAATAATAAATTGAATATAGTTCCCTTGGGTTCGACCTCTATTTGCCATTGTACTAAATTAATTGGTGATAGTGTAATCAAAATCTTTATTAAATTTGGTACGCCATACGACACGCATCAGATAGTTATTGGACAAAATCTGTCACGAAGAAAGATCAGAGAGTGTTCAAAACACTCACTCTCGGAGGCACGAGCCTGACCTGAGTGATCATCTAAACTTTGCTCATAGTTTTCGCACTAACTGTCAATTCGACTTGCGTGAGCACTTAAACTCACATCGGAGACAACAAAGTCGGGACAACGAGCTCAGTTACACTTAGCCAAGGGAAAACCCTCACGTGAGGTGTGATTATGGGAATGTCCCATGAACCAAGCTCAAGATTGGAGAGACAATAACCCTGATCATGGCAGCCCGGGTTGGGAGCTAACAATAAACTCCCCAACAATCTGAAAGTGAAGGATCCAAACCTAGAATGACTTGTTATGATGGATGAACAGATGAGAATCCTTTTATGAAAAAGAAACAAGGATGACTGTGACTATGATGAGGAACTCAAACCCTTTGCTCCTCATATTGTCGTTGATCCATGTACACATGGCTTCAAAATTCCACATATGATGATCTATGATGGAACTACTGATCCATCAAATCACATTGGGACTTTCAACACTTTGATGAGGGCCCATTACGTGAATGTCGACCTACGATGTGTTATGTTCCCAACAACTTTGCTGGTGCGACCAAAATGTGATTCGATATGTTTAAGAGGCATACAATCACCTCCTAGAATCAGCTATCATCAGATTTCAAGAAGCAGTTTTGAGCTGCCAAAGAGATTCGAGAGGAGACCAATTCATTGGCCAACATAAAGCAACAATCGGGTGAGTCACTCAAGGCTTACATAAATTGGTTCACCAATATCACAGCTCGAGCAAGAGATGCTGATGACAGTGCCAAAATCATGGCAAGGCGATCTGGGATCACCGTAGGAGGTGAATTATGGAAAGAACTCCAAAAAAAAGAGGTAAAGAAAACATAAGAATTCTTGGCTCGGGCTCAAGAATGGATTAACCTCAAAAGAAGGTAAAGTCCACAGTGGCAGTAACTAGTAATTGTAACGCCCTAAACTCCAAGGACTGTTACGGCGTGTCTTGTAAACAGTGCTAAACTCACTAACCGAGTCATTTGGCTAAAATCGTGTAACTAAGTATGATTAGCAGTTTAGGGATTAAAAATTTTGGTTAGGATATAACGTTTCATTAGAATGTTTACGGTATACATTGGGATCCCAAAAATATAATTTAAAGGTCTATTACAAGAAAATATTTACAACCAGCCGATCTAAGCGACAAAATAAGGTTTAATCCTAGTTCCTCTTCAAACCTCGGTCGTGGTGGTCGAGCAGGTGCATATGTACACATCATCACCTAAGCTCTCTAACTCAAGGATGGTCAAGCTTTCTTTTGCCTTTACCTGCACCACATAGCACCCGTGAGCCGAAGCCCAGCAAGAAAACTCAATATGCTCATGAACAGTCATATCATGACATCAAATCATAAGGCACACGCCTAGCAAATACAGCCCTATTCAAGCAGGCAAATGACTTCACGTAATAATGAATATGCAACATCAACCAATGATCATAATAATCATCCCGGGCTTTTAGCCCCAAATAGAAGAGTGACAGTTGTAATAGTCACTAAGGTGGGTTCCGCTCCCATTAGCCATGTGACGATAGGATCACCGGGGCTTTGTAGATAAGTGATCATTTCACTAGCTTAAACAAGATTGGTGCTTGATGAACTTGTCACCAATATAACCTACCGCATGACCATAGAGTCACAACCGTGGGATTCCGCTCCCAAGCCATGTGACAAGCAGTCACCTAGGCCTTTGGCCCTGAGTAACTAGCCTAGACTAGTCAAGCTCTTATAATTTTCATCGACCTTAGGGTCGGTCCAGCATCAATGCTCCTAGAGTCATTCAACGCTAATATCGATTAGATCTAATCTTTTATCGGCCCTGCGTTCAGGACGGTTATGTCGTTTTTGACTCTCAGGTCAATAATATGCGACCAGTGCCGTCCCTGACTAGTCAGTGCCATACACAAGTGAACAATGCTACCAAACATATATCATATGTCAAATATTCTAATACAGGGCATTCAACATGCTTACTTAATAATTTCTAGCATAATTAGGATCATGCATAAACACAGAGGCTCAAGCTCTGAACAATCTCATATTCAATATTCACAGCATGCCCTAATCACATGTTTCTCGTGCAACACATGCATCACATTTAATCACTTGACATGCCTCAACAATAACCATGCATTTCACATTTAAACACCCAACATGCATCAATAATAACCATGCATGTCATATATACACAGGGTGTAGTTTTCTTACCTTTGGTCCAAGCACAAGTTACCAATAAACAAGCCACAAGCACGATCCTTACTCCAAGCCTCTAGTGATAACCTAGACACAACCATAAATGGTGATCCAATAAGTTCAAGTTCTAAAACCAATCCTGGAACCAAAACCTAGCCTCCAAGACATCAAACCCCACCAATCCGGGTAGTAGGAATGATCCCGTGGCCTAAGGTTTGAGTTCCCAAGCTTAAAACATCATTTCAGCCATAAATACCTTTAAGCGCCGCGGCCTCAAAACCCTGAGCCGCGGCCCCTAGCCAAACCAAGAAAACCAGGGGCAAGCACCGCGGTGCCCTACACCTAGTGCCGCGGCCCCCAGAGCTCCCAATACACTCCACCTGCTTCATCGAGCTTGAGCCGCGGCGCCTAAGAACAAGGTCGCGGCCCGACCTCGGACCAGCCATTTTTCTCCGACTTTAACCTTTTAAAACCTCCCAAAAACATATCCAAACATCTCCAAACTCAAAAATCAAAGTTCCCAAACATCCCCATGATCCAAAACCCATAAAACCCAAGTCTCAAATCACCAAAAAACTCATCAAAACACAAAGTCCAATTCAAGCTTAAAAACTTTAAAATCCTAAAACTTAGAACTTGAATTACCTCCGATTAAGTTATTTCCAACTAAATCCTTCGGCTAATAAGCTTCTAATCTTCCCTAGGATCGCTATGCCTCGATCCTCGCTTGAAACAGAGTTCTAGAACTCAAGTTACCTTCAAAAATACGATCGGGAGACGAAAATGGAAGTTTGAGGGAGAGAGAACGTACAGAACGTTCTTTTTATTTCTTAAAAGGTTACTTCAAGCTTAAGTAGCCTCAAACAAATCCTAACGTTCGGGGTCCCGAAAACACCCCCGAGGATAAATAGTCAAAACCTCCAGAATTTCCCCATGATCTTACTAACTCCCAATTTATCACCAAATATTAATTCCCATTACCCAATAACCTGGTAATGCTCTAAATACCCCTTGACTCTCTCCGAGTCAAGAATAAATCCCGTTGTGACTTTCCAACTAGCTTACCTCCTAGGATTGTCTCGTGCTGGGTAACCCTGGCATAACCAAATAATAATAAAGCACCACACACATATCACATATATGCCAAATATGCTCGAAATGGCCAAATTATGAAAATCACCCAATTACTCAAAAATGGGATCACATGCATATTTAATACACCTAAACATGCATATTATCATTTAATAACACAATAAATTAATTATGGCCCTCCCGACTTCCTTATCAAGGTCTTAAACCTTATTAGGAAATTTGGGGCATTACAACTATCCCCTCCTTACAGAAATTTCGTCCTCGAGATTTATCTGAACCGCCCGGAATATAAATTCCGCACAACTGATTCCAGTTTCCCAGGTCGTTCCTTCGACCTCACTGTTTATGCAACATGCCTCAACCCAAGGTATAACTTTGTTCCTCAGAACCTTATTCTTTCTGTCTCATATCTGGACTGGCTATTCTTTACAGGATAACTTGGCCTCAAATCCCCTGATTCTCATAATTCAACTTATGAGTTTCTTTTAACCCATGTCCTCATCATGGAAATACATAATACACTGTGTACAGCTAACAGTGCCAAAGTTAAGGTCGATCCAAAATCATCCTAACCGATCCTATCCAGGACTCAAACTATCATAATAATCTAGGGCTCAACTTGCCCTTAACTCCTCACCCCTTTTCATGGTGATACTTTTAAGGAAGATACAATCTTCTACCTGGAACTCCATGTTCCTGCTTTTCAATTCAATAAAACTTTTCCATTTACTCTGAGAAGTGAGCACCCAAGCTCTAACCTCTAATAATCTCAATAGTCCCCTGAACCACCTCTGGATCCAAATATAACATCTCACTCTTCTCATTCCAATGAATTGGTGATAAACATTCTCTATCATACCTTATCTCATAAGGTACATTTCCAACACTGGATAACTTTCTTTCTTTCCCTCTCTGATTTACCATCAGTCTGAGAATAATAAATTGTATTGAATCCCATTGATATACTTATCACCTTTCTTAAGCCTTCCAAAACCTGGAAGTCGCAATAAAATCTCCATCTGATAAGATAGACCTTGAATTTCATGAAGGCGCCCTACCTCTTTCACATAGAGATCTGATTACTAATCAGTTACATTATTCATCCTTGCTGACAAAAATGAACTCACTTGGAATACTGGTCCACAATTACCCAAACCAATTCATGCTGACCCACTAACCTGGGCAATTCCACTACGAAACCCATCGCGATGTTTCCTTATTTCCACTACAAAATACTCAAAGGCTGCATTGGCCCCACTGATTCCTGATACTTTATCTTGACCTACTAATAGATTAAGAACTTTACCACGCGTTTCATTATGCCCCTCTCCATCTCAGGCCACCATTATAAAGCTTTCATACTCTGATACACTAACATGATGCCTGAATGAAGAAAATAAGAGAGTAGCATGAGATTCATCCAGAATCTCCCAATTAATCCCAGTGTCCAACAGATCCCGAATCTGATCCCTACACCTCAATAAATTCATACTTGACACTGTTTAATCCTTAGCTAATCCAGCTAAGACTTTCCACTCAATCCTTCTTATCAGTGGTTCACTTAATCATCTTTCCTTTTAATCCTTTCCGAAATGATAATCTCAAACTTAAAACTGGCCACCTGGCCCACTAGAAACTCTACTTTAGTTCTGGTCAGATCCTTTAACCAACACGTTGCATAAGCAATCACTTCTCCTGCTACTGAGGTGTCATAACAACCCACTAACTGGTTTTGATCTGCAAGAAGACTCAGAACTTTTTCACAAAGCACCTGTAATATCCTTACCACCCAAGGAAACTCCTGCCCCTAAGGCGTTCCTTGACCTTGGCAAATTTCTGCAGAAAATACACCACAATACCATCGTCTAAGACGATCACAAATCCCATTCAAATAAATATTTGAATGCTCTGTTCATCTGATTCATAAACACTTGGCATTAAACAAATTCTCAAGACATACTCAGCACTCCCAGTGCCCTCATATGATATAAAATAGTCTTCTACATATCCTTCTCCCTGATCTCTAGCTGGTAATAACCAGATCCAAGATCCACCTTAGAGAATACCATCTTATTCACTAACTAAACCTTTAATTCTTACAACTCCACTGAGCCATTCAAAATAGTGCCCTAAATCTGACTCCATTCCTGTCACTAATCCAATCACCATTCTATTCTTTTCACATAAAGGAAACCCTGGGAAATCCCCTGGAAACACATCAAGAAACTCACAGACTAACCCAGTCTGTCCTGTTCCTGCTGGCATAATCTAAGTAGTATCCACCACACTAGCTAAGAATTCTATACATCTCCCTGCAAATAAACTCTAGCTCTCAATACAGATGTCATAATCATACAGAATCCATACATTGCCAATTGTCGCAAGACTTCCCACTCTCAAGCCCAAGAGTTACCATCCTTTCCTTGCTATTTAGCATTGCCCCATACTTACTTAACCAATCCATATCCCAGACCATACCTAAGCCTATCATATCCAGCTTTATCATAATCACTGATGAGTCCTTCTTATCATAACCCCGCTCATTTCTTAAGTCACCAATACAGTATTGCCTTCCCATGACAACATAACCATGTGATTCGCATAACATCTTTATGCTTCTATATATGCAACAAACAAAGGAACAGCATGGCACCAAAACCAGTCAGCATAACTTAGAAATTAGAACTAGAAAACTGACCTGCCACCCCTGAGGAACTAGTCTCAGCCTCAGACTTTGACTGCCTTGGAATAAACACTCGAGCTGGAGTCGAGCTGTCCATCCCCTTTTTCTCACCCTTTCTTAGCCTTGGGCAATTCTTCACAATATGCCCAACCATGCCACATGCGAAACATGCCTTTGCTCACACATTCTCCCAGATGACGCTTCTTGCACCAAGTGCAGATTGGATAAATTTTCTTCCAACTTTCATTCTTACTTGCTCCAATAAGTGAAGGTACCACTATCCGAGCTCCATGCTCCCTAGCACTCTTCTTCTCATTTCTTCTGCTCTCAACAACAAGAGCCTTCTCTATCATCTGAGCATAGGTAGAGGTTTCATACACTGGGGCAACTCTAATGCCCCGAGCTATTCCAGGATTTAATCCCTGATCAAACTTTTCCTTCTGAGCTATATCTGTGGGTACCATGTCTAAGGAAAACTTGGCCAACCCTTCAAATCTGTTAACATACTCGGTTACTGTTGCATTACCCTGAACGAGATTCAGAAACTCATTCATCTTAGCGGTCTTAGCTACATCACAATAATACTTTTCATTGAACAGCTGCCTAAATTCTTTCCAATCCATCACCGCTGTGTCTCGTGTCTGGGATACTACCTCCCACCACGTCCGGGCATCATCCCGCAAAACAAATGTCGCGCAAGCTGGCCTATCGTGACCTACCAGTCCCATACTATCAAGAATGGAACTGATCATGCCTATCCATTGCTCAGTTCTGAATGGATCTAGGCCTCCCTCGAAAATAAGAGGGTAATACTCCTGGAATCTTCCACAGAGAAATTTCCATCTGCTCTCAACCCTAGGCTGAGCCAATGCTGGTGCCACTCCTGGCACAACAAAGGAAGAGGTGCTCCCCAACAGATCTTGCTGTTGCTTCAAACACCTAATCTCTTCCTCCTGTCTCTACAATCTCGATTGCAAATCTGTGAACATCTGCTGAAAATTCATAGGAGCAGATGAAGAATTGAAACCCTAGCTGTAATTCCCAGCCTCTGTATAACCACCACCAGGCCTCATTATCTGCCTTGAATACAAACCTATTGATTGAATCTGTAGTCAATAACTTGACCCATTATTCATGATGAGCATATCAAGAACTTTCCCCCACGGGATCAATCTTGACACACCACATTCACAAACTACTTGCAGTGCTATAAACATGCCCATGGCATTCATACATCAACCATAATCCCTGCTCTTCCAACATTCACACCATGCCTCCACTCCAGCATGCATATATCATAATTATATATTCATGGAGTAGGTAATCATATAATCACATCCATATATATATATATATTCACGGAGCATTAATCATATAATAAAGAGCCAAGCTCTATCAGAATGTCATGCTCCCTAATACAATGTGCAGGTAAAGCATTTACATTCTATTTAAGCAGTTAAGCACATAACTACAAAAATAGTTACCATTCCCTGAGTGAAGCTATTTTCAGTGACGAGTGTACATGCCCAGCTTGTCTTTAGGAACCATAAACCTTTGGCTCGCTCTGATACCAAGTTGTAACGCCCTAAACTCCAGGGACTGTTATAGTGTGCCTTGTAAACAGTGCTAAACTCACTAACCGAGTCATTTGGCTAAAATCGTGTAACTAAGTATGATTAGCGGTTTAGGGATTAAACATTTTGGTTAGGATATAACGTTTCATTAGAACGTTTACTGTATACATTGGGATCCTAAAAATATAATTTAAAGGTCTATTACAAGAAAATATTTACAACCAGTCGATCTAAGCGGCAAAACAGGGTTTAACCCTAGTTCCTCTTTAAACCTCGGCCGTGGTGGTCGAGAAGCTGCATATGTACACATCATCACCTAAGCTCTCCAACTCAAGGATGGTCCAGCTTTCTTTTGCCTTTACCTGCACCACATAGGACCCGTGAGCCGAAGCCTGGCAAGAAAACTCAATATGCTCATGAATAGTCATATCATGTCATCAAATCATAAGGCACACGCCTAACAAATACAGCCCTATTCAAGCAGGCAAATGACTTCAAGTAATGATGAATATACAACATCAACCGATGATCATAATAATCATCCCAGGCTTTTAGCCCCAAATAGAAGAGTGACATTTGTAATAGTCACTAAGGTGGGTTCCGCTCCCATTAGCCATGTGACGATAGGATCACCGGGGCTTTGCAGATAAGTGATCATTTCACTAGCTTAAACAAGATAGGTGCTCGATGAACTAGTCACCAATATAACCTACCGCATGACCATAGAGTCACAACCATTGGATTCCGCTCCCAAGCCATGTGACAAGCAGTCACCTAGGCCTTTGGCCCTGAGTAACTAGCCTAGACTAGTCAAGCGCTTATAATTTTCATCGACCTTAGGGTCGATCCAGCATCAATGCTCCAAGAGTCATTCAACGTTAATATCGATTAGATCTAATCTTTTATCGGCCCTGCGTTCAGAACGGTTATGTCGTTTCTGACTCTTAGGTCAGTAATATGCGACCAGTGCCGTCCCTGACTAGTCAGTGCCATACACAAGTGAACAATGCTACCAAACATATATCATATGTCAAATATTCTAATACAGGGCATTCAACATGCTTACTTAATAATTTCTAGCATAATTAGGATCATGCATAAACACAGAGGCTCAAGCTCTGAACAATCTCATATTCAATATTCACAGCATGCCCTAATCACATGTTTCTCGTGCAACACATGCATCACATTTAATCACTTGACATGCCTCAACAATAACCATGCATTTCACATTTAAACACCCAACATGCATCAATAATAACCATGCATGTCATATATACACAGGGTGTAGTTTTCTTACCTTTGGTCCAAGCACAAGTTACCAATAAACAAGCCACAAGCACGATCCTTACTCCAAGCCTCTAGTGATAACCTAGACACAACCATAAATGGTGATCCAATAAGTTCAAGTTCTAAAACCAATCCTGGAACCAAAACCTAGCCTCCAAGACATCAAACCCCACCAATCCGGGTAGTAGGAATGATCCCGTGGCCTAAGGTTTGAGTTCCCAAGCTTAAAACATCATTTCAGCCATAAATACCTTTAAGCGCCGCGGCCTCAAAACCCTGAGCCGCGGCCCCTAGCCAAACCAAGAAAACCAGGGGCAAGCACCGCGGTGCCCTACACCTAGTGCCGCGGCCCCCAGAGCTCCCAATACACTCCACCTGCTTCATCGAGCTTGAGCCGCGGCGCCTAAGAACAAGGTCGCGGCCCGACCTCGGACCAGCCATTTTTCTCCGACTTTAACCTTTTAAAACCTCCCAAAAACATATCCAAACATCTCCAAACTCAAAAATCAAAGTTCCCAAACATCCCCATGATCCAAAACCCATAAAACCCAAGTCTCAAATCACCAAAAAACTCATCAAAACACAAAGTCCAATTCAAGCTTAAAAACTTTAAAATCCTAAAACTTAGAACTTGAATTACCTCCGATTAAGTTATTTCCAACTAAATCCTTCGGCTAATAAGCTTCTAATCTTCCCTAGGATCGCTATGCCTCGATCCTCGCTTGAAACAGAGTTCTAGAACTCAAGTTACCTTCAAAAATACGATCGGGAGACGAAAATGGAAGTTTGAGGGAGAGAGAACGTACAGAACGTTCTTTTTATTTCTTAAAAGGTTACTTCAAGCTTAAGTAGCCTCAAACAAATCCTAACGTTCGGGGTCCCGAAAACACCCCCGAGGATAAATAGTCAAAACCTCCAGAATTTCCCCATGATCTTACTAACTCCCAATTTATCACCAAATATTAATTCCCATTACCCAATAACCTGGTAATGCTCTAAATACCCCTTGACTCTCTCCGAGTCAAGAATAAATCCCGTTGTGACTTTCCAACTAGCTTACCTCCTAGGATTGTCTCGTGCTGGGTAACCCTGGCATAACCAAATAATAATAAAGCACCACACACATATCACATATATGCCAAATATGCTCGAAATGGCCAAATTATGAAAATCACCCAATTACTCAAAAATGGGATCACATGCATATTTAATACACCTAAACATGCATATTATCATTTAATAACACAATAAATTAATTATGGCCCTCCCGACTTCCTTATCAAGGTCTTAAACCTTATTAGGAAATTTGGGGCATTACAACTATCCCCTCCTTACAGAAATTTCGTCCTCGAGATTTATCTGAACCGCCCGGAATATAAATTCCGCACAACTGATTCCAGTTTCCCAGGTCGTTCCTTCGACCTCACTGTTTATGCAACATGCCTCAACCCAAGGTATAACTTTGTTCCTCAGAACCTTATTCTTTCTGTCTCATATCTGGACTGGCTATTCTTTACAGGATAACTTGGCCTCAAATCCCCTGATTCTCATAATTCAACTTATGAGTTTCTTTTAACCCATGTCCTCATCATGGAAATACATAATACACTGTGTACAGCTAACAGTGCCAAAGTTAAGGTCGATCCAAAATCATCCTAACCGATCCTATCCAGGACTCAAACTATCATAATAATCTAGGGCTCAACTTGCCCTTAACTCCTCACCCCTTTTCATGGTGATACTTTTAAGGAAGATACAATCTTCTACCTGGAACTCCATGTTCCTGCTTTTCAATTCAATAAAACTTTTCCATTTACTCTGAGAAGTGAGCACCCAAGCTCTAACCTCTAATAATCTCAATAGTCCCCTGAACCACCTCTGGATCCAAATATAACATCTCACTCTTCTCATTCCAATGAATTGGTGATAAACATTCTCTATCATACCTTATCTCATAAGGTACATTTCCAACACTGGATAACTTTCTTTCTTTCCCTCTCTGATTTACCATCAGTCTGAGAATAATAAATTGTATTGAATCCCATTGATATACTTATCACCTTTCTTAAGCCTTCCAAAACCTGGAAGTCGCAATAAAATCTCCATCTGATAAGATAGACCTTGAATTTCATGAAGGCGCCCTACCTCTTTCACATAGAGATCTGATTACTAATCAGTTACATTATTCATCCTTGCTGACAAAAATGAACTCACTTGGAATACTGGTCCACAATTACCCAAACCAATTCATGCTGACCCACTAACCTGGGCAATTCCACTACGAAACCCATCGCGATGTTTCCTTATTTCCACTACAAAATACTCAAAGGCTGCATTGGCCCCACTGATTCCTGATACTTTATCTTGACCTACTAATAGATTAAGAACTTTACCACGCGTTTCATTATGCCCCTCTCCATCTCAGGCCACCATTATAAAGCTTTCATACTCTGATACACTAACATGATGCCTGAATGAAGAAAATAAGAGAGTAGCATGAGATTCATCCAGAATCTCCCAATTAATCCCAGTGTCCAACAGATCCCGAATCTGATCCCTACACCTCAATAAATTCATACTTGACACTGTTTAATCCTTAGCTAATCCAGCTAAGACTTTCCACTCAATCCTTCTTATCAGTGGTTCACTTAATCATCTTTCCTTTTAATCCTTTCCGAAATGATAATCTCAAACTTAAAACTGGCCACCTGGCCCACTAGAAACTCTACTTTAGTTCTGGTCAGATCCTTTAACCAACACGTTGCATAAGCAATCACTTCTCCTGCTACTGAGGTGTCATAACAACCCACTAACTGGTTTTGATCTGCAAGAAGACTCAGAACTTTTTCACAAAGCACCTGTAATATCCTTACCACCCAAGGAAACTCCTGCCCCTAAGGCGTTCCTTGACCTTGGCAAATTTCTGCAGAAAATACACCACAATACCATCGTCTAAGACGATCACAAATCCCATTCAAATAAATATTTGAATGCTCTGTTCATCTGATTCATAAACACTTGGCATTAAACAAATTCTCAAGACATACTCAGCACTCCCAGTGCCCTCATATGATATAAAATAGTCTTCTACATATCCTTCTCCCTGATCTCTAGCTGGTAATAACCAGATCCAAGATCCACCTTAGAGAATACCATCTTATTCACTAACTAAACCTTTAATTCTTACAACTCCACTGAGCCATTCAAAATAGTGCCCTAAATCTGACTCCATTCCTGTCACTAATCCAATCACCATTCTATTCTTTTCACATAAAGGAAACCCTGGGAAATCCCCTGGAAACACATCAAGAAACTCACAGACTAACCCAGTCTGTCCTGTTCCTGCTGGCATAATCTAAGTAGTATCCACCACACTAGCTAAGAATTCTATACATCTCCCTGCAAATAAACTCTAGCTCTCAATACAGATGTCATAATCATACAGAATCCATACATTGCCAATTGTCGCAAGACTTCCCACTCTCAAGCCCAAGAGTTACCATCCTTTCCTTGCTATTTAGCATTGCCCCATACTTACTTAACCAATCCATATCCCAGACCATACCTAAGCCTATCATATCCAGCTTTATCATAATCACTGATGAGTCCTTCTTATCATAACCCCGCTCATTTCTTAAGTCACCAATACAGTATTGCCTTCCCATGACAACATAACCATGTGATTCGCATAACATCTTTATGCTTCTATATATGCAACAAACAAAGGAACAGCATGGCACCAAAACCAGTCAGCATAACTTAGAAATTAGAACTAGAAAACTGACCTGCCACCCCTGAGGAACTAGTCTCAGCCTCAGACTTTGACTGCCTTGGAATAAACACTCGAGCTGGAGTCGAGCTGTCCATCCCCTTTTTCTCACCCTTTCTTAGCCTTGGGCAATTCTTCACAATATGCCCAACCATGCCACATGCGAAACATGCCTTTGCTCACACATTCTCCCAGATGACGTTTCTTGCACCAAGTGCAGATTGGATAAATTTTCTTCCAACTTTCATTCTTACTTGCTCCAATAAGTGAAGGTACCACTATCCGAGCTCCATGCTCCCTAGCACTCTTCTTCTCATTTCTTCTGCTCTCAACAACAAGAGCCTTCTCTATCATCTGAGCATAGGTAGAGGTTTCATACACTGGGGCAACTCTAATGCCCCGAGCTATTCCAGGATTTAATCCCTGATCAAACTTTTCCTTCTGAGCTATATCTGTGGGTACCATGTCTAAGGAAAACTTGGCCAACCCTTCAAATCTGTTAACATACTCGGTTACTGTTGCATTACCCTGAACGAGATTCAGAAACTCATTCATCTTAGCGGTCTTAGCTACATCACAATAATACTTTTCATTGAACAGCTGCCTAAATTCTTTCCAATCCATCACCGCTGTGTCTCGTGTCTGGGATACTACCTCCCACCACGTCCGGGCATCATCCCGCAAAACAAATGTCGCGCAAGCTGGCCTATCGTGACCTACCAGTCCCATACTATCAAGAATGGAACTGATCATGCCTATCCATTGCTCAGTTCTGAATGGATCTAGGCCTCCCTCGAAAATAAGAGGGTAATACTCCTGGAATCTTCCACAGAGAAATTTCCATCTGCTCTCAACCCTAGGCTGAGCCAATGCTGGTGCCACTCCTGGCACAACAAAGGAAGAGGTGCTCCCCAACAGATCTTGCTGTTGCTTCAAACACCTAATCTCTTCCTCCTGTCTCTACAATCTCGATTGCAAATCTGTGAACATCTGCTGAAAATTCATAGGAGCAGATGAAGAATTGAAACCCTAGCTGTAATTCCCAGCCTCTGTATAACCACCACCAGGCCTCATTATCTGCCTTGAATACAAACCTATTGATTGAATCTGTAGTCAATAACTTGACCCATTATTCATGATGAGCATATCAAGAACTTTCCCCCACGGGATCAATCTTGACACACCACATTCACAAACTACTTGCAGTGCTATAAACATGCCCATGGCATTCATACATCAACCATAATCCCTGCTCTTCCAACATTCACACCATGCCTCCACTCCAGCATGCATATATCATAATTATATATTCATGGAGTAGGTAATCATATAATCACATCCATATATATATATATATTCACGGAGCATTAATCATATAATAAAGAGCCAAGCTCTATCAGAATGTCATGCTCCCTAATACAATGTGCAGGTAAAGCATTTACATTCTATTTAAGCAGTTAAGCACATAACTACAAAAATAGTTACCATTCCCTGAGTGAAGCTATTTTCAGTGACGAGTGTACATGCCCAGCTTGTCTTTAGGAACCATAAACCTTTGGCTCGCTCTGATACCAAGTTGTAACGCCCTAAACTCCAGGGACTGTTATAGTGTGCCTTGTAAACAGTGCTAAACTCACTAACCGAGTCATTTGGCTAAAATCGTGTAACTAAGTATGATTAGCGGTTTAGGGATTAAACATTTTGGTTAGGATATAACGTTTCATTAGAACGTTTACTGTATACATTGGGATCCTAAAAATATAATTTAAAGGTCTATTACAAGAAAATATTTACAACCAGTCGATCTAAGCGGCAAAACAGGGTTTAACCCTAGTTCCTCTTTAAACCTCGGCCGTGGTGGTCGAGAAGCTGCATATGTACACATCATCACCTAAGCTCTCCAACTCAAGGATGGTCCAGCTTTCTTTTGCCTTTACCTGCACCACATAGGACCCGTGAGCCGAAGCCTGGCAAGAAAACTCAATATGCTCATGAATAGTCATATCATGTCATCAAATCATAAGGCACACGCCTAACAAATACAGCCCTATTCAAGCAGGCAAATGACTTCAAGTAATGATGAATATACAACATCAACCGATGATCATAATAATCATCCCAGGCTTTTAGCCCCAAATAGAAGAGTGACATTTGTAATAGTCACTAAGGTGGGTTCCGCTCCCATTAGCCATGTGACGATAGGATCACCGGGGCTTTGCAGATAAGTGATCATTTCACTAGCTTAAACAAGATAGGTGCTCGATGAACTAGTCACCAATATAACCTACCGCATGACCATAGAGTCACAACCATTGGATTCCGCTCCCAAGCCATGTGACAAGCAGTCACCTAGGCCTTTGGCCCTGAGTAACTAGCCTAGACTAGTCAAGCGCTTATAATTTTCATCGACCTTAGGGTCGATCCAGCATCAATGCTCCAAGAGTCATTCAACGTTAATATCGATTAGATCTAATCTTTTATCGGCCCTGCGTTCAGAACGGTTATGTCGTTTCTGACTCTTAGGTCAGTAATATGCGACCAGTGCCGTCCCTGACTAGTCAGTGCCATACACAAGTGAACAATGCTACCAAACATATATCATATGTCAAATATTCTAATACAGGGCATTCAACATGCTTACTTAATAATTTCTAGCATAATTAGGATCATGCATAAACACAGAGGCTCAAGCTCCGAACAATCTCATATTCAATATTCATAGCATGCCCTAATCACATGTTTCTCGTGCAACACATGCATCACATTTAATCACTTGACATGCCTCAACAATAACCATGCATGTCACATTTAAACACCCAACATGCATCAAGAATTACCACGCATGTCATTTATACACAGGGTGCAGTTTTCTTACCTTTGGTCTAAGCACATGTTACCAATAAACAAGCCACAAGCACAATCCTTACTCCAAGTCTCTAGTGATAACCTAGTCACAACCATAAATGGTGATCCAATAAGTTCAAATTCTAAAACCAATCCTGGAACCAAAACCTAGCCTCCGAGACATCAAACCCCACCAATCTGAGTAGTAGGAATGATCCCGAGGCCTAAGGTTTGAGTTCCCAAGCTTAAAACATCATTTCGCCCATAAATACCCTCAAGCGCCGCGGCCCCAAAACCCTGAGCCGCGGCCCCCAGAGCTCCCAAAGCTCTCCACCTGCTTCATCGAGCTTGGGCCGCGGCTCGACCTCGGACCAGCCATTTTTCTCCGATTTTAACCTTTTAAAACCTCCCAAAAACATATCCAAACATCTCCAAACTCAAAATCAAAGTTCCCAAACATCCCCATGATCCAAAACCCAAGTCTCAAATCACCCAAAAACTCATCAAAACACAAAGTCCAATTCAAGCTTAAAATCCTAAAACTTAAAACTTGAATTACCTCTGATTAAGTTGTTTCCAACTAAATCCTTCGGCTAATAAGCTTATAATCTTCCCTAGGATAGCTATGCCTCGATCCTTGCTTGAAACTGAGTCCTAGTACTAAAATTACCTTCGAAAATACGATCGAGAGACAAAAATGGAACTTTGAGGGAGAGAGAACGTACAAAATGTTCTTTTTATTTCTTCAAAGGTTACTTCAAGCTTAAGTAGCCTCAAACAAATCCTAACGTTTGGGGTCCCGAAAACACCCCTGGGGACAAAATAGTCAAATCCTCTAGAATTTCCCCCTGATCTTACTAACTCCTAATTTTTCACCAAATATTAATTCACATTACCCAATAACCCGGTAATGCTCTAAATACCCCTTGACTCACTCCGAGTCAAGAATAAATCCCTTTGTGACTTTCCAACTAGCTTACCTCCTAGGATCGTCTCATGCTGGGTAACCCTGGCATAACCAAATAATAATAAAGCACCACGCACATATCACATACATGCCAAATATGCCTGAAATTGCCCAAATATGAAAATCACCCAATTACTCAAAAATGGGTTCACATGCATATTTAATACACCTAAACATGCATATTATCATTTAATAACACAATAAATCAATTATGGCCCTCCCGGCTTCCTAATCAAGGTCCTAAACCTTATTAGGAAATTTGGGGCATTACAATAATATTCTCGTTCAGTTCGCTAGAGTGGTGACAAATGATGTGGTATCGGCTCAGCTAGTTGCCCATAACAACTAGGCAGGTAATAATAATAAGAGGAAAGAGAATAATGAGGGCGATCAGGCAAGGTCCAAGAAGAATAAAGCTTGGGATAAATACGCCTCGATTTTCACTGTGTACACTAATCTAACAGATACATGAGAAAATATATATTTGGCTAACTCTGCTGACATCCTTTAGAAGAAGCCTGAGCCCATGAAGAATCAATAGGCTAAAAGAGATTCGATAAAGTTTATTCGTCACCATAACGACATTGGTCACACCACAGATGACTGTCGCCAGTTGAAGGATGAGATCGAGACACTAATTTGGGCTGGACCGTTAGCACAATATGCTCAGAATCAGGTAGCTCCCAACCAGTGGGTCACACAAAATTTGAGGCAAGCTCCGGGTAATTAGGAAAACCCACTTGCAGCTCTTCCAACTCCAGAAAACCAACTCATCTCACCTCCATTTGAAGGGAGGAACATAAACACGATCTTAGATGGGCCACATTTAGCAGGAACAAGCAATGGGACCCAGAAGAGATACATACAAGAGCTGAAGACCCATGATGGTGCAATATATACTCACAAGCATCGCTTGCCGAAGTAGCGAAAAACGGATAAACAACCCATCATTTTTACAAAAGAGGACACTAGTCACGTCCAATTCCCACACAATGATCCGCTTGTGATAATTGTTCAGCTCGCCAATTGGAGAGTCCGAAGAATTCTGATTGACAACGGGAGCTCAGTAAATTTTCTATTTAGGTCCACATTAGAAAAAATGAGACTTTTAGTTACTGACCTAAAATCCTCCTCAACTTTATATGGGTTCTCAAGAGAAGGGTTGGACGCAATAGGAACAATCGAGCTCGTAGTAATAATTAGTGATGAAGCTCGAGTTGCGATGAAGATGCTCGAGTTGCGATGAAGATGCTCGAGTTCATTATTATAGATTGTCCAACTGCCTATAACGTCATTCTAGGGTGACCTACTTTGATATTTTTTGAGGCAATAACCTCTATTCGCCTCTTGGCCATGAAATTCCCCTCTCTTATGGATATATGTACGGTCAGAGGATATCAACTTGCTGCCAGAGAATGCTATAACATCTCGATGAAGGGAAGTAAACAACTCAGGCAGCAAGCAGTTTTGATCATTGAGGAGGCAGAAGAACCTTAAGTAATGGAGATCGAGGTCGCCGACCTAGAAGAAATTGATCTGCGAGTATGCAAAGATAAGTCAGAGCTCCAAGCTCTTGAGGAACTAGATGAAGAAATCCTCGATTAGGAAGCAACTTCCAAAGTTGTAAAGATTGGAAGAAACCTCAGTGCTGAGTAGAAAAGGAACCTAATCGACTTTCTGAGAAATAACCTCGATGTCTTTGCATGATCACATGGTGACATGGTTGGCATCATAATTAAAGTGATCATGCACATGCTAAATCTGGATAGGGACATACCACCCAAGCAACATAAGTGAAGACTATTGGGAATATAAAGAGGAGAAACTCTAGAGGAGAAGCTCTAGAGGAAGAAGTAGCTCACCTCTTAAAGTGTGGATTCATTAGGGAAGAGAAATATCCAGCTTGGATAGCTAACCCCATTATAGTCACAAAACCTAACAGAAAATGGAGAACCTGCATCGACTTCTCTGATCTCAACAAAGCCTGCCCAAATGATTGTTTTCCTTTAACGAGAATTAATCAACTCGTAGATGCCATGACCGGTCCCATGCTCATGTCATTCATGGACGCATACTCGAGATATAACCAGATTGCGATGAACCCTACTAACCAAGAGCATACAAGTTTCATGACCAAGCATAACGTATATTGCTACAACGTCATGCCTAACGGGTTGAAGAATGCAGGAGTTACGCATCAAAGGTTGATGAACAAAATGTTCGTTAACTAGATCAGTCGAAACATGGAAATGTATGTCGATGAAATGCTGGTCAAGTAAAGGACTGCCAATAACCATTTGGCCGACCTGGAAGATGTTTTGTCGTGCTAAGAAAATACATCTTTAAGATGAATCCCCAGAAATGTACCTTTGGTGTCTCATTGGAAATTCTTGTGCTTTATTGTAAATTCAAGGGGGATTGAAGCCAACCCAGAGAAGATCATATCCCTATTAGACATGCCTTCTCCTAGGTCATGGAAGCATGTCCAAAGTTTAACAGGATAAATTACTTTCCTAAATCGCTTTGTATCGAAGACCACTGATAAATGTCTCCCTTTTTATTACTTATTAAGGGGGAACAAAAAATTTGAGTTGACTAACGAATGCAATGTAGCATTTCAGGATCTAAAGAAACATCTAGCTGAACCCATCATTCTATCAAAGTCTGTTAACAGAGAGGCTTTGTACCTTTATTTGGCTTTGAAAAAAAATGCGGTCAGCGTTGATGGAAAGACTCACATTATGTCTGGTCTTAGCCTTGAGGAAGTTACGGCCTTACTTTTAGTCCCACGCAATACACGTCTTGACTAATCAACTGTTAAGACAGGTGCTACATAAACCTAAAACATAAGTACGGTTGCTAAAGTGGACCATCGAACTCAGCCATTTCAAGATTTTATATAAACCACGATCAGTCGTTAAGGGGCAGGTCCTAGTAGATTTTGTGGCACAATGCATCGGTTTTCAGGACGAACCTATGAGGGAACTTGTGCAAGAGTTATGGAAACTATTCGTGAATGGGTCATCTAACAGGCATGGGTTAGGAGTTGGAATCATTCTAATTATACCAGAAGGGCATCACTTCCATACTGCTTTAATATTTGGATTTAGCTCCTCAAATAACAAAGCTGAATATGAAGATTTTCTAGTTGGAATTCGAATTCGAAGGAGTTAAAAGAGAAGGCTATCCAATGCTTCAGTGATTTGCAGCTCGCGGTAAACCGAGTATTGGGAGAATACTAGGATCATGGAATCAACATGGATCCATACCTAGCTAGAGTAAAATGTGAATTGCCAGAATTCGAGTTTTACTCCATCGAGCAGGTCCCTCTCGAATAAAACACTAATGGAGACGCATTAGCTTGGCTTGCCACAATCAAGGAAGCAGACACGTTGTGCATAGTTCCAGTTAAATTCCTTGCAAAGCCAAGCATAGAGGCAGAATCACAAAATATCGAGCTAATTCATGTAAGTTCGACATGGATGACACCAATCATAGAATACCTCACTTACGGAAGACTACCTAAAGATCATATGATTAGATCCCAAGGTAAGTCTTGGTCGAAGGAATCCTCTACATGCCAGGTCATTCTATGCCTTTACTTAGGTACATCGTGCCAGAGGAAGCCCAAGCTATCCTAAAGGCAGTTCATGAGGGGTTTTGTGGAGACCACGCTGGGGGGGTAAAATCTAGCCATGAAGATACCCAAGCAAGGTTATTTCTAGCCAACCTTGAAGAAAGACTCGACCTCGTACGTTCAGAGGTGTGATAAATGCAAACATTTCTCGATAATATCTCAGGCTCCACAATTCGAGCTTACCATGATCCCATCGCCTTGGCCATTTTCCATCTGAGGAATATATTTGATCAGATCATTTCCAATGGGGAAAGGAGGAGTTCACTATGTTGTGGTCATTGTGGACTACTTCAAAAAGTGGGTTGAAGCTGAACCATTGGATACAATAACCTCAAAAAGAGTACTTGATTTCATTATAAGGAACATAATTTGTCGCTATGGACTCCTAAGGAAAATCGTATCAGATAATGGGACTCAATTCGACAATGAGTTGTTTAGAAACTTCTGTGAAAAGTACGAGGTTATCAAGAGTTTCTCCTCGGTGTCATATCCACTGGCTAACAGACAGCCGGAGGCGATAAATAAAACCCTAAATACGAGCTTAAAATAGAGGTTGGAAGACGCTAAAGGGTTATGGCCTGAACAGCTCCTGCAAGTACTTTAGGCGTACATAACCTCTTACCTCACATCTACTGGTCATACACTGTTTTCATTAACTTTTGGAAGTGAAGCAATGCTCCCAATCGAAGCCCTAGTGACATCACACATGCAAATGACTTTCAACCGGGAACAAAACAACAGCCTATTACAAGCATCTCTAGATCTAATTGAGGAATGCCGAAAGAATCACAGATTCAACTCACACATTACCATAGAAAGTAACTAGTACTTCAACTCAAAAGTTAAGGAAATGAAGCTCGAGTTAGGAGATCTAGTATTAAGGAGGGTGTTTTTGGTAAATAAAGACCCTAAAGATGGTGTATTAGGACCAAACTGGGAAGGGTCTTATACATTGTCAAGCTACTTGTACATTGTCTCAAGCTCAGATTTTCCCTTGTCTGCCTGCTAAGCTCTGCCTCAATTTTTATCCTTGCTTAGATATGGGCCAGGAATGCTTGTCAATAGAAACAACCAAAAATTATACCAAGTATGAACAAGCAAAGAAAAAAAATCACTTGAGTAAAAAACTTACGGTCAAGTGCATCCCCAAGGCTGAGCGCAGCATGTCTCTTGAGGCTAAGTCCTCTATTTTCTCCAGCTCGCATACTGTTAGCTAGTTTACGTGGCCCACCACGTCACTAGCTATGGCCTGGACTGAATCCCGAAGCCGACCTAGGAATTTATCCACCTCAACATGAGAAGCTAGGATAGAGGATGGAGGATTAGATCAGGGAGCTAGAGGAGAAACGTCTTTGATCGTAACCACGGTCTCCTTTTGAGCTCGGGGTTGGGAAGAAGACAACTCCTTTCCCTTAGGATGGGGTCCTCTAGACGAACTGCCAGCTCCAGATATGTTCTTTATTAACCTCTGCCTTTCGATGGTTTGGTCGAAGCTCCTAATGGCCGTCGTCAGGTCGCTCATGTTCTCTTATGCAAAGTAACCAAGAAAGGGTTAGATGAACTTTAGTCAAGCATGGAAAGGAACAAGTAAAGAAGAAAATCCTACCCTCCAAATTAGAGGAGGAGACTACAAGAATCAGATCTCGATTGAAGATCGAGCTAACTAATGGAGAACTGGCTAGTTCTTGGATAACTTGGGGTGAAGGAAACTCTATCACAACGATCTCAGGCAATATTTCAGACTTGAGTGCATCATCTAAGCTCGGGTCATACTCTGCATGCTTAGAGATAGGGAAAAGTGATCTAGTGGCAAAAAAATTTTTGGGGCAAATAAATGTGTCATATTAGCACTCATAATGTAACGCCCTACTTCCTTAGAGTCGTTACTATGTGCGTTAAAAATGTGCCATTAGCTCACTAATTGAGGTTTTAGGTTAAAAGTAATCATAAAAAGTTATATAGTTGGGATCCCAAAATATAATTACGATCGACCTAAGCGACAAAGCAGTTCATTACAGTACATTTTCGCAAAATAACCCTGGCCGTGGTAGCCAGGTAGGCCGAACATGTACCCGTCGCTTCATGCTCTCCGTACTCGTGGTTGGTCGACCTTTCCTTTGCCTTTACTTGCACCATAGAGCATCCGTGATCCGAAGCCTAGCAAGAAAACTCAACATTAACATTCCACAGTATACAACAAAACAACCAACGGGCTAAACACATAGCGGCCTACGCCTTCCCAGGCGCTTTACCAGGCCCTGGGTTCGCGGTCCTCATCGAGCGGGTGGATTCAACATCCTAGGAGGGTCTCGCCCTAGAAGCTTGCACTCAACGTGCTTAATGCCGATCCCGGCCCCTTGCCGTACCCGGCTTCACACCGTTCCTGGCCTTCACCGTTCATTCACAAACATGCATAGCATAACATAATAATCACGGATTTCCACACATATACTAAGCATAAATAATAGGGTCGCGCCCTAAAACACAAGCAATAGGGTCGTGCCCTGCTCTACGGGTACAACAGTTTTCTGACCAGTGTCCCAAGCTGATAAGCCAATGCGATCCCGAGCACAGTCCCCTAATTTGAGCCTCGTTGAAAACCTAGTCACAAAGTATTCATAATAACCATCCATCAAGTCCTAAACCAATAAATAACTTCGGAATATTAATCTAGCCTCTGGGACCTTGGATTCTACTAAACCGTGTAGTAGAATCCTTCCCGAGCCTCAACATTCGAGTTCTGGAGCTAAAAAAAACCTCCATTTCACCTTTCTTTCCATTTAGGGCCGCGACCCGCTACAAGTCAGAGGGCAAAGCCCTCCCTACTGGAGGATACGGGCCGTGGTGTGCCTTTCCTTGTGCCACATCACCTGGGTAAATTCAGAGGCTCCCCCAGCCTCTTCGAACACAAGGGCCGCATCGCTTGAAGAACAGGGCCGTCACTCGGGCCCCAGAAACCTAGAAATCAACCATTACCAATGTTTTCCCCTGAGCTTAAATAAATAATTCTCACCCAAAATGTCATTCAAACCAAGAATTAAGTCCATATTTCCTATCCATACAACCTAAACATCCTAACAAACCCATAAGCGATTCCATAATCCTCACCAACACTCAAAATCAAGCTTAAAGCTTAACTCTCATGCAACCTCCAATCCATGGCAGAATTCAACAGAAAAGATTGAGTTTAGGATCTTACCATTGAGATATGTTCAAATTTGAGCTAATCCCAAGCACAACAAGCTTTAATCCTTTACTTCCTTAGCCTAGGATCCTCAAAATTCTTCAACAAACTCCAAGCACCCAAAGAGAGAGAGAGAGAGAGAGAGAGAGAGTGAGAGTGAACCGAGAGAGAGAGAGAGAGAGAGATCGAGAGATAGAGTTTCTATTTCTATCTTTTCTTAATTCTAGAGGTGTCTTCTTGTGATCAGTTTAAGCCTATCCTTTAGTACCACCAAGGGCAATTCCGTCAATTGCCACATCCCACTAAATCCTCAGGTGTTCCTTTAAATCCCCATTAATCCTGACATACTCAAATAATTGGTAAATTACTACATGTTACCCGGTAAATTCCAAACACCAATTGTTTTCCAAAATACCCCTAGGCTCCTCCCGAGCCAGGTATTCAACCCCGTTGTGATTAATTAGCTAAACTGCTCCCTAGGACAGTCTCAGATCGTGCATCACAAATATATCACCACACCCTCGTGGTCTCAATCACAATACACACATATATCACATTTATGCCCTCAACATGCTACAATTACAAATATGCCCCTAATAACCAAATAGGGCCCACATGCATATTTAATTCACCTAACACATGCATTTATAATCACATAATCATTTAATTCACATATTAGCATAATAAAATCAATTATTGCCCTCCTGACACACTAATCAAGGCCATAAGCCCTATTAGCAAATTTGGGATGCTCCACATAATATGCAAGGTATTATTTATAATTTTTATTGGGGAGGCTCAGGTCATGACGAGGAACTAAAGATCGACACACTGTTGGATGATAACATTTTGTTCTGGATCCTAGGGTGTTTGGTCACAATATTCCTCAGGTCATGCCAAGTTGGCATGGAGCTGGCAGCAGTCTGATTAATATTTGTTTCATTGTTACCTTGGCTAGAGGTGTTGGCCGTTGCCCCCGATTGAGCCCGATCTGGGTCATCACTAAGACTGATCTAAGAAGGGCGTCTGCGCACCAAAGGTGCAACTCCTTCTTCCTCCTCGACCTCCTCAACAATGGTGAGGGTCCTCTTTTTAGCAGGGCCCCGAGGTCGGAATGCCAGAGATTGGTCATCTCTAATCATCTTGCAAGCCAACATGTTGGCATCTATTATTATTACTCACCAATCTTTTTCTTCAGTGGGGATAGAGGCGAGCTTTAGGTATTGGTCCTTCTGGATCATAGAAGCTTTAGACCTCTTGTAGATAGCCGCATATACAATCAACACAATCAAGATAATGAATATTGTGAAGTAGACAAAAATACTTACAAATTCATCAAGGTAATGATACTTACGAGGTCGGTTGAAGTATCCGTGTTTGCAGGTCGTGAACCCATTCAAAATGAAGAACGCGTCCTTGAAATCACTTGGATGACTTGGGAGCTCGATGATAGTGGTGGTTTTTGGGATCCGAGTGAGGTAGTAAAACCCATCACCTCTTGTCTTGGGGTTGGCCTTAAGGAAGAAAAAGTAAAGGATATCCTCCGAGGTAAGGTTTTTCCATTAATTTTTAAGAAATAAAAATTTAAACCTCGTGAGGAGGCGATATGTGTTTGGGGGGGAGCTGAAAAGGAGCCAACTTCACGTAATTTAGGAAATCTAAAAAGTATGTTCTCAATGGTAGAAAGGGCCCCTCCTTCAGGTGCTTGTCGCTCCAAGCCCCAAAATTATTCTCTAAATGATTGTAGCTTCGCTCTCCTTCGAATGTTGGGCGAGCATAAAATTTTGAGTCCGTATGAATGCCATGGTCTTTCATTATGGAATTAACCTAGGGCATGGAAGTTATCCGAGACATGATTCGCTCGGCTTCATAAAAGCTATCAGCGGATACCTCAACCCCCTTTTCCACCACTGACCCAAAGTGGAGAATGGGGGTCACCACGACTTTCTGGCCTTGAGAGGAAGATCGAGCTACTATCTTGAGTTGACTCATTTTGATGATAGTTGTTATACCCAGATTTCGAGCTATGTTAAATGTGACCTTGAAAGTTGGATTCGCAACGAATGGACTCGTAAAGTTTGAAGTATGCTCCAGGACTAAATATTGAGCCTGCAAGACTAAGACGCCCTCGAATGCGGTGGCCTCGAAATATTCACGATCTCGAAGGATAGCTCCCAAGACGCATCTATCCTCAGAGAAGACCTCAAATCAAGGGTGCCGAGCCTAACACACGTGCGACCTCGAAGCCATGTGACCTCGAGAGATGTCATTAGCTCGAAAGCTGATGAGAAACCTGGGAGATTAAGGCCTTGGAGATATATGATAATGACTTTGAATATCTATAAGTGTTGTTTATAAGGGGCGTGCTCTGCATTTATTATTGTAAATCCCATAAAATCATGGGATATTATTCGATTAGTTATACGCCCCCTGGTCTTCAGGGGACGTTTCCTTTTATATCGGATCACAGGCATTTAAAGTCATTTATTTTATTTACACCAAAAAGAGTAACTACCCAAAATATGTGGGATAGTATTCTGCATCCTTCTCTATAAATAGAGAGGTCATGCACCATTGTAATGGACCGAAATTCTGAACCTTGAGAGAAAACTCAGAAGAACTCATGCTTAAGAATTTTCAAAGATAATCTTGAGTTTAATAACAGAGACTCGTGGACTAGGCAGATTTAACTGCTGAACCACGTAAAAAATCGTGCTTTGTATTGTGATATTTTAATTGGCCATTACCAGTAATTGTTTACGTGCTCTTCTTTCACTGTTGACGAAAAACGGCGTCAACAATAGTAATTTAACTCGCCTGTGTATAAAGTAATATTAATTGTTAGTGGGCGACCTAAGGATACGACTTTGGGATAAGGTTCAAAAGTATCAAGTAAATTGGTCATGCTTAATAACTAGAAGTAAACTACTGGATAACTGGACCTAAATATTTGGATGGGAATCAAATTCTACGAGCTAGAAAATCAAACTACTGGAGAGCTCGACCTAAATATACGTCACACGTTTTAGTAACACACACATATATATATATATATATGTGCATTTAAGAAGTGTAAAGTTTGAAAAGATACCAAAATTCAAAATAATACCCCATTTTTTGTCATGGTTTCTACATATACACTTTTAAAATGTGGATCTACACATCTTAAATGTGTAGATCTCGAAAAAAAAAATACCCAAACTTAAAAAAAAATCACTTCAGCACAGACACTTGAGTGTAAAATTACGCTTCTTGGAAGAATTGCATCGAACAATATTGAGTTGACATTGAGCCAGAACATTTTTTTTCAAAAAATCTTGTTTTTTAAGGCCTCGTTGAGTTGGCAACGAGCGCCATCGAGGAGCATCGAGTTGGGCATGAAAATATGATTTTGATGGAAAAATCGATGAAGCTCAATGGTGCTCGATGCCCTGCTCGATTACTGTTTGATGGTTGCTCGATGGTGCTCGATGTAATTCTTGCAAGAGACATTATTTTTCACTCGAGTGTTTGTTTTAGGTAATTTTTTTTTATTTAGGGTATTTTTTCGAGATCTATATGTTTGAGATGTGTATATCTATATTCGGGAAGTGTAAAACTTGATATCACGACAAAAATTGGGGTATTTTTTTTAATTTGTGTATTTTTTTTTCAAGCTTTAAACT
The DNA here is from genome assembly GCF_963169125.1 of Humulus lupulus. Classification (NCBI taxonomy): domain Eukaryota; kingdom Viridiplantae; phylum Streptophyta; class Magnoliopsida; order Rosales; family Cannabaceae; genus Humulus; species Humulus lupulus. The sequence continues at coordinate 38,943,437 of NC_084797.1, read as the reverse complement.
TACTAAATATAGATATACACATATCGAACGTGTAGATCTCGAAAAATACCAAAAATAAAAAAATAACTCCATGCAGACATTCGAGTGAAAAATTACGCATCTTACAAGAATCACATCGAGCAAAGTCAAATTTTTCATGAAAATATTGATTTTTAAGGCCTCATTGAGATGACATTGAGCAACTATTGAGCAAACTCGATTTTTAGCAGATTTCAAAGTTTCATATCTAAAAAAAATCGTGAAAAAATAAAAAAATCATGTCCAAATTTGTTCGAAATGCACTAATAGTGTCTTAAGTGATATTTGTCATGAGTTTTAGTTCCAAATTATTAAAATCTATCATGGATCCTTTTTGTGGAGCCTACATGGAGAAGTTAAGGGACAAAAATAGGAGAAAAGAAAGAGAGAGAGAGAGAGAGAAGAGAGAGAGAGAGGAGTGAGAGTGTGTTGTGATGATGGTATTGTGGCTGTCACTTTTAGAGAAAATCAAAAGAGATAGAGAGAAAGTAAGAGAGAAGAGAGAAGAGAGAAATGCAAGAGATTGGTGTGAAAATAATGAAATGGACATTTTTATATATAAAAAAAAAAAAAATGTAAAAAAGAGCACTAAAATGTGATTTCAATACACTTTTTTTTTATGGGAGTTTTATATTTACACTCTAAAAATATATAAAGACATCCACTAATTATTATTTTTTTTAATTATTTTAACATTTTTTCTCAATGGTTTTTTTTACCTTCCTTAATTTTTTTTGTTAATATTAATAATTTTATTTTATCTTGTTTCCACAATTAATTTTTTTTTTACTTTAACAAGTTTTTATATATATTTTTTTGTTTTAATTTTTTCTTTTAAATGTTTAATATATATATATTATTTATATATATTTTTTAGAAGAAAAAAAAAGAAAAATATGAACATAAATTGAGAAAAAATAATATTTATATTAATTTTTAATAAAATATATAGTTGAGTGCTAATATGATGACTTTTTTCTTTAATTAGAAGCCCTTATTATTCATAGAAACTCAAATTTCCATATTTACATTGGACGTGTCTTCCCCTTACTTACATCCTCCTCAACCTTGGTTAAAAAAGTTGAAATTCTGCGCCAAAAACCCCTAAAGCCTAAAACCTGACCTGAATGTTAGAACACCAAGATGAAAATGTTCTTCGCTTACTCGACCAAATTTTTCAGAGCCAAAAAGTGCGAAAGCTTCATAATTAAACCCATCCAATTGATCATCTACAGACCCATGTCGCAGTCTACCTCCATACCCAAAAAGTTGCAGAGGGTCCGAGACCATGGCTTCGATAACTACATGGAAGTGGAGAAGAAGACCCGGAAGGTCCTCAAGTCTCAGGCCCTCATTCTCGCCCAACCCAATCAAACTCTTCCAGTCTCACGCCTCGACATCCTCGCTCGTCACCTCGGCTTCAAACAAGACGAAGTTGGTGCTTTCCTACTCAAATTCCCCCACGTTTTCGAGATTTACGAACACCCTGTTCAACGAGTTCTATATTGTCGCTTAACCCGCAAAGCCCATCTCCAGATTGAGCTGGAAAAGCATGCCCTTCATGCCCAAATCCCTGAAGCCGTGACCCGACTCCGAAAGCTTTTGATGATGTCCAACGCCGCCCGCCTTCGGCTCGAGCACATCCGCATTGCGCGGGTGGAATTCGGGTTGCCCGACGATTTCGAGTACTCGGTAATTCTCAAGTACCCCCAGTATTTTCGATTAATCGATGCTGAAGAAACTAGGAATAAGTATATTGAGTGTGTTGAAAAAGACTCGAGTTTGATGGTATGTGATATAGAGAAACTTAGGGAGAAGGAGTATAGAGATAAAGGAGCTAATGCTGAGGATATAAGGTTTTCATTTATTGTGAATTTTCCACCTGGTTTTAAGATTGGCAAGTATTATAGGATTGCTGTGTGGAAATGGCAGAGGGTTCCTTATTGGTCACCGTATGAGGATATTTCTGGTTATGATTTGAGGTCAATTGAGGCTCAGAAGCGAATGGAGAAGAGGGCAGTTGCCACAATTCATGAACTGTTGACTTTGACTGTTGAGAAGAAGATTACATTAGAGAGGATTGCTCATTTTAGGATGGCAATGAGTTTGCCTAAGAAGTTGAAAGAATTTCTTCTTCAACATCAGGGTATATTTTACATTTCGACTCGAGGGAATTATGGGAAGATTCATACGGTTTTTCTTAGGGAGGCCTACAAGAAGGGGGAATTGATAGAGCCAAATAATTTGTATTTGGCGAGGAGAAAGTTGGCTGAATTGGTTTTGTTGAGCCCTAGGAATGCAAAAGTCGATAGGGAATTGGTTAACTTCCGGAGAGGAAGGGAGAATGATCATGAGGTGAGAGGCTTTGGAAGAGACTACGTGGATGATGGTGGAACAGATTTTGAAGGCGGGGAGAATAATGTGCATTGTAGGGAGCCATAGAGGGATTTGGGTTTGGGTAGTGACTTTGGTTATGATGATCACAAGGCCAATGAATTTGTGGATTTGGAGCATGTGGATTTAACTGAAGCTAAGTTTGTGAATTTTAGAAGTGGGAAGTATGTTGTTCGTTGCGGGGAACGAAAGATTGAGTTAATTTTGGCTCGGATTATAGTAAAAAACATAAATGAGGCTGAGTAATTTGCGGATGCAAAGCATGTGGGATCAACTGAGTGACTTGAAACAATTATGATTTGATTTGAGATTTTGTAGGTGGATAGAAAGAATGAAATGAATTCACATTTGGTTGATGATTTCGATTCTGTTTTACTGATGAAGATGATGAGGTTGACGGATATGTGGATGCTAAATATGTGGTTTCAACTTGGTGACTTAAATGATAATATCTATATAAATATATGCCTCTTTTGGATAATGTTGTGGATCTTAATATTTGTAATTATTTTCTGAATTTGAAGAGCTGTGATCATTTGGAAATGTGATCTGGGTTGCCAAATGGTAGAAGATAGCTTATATGAAGAGCAATTGTTTAGAAAATCTCGTATCATCCTAGAGCACATGGTCCTAACCAAAAAATAAAAGTAAAACTCCCCAGTTAATAAATATTTAGTGCCAACATGTAGAAAGCAAGACAGAAATCATAAGACTGCAGATTCCAGCAACTAACCAGGATGATTTTGATAAGAGCAAGAAGAAACTTCCTGATTTTGATAGGGTCCCGGTGCATTCCGTCAACTTCACTTGTTGGTTTCTCAACATGCTCCCTGAGTGTTGTTTCTTATGAAAACTCGGTGTAAGTATTGATATGTCAAAATTTTCCTTTTCTTAACGTTGCAGCCATTGTTTGGATGGCTTGAGGATTGGTCTTGGTGGTAGCTTTATGTTACTTTGGGTTTGATGTAACTATTCTCTCATTTTCAATTAACCACAGGGAATAGTTATATTGCTTATGACACGGACCTAAATGGTACTTTATTGGGTTTTGTGGTGCTCTTGTAACTTCTAATAGACATTTCACTTGTACTCTATTTGAAAGTCTATGATATCTATAAATTAGGAGGCTCCCTGTGACCTGGTAGATGATAATTAACTTTTATTGTTTACATCCTTGACATATAACGGAGCTTGTACACTTGATCCAATAATTGTATTGGTAAACAATGTTGTCAAAAGAAGACTTTATTTGACTTTTGATGATGACCACTGAGTTGTGATTTTTTTTAATACTATTGAGACGACACGAGTGGACAATGTTTACATTTATAATAGATCAATACACGAATTATTAGCACTTCCAAAACCCTACATGTCTATTTCTTCATGTGATTTGAAGTGTGAAATTTTTAAAAATTAGAAATATTTACATTTAGGTTAATATGTATACTATTTAGTGTCTTTCAAGATGTAAGAGTTGAAAATAATTAGTCACATTGTTTTGTTGGTTATGAATAAGCTGCAAATTTGAACATTTTACTATCAATATATGGAATCTGATCGTCAATACATTAGCTTTGTAGTTATTTTAAAAAACAAATTGTTATATTACATGGGATAAGGATGTGAGGAGTGAGAGGTAGATTCTTCATTCTTCCTCTAAGTTGTAGTAAAAAAGTAAAGTGATGAATTTTTCTTCAACTATCTCATAAAACAATTAAACATGTCCATAAAGTCAATAAATATTTGTGCACTTTCATAAAAATAAAAGGGTTTTAGCATGATAGCCCCTTAAATTATTCGTAATTTAGCTAATTAGTCTATGAACTCTTAGATGTTGCAATTAAGTCCTTAAACTTATTAAGTGGTAGCAATTAAGCCCCTGATATGTGATTTTTTAAATAATTTTTGATGAATTTTTTTGCATGATATTGCCAAAGTGAAAAAATGGATATCTTGAATTCATCATTTTGATTATGATGCTATAGTTTGATATGCATAAATTTTAATTTTCAATTGTTTGTTTTTTTAGAGAGAGAAATAGAGAAGAGAGAAAGATTATGATGTTAATTTATTTGGGAAATATATTTTATATTTTTACCACTTTGGTAATGCTATGCAGTTTTTTTCCATAAAAAGTTAGTTAAAAAAAGTCATCGTGGGACTTAATTGTTGTTTAATGAGTTTAGAGATTTGATTGCTACATTTAATAGTGTAGGAACCAGTTTGTTAATTCACGTATAGTTCATAGGGCAAACATATAAAAACTCATAATAAAAATAATATATGTTAAAAGAGAAATCTTAGAATGTAATATACTCATATAAAGAATGGAAATAGTAAAATAAACCAACTACTCAAAATACCAAATTATACAAAGTACTTCATATTGTATATAAAAGTATAATTTCAACAACATAATAGTGGAATATACTTATTTGGTACTATGTTTTAACGAAATAGAATGTTGATACTTTCTGTTTTCAATAATGTTCATTAGGTACTTTGTAATTTAAAATTATACATACTTTGGTACTCCGGACTCAAATTTTATCACAAATTACAAAGTACCAAATATGTATATGTCCATGAATAAAAATGTACAGTTTTAAATTGATTTTTAAACTACAGGGTACCTAATAGCCATCATCAATAACATAGGGTAACGAAGTATGAATGATTTTAAATTATATGGTACTTGCTAATCATTATCGAGAACAAAGATACCAAAGTTGTATTTCATTAAAACACAAGGTACCAAATGAGTATTGTTAATGCTCGAGTTTCTCTAGCTATAAATATAATGGAAAGATGGTAGATGAAGAAAACAAATGAGGCAAACTTTGAGGAAGTTATTTTTCAAGTGAAAGAAGGAGAGAATGAAAATATTATTATCCACCCTTTCTGCTTAAACTCTACTTTCGACTCCATTTCCTTCTCGTCTCCACTTCAATTTATAGAATTGTGATGGGTAAAATTATATTCAAGGTCATTACAATGTACAATAAATAAAACAAAAAGAAGTATATTTGGTCCACTAGTTTTTAAGATGTATTAAAGGCTTTGTGGCAGTGTGCCACAGAAAGATGTGTCAGAAGCATACTCTTGAGGAAGAGGAGTGTCAGCAGGATTTCGGGGACTTTACCATTCACTTTTTCTAGTGGGGAACATCATCCTCTTCTTGGGACTATTCTGCTATTGGACTATTTTAGTGACGAGGAAAACCTTTTAACGATTGGGCTTCTCGCTGGGAGCCCTTCTTGTGGGCCATCTTTTTGCAACAACCTCTCGCTCTTAAGCTTTTAGGACAATGCTTTTTTTGTTTTATCAGAGAGAGCGAGGACTTACGTGACTACTTCATGATCCATGTATGTAACGCCTTGGTTACCCCAGAACAGTTACGGTGATCGGTGAAACGGAAATTTGACTCGTTACCCGAGTCCTTTGGTTAAAAACGTGTTCTAAGTATTATTAACAGGTTAAGGTGAAAACAATAAAGAGAAGATGATATATTTTATTAAGTATATAAACTGCTCATGAGCCTGTTAAAACATTTACAAGTTGTTCATTATACAAAATGGCCACTACTGTTTCAAAATATACGACCCCGCTGGCCTAAGCGGCAAAAATAGGGTAAGCCCCCTAGCTCCTCTGAGAACTCCTTGGATGTGGTGGTCAAGCGGCCGCATATGTACACACCACCACTTAAGCTCTCCACTCAAGGCTGGGTGAGCTTTTCTTTCCCTTTACCTGCACCACATAGCACCCATGAGCCAAGGCTCAACAAGAAAACACAATATAGCATGATATAATATCAACAATGATCATAATAATCATTCAAGACACTCAGTCCAAAACAAATAGGTGACAATTGCTAAAGTCACTAAGATGGGGACAGTTCCCTTTAGCCTTGTGACGATAGGGTCACCGGGGCTTAACAGGTAAGTGAACCTTTCATTAGCTTAACCAGGATAGGTGCATGGTGACTGGTCACCAACATAACCTTCCACATGACCATAGAGTCATAACCTTGGAACATCTTTCCCTAGCCATGTGACAAGCAGTCACCTAGGCCTTATGCCCTGGCTCTTAGTAACTAGTCTTAGACTAGCCAAGCGCTATAAGTTCATCGACCTTAGGGTCGGTCCAGTGTTAATGCCTTAGAGCCATTCAACATTGATATCGATTAGATTTAATCTTCATCCGGCCCTGCGTTCAGGACGCTTATGCCGTTTCTGACTCTTAGGTCAGTGTCCCTGACTAGTCAGTGCCATATACAAGTAATCAACATTCACTAGCATTTAATATGCAATCCATGTCCACATTCATCAACCAACATGCCTCAATAACAATCATGCATGTCATATATACACTGGGTGTAGTTTCCTTACCTCAGGTTCGAGCGAGAAATATAATAAGGACGACCCCTGAGAACGATCGATCTTTTGGTTCCTTAGCGGTTACCTAATCACAACCAATTATAACTTCCATTAATGAGAATCAACATGGATAGGGTCTTAACCTAAGCACCAGTCTCGGGACCTCGAAACATGCCCACACGGTGAGCAGATTCGATCCCGGGCCTTAAGGATTGAAACCCCAAGTCAAAAACCCTTAAAAACACCCAAAACAGGACTTTGAAGGAACAGGGTAGCGCTACAGCGCTGACCCCTAGCGCCCCAGCGCTATTCTCAGAACCCCCAACATGCCCATTTGCCTCCTGAGTAGCGCTGTAGCGCCCTAGGGTGGGCGCTATAGCGCTACCTCCAGACCAGAACTCCCCTGAACCGACCTTCTTTATCTCCTTCGATTCCAACGTGTTTCCCACACTTCCAATTCCCATTCTTGATGTCAAATGAACCCAAAAACCATCTCAACATATCCCAAACATCCCAACCATAGGAACCTTAGCCAAAACTCCCAACAAAACCAAGTTCTCAACCTAGAACTCACAGCTGCAAAATAGAACTACAACAGGGCAAACCAGGAAATTCTATGGTTAGAAACTTACCCAAAGCTCAGCTTATGATGCTCTTCAAGGGTGGAACACTCTCCCAAACTCCCAAGGCTTGCTTCCCAAGCTTGAATCCTCAAGAATGGTTCAAAAATCACAAAGAAGGATGAAGAAAAGAAGGTACGGGAGAAACTTCGAAACTTGCTCTGTTTTTCTCTCTTCTTTCAGCCAACAATGGTTATATCTATCCTAGGGGTGAAATGACAAAAATACCCCTAGGTCAATTTAAAGTTTCTAAAGGCTCCCAAGGGCAAAATTGGTATTTTCCACCTATCTCGTTAATCATAATTAACGCTCTCCAATTCCCTCTATTCTCAATAATCTCGAACACCAATAATTCACATCCCATTACCCTTTAACTCCTGGTAACGCTCTAATCATTAAAATCACCCCAAGACCCACCCCGAGCCCCGAACTTAAACCTGTTGTGACTAAACCGCTAATCAATAATCCAAGATCGTCTCATGCTGAATAGCTCGAACAAACCCACATCATAATGTGGTCTCAACACATATCACCGACATGCATACAAATATACAATTATACCCTCAATGGACCAAATTACCATCACACCCCTGTAATTAAAATGTGGACTCACATGCATGCATTTAACATCATATTATAATATAATTCACATATACATGCATAATATCAGTTAATGGAATAATTAAGCAAGTATGGCCCTCCCGGCCTACTAATCCCGCCATTAAACCACATTGGAGAATTCAGGGCATTACAATGTAATTCTTGTGAGATGGGAGTGAGGGTGAGTTTGTTGTGTTTTTAGTGATTAGCCATATAGTGCTTGATAAGACCCAAAATGGAGGCCCTTTCTTCATCCTGACATTTTTTGGGTATAAAAACTGCCCCGCAGTTCTACAAGACTTGACTGCATTTTGTAGAACTTGGTTTGTTCGGTTGGGGGTGATTTTCTTGCTTGGAGACTGATTGTGGTCACACACTTTTGATTGTAGCAATGAATCCTTTGTCTTCTTCATAAGGCACTTCCGAGGAGTTCCTTTTGGGGATTTTTGGAGATTCGCCTTCTAGGTTCTCGGGGGGACCTATTCAAGGCGCTGTGACTCCTTTTTGAATATTCCCCATAGTGGTCCGAGAACTCTAGATATTGGGACAAGGTGCTCGAGGAGCTCCTTTTCATAGGATTCGTGCCTACCCTTTATGTTTAATGAGTTCTTGCGAGGTATCTTTTCCTCGTCCAACCTATTTGAGAAGTTCCAGAGGTGTTTCGTATAGGCCGACATCATGTTCTTATGCCATCTTTCAGTGGCCTGTTAAGGGGGCCCATATGCACCTTGTATAGGCTGGCTGGACATCTATGTTTGGCCTTTTGGGATTCCATTTTAAGGCACCCCTAGGTCCTTGTGTGGGATTGGTTTTTGTGAGCAGATGTTCAATTATGCTACCTCGGTTTGTTGGAAGCCTCATAGTATCTGGTTCTTTATCAACTTCCCGTCTTGTGCCTTTGGGGTAACGCCTTTCTTACTCGGGTCATAGGTGAGGACTTAGTCCTTTGTTGGTTCTCACAGAGTCGATGACTTCTATCATTCTCGTGGTTCACTTTGTTGGTTCTCATAGAGTAGATGTCTTATATCATATTTGTGTCTTGGTATGCTTATTGTATGTGGCTATTGTGTTGCTTGGCCTTTTTCGGGGAGTAATTTCGGATATGATCATCATATCTGATAGGTTAATTTATTTCATGCATATAGATCCAGAAGCTATGTATCCCAGGCTGTGACAATCAGAATCCCGTGATCCGTAAGGGGAAAGACCGGTTAAAAGCTGTGCAATCCAACACCGCCTGGGGAAGGTCAAGTGTGATGATTCTAAGACTGTGTAGGTATGGGACTACACAATTGAAGATGGCTTAAATGGATTGATGGGTACTACCTATGCCAACAAGATGCATCTTATTTTCGGTAGCCCATCACTTGAGAACTCCAAAGTTAAGCGTGCTTGACTTGGAGTAATCTCAAGATGGGTGACCTCCTAGGAAGTTTTCCTAGGAAGCCTGCGAGTGAGGACAAAGCACGCTGGAAAGACTTGTGTTGGTTTGTAGGGCCAGTCGTCATTCCAGGAAGCAACCATAGTGACATGGGGCATTACAAATGGTATCAGAGCCTTGACCCGGTATCAAATCCTTAACCCAGCCAGAAGTGTGGCCGATGAGGACGTCGGACCCGTAAGTGGGGGTGATTGTGACAGTTAGAATCATCCGTAAGGGGAAAGATCGGGTAAAAGCTATGCAATCCCACACCGCCTGGGGAAGGTCAAGTGTGATGATTTCAAGACTGTGTAGTTATGGGACTACACAATTGAAGATTGCTTAAATTGATTGATGGGTACTACCTATGCCAACAAGATGCATCTTCTTTTCGGTAGCCCATCACTTGAGAACTCCAAAGTTAAGCGTGCTTGACTTGGAGTAATCTCAAGATGGGTGACCTCCTATGAAGTTTTCCCAGTAAGAGTGCGAGTAAGGACAAAGCATGATGAAAAGACTCGTGTTGGTTTGTAGGGCCAGTTGTCATTCCAGGAAGCATCCATAGTGACGTAGGGTGTTACACAGGCAGTCAACTAGACCAGGCATTGTTAATAACGGCGTTGCGGATGAAAGTCGAGGCATGAATCCTCCATCTGCCCCCCTAGGATCGACAACAGATATTTGCTGGCATGCAAGCAAGATTACAAAAGCAAGAGGAAGAGATTAGGTGGTTGATACAACGAGTTCTGATAGAGAATGTTGATCCGTATGTTTTGACGACAATGGCACCAGTTTCGGTTCAGCCTGAGGGTGGAAATAGATGGGAACTGTTGTATGAAAGATTCCAGAAGCATTGCCCTCCAGTTTTTGAAGGGAGCTTGGATATGTTCAGAGTTGAACAGTGGATGGGCATGATTAGCTCCATCATTGACTATATAGGAGCGGTAGGCAATGATTGAATGGCTTATGCCACATACATGCTGCAGGAGGATGCCTGAACGTGGTGAGAAGTTGTATCCCAGACCCAGAATGATGTTATGTTGGGTTGGGAGGAATTAAGACACTTGTTTAATGAGAGGTATTGCTGTGACGATGTTCGAATCATAAAGACCAATGCGTTTATGAATTGGGTACAAGGTAGTAAGACAATGACAGGGTATGTAAAATTGAACTCTCTCGCCTGAGGTTGGAGCTTTGCGTGTTTGGTTACTTCTTTTTCATTTGTGCTAACCCTTTTTCACCACTACTTGTGTCTTCCTTTTTTTTGTGTTAAGAGTTTCATCGCTGCTTAACGTTTAGCATCTTCTAAAATTGAACTGTCTCGCCTGAGGTTGGAGCTTAAGGCTTCGAGGAGTGACCTCATTCAGGCTAAAATAAATATGGATATGCTTGAACTGCAGGTTCAAGACCGCGAGGGTGAGCATGCTGGGGTAGTTCGTGAGAAAAACGTTGTTGAGGTCAAGCTCTCTGCTACCATTGAGGAGAAATAGCTTCTTATTTCCAAGCTAGATTCCATAGAAGTTAGTTCTCAAGCTCATAGTGAGGAAGTTGGTTCCTTGAAGGCCACAATTGCTACATTGGAGGCAAAGCTTGGCTCGCTGAAAGACACTCAGATGAAGATTGAGGATGAGGCCACAGAGAATGTTCATTTTACAGTGTGGAACATCAACTCCAACATTGATTTCTTTCACTTTGGAGAAGACGCGGTCCAACTTGTTGCTGTATGGGTTGTCAACAGGAAGCCGTCCCCTCCTAGGCGAGGCGACTAGAGAGTGGACTGATTGTTTCTGCATGTTTCAATGCCTCATGCTTTTATTTAGTCTTTCAATTTGGATGTATTTTCGTTCATTTTGTTTTGTCTGAGAGGTTTCTCCATGCCTTTTATGTTTAGCGAGGAACTTTTGTAAGTCATTTTTTTTGTGAGGACTTTTGTGAGTCCCTTTTTTTGTGAGAACTTTTGTGAGTCACTTTTTTTTTTCTTTTTTTGTGAGAACTTCCATATAAGTTCTTCTTTTGTAAAGAACTTACACTATTTCTCTTATTTTGGTGACAACTTTTGTGTGGCTGATTGTCTTTATTAAGGGTGTGTTAGCCCTTTGGGCTTTGTCCACTCCTTTTTATTTGTATAGTGGTTGTGAGGATGTATTGGCCTCCCGAGCCTTTGTTATCCTCTTTTGACATTGTATGCATGAGACTTTCTCATGCCCTTCTTTTATGAGAAATTCTTTATGTCTTCTTTGACATGATGACGATAGTCTTTTTGGTGCACCTTGAATATATTTTCTTTTGTAAGGACATGTTAGCCCTTTGGGTTTTTTCCATCCTTTTATGATTTTTTGTGTGCGCTTTAGTTTTGTTTGAGAAATGTCCTTCTTGTTATTGGGCATCATACTATTTTTACAAGCATCTTTCTTAAGACCATTTTTGGCTAGACAACTTGGTGGCCGCTCCAGGCTTATTAGTGGAAGTCCTTCTTGAGCCTATCTTTCTTAAGACCTTTTTTGGTTAGACGACTTGGTGGCCGCTCTAGGCTTACAGTGGACGTCCTTCTTGAGACCCTACACCCGTGGAGGCAGTAGCCTTTATCAAGAGGTCATCCTTGTGGAACCTTTTGACTCCCTTCATATTAATAAGGGTAGCTAATCCTTATGGATTCAAGAAATTCATTGCAAGGTTTTTTTTTCTTTTTCTATGTATCTTGCCCTAAGTGGTTGGCAAAATTTATTTCGTCGGACACTTTGCTCTTGTATGCACTTTGACAATTCCAATTGGCAATGGGTGCACACGAGTTAGATACGTGCTTGCATAAATGAGGAATGTAATACTCAAATAAGAAACATATTTCATTGATGATGGGCAGAATACAAGGGTATGCATCTGCTACATCACGAGGGCAATTGGGTGACCTCTTTGATTCATAACTACATAGGCAGGGAGGACTTATTACTATGTTATCATGTTAACTAAGGTAACCTCTTTGATTCATCGTACCAAACATTGAAACCTTACCATGTATTCCCTCCCAAGTGTGTGTGTTGTTGGGAATTACTTACGTTACATTGTAGGTCTCTTCTCCCTCACAACCATTGACATCACTAGCTTTCAGGCTTGTTGAATATTTGTAGCAGAATGTTATAACATTCTCTAGTTTCCAAAGTGTTTGTGGGTGTTTATCGGGGATGGATTAAAGCAAAGCTTCGATCTACCTATCCTCAGGTGGTAATGGCCATCTTCCATTCAGATGTACTTTAGAGCCCTTTCATAGAAGTTGCCTATGTCCTTCATTTCTCTCTTAAGATACTCCCCCACATTCTACTCTTTAGATGTACCCCTACGGTGATATACATTTTTAGCACGTTCTTAGACAACTTTCCCACTTTGGCTACCTTTGCATTGAAGCTTTGAATGCACTTTCTCAGACTTTCATTTTCACCTTGCTTTACATAAACAAGGCTCACAGTGGGTGTCGTGTAGTCATGGAAGGTGCGGTTCTGTTGAAGGAATTCCCCTTCATAAGGCGTCATGCATGGTTCTTTGAAGTGGGATGGGAGAGGTTCTGCTTGTATATCCTTCAAAAGTGGAGATTCTTCATCGAACTCATTGGCTCCTAGCCTTCCTCTTTGCACAATCACTATCTTGCTTCTAAGATCCTTCATTGTTGTGTCTAGCTCCTTCCTCCTCTTATTTAACGAGCTCAAAAGGTTTTTGGTGGACAGAGCCTGTGTTTTATTCTTCTTCATGAAAGAAGTTGTGAGAGCCTTCTCCCCCTTTACTCCATCTTCTATTTTTTGGGACATGTCTCCCTCATCCATCGGTGTCTTCTTGGAGGCAGAGGTGTTCAGACCATGTGTTTGCTCCCAATTTCTTGGCCACGTCTTTGGCATGGAACCTCCATGGTGCTCTAGACATGGGGAACTGCTCCTTGAAAGTTGGGTTCTTTTACCACCAACATGGAAGGTTATTTCCTTCCTTCCCTGTTTTTCTCTTGCGTACATGGTGAAAGGTATGTCAGACTTTGCTTGCGCCTTGCAGTTGAGTACTTGTAGTAGTTTTTTGCACTGTTTCCTCTAACTTCTGGTTTTCTAGGTGTAGCCCATCTATTTATCTCATAGGTTTGAGTTTTAATATCCTCGGTGACTTGGGAGTCTAATTCTTGTGCATTTGGATCCCCATGTATCACCATTGCCGTGGGTTCCCATGGTTTGGCAACTGTCCTAAGGGAGGTGTTGTAACACTCTCTGGCTTTTCTTTGCTCTCCTTTCAAGCTTGCAACTCCTCCCAGTGTGGGGAACTTAATGGACATGTAATAAATGGAGGTCACTGCTTTTGATTCTCTCAGGGAAGGTTCCATAATACCGCATTGAAAGTTGAGGCACAATCAACTACGATGAAATTTGACATAACACTGGTTTGCCTGGGTTGCTCTCCCATGGTGAGGGCTAACTTGATCATTGCCAAAGGTTGTACCGAGTCCCCAGTGAATCCATATACAAAGGTGCTGCATGGTTTCAGATTTCTGATGCCCAGGTGCATCTTCTCTAAGTTTGGGTGATATAAGATATCTACCAAAATACTATTTTCCACGAGGAACCGATGTATTCTCATATTGGCTAGCTGGATGGTCAACACTAGAACATTGATGTGAGGAAGTGCACGCCTCAGGAATCTTCCTCTGTGAAAGTTATCGAATCGTTTTCCCCTTTAAAGCTCTTTGGGGGTTGCTGTTCTAAGCTCATCGTGCAAGGAGGTGGGCTTTGTCGGGTTTTTCAGGTGTATCGATCTTTTCCTTTTCTTGAATCTCCACCGAATTCGGGCCTCCAAATATTGTTCTAACTTCCTCTTGTACCTCCGTGGCCCGTTCTTGAGTTTGTGGCGAGGCTAGTCTATAATGCCCTGAAATCCCTAATGCGGTTTAATGGCTGGATTAGTAGGCCGGGAGGACCATAACTGTTTAATTATGCCATTAACTGATTATATGCATGTTTATGTGAATTATATTATAATATGATGTTATATGCATGCATGTGGGTCCACATTTGATTATTAGGATGTTTTGGTAATTTAGTCTATTGAGGGCATATTTGTGTATTTTGGGTGCATATTGTGAGTTATGGATGAGATCCCATTATTATGGAGATATATTCGAACTATTCGGCATGAGATGGTTTTATATTGAAAATTAGCGGTTTTGTCATAACGGGGTCATTTATTGGGATATTGAGTAATGGGAATGTTATTTGATGATAAATTGAGAGTTATTGAGACCAGGAGGAAATTCTGGAAGTTTTGACTATAATGTCCCAGAGGGTGTTTTCGGGACCCCAAGCATTAGGTTTTATTTGAGGTTACTTAAGCTTGAAGTAGCTTGTCAGATAGAACCGTACATTAGAAAAACACTTTCTCTCTTCGTGTTAGTTCATTTTACCGTTCGAGGCATTTTTGAAGAAATCTTGAGTTTTAAGATTCGGAATCAAGCGAGGATCGAGGCATAGCGATCCTAGGAAAGATTAGAAGCTTCTTGACCGAAGGATTTGACGAGAAACAACCCAATCAAAGGTAACCTAAGTTTTAAGTTTTGAGTTTTGAGAGTTTCTAAGCTTTGAATTGGATTTTGTGAATCGTTGAGTTTTTGGTTCGTTTAAACCTCAGGATTTGATGGTTTGGATCATTGGGAAGTTTGGAAACTTTGATTTTTGGATTTGGAAGTGTTTAGGTGTGTTTTTGGAGGGTTTAGGTTGGGAGAAATCGAGTTTTAGGCTAGTTCTAGGTGGGGGGCCGCGGCCCTGTTCTTGGGCGCCGCGGCCCAAGCTTGAAGAAGTAGTTGGAGAGGTTTTAGCCTTGTTGGGCGCCGCGACCCTGAGTGTGGGATGCCGCGGCCCTTTCTCCTGGTGTGGCTTGGGGCCGTGACTCAAGGTGCTAGGGCCGCGAATCTTAGGTGGTTTTGAGCCCGTTTGAGTGTTTTGACCTCGGGAACTTAGTTTTAGGCCTCGGGATTGTACCTATTACCCGGATTAGTGGGGATTGATGTCCCGGAGGCTAGATCTTGGTTTGGGAACCTTTGTTGTTCATTTTATTGATGGTGTCCCATATTTGGTTATGACTAGGTGACCGCTAAATAGCTAAAAGTCAGATCGTTCTCAAGGGTCGTTCTTTTATTCATTCTCGCTCGAATCAAAGGTAAGAAAACTGTACCCTGTGTATATGACATGCATGATTGTTGTTGAGGCATGATGGTTGATAAATGTTGACATTTATTGCATATTAAATGCTTAGTAGAGCTTGCTTACTTGTGTATGGCACTGATTAGTCAGGGACGGCACCAGTCGCATATTACTGACCTGTGAGTCAGAAACAACATAAGCGTCCTGAACGCAGGGCCGATTAAAGATTAGATCTAATCAATATCAGTGTTGAATAACTTTGGGAGCATTGATGTTGGACCGACCCTAAGGTCGATGAAACTTATAAGCGCTTGAGTAGTCTAAGACTAGTTACTCAGAGCCAGGGCCTAAGGCCTAGGTGACTGCTTGTCACATGGCTAGGGAGCGGAATCCCATGGTTATGACTCTATGGTCATGATGTAGGTTATGTTGGTGACTAGTCATCGTGTACCTATCCTGTTTACGCTAGTGAAAGGTTCACTTATTTGTAAAGCCCCGGTGACCCTATCATCACATGGCTAGAGGGAACGGAACCCACCTTTGTGACTTTTGCAACTGTCACTCATCTGTTTTGGACTGAAAGTCCTGAATGATGATTATGATCATTGTTGATGCTATATTCATGATATATTGTGTTTTCTTGCTGGGCTTTGGCTCATGGGTGCTATGTGGTGCAGGAAAGGGAAAGAAAAGCTCACCTAGCCTTGAGTGGAGAGCTTAGGTGGTACTGTGTACATATGCGGCCGCTTGACCACCACGGCCAAGGAGTTCTCAGAGGAACTAGGTGGTTTACCTTATTTTTTTCGCTTAGGTCGGCGGGTTTGTAAATTTGAAATAGTAATGACCATTTTGAGTTGTAAATAACTTGTAAATGTTTCTGATGGGCCCATGAACATTTTTATGTATTAAATGAAATATATCATTTACTTTTGATTGGTTTTCCACCTTAGCTTGTTAATAACACCTAGAAGCACGTTTTCAACCAAAAAACTCGGGTAGCGAGTTAAATTTCCGGTTCACCGTTCATCGTAACTGTTCTGGGGTAACCAGGGCATTACAACTTGGTATCAAAGCGTGCCAAGGTTTGGGTTCCTGTAGACTGGCTGGGCATGTACAGACATCATTGAAGTCAATCTCGATTCATGGTTTGGTAACTATTTATGTGGTTATATGTATAACTGCTTAAATATAGTATATATGCTTTACCTGTATACATGAGACACCATGTTAAACTTGTGCCTTGAATATTACATCTTCAGCAACTGTGTGCTAAATAGTACTGAAATTGCTGGAACATACTTATTAGTATTGTTGATTGTGAATCATTATGTGATACATGCTAAGTGCTAAATGTTATAATCATGTATCTGCTTGTATAATTGTATGACTGTGGAATATGATAATTGTCTGCTTGTTCTTGGACCGTAAGGCGGTAAGAGGTTTAGATATTACTACATGACTGGCCGTATTGATCATTATTTCAGCAAGGTATCAGTAATAAGAATGAATCCAGGGCAGACAGATATGTCAGCTAGCCAGAGTGATCAAGACCAGAATAATAACAATCAGGGTCAAGAAAATGACCAAGGACAGATTCCACAGCCAACTCCTGTAAACTGGCAGTGGATAGTTAGCGATCTGCAGGCTACAGTGTTGAGACAGGGAGAAGATCTTCGTCTACTGAGACAACAGCAAGCACCTGCAGTGGCCAGTGTATCAGAGGCACCTCCTGTGTTGGTACCAGCAGCTGGGCAACTGCCTGAGGTTGGAAATAAATGGGAGCCTCTTTATGAAAGGTTCAGGAAGCAACAACCTTTAGTTTTTTAGGGCAGTGCAGATCCTGCCAAGGCAGAGCAGTGGATGAGTATGATTACCATAATCCTAGATTTCATGAGGGTGACTGGTAATGAGAGGGTGGCCTGTGCCACTTATATGTTTCGGGAGGATGCTCGAATTTGGTGGGAGGTTATTACCCAGACCAGAAATGTTAATGCCCTGAGTTAGGAAGAATTTCAGACTCTGTTCAACGAGAAATACTACAATGATGCCATCAGGGCGGCAAAAGCTGAAGAATTTATTAGGCTACTTCAGGGAGGTTTGTCAGTCACTGAGTATGCCTTGAAATTTGATCGTTTGGCGAAATTTTCCATGGAGCCGGTGCCCATTGATGGGACCAAAAGAGAGAGATTTTTGCAGGGGCTACAACCCAGATTAGCCCGTGATGGATGTATTACCACCGTGCTTTGGGTTACTACCTATGCACAAGTGGTTGAGAAGGCACTCAAAGCTGAGAGTGCAGAGAACAAGATCTAGCGAGATAGTGCAACCAGAAAGGAGTACAGGTGGACAGGTCCTCCATTTGTGGGTTCAAGTAGGGGTGGAGGCCCCAGTGAGCAGAAGAGGAAGGTTCCTGATACCTTCCCAGTTCCAAGTCCTGGTAGGCGACCCCGTGGTATATTAATGGGTCATCCAGGTGGTAATGAAGCCTGGAAGTCTTATCCTGAATGCCCTAGATGCAAGAGGCATCATTTGGGAGAGTGTAGGGCAAGGGCCTGCTTCTCATGTGGAGCAGTGGGTCATTTAAAGAAGGATTTCCCTAAGGCCAGAAAAGAAGAACCCAGAAAAGCGAACAGCTCGGCCCCAACTCGAGTGTTCGCATTGACACAAGCAGAAGCTGAGGCTTCTCCCTCAGTAGTTACAGGTAATCTTCTTAGTGCTGGAACCCCTTATAATGTTTTGATTGATTCTAGTGCTACATATTCTTTTGTTGCTAGTAGTATTATTGATAGACTATGTAGACCTTGTGATTTTATGCTGTGGGGTTTGAAACTTTGTTACGCACTGGGGAGTTAGTGGTGTCCAGGAGATGGGTCAGATCTTTGCCAGTGACAGTGGGGGGCAGAGAGTTATCAGTGGATTTGATAGAGTTAGTTATGAATGACTTCGATATGATATTGGGTATGGACTGGTTAGCGGAGTATGGTGCAACTATTGATTGCAGAAGGAAGATGGTCACCTTTGAGCCTGAAGGTGAGGATCCTTTTGTGTTTGTTGGTATTGTGCATGGACCCCACATACCAGTGATTTCTATTTTGAGGACTAGGGATCTATTGTAAGGAGGTTGCATTGGATTCTTGGTTAGTGTGGTTGATACCACTCAGGTCGTGCCGGTGAGACTAGAAGAGACCAAACTTGTTTGTGAATTTCTGGATGTGTTTCCAGAAGATGTGCCAGAGTTACCACCGCACAGAGAGATAGAGTTCGTGATAGAACTGGCACCAGGGACGGAGCCAGTGTCTAGAGCACCGTACAGAATGGCCCCAGCTGAGTTAAAAGAATTAAAAGTACAGTTGCAAGAACTGTTGGATTTGGGTTTTATCAGACCTAGTTTCTCACCTTGGGGTGCGCATGTTCTGTTTGTAAAGACGAATGATGGTTCTCTGAGGATGTGCATTGATTACAGAGAACTGAATAAGTTAACAATCAAGAACAAGTATCCTTTGCTAAGGATAGATGATTTGTTTGATCAGTTGTAAGGTAAGAAGGTATTCACAAAGATCGACCTTCGTTCTGGTTATCATCAGTTGAGGGTCAAAGAGGGAGACATATCAAAGACTGCTTTTCGTACCACGTATGGGCATTATGAGTTCTTAGTTATGCCATTTGGATTGACTAATGCCCCTGCTGCTTTTATGGATTTGATGAACAGAGTGTTCAAGGATTATCTGGACCAGTTTGTGATCGTCTTCATCGATGATATTCTGGTATATTCTCAGTCTGAGTTAGAGCATGAGCAACATTTGAGGTTGGTTCTATAGAGACTGAGGGAACACAAATTATTTACAAAGTTCAAGAAATGTGAGTTCTGGTTATCTCAGGTGTCCTTTCTTGGGAACATTGTCAGTAAGGAGGGGATTAAGGTAGATCCAGCAAAGATTGAAGTGGTCAGAGATTGGCCAAGGCCAAAGAATGCTTATGAGGTTAGAAGTTTCCTTGGATTGGCAGGTTATTATAGGCGTTTTGTGGAAAGGTTCTCAAAGATTGATACTTCGTTGACTGAGCTGACATACAAAAGTCAAAAATTTGTGTGGTCAGATAAATGTGAGAACAACTTCCAGGAACTGAAGCAGAGATTGATTACAACTCCGATTCTGAGTATTCTGATAGATCATGAGAAATTTGTGATTTATTGCGATGCTTCTCATCAGGGTTTGGGCTGTGTTCTGATGCAGTCAGAGAGAGTAATTGCTTATGCTTCTCGTCAGTTAAAGGAGTATGAAAAGAGATATCCCACTCATGATTTAGAGTTGGCAGCTGTGGTCTTTGCTTTAAAGATATGGAGGCATTATCTTTATGGAGAGAAGTGTGAGATCTATACAGACCACAAGAGCCTGAAATACTTCTTCACTCAGAAAGACTTGAATATGAGACAAAGGCGTTGGCTGGAGTTAGTAAAAGATTATGATTGTGAGATTTTGTATCATCCAGGAAAGGCCAACGTGGTAGCTGATGCTTTAAGTCAAAAGGGTCCGGGACAGATTTATGGTGCGAGGCTGATAGCTAGAGAGTTAGCAGATGATATGACCAGAGCTAGTATAGAGTTGCTGGTGGGCCAGTTGGCTAACATTACGCTACAGTCTACACTGTTAGAGAGAATCAAAGAGGGTCAATTGAGTGATCCACAGCTGATCAAGATCAGAGAGGATGTTTTGGCTGGAGCATCCAGAGATTATACAGTGTATGAGTTAGGCTTGTTGAGATACAAAGGGCAGATATGTGTTCCGTTAGACACTGCTTTGAGGCGAGAGATTCTAGATGAATCTCATACTACACTTTACTCTTTGCATCCAGGCACCACGAAGATGTATCAGGATGTGAGATCTTTGTATTGGTGGCTGGGGATGAAGAGAGAAGTAGTGGAGTATGTGGCTAAGTGCCTGACATGTTAGCACGTCAAGGCTGAGCATTAAAGGCCGACAGGGTTATTGCAGCCTCTGGATATCCCAGAGTGGAAGTGGGAAGACATCACGATGGATTTCGTGGTGGGTTTACCCAGGACTGTTGGTCAGCATGATTCTATTTGGGTGATAATGGATCGCTACACCAAGTCAGCTCACTTCTTGCCAGTGAGGACTACTTATACAGTTGATCAGTATGCAGGTCTCTATGTGAGAGAGATCGTGCGCCTCCATGGAGCAGCGAGGTCGATCGTGACAGATCGGGACCCCACTTTTACTTCCAAGTTCTGGGGGAGTTTACAGAAGGCCATGGGAACACAATTGAACTTCAGTACTACTTATCATCCTCAGACAGATGGGCAATTTGATAGTACGATTCAGATATTGGAAGACATGCTGCGGGCATGTGTGCTGGACTTTGGTGGATCTTGGAGTAATTATCTACCTTTGATAGAATTTTCCTACAACAGCAGTTATCAGTCTACCATTAGATTTGCACCTTATGAGATGATGAGACAGGTGAAAGGAGATACTTGGGTCCTGAGGCAGTTCAGAGGACCAGCGAGGCCATTGAGAAGATTAGAGCTCGGATGCTCGCTTCTCAGAGTAGGCAGAAGAGCTATACAGATCCCAAGCGCAGGAATGTGGAGTTCTAAGTGGGAGACTATGTCTTCCTTAGAGTCTCGCCATGGAAAGGGGTGAGAAGGTTTGGGACGAAAGGAAAGCTGAGCCCTAGGTTTGTAGGTCCATTTGAGATCCTGGAGAGGATTGGTCAGGTGGCTTATAGATTGGCCTTGCCACCGGCGTTGTCGTCCGTGCATAATGTGTTTCATGTTTCAGCTCTTCGGAGGTATGTATTTGATGTGAATCATATTCTGAGTTATGAAGATCTGGAGCTTGAGGCAGATCTATCCTTTGAGGAGCAGCTAGTCCAGATACTTGACAGAAAGGATAAGGTCCTCAGGAATAAGACGATACCTTTGCTTAATGTATTGTGGAGGAACAACAAGGTCGAGGAAGTGGAATCCAAGGTTGACGATACCTTTGGTTAAGGTTTTAGCCTTACTGGGTGTTGCGGCCCTGAGTGTGGGGTGCCACAGCTCTTTCTCCTGGTGTGGTTGGGGGCCGCGACTAAAGGTGCTACGGCCGCGGCTCTTGGGTGGTTTTGAGCCCGTTTGAGTGTTTTGACCTCGGGAACTTGGTTTTAGGCCTCGGGATTGTACCTACTACCCGAATTAGTGGGGATTGATGTCCCGGAGGCTAGATCTTTGTTTGGGAACCTTTGTTGTTCATTTTATTGATGGTGTCCCATATTTGGTTATGACTAGGTGACCACTAAAGGACTAAAAGTCAGATAGTTCTCAAGGGTCGTTCTTTTATTCATTCTCGCTTGAATCAGAGGTAAGAAAACTGCACCCTGTGTATATGACATGCATGATTGTTGTTGAGGCATGTTGGTTGATAAATGTGGAAATTTATTGCATATTAAATGCTTAGTAGAGCTTACTTACTTGTGTATGGCATTGATTAGTCAGGGACGACACCGGTCGCATATTACTGACCTGTGAGTCAGAAACAACATAAGCGTCCTGAACGCAGGGCCGATTAAAGATTAGATCTAATCAATATCAGTGTTGAATGACTTTGGGAGCATTGATGCTGGACCGACCCTAAGGTCGATGAAACTTATAAGCGCTTGAGTAGTCTAAGACTAGTTACTCAGAGCCAGGGCCTAAGGCCTAGGTGACTGCTTGTCACATGGCTAGGGAGCGGAATCCCATGGTTATGACTCTATGGTCATGATGTAGGTTATGTTGGTGACTAGTCATCGTGGACCTATCCTGTTTACGCTAGTGAAAGGTTCACTTATTTGTAAAGCCCCGGTGATCCTATCATCACATGGCTAGAGGGAACGGAACCCACCTTTGTGACTTTTGCAACTGTCACTCATCTGTTTTGGACTGAAAGTCCTGAATGATGATTATGATCATTGTTGATGATATATTCATGATATATTGTGTTTTCTTGCTGGGCTTTGGCTCATGGGTGCTATGTGGTGTAGGAAAGGGATAGAAAAGCTCACCCAACCTTGAGTGGAGAACGTAGGGATAGAAAAGCCAAGGAGTTCTCAGAGGAACTAGGGGGTTTACCCTATTTTTGCCGCTTTGGTCGGTGGGTTTGTAAATTTGAAATAGTAATGACCATTTTGAGTTATAAATAACTTGTAAATGTTTTTGATGGGCCCATGAACAGTTTTATGTATTAAATGAAATATATCCTTACCTTTTGATTGGTTTTCCACCTTATCCTGTTAATAACACCTAGAAGCACGTTTTTAACCAAAGAACTCGGGTAGCGAGTTAAATTTCTGGTTCAACGTAACTGTTCTGGGGTAACCAGGGCGTTACGTAGTCCTTCCTCTAGTCTTGGGTTCTCCCTTCTAACGTACCTGCTTAAGCGCCCCCTACATATGAGCTCCTCAATTTCCACTTTCAAATGGGTACACTCCGATGTGGTGTGGCCTATATCCTTGTGGTACTGGCAAATTGGTCGCGGTCCATTTGGGATCGATCCTTCTTCATTAGTGTGGGTTTCTTGAAAGGAACCTGATTCTCATTTGTAAGGAAGATGTGTTCTCTGGTATTCGTCAGGTTTGTATAGAAGGGACACAGCGCGGGGTTGGGCTCACCTCCACATCTGTACCTTTTCTGCTAATCATCTTTTTGTCCTTCGTATGCTCTTTTCTTTTTGGCATCGTCTAGGCTGTCACAAGAAAATGGCTTTGGCGAAGGCTTACTCTCTCCTACCCTTAGATTCTCATGGCCATCTTCAACTCGGATATACTTTTGTGCTCTCTCATATAAGTCGTCTAAGTCCACAACCTCTATCTTAAGCATATTGTCCCATAGTTTACTTCCTGGACTTACCCTGGCCGTGATGGCCATCTTGAGTTCTCCTCTAGTTAGGCTCCCTACCTTGGATGCCTCTATAATGAACCTATGGATATAGCTTTTAAGGCTTTCACTTTTGCCTTGCTTTATGTTAGCAAGGCTAATACTCGGCATAGCATAATCATGGACCACATGGTGTTGCTGAATAAACTTGTTAGAAAACTACTGCCATGACCTGATGGTTCCTGGCCTTAACCTCTTGAACCACTTGTACATGGCCTCTTTTAGAAGAACAACGAAACAAAAGCATCTTGTGCTGCTGTTGACTCCCCTTAACTTTATTAGATCGTTGAAGGCATTTAAGTGATACTTAGGGTCCGTGGTGCCCTTGTATAGGGTCATGTGAGGCTTCTTGAAGTTGGCAGAGAGTTTCCCAACCTGGATTTCCCTTGTGAAGGATGACTCATAGTAGAGCTCATCATCACCTCTATGCCCCCTAGATGCAGTGACTATCTTGCTCCAAAGGCTTTTCATTTCAGTGTCTAGTTTTCTTCTCTTTTTGTTCAAGGAGTCTCGTAGGTCCTTATGGAAAACCCTCACTTTGGCTGTGTCCCTCGGTATTGTTGTAAAGGGTGTGGTTCTCATCTTAGACCCTCTATGGTTAAGCTTTTCCCTTAAGTCGGACAGAGCTCTTTTGGAGGTGGTCTTGGGTTCATATCTCTCGTAGGTGGGATTAACACCATGTTGTTGTTCCCTTTCTTCGGGTTGCACTGTTGGTGTAGAATCTTCCCTGTGTCTTGGGCGAGGGTATTACTAGTGGAGAGTTGTGTTTTTCCATCATCCATAGGTATGGTGGTTTCCCTTCGCGCATTCTCTCTCCCTTTATGCTTAGGGAGGGGCGCATCAGACTTCCTATGTTATAGGCCATTGAGTACCTCTTGTATGTTTTCCACCATGACCTCTAATCTCTAGTCTTTTAGGTGTAAGTCATGTATCTCATCTTCATAGCGATGAGTTTGGGAGCTTGAGCTCACTGAGTGTACTCGTGGGCTCTTACTGAGCCTCCGCTTGGAGGTACTAGTATCTCGATGGTTTGAACGTGGGGCCATTGGTGGCTTCGATGGAAGGCCAGTTGCATGGCCCTTCATTGGAGCAGTGGCATGTGCTGTAAGGCCAGCTGTAGGATGAATGACTGAGGATGATACATCTTCCTCTTCATTGTTGTTTATGGGATTGGTCACGAGGCTATATTTTGGAATTGAAGTTTAGTGATGTTCTAATTTATGGCTGTGACTAGGTGTATGCTAGGTCTTGGACGGGATCGTGCTTGAGGGTTAATTTCGTTAATCAAGCTATTGGAATCTAAAGGTAAGAAACTGCACCCGGTTATGTGTTAATGTTGGGACTAAGAGCTCCCTATGTTTGTGCGATGTCATTGATGGATTATGCCATGGGGACATATGATAAACGGCCTAAGAGTGCCAGAATCAATATTTGCGCACAGGGTGCGGCTCAGCCATTGGTAGCTGAGGACAACTTAATATTCACTGAGCTTGGTTTAAGCGAGCCGGAGTCAGTGGGATAACTAGGGCATGCGACCTAAGGGCATTGACCCTGGTTGATATGTGAATTGGTTATTAATGTAAATTTGATGAACTTGGTATGTTGAATGCATGATTATGTGAATATTATGGATTGCTGAATATATGACTATGCTCCATGAGTTATCGTATTGGTTGATTGATGATTATGCTTTGTTATCTGGTTTTCTTGCTGGGCCTTGGCTCATGGGTGCTACGTGGTGCAGGTAAAGGCATGGGCAAGGTGGACCAGTCCTGAGTTAGAGAGCTTTGAGGCTGAACATACATAGTCAGCTGGTCGGCCGCCACGGCCGAGGAGTGGTACAGGACGGGAAAAGCCTAAATGTCTGTTTTTCCCTTAGAGTGGCTAGTGGCTGTACTTATATCTTGAAATTTTGTAAACTTTCTTTTAAACGTTATTACTTTTGGGATCCCATGAACAAAAATGTTTGATTATATGAAATGTAACTTTTGTGACCGAAATCTTTTAACCCTAGGTCAATTATAGTTCAGTAACACGTTTCTAATTAAATGACTTGATTAGCAAGTCTTGCACCTTTACAAACACACAGTGTAACAGTCTTGGCTATTCAGGGCGTTACAACTCGTCAACAAAGTTAGATTAAAAACTCAAAGTTTGAAAGACAATCAGTGAACTTAGAAGAATGCAAAAAGAACTTAGAACATAGAATGAAGTTGCAAAGAAATATTGTTTGTATTTATTAATTTCCTTTGGATACAATGGGTTTTTTCAACCTCCTCAAATGGTCACAGGATGCCCTATTTATTGGGGAGCTCTTATGACTCTCAGTACAAAAATGGTCCCAAGGAGACAAAGAGGTGGTAGTACTGTGTTGTACCATAGAAGATCAAGGAGTAGGCATTTGTGGTGTCGAGCTTCAGGCCTATTGGGTCTAACACCTGTCAGAGGCGTGGGAGGAGGTGCTCCTCCTCCTGGTACTTTATACAACCATTACCCTTCTGATCACATACGACCATTACTCTTCTGACAATGTACGACCACTAATCTTCTGATGATTAGGTCTGGTTCGTACTCTGTACTGCTCAGGCCCCTTTTTCCTACCTCATCTTTTCCCATGTCTTGATAAGATCTTGAGAGCTCGAGTGTAAGGCGTTTGAAGTTCGAGGTTGAGAAGAGACTCTGCCTTCAGGCTATAGGGATTCTTTGAGCTTATTTCCTTTCAAGCTTAATGATGGTCTTAAGTTGGTATTCCAAGGTTGTTGAGGCCCTCTGAACCATCTTCTAAGATTCTAGGGAGTTTTACATGCGTTCCATGGTCTTGGGTAGGGTCAAATTGATGTTTGGGCTTTAAGGGGGCCCTGAGCTCGCCCCTGGTGTCCTGGTGGGTGTAAGTTTTGTCCTCATGTCTTCTCCATCTTCTCAAAGCACCTCTTGGGCCCTTGCATCTTGTTTGGCTTCTCTTGTCATTTTTCCATGCTCACAAAGATCACAAGTTTTCTCTAAGAAAGTCATAAATAAAGTGCTTGTCTTTGTGAATTTCAAGACTTGTTCAATCCCAATTCCCTTTCCTACTAGAGAAAGCCTTAAGCACCCATGAAAGGCTAGGAAATAGAGAATTCGGACAATGATACATCTCATGTATAAACCTTGATTTTTATTCTGATCAACAAAAGGATTCAAGTGATGTTTAATCTAGGGTTTCAAGCTAGCAAGAAGATCAAAGAGTTTTGTTCCATGATGAGTGCGGATTTTATGCGCTCATTTACAGTCTTTTGTTCCTGAATTGGTTTGTTTTCCTTAAGTTTTTCTTTGGATTTGATGAGTTTCCTTTGAGTGTCTAGGAATATATTAAATGGATGTTTTATGAATTATTTTGGGTGTTCAAGTCAGTGAAGGAGGCGTTGTGTTGCTTCCCAAGGAGCAAAAAATCTCCAAAAGACAAAAAGAATGCACCTGAAAATAGACCTAGGCGATGAGTTGCCTGATGACCTACGATGCATCGCCTGCTGCGCCACAAAAAATAGGGAAATCGTGTTCTTACATGTTTTTGACTTAAATTCAAAGGGAAGTCAGCCAAGGATGTTTGTAGACGCTAGGGCACGACCAAGACACATATAAAAAGAAAGAGAAATACATTTGGAAGGGGGAGACTCATTGTGGAAGATTTAAGAAGTGAATCAAAGCCATTTCAACGGAGTTATTCAGTTTATCATATTTCTTTTTTATTTCTTTGATTTTTCCAGATATGGAAAATATGTTTGAGATTATGAACCGCATCATGCATGGCAAGTTTTCTTGTTTGTTTGGGTGTAGATGGATCTTTTGATATGATTCTTTTTTTATGATTTAATGCAAAGTTTAATTTAGTTCAATATTTCTCTTGTGTTCTACTGTAATTCATTGATGCTATAATTGTGATTTATATATTGTGTTGCAGTATATTATTATAATTAAGGCTATATTTAGATTGTGAGAATTATTACTCAAGAGGGGAACATTTAAACAATCCGGCAATGGGTAGAACAACTTAGATTGTGTGAGATCGAGAGATAAGCATGGGTCTAGGTAGCCAAAATAGTTCTAGATTGTGAAATCGAGAGGTGGAATATTCAGAATTGTTTCTAGAGTTGAACTTAATGAAGGTAAGGATAAATAGTCGTATAAAAATATAGGCTAGTTGTCACTTAAACATTCTTTATGTGGCACTCGAGAGAGGGTATAGAGATAAAATAATGCTCTAGGTTCTTGAGAGTATTGGATTGAGTTAGGTACATTAATGATTAAAATTAGAATTATTAGAGAGTGAAGTTGAAACCTTAACAATTATTTTAATCTTGAGTTTTTCCGTTTAATGATTTGTTTTCTGATATTCATATTTTATTTTGAATTTTTCATTATCTTTCGAAATTAATTGCTTAGATAAAGTTAGGATTTAACACTCGCTGTACTTAATTTATTTAATTGATTTTAGTCCTTGTAGGACGATATTAGTCTTTTGACTACTTTACTACTCGTTTGATTTGTTCACTTGCAAGCATATCTATTATTTTTTCGCAACATTCCACAACTAGGATTTGCATCACTACTACAACAAGGGTCATTTTAGTTTCTTTTTGAGGGACATGAAAGACTTTTCATGTGTGCGGGTCATAGAACATGGTGTCGTTAAAAGTACTAACTTTTCATGTCGCGTAAAGAGGGACATGAAAAACTGTTCACGTCCCCCTCTGTGGGACATGAAAAGTAGGCATTGATTTTAATAAAATAATATTTTATAATTACTTTTATTTAATATTTAATTAAGTAATAAAATAATTAATTATAAATTATTAATTTTGATAATTAATTAATATTAATTATTTATGTAAAATAGTAATAAATGTAACTATTTTATTAATTATGAATAAAAATGCAAAGAGTTAAATTTATAGAACGGAGAAAGGTGATTTGTGTTGTTAGAAAATGATGTGGAACTTTTTGTTTAACAGATTCAGTCATACATTTCAATACTTTTCATATTCCACTAAGCAAGACATGAAACATTATCTATACTTATAATGACTTGCAACTATTTTATAGGACATAAAAAAGTGCCTTAGAAAGTCCACTTCGTAGTAGTACATCATTTTATCCTAATCTTTTATTGGATTCTGTTAAGTGTAATTGTGTGTAGATTCTTATTATTGTGGTGGTGTAATCCCACTCTCTCCCAACATAAGGTCACTCTTGAGAAGTTTGGGTTGCTCACCTAGCATTGCGTCGCCCCCTTGTAGGCGACACATCACCTAGATCTTAAAACTTAGACAAAATGCTGCAGGTAATGTGTCACTTGCTAGAATCACCTGGTAGGTGAAAAATCCCCTGCTTGGTCCGTGCAATATCATTTTTTAAGCTCCAAATTATGTGTTTAAAAGCTCTAATCCTATTGGCTACACTTAATGATGGTGGCTACACTATAAAAGAGGTTCGCTAGGGTTTTGAAGGCATTGATCACAATTTCAAATCTCTCTCTAACAACTCTCTCTCTCTAACTGTAAAAGATCACAAGTTTTCTCTTAGAAATTCACAAAGAAAGTTCTTCTCTTTTGAATTTTAAAGGCTTGTTCAATCACAATTCCCTTTCCTATTAGAGAAAGCCTCAAGCATCCATGAAGGGCTAGGAAATAGAGATTTTGGGCGGTGATACATCTTATGTATAAGGCTTGGTTTTGATTTTCTATTTACAAAGAAGATTCAAGTGGTTCTCCATCTAGGGTTTGAAGCTTTCAAGAACTTCTCATCTCTTATCTTTCATTGGACTCTGTCATGTGGTATTTTTGTGTAGATTCTTAATATATTGGTGGTATAATTTCACTCTCCTACAACAAATACTACATCCTTTGCCAAAATAAAATGTTCTGTCTAGGGCTGGTGTAGGAACCTCTGTGTTGGAAATTTATGGCTTATAAAATTTAAGTCAATAATGAATAAATAGAATTAACTCAATGATACAAACCCTAAAGACCAATCAAGAATCACATGCAAAGTACAAAGATAAATCTTGAAAATTCAAAGATGAAATCATATTCTAAAAAATTACATAAAATGGAGAGTGAAATAACACCAGTTAGATACTCGGAATTACTAAATATAATAGAACTAGCAAATCTTCATTTGCTCATTATTGATGGAATCCAATATTATAGTTGTGACTAGGTTATCGTTAGGGGCTCGGAACCGGGATCATGCTCGAGGGCCGTTCTTATTTACGCTTACTTGGACTTGAGGTAAGAAATATGCACCCAATACATGATATATGTGATTAGGGCTTGGCCCGATTGTTATCAATTATCATGACTAGGGCTTGGGCCCCGAGGACAATTATATTTAACCTATCACTTCACATGTTGGATGATACTTGCTTAAGTCATTTATGATTGTTGTATGAATTTTGTGGTTAGGGCATGAGGCCTCGTTAAATATGTATGATTAGTATTGTGAGAATGATTATTCGATGGTGTTATGTAATTAAAATGCATACGTGCATATTTTGTTGGGATATGTCTATCCATATCTGTTTCGGTATTGATGTTTCTCTTCCTGGATTAAGGCTTGATTTATTAGTCAAGGACGGCAATAATGCATTGCGCGTTGGTCGAAAGCCATAGGACTAAATCAACAACATACTATTACGTTGGCTGACTCTATGGTTGTTGGTAAACCAAGGGGTTGGGCTAGCTCTATGGCTAGTTACTCAGAGCTAAGCTAAGGGCGAGGGCCCCAGGTGACTCTATGGTCACATAGCTAGGGCATAGGCCCCGAGGTTGGCTCTATGACCAATTGTTCAGGGCATCAGCCCTAATTGGTCCAATGACCACTTGTTTGTGACTAAATGAATATTTATGTAGGACATTATTATAGTTGGGCAAGCTAGATAAGTATCTAGAAGTTTATATTTTCTGTTTATGCACATGTTGAGTTTTCTTGCTGAGCCTTGGCTCAAAGGTGCTTTGTGGTGCAGGTAAGGGGCAAGGAGAGCTTGACCAGCCATGAGTTAGAGAGCTTCGGCGGCGGCGTGTGCATATGTGGCTGCTCGACCACCATGACCAGGGATATCTCAAGGGAACTAGGGTTGTAGCCCTATCTTTGCCGCTTAGGCCGACTTAGTGTAACTTTTGATGTATATATACCTTTTCAAAAGTCTAGTTGTAATATTTTGGGATCCCATATCTGTATGGAACTTCTTAAATAAAAGTCAACATTTTTTTTAACCAAATTTTTTATCCCTAACCTTTGACATTAACCTTAGTTACACATTTTAAACCAAATGAATTGGTTAGCAATTCTGACACAATTTAAAGTACACAGTGTAACGGTCCTGGATTAGGAGGACGTTACATTGCTCTTCAACTAAATTTCATTAAAAGCCTATAGCTTAACCCTCATGTCCTGTAGCAGCCAACATTAACTTATTCTAGATGAGACTTTTAAGTCGTTAATGTTGTAAAAAATTCCATTATCAACAACTTGTTCTTACCCATTGAACTCTACACTTGATGTATACAAGCTTTCAGTTGGGTAGCCATCATTGGGGAATCTATTGGTTAAGGAGTTTAGTCCCATCCATCTATTTGTAGAACTCACTAATCCCTCCCTAGAGGTTCGACAAATGGATCCACTAAGATCTCACACGATTTGAGATACAAAATTGATATGACACTCTTATCAATCAATTATCTCACATAGTCATGTCTTAGACTTATATGTCTAGACTTCCCATTGTATATTGTTGACGCGGTTTTTTGCCAACAATGTATTAAGAAATAATAAGGTAGATTAGTGCTTAATAAACTATAATGAAAAATAAATGAATCCACTCAAGAACATAGACTTTTTACGTGGTTCAGTGGTTAAAATCCACCTAGTCCATGAGTCTATATTATTGCTGTTTTTCTTTCTCTATTTTGGCAGAGTTTTGGTATTACTGAATAATGGTCCCCTTTCCTGTCCAATATTCCCGATATTTATAAGGGAATTTCGTGGATAGGTTTAGGTAACCGCGTGAGTCAATCACACATTTACATAATTATTACATCTAGTACAAATAATTCCCATATATATGGGGATACGATTTAATTACAGAATAAATATATCCTACTATCTCAAATAATAAATATGACAACCTAGTCATGAATAAGTGTATCAGCAAATCCCGAATCTCTGGGGATCCCTCGGTATGTGATATTATAGAATTACCACGATTTGGGTATCTCCTCCAAGCTCATGCTTCGACATCTACTTTAATATTCTGAGCTCGCGCTTCACAGCCTTCGTATCCCTAGCTCGGGTTAAATCTAGGACGCCTAACACCACGTGTGACCACATGAAACTCGAGTCATCCACATAGATAATAAGCAGATATCGTTCCCTTGGTTATTTCTCCGTATATTTATTTGCCAGCTGTACCCGAGATGAGTGAAGGAACTTGGGCTAAAATTAGGGTACAACATTTGCCCCCCAAGCTCCTGCTCGTTTATGACGTCGTCACTTTCTGACCTACACAGTAGTGGCTTGTAGACTTTTGTTACATAAAACCACACCTGCCTACTACTTGAGTGCTGGACATGTGGTGTACTGGAATTGGCGTCTGTTCGGGTTTCCAGGACTGTAATAATTGTCTTGTCACCTTTTTTTCCGCTGTTTGGTCTATTTAATCTTAGCCCTTGGATCTTGAACTAACACAATTGAATGGCCCAGATTAATTTACACAATTTACGTATAAGTAGGATGGCCAAACTTCAAACTGCACCACCTTTCATTTAAATTTTTTCCTTTTCTGCACTTCCAAGCCTCTCTTCTCTCCCAGAAATCCCAAAAACCGTTCACCGTGCCCAGATATTCAGAAGCTTTCTAGGAGCTTTTGGTTGCCGAGTATATTCCTTCCAGTTTGCGAATTGTACTTTCCTGTAAGTATCTCATCCTTTGGTTTTATTTTGTTTTCTTTTATCCAATGGAATTTCTATTCTTCACCATGTTCATCCGTAGCATTCATTGTAGTTACTGGTAGGCTATTGCTAAATGTTCTTAGGGATTAGGTTTTGACTTAGGTTCAACGGGTGAGTCCAAAAATGTTTTAGAAATAAGATGTTCATAAAACTGGGAAATTTCTGGGTAAATCTGGGTAACTCTAATGGTAAATTAATTTAAAGAATACCCATTTGGGGTAAAGGAAATGAAGGGATTTTAGGTTTAGAACCATATAGCTTAGATGTTACATTTTCTTGGGTGGTTTTTCCCTAAACTGCCTCCCAAGGAAAGTAGTGGTCTGACATTTTGACACACGTATCCCTAAATATTAGGGGTCTGTTAGGAAACCGAGGCACGTAGCTTAGAATATCTCGTGGCGCCACACGATGGGGCTGAGGCTAACCTTAGCTCGTATAACAAAAGTAAACCATTTCCTTCGTACTCTCTTGTCATAGCATTAGATCCTCTTAGGTCGCCTGCTAACTAGACCATTTTTGTCGTTAGGCAATCTGATGGCTCCTCAAAAGAAGAACACCCCAAAGAAGAATGCCTCAAGCTATTCCTCTCAACAGAAGGACAAAGGGAAGAAGATCGCCCCATAATCTCCCATTCTACACTTTGGTTCGGTGGTGGAGAAGGAGATGTGGTTGATCCCAATGCATACTTCAAGGCTGAGTGTATCATTTCAAAGATCACAACTCAGGGGAGAGTAAACAAGATCATGTTGAGCCACAATATAGAGGTCAGAACTGGAACTGTCCTCGTTCGACCTATGTTCGAAGGGGAACAGAGCTGCTCCCCTCTCCAAGACGACTTTGCGGCTTGGAGTGATGAGCATTTGAAGGCTGGGGCCTTCCTCCAACTGGACCAGTACTTCGCGAATTTGTTAAATTACGTGAAGCTGGCTCCATTTCAGCTCCCCCCAAATTCATATAGACTTTTGCGGGACTGAAGTATTTGTTCTTGAAACATGAGTGGGAGGTCCCAACTTCGGCAGACATTCTGTATTTCTTCTGCCTCAAGGCGAGCCCCGACCAGAGGGGACGCGGTGATGGGTTCTACTACCTCACACGATTCCCTAACTCGGCCTCTGTCATCGAGCTTTCCTGTCATCCAGAACTGCGAACACCGATACTTCAACTGATCTCATAAGTCTTCCATCCTTATGAATTCAGCTTGTGAATTCTTATTCCTTGATATATATATTTTCACATGTCTTAGCTGAATTTGTTTCTCGTGTAGCCATATTTGTGAGGACGGAAAAGTCCGTGACCCTCGGGGGTCAGTATGAGAAGTTATTTGGGCTTCCCCCTAGTGAGAAGGACTACCGCTAGGTCGTGAATGACATCACGATGTTGGCTTGCCAGTTGATTGGCGAAGGTCAAACACTAGCCTTGAGGACCCGGGGTACCCTTCCGGCGATCCCCGAGCTCCCATCCTCTCAAGAGGCCTTGCCAGCTATTGAGGATGAGGAGGATGAAGAGGACGAGGTGTCTCTAGTGCAAAAAAGGTGGGCTCCCGAGGCTGACCGGGAGCCCAATCTAGAAAAGGTTGCGTCAGGGGCAGCAGCTGGCCCCTCCGGCCAAGGTAACCCATTCCCCTTTAGGGAATCGATAGGGCTATTGCCAATTTTAGGTTAGTTCATTTTAATCCAAATCAACTCGTCCACCGTCATCCTTATAACCCAGATTAAAATATAACCCTGGTTGAGTGCGTAGACCACCTAGTGGTTCGCCATGACAGTAGTTATCCTAAGGGCACAGTCGTAGTTGATAACACCTTAAACTTTAGATCTACTATTTTTGAGGAATATGGGACCAACCGTAGGACCTAGCCTTCTCTGCTCCAAGGTGCATTTTCCCCTGGATTTAGATAGTATGTAGAGGAATCCAACCCCAAGGAAGGACCTGAACCTGAACCCCTTAGGATCCTATAAATATTAACCGTAGACTCCCCTTCTCCTCCATTAGTCCTAAGGCCAGAGGTCGTGCCTATCCCGGTCAAAACACCCGAGCTAGTGATAATAGACTCCTCCCCCAACTCAGAGGGTAGGATCTTTATTTTCTTTCTTTATATATGTTTTTGAAAAATTTATTTTGTGAACTAACTCCCTTTGTGTTTTTTTAGGCGAAGAGATGGAACAACTCGAAGCTCCCGATCTCCGAACTGCTTTCCAAGCTAAGAAGGCTGGCTCGGGCCCCATTGTGAAGAGGCCCAAGTTTACGAAGAAAGCCCCCCTGCAGTGGGGAACACCTGAAAATCCCCCGCAAAAAATAAGGAGACGAGCTCGACTCGGGAGCCAGCTCTGGTGGCTACGGTCACTATCGAGCAACTTTCTCCTCCCTGCCTTGCTTCATGGCCCCAACCCCTACCGTATGAAAACTAGTAGACCCTCAGGACCTGTAGAAGATCCCTGAAGTCTTTTGGGGTATCGTTTACGAG
Source organism: Humulus lupulus (assembly GCF_963169125.1). Taxonomy (NCBI): domain Eukaryota; kingdom Viridiplantae; phylum Streptophyta; class Magnoliopsida; order Rosales; family Cannabaceae; genus Humulus; species Humulus lupulus. The sequence goes on along the minus strand of NC_084797.1, from coordinate 38,908,485 downwards.
ACCGCGACTCACATGGTGGGGCATGCCTACAAGGCCAACATGAGGGACCTGAGGACCATCGAGGAGTGCAGCCTGGAGAACGTTATGGAATCAGCTATGGGGATGAACCTCACTGTAAGTTCTCTTTCCTTGCTTAGTGAAAAGTTTTTTTTTGACTGGGTGTATATCTTTGACTTTTTTTGCAGTTTGACCTGGCCCAGTATCGCAGCATAGCCCGTGCTAGGGCTAGAAATGATGAGCTCCGGGCCGAACTGAACGTGGACCAAACCACCCTGACTGCATCTCAAGAAGGCGAGCAGGCCGCCAAAGCTGCCTTGGTGGCTGCTCAGAAGAGTGAGCATAATGCCAAGGCCGCTCTCACCTCATGTAAGGAAAGCGAGCAGGCTGCAAAGACTGCATTTTCTACCTCCCAGGCTCAAACTGCACAACTTTAAGCCGAGGTTGATGAGGCCAAAGAAAAACTGCTCGATGTCGAGGCCAAAGAAAAACTGTTCAATGTCGAGGCCGCAGTCAAAGAAGAAAAGGCAGCCTCATCGTCGGCCATGGAAGATATGTTGTACCACTGCTAGGCCTTCAATCCAGATGGGAACTTCTCTTTCATGGGACCCGGGCTGTGGGATCCGCACCTTGCAAAATTTAAGGCTTGACTTTTGCAAGAACCGTCGGAGACTGGCGGTGCATCCGGAATGGCGGAGAGAGATGGTGAGGAGGGTACATCTTCGGGGCAAGCTGATGGAACCCATTTATCTCCTTTGTATTTCTTTTTCTTTGTAATTATTTAACAGTTTTTTTATATTAAACAATTTCCTTTGGGCTTAGTTCGAGGTTTTTTTCTCCTTGTATAATTTATTGGCTTTATTTCGTGATATATCCATCTTTTGATCCACTTATCTTTCCTTTATTATCTCTCATGCTTGTGAATCCTTAGACTTGTACATTCGAGATTTTAGGAATTGATTTTTAGATCGAGATAGATTTTATCGAGCTTGGTTATATCCAAGTTTTTATTTGATTATTTGCATCATACCTATTAAGAATCATGCCTCGAACTTGGTTAGATCCAAGATTTTTTAGTGATTTAAACTTAGTTTGGTTTAGGTTTATTGAAAACTCGAGCTGTAAAGAACCATTGAATAGTCAATTTCCCAAATTTCTATGTTTTTTACCTAGTTAAGGCGAGGGTTTTAAATGATTTAAACTTAGTTCACACTAGGTTTATTGAATACTCGAGCTTTAAGAAGCCATTGAATAATCAATTTTTCCAAACTTCTAAGTTTTGGACCTGGTTACGTCCAGGATTTTAAATGTTTATACTTAGTTCGCGCTAGGTTTAGTGAAAACTCGAGCTCTTAAAAAGCCATCGAATAATAAAAATTTCCAAGCTCTAAGTTTGTTAATCTTATCGAGTAGGCTTAATTTTTCCAACCTCGGGTTATGTGCCCCCCAAGTAACCAAAATGTAGAAACTTTCTTGGTTGCTTTTACAAACATTAGAACACGAACTAATACAATCTAAAAAGGAAATTATTTAATAATCCATATGTTATTTAATCAAATGGATTTTTATAAATAAGCCTTACATTGATGGTGGTACTAATGATAATATTTTTTCAAATGTTGGGTGTTTCATGTCCGTGGGAATACTTCAACATTCAATCGAGCTATCTTGAAAGTTCCTTCATGCAAAACCTCAACGACCTGATATGGTCCCTCCCAATTCGGGCCTAAAACATCGTCCTTGATATCCTTATTTGCTAGAAATACCATTTGGAGAACCATATCGCCTAATCCAAATCTACTTGTCTTAACTTTAGAATTAAAATAGCGAGTGTTTTTTTGTTGATAATGGGCGAGCTGTAACTGTGACTCTTCTCATTTTTCTTCAATCAGATCGAGAGATGCGTTAAGTAATCCATCATTCTGCTCTTGGTTGAATGTCCTGTGCTTGTGAGTGGCTACCATGGCTTCGACAGGAAGCACGACCTCACTTCCAAAAGTTAAGGATAAAGGAGTATGCCCCGTGGAGGTTCTGTGAAAAGTTCGATAGGCCCATAGTTATTGTGGGAGCTGTTCGGGCCATAGTCCTTTGGTTTCGTCTAACCTCTTCTTTAGGCTTGCCTTTAAGGTTTTGTTCACAACCTCGACCTGCCGTTGGCCTGCGGATATGCTACTGAAGAGAAACTATTCATAATACCATATTTTCACAGAAATCAGTAAAGAGATCGCTGTCGAATTGTGTTCCATTGTCAGACACAATATTTTTAGGAAGCCCAAATCGACATATAATACTTTTCACCACGAAGTCTAGGACTCTTTTTGAAGTGATGGTTGCCAGAGGTTCGACATCTACCCACTTCGTGAAATAGTCGATCACCACCATCGCATAACAAACTCCTCCTTTTCCCATAGGTAGGGACCCTATTAGGTCGATTCCCCATACCGTGAATGGCCATGGGGATGAGATCATCATTAGATCAATTGGAGCAGCTCGGGCAACTATGACAAAACACTGGCATTTTTCGCACTTCTGAACATACGAGATTGAGTCTATTGTTAGAGTGGGCCAAAAATAGCCCTGCCTCAGTATTTTCAGTGCTAGGTTTTGCCCCCCCCAGCATGATCTCCACAAAAGCCTTCATGCACTTCTTGCAAAATGGTTTTAGCTTCCTCGGGCAGAACACATTGTAGGAAAGGCAATGAATGACCACGTCGGTACAAGGTCCCATCCACTATCACATACCGTAGATCTTGATAAAGTATTTTTCTTGCGTCCTTTTTGTCGTCAGGTAGCCTTCCTATTGTGAGGTATTCCATTATGGGATTCATCCAGGTCGGTCCTGTGTCGATCATTTCGACTTCTATCATTTTTGTTACACTCGGATTTTCCAAGAACTCCATTAGCACTACATTCAATGTCTCAGCTTCTTTTGTTGTGGCAAGTCATGCCAAGGTGTCAACATTTGAATTTTGCTCGCAAGGTATTTGTTCAACAGAACTGTACTCAAATTCAGGAAGTTCTCCCTTCACCTTAGCTAGGTAGGCCGCCATCTTGGTACCTTGAGCTTGATATTCTACCAATACCTGATTGATCACGAGCTGAGAATAACTATAGCATTGGACATATTTTGCCTTGAGCTCCCTTGCCACTCTCAGCCCAGCTAGCAATGCCTCATATTCAGCCTCGTTATTAGATGTCTCAAATCCAAATCTCAGAGCTGTATGAAATCAAAGCCCTTCTGGGGAGATTAAGATGATTCTAGCTCTTGATCCATTCTAGTTTGATAATCCATCCACGAATATTTTCCATAACTCCTGCAACGGCTCCTTCGAGAGCTCCTCTTGAAATCTGGTGCATTCAACCATAAAATCAACAAGGGCCTGAATTTTGATTGAGGTGCATGGTATGTACAATATCTCAAACTGGCTAAGTTTGATAGCCCATTTTAACAAACGTCCCGACGTTTCAAGTTTTTGCAAAACCTGCCTTAAAGGTTGGTCGGTCACGACGTTTATTGAATGGGACTGGAAATATGGCTGGAGCTTCCTGGAAGCCAATATCAGATAGAATGCCAGTTTCTCTATCAATGGGTATCATGATTCAGCTCCGATAAGTCTCTTGCTTATATAATATACTGGTTTTTGAGAACGATCTTCTTCTTGAACTAATACGACACTGACTGCATTTTTTATCATGACCAAATAAAGGAATAGAGGTTCTCCAGACATAGGCTTAGATAACACTTGGGGCTCAGCCAGGTGCGTTTTCAGGTCGAGTAATACCTGCTCGCACTCCTCAGTCCACTCAAATTTTTTGTTTCCCCTGAGCAAGTTGTAGAATGGTAGGCACTAGTCAGTGGATTTGGAAATAAAACGATTCAAAGCTGCCACCTTTTCAATTAGGCTTTGAAATTCTTTACGTAACCTGGGCAAGGGCATTTCTAACAACGATATGATTTTCTCAAGATTTGCCTTTATTCCCCTCGTGTTGACTATGAAACCCAGAAATTTTCCAGATGCCACTCCGAACGTGCACTTCTGAGGATTCAGCTTCATGTCATACGTCCTTAAGATTCCAAAACATTCTTCTTGATCAGATATATAATTATCAGCGGTCTTTGATTTGACAAGCATATCATTGACATACACTTCCATACTTGTCCCGATCTGGTTAGCGAACATTTTGTTGACTAAGCATTGATATGTGGCTCCGACATTCTTCAGCCTGAAGGGCATGACTTTATAACAATATACGTTATTTGGGGTCATGAAGCTAGTATGTACCTGGTCCGTACGATTCATCACAATCTGTTTATATCCAGAATACGCATCCATGAAGGACATGAGCTCGTGACCTGCCGTGGCATCTACCAACTGATCAATCCTTGGTAGTGGAAAGAAATCCGTGGGACACGCTTTGTTCAGGTTAGAGAAGTCGATCCAAGTCCTCCATTTTCTATTTGGCTTTGGGACCAACACATGATTGGCGACCCAAATCGGGTATTTTGCTTCACGGATAAACCCACACTTTAGTTGTTGCGCTACTTCTTCCTCAAGAGCCTCAGCTTGGACTATTCCCAAGCGCCTCCATTTTTGGGATTTTGCAGGCACGTTCTAGTCCAAATTTAAAGTGTGCATGATTACAGTCAGGCTTATTCCCACCATATCATCACGTGACCAGGAAAAAATGTCCAAATTCTCTTGTAAGAAATTGACCAGCTCCTTCTTCCTTTTATCATTAAGATTCTTCCTAATCTTTACGACTCTTGAAGCTTCATTGGGGTCAATGTTTACCTCCTCAAGCTACTCTATAGCTTGGAGTTCTTACCTGTCTTCGCCTATCCGTGGATCAATGTCATCGCGTTGGGCATCGTTACTGTCCTCTTTTTGCAGAGGTTCTTCCGTCCCGCAAGTAATTTCTACTTCCCGGGACTCCTCACCTCAGTCATTTATGACCATAGATTGATGCCTGGGTTATTATTTTCCCTTCATAGCTATAGCATTCTCTGGCAGCGAGCTGGTCACCTCTGGCAGTGCACATTCCCGCAGCTGAGGAGAATTTTATTGCTAGGTGGCGGATAGAGGTTATGGCTTCAAATTCCATCAGCGCAAGTCAACCCAAAATTGCATTGTATACAACTGGGCAGTCTATTACCACGAACTCAAGTAACTTGGAAATAGTTCGTGAGTCTTCTCCCAATGTCACCACTAATTCGATCGTCCCAAAGGATGTTGACCCTTCACCAGAAAACTCGTACATAATCATTGAGATCGCCTTCAGGTCAGTTACTGACAACCCCATTTTTTCCAAGGTGGACCTGAAAAGTAGATTCACAGAACTCCCGTAATCTACTAGTGTCCTATGGACCCTCTAGTTGGTGAGCTAAACGGTTATGACCAAGGGATCGTTATGTGGGAATTGGACGTGGCTAGCATCCTCTTCTATAAAAATGATTGGTTGTTTTTCCAATCGTTGTTGTTTCGATAATCGCTGTTCTGAGATGAACTCCACTCCATTATGGGATTTTAGTTCGTTAATGTACCTCTTCTGGGCCCTGCGGCTCGTGCTTGCCAGATGAGGTCCTCCTGAGATGGTGGCTATATCTCCTCTTACTATCGGAGGAGGGCCGTCCTGATTCACTTGAGCTCTAGTTTGACTTACTGGAGCTTCAGGGATTGATGGAGGGTTTTGTCCAACAGGTTGATTAGGGACCTGATTTTGGGCGTACTGGGTGAAAGGTCTCGCTCTAATGAGAGTTTTGATCTCATCCTTCAGCTATCGACAGTCATTAGTGTTTTGATTGATATCATTATGGAATCAGTAGAACTTTGAAGAATCTCTCTTCGCCCTCAGGTTTTTCAATGGCTCTGGCTTCTTCCATGGAAGGTCAGTAGAATTTTCCAGGAAAATGCGCTCCCTAGTATCTGTTAAGTCGGTGTTTGTGGTGTAAATAGACTTGAATTTCTCCACAAATTTATTTTTCTTCGTCCCGCTTTGGTCGCCTTCGCCATATCCCTTCCTTTTGTTATTTCTCCCTTGGTTATTCTGGGTAACGGTTTGAGCTGTAGTTGCAAGGTCTGTTAGTGCTCCAACAGGCTAGACAAGGGTCTAGCTGGTTCCCACGACAAAAGCTTGTGCCTCTTCTAAATTAATCCACTCTTGAGCTCGGGCCAAGAATTCGTCCACATTCTTAACTCCTTTTCTTTGGAGTTCTTGCCACAGGTTGCCCCCGATGAGGATTCCTATCCTCAGTGCCATGAGCTTGGAGTTGCCATCAGCATCCCTAACTCGTGCAATAACATTGGCAAACTGACATAAATTTGCCTTCAATGTCTTACTAGGTTGCTGCTTTACTTTGGCCAATGAATCGGTATCAGCCCAGCTGCCTGTGAAGCTCGGAATGCTTTTTTGAGCTCGGAGGAAAAATTCTTCCATGAGCTTATGGAATGTCTCTTGTATTGCTTAAACCACTGCCTGGATGGCCCGAACAGAGTTGCATGGAATAAAATATACCTTAGATCGGGTTCGGTAATGTGGGCCATCGTCATGGTGTTAAAAATTATGAGGTGGTCTGACGGATCTCCAGCTCTATCAAACTTTGACAAGTGTGGCATTTTGAAGCCTACCGGATATGTGGCCATCACAATATTTGGAGCGAAAAGGCTCAAGCTCATCCTCCGAGTCGCAATCGTCTTTTTCCTTTCCAGATAAAAGCCTCTTCATTTGCTCTTCCATCAGAGCTAGCCTCTCGAGGGTTTTGTCTCTGGTCTCTAGGTCATCTGGGGGTTGTTCGATAGCTCCCATCCTATCGTATGTGGTTGATGGGTTATTGTCCCTCCAAGCTCGAGATTGGTTTGGTGGGGCATTCCCATTATCACGTACTATGGCCGGACCTCCCTATTGTCGAGTATATATAACATCTTAATTCAGAGCTGGATTCCTTCTCTGTGAATTCAGGCGATCACGCAAATCGGGTTCTGACTCATACCGAGGGCTTTGTGCTGAGTTCAACTAATTCCTTAGGTCACCCTTGGACATACCTCTACTATGAATTTTGCTCCAGTAACTCCCATTTGCGAAGCTTACAGCTCGCAGTTGGGGTCGAGGATCTGGATTTTCAACACATGTCCGTAGGATGTAAGTATTGGCATATGGGAGAGGATTTCTCCTACTGTCTCCATAAGCTGGAATGTCATTTGTAGGACGAGGTGGCGTCAGATGTCTTATAGGTGATGAGGGTTGCCTTATTTGTGAGGCAATCCTTGTTCCATTAGGGTGGACTAAATTAGCCCGCCTATGTTCTACTCTATTGTCTCAAGTTCTCTGCGTTTGATGGTTCGATGGTGACGTAGGAGGGTTTGTTGGAACATTTTGTCTTTGTGAACCTGTCCCAGTCTCTTCTCATGGATTGCCAGGGGCATTTCTAGGGACCTGTGAAGGAGGCACCGAACAAGGGGTTGGAGTTCTAATCGACCGTCTAACATGCTGATGACCCCTATGAGGGCCACTGGATTTACCATTCTGGCGATCACACCCTGTAGGTACAAAACTTGAGGTGGCAGTCCTGACTGATCGACTTGGTTTGGATCGATTATTCTTGTAGGACTTATGAGACCCATTTTGCCTCTTTCTGACATTAACGTCGGTTGAAAGAGGGGATAAATGTTGGGGTTTTATGCCCTAATTAAAACCCAAATTCTTTGTAATCTCATTTTATTATCAATAAAAGAATAGAAATCATTTTTTGACTTGGTCAATCACTTTGCTCACATGTTTTATTTTCATGATTATTTGTTTAATATAGACTTCTATTAAATCCCCAGCATATAGATAATTGTATTTATAGTGACGTAATCACAATGGAATATAAATATGATTATATGTTCAAAATAAGTTAGTCCTAAGATTAGTGAGTGCACCAGATTTACATTGACTTGCCAATCTATGATATGATCTACTTACACATTGTGGTGTTATGTTCTTTTCAAAACATTAGCAAAGTAGATAAGATCGGATGTATTTGTTACATCAGACTGGACCAACACTGACAATTGATAGGATAAGTAAACATACCATTATTATCTATTCTAGTCATATCATATAGTTGACCATAGGTCAATTCAATCTCAATTCTGAGTGGTTAGTATTTTAACTAATTGTATTATTTTAATTCTTTGACTTGTTCGTTACCAGCTTACCCTTCGGACTAGCCCATACTTACGTCTTGGGAACTCAGTAGTATAATTGAGTGGGAGTGTTAATCATAGATATGAACATCTATAGCTTCTGATGAAGAAGTGAAACAATAGTTTCCTTTTAGTTTGGTTCAAGGTGTTAAATGATAGAGATCTCATTTCAGTAATTAAATTAGTTTACTGAAATATCATTTACAAGGAACTAAGTGTTTTAAAGATAAAATACAATGAGGGGTAAAACAATATTTTAGTCCCATCTCATTGTAGACCATCTATAGAGGATTGAGTGACAATTATGGTTGTAATAATTGATAATTAATAGCATATCTATATTTGTTATAGGACATTCTATGAATTCAAGATTGCAATTCCGAGTCTTTAGTTGAGTCACGAGGAATTAATAAGTTAGTAAATTTATTTGTTAGATTTATGATAACTTATTGGAGCTTGATTTCATAGGCCCATGGTCCCCACTGTACCTTGGATAAAATCATCCAGATAGTCTCAATTAATTTATTTAATTATCAATTATAATTATCAAAGTTGACCAAGTCAATTTTGGAAAGTTTCACAGAGTTATGTAATTTAGAGAAGAAAAGAGAACTTAGGGCAGATTTATTAATTAAGATAAATTGGTATCTAAATTAATAAATAAGTTTAAATTAAGCTTCAAATTATAAATAATTAATTTGATAAAGGATTTAAATAATTATTTTATTAATTAAATCAATAGAAAATAATACACGCCTTGATTTTAATTCCAATGAGCTTATAATCAAATAAAAAATTTGATGGGCCTAAAGCCCATGATAATTTCGTCCTAGGGCTGTTAATTGGCTATTATTTTATTAAATTTTTTTATTAAATAAATGACCTAATTGAGTCTATAAAAGGAGTGCATAGAGAGAAGTCAAAACATAAGTTTGATCACTGGTTTTCTGATAGTTTTAGATTCTCTCTAAACACAAGTCCTTTTCTACGCCTCTTATTATTCTTTTCTCTTCTTTTCTCTGTATCAATCTCATGTGTTGAGAATTGTCCACTCTATTCTAGGTGATTCTAAGGATACTTTGGAAGACTGTGAAGATAATAAAAGTTTGGTTAAGTTTCTTGATAATACTTTGCGAAAGAAAAGATACAAGGGTTAGAGAAACTGAAGGAATGACTCATTCATTCCGTTGCGTATACTGTAAGTACTCTTATCATTGTTTCTCTTTGAATTCAATTTTAGAAACATGTTCTAGGTTATCTCATATTAATTTTTTTAATATTAGATCTACATGAAAATAAATAAAGATCCTGTAAAAGTTTCGCAACAATAATCGAGCCAAAACTTCCTCAATCTACCCGTTTGCCTTAGCAAGATGGCTTCTCAATTGCATGTTTCCCAATTTGATGGCAGTTAGGTAGTCTAGATTTGGATTCGATGGTAATGATGCCGAAATCCCAGTGTCGCCATGACCTGCCGGTTGTTTTCCCGGACGCTGCTGGATCTCAGGGCCATGTTCGTTAGAAACAGCAGTATGATGGGCCTCCTGCCCACCAGGCAGTTCTATCTCATTATCGTGCATTGAGTGAGTGAGCACCATGATGAGAATCGACTGGGTTCTTGATGAAGCACTAATTTCCCTCTCAATGAAAGCACCAAACTGTTGACGCAGTTTTTCGCCAACAGTGTATTAAGAAATAATAAGGTAGATTAGTGCTTAATAAACCGTCATGAAAAATAAATGAATTCACTCAAGAACACATAATTTTTACGTGGTTCAGTGGTTAAAATCCACCTAGTCAACAAGTCTATATTAATGTTGTTTTTCTCTCTCTATTTTGGCAGAGTTTCGATATTACTGAATAATGGTCCCCTGTCCTATCCAATATTCTCAGTATTTATAAGGGAATTTCATGGACAGGTTTTGGTAACCGCGTGAGTCAATCACGAATTTACATAATTACTACATTTAATACAAAAAATTCCCATATATATGGGAATACGACTTAATTACAAAATAAATATGTCCTGCTATCTCGGATAATAAATATGACAACCTGGTCATGAATAAGCATATCAGTAAATCCCAAATCTCTGGGGATCCCTCAGTATGCGATATTCTAGAATTACCGCGAGCTGGGTATCTCCTCCAAGCTCATGCTTCGACAGCTACTTTAATATCCTGAGCTCGCACTTCACAACCTTCATATCCCTAGCTCGAGTCAAACCCAGGACGCCTAACATCATGCGTGACCACATGAAGCTCGAGTCGTCCACGTGGATAATAAGAATATATCTTTCCATTGGTTATTTCTCCGTATATTAATTTGCCAGTTGTACACAAGCCGAGTGAATGAACTCGGGCTAAAATTAGCGTATATCTTATCGTAAGCTCTAATCAAAGTGACTTGATTATCATAATCTATCGAGATCGTCGACATCAACCATAGTTTTTGGTATCTCCATCATGAAATTTCTTAGCCATTCGACCTCTTTGCAGGTTGTTGATAGAGCTACAAACTCAGACTCAATGGTTGAGTGACATATACACATTTGTTACTTAGTTCCCCAAGAAATGGCACCCCCACCAAGAGTGAACACTAAACTAGTCGTGGAGAGATTATCTCCTACACCGGATATCCAACTTGCGTTGGAATATCCTTCAAGTGTCTTAGGAAACTTAGAATATTGGAGGCACAATTCTTTGGTGCTTTTGAGGTAACCAAAAACTCTTTCTGCGACCTTCCAATGTTTGATAATTGGATTTCTAGTAAACCTACTTAGTTTACTAATTACAAATGCAATATCTGCTCTAGTACAATGTGCTGCATACATTAATCTCTCAATTGCACTTGCATACCCTAGTTGAGCCATTGTTCTCCCTTCATTATTCTCAAACTTTACACTTGAATCTAAGGGTGTGTTTGCCTCTTCTATATTAAGATGGCTAAATTTTTCAAGAATCTTCTCAATATAATGAGCTTTACCTAAGGCATAACCATCAACATTTCTTCTAACTTTGATACCTAGAATGGAATCAACCTCTCCAAGGTCTTTCATCTTAAAGTTAGAAGATAGAAACCTCTTTGTTTCTATTATGCCTTTTGTTGTACCCCAAAATAAACACAAATTAAATCACTTAGTTTGGGGTACAGTTGGCAGATAAGTGCATGGAGAAAGCGAACATGTAGAACATTTAGCTAACTCTTGTGGGAGAAGTTCGAGTTAAACTTGGCAATGATAACCAGATAATCTCTAGGTTGCCTATTTCGCCAATAACCTAGTTCGAGATGCGTGATGGCTAGATCGCCTTCTAGATACTCTGAGCATGGCCCTTGTTAAATTTTGTTAGCTCTTCGGCATCCAGCTCAAGGGAAGTGTTCAGCTCCTGGAAGCTTGATCATGACGCACAATGAAGGATCCCAATAGACTCAAATATCCCTTATATGCTCATTAATGCCCAGATTTTAGTACACATTTATTACCCGAGATAACATATGTAAATTCCATAGACAATCATATCCTTATGTAAATGGGAGATTATTCTGATTTATTATTTACCATACTTATGCACGCGGTTACCCAAAGCTGTCCAAGAAATCCCTCTATAAATATCAGGGGAATGCATAGGAAAAATGGTTGCTTCTTGATATACAAAAACTCAGCTGAAATTGTAAGAAATAATTTCATCTATAGCTAGGCAAGCTAGATAAGTATCTAGAAGTTTATATTTTCTGTTTATGCACATGTTGCGTTTTCTTGCTGAGCCTTGCTCACGGGTGCTTTGTAGTGCAAGTAAGGGGAAAAGAAAGCTTAATCATCCATGAGTTGGAAAGCTTCGATGGAGGCTTGTACATATGCGGCTACTCGACCCCCACGACCGGGGATATCTCAGAGGAACTAGGGTTGTAGCCCTGTTTTTGCCGCTTAGGCCATCTGAATATAACTTTTGATGTATATATACCTTTTCAAAAGTTTGGTTGTAATATTTTGGGATCCCATATCTGTATGGAACTTCTTAAATAAAAGTCAACGTTTCTTTTGACCAAAAATTTTAACCCTAAACCTTGACATTAACCTTAGTTACACATTTTAAACCAAATGACTTGGTTAGCAAGTATGACACAATTTAAAGTACACAGTGTAACGGTCCATGATTAGGAGGACGTTACAACTTGGTATCAGAGCTGCCAAGGTTTAAGGGTTCTTAAAGACTGGCCGGGCAAGTACACTCGCCAATAAAGGCAAGCTCAACTTAGGGTTTGGTAATTATTATGTGATTATGTGTTTAAATGCTTTAACATGATAGGAATGCCTTATCTACGTCCTTGTTTAGGAAGCATGAGATAATCTGATAGGGCCTGGCCCTTGACTGTTGCATGAATGATAAAGAACGTGCTTATTAGCATTGTTACTGCTTGTAAATGCAAGGGAACCACTTATGAGTGTTATTAACTGTATGTAGGTCAGGAAATGCTTATTATCACTGTTACTACTGGCAGGGATTGGAAGAACATGCTTACTATATATGTTATACTTGTGAAAATGCATGGATATGCTTATGTGTATGTATTGTTAATTGCTGATGGATGTCAAATGCTTATTAGCACCATGAATGAATATATTACGTGATGGCATGCTTATTAGCATTCCAATTGTTTGTTATCTGTTGATCTTGGACTGTTAGGCAGGAAGAGGTATAGTTATTACTTACCTAACGACCAATTTGATCAGTGTATGGTGGATTGAGTAATGGTACGAATCCTCGAAGGCCAGAGAGGTTGGCTGGCCAAGAGTTACATGCCAGTGAAGGGAATGACCAGGGTCAGGCCCTACCGCCAGCTCCAAAAAATTGGTAACAGGTGCTTGCAAACATGCGAGCTAGATTAGAGAGGCAGGAAGAAGAGATATGCCTCTTGAGATAGCAACAGGTTCTAGTAGGGAACCTACATCCCGTGGTACCGACAGTGATACAACCAGAGGTACTAGTAGTAGTGCAGCCCCAGGCAGGGGGAGACAGGTGGGAAACCCTGTATGAGAGGTTCAGGAAGCAACACCCTCCAATCTTTGAAGGCGGCTCTGATCCATTGAAGGTTGAGCAGTGGATGACCATGATAACCACCATCCTGGATTTTATAAGGGTAGGTGGTAACGAGAGAGTGGCATGCACCACTTATATGTTTCGGGAGGACGCCCAAATATGGTGGGAGGTGGTATCCCATACCAGAGCAGTGACCACCATGGAATAGGAAGAGTTCAAAACTCTATTCAATGAGAAATACTATAACAACGTAGATAAGGCTATGAAGCCTGAGGAGTTCAGCAGGTTGCTTCAGGGTAACATGACAGTGACTGATTACGCCTTGAAGTTTGACAGGTTGGCAAAGTTTGTCAGGAATTCGGTGCCCAGTGATGGGGTCAGAAGAGAGAGATTTCTTCAGGGGCTACAACCTATGATAGCCTGAGATGTTCGTATTACTTATGTGCCAGGATTAACTACCTATGCATAGGCCGTGGAGAAGGTGCTTATAGCTGAGAGTGCAAAGAATAAGATCTGGCGTGACAATGCATCCAAAAGGGATTCTAGGAGGCCGGGACCTCCATTTCTAGGTTTTGGTAGGGGCGGAGGCCCCAACGATCAGAAGAGGAAGACTCTGGATTCAGTTTCAGCTTCAAGGCCAGATAGGAGGCCACGGGCATATAGACAGGCCGCTAGAGTGGTGGTGAGACCTAGAAGGCATTTCTAGAGTGTGCTAGGTGTAGGAGGTGCCATATTGGAGAATGTTGGGCGAAAGCCTATGTTGTTTGTGGTAGTGTAGGGCATCTAAAGAAAGACTGCTCGAGAGCCAAAAAGGAGGAGCCGAAGAAAGTGGATAGCCTGATGCCAACTCGGGTGTTCACTTTGACCCAGTCAGAGGTCGAGGCTAGTCCCTTGGTAGTTACAGGTTAGCTTTCTATTGCTGGAACCTTGTATACGGTTTTGATTGATTCTGGTGCTACGCATTCTTTTGTTGATAGTAGAATTATAAATGGATTGTGTAGACCATGTGACTTCTATCCTGTGGGGCTTGGTACTATGTTGCCGACTAGGGAGTTAGTGGTTTCCAGGAGATGGGTTAGATCACTACCAGTTACAGTGGATGGCAGGGAGTTATCAATTGACTTGGTGGAGCTGGAGGTGACTGATTTTGACATAATTCTGGGTATGGATCGGTTAGAGAAGTATGGGGCAACGATAGACTACAAGAAGAAGATGGTAACCTTTGAGTCAGAGGGTGAGGACCCTTTTGTTTTTGTTAGCAGTGTGTATGGACCCCGTGTACCTATTATATCTGTACTTAGAGCTAGAGACCTATTGTAGGGGGATGAATAGGTTTCTTAGCTAGTGTGGTGGATACCACTCAGGTCATGCCAGTGGGACCAGAACAGGCTCAATTAGTCTGTGAGTTTTTGGCCGTGTTTCCAGAGGATCTGCGAGGGTTATCTCCACACAGGGAGATTGAGTTTGTAATTGAATTGGCGCCAGTGACAGATCCTGTGTCTGGGGCACCTTACAGGTTGGATCCAGTTGAGCTGAAGGAACTAAAGGTTCAACTACAGAAGTTACCGGACTTGGGTTTTATCAGGCCCAGTTTCTTGCCATGGGGTGCACCAGATCTCTTTGTGAAGAAAAAGGATGGTTCTCTGAGGATGTGTATCGATTTCAAAGAACTCAACAAGTTGACTATCAAGAACAGATATCCTCTGCCAAGGATTGATGATTTGTTTGATCAGTTGCAGGGTAGAACGGTGATTTCTAAGATAGATCTTCCATCTGGTTATCACCAGCCGAGGATCAAAGATGAGGATATACTGAAGACAGCTTTTCGCACCAGGTACGGGCATTATGAGTTTTTGGTGATGTCATTTGGGTTAACTAATTCCCCGACAACATTTATGGATTTAATGAACAGGGTGTTCAAAGACTACCTGGACTAGTTTGTGATTGTCTTTATTGACGATATATTGATATACTCTCAGACAGAGACAGAGCACGAGCAACACCTCAGATTTGTACTACAGAGGTTGAGAGAACACAAGATGTATGCAAAGTTCAAGAAATGCGAGTTTTGGTTGCCACATGTGACCTTCTTAGGTCACATAGTCTGTAAGGATGAAATTAAGGTGGATCCAACAAAGATTGAGGCGGTCAGAGATTGGCCAAGACCGAAGAATGCTTTAGAGATCAAGAGCTTCTTGGGATTGGCAGGGTATTATAGACGCTTTGTGGAAGGGTTCTCCGAGATTGCGTCATCACTGATGGAGTTAACTTGCATAAATCAGAAGTTTGTTTGGTCAGACAAGTGCGAAGATAGCTTCTAGAAGCTTAAGAAGAGTTTGATCACCGCTCTGATTTTGAGTCTTCCTACAGGTTGAGACAAGTTTGTAGTTTACGGTGATGCTTTGAGGCGAGGGCCCTAGGTGACTCTATGGTCAAGTAGCTGGGGCATAGGCCCCGGGGTTGGCTCTATGGCCAACTATTCAGGGCAGCAGACCTAATTGGTCCAATGACCACTTGTTTGTGACTAAATGACTGTTTATGTAGGTTATTATTATAGCTGGGCAAGCTAGATAAGTATATAGAAGTTTATATTTTCTATTTATGCACATGTTGAGTTTTCTTGTTGAGCCTTGGCTCACGGGTGCTTTGTGGTGCAAGTAAGGGGAAAGGAAAGCTTGACCAGCCATGAGTTGGAGAGCTTTGGTGGTGGCATGTACATATGCGGCTGCTCGACCACCACGACCGGGGATATCTCAGAGGAACTAGGGTTGTAGCCCTGTTTTTGCCGCTTTGGCCGGTTGAATGTAACTTTTGATGTATATATACCTTTTCAAAAGGTTGGTTGTAATATTTTGGGATCCCATATATGTATGGAACTTCTTAAATAAAAGTCAATGTTTCTTTTGACCAAAAATTTTCACCCTAACCTTTGACATTAACCTTAGTTACACATTTTAAATCAAATGACTTGGTTAACAAGTCTGACACTATTTAAAGTACACGGTGTAACGGTCCTAGATTAGGAGGACATTACAGTGCTCTTCAACTAAATTTCATTAAAAGCCTATAGCTTAACCCTCATGTCCTTTAGCAACCAACATTAACTTATTCTAGATGAGACTTTTAAGTCGTTAATGTTGTAAGAAATTCCATTATCAACAACTTGTTCTTATCCATTGAACTCTACACTTGATGTATACAAGCTTTGAGTTGGGTGGCCATCATTGGGGAATATATTGGTTAAGGAGTTTAGTCCCATCCCTCTATTTGTAGAACTCACTAAATCTCTCCCTAGAGGTTCAAAAAATGGATCCACTAAGATCTCACACGATTTGACATACGAAATTGATATGACACTCATATCAATCAATTATCTCACATAGTCATGTCTTAGACTTATATGTCTAGACTTCCCATTGTATATCTTATCGTAAGCTCTAATCAAAGTGACTTGATTATCATAATGTATCAAGATCAACGATACATCAACCATAGTTTTTGGTGTCTCCATCATGAAATCTCTTACCCATTCGACCACTTTGCAGGTTGCCATTAGAGCTACAAACTCGGACTCAATGGTTGAGTGACATATACACATTTGTTAATAAGATCTCCAAGAAATGGCACCCCACCAAGGGTGAACACCCAACCATTTCTGGAGAGATTATCTACTACATCGGATATCCAACTTGCATTGGAATATCCTTCAAGTATATTAGGAAACATAGAATATTGGAGGCACAATTCTTTGGTGCTTTTGAGGTAACCAAAAACTTTTTCTACGACCTTCCAATGTTGGATAATTGGATTGCTAGTAAACCTACTTAGTTTACTAATTGCAAATGCAGTATTCGCTCTAGTACAATGTGCATCATACATTAAACTCCCAATTACACTTGCATACCGTAGTTGAGCCATTGTTCTCCCTTCATTATTCTCAAACTTTACACTTGAATCTAAGGGTGTTTTTGCCTCTTTTATATTAAGATGACTAAAATTTTCAAGCATCTTCTCAATATAATGAGCTTTACCTAAGGCATACCCATCAATATTTCTTCTAATTTTGATACCTAGAATGGTATCAACCTCTCCAAGGTCTTTTCATCTTAAAGTTAGAAGATAGAAACCTCTTTGTTTCGATTATGAATTTTGTTGTACCCCAAAATAAACACAAATTGAATCACTTAGTTTGGGGTTGAGTTGGCATATAAGCACATGGAGAAAACAAATAGGTAGAACATCTAGCTAACTCTAGTGTGAGAAGTTCGAGTCAAACTTGGCAGTGACAACCAGATAATCTCCAGGTCGCCTCTTTCGCCAATAACCTAGTTCGAGATATGTGATGGCTAGATCGCCTTCTAGATACTTTGAACATGGCCCCTATCAAGTTTCCTTAGCTCTTCGGCATCCAGCTCGAGGGAAGTGCTCAGCTCACAGAAGCCTGGTCATGACGCACAATGAAGGACCCCAAAAGATTTGGAGATCCCTTATATGCTCATTAATGCCCAAATTTTAGTAACATTTATTACCCAAGATAGCGGATGTGAATTCCATAGACAATTATATCTCTATGTAAATGAGAGATTATTCTAATTTATTATTTACCATACTTATGCACGCAGGTACCCAAAGCTGTCCAAGAAGTCCCTCTATAAATATCAGGGGAATGGATAGGAAAAAGGGTTGCTTCTTAATATACAGAAACTCTGTTGAAATTGTAAGAAACAATTTCATCTAGAGCCTTAAATAGATTAATAAGATTGTCTCATGGACTAGGTGGATTTTTACCACTGAACCACATTAAAGTGTTAGTGTTTGAGATATTTTTCATTTGATTAATTACGGTTTAGAAATAGAGCATTAATATCTCTGTTGTCGGATTCCTTAATCCACTATTGGCAAAAAACTGCGTCAACAGATTTGTGCTGTAACACCCTACTACTCAAGGGGCGTTACAATGTGTATTTTAAATAGTGCTAAACTCGCTAAACGAGTCATTTGTCCATAATCTTGTAACTAAATGTAATTAATGGTGTAGGGTTAAAATTTTTTGTCAAAAGGTACAACCGTTTCACTAAAACATTTACTTCCATACATGGGATCCCAAACTAACATTTAAAAAGGTTAATTACAATTGAAAAGTTACAACCAGCCAACCTAAGCGGAAAAATAGGGTTTTACCCTGGTTCCTTTTTAAAACCTCAGCCATGGTGGTCTAGTAGCTGCATATGTACACATCGCCACGTAAGCTCTCCAACTCAAGGATGGTCCAGGTTTCTTTTTCCCTTACCTGCACCATATAGCACCCGTGAGCCAAGACTCAGCAAGAAAACTTATAAATGCTCATATGCAGTTAATAACATATTACCAAATCATAATAAGCATGCCTATCACTAATAACCCTACTCATGCATGCATACCATTGATATAAATGACTACTACGTCATAGGGGCCAATTTCCCTAGATAACTAATCAATGCATCATACAGGGGTGCGTTACCCAAATACATTTTTTAATGAATCATATTGGGGCTCAACGCCCAGAATACAAGATTAATAAATCATATTGGGGCTCAGCGCCCAAAGTACATGATCAATAAATTGTAATGGGTCCTGTTGCCCTAGGATATGGGACTAATAAGTCACATCAGGGCCCACTGCCTTATCCTCTATATAACCAGCCATGGAGCTGGCCCATCGTACCTGGTTCTGTAGTTTTTCATGACCAATAGACCAATCAAGTGTATGTCACGCTCCTAGTTATGCATAGCCACATCGACCAGCGCTCAGCGCTCTATTTCCGTTCTTTACTTATAAGTCAATACTTTTCGACCAGTGCTCAACGCTATTGCCGTCCTTGACTTATAAGTCAATGCTTTTGCCCAGAAGTCATCGTGCTAATGTCGTTCTTGACTCATAAGTCAAGTATGGGGCCCAACCCTAGGATATGGAACTAATAAGTCACCCCCGGGCCATTTTCCCTATCCTATGTATAACCAGCCTTGGAGCTGGCCCAGCGTACATGGCGTTGAGCTTTCCACGACCATTAGATCGGACAAGCGTATGATGTGCTCCTGGTTAGACTTAACCATATCGATTAGCGCTCAGCGTGCTACTACCGCCCTTGACTCAAAATTCAATGCTTTTCGACCAACGCTCAGCGCTATTGCCGTCCTTGACTCATAAGTCAACGCTTTTCTCAATATGATAATGAAGAGAAGCATATATCATATATCAAATATCTAGATAAAGAGAATTCAACATGGTTAATCAACAATCACAAGCATAATCATAGTCATGCACATTTATAGAGGCCCAAGCTCTAATCAATTCTATATTCAACATTCAGGCCAAGCCCTAATCACGTACATCACGTATTAGGTGCAATTTTCTTACCTTTAATCCAAGTACAGATTATGAATAAATGACCCTCAAGCACGATCCTGGTTCTAAGCTCCTAGCGATAACCTAGTCACAACCATAACATAGAATCCCATCAATAGTGAGTAAATAAAGGCTTCTGGGCCGAGTCCTAGCCTCTAGGACATCGAACTCTACTAAACCAGGTCGTAGCATTGATCCCGAGCCCTTAGGTTTGAATTCCCGTCATTAAAACCTAATATAGCTAAGGCTGCCCAGGCGGGTCACAACTAGACCCTAAGGGTCCCAAATAGAAAGGCCCTCTGTCTGAAATTTAGGACACAGGCTGCGACTTTCCCCTTAGAGTCACAACATGCCTCCGAAACAGAGCCCCCTTCATCTCCTTCGTCCAACTTGAGTCGCGACACCCAAGAACAGGGCTACGGCTCGACTTGGAACTCAATATTTTCCTCTGCTTTTCTCATATCAAATCCCTCCATAAACCTATCCAAACATATCCAAATCCCAAAAACAAAGTTCCCAATCAACTCAACATCCCAAAACCATCGAAACCCAAGTTTCAAACAATTAAAAAACTCATCAAAACGTAAAATCCAATTCAAAACTCGAGAAACTTAAGGAAATGGAAACTCTGAAATTCAAAGCTTAAATTACATCTAATTATGTCGTTTTTTCGCTAAATTCTCCGGCTATCAAGCTTCCAATCTTCCCTAGAATCACTGCAACTCTAACCTTGCTTGAATTCGAGTACTAAAACTCAAGTTTCCTTTGAAAATGCTATTGAGCGCCAAATGAGTGAACGAGAGAGAGAAAGAGAGAGAGAGAGAGAGGGAAAACTGAACGTACTTTACTTCTGATCTCAAGTAACCTTAAGCATATCCCAAGGCTCAGGGTACCCCAAAAATGTCCCCGGGGGTAAAATAGTCAAAATTCGCAGAATTCCCTCCTGATCTCACTAACTCCAAATATATCCTCAAATATTTATTCCCATTACCCGATAACCCGATAATGTACTAAATACCCAAAATACCCCTTGACTCACCCCGAGTCAAGTATTGGTTTCATTGTGACTTTCTCGCTAACTTGCTCCCTAGGATTGCCTCATTCCGATTAACCCAAATATATCCACATAATGACGTGGTCCCACACATATATCACATATATGCCAAATATACCCGTAACGAGCAAAATTACGAAAATTTCCCTTTTAATCAGAAATGGGCCCACTTGCATATTTAATACACCTAAACATGCATATCAAGTCATATTGTAATAAATCTCACATAATCATACAATGATACACACACATATATATATCACATAATCACATAATTTCCATAATTTTCCATCCTGGTCCCATAATCAAGGCCTTAAGCCTTATTAGGTATTTTAGGACGTTACAGGTGCTTTCGTTGAGATCATATTAGTGCTTAATTCCCCATGCAAGTTTCACCCAACACCCACCATAGTGGTCACTCAATCAATGCATGGCACTGTCATGGAAAGCAACATGTGGGCCAAGACGATACAAGGAGGTTAGACACAGACCCACCAAATCCCAATCCGGGGTACCTGACAGCCATCGAGATGGAAAATGCCCAATTAAGGAGCCATCTCACTAGGGCTAATAAGCAAATTGAGGAGATCTTGGCTCGATTACCCCCTCCTACAACCGATGTTAATGTCAGAAGGAGGCAAAGTGGGTCCCATAGGTCCCACAGGAATAACCGACCCAATCTCAGTCGCTCTGTTAGAACTGCAACTCGGAGCTCCATACCTTCAGGAGGAATACTCAACTTGCTATTCCTCATAGAAACCATCGACCCCATGTCATTCGTGTAACACCCTGGGCAGCCAAGGCCGTTACACTATGTGATTATAAAGGTGCAAGACTTGCTAATCAAGTCATATAGTTGAAAATGTGATCCTATAACCATAAACAGGTTAAGTTTAAAAGATTTGGGTCATAAACAGATAATCTTTATTAAAATAATTGTTTAGTACATGGGATCCCAAAACAGGGTTTAAAAGGCATGTTTACAAAAATTCCAAAAGTTATAAATAACCATGGCCACTCTAATGGCAAATTATACAATTTTAGGTTTCCGTCCCTGTACAAACCCTTGACCGTGGCGGCCGAGCAGCTGACAATGTACACCTCGCCCCCAGAGCTCTCCAACTCATGGCTGAAACATCAAACCCTTGCCTCTACCTGCACCAAGAAGCAGCCATGAGCTGAGGCCCAGCAAGAAAACTATAATGCATAACATAATCAATAACTGTAATCAGGTAATTCACAGAGCATTAATCAAATACTTAATAGATTGCATCAAACACATAATCAATGCTATCAATCAACAAACCAGTAAATAACCATCCAGACAATGAGCATGCCACAATCATCAAATTAACATCAATAATCATTTCACTGTTTAAGTCACTGTCATTGGCTTGCTTAGGCAGAGCCCAGTGTTCAACCCACTGACTCTGGCTCGCTTAGGCCAAGCTCAGTGATTATTTAATTAACCTCAGCAACCAATGGTCGAGCCGCGTCCTGTGCGCAAATATTGATTCCGGAACTCTTAGGTCGTTTATCACATGTCCCGTGGCATAATACCGTCTCATGACATCACATATAGATATAGGGAACTCTTAGTCCCAACATGACCACAAAACCGAGTGCAGTTTTCTTACTTTTAATTCTGAGTGCCTCAGCTAAATGAGAAGACCCACGAACACGATCCCATCCGAGCCCTAGCGAAAACCTAGTCACAACCATAAAATAGAACCATCATTAACTCAACTACATAACCCAACTTCGTGACCAATCCCAAGCACTCGGGAAGCCCGATTCCACCTAACGGGGTGGTGGAATCGACCCTCAAGCCCCCAAGCAAAAACCCTAAGAAAAACACCCAAAACCCATTTCTGGAGGCAGGGTAGTGCTACATCGCCCTAAGGAGGGTGCTACAACGCTACAAATAGAGCCAAAAGCACCCTGACAACCCAGGCCTAGCGCTGTAGCGCCCAAAGGCTAGCGCTACAGCGCTAGTTACAGCATTAAAACTTCCCCTGAGTTTTCCTTCGAATTTCCCCTAGTCAAAACTCACCAAAACTCCTCCAAAGCTCAACCACACTCCAAATTGAGCCTACCATCTCATCCCACATAACCCAACAACACAAAATCTAGCCACATGCATCACCAAACAAAGAAAACAAGACTTGAACTCAAAACTCAAGAACTCAACCAGAAACTCAGAACTAACCCAGCAACTTAGATGATCAAGCTCAGAATTTCTTACCTTTGATGGGGAAACCGACCCTAGGTTATCCTCCAAACATTCCTAGCTTTCAACTCCTCAATTCTTCAAGCTTAATTCCCTCAACTTCCACCAAAAACCAATTTTAGATATCCATTCCAACAAAACTCAGAAGCAAAAGAACAAACTTTAAACTGTACCTTAATTGGGTGACTAACTCTTGTTGAATCCTCTAGCCTCCTCAAGGACCATAGACTCAAGACTTTTCCTAGACCTTCCCTGGAAATCTAGCTCCAAAACTCACAAGAAATGGTGAAGAATGACCTAAACTGTGAGAGAGAAAGAGCCCCTGTTTTTCTTCTTTCTTTCCTTTCTTCTTTCCCTTTTCTTTCAGCTTCTACTTGTTTCTAAACATTCCACTAACTCCAAATAATCAGATATAACAAGTATATCTTTTAATAGGCAAAAGACTCTTTTACCCTCCCATTTAAATCAAGCCTTTTAAAACACTCTAAGGGCATTTTGGTCATTTGTTCCCAATTCCCGCTAACTTCTCGAGTGTCCCTAATATTAACCACTTAATTATCGTCATCTAATTAATCACCAATTATTTCCCCAAATGCCTAATAATCTCCAATATATTTCCCAAGTTCCCAGAAATACCCCCAGGCTCCCCGAGCCGGGTATAAATCCCCACCGTGACTATTTCGCTAAACCGCTCACTAGGATCATCTCGAGCCACAAGCTGCAAATATATCAACAAAATAATGTGGTCTCAACAATTTATCACATATAATTACATTTATGCCCTCAACGGGCCAAAATTACAAACATGCCCTTATAAACAAAACAAGGCCCACATGCATATTTAATACTCATAAACATGCATCAAATCATATCCATATACTCATATAATCATGCATGCCACATAATCATGCATTTAATCATTTATTCATATAAATACCAGCAATGCTCTCCCGACACACTAATCAAGGCCCTTAAGCCTTATTAACCATTTTGGGTCGTTACAATTCGATTGATCAGAACTGCAACCGCGAGCTCCATGCCTTCTGAGCAGATTCCATGGAATGTTCAGAACAACCCAACTGGGTGAGCTGGGACCAATTCAAGGAGGCAAAACACCCCAAAAAATCCATTTGTGCCACGATCAAAGCCTCCAGCATAGAGAAATGAACTGGTTCTACCTCCAACCCAGGAGATCAGGGTAGAACAGAGACGAGTTAACCTAGTATGCCCTGATGGAACGAGGATAGCATCACCGATAAGACATCCGTTGTCATCAGTTCGACATTCGACACCACCTCGCCCGCAGAGGAACACTCTAGCTTGAAGGGATAGCATGAGAAATCCTTCTTCTTTAGAAGACATCTATGTCCCATGACCTCACGCTAATAATCCAGGTCCTCCATCCTAGCCACGAGTTGTAAGTTTTGCTAAAAGAAGTTACTCGAGGGAGAGCCAATGTGGAGGAAAATTTGAGAATGACCTGAGGAATCATTTTAGTTCTGCACAAAGTCTTCATTCCGACCCACATTCTGACCTGTGTGATCAGCTGAATTCACAAAGAGGGTATCCAGTTCGCTATGATGATTTGTTATACTCAACATAGGGGAGATCCTTCTATCGTACACTACAATGGAAATGCCCCACCTCACCGAGTTCAATCTTAGAGGGAAAATAATCCATCTAACGCGTACAATAGGATGGGGGTTGGTGATTAGCACCCAATAACCTAGAGGCCAAGCATCCAACCCTCAAATGATTGACCTTGATGGAGGAACATATGAAGAGGCTCCTACTTGGAAAAGGAGTCGACGATGGTGATTTTGACGAGGAGCTGGAACCTTTCTCCCTAAACATCGCGGCAGCTCTATATCCTGTTGGCTTTAGGATACCGACCATGCCTGCATATGATGGAAACACTGACCCATCCAATCACCTCAGGACATTGAATACGTTAATGATGGCCCACAATTTTGGGTTCAACCTAAGATATATCTTGTTCCCTGCAACTCTGACAAGACCAGCCAGATTGTGGTTCAACAAGTACAAAAAACATTCAATCACCTTGTGGAAGAAATTGTCTTCTGAATTTAAGAGAAAGTTCCAAGCTTCGAAGGAAGCTCACGTTGAGGTCGATTCGTTGGCTAACATAAAACAAAAACCTATTGAGTCCCTAAAAGCATATCTAAGCAGGTTCACCAATGCAGCAGCACGAGCTAGGGATGTTGATAATAGCTCCAAGCTCATGGCAATGAGGACTGGGATCACGGTAGGAGGTGCTTTATGGCAAGAACTCCAGCGAAAAGGAGTAAAAAGTGTAGATGAATTCCAGTCCCACACCATTCTCGTTTTAACCGACCGACCTTTAAGGCATGTCTTGCAAAGGCTTGAAACATCAGAACATCTGCTTAAGTGGGCCATTGAACTCAACCAGTTCGAGATATTGTATATCCCACAAACAACAATCAAGAGTAAAGCGCCCACTAACTTTATGGCCAAATGTATAGGTTTTCAGAACGAGCCAATAAGGTAACCAATGTGAGAGTTGTGGAAAATCTTCGTTGATGGATCATCTAATGAGAACAGATCTGGTGCTGGAATAATTCTGATCTCACTTGAGGGACATTGATTCCATACAACACTAAGGTTCAGGTTTGAAGCATCCAACAATGAGGCAGAGTACGAAGCTCTATTGACAGGAATAAGGGTGGCGAAAGAACTGAAAGCAAAGGCGATCCAATGTTATAGTGATTCCCAGCTCGTGGTTAATCATGTATTAGGGGAGTATCAAGCCCGTGGTATCAAAATGGCAGCTTACCTAACTAAGAAAAAAGGTGAGTTTTCTGAGTTTGAGTTCTTCTCCATTGATCAGGTACCCCGTGAGAAGAATTCCATCGTTGATGCTTTAGCTCAATTTTCCACCACTAAAGAAGCAGATACACTAAACTAAGTCCCAGTGGAGTTCTTAGAACAACCAAGCATAACAGAAGAACCGGTTGACGTCGAAGTGATTGACACAAAACCAACCTGAATAACCCCCATGTGGAATACCTCACAATCGGTAAACTACTAGACGAATGAAAGGACGCAAGAAAATTGCTATATCAAGAACCACTGTATGTTATGGTTGAGGGAGTTCTATATCGACGAGGGCATTCGATGCCCCTTCTGCGGTGTCACCTGCCTGAGGAAGCACAAACTATCCTATAGGAGATACATGAAGGCTTTTGCAGAGACCATGCCGAGGCGCAAAACTTAGCTCTAAAGATATTTAGACATGACTATTTTTGAACTACACTAAAAAAGGACTCGACCTCGTGCGTACAAAAATGTGTCAAGTGCCAATGCTTCGCAACAGTTTCCCGGGCAACGCCCATTGAGTTAACCATGATCTCATCTCCCTGGCCATTTGCAGTATGGGGAATCGTCTTGATTGGTTCATTAACAATAGGAAAAGGAGGAGTTTTCTATGCAGTTGTCACCATCAACTAATTTATGAAGTTGGCCGAGGCTGAGCCTTTGACGACCATAACCTCGAAGAGAGTCCTGGATTTTGTCGTGAAGTACATTATATGCCATTTTGGGATCCTGAAGAAGATCATGTCTGACAACAAAACTTAGATCGATAACGATCTCTTCACAATTTTTTTTGAGAAATATGGCATAATCGAGAGTTTCTCTTCATTGGCATATCCGCAAGCTAGTGGGCAGGTTGAGGCTATAAATAAAACCCTAAAGGAGAGCTTTAAGAAGCGAGTAGATGAAGCCAAGGGATTATGGCCCGAACAATTCCCACAAGTACTTTGGGCCTATAGGACCTCACATCGCACCACCACGAGCCATACTCCCTTCCACTTGACCTTTGGAAGTGAGGCTATGCGCCCAATTGAAGCACTACTTATGGCACATATACAGAAAACCTTCGTTCAAGATCAAAACCACAAATTACTCATCACATCTCTAGATCTAATCAAGGAAAAGCAAGAAGAGTCATAATTACATCTTGCCCATTATCAGCAGAGAATCCCTCGTTACTTTAACTTGAAGGTGAAAGGCCATAGACTTGGACTCAGTGATTTAGTGCTTAGAAGGATGTTTTTGGTGAGTAAAGATCCCAAAGAAGGTGTATGGGGACTGAAGGACCGTACCAGATCGTGGAAATCCTATGAGAGGGAACTTTCAAACTAGATCGGTTAAGTGGAGAGTTGGACCCGTGGACCTGAAGCGCCCAACATCTTAAAAAAATACTATTAGTAATAGGATGACTCACTTAATTTTTTAATGTTTTAAGTACTTTTTCGTGTAAGACTTATTTATAAAAGCCATTCTATATAAATAACACTGGATTGCTATGTAATTTAAATGTAGAACCAATATTTTTATCTTATTCTTGTGATGTATCATGTGCTCATTTTGTAAAAGCGACCTAGAATATCAATAAATTCTTACGCTTGGGGGGCATATAACCCTCGAAGAGCTTTAAAAGAATTTAGGTATTTGGATATAATTCGAAACCTAGAATTCAGAAAATTGATTATTCAACGGCTTTTTAAAGCTCAAATTTTCAAAGCAATTCCAAATACGAACTAAGTTACAAAAATTCAAAAAAAAAACAAAACCTTGAAGTCAACTAGGGAATCCTGGATATAACCAGGTCTGAGACCTGATTCTTAATAGGCATAATGCTATTAACCATAAAAACTCTGGGACATAACCAGGTCCGAGGCATGATTCCTAACAGGTATAACGCTATTAGGTGGACAAACTCCTGGACATAAACAGGTCCTAGGCTTGATTCCTAATAGGTATAATGCTATTAGGCGAGCAAATTCTTCAGTATAACCAAGTTCTCGACCAGAATTGTTTAGTCAATCCATCAGAAACCTATCTCAATCTAAAGATAACCTCTATGATTGCGAGTGTGCAAGAATTTGAAATTCATAAGCATGACAAGATAATAGATTAAGGGGAAAAAATAGACCATAAAATAATGAACATATACTAATAAGTATATCATTATCGTGAGGAGAAATAAGCTCGAGCTAAGCCCGAAGGCGATTGTTTCAGTTTGTGAAAGCATATTTACAAAGGGAAAAAAAACAGAATAAGAAAAAGGCAAACATCATTGAGCTTCGGTAACTTACCCATGTGATGACACCTCTTCACATCCCCTTCAGCAGCTCCAGAAGAATCTGCAGTGTCGGAGGGCTCTTGCGAGAATCGACTCTAGAACTTGAAAAGATAACGCCCCCAAAGCTCCGCCTCCATAAAGGAGAAATCCCCTTCCTGGTTGTAAGTACACCACCGATAAAGCATCTCCTCTAGGGCATTCGTTGCTTCTGCAACATCCAGCTTCACCTTCTCAGCATCTTCTCTGGCTTTTGCCTCGACCTCAGACATCTTATTCTTTAGCACATCGACCTCTTCAAGTTTCTTATAGAGGTGGTTGACCTTGGCCTACAACTGATCCCATCGCAGGCTCACCTCAACAACCTGGTCCTTCGCTATCCACTCATTCTCCTGGGATGCGGCCAAGGCACCTTGAGCTCTTCTCTTTTAGCTTAGAACCGAGCGATGCCACATATTTGAGCTAAAGAAGACTACAAAAGAAAGACGCAAGAAATGATTAGCTCGTGAAAGTAAAAACAAAAAAAGTGAAATACTATAGGGGGAAGAACGATGAATTACAGTTAGGTTCATTCCCAAGGAAGACTCCAGAACATCCCCAGGGGAACGCCCATTTGTAGCCCTCAAGTCCTTAACGTTCGCTAGATTGGCATGACCCACCATGTGGTTCACCATGTCGTACTGGGTCCCTCGAAGTGCTTCTGGGATCCTTGCCACCTTGAGGGGTTTTAATGGGAGCTGAATAGACGGGGCTTCACTCTGAAGAACTATTGGAACCAGAGGGACTACCCTCAGCCTTGGTCTGGGTCAAGGTGACTACTCTAGCTGGAGTGAGACTGTCGCTCTTCTTTGGTTCTTCTTTTCTAGCATGTGGCCAGTCCATCCTTAGGTGACTGAAGTTCCTACAAGTAAAACATGCTCTGACTCTGCACTCTCTTTGATGTCGTCGCCTGCACCGAAGACACTCTAGGAAGTTCCTCCAGTTCTCTCCCCCAACCTAACAGTCACTGAAAGCACCCTATGCCCTCCTATCTGAACCAGGAGGAACAAAAGAATATGGGGCCTTTCTCTTCTGCTTACTAGGGCCACTACCCTGGCTAGTACTAGTGAAATGAGGCACCGTCCTCTGATCATCGTGCCTTGCGGTGCCCTCTCTCCATATCTGATCCTCATCCCCCTCAGCGGTAAGGGCCTTCTCCACTACCGGTGCATAGGTGGTAGTCCTCGAATCTAATCTTATCTTGATGTCGCGGGTTGTCATGACATTCAGTCCCCGCACAAACTGATCCCGCTAGGCCATATCAGTAGGCACCAAATCTGGCGCAAACTTTTCCAATCGGTTAAACTTCAGAGCATAATCTATAACCGTCATTTGGAACTCGTCCACCTTAATAAACTCGTCCACCTATGCAGCTCGGACTACAACATTGTAGTAATTATCATTGAATATGTCTTTAAATTCTTCCCAGGTCATAACTGTTACATCCCTCCTCTGGGACATAACTTCCCACCAGATGTGAGCGTGTTCTCTCAAAATATAGCTGACACATGCCACCTTCTCGTTCCCTTCTACCCTCATGAAATCCAAGATGGAAGAAGTCATATTCATGATCCTTTCTTACAAGGGCTCCCACCTATTCTCCATCACAGGCCAAGCTGGCACAGGTGCCATAACCTGTAGAATCTACAACCCAATACCATGAGGAGGGACCTGTTTCCTCAATTCTCAGAGATTGTCTCCCATTTCCTGAAGCCTTACTTCCATTTCGGCAAACAACTTTTGCCAATTATGTGGGGGCAGGTGGAGGGTCCTAACCCTGTTTTTCATCTTCGGCCACATTGCTACGGAGTCTAATCAATTGTCGAAGCATAGCTTCAATATTCCTGCAATCAATGACGTCGCACATCGGGGACGATAACAACATCCAAAAACCACCTCCCAGTCCCATCAATCCAATACAAACATCAATTCACACCACATGCATATAACATAAGCATATAGAAAACAAGGGGCCATGCCCTGACATCAAACATATATAAATACATTCATCATGCTCTATCTATAATATTCAGACAAACAAGGTAACTTAAACATAAAGTTAAGCACATTGTTCATTTAATACCGACCAACCCTAAGTTGAGCTTGTCTCTGGAAGCAAGCATATATGTTCGATCGATCTCCAGAAACCAGAAACCTTATCACGCTATGATACCAAGTTGTAATATCCTACTACCTTAGAGTTGTTATCATGTGAATTATAAATGTGCCATTAGATCGCTAATCGAGCGTTTTAGGTTGAAAAGTATGATTAAATTGAAATAAAGAGACATTGGGCAACATTAATTATAAAGTTTTGGACATTCATTTAAATTCGTAATAATTTAGATATTGTCGACCTAAGCGACAAAACCAGCTAATTACATCATATCTCGCAAAACAACCTCCACCGTGGCTGCCAGGTTGGCCGAACATGTACACACCACTCCACACTCTCCAACTCATGGTTGATCGATCTTTCCCTTTCCCTTACCTGCACCATAGAGCACCTATGATCCGAAACCCAGCAAGAAAACTCAATGCATAACAAATCACAATTAAATCTAATAATATACAACATAAATAGACAACTGATTAAACATATAGCAGTATATGCCGACCCAACTGATTTACCAGGCACTGGGTTCATGATATTCACCTAGCAAGTGGATACAGCACCCTTAGAGGGTCTCGCCCTAGCGGCCAACACTCAATGTGCTTAATGTCGATCCTGGCCTTTGCTGCCCCTGACCTTCGCCGTTCCTGAACTTTCCCGTTCTCTACCTTCGCGCATTTTTGACGTTCGTTGTTCATTCATAATCACGCACAACATAGCATAACATTTACAAGTATTCACAAATATATTAAACACAAATAATAGGGCCATGCCCTACTCTGCGAGCACAAACAATTTTCTTACCTATGTCCCAAGCTGAGTGGTTAATGCGATCCCGAGCACGATCCCCTAAACTCGAGCATTAACGTAAAAATTAGTCACAACACATTAATAAATGGACATCCATCAATCCCTAACCAATTAAGAGATTCAAATTAAAATACTGCCTTTGGGACCAAAAATTCTACTAAATTGTGTAGTAGAATCCTTCCCAAGCCTTAAGGTTTGTGTAACGCCCTAAACTCCACAGACCGTTACGGTGCGCATTTTAAACAGTGCTAAACTCGCTAATCAAGTCATTTGGCCATAATCATGTAACTAAGTATGATTAGCGGTTTAGGGATTAAAAATTTTGGTTAAGATATAACGTTTCATTAAAACGTTTACTGTATACATTGGGATCCCAAAAATATAATTTAAAGGTCCATTACAAGAAAATATTTACAACCAGTCATTCTAAGCAACAAACCAGGGATCAACCCTAGTTCCTCTTTCAACCCTCGGTCGTGGTGGACGAGTAACCGCATATGTACACATCGTCACCTAAGCTCTCCAACTCAAGGATGGTCCAGCTTTCTCTGCACCACATAGCACCCGTGAGCTGAAGTACAGCAAGAAAACTCAATATGCTCATGAACAGTAATAACATGTCATTAGATCATATAGTGCATGCCTAGCAATAACAGCTTTAATCACACATGCAAATAAGTTCACGTAATGTTGAGTATAAAACATCAACCGATGATCATATAATCATCCAGGGCTTTTAGCCCTAAATAGAAGAGTGATAGTTATAAAAGTCACTAAGGTGGGTTCCGTTCCCATTAGCCATGTGACAATAGGGTAACCTGGGCTTTACAAATAAGTGATCCTTTCACTAGCTTAAACAAGGTAGGTATTTGATGAAATAGTCACCAATATAAACCTACCGAGTGACCATAGAGTCACAACCGTGGGTACCGCTCCTCTAGCCATGTGACAAAACAGTCACCTAGGCCTTAGGCCCTGTCTCTGAGTAACTAGTTATAGACCAGTCAAGTGCTTATAATTTTCATCGAACTTAGGGTCGGCCCAGCATTAATGCTCATTTGAGTCATTCAATGCTGATATCGATTAGATCTAATCTTTTATCGGCTTTGCGTTCATGACGCTTATGCCGTTTTTAACTCTTAGGTCAGTAACACGTGACCAATGCCGATCCTGAATAGTAAGGGCCATGCACAAGTAAGCAATGCTATGAAGCATATATCATATATCAAATATCTGAATGCAGGGCATTCAACATGCTTACTTAACAATTGCTAGTATACTTAGGATCATGCATAAGAGACTCAAACTCTGATCAATCTCATATTCAATATCATGGCATGTCCTAATTACATGTTTCTCGTGCATCACATGCATCACATTTAAACATCCAACATGCATCAAGAATAACCATGCATGTCACATATGGGGTGCAATTTTCTTACCTTTGGTCTAAGCACAGGTTGGCAATAAATGAGCCACAAGCACGATCCTAATTTCAAGCCCTAGTGATAACCTAGTCACAACCATAATATAAAACCTCATCAAAATGAGTAAATAAATACTTCCAGACCAAGTCCTAGCCTCCGAGACGTTGAATCCTACTGAAACGGGTAGTAAGATCGATCGCAAGCCCTTAGGTTTAAGTTCCCAGGACTAAAAACCCATTTTGGCCATTTTTCCCCTTTTGAGCCGTGGCCCCAAACATTAGAGTCACAGCCCCACTCAAGTCAGGCCCAAAAATCCTCTCTGACAGCATTAGAGTCGTAGCTCTACCCAATAAAGTCGCAGCTCAAATAGCCAAGTAGCTCCAAACCACCAGCTTCATCAAGCTTAAGCCACAGCGCCCAACAACAGAGCCGCGACTCAACCTCGAACCCAGCCAAAAAACCTCCATTTCTTTATTTAAAAACCTTCCAAAAACCTACCCAAACATATCCGAATCCCAAAATCAAAGTTCCCAAACATCTCCATGATCTAAAACCAACAAAACCCAAGCCTCAATCAAATCAAAAACTCATCAAAACACAAAATCCAATTCAATCTTAAAAAATTTAAAAACTTAGAACTTAAAACTTGAATTACCTCCGATTGAGTTGTTCCCAACTAAATCCTTCAGCTAATAAGCTTATAATCTTCCCTAGGATCGCTATGCCTTGATCTCGCGTGAATCCGAGTCATAGAACTCAAGTTTCCTTCGAAAATGCGATCGGGAGATGAATATGGAACCTAGAGGGAGAGAGAACTTATTGAACGTTCTTTTTATTTCTTAAAATGTTACTTCAAGCTTGAGTAGCCTAAAACAAAACCTAACGCTCGGGGTCCCGAAAACTTCCCTGAGGGCGAAATAGTCAAGACCTCCTGAATTTCCCCCTGATCTTACTATCTTCCAAGTTATCATCAAATACTTGCTCTCATTACCCAATAACCCAGTAATGTGCTAAATACCTCCTTGACTCACTCCGAGTCAAGAATAAATCTCGTTGTAACTTTCCCACTAGCTTACCTCCTAGGATCGTCTCGTGCTGAGTAACCCTAGCATAACCAAATAATAATAAAGTACCACACATACATATCACGTATATGCCAAATATGCCCGAAATGGCCATAATATGAAAATCACCCAATTAATCAGAAATGGGTTCACATGCATATTTTATACACCTAAACATGCATATTATCATTAAGTAGCAAAATAAATCAATTATGGCCATCCCAGCCTCCTAATCAAGGTCCTAAACCTTATTAGGAAATTTGGGGCATTACAACTATCCCCTCCTTACAGAAATTTCTTCATCGAAATTTATCTGAATTGCCCAGAATATAGATTCCGCATAACTGATTCCAGTTTCCCAGGTTGCTCCCTCGACCTCACTATTTCTTTAACATTACCTTACCTCAAGGTATAACTTTGTTCCTCAGAACTTTGTTCTTTCTGTTTCATATCTATACTGGCTATTCCTTACAAGATAACTTAGCCTCAAATCCCTAGATTCTTATAACTCAACTCATGAGTTTCTTTTAACCCATGTCCTCAGCATGGAAATACATAATACACTGTATACAACTAACGGTGCCAAAGATATGGCCAATCCATAGAATACCTGACTTATCCTATCCAGGATTCAAAAGGTCATATAAATCTAGGGCTCAACTTGCCCTTAACTCCTCACCCCTTTTCATGGTGATACTTCTGAGGAAGATACAATCTTCTACTTGGAATTCCATGTTCCTGCTTCTCAATTCAATAAAACTTTTCCATTTATTCTGAGAAGTGAGCATCCAAGCTCTAACCTCTAATAATCTCAATGGTCCCCTGAACTACCTCAGGATCCAAAATCAACACCTCACCCATCTCATTCCAATGAACGGGTGATAAACATTCTCAAACATACCTCATCTCGTAAGGTACCTTTCCAATACTGGATAACTATCTCTCTTTCTGATTTATCATTAGTATGAGGACAATGAGTTGTGCTGAATTCCATCTATATACTCATCTCCTTCCTTAACCCTTCCAAGACTTGGAAGTAACAATAGAGTCTCCATCTGATAAGATAGACCTCAAATTCCATGAAGGCGCACTATCCCTCTCACATAGAGATCTGACAACTGATCAGCTGCATTATTTGTCCTTGCTGATAGAAATAAACTCACTTGGAACACTGGTCCATAATGACTCAATCCAAATCACACTTACCCACTAACCTAGGCAATCCCACCACGAAACCCATCGGGATGCTTTCTTATTTCCATTATAAAATACTCAAAGGTTACAATGGCCCTACTGATTTCTGATACTCTGCCTTGACCTGCTAACAGGTTAAGAACTCTACCACGTATTCCATTATGCCCCTCTCTATCTCAGGCCACCACTATAAAGCTTTCAAACTCTGATACACTGACATGATGCCTGAATGAAGAGAAAAATAGAGTAGCATGAGATTCATTCAGAATCTCCCATTTAATCCCAGTGTCCATCGGATTCCAAATCCGATCTCTATACCACAATAAACCCATACCTGAAACTACAAAACCCTTAGCTAATCTAGCTAAGACTTTCCACTCAATCTTTCCTATTTTTGGTTCACTTAATCTTCTTTCCTTTTAATCTTCACTGAGATAATAATCTAAAACATACAACTGGCCACCTGGCCCACCAGAAACTCTACTCGAGTTCTCGTCAGATCCTTTAATCAACATGTTGCATAAGCAATCACTTTTCTCTATCACTGAGGTGTCATAACCACCTACTAACTGATTCTGATCTGCAAGAAGACTCAGAACCTTTCCCAAGGTACATATAATATCCTGCCCATCCAAGGAAACTCTTGCTTGCCCAGGCGTTCTTTGACCTTGGCAAATCTTCGCAGAGAATACATCACGATACCATCGTCCAAGACGATCACAAATCTCATTCAAATAATCCTTTGAATGCTCTGTCCCTGATTCAACAAGACAACTCAACATTAATTACCCTCAAATCATAACTCAACACTCCCAGTGCCCCTATCTGCTATAATAGTCTTCTATTTAACCTTTTCCGTGATCTCTAACTGGTACTAACCAGATCTAAGATCCACCTTGGAGAATACCATGTTATTCAATAGCTTAACCTTTAATTCTTACAACTCTGTTGAACCATTCAATACAGTGCCCTAAATCTGATTCCATCCCTGGCACCAAACCAATCACCATTTTATCCTCTTTGTAAACACAACCCTGACAGATCCCTTGGAAGCACATCTAGGAATTCACAGACTACTCCAGTCTATCTTGATCCCGCTGGCACAATCTAAGTGGTATCCACCACACTAGCTAAAAGTTCCATGCATCTCCCTGCAATAAAATTCTAGCTCTCAATACAGATGTCATCAACATACAAAATCCATGCACATTGCCAGCTGTCACAAGGCTTTCCACTCTCAAGCCCAAGAGTTACTACCCTTTCCTTACAATTTAGCATT
Source organism: Humulus lupulus (assembly GCF_963169125.1). Lineage (NCBI taxonomy): Eukaryota > Viridiplantae > Streptophyta > Magnoliopsida > Rosales > Cannabaceae > Humulus > Humulus lupulus. Next base: position 38,872,544 of record NC_084797.1, on the reverse strand, counting down.
GCCCCACACTTGGCTAACCAATCCAAATCTAGGATCATCTCAAAATCAATGATAACCAACCTTATCATATCAACTAATGAGTCCTTTCCACTATAATTCACCTCATCTCTTAAATAACCAGTCCAGTAGCACTTTCCCATCATAACATAACCATGCAATCTGTATAATAACTCCATGTTATCTTTAGATGCAACAAGGAAAGAACAACATGCTACTAAAACCAATCAGCATAACTCAAAAATCAGAACTAGAAAATTGACCTGCCACCCCTGAGGAACTATCTCAGTCTCAAATTCTTATTGCATTGGAACGAACACTCGACCTGGAGTCGAGCTGTCCATCCCCTTTTGCTCATCCTCTCTTAGCTTTGGGTAATCCTTCTTGATATGCCCAACCAAGTCACATAAGAAACATGCCTCTGCTTGGCATTCTCCCAGATGACGTTTCTTGGATCGAGCACATATTGGATAAGTCTTCCAGCTCTCCTTCTTGCTTGCTTCAATAAATGGAGGTACCACTACCTGAGCTCTGTGCTCTCTGGCACTCTTCTTCCCATTTCTTATGCTCTCAATAGAAAGAGCCTTCTCTACCACCTGAGCATAGGTAGAGATTTCATGCACTGGGGCAACTCTAATGCCCTGAGCTATTTTGGAATTCAATCCCTGAACAAACCTTTCCTTCCGAACTACATTTGTGGGTACCATGTCAAAAGAAAACTTGGCCAACCCATCAAATCTGTTAACATACTCGATTACTGTTGCATTTCACTAAACGAGATTCAGAAACTCATTCACCTTAGTAGTCTTGGCTGCATCACAGTAATACTTTTCGGTGAACAGCTACCTAAATTCTTTCTAATCCATCACAGTTGTGTCTTGTGTCTGGGATACTATTTCCCACCACGTCTGGGCATCATCCCGCAATACATATGTCACACAGATCACCCTATCGTGACCCACTAGCCTCATACTGTCCATAATGGAACTGATCATGCCCATCCATTTCTCATCTCTGAATGGATCTAGGCCTCCCTCAAAGATTGGAGGGTAATACTCCCGGAATCTTCCACAGAGATACTCCCATCTGCTCTCAACCCTAGGCTGAGCCAAAACTGGTGCCACTCCTGGCAAATTAAAGGAAGAAGTGTTTCCTGACAGATTCCGCTGTTGCTTCAGACACCTGATCTCTTCCTCATGCCTCTGCAATCTTGATTGCAAATCTGTGAACATCTACTAAAAATTCATAGGAGCAGATGAAGAACTAAAACCCTGGCTGTAACTCCCAGCCTCATTATAACCACTACAAGCCTCATTATCTGCCTTGGATATAAACCTGCTGATTGAATCTGCAGTCAATAACTTGACCCATTAATCATGATGAGCATATCAAGAGCTTTCCCCACGGGAACAATCTTACCACACTACAATTAGAAACCACTGCAGTGCTAAAAACATGCCCATGGCATTCAAACATCAATCATAATTCCTGCTCTTCCAACATTCACACCATGCCTCCAACCCCAACATGCAAATATCACAATTATATATTCATGGAGCAGGTAATCATATGATCATATTTATATATATATATATATTCATGGAGCATATAATGATATAGTCAAGAGCCAGGCTTTATCATAATCTCATGCTCCCTAATACAATGTGTAGGTAAAGCATTTACATTCTATTTAAGCAATTAAGCACATAACTATAGAAATAGATAACATTACCTGAGTGAAGCTATCTTCAGTGACAAGTGTGCATGCCCAGCTTGTCTTCAGGAACCATAAACCTTGGCTTGCTCTGATACCAAGTTGTAATGCCCTAAACTCCAGGGACTGTTACGGTGCGCATTTTAAACAGTGCTAAACTTGCTAATTGAGTCATTTGGCCATAATTGTGTAACTAAGTATGATTAGTGATTTATGGATTAAAATTTTTGGTTAAGATATAACGTTTCACTAAAATGTTTACTGTATACATTAGGATCCCAAAAATATAATTTAAAGGTCTATTATAAGAAAATATTTATAACCATCCGTTCTTAGTGGCAAAACAGGGTTCAACCCTAGTTCCCCTTTCAACCCACGGCCGTGGTGGTCGAGCAACCGCATATGTACACATCGTCACCTAAGCTCTCCAACTCAAGGATAGTCCAGCTTTCTTTTGCCTTTAACTGCACCAGATAGCACCCATGAGCCGAAGCCCAGCAAGAAAACTCAATATGCTCATGAACAGTAATAACAAGTCATCAGATCATACAGTGCATGCCTAGCAGTAACAACTTTAATCACGCATGCAAATAAGTTCACGTAATGTTGAGCATAAAACATCAACCGATGATCATAATAATCATCTAGGGATTTTATCCCTAAATAGAATAGTGACAGTTGTAAAAATCACTACGGTGTGTTCCGTTCCCATTAGCCATGTGACGATAGGGTCACTTGGGCTTTACAAATAAGTGATCCTTTCACTAGCTTAAACAAGGTAGGTATTTGATGAAATAGTCACCAACATAAACCTACGGAGTGACCATAGAGTCACAACCGTGGGTACTGCTCCCTCAGCCATGTGACAAAACAGTCACCTAGGCCTTAGGCCCTGGCTCTAAGTAACTAGTTATAGACCAGTCAAGTGCTTATAATTTTCATCGAACTTAGGGTCGGTCCAGCATTAATGCTCGTTTGAGTCATTCAATGCTGATATCGATTAGATCTAATCTTCTATTGGCTCTGCGTTCATGACGCTTATGCCATTTCTGACTCTTAGGCCAGTAACACGCGGCCAATGCCGATCCTGAATAGTAAGGGCCATGCACAAGTAATCAATGCTACCAAGCATATATAATATGTCAAATATCCAAATACAGGGCATTCAGCATGCTTACTTAACAATTGCTAGTATACTTAGGATCATGCATAAGAGACTCAAGCTCTGATCAATCTCATATTCAATAATCATGGCATGTCCTAATCACATGTTTCTCTTGCATCACATGCATCGCATTTAAACATCCAACATGCATCAAGAATAACCATGCATGTCACATATGGGGTGCAGTTTTCTTACCTTTGGTCCAAGCACAGGTTACCAATAAATGAGCCACAAGCACGAGCCTGATTTCAAGCCCTTAGTGATAACTTAGTCACAACCATAATATAAAACCTCATCAAAATGAGTAAATAAATACTTCCGGACCAATTCCTAGCCTCCGAGACATCGAATCCTACCGAACCAGGTAGTAAGATCGATCCCAAGCCCTTAGGTTTAAGTTCCCATGAATAAAAACCCATTTTGGCCATTTTTCCCCTTTTTAGTCGTGGCCCCAAACATTAGAGCTGGACCCCACTCAAATCAGGCCCAAAAATCTTCTCTGACAGCATTAGAGCTGCAACTCTACCCAATAGAGCCGCAGCTCAAATAGCCCAGCAGCCCCAAACCACCAGCTTCTTCAAGCTTAAGCCACAACGCCCAACAATAAAGTCGCGACTCAACCTCGAACCCAGCCAGAAAACCTCCATTTCTTTATTTAAAAACCTTCCAAAAACCTACCCAAACATATCTGAATCTCAAAATCAAAGTTCCCAAACATCTCCATGATCCAAAACCAACAAAACCCAAGCCTCAATTAATCAAAAACTCATCAAAACACAAAATCCATTTCAAGCTTAAAAACATTTAAAACTTAGAACTTAAAACTTGAATTACCTCTGATTGAGTTGTTCCCAACTCAATCCTCCGACTAATAAGCTTCTAATCTTCCCTAGGATCGCTATGCCTTGATCCTCGCGTGAATGCGAGTCATAGAACTCAAGTTTCCTTCGAAAATGCGATCGGGAGATGAAAATGGAACTTAGAGGGAGAGAGAACTTACTGAACGCTCTTTTTATTTCTTAAAAGGTTACTTCAAGCTTAAGTAACCTCAAACAAAACCTAACGCTCGGGGTTGCGAAAACATCCCCGGGGGCAAAATTGTCAAAACCTCCAGAATTTCCCCCTGATCTTACTATCTCCCAATTTATCATCAAATACTTGTTCCCATTACCCAATAACCCGGGAATGTGCTAAATACCCCCTTAACTCACTCCGAGTCAAGAATAAACCCTGTTATGACTTTCCCACTAGCTTACCTCATAGGATCGTCTCATGCTGAGTAACCCTAGCATAACAAAATAATAATAAAGCACCACACACATATCACATATATGCCAAATATGCCCGAAATGGCCAAAATATGAAAATCACCCAATTAATCAGAAATGGTTTCAGATGCATATTTAATACACCTAAACATGCATATTATCATTAAATAGCATAATAAATCAGTTATGGCCCTACCGACCTCCTAATCAAGGTCCTAAACCTTATTAGGAAATTTGGGACATTACAGTTTGGGTTCCCGAGCTTAAAACCCAACATAGGCCATTTCCCCTAATTTGAGTCGTGGCCCGCCCTCTAGGGTCGTGGCCCGTTGCAAGTCAGAGAGCACGACTTTCTCATCTGGGGAACACTGACCGTGATACACCCTGCCTACACTGTGATGCTTGGGAAAAATCAGAGGCTTCCAATGCCTCTTCGCACACACGGGCCGCAACGCCTGAAGAACAGGGCTGCGATGCGAACCCCAAAACCAAGAAATCCATGCATTTTTCACTTCGTTTTCCTCAGCCAGACTTACAAATTCATACCCTAAACAACAACTAAACCTAGAATTGAGTCTAGAATTCTCATCCACACAGCCTAAGTATCACAACAACCCTAGGAATTATTCCATAAGCTCATCAAAACTCATCTAGAGTTCAACCCTCATGCAAGATTTTGGGTCATAATAGAATTCAATAGAAAAGATCAAGTTTGAAACCCATACCTCAATGAGATTTCAACTGAGCTAATCCCCAAGAACTTCCAACCTCCAGTTCTTAAATTCCTTAGCCAACTCCTCATAAATCACAAAGCTTCCAAGCGTAGAGAGGGAGAGAGAAAGTACCGAATAGAGAGAAAGAGGGAGAATTGAGGTTATTCTGTTTTGTCTTCTAATTTTCTAGTGGGATCTAGTGTTCCTAGCCAAAACCAAGTTTATCCACTACTTTCAAAATATCTAAAATTCCCTTAAGTCTATCCCTAATCCTTTAATGCCACCAAGGGCAACTCCGTCATTTGTCACATCCCACTAATTCCTCGAGTGTTTCTATAATTCCCCATCTAACCCTTGGCATACTTAAATAATCCCTAAATCACTACCTGTTATCCAGTAATCTCGAACAAATTCTATGTCCCCAAAATACACTTAGGCACCCCCCGAGCCGGGTACTCGACCCCGTATTGACTATTTCGTTATTCCACTCCCTAGGACCGTCTCGGATCACACATCACAAATATATCACCACAATCTTGTGGTATCAAGCACACCTCACATATAATTTGCATTTATGCCCTCAACGAGCCAAAATTATAATTATGCCCTTATTAACCAAAATGGTCCCACGTGCATATTTAATTTTCCTAACACATGCATTTTCTAATTACATAATCATTTAAAACACGTATCAACATAATTAAATCAGTTATTGCCCTCCCGACATGATAATCAAGGACTAAGCCTTATTAGCAAATTTGGGATGCTAAAACTATCCCCTCCTTACAGAAATTTCTTCCTCCAAATTTATCTGAATAACTGAGGATATCGATCCTGCATATCAGTCTCAAGCTCCCAAGTTGACTCTTCCACTTTGTTGTTCCTCCACAACACTTTTACTAAGGCAATGGTTTTGTTCCGCAAGACTTTATCCTTCCGGTCTAGAATCTGAACCAGCTTCTCCTCATAATACAAATCTTTATCCAGCTTCAGGTTCTCATAACTCAGCACATGCGTAGAATCTGATACGTACTTTCGGAGCATGGACACATGAAATGCATTGTGAACCCCTAATAAGGTTGGAGGCATTGCCAATCTGTAAGCTACCTCCCTAACCCGTTCCAGAATCTCAAAGATGCCAACAAACCTCGGGCTTAGCTTATCTCTCGCTCCAAATCGCTTTACTCTTCTCAAAGGAGCAACTTTGAGGAACACATGATCACTGACTTGGAACTCTACATTCCTGTGTCTAATGTCTGAGTAAATTTTCTGTCAACTCTAGGAGGCAAGCATCTGAGCTCTAATCTTCTCAACCGCCTCATTGGTCCTCTGAATAGCCTCAAGACCTAAATACTTTCTCTCACCTTTCTCATCCTATTAGATGAACGATTTTCACTTCCTCCCATATAATATGTCATACGGAGCCACTTCGATAGTCGCATGATAGCTGTTATTATATGAAAACTCAAACAAAGTGATATACTTACTCCAAGATCCCCCAAATTCTAGTACACAGGCCCGTAGCATGTCGTCTAGTATCTGAATTGTCCTCTTAGACTATCCATCCGTCTGAGGATGATAAGCCGTACTAAACCGCAATTGTGTGCCCATAGCCTTCTGTAGGCTCTCCCAAAACTTAGAGGTGAAGGTGATGTCCTTCACATACAACTCAGCATACTACTCCACTGTATAAGTTGTCTTAAGAGGAAAAAAGTGGGCTGATTTGGTGTACCTATCCACAATCACCAATACACAATCATACTATCCCACTGTCTTCAGTAATCCAACCATGAATTCCATGGTGATAACCTCCCATTTCCACCCCGGAATCCCTAAAGGTTGTAGCAACCCTGCAGGCCTTTGATGCTCAGCCTTCACCTGCTAACATGTTAAAAACTTGGCTACATAATCTACTACGTCCCTCTTCATCCCTGGCCACCAATACAAAGTTCTCAAGTCTTGGTACATCTTCGTCGTACTCGGATGTAAAGAGTATGGAGTAGCATGAGACTCATCTAAAGTCTATCGCCTGATACTAGAATTTATCAAAATGCAAATCGGACCCTTGTACCTTAGTAAGCCCATCTCAGTAATAGAATAGTCCTTAGCCACTCTGGCCAAGACATCCTCCCCGTGTTTCCTCATCGTGGGATCCTACCTCCGCGCTTCCTTGATCCTCTCAAGGAGTGTGGACTGAAGAGTGACATTGGCTACCTGACTAACTACCAGTTCAATTCCTGCTCTGGTCATCTCTTCAGCTAGCCTCTCTGTTATCTACCTCAAACTAATTAACTGCCCTGGGCCCTCTCGACTCAACGCATCAGCCACCACATTGGCCTTCCCTAGATGGTATAAGATGTCACAGTCATAGTCCTTCACCAATTCCAGCCAATGTCTTTGGCGCATATTCAGGTCTTTCTGAGTAAAGAAATACTTTAAACTTTTATGGTCGATGTATATTTCACACTTCTTCCCATATAGATAATGCCTCCAAACCTTTAGTGCAAATACCACCGCTGCCAATTCTAGATCGTGAGTGGGATACCTCTGCTCATACTCCTTCAGTTGTCTCCACGTGTAGGCTATCACCTTTCCAACTTGCATCAATACACACCCAAACCATGCCTCGAAGCATCGCAGTAGACAACAAACTTCTCATTGTTTGATGGAAGGCTCAATACCGAAACGGTGATCAGTTGCCGCTTCAACTCCTTGAAATTGTTCTCACATCTATCTGGCCAGATATACTTGGTCTTCTTACGCATCAGCTCAGTCAATGGTGTAGCTATTTTAGAGAATCCCTCAAAAAATCCCCGAAAGTACCCCGCTAATCCCAAGAAACTCCTACCCTCTAGTACACTGCTCGGCTTGGGCCAATCTCTCACCGCCTCGGTCTTGCCTGGGTCCACCAGAATCCCCTCCTTACTTACAATTTGGCCCAGAAATGTTACTTGGGGCAACCAAAACTCATATTTGCTGAACTTAGCATATAGCCTATGCTCTTTCAACCACTGTAGTACCAAACGAAGATGCTGCTCGTGCTCTGTCTCTGACCGGGAGTACACCAGTATATCATCAATGAATATGTTCACATACTTATCCAAATAGTCCCTGAACACCTTATTCATCAAGTCCATAAAGTTTGTTAGGGCATTGGTTAATCCAAAGGACATGACCAAGAATTCATAATGTCCATATCTCATATGGAATACAGTCTTCGGTATGTCCTCTTTAATCCTTAATTGGTGGTAGACTGACCGAAGGTCAATCTTGGAGAACACCGTCCTCCCCTGTTGCTGGTCAAATAAGTCATCGATCTTGGGCAGTGGATACTTATTCTTAATGGTCAACTTATTCATCTCTTTGTAATCAATGCACATCCTTAAGGATCCATCCTTTTTCTTGACAAACAACACTGGAGCACCCAATGGCAGAAAACTGGGTATGATGGATCCTAGATCCAGTATCTCCTGCAATTGAATCTTCAGTTCCTTCAACTCTGTTGGAGCCATTCTATAAGGTGTCCTAGATACTGGCTCTACCCCTGGCGCTAGATCTATGATAAACTCGATCTCTTGGTGTGGTGGCACCCCTGGCAGGTCTACTGGGAATACAATAGAAAACTCACACACTAGTCTAGTTTCATCTGGTCCAATTGAAACAACCCTAAAGGTATCCACTATGTTTGCTAGGAATCCTATGCAACCTTCTTGGATTAGGTCTCTAGCCTTCAGTGCAGAGATCATAGGTACTTGTGGCCCACTCCCTGTCCCCACAAATACAAAGGGTACCTCCCCTTCTGGTTTAAAGGTCACCATTCTTCGCTTGCAGTCTATCGTTTCCCCGTACTTTGATAGCCAATCAATCCCTAGAATCATATCAAAGTCATCCATCACTAGCTCAATCAAATCCACATAAAAACTCCCTACTATCTATCTCTACTGGTAATGCTCTAACCCATCTCCTAGAGACTACCAGCTCCCCAATTGGCAACAAAGTCCTGAATCCCCTATCATACATATCACAAGGTCTACACAAACGATCTATCACTCTAGCAGATATAAATGAATATGAAGCTCCTAAATCAATCAATGCAGTAAATGAAGAACCGACACTAGAAATTTGACTAGTCAGAACCAAGGGACTAGCCTCAGCCTAAGTCTGGGTCAAGGTGAATAAACTAGATGGAGTGAAACTGTCGCTCTTCTTCGATTCTTCTTTTTTGGCTTGTGGGCATTCCTTCCTCAGGTGACTACGCTCCCACAAGTGAAACATGCTCTAACTCTATACTCTCCCTGATGTCATCGCCTGCACCGAGGACACTCTGGGAAGCTCTTCCAATTCTCTCCCCTGTCCTGACGGCCAATGAAAGCTCCTCGTGCCATCCTATTTGAACCAGGAGGAACAAAAGAATCTGGGGCCTTTCTCTTTTGCTCACTGGGGCCACTACCCCGACTAGAACTAATGAAATGAGGGACCATCCTTCGAGCATCGTGCCTTGCGGTGCCCTCTCGCCATATCTGATCCTCAACCTCCTCAGCGGTAAGGGCCTTCTCCACTACCTGTGCATAGGTGGTAGTCCTCGGATCTAATGTAATCTTGACATCACGGGCTATCATGACCTTCAGTCCCCGCACAAACCGATCCCTCTGTGCCATATCAATAGGCATCAAATCCAGCGGGAACTTCGCCAACCGATCAAACTTCAGTGCATATTTTGTATCTATCATTCAGTTTTGAGTCAGGTTAATAAACGCATCCACCTTTGCAGCTCAGACTGCAACACTTTAGTATTTCTCGTTGAAGATGTCTCTAAATTCTTCCCAAGTCATAACTGTATCCCTCCTCTAGGACACAACTTCCCACCAGCTACAAGCGTCTTCACTAAACATATAGCTCGCATAGGCCACCCTCTCGATCCTTTCTACCCTCATGAAATCCAAGATGGAAGAAGTCATATTCATCCACTGCTCTACCTGCAGTGGGTCTAGACCGCCCTCAAAGGTGGGAGGGTGCTTCTTTCTGAACCTTTCGTACAAGGCCTCCCATCTGTTCTCCATCACAAACTGGGTTGGTACAGGTGCCACAACCTGTGGAATCTACAACCCAATACCACGAGGAGCGGCCTATTTCCTCAATTCTCGGAGCTTGTCTTCTGCCTGCAGAAGCCTTGCTTCCATTTCACCAAACAATTTTTGCCAATTCTATGGGGAAGGTGGAGGCTCCTGACCCTAGTTTTCATCTTCGACCACATTGTCGCGATGTCTAATTGATCACCGAGACATAGCTTCAATATGCCTGCAAACAATGACGCCACACATCGGGCATGATAACAACATCCAAAAACCACCTCCCAGTCCCATCAATCCAATACAAACAATTCACACCACATGCACATAACATAAGCATTTAGTAATCAAGGGGTCATGCTCTGACATCAAACATATATAAACACATTCATAATGTTTTATCAATAATATTCAGGTAAACAGGGTAACTTAAACAAGAAATTAAACACATAGTTCATTTAATACCGACCAACCTTGAGTCAAGCTTGTCTCTGGCAGCGAGCGTACAAGTTCGGTCGATCTCCATAAACCATAAACCTTGTCATGCTCTTCTACCAAGTTGTAACATCCTACTACCTTAGAGCTGTTACCATATGATTTATAAATGTGCCATTAGATCGCTAATCGAGGAGTTTAGGTTGAAAAGTGTGATTAAATTTACATAAAGACTCATTTGACAACATCAATTATAAATTTTTAGACATTCATTTAAATTCGTAAAAGTTATACATTTGGGATCCAAAAATACTATTTCAAAAACGTATTACAATTCGACAGTTTAGATATTGTCGACCTAAGCAACAAATCTAACTAATTACAGCATACCCCACAAAATAATTAAAATTGAAAAACCAACATCCCTAAAATTAGGGAGGCTACACGTTTACACACAGTCCATTGACTGTGTGTGGCGTGTAGGGAAAATTTCAGGGATAGAATTTTCATTTTTTTATTTAATTAATTAATGGATAATTCAAAAATTGGTTTTTGGATTTTTTCATTAATAGAAAAATTAATTAATTAAAAAGTAAATTGTAAAATGGTTACAAATTTATTTTAAAATTTGAATATTTTCTTTTAAGTATGACTAATTAGAAAAATATTTACAGATGTGAGACAACTCAGAACATTCGCTCTATGAACATAAAACGATAGTTTTCTCTCCCTGAAAAATAAATAACCAATTCTCAGGCCTATTCTCTTGATCTCATGTGTTGAGTACATCAAGTAGAGTCACAAATAAACTATCCTTCATTCTCTAAGTGCCCACACATTTCTTGAGGTGTAGAGAATGCTTTGGAAGATCTTGGTGTGAGTACGTGGGTGCGGCTTGGATAGGAAGATCGTTCTAAATACGAAAAGATAGCAAGGACACTTGATAGGCTTCAAGAGGTATGATTTCTATTATTATCTTGCTTATGATTAATGTATGTATATTAATGGATCCACATATTTAAAGGTAGTTTAAATATGTTACAAAATTTTGTTGTACACTGGGCCAACCCCACCACCATTCCGCTGCGTATTAGGAAACTCATTCCTAACACTATATTACTTGAATCAATTGCGTATACTTGCGCATTATATTTTTGCTATCAAGTTTTTGGTGTCGTTGTCGGAGACTGCTTTTATTAATATCAATAAAATCATTTTGATTCTAATTTGGTTTTTAAATTTTATTTTATTTTCATTTTTTTCCTTTTTCCTTTAATGTTTTTTTTCTTCTATATTTGTTGTTTTGTCTTGCGAGGAACTTGAGATGTCTCATATGCAAGTCCTCATGATTTTGTTCAGCACAACTTGGAGCCTTTATACAAGGCATGGTGGAGATACAAAGCTTTGCTAATGAGGTTCCCATACGATGGTTTGTCCAAAGAGTGTCAGTTAGAGGTCTTCCTCGATGGGTTGAATGTTGAAGCAAGAGAATGGGTAGAAAGAGGAGATGGCACCACTGATTTCTACCAAGTATCAGTGGATGAAGCCTATTGGATGTTTGAAGACAAGGCGGAATACAATGAATGGTGGTACTGGAATTTTTGAATGACCAACCAAGGGTGGGAGAGCAATTATTACAATAATGGAGCCAACTTTTAACACTTGCACTGAAGGACCAAATGAGGAAAATTGTATTAATTTTCAAAAATTAATTATAGAAGAGAAACCTCACCGAGCGGCTCAATCAAGTTCATTGGAGGTATTGATGATGGAGTATATGGCTAAAATTGATGCCTTAATTCAAAGCCAAGCTTCATCCTTGAGGAATTTGAAAAATTCATGGGGGAAAGCACAAAGTGAATAGGTTTATTTGGGGAGTGGTAAGGAGATGGAGCTAATGTAATTGAGTGGGAGCATTATTCATAGATATGAAATGTATAACTTATGTGTGAGAAGTGAAAACATGACTTCCTTAATTTCTTTGTTCAAAAGGTTAAATAATTGAGATATCATTTATGTGATTATGTTCACAGAAATATCATTTATAAGGAATTTAGTGGGAGTCAAGGATAAAATATTGATGATGGGTAAAATGGTAATTTACACTCGGCTCGTTAGTAAATCATCGATAGAGGATTGACTGACTGCAATGGTTATAACAATGGATCACATATTTGTGATTTGAAAAATACATTCTATGGATTCAAGAGTCAATTCCGAATCTATAGTGGAGTCATGAGAAATTAATAAATTGTGAGATAATTTATTTAATAAACTCACGAGAATTTATTGAAGCTTGTATTCATGGACCCATGATCCCTATGTCGTCTCTTATCAAATCAAGTTTAATAGTCTAAAACAATTGATTTAATTATCAATTAGAAATATCAAATTGAATAGGTCAATTTAGTGATATTTACATGTAATAAGAATTTGGGAATAAAAGATAATCTTTGAACAAATTTATTAATATTGATAAATTAGTGTCAATATAAATAAATAATATTAAATCAAGTTTCAAATTAATTAATAAAAATACTTTGAATTTAGACCCAATTGGGAATTAAATTTAAAAAATAAAGATATTGGGCCCAAGTCCATTTAGGAGCCCAAGACTTTGATTTTTTGTTTATTATTTTAATTCATTTAAATTTAAATAAAGCTTAGTTATTTATATAAATAATGTGATGTCTAGGATTTTCATAAGTGTGATTTGATTCATTTGGTAAGTGAAAGGTCTATTTCCTTCTTGGTTGCTCATTCTCTTGTTTTTCCCTCTCTAATTCTACCTCATGTGTTGAGAAATTACATACTCTTTGTTAGACTTGATTTTGGGATAGGCTTGGAAAACTTTGGCATACTCTAGCGGTTTAGATTCTTGACAATTCTTAGCATTCAGAAAAGACAAAAGGATAAAGAATCTAAAGGAATGGGTCATGTTCCATTGCATAATTTCGTAAGTGTTCAAAACTCTATATTTGTTATTTTATGATTTTTTTATATCAAAAACATGTTTAGGTGTTATTTATACGTTTTATTATGTTTATATGATATTGTAATAGAAAGCATGCATCTAAATTTAATTTGATAGATCCTACAAGTGAAACACCTTATTATCGTTGAACAAAGACAAATGAACTAATCGTCTGGACAGGCTCGCCACTGAAAGGGATACATCATGTTACTCATCTCTCCTACTTCACCTGGTTCATTCATCTTATTCTTGATCCTTGCTTAGACAGAGAAACTGATCGAAAACACAGAAACCAAACCAGGTAATATTACAAAAATACAAAAAATAGTGTATAAATATATGAGACAATTCTTCTATAGGGGCTTCACTTTAAGCTCTACCGGTGGGGCTCTCAGTGTTTCTCGACCTGTGAAAAGTTTTCGGCGCGATTTTTTTTTATGACCGTGTATATTGTAGCTATTTAGAACATCATGTAAAGTTTTAGAAAATTCTGAATAGTTTACAGTACCGAAAACTAGGTTCAAACATGTTGATTTCCACGCGCATAAAAAAATTAGTCGTGTGTGCAACAATATGTTTGAACCTAGTTTTCGGTACTGTAAACCATTCGAAATTTTCTAAAAATTTGCAAGATGTTGTAAATAGCTACAATATACACAGTCATAAATAAAATCGCACCGAAAGTTGTTCACAGGTCGAGAACACTGAGAGCTCCACCGATAGGGCTTAAAGTGAAGCCCCTATAGGAGAATTCTCCTAAATATATGTTTGATCATTCTTTGTTTAGCGAAATCAAACACGTATTTGTTTATATACTTTGATATATATATCTCTTCTATATAATAAGTGTGTAGATAACCGAATTTTTTTGTTTTAACGGTTTTTTATTTTTTTCATGTTAACTTTAACATAATATTCTTATATTTAACGGTAGTTTGTAAACACTTAAACTTAAATAAAATAAAATAATTAATTAAAAAATTAAAATAGGATATTTTAGAGATATTTTAGAATGATAATTATTTAAAAATAATAAATAATTAAACAAATTAAAATATGATATTTTTTAGATATTTTACAATGATAATTATTTAAAATTAAATATTTAAACAAATTAAAATGAGATATTTTTTAGATGTTTTATAATGATAATTATTTAAAAATAATAAAATCATACGTTTTATAACATAAATAAAATTTAATTAAACTTAAATCCACTTATTAGAATAATATCATATTAAATATATAATATAATATACTATCAATTAGCAATAATTTTTTTTTTAAAACTTGCAAGAAACTTAAATTTAAAATTCATGTAATATATTTAATATCACAAACATATATTATATAATATCTTATTGTCACTCCCAAATTCAAAAACTAGAACAAACATAAACTTAAACAAAAATAAATAAATTATTTAATTAAAATAGAATATTTATTTGAAATTTATATGACATTAATATAACTTTAATAAAAATAATTAATAAATTCTATAAATAAAACTAAGTTAACATGAATATTGCACGTTGCTTGTATCTAGTATATATATATATGTATGTTCGAGAAAATTGAAAAACACATCTTGTTATAGTCTCTTAACGAAATAATGAGCTTTATTATCACATCACTTTTAAGCAATTATATAAATCACCTAAACATAATTAGAAACTTGTTATCCAAAAAACTGGCATAGATGACGTGGCAAGTGATTCCTGGACACGTGGCTGACACTTGGAGGAACTCTGCTAGGATATCGACCAGAAGGCACATTATAAGCAGTAGGCGGCCTAGTCTTACCTACGACCAGTCTGGTCGATGGTTCCGCATGCAACATGGTGTTTCCATAAAGATCTTTGTAAATCCCGAAATTGACTCACACAATCTCCTGAGTATTCGATTATTTAGGAGAGAATATATGTAACTGATTCATGTAATCCCCCTTGAGCCTATAAATAGAGAAAGATAGCTCAAGGAAGGGACCTTTTTTTTTGGCTTTCGAATCATTTGAGACTAGAGTAATCATATTTGAGATATTGTATTGTTCTTCGGAGGTTAGTGAAACTCATTGAACCCTAGTTCTTTGATCACTCCTTTGATCCTCATATCAATAACAATCTAAGTGGACGTAGGTTATGACCAGACTCTGGCGCCGAACCACTATAAAATATCGTGTTCTTATTATTTTCGCTATTACGTTCATTTCAACGCATTCATCCACGTCAAGCGTATTTTGACTCCGTGTCAGTTGACCAAAATCAGGGTCAACATTCTGGTGCTTTCATTGAGAGCTTGATTTGTCACCGTAGAGAAAACCAATGGCGAAAACTGCAAGGAAAACTGGACAGGCGGCCGCCGCTGCACCATCAAACCCGCCTCCTCCTCCTCCTCCTGCAAGTGTGGCTGAGGATGAGCCACACTTGGACTTAGAGGAAGAAGAAATGGATGACGCGACGCTAAAGAGTACTCTGGGGGCGTTGCATGAAGAGCTGGCCAATCTGAGGGCCAATCAAGAAAGTATTGCCGAAATCATGGTGCGGCAGCAGCAAGAGATTGAACGGCAGCGCGCAGAGTTAAGTGAGAGACAGGCAGAGATGGACCGATGCCAGAGCGAAGCCATGGCAGCCCTCGAGGCAGCCTTGTAATTATCTAGGAATCAGGCCGCACCTGTCTCGCAGCCTGATCAACCTGCGAATGGACCACCCCACAGGGGTCCCAATCCTAGTCCGCCTATCCAACCCTCGAGCCCGCAAAGGCCCGAACAGCCTCAGGTGCCTCATGACGATGCCCCACAGGACCCTGAGGCAGAACCTCCATCCCAAGCTGGTCGCGGCAATCCCCTGCATCAGAGGCAGAATAGGACCCAGCGTCAGCCTCGCAGTCCTAGACACCATAGGGGCGACGAGTCGAACCTTCCAAATAGAGGTCAGAACCCTCTTGGCACCAGGAGGAACTCAGAGTTAGGCTCTGCGGTACGGGGTCCCCCACGGCATGATAATGCACGGGGACACAACGACCAGCGCAGGCCACCCTCTAACGTTCAGGACGCTTCAGCCCAAGACGGAAATCGAGGGAACAGTCGATCCCACCATAGCCAATCAAGATTCAGATATGGCCATGGGTATAATGAGGCCGACTCAGGCAAAGGAAATTCCGGTCGGAGGAATGAAGAAAGAGGTGGAGGCAGGAGCCAAAAACCTCATGGTGACCAACCCAATAGACGGGATGCTGGGGGGCAGCCCAGGCAAAATAACGTCTTCAACTGGCTCAGAGCTAGCGAGCAGCGGAGGAGAGACGAGGACTTGAGAGATGTACTCAATGATCGTCGCGAGCGACATGGAAAGAACATCGACCCAGTGACAGAGGCCACGACGATTCCTGTCGCTGTGCAAGCCCAGATAGATGCCCTCAACCAGGCGGTACAACAGCTGGTCGGGGGCAGAACATCTCATATCGACCACGACAGGAGGAAAGGCACTCCTTTCGTCCAGAGGATAGCTATGGCAGGGACTCCTAGCAAGTTTAAAATGCCTACGCTTCCGAACTTTGATGGGTACGGTGACCTGGTATCTCACGTCAATAAGTTTGAGATACAAATGGACATTCAGAAAATGTCCGAAGATGCTCGGTCCATGATTTTCCCTGCAACACTTTCTGATGCTGCACAGGAGTGGTTTTCTAAGTTCCCTCCTGCAAGCATAGCTTCCTGGGAGATGTTCGTAAGGGATTTTTACGGACAATTCTACGCCGGTCGTGTGCATCCGACCGAGGCAAACCAGCTGGTTGAAATTCGCCAGCAGGATGGAGAATCATTGAAGGACTACATCCAACGCTTTATGCGAGCAACAGCTGGAGCAAAGACAGTGGGGGATGAAGGAAAAATGATGGCCATAACCGCAGGGGTTAGGCGTCGCTCCCCCCTCTGGAAGAGCCTCCGCAAAGATGGGGTTAGAACTACCCAGGAATTCTTGGATCGGGCTGATCGTTACATCAAGCTCGAAGATGCCATAACCGACAATGGAAAGCCTTCAGGCAAGGATAAGAAGGCTGCCGAGCCCACCAAAGCCGCCAATGGGTCCAAACCTAACGGCAACGGCAACAGGCACGACAATGGCAATGGCTAGAATGGTGGAAAACGGCCACAAAATGAGCCTTCCACCTCCGACAATAAACGAGCCAAGGGTAACCGTTATGAACCTCGGTTCACTAACTACACTGCCCTTGTTGAGTCTCGGGGGGAGGTTTATCAGGCCACGAGTTCCAGTGTGCCTTATAAGAAACCTGCCCCCATTCGAAAGGATATTTCGAAAAGAGACACTACCAAGTTCTGTCGTTATCATAATGACTACGGACATGATACCAACCAATGCAACCAGCTGAACGATGAAATCAAGTTCCTTATTAGACAAGGACACTTGAGAAGACACGTGCGAGTCTCGGGAAATTCCCAACGAGAAGCTCCAGGTGGCAACAAGCAAGCACCCTCACGCTAGCGCTCGCCACCTTTGCAGCCTGCCCCTGTGACTGGCACACTGTTAACCATTTGTGGAGGCCCGCACCTCGCAGGAAATAGTGGAAAGGCCAGGGAACGATACGCTCAGACTCTACGCCATGACCAGGACATCGAGATGATGACTGTGGAGGACCGCGCACCAGAAAAGGCTCGGTCAGAAGAGGGCGAGATAACCTTCTCTAATAGCAATGCCCAACATGTCCGGTTCCCACATTCTGATCCGCTGGTCGTGGATATCCAAATGGCCAACATGATGGTGAAGAGAGTGCTGGTCTGTTGACCCACGATTTGGCCAACTGACACGGAGTCAAAATATGAATGATATGGACAAATATGAAGAAAATAATATAATGACGAAAGTAAAGAAAACACATCAATTTATAGTGGTTCGGCCCCAGGATCTGGTAATGACCTACGTCCACTTAGAATTATATTGATATGAAATCAGAAGTGTGATCAAAGAACTTGGGTTCAATGAGTTTCAGCACTTCACTTAAAGCAATACAAGTGTTTTGGGAGAAATCCTATCTCTCTCTCTCATTTTTTCGTTCAAAAGAAAAGTCCCCTCCCCTTGAGCTATATCTTGCTATTTATAGGCTCATAGAGGATTACAGAATATTGTTGCAGATATTATCCCCTGAATAGTGGGATATTCAAAAGATTGCATGAGATAAATTCGGGATTCACAAAGATCTTCCCATAAATGTTGTTCTGCTAGCGGAACCACCGACCAGACTGGTCGCGGCAAAGATAGGCCTCTCCTGCTTCAGGTGTGTCCCCTGGTCGATACTCTAGTAGATGCTTCCAGGTGTCAGCCACGTATCAAGAAATTATTCACCACGTCACCAATGCTAATTTACCTGATAACATTTGCCCCCCAAAGTTTATTTACTACGAACAGTGAATAAACTTTGAATGTATGACTCTTCGGTAAACCCCTCCTGACGTGTCAGGACCCTTCGTGCGTTCTTGAAAAAAGCAAACTACTCCTGTCTAATCATGGCTTTTCAGTTCCCCAGAAACACTTTTGACGACCATCACGTTTCCCCATACTTCGAAAAGGGAAAATTAATGATCACGCCTTTTGAATATCAGAGACAAACTTATATAAGATTACCAGAGCCATTTCTTTCCTTTTCACGCACGCCACTACTCTGCCGAAAACCCTAAAAACCAGAGCTTTACCTTCTCCGGCGAACGTTTTCTTGTGCTTTCAAGACTCAAACGGTGGGCTTCTTGACTCCCGAAGCTCTTACTTCCACCTTCACGACCATTTTCACTGGTAAGTTTCTCGAAACCTCATGCTTCTAATTTCTCGTGGTGCATGCTTTTTAATAGTGTACTGTTTGAGTCTCTTGGCTTCTGGTTTTTTAAGCGCTCATAGATAGAATATTTTTGTAGGCAGGGTAGGCTTATGAGTTGGTTTAAAACCCAAGATCAGTGCTTTTTGGGACGTAAAATCGAAGTAGCAATTTGATTTTTAAGCCAGTTGAAAATAATTTTTCTTGCCCTAAGGGGAGTCGAAAAAGCTTTTCAGGAAAACCCTTCACTTTCACCCTTTGATCCGCTTTTTTAAACTGTTTGCACAGAAAGACTTAGTTTCTTGCTAGAATGCTGTTGTATAAAGGCTTAGTTTTTATACTCGACCAGGGTTATTCTAAAAGCCTTCTAGACTCTTCTGACCTCACCTCCCCATTCCTCTGTTTGCAGATTTTAATGCCAGATTTGTGGGGAGGTGAGAGACCCATCGACGACGACCTTCTCGCCCAGCTGCTCGAGGGAGAAGAACAACCAACCGATCGCATTCACCAGATACCTTTCTCACGAGCCTCTTCCAGACCACATCCTTCTCCTCCAATGGCCCGTTCAAAGTCTCATGGCAAGAAAAGGCCCGAATTTGAGAGTAACCCTACTTCTCCTGCCCAGCCTGGCTCGCAGGCGGGGGTCCCTCGACCAGTGGTCGAGAGAATTTTGTTCCTGACCCTAATATCCAAACTAGGGCTCGCCCTCGTCATAGGAATCTTCCTGATGTCGAGTGGTACACTCCCCCGGCCAGTTCGATGACCCCTCGGATGGTCGCCAATTGCTTCAGAAAATTCCCCCTTACGGGGGTAACCATTACACGTCCTACTGCGGACCAGAGGGCTAACCGTCCAGGAGGAGCGCACAGCGCCTGGTCCCGGTATCACATTGAAGCGGGGGCTTATCTCCCTCTTCATCCTTTCTTTGTAGGGGTGGCCAATTATTTCGGCGTCGCCCCCTTCCAAATAACCCCCAACGGATATAGAATGTTGGCTGCACTCTATGTCCTGTACAAACTTAACAAGTGGCCAGAACCTTCACCTCATGAGGTCAACTACCTCTTCGACCTCAAGTCCAATCCTCAGCACAACGGGACAGGCTTTTTTTACTTTTGTCACCAGGAAACCGGCCGGTCGTTCCTGAGTGGTACTACTCATGTCTCGAATGTGGGGCATTATAATAAGGAGTACTTCTTTACTCCGAACATAGCCAGTAACAACTTGGCCTTCGCGAGAGGAGGTAAGAGCTTGCCTTTCACTGGTCGATACTTTTCCCCAGAGTATATTCTTTCATTTTTTTCTCAATTTTGACCTGTTTTTCAAGCCCCTGGCTACGTCCGACTCCAACACCAGACATGGTGTTGAGGTCCAATGCTCTGGCCAGGATGTCTGACGCAACGAAAAGCGTCAAGGCCCTGATCATTGAAAAGAATTTGAGGTCATCTGGCCTCCTGGCTCCTCGCCATGAAAATAGAGGGTCCGTGGTGGACGAAGCCACTGCCGAGGGGGTTCTCGAGCAGCAACCTCCTGTACCTTCTCCCAGGAGGAGGCCAACAGGAGTTTCGATCAGGGAACCCACGGGCAGCCCTTCTGCCAAAAGGCCTTCTGCTCCCCAAGGCAAGGGGAAAGAAAAGGCCACAGAGCCTGCTGTTGACTTGGGAGAGTCCTCTGATGACAATGGTAACTTTATTTTGCTTTTAAATGGTTTGCCAATTCCCTGTCATATGTTTGACGGGAACGGTAACTTTACATATGCTCCAAATTTAGGGCCAGACTTCTTCATGCCCGAAAATGAGTTTATGATTAATAGAGTCGATAATGTAACGACCAGTAGTTTTAGCTCGGGTATTTACTTTGCTATCTTCTTTCTGTTGTATTACTTACTTTCACCTTTCTCTTTCCTTATTAGCCCCTTGCGTTTACCATTATGCAGATATGTCGACTCCCAACATCTTTGACATGTACTAGGCCGAGGAAGAAGAAGAAGTCCCCCAACTCTCTCGGAGATCGAGAAAGAGGGCTGGTGAATCTAGTCGGGGCCCTTCGGCCAAAAAGAGTCGACCAGATGACCCTCCTCAGGGCACACCAACTGGGCAAAATCCTGCGCCAACTGGGCGAACTCCTACTCCTCCTGCTCCTTCCGAACAGCAAAATACTCCTGTTCGGCTCAATCCTCCAGCTGCGCCTGCTAGGGAGCATCTTTCTCGTGAAGAGGCCCATGGGGCTAGGCTCGTGAGCCGTGCCATCAGATCTGTCAAGGATCGTCTTGACCGCATAGGCAAAGGTGAGCAAATTGGGACCGCCATGCTCCAAGCTGAAGAGTTACCGGTCGACCAGATCCTGAACAGGGCTCTGAACGAGATCTCCAGCGTAAGTGTTTCTTTATTCTTCAAGTCTTGTAGTTTTTAAACCTTGTGATAAGTCCTAACTCCTTTTTCTTTGTGCACAGGCCTTGCTTTCTGCCACTACTGCTCGTACCCGAGCTCAGGTTCTTGTCGAGCAGGTCGAGGCAAAAGCTATCGAGAAATATCAGGTGAAGGCAGCCGAGGAGCTTTCGGCTGCTGAGGCCAGGCATGCTACGGAGTTGGAAGCGATGGTCCGAGAGAGGGATGCAGCGGTGACCAAACTGTCCGCGGCCGAAGCTGCAAAAGATGCAGCGGTTAAGCTGAGGGAAGAGTACCGGTCGTACAACAAAACTCATCTCCGCGAGATCAAGCATCTGGAGGGGGTAGTCAAGACTAAGGACGATACTATTGCCACTCTTGAGGGCAAGGTGCAGCAGTTGGAGCTTGACAACTCCAAGAATCTGGAAAAGTACAAAAGGACCACACTCCGATGCTTCTATAGCTTCTGGAAACACAATCAGAGTGCTGACTTTAGCTACCTTTCAGAAGAAGTCAGAGCTGCGGAGTTTGTCCGGTGTGCTGCTCAACTGGCTGAAGAGGAGGCAAGAGCTGCGACTCCTGCAACCCCAAGCGTCGTTGGTTTGGAAGAAGAAACCATCGAGGAAGTGACTGACCAGGATGCTGCCCAAGACCCTCCTGCCCCCCAGGCCTCTTAACTTCTATTACTTATTTTTCTTTCTTTTTGAACATGCGACCCACGGGTCGTGATGTAAAGACACTAGTTTCTTGTTAAACTTTGCTGCACGGGCAGTAAATCTTTTTTATTTGAACAGTTACATCCAAGCAGCAATGCTTGCGGTGTAAAAGCTTAACTCTTGGTGCTATAATATTTTTATTTATTATAAAATTTTTCCGTATGATCGAACTTAGCATAGTACTTTGCCATGATTTATCAAACACAAATTTTGAAAAATACTCTAAGTACTGTAGCATGCTTTCACTCGTTTTGTTCGTGTGTTTTCATACCTTGAGAGTATGCTTTGCTATCGATATGCCTTATATGCCCCCCAAGTGATCGAGGAGCTTTAGGTCCTTGGTCACTTGCCTTGACTATGGCCTGTTCGAACATTCCTGTTCGTGCAGAAAAAATGATACTTGTGATACAGCAAAACAGCATACGTAATGAACAAATACTTGCAAATGTAAATTCACAACAGGTTGGCAAGAATGACTGGCTGAGCACAGTCCCTTATAATCTCGTATTAAAAATGGACTAACATGTCTTTACGAGTGATTCTGAAACAGAATCTTACATATACGAGCAGTTAGCCATACATCGTGGCTAACCCTCTTTGCAAAACTTGTAAAAATTAATAGAAAAATCTAAACAAGCCAGTCCTTTAAGAAGGGATGTTTATTGATAATACTTGCGCAGGTGTTCTCCATTCCAATAGCGCGGAACGAGATCTCCGTTTAAGCGTGCAAGTTTGTAGGTGCCTGGGTGAAGGACTTCTTCAATCTGGTAAGGTCCTTCCCAGTTAGGTCCGAGCACGCCAGAAGTGGGGTCACGGGTATTTAAGAAAACTCGTCGTAGCACCAGATCTCCAACGTTGAATTTTCTTTCTTTAACTTTGGAGTTAAAGTACCGGGCGACTTTTTGCTGGTAAGCAGCAACTCGGAGTTGAGATTTTTCCCTTATCTCATCGATCGAGTCTAAGGACTCCATCATCAACTGGCTGTTCGCGTCCTGATCGTAAGTTAAACACCGATGTGAGGGGGGATCTAGCTCGACAGGTAACATTGCCTCATAGCCGTAGGCTAGGGAAAATGGGGTATGCCCCGTCGCTGTTCGATGAGATGTTCTATACGACCAGAGGACTTCAGGTAGCTGTTCCGGCCACACTCCCTTAGCTTCTTCAAGCCTTTTCTTCAGGGTGTCCTTGAGGGTTTTGTTTACAGCTTCGACTTGCCCATTCGCTTGGGGGTGCGCGACTGAAGAAAAACTCTTAATAACTCCATGCCTCTCGCAGAAATCGGTGAACAGGTCGCTGTCAAATTGGGTCCCGTTGTCTGACACTATCTTTCTGGGCAAACCATACCGGCATACAATGTTCTTGATGACAAAGTCGAGAACTTTCTTGGTCGTGATAGTTGCGAGTGGTTCAGCTTCTACCCATTTCGTGAAGTAATCGACTGCTACAACTGCGTACTTTACTCCTCCTTTTCCTGTTGGAAGTGACCCAATCAAGTCTATTCCCCATATTGCGAAAGGCCACGGGCTCTGCATCTGTTTTAGCTCGTTTGGTGCTGCTCGTGGGATTTTGGAGAACCTTTGACATTTATCACACCTTCGTACGTACTCCATTGAATCCTCATTCATTGTTGGCCAGAAATAGCCCTGTCTAAGAACTTTTTTCGCTAAGCTCTGCCCCCCAGCGTGATCTCCGCAGAAGCCTTCATGCACCTCTTTCATGAGTTCCTTAGCTTTCTCTGATGTAATGCACCTGAGCAGTGGCATTGAATATCCTCTTCGGTACATAACACCGTCGAGTAGTATGTATCTAGCAGCCTGCCTTTGTAGAGTTCTGGCCTTGTTTCTATCTGCTGGCAATGTCCCATTTGTCAGATACTCCAGGTAAGGGGCCATCCATGTATCTTCTGCACGAATTTCCATGTTGGCTTCGACCACATCTATGCTTGGTTTACTTAATCTCTCTACTGGGACTATGTTCAAGGTGTCAGCATCTTTAGCACTTGCAAGTTTGGCCAAGGCGTCTGCATTCGAATTTTGGTCTCGCGGAATCTGCTGAAGGGTGTACTTCGTAAACTGGGCTAGCAAATATTTCGTTTTGTTAAGGTAGGCCATCATCTTCAATCCTCGCGCTTGATATTCTCCCAGGACCTGATTCACGACCAGCTGAGAGTCGCTGTAAATATCGAGCGCTTTTATACTCATATCCCTGGCCATTCTTAGTCCAACGAGGAGCGCTTCGTACTCTGCTTCATTGTTTGACGCTGCAAAGTCAAACCTGATTGCGCAGTGAAATCGATGCCCTTTGGGCGTTATCAATATCACTCCCGCTCCAGCGTGGGATTCATTGGATGATCCATCCATGAATAGCTTCCACGAAGGAGTCTCGTCTTGAGGCATGGGCGTGTCAGGTTACTTGCACAGCTCACTGTTGGGGAGTTCGGTGAACTCCGCAATAAAATCGGCCAAGGCTTGCCCTTTTATTGCTGTTCGCGGTGAGTAAGTTACATCAAACTGTCCTAATTCGACCGCCCATTTTAACAGTCGTCCAGCCGCCTCAGGTTTTTGGAGGACTTGTCGAAGGGGCTGGTCGGTCAGAATTGTGATAGGATGGGCTTGGAAGTATGGACGCAATTTTCTGGAGGCTAGAATCAGGCAGTATGCCAATCTTTCGATCGGTCGATATTTCAATTCTGCACCGATGAGCCTTTTGCTGACGTAATAAACAGCTTTCTATACGCATTCTTCCTCCCGTATTAGTACCGCACTAGCAGCAACTTCGGTAATCGCCAGATAAATATACAAAGTCTCTCCTTCGATTGGTTTTGATAGGATGGGAGGTTGCGACATATGAGTCTTTAAGGTCTGGAATGCTTGCTCGCAGTCTTCCGTCCATTCAAACTTCTTATTTCCCCTGAGTAGATTGAAGAATGGAACGCACTTGTCAGTTGATTTTGAGATGAATCTACTCAGGGCAGCGATCCTTCTGGTCAGGCTTTGCACATCCTTGATTTTCTTCGGCGACTTCATGTCGATCAGGGTTTTTATCTTGTCGGGGTTGGCCTCGATTCCTCTTGAATTTACTATAAACCACAAAAACTTCCCTGATCCGACTCCAAAGGAACATTTGAGGGGGTTTAATTTCATCTGATACTTGTTCAACACGTCAAAGCATTTCTGCAAATCCCTCACATGTCCTTCTGCCCTTTTGGACTTTACGAGCATGTCATCCACATATACCTCCATGCTTATCCCAATTAGCTCTTTGAACATGTGGTTGACCAGTCGTTGGTAAGTCGCACCTGCGTTTTTCAGTCCGAAGGGCATTACTCTGTAACAATACAAGCCCGTATCGGTCCGAAAGCTGGTGTGATCCTCGTCAGGGGGGTGCATGCTGATTTGGTTGTAACTCGAATACGCATCCATGAACGATAGGATCTCATGTCCTGCAGTTGCATCGACTAGCTGGTCGATCCTCGGGAGTGGGAAGCAGTCTTTTGGACAAGCTTTATTGAGGTCTGTAAAATCCACACAGGCCCGCCACTTGCCGTTTGGCTTGGGGACCAGCACCGGATTTGAGACCCACGATGGATAAAACGCTACCCTGATGAACCCCTTTTCTTTAAGTCTTTCGACTTCTTCTTTTAAGGCCTTTGATCTATCTTTATCGAGCAGCCTTCTTTTCTGTTGCACCGGTGGAAAGGCATTGTTTATGTTCAGGAAATGGCTGATTACTGCAGGGTCTATCCCCACCATGTCTTTATGCGACCAGGCGAAAACTTCCTGGTTCTCTTGCAAGAATCTCACCAGTGCCTGCTTTGTGGTAGGTTCTAAATTCTTCCCGACCCTTACGACTCTGGTTGGGTCTTTTTCATCGAGTTGGACCTCTTCCAGGTCCTCGATGGGTCCTATATTTTCTTCAAAATCCCCAAAGCGAGGATCCAAATCTATATCCTCACTTTGGGCAACACCCTATTTGGTGACTTTACCACCTGATTGGGTCTGACTGTCTTCTGTCATCTGCAATCGTTCTGGGGTAGCGCTCCTCGACGCTCCACTTTTTGCCTTTGTGATCGAGGCGTTGTAGCACTCCCTGGCTTCCCTTTGGTTTCCCAAAACGCATCCTACCCCTGCGTCTGTTGGGAACTTCATGGCTAGATGCCACATGGAGATGATGGACCTCAGCTCAACCAGTATGGGTCTTCCAATAACGGCGTTATACGCTGAAGGACAATCGACCACTACAAAAGTGGCGAGTAGTGTCCTTGAGGCAGGCGTTGTACCCGTTGTTACTGGGAGTTTGATCATTCCGACTGGTGCGAGTCCTTCTCCAGAGAAGCCGTATATGGTTTGATTGCAGGGCTCCAAGTCCTTTACAGACAACTTCATGCGTTCCAGCGTTGATTTATACAGGATATTCACTGAACTTTCTGTATCGACCAGTACTCTTTTTACCATCATATTGACCATCTGGATATCCACGACCAGCGGATCGGAATGTGGGAACCGGAAGTGCTGGGCATCGCCCTCAGAGAAGGTTATCCCGTACTCCTCTGAGCCAGCCTTTTTCGGCATGCAGTCCTCCACAGTCATCATCTCGATGTCCTGGTCGTGGCGTAGAGTTCGAGCATATCGTTCTCTGGCCTTTCTGCTATTTCCCGCGAGGTGCGGGCCTCCACAGATGGTTAAGAGCGTTCCGGCTACGGGGGCAGGCTGTAATGGTGGCGAGCGCTGGCGTGTAGACGTCTGCTCGTTGCCACCTGGAGCTTCTCGTTGGGAAGTTCCCGAGGCCCGTACGTACCTTCTCAAGTGTCCTTGTCTTATAAGTAACTCGATTTCGTCTTTTAACTGGTTGCATTCATTAGTGTCATGTCCGTAGTCGTTATGGTAACGACAGAACTTGGTGGTGTCTCTTTTCGAAATGTCTTTTCGAATGGGCCCAGGTTTCTTGTAAGGCACACTAGAGCTCGTGGCCTGGTAAACCTCTCCTCGAGACTCGATGAGGGCAGTGTAGTTAGTGAACCTAGGTTCATAATGATTACCCTTGGCACGTTTATTGTCGGAGGTGGAGGGCTTGTTATATGGCCGTTTCCCACCATTTTTTCCATTACCGTTGCCGTTTTTATGGCCTTTGTCGTTTCCATTAGGTTTGGACCCATTGGCGGCTTTGGAAGGTTCGGCGGCCTTTTTACCCTTGTTCGAGGGTTTTCCGTCGTCAGCAATGGCTTCCTCGAGCTTTATGTAACGATCGGCTCGATCCAAGAACTCTTGGGTTGTTTTAACTCCTTCCTTTCGGAGACTCTTCCAGAGGGGAGAGCAACGCTTTACCCCTGCGGTAATGGCCATCATCTTGCCTTCGTCCCCTACTGTTTTTGCTCCAGCCGCCGCCCTCATAAATCGTTGGATGTAGTCCTTCACTGACTCTCCGTCCTGCTGGCGGATCTCGACCAGTTGGTTTGCTTCGGTTGGGTGGACACGACCCGCGTAGAATTGTCCGTAGAACTCCCTTACGAACATTTCCCAGGAAACTATGCTTGCAGGTGGGAACTTAAAAAACCACTCCTACGCGGCTTCAGAAAGTGTTGCAGGAAAGATCCTGCACCGAGCGTCTTCGGACACTTTCTGAATGTCCATCTGGATTTCAAACTTATTCACATGCGAGACGGGATCCCCGTATCCATCAAAGTTCGGGAGCGTAGGCATCTTGAACTTGCTGGGAGTCTCTGCGTTGGCTATCCTTTGGACAAAAGGAGTGCCCTTTCTTCTATCCTGGTCGATGTAAGAGGTTCTTCCCCCGACCAGCTGTTGCACAGCCTGATTCAGTGCGTCTATCTGAGCTTGCAATGCAGTAGGAATAGCTGTGGTCTCTGCTGCTGGGGGGATGTTCTCACCATGCTTTTCTCGTCGATCATTGAGTATGTCTCTTAGGTCTTCCTCCCTTCTCCGTTTCTCGCTACCTCCAAGTCGGTTGAAGACATTATTTTGCCTGGGTTGCCCCCCAGCATCTTGCCTATTTGGTTAGTCACCTTGAGGTATTTGGCTCCTGCTTTTACCCCTATTTCCGTTCCTCCCATCAGCATTGCCCTTGCCTGAGTCATCCTCGTTGTATCCGTGGCCATCTTTGAACCTTGATTGGCTGTGGTAAGATTGGCTGTTCCCTCTATTCCCGTCTCTGGCAGAAACGCCCCGAGCGTTAGAGGGTGGCCTGCGCTGGTCGTGATGTCCCCGTGCATTATCATGCCGTGGGGGTCCACGGACCGCAGAGCCTAACTCCGAGTCCCTCCTGTTGCCAGGAGGGTAGTGACCCCTGTTCGCTTGGTGTGGCCCATCATTCTCACGGCGTCTAGGACTACGAGGCTGTCGTTCGGCCCTATTCTGCCTTTGTTGCGGGGGATTACCTCGAGCAGCTTGGGATGGTGGATTTGCCTCGGGGTCCAGTGGGACGTCATCATGGGGCATCTGAGGCTGCTCGGGCCTTTGCGGACTTGAAGGATGGATTGGCGGGCTAGGATTGGGACCCTCCTGAGGTGGCCCATTCTCAGGTTGGTTAGGCTGCGAGGCAGGTGCGGCCCGATTTCTTGCCAATAGCAAGGCTGCTTCGAGGGCTGCCATGGCCTCAGTCTGGCGGCGATCCACCTCTGCTTGTCTCTCGCTCAACTCCGCCCGCTGACAATCAAGTTCCTGCTGCTGCCTTGCCATGGCTTCTGCGGCAGTCTCTTGATTGGCCCTCAGACTAGCCAATTCTTCTTGCAATGCGCCCAGGGTGCTCTTCAGCGTTGCATCGTCCATTTCCTCCTCTTCAAAATCTAGTTGCGGCTCATCTTCCGCCATGCTTGCAGGTGGAGGAGGAGGTGGTGGGTTTGACGGTGCAGCGGCGGCAGTTTGGCCAGCTTTCCTTCCTGCTTTCGCCATCGGTTTTCTTAACGGCAATGAATTGTCCTCTCAATGAAAGCACCAGAATGTTGACCCACGATTTGGCCAACTGACACGGAGTCAAAATATGAATGATATGGACAAATATGAAGAAAATAATATAATGACGAAAGTAAAGAAAACACAGCAATTTATAGTGGTTCGGCCCCAGGATCTGGTAATGACCTACGTCCACTTAGAATTATATTGATATGAAATCAGAAGTGTTATCAGAGAACTTGGGTTCAATGAGTTTCAGCACTTCACTTAAAGCAATACAAGTGTTTTGGGAGAAATCTTATCTCTCTCTCTCGTTTTTTCGTTCAAAAGAAAAGTCCCCTCCCCTTGAGCTATATCTTGCTATTTATAGGCTCATAGAGGATTAAAGAATATTGTTGCAGATATTATCCCCTGAAAAGTGGGATATTCAAAAGATTGCATGAGATAAATTCGGGATTCACAAAGATCTTCCCATAAATGTTGTTCTGCTAGCGGAACCACCGACCAGACTGGTCGCGGCAAAGATAGGCCTCTCCTGCTTCAGGTGTGTCCCCTGGTCGATACTCTAGCAAATGCTTCCAGGTGTTAGCCACGTATCAAGAAATTATTCGCCACGTCACCAATGCTAATTTACCTGATAACATGGTCGATACAGGAAGTTCGGTGAATATCCTATATAAATCTTCGCTGGAACGCATGAAATTGTCCGCCAAGGACCTGGAACCCTGCAACCAGACAATATACGACTTCTCTAGTGAGGGACTCACCCCCTCCGGATCAATCAGACTACCAGTGACGACAAGTACAGCGCCTGCAACCAGGACATTACTCGCTTCTTTTGTAGTAGTCGATTGTCCTTCAGCGTACAATGCCGTCATTGGGAGGCCTATACTGGTTGATCTACGGGCCGTCATCTCTATGTGGCACTTAGCCATGAAGTTCCCGACAGACGCAGGGGTAGGACGCGTGTTGGGAAACCAGAGGGAAGCCAGAGAGTGCTACAACGCCTCAGTCACGAAGGCGAAAAAGGGAGCATCAAATAGCACTACCTCAGATAGGTTGCAAATGGCAGTTGATACACAAGCCCAATCTGGTGATGAGGTCACCAAATAGGGTATTGCCCAAAGTGAGGATAGAGATCTAGATCCTCGCTTTGGGGATTTTGAAGTGAACGTTGAACCCGTCGAGGACCTGGAAGAGGTCCAACTCGATGAAAAAGACCCGACCAGAGTCGTAAAGGTCGGGAAAAATCTAGAACCAACCACAAAGCATACACTGGTGGAATTTTTGCGAATGAACCAGGAAGTCTTTGCCTAGTCGCACAAAGACATGGCTGGGATAGACCCTGCAGTTACCAGCCATGCCCTGAACATAGACAAGACTTTTCCACCCGTGCAAAAAAAAGAAGGCTGCTCAATAAGGATCGATCGAGAGCCTTAAAAGAAGAAGTTGAAAGATTAAAGGAGAATGGGTTCATCAGGGTGGCATTTTATCCATCGTGGGTCTCCAATCCAATGCTGGTTCCCAAGCCTAACGGCAAATGGCGAACCTGTGTGGATTTCACAAACCTCAATAAAGCCTGCCCAAAGGATTGCTTCCCACTCCCAAGAATCGACCAGTTGGTCGATGCTACTGCAGGACACGAGATCCTCTCGTTCATGGATGCATATTCGGGCTACAATCAGATTAGCATGCATCCCCCTGACGAGGATCACACCAGCTTTCGGACCGATACGGGATTATACTGTTATAAAGTAATGCCCTTCGGACTGAAAAATGCAGGTGCGACTTACCAGCGGCTAGTCAATCACATGTTTAAAGATCTGATCGGAGTAAACATGGAGGTATACGTGGACGACATGCTGGTAAAGTCTAAAAAGGCAGAAGGACATGTGAAGGATTTACAAGAATGTTTTGATGTACTAAACAAGTACTAGATGAAATTAAATCCTCTCAAATGTTCCTTCGGAGTTGGATCAGGGAAGTTTTTGGGGTTCATTGTAAATTCAAGAGGAATCGAAGCCAACCCCGACAAGATAAAAGCCCTGATCGACATGAAATCGCCAGAGAAAATTAATGTACAAAGTCTAACCGGAAGAATCGCAGCCCTGAGTAGATTTATTTCAAAGTCAACGGATAAATGTGTCCTTTTTTTCAATCTACTTAGGGGCAATAAGAAATTTGAATGGACAGGAGACTGCGAACAAGATTTTCAGGCCTTGAAGGTGCATATGGCATAGCCTCTCATTTTATCCAAGCCGATCGAGGGGGAAACTTTGTTCATTTACCTGGCGATCACGGAAGTTGCTGCTAGTGCGGTACTAGTATGCGAGGAAGAAGGCGTACAAAAAGCGGTCTACTATGTTAGCAAGAGGCTGATTGGGGCAGAACTGAGATATCCGCCCATTGAAAGGTTAGCATATTGCTTAATCCTGGCCTCAAGGAAGCTACGTCCTTACTTTCAGGCCCATCCTATCACAGTGCTAACCGACCAGCCCCTTCGGCAAGTCCTCCAAAAGCCAAAGGCGGCTGGGCGCTTATTAAAATGGGCAGTCGAACTAGGGTAGTTCGATATTACATATACACACTCAAGCAGCAGTAAAAGGACAAGTCTTGGCTGATCTTATTGCAGAGTTCACCGAACTCCCAGACAGCGAACAGTGCGAACAGCCTAGTGCGCCTGAGCCTCAAGAGAAAGCTCCTTCGTGGAAGTTATTCACGGATGGATCGTCCAATGAATCCCACGCAGGAGCGGGAGTGATATTGATAATGTCGAAAGGGCATCGATTTCACTGCGCCATTAGGTTCGACTTTGCCGCGTCAAATAATGAAGCCGAATACGAAGCCCTCCTCGCTGGACTAAGAATGGCCAAAGACATGGGCATAAAGACGCTTGATATTTACAGCGATTCACAGTTGGTGGTGAATCAAGTTCTAAGGGAATATCAAGCGCGGGGCTTAAAAATGGTGGCCTACTTGAATAAAACCAAAGACCTGCTAGCCCAGCTCACGAAGTATACCCTCCCCGCGGGATCAGAATTCAAACGCAGACGCCTTAGCCAAACTCGCGAGCACGAAAGATGCTGACACTTTGAACATTGTGCCAGTAGAAAGATTGAGTGAGCCAAGCATACAAGCAGTTGAAGCTAGTATGGAGATTCAAATGGAGGATACATGGATGGCACCGTACTTGGAGTATCTGACAAACGGTGTGCTACCAATAGATAGAAACAAAGCCAGAACTCTACAAAGGCAGGACGCTAGGTACATACTGGTCGATGGTGTTATGTACCGGAGAGGGTATTCAATGCCACTACTCAGATGCGTTACACCAGAAAAACTAAGGAACTAATGAAAGAGGTGCATGAAGGCTTCTGTGGAGACCACGCTGGGGGGCAGAGTTTGGCAAAAAAGATTCTAAGGCAAGGTTACTTCTGGCCAACTATGAACGAGGATTCGATGGAATTTGTACGAAGATGTGATAAATGTCAAAGGTTCTCCAAAATTCCACGAGCAGCTCCAAACGAGTTGAAACAGATGCAGAGTCCATGGACTTTTGCGGTATAGGGGATAGATTTGATTGGATCCCTTCCCACAGGAAAAGGTGGGGTGAAGTACGCAGTTGTGGCAGTCGACTACTTCACCAAATGGGCCGAAGCTGAACCACTCGCTACCATAATAACCAAGAAAGTTCTTAACTTTGTCATCAAGAACATCGTTTGCAGGTATGGTTTGCTTCGAAAGATCGTTTCAGACAACGGGACCCAATTTGACAGTGACTTATTCACCGACTTCTGCGAAAGGCACGAAATTATTAAAAGCTTTTCGTCAGTTGCGCATCCCCAAGCAAACGGGCAGGTCGAAGCCATGAATAAAACTCTTAAGGACACCCTGAAGAAGAGGCTTGAAGACGCTAAGGGAGGATGGCCAGAACAGCTGTCTGAAGTCCTCTGGTCGTATAGAACGTCTCACCAAACAGCAACAGGTCATACCCCATTTTCCTTAGCCTACGGATATGAGGCTATGTTACCTGTCGAGTTGGATCCCCCCTCACATCGACGCATAACATACGACCATGACCGGAACAGCCAACTGATTATGGAGTCCCTAGACTCAATTGATGAGCTATGAGAAAAAGCCCAACTCCGAGTTGCTGCGTACCAGCAAAAGGTCGCCCGGTACTTTAACTCAAAAGTAAAAGAAAGGAAATTTAACGTCGGTGACTTGGTGCTACGACGAGTTTTCTTGAATACCTGCGACCCCACTGCTGGAGTACTCAGACCTAATTAGGAAGGACCTTACCATATTGAAGAAATCCTTCACCCAGGCACCTACAAACTTACACGCCTAAATGGAGATCTGGTTCCATGTTATTGGAATGGAGAACACCTGCGCAAGTATTATCAGTGAACAGTCCTTTTTAAAGGACTGGCTTGTATTAAACTTTACTTTTTACAAGTTTCGCAAAAAGGGTTAGCCACGTTGTATGGCTAATCGCTTATATATGTAAGATCTTTTTTTAGGATCACTCGTAAAGACATGTTTAGTCCATTTTTAATACGAGATTATAAGGGACTGTGCGCAGCCAGTCATTCTTGCCAACCTTTGTAAATTTATTTTTACAAGTATTTGTTCATTACGTGTGTTGTTTTGTTGTATTACAAGTATTACGCTTCCTACCGAGCAGGAATGTTCGAACAGGTCGTGGTCAAGGCAAGTGACCCAGGACCTACAGCTCCTCGATCACTTGGGGGGCATATAAGGCACATCGATAGCAAAGCGTACCATGAGGTATGTAAACACATGAACAAAATAAGTGAAAGCATACTAGGGTACTTAGAGTATTTTTCAAAATTCATATTTTGTTAAATCAAACCAAAGTACTATGCTAAGTTCGGTCATACGGAAAGATGTTATAGTAAATGAAAATATTATAACATTATAA
Organism: Humulus lupulus; assembly: GCF_963169125.1. Taxonomy (NCBI): domain Eukaryota; kingdom Viridiplantae; phylum Streptophyta; class Magnoliopsida; order Rosales; family Cannabaceae; genus Humulus; species Humulus lupulus. The sequence goes on along the minus strand of NC_084797.1, from coordinate 38,838,439 downwards.
TGCAATATTTTACATCGCTAGCATCACTGCTTGGATGTAATTGTTCGAATAAAAGGAAAGTTTGTTGCCCGTGCAGCAAATCCAAAAAAGATAGTATTTACATCACGACCCGTGGGTCGTGTAATTAAAGAAAAATAAAAAGAAAATCATTTTAAGGAGCAGTAGGAGCAGGAGGGTCTTGCTCAGCAGTCTGGTTGGCCTCATCCTCAACAACTCCTCCTTCCTCTGCGCCAGTGGCCGGCTGGAGGCTTGGGGAAGCAGGGATCCTTGCTCTTTCCTCTTCTTCGGCCAATCGAGCAGTGCAGCAGGCCAGTTCAGCATTCCTGATATCCTCTGAAAGATAGTCGAAGTTGGCGCCCTGATTGTGTTTCCAGAAGTTATAGAAGCACTGAAGCGTCGCATTCTTATACCTTTCCAGATTCTTGGAGTTGTCAAGCTTTAGTTGCTCCATTTGGCCCTCAAGATCAGCCACGACCTTGTCCTTGGCAAGATTCTCCTCTTTGAGTCTCTTGCATTCGTGATATTGGACTCGGCTGCCTCCTGGTACTCCTCCCTCTGCTTCCTCAAAGCTGCCTTTCAAGCTTCGACTTCCGCCAACTTTGCCACCGCAGCGTCCTTCTGCTGGGTGACCACCTCCAACTCCCCGGCATGCCTGGCTTCTGCAGCCTGAAGCTCCTCCACATCTTTCGCCTGGTACCTTTCAATGGCCTTTGCCCAAACCTGGTCGATGGTAGCCTGGGCACGAGTACGACCAGTGGTTGCGGTCAGCATGGCCTGTGGACAAAGGATAAAGTCAGAGCCTGTTGCAAAGAATAAAAGACTAAGGCCAAAGAGATAAGAAGCACTTACGCTGGCCATTTCGTTTAGGGCCCTGTTTAGAATTTAATCGACCCCTATTTTCTCTGCCTCAGCCATCGCATCCTTACAACGATCATACTTCACAATGTGTGCAAGGTGGTCCTTGCCCGCTCGCAGGGCGCGATTCGAGAGTCTGGCCCCAAGAGCTTCGTCCCGCTGGGTTTGTTCTTTGGCGGCTGCAGGAGGAGGGTTCGTCGTAGCAGGCAGGGTTTCCTTCTCGACAGGAACCGAAGGCTGGGCAGAATTTTGCCCGGTTGGCGCATCCTTGGGAGGATCTTCTGTTCGACTCTTCTTGGCAGGAGGTCCTTGGCTTGATTCGTCGTTGTGCCTCCTGGACGTCTTTCGCCGAACCAGAGAAACTTCTACTTCCTCCTCAGTCTGGTATAGATCGAAGACGTTGGGAGTGGCCATATCTGCGTACAAATGAACATATGCAAATGATAAGATAATAGCAGATAAGAACTCTTGATAAAACAGAAAAGAGGTCACAAAGTTGAATACCCGAGCTACAACTACTGGTCGCTATACTATAGACTCTATTAGTCACACACTCACTATCTGGCACGAAGAAGTCTGGCCCTAGATTTGGAGTATACGTAAAGTTTCCCTCCCCGTCAAACAAGTGACAGGGAATTGGCAAGCTATTTAAAAGAAAAATAACTGTACCATTTTCATCGGATGATTCCCCCAAGTCCACAACGGATTCTGTTGCCTTTTGTTTCCCCTTGCCTTGGGGTGCATAAGGCCTTTCTGCAGAAGGATTTCCAGTGGGTTCCTTGATTGTAACCCCCGTCGGCCTCCTTCGCAGAGAGGACGCAGGGGGTTGCTGCTCGGGAACCCCCTCGGTAGTGGCATCGGTTACCATGGGTCCTCTTGTTTCATGGCGAGGAGCCAGGAGGCCAGATAGCCTCAAATTTTCATCAGTAACCAGGGACTTGACGCTTTTTTCTGCGTCTGTCATCCTGGCCAGTGTGGTGGACCTCAACACCATGTCTGGTGTTGGGGTCGGACGTAACCATGGGCCTAAAAGACAAAGTATACTTTAAAAAAAATGAAAGGAAATTCGCTGATGGAAAATATCGACCAGTAAAAACAGCATTTACCTCCTCGGGCGAAGGCCAGGTTGTTGCTGGTCATGTCCGGAGTGAGGAAGTACTCCCTGCTGTACTGCCCCACGTTGGATATGTGCGTGGTGTCACTCAAGAACGTCCGGTTTGTCTCCTGGTGACAAAGGTGGAAGAAGCCCGTCCCATATTGTTGAGGGTTGGACTTGAGGTCGAAGAGATAATTGACCTCATGGGGGGTAGGTTCTGGCCATTTTTTAAGCTTATACAGGATATAGAGTGCGGCCAGCATTCTATACCCATTAGGAGTAATTGTGAAGGGGGCGATACCTAAATAGTTGGCCACACCCTGATAAAAAGGATGTAGAAGGAGGGTAGCCCCCGCCTCTATATGATACCTAGACCAAGCACTGTATACACCTCCGGGAAGGTTAGCCCTTTGGTCTGCAGCAGGAATCTTGAGATTGACCCCTGTGAGAGGATACTTCCTAAGGTAGTTGGCAAGCATCCGAGGATTGACTTGGCTGGTCGGGGAGAGATACCACTCGACATCAGGCAAATTCTGATGATAAGGACGGGCTCTAGTTTGGATATTAGGGTTAGGAGCGGGATTTTCTCGACCGCTAGTCGAAGGAACCCTAGCCTGTGAATCAGGCTGGGCAGGAGAGTTTTGGCTGTCTTCTGAGTCAGGTCTTTTCTTGCCTAAGGATTTAGAGCGGGCCATTTGAGGAGGAGATGGGCGAGGTCTAGGAGAAGATCGTGAAAATGGGATCTCGTGAATTTTGTCGGTCGGTTGTTCTTCGCCTTCGAGCAGCTGCGCAAGAAGATCGTCGTCAATGGGTCATTCACCTCCCCACAAATCTGGCATTAAAGTCTGCAAACAGAAGAATGGGGAGGTGAGGATAGTGAATTTTTAAGGCTTTTTAGAATAATGCTGGTCGAGTATAAAAAGTTAAGTTTTTATACAGCAGCATTCTAACAAAAGTTAAAAAATTTCACACGAACAGTTTGAGAAACGGATCAAAGAGTGAAAGCAAAAAGTTTTTCATAAAAGCTTTTTCAACCCCCTTAGGGCGGGAAAAACCTATTTTTTGATTGGCCTAAAAATTGAATTTTTACTTTGGTTTTACGTCCTATAAAGTATGATCTCAACTATCAAACTAACTCGTAACATTTTTTCACCCACAAGACATTCTACTGACAAGCATCTCAACCCAGAAGTAGATAAAACTCAACAGTTAAACATACAGGAACATGCATTACAATAATACGAAACATAAAGATTCAAAGACTTACCAGAAAGAAGGTCGAGAAGATTGGCAAAAGTTTTCGGAGATCAGTGAACCCTCGGACTGAGTTTTGAGAACGCAAAGAGACGATCTCCAGAAGAAAACGGAAGCTTTGGTTTTAGGGTTTCTTGAAAGAGTAATGGCATGTGTATAAAGAAAAAGGGAACTTCGAAGATGTTATATATAAGTTTTTATGTGGCATTAAAAGGGATTAATCATCAGTTTCCCCTTTTTCGAAGTATGGGGAAGCGGGATAGCTGTCGAATTATTACTGGGGAAGCGAAAGGACATGATTAGACAAGAGTAGGTTGCTTTTTCCAAGAGCACACGAAGGGTTCTGACACATATGGCGGGGTCACCGAAGGGTCGTTTCCTCAAAAGTTTATTTATTGCTCGTAATAAATAAACTTGGGGGGCAAATTTTATTCAAAAAACTGGCATAGATGACGTGGCAAGTGATTCCTAGACACGTGGCTGACACTTGGAGGAACTCTGCTAGGATATCGACCAGAAGGCACATTATAAGCAGTAGGCGGCCTAGTCTTACCTGCGACCAGTCTGGTCGATGGTTCCCCATGCAACATGGTGTTTCCATAAAGATCTTTGTAAATCCCGAAATTGACTCACACAATCTCCTGAGTATCTGATTATTTAGGAGAGAATATCTATAACAGATTCATGTAATCCCCCTTGAGCCTATAAATAGAGAAAGATAGCTCAAGGAAGGGAGCTTTTTTTTTGGCTTTCGAATCATTTGAGACTAGAGTAATCATATTTGAGATATTGTATTGTTCTTCGGAGGTTAGTGAAACTCATTGAACCCTAGTTCTTTGATCACTCCTTTGATCCTCACATCAATAACAATCTAAATGAACGTAGGTTATTACCAGACTCTGGGGCCGAACCATTATAAAATATCGTGTTCTTATTATTTCCGCTATTACGTTCATTTCAATGCATTCATCCACGTCAAGCGTATTTTGACTCCGTGTCAGTTGACCAAAATCAGGGTCAACAAAACTTAATTTAAAAAACAACGACCAATTATTCATTAATTTTTTACTTTTTATTTTGACAAAATTATTTACTTTTTTTTTTTTTGCAGTAATAAATATTTCATTAAAAAATAATAAGAGTATAATACATCTAGAGAACAAAAGAATGAAAAGTCATCTATAATCTATAGGTATACAAGTTTTATATCCACCATAAAAGCATGCACAACTAATCCATGTGTAAAACAAACATAGATTAGGGACAATATAGGAAAATTGGACAACAAGCTTGTATCATTTTCTATTGAAGAACCTAACATAATAAATTACATGAAACTCTTAGAGAATGAAAGGACTAAAGTCAATCCGTCATAGTCAGTAGAGGATTTGGTTATTTGTTAGTTATGCAATACAAGTCGTACTTCTAACACAATATATATATGAAATTATTCGATTCTTTATGTTGGTTATTCTATATTGTGTTTTGTTATGTTAAGTCTCATTTTATATTGACTTATTGGAGTTTTTGGAGACTGTGATGAAAGTTGAAGTATACAAGCCTATGTACTTTTTATTTTCTTTTTCTATGTCAAAAATTCAAATCATTCTACTAGACAAAAATACTAAGGGCATATCCAACTTATAACACCATATATGGTGTTGCACCAACACTAAAACTAAAGAATCTTAGCACCATTTTTTTTTTCTTTCCAACCACAACACCAAAAATGACACCAAAAAGTATATTTTTTATTATTATATTATTTTTTAATAAAATAATATATATAAGATATAAATATATTTATTTTTTTAAAAGAGATATGCTAATATATATATATATATTTAAATAAGAAGAAAAAAAATTTGTCGTGTGAACAATGCACAGCATATATGTTGTCACACTATTCACATACGGCTTAATGGTGTAATATATGCAGTTGGGTTGGAGACCATTTAAAAGATTATCAGCATATATATGCTCTTTTGGGGTTGGGTTGGAGTTGGCCTAATGTGTATGATTTTGAGGACAAAAATTTATTGTTTCTATTATCCAATCACCAATATGTCTCTTCTCAAAATCCAAAAATCCACTCATTTCTTATTAAAACAAGTTTAGTACAAAATTACCCAATTAGTAATTTTAAAAAAAATATATTATACCTCTATAAATAGCATCTAACATAGGTTAATCTTCAAGAATACCTTTGTAAATAGCCTCTGACATAGTTTAGTTTCCTTATTGGAAAGATACCGAGTAAATGCTCAATATACAATATTTATTGTTCAAAATTACCTCTTTAATATATTTTATACTCTTAATTAAAAAAAATTAGAAATAAAAAAAGTCATTCAATATTTTTAATTTTATTTTTTAACTAAAAATAAGAATAAATATAAATAATTTATCTTATTATAATCAAAATCATTATCTAAATTCACCTGTTTCTCCTTCTACTTCTAAATCAATTTTTTCGGTATGGTGGAAGAAATTCAGGAAGTTACACTTACCAAATAAAATTTTAATTTTTTTTTTTGATGAACCAAAGAATATATTGAACCACAAGCCAATTACAAAACCAGCTCAAAAAGAGCCCCCTCTAACAGAGGAATTACATGAGACTGAATTTCTCAAGGAAAGCTAAATCTTTGCTCTCCAACTTAGTCCTAGACAGATTAGCAACTCTAGCTTTCAAGTAAACTTTTAACAAATAAACAACTTTATCCACAGTCATAGAATAGAAATTAAACAGACAATTGTTCCTATTCCACCAAATTAGATAGACTGAAGCAGCTAAAGCAGCTGCTGCCAGCTTTTGCTTCAGACCCTTAGGTTTCCCCATCATCCAAGTAGACCAATCGTTAAACTGAACTGGCTAGATTGCATTCCCCAGCCATTCAACAATTCGACTTCTCACCAGCTGAGAAAACTGGCACTGAAAAAACAGATGGCCATGGCTTTCCTGCTGCATATCACAAGTCGGGCACATAACAGAATTCAACTGCATATGGCACCTCACCAGGTTGTCTCTGGTCAGTAAGTGACCCAAAGTAGCTTGCCAAAGGATAAATCTGTGCTTGGGCAAAGTCAAATTGCACCAAACCACATGAGCAAAAGGGACCCTTTCCTTGTTAAGCATAAAGATTGCTAACATTAACTTTGTTGTTCTTAACTGCCTTTTCCAGCACCTCTGCAGTGATAACAGATTTCAGATTAACCAACTTACGCCAGTACTAGCTCACATCAGAATGAATTTTGTAATCCCAGAAACTTTGCCCTTTAAGATAAATGGCATCTATCCATTTCACCCAAAGGATATCTTGTTTAGCAGAAATAGCCCAAAGGAACTTAGCTAATAGCACCTTATTCCATTTAGACCCTTCTTTAAACCCAATACCACCCAAACTTTTAGGTAGGCAAACTTGTTCCTAAGCCGTGAGATGAATTTTACTCCTGTTTTCATTACTGCTGCTAGTCCCCCACAGAAATCTTCTACAAAGCTGATCAATCTCATTAATAACACTCTTTGGGAGAAGGAAAATACTCATCCAAAAAGCTCTAATCCCCAATAAAATAGAGTGGATAAGCTAAGCTCTCCCAGCAAAGGACAAATGTTGACTGGACAAATGATGAAGCTTCATGTGGATCTTTTTTATTATTGCAGCACAGTCCCTGCTTTCCACTTCGTAGGTCTAAGAGGAATTCCAAGATATTTTAAAGGGAAAGTACCTTCAGTAAAGTGAAGTTGCTCTCGAATATTCTTGGTCTCTTTCTCTGCCATACCCCAAAAATAAACCCGAGATTTATCTAGATTGGCTGTTAAACCAGAAGCAAGACTAAAAGACTTGAAACAGTCTTGAATAATTTGAACAGATGCATCAGCTCCCTTACAAAACAGCACCAAATCATCAACAAAACAAAGGCTCACCAACTTCAGCTTCTTACAACTAGGGTGATATCTGAAATCCTTATTCTGAGTAGCTTGAATGAGAAGCCTAGTAAAATACTCCATAACAAGAACAAAAGGCAAAGGAGAAATTGGGCCCCCTTGTCTAAGCCCCTTCCTCCCAAGAAAGTTACCTTGGACTCTACCATTCATCAGTATTGAATAAGATGAGTCCTTTAAACAAACCATAACCCATCTAATAAACTGACCCGGGAAACAGAAGGCTGAAAGAATATCCTCCAAAAATTGTCAATCGATTGTATCATAAGCCTTGCTTAGATCAACTTTCATCACACATCTAGGGGAGATATGTTGGAAAAAGCTTATACATGATTTTTATTTATTTTCATGTATATCTAATATTAAAAAAATTAATACGAGATAGCCTAAAACATGTTTCTAAAATTGAATTCAAAGAGAAACAAAGAATAGAATACTTACAGTATACGCAGCGGAATTAAAGAGTCATTCCTTCAGTTTCTCTAACTCTTGTATCCTCTCTATCGCAGAGTATTATCAAGAAACTGAACCGATCTTCTATTTCCTTCACAATCTTCCAATGTATCCTTAGAACCACCTAGACTAGTGTGGGAAATTCTCAACACATGAGATAGATATAGAGAGAAGAAGAGAAAATAACAAAGAGGTTTAGAAAAGGACTTGTGTTTAGAGAGAATCTAAAACTATCAGAAAATCTGACTTGTGACTTACCAAACTTCTTAGAAATCTTAACTGATGACTTCTCTCTAAGCACTCCTTTTATAGACTCAATTAGGCCATTTAATTTAATTAAAAAATCAATAAAATAATAGCTATTTTGAAGCCCTAGGTCGAAATTATCATGGGCTACAGGCCCGTGAAATTTCCCATTTGATTATAAGTCCATTGAACTTAAAATCAAGGCCTGTATTATTTTCTATTGATTTAATTAATTAAATAATTATTTAAATCCTTTATCAAATTAATTATTTATAATTTGAACCTTGATTTAAATTTATTTATTAATTTAGATACCAATTTATCTTAATTAATAAATCTGCCATAATTTCTCTTTTCTTCTCAAAATTACACAACTCTGTGAAACCATCCAAAATTGACCTGGTCAACTTTGATAATTCTAATTGATGATTAAATCAATTAATTGAGACTATCTAGATGATTTTATCCAAGGTACAATGGGGACCATGGGCCTATGAAATCAAGCTCCAATAAGTTATCATAAATCTAACAAATAAATTTACTAACTTATTAATTCCTCGTGACTCCCCTATAGACTTGGAATTGTACTCTTGAATTCATAGAACGCTCTATAACAAATATAGATACGCTATTAATTATCCATTGTTACAACCATAATTTTCATTCAATCCTCTATAGACGGTCTACAATGAGATAGGACTAAAATACCGTTTTACCCCTCATTGTATTTTATCCTTAAAACACTTAGTTCCTTGTAAATGATATTTCAGTAAACAAATTTGATTACTGAAATGAGATCTCTATCATTTAACACCTTGAACCAAACTAAAAGGAAACCATCATTTCACTTATTCATCAGAAGCTATAGATGTTCATATCTATGATTAACACTCCCACTCAATTATACTACCGAGTTCCCAAGATGTAAGTATATGGGCTAGTCCGTAGGGTAAGCTGGTAACGAACAAGTCAAAGAACTCAAATAATACAATCAGTTAGAATCCTAACCACTCAGAATTGAGATTGAATTGACCTATTGTCAACTATATGATATGACTAGAATAGATAATAACGGTATGTTTACTTATCTTATCAACTGTCAATATCGGTCCTGTCCGATGTAACAAATACATCCGATCTTATCTACATTGCTAATGTTCTGGAAATAACATAACACTGTAATGTGTAAGTAGATCATATCGTAGATTGGCAAGTTAGTGTAAATCCAGTGCACTGACTAATCTTAGGACTAACTTATTTTGAGCATATAATCATATTTATATTCCACTGTGATTACGTCACTATAAATAAGATTAGCTATATGCTCGGGATTTAATAGAAGTTTATATTAAACAAATAATCATGAAAATAAAACATGTGAGCAAAGTGATTGACCAAGTCAAAAAATGATTTCTATTCTTTTATTTATAATAAAATGAGATTACAAAGAATTTGGGTTTTAATTAGGGCATAAAACCCCAACAAACTCCCACTTGCACTAATTGAAACTCATGCCTTAATTCTACTAATCCCATCTCCTTGATATGCTTATCAAATGTAGCTTCTGGTAGTGTCTTTGTAAACGGATTTGCAAGATTGTCTTCAATTGCAATCTTCATAACCTTCACATCTCCCCTGACCACATATTCTCGAATAATGTGATACTTCATTTCTATATGCTTACTCCTCTGGTGACTTTGAGGTTCTTTTGAGTTGGCTATCGCTCCTGTATTGTCACAAAACAACACAAGTGGTTTATCCATTTCTGGAATAACACCAAGATCTGAATAGAACTTCTTTAGCCAGACTATTTCCTTAGCTGCTTCTGACGCGGCTATGTACTCAGCCTCCATGGTGGAATCTGAGATTGCAGACTACTTTACGCTTCTCCAAATCACAGCTCCACCCCCAAGAGTAAACACCATTCCAGAGGTAGACTTTCTGTCATCGACATCAGTCTGAAAATCTGAATCGGTGTAGCCTACAGGGTTCAGAACACCACCCTTGTAGACTAACATATAATCCCTAGTCCGTCTCAAATACTTCAGGATATGCTTAACTGCTATCCAATGTTCCAGTCCTGGGTTTGACTGATACCTGCTCACTACTCCCACTGCATAGCAGATATCTGGTCTAGTACACAACATGGCATACATCAAACTTCCAACTGCAGATGCGTAAGGAACTTTTCTCATTGCATCTTCCTCTTCAGGAGTCTGGGGAGACTGCTTCTTTGAAAGATGAATTCCATGGCGGGACAGTAGACGCCCTTTCTTGGAATTTGTCATTGAGAAACGTTCAAGCACTTTATCAATGTAAGCTGCTTGAGATAGAGCTAAAAGTTTGTTCTTTCTATCCCTGATGATCTGGATACCTAGAACATAACTTGCTTCACCCAAATCCTTCATCTGGAATTGAGTGCTCAGCCAATTCTTCACATCTGATAATTTCTTAACATTGTTTCCAATGAGTAAGATATCATCTACATAAAGAACCAGGAATACCACTATTTGATTTTCCTTCAGTTGGTAAACACAGGGCTCATCAATATTAAGTTCAAAGCCATAGGTTTTGATTATTTCATCAAACCTAAGATTCCAGGAATGAGAAGCTTGCTTAAGTCCATAGATGGACCTATTTAACTTACAAACTTTTCCTTCTTGTCCAGATACTTTAAATCCTTCTGGCTGATCCATATAAATGACCTCATCAAGCTTTCCATTAAGAAAAGCTGTCTTGACGCCCATTTGCCAAATCTCATAGTCGAGAGCGGCTGCTATGGATAGGAGGATGCGAATGGATTTGAGCATGGCTACCGGACTAAAAGTTTCCTCATAGTCCACGCCTTCTCTTTGGGTATAACCCTTTGCCACTAATCGAGCTTTATAATTCTCGATATTTCCATCAACACCTCGTTTCTTCTTGTAGATCCACTTGCACCCAATGGCCCTAAAGTCACTAGGTGATTCCACAAGATCGCAGACGAAATTTGAGTACATAGACTCCATTTCCTGTTTCATGGCTTCGAGCCATAGTTCCTTTTTAGGGCTAGCCATTGCCTGTTTGAAAGACAATGGATCATCATCACTAGTGTCACCAACAACCATATTGGTTTCACCATCCAAACCATAGTGAACTGGGTTTCTAGAAACCCTCCCACTACGACGAGGCTCCGTGACTGTTTGCTCAGGAACAATGGTACTTTCTTCATTTAAATCGACTTGCGTCGGTTGTACATGAATAGTGGGAATTTCATCATCAACTCGCGTTGATGACGATGGAACATTGGTTGGAGTCAATTCTTTAACCATCTCCTCTAAAACTACTTTGCTACGAGGTTTAAAGTTCTTGACATAGTCATTTTCCAGAAAAGTAGCATTTGTAGAAGTAAACACTTTCTTTTCTGAATGACTATAGAAAAGTCCACCCCGATTACCTTTAGGATAGCCAACAAACATGCAAACTTCAGTTCCCAGTTCTAGCTTTCCCTCCTTTTTCCTCAGGACGTGAGCGGGACACCCCCAGATTCTATAATGGCGTAAACTAGCTTCATGACCATTCCAGCGTTCTAAAGGTGTTTTGGGGATTGATTTTGACGGCACGACATTGAGAATGTCATTTGTGGTTTCAATTGCATGTCCCCAGAACGAAGTTGGTAGAGTTGAGTAACTAAGCATGAATCTAACCATTTCCAATAAAGTTCTGTTTCAGCGTTCCGCTACACCATTTTGTTGCGGAGTACCTGGGGCAGTAAGTTGTGATAAAATCCCAAGTTCAGTTAAATGATCTTGGAACTACATATCCAAATATTCTCCACCCCTATCAGATCGTAAGATCTTTAACCTTTTACCTAATTAGTTCTGAGCCATTGCTAGGAATTCCTGAAACTTTGAAAATGTTTTTGATTTCCTATGCATTAGGTAAAGACATGAGTATCTAGAGTAATCGTTAATGAAAGTGACGAAATACTCAAAACCACCCCTGGCTTGTATATTCAAAGGTCTACAAACATCTGAATGCACAAGACCAAGTGGTTCTTTGGCCCTATCACCCTTTGCAGAGAATGGACGCTTGGTCAGTTTGCCTTCTAGACAAGATTCACAGACAGGTAATTCACCTAAGGTGAGTTCCCTCAAAGGTCTGTCCTTTGTAAGTCTTTGAATCCTATCATAGCCAATGTGACCTAGTCTCAAGTGCCATAAATACGTCATATTATTGTTATCGGTCTTTTGACGTTTATTGGTCCTAGGTTTAGTTACTTTGAATAAATCATTGTTAAGAGCGAGGGGTTCGTTAGGTCGCAGAATATAAAGCCTGTTTTCCAAACATGCAATACACAATTGTGATCCATTGAAAGAATTAGATATATTAAAACTTGTGAAAGTCATAAAAAATCGTTCTAATTGCAACATGGAAACTGAAATTAAATTTCTACTAAAATCCAGAATAAAAAATACATCTTTTAAAATTAAAAATTTATTTCCGAACTTCAGACGAGCTCTTCCTCTAGCTTGGACCGCAACGAACGCCCCATTCCCAACTCTAAGTTTTAAGCCGCCTTTGTTCACTTCCTCCCACGATTCAAGAAGCTGTAAAGAGTTACAAACATGGGTAGTAGATCCAGAATCAATAATCCAAAACAGAGTTATCATTCTCTAAAACACATGTTACTAAGATAAATGAACTATAATCATTACCTTTGTTTTTATCTGCTAGAAACTTGGGGCAATCTTGTTTCCAATGCCCCTTTTCTTTGCAGTGAAAACATTTACCTTTACCTTTCTTGTTTTTCCCCTTAGGCGTATGTGCACGTGGTTGTGCACTCGACTTTGCAGCCTTTGCAGGCTTAGGGTTGTTTATTTTTCCACCTTTCCTCTTGTTTCCAGCTTTCGAAGACGAAGCTGGGTTAGCTTTAGCCTTAGCTAGATTAACAGCAACATCAGTAGTCTTATTTTCACCTCCTTTACTAGGTCCACCCATGACAGGTTCAATAATCTAAAGCTCGTTCATGAGCTGCGTCAGACCATAGTTGATTTGAGCACGAACGTGCAGACACAGTGCCATCACGAACGTGCAGAGTTGGTGCTATCCAAGCATTTACGGTACCATCACGAGCATTGACGGTGCCATCACTAACGTGCGAACACGGTGCTCGTTCTGGGGATTCCTCAATCATGACGAATTCAGAGTTGTCACCAATAAACTCTATGTTGATATTCTGCTTCCAATTAAGGAAGTTTTTTTTTTTTTAGTGAGTTTCTCCATCGAAAGTTGAGAAAAGGATGGGAGTATACACAGACACTACTTAACTTAAAACTACAAATTATCAATAAAATAGAAATCAATCACATTTGCTCAATAAAACTTCTATTCACACAAATTTCAAGAAATAGCACAACATATACCAAAAATATGTAAGATATGAGAAAAAATACCAAAAACAATCATATCTCTATTTCTTTAGGTTTTTAACTAATCTATGATATCCTTGTCCCGGTTGGCGAGAGTCAAAAATACCACTAGTTAAATAGAGTTGTAAACTCATTTAATAATGGACACCATTATTAACAACCTACTATTCGATCAAAATAAGAAAACAAAATATCTTATTTTATGAGCTAGACCCACGGTTTCAATAATCATAGATTTAGTCCTAGTAGTCACCGTAGGGGTGAGTCTAGTAGAATTTGACCTATAATTATCTATCTTTTGAGATCTAACCTTGTCAAAATAACTAATGAACACCTTCCGTAGGGGGACGAATCAAAGCACCTCGAGGCCCCATTAAGCTACTGACTATGTTAAACCAACGGTGGAGATCGAATAAAATTCTTAAATAAGCTCATTATAAAATTGAAAATAGTATTTTTATTATTTATTTTTAGAAAATTAATGACTATGGTTTTCCCTAAAAAAAAATAAAACAGATTAAAATTTTTAAAACCAAAGTCCTATAATTTCTTATTAATTCTAAAGTGTCACATTGAAACAAATTTAATTAATTTAGAATTAATTTGTTGCTAATCAATATTTAGGTTTAACTAATATAATGAACCTATACAATTAAGTCCAACTCAGGTAAATGGGCCTTAACAATTGGGCTTGTATGGAGGAGGGCTGGGTCCAGTATGTCATTCCCACTACAAAAGCCCCCTATCTTCCATACAAGGTCCAAAAGACAGGAATTTAAACCTTCGTTTTATTAATTGTTATTAATTGATTAGGCACACTATAGTCATGCAAAGCAAATGGGCTTTCACAAGTGGAATCACCCACAAGAAAGGAATTTAAACTTTACATTTTCTAATGGGCTCAATTAAAACCTATCATTTTATGAATATTTTATTTGGCAAAATACCATATATCTAACAAACATATGGGCCACTATATGCATCTAAGTCCAATTGCAAAAATATCACATATAGTGCAAACATGCATGTTATAATTGGATGGGCCTAATCATGTTACTATATATATGAGCAATTCTATGAATTTATCCAAAAATACCACAATTTATTTTATTTGCAAAAATACCACAATTAATTATCTAGAATTTATAAAAAAAATTCAAATTAATTAAATTTTTACAAAAAAAAAAGAAGTCAATTTAAATGATATTTATCAACAATTAACAATAGTTAATTTAAATTTCATTTATCAACAATCAACTTGGTTTTAGGTTAATTTGATGAAAAAAAATATTAATTTAATTTAAATAGGATTTATCAACAATTAACCAAAGTTAATTTAAATCTCATTTATTAAAAAAATATATTTTGTTAATTGGCTGAAAAAAAATGACATTTTTCAAAATTTAACCAATTTTAAATTTTAAAATCAATATCTTAACTATTTTCCAAAATATCTTGTGTTGTTACAACTATTATCTAATATTTTAACCATTTAAAAATAATAAAATACAAATAGTTATAACAACCCTAAAATATCTAAAATAGTTAAACAAATTCAAATATCCATAAAAATATCTAACTAACAATATTCAAATTTCAAATAATTTAAATATTAAAAACTATAGAATAAAAAGATATATTTATATTTTCAAATAAAGATTTAATAAAAATATCAAGAATTTAAATGAAAATATCTTAAATATCTGATATCATAATTCTAATATTTTAATATATTAAAATATTTAAAATTAAGTTGTTAGTTTATTTTTAAATTTGAATTTGAATGTTTGTAGAAAATATCTAATTATTTAAATCTCAACTAACAAAAATATCTTATTTTTAAAAAAAATTAAATGATAAAAAAAAAGATATTTTTGGTTTTGATTATAAATAATTTATTTCTACAAATTTTAATTTTTTTAAAAAAATATTTTTGAAAAAAAAAAAATGAATAGTACCAGTTGTACTGTTCACGGGCACTGTTCACGCTGGTGGCTGGTGTGCGCGCGTGCGGGTGTGTGCGCGCGCGGGTGTGCGTGCTAGTGGTGCGGGTGAGGTGGGGGCGTGCGCGGGTGGCGCGCGGGGGGGCGCACGGGTGAGCGCGGATGTGCGCGCGCGCATTGGCAACCAGGCCAAATTTTTTCCAAAATTTTTTTTGAGCAATTTTTCAAACCAAAACTATTTTCTAATTAATTTTTAACATGTTTTACACAATATAAAGCATATATAAAAATTAATAGCATAGAAAACACAACAAAATAACCTAAAATTTGCTAAAATTCACATAAAATCAATATGTTCATAAAAACATGAAAAAACCATCCAATTATTCAAACATATCAAATAATCCAATTTTAAACATGTTCATACATGAAAATAAAGATTACCAAAGGCTCTGAGGCCAGTTGTTGGAAAAAGCTTACACAGGATCTTTATTTATTTTCATGTATATCTAATATTAAACAAATTAATACGAGATAGCCTAAAACATGTTTCTAAAATTGAATTCAAAGAGAAACAAAGAATATAATACTTACAGTATACGCAGCGGAATTAAAGAGTCTTTCCTTCAGTTTCTCTAACTCTTGTATCCTCTCTGTCGCAGAGTATTATCAAGAAACTGAACCGATCTTCTATTTTCTTCACAATCTTCCAATGTATCCTTAGAACCACCTAGACTAGTGTGGGCAATTCTCAACACATGAGATAGATATAGAGAGAAGAAGATAAAATAACAAAGAGGTTTAGAAAAGGACTTGTGTTTAGAGAGAATCTAAAACTATCAGAAAATCTGACTTGTGACTTACCAAACTTCTTAGAAATCTTAACTCATGATTTCTCTCTAAGCACTCATTTTATAGACTCAATTAGGTCATTTAATTTAATTAAAAAATCAATAAAATAATAGCTATTTTGAAGCCCTAGGTCGAAATTATCATGGGCTATAGGCCCGTGAAATTTCTCATTTGATTATAAGCTCATTGGACTTAAAATCAAGGCCTGTATTATTTTCTATTGATTTAATTAATTAAATAATTATTTGAATATTTTATCAAATTAATTATTTATAATTTGAACCTTGATTTAAATTTATTTATTAATTTAGATACCAATTTATCTTAATTAATAAATCTGCCATAACTTATCTTTTCTTCTCAAAATTACACAACTCTGTGAAACCATCCAAAATTGACCTGATCAACTTTGATAATTCTAATTGATGATTAAATCAATTAATTGAGACTATCTAGATGATTTTATCCAAGGTACAATGGGGACCATGGGCCTATGAAATCAAGCTCCAATAAGTTATCATAAATCTAACAAATAAATTTACTAACTTATTAATTCCTCGTGACTCCACTATAGACTTGGAATTGCACTCTTGAATTCATAGAACAATCTATAACAAATATAGATACGCTATTAATTATCCATTGTTACAACCATAATTTTCACTCAATCCTCTATAGACGGTCTACAATGAGATATGACTAAAATACCGTTTTACCCCTAATTGTATTTTATCCTTAAAACACTTAGTTCCTTGTAAATGATATTTCAGTAAACTAATTTAATTACTGAAATGAGATCTCTATCATTTAACACATTGAACCAAACTAAAAGGAAACCATCATTTCACTTATTCATCAGAAGCTATAGATGTTCATATCTATGATTAACACTCCCACTCAATTATATTACCGAGTTCCCAAGATGTAAGTATGGGCTAGTCCGTAGGGTAAGTTGGTAACGAACAAGTCAAAGAACTCAAATAATACAATCAGTTAGAATCCTAACCACTCAGAATTGAGATTGAATTGACCTATGGTCAACTATATGATATGACTAGAATAGATAATAACGGTATGTTTACTTATCTTATCAACTGTCAATATCGGTCCTGTCCGATGTAACTAATACATCCGATCTTATCTACTTTGCTAATGTTCTGGAAATAACATAACACTGTAATGTGTAAGTAGATCATATCGTAGATTGACAAGTTAGTGTAAATCCAGTGCACTGACTAATCTTAGGACTAACTTATTTTAAACATATAATCATATTTATATTCCACTGTGATTACGTCACTATAAATAAGATTAGCTATATGCTCGGGATTTAATAGAAGTTTATATTAAACAAATAATCATGAAAATAAAACATGTGAGCAAAGTGATTGACCAAGTCAAAAAATGATTTCTATTCTTTTATTGATAATAAAATGAGATTACAAAGAATTTGAGTTTTAATTAGGGCATAAAACCTAACAAGATATGTTTCCTCTTGTAGCCTTTAATAAGATCTTGAAAAATAAGGGTATTATGAGCCAACCGTCTATCTCTAACAAAAGCTCATTGATTTTGGTTGACTAACAAAGGAAGGATCATATTCAACAGTCTATCTCTAAAATTTTAAATTTTGTTAGGAGAGGAATTCATAAAATTTTACCTACTTCTGTTGGGCTTTACAAGCAAACGAGGCTCAGTAATTCATAACGTCCTTTATGTGGTTGTCTCCAGGATTCTAGTAGTCATTATATTTTTTGGTGTGCAATGATCCAGAAGATTTTGAGATTATTACACTTTGATTAGTTGCTTAAGGTGCTGGTTGACGTCTATTTTCAGCAAGTAATTTCATTCAAATGCTTTTGAGTGCTCCATCAATTAGATTTTGATTTATTTATTGTTTCAGCTCGGTATTTTGGGGGGAAATGAATAATATTATTCATGGTGAGGCTTCATAACCTCCATACTTAGTTGTCTTATGAATTAAGACTGTGTATGACGAGTATACTCAGGTATAGAATTGCTCATCTTTAGTATGTCGGTTTCTTCAATATTGTTGACTAAAAACATGTTGCTTTTTTTTTTGTTAGAATGGTTCAGTTTTCAATAAGGGCTATCTATATATATTTCATATAATGTACTTATTTTGTTGTTGACTATATTATATTAGGTATATCATGAATATATTATGTCAAGGTGATTTTTTTTGTTATTCTCCTGAGGACAACTTGTAACGTCATTAAACAATTGTTACAATAATTATTTAAGATAAAATCTGGTAGTGTTAGGTCTATGATACTAAGTTTCTCAAAAACTCAAGTGTGTATATTTTTATGTGATTGATTGCAAAATCTAGCTTTCTTAATCTCTTATTAAAGACTTTCTTCCCAACCGTCTGTATGTTATTTCACGTTAACGTAGCATTTTAATGTTTGAGATATATATTTAGGCATGTATTTCAAACGTCTCTAAAGCATCTAAAAAATGTACTTCAACTGATAGATGGGTATCTCCATCTATGGGCCAACATAAAATGAATGCTGTGTCTATTAATATGCAAACCAAAACTATTGGTGTGGGAGCTATTATTCAAAACTCAAATGGAGAAACTATTGCTTGCCTTTCCAAACCACTAATAGGTATTCAATGTGTTATTTGATATGTGTATTCGTAAACTGATGGGACTATCGTTCCTTCGATTACTTTATTTTGTTAGTGTCTATGTGACAAATAAATATAACTATATACATCTCTATATAAAACCACCTCAATATATTTTTATATATTCCAATTTTACTTACTTATTTATTCTTCTTCTTTATTGATGTTGCTTATGTTTTCATGATATTTTTATTTTGTAAGTTGCTTCTTAGTTATATGAGTAAAATGTGTGGCATTGATGGTGAAATTAGATTGGACTCTTTCGCTAGGTCATTCTGAGCATGTTGTTGAAACAGATTGTTTAGCAGATGTTTCTACTTTTTCTAAGAGAGCTACCTTTCACAATGACCTTGGGTCTTTGTTACAAGATATTGCAAGTTTGTTGTCCAGTTTTTCAGGAGTGTTCCTAATCCATGTTCGTCATTCGGCCAATGTGGTTGCTCATGAATTTGTTGTGCATGCACTTAGAGTTGATAGAGAACTTATTTGCCTAATCACAAGGATACGTGCAGCTACCCCCTGACAGTACCAGAATGTACCTTTCTAATAAGGTTATGGGCGGGTTAACCTCAGAGTGGGCCCCTTGGCAAGCAAATAGGGCACAGGAGCCTAGCTTATGGGGAAAGGGTCTTAATTTATATGTAATCTATTCTCATTAGTGGAATACTATTGTAATTAGCTCCAATTAATGAGCTTAAACCCACTCAGCCATCTATAAATAGGGCGAGTGTATCACTTGTAAAATGATCCTCAACTTTTAGTGCATGCAAAAATGCTGCCTAATTTTTTAGAGAACTTGACTTTGCAAGTTTTTTATCCTCAATACAATTGACTCGTGGACTATGGCTAATTATTAGCCTAAATCACCTAATAACCTCTGTGTGATCCTTATTTTCTCTAAGCTTATTATATTTATTGGTGGTTGACGAAAAAACCAGTCAAAGAGCTTATTAGCCTCATTTTCGATTAGTAGGCAGTAGGGCTGAGCATTGGGCGGGTTGGTCGGGTTACAAGGCATTTTTACCCGTCCAATGTCATAATCGGGTTAGCAAAAGTGACCCGTAACTTGCCCAACTAAGAATTTTTTTTTTAACCCGTCCAATAATTTAGGCGGGTTGGTCGGGTTAACCCGCCCAAACCGAAATGATATATTTTTTTTGGTAGGTTGGGCGGGTTGGTCGGGTCAACCCGCCCAAACAAAAGTGGTATATTTTTTTTAACATTTTTTTAATTTTTTTTCTTTTAAATACTTGTACTAATAGTGTGAAGTTTATATTTTTAAGCTTAAAACAATATTTTAAATTTATAGTAAAAAAATTAAAACAAAACTTAATTAATTTATATATTTATTTGAATATATTAAAAATAATAAATTCTTAATTGGGCGGGTTGATAATTATTTTCAACCCGCCCAATGTAACAATTGGGCGGTTTAAATTTTGGTCGGTTTATTCGGGTTGCGTTTTTTGGCGGTTTTTTCAGGTTGGTTTGGGCGGGTTGTAAAATTTTTTGCACAGCCCTAGTAGGCAGTATGCTCTGTTCAAGATATTGTATGATGGGTGTCATCCAAGTATCGAAGACATTAATAACCAAGGTAGAGTCTTGTTCGTCTATACTGGGAGGTGCTAGATGTTCGACGTGGATGATTTTGAGTGTGTCAGCATCCTTCGTACTTGCTAATTTTACCAAAGCATCTGCATTTTAATCTTGGTTGTGGGGTACTTGTTGTATCAAATAATTCTAGAATTATGCAAGCATGTCCTTAGCTTTGTTCAATATGCAACCATTTTTATTCCTCGCGCTTAATAATCTCCTAGTATTTGATTCACAACCAGCTGTGAATCAATATATATTTTAACCAACGCGTATTAACATCCTTTGCCAATTTTAATCCAGTGAGCAACGCTTCATATTATGCTTCATTATTTGATGCGACAAATCCAAATCTGAGTGTGCACTGGAAACAATGTTGCTTTGTGTTATTAATATCAAACCTACACTAAAGTTATGTTAATTGGAAGATCCATCCACAAACAACTTCAATATAGGGATTTTTATTTCGAGCCTTTTAGTCGTAGACTTTTGCTCTGTCGGTTGTAGTCCTGTGTAGTCAGCAATGAAATTCGTCAGTGCTTGTCCTTTTATTGCTGCTCGTGGTTGATAGATGATTTCAAAGTGTCCCAACTTCACAGCCCACTTAAGTAAGTGACCAGTTGCTTCTTGTTCTTGTAACATTAGCCTCAAGGGCTGGTTAATCAAAACAGTAATTGGATGGGCTTGGAGGTAGGGTCACAACTTTTGAGATGTGAGCAGTAAGCAGTAGGCTAGCTTCTCCATTGTTGGATACCTTGATTCTGCTCCTATCAACCTTTTTCTGATGTAATACACTGGCTGTTGAGTTCGGTGTTCTTCTCTAACCAATATAGCGCTAGCAACATACTTAGTGACTATTAGATAAACAAACAAACCTTCTCCACCAACAGGCTTAGATAAAATGGGAGGTTGAGCCATGTGTCTCTTGATTGCTTGAATAACCTATTTTCTTTTCTTTGTACATTCAAATGTCTTGCTACCCTTTAATAGGTTGAAAAATGGAACACACTTGTTTGTTGATTTTAATATAAACCTGTTGAGACAAGCAATTCAGCATGTTAAACTCTACACATTTTTGTCTTGGTTGGTGATTTCATATCAATCAACACTTTGATTTTTTAGGATTCGCTTCTATTCGTCGTGTGTTAACAATAAACCCAAGAAACTTCCAGGAACCAAATCCAAAAGAACATTTTGGAGGATTAAACTTCATCTGATATTTCTTAAGAATGTTGAAACACTTTTCGAGATCGTGTACATGCCCTCCAACTTTCTTCAATTTGATGAGCATGTCGTCAACATATACCTCCATGCTATTACCAATTTTTTCTTTGAACATATGATTCACCAGTCATTGATAAGTAGCTCCAGCATTTTTTTGACCAAATGACATCACCTTGTAGCAATATAATCTTGTGTTTGTTTAGAAGCTTGTATGTTCTTCATCTGGGGGGTGCATACTAATTTGATTATACCCAGAGTAGACATAAGTATTTCATGCCCTGATGTAGCAATGACCAGTTGGTCGATTTTGGGTAGTGGAAAATAGTCCTTCGGGTAGGCATTATTAAGGTCTGTAAAATCCACACATGCCTACAATTTACCATTAGGTTTGGGGACAAGTATCGAATTAGAGACCCATGATAGATAAAATACCACTCGAATGAATCCATTCTCCTTTAATCTTTCGTCTTCCTCTTTCAGCGCTTTCGACCTGTCCTTGACGGCCACCCTCATTTTTGGTTGTATTGGTGGTGTAACGACCCAAAATCACTAATATGGCTTAAGGGCCTTGATTAGTGTGTCAAGAGGGCATAATTGGTTTATGTGTGAATTTTTTGATTTAATGTATGTTTATATGAATATAAATGTTATTATATGCTATCCTAGGGAGCTAGCTAGCGGGACACAACGGGGCTTAGTACTTGACCTCGGGTAAGTCAAGGGGAATTTTAAGTATTGGGTGGTTATTTAGGTTATCGGGTTATGGAATTAAATAATTGGATATATATTTGAGGTTAGGAAGTCTAGGTGGGAATATTGGAGAATTTTACCATTTTTCCCTCGGGGACGTTTTTGGTACCCCGAGCCTTGGGATTAACTTAATTATCTAAGGATAGACTAAATAAAAACTCAGAACTCAGTGGAAACCAAGGAACCGGCCTACTCTCCTTCCCTCTTTCTCTCTCAAAGGAAACCATTGGAAACTAAGGGAAAACTCAGCTGAAAACTCTATAATTTGAGCTAGAGTTTTGAGGGATTAGCTCAGTTTTAGCAAGGGAATTCAACCAGGACTGAGGTAAGGATTGAATCACACTTTTTGTTGTCAAAATTCTATTTTTTTGATTGAGTTTTAAGAGGATTTTGGGTTTTGAATCTTAAGGAGTGAGTAGAAGCTAGAAAGCTTGGGTTTTAGCTCAAAAATCATTAAGGGAGTTGGTTCATCAAAGAAGGTAAGCTCTAATTCGTGATTTAGTGTTTGAATTCTGAATTTTTATGGCTGGTTTTAGTGTTCTTGAGTAAATGAGTTTCAGAGATTGAAGTGGGTTTTTGGTAAGTTTTTAAATTAAGTTTCAGCTGGGTTATGTAGCTGGAATTATGTTAGAAGTTTTGTGATAATTGAGTTGTGGAATTAGGATAGTTTTGGATGGTTTTGGGTAAGGTTTGAGAGTCAAAAATGGAGGTTTTTCTGGGTTCGAAGGGGGTCGGGCCGCGACATAGTTCTTGGTGAGCCGCGGCCCTTTGAAGTTGATGTATGCTGAGGAAGGAGGGCAGGTCGCAGCATGGGGCTTGTAGGGCCGCAGCCCGTGTCTGGTTTTGGGCGTGGGTGAGTCTCTGGTTGGGGCCATGTCACCGAATGGGTGGCTTGAGCCGTGGCCCTTAAGGGATTTTGGGACTTTAAGCATGGGAATTTAACCTAGGGTGCTCGTGATTGAATCTACTACTGTGTTTGGTGGAATTCAATGTTCCGGAGACTAGAACTTTATCTAGAAGCCCTTTTACGATTATTGATGGCATCCCTTATCTTGGTTGTGACTAGGTACTAAGCTAGGGCTCGGGAATCAGATCATGCTCAAAAGGCATCGCTCGTGACCAGTTTATTTGGAAACTAAAGGTAAGAAAACTGCACCTAGTTGTGGATTTATAATGGGACTAAGGGTTCCCTATTTTGTATGCTTTGAAAGGATGGTATTATGCCATGTAAACAGTAAACCAATGGCCTAAGAGTACCGAAGTTTACACTAGTGCACAGGGCACGGCTCGGCCACTGGTGGCTGAGGACAGCTTATTATGCACTGAGCTCGGTTTAAGCGGGCCGGAGTCAGTGGGGTAAACAGAGGGTGCGACCTAAGGTGTCGACCCTGATTATTATGTGATTTGTTTGTTATTATTGATTGGTAGATTGTTATGCTGTATAGCTGGGTGATGATTAGCTGATTCTTTGGTTGAATCTTCATGCTTTGTAATTAATGTGGTATGTTAGGTGTATGAACATGCTTAAAGGGTTATCCAAATGTTCTTATTGCTTGTTATGTGATATGATATGTTTTCTTGCTGGGCCTTGGCTCATGGGTGCTTCGTGGTGCAGGTAAAGGCAAGGGCAAGCTTGATCAACCCTGATTCAGAGAGCTCTGAGAGCAGAATGTACATGATCAGCTGCTCAGCCGCCACGATTTAGAGGGAGACAGGAACAAGAGATCCAAAAATGTCTATTTTGCCTTAGAGTGGCTAATGGTTGTTTAAACTTTGGAAATTTTGTAAACTGACTTTAGAACGCTGTTCCTTTTTGGGATCCCGTGTGTAAAAATGTTTAGTTATATGAAACGTTTTGAGACCAAAACCTTTTAACCCTAGCACTTTAATGGTTTCAGTGACACGTTTTTAACTAAATGACTTCATTAGCAAGTCCTGCACCTTTATCAGTACACAGTGTAGCGGTCTTGGCTATCCAGGGCGTTACAGCTGGGAATTTCTTGTCTATGTTCAGGACATAGCTGATTACAGTCAAACAGATTCCAACCATGTCTTTATACGACAAGGCAAAGACATCTTGATTTTTCTTCAAGAATTTTGCAGTTCTTTTCATATATTTTCTTTTAATTTTTTGCCAACCTTGATAATCATGGTCGAGTCTTTTTCATCAATTTGGACTTCCTCAAGGTTCACCGCAAGTCCAACTTCTTCAAAATAAAAATCCCCAAAGAAAAGACCTATCTCTCCCTCCTCACATTTGGCCAACACCCTATTTGGAGACTTGATCACTGAATTGGGAATTTTGGTTCATAACACTAGTGTCAAAGCTGACACATGTAAGTCATACTACTCCTTGTTCGATATTCTCACCATCTTCAATCAAAGGTTCGCTCGTAAATATCATGCATGTGTTTTCTATTGGGGGAGAGTGAGATTACACCACCAAAATGTTATAAATCTACACTAAATTATCCTTGACATAGACCAATAAAAGATTGAGTTAGATGATGCAAACCCTAGTTGCAGTTCAAAACTTCTTGAGTCTTCTTGGAGCTTCAAACCCTTGCTTTAGAACACCACCTTGAACTTCTTCTTCCTTTTGCAAAAACACAACCAAGGCTTATACAAGAAATGTATCATTGTCCTAATTCTCTATTTCATAGCTCTCCATGGATGCTTGATGCCTTTTTAAGAGGAAATAGGAATTGGAATTGAACAAGCCTTTAAACTCACAAATACAAGCACTTTCTTTATGAGTTTCTTAGAGAAAACTTGAGATCTTGAAAGCTAGAGAGAGAGAGAGAGAGAGAGGTTACAGAGAGATTTGAGAGAGTGATCAAGTCCATCAAAACTCTATGAGAGCCATTTTATTGAGTAGGCACGTTCATTAGTTCTAACCAATAGGACTAGAGCCTCAAAACACAAAATTTGGAGCTAAAACACGTGTCTCTATGGACACAGCAAACGAATTGTCGCTTGATGGAAACCCTAAGGCTTCAGGCATCATGTCGCCTCCTGAGTGGGGATGCAACACCACCTAGACAGGTCAAAGCTCTCAAAATTGACGATAAACACCTCCAAATGCTCCCAAACACTTTGGGCATCCTTAAATACCTCATTGTATCACTTTGGACCCAAAAACACAATTTTTTAAGTGCCTACAATTGAAACTCAAATTTCACATCTTCATTATGTGAAATTTACTAAGTGTTTTATACCTAGCTTGTATAACAACACTTATCTTTTGTATTTAAACAGTCATAAATTCACTTGGTTAAATAAAAAATTCAACCTCTAGCTGAAAACAGAATTGGTGCCTAAAGTAAAGTGTCTTTCGACTTGAACTTTACTTTAGTGAAAATACCACAAAGTCTTATCGAAATCATTGGTAGCTTAGAAACTTCAACCAACTATTCTTTACGATAAAATTGGTAATACCTCACACACCTCCACTAGATCTTTCTTTTTCCCATTTTTCTTGCTTAGAACTCATATGGCCATGTGCTCATCCTTTCATGAACTTTTCAGTGAAACTCCAACTCACATGAGAGGTGACAGATATCAGTTCAACTGAACTTCATTAAAAGCCCTAGGCTTACCCTTACTCAGTAGCAACCAACACTAACCAACTTGGATGAAACTCACAAAAGTTTTAGTGTTGAAACCATTCACTTATCAATGACTTGTTCTTACCCATTGGTCTCTTTCCCTTGATGTTCACAAGTTTAGAGTTGGGTTTCCATTATTGGTGAATCTTTTATTCTAGGAGTTTCATTCCCATCCCTTTTGAAGTGGAACTTACTAACCTTCTCACAAGAGGTTTTATAAATGGATCCGCTAACTTCTCACTTGTCTTACACATATGAGATTGATATGATTCCATCTTGAATCAATTGTCTCACATATTCATGTCTTAGACTAATGTGTCCAGACTTCCCATTGTACACACTATTATATGATCTAGCAAGAGTGGATTGGCTATCACAATGTATCAAAATTGTTGATACCATATCCGTGGTAAAAGGAATATTCAACATGAGATCCCTAGGCCACTCGGCCTCTTTGCTTGTTGCCACTAGAGCTATAAATTTCGTTTTCATGGTTGAGTGTGGTATACAAGTTTGCTTCTTGGAGCCCATGAGATAGCACCTCCTCCAAGAGTAAACGCCCAACCAGTGGTTGAAAGATTATCTCCCACTCCCGATATCCAACTAGCGTCGGAATATCCTTCAAGTATCCTTGGAAAATTTGAATAGTGAAGGCTATATTCTTTGGTACTGTTAAGGTATCCTAGAATCCTCTCAATAGCCTTCCAATGCTTGATACAAGGATTGCTAGAAAACCTACTATGTTTACTAATCACATGTGGAATGTCCACTCTTGTGCAATGAGCGACGTACATTAGGCTCTCTATTGCACTTGCATATTCTAATTGGGCCACCGCTCTTCCTTCATTCTTTTCAAACTTCATGTTTGAATCGAATGATGTATTTTTCTCTTTGATTTTGAGATGAAAAAATTTGTCAAGCACTATCTCAACATAATGGGCTATACTTAATACAAAACCTCCACTATTCCTTCTAACTTTGATACCTATAATGGTATCGACCTCACCAAGCTCCTTCATCTTAAAGTTAGAAGATAGAATCCTTTTCATTTCTATTATTCCTTTCATGTCAATACTCAAAATCAACATATCATCTACATAAAGACATACTAATATGACTTTCCCGTATTGTTGTGTCTAAATCCATTTGAAACAATGACTTTATCAAACTTCTCATGTCATTGTTTTTTGAGCTTATTTCAAACCATATAACGATTTGATAAGTATGCACACTTTATGTTCATTTCCTTGAAAAAAAAAACCCTCTAGTTGTTCCATATAGACCTCCTCCTCGAGATCCCCATTTAGGAATGTTGTTTTGACATCCATTTGGTGAACATAAAGGTTATATATCGATGATAAGGAAAATAACAATCTAACAGAAAAGTAGTTCTTCCTAACAGTGCATATGTGTCAAAGTATTCTATTCCCTCCTTTTTTTTTAATCATTTGGCCATTAGTCTAGCCTTAACGGTTTGTATGGTGCCATCGGTATAGTATTTCCTTCTAAATACCCATTTGCACCCAATTGGTGTAAATCCCTTTAGAAGGTCAACCAATTCCCAAGAGTGGTTAGACATAATTGAATATGTTTCATTATTAATCGCCTCCTGTAAAAAAAAACAGAGTCCCTTGAGGATATAGCTCCTTTGAAAGTTTTGGGATCATCCTCTATTTAAAGTAATATTGGATATTCCCAAGTGACTTCCTCATTATTACCTTCTATAAGGTATAGTGTCTATTTTAGAACACTTCTCACTTGATCCCAAATCTTTGAGCATTTGGCTCCTTCTAGGCAATTGAGGTTGCTCACCCACCAATTTAGGAGTCTCCTCTTGAGGCTCTCTAATTTGAGTTGGTTCCATTAATGTGTTGTCCTCGCTTGACATGTGTTGACCCTCGAATTGGCCAACGACGCGGAGTCAAATATACGACAAAATATGGAAAGACACTTGAAAAGATAATCTAATGGAAAGGGAAAAAACACCAAGGAATTATAGTGGTTCGGCCCCAATGATTGGTAACAACCTACTCCACTTAGTGTATTGTTATTTTTGAACTTCAAAGTCGTGATAAAAAAACTAGGGTTCTTTGGGTTTCACAAACCTTGGAAGGATTACAATAGAATGATGAACAATCACTATAGCTCTTTCTCTCTCAATATCAAGAAAAAAGCTAATGAATTCAAAAGTCCTTTCCTTGATCTATTTCATGCATATTTATAGGCTCAAGGAGGGTTACACATGTTAACGCGTCCTATCTTTCCTTATTAATCGCGTATCAAGGATAATTATGAAGAAATATTCAAATGCAGTTAATATGAGATTACAACTTAAGAAGGAAATAAATCAGGCTTCTCGATCAGCCTGGTTGTATAAAAAATTAACACTGGCGATGATGTGTGCTTCTGGTCGATAGTCGAACAACACCTTTGCCCTTTAATTACACCACGTGTCACTCCATGTGTGAGAAATCTTTGCCACGTCATCAATAACCATTTTTGGGTACACATTTGCCCCCCAAGTTTATTTATTGCGACCAGCAATAAGTAAACTTAGGAAACCAACTCTTCGAATACCCCACGAAATCTGTCAGAACCGCCCATGCTCTCTCGAAAAAGGTGACCAATCATGTCTAATCAGGTCTTTTTGGTTTCCCAATAATGTTTCCGATGGCTATCACGCTTCCCCATTCCTTGAAAAATTACCCTTTATGATTACCTTGGTAACCGCTCCTCGGCTAGTATAAATGACCCTTCATAATAACTTTTCACTTTTTACATACTTTTGCCTCCTTGAAGAACATTGAAGAACTCGTGCTCCAGAGCCTAGAAATTTTCAAGCATCTACGCTCGGACGTTCAAAAGCTTTCACCTTCGGACTTCAATCTTTATCTGAGTAAGTTTCACGAACGTTCTTGTCTTTTGAGTTAACATACGAAACTGCCTTATGCTTGCTTTCATCTCTAAAACTTTTCGTGTTATTGGCTGAGAATGTATAGGGAATGTTTGCATGTTGACAGAAGATTTATAGGGCAGTGAAATATTGTTCCGTAGGAGTTAGGAGCCAGTTTGGTAGTCAAGATTGTATATTTAGGGTGTAAATTCGAAGCAAAAATTTGATTTTTAAGCTAGGTGAAAAACTGGGTTTTTCCAGCCCCTTCGGAGTCGAAAAAGCTTTTTCATAAAAAAGATTTTACTTCTGCTTTTCAATCTGTTTTTCAAACTGCTCGTATAGAACTTAGTGTTTCTGTTAGAATGCTGCTGGTCGTATACGCGAGCAACGTTATTCCAACTTTCAACACAAGCTTTTAAGCTTTACGTCTTATCTCCCCCTTTCTCTGTTCCCAGCTTTCATGCAAGATCTGTGGGGAGGAGAAAGACCCATCGATGATGACTTATTGGCTCAACTGCTTGAGGACGAGGAGCAACCGTCATCGCTAATACCTGACATTCCCTTTTCTCGTGCCACTTTAAACACTCCATCTATCCTTATTCAAAATATGGCACGAACAAAAACTACATCCCAGAAAAAGAAAACTCCCAATCCTTCAAATTAGCCTGCTCCTCGGGCTGAAATTCCCTCGACCAGTGGTCGACCAGAAAATACTCCTGACCCCAATATCCAAACTCATGCTCAGCCCTGAAATGCCATTCAACTAGATGTTGAAGGGTATGTTGTCTCTGAAAGCCGGGTGACGATCAGGATGATCGCCAACTACATTAGGAAATATGGACTCTCGGGGATGACATTAGTTTGACCCAACCAAGACCAATGGGCGAACTTACCCGGAGGCGCCTTCAGCGCTTGGTCGAGATACCATATTGAGGCAGGGGCTACCTTGCCTCTTCATCCATTCTTCCAAGGGGTGGCCAACTACTTCGGGGTCACCCCTTTTGAAATAACCCTCAATGGGTATAGCATGCTCGTAGCACTCTATATCCTATATAGCCACAAAAAATGGCATTTTCCAACACCCCATGAGGTTAATTATCTATTCAACCTCAAGTCTAACCCCAACCAAGAAGGTACGGGGTTTTTTCACTTTTGTCATCAAGAAACTGGGCGCACCTTCCTGACCGACACCACTCACATATCGAACGTGGGGAGGTACTACCAGGAGTATTTCCTTACGACTGACATGGTCGCGAACAATCTAGCATTTACTCAAAGAGGTAACACCATTATACCATTTGTCGTTAATCTTTCTTTAATTTTTCCTCTACACTATCTTAGACTTTTAATGCCTTTCAGGCCCATGGCTGCGACCAGAACCCACTCCTGACATGGAGTTACGATCAGCCCTCTTGGCTAGTATGACTGATGTGGAGAAAAGCGTCAAGCATTTGGTCACAGAGGCTAACCTTAGGTTGGTCGTTCTTTTGGCCCTTCATCAGGACATGATGGAGTCAACAGCGGGGAGTGCTACTGGCGGAGAAGTTCCTGAGCAGTACCCGGACGTGGAACAAACCCTCCCAAGGACGGCCACTAGAGTAACAATCAGGGAACCGTCCAGCACCCCGCGGGCTGCTGCTCCTCCCGCCCCAAAGGGGAAAGGGAAAAAGAAGACCACCGAACCTCACGAGTAGGGCTGTTCAAAAAAAATTACAACCCGCCCAATCCGAATAAACCGCCCAAACCAACCCGAAAAAACCGCCAAAAAACGCAACCCGAATTAACCGACAAAAATTTAAACCACCCAATTGTTACATTGGGCGAGTTGAAAATAATTATCAACCCGCCCAATATAGCCCAACCCGCCCAATTAAGAATTTATTAATTTTAATATATTCAAATAAATATATAAATTAATTAAGTTTTGTTGTAATTTTTTTACTATAAATTTAAAATATTGTTTTAAGCTTAAAAATATAAACTTCACACTATTAGTACTAGTATTTAAAAGAAAAAAATTACAAAAATGTTAAAAAAAATACCACTTTTGTTTGGGCGGGTATGTTGTTTGGGCAGGTTGACCCGACCAACCCGCCCAACTCGCCAAAAAAAAATATATCATTTCGGTTTGGGTGGGTTAACCCGACCAACCCGCCCAAATTATTGGAAGGGTTAAAAAAAAAATTCTTAATTGGGCAAGTTACGGGTCACTTTTGCTAACCCGATTATGACATTGGACGGGTAAAAATGCCTTGTAACCCGACCAACCCGCCCAATGCTCAACCCTACTCACGAGCCCCTCAATGAATCTTTGAACGAGAATGGTACTAATCTCTCGCTCTTAGATAGCTTGCTAATTCCCTGTCACTTATTTGATGGGGACAGCAATTTTAAGTACGCTCCAAATTTAGATTCAGCCTTCTTCATGCCAGAGATTGAGTATAAGACTAGTAGAGTTTATAATGTAGCGACCAGTAATGATAGCTCGGGTATTTCACTTACAATTTTTTCTGTTTCTTTTCTTGACATAACATACTTAATTTTTTATACTATCTCACTGTTCGAATATTTGCTTCTTTTCCAGATATGGACTCTGAGTGCGTGTTCGACATATATTGCGCCTCTGAGGCTCCCAAAGCTCCCTCGAGCAAAAAGAAAGGCAGCAAGAGGCATCCTGGGGAAAGCAGTAAAATGCCTCAGGCTAAGAAATCTCGCACTGTAGGCCTCCCGGAGGACAGAACCTCAGCCAAAACAACACCACCCTCTTCTCCTCTCGAGCAGATGACTCCCCCTGCTCCTGCCAGGTCGACACCATCTCCACTGGCCCCGACTAATCAGACTCAGCAGTCAGTGCTGCTCCCACCAGGGTCGACATAACAAGTCGTGCCTTCAGATCGGTCAAAGACAGGGTCGTAAAAATTGTGAAGAACGATCACTGCCGAGAGGCGATGGTTGCGACTGAGACAATGGATGTCGACCAGATCCTAACCTACGCCTTGAATGAATTTTCCAGTGTAAGTTATCTTTTTTCTGTGGAGACGACTTCTTTTATACTCTACAGTCAGTCTAATCTTTGCTCTGATCGCAGGAATTTCTAACCCTTACTGTCGGTCGGCTACGCTCAGGCGCCGTCACCGAGTAGTCCAAATCTTTGGAGCAATGGCATGCTGACGAACTTAAAGCTTCCGAAGCGAAATACACTGAACTGCTTGAGGCGGTGCTCGGGGAGAAGAACAAATTGGTTGAGGAGTTGAAGGAGAAGCAAAGTTCTCTAGATAAGGCCATCGATCAGAGAGACAACTTCAAGGAGTCTAACCACGTCAATTATCACGCGGCTAAAAAGCTCGAAGAGGACTTGACCGCGAGCAAACAGGAGACTACAACTTTGGAAGGCCAGATCGAGGAGTTTGAGACAGCCAATGCCAACAATTTGGAAAGGTACAAGAATGCCATGAGTAAGTGTTTTTATGACTTCTGGAAAGACAGCCAAGGGGCAGACTTCAACTACCTTCCTGAACGCGCAAGGCAAGCCGAGATAGCCCACTGCGTTGCTCGACTGGCAGAAGAGGAGAGGGCAAGGGTACCTACCTCACCTGAAATCTCCTTGGCATCTGGCATGGACGGGGTGGACAATGAAACTGCAGATGTTGTCGACCAGGGTGCCCCTCAAGATCCTCCGGATTCGTAGTCTGCTATTTCTTTTAATCTTTCAAGTACTCGACCTATGGGTCGTAATGTAAAGACATTAATTTTTTATTGCTGCATGGGCAACTATTTTCAATTTAATCAGACAAGGTGTAAAGTAATTCGTTTTTGATATCATAACACATTTTTATTTTATTATAATATTTGTTCGCATGACCGAACTTAGCACAGCACTTTGGTTTGATTTAACAAAATACAAAATTTTGAAAAATACTCTAAGTACCCTAGCATGCTTTCACTTATTTTGTTCATGTGTTTACATACCTTTTAATGATATGCTTTGCGTACTTGTACCTTATATTCCCTCAAGTGATAGAGGAGCTTTAGGTCCTTGGTCACTTGCCTTGACCAAAACCTGCTTGAACAATGCTGCTCGGAGCAAAATAATTGAAATTGTAATACAGCAAAACAACACACGTAATGAGCAAATACTTGTAATAAATACAATAATTGGCAAGAAATGACTGGCTGCGCACAGTCCCTTATTTTTCTCGTAATAAATGGACGAAACATGTCTGTACGAGTGATCAATAAGATCTTACACTTATAAGCGATCAGTCACACAAAATGACCAACCCTTTTTCAAAACTTGTAACATATAAAACTAATAGGGTTATTTGCGGCAATAATACCTATGTAGTTAACTTTGTTGCACTTAAATGCTTATGTAAAAAATTTGGCGGCAATAATGCGTACCGTTATGAATTTGGTGCAGCCGTTGGTCCCTGGTCATTAACTCTGATTAGGGACCAACGTGTAGCCATGTGGCGGCACTTGATTGGCCCAATCATTTTTATTTTAATAAAATATTGTAAAAATATATATTTTTTAAATTTAGTTAATTAAAATTTTAATTTAAAAATATAAAAAAATATATTAAAAAAAATTAAACTGATTATTAAAAAATAATGTCTTCTTCAACCTCATCTCCCCCCGACCCCATCTTCAACCTCTTCTCCCCCTGGGTTTTCTTCAACCTCACCTCTCCCGACCCCATGGGTTTTCTTCAACCTCTTCTCCCCTCGACCCCATGGGCTCCACCCTCCTCGATTCCCTCAACAAGCTCCGGTCCCCCGACCCCATGGGTCTTCTTCATATATATTCCATATGTAATACTATCTAAAATCTCTGTAGATTTCCTTCTATTTTTATTTTTCTGGGTTGAATTGAGTTCTTTCATGCTTGGGCGAGCAGGAGGTTCATACACGGTGAGGTTCATATATATTCTTCTTGTTTTTTTTCCCAGTCGGTTCATACACAATGAGGTTGGGCTAAATCTGAAGATGAGATCGAGGTTGGCAGAGAGAAGAAATTTCAACTCTGGACCGGAGCTTGTCGAGGGGACCGAGACTCCACCCATGGCGTCCTCTTCTCCCCCTAACCCCATGGGTTTTCTTCAACCTCACCGTGTATGAACCTCCGACCCCATCCCTCATCTTGCCAAGGCCTTCTTCTTTGGCCTCGTTTCTCATCTCGCCCAGGCCTTCTTCTCTGGCCCCATCCCTCATCTCACCCAGGCCTTTTTCTCCGGCCCCGTCCCTCATCTCGCCCATGCCTTCTTCTCCGGTCCCTTCCCTTGTAGCCCTGCTCGCCCAAGCATAAGACCTTCAGATCTAGACAAAGAAAAATGAACCCAAACAACAAGTATGAAGAAGAAAAAGATCTTGAGTTTTCGGGTTCAAGCTTTTGGTTTGTGTGGGACAATTGGGAGAAGAGAATGAAAAGATGAAAAAGAAAATGAGGATTAGGATTCGGGATGAACAAGAGGGAGGAAGAAGGGGAGAAAAAGAAAATAAAAAAAAATGTTTAAATTAGATTTTTATAAAAAATAATTTTTAAGGATTTTTAAAATATTTAATAAATTAAAATTAATTTGACCGAATCAGGCACTGCCACGTATACCCCTTTATACATTTAATGGCTCAAGGACCAACGGCTGTACCAAATTCGTAACGGTAGGCATTATTGCCGCCAAAAATTTTACATAAGCATTTAAGTGCAACAAACTTAACTACATAGGCATTATTGCCGCAAATAACCCAAACTAATACAAGTCAATTCTTTAAGAAGAATTGTTTATTGGTAATACTTGCGCAAGTGTTCTCCATTCCAATAGCGAGGAACGAGATCTCCGTTTAAGCGAGCAAGTTTATAGGTGCCTAGGTGAAGGACTTCTTCAATCTGGTATGGCCCTTCCCAATTAGGTTTGAGTACTCCAGCAGCTTGGTCGCGGGTGTATAGAAAAACTCTTCGGAGTACAAGATCTTTGACGCTGGACTTTCTTTCTTGCACTTTAGAGTTGAAATACCGAGCGAATTTTTGCTGGTACACAGCTACTCAGAGTTGGGCTTGTTCACGTTTCTCATTGATTGAGTCCAGGGATTCCATCAATAGCTGGCTATTCGAATCTTGATCATACATTATTATGCGATGCGAAGGCGGATCTAACTCAACAGGCAACATAGCTTCATATCCATAAGCCAAAGAGAATGGAGTATGACCCATTGCTGTTCGGTGGGAATTTCTGTACAACCAAAGTACTTTAGGAAATTGTTCTGGCCACGCCCCCTTAGCTTCTTCTAGTCTTTTCTTCGGTGTATCCTTCAACATTTTGTTGACTGCTTCAACTTTTCCATTTGCTTGGGGATGAGTCGCTGAAGAGAAGCTCTTAATAATATCATGCCGCTTGCAGAAGTCCGTGAATAAATCACTGTCAAACTGGGTGTCGTTATCCGAGACGATCTTCCTTGGCAATCCATAGCAAAAAATGATGTTTTTGATCACAAAATCCAGCACTTTCTTGGTTGTTATGATTGCAAGCGGTTCAGCTTCGGCCCATTTGGTGAAGTAGTCGACGGCAACCATAGCATATTTGACACAGCCTTTTCCTGTGGGCAAAGATCCGATTAGGTCGATACCCCAAACTGCAAACGGCCACGGACTTTGCATCTGTTTAAGCTCATTCGGGGCTGCTCGTGGGATTTTGGAGAATCTTTAGCATTTGTCACATTTCCGAACGAATTCCATCAAGTCTTCATTCATTGTGGACCAGAAGTATCCTTGCCTTAGGATCTTTTTTTACAAACTTTGCCCCCCAGCGTGGTCTCCACAAAAACCTTCGTGCACCTCTTTCATCAATTCTCTGGCTTTCTCCTTTGTAACATATCTGAGGAGTGGCATTGAGTATCCCCTTCGGTACAAGATTCCATCGACCAGGATATACCTAGCAACTTACCGCTGAAGGGTCCTGGGTTTGTTTATGTCCGTCGGTAATGTGCCTTGCGTCAGATACTCTACGTATGGAGCCATCCACGTATCCGCCATTTGGATCACTAGAGTGGTCTCCTCTACTTGGATGTTTGGTACAGATAGTCGCTCAACTGACACTATGTTCAGAGTATCAGCATCTTTTGCACTTGCTAGTTTAGCCAAAGCATCAGCGTTCGAATTCTGGTCGCGAGATATCTGCTGAAGGGTGTACTTATCAAACTGTGCCAACAAATCCTTTGTTTTGTTCAAGTAGGCAACCATCCTTAAACCTCGGGCCTGGTACTCTCCCATGACTTGATTTACCACCAGCTGAGAATCACTGTAAATGTCAAGCACTTTTATATTCATGTCCCTGGCTAACTGCATTCCAGCGAGTAGTGCTTCATACTCGGCCTCATTGTTAGAAGCAATGAAGTCAAATCTGATTGCGTAGTGAAATTGATGCCCCTCTGGCGTTATCAATTATCACTCCTGCCCTAGCGTGGCACTCGTTAAAAGAACCGTCTGTAAATAGTTTCCACGTGGAGATTTGGCTTTGACATTCATGCTCGTTAGGCTCTTCAATCTTCTCACCATTCATAAGTTCAGTGAATTCTGCAATGAAGTCCGCCAGGGCTTGTCCTTTTATCGCTGCTCGCGACAAGTAAGATATGTCGAACTGCCCGAGTTCGACTGCCCATTTTAGCAATCTACCTGCAGCCTCTGGTTTGTGTAGGACTTGTCAAAGAGGCTGGTCAGTCAAGACCGTAATTAGATGAGCTTGAAAGTAAGGCCGCAACTTCCTGGAGGGCAAAACTAGGCAATAGGGTAGCTTTTTGATGGATGGGTACTGCGGTTCTTCACCAATCAGCCTTTTGCTCACATAGTAAACAACCTTCTGCACGCCTTCTTCTTCTTCCCTTACTGAAATGGCACTAGCAGCGTATTCTATGATCGCCAGGTAGATGAATAAAGTTTCTTTATCGACTGGCTTTGATAGGATGGGTGGTTGCGCCATATGTGTTTTTAGTGCTTAAAATGCCTGTTCGCACTCCTCTATCCATTCAAACTTTTTATTGCCTCTAAGTAGATTAAAAAATGGGACGCACTTATCTTTTGACTTTGAAATGAATCTACTAAGAGCGGTAATTTTTCCAGTTAAGCTTTGAACATTCTTAATCTTTACTGGCGATTTCATGTCGATGAGGGCTTTAATTTTCTCGGGATTGGCTTCATTTCCTCTCGAGTTAACTATAAATCCCAAGAACTTCCCTGATCCTACTCTGAAGGAGCATTTAAGGGGATTGAGCTTCATCTGATATTTGTTCAAGATGTTGAAGCACTCCTACAAATCCTTTACATGCCCTTCTGCTTTCTTCAACTTGACCAGCATGTCGTCGACGTAGACCTCCATGTTTGT
This sequence comes from Humulus lupulus, assembly GCF_963169125.1. Taxonomy (NCBI): domain Eukaryota; kingdom Viridiplantae; phylum Streptophyta; class Magnoliopsida; order Rosales; family Cannabaceae; genus Humulus; species Humulus lupulus. The sequence goes on along the minus strand of NC_084797.1, from coordinate 38,801,283 downwards.
GCCGATCAGCTCTTTAAACATGTGGTTGACGAGTCGTTGGTAAGTCGCACCAGCATTTTTCAAACCGAAGGGCATTACTTTGTAATAGTAGAGCCCTGTATCAGTCCGAAAGCTAGTGTGATCTTCATCAGGGGGATGCATACTAATATGATTATACCCAGAGTACGCATCCATAAATGAGAGGATCTCATTTCCTGTAGTGGCATCGACCAGCTGGTCGATCCTTGGGAGTGGGAAACAATCTTTCGGGTAGGCTATATTTAGGTCTGTAAAGTCCACGCACATATGCCACTTGCCATTTGGCTTGGGCACTAGTACGGGATTAGAGACCCACGATAGATAAAATGCCACCATGATGAACCCATTCTCCTTCAGCTTCTCGACTTCTTCTTTTAAGGCCCTTGATCTATCTTTGTCGAGCAGCCTTCTTTTTTGTTGCACTGATGGAAAACTCTTGTCGATGTTTAGGACATGGCTGATGACTGCAGGATCTATCCCGACCATGTCCCTGAGAAACCAGTGAAAGATCTCCTGGTTCCTCCTTAAAAACTCCTCTAGTGCTTGTTTTGTTGTTGTCTCTAAGTTTTTACCGACTTTCACAACTCTGGTCAGATTTTCTTCATCGAGTTGGACCTCTTCAAGGTCCTCGATGGGTCCCACTTCTTCTTCAAAATCCCTAAAGCAAGGATCTAAGTCCATATCCTCACTTTGGGCAACTCCCTATTTGGTGACATTATCACCCGAGTAGGCCTGAACATCAGTCGCCATTTGCAACTCTTTTCCGGTGGCATCTCTCGATACACCCTTTTTCGCCTTGGTGATCGAGGCATTGTAGCACTCCCTCACTTCCCTCTAGTTTCCCAATACGAAACCCATCCCTGCATCCGTTGGGAATTTCATGGCGAGGTGCCATATCGAGGTGACGGCTCGTAGGTCAACCAAAATTGGTCTCCCAATTACACCGTTGTATGCCGAAGGACAATCAACTACTATAAAAGTAGTGAGTAATGTCCTATTAGCAGGTGCGGTGCCTGTTGTAATTGGGAGTCTAATTGACCTTGTTGGGGCGAGCCCTTCTCCGGAGAAACCGTAAATGGTTTGGTTGCATGGCTCCAGGTCCTTCACGGAAAACTTCATTCTTTCCAGCAAAGACTTGTATAGGATATTGACCGAACTTCCTGTATCGACCAATACCCTCTTCACCATCATGTTTGCAATCTGCACGTCCACGACCAGTGGATCGGAGTGTGGGAATCGCACGTGCTGGGCGTTGTCGTTAGAGATGGTTATCAGTTCCTCCTCTGTTCGAGCCTTTTTTGGTGCCCGATCCTCGACACTTATCATCTCGATGTCCTGGTCGTGGCATAGGGTTTGAGTATATCGTTCCCTTGCCTTCCCACTATCTCCTGCAAGATGCGGGCCTCCGCAGATGGTGAGTAGAGTGCCTGCCACAGGAGCTGGCTGTAAAGGTGGCGAGCATTGGCGTGCAGGCACCTGCTCGTTGCCACCTTGAGCCTCTCGCTGAGAACCTCCTGCAGCTCGCATATATCTTCTTAAAATGTCCCTGCCTTATCAGGAACTCAATCTCGTCCTTCAGCTAGTTACACTCATTGGTGTCGTGCCCGTAGTCATGAAAACGACAGAACTTTGTTGTATCTCTCTTGGAGATATCTTTCCTTATAGGTGCGGGTCGTTTGTAAGGCACACTTGAGTTGGTCGCTTGATAGATCTCAGTTCGGCTTTCGACAAGGGCAGTGTAGTTGGTGAATCTCAGTTCATACTGATTGCCTTTGGGGCGCTTGCTCTTGGAGGTCGAGGGTTCATTGCTCACCCGCTTTCCACCATTTCTACCATTGCCATTCCCGTTGCCTTTGCTGTTTCCATTGGGTTTTCCCGACCCATTGGCGGCTTTGTTGGGTTCTACCTTGGGCCCCTTGTCTTTTGTTGGAAATTTTTCTTCATTGGCAATCGCGTCTTCGAGCTTGATGTACCGATCAACTCAATGTAAGAACTCTTCGGTGCTCCTTACCCCATTCTTTCTGAGGCTGCTCCAGAGGGGTGAATGGCGCCTAACCCCAGTAGTTAGGGCCATCATCTTTCCTTCATCGCCCACAGTCTTGGCTCCAGCTGTGGCTCGCATGAAGCGCTGAACATACTCCTTCAAGGGCTCTCCCTCTTTCTGGCGTATCTCAACCAGCTGGTTGGCCTCAGTGGGGTGCACGCGACCCGCATAAAATTGTTCATAAAACTCCTTTACGAACATTTCCCATGATACTATACTAGCCGGAGGGAACTTGAAGAACCACTCATGGGCGGTGTCAGACAATGTTGCAGGGAAGATGCGACAGCAAGCATCTTCTGACACCTTTTGTATATCCATTTGTATCTCGAACTTATTAACGTGAGATACCGGGTCTCCATACCCGTCAAAATTTGGCAGTGTTGGCATCTTGAATTTACTAGGGGTTTCAGCCACATCAATCCTCTATACAAAGGGGGTGCCTCTCCTCCGATCGTACTCAATGTGGGATGTTCGCCCCTCGACCAGCTGCTGCACCGCCTGGTTCAGAGCATCGATCTAAGCCTGAACAACTTCTGGGATTGCTGGGGCCACTGGTGCCAAGGGAACGTACTCATCGTGCCTTTCACAGCGGTCGTTAAGTACGTCCCTCAGATCATCGTCTCTTCGTCTTTGCTTGCTGGCTCCCAGCCGACTAAAGATGTTCTGCTGCCTGGGCTGCCCCCCAGCGTTATGGCCTGCTAGTCGGTCCTCTCTAGGTGTGGGACTTCTGCCTCCACCTCTTTCTTCGTTCCTCTGACCAGCATTTCTTTTTTCGGAATCGTCTTCATTGTAGTCATGGCCATCTCTGAATTATGGCTGACTATGGTGTGACCGGCTATTCACTTTATTGCCTCCTCGGATTGGAATTTCCCAAGCGTCAGGGGGAGGCCTATGCTAGTCACGGGTCCCTGTGCATTGTTATGCCGTGCGGGGCCCCTGGCCGCAGAGCCTGTCTCGGAGTTCCTCCTGTTGGCAGAAGGACGCTGCCCCCTGCTCAGTAGATTTGGCTCTTCATCCCCTGGGCGTTTAGGGCTGTGGGGTGGTTGCCCGACCCTATTCTTCCTCAGGCGCTAGGGATTGCCTTGACCATCCTGAGATGGAGGCTGCTGCTCAAGATCCCTAGGTGGGACATCATCCTGAGCCACAGGCGGCTACTCCGGCCTTTGAGGGCTTATCGGCTGGAGTGGAGGACTAGGATTGGGACCCCTTTGAGGCGGCCCATTTTGTGGCTGATCTGACTGGGCAGCTGGCGTAGCCTGATTCCTAGCCAGTTAGATGGCTGCTTCAAGGGCGGCCATGGCATCCCTCTGCCGATGATCCATCTCAGCCTGCCGCTCGCTCAGCTCCTGCCGCTGGCACTCTATTTCTCTTTGCTGCGATGCCATTATCTCTGCAGCATTCTCTTGATTGGCCCTCTGATTGGCTAACTCATCCTGTAACACCCCCAGCGTTGCTTTTAGTGTTTCAGAATCTAATTCCTCCTCATCAAACTCCAAATGTGGTTCGTCCTCAGTCACATTTGGGGGAGGAGGCTGAGATGATGCAGCGCCAGCGACCTGCCCTTTAATTACACCACATGTCAATCCACGTGTGAGAAATCTTTGCCACATCATCAATAACCATTTTTGGGTAAACAACATGTTCTCAAAGAACTCAGCCTCTAATTCAATTATCACATTAGACTCAAAGTCTAATAATCTATAAGCTTTGATGTTTTGGGCATAGCCCACAAATGCACATCTTATAACCATTGGACCCAACTTGGTCCTTTTTGGATTCGTGTTCTTGCAATAAGCAAGACACCCCAACATTGGTTTTTTTCCTTTCCATAACTTATATGGAGATATATTATTTTTCTTCATGGGAATACGATTCAAAATATGACAAGCGGATAGCAAGGCTTCACCCCCCACAAACTAATAATCAATTTTAAATGTAATAGCATAGCATTAATCATCTCAAAAAATTCTCTATTTTTCCTTTCTGCTATACCATTTTGTTGCGGAGTATAAAGGGCATTACATTCATGTATTATTCCATTCTCTTCACAAAACAAGTTGAAATCATTTGAAAAATATTCACCATCCCTATCATTTCTAAGCACTTTTATTATCCTTTCTAATTGATTTTCAACTTTCGCTTTATATTCTTTAAACACATTAAATGCTTTATCTTTATTCTTAAGAAAATATACATATGTGAACCTAAAGCAATCATCTATGAAAGTAATAAAATATCTACTTCCTCCTCTAGTCAGCATTCGATTTAGTTCACATAAGTCACTATGCATCAAATCTAACAATTTAGAATTTCCTTCAACACTTGAAACAGGTTTCTTTACCATTTTATATTTAACACGTAGTTTAGATTTATCATGCTCAACGTTATCACAATCAATAAATGCACATTTAGCTGCTCTTTTGATTGAGCTATATCCTATATGTGCAAGTCTAACATTCCACAAATTAATTGAATTTGAGTCAAGCATTTAACTAGAGAGCTAGAAGGTTTATTGTTCATATTGTCAATAGAGGTACAAAGTTTGAACATCCCATTACAAGCATATCCCTTCCCCACAAATACATTTCCCTTTGACAATGTAAGCTTTCTAAAATCTATCACAACCTTGATTCTGAACTTACTAAGAAAATTGCCACTCACAAGGTTTCTACTCATTTCTAGTACATACAAAACATTAGTGAGTAGAACCCTTTTGCTGAAATTGAAGAATAAGTCTATAGTCCCCTTTCCTTCAACCTCGGACCTTTTCTCACTGCCCATTTGAATCTCATGCCCTTCCTTTGAAGCTTCAAAGGTCTTGAATAAAGATATACCATAGGTAACATGGATGGTAGTACAAGTATCATACCACAACCCATTCACATTTTCATGTATGGCATTGATTTCGTGAAGTGTTTCCACTAGCCCTTCTTCGGTTAAGTTGACTCTTGCTTCATTGTTATGGTTCCTCTTGAACATAAAATCTCTAGCAAAGTTTCCATTCTATCCACACACAAATCAAGGTCCCTTGAAAATTTCAAATTGTCCCTCATTCTACTTAGGCCCTAAGAGTTTTTGACCCTTGCCTTTATTCTTTCCAATGCATTTGCCATTGTTAGGAGGATTAGCTATCACATTGGACATTGAAGTCTCTCCATTAGACTCTTCCTCGTTCTTATCACTAAAACAAGATTCTTCCTTAATCCTTAAATGTTTGAGGATTTCCTCCAATGAAATCTCCTCATTATTATGGAGGACTTTCTTCTTATAGCCCCTCCAAGATAGAGGCAACTTGGCTACTAATGGCTCTAACAAGGAATTGCTTCGACAAGATAATATTGAGGGTAGATAGCTTATTCACATTTATTTTCAACTCATGCATTTAGGGAAGAAGGTATTTCATGTCATAAAATTTAAAGTCCATGTATTGAGTAATAATGAATTTCTTTGTACCTTCTTCTTCCACACGGTCTTAGTGTTGGTGTCGAGATCATACAAGCAGTCTGAGAGTGCATTGAGAATGTGACCCCTACAAATCAGTTCATCTTCTTTACATTTCTTCCTTTCTTTGATGACTTCTTGAGTGTTATCTTTTTTAATGGGTTCTATAGCCTTCAGGTCTTTACCCAAGACATAAAAGACCTTGAGAGTGGTTAGCAAGAACCTAATCTTATCTTGCCAATGAACAAAGTTAGTACCATCAAATCTATCTAATCTCACAAAGTCTTATGTCATGTATTTCAATGCCGAAACTGAAGTAGATTCTTCCATGATGATGTATCTCAGATAATATAGAATTAGAATGTTGGGGGAGAGTGAGATTACACCACAAATATATTATGAATCTACACTAAAGTATCCTTGATAGAGACCAATAAAAGATTGAGTTAGATGATGAAAACCCTAGTTGTAGTTCAAAACTTCTTGAATCTTCTTGGAGATTCAAACCCTTGCTTTAGAACACCACCTTGAACTTCTTTTTCCATTTGCAAAAACACAACTAAGGCTTATACATGAGATGTATCATTATCTTAGTTCTCTATTTCCTAGCCCTCTGTGGATGCTTGAGGCCTTTCCAAGAGGAAATGCGAATTGGAATTTAACAAGCATTTAAAATCACAAAGACAAGCACATTCTTTATGAGTTTCTTGCAGAAAACTTGAGATCCTAAAAACTAGAGAGAGAGAGAGAGAGAGGTTAGAGAGAGATTTGAGAGAGTGATCAAGTGCATCAAAACTCTGTGAGAACCATTTTATAGAGTTGGCACAGTCATTAGTTCTAACTAATAGGATTAAAGCCTCAAAACACAACATTTGGAGCTAAAACATGTGTTTGTACGAACACGTCAAGCGACACGTTGCCTGCCAGGCAATGCATCGCCTGTTGAGGTTCTTTGAAACCGTAAGGCTTCAGGCAACATGTTGCCTCTTGGGTAGCGATGCAACGCCGCCTAGGCATGTAAAAACTCTCAAAATTGACCTTAAACTCCTCCAAATGCTCCCAAATTTTTTGGGCATCCTTAGATACCTCACTTTGGACCAAAAAAAAAAAATTAAGTGCTTACAATTGAAACTCAAATTTCACATCTTCACTATGTGAAATTTACTAAGTGTTTTATTCCTAGCTTGTATAACAAAAATTATCCTTTGTATTTAACCAATTATAACACTTTCTACACCCTTCTTCGCTATTGTGAGTGAGGAGCTATAACACTCCCTAGCTTCCCTTTGGTTCCCTTGTACACAACCTATACCAGCGCTGGTTGGAAATTTCATGGCGAGATGCCACATAAACGTTATTCCTTGTAGATAAATCAATATAAGCCTTCCAATTATAGCATTATAAGCGGAAGAACAATTGACCACAATAAAAGTGGCCATGATTGTCGTATTCAAAGGTGATGTTCTTGTTGTGACTGGTAGTCTAATTGAATCAAATGGCATGAGTCCATCGCCTGTAATAATGTAGATTGCCTAAGTACAGGGTTCGACATCTTGATTGAAAGTTTCATCATTTCTAATGAAGACTTATACAGGATGTTGACTGAACTTCCTGTATCGACCAAAACTCTCTTCACCATCATGTTGACTACCTAGACATCCACGACCAGAGGATCGGTAAGCTGAAACCTAACATGTTGTGAGTCTTGCTCGAAGAAGGTTATCAAGTTTTCATCTACCCGAGGCATTTTGGGAGTTCATTCCTTGACCATTAGCACTTCAATACCCTCTTCGTGACTTAGCATTCATGGATATCTTTCTCGTGCTTTGCCACTTTCACCAGCCAGATTTGGTCCTCTGTAGATTGTTAGTAAAATGTCTACTAATGGAGTTGGTTGTAATGGTGACTATGGTTGGTATCCTTGTGCCTATTCATTACCCCTAGCAGCAGCTTGTTAAGGATCAACACCTGCTCATAAATAACATCGTAGATGCCCTTGGCGAATCAAGAATTCGATTTCATCCTTCAGCTGGTTACACTTGTTCGTGTCGTGACCGTAATTGTTGTGGAAATGACAAAACTTGTTCATGTCCCTTTTTGAAATGTATTTTCGCATTAGGGGTGGTCATCTATATAGCACAGTAGTATGAGTTGCCAGATATACCTCTGCTTGACTTTCGACCAATGTTGTATAGTTGGTAAACCTTGGCTCATATTTATTAAGCTTTGAGCATTTATTGTCATTGTTGGTGGAGCCATTGTTTGCCCTTTTCCCTCGTTCTTGCCATTATTCTTTCCACCGATATTAGCATTGTTTGAGGTATCTCCAGTTTTAGGCTAATCTTTCTTATTCTCGATGGTCGTGTCTTTAGACTTCCCCACATTTTCAATGGCATCCTTGAGCTTTATACATATATTTGCTCGATCAATGAATTCTTGGGTAGTTTGTACGTCACTTTTACGAAGACTGTTCCATAGTGAAGATCGTCTCTTCACCCCAACTGTAATTTCCATCATTTTTCCCTCATTGCCAAATAATTTGGCACGGGCAGCGACTCTCATGAACCTTTAGATGTACACCTTTAGAGGTTCATCATCTCTTTGTCTTATATAAACCAGTTGGTTTTCCTTGGTCAAGTGTACATGAGCAGCATAGAATTGGCCATATAATTCTCGAGAAACATCTCCCATGAAATGATCGAGGTAGGCTAAAATTTCCACAAAAACGGAGCTCTCATTCAAGATGAAACTCGTTCTTAAAACTCTAGTTTAAGCAGTCCATATTTTACAGAAATTGCAGTTTTAATCTTTCAACTTAGAAAAAGTATAACTCCCAACCTTTAGTGAATTTTTGGAAACTCTTTCATAGAGTTAATATTTAATATACTAAAAGTGTTCGGTATAAATTTCAGCCACAAATAATTATTTTAATCCATTCAAATCGTTGCTCAAAGTCTCAGTGTTAAAACTATTAGTCGACATTTCAGATTGCACATGAAATACCAAAATGCTTATAACTTGAGTTATACAAAAAGTTTTTCTATGGTTAAAGATTATTAAATCATGTAATCTTCATAAATAATGCATTAGTGAAAACCCCATTTATAAACCAGGTAATTTAGGCACTGTAAAACTAGTTGGTATCTACTGTAACGTTGTTGGCAGCAAGCTATCTTCAACAAAGCCTATGGAAACTTGGGATTTCCACTACCAACAACCACAACTTGCATGCATGCAAACCAAACAGAAATAAAAGCAATAATAATCATCAAACCACCTGTTTTAACACCAAACATGACCCAAAAACTAAGATGGTAGGATCATTTAAAAAGATTTAAGGTAAAGAGTCCAGATTTTACCTCTGCATTAAAGTTTTGAGTTTGGCTTCTATGGTTTGGCTCTAAGCTTCCCAAATGCTTTCCAACTTCCAACTTATCCCCAATGCCTCTTTAAGATCATATTTGATTCAATAAAAAGAAGAAAAAAGAGAAGCAACACCAAGATTTCAAAACCCTAACGAAAGATTACGTTGTTATTGCCAAAGCTCCAAGTATGCCCTAGAAGCTCTTGGATCTTGCATGCAACACTCCTAGGTTCTATATCAAAGATAAAAGAGTGTTTTTAAGAGTGGATACTCAGAAATAGAGAGGAAAGAGAGCCCTAGGTTTGGCATAAGGAAGAAGAAAAGAAACTTTCGTGAACATTACCTATTTTGTGACTTGTTTTTCAAGATGAGCCTAGGATCTTCAATGAAGACTCTTCCTTTCCTTAGAGAGAGACGGAGCACGAAATTTTGAGAGGAAAATGGAGAGAAAAATGTATGACTTTTTTTTTTTGTGATTGGAGTGGAAAAGAGATAGAAGAAGAAGGGAAATGAGTAGAAGATAAGCTTTTGAGTTTCTCAAGTTTAACTTGGGGTTTAAGAAAATGTGTGTAGTGATTATACAATTAAATAAATAAAACAAATATAATAGACTCTTCAATTCCTTTGTGGCCACCCCTATGGAAAGACCAAAATATCCTCCCATTTTTTTTCTCTCCAAGCCAAGCTTTGAAACAAAAGTCCTTTTTTTTTTTTTTAAATTTCCATCTTATTTTTAATTTTTCCTACTATTACATAGTTTTTGGAAAAATTAATCCTAATAAAAATTGGTGACCATATTTTAAAAATATTGTCACACACATAGAAAAAAAATTTATGCCCATTATTTAATTCAAGCTTATTTATTTTGTCCTAATCACATACTTAGGCGAGATCGAGCATTTTACTCAAAAGGCCACAGAAATTGGAAATTTCCATCAAATTTCATTTCCATTTTAATTTTCAACTTTATAATAGTGTTTGCTCAATTTTCTTAATTTTCCATAATTGTTTTCTCACGGAATATTTTTTCTAAAATTTTCACCTGTTAAGGGTTTTTGACCCGGTCTGAGACTGAAGGTCTTGGTTTAATCAAAAAACCATTCTTATCACATAATAGCTAATACTTAACAACATAACATTCATACAAAACATACAATATCACTTACAAGTGTTCACATACTTGGAAATATAAGATTTCTCGAGAATTAAACTTCCCTCAACCAAAATTCTACCTGGTGCCCGAAACGCGTCCCTGAAACTCAAAACAGGTGAGGATAAAAATCTCTCATTTTGTCTTCAGGTTCCCATGTTGCTTCTCCAACCCCATGGTTACACCACTGCACCTTGACTAACGGTATCACCTTATTGCGTAATACCTTATCCTTGCGATCCAAGATCGCCACTGGTTTCTCCTCGTAGCATAATTTTTTATCCACGCTCAATTCTTCGTAACGGAGTACGTGGTTGGTGTCTTTGATATAATTTTTCTGCATAGATACATGAAAAACATCATGTACTAAGGATAAGATCAATGGAAGAGCAAGGCGGTACGCTACTTCCCCGATCCTTTCCAAAACCTCAAAAGGTCCAATGTACCTCGGATTAAGCTTTCCCTTTCTACCGAGCCTCATGGCTGCTCATAGTGGAGCTATCTTTAGCCACACCTTGTCCCCAATTTCAAATGTAAGAGGTCTCATTCGACGATCTGCATACTTGCGTTGACGGTCTACTAAGGTTTGCAATCTTTGGCGTATTTACCTAATATCATCAGTAAATTTATCTAGCTCTTATGCTCCCATGAATTTACATTCACCAATCTCATGCCAGTGAATTAGGGATCGACACTTTCTCCCATATAGTGCTTTGTACAGGGCCATCTTTATAGAATCATGATAACTGTTATTGTTAGCGAACTCAATTAGTGGAAGTTTCGTATTCCATGAGCCTTGATAGAATCATGATAACTCTTAGCATATCCTATAAAGTTTGAATTGTTTGCTTACTTTGGCCATCCGTCTGCGGTGAAAGGCAGTACAAAATTTTAATTTGGTTCCCAATCTTATTTGCATTCTCTTCGAAAATGCTGAAGTAAAACGTCCATCGCGATCGGACATTATAGAGATAGGAACTCCATGAAGTCGCACAATCTTCGCAATCTACAAATCTGCTAGTTTATCTCAGTCGTCGATTCTCTTTATCAGCAAGAAATGCGCAGATTCAATCAGCCTATCCACGATAACCCAGATCGTGTCTTGCCCCTTCGGAGTGTTGGGTAAGCATGTGGAAAAGTCCATGGTAATCATTTCCCATTTCCACTCCGGAATTTCCAATGTTTGCAACAGTCCAGCAGGTTGTTAATGTTCGACCTTGGTTTGCTGATAGGTTAAGCAATGTGCCACGTATTCCACCAAAAATATCTTTTCAAATCCTAGTACATCTTGGTAGTTCCTGGGTGCATATCATACAAAGTATTATGCGCCTCATATAAATTTTTTCACTTTATCTCCTCATCCTCCGGCACACAAATCCCGTCCTTATAACCTAGTACTCCGTCCTCAGAGATGTAAAATCCCAAGCACATATCCTTCTTGGTTTTGTGCACCAGTCGTTGTATCCATGGATCTGCTAGTTTCCCTCCTTGAATCACTTCCATGATTGTTGGCTGTATAGAGAGATTTGCTAATCATCCTACCACTATCTCTATGTCCAGCTTGGAGATATCAGATTGAAGCTCTTGAGGTATTTCCTTCACCATCATCACATATGCCATAGGTTGCCGGTTTAGCACATCGACTACTTTGTTCACCTTCCCAGGGTGGTATAAGATGCTACAGTCATAGTCATTGAACAATTCTAACCAGTTTCATTGTCTCATGGTCAGTTCCTTCTGAGTGAAGAAATATTTAAGGCTTTTATGGTCAGTGAACACCATATAAGTAATGGCGCCAGATCTTTAACGTGAATACCACTACTGCCAACTCCAAGTCAGGCGTTGGGTAGTTCTTTTCATAATTTTTCTACTATCGAGAGACGTAAGCAATCACCTTCCCGTGTTGCATTAACACTACCCCTAGGCCGTAACCTGAAGCATCACTATAAATGGAAAACCTTTGGTGCCATTTAGAATAGTGAGTACAGTAGTCGTTTTCAGTCTGGTCTTTAGTTCTTGGAAGCTTTGCTGACACTTGTCCGTCCACTAAAACTTGATGTTCTTACGGGTAAGTGCAGTCATGGGGGTGGCTATCTTTGAGAAACCCTCCACAAATTTCCTATAATAACTCGCCAACCCTAAGAAACTACAGACTTCTTGTGCATTTTTTGGGGCCCTCCACGGCTTTACCGACTCGATCTTGGCTGGGTCAACCGCAATCTCGTTCCCTGACACCATGTGTCCTAGAAAACTCACTTGATTTAGCCAGAATTCGCACTTTGAGAATTTGGCATATAGTTTCTCCTCTCGTAATCGTTGTAAGATTAGCTCCAAGTGGCTTGCGTGCTCTTCTTCACTCCGTGAGTAGACGAGTATGTCATCAATGAACACGTTCACAAATTTGTCCAAATACTCACCCAGTACCCTATGCATAAGATCCATGACTGTTGCAGGCACATTGGTCAGTCCGAATCACATTACCACAAACTCGTAATGACCATAGCGGGTTCAGAATGATGTCTTTGAATATCTAACTCATTGACTTTTAGTTGATCATAGCCAGATCATAAATCGATGTTGGAGAACACTGAGGCTCCTTGTGATTGATCAAACAGGTCATCAATTCTAGGCAGTGGGTAACGGTTTTTTATTGTCACTTTATTAAGTTCCCGATAGTCTATGCACATTCTCATGGAATCGTCTCTCTTTTTCAAAAATAAGATAGGGGCTCCCCATGGAGAATGGCTTGGTCTTATAAATTTCTTGTCCAGGTAATCTCGTAGTTGCATTTGTAATTCTTTAAGCTCCGTGGGTGCCATTCTATATGGTGCTTTCGAGATTGGCGCGGTGCCCGGAATCACTTCGATCTCAAACTCCACTTCTCAGTCTGGGGGTATTCCTGGAAGATCTTCAGGGAATACTTTGGGAAATTTTCACACCACTGCTACGTCCACAGGTTGTGACTTAGTCTCTTTTTACGTGTCCACCACAGTTACCAAATATCTTATGTAACCTTCATCTAACATCTTTCTTTCCTTTAGGGTAGATATCACAATAAAAAAAAATTCCCATGTCGTGCCCTGAAACACAAACGGTTCTTCTCCAGGTGGATTAAAGGTTACCTTCCTTCGTTTGTAGTTCACCACCGTTCATACTTTTTCTGCCAATCCATACCGAATATAACATCATACTCATGTAAATCTAGTACTAATAAATCTGCTACCAATTCCCGACCTCCTACCCAGACTGGTACAACTCTAACTCATGACCATACCAACACATCCTCCCCCAAAGGTAAGGTTACCCCACAGATATTTGACATTGGTTCAGGTTTCCTATCTATCTTTTCAACAAAAGAAACAAAAATAAAAGAATGGGATGCACCACTGTCCATTAATGCATATGTTGAGGTATTAGCAATAGGAATCTGACCTAACACCATTTCTAAAGTTCCAACTCCCTTGTCACCCTAGGTAAGTGCATAGACATGCAGCAGTGCTCCAATCAGCTTATTTTCGGCGTCTCTACCCTTCTGACCATAGCTTGGGCAGTTCTGGGAGTAATGTCCGGTCTTGCCATAGTTGTAACAGACAGTACTGTTACACTCGCCTGTATCGCGCTTTTTGCATTTGTTACAATGTGGCCAAGACTCGAAATCTCTTATTGGTTGCTTGCTAAAATTTGGCCCTTGATTTGGTGAATCTATGTAACGTTCTGAATATACTATTAAGGTTGAGTGTCTTGAATACTGTGCCTGGAGGGCATAATTGGATTTGTATATGTGGAATTAATCGAATAAATGTGTGACTACGTGGCATACATAATTTATATGGTAATATGAATATATGTTCATGTTTATGTGTATTAAATATGCATGCGGGCCCATTTTTGTAAATTGGGTATATTCGTAATCTTTCACCCGTTGAGGGTATATTTGTAATATATATGTGTTATGAGTGGAACCAAAGTATTGTGGGGATATATTTGAGAAGTGGGGTCTGAGGTGATCCTAGTGAGTGAATTAGTGGAATAATCACAACAGGGTTAATACCCAGCTCGGGGTGAGCCTAGGGATATTTTGGGAAACCTAGTGAGTACTCGGGATCTATCGGGTAATGGGAGGTAATTTGGTGATTACTTGGGAATTTATAGTGTTATTTGAGGATTAGCGGGAAATGGGACACAAAGACGGTTTTTCCCTTGAGGGGATTTGATAGGAAAGTTGTAAGGCATGGGTATAATGGTCATTTGGCTAGGAGATAGACTTAATACCTTGGAAGCCTTTAGAAACCAGAACAAGACAAAAAATTTTGCTCAACAAGCACACTCACTCTCTCCCTCTCTCACGTTCCCCTCTTCCTCCCTTGGTGTGCATTGGAGACATTTGAAGCTTGGAAGGGGTATAGAGCTAGGATTGATTCAAGGGCCAGCATAGGGTCGTAATTTGTTGTGGAGGGTAAGTAAATTCCTATGTTCTTATTGAATTTAAAGCTTGGTTTTGGTGTTCTTGAGTTTTGAACTCAAGGGTTGGATTTTAGGCTTTGGTAATGTTTTGGGTTGACTTTTGAGGGTTCATATATTGTTTATGATGTTTGGAAATGCTTGGGAGGTTCAAGTCTAGCTTTAGTTTGTTGTTCGGGTGAATCTGGATGGGTTTAGCTCGAAAGAAATGTAGGGGAAATGCTGGGAAATCTGGGTTTTGGGGCTCGAGTCGCGGCCTTATTCTTTAGCCACTGCGGCCCGTGTGCACAGAAGGGTTTGGCAATTCTCTAAAACTGCCCAGGCACTGTGGCGCAGGTTAAGGTACATCGCGGCCAATGTCCCCCAATAGAGATCCTAAGGGCTCTCTGACTTGTAGCGCGTCGCGTCCCTAGGGGGCTAGGTCGTGGCTCAAATTAAAAAAAAAATAGCCAAAACAGGTTTTTAAGCTTGAGAACTCAAATCTAAAGGCTCGGGAGGGATTCTACTACCCGGTTTAGTAGAATTCAAGGTCCCGGAGGTTAGAGTTACACCTTCAAACTTTTGAATAGTCTAAGTGATTGATGATTACCATTATTGCTTATGACTAGGTTATACCGCTAGGGCTTAGGGTTAGGGATCATGCTCAGAACTGCCATACTCTAGCTGCTCGAGACTCGAGGTAAGATAACTGGACACGGGTTGTGAATGGGGCTTAGACCCCTATTAACGAATATATTATGACCGTGAATATATTTGTATCTGAGAATATCTAGATAGGAACGCTTGTATGTAAACTTACATCAATATATTTGTATCTGAGAATATCTAGATAGGCATGAGGGCCGATAGCAAGCGTGCAGAACGTAGCCCAGCCTAAGCGCCCCGGGGTCGGCTATAAGACCAAAGGACTCGGACTAAGGGCATCAGGCCTAAACATTATAAAATAAACAGAAGTGGTGTTTTCACTTAACTAATTATATTGGTTGATGAGCTCGGTTTACGTGTTTGATTGAGTTGAATATTACTGTTGAGCTTGTTGCTTATGTCCTGTTATCGATTGGATTTATTGATGTAAGTTTAGTTTTTATATACTGCTGCTCAATTGTGCATGTTGAGTCAAGTTTTCTTGCTGAGCCTTGGCTCACGGGTGCTATGTGGTGCAGGTAAGGGAAGGGGAAAGCCAGACTAGCCATGAGTTGGAGAGCTTCAGGGGTGATTTGTACGTATGCAGCCTACTCGACCACCAAAGTCAGGGTAGCGTGGGAGGAACTAGGGTTGAACATTGTTTTTCCGCTTAGGACAGCTAATTTGTATTCCACTTGTCAATTATTTGTCTGTAATCGATTTTTGGGATCTCATGTATAAACTTAATATTTTTAATGAAAAATAATCACTTTGTTGACAAAAAATTTTAACACCTAACCTTGACTTAGTCTTTAATTACACACACAGTGTAATTAGGCACTATTTTAAACACACAGTGTAACGGTCTTGGTTAACCAAGGCGTTACAACTTGGTATCAGAGCGGTCTAGGTTTATGGGTTCCTGAAGACTGGATAGGCGTGTACACTCGCTGCTAAAGATAAGCTCAACTCACGGTTTGGCATCTAATGACATGACTTTGTGTTTAACTGTTTAATCGCTTAAATTGAACTTATGTGCCTTGTCTACATGCTAGAATAAAGAGCATTATGTATTTTGTAGGAATAAGACATGATAATTGATGCATGAGCTGTTAGGATTAATTCCCTAAAAGCATGTAAAGACATTTTATTGGTTTTAAATAAAAGTAAAATTTTATTTTATTTGAATGTTATAATTATTATTTGAATTACTTATATATTAATATCAAGAAAATTCCATATTCATTCATGAGAATATGATCTTGTATTAGTACGAGAGAATAAAGATCATATATAATGAATAAACTAGTCAGTAACATATTAAAATAAGGAATCTTTAATGAATGATTATGTAACGACCCGCGTTTAGGGCACTGGGTAAAACCCTAGTTCGGGTATTTTTAATTCCCTTATTATGTATTATATCAGGTGAACATTTTATGTTACAAGAAGTTGTGATGTGTAAATGCTTGCCATGCTGTAGTAAGTGCGGTTTTTGTTAGAAATCGAGACCTTTGGATGTGGACCGGGTCAAAAACCCTAATCGGGTAAAAATCTTGGATTAATTAAATAGGAAATACTATGGCATAAAAATATTAATTTTTTCAGATAATGATACTTTCTAGTTGAGCCAATAAATTTAATAAAAAATTTATTGAGGATTTAATTCCAATCGATCGGGTTTAAGAATGTAAATTCTTGCCCGAGCCCTAAGGGCATTTTGGTCAATTTGAGTAAATTACCAAAATTATGTGTTATGTGACAAAATTTATTTTTGGAAACATTTATTTAATTAATTTTAGCTTGGGATATTTAAAAACTATAGGGTAAATTTTTGGTTAGAAATTAGAAGTGAAATTACCAAAGTGTCCTTGAATGCGTTAAAGTGTGGTCAATTTTGGCAAGGGCATAAAAGTTTCTTCACAAGGGAGGAGAGAGAAGGGTGGGCGGCTAGGCTATGCCTATGCACTCAAGTGTATTATGACACATATCCTAGGGAAGATTAAGAGACTACCCTAATGATTAGTGTTAACCCAAGATATGTTTCCAAGAGGGGGGGTGAATTGGAAATTTAAACTAATTTCGGAAATTTAAAACTTAATATGCCAAATTATGCAATAAATCAAATCTATCAAGTAAAAGCAAATAATATGGCAATCAAATAGATATAGCAAATAATCAAACTTGTAATGTAAAGAGTTGAAGGTTAAGAAATTGCAAACTCTCGAATTTTACAAGGTTCGGTAGAACTAAGCCACCTACGTCCTTGGTCTTCAAAGCTATGGTCCTAGCTTTGAGTTCAACTATCGAGCCAAGTTAGCGGGCTTGACTAACCCTTACAACCGGGAATTTTTCACCAAGGTATTTCCAAACCTCTTACAATAGTTTTCCACCACCAAGGACTATCAACCTCTTTTTCGGATTGTTGAAGTGCCAATCTCACTCTAACCGGGTTGTTTACAAAACCGGTGCCAACCTCACCTCAATCTCAATATGGGAATGTGTTTGATATTACAAGCAAAAATTACTCTAGAAGTATGATAATACAATGAGAAACCTAGAGTGATTAGCAAGCACACTTAGAAGAAATAAATACAAATTTTGGCTCAAGTGTGTGAATATGTGTTTGGATGAGTTAAACTTTGAGAGCTCTTTGAAATCAATGGATTTGGTTTGGTATATGTGATAAATGCTCAGCCAACCACCAACTTTGAGTGAAAAACGAGTTTATATAGAGTTTGGGAAAAAACTAGCCGTTTATAGCCGTTAGGAGTTAATTTTCGAAGCTGTCTGCCGCGAACCGGAAGTCCGGATGGGGAACCGGAATTCCGGTTTGGAAGCAACCGGAATTCCGGTTGCCCATCCGGAATTCCGAATGGCAAACAGAGAGCAAAATCCGTTTTAAGCCTATTTTCCCATTTTTCAATTCTTTATAACTTTTAGCTTGTTTATCCGATTTCAAAAATTCCAATTGCGTTACGACCGTATCGGGATGTATTTTATTAAAAGTGAATTTAGGATAATTATTTCTCATTTTAAAAAATCACCAATTTTTAGTACGAGAGTGAGCCAAATTTTATACTTATGACTTAACGTATACTTGCAATCACTTTACAAGACTAAGAAATGGAATTAAACCTTTATCTTGAGTTTCTTGAGTCTTGAAGTCCATTTCGGGTCGTTTCCGGAAAATTTGGTAAAATGACCATTTTGCCCTTGGTCATAAGTTTGACTTTGAAGTGCTAATTCACTTTGGTTTTTGCTACAAAATCAACAAATCATTAGTAAAAAATAATAATCAAAACAAAGAGACTTAAGAGTTTGGGTCAACAATCTCCCCCTTTTTGATGATATCAAATATTTGATTATTTTAAAAGGGAAAGAAGATATTTTTAAATATGAATATTAGATTAGCTCCCCCTTAATGTGTGCAAGGGTAAAAGAAATTTACCTTTTAGTTTTACCTTGCATGATTTTGTAAACTCCCCCTCAATATATCACTTAAGTTCAAATAACATTGTTAGTCTTAGATATTGAGGTTTTGCCAAACATTAAAAAATAATCCTATCACTTCTCCCCCTTTTGATTCATCAAAAAGGATGGCAAAGGAATTCACAAAATAAATGGCAAAAATCAAAGAAAACATAACTAGCCATTGATTGAAATAACCATCAAAGTCAACCAAAAATATACAAGAATATGATGCACATGCTATGATGGTGGATGACCAAATCTATTTTACCAAAGGATGAAAATAGAGAGAATAAGGGTGAGTTTTGAGAGATTTGGGTAGATAATGAGTGTAAAATCATGTGTGGGGTGTTTTGTATGAGAGAAATGGGTTGAAAGAGTTATTTTTACCCTTAATACTAAACTTCCCGGTTCATCCGGAATTCCGGATGGAATGTGCCCAACCAACCGGAATTCCGGTTGGTCATATATCAGCAGCTTTTTCGTAAAAGTTGTCTAAAAACTTCGTTTTTACTCCGAATGACCCGAAACTTTTTCCAGAACCTTAAATATGATAAAATGAAGATGCTCAAACAAGAAAATCAGAAAAATGTTGAAAATTGAAGATTTTGGGTGGATTTTTCGATTTTAGTCAAGAAAACTGGAAACGTACCCAAAATGAGTTTTATTTATCCAAATTGAAAAATTCTTTTTGAAACACCTCAAGAATGTTAAGTGTGAGGTGTGGGAAGTTACGGTTTTGAAAAATGATGAAAATTGAGCATTTTGGGAAAAATTCCTCTTTTAGGCTTAAAACTTTTAAAAATGCACATGTAAAATGCATGAAATGCATTCAAACTATTTTTCAACCATTTAGAACCTATAGGCATACTAATTTCACTCATTTAGACATGTTTAACATATAAATCTATATAATGATCAATAATGCAAAAATTTGTGTGTGTACTAATTCAAAAAGTATGTCTAAAATATGCCTAAAAATCACAAAATGACCTATAATCTGATTTTTCAAGGAGTACAAGGTCATATATCATTTAGTTAATTTATTTATGCATTTGAAACATGTAAATATCATATTGAGAGTACATATGCATAAATTTATAAGGAAAGAGAGATATGATACCAATGATTTAAAGTCGCTAGTGAACTTTATATTTCATTGAGGTTGGTCATTCCTAGCTCTCTTCTAATGAAACTAAATCTCTCATCACTAAGAGGCTTGGTGAATATGTCCGCTAATTAGAATTCAGTGCTTACAAAGTCTAGTACAATTTCACCTCTTTGGATATGGTCTCTAAGGAAATGGTGCCTTATATCAATATGCTTGGCTCTAGAACGCAAGATTGGATTCTTAGAGAGGTTAATGGCACTAGTATTGTCACACTTTATGGGTGTACATTCAAAATCAACATCAAAATCCTTAAGAGTTTGTTTCATCCAAAGTATTTGAGCACAACAACTACCGGCGGCAATGTATTCGGCTTCGGTTGTGGATAGGGCTACCGAGTTTTGTTTCTTGCTAAACTGACACTAAAGAGTTTCCTAGAAAGTGACATGTTCCACTAGTACTTTTCCTATCCGACTTACAACCGGCAAAGTCTGCATCCGAGTAACTAATGATTTCAAAGTTTGAGTTCTTGGGATACCAAAGTCCTAGATTCATTGTGCCTATCAAGTATCTAAAAATTCTCTTAACGGCACTTAAGTGGGATTCCTTGGGACATGATTGGTACCTAGCACATAGACCAACACTAAACAAAATATCGGGTCTACTAGCGGTTAAATATAATAATGAACCAATCATACCTCAATACTTGGTGATGTCAACATCCTTACCACTTTCATCCTTGTCCATCTTTATGGAGGTGCTCATAGGGGTTTTCATGGACTTTGCATTGGCCAAGTCAAACTTTTGAAGTAGATCCTTGATGTACTTGGATTGACTTATGAATATTCCATTCTTTTGTTGCTTTATTTGAAGTCCAAGGAAAAAGTTGAGCTCTCCCATCATGCTCATCTCGAATTCACTATGCATACACTTTGAAAATTCTTCACAAAGAGCATCATTAGTAGCACCAAAAATAATATCATCAACATAGATTTGTACTATAATAATGTCTTTTGATTTTCTTTTAATAAAAAGTGTATTATCCGCTTTTCCCATTGAAAAACCATTTGAGATAAGAAAAGTACTTAAGCGATCATACCAAGCTCTAGGAGCTTGCTTTAAACCATATAATGCTTTCTTTAATTTATAAACATGGTTAGGGTGTTTGTGATCTTGAAAACCGGAAGGTTGAGAGACATAAACCTCTTCCATAATGTATCCATTTAAGAAGGCGCTTTTAACATCCATTTGATACAAGACAAAATTCTTGTGGCATGCAAAAGCTAATAACATTCTTATGGACTCAAGTCTTGCTACCGAGGCAAAGGTCTCCTCATAATCAATTCCTTCTTCTTGATTGTAACCTTGGGCCACTAATCTAGCCTTGTTACGCACAATGACCCCATGCTCATCTACCTTATTTCTATAGACCCATTTTGTTCCAATCACCGATTGGTGTGACGGTCTTGGAACTAACTCCCAAACATCATTTCTAATAAATTGATTTATTTCTTCTTGCATAGCTAGAAGCCAAGATTCATCGAACTCGGCCTCTTTAAAATTCTTTGGTTCAATTTGAGAAATAAAAGCAATGAAATTACACAAGTTTCTAAGGGAGCTTCTAGTTGTGACTCCTTGTGAAGGATCACCTAGAATTTGGTCTATAGGATGAGCACTTTTGAACTTCCACTCATGAGGGAGGTTAGAATCCATACCTTTGCTTTCATTTACCTTTTCCTCGGGTAGTTCCTCTTTGAGAGTTTGTGATGGAGCGTTAGATGATTCTCCAATGTCAAGCTTTTGAACCTCTTCTCCCAAACCTACAACATCATCATCTACACTTTTGCTTGTAAGAGGGTTAGACTCATCAAATGCAACATGAATAGATTCTTCAACAACATTAGTTCTTTTGTTATAAATCCTATAAGCTTTACTATGTGTTGAATAACCTATAAAAATTCCAACATCGGATTTTGCATCAAATTTTCCAAGGTTGTCCTTGGTGTTCAAAATATAGCATTTACATCCAAAAACTCTAAAATATCCAATGTTGGGTTTTCTCCCTTTCCAAAGCTCATAAGGGGTTTTATTCATGTTAGGCCTAATGAAAACGCGGTTCAAAATATAACAAGAAGTATTAACGGCCTCGGCCCAAAAATATTTAGGTAATGAGATTTCATTGAGCATTGACCTAGCCATTTCTTGAATTGTTCTATTCTTCCTTTCGACAACTCCATTTTGTTGTGGAGTTCTTGGAGCCGAAAAGTTATGGTTAAAACCATGTTCATCACAAAACAATTCTAAGGCATCATTGTCAAACTCTCCACCATGATCACTCCTAATGGAGGTGATTGAATACCCTTTTTCATTTTTCACACTCTTACAAAATTTAACTAGATTTTCCAAAACATCATTTTTGAGTTTCAAAAATATAACCCATGTAAATCTAGAAAAATCATCAACAATCACAAATGCATAGTATTTACCACCTAGACTAGCAATTCTTGAAGGACCAAATAAATCAATATGAAGCAATTGCAAAGGTCTAGAGGTTGAAATCTCTTTCTTGGAATGAAAAGATGTTTTAATTTGTTTTCCAAATTGGCATGCATCACAAAGTTTATCTTTAACAAAAGGAATAGATGGCAAACCAACAACAAGATCTTTTCTAACCAACTTTGAAATAGAATCCATACTAGCATGTCCTAATCTTCTATGCCACAACCAAGAATTATCATTCATAACGGTTAAACATTTATTTTTGCTATCAAAGGAATCAACATCAATAACATAAACATTATCCTTCCTTTCTCCAACAAAAATAACTTCATTGGTTGAAGCATTTTCAATGGAGCATTTTGAGGATTCAAAAACAACACGAAAATCTTTATCACATAGTTGACTAATACTAAGTAAATTATGTTTAAGGTTATCAACAAGAAGCACATTTTTAATACATGGAGAGTATATGTTACCGATATCACCAATGCCCAAGATTTTTCCTTTTGAATTGTCTCCAAAAGTGACAAAGCCACTTTCCTTGCTCTTAAAACTCGAAAATCTTGATGGGTCACTGATCATATGCTTGGAACAACCACTATCCAAGAACCACAAGCTTTTTCTCTTCCTTGTTGATTCCTACAAAAATAAAATCATTTGTTGGCCTTTGGTACCCAAACAACTTTGGGTCCTTTCTTGTTAGTTTTGGAACCCTTTGGTACCCATTTGGTCTTGCCTAGATATGCATATCTCTGTACATGACAATATGAAATAGTATGACCATCTTGGTTACAATATGTGCATGTAAAGTGTGGTAGGCTAGTTGGTTTTACAAAGAAGTTTCTCAAAAAAAAAAATTTCCTACTAGGATCATATCCAATACCACTTTTTCCAAAACCACAAGATTGACTCCCTAGCATAAGTTCATAGCCTTCTTTACCTTTTGTAAAAGTATATATGTCATTCTTAAGGCTTTTTATGTTATCATGAAATTTTCCAATTTCTTTCTTATATGAGGAGCAAGTAGTACATTGAGAATTAGTTAAAAGTTCTTTTTCATTTAATTTCAAAATCTCAATTTCTTTTAATAGCATGTTGGTCTTTTCTCTAAGAGTTTGGTTTTTAGCAAGCAATTTTCCAAAATCATTAAATAGATCCTTAAATGAACTAGACAACTCATCATATGGTATTTCTAAGTTATCATCATCATTTTCACTATCATAATCACTTTGGCTAGAAATGCTTACCCTATCATCAAGAGCCATCATGCACATGTTAGCTACTTCATTCTTCTCCTCATTGTCGGAGTCCTCCTCATCACTATTGAGCCAATCCGCCAACATTGCCCTTCCTTTGTATTTATTTTTCTTTCTCATTGGGCAATCCATCTTCATGTGACCGGGCTTCTTGCATTCAAAGCAAATTAGTGGATCATCTTTGCTCCTTCTTTCTTTTTCTTTTGAATCACTTCCTCTTTGTGGCTTCTTCCCAAAGTTCTTCTTGAATTTCATGAACTTTTTGTACTTCTTTGTGAAGAGTGCCAAGTCCTCCATGTCACTACACATGCTATCCTCATCATCCTCACTAATGGCACGGGATGAGGAAGACTTGAATGCAATAGTCTTCTTTTTCTTCTCAATCTCCTCTTCTTCTTGTGCACTCATGAAAATTTCATGGTTCATGAGTGAACCAATTAGTTCTTCCAAGGGAAGTGTTGAGAGATCCTTGGCTTCTTGAATGGCAATCACTTTGCCTTGATAGGCTTTGGTGAGACTTCTCAAAATCTTGGTCACCATCTCCTTTTGTGAAAGTGCCTTGCCAAGAGAATTCAAACCATTAGTGATAGTAGTGAAACGAGTATACATGTTAGCAATAGTTTCATCCGCTTTCATCTTAAAGTTCTCATATTGAGTAGAATAGATTTGAATTTTAGTTTCCTTCATAGCATTTGTTCCTTGATGAGTGACTTCAAGCATTTTCCACATATCATGAGCAGTATAGGCTTGTTCAATATTTTTGAACACATCTCTATCCAATCCACATATAAGAGCATATTTAGCTTTAGCATTCTAAGAAAGCATTTTCTTATCTTCTTCGTCATATGCCTCATATGTCTTATTAACTTCTTTATCATTAATGACATGTTTAGGAATGTAAGGACCATTAGACACTATATGCCACAAATCATAATCAATAGATTGAAGATAAGTTTCCATCCTAATTTTCCAATAGGGAAAGTCTACTCCATTGAAGAATGGTGCTCTAGTTGTGCTTAAACCTTCTAACATGTTATTTTGTGAATTACTTGGAAACGCCATGCTCTAGATTGTGAAATCTAATCAAATAAATGAGCCCTTGCTCTGATACCAATTGTTAACCCAAGATATGTTTCCAAGAGGGGGGGGTGAATTGGAAATTTAAACTAATTTCGGAAATTTAAAACTTAATATGCCAAATTATGCAATAAATCAAATCTATCAAGTAAAAGCAAATAATATGGCAATCAAATAGATATAGCAAATAATCAAACTTGTAATGTAAAGAGTTGAAGGTTAAGAAATTGCAAACTCTCGAATTTTACAAGGTTCGGTAGAACTAAGCCACCTACGTCCTTGGTCTTCAAAGCTATGGTCCTAGCTTTGAGTTCAACTATCGAGCCAAGTTAGCGGGCTTGACTAACCCTTACAACCGGGAATTTTTCACCAAGGTATTTCCAAACCTCTTACAATAGTTTTCCACCACCAAGGACTATCAACCTCTTTTTTGGATTGTTGAAGTGCCAATCTCACTCTAACCGGGTTGTTTACAAAACCGGTGCCAACCTCACCTCAATCTCAATATGGGAATGTGTTTGATATTACAAGCAAAAATCACTCTAGAAGTATGATAATACAATGAGAAACCTAGAGTGATTAGCAAGCACACTTAGAAGAAATAAATATACATTTTGGCTCAAGTGTGTGAATATGTGTTTGGATGAGTTAAACTTTGAGAGCTCTTTGAAATCAATGGATTTGGTTTGGTATATGTAATAAATGCTCATCCAACCACCAACTTTGAGTGAAAAACGAGTTTATATAGAGTTTGGGAAAAAACTAGCCGTTTATAGCCGTTAGGAGTTAATTTTCGAAGCTATCTGCCGCGAACCGGAAGTCCAGATGGGGAACTGGAATTCCGATTTGGAAGCAACCGGAATTCCGGTTGCCCATCCGGAATTCCGGATGGCAAACAGAGAGCAAAATCCGTTTTAAGCCTATTTTCCCATTTTTCAATTCTTTATAACTTTTAGCTTGTTTATCCGATTTCAAAAATTCCAACTGCATTACGACCGTATCGGGATGTATTTTATTAAAAGTGAATTTAGGATAATTATTTCTCATTTTAAAAAATCACCAATTTTTAGTACGAGAGTGAGCCAAATTTTATACTTATGACTTAACGTATACTTGCAATCACTTTACAAGACTAAGAAATGGAATTAAACCTTTATCTTGAGTTTCTTGAGTCTTGAAGTCCATTTCGGGTCGTTTCCGGAAAATTTGGTAAAATGACAATTTTGCCCTTGGTCATAAGTTTGACTTTGAAGTGCTAATTCACTTTGGTTTTTGCTACAAAATCAACAAATCATTAGTAACAAATAATAATCAAATATTTGTTAATCATCAAAACAAGGAGACTTAAGAGTTTGGGTCAACAATTAGTGTTCTTCCACACTTTTGTCCATAATCCTTTTTCACCAAAACTACACACTTCCCTCATAAATTATTTTGTCCACTCAAACAAACTTTCTCTTTTCCTCTTGGCTGCAATTTTTCTTCTCTTCACAAGCTTGGTTCACTCATTCTCCATTGAAGGAAGGAGGATCTCAAGGGAAGACTAGTGAAGAAGTAAGTATGAAACCTTGTCCATTTCACTTCTTTTCTTCTTCAAATATGAAACCCTAAGGGGTGGAATAGGCATGCATGTGATATAATAGACATGCATTACATGGACCTTATGTTCTAGGGTTCAAGGGAGGTTGTTCTAGGAGGATTTCAAAGTTGAAGCTTTTTGGTGATCTAGTGAAAACAAAGGTAAGGGTTCTAGAGTTTTTGTGGTTTTCCATTCATCTAAAATCTCCTACTCTAACACTCTTAAAAATTTTCATGTGAAACCTATGGGGCTCAGTTTGAGGGTATAGAATCCAATAATGAAGTTTGGACAAGCTAAGGACTATCATCTCCAAGCTAGAACCATCAAAGGTAGATCTTTGGTTGGTTTTGAGTTTTTTTTTGTTATTGATGTTAGATCTGCTTTTATAGGTTATTTTGTTAGTTTTTGAAGTTTATTTTATGCTTGAGGGTTAGATTGGTTGATTTTCATGCATGCATGTGGCTAGGGTTTTGCTAGTTGTGTTTAGATTTGCTAGAATGTGTAAAAAAATGCATGCTGCCAAGTTTTCGTGGTTTGACTTCCAATGGGTCAGCTCATAACCTACTACCTCTTTTTGTGGAAGTAATTTGTATTTTTGCATAGTTATAAATGAGCACTTGAGTTTAGGCTTTTGAAAATCGAAAAAAAAAATGTATTTTCAAACCGAAGTTATGAACTTTTGGCATCTTGATGTAAATCTGGAAAATTTATGGGCAGCATGCACTACCCAGATTGTTTTGACTTTTGAAGAGGTTTTACTAATCAAAAAGTTATGAAATTTTGTAAGATATTATTTTAAACATTTTTAAGGGTCACTGTGAAATTTTAAAGACAAATATGTTAAGTTATAAGAGATATGATTTTTCAAAATTTGCACTAGAATCTAGAATCAAAACTTCTAGGCATCAAGCACTGCTGAGATGGATTTAAACATTTGGTTGAGTTTTATTATTACAAAAATTATGAAATTTTTTAGTAAGCTAACTCAAACATGTATAAATATCCTTATAAAATTTCAAAAATAAATGGGCTACGGTGTAAGAGAAATAAATTTTTAAATTTACCATAAAACTAGGAAAAACTTCTGGGCAGCAGGCACTGCCCAGATTGCTTTAAATATTCGAATGGGTTTTGCCATCCCAAAAATTATAATAAAATTTAAGGGAGATAGTTAAGATGTGTACAAGTACTTCTGTAAAATTTGAGAGAAAAATGTATTATGGTTTAAGAGAAATAATTTTTCTAATGTTTCCCTGAAATCTGAAAGGTAGCAATTTCAAACCTTAACGAAAAGTTGATTTTTACCATTTTATAAGGTAATGGTCCAATTGCCCTTCTTTTCAAAAAATAACATAAAGAGAGGTCCTAGGTTATGGGTAATAATTGGTAAGAATGAGAGTTTGGGTTTTGTAGAACCTTTAAGAGAGCGATATGACATTGTTAAATATTATTTTGAAACGAGTCAATAAGCGGTATTTTGGTAAATGATAAAAACGGTAAATCTTCATAAGACGACAAGTTGTATTTTCTAAAGATATGAGTTGATTATAACTCCTTTTTCCAAAAACCAAAAAATGAGTTATCTGATAAGTGAGTTTTTCATTTTAAGAATATTAAAATGCATGGCAATGAGCGTGTTGCGGAGAGACCAATTTTCCTATGATACTGTTAAAACTGAAATGAAATTTAGCCTTTATAGTATAGAGTCCCTAAGAATTTATTTCATGTAGCTATTGTGGAATATTAACTATAAGAATATGCCATAGTTTAATCTGAGTCACTTTGTGGTTTCACTACAGTGTTATCTAAGCATGAAGGCTCGCTTCTGGATAGAAGGTTTCCACAAGAAAGCTCTAAGGAATCTAGGTAAGACAACTTATAATATGTTTGGCTACAACACGTTAATGACTAGTTTAGATAACTAAGTTAGTAGTTAATAATTTGAACTAGCCCTAGAAGGTTTACTTAAGACTGTGGTCCTAGAGAATTCGCATACTCATGACTAAGGTAAGCAGTCCAGCTAGCTACCGTGACAAATATGAACTCTAGCTAGCCACCGGGGAACTATGTGAGAAACTGGTTCGCCACCGATTCTTGTGTGGCTAAGTCAGTTGGCCATCGCAATATGTAAGAAGTCTTGTTTGCCACTGATGCCTATGTGGCTAAGTTGGTTGGCCATCATGATATGAAAGAAGTCTGGTTCATAACCGATGCATGTGTGGCTAAGTCGGTTGGCCATTGCGATATGTAAGAAGTCTAGTTCTCCATTGATGCCTGTGTGGCTAAGTCGATTGGCCATCACGATATGTAAGAAGTCTGTTTCGCCACCAATGCCTGTGTGGCTAAAGTCGATTGGCCATCGTGACATATAAGTTAATTTCAGAGTCATATCTCTATGGCTAAGAAAGTATGCCGAATTCCTCTAGGAGTTTGGGTAACTGGTGTAACTAGTTTACACATGTCGACGCAATGGTGAGATATGCTAACATATGTTAAGCTATGTTGAAGGTTACTCCAGAACCCTAAGTAAGTATGTACGATATGATACGAATGACTAAGTAAGTACGTATGTTATGATACGACTGAGTAAGTAAGTATGTATGTTACCAGTTAAGATTGTATGTATGCTCTGGGATTTTCTGCGTGTAGGTGTACCTTCAAGTTATAAATTTTTGTTATGAGGCATGACCATAAGTTTTCCAAGACGCTCGCACGTTCTTAAATTGTATGTTAGGGTTTTGTTTCATCAGAATCCTATTCTTGGTTGATTATATTTCTAGTTACAGTTAGTTAAGTTCTTGCTCTGTTTATGTGGTTATGTTTTTTAAGTTGTTCTTACTAAGCGTTTCACTTACCTAGTTGTTTTGTGTTGCAGTTTCTCTTACCTAGTTATTTCGTGTTGTAGCTAAGCGCAATGGCAAAGTGGATTAGCGAGCGCTGGAGTTTATCTGCGAGGATGTACATGTGGACCGACCTTTTGGGAATTCACATTTCGGGGATTAGAAACCATATGATAACTAATAGTTTATTTTGGGCTCGTTGAATGTTTTAAAATTATGAAACTGTGATTCACTTTTAAGTATTCACTTTTTGGATTTTTGGTTACCTTATTTTTAGAAAAAGGTTATGTTTTTCCACAAATTATGTTAAGAGATTTTACAGGACGTTATAGTTGGTATCAGAGCACCGGACTAAACCGGCTTTGTAAAAAAACCCACATGTACATTCTGCAAGATAAACCGACACTCACTGAAAGTACTGTCTTTCATATCTATTTCCTTTACTTTCTTTTATTTACCCTAATCCTATAAATTGTAGGTTATGGCTGATATACCTGAGATAGATGACTTAGTGATAGAGAACCTACCCGCGTTCCCTACACCTAGGGTTGACTTTTATAAATTATTTCACAACGAGAATCCTTGACACTATGAGTACGATCTACGACATCAGTATGTCATTTAGCAATGGACACATTACATGATAGAAGTCTTCGATATGCCGACACTTGTCTGAGAGGCTTGACACGGATATGGTTTCGTCGTAGACGTTGGCAGCTAGATCACGACACTTGGGATGACTTCCGTATGGAGATCGAGCTAGCGTTTGGGCCATGGATTGGCCTATCTCCGTAGATGATAGTATACCTAGAGGCAGGGCGGTAGAACCAGAAGAAGATCCTAAGGAGGATTCATATGGGGACATGCGTGTCGATTAGGATAATGATCGTTTGTTCTGTTATCTTTTGTGAAAAACACTATGGTTTCAAATTTCATTGTTTTGTATCACTTCTAATTAAGGGAACTATGATAGAAACCCTGACTAGGGTTAGATTCCCTTCCTATTTAATTTTGTAAACCCTTTCAGACTTTGAGTTGACTATTATGATATGGTTTGATAGGTTTAAATGCAATCTTTTGTCTAATGGTTGAGTTCTATGATTGGTTGTTTATCACTTGTGTAAAGAGTAGCATGTGTATGATGCTACAACTAGTTTGTTACTTTTAGTAATCACTCATCATTGTCTATATATACATAGGACCTTTTCATGGCTCCTAATACCAGAGCCAAGCAGGTCGTCAAGCTGATAATGCATAGGATCCAGTATAGCAACTGGCTACAAACCCGCAAGTTTCAACAGGTTGAGGAAAAATTTAAGGTAGAGGTCGAGGTCGAGTGAGGGGCCAAGATCGAGGTCAGGGGGCGAATCAAGGACTTGACCTTGCTGCTCAGATGGAGGAGCTTTATAGAAATTTGGAAGCTCATAATGCTCGCATCGAGCAGGGCCATAAAAGGCAAGTGGACTCTGATGCCCGTCAAACAAAGATGTTTCAAATAGTACTCCAACGCCTCCCAGTTACACCGGCTAACAATCAAAACAAACCAAAAGTAGTTGCGGATGAAGTAGTGCACCAGGATCCACCGGCTGGTGGGGCAGGGGATGAACCACAGGTTGAGGCACTGAGGGTGGCCCAATAGAAACCGTTCTCTGAATGGTTTGGTCGCCAGAAACCACCCACCTTTGAAGGTACTACTGACCCAGTGGTGGTAGAAGAATGGATCGGCATAATAGAAAGGATCTTCGATTTCATCAGAACCACTGAGCATGAAAAGGTGGTTTGTGCAATTTATATGTTGAGAAAAGATGCATGCATCTGTTGGGATGCTGCAAAGAAGGGTCATAATGTGGCTGAAATGGAATGGCCAGAACTCCTAGTCTTGTTCAACTCAAAATATTACAGCTATACTGTGATTGACCACAAGGTGGTAGAGTTTATGACTCTAAAGCAAGGAAATTTGAGCGTCCAGGAATATACCATGAAGTTTAATCACTTATGCAGATTCGCATCAGGTCTGGTTAATACTGAATCAACCAAAGTATGGAGGTATATGAGAGGACTTCAAGGAGAAATCGAAAAACTCGTGGACACCGGGATGACAAGCCCGAAAGCATATGCAGAAGCAGTGGAGCGAGTGCTTCGCCAAGAGTCATGGTCTGAACTGGAAAGGAAGGAATCCCAGATGTTTTAAGAAAGAAAGTTTACCTTTGGCAATCTGGGTCAGTCCCAAGCTAACCAGAATGCCTCCAAGGGAAGGTTTTTCCCCAGGACCAACCGCAATAAAGGGAATTTTTGAACCCGAGGAGGCTCAAGGCCGAGTAGGAATGAGAATAACAAGAGAAAATGGGGATCAACTGACAGTCGGACTAGGGGTTCCAACAAACAACCCAGGCGCAAATTTGAGTACTGGCCTGTTTGTGATAAGTGTGGCCATCAATATCTGGGTGAGTGCAAGGAGAGGGCATGCTATGCCTACAGAAAACCAGGGCACCTCGCTAAGAATTTCCCCAAGTCCGAACTGGAAGGGCGACAACAACTAACAAAAGCAAATAGGAGCCCCGCCACGGGTCAGATCTCTATTGCCCAAACCTTGGCATATGCATTGACAGGCACTGGTGCATCATATTCTTTTGTAGCTGCCTCTTTTGTTGAAAATTTGAATACAATGCCTGAACATATGCCTAGTATACGTGGGGTGTCGTTGCCTTCAAGGGAAGATATGCTGGTGCGGTCATGGGTAAGAGTCGTACTAGTTTGGGTATAGGGAGGAGAATTGACAGTAGATCTGTTGATTTTGGACCTACACGAATATGATGTAATATAAGGGATGTACTGGTTATCTAAGTATGGTGCCATAGTGAACTGTAAGAAGAGGAGAATGGTTTTCAAATCGGTAGGAAAAGAGTAGTTTACGTTCCAAGGCGCAGCCAATGAAAAGAAATTCGCGATGATCTCTGCCATAAGGGCGAGGAAGATGTTAGGGGACAGTTGCAAGGGATACCTGACATATGTCATGGAAAAGGATAAAGTGTTAGGAACGAGTTTCTTAATACGCAGCGGAATGCTGATGGGTTGGCCCAGTGTACAACAAAAATTTTGTAACATATTTAAACTACCTTTAAATATGCGGATCCATTAATATACATACATTAATCATAAGTAAGAAAAGAATAGAAAACATACCTCTTGAGGCCTATCAAGTGTCATTGCTATCTTTTCGTAATTTTAACGAACTTCCTATCCACACCAAGATCTTCCACAATATTATCTACACCTCAAGAAGTGTGTTGGCACTTAGAGAATAAATGATAGTTGATTTCTTATTCTACTTGATGTACTCAACATATGAGATCAAGATAATAGGCCTGGGATTGGTTCTTTATCTTTTCAGGGAGAGATAGAAAAGTATCGTTATTTTCTTTAGAGCGAATAATAGAGTGTTTTGAGTATATTGTTTATTTTCTTATAAGTCCAACTTAAAAAGAAAATATTCAAATTTTAAAAAAATAAATTTGTAACCAATCTACAATTTATCTTTTAATTAATTAATTATCACATTAATGAAAATATCCAAAAACTAACTTTTGAATTTTCCATTAATTAATTAATTAAATAAATAAAATTGAAAAATATATCCTTGAAAATATGTGCAGTACACGCCACACACAATCCATGGACTGTGTGTGTCGTGTACCACCCTATATTTTAGAGATATTTGATTTCTTGCATAATTATTTATTCAAACTACATTGTCAGATTAAAATCTAAGATAATTAATTCAAATTCGAATTAATTATCTTTTTAACTAATTATCAAATATAATTAATTATTTGAATAAATGTCAATCTTTTAAATTCAAATCTAATTTGAACTTATCAGATAATTATCTCCCACTCAAATAAAGATATTTAATTAATTCTACAAATTAATTTAAATTAATTTAAATTAAATAATAATTTCAAAATTAAATATTTAATTTATTATAATTTCGAAAATTATAATTAATTAATTATTTAATATAATTTCGAAAATAAATTTAATTATTTAATATAATTTCGAAAATTACATAATAATTAAATATTAACTAATTTTGTTAATTACAACTAATTTGTAATTAATTAATTAATCATTATTATCACATAATTGCATATTTGGCCCGAAGAACAAACTTCTTCTTAAATATATCTTTCAACTATTTTTCCATTTATATCAACTCTTGCCTTAAATAGTGTTGCTAGAGCCCCTGTGGGGACCTATAGACCTATAATTCCAAGCTCCAATAAATTTGAGATTATTAAATAAACTCTTTAATTAAATAATCTTAATTTATTAATCTCATGATTACTCCACTATAAATATGATATTGCACTCTTGTAATTATAGATATTTCGTTTACTAAATACTTTATAAAATAAAGCGTCCATTGATATAATCATTACATACAAATTTACCCACTAATAATGGTTCATAATTAATCGAGAATAAAATTACCATTTTACTCTTTTAATCATATCTTGTTTCCTTAAGTACATTGACTTTACTAGTGAAGGTTAATTCATAATTAAATTATGAATTTGAGCTCAATAACCTTTCAGTCCCAAAAGTCAACTCTTAAGAGAACCATTATTCAATCTCTTACGAGAATACATTGATTCCATATCTGTATACTATGTCCCCAGCCATTTACATTAATGAGTTCCCAAAACAAAAGTTTCTAGCCTGATCATTCTGACAGACCCTAACGAGTGAATCAAAGAACTCATATAACATAAACAGCAGTTCATAGTAACTTCAGGATTAAGATCTACTTGTATATGATCATCAGTTGATATATTTAATTAATACTTCGAAACAGTACTTAACTAAGTATTAATAAACATATATGGTCCAGTTCTATATATTCTCTAATATATAAAGTACCTCCACTAAAGTGTCCTACTACACTAGTAATCTGGATCTAGATCACATGTATTCATAATATTAGTGGACCCTACTTGCAGTAATTAATCTAAAGATTCCTTAACTTTATTTTACTACGAACTATTCAAGTTTATTTATCTCAAACACAATCCTCTCATACCAATACGTGTTTGAGATCATAACAATCCTCTCATATATGAACTTAGAAATTTTTCTGATATTTACATAATATTATCACAAAATAATATAGTCCATAAAATATATGCATAACAAATTCAATTTATTTATTTATTTCTTAAAACAATGTCTACTACATATGCTTTCAGGGCACTCAGTGCTTTCCCCTCTTGTGACTCAGTGGTTCCTTTGAGTTAGCTACTGCCCCACTATTATCACAGTATAGGACTTGTGGCTTATCTAAATCTGGCAATACGTCCAGATTAGAATAGAACTTTTTGAGCCACACAGCCTCCTTAGCTTCTTCACAAGCTGTTATATACTCAGCTTCCATTGTGGAGTCTGCAATTTTGTTTAATACTTTGCCAGACTATTGCTCCTCCTCCAAGAGTAAACACTGATCCAAAAGTCGATTTCCGACTATCTCTATCTGATTGAAAATCAGAATCCGTGTAACCAGTGGGGTTCAGGTCTCCACCTGAATATACAAGCATATAATCTCTAGTATTTCTAAGATACTTGAGAATATTCTTCACTGCAATCCAATGACTCAATCCAAGATTGGATTGATAACGGCTGACTATCCCTACTGCATAACAAATGTCAAGTCTTATACATAACATGGCATACATTAGACTTCCTACTGCTGAGGCATATGGATACTATCTCATATCTTCCTCTTCCTGAGGTGTTTTGGGACACTGCTCCTTGGAAAGGAATACTCCAGAACATGTTGGCATATCACCCTTTTTGGAGTTTCGCATATTAAAGCGTTCTAGCACCTTATCAATATAAGTTTCTTGAGACAATGCCAAAGTTTTGTTCTGTCTATCTCTAAGAATTTTAATGCCCAGAACATACTTGGCCTCTCCCAAATCTTTCATTTGGAATTGTTCAGCTAACCAGTTCTTTACCTTTGATAATGATGTTACGTCATTTCCAATCAGTAATATATCATCAACATAAAGAACGAGGAAAACTACTACACCATCTTTGATTTGTTTATAGACACAAGGTTCATCAACGTTTTGTTCAAAACCAAACCTTTTAATTATGTCATCAAATCTAAGATTCCAAGATCTAGAAGCTTGTTTGAGTCCATAAATGGACCTATGAAGCTTTCAAACTTTTTCTCTTGACCTTTTACTTCGAACCCTTCTAGTTGAGACATGTAAATGGTTTCGTCAAGGTAGCCATTCAAAAAGGTTGTTTTGACATCCATTTGCCAAATCTCATAATCCATGCACGCAACAATGGACAAGAGTATACGAATGGATTTTAACATGGCTATAGGAGAAAAGGTTTCTTCATAGTCAACCCCTTCTTTCTGTGTATAGCCTTTGGCTACAAGCCTTGCTTTGAAAGTCTCTACTTTCTCATCCGCTCCTCTTTTCTTCTTGAATATCCACTTGCAACCAATGGGTTTGATATTCTTAAGTGGATATTCAAGAACCCAGATAGAATTGGAATACATCGATTCCATTTCTTGGTTCATGGCGTCTTGCCATTTGTCCATGTCAGAATCATTCATTGCATCTTTAAATGTCAATGGATTGTCTTTGTTTGTGTCAGACACAAGCATTTGAACTTTGTGTTCATAGCGTATGGATTACTTACTTAGCCTCCCACTACAACAAGGCTCTCTACTATTCTGACTAGAACTAGTAGTTTCCTTTTGACGTTTTTTATTGGTTGTTCCTGGTGACTTTGCAACTTCAATCGAGACCATCTCCTCCAGTACAACCTTATTACGAGGTTTGTGGTTATTAACATAGTCATGTTCAAGAAAAGTTGCATTTGTCGAAACAAATGTTTTATTTTCTTTTGGACTATAGAAAATTCCACCTCTAGTCTCTTTGGAATATCCCAGAAACATGCACACTTCAGAGCGCGATTCCAACTTCCCAGTCTTTCCTTTAAGCACGTGTGCAAGACACCCCCAAATCCAAAAATGGTGTAAACTAGGTTTACAACCATTCCATAATTCCATGGGTGTATTTTGGATAGACTTCGATGGAACAACATTCAATATGTATATAGCACATTGAATCGCATAGCCCCAGAATGATAGTGGTAATGATGAGAAACTCATCATTGATCTAACCATATCTAATAATGTTCTGTTCCGTCTTTTTGAAACACCATTTTGCTGTGGCGTTCCAGGTGTTGTGAGTTGGGATTAAATACCATGCTCACGCATGTGGTCCTTGAATTAAAAATCCAAGTACTCTCCTCCTCGATCAGATCGACGAACTTTTAGTGACTTGCCTAATTGTTTTTCAGCCTCTGCTTGAAATTCTTTTAACTTTCCAAAAGTTTCAGATTTTCTTTGCATTAAGTATAGGTAACCATATCTTGAATAATCGTCAATGAAAGTGACAAAGTATTCATAACCTCCTCTTTCTTGTACATTAAGTGGACCGCAAACATCCGTATGTACCAGCTAAAGTGGTTCTATAGCTCTTGAATCTTTAGCAGAAAGGTCTCTTGGTCATCTTGCCTTCTAGACAGGATTCACAAACAGGGAGAGATCCAATAGATAGTTCTTTTAAAGGACCATCCTTTACAAGCCTATTAATTCTGTCTAGACCAATATGGCCCAATCTCAAGTGCCACGGATATGTTTCATTATCAGAATCAGCCTTTTGTCGTTTAATAGACCTAGGATTAGTTGTTTTAAATAATTCAGAATTATAAGCAAATTTCTCTATAGCTTGCAGTTTATAAAGCCCATCAATAGATTTTGTAGAACACATCTTAAAACCATATCTTGAAATAATAATCGAATTATTATTAAAAGAAATTTTAAAACCTTGCTCATGCAACATAGAAATATAAATTAAGTTTCTAGAAAATCAAGGAATATAATAAACGTTCTCTAAAACAAGAAATTTATTCTTCTCAAATTCCAGATAGGTTGTGTAACGCCCTACTACCCAAGGACCGTTACGGTGTGCATTTTAAACAGTGCTAAATTCGCTAATCGAGTCATTTGGCCATAATCGTGTGACTAAGGATGAATAGCGGTTTAGGGTTAAAATTTTTGGTTAAGATATAACGTTTCACTAAAACATTTACTGTATACATTGGGATCCCAAAAATATAATTTAAAGGTTAATTACAACAAAATATTTACAACCAGCCGACCTAAGCAGAAAAATAGGGTTTAACACTAGTTCCTCTTTAAACCCTCGGCCGTGGCGGTCGAGCAGCTGCATATGTACACGTCGTCACCTAAGCTCTCCAACTCAAGGATGGTCCAGCTTTCTTTTGCCTTTACTTGCACCACATAGCACCCATGAGCCGAAGCTCAGCAAGAAAACTCAATATGCTCATGAACAAGTAATAACATGTTACTAAGTCATAAAAGGCATGCCTAGCATTAATAACCCTACTCATGCATGCAAGCAGGTACAACTAAATGTTTGTGGAGTCCTGCACTCTGAGTAGATGACTAAGAAGTCTCTCGCTCTATGGTAGATGACAAATAAATCTCTCTCTGAGGTAAACGACTAATAAGTCTCTCTGAATAATTGACTAATAAGTCACTCTGAATAGTTGACTAATAAGTCACTCTCTAAATAGATGACTAATAAGTCTATCTCTGTATAGATGACTAATAAGTCTATCTCTGTTAGATGACTGATAAGTCTGTCTCGGTCAGATGACTAATAAGTCTATCTCTTTATAGATGACTGATAAGTCTATCTCGGTCAGATGACTAATAAGTCTATCTTTGTTAGATGACTAATAAGCCTATCTCTGTTAGATGACTGATAAGTCTGTCTCGGTCAGATGACTAATAAGTCTATCTCAGTCAGATGACTGATAAGTCTGTCTCAGTCAGATGACTGATAAGCCTATCTTGGTCAAATGACTGATAAGTCCATCTTTGTGTAGATAATTAATAAGTCTATCTCTGAGGTCCCATACCCTCCTAGCCATGTGACGTGTAGGTCACCTTAGCCTTTGGCTCTAAATAACTAGCCTTTAGACTAGACAAGCGCTTTTAAGTTTCATTGAACTTAAGGTCGGTCAAGCATTTCATGCTTCTGATGATAATGCTTATGTCGATTAGATCTAATCTTTTCGGCTTGTGTTAAACACGCTAATACCGTTCTTGACTCATAAGCCAATACCATATGACCAGTACTCCATACTACTGTCGAACTTGACTAATGAGTCACAACTTCACAGTTAATAATGACACCATTGCTGATTCTGACTAATAAGTCAGTACCATTCACAGATAGCAAATTTCCAAGCATTTGATATGCATTCCAGATATACAAATAGAGCATTCAGCATGCTACATCAAAAACAATGCATGTCACATATGGGGTGCAATTTTCTTACCTCTGGTTCGAGCAAGAAATACGTTAAGAACGACCCTTGAGAACGATCAATCCTTTAATCTCTTAGCGGTCACCTAGTCATAACCAAATATGGAATCCAATTAATGAAATCAACCATAAAAGGTTCTTAACCTAAACCTCACTCCCGGGGCCTCGAATCATACTCAAACGGTGAGTAGATTCAATCCCAAGCCTTAGGAATTGAAACCCCAAGCCAAAAACCCTCAAAAGTGCTCAAAATAGGAATCTGGAAAAGCAGGGTAGCGCTGCCCCCCTAGCGCCCCAGCGCTACAAGCAGGGGAGTTTTGCCCTAGCTAGCGTTGTAGCGCCCTCCTTTGGGCGCTGTAGCGCTAGGACCAGGCAGAATTGCCCTTATTTTTCCCTCCTTCGACTTCTCCATTGCAAACCTTCATGAATTTATTCTAAGCTTCACCCAAACTCACAAAAGAACCCCAAAACCATATACACAAGTCCTAGGCATTATAACCCAAGCAATCATAGTAAAAAACTCCCATCAATTCTCAAATATTAACCTCAAAATTCCAACTGAAACTCAATAAGAAAACAGAGTAAAACCAGAGTTCTCCATGGTTAAAAACTTACCTCAAGCTTAGTACTACACCCTCTTCAATGACTGAACATAACCCTAGACCCTCAAGGCTTGGTTCCTTAGCTTGAATCCTCAAAAGGAGCTTCAAAAATTCAAAGAAAGAAGAAGGAGAAGTGATGATCAGGAGGAGAAGAAAGAGGCACTATTTTCTTAAGCTTCTACAGCCTTCTAAGTCAGCATATATCCCCAAGGTCAAATGACCTAAATGCCCCCAAGCCTAAATAAAATCCTTAACAGCCACCAAGGGAAAATCGTCATTTCTCCTCAATCTCGTTAATCATAATTAACTCCCTCCAATTCCCATTATTCCCAATACTCTCAAATGCTAATAAATCATATTCCATTACCTTTTAATTCTTGGTAATGTACTAATCCTCAAACTACCCTGAGACTCACCCCGAGCCCCAATATTAACCCCGTTATGACCAAACCGATAACTTGCATTCAAAGATCATCTCATTAAGAATGGCTCGAAAAAATCCACATTATGATGTGGCCTTATTCAAAATTCACCAACATGCATGAAAATATACAAATGTTCCCTCAATGGGCCAAATTACCAAAACTCCCTTATAATGAAAAGTGGACCCATATGCATGCATTTATTATCATATAATAATATAATTCACATAAACATGCATATAATCATTTAATATCATAATAAATCAATTATGGCCCTCTTGGCCTCCTAATTAAGGTCCAAAAACATATTAGGAAATTTGGGTTATTACAGGTTATTCCAATTGTTGTTGTAGAGGCAATTTGACCACTACCTACCCTCATAGTCACCTCTCCATCAGCAATCCTCGTCGAACTAAGAATCTGTAGAGAAAAACAAACATGATTAGTGGCTCCTGAATCTACTATCCAAGATGAGGAAGGGTCTTCCACTAAACAAGCTTCTAACACAAGTAAATCAAATTTACCTTTCTTTTTCTCTTTCAGGTCAGCGAGATACTTTGGACAATTTCTCTTTGTAGAGTCCAAGAACTTTACTTAGCTAGTTAGATAGAAGTATTATAGTATGAATAGTATTATCTTTGTAACTGTGGAATTTTAGTTCGGACCGGGAATTATTTGGACACTCATAGTAAGTACTTATAGATTTTCTAAGTTTAACCTATAGTTTAAGAATATTAAGTATAACCTAAGGTTTGATTATATGACTGATATTAAGGATAATATTTGTTATACTATAAGGTTTAGATGAGGACCAATAGGATTTTAAGCACATGTTATGAATGGGTGATTAAGGATTAAGTATTTTGAGGATTTAATTTAATAAGGAGTAAAGTTTGAATGCAATAGGGTCAGTCAGCAGCTTTGAATACGTTGAGGGCTTAGTCAAGGCTGTTTACTCCATTCAAACTTAGCTAAAAATGTGTAATTTCGTGTTTAAATATTCATCGTGTGCCGATATATCGCAGCTATAGGGGGTGATATATCGCAGCACGTAGATACGGAAAACACGAAACGATGCACGGTCGCCTCGGGCATACTGGCCCAGGCGCTATATCGCCTACAGGGGGCGATATATCGCCTCCTTCATCATAATTCAAATGTTTTTTAATTCTTTTTCCTTTTAGCCATTCAACCTCTTGATAAGTCTAACATCTTTTTGAACGAGTCTCCAGCCTCTGCTGAACGATTATTCAAATTATTTTCACCTAAAAAGCTATTATTTTTATTCAAGTAAAATCAAGATCTTTTCATTCCTAAACTCTATAAATAGGACCTAGTACCCAGCCATTATTCATATTTTGCTCTAAGTTCAGAGGTTGCAAGTGCTAAGTGAGTGTGAGAGTATAAACACCTGGGTTTGGGAATCATAAGCTTGATCATCATAAGCTTGTCAAACACTTTGGGAAGTAAGGTTCTATAGTATTTCGGTTGTGGTGTAGATTGATCTTACAAGTCTTTGAGGTAAACTAAAACTCTAGTTCATTTGTTATTTTCTTTCTCTTAGTCTTCTACTCAATCTTCTAACCTCATTCTTAGGGAATCTAAGTTCTTGAGCACATAAGTTTTGGTAAGTGTGACTTTCAATGGTTTAGTCTTTCCATTCCTTTCATTTCATCTCTTTTCTTCATTAGACTCACCCTATTATATATGGTTTTAGGAGTGTTCCAAAAAGTCCCAACGCTGTCCTCTTATCCCGGTAACTTTGGTAAGGAAAATAGGATAGAATCTATATGTTTTATGCTTATGTTATCTTATGTGTTATGTTATGAAATATGTTATGAATATGTATGTTTGTAGGCTTGGGCATATGACCCATATGACTAACAAGACCCCAAATGGGTTATGGGCATATGACCTACTTAGCTAGTAGGACCCCACTAATCCCATGGGCATATGACTTGTTTAGTCTATGGGACCCCAAGTAATAATGGCCATTATAATAAGTGTATGTAATAAGTGTTACGATATGTCTTTATGTTTATTATGAAACTTTATGTTTATGACTATGTGTTAGATTTTCCTATCTGGGCATTAGGCTCATTCCTTTTTGTTTTATGTGCAGGAAAATAGCTTTAGAGGTGGTAAGATTCGTGGACGCTTAGAGAATGTGTATCGATGGTGAATGGAGGCAAGGAGTCGAGAGTTCGATTTCTCGAGGATGTAGTCTTGTTTTACTTTTTATGGTTTTACATGTATTTTCCGCACTTTCTATGTAACTCCTTTTTACATTAAGTTATGTTTTGTTTTAAAGACAATGGGTACCCATATCCTACTTATTTATGAAAGTAACTCTATTTCTACAAGTTTCCAATAAAGTATGGTATTTTCGCAAAAATGTAAGTTTTATGTATAGTTTCGTTAATGGTCCAAAAGTCTAGAGTAGTGGGTCATTACACTCTTCTAGTGACCATGTACTCCACAGTGAAAACAAGTCCCTTTAGGGGTCTTCTTTTTGGAGCTTTTGGTGTTCTTATTCTCTTTGCCTTTGGATGACCTTTTAGGCTTCTTTGAATTCTTGTCTTTTTCTTTCTCCTTGTCCTTTCCATTTCCATTTTTCCTCTTTTTGGTTTTAGCCTTTGAAGAGGATGGATTAGAATCAGCAACATTTGGTTCTCCTTCTTTCTCGAAACCTTTGTTAAGAGATTCATAAGTTTGCAATTCATTCAATAGTTGTGTCATGTTATATGATAATTTATTCATGACATAGTTGGTTGTGAAACCTTTAAAATCTGGAGAAAGTGATTCAAGTATAATGCTTACTTGAGTCCTTTCATCAATGATTGCCCCATGGATAATGGCATTGTGCATTATGTTGATCATGTCTAATACATGTTCTCTGATAGAAACTCATTTCTTCATTTTCTTAGTCATGTAGGATCTAGTGGCCTCATGCCTGCACTGATCTGACTGCTGCCCAAACATATCTTGAAGGGTATCCCATATCTCATAAGCATTCTCAGTGTTATCAAACTTCTTTCTGAGTACATCGCTCATACTCGCAAGCATATAACACTTTGCTTTGTTGTTTAATAAGATCCAATTATCAAACTTTTCCCTTGCAGTTTTGGCAGCAGTAGCGGGAGGGACTTCAGGACATTCTTCAGTCAAGACAAATTTGTGGTTCTCACATATTAATACAATGTTCAAGTTTGATTTCCATTTCATGTAGTTTTCACTAGTCAACTTTTCATTTGCAAGTAAAGAAGATACAGGATTTGAGCTAGACATGATTGCTGAAAATAAATAAATAAACAAAAATGAATTTATGCATATAATAAATATCAGTTATTTTCGGAATAGTAAATGTGCTGCATGAATGCAACAATTGAAGAACACATAAAAAATAATTACTAATTCCATGATTAATTAATTTGAACATTAATGGACCAGCCTTAGGGTAGGTTAGACTAATTCTAAATTAATTTTGAGACAAGTTCACAAATTTATAAGTGAAAACTCAAATCAATATTTCTCTTTTGACTTATAAACAACCGCTTGTTTGGTCAAGAATACACTAGTCTGCTCAAAAGCCTAATGTACCTTGTGAGTGTAACCCATTATTTTAGATCAATGACTTAACTCAAGAGTGTGCCTTAGGGTTAGTCAAACTTGAAATACATCATTAAATCCTATTCTTGAAAAAGAAGTTTGCCTTGAGAATAACACAGTCGGAAGCTTTCCTTAGGGGGACACAAACAATGGTGCTGCGAGGCCCTCTCCATGCTACCTCGGTGCTAACTAATAATGGAAACCATGGGACTTATTTTCATAACTCCCTCTCCCACTCACTATTTTCAAATATGTGTTTTCTCAAAACATCCTATGCTTTTTAATTGGTTTGTAAAAATAAAGTGATCTATTTTTACCAAATGATATTCTAATAATTACTAATCTAATTAACCAAAATTAAAATTATAGAACTATGCCTTAATTACTTCAATTTTAATTTGCTATAATTACTAGGAATATCATTTATTATTTAATAAAACAATTTTATTAAATACTAGAAATTAAACAACTTTTTAAAATCTATTTGCGCTCTTGAACTAGTTAAAACTAGATTTATTATTATATGGTCCATCATATAAAGCATATAATCATATACGACAATCCTAAGGCATGTTTCTACTCATATGAGATGCATGCATAATTTTAAATAATGTGTGGGTAATATGTATGACATGTCAAAAATGCATGATAAAGTATTAAACAATTTAATCTCATTCAAACATTTAAATAAATAAATACTAATTAAATAAATAAATAAATGTGGGTTGGTGTCTTGGGTATTTCTAGAAAAATTACAACACTTGCAAAATATACACAAAAATGTAAGAGACTAAATAAAACCTAAAGAGATCTCTATCTTCAACTTTGGGCCTTCACAAGTAGTCTTGATCCATTAAGCCATTTATCCATTTAATTTTGAATTAAAATAACTTTTAATTATCTTAAACAAATTTTAAGAATAATTAACTTGGGCTTTAATGCCTGATAAGTTATTAGGCCCATTTTTGAATTTGGGCTCAAACAATTAATTCGAAATAAACAATTTTTAATTATGGGCTAAATTTAATTAGGCCCATAATTT
The DNA here is from genome assembly GCF_963169125.1 of Humulus lupulus. Lineage (NCBI taxonomy): Eukaryota > Viridiplantae > Streptophyta > Magnoliopsida > Rosales > Cannabaceae > Humulus > Humulus lupulus. Next base: position 38,757,236 of record NC_084797.1, on the reverse strand, counting down.
AAATGGATAACTTAGATGCAAGCCCTAGGGTTTAGAAACCCTAGGGCCAGCTCCATGTGGTGGCTCGGCGGGGCACGACAGCTGCTGGAGGTGTGGTAGCAGTTGGCTGGTGGTTGGCACGAGGCAGCAGGCGCAGGGGGCGCGAGTGCGCGCAGCTCAGGTGACGCAGGGGCACGCAGTTGGGTGAGGTGCGCAGGGGCGCGCGGCTGGATGAAGGCTCGGGCTTCGGGGCATGGAACCTAGGGCTCGAGCCTTACAGAATTTTTTCAAATAATTTAATGCAGATGCTTAAATTACAAAAAATTCCTATGCCCCAAAATGGCTTACATTTTTCATCTAAAAATTTAAGAACAATTCCTAAACCCAAAAAACACCATATAATTAACGACCCTTAAGAATAAACTTTAATCATACATACATACATACATCCATTCACACACATTACGATAACATAAGAATGCATATTATGCCCACACAGTAATTAATATATGCAGAGATTACTGACCGCTCTGGTACCAAATGTTAGGAACGAGTTTCCTAATACGCAGCGGAATGGTGGTGGGTTGGCCCAATGTACAAGAAAAATATTGTACCATATTTAAACTACCTTTAAATATGCGGATCTATTAATATACATACATTAATCATAAGCAAAAAAAGAATAGAAAACATACCTCTTGATGCCTATCAAGTGTCCTTGCTATCTTTTCGTAATTTTAACGAACCTCCTATCCAAGCTGCTCCCAAGTGATCACACCAAGATCTTCCAAAACGTTATCTACACCTCAAGAAGTGTGTAGGCACTTAGAGAATAAAGGATAGTTGATTTCTGATTCTACTTGATGTACTCAACACATGAGATCAAGATAATAGGCGTGAGATTGGTTCTTTGTCTTTTTCAAAGAGAGATAGAAAAGTATCGTTCTTTTCTTTAGAGCGAATAATAGAGTGTTTTGAGTATATTGTTTATTTTCTTATAAGTCCAACTTAAAAAGAAAATATTCAAATTTTTAAAAAATAAATATGTAACCAATTTACAATTTATCTTTTAATTAATTAAATATCTCATTAATGAAAATATCCAAAAACTAACTTTTGAATTTTCCATTAATTAATTAATTAAATAAATAAAATTAAAAAATCTATCCCTGAAAATCTGTGCAGTACACACCACACACAGTCCATGGACTGTGTGTGTCATGTACCACCCTATATTTTAAGGATATTTGATTTTTCCATAATTATTTATTCAAACTACATTGTCAGATAAAAATCTAACAACTTGATAATTAATTCAAATTTGAATTAATTATATTTTTAACTAATTATCAAATATAATTAATTATTTGAATAAATATCAATCTTTTAAATTCAATTCTAATTTGAACTTATCAGATTATTATCTCCCACTCAAATAAAAATATTTAATTAATTCTACCAATTAATTAAAATAAATTTAAATTAAATTATAATTTCAAAATTAAATATTTAATTTATTATAATTTCGAAAATTATAATTAATTAATTATTTAATATAATTTCGAAAATAAATTTAATTATTTAATATAATTTCGAAAGTTACATAATAATTAAATATTAATTAATTTTGTTAATTACAACTAATTTGTAATTAATTAATTAATCACTAATATCACATAATTGCTTATTTGGCCCGAAAAACAATTTTCTTCTTAAATATGTTTTTCAACCATTTTTCCCTTTATATAAACTCTTGCCTTTAATAGTGTTGCTAGAGCCCCTGTGGGGACCTATGATCATTTAATTCCAAGCTCCAATAAATTTGCGATTATTAATTAAACTTTTTAATTAAATAATCTTAATTTATTAATCTCATGATTACTCCACTATAAATATGATAGTGCACTCTTGTAATTATAGACATTTCGTTTAGTGAGTACTTTATAAAATAAAGCATCCATTGATATAATCGTTACATACAAATTAACCCTCTAATAATGGTTCATAATTAATCGGGAATAAAATTACCGTTTTACCCTTTAAATCATATCTTGTTTCCTCAAGTACCATTGACTTTATTAGTGAAGGTTAATTCATAACTAAATTATAAATTTGAACTCAATAACATTTCAGTCCCAAAAGTCAACCCTTAAGAGAACCATTATTCAATCTCTTACGAGAAGGCATAGATTCCATATCGGTATACTATGTCCCCAGCCATTTACAATAATGAGTTCCCAAAACAAAAGTTTCTAGCTTGATCATTCTGACAGACCCTAATGAGTGAATCAAAGAACTCATATAACATAAACAGCAGTTCATAGTAACTTCAGGATTAAGATCTACTTGTATATGATCATCAGTTGATATATTTAATTAATACTTCGAAACAGTATTTAACTAAGTATTAATAAACATATATGGTCCAGTTCTATATATTCTCTAATATATAAAGTACATCCACTAAAGTATCCTACTACACTAGTAATCTAGATCTAGATCACATGTATTCATAATACTAGTGGACCGTACTTGCAGTAATTAATCTAAAGATTCCTTAACTTTATTTTACTGCGAACTATTCAAGTTCATTTATCTGAAACACAATCCTCTCATACCAATACGTGTGTGAGATCACATATATGAACTTAGGAATTTTTCTGATATTTACATAATATTATCACAGAATAATATAGTTCATAAAATATATGCATAACAAATTCAATTTATTTATTTATTTCTTAAAACAATGTCTACTATATATGCTTTCAGGGCACAATTCCCAACATAAAGAGGGCACGTTACAACTAGCCGAAGTACCCATCATATGTAAATATCCTGAAGTATTTCCCAATGACCTTTCTGTCCTACCGCCGGAATGAGAAGTGGTGTTCAATATAGAGATTATTCGAAGGACGGCACCCATTTTGAAAGTTCCGTACCAAATGGTACCAGCAGAATTGAAGGAGCTGCAGGCTCAACTACAGGAGTTGTTGGATAAAAAGTTCATAAGACCAAGTCATTCTCTGTGGGGAGCCCCGTTATTGTTTCTAAAGAAGAAAGACGGCTCCATGAGAATGTGTATAGACTATCTAGAGCTGAACAAGGTGACGATTAAGAATTGATACCTGCTTCCCAGGATCGATGATCTATTTGATCAACTCCAGGGAGCATCGGTATTCTCCAAGAATCAGGTTACCATCAACTCAGAGTTAAGGAGTTGGACATACCTAAGATAGCGTTTCGAACGCGGTATGGTCACTATGAGTTCGTAGTGATGTCCTTCGGACTCACCAATGCCCTACCGCATTCATGGACCTCATGAACCGAGTGTTTAGCGCGTTTCTAGATAAATTCGTCATTGTGTTTATTGACGCTATTTTGATATACTCAAGGAACCCGAAGGAACATGCGATGCATTTGGAGATGGTTCTTCAGTGTTTGAAGGGACAAAAGATTTATGCCTGCGGATGCCAAAAATCTGCCAAGGAAAAAAATTTCGGTCACTTATTGAAGTAAATGGCTACGAGGCACTGAAGGCATCAAGTACGTGTCAGAGGTAGAAGGTTATTACGTGCCACCAAGAAGCCACACATTTGCGAGGCCCCAGGCCTCACGAGGTCATTCCACGCCCATGGGAGGAAAATGTGAGATGCGCTTGCCTTGTGCGCATGCATGCCTCCAAGCTGCATCCCCTCGCGAGACGCTTATGTCTCGCGTGCATGCCTCCAAGATGCATCCCTCGCGAGATGCCTCCATCTCGCACGTCTGGCTCCTAGCTGTACCCCTGCAAGGCACTTCCATCTCACTTGCATGCCTCCAAGCTACACCCCTTGCGAGACACATCCACCTCGCTCGTCTGGCTCCTAGTCATGCCCCTTGCGAGGCACTTCCATCTCGCATGCATGTCTCCAAGCCATGCCCCCTAGTGAGACACCTCTGTCTCACATGCATGCCTCCACACCGTGCCCCCTTGCGAGACACCTCCATCTCACGTGCATGCCTCCACACCACACAAGGGGCATCGCGCTGAGACACCCTTCATTGAGGGCCTCACTACATGAGGCTGGGAGTGCAAGGCATCCACGCCTGGGTGTCGCCAAGGGAAAATAGGCCTCGCGCCTAGATATTTTCGAGGAGCTGCAGGACTCACATAGAGCAGAGAAGACACCATTATGGAGCAATGGTGTAACTTAGACATGTGGGAACAACCATCAGGTACAAGGTACACGTAGGAGCACGGGATGTACAACCATATGGTGGATAGAGGCATGACTCTGACATCCGTATCATACATGTAGTGGTGGTACGAATTAGTACAAAGAGTGGAGGCTCTACTTGCAAACCTCTGACCATGTACCAGGGCCGACATCACAACTTCCTGCCCCATTACGTCTAGTGCCACTACCCTGATAATGTACCTGTGTACGATTTGGCTCCCCGGGACCACAATGTATCAGGAGTCGTTAGAGCTCCACTATAAATAGACTTTACGCCTCCAACAAAGGGGTCGGAAAATTGGACATTGTAACCAAAGACTATTGAGTAATACAAGTATTCTCCCCATGTTCACTCTACAACTTGATTCTAGGTCCATATAGCCATCATAATTTCTTCTATGCTTCTTTACCACTCTCTGTTTACTCTTAAGCTCATAAGTTTTCCAATCTAACTTGGTTGACGATTTCTCACCGTCAACAGTTTGGCGCTGTCTGTGGGAAGGACAACTATCATGCCGCTATTCTTCCATCAATTTTGACAAGAAAAAATTCCAAGGCGTTCAAAACGCCTACTGGAATCTCAGGATGTTTAGATCCATCTTGACGAAGACCGACTAATATCCTTCAAAAGAGACCCTCCACCACCTGAGAATGGAGGTATGCCAGAGGAACATCCAACCCTTGGAGAGGAGAAGGAGGCATCAATTTTGACTGTCCAACCTAGGGGAGGTCATCATGAACCATCTACAACCTGTGTGGGTGGCCTGAGTATGCACCCTCCTCCTCGACCACCGATTGCACCATGCTCCGGCCACCGGGATCCATGCCCTTCTTTGGACAGGCCCAACCACAGTTTGTGGGTGCACTCTGTGAATCCCGGCTCCAAAATTCACTTTTACGAGAATGAGATACATGAGTTGCACATAAAATAATCAAAGGTTGGAAGCCACAATAGAGAACATGCAGGAGGTGTTGAATGACCTGCTACAAGGGAGGTCAAGCATGCCCCTTCCCCAGCATAGGAGAAAAAAAGCATGCACGAGGAGAAACCACCATACCCATGGACGGTGACAAACACAACTCTCCACTTGTTATACCCCTCGCCTAGAATGCAAGGAAGATTATACACCAGTGGCAAAATCTGGCTCAAGCCCCACCTACGGGAAGTGCGAACCCAAGACTACCCCCAAAAGAGCTTCACTTGACTTGAGGGGGATATTTAACCAGAAAGGGTCCGAGGTAAATACTACACCCCCCGCAGCTCCCTCGAGGGACACAACCAAAGCAAGGGTTCAGTATGAGAACCCGCAAGACTCCTTAAGCAAAAAGAGGAGGGAGCTAGACACCAAAATGCAGAGCCCTCAAGGCAAGATTATCACTGCACCTGGGGGGCACAGAGATGACAAAGAATTTGAGCATGATTCGCCCTTCACAATGAAGATCCAGGTTAAGCAACTCCTCACCATCTTTAAAGAGCCTCGCATGATTCTGTACAAGGGTACTACAGACCCGAAGTATCACTTAGACACTTTCCGTAACTTGATGAGGTTAAGGGGGGTCAACAGCAGAGCAAAGTTTCATTGCTTTGTCATTACACTTAAAGGAGTTGCGTACAAGTGGATCAAGAGGTTAAGGCCAGGAACAATCAAGTCATGGCAGCAATTCTCTGGCGAATTTCTTCGGCAACACCATGCAGTCAGTGATTACGTTATGCCAATTACCAGTCTCACTAACGTAAAACAAGGTCAGAATGAAAGTCTGAAGAGCTATATCCACAAGTTCAATATGGAAGAACGGAGCTCAAGATGGCTATTACAACCAGAGTTCGTCCAAGAAGCAAGTTATGGGATAACATGCTCAAGAGAGAGGTTACAAACTGAAATGACTTCTTCGAAAGAGCACAGAAGTATATACGTGTGGAAGAGGTCCATAAGAACTTGCATGTTGAGGAAAGCAAACCTTCCTCCAATCACCCTTCTATCGATACGTCTAAAGATTCCGTGTAGAAGAGAACATCATGATAGAGGAGTCACTGATCAAGTTGAAAATTGGAAGAGGTCTACAAAAAGGCTTCAAAGAATAAGCTAGTAGGATTCATCAAATCATCGCAATTGGCCCCCATAAAGATCCAAAGAAGTCACTCAGCTGATTCAAGTGATTTGGAATTGTCAAAGTATATCGAAGAGAACAAAAAATAAAGTGCTTGGCGAGAAAAATCTCACCAACCACTTAGGAGGTATTAGACCCAACCTCAACAGGCACCTAGCCATGTGAAAAATAGGTGCCTAGCCTCACGAGCCTCAACAGGCATCCAACCTTGAGCGAAATTTGTGCCTAGCCTCGCAAGCCTCATTAGGCACCTAGCCATGTGCAAAATAGGTGTCTAGTCTCATGGTCCTCAACAGGTGCCTGGCCAAGTGCGAAACAAGCGTTTGGCCTTGCGACATATATATAAAATTACTTATAATACATATGTGTGAGAGTGGTGAACCTTATGTGACAACATTTTAATCTATAAGGACTAGCTACCCTTGTAGAATCTAAAAAAAAAGTCAAAAGGTCCCTCAAAAATGACCTCTTCACAAACAAACCCATCCTACAAAGGGACCACGTCATAACAGACGAAAGGGGAGCCCAAAGAGGTTCCTAAGTCTAGATTGACTGAGTCGCTTACCAAGGGAAAAAGGGCCTTGAAAACAGGTGCTTGCAAGGTTTCACAAGGACCATATCCTTATAAGAGTACCGACCCAAGGGGAGATCACCTCAAAAACCAAAAAAGGGTCTTAAAGAAAATGCTTATGAAAAGGGTCTCAAAGAAGATGCTTGTAAAAAGGGTCTCAAAGAAGATGCTTGCAAAAAGGGCCTCGAAGAAGATGCTTGCAAAAATAGTACAATGCCTAATGACGAGAAGGACGCTCTCGCAGAAAATAAAATGCGCGCGTAAAAATATATAAAAGGATACCGAGAGCCCAAGGGGCCAACATATCCTTACAAGTAGTCAAGGTGCGCCAACAGACACATATCACACGCAGTAGAGAGGTCCCAAAGGAACCCTTTCAAAATAAAGGGGTGCTAGTAAGAGACCCGCGAGCATAAAGTCACATGATAATGTTCTCTCACAAGATAAACATAAGATGTAGCGGGACTCGTTAAAAGTTCCTCATGAAGAAAACACGAAATCTGGAAAAATCTCTCATGTAAAATAAGTTAAGCAGCATTACAACCAAATCAAAGTAAACATAAAGAAATTGCCCACACATGGGGACAAAAGATGGGGCAGGAAAAAACTTCATGGTTTCCCGCCGCGAGCAATCCACTCGGCAACCTTAGCAACATCGCGGTCACCTAATGAGGAGAAGTTAGAGCTAAGATTCTGTTCCATATAAGAACTTTAGCTTCCCCTCTTTTCTTACTCTTAGGCGGAGAGGAAGTATTCTCTACAGCCACTCCTATCTTGTGTATGGCCTCAACAAACTGCTTCTCAAGTCCCCAAATCTTGGCGATAATTTGATCATTCTCTACCCCGCCCAAAGGTAGATCTTTCGTCGAAATCACTTATACTTCAAGGGTATCAATCAACAGGAAAGTACTGATAGACTTCCTAGTCGAGTCGACCTGTTGGTAATAAAGAAGAAGCCAACAAGACGAAGGGGCTACAAGAAAGAATTTCTAAAGCACTCTTCACTCTAAAATCTGACAAGCGCTAGATACGCGTAAAGCACCCTGAGCAACAACTTAAGAGCACTACATGAGAGCTTACCCTGTCCAAATGATGCTTCTTTGGCTCTTCGGGTAGAGTGCCTCAAGCATCTTCCTGTGGCCCGATGTTTGTACAACAATGACACCCTTGGGATCTATATAAAAGAATAATTGGCGTTAATTAAACTTCAAATGAGTCCTGAGGATCGCCACTCATGAAGTAAATGGAGAAAAGCTCTGGCACCGTGAATGTCATAAAGATAGCACAAAAAAAGAAAAAAGAAAGAAAGAGAAAGAGAAAAGTCTACAAGAACGCATAAAGGTCTCCCTATAGACTGGGGGCAAGTGTGGATGCCAAAAATCGGCCAAGGAAAAAAGGTCTGGTCCCTTATTGAAGTAAACGGCTAAGGGGCACCGAAGGCACCAAGTACATGTTGGAGGCAGAAGGTTATTACATGCCACCAAGAGGCCACACATTTGCAAGGCCCCAGGCCTCACGAGATCATTCCATGACCATGGGAGGAAAATGCGAGATGCCCCCGCCTTGCGCGCATGCCTCCAAGCTGCATCCCCTCGCGAGACACTTTCGTCTCGCGTGCATGCCTCCAAGCTGCACCTCTCGTGAGACGCCTCCATCTTGCACGTTTGGCTCCTAGCCATGCCCTCGCGAGGCACTTCCATCTCGCGTGCATGCCTCCAAGTTTCACCCTTCGTGATACACCTCCATCTCGCGCGTTTGCCTCCAAGCCATGCCCCCTCATGAGACACCTCCTTCTCACGTGCATGCCTCCTTGTCGTACCCCCTCACAAGACACCTCCATCTCGCACGCATGCCTCCACACCGAGCCCCCTCACAAGACACCTCCATCTCGTACGAATGCCTCCATGCCGAACAAGGGGCCTCGCGCTGAGACACCCTTCATTGAGGACCTCGCTGTGTGAAGCTGGGAGTGCAAGGTATTCACACCTAGGTGTCGCCAAGGGACAATAAGCCTCGCACCTAGATATCGTCGAGGAGTTGCAAGACTCACATAGAGCAGAAAAGACACCATTATGGATGAGATTTTGGCTATGCAAGGTCCGACACCTCTCTATGCACCAAGGTGACCTAGGCTACCCTACTGAAGAATCCATAAGTCATTCAAAACTTAGCCAAAGATGATGAAACTTGGAGCAATGGTGTATCTTAGACATGTGAGAACAACCATCCAGTACAGGGTACACGTAGGGGCACGGAATGTACAAGCATATGGAGGACAGAGGTGTGACTCTGACATCCATATCATACATGTAGTGGTGGTACGAATTAGTACAAAGAGTGGAGGCACTACTTGCACACCTCTAACCATGTACCAGGGCTGACATCACAACCTTCTAAACCACTATGTCTAGTGCCACTACCCAGACAATGTACCTATGTATGATTTTGTCCCCCGGGACCATAATGTATCAGGAGCCGTTAGAGCTCCACTATAAATAGACTTTCACCCCCCCCCCCAGCAAAGGGGTCAGAAAATTGGATATTATAACCAGAGACTATTGAGTAATACAAGTATTCTCCCCATGTTCACTCTGGAACTTGATTCTAAGTCCATATAGCCATCATAATTTCTTCTATGCTTTTTTACCACTCTCTGTTTACTCTTAAGCTCATAAGTTTTTCGATCTAACTTTGTTGACGAGTTCTCACCGTCAATAATGCCAAATTCTCCAAGTTTGAATTTTGGCAGGAAAAGGTGAGTTTCTTGGGCCATGTGGTGTCAAGAGAAGGGATATCCGTGGATCCTACCAAGATAGAGGCAGTAAGTTAGTGGAAACCTCCGAAAAATGCTCAAGAAGTGAGAAGTTTTCTCAGATTAGCAGGGTATTATAGGTAGTTCGTAGGAGGGTTCTCAAAAATAGCAATTCCAATGACTGTTGTTACCCGTAAAAGTGCTAAGTTTGTATGGACCAAAAAGTGTGAGAGGATTTTCCAAGAACTAAAGACGAGGTTGACCACTACCCAATGGTGACTATCCCTAGTTGGACAGAGGGATATGCGATCTACAGCGATGCCTCAGGACAAGGACTGGGGGCGGTACTGATGCAACATGGCAAGGCAATAGCTTATGTGTCCCGACAGCTAAAGAGTTATGAAGAGAACTACTCGACGCATGAGTTAGAGTTGGCTGCAGTAGTGTTCGCATTAAAAATCTGGAGACATTATCTCTATGGGATACATTGCAACATTTACACCGACCACAAGAGCCTCAACTATTTCTTCACCCAGTAGGAATTGAACATGAGGCAACACCGGTGGTTAGAATTGTTTAACGATTATGATTGTGACATTCTATACCATCCCAGAAAGGCCAATAAGGTGGAAAATGCTCTAAGTCAGCAGCCGATGGCGTACGTGTTGACCGTGCAAGAAATGCCCTTAGAACTACAAGGTGACATCTCTATGTTGGATCTCGATGTAGTTGTTGGCAAATTAGCAAATTTTTCACTGCAACCCGCCACTATGGAAGCCATACAAGGAGGACAACTTTTGGAACCTTGGTATGAGCGGATCAAATACGAGGTGAGGAAGGATATGCGACTGGGATTCCACATGTTAGAAGATGGGGTGTTAATATTTAAAGGTAGAATTTATGTTCTCGGCGATGCAGAGATTGAGAAGCAAATCTTCTATGAGGCACACAATGCCCCTTATGCAATGCACCCCAGCGCCACAAAAATGTATCAGGATTTAATAAAATATTTTTGGTGGCCAAAAATGAAAAAGGAAGTAGCAGAATACGTGGCTCATTACCCTACCTGCCAACAAACCAAGGCGGAGCACCAGCGAACAGTCGTGTTGCTGCAACCGCTAGAGATTCCATAATGGAAGTGGGAGATGATCACAATGGACTTTGTCATCGGACTGCCAAATACTCCTAAGGGTTAAGATATGATATGAATTATTGTTGATAGATTGACCAAGTCAACGCATTTCCTACCCATTAAGATAACTTATTCTGCAGATAAGTTAACAGACTTATACATAGTAGAGATTATACAACTACATGGAGTACCTAAGTCCATCATTTCAGATCGAGACGGACGTTTCACCTCAGCATTTTAGAAAAGGATGCAAGAAGGTTTGGGGACTCAACTTAAGTTTGGCACTTCTTTCCATCCCCAAACAGATGGCCAAAGTGAGTGAACGATCCAAACCCTAGAAGACATGCTAAGAGCCTGTGTACTCGACTTCCAGGGGTCGTGGAGAGAAAAACTTCTACTGATGGAATTTGCTTACAACAATAGCCACTACGACTCTATTAAGATGGCACCGTATGAAGCCCTGTATGGGAAAAAGTTTCGATCCCCGATTCATTGGCACGAAGCAGGTGAAAGGAAATTCTTAGGTACAGAGGAAGTGGAAAAAGTTACTGAGGATATCAAGAAGATTCGAGAAAGGCTGCAGACCTCCATAGATCGATAACGCAAATATGCAGATTGACGCCGAAGACCCTCGGCATTGGAATTCAGTGATAAGGTGCTCCTGAAGGTAGCTCTATCGAAGGGAGCTCTGTATTTTGGTAAGAAAGGAAAAAAAGAGTCCAAGATATATCAAACCTTTTGAGATAGTGCAGAAAATGGGTATGGTAGCCTACCAATTAGCTCTCCCACTAGCGTTGGCTTAAGAAAATGATGTATTTGATGTATCTATGCTTAGGAAATATGTTGAAAACCCGAGTCATGTACTTAGTTATGAATAGTTGGAAGTGGATCTGAAGCTGTGCTACGAGAAGAAACTGGTGAGGATTCTGGATCGTGAGGATAAGGTGTTGCGTAAAAAGACAATACCCTTGGTTAAGGTGCAGTGGTGTAACCATGGGGTAGAATAAGCAACATGGGAACCCGAAGACCGGATGAGAGAGTTATACCCACAGTTGTTCTAAGTTTCGAGGACAAAACTTGTATAAATTGAAGGTATTGTAATGACCTCTGTTCAGGGCACCAGGTAAAACTCTAGTTCGGGTATTTTTAATTCCTTGTATTAGGTATTATGTATTATGTTAGGTGAATATTTTATGTTGCAAGAAGTTAGGATGTGTGAATGCTTGCCAAGCTGTGGTAAGTGCGGTTTTTGTTAGAAACCGAGACCATTGGTCGTGGACCGGGTCAAAAACTCTAATCAGGTGAAAATCTCAGATTAATTAAATAGGAAATACTATGGCATAAAAATATTAATTTTTTCTGACACTGGGACTTTCTAGTCGAGCCAATAAATTTAAGAAAAAATTGATTAAGGATTTAATTCCAATCGATCGGGTTTAAGAATGTAAATTCTTGCCCGAGCCCTAAGGGCATTTTGGTCAATTTGAGTAAATTACCAAAATTATGTTTTTTGTGACAAAATTTATTTTTGGTCACATTTATTAAATTAATTTTAGCTTGGGATATTTAAAAACTATAGGGTAAAATTTTGGTTAGAAATTAGAAGTGAAATTACCATAGGGTCCTTGAATGTCTTAAAGTGTGGTAAAATTTGGCAAGGGCATAAAAGTCTTTTCACAAGAGAGGAGAGAGAAGGGTGGGTGGCTAGGCTATGCCTATGCACTCAAGTGTCTTATGACACATATCCTATGGAAGGTTAAGAGACTACCCTAATGATAAGTGCTCTTCCATTTTTTGTCCTTAATCCTTTTTCACCAAAACTACACATTTCCCTCAAAAATCATTTAGTCCACTCAAACAAAATTTCTCTCTTCCACTCTACACTCCCAAAACCGAAAGCCCTAAGCCCCTTGGCTACCATTTCTCTTCTCTTCACAAGCTTGGTTCACTCATTCTCCATTGAAGGAAGGAGGAGCTCAAGGGAAGACTAGTGAAGAAGTAAGTACGAAACCTTGTCCATTTCACTTCTTTTCTTCTTCAAATCTAAAACCCTAAGGGGTGGAATAGACATGCATGTGATCTAATATCCATGAATTACATGTATCTTGTGTTCTAGGGTTCAAGGGAGGTTTTTCTAGGAGGATCTCAAAGTTGAAGCTTTTTGGTGATCTAGTGAAAACAAAGGTAAGGGTTCTAGAGTTTTGTATTTTTCCATTCATCTAAAATATCCAACTCTAACAGTCTCTTAAAAAATTTAATGTGAAACCTATGGGGATCAGTTTGAGGATATAGAATCCTAGAAGAAGGTTTGGACAAGCTAAGGACTATCATCTCCAAGCTAGAACCATCAAAGTTAGATCTTTGGTTGGTTTTGAGTTATTTTTTGTTATTGATGTTAGATCTGGTTTTATAGCTTATTTTATTGGTTTTTGAAGTTTATTTTATGCTTTAGGGTTATATTGTTTGATTTGTTGATTTGCATGCATGCATGTGGCTAAGGTTTTACTAGTTGTGTTTAGTTTTGCTAGAATGTGTAAAAAAATGCATGCTGTCAAGTTTTCATGGTCAGACTTCCAACGGGTCAGTTCATAACCTACTACCTCTTTTTGTGGAACTAATTTATATTTTTTCATAGTTATAAATGAGCACTTGAGTTTAGGCTTTTGAAAATCTAAAAAATGTATTTTCAAACCGAAGTTATGAACTTTTGGCATCTTGATGTAAATCTGGAAAATTTATGGGCAGCATGCACTACCCAGATTGTTTTGACTTTTGAAGAGGTTTTACTAATCAAAAAGTTATGAAATTTTGTAAGATGTTATTTTAAACATTTTTAAGGGTCACTGTGAAATTTTAAAGACAAATATGTTAAGTTATAAGAGATATGATTTTTCAAAATTTGCACTAAAATCTAGAAACAAAACTTCTAGGCATCAAGCACTGCCCAGATGGATTAAAACATTTGGTTGAGTTTTATTATTCAAAAAATTATGAAATTTTTTAGGACTCTAATTCAGACATGGATAAAGATCTTTGTAAAATTTTCAGAAATAACTGGACTAAGGTAAGAGAAATAAATTTTCAAATTTATCATAAAAACTAGGAAAAACTTCTGGGCAGCAGGCACTGCCCAGGTTGCTTTAAAATTTTGAATGGGTTTTTCTATCCCAAAAATTATAAAATTTTAGGTAAGATGTGTACAAGGAATCCTGTATAATTTGAGAGAAAATTTTCTTATGGTTTAAGAGAAATAATTTTTCTAAAGTTGCCCTAAAAACTGAAAGGTAGCAATTTCAGACCTTAACAAAAAGTTGATTTTTACAATTTTATAAGTTAAGGGTCCAATTGCCCTTCTTTTAAAAAAAAAACAACATAAAAAGAGATCCTAGGTTATGTGTAATTATTGGTAAGAATGGGAGTTTGGGTTTTGTAGAACCTTTAAGAGAGTGATATGACATTGTTAAATATTATTTTATAACGAATCAATAAGCGGTATTTTGGTAAATGATCAAAATGGTAAATTTTCATAAGAAGACGATAAGTTGGTATTTTCTAAAGATATGAGTTGAGTATAACTCCTTTTTCTAAAACCAAAATATGAGTTATCTGATAAGTGAGTTCTTCATTTAAAGAATATTAAAATGCATGGCGGTGAGCGTGTTGTGGTGAGACCAATTTTCCTATGATACTGTTAAGACTGAAAAGAAATCCGGCCTTATACACTGTGAAGGGTATAAGAGACTATAGTATAAAGTCTCTAAGAATTTATTTCATGTAGCTATTGTGGAATATTAACTACAATAATATGACATAGTTTAATCAGAGTCACTGTATGGTTTCACTACAGTGTTATCTAAGTGTGAAGGCTCGCATCTAAATAGAAGGTTTCCACAAAGAAGCACTAAGGAATCCGGGTAAGACAACTTATGATATGTTTAGCTACAACACGTTAATGACTAGTTTAGATTACTGAATTATTAGTTAATAATTTGAACTAGTCCTAGAAGGTTTACTCAAGACGGCGGTCCTAGATAATTCGCATACTCATGACTAAGGTAAGCAGTCCGACTAGCTACCATGACAAATATGAACTCCAGCCAGCGACCGCAGAACTATATGAGAAACCGATTCGCCACCGATGCCTGTGTGGCTAAGTCGGTTGGCCATTGTGATATGTAAGAATTCTGGTTCGCCACCGATGCCTATGTGGCTAAGTTAGTTGGCCATCGCGATATGTAAGAAGTCTGGTTCGCCAGTGATGCTTGTGTGGCTAAGTCGGTTGGCCATCGCAATATGTAAGAAGTTCGGTTCGCCACCGATGCCTATGTGGCTAAGTCAGTTGGCCATCGCGATATGTAAGAAGTCCAGTTCGCCACCAATGCCTGTGTGGCTAAAGTTGGTTGGCCATCGCAATATGTAAGTTAATTCTGGAATCAAATCTCTATGGCTAAGAAAGTATGTCATATTCCTCTAGGAGATTTGGTAACTGGTGTAACTAGTTTACACCCATCGACACAATGGTGAGATATGCTAAGATATGTTAAGCTATGTTGAAGGTTCCTCCGGAACCCTAAGTAAGTATGTATGATATGATACGAATGATTAAGTAAGTATGTATGTTATGATATGACTGAGTAAATAAGTATGTATGTTACCAGTTAAGACTGTATGTATTCTCTGGGATTTTCTACGTGCAAGTGTACCTCTAGGTTATAAATTTTGGTTATGAGGCATGACCATAAATTTTCCAAGACGTTCGCACGTTCTTAAATTGTATGTTAGGGTTTGGTTTCATCAAAATCCTATTCTTGGTTGATTATCTGCCTAGTTACAGTTAGTTAAGTTCTTGATCTGTTTATGTTGTTATGTTTGTTAAGTTGTTCTTACTAAGCATTTTGCTTACCTAGTTGTTTCATGTTGTAGGTAAGCTCAAAGGCAAAGTGGATCAGTGAGCGCTGGAATTTATCTGCGAGGATGTACATGTGGACCAACCTTTTGGGAATTTATGTTTTGGGGATTAGAACCCATATGATAACTAATAATTTATTTTGGGCTCGTTGAATGTTTTCAAATTATGACACTGTAATTCACTTTTAAGTATGCGCATACTTCCGAACTATTGCATGTTTTGAAAAGTTTTCTTTATGAATTTTTGGTTACCTTAGTTTTAGAAAACGGTTTTGTTTTTCTGCAAATTATGTTAAGATATTTTACAGGACGTTACAGGTTACTAGTACAGTTTGCTAAGCATACGAGATGCAAGTAATCTAGATTCAGATTACTGATGTGGATAGACATCTTAGTAACGATGTTG
Organism: Humulus lupulus; assembly: GCF_963169125.1. Lineage (NCBI taxonomy): Eukaryota > Viridiplantae > Streptophyta > Magnoliopsida > Rosales > Cannabaceae > Humulus > Humulus lupulus. The sequence continues at coordinate 38,741,159 of NC_084797.1, read as the reverse complement.
TATATAATAGAGATTATATATGACAGGACCGATGAGAATTAATTATCTTTATAAACTTGTCGTTTGACGTAAAGATTTAATTCTTATCATAATAGATGATCATTTGTAGATCAGTCTAAATCCTGAGTATTCATGAACTCATGTTTATGTTTATTCGATCTTTTGATTCACTCATTAAGTTCTCTTAGAATAATGAGGCTAATGAATTTTATTTTGGAGATTCAATATCATGGATGGCTGGGAACATGAATTACAATAACTGAATCCATGCTTTCCTAACAGGTCGAATATTGGTTCCCTTAAGGGTTGATTCTGGAACTGAGAGGTTATTTAGCTCAAATCTATAATTAGATTATAGATTAATTATTCGCTAGTGAATAAATGGTACTTAAGGATCAAGAGGTAATTAGAAGGGTAAAATGGTAATTTTTACCAACTCTAATTAACGAACCAATAATGGAGGAAAGAACTACATATATTGATTATATCAATGGACTATTAGAGAAAACTCTGTAAATATAATTCTATAAATATTTAGAGTGCAATTTCATATTTATAGTGAAGTAATCATGGAATTAATAAATAAGATTATTAGATTAAAGAGTTTAATTAATAATCTAGTTTATTGGAGCTTCGTATTATAGGTCTATGGTCCCCAGATCACCTCTGTCCTACATTGTCAAGGGTAAGGATGTCAAAAGAAAGATTTGTAAAGAGAAATGACTAAATTGCAAATGAATTAATTTTTCAGGGTAAGGAAATAATTATGTGATAATTATGAGTAATTGAATAATTGTGAATTAATTAAATATTTTACTATGTAGTTTTTATTTTGAAAAACTATAGGTTAAAATTAATATTAATCTTTTTTGGATTAATATAAAGAGATAGAATAATAAATATCTTATTTATAATATGATATTTATTTATTTATTTTAAAACTAATATTTTAAGATAAAGAATATATTTATTCAAGTAATAAATTCATCTTTTTGTTCATAGCCTCAAGCTATTTACCTATCTTTGAAAAGTCTATACTTTCCTCTGTTCTCCTCTTCATCTTGAATATCCTATTTCAAACTAAAGTTCAATAAACTTTAGTTGGATTTTCAAGAATCCAGATGTCATGGAATTCCAAATTCCATTTCTAGATTCATGGTGTTTCAACCATTGTTTTCCGTAAAAATATTTCATTTCATATACTAGTATGTGAATGAAGTATAGTTAGATTGTGTTGCATATAATTTAACTATCTTTACATTTGTAATTGAGTAGTTACTAACTAACACTCCCACTATAACAATGTTTTATAAAATTTGTGATATTCTTTGGTTTTATCATTGTTAATTATCAGTAACTTGCTTACTTGACTTGGTCATTATTTCTAGTATAACTTAACTAGAAAATACAGTGATTATAATAATCATGCTTCATTAAAGTAGCATTAAAGAGATAAAACTCTTTTGTAATCTTTTATGATTATTAAATTGTTTCACTAAATGACTTCATAGAAAATTTTCAGTTTATTCACATAACCACTTGTGAATCCCAACTTCTAAGTCTTTGATGTTGTACAATCAAACATGTATAGAATATAAAAAGTGTTAAAATTATAGAAATAATAAAGATGATAATGATTTTATTAAATCTATAAGATTATATTTTTGAAATATAAGATGTCTTATTAAATCTATGATTTTCACAATAATTCACAATTATTATTTATACTCATTGATGAAATAGGTGGAACAAATATATTTCGAAAATAACAATTGAATTTATTATTCAAAAGAAATACTAAACTTTTTCATTCATCAAATAAAGGAATCTAAAAACATAGTTTCTAAAAAGAATTCTAAAACTATATTAACGAAAAAGAACTTATTAATTTCTTTCATAATGAAAATCAACTATTTCAAAATGACAAAAAATTTAAATTTTTATTAACAAAATAAATTTCTAAACTAATCTTTTCTTTATTCAATTGTCTTCTTCATTTCCTCTTCGCTATGGTTTCAATGCAACTACTCTTTTCCTCAAAAGATTTCTGCATCCCTGAAGACAAGAACAAATGAAAAATATTTAGTGGCATAATTTTGAATCTAGTATTCAAAAATATTAAAGATGAGTTTTTGAGTAAATCGAATTTACCCCGTATTTCAAAAATTGAGCATGTGTTATAGCATCATCCTTTATCATGGCACACATCTTGTATGCAGTTTCAATAACCATATATCTTTCTTTAATGTCGCCATGCATGGTCGATAACATGCATTCACGTGCCAGGTGATTCGATCTCATCCATCCACCATATTTTTCATGTTTATCAAAGCTGGATGAAAAATTTGGAACCTCTGGTGGTAGATCATAGAACACTCCATACAAGTTTTGTGTTCCGAAGACAATGTGAATCTCATTGTACCATCTTCTTATGTGGTTAAGACTAAATGGAATCATTTTCAAGAGTATGTCAATGATGTATGTTTGATTTCCCAAGTTTTCAAGTACATGATCAGAATTAAGAGAATTAACCATTGTTGTTGGAAATAAATAAATAAAATGAATTAAAACATATAATAAATATCATATTTTATTTGGAAAATTACACATGATGCATGAATGCAACATATAAAAACACATAAAATATATACTAATCCGCGATAAATTAATTTGAAAAGTTAATGGACCACCTTGGGGTAGGTCAGACTAACTCCAAATTAATTTTGAGACAAATCTCAATTTCATAAGTGAAAACTTAAAAACGTATTTTTCTCTTTTTGACTTATGAACTACCGCTAGTTTAGTCAAGATGTACTAGATGTGCTCGAAAGCCTAAATACACCTTTGGAGTGTAACCCGTTATTTTCAACCAATGACTTAACTTAAGAGTGTGTCTTAGGGTCAGTCAAACTTGAAATACATAACTAATTATATTCTCATAAGAGAAGTCAACATTGAGATAAAATAAACATATTCAGAAGTCTTTCCTTAGGGAGGCCGCAAACGGAGGCAACACAAGGCCCTTCCTATGCCTCTCGGTGTTCAACCAATAATGGAGACCATGAGACTTATTGTCATAACTCCCTCTCCCACTCACTATTTTGGAAAAGTATGTTTTTCACAAAATCAATATTTTTTTAATTTAGTTGTAAAAATAAATTTAATTATTTTTACCAATTGATATTCTAATAATTACCAATCCAATTAAGCAAAACAAAACAAAATGCCCTTAATTCTAATTCTAATTTCGTGTTAACTAAGAAAATATCATTTTTATTTTAACAAAACATTTTTCATTAAAACAACAAATTAAAAAACTTTAATTTTGATTTACCATCTTAACTAATTAAGACTAAATTTATTATTATATGATTTATCATATATAAGCCTATAAAAAAATATAGGACGTTCCTAATAGCATGTTTCTACACGAATGCAATGGATTCTAATTGCATACTTTGTGGGTATATGAATGGCATGTTATAATGCATAACAAAATATTAAACACTTTAATCACATTCAAACATTTATAATAAGTAAATAAAAGCGGTTATGGTAATTTTTGGGTATTTCTAGAAAAATTACAAAACTTGCAAAATTATACATGAAAAAGTAACCTAGGCTAATTAAGGCTTGATAAATAGCACTTTGATCTTCAACCTTTAAGATGTAGTCTTGTTGAACCAATGCCACCATTTTCCATATCCATTTTGAATTATACAGCTTTTTAATTATTTTAAACAAACTTTTTAAAATAATTAAACTTTCGGTTTTAACACCCAAAAGTTTCTAAGGCCCAATTTGAATTTGGATAATTTAATTAAAAAATAAAATTAAAAATTTTAATTTTGGATATTTTAATTATGGAAGATAACAATTAAAACATTTTTAATTAAGGAAAATAATCAACATTATTTAAATTAAAGAAATTTCCAAATTAAAACCATTTTAATTTAATTTCTGGTTTTTAATTAAATGAATAATTAAAAATAATCATGATAACAACACACTAGGGTTTGTTTGAGGGGTGGCGACAGGAGGAGGCTCGGCTGGGCACAAGGGCGCTATGCCTGGTGCAGGGGCGCGGTGCTAGGCAATGAAGCACGCACAGCTGGGCGGGCGCACAAGGGAAGGGAGGGAGGGGGGTAAGGGCACAAGTATGCACGCGGGCTGGGGTCCAGGGGGCCGCGCAGAGGCGCGAGCATGGGCGCGGTGGCTGGGCACGCTGGCAGACGCTCGCTGGCTAGGCAGCAGCTCGGGGCTCGAGTTCAAGGTTCGGGCTCGGGCTCTGGCTCCATCAGAATTTTTAAACAAAAAATTACAAAAATTCTATGCCCCAAAATGGCTTACATATTTCATCTATAAATTTTAAGAATAATTCATAAACTCAAAAGCACCATTATAAACGACTCTTAAGAATCTATCATCGTGAAAATAAACATTAATCCATTGAAACATATATCACATATAATATAAAAATGCATATAATCCCACAGAGGAATTAATATTATGTATAGATTAATGATCTGCTCTGGTACCAATTGTTGGAAAAACATTCAGAGCACGCAACGAAATCGGCGTGGTGGGCCCATTGGTACATAAGAACAACAACAATAAAAAAAATTCATTAATCATATAAACAGTTTATATGACCAAGAAAACAATTTACAAACATTAACATACAATATTATTAATTATGCAATAAATATATAAATATACAATATATTTATATATAACATATAAACACAAAAAAATTCAAGAACATGTACAATTACCTCTTGAAGCCTATCAAGTGTCCTTGAGTCTTTTCGTATATTTTTCAATCTTCCTATCCAAAGCTTTAAACACTCAAACCACGATCTTTCAGAGTGTTATATATACCTCAAGATATGTGTGGGCACATAGAGAACATGAGTCTGTATTTTTAGGAATCACAAGTATTTCTCAACATATGAGAACTTGGGTTATGGTTTGAGAATATGACTAGAATAAAGAAGAAGAAATGAAGAGTTTTTGTCTAACAAAAATTCTAAGAACTTTTCTGAATTTTATTTGATATGTGTAGTGTACTATGTTCTTGTATATATTCTCTTCTCTTTATTCTATATCATATATATAGATATATTTATATTACCTTATTATTCCTAACAATAATAGTAATATTATAAAATATCATAATGATGATAAGATTTGATTTAGATAAATATCTAACTTACCAAATTTGAAAAAACTATTTTCAAATTATTAAATAATTAAATAAATAAAATAAAAACTACACTAATACAATATCAGTATATGCGGTACATGCATGGCACAGTCTCTGCACTGTGTCATGTGTGACCCACTATTCCTTTTTCAGGGTTTTTTCATTTTTCTTTTATTTAATTATTTAATTAAAATCAACCTCCCACAAAATAAGGTGTTTATCTTTTTAAGGAAAATATGACAACCATATTTCAAGATTTAAATTTAAAATTTAAAATTCAAAATTCAAATTAATGATCATCATTCTCATCATCTTTTAAATCAAATAAATCAAAAACTATTTTTGACTTACCAATTTTATTTTCTCCTACTCAAATAAAATAATTAATTTCAAAAATTAATTTATTCATTTATATATATATATATGAAATTCAAAATTTACATATTTAAATTAATAAATATATTTTTTGAAAATTAATAATTAATTATTCAACCTCAATTATCATATAATTGCATACTTGATCCGAAGAATAAAATTCTTCTCAAATTCCCAAATTACAGTTATACATTTCAACTCTTACATTGATATGATGTTGATAGAACCACCTTGGGGACCTATAGACCTATAACATCATGCTCCAATATATATTACATTATTAATCAAAGCTCTTTTATTAAATAATCATATTTATTAATATAATGATTACTCCACTATAAATATGAGATTGGACTCTTGATAATTATAGACATATATTTACTGAATAGTTTATTTAAGAATAAAGTATCCATTGATATAATTATTACATACAACGTTAATCCTCTATTGATGGTTCATAATTAAAAGGGAATAAAATTATCATTTTACTCTTTTAGCTATATCTTGTTCCTGGAGTACCATTGACTTTGCTAGTGAAGGTTGTGTCACAACAAGTTTACGACGTGAGTGCTCATAACCTTTTCAATTAAAAAAGGCAACCCAATAGGGAACCATTATTCAATCTATAAGAAGGTATAGATTCCATATCTATTAAACTACGTCCCCAGCCATATATATCATTGAGTCCCCAAAACAATTGTTCTTAGCCTGATCATTCTGACAAACCTTAACACATGAATCAAAGGATCAGATGACATAAATAGGAGTTCATAGCAACCTCAGGATTAAGATCATCATGTATATGATCATCGTTTGATGTGTTTGATTAATACTATGAAACGGTGTTTAAACAAGTATTAACAAATCACATCTGGTCCAGTTCTACATACTCTCAGCATGCAAAGTACCTCCACTAAAGTGTCCTACTACACTAGTAACCCGGATCTAGGTAACATGTATTCATAATAATAGTGGACTGTACTTGCGGTAATTAATCTAAAGATTCCATTACTTTATTTTACTGTGAACTATTTTAAGTTTATTATCTTAATCTCGATCATCTCATACCAATATGAGAATAAGACCACATAGATAAACTTTAGAATTTTATGATATTTACTTAATATTATCAATATAATATCGGTCATAGTCCATATATATAATAATTAGATTAAATTATTTATTTCATTTAAAATATTTGTCAACTACAATTGCTTTAAGGGCACTATTCCTAACATCTATATGGTACAACCTGAAGGGTTCATAAAGAAAAGGGAAGATCAAAAGGTGTGCAAGTTGCTAAAATCCATTTATGGATTAAAGCAAGCTTCTAGATCTTGGAATATCACTTTTGATGATATAATTAAAACATATGGCTTCGAACAGAATGTCAACGAAGCATGTGTGTATAAATACATCAAAGGAAAAGTGGTGGTTTTCTTAGTTCTTTACATTGATGACATTTTTCTCATTGGGAACAATGTAGAGACATTATCAAACGTGAAGAAGTGGTTAGCCGAAAAAGTTCCAAATTAAAGATTTGGCTGAGGCGAGCTATGTTCTTGGAATCCAAATCCTAAGGGATATGAAGAACAAGCTCTTGGCACTTTCTCAGGCTAATTATATAGATAAGGTGCTTGAAAGATTCTCTATGGAGAATTCCAAGAAAGGTCAATTACCGACCAGACATGGAATTGCTCTCTCCAAGGAACAATGTCCCAAGACACCTTAGGAGGAAGAGGATATGAGAAACTATCCCTATGCTTCAGCAGTTGGGAGTCTGATGTATGTTATGTTGTGTAATAGGTCCAACATATGTTATGCAGTTGGGATTGTAAGTCGTTATCAATCAAATCTTGGTTTGGAACACTGGATTGTAGTAAAGCACATTCTCAAGTATTTTAGGAGAACGATAGACTATATGCTGGTATATTCAGGGGGTGAGCTAAACCCTACTTGATACACTGATTTAGATGTCCAATCAGACAAAGACAGTCAAAAATCGACATTTGGGTCAGTGTTCACTCTTGGTGGAGGAGCTGTTTTCTGGAGAAACATTAAACGATCCAGCATAGTTGATTCAACCATGGAAGCCGAAGACATAGCGGCTTGTGAAGCAGCTAAGGAAGCGGTTTGGTTGAAGAAGTTCTACACTAATCTGGAAGTTGCTTCAGATATGGATAAGCCACTAAACTTGTACTGTGACAACAATGGAGTAGTAGCTAATTCCAAAGAACTGAGAAGACATAAGAGACGGAAGCCTATAGAAAGGAAATACCTTATGGTAAGAGAGATTGTACACCAAGGTAATGTGACTGTTATGAAGATAGTGTCGGAACAAAACCTGGCTGACCCGTTTACTAAGACACTTCCTATAAAGTCGTTCAAGGGTCACGTGCGCAATATGGGACTAAGGGAGATGCCTCGCTTGCTTTGAGGGCAAGTGGGAGATTGTTAGGATTAATTCCCTAAAAGCATGTAAATACATTTTATTGGTTTTAAATAAAAGTACAATTTTATTATATTTGAGTGTTATAATAATTTTTTGAATTAATTATATATTAATATCAAGAAAATTCTATATTCATTCATGATAATATGATCTTGTATTAGTACGAGAGAATTAAGATCATATATAATGAATAAAATAATTAGTAACATATTAAATGAAGGAATCTTTAATGAATGGTTACTAGTACGGTTCGTTAAGCATACAAGATTCAAGTAATCTAGATTCGGATTACTGATGTCGATAGACATCTTAATAAATGTGTTGTATATAATAGAGATTATATATGACAGGACTAATGAGAATTAATTATCTTTATAAACTTGTTGTTTGACGTAAAGATTTAATTCTGATCATTTGTAGATTAGTCTAAATCCTGAGTATCCATGAACTCTTGTTTATGTTTATTGGATCTTTTGATTCACTCGTTAAAGTCTCTTAGAATAATGAGGCTAATGACTTTTGTTTTGGAGGTTCAATATCATGGATGGCTGGGAATATGGATTACAATAATGGAATTAATGCTTTCCTAACGGATCGAATATTGGTTCCCTTAAGGGTTGATTTTGGAACTGAATAGTTATTGAGCTCAAATCTATAATTAGATTATAGATTAATTATTCGATAGTGAATTAATTGTATTTAAGGATCAAGAGGTAATTATAAGGGTAAAATGTTAATTTTGACCAGCTCTAATTAACGAACCAATAATGGAGGACAGAACTGCATATATTTATTATATCAATGGACTACTAGAGAAAACTCTGTAAATATAATTCTATAAATACTTAGAGTGCAACTCCATATTTATAGTGAAGTAATCATGGAATTAATAAATAATATTATTAGATTAAAGAATTTAATTAATAATCTGGTTTTTTGGAGCTTCATATTATAGGTCCATGGTCCCCAGATCACCTCTGTCCTACACTATCAATAGTAAGGATGTCAAAAGAACGATCTGTAAGGAGAAATGACTAAATTGCAAATGAATTAATTTTTCAGGGCAAGGAAATAATTATGTGATAATTATGGGTAATTGATTAATTGTGAATTAATTAATTATTTAACTATATAGTTTTTATTTTAAAAAACTATTGGTTAAAATTAATATTAATCTTGTTTGGATTAATATAAAGAGAGAGAATAATAAATATCTTATTTAGAATATGATATTTATTTATTTTAAAACTGATATTTTAAGATAAAGTTAATTTTGAATTAACTGTTATTTATGTTGGGATAAATATATTGTCTTAAAGATTGATTAAACAAACAAATGAGAAAATCAGGGAAATCTGATAAAGGCTTGGGCGACACACACTGTATTGTACAGTGTGTGACGCCTAGCATTAGGGATTTAATCCCTGAAATTTGAATTTTGAATTTCAAATAATTTTTTTTAATCAATTATCAATTATTCTTTTTAAATATGATTTAAATAAATCATTAAATGAAAATACCTAATCAGTTTTAATTTGAATTATATTTTAATTAAATAAAGAATATTTAATTAGATTAAATATATTTATAAGTCTGATAGTATGTGATTTTAAACAAAAAAGGCTTGATTAATTTTTTGTCAAAACTCTCTAGATATCATGTGTTGAGTATATCTAGGGAGTCACATAAATCAACCTTTTGAATCCTACATGCCACACACGTCCTTGTGTGTTTGAGGATTGGTCTAGAAGATTAGGGTGTGAGATCTCAGAACACTGGATAGGAAGATCGTTGATTTATACAAAAAGACTCAAGGACACTTGATACGCTACAAGAGGTAATCCCTGATCTATTTGTATGTGATTTAATATTTATATATGTGTATGATCATGACTGGAATTGATATTTATTAAAATGGATCCATATATGTCGTTGCGTACCTTTGATTTGATCATTTAATACCAACATGAACAGTATAGATTTGTGTTTTGATATGTATATTGTGTGTGTGGCTACCATGTTATTTGGCCTGCTCATGGAGTAGTTGTGGATAAGAGTATCTAGGTTAAGTCGTTAACTGTGGACAGATTCAGAAATTATGTATCTAACGCAGTCAACTGGACCAGGTATTTTTAGTATGAGGGTTGTAGATAATAGTCGAGGACAGAACCCCTCATCTGCCCCAGGATTTGGCAGTAGATGTTTGCTGGCATGTGAGAAAGACTGCAAAATCAGGAGAAGGAGATTAGGTTGTTTAGACAACGGGTTCCGCAGGGAACACTGCACTGTATGTTTTGACAACAATGGAACCAGTTTCGGTTCAACTTGAGGGTGGGAGCAGATGGGAATTATTGTATGAAAGATTCCAGAGGTATTATCCTCCATTCGTTCAAAGCTAAATAGTGGATGGGCATGATTAGTTTCATCCTTGACTATATGGGAGCGGTAGGCAATGATAGAGTGGATTTTGCCACGTATATATTGTGAGAGGATTCCCGGACGTGATGGGAAGTGGTACCCCAGACTCGGAATGTTGTCGTGATGGGTTGGGAGGAATTCAAACAGTTGTTCAACGAAAGATACTACTATGACGCAATTCAAATTGCGAATACCAATGAGTTTATGAACTTGGTTTAGGGTAGTAAGACAGTGACAGAGTATGTCAGTGAATTTGCGGGGCTTGCCAAATTCGCCTTTGATTTGGTACCAACTGATGTGGCCCAAGAAGGAGCAAGTCATTCAAGGATGGAACTTTGGGATGGCCCAGAGTGTTAAGATCGCTCCAGTACATGAGATTGTTACCTACACTAGGGCAGTAGGGAAGGCCCTTGTTATAGAGGACGCATGAGTTGAGACATGGAGTGAGAGTGTCGTAGGGCAGGAAGCTCAGGCAATGGTATCCCCATTTGCGGGATTAGGTAAGGGTGGAGGCCCAATAACTAGAAAAGAAAGACCGTTGATAGTTCTACTACTCCTGGTCTTGACAGGAAGGGTCATAGTACTCAGGGCAGCCACCAAGATGACAATGAGGCCCAGAGAAGTTATCCAGTATGCGTCAAGTTCAAGAGACGCCATCTGAGAGAACGTCAAGCGAAGGCATGTTTTCTATATGGAATGGTTAGGTACCTTAAGAAGGATTTCCCGAGATTAAAGAAGGAAGGACCAAGGAGTGTGGATGGCTCGACTCCAATTCGAGTGTCCGTCTCGACGCAGTCAGAGCCTGAGGCTGGTTCCTCAGAGGCGGCAGGTCAGCCTTTGAGTTCCCAATCTTTTATATTGAATTGATTGAGGTTGGTGCAACGTATTTCTCAGTAGAAACATAGATATGTGGCACATGCTATATGGTTGTCACACCATGGGGCTAGAGATTTTAGTGATTTCCTGGGGAAGTTGGTAATTTCCAAGAGACAAGTCAAAGTATTATTGGTGGAAAGTTAGCAGTAATAATTGATCAAGATGGTTATATGAGGATTTTGATATGATACTGAGTGTGTATTAGTTTGCTAAATAAGGGACAACCATGGACTGTAAGAAAAGATGTTGACTTCTGGGTTTGAAAGGAAAGGACCCGGTTGCGATTACGGGATGCCTAGCTAGTGAGGAGGGTACCACTAGGGTTATATCAGTTAGACCAGATGAATACTGGATTGGCCAGTAAGGTTTCAGATGGGTTCATAATGATTCGTTGGGATCGTGGTCACGCCAAGGAATTGAGTACGCTACGGGATTAGAGTAGGGATAGAACCGGTATCTGGGACATCATGAGGAATGATACTAGCGAAGCACAAAGGAGTCAGGTTCAATTGAAGCAGTGTTTGACTTTAGGGTTGATCAGACGGAGCATCTCACAATGGGACACGTCAACACCATTAGCGGGAAGAAGGCCAGGTCTACGAGAATGTGTACTGCATATGGATAGCCAAATAAAGTAATTGTTAAGGTTAAGTATCCATTTCCAAGGATGAATATTTCATTGCCCAATTGCGAGGGTAGGAGAATGCTCTCAAGAATTGACCCTCGATCTAGTTATTACCAGCTAAGGATCAAGGAAAGAGGCATTTCAATAATTACGTCTTGCACCAAGTAGAATGTGATGGATTATCAGTGAAGGCTCTTAAACTGACTAATGCTTCAGCGACCCAGGTAAGTTCGACAAGCAAAGAGTACAGGAATGGTATGGACAAGTCGTATTCGGATTAATTTTGAAAGTTTTAGACTACTCCCAGTTAGCGGTAGAACGTGAATAACAACTTCACTGATAGTACCAAGGCTAAGGAAGCAGTGTTACAAGTAAGGTTCCAAAGAGATAAGTTTCGATTTCTCCAAAGGATATTCAAGGTCACGTTATGGGAAATGATGCGATCATGTGTGATGTAATTAAGAGGGAAACCGTAAGGAAATTGCTAAAGGAACGCCTTAGGGGTGAGACACATCAACTACTACTTGAAGCATCTTCAAGGACAGCCATACCTTAACTGAAGTGATGTAAGAACCTAAAGTTTTTCTGAATTGATAGTTGCGTACAAAATTTTTAGAAGTCAGAATAAAGGTTGGTTAGCATGCCACAATATTAGAATATGCATGTGATGGACTGATACAAGAGGATGGCATGATGGACACTGTCCTTGCTTAAAACATGAAAGTACAGTGTGGTGCATCAAGGACTAGGGTGCGCCCATGTGTAGACTAAAAGGGTGATTGTTCATGCTTCAGAGTAGATGAAGGAATAAGAACATAGATGCTCTGCACGGGGTGTTGAGTCAATAGTAATGCTAGATAGCCATGGTTAGGGTGAGGTGACAACACTTATGGAAAAGAAGTACGTACACTAGCATGAAAGTTAAAGCGTTTTGTCACCCATAAGGAGATTAACCATGAGACAAAGGAATTAGTGGGAAGTAGTGAAGGACCCACATTGGAATCCTTATTACTTAGAGAAAACTAATGTGGAGGCTGACACCTTGAGTGGGAAAAGTTTGTGCCAGTTGTATGATTTGCCACAGACTACAGTAAAGTTAAATGAGGTAATGACCAGGATTGGAATAGAATCTGTAGTCGATAGTTGGAATATACCTCTATGAACAATGCAATATAGAAAGGAGATCTGTAGGAATGGTTAATATATGAGGATCGGACGAGTGATCTGATGGATGCTGGTGTTGAGGTAGATATTCTGGATGAGACTTGTACTACCTCCATACAATTGTTGTATCCATAAAGTTTGAATGGGTATTAGGGCCTAAAATTTGTATACCGAGAGGCGCACTGCCTAATTCTTCTAGCAAGTGGGAGATGATAGTCAGAAGCCAGTAAAGGCTATTATGACTCTAGAGTATCTTGGAGTTAGTATAGAGGGATATAGTTATGGGATGTAAGGGTGAATTACCCTAGATCATAGGTAGGATGAGTGGATACAAAAATTTGTGACTCAAAAGATTGGGTTAACACACTTTGGTTCATGTGAATGAGTATCACAAGAATGCGTATGTGCGAAGGGAGACTATATGTCTCCATGGGACACTGAAGTCGATAGTGTTGGATTGAGACCCTTTATTTCCCAAGTTCTGAAGAGGGTCGTAGAGGGTGATAAGTATAAGATTTTGGATTTAGAATTATTGGTTACCTTCAGACAAACTGACAACCTGAAGGAACAACTAAGACTTTAAGAATTTTACCTCGAATGAGTAAGTTTTTGAGAAAGGCAAAGACGGTCCCTTGATTGGATTGTCACGATAAAGAATACCAGTCGACGTCTAGAGTGATTTTGGACACGATATTGTGAGATAGGAAACGAGAATTTCTTATTTTGGGAAATGAGGTGAGGAACAGGAAGTATCCTGGTTCAGAATCAGTTCGGAGGACCAATGAAGTTAATATGGATTAGTATGGCAGAATTGTATGCTTATTTGAAAATACATAAGCGTTCTCAAATTTAAACATGGGAACGTGGAGTTCCAGGATTGGAGACTTTGTGCTTCTCCAAGTATGGTGGACTACAAAGGATAAGATAGTTTGGGAAAGAAAAATGAGTTTTGACTCTAAATTTGATAGACTTGTAAGATCCTAATAAGGATTAGGCCAGGGGCCTAAAGATTAGCTTTACCCTAGCATGGACAGAAGCTCATATGGTGTTACTGGTGCCAGTGTTAAGGAAAGAGATGTCGAGTACTACCCCTGATTGGGTGAAGAGACCCTGGAATTTCATTGGTATTTATTGTGCAAGGAAAAGCCAGTAAAATTCTAGATAGATGAGATAAAGTCTTACGGAATAAGACTGTCACTCTTGAGAGGGTGTTACAAAGAGATAGTAAGGTAAAGGACTAGACTTTGAAGTTATAGTCAGATTCGCGGGATTAGTATTTTGAGGCGTTTGAATAAATTTCGAGGACAAAATTTCAATAAGGAGGGGATAATTGTAATGTCCCGAATTTACTATTAAGGTTGAGTGCCTTGACTACTATGCTTGGATGGCATAATTGGATTTGTATATGTGGAATTAATTGAATAAATGTGTGATTACGCGGCATACATGATTTATATGGTAATATGAATATATGTGCATGTTGCGGGCCCGTTTTTGTAAATTCGGCCATATTCGTAATCTTTGACTCATTGATAGTATATTTGTAATATATATGCATTATGAGTGGAACCACAATATTGTGGGGGTATATTTGAGATTTAGGGTCGAGGCAATCCTAATGAGTGGATTAGCGAAATAGTCACAACGAGGTTAATACCTGGCTCGGGGTAAACCTATGGAGATTTTGGGAAACCTAGTGAGTACTCGAGATCTATCAGGTAACAGGTGGTTATTTGGTGATTACTTGGGTATGTTGGGATTACTTGGGAATTTATAGTATTATTTGAGGATTAGCGGGAAATCGGACACAAAGATGGTTTTTCCCTTGAGGGGCTTTGATGGGAAAGTTGTAAGGCTGGGGTATAGTGGTCATTTGGCTAGGGGATAGACTTAATACCTTGGAAGCCTTTAGAAACTAGAACAAGACAAAACACTTAGCTCAGCAAACACACTCACTCTCTCCCTCTCTCGCGTTCCCCTCTTCCTCCCTTGGTGTGCCTTGGAGACATTTGAAGCTTGAAAGCAAAAGCTTGGATTTGGTGAGCTTGGAAGGGATATAGAGTTGGGGATTGAATCAAGGGCCAACCTAGGATCGTAATTTTGTAACGACCCAAAATCACTAATAAGGCTTAAGGGCCTTTATTAGTGGGCTGGGAGGGCATAATTGGTTTAGGTGTGAATTTACTAATTTAATGCGTGATTATATGATAAACATGCTTGTATTGTTATATGAATATAAATGTGATTATATGCTATAATTGTGAGAACCACATTATTATGTGGGTAAATCCTGCAGCATGCGACTTGAGGCGATCCTAGGGAGCTAGTTAGCGGGAAAGTCACAACGGGGGCTTAATACTTGACTTTGGGTGAGTCAAGGGGTATTTCAGGTATTGGGTGGTAATTTAGGTTATCGGGTTATGAAAATAAATAATTGAAGATATATTTGAGGTTAGGAAGCTTAGGTGGGAATATTGGGGAATTTTACCATTTTGCCCTCGAGGACGTTCCAGGCACCCTGAGCCTCGGGATTAACTTAATTATCTAAGGATAGACTAAGTAAAAACTCAGAACTCGATGGAAACAAACGAACCGACCCTCCCTCCCCTTCCTTTTCATTTTTTCCCTCAAGGGGAAACCACTAGAATCTAAGGAATTCAGCTGGGAATTCAGTGGATTGAGCTGGGGTTTTGGAGGATTAAACTAGTGTTCAGCTAAGGGGTTCAAACAAGATTAATGTAAGTCATAAGCTTTGTGAATGATGATTAATTTTGTGTTAATGGCAGGTTTTGAGGTGTTTATGGATTTTGATATTGAAGGATTGAATTGAAGCTGAAACTTGGGGGTTAGCTCAGAAATCTTTAAGAGAGTTAGTTCATCCTAGAAGGTAAAATCCAATTCATAATTTAGTGTTTGAATTCTGAGTTTTTATGACTAGTTCTGTTGTTTTTAAGCTTTTGGATTTCATAGATTAAAGTGGTGTTTTGATGGGTTTTTAGATTAGGTTTCTGTTGGCTTAAGCTTCTGAAATCATGCATGAATGTTTGTGATAGTTGTGGTATATAATTGGGATGGTTTTGGATGATTTTGAATGAGGTTTGAGAGTTAAAAATGGAGGTTTTTCTAGGTTCAAAGGGGTCGTACCGCGGCATAGTTCTTGGTGAGCCGCGACCCTCTGAAGCTAAAGTGTATTGAGGAAGGAGGCGGGCCGCAGCATGGGGCTTGTAGGGCCGCGGCCCACGTCTGATTCTGAGTGTGGGAGGGCTTTGTTTGAGGGCCATGCCGCGACATGGGAGGCTAGAGTCGTGACCCTTAAGGAAATTAGGGGTTTTAGGATTTTAAGCATGGGAATTTAACCTAGGCTGCTCGGGATCGAATCTACTACCGTGCTTGGTGGGTTTCGATGTTCCGGAGACTAGTTCCTTATTTAGAAGCCCTTTTACAATTATTAATGGTATCCCTTATCTTGGTTGTGACTAGGTTTAAGCTAGGGGCTCAGGAAACGGATCGTGCTCAAGAGGCATCTCACGTAACCAGTACGTTTGGAAATTAAAGGTAAGAAAACTGCACCCGATTGTGGATTTATAATGGGACTAAGGGTTCCCTGATTTGCATACTTTATAGAGGAGTGTATTATGCCATGTAAATAGTAAACAAGCGGCCTAAGAGTGCCGGAGTTTACATTAGCACACAGGGCGCGGCTCGGCCATTGGTAACTGAGGACAGCTTATTATGCACTGAGCTCGGTTTAAGCGGGCCGAGTCAGTGGGGTTAAACAGAGGGTGCGACCTAAGGTGTCGACCCTGATTATCATGTGATTTAATTGTTATTATTGATTGGTGGATTTGTCATGCTGAATAGCTGAGTGTTGATTGGCTGAATCTTGGTTGTATCTACGTGCTATGTGGTTAATGTGATATGTTAAGTGTATGATCATGCTTAAAGGATTATTCAGTTGTTATCATTGTTCATTATATAATGTTATGTTTTCTTGTTGGGCCTTGGCTCACAGGTGCTATATGGTGCAGGTAAAGGCAAGGGCAAGCTTGATCAACCCTGATTAGGAGAGCTCTAAGAGAAGAATGTACATGGTCAGCTGCTCAGCCGCCACGGTTGAGGGGGAGACAAGAACATGAGAACCATAAGCGTCTGTTTTTCCCTTAGAGTGGCTTGTGGTTGTTTGAACTGTAGAAATTTTGTAAACTGACTTTTAAACGCTGTTTCTTTTGGGATCCCATGTGTAAAAATGTTTAGTTATGTGAAATGTATCTTTTGAGACCAAAATCTTTTAACTCTAGCACATTAATGGTTATAGCGACACGTTTTTAACTAATTGACTTGATTAGCAAGTCCCGCACCTTTATAAGTACATAGTGTAATGGTCTTAGTTATCCAGAGTGTTACAACTTGGTATCAGACCGTTCTAGATTTAAGGGTTCCTGAAGACCGGCTGGACATGTACATTCGCTGCTAGAGACAAGCTCGATTCAGGGTTCGGTAATGTGTATATATGCTTGTATGCCTGGAATGCATTATGATTGTTGTTATCTGTTGGATTAATAGGAAGCATGAGATACTGACAGGGCCTGGCCCTTGACTGATGTGAGAGAATATTGAGGCATGCTTATGAGCATCGGCGTGCATGTAAATGAATATTTGAATGATTAACTGCATATTGTGTATGGATGAATGTTTATATCTTAGTTGTTGTGTGGTAATGTTGGGGCGTGCTTATTAGCAATGCCAGTGCATGTGGATAAATGCCTATATCTTGATTGTTTATGATTGGTTATGTTCCTTTGGTGGATTTTGGAGAAGCTTTTACCCTGTCATCATGGTCTGATTGCCGAGTCGTTGATTGCAAATTGACTTGGATAGGTATGCATCCAAGAAAATCTACGCGACTAGCCGGCACTAGGTCTGGGACCGAGGATGATGACCAGGGCCAAATTCCTCCGCCAGTCCCTGATAACTGGCAGCAACTTATGGCAGATATGCAAGCACGATATAGAGCCAGGATGAGCAGATCTGTATTCTGCAACAGCAGGCTCCATCAGGGAGTGCTGCCCCTAATGTGCCACCTGTAGTGGCACCGGTTATTCAGCCAGCAAAGGTTGGGAACAGATGGGAACCATTGTATGAGCGATTCCGAAAGCAATATCCCCCAACTTTTGAGGGAGGACCTGACCTACTAAAGGCCGAGCAGTGGCTGACTATGATTACTACTATTCTGGACTTTATGAGGATAGAGGGATATGACAGAGTGGCCTGTGCAACATATATGTTGAGAGAGGATGCCCACATCTGGTGGGAAGTGGCTTCACAGACTAGGGACGTCACTGCTTTGAGTTAGGAAGGATTTAAAGACTTCTTCAGCCATAAATATTACAATGTTTCCATCCGGGCGACAAAAGTTAATGAGTTTGTGGGTTTGGTGCAGGGCAACATGACAGTTACTGAGTATGCCCCGAAGTTTGACAGACTTGCAAAATTTTCACCAGACCTTGTGCCTACAGATGCAGCCAGACAAGACAGGTTTATTTGAGGGCTTAATGCTATGATAGCTTGGGATGTTAGGATCACAACGGTACATGGGGGAACAACTTATGCCCAAGCCGTTGAGAATGCTCTTATAGCTGAGGAAGCAGAGAACAAGATTTGGAAGGAAAGTGCAGTGCGGTGCGAGGGTCGCAGAGTGATGCCTCCTTATTCTGGGTCAGGTAGGGGGGAGGCCCTAGTGATTTCAAGAGAAAGACTCCTGACACTTCGACCACTGCTGGTCTTGATAGGAGGGGTCGGGGTGGCTGTGAAGCGTGGCGGACCTATCCGGAGTGCCCGAGGTGTAGAAGATGCCATCAGGGCGAATGTCGAGCCAAGGCTTGCTATGTATGTGGAACAGTGGGGCACCTCAAGAAGGGCTGCCCAACAGTGAAGAAAGGGGAAGTGGGAAAGGTGGACAGCTTGACTCCAGCTCGAGTGTTCACCTTGACACAGGCAGAGGCTGAGGCTAGTCCCTAGGTAGTGACAGGTCAGCTTTCTAGCGCTAGCTCTCCTTTTACTGTATTGATTGACTTTGGTGCTACACATTCCTTTGTTTTTAGTAAAGTGATTGATAGATTGTGTAGACCTAGTGAGTATCGAACTGCAGGGTTTTGGACTTTATTGCCTACAGGGGAACTGGTAGTTTCTAGGAAGTGGATTAGAGCACTGCCAGTGATGGTTGATAGTATGGAGCTTTCAGTTGACTTGATTAAGCTAGATATGGAGGATTTTGACATGATCTTAGGGATGGATTGGTTGGTCAGGTATGGGGCTACTATTGACTTTAGGAAGAGAATGGTGACTTTTGAGCCTGAGGGCGAGGATCCTTTTGTCTTCGTGGGTGCGGTATATGGATCCCGCGTACCCATGATATTAGCATTGAGAGACTTGTTACAGGGTGGATGTATAGGTTTTCTGGCTAGTGTGGTGGACACTACCAAGGTTTTGCCAGTGGGGCCAGGAGAGACCAAGGTGGTTTGTGAGCTTTTAGATATGTTCCCTGAGGAGCTACCAGGATTGCCGCCATGCAAGGAGATTCAGTTTGTTATTGAGTTAGCACCGGGGACAGAACCAGTATCAAGAGCACCATATAGGATGGCACCAGCAAAGTTAAAGGAATTGAAGATACAGCTACAAGAACTTATGGATTTGGGATTCATCAGGCCTAGCTACTCTCCATGGGGCGCTCCAGTTTTTTTTGTTAAGAAGAAGGATGGGACTCTAATGATGTGTATAGACTACAGGGAATGGAACAAGTTAACCATTATGAATAAGTACCCTCTACCAAGGATTGATGACTTGTTCGATCAGCTGCAGGGAAAGACGGTGTTCTCAAAGATTGATCTTCATTCTGGTTATCACCAGCTGAGGATCAAAGATGAGGACATACCGAAGACGACCTTCCGAACACGGTATGGGCACTATGAGTTTTTGGTTATGTCTTTTGGTTTGACCAATGCCCCAGCAGCTTTCATGGATCTGATGAACAGAGTGTTCAAGGACTTCTTAGATCACTTCATCATTGTCTTCATCAATGACATGTTAGTGTACTCCAGTTCAGAGGTAGAGCATGAGCGACATCTTCGACAGGTCTTACAGAGGTTAAGGGAGCATCGGTTATATGCCAAGTTTAAGAAGGGTGAGTTTTGGTTGCCAAAAGTGATTTTTCTTGGGCATATAGTTAGCATTGAGGGGATTAAGGTGGATCCGTCCAAAGGTGAAGTGGTGAGAGACTATCCGAGGCCAAGGAACGCCTCGGAGGTACGAAGTTTCCTTGGGTTAGCAGGTTATTACATGCAGTTTGTAGAAGGATTCTCAAAGATTGCTTCACCGATGACAGAGTTAACACGGAAGAATCAGAAGTTTGTTTGGTCAGAGAAGTGCGAGCACAGTTTCCAGGAGTTAAAGCAACGACTTGTTACTACACCTGTACTGAGTCTTCCTTCGGAAGAAGGAAAGTTTGTAGTATACTGTGATGCATCGAGGATGGGTTTGGGCTGTGTGTTGATGCAGAATGAGAAGGTTATAGCTTATGCATTGAGGTAGCTAAAGGAGTATGAGCGACGGTATCCTACCCATGATTTAGAGCTAGCGGCGGTGGTATTTGCACTGAAGGTTTGGCGGCATTACTTGTACGGGGAAAAGTGCGAGATATACACTGACCATAAGAGTTTGAAGTATTTCTTCACCTAGAAGGATCTGAACATAAGACAGAAGCGTTGGTTGGAATTGGTTAAAGATTATGATTGTGACATTCTTTACCACCTAGGGAAAGCCAATATAGTGGCAGATGCATTGAGCTAGAGGGGCTCAGGGCAGTTATTTAGTTCTGTTAAGATCTCTAGAGAATTAGCAGATGAGATGGCCAGGGCAAAGATAGAGCTAGTGGTGGACCGGATGGCCAATATTACCTTGCAGTTGAGCCTGCTAGAGCGGATCAAGGAGGGTCAATTGGTAGATGCACAGCTACAAGAAGTTTGAAAGAATGTCTTAGCGGGGACATCTAAGGATTATTCTATTTCTGAGACTGGTGTGCTTCGATATCAGGGACGGATTTGTGTTCCGACAAATGAAGGGATTAGACGAGAGATACTGGATGAGTCTCACACTATGCCATAATCGCTTCATTCGGGTACCATGAAGATGTATCAGGCTTTACGGACATTATATTGGTGGCTCGGGATGAAGAAGGATGTGGTGGAGTATGTGGCCAGATGTTTGACATGTCAGCAGATGAAGGCTGAGCATCAGCGACCAACGGGATTGCTTCAACCTTTGGGTATTTTAGAGTGGAAGTGGGAGGACATTACAATGGATTTTGTGGGAGGTCTACCCAGGACAGTGGGACTTCATGACTCAGTGTGGGTGATAGTGGACAGATACACCAAGTCAGCTCATTTTCTGTCAGTGAAGTTGACTTACACAGTGGAACAGTATGCAGAGTTGTATGTGAGAGAGATAGTTCGTCTCCATGGGGTTCCTAAGTCTATTGTATCTGATCGAGACCCCATCTTTACCTCATAGTTCTGAGGAGCTCTGCAGAGAGCCATGGGGACTCAGTTGAAATTTTGCACAGCTTTTCATCCTCAGACTGATGGACAGTCTGAGAGGACGATTCAGGTGTTGGAGGATATGCTTAGGGCGTGTGTGATTGACTTCGAGGGATCTTGGAGTAAGTATCTCCCGTTGATTGAATTTTCGTATAACAACAGTTATCAGTCCATGATTGGAGTGGCTCCGTATGAGATGCTATATGGAAGGAAGTGTAGATCGCCCATTCATTGGGACGAGATGGGTGAGAGAAAGTATTTGGGGCCAGATATGGTTCAGAAGAAAAGTGAAGCTATTGAGAAGATCTGAGCCAAAATGCTTGCTTCGCAAAGCACTTTCTATGTATTATCAAATTAGTGAAAATAATATAGATAATATCCTTATCATATTCTCCAACTCATTCATATATATTCACTTTTGCTAAAATTTATATAGAATTAGTCATGCTCTTTCTATGTATTTTATAAATAGTATAAGTAATATTTGTGCTAGGTTTTATGTCCAATCTTTTATTGCATTATTGCCAATGGTATAATGTCATTTTTAGATTTCTCATAAGATTTATCTCATTATTCCATAGTAAAGAATAATAATCACTTGAATACATTTGTGTAAAATATATTTGTGCTTCAATGTTAATCTTCCAAATGAATAGTTGGGATGTGAACTATCCATTTGTGTAATTTTTGTGAATCAAAGATCCAAATAAATAAGTATGCATATTGGTGACTCTTGATCCTTCCTACTTGTTACTTATTGTTATATCACACTCTATTCTTTTAAATCTCCAAAAAAAAAATATCACTTGTTCTATTTTCTTCATATTATTTATCTCTAACATTTATTTATTGATTAACTTGTTTCTTTACCTCCTTGTGGAATCGACCGCCCATCTATACTACGACTACTGCTAAGTGGAAGTCACGTTTGGGCGTTAAACATCGAGGAAGCGACCTGGGAGCTAGAGACAGTGATGCGGGATCAGTATCCCGAGCTATTCAGGTAAATTTTGAGGACAAAATTCTCAGTAGAAAGGGATAATTATAATGACCCAAAATCACTAATAAGGCTGAAGGGCCTTGATTAATGTGCCGGGAGGGCATAATTGGTTTAGGTGTGAATTTACTAATTTAATGCGTGATTATATGATAAACATGCTTGTATGGTTATATGAATGTAAATGTGATTATATGCTATAATCTTGAGAACCACATTATTATGTGGGTAAATCTACAGCATGCGACTTGAGGCGATCCTAGGGAGCTAGTTAGCGGGAAAGTCACAACGGGGGCTTAATACTTGACTTTCGGCGAGTCCAGGGGTATTTCAGGTATTGGGTGGTTATTTAGGTTATCGGGTTATGGAAATAAATAATCGGAGATATATTTGAGGTTAGGAAGCTTAGGTGGGAATATTGGGGAATTTTACCATTTTGCCCTCGGGGACGTTTCTGGCACCCCGAGCCTCGTGATTAACTTAATTATCTAAGGATAGACTAAGTAAAAACTCAGAACTCGGTGGAAACAAAGGAACTGACCCTCCTTCCTCTTCCTTTTCATTTTCTCTCTCAAGGGGAAACCACTAGAATCTAAGGAATTCAGCTGGGAATTCAGTGGATTGAGTTGGGGTTTTGGAGGATTAAACTAGTGGCTAAGGGGTTCAAACAAGATTAAGGTAAGTCATAAGCTTTGCGCATGGTTATTAATTCTATGTTAATGGCTGGTTTTGAGGTGTTTATGGATTTTGATATTGAAAGATTGAATTGAAGCTGAAACTTGGGGGTCAGCTCATAAATCTTTAAGAGAGTTGGTTCATCCAAGAAGGTAAACTCCAATTCATAATTTAGTGTTTGAATTCTAAGTTTTTTTGACTGGTTCTGTTGTTTTTAAGCTTTTGGGTTTCAGAGATTAAAGTGGTGTTTTGATGGGTTCTTAGATTAGGTTTCTGTTGGCTTAAGCTTCTGAAATCATGCATGAATGTTTGTGATAGTTGTGGTATATAATTGGGATGGTTTTGAGTGAGGTTTAATAGTTAAAAATGGAGGTTTTTCTGGGTTCGAAGGGGTCGGGTCGCGACATAGTGCTTGGTGAGCCGCGACCCTCTGAAGCTGAAGTGTGCTGAGGAAGGAGGGTGCGCCGCGGCATGGGGCTTGTAGGGCCGCGGCCCGCGTCTGATTCTGAGCATGGGAGGGCTCTGTTTGAGGGCCATGCCGCAGCATGGGAGGCTAGAGCTGCAACCCTTAAGGAAATTAGGGGTTTTTGGATTTTAAGCATGGGAATTTAACCTAGGGTGCTCGGGATCGAATCTACTACCGTGCTTGGTCGATTTCGATGTTCCAGAGACTATTATTAATGATATTTAGAAGCCCTTTTACAATTATTAATGATATTTCTTATCTTGGTTGTGACTAGGTTTAAGCTAGGGGCTCAGGAAACGAATCGTGCTCAAGAGGCATCTCATCTCGCGTAACCAGTACGTTTGGAAATTAAAGGTAAGAAAACTGCACCCGGTTGTGGATTTATAATGGGACTAAGGGTTCCCTGATTTGCATACTTTATAGAGGATGGTATTATGCCATGTAAATAGTAAACGAGCGGCCTAAGAGTGCTGGAGTTTACATTAGCGCACAGGGCACGACTCGGCCACTAGTAGCTGAGGACAGCTTATTATGCACTGAGCTCGGTTTAAGTGGACCGGGTCAGTGGGGTTAAACAGAGGGTGCGACCTAAGGTGTCGACCCTAATTATCATGTGATTTAATTGTTATTATTGTTTGGTGGATTTGTCATGTTGAATAGCTGAGTGTTGATTGGCTGAATCTTGGTCGTATCTACGTGTTATGTGGTTAATGTGATATGTTAAGTGTATGATCATGCTTAAAGGGTTATTAAATTTTTATCATTGTTCATTATATAATGTTATGTTTTCTTGTTGGGCCTTGGCTCACAGGTGCTACGTGGTGTAGGTAAAGGCAAGGGCAAGCTTGATCAGCCCTAATTAGGATAGCTCTAAGAGCATAATGTACATGGTCAGCTGCTCAGCCGCCACGGTTGAGGGGGAGATAGGAACAGGAGAACCATAAGCGTTTGTTTTGCCCTTAAAGTGTCCAGTGGTTGTTTGAACTATAGAAATTTTGTAAACTGACTTTTAAACGTTGTTTCTTTTGGGATCCCATGTGTAAAAATGTTTAGTTATGTGAAATGTATCTTTTGAGATCAAAATCTTTTAACCCTAGCACATTAATGGTTGTAGCAACACGTTTTTAACTAATTGACTTGATTAGCAAGTCCTGCACCTTTATAAGTACACAATGTAGCGCTCTTGGCCTTTTCCCTTACTCTAGTCATCAGTTGCCACCCCAGCTGGGGGCTTGCGGGTGAGCAGCTCGACCTCCCTTGGTTCTAGTGTTGGAATCCATCTCAACTTCCTATATAACATACGTAGTAGGGGAAAGATTACTAATAAAACAAAACAATCGATTGTGGTTCTTAAGCAGGAAAACAAAAGACAAATCATTCTAATGCATACAGATAACCATAAAATATACGTCAGTTAGCGACTTAACGTCTAAACATTCGGTATCACCACATACAACATAACAAAAGTTGGCCTATACATGGCCTAAAGGTTCCACTCCGGAGTACCTTAGTACACACAAGAAGGGAAAATAAGACTTCTATATATAGTCTTGCAAGTACAAAAGGAAATAGTGATACTATCCTACTAACGGTGCCTGGTGTCGAGGCCTAGTCTATGTCCATATTGTCTCCTTGATCCTTCACATCGGTCTCGGTCTCAGTGTTAATATCATAATAAATAAAGCGAGGCTTTAGAGGGTCACTATAATGCCCCGAATTTCCTAATAAGGTTGAGGACCTTGATTAGGAGGTCGGGATGGCCATAATTGATTTATTATGTTATTAGGTGATCATATGCATGTTATGTGAATTATATTATTATATGATGATAAACGCAAGCATATGGGTTTATTTTAACTATAAGGGCATTTTGGTAATTTGGCCCATTGAGGGCGTGATTGTGTATTTTCGTGCATGAGGGTGAGTTATAAATGGTACCACATTATATGTGGATTTTTTCGAGCTTTTCGGCATGAGACGATCATGAAATGCAAGTGTTCGGTCTGGTCATAACGGGTTTAAGTTTGGGGCTCGGGGTGAATCTCGGGGTGATTTTAATGATTAGAGTGTTGCCATGAGTTAAAGGGTAACAGGATGCGATTTATTGGTAATTGAGAATATTGAGAATAGTGGGAATTGGAGGGTGTTAATTATAATTAACGAAATAGGTGCGAAATGACGATTTTGCCCTTGGTGGCTATTAAGGTTTATTTTAGACTTGAGGGCATTTAGGTCTTTTCACCCTTAAGGATTTATAACTGCCATTAAGGCTGTAGAAGCTTGTTAAAAACAGAGTGTTGCTTCCCTTCTCTCCCATTTTTCTTTGAATTTTCAAGCTCTTTTTGAGGAACCAAGCTGTGATAAGATAGGGTTATGTTACACCATTGAAGATGGTGTGTTGCTGAGATTGAGGTGAGTTTTTAGCCATTAGAACTCTTGTTTTTGCTCTATTTTCTTAGTTAAGTTTCAGCTGATTTTTTAGTTGGAAAGTTGGGAATTGATTGGAGTTTTGGCTACGGTTCTTGGGGTTGTGGTGCCTAGGACATGTGGAGGTGGTATTTCGGTTCATTTGGGACTTAATTTGATGTGTTGGAAGCTTTTGGTTTGGGTTAGAAATGGTGGAATCGAAGGAAGAATTTTCTGGGCAGTGTCTGGCTGGAGGTAGCGCTACAACGCCCAGTATGGGGTGCTACAACGCTACCTAAAGGGGTGTTGGGGCGGTTTGGCTCTGTGAAGAGCGCTGGGGCGCTAGGAGGGTAGTGCTACAGTGCAACCCCGTTTCTTCAGAACCTCGTTTTGAGTGTTTTGAAGGGTTTTTGGCTCGGGGTTTCAATCCTTAAGGCCCGGGATCAAATCTACTCACCATGTGGGTACATTTCGGGGTCCCAAGAGTGGGGTTTAGATCAAGACCCTATCTTTGTTGATTTTCATTCATCGGAGATTGTATTTGGTTATGACTAGGTGACCGCTAAAGGATTAAGGATCGATCGTTCTCAAGGGTTATTCTTGTTCTAATTTCTGCTCGAACTAGAGGTAAGAAAACTGCACCTTGTGTATATGTGACATGCATGGTTATTCTTGATGGATGTTGGATGTTTAAATGTAATGCATGAGAAACATGTGATTAGGACATGCTATTTATATTGAATATGAGATTGTTCAAAGCTTGAGCCTCTGTGTTTATGCATGATCCTAATTGTGCTAGTAATTATTGAGTAAGCATTCTGAATGCCCTGTATTAAGATATTTCACATATGATATATGTTTGGTAGCATTGCTTACTTGTGTATGGCACTGACTAGTCAGGGCCGGCACTAGTCGCGTACTACAGACCTAAGAGCCGAGAACGGCATAAGCGTCCTGAACGTAGGGCCAATTGAAGATTATATCTAATCGATATCAGCATTGATTGACTCTAGGGCATTAATGCTGGACCAACCCTAAGGTCGATGAAACTTATAAGCGCTTGACTAGTCTAAGCTAGTTACTCAGAGCCAGGGCCAAAGGCCTAGGTGACAGCTTGTCACATGGCTAGGGAGCAGTATCCCATGGTTATGACTCTATAATCATGAGGAAGGTTATGTTGGTGACTAGTCATCATGCACCTATCCTGTTTAAGCTAGTGAAAGGTTCACTTATCTATAAAGCTCCGGTGATCCTATCGTCACATGGCTATTGGTAATGGAACCCACCTTAGTGACTATTACAACCGTCACTCTTCTATTTAGGGTTATCAGCCCGGTATGGTTACCGGAACCACCAGTGTTAAATCACTTATCTGATTGAGATTAACTTGATAGTCATCCACTTAGGAGGGCAGGATTCCTTATCCTGGATACCCATCATTATGTGAATTTGTTTGCCTTCTTGATTAGGGATATATTTGCTAGGGTGTGCCTTATGATTTGATGACATGTTATTACTGTTCATGAGCATATTAAGTTTTCTTGTTGGGCTTCGGCTCACGGGTGCTATGTGGTGCAGGTAAAGGCAAAAGAAAGCTGGACCATCCTTGAGTTAGAGAGCTTAGGTGACGATGTGTACATATGCGGCTGCTCGACCGCCACAGCCGAGGGTTGAAAGAGGAACTAGGGTTAAACCCTGTTTTGCCGCTTAGATCGGCCTGTTGTAAATATTTTCTTGTAATAGACCTTTAAATTATATTTTTGGGATCCCAATGTATATAGTAAATGTTCTAATGAAATGTTACATCTTAACCCAAATTTTTAAATCCCTAAACCGTTAATCATACTTAGTTACACGATTTTGGCCAAATAACTCGATTAGCAAGTTTAGCACTGTTTATAGGGCACGCCGTAACGGTCCCTGGAGGTTGGGGGATTACAGTCATGACCGCCTCTCATGTCTACAACCGCTTGAAGCCACTTGTCCGCCCAGTACGTAACCATGCTAACTGAAAAAAGAGGCGGCCCAAACTTTACCTCCAGTGCCTCTCGAAGCGCGGGCCAAGTAGTGAAAGTCTGTGTCCGTCGTGTGCACCTATGCCAAGCAATCACCGCACCTCGAAATCTATTCGACACAAACCTCACCCACATACACCTTGGAACATCTGCCCATAGTAGATGATAGTTGATGTGACTAGTCCATCTGCACATTTCCCGTGGCTTATAGTCCGAGTCAAAAGGGTATGGGCCGTGAATTGTGTGAGGCTTCCTACTCATGAAACGTCGATAAAAATGCAGGGTATGAAATCAAGTATATGACGTGGGTGGAATAGGTAGGCTAGGATAAACTCTCTCAATATGAATAAGCATACTAACCTACAATTTATAAAAACAAAGGTGAATGGAAGAGTCCAACTTGAAGGATCTAAAGGAACAATACTTACAGTGAGTGCATGTCTATCTTGAAGAATGTACATGTGGGTTTATCTACAGAACTGACTCAACTCGAGCTCTGATACCACTTGTAAAGACCCATAACATACAAGACCAAAATAAAGCGGAAAATAACATTTAAAAATTTTAATAGTCTCCAAAAATCCACATAAAAAAACTTTAAAAATGTCGTGTGCGCGCACTTAGACAATTACATTATTTTCGTCAAGTTAAACATTGGTTTTGAATAAAAAGAAACAGTGCCCATATAAAAAAGATTTTCCCAAAAGCCATTTTCAAAAAGAGAAAAATCCCAAGGTCGGGGCACATGTACACTTCGACGCAGATTCCGGCGCTCACTGTTGCACCTTGCCCTTAACTACAATATGAACAGCTAGGTAAGAAATTAAGCTTAGTAAGATTATTCTTTCTAAAAAAACATACTACGATCCAAGGACAGGGTTCTACTAAGAGTAATCAAAGCATAAGTCACTAGTGTATCAGATAACTTCCAAACCCTATCAAACAAGGTATAAAATTCAAACCAGATGATTAGCTTAGTTGTACTGAACAACCAACTAAATTCAAAATCAACCTGCACGTAGAAAAATCCCAGAACAAGCAGATATAGGACATAAATGCATAATACCATTCTACAATGGCTACAAAAATCACTGAAGAGCTACAAAAATACGATGAGATGTTCAGGCACCTTTTACATCACAACCACTAAAATTCACCAGTTGTTTACTACCTGTTTAAACATTTCATTGGCTGACCATCCTTCGCCTTACCACGGTCACCAGTTCGAGTGCCAATATTACCTAGTAATCACTGGATTTAGAATAGCGTGGTCTCAGTACACATGCTAGATTTCACAATAATACATAATTAAACATCCCGGTAGCTAGCCAGATTCACATATCAATAATCAATTCACACACAAATCGGACTCCCCCTGAGTACCCCAGTTACAAATCAACAGTCATTCGATCATGCCTCCCCTACCCCAGTCATCAGTCCATAGTCAATCGACCGTGCTTCCCCCTACCCTGATCACAAATTAATAGACATTCGATCGTGTTTCCCCTACCTCGGTCATCAACTCTTATACCAATATGATCTAGTAACCAGTGGGTTTCATTAGAACATTATGTACACTTCCCCTAGCCATTACTAATTCACCCCTTAATGAATCTAGTGTAAAGAACTATAACAGACAATACACTAGCGTGTTTCATGTTGTAGCCAACAAAGTCAAGATTAACTTACTTGGATTTCTTAGAATTTTCATGCGAGATTTTCTTTATCAAGAGGTGAGCCTTCCCGCTTAGGTGATACTGTAGTGAATCCATACAGTGACTCGGATTAATTATGGCAATTATCTTAGAATTTTATTTAAACAATTTGGGCATTGAAAATCTAACACTCAAATCTTGTTAAGTCATACCATATTTCTAACATGAATTTAAACATTTAAAAATATGGCCTCTAAGTGTCGGGGCAATCTGGTTTCCAAAAACACTTCCGAAATCAGATCCTTAACTATCTTAGTCCTCAAGGTAAAAGTCTTTAGTATTTGAAGTCATTAATGAGTTCGCGAAGTCCTACTTCTAATGGTGACGAGGTCTAATTACAACTTTCTTACAAGTTTTTGTAAAAACCACCATTTATTAATCTCTCTAAGAAATATCTCTTTTATTCTCTTAAAAAAATACTACTTAATGATTATTTCTAAGAAACTAGTTGCAACATCCATTATACAAATTTTTTTCTTGGAGAGAATTTATTTTAATAAAAGTTGTGTTTACTTAGTTCGTCAAATTACCGAATACACCAATAAACTCTACTTAAAGCTTTATGTGTAAAGAAATGTCAAAAATACCATTTTTTTACCAATTAAGATTTATTTAAATTATTAAATTATTTTTAGAAAAAAATTATTTTAAGGTAATCCTAATCAAAATGGTAGCCCTTTTTGAAAAATAAGTTTGCTCATTATAAAGAAAACCAATTTTAAATGTTATTTTCCAAAAGTGGGCAATTGGACCCCTTTACTTAATTTAAAGAAAATATTAATATAAACAATTTAAAAAAAATTAATCATCTTTAAGAGTAAATTGAAAATACACTTATGATGAAATTGTGGAAAAAAGTTTTATAACCAATTATTGTAGCAAACCCTAATATTTTGTAAGTATTGATAACTATCCATTCTACGAGGAATTCCCAACTTTGGAACGCCACCATTCCTAAACCGATTACTGTTTTTCTATGAGACTATACAGGTCTAAACTTTGATATAAAAAAAATGTTTACACTAAATTTCCACCAAATAGAGCTCTCATTCAAGGTGAAACTCGTTCTCAAAACTCTTGTTTAAGCAGTCCACATTTTACAGAAATTACAGTTTTAATCTTCCAACTTATAAAAATTATAACTCCCAACCTGTAGTGAATTTTTTAAAACTGTTTCATAGAGTTAATATTTAATATACTAAACATGTTCAGTAAAAATTTCAGCCACACATAATTATTTTAATCCATTCAAATCGTCGCTCAAAGTCTCAGTGTTAAAACTGCCAGTCAACATTTTCAGATTGCACATGAAATCCCAAAATGCTCATAACTTGAGTTATACAAAAAAAAATTCAGTGGTTAAAGATGCTAAAATCATGTAATCTTCCTAAATAACGCATTAGTGAAAATCCCATTTATAAACCAGGTAATTTAGGCACTGTAAAACTAGTTCGAAGCTACTGTAACGTTTTTGGCAGCAAGCTATCTTCAACAAAGCCTATGGAAACTTTGGATTTCCACTACCAACAACCACAACTTGCATGCATGCAAACCAACACAGCCATAAAAGCCATAATAATCATCAACCCACATGTTTTAACACAAAACATGACCCAAAAACTCAGATGGTAGGATCATTTAAAAAGATTTAAGGTAAATAGTCAAGATTTTACCTTTGTATTAAAGTTTTGAGTTTGACTTCTATGGTTTGGCTCTAAGCTTCCCAAATGCTTTCCAACTTCCAACCTATCCCCAATGTCTCTTCAAGAACAGATTTGATTCTGTTGACCCTCGATTTGGCCAACGACACGGAGTCAAAATACGACAAAGAAATAAGAAGGCAATCAAGAATGTAATCAAATGTTAAGAAATGACACAAGTGATTTATAGTGGTTCGGCCCCAACTATGTGGTAATAACCTACGTCCACTTAGTGATATTATTAATGTTGAATCCCAATGTCGTGATCAAAGAACTAGGGTTCTTGAGTTTCACAAGCCTTAGGAGAACTACAATTCTTCGGTGGATAATTACACTATGTTTTTCTCTCTGAATACAAAGATTAAAAGTGTCAAGAGTCAAAAGTCAAAAGTCCCTTCCTTGAGCCTTCTCATTCATATTTCTAGGCTCAAGGGGGTTACATGGGCCTTAATTATCCTTAATATCAGCATATCAAGGCGATAAAGAAAAAAGATCATAAATGTAGTTATTACAAGATTACATATATTTAAACGAAATAAACCGAAGCATGCGACTATGCTGGTCGCATCTAATCGCGAGATCTGATGAAGCAACAAGGAGCTGGTCGATAGTCGAACAACACCTCTTCACCTCAACGTTGCCACGTGCCAACCACGTGTAATAAGTTCTTGCCACATCATCAGGAGCCATTTTTGGGTAAACATTTGCCCCCCAAGTTTATTTTACTGCGACCAGCATAAAGTAAACTTAGGGAACTGACCCTTCGCGTACCCTACCAAATCTATCAGAGCCGCCCATGCCTTTTTGAAAAAGGCAACCAATCATGTCTTTTCAATTTCCAAAAAATTGTCTGACAGCTATTGCGCTTCCCCATGCCTTGAAAAAAAAGTAATTCCATGATTGCCTTTTTTACAGTGCTGTGATCAATATAAATAATCCCCCAAGATCATTTTTTACTTTTTACTTTTCAATTTCTCCTCAAGAACACTAAAGAACAAGGCGTAGAAAACTCAGAAACCTCAGACGAACTCAACAATCCACGGAGTCTCTGCCCAGCTAACCAACTTAGTGCCTCAAAACTTGCTTCAATTTTTATCCAAGTAAGTTTATCGACCTTTTCAATCATTGAAATGTCGTACGATATCCCTTTTATGTTTGTTTTGTATCCTGAGTTCTTGACCGTTCTTGAAAGAAACTGTTTTGGGGTAAATGGGCATACTGATTTGCACTAAATTTGGTAGGAGAATAACATTTTTCTGGGATGATGGAGTAGTTGGGTAGTTAGGATAATAACTTTAGGGCGTGAAATCGAAGTAAAAATTCGATTTCTATGCATGTGGAAAAAGCTGGGATTTTCCTGCCCTTTCAGAGTCAAAAAGTTTTTCCTGAGAAACTTTTCACATCTGCTTTTTAATCCATTTTCCAAACTATTCGCTTGAAATGTAGTGTTTTTTGTCAGAATGTTGCTAGTCGTATAAAAGCTTAACTTTTATACACGAGCAACGCTATTCTAACTTTTAAACACAAGTTTTTAGGCCGTAGATTCTCATCTCCCCTTCTCTGTTTGCATATTTTCAAGCAAGATCTATGGGGAGGTGAGAGGCCAATCGACGACGATCTGCTAGCCCAACTGCTCGAGGACGAGGAACAACCATCACGACTAATTTTGGAGATCCCTTTTTCTCGAAACACCCCAAATAATCCCCCGACCCCTCCTCAAAACATGGGTCGAGTAAAGTCTAAAGCCCAGAAAAATAAATCATCCAATCCTCCTTCAAATCAGCCTACTCCTCAGGCTGAAATTCCTTCGACCAGTGGTCAAGATGAAAATACTCCTGATCCAGAAATCCAAAATCAAGCCTGTCTCCATAATATTATTCTACCAGACGTCGAATGGTACCTCGCTCCCCCTAGCACGATCACTGCTAGGATGGTAAATAATTTCATCAGAAAGTATGGACTTTCTGGGGTTACTTTATTCCTTCCCACCACTGACCAACTGGCAAACCTGCCTGGTGGCGCCTTCAGCGCCTGGTCTAGGTATCATATTGAGGCAGGAGCAATCCTGCCTCTTCATTCTTACTTCTAGGGAGTGGCCAATTACTTCGGGGTCACTCCTTTCCAAATAACCCCGAACGGGTATAGAATGCGCTTCGTACTCTATATTCTTTACAGCCATAAAAAATGGCCTGTCCCTTCACCTCATGAGATCAACTACCTGTTCGATCTCAAATCTAACCCCAACTAGGACAATACGGGGTTCTTTCATTTTTGCCACCAGGAATCAACCTGCACCTTCCTGAGTGAGACTACCTACAATTCTAATGTAGGAAAGTACCACCAAGAGTACTTTTTGACTACCGACCTGGTCGCCAACAACCTAGCCTTCACCCAAGGAAGTAACTTCTTCGTTTTCTTGGTTGTATATTATTCCTTGTATTTTATCTGCATCTCTCTTAGAAATTTAGCTTTATTCAGGTCCATGGCTGCGACCAGCTCCTACTCCAGAAATGGAGCTTCGAGCAACGCTACTGGCCAGCATGTCCGACGTAGAGAAGAGCGTCAAACAGCTGGTCACTGAGGCAAACCTGAGACTGGTCGGGCTTCTGGCACCTCACCAAGACGTGAGGGAGTCCACGGCAGGGAGTGCCACTAGCGAGGAAATTCCCGAGCAGCACCCAGATGTGTCGCAACCTCAAAGGAAGAGATCAACTGGCGTGACAATCAGGGAACCCTCTAGCACCCCGCGAGCGGCCGCGGCCTCTGCCCCTTCAGGAAAGGGAAAAAAGAAAGCTTTTGAACCCCTTGCGCCTATCGATGAGTCTTCAGATGAGAACGGTACTGATCTCTCACTCTTAGATAGTTTGCCAATTCCCTGTCACTTATTTGACGGGGACGGCAACTTTAAGTATACTCCAAACTTAGATTCAGATTTCTTCCAAGCAGTAAGTGAGGGTAGCAGTAGTTCAGTAAGTAATATAGCGACCAGTAATTATAGCTCGGGTATTTTACTTACAATTTCCTTTGTTTCCTTTTCTGACATATCACACATTTATTTATACTATCTAACTATTTGTGTACTTACCTTCTTGCAGACATGGCATCCGAAGAGATGTTCGATCTTTATAGTGCGCCTGATGCTCCTGCGAGCAAGAAAAAGGCGAGCAGGAGGCATCGTGGGAAGTGCAGCAAAGATCCTCTGGCCATGAAGGCCCGCACTGAGGACCCTCCAGCAGTTGATCCTTCTAAAAACACAACAACACCTCCATCTCCTGTCGAGCAGCAAACTCCGTCTGTACCGGTCGGGTCGACCCCTTCCCCACCGGCTTCAGTTGACCAAACTCAGCCAGCTGCCCCTGCTCCAACATGGGATGACATATCGAGCCGCGCTCTAAGATCGGCCAAGGACAGGATGACAAGGATCCTGAGGCATGAGCGCAGCCGTGAAGCCATGGCTGGGACTGAATCGATGGAAGTTAACCAGATCTTGAACCACGCCCTAAATGAGCTCGCCAGTGTAAGTTGTCTCTTCCTGTTGAGACAATATTTTTATCTATAATAGTCATTTTAACTTTTTCTCTAATCGCAGGCAATGCTGACCGTGACTACTAGCCGGCTCCGCTCGGGGGTCATCACTGAACAATCCAAGTCGTCCGAGCAATGACATGCTGAGGAGCTTAAGGCCATCAAAGAGAAATATGTCGAGCAGCTTGAGGTGGCTCGGAAGGCAAATACAGCATTGCTCGAGGAGAAAAATAAAATGGCTGATGTGGATGCCAAAAATCTACCAAGAAAAAAATCCCCAGTACCTGGTTAAAATACAAGGCTCACGGTCACTTAGTCACATTATTAAGCTTAGACCTGTAAGTCTTGTGAAATCGGGAGATTGTCCCAAGGGAAGCATCACCTTATGAGCCGTGAAGTATGGCCTTGCTAGGCTGAGAGGCCAAGCTATGCGTCACAAGAGGGCAGGTGCACAAGGGCCTCGCGGCAAGGGCCTCGCACCATGTACCTTGTGGGGGAGGCCTCGCACCATGTACCTCATGTGGAGGGCCTCGTGCGTGCACCACCATCTCGGCCACGGTCTCGCGCGTGCATTGGGCCATCATCCCGAGAGGCGCCTCGCGCCGTGCACCTCATGTGAAGGGCCTCGCGCACACACCACCATCTTGGCCACAGTCTCGCGCGCACACTGGGCCATCATCCCGAGAGGCGCCTCACGCCGTGCCCCTAAGATGCCTTGCACCACCGTGGTCCCACGGCCCCTAAGATGCCTCGCACCACCATGACCTTCACCTAGTCTAGGTACCGCCTCGCAAGCCTAGGGGCCTCGCCTCACATTACCATGCACCACAAGGAGTGTTGGGGGTGGCTCGACGGAGGCATCACAAGACACTGCTAGACTCAATTTCATGGTGCCATCCCACAAGTTCCGTAATTACCAAGCACCTTGGAATAATTTAAGGGTGTCAGCACTTGAAGCCCATGGGAATAAGATACCTTGTGAGGATAGGAACGTTTGGCTCGAGGAGGTCGTATAGGTACGATATGCGCCTGCGAACTAAGAAGAATTAGAGTATGGACATGATGTCCATGCCAGACAAGTAATGGCAGTACAAGAGTGGTACATGGTACGAACTCCTTCAACATGCTTATGAGGTCTGTACCAGACAAGTAGTGGAGGCACAATAAGGCACCAAGACAGGAGTGCTTTTGCAAACCTCTGACACGTACTGGAGTAGACCACCACTCTTCCAGCACCACTGCCACCTGTGTTGTCACCTTTAGCAGAGTACTCGTGTACTAATTGGTCTCAGGGGACCACCATGTATAAGGGGGCCATTAGAGCCCAGCTATAAATATAGCTTGACCCCCCAGAATAGGGGGTTGGAAAATCCATTGTATGCAGAGGCTATAAAGAAATATACATATTTAATCCATTGTTGATCTGTGTTTATACTTCCATAAGTTCATTCTAAGTTCTAATCTAAACAACGCTACACTTACCTTTGAGTTTTCCGATCTAATTTCGTTGACGAGATTTCACCGTCAACAGTTTGGCGCCATCTGTGGGAAGGATAAGCATCAAGCCAGCATTCTTCCATCACTTTCAACAAAGAAAGATGCTAAGATGTTCAAAACGCCTATGGAAAATACAAGATGATGAGGTTCTCCGGGATGAAGTAGAGCGGAGGGCTTCCCAGAAAGTCCCCCCTCCGCCCAAGCATGGAGGCAGACCCGAAGAGTCTCTTCCCCCAAGGGAGGAGAAGGAAGCATCATTCCCGGCCATCCGGCCCGACGGAGGTCATCTGGAGCTGCCAGTGCATCCACTTCACCGGCCCCCGGTGGCACCATGCTCAGGCCACCTAGACCTAGGTCCATTGACGCACAGGCCAAGCAAGGGTCCCGGGGTACGCTCAATAAGTTCCAGCTCAAGGACTCGTTTCTACAAGGATGAGATTCACGAGTTGCATAAAAAGACTCGAAGGCTGGAAACCACGATAGAGAACATGCAGGGGGTTTTAAACGACCTACTGTAAGGGAAGTCAAGCATACCCCTCCCTAAGCGTAAAGGGAAGGAGCATGAAAAAGGGGAAAACACTATCCCCATATACGATGGGGGAACCCAACTTTCCACCAGTAAAACCCCCCAGACAAAGTACCAGGGAGGACCTAGGCCGACAAAATGTCCCTAGGAGCAAAGGCGGAGGGAAGGTGATGGTCATAAGAACGAGGCCAAAGTCCCCCCAAAAGAGGCACCCCCTGGCCTAAGAAAAGAGCTCCATGGGAAGAGGTCAGAAGTGAGAAACGCACCCCCCGCGGTTCCCCCGAGGAACACAACCAAGGCAAGGGATCTGCCCGAGAATCCACAAAACTCCTTATGCAAAAAGAGGAGGGGACTAGACACCAAAATGTGAAGCCCTTGAGGCAAGATCACCCCTGCACTTGGGGGGCACATGGATGACAAAGAATTCGACCGTGATTCACCCTTCACAAGGGAGATTCAGGCTGAGCAAATGCCCACTGGCTTCAAAGAGCCTTGCATGACTCCGTACGAAGGTACTACAGACCCAAAATATCACTTAGACTCCTTCAATAACTTGATGAGGTTAAGAGGGGTCAATAACAGGGCAAAGTGTCATTGCTTTGTCGTTACGCATAAAGGAGTGGCATACAAGTGGTTCAAGAGGTTAAGGCCAGGAACAATCGAGTCATGGCAACAATTCTCTGATGAATTTCTTCAGCAACACCATGCAGCCTGTGATTACGTCATGCCAACTACCAGCCTCGCTAACATCAAACAAGGCGAGAATGAAAGTCTGAAGGACTACATCAATAGGTTCAGTGTAGAAGCAACAAAGGTGGGAGGTTTAACCAAAGCGGAGCTCAAGATGGCTATTAGATCCGGAGTTCATTCAGGAAGCAAGTTGTGGGATAACATGCTCAAAAGAGAAGTTTCGAATTTGGATGACTTCTACGAGAGAGCACAGAAGTACATACGTATGGAAGAGGGCCATAAGAACTTCTATGTTGAAGAAAGCGAACCTTCCTCCAGTGGCCCTACTACCAATACGTCTGAAGATTCCATGTAGAAGGGGGCGTCATGCTAGAGGGGTTACTGACCTAGTTTGAGATTGAACGAAGACCATCTAGCCATGAAAGTCCCGACCCGAGGGGAGATCACCTCAAAAATTGCAAAAAGGGTCTCAAAAGTAGACGTTTGCAAAAAGGGTCTCCAAAGTAGACGCTTGCAAAAAGGGTCTCAAAAGTAGACACCACCAAAAAGGGTCTCCAAAGTAGACGCTTGCAAAAATGGTCTCAAAAGTAGACGCCACCAAAAAGGGTCTCCAAAGTAGACGCTTGCAAAAATGGTCTCAAAAGTAGACGCTTCCAAAAAGGGTCTCAACGAAGACGCTTGCAAAAAGGGTTTCAAAGAAGACGCTTGCGAAAATAGTACTATGCCTAATGACGAGAAGGACGCTTCTCGCAAGAAATAATAAGCGCACACAAAAATAGATAAAAGGATAGCTAAAACCCAAAGGGTCAACATATCCTTATAGATACAACCAAGGTGCACCAAAGAGAGACATATCAAACCCCCTTTCGCGTGGGCTCCAAAGGACCTTGAGCATGAAAAATACAAAAAAAAAATATATATATATAATAAAAAATAAAAGGAAGAGAAAAGTCTACAAGAACGCCTAAAGGCCTCCCTATAGACTGGGGGGCAAGTGTGGATGCCAAAAATCCACCAAGAAAAAAATCCCCAGTACCTGGTTAAAATACAAGGCTCACGGTCACTTAGTCACATTATCAAGCTCAGACCTGTAAGTCTTGTGAAACTGGGAGATTGTCCCAAGGGAAGCATCACCTTGTGAGCCGTGAAGTATGGCCTTGCAAGGCTGAGAGGCCAAGCTATGCGTCACAAGATGGCAGGTGCACAAGGGCCTCGCGGCAAGGGCCTCGCGCCATGCACCTTGTGGGGGAGGCCTCGCACCATGTACCTCATGTGGAGGGCCTCGCGCGCGCACCACCATCTCAGCCACGATCTCACGAGCACATTGGGCCATCATCCCGAGAGGCGCCTCACGCCATGCACCTCATGTGAAGGGCCTCGCGCGCGCATTAGGCCATCATCCCGAGAGGCGCCTCACGCCGTGCACCTCATGTGGAGGGCCTCATGTGCACACCATCATCTCAACCACGGTCTCGCGCGCGCATTGGGCCATCATCCCGAGAGGCGCCTCGCGCCGTGCACCTCATGTGGAGGGCCTCGCGTGCACACCACCACCTCGGCCACGGTCTCGCGCGTGCATCGGGCCATCATCTCAAGAAGCGCCTCGCGTCGTGCACCACATGTGGATGGCCTCGCGCGCACACTGATGGCCTCGCGCGCATAATGGTGCCCAGGCCAAGGTGGCCTCGCGCGCATAATGGTGCCCAAGCCACGGTGGCCTCGCGCGCACGCTGGTGGCCTCACGTGCACATCCGTGCATCTTATCTCGCGGCTCCCATGGCTTCGCACCTAGCACCCTTCGACCATACAGTAGGGCCTTGCACCACCATGGTCCCACGGCCCCTAAGATGCCTTGCACCACCGTGGTCCCACGACCCCTAAGATGCCTTGCACCACCGTGGTCCCACGGCCCCTAAGATGCCTCACACCACCATGACCCTCACCTAGTCTAGGTACCGCCTCGCAAGCCTAGGGGCCTCGCCTCACATGACCACGCGCCACAAGGAGTGTTGGGGGTGGCTCAACGGAGGCATCAAGAGACACCGCTAGACTCAATTTCATGGTGCCATCCCGCAAGGTCCGTAATTTCCAAGCACCTTGGAATAATTTAAGGATGTCAGCACTTGAAGCCCATGGGAATAAGATACCTTGTGAGGATAGGAACGTTTGGCTCGAGGAGGTCGTATAGGTACGATATGATCCTGCGAACTAAGAAGAATTAGAGTACAGACATGATGTCCATGCCAGACAAGTAATGGCAGTACAAGAGTGGTACATGGTACGAACTCCTTCAACATGCTTATGAGGTCCGTACCAGACAAGTAGTGGAGGCACAATAAGGCACCAAGACAGGAGTGCTTTTGCAAACCTCTGACATGTACTGGAGTAAACCACCACTCTTCCAGCACCACTACCACCTGTGTTGTCACCTTTAGCAGAGTACTCATGTACTAATTGGTCCCAGGGGACCACCATGTATAAGGGGGCCATTAGAGCCCAGCTATAAATATAGCTTGACCCCCCAGAATAGGGGGTTGGAAAATCCATTGTATGTAGAGGCTATAAAGCAATATACATATTTTACTCCATTGTTGATCTGTGTTTATACTTCCATAAGTTCATTCTAAGTTCTAATCTAAACATCGCCACACTTACCTTTGAGTTTTCCAATCTAATTTCATTGATGAGATTTCACCGTCAACAGCTAAGGAGATGAAGGAAAAGCAGGCTGCTCTGGGAAAAGCTCTCAAGGCAAAGGCGAAGTACAAAGAGTCCCACATTATCAATTTTCACAAAGCCAAAAAACTCGAGGCGGACCTGATCGAGAGCAGGCAGGAGGCTGAAAAGTTGGAGGCTTGCATCAACGAGCTCGAGAAAACCAAGGCGAGCAATCTTGAGAGGTACAAGGGCGCCACGTCCAAGTGCTTCTATGATTTCTGGAAGCACAACCAAGGGGCCAATTTCAGCTATCTCTCCGAGCGCATGAGGCAAACATAAATAGCCCAGTGCGTTGCTCGCTTGGAAGAAGAAAAGAGAGCGAAAACCCAAGCCTCGCCCGAAATATCTTTGGCCACTGGTGTTGAGGGTGCGGAGGATGAAGTCGAAGCTGCTGTTGACCAGGAACATCCACAAGACCCTCCTGCTTCTTAGCTTATTTCTCTTTTAATTTTAATTTTTCAATATACGACCTACAGATCGAGATGTAAAAACAATTGTTATCTTTAATTGCTGTGTGGGAAATTTTTTTCCTTTTAACAAACAATTACATCCGAGCAGTAACTGCTCGCGGTGTAAAAGAATTCCTTTTTGATATTATAATACTTGCATTTATTATAACACATGTTCGCATGACCAAACTTAGCATAGTACTTTGGTTTGATTTAACAAAATACAAAATTTTGAAAAATACTCTAAGTACCATAGCATGCTTTCACTTATTTTGCTCG
This sequence comes from Humulus lupulus, assembly GCF_963169125.1. Classification (NCBI taxonomy): domain Eukaryota; kingdom Viridiplantae; phylum Streptophyta; class Magnoliopsida; order Rosales; family Cannabaceae; genus Humulus; species Humulus lupulus. Next base: position 38,699,794 of record NC_084797.1, on the reverse strand, counting down.
TGTGTTTACATACCTGTCGATGTGCTTTGCTTACTAGATGCCTTATATGCCCCCCAAGTGATTGAGGAACTTTAGGTCCTCGGTCACCTGCCTTGACTAGGACCTATTCGAACATTACTGCTCGTAGCAATGAATGAAAATATAGCAAAATAACACACGTAATGAGCAAATACTTGTAATAAATATAATAGTTGGCAAGAATGACTGGCTGCGCATAAATGGACAAAACATGTCTGTACGAGTGATCAACAAAATGATCTTACACTTATAAGCGATCGGTCATGTAAAATTTCCAACCCTTTTTCATAACTTGTAAAAAGTAAAATTAATACAAGCCAATTATTTAGGAAGAATTGTTTATTGATAGTACTTGTGCAGGTGTTCTCCATTCTAATAGCGAGGAATGAGATCTCCATTTAAGCGAGCAAGTTTATAGGTGCCTGGTTGAAGGACTTCTTCAATTTGGTACGGTCCTTCCCAATTAGGTCCGAGTACTCCAGCGGTCGGATCGCGGGTGCTGAGAAAAACCCTTCTAAGTACTAGGTCTCTGACATTGAATTTCATTTCGCGTACTTTAGAATTGAAATATCGGGCGACCTTTTGCTGGTAAGCTGCTACTCGGAGTTGGGCTTGCTCTTGCTTTTCATCGATCAAATCAAGAGATTCCATCAATAGCTGGCTATTAGAGCCTTGATCGTACATTATTCTTCGATGCAATGGTGGATCTAACTCAATAGGAAACATAGCCTCATATCCATAAGCTAAGGAAAATGGAGTATGGCCTGTTGCTGTTTGATGGGAAGTTCTGTACGACCAAAGGACTTCAGGCAATTGCTCTGGCCATGCCCCCTTCGCCTCCTCAAGTCTTTTCTTCAGAGTATCATTTAGCATTTTATTGACTACTTCAACTTGTCCGTTCGCTTGAGGGTGAGCAACTGAAGAAAAGCTCTAGATAATTCCATGCCGTTCACAAAAATCTGTGAACAGATCAATATCAAACTGGGTGTCGTTGTCTGAGACAATCTTTCTTGGCAATCCATAGCGACACACAATGTTTTTTACTACGAAATCCAGCACTTTCTTGGTCGTTATGGTTGCGAGTGGCTCAACTTCGGCCCATTTAGTGAAGTAATCAACAACCACTACGGCATACTTAACGGCACCCTTTCCTGTGGGCAGAGATCCGATTAGATCTATACCCCAGACTGCGAACGACCACGAACTTTACATTTGTTTTAGCTCATTAGGGGCTACTCGTGGAATTTTGGAGAACCTTTGGCATTTATCACTCATCTGCACAAATTCCATTGAGTCTTCATTCACTGTTGGCCAGAAGTATCCTTGCCTTAGGATCTTTTTTTATAAACTCTGCCCCTAGCATGGTCCCCACAAAAGCCTTCGTGGACCTCTCTCATCAATTCTTTGGCCTTCTCTTTCAAAAGACACCCGAGGAGTGGCATTGAGTATCCCCTTCGGAACAAGATTCCATCGACCAGGATATACCTAGTAGCCTGCCGCTGAAGGGTCCTGGCTTTGTTTCTATCCTTCGGTAACACGCCCTACGTCAAGTACTCTATGTAAGGTGCCATCCATGTGTCCGCCGCTTGAATCACCAAAGAGGTCCCTTCTGCTTGGATGCTTGGTGATGATAGTCACTCAACCGGCACTATGTTTAGAGTGTCAGCATCCTTGGCACTTGCCAGCTTGGCCAAAGCATTAGCGTTTGAATTTTGGTCACGACGTACTTGTTGGAGAGTGTACTTACAAAACTGTGCCAATAGATCCTTCGCTTTATTTAAGTAAGCAACCATTTTTAAGCCTCAGGCCTGATATTCTCCAATGATTTGATTGACCACTAGCTGAGAGTCACTATAGATATCAAGTGACTTTATGTGCATGCTCCTGGCTAACCGTAATCCTGGGAGCAGTGCCTCATACTCGGCTTCGTTGTTAGAAGCAGTGAAGTCAAATCTGATTGCGTAGTGAAATCGATGCCCCTTAGGCATTATCAAAATCACTCCTGCTCCTGCGTGATGCTCATTAGAAGAAACATCTGTGAACAACTTCCATGAGGGAGTTTGGATTTGAGGCTCAGGCTCTTCAGGCTCTTCTTCTTGCTCGCTATCTGGACGACCAGTGAGTTCTACGACGAAATCGGCCAGAGCCTATCCTTTTATCGCTGCTCATGGCAAGTAAGAAATATCAAACTACCCAAGTTCGATCGCCCATTTCAACAATCTGCCTACAGCTTCTGGCTTCTGCAAAACTTGCCGTAGAGGTTGGTCGGTCAAAACTATGATTGGGTTAGCTTGGAAGTAGGGTCGCAACTTCCCGGAGGCTAAGATTAAGAAATATGCTAATTTTTCAATAGGTGGATATCACAGCTCTGCTCCTATTAGCCTCTTGCTTACATATTAAACAGCTTTATGCACGCCTTCTTCTTCTCTTACTAGGACAGCACTAGCAGCGTATTCTGTGACCGCCAAGTAAATGAACAAAGTTTCTTTATCAACTGGCTTTGATAGAATCGGTGGCTGCGACATGTGAGTCTTTAAGGCTTGAAATGCTTGTTCGCACTCCTCCGTCCATTTGAATTTCTTGTTGCCTCTGAGTAGATTAAAAAATGGGACGCATTTGTCTGTAGACTTGGAAATAAATCTACTGAGAGTAGCAATTCTTCCGGTGAAGCTTTGAACATCCTTGATCTTCGTTGGTGATTTCATATCGACCAGGGATTTGATCTTCTCGGGATTGGCCTCAATTCCTCGCGAGTTTACTATAAATCCAAAGAATTTCCCCGATCCAACTCCAAAGGAGCACTTGAGGGGATTCAGCTTCATCTGATATTTGTTCAAGACGTTGAAGCATCCTTGCAAGTCCCCTATATGCCCTTCTGCCTTCTTTGACTTAACCAACATGTCATCGACATATACTTCCATGCATGTACCAATCAGCTCCTTGAACATGTGGTTGACCAATCGCTGGTAAGTTGCACCAGTGTTTTTCAAACCGAAGGGCATTACCTTGTAACAGTAGAGCCCTGCATCAGTTCAAAAGCTAGTGTGATCCTCGTTAGGGGGATGCATACTGATCTAATTGTATCCAGAATATGCATCCATGAATGAGAGAATCTCGTGCCTTGCAGTGGCATCGACTAGCTGGTCGATTCTAGGGAGTTGGAAACAATCCTTAGGGCAGGCTTTATTAAGGTCTGTGAAATCCACGCATGTTTTCCACTTGCCATTCGGCTTGGGAACAAGCACAGGATTAGAGACCCATGATAGATAAAATGCTACCCTGATGAATCCATTCTCCTTCAGCTTTTCGACTTCTTCCTTCAGAGCTTTTGATCTATCCTTGTCGAGCAGCATCCTTTTCTGTTGCACTAGCGGAAAACTCTTATCTATGTTCAAGACATGGCTAATTACTGCAGGGTCTATTCCAACCATGTCTTTATGCGACCAGGAAAAGGCTTCCTGGTTTTTCCTCAAAAATTCCACCAGTGCTTGCTTCGTTGTTGTCTCTAGGTTTTTACCGACTTTCACAACCCTAGTCGTATTTTCTTCATCGAGTTGGACCTCCTCGAGGTCCTCGATGGGTCCTATCTCTTCATCGAAATCCCCAAAGCGAGGATCTAAATCTCTGCCCTCACTTTGGGCAACACCCTATTTGGTGACATCATCACCTAATTGGGCTCGTACATCAATTACCATTTGCAACTCTTTTCAGGAAACTTCCCTCGATACACCTTTCTTTGCCTTAGATATCGAGGCATTGTAGCACTCCTTTGCTTCCCGCTGATTTCCCAACACGCATCCTATCCCAGCGTCGGTTGGGAATTTCATGGCAAGGTGCCATATCAAGGTAATGGCTCGCAGGTCGACCAAAATTGGCCTCCCAATTACAGCATTATATGCAGAAGGATAATCAACTACTATGAAAGTAGTGAGTAATATCCTGTTTGTAGGTGCAGTTCCTGCCATAACTGGGAGCCTAATCGACCCAGTTAGGGCAAGCCCTTCGCCAGAAAAACCATAAATGGTTTGGTTGCATGGCTCCAGGTCCTTGACGGAAAATTTCATTCTTTCCAGTGAAGACTTGTATAAGATGTTGATTAAGCTTCCTGTGTCAACCAACACCCTCTTAACCATCACGTTGGTGATTTGAACGTTAATGACCAGCGGATCGGAGTGTGGGAATCGTACGTGCTAGGCATCATTTTCAGAGAAGGTTATCAATTCCTCCTCTGTTCGAACCTTCTTTGGTGATTGATCCTCCACACTCATCATCTCGATGTCCTGGTCGTGGCGTAAGGTTCAATTGTATCGCTCCCTTGCCTTCCCACTGTCCCCTGCAAGGTGTGGGCTGCCACAGATGGTAAGTAATGTACCCGCCACAGGAGCTGGCTGTAAAGGTGGCGAGTGTTGGCGTGCAGGCGGCTGCTCATTGCCACCTTGAGCCTCTCGCTGAGACCCTTTCGCGGCTCACACATATCTCCTTAGATGTCCCTACCTGATCAGGAACTCAATTTCATCCTTCAACTGGTTGCACTCATTGGTGTTATGTCTATAGTCGTTGTGAAAACGACAGAATTTTGTTGTATCTCTTTTGGAGATATCCTTCCTTATAGGTGCAGTTCTCTTATAAGGAACATTAGAGCTGGTCGCCTAGTAGATATCTGCTCGACTTTCGACAAGGGCCGTATAGTTGGTGAATCTCGGCTCATATCTATTGCCTTTGGGGCATTTATTTTCAGACGTTGACGGCTCATTGCCCGCTCTTTTTCCATCATTTCTGCCATTTCCATTTCTGTTCTCGTTGCCTTTGCCGTTGCCATTGGGTTTATCCGACCCATTGGCGGCCTTGGCGGGTTCTTCTTTCGGTCCCTTATCTTTTGTAGGCGATTTCCCCTCTTTGGCAATCGTGTCTTCGAGCTTGATGTATCGATCAGCTCGATCCAAGAACTCCTGGGTACTCTTTACCCTGTTCTTTCTTAGGCTGTTCCATAGGGGAGAATGGGGTTTGGCCCCGACAGTTAGGGCCATTATCTTTCCCTCGTCGCCTACTGTTTTGGCTCCAGTTGCTGCTCGCATAAAACGCTGGAATACTCTTTTAAGGGCTCCCCCTCCTTTTGGCGTATCTAGACCAGCTGGTTGGCTTCAGTGGGGTGTACGCGACCCACATAGAATTGTTCGTAAAATTCCTTCACGAACATCTCCCAAGATACTATGCTAGCAGGAGGGAACTTAAAGAACCACTCCTAGGCGGTGTCAGATAGTGTGGCGGGGAAGATCATGCACCGGGCATCATCTGACACCTTCTGAATATCCATTTGTATCTCAAATTTGTTGACATGAGATACTGGGTCTCCGTACCCATCAAAGTTTGGCAGTACTGACATTTTGAACTTGCTGGGAGTTTCTGCCACATTAATTCTCTGCACAAATGGAGTGCCCCTCCTCCAATCGTACTCTACGTGGGATGTTCGACTCCCGACCAGCTGTTGTATTGCCTGGTTTAGGGCATCAATTTGTGCCTGAACCGCATCTGGGATCGCTGGGGCGACTGGTGTCGGAGGAGCGTATTCATTGTGCCTCTCGCGATGGTCGTTGAGCACGTCCTTCAAGCCATCATCCCTGCGCCTCTACTCGCTAACTCCTAGCCGATCAAAGACGTTACTTTGTCGAGGTTTCCCCCCAGTGTTATGGCTCGTCGGCCTATTTTCTCTAGGTGGGGGGTTTCTGTCACCACCTCTTCCTTCATCCCTCCGACCAGCATTCCCCCTACAAGAGTCGGCCTCATTATAGTCATGGTCGTCTCTAAACTGTGGCCGACTATGGCGCGATCGGCTGTTCACGCTGTCCCTCCTCGGGATGGCATCTCCCAAGCGTCAGGGGGAGGCCTGCACTGGTCGTTGGGTCCCCGTGCATTATTATGCCGTGGGGGGCCCTTAGCCGCAGAGCCTGACTCGTTGATCCTTCTGTTGGCTGAAGGACGCTGCCCCCTGCTCAGTGGATTTGGCTCTTCGTCCCCTAAGCATCTAGGGCTGCGGGGCGGCTGCCCGGCCCTATTCTGCGTCTGGCTTGGGATTTCCACGACCAACTTGAGATGGTGGCTTCTACTCAGGATCCCGAATTGGGACATCATCTTGAGCCACAGGTGGCTGCTCTGGACTTTGAGAGCTTGCTGGCTGGAACAGAGGACTTGGATTGGGAGCCCACTGAGGTGGCGCACTCGATGGCTGATCCAGATGAGAGGCCGGTGTAGCCTGTCCCCGAGCCAATTGAATGGCTGCTTCAAGAGCGGTCTTGGCATCCCTCTGCCGACGGTCCATGTCCGCCTGCCGCTCATTCAGCTCCTGGCGCTGACACTCAATCTCCCTTTGCTGCAGCGCCATGGTCTCCGCTGCATTCTCCTAATTGGCCTTCAGATTTGCCAACTCGTCATTCATATTTATAGGCTCAAGGGGGTTACATGGGCCAATGGGCCTTAATTATCCTTAATATCAGCATATCAAGACAATAAAGAAAAAAGATCATAAATGTAGTTATTACAATATTACATATCTTTAAACGAAATAAACTAAAGCATGCGACCATGCTGGTCACATCTAATCACGAGATCTGATGAAGCAACAAGGAGCTGATCGATAGTCGAACAACACCTCGACGCTGCCACGTGCCAACCACGTGTAATAAGTTCTTGCCACGTCATCAGGAGCCATTTTTGGGTAAACAAATTCAATAAAAAGAAGAAAAAAGAGAAGAAACACCAATATTTCAAAACCCTAACGAAAGCTTACCTTGTTAGTGTCCAAAGCTCCAAGTATGCCCTAGAAGCTCTTGGATATTTCATGCAATACTCCTAGGCTCTATATCAAAGATCAAATAGTATTTTTAAGAGTGGATACTCAGAAACAAAGAGGAAAAATAGAGCCCTAGGTTCAGCATAAGGGAGAAGAAAATAAACTTTTGTGAACATTACCTCTTTTGTGACTTGTTTATTCAAAATGAGCCTAGGAGCTTCAATCGAGGCTCTTCCTTTCCTTATAGAGAGACATAGCACGAATTTTTTAGAGGAAAATGGAGAGAAAAGGGTATGACTTATTTGTGTTTTGTTTTTGTGATTGGAGTGGAAGAGAGAGAGAGAAGAAGAAGAAGGGAAATGAGTAGAAAAGAGCTTTTGAGTTTGTCAAGTTTAACTTGGGGTTTAAGAAAATGTGTGTAGTGATTGCATAATTAAATAAATAAAAAAATACAATAGACTCTTCAATTCCCTTGTGACCGCACCCTATGGAAAGACCAAAATGCCCTCTCTTTTTTTTCTCTCCAAGCCAATCTTTTAAACACAAGTCCTTTTTTTTTTTTTAAAAAAATTCTTCTTATTTTTATTTTTTCCTACTATTACATAGTTTTTGGAAAAATTAATCCTAATAAAAATTGGTGACCATATTTTAAAAATATTGTCACACACATAGATAAAAAAATTTATGCCCATTATTTAATTCCAAATTATTTATTTTGACATAGTCACTTACTTAGGCGAAATTGAACATTTTACTCAAAATGCCACAGAAATTGGAAATTTCCATAAAATTTCATTTCCATTTTCATTTTCCAACTTTATAATAGTGCTTACTCAATTTTCCATAATTTTTTTCTCACAAAATATTTTATCCGATATTTTTACCCGTTAAGGATTTTTGACCCAGTCCGAGACCAAAGGGCTTGGTTTAATCGAAAAATCAATCTTATCACGTAATGACTAATACTTAACAACATAACATTCATACAAAACATACAATATCCCTTACAAGTAATCACATATTTGGAAATATAAGATTTCTCGAGAATTAAACTTCCCACAACCAAAATTCTACCCAGTGCTCGAAACGCAGAGCGTTACACTCTCTCCTTCCTTTTATTTCCTCATTCCATTTCTCTCTTCCATATATTTTATCTTTTTTTCCTTTTATATTTCTTTCTTCTTATGGCACGTTTACTAAAACTAACTAGAAACATAATTAGAATCATTTTATATTTTACATAATTAGAAAAAGTAATTTACTTAAATTAACTAGATTACTCTTTTTGATTTAAAAAAACATAAAGTAATATTTGGTGATTCTATTTCTCTCTTTTTGATTTTCAAAGGAAAATAAAATAAAAAGAAATAGAAGTCATTACCCTCAATGACATAGCATTGTCATTTTTTCTCGTTTATTATTCCACCAAGTTTTCCCATTCATAATTTTAGCAAACATATGAATGAAACCATTACCACATAAATAATTCTCATTCACTTTATGACACGTTTACTAAATGGTAAACAAAATCATATTAAATCATAGAAATAAAATATGAAAGAATCATAATCATTATTTGTATTATGTTGTTTACTAAAATTGTTTGGGAAGATAATCATAATTATTTTATCTTGTTTACATCATCAGAAAATGTAATTAGAATGTTTAAATTACCTAAATTATCATTTTTAATTGAAAAAATATATAATAGTTATTTTGTGAGATATATTTTCCAAGAAAAAAAAATAGTATTTTCATTCTATATTTTTAAAAAATAAAATAAAATGAAATAGAAACCATTATACTCAATGATATTCCTTAGGTGATTGACGAAAAAACATTTTCATTCTTTTTCTTCTTATGCTACCAAATTCTCCCATTTTTTATTTAATAAACATACTAATGAGAACCATTTATGTGATTCACATTCATGTTAAGTAAACATGCCATTAACTAAAGATGTCATTTAGTTTATAAATTTATACGTGCAAATGAAACAAAGGCAAATATAGATATTTTATTTTCAATTATTTTTCTTTTATTTATTTTAATTTGTCTCTATTTTGTTTTCTTTTTTCATTTTTTTATATCAAGAACTTTGTATTAAACAAGTGTGAGTAATTGAAAATAAATAAACACAATAAAATATATTATGAAATCTAACCATACCTGCCTTCAATGACATCTCTCTTTTACTTACTTTATATTTTTTTCATCCCTTTTAATGATTTAATATTGATGTTAATAATATTGACTGCAACACATTCATTTTTTTTATAATATTGGTGTATTATTTTTTTATTTTCGGCATCTGGTTTGATATAATCTTAATTTTTTTTTATATGATCGGTATACATTGTAGCTATCTAGACATCCTACAAAATTTTAAAAAACTATGAATAAATTATGGTACTGAAAACAGAGTTTAAACAGCTTGTTGCACGCATGCTTATTTTTTTGTATAAGCATATCAAAGTTAACTGTTTAAACTTTGTTTTCGGCACTATAAATTGTTTAGAATTTTTTTAAAATTTGCAGGGTGTCTTAAATGATTATAATGTAGATTATCATATAAAAAAAATTAGAAAAAAATTATCAAGATGTAAAAAGCACAAACTGGCTACACCGGTATTGTAAAAAAAGTTGATGCACTTTAGTCGCTCCATATATTTATACTACTTTACCTTCTTTAATTTTAGGTAAATATTATTAAAATTTATTTATTATATTTTTAAACTGAGAAAAAAAATGCTAATACATGATGTATCTTGCCACTACTATATAAATGTATATGAGTACATAAAAGAAAAAGGAATTAAACTTATACATTAGAACCATAAAAGTTATAATTATGAGCATCAATATATTTAATAAAAGAGAATATATATATTTATATATATATATAGTCTAAATAGATGCTCTTCTCTATTTTTAAAATAATTCGTCAAAACAATACTTTATTTATTTTATCATAATTTTTATATCATACCGTACATCTTTCTTATTATTTATCTATATCATTTAAATATTAATTTTTAATATTTTTTATTCAATTTAAAAATTTTCTCTCATTATCAATAATATATTTATATCTTTTAATATTTAAGATATTTATCCATCTATAATATCAAAATATAATTTATTTTATTATAGATTATTCCAAAATAAAATAAAATATTAATACAAAATTTAAAAATAATTCTCAATATAATAATTATAACAAAAATAAAAAGATAATATGTATATAAATTTTAATTTTTTTTTACTAAAATCATATAATATTATTCATAATATCAAACATATATATAGAGAAAAGTTAGATTTTTTTTTTATTTTTTATAAAGGAGTGAATAGTTCTCTCTATATGTAGAGAGTGAATAGTGTATTGAGAAAAAAAAATTAGAGTAGTCATTTATTGTAAATGAGACATTGGGAGTGCTTTTAATTCTAAAGAGTAAATTGAACAAGGTTCGGTTACTTGTCCAACATAAGTTTTTATTTTTTTTATTTCTTCCATTTCGTTAGTTTATACTTAGGATATTTATGTGGATATTTATTAAGACAAAAAAATAATATTATTAAAGGTTTATAAATTTTTTCTTCTTTTAATACTAATTTGAATTATCAGCTTCAAATAATTACAAACATGTTCTCTATTTTGTAAATTAGTAAAAAAATATGGTAATCTCAGTTCAAAAATTTAGACTGTTTATTTTTATTTTCTCACAAATTCAGTCTATTACAAGAGACCAAGAATGAAGATTTAGATTATTGTTTAGTTTGCTGTTGAGTAAATTTGAGTTAGGTACTGTGACAGTACACAAAGTTGGTATTAAAATACACACAGGTTCTATTATTAATATACAAACATACGGCATAGTCTCTGAGGAGAGGAGGAGACAACTGTCTTTATAAAATGGTTTGATGTGAGACTGAAATGAGATCATTCATTATCATTCAAATAGTCCTCCTCCTTAGATCTACCATATTCATAATAATTACTTAATAGAAAAATTGAAAAATCTCTTTCTTATTATGTTTTTATTTTATTCTATTTTTATATTTTACTATTTTATGAATTAGGTAGCCAAAGCCAAGGCACGACTCTGGCCATTGGAGAAACAAGGTAAAGTAAAGTTGGCCATATATATTATTATTATTATTATTATTAGTAAAGTTGGCCATATATATTATTATTATTATTATTATTGTCTCTTATAACTCTCTTCTCTAAAATTGGAGCTAATCAAAACCCAAATCACAGTGACAGACCAAAGACCACGCCATCTCCGATTTTCTCTGATAAAAGTCAAGACCAGAGGGACACAGAAAACAAGTGCCATGTCACCTATGCTCCTTTTCTTCTCAAAGCTAAATTCCAAACCCAATCTTCTCCATTTCCTTGCCTAGCCCCACTCCGCTGTATATAAATACACCCACACGCAGTTATTAACTTGTTATATATTAACCCGTGTTTGTTTGTTCGGAGCGGTTGACCTAATATTCTTCTCCCGTACACGATTCACCGTAACACACGCGTAGTCGGAGAGAAAGTGAAGACGAAAGTGGTGAAGGGAGGGGTAAAATGGGAAATTCATTTGGGTGCTCGGCCTCCGGCGAGAGGTTAGTATCGGCGGCCAGAGATGGCGATGTAGTGGAGGCGAAGATGCTTCTCGATTGTAATCCTTGTCTCGCCAAGTATTCCACTTTCGGTGGCCTCAATTCCCCTCTCCATTTCGCCGCTGCCAAAGGCCACAACGAGGTATTCTTTTTTTCTTTGGGTACATACGAGTTTTTTCGCATAGCTATAATTTTGCTGATTTTTTTTTTAAAATTTCTTAGATTGTTTTTCTGTTACTTGAAAATGGAGCTGATGTTAATTCCAGGAATTATTGTGGGCAGGTACGAGATTTTGGAGCTTTTGATCTTTAGGATTTTGTTTTGTTAATTGTATAACGTTTCCATTTCTGGGTTGCTTTTATACTTTTCGTAGTGAATTTGTATCAGAAACAGCTTGACTTTATTCTCTTAATTTCTTTGCTTTGTTTATTATTGTTTTTATATTGCCAAAGAAAAAGAAAAACAACAATTTTGTGGATCTGCATTGAGACTAATTCTGTAGTCGTTGTATTATTTTATGTTGTGTAAAGACAGCGTTAATGCAAGCATGTCGATATGGGCACTGGGAAGTTGTATTGACTCTTTTGCTCTTCAGATGCAATGTGAGTTGCAGAGTAATTTTTAGAATCTTTTTTTCAAGCTCTTTCACAAACTTCAAAAATATCTATCTTGATCTGATCTGCTATATTAGGTTTAGGGAATGACCTATGTTATTTTTTAATAAAATTATTTCCTTTGGCTCATAATTGTGCGTATTTTTTTCCTCAACTTTTTTCTATAGGTTACCAGAGCGGACTACCTTAGTGGCAGAACATCACTTCATTTTGCAGCCGTAAATGGACATGTAAGATGTATAAGGCTTCTTGTGGCTGATTTTGTTCCAAGTGCTCCAAATGAATCCATATGTTCTCAGATAGACAGCGAACAGCTTGATGATGCCAATGTAAAGAACAAGACTTGTCAAAGGTGCAAGACTTGTTTTATTACTGCCTTTGCTTGATAAATGTATATAAATATAATAGATTCAATAGGTTAGGTTGTTAAAATGGAATATTAGTAGCTAATGCTATTAAAACATGGAAGCTCTATCACTTCATGCTTGTATGAATTTAAAGCTTCATAATAATTAAATGGTTCATTACCCTTGACAGGTAAGTTGAGTGATCAGGACAATGGTTTGCTTCCATGAAATTTGGGGTTCGATTTCTCATTTGGACCTACCTAGTAATTTGTTACTGTTTCCTACCTCTGCTTCTCAATGTTTGTACTGTTCAATGGGAGGATCCCATATAAAAAACAAGTACACTTTGTTAAAATAAATTCTTCCCATTAGCTGCCTAACTGTATAAATTAAGGGTAGACTTACGCTGATGGAATTTTATTTAGACATTTAGGTTAATTCTTAAGAAAAAAATTGATACCACTTTGTGCAGTTTTGGAGATTACAAATTCTTTTTGTCTTTACATTTTTATTCCTGCTATTTATTTAATTTATTCCAGTGCAGTGCGCTGTCCAAGTTTGTTAATAAGGCAGCAGATGGTGGTTTCACTGCTCTTCATATGGCTGCGTTGAATGGGTATTTTGACTGTGTTCAGCTCTTACTTGACCTTCATGCAAATGTGTCTGCTGTAACATTTCATTATGGAACATCCATGGATTTGATAGGTCTGCTTTTAATCAGTTAGCTGGAATAATAAATAATGAATAACTACTTGATGATTTTCCCATCAAACTGAAATGTTAATGCTCATCACTGTAGGAGCTGGAAGCACCCCATTGCATTATGCTGCCTGCGGGGGGAATTTAAAAAGTTGTCAGGCAAGAATTATATAAATTATGATGGCTTCTGAGTACAAATTTGTCATTCTTGAACCTTAATTAGTTGACTTCTTGATTCTGTAGGTTCTCCTTGCAAGAGGTGCTAGCAGGAGAACTTTGAATTGCAATGGGTAAGGAATCTTTGTGGTTCACCATTCTATTAATATAATTTACATGAATGACTATTCTAAAATCAAAACACTTAATTTTTACAGGTGGCTTCCTGTTGATGTAGCCAGGATGTGGGGGCGCCACGGGCTTGAACCTGTTCTAGCACCCACTTCTGATTCTATAATACCAGCATTTCCATCTAATTACCTTTCATTGCCTCTCATGAGTGTATTGAACATAGCAAGGTAAATTTCAAGCAATGGATCTTTTACTTGCTATTTTACTAATAATATTAAATGCTACTGACAAAAGAACTTGATTGTGCATTCTGATAATAATAGCACCATAGTAATCTCAAGTGTTATCATGACCTTAGGCCCCCCATGAGATTCCCCTTATTATCCATTTAGATAATGACACCTGAAAGCAGTAGAGTTTTATGTTTGATTGGTATATTTCTGTGTATAGCTATACATTAGGGGTAAAAAGAAAAAGAAAAAGAATAGTGGTTGGCAGCACATGAGCACCTAGAAAAAAGTTGGCATACATGGGGACACACCTAGTTCAATAGAAGTTCTGAGCCAAGCATTTTACTGGACACAAATCTATTTTGGTGTTCTATTAGAGGGGAGGAGGATTTAAATGGCAGAGTTGCTGTGTATGAATGTGAAATGTTTTTAAAAAAAATCTGCAGAGAGTGTGGATTTAAGTCTGTGGCGACCTCCTCTGATGATTCTGATCTTTGCGCTATCTGTCTTGAAAGAACATGTTCTGTAGCTGCTGAAGGTTGGTTTCTTTTACTTGTCAATTATCTCCTTTTATTTTTCCCTTGAGAGGGAAGGCATTATGAATCTATGATTTAGATCACATTCATTGCAAATTTATCACTGGTGTATACTTTATACTCAGGATGTGCGCACGAGCTCTGTGTTAGATGTGCACTGTATATTTGCTCAACAAGCAACATTCCTTCTGAAATTACTGGCCCCCCTGGGTCCATTCCATGCCCCCTTTGTAGACATGGAATTGTCTCTTTCATCAAATTGCCAGGCTCCCCAGTAAAGGAAAATAAGCAACAAATGACCCTTGGTCTATGCACCCCATGCATACTTCATCCTCGTGATTTAGAGCACCAATCTCCAGCTTCTACACCAGATATCCGAAAGAACCGTGTAGTTTCAGTTTCATCAGAAATATTCTGCCCAGTTACCTGTAGCCCGTTTCCTTCTGTCACCATTCCTTTGTGCACATGCAATGATGGTCCATGTCCATCATTTGAACCTCGAGAGACAGAAACTGAGGGTGTGTCACCTAATCGTTCACAAGCAACATCAGTTGAGCGGGATAAAATGGAAGGACCGAGATTTGAAAGAACAACCTGTTCAAGCATGTTTTGGGGCAGAAGAAGCTGCAGCAGGGAGCATCAATGCAATTCAGAAATAAACGCTTGAATGGTTTGGGAGGGGCAACGGGTGGGAATGGTTCCCACTTGGGTCCTTGTGGAAAAGAATTTTTGGCTACCACCATTGCAGCCCTAGGTATCGTGTCTAATTAAATTTCTTGTGTCTTAAAACTGTGGGTTATACAAATCCATGTTTGCTTGCAGTTTTTGTCCCGCTGGCTACATTGGTCCATTGGGGGGGCTCTCACAGCATATTGGCTATCGTTTTAGATTGCTCTTATGATTTTGGAGAGGAGTGTATAAAAAGAAAAAGTGTTTGCAAGTCTAGTACTATTGTAATTGAATACAAAGAAACAGAATTATTCACCTTCTTTAATTAAATCTACCATGGCCGGCTTTGGTTTGCTGATGAAACTAAAACAGAGTTTATGCTTTTGTATATTTCTCGACACAGCCCTCAATCGCAAGGAGATTCTCTCGTACCTATTTTGTATTGTTATTTTTTTTTCTTTTTATAAATGAAACACATTATTATTACTTACTTTTCTCACGCTGATTAAGAATTTTATGTACTATATTTCTTTTGATTAGTGTGCACAAAGTAATGTTTTTGAAAGGATGTAGGGAAACATAGAAACAACTTTCATTCTATCTGAAATTATTGTTTTACATTTGTTTAATGTTTAATTGTTTATTGATTATCATTTATGATATGGAAATAGATGTTTATTATTATTATTATGGAGTTGTCAGGATGGAAACTGATGAAAATTAAAACTCTCAATTCCAACCGCAGCATAATAAATCCTATTGTTTTAGAAGACGCATGATACTAATATGAAGATTTAAGCCTTTGATTCATCCTTGAGGACAAATAAGAAGATTGCAAAGTTTGATTGATTATTTATTTTTTATTTTTTTGAAAGGGACAAAGTTTGATTGATTAAACAAGATAAATTACGAGTAGGTCGTGCAAAATTTATGAGGACACGATAAAATCTTGAATATCTACATATTGAACATGATACATATAACACCTACTTGTATATTATTTTATATTTTTTTTTCTAGACTTTTCATCTCCTTAGGTTTTGTTTGGACTTTAGATTTTAAGATGTAAAAAATTGAAATGCAAAGTATTTCAATTACTCATGTTTAGATTGAGTCAATAAATTAAAAATTCTTTTTCATGTATATATATATATATTTTAAATTTATAAAAAGAGATAACCATGTGTTTTGTCCAATTCCCTATTTGAACTTTGTATGTTGACAAATGACTTTTTGAACTATGTGTTTTATAAAATTGTTCAAATAGAATCCTAAATTCGATTTTGGTCAAAAACTTTTGAGCTAAAATTACAAATAATTCACTAAACTAACAATTTAAAACAAAAACAAAATTATTTTGTCTAACAATTGTGTTGTTATATTCAATTTTTTTTCATCAAAATTGAATTTAGGAATCTATTTGAATCATTTTACAAAACATACGGTACAAAAAGAAATTTGTCAAAACACAAAGTCTAAACATGTAATGAGACAAAACAAAAGGTCCAAAAAGATATAAACAAATTTTTTTTAAAAAATGTCTCTTATCAAATTTGTGAAATATATTTTCCTTCATTTTTCCTCCATAAAATTTTTCCTTACTAAAATTCAAGAACCAAACAAAGCCTTCAAGATTTTGATCCCCTCTTTTTTGTTCTTTACTTTGTTGGCTGAATCAGAATGTATATGCTTGATAAAGACGTTTATTCACTTGCCATATTCATGAGATAGGGGAAGGGTTTGTATTTTTTAAAATTATTATTAATACTTTTTTTATAATGATATCTAAACATAATTATGCTAATATATACAAGTACTTCTGGGAGACATCTTTTAATTTAAATCAATGAAAACATACGAGACCAGATCTGTCCCAAAACCTAGTAGAATAAAACCACATCCAACATGAAAGCAAACAAACAAACACCTCTTATTAGATAGTTCTATTAAAATAACTCCAATGCTGAATCATAAATAACATCACCAAATTAAAAAGATCAAATGTTGACAATTTAACTGACGACACTTGTTTAAGATAGACCAAGGAAAAAGAAAAATTTCTTTTTCATGTGCCACCAGAATAATTGTGTTATTATTAATTTCTTGTACTTTGATGAATTTATTTTCTTGATCTAGAAGCAGTTTCTTTCTGTGCATTGAAGTATGCTGCAGCAACTGGGAGACCCAGATTATTGTCTTGAGAAAATGCCCTTGTGTTAAAACAATCTCTCAAAGTTGGAGGTCTCACAGTTTGTCTTCCTCTCTGCTTGAATAAGACGAACACATATCTGTGAAACCCCACCATCGGTTTTGGAGCTTCATAACTCACAATTTCTTTTCCTGTTTTTCATTTTATATGTACAAAATACTCATTTAGATTTTAGTAATAATAAACTTATAGACAGTCAAAGATAATATATATGTTAGTAAGTAGCTTCACAAATCACAAAATCAAGTGATGAATGAAAAACTCACCAAACAACACATTAGTTGTACCAGGAATGTCTGTGACTATCCTGAAAGAGGTTAAATATAATTAAATGAAGAGAAAGTTGCTGCTAGAAGTAAAAATTAAAAATAATAAATAAATAAATAGTTTATTTGAATTATCACAAACCAGTGAAGGTGTTCTTTCAAGTAGGGATCACTAGGACTTGGGGCATCTGGATCCGTCATAATCTTTAAGAAATTGAAGAAAAACAAAAACAGACATTTGTTATTCTAGAATATCAAAAATTAGAATGATATTATTGGTGATCAAACTTACTAGTGTATAAGACGCCCTCATATCTTCTCCACCAATCTCGACTCGAGGTTTAGACGTAAAAAGAGAAGGCGTGAGCTCATGACCATTAATGAGTTGCTTGTTGGAGTTATAAATGACAGTCATTTTTACACTAGGGATAAAATTATCCACCACATCTCCTACTATTCTTTCCAGAGTTAGATCCACACTTAGATCCTCACTTGGAATTTTGAAGACTGAACTTGACATTATATTGATTAAACGAAAAAAAAAATATGG
This sequence comes from Humulus lupulus, assembly GCF_963169125.1. Classification (NCBI taxonomy): domain Eukaryota; kingdom Viridiplantae; phylum Streptophyta; class Magnoliopsida; order Rosales; family Cannabaceae; genus Humulus; species Humulus lupulus. The sequence goes on along the minus strand of NC_084797.1, from coordinate 38,681,961 downwards.
AAGAGGAAGAGACTAAATGTAATAATGAGGCTCTCTATATTCACTTGTAGTTGTAGAGAGTTGATTCGATGGGTATTTATAAGCTCGGGTAAGAGCACTCACACTAGAATACGCTAATTTGTAAATATTTAGCTAAAAACTAGTAAAAGGCCTCTACCTCATAATTTTACAAACTTTTAAGATATAGCACATAGTTTTATATATATATATATATATTTTATATAAAAAGTGAGTAGATAAAATAAATATTTCCTTTTAATTTGTTTTGTTAATTTTAACATAATATCATAATTATTTAACGAAATATACATTTAAAAATGATTGAAAATAGATATTTATTAATTATATTAACATAAATTCAAATATTATAAAATATCATTATTATAATAATATTTAATACAAAACTAAATATTTTATAATTATATTAATATAAATTCAAATGTTATAAAATATTACTATTATAATAATATATAATACATAATATTAATTTTTATTAAAAAATTATTATTTATATTTATAAAGAAAATATTTTTTTATTAATTAATGTAACTTAATTAAATATATATCCATATTAAATAACAATAAACATTATAAATACATTATATATAAGTGTTGCGTGTATACAAATAATATAACTGTGTAACTACATAAAAAATTAGAATAATATTTATCCTCTATCAAGAAACAAAGTTTTTCTTCAATTATAAATTAATGATTTGAATAATATCATAAATATTTTATACATTAAATAGTATAGTTTATGATCTAAAATATTATCATATATTTTATTTTTGAAAAAAAACCATAAACAATGTTTATGTTTAATTTTTCTTTTAATGTGTTTATAACATATATATATATATATAATATTATTTATTTATTTAAAATCTATGTCAATCATAAAAATTTAATAAATATATTTAATAGTTTTTAAAAATAAAATTAACCAAATGTGTGTTAGAGTAACTACACCTGGTATATATAAATATGTGTGCTTTATAAATATATATATGCATATTTATGTAAATATATACTGTGTATTACATATATCTATCTATTATATAAGAATAATTGATATTTTGACAGAGGACATTTGTCCATTTATCTATTTTGTCTTTTTTTTTAATTTCTTTTTCCCTTGTTATTCTATATATATTAGAGGAGTGCTAGCTTGAGGCACTTTTTCATACTCTATTACAAACATTTGCCTCTATAATTGGACACGTGTAAATGCTGATTTTTTTTTAACTTAACACAAAAAATTATTATTATACTACTTAAATATTTAGTGTTTTAATCTTCTTCCAACTAATCTCAATTGTGAAGCCCATTTGTATTTTACCATATTTTTTTCTTCTTTTTCCTTCCTCTTCTCTTTCCTTCCTCTTCTCAATATCTAATTATTTAATTTTATTATAATAGTAATTAATTAATTGATTTGAATGAATTAATAATATATATAAGTAATGATCAAAGTGTATATAGGTCAATTTTTTAAAAATAAAGTATAAAACACTTTATTTTACAGCGGGGATTGAAAAAAAACAATACATGTACTAAAGAAAATGAGAAATTGAAAAACAAAATGATAAAATAAAGTATATTTTCTCTATATATTTATTGTCTAAAAATTAATGGATATAAATTGACTTTTAGAAAAATAAAAAGGTTGAAGAAGAAAAAAATATTTTTAAGAGATAAAGTAAATAAATTATTAATAATTTAAAATTAGTTATAATAGTATAATTTTTTAATGATAACTATTTATTGAATTAATTTACAAATAAATAAATAAGCAAACCAATCTTTATATTATTATTCATGTAGTGATATTTTTTCAATCCATGATGGTAACATAGTCATGATGGTTACATTTTTATTGACCTAATATAGCATGTTTCAACAGATCATCAAAATGAAAATTTTCATTCTAAGAATTAAGTCTGTATTTTTTAACAATAAATTAATTCTATATTAATGTTGTACTCTATTGTTAGCACGAGTTCATTCACTAAGTTCGGGCATAGTTGGCAGATAAATACACGGAAAAATAACCAAGTAGAATATCTACTAATTATCCATGTTCATCATAAGAATCAGATAATTGTCGAAGCACGAGTTTGGAGGAGATATCCAGCTCGTGACGATTCAACTATAATGCATATGCTGGAATCCCCAGAGACTTGGGATATGTTTATACATTTATTTATGACCAGTCTGTTATATTTATTATCCGAGATAGAGGGAACATATTTATTCTGTTATCAAATCATATCCCCATATAAATGAGAATTATTTGTATTGAATATAGACATTATGTAAATGCATGATTGACTCACGCGGTTACACAAACTTGTCCATGGAATTCCCTTATAAATACTGGGAATTTGGACAGGAAAGGGGAGAATTATTCTGTAATACCGAAACTCTGCAAAAATAGTGAGAGAAACAGTAATAACAGTGACTTGTGGACTAGGTGGATTTTAACCACTGAACCACGTAAAAGTTCTGAGTTCTTGAGTGAATTCTTGAGTGAATTCTTGTTATTTTCATTACGGTTTACCATTAAGCACTAATCTGCCCTTATTATTTCTTAGTACACTGTTGGCGAAAAACTGCGTCAACAGTTTGGTGCTTTCATTAAGAGCAAATTATTGCTTCACCAAAATCCCAATCAATTCCCATCATGGTGCTCATCCGCTCAATGCACGATAATGAGATGGAACAGCCTGGTGGGCAGGAGGCCCATCATACTGCTGTCCCGAACAAACGTGGTCCTGGGATTCAGCAACGTCCGGGAAAACAACCGGCGGGTCAAGGTGACATTGGGAGTTCGACGTCATTACTGCCAAACCCAAACCCAGACTACCTAACTGCCGTCGAGATGGAGAACATGCAATTGAAAAGCCATCTCACTAGGGAAAATAAGTAGATTGAGGAGGTTTTGGCTCGGTTTTGGTGAATTTAATGTTGGAAAGAGGAAAAGTGGGTCTCATAAGTCCCACAGGAATAATCGATCCAAACCGAGTCAATCAATCAGAACCGCCACTCCAAGTTCTGTACCTGCGGGGCGAGATTACCAGAATGCTCAACATGGGGCCATCATAGGGGTCGTCAGCAAGTCATTCAGTCGGTTAGGACTGCAACCCCAAGTTCGGTGCCTTCTTTACAGGTCCCTAGGAATGCCCATGAAAATCCACAAGGAGGGGCTGGAACAGGCTCACGAAGACAAAATGCTCCGACAAATCCTCCTACGCTGCGATCGGATCACCAGGCACAAAGAACTAGAGACATTGGAGTAGAACAGAGGCGGGCTAATTTAGTTCGTCCTGATGGAATGAGGATAACCTCACCAATAAGGCATCCCCCGTCACCTATAAGACATCCAACACCACCTCTTCCTCAACGGGATATTCTAGCTCTTGGAGACAGTAGGAGAAATCCTCCCCCATCGACCAATACTTAGGTCCCACGAACACGTTCCAAGAATCCAGGTCCTCGGCCCCAGCTGCGAGTTGTAAGCTTCGCAAACTGGAGTTATTGGACCGAAAGCCATCGTAGCGGCAGGTTCGAGAGCGACCTAAGGAATCATTTGAGTTCAGCATAGAGCCCTTGGTATGATCCACAACTCGATTTGCGCGATCATTTGAACTCGCAGAGAAGGTATTCAGTTTGGGATGGAGATATTAGCTATACTCGACAAGAGGGAGGTCCGTCCATAGTACGCGATAACGGGAATGCCCCACAAAACCAAGCTCGAACTTGGAGGAACAATAACCCATCAAATGCGCATGATAGAATGGGAGTTGTTGAACAACCCCCTACCAACCTAGGGACTAGGGACTAAACCCTCGAGAGACTAGCTTTGATGGAAGAGCAAATGAAAAAACTCTTGTTCGGAAGAGAAAAGGATGATTGCGACTTAGACGAGGAGCTCGAGCCTTTCGCTCCAAATATTGCAACGGCGACATACCCTGTGGGTTTCAGGATGCCATACTTGTCGAAATTTGATGGAGATGGAGATCCGTCAGATTACCTCGAAATGTTTAACACCATGATGATGGCCCACAATGTCAGGTTCGACCTAAGGTGTATTTTATTACCTGCAACTCTGGTCGGGCCAGCCAGGCAGTGGTTTAAGCAATACAAGAGACATTCCATAAGCTCGTGGAAGAAGTTTTCCTCTAAGTTCAAAAAAGCATTCTGAGCTTCACATGCAGCTCGAGTTGAGGCTGATTCATTGGCCAACGTAAAGCAGCAACCTGGAGAATCCTCATTGGGGGCGACCTATGGCAGGAACTCCAAAGAAATGGAGTTAAGAGCGTAGATGAATTCTTAGCTCGGGATCAAGAGTGGATAAATCTCGAGGAGGCGCGAGCTTCTATTGTAGGAACTAGACAAACCCCTATCCAACCCATTGGAGTGGCAACAGATGTGGAAATTACGGCCCAAACCGTTATCCAAAATAACCAAGGGGGGAATAACAAACGAAAAAGGGAATGGTGAACCTGACCAGAGCGGGACAAAGAAAAATAAGCCCGGAGAGAAGTTCAAGCCTATGTACCCCACGTATACCGACCTAACGGATACACGTGAGCATATTTTTCTGGCCAATTCTAGTCGTCTTGTATGGAAGAAGCCATAACCATTGAAGAACCAGAGGACGAAGAGGGGTCCCTCAAAGTTCTGTCGGTTCCACAATGACATTGGTCATAACACTGATGATTGTCGGCAGCTGAAGGATGAGATTGAAACCCTCCCAGTATGCCGAAAAATGGGTGAATTCAAGTCAGCCCATTGGGAAGACCCTGCTACCTATTACGGAAGCTCCAACAAGCTAACCTGGAGCTCAAGCAAATCAGGTCGAACCTCCTCTGATAGTAGGGGAGATATAACCACCATTTCAGGAGGACCTCACTTGGCGGCACGAGCAGCGGGGCCCAAAAGAGGTACATTAACGAATTGAAATCCCATAACGGGGTGGAGTTCGTCTCGGAGCAATGGTTATTGAAACAGCAGCGATTGGAAAAGCAACCAATCATTTTCATAGAAGATGATGCTAGCCACTCCAATTCCCACATAATGATCCGCTGGTGGTAATCGTTCAGCTCACCAACCGAAGGGTCCGAAGAACACTAGTGGATAACGGAAGTTTTGTGAATATACTTTTCAGGTCCACCCTGGAAAAAATGGGGTTATCCGTAATTGATTTGAAGGCGACCTCGATGACTCTGTATGGGTTTTCTGGTGAAGGGTCGACAACCATTGGGACGATCCGATTGGTGGTGACATTGGGAGAAGATTTGCGAACTGTTTCCAAGTTGCTCGAGTTTGTGGTAATCGATTGTCCGGCTGCATACAATGCAATTTTAGGCCGACCTGCACTGATGGCATTTTCCATAACCTCTATTCGCCACCTAGCAATGAAATTCCCCTCAGCTGCAGGAATATGCACCATCAGAGGTGATCAACTTGCTGCCAGAGAATGATATAGCATTTCTATCAAGGGAAAATCACAATCCGGGCAACAAGCGATGGTCATAAATGATGGAGGTGAAGTGTAACGCCCTACTTCCTTAGTGTCGTTACTAAGTGAGTTTTTAAGACAAAACAGTGTGCAATGAACTCGCTAGCCGAGGTTTTTGAAACAAAAGTGTGACTAATTAAAAGTTAAGGCTGTAATCTTTGAAAATGCGTCGTTTCATTAAAACTTCTATTATTAAACATTTGGGATCCCAAATTGAGGTTTGAAAACTAATTACATCTTGAAATAAGGTTACAGTTGAGAAATCATAAAATCATAGATTATTACAGCCATTTTCGAATAAACCCCCAACCAAAGCAGTCGGGCAGGCCAAACATGTACGCGTCGCTTCACGCTCTCCGTACTCATGGTTGGTTGACTCAGACATTGCCCTTACCTGCAACACAGAGCACCCGTGAGCCGAAGCCCAGCAAGAAAACTCATGCAGTACATAACATATGCAATCTATACAGTTTATCATAACAGATAATCCACATATAAACAAGTCAATCATTAGACTAAGCAAACACGGCCATGCCGCCCCCGAAGCCTTACCGAAGCCTAGGGTCTCGGTCTTCACCGTAGGGATACCACCCGTATCCCATGGGTCCTACCTTGACCATAGCATCCCATGTGCTAGGTGTTACTTCCGGCCCCGTTGCCGTTCTCGGCCTTGCCGCCCGAGGCCATAGCCGTTCATTTCACTATAATCATATATAGCATAAATCAAACAACATTCAAACAAATATAAATTCATTTAAATCTGCACCCTAACATGTAATGCACTATAGGGCCGTGCCCTGCAATCATTTCATCATGCAACATGCAATATAGGGCCGTGCCCTGCAATCACACTATGGGCCCATGCCCCATCCTACGGGTGTTATAGTTTTCTTACCTGCTTCCCGAGCTTTCCGATGCACCAAGGCCACAAGCACGGTCCTCAAGCACGAGCCTCCTCGAAATCCTTAAGTAGAGAATCCCATCCTAAGCTCCCTTGATTCATCTCCTAAGTCTCCAAATTTCAGCTCCTTCACTTCTCTTCTTCTTCTTCTCATTGCCCTAACTTTTCTTCTCTTTATTTTTAACAAAACCAATCAATGACCAAAATAACTAAGCCCCAAACCGTGTACCCCATATAACACTGCTGCCATTTATCTAATTCCCAACCAAATGACCATTTTTCCCCTCCTTGCCTATCCTTTCCTACCTAAACCTCAAGGGCACTTAAGTCCTTTCATTTCTATTTCATTTCTACCATTTTCTTTCTAAAACTTGTTACTCTCAGCAGTAACTAATGGTTACCCAGGTTACTAAATCTCCAATAACCATTACCCGCTAAATCTCAACTTAACCATAAAATTCCCGAGGTACCCCTAGGCTCCTCCCGAGCCGGGTATAGAAATCCCGTTGTGACTCTTGAATTAACTAGCTCTCTAGGACCGTCTCGGCACGTGCATCACAATAATAAAACCACACTCACGTGGTACAATTCACAGAATACAATTATCACTTATCGATACAGTTATGCCCAACATGGCCAAAATTACAATTACGCCCTTCTAACACGATCCGGGCCTACATGCATACTAATGTACGTAGTCATGCATCTCAGATAAACAAATAGCCAAATAACATGCTTTAAATCATAACCACGCATTTAACTCATAAAATCACACATAAATCCCAACCTGCCCTCCTGGCACACTAATCAAGGCCCTTAAGCCTTATTAGCGATTTTGGGTCGTTACATGAAGAGTCCCAGGAAGTAGAAGTTACTCACGGGACGGAAGAACCTCAGCAAAAAGGGGATAGTGAGGTCGCCCAACGCGACGAAATTGACCCACGGATAGGCGAAGACAGATCAGAGCTCCAAGCCATTGAAGAGCTCGAGGAAGTAAACATCGACCCCAAAGAAGCTTCAAGAATCGTAAAGATTGGGAAGAATCTTGACGATAAAAGGAAGAAAGAGCTGGTTGATTTCTTAAAGGAAAACCTGGACGTCTTCGCTTGGTCGCATGAAGATATGGTGGGAATAAGTTTGAATATAATCATGCACACCTTAAATTTGGACAAGAATGTGCCTGCAAAATCCAAAAAATGGAGACGTTTGAGAACGGTCTGAGCTAAAGCCCTTGAGGAAGAAGTAGCTCGGGTATTAAAATGTGGGTTTATCTGGGAGGCAAAATACCCGATCTAGGTCACCAATCCCTTGTTGGTCTCGAAGCCAAATGGGAAGTGGAGGACCTATATCGACTTCTTTGATCCAAATAAAGCTTGTCCCAAGGATTGTTTCCCACTGCCAAGGATTGACCAGTTGGTAGATGCCACGGCAGGTCACGAGCTCATGTCCTTCATGGACGCGTATTCTGGATATAACCATATTGCAATGAATCATGTGGACCAGGAACATACTAGCTTCATGACCAAACATAACGTATACTATTATAAAGTTATGCCTTTCGAGCTGAAGAACTCCAGGGCTACATATCAACGCTTGGTCAAAAAAATGTTCGCTAGCCAGATCAGGAGAAATATGAGGTGTATGTCGATGACATGCTTGTCAAATCAAAAATTTCCAATAACCAGGTGTCCGATCTAGAAGAATGTTTTGGAATATTAAGGAGGTATGACATGAAGTTGAATCCCCATAAATGTACTTTCGGAGTGGCATCTGGAAAATTCTTGGGGTTCATAGTCAACATAAGGAGAATAGAGGCGAATCCTGAGAAAATCAGATAGTTGTTAGAAATTCCCTCACCCAGGTCGCGTAAAGAAGTTCAAAGCCTAACTGGAAGAGTGGCAGCTTTGAATCAATTCATTTCAAAATCCACTGACAAGTGTCTGCCATTCTACAACTTGCTCAGAGGAAACAAGAAATTTAAGTGGACCGAGGAGTGCTAACATGCATTCCATGACCTAAAAACGCACCTGGCCGAGCCCCTGGTATTATCTAAACCTATGTCTGGAGAATCTCTATTCCTTTATTTGGCCGTGACAGAGAATGCAGTCAGTGCCGTGTTAGTTCGAGAAAAAGATCGTGCTTAGAAACCAGTATATTATGTAAGCAAGAGACTTCTCGGAGCCGTGTCACGATATCCACTGATAGAAAAGCTGGCATTCTGTCTGATATTGGCTTCCAGAAAGCTCCGGCCATATTTCCAGTCTCATTCAATCAACGTCTTGACTGACCAACCTTTAAGGTAGGTTTTGCAAAAATCTGAAACATCGGAACGTATCTTAAAATGGACCATCGAACTTAGTTAGTTCGAGATATTGTACATGCCACAGACCTTCAATCAAGAGTCAGGCCCTTGCTGACTTTATGGCTGAATGCACTGGTTTTCAAGAAGAGCTCTTGAGGGAGCCAATGCAGGAATTATGGAAAATCTTCGTTGACGGAACATCAAACGAGAACAAATTAGGAGCTGGGATCATCTTAATCTCTCCAGAAGGGCATCGATTCATACAGCTCTAAGATTTGGATTTGAGACGTCCAACAACGAAGCAGAATATGAGGCCATAATGGCAGGACTGAGGGTGGCAAGAGAGCTCAAGGTGAAATCTATCCAATGCTATAACGATTCCCAACTCGTGGTCAATCAAGTATTGGGAGAGTATCATGCTCGAGGTACCAAGATGGCAGCCTACCTAGCTAGGGTAAAGAGAGAGTTGTCTGAATTTGAGTACAACTCTGTTGAACAAATACCCCATGAGCAGAATTCTAATGCTGATGCTTTGGCACGACTGGCTACCACAAAAAAGGCTGAGACATTGAATGTAGTGTAGTGGAGTTCTTGGAGAGTCTGAGTGTGACAGGAGAAATGATAGAGGTTGGAATGATTGACATAAGACTGACCTGGATGACTCCCATAATGGAGTACCTCGCAACAGGAAAGTTACCTGATGACAAAAAAGACGTGAGAAAAATACTCTATCAAGCACCACGGTATGTAATAGTAGATGGAACCCTATATCGGCGTGATCATTCGTTGCCTCTCCTTCGATGTGTGCTGCCTGAGGAGGCAAAAACCATTTGAGAAGAAATACACGAAGGCTTTTGTGGAGATCATGTTGGGGGGAAAAACTTGGCATTGAAGATATTGAGACAGGGCCATTTTTGGCCCACTTTAACGAAAGACTTGATCTTGTATGTTCAGAAGTGCGACAAATGCCAACATTTCGCCATAGTTGTCCGAGCTGCTCCAGTTGAGATAACCATGATTTCATCCCCATGGCCATTTGCAGTGTGGGGAATCGACCTAATAGGTTCCCTACTAATGGGAAAGGGAGGAGTTCGACATGTGGTGGTGGTGATCGATTACTTCACGAAGTGGGTAGAAGTCAAGCCTTTGGCAACCATAACCTCAAAAAGAGTCTTGGAATTCATGGTGAAGAGTATTATATGTCGATTTGGACTTCCTAAGAAAGTCGTGTCAGACAACGAGACACAATTCGACAGTGATCTCTTCACGGACTTCTGTGAAAAGTATGGCATCACAAAGAGTTTCTTGTCAGTAGCATACCCACAAGCGAACAGGCAGGTTGAGGCTATAAACAAAACCCTTAAAGAAAGCCTGAAGAAGAGGTTAGACGAAGCCAAAGGACTATGGTCCGAACAGCTCCCGCAAATACTTTGGGCCTACCGAACTTCTCACAGGACCCCCACGGGGCATACTCTTTTTTCCTTAACTTTTGGAAGTGAGGCCATGCTTCCAATCGAAGCCATAGTAGCTACTCATAGGAAAAGGACATTTAATCAAGAACAGAATGATGGGCTACTTAACGCATCTCTCGATCTGATCGAAGAAAAATTAGAAGAATTGTAGCTACAACTCGCCCATTATCAATAAAAAAGCACTCACTATTTCAATTCTAAATTTAAGGGGCGTAATTTGGATTGGGCGACCTAATTCTCTGAAGGGTCTTTTTGGCAAATAAAGACCCCAAGGATGCTGTACTAGGCCCGAACTTGGAGGGACCATACCAGATCATAAAAGTCTTGCATGAGGGAACCTTCAAGATAGCTCGACTGAGTGGAGAAATAGTCCCACGAACCTGGAATGCTCTGTACTTGAAAAAGTATTATCAATAGTGCCACCATCAATGTAAGGCTTATTTATAAAAGCCATTTCGATTAAATAATAGATGGATTGTTACATAACCATTTCTTAGTCTTATTATCGCAAGCTCGTGTTCTCATATTTGTAAAAGCAACCAAGAAAGTTTATACATTCTGGTTACTTGGGGGGCACATAACCGAGGTTGCCAAAATTAAGCTTGCTCGGATAAGATTAAAAAACTTAGAAGCTTGGAAAAATTGATTATTCAACGGCATTTTAAAGCTCGAGTTTTCAATAAACCTAGTGCGAACTAAGTTTAAATCATCTAAAACCCTGGATGTAACCAGGTCCGAAAACTTAGAAGCTTGGAAAAATTGATTATTAAACAACTTTTTAAAACTCGAGTTTTCAATAAACCTAGCGCGAACTAAGTTTAAATCTTCTAAAACCCTGGATGTAACTAGGTATGAAAACTTAGAAGATTGGAAAAATTGGTTATTCAAAGGCTTTTTCAAAAAAAGCTCAAGTGTACGAACTAAGTTTAAACCCTGGATGTAGCTAGGTTCGGGGCTTGATTCTTAACAGGTGCGATGCAAATAAGCGAACAAAAACTTGGACATAACCAAGTTCCATAAAATCTATCTCGATCTAAAAGTCGATTCCTAAAATCTCGAATGTACAAGAGTCTAAGGATTCATAAGCATGAGAAGATAATAAAGGAAAGACAAATGGATCAAAAGTTAAATATATATTAAAAATAAGACAAACAAATATGTTGTCACATTGAGGAAAAATAACCTCGAGCAAAGCCTGAAGGCAATTTTTTAATACCAAAATATTGTTAGACAATTACAAAGAAAATCATAAATAAAATCATTGGGCCTCGTCAGCTCGCCCCGCCGAAGTGACCTTCTCACCATCTCCCTCCGCTGCTTTGGAAGCCTCACTAGTCTCCGAGGGTTTTTGCAAGAAACGTGCCTTGAATTTAGCGAGGTACGGATCCCACAACCCGGGCTCCATAAAAGAGAAGTTCATGTCCTGGTTGAAAGCCTAGCAATGGTATAGCATCTCCTCCATGGCTGATGATGACGCTGCCCCTTCCTCCTTGGCTTTAACTTCGGCCTTGAGTAGTTTTGCTTTGAGCTCATCAATCTCGACCTGAAGCTGTTCAGCACGATGGTTCGCTTCTGCGGTCTGAGCTTGGGAGGAGGATAGTATGGTCTTTGTAGCCTGCTTGCCTTCTTGGGAAGAGGTGAGAGAAGCCTTAGCAGCATGCTCATTCTTCTGAACAGCTGTCAAGGTAGCTTTGGCGGCCTGCTCACCTTCCTAAGCAACATTCAGGGCGGCCTTAGCGTGAGCTATGCTTCGGTATTGGGCTAGGAAAGATTACAAAATAACAAAACAAGTTCAAATAAAAAAAAAAAGAGGAAGACCATATTAAACAAAAAGGAAAAAATTAGTTAGGGGAGAAGGACTCACGGTGAGGTTCATCCCCATGGTTGATTTGAGAACATCCTCCGGGCTGCGCTCCTCTATGGTCCTCAAGTTCCTCACACTGGTTTGTATGCGTGGCCCACCATATGAGTCGTAGTCTCATATACTATACCCTAAAAGGCCTCGAGGATCTTTCCTAGGTCTTGTGTTTCCACCGGTATTCGAACGATGGGGGCCTCAGTTTGAATGACATGGGGAGGTGGAGGCATGTTTCGAGGAGGAGGAGGTGGAAGTTGCTCAACGATGACAGTAGTAATCAGAGCTAGCTCCTAAGAGGAGCTCGTGTCTTTACCCTTGGAGGGGGATTTTGCAGTATCTCCTGTCTTATGGGCAGTCTTCTTCGCCACTCTGGGCCTCTTCACGATGGGGCCCGCTCCAATTTTCTTAGTCTGGAAGGCAGTTCATAGGTCGGGAGCTCCGGTCGATTCCATCTCTTCTCCTAAAAATAAGAGTTAATTCACAAAAGTTATGTTTCAAAGACATGTAAAGAAAATGGGGAAATATAGATCCTACCCTCCAGGTTGGGGGAGGAGTCCATTATCACTAGCTCAGGTGTATGAGTCGGGCTAGGCACGGCCTCCAGTCCTCGGATTAATGGAGGGGAGGGAGAATCTAAGGATATAATCTCTAAGATCTTAGGGGGCTTAGGTCCCTCCTCAGGGCTGGATTCATCTACATATTGCCTAAACCCAAGAGAAAATGCTCCCTAGAGCAAAGAAGGCCAGGTCCTAAGGTTGGTTCCGTACTCTTCAAAAACAGAAGACCTAAAGTTTAGCGTGTTGTCAACTACAATGGTGTGAGTGGGATAACTGTGGTCGTAACATACTACTAAATGATATACGCATTGAAGGAGAGTTACATTTAGATCCGGGTTAGTGGGGTGGTGACTAACTAGCTGGTTGAGGTTAAAAATGTATTAACCTAAAGCTAGCAGCATCTCAGTTTAACTCCCTAAATGGGCATGGGTTACCTTGGCCGAAGGGGCCGGCTGCTGCCCCAGAAGCAGCCCAGCCAGGATCAGGTTGCTAATAAGCTTCATGAGCCCATCTTTTTCGAACAAGAGGCACCTCGGCCTCCTCTTCATCGGTATCCTCGGCGGTTGGCAGAGCCTTTTGTGAGGAGGGAACCTTGGGGATCGCCGGAAGGGGAGCTCAGGTCCTCAGGGCCAGTGTTTAACCCTCACCGGTCAGCTTACAGGCCAGCATCATGACGTCATTCATGACCTAGTGATAATCTTTTTCCCCAGGGGAAAGTCTGGACAGTTTCTCGTACTAACCCCCGAGGGTTACCGATTTTTCTGTCCTGACAAATATGGTTGCATGAAAAATAATCTCAATCAGGACGTGTTTAAAAAAATATGTATATTTCAAGGAATAAAATATTCACAAGCTGAATTTGCAAAGGTAGAAGACTTATGAGGTCAGTTGAAGTATCAATGTTCGCAATTCTTGAAGCCATTCGACATAAAGAATAAATCTTTATAGTCATTTGGATGGGTGGGAAGATCGATGACAGAGGCGGAGCTGGGAAATCACGTGAGGTAGTAAAACCTGTCACCGCATCCTCTCTGGTCGAGGCTTGCTTTGAGACATAAAAAGAACAAAATATCTGCTGGAGAGGGGACCTCCCACTCATGCCTCAGGAACAGATATTTCAGCCCCACCAAAGTCTATATGAATCTGGGGGGAGCTGGAAAGGAGCAAGTTTTATATAGTTTAAAAATTCTACGAAATACTGGTCCAGGGGAAGGAAGGCCCCAGCCTTCAGATGCTCATCGCTCCAGGCCGCATAGTCGTCTTGGAAAGGAGCATAGATCTGTTCCCCTTCGAACGCAGACCAGGCTAGGAGATCGCCAGCTCCCATCTTGATGTTGTGACTCAACATGATTTTATTCACCTTCCCTTGAGTCTTAATCTTCGAGACTATGTGCTTAGCCTTGAAGAATGCGTTGGGGTCGATGGGAACTTCTTTCTCCACAACCAGACCGAAGTGCGAAATAGGAGACTTGGAGGTCACCTGCTTCCCTTTGTCTTTGTGTTGGGTAGATGAGCTCACGGATTTCTTCTTGGGAGGTGCCATCAGATCTCCTGACGAAAAAGCAGCCTAGTTAGTAGGCGACCTAAGATGTATTATAACTATGTTGCAAGAGTACGAAGGATGAAATGGGTTATTCTCATTATACGAGCTAAAGTTAGCCAAAACCCATCGCGTGGTGCCACGCGATATCCAAAGCTACGCGCCTCGGTTTCTTAACAGTCCCTTGATATTTAGGGATCCGTGTGTCATAAATGTCGGGTCACTACTTTTCTCGGTAAAGCGGTTTAGTGCAAAATTGCCTAAGGAATCGTAACCCTTAAGCTACCTAGTATTTAACCTAGAGACATTACGATTTCTATGCCTCAAACACGTATTCTCTAAACCCGTTTGTCATTAGAACTACCCTAGATTAACCCAGAAATTTACCCAGTTTTATGGATACTTTTTTTTATATATATAAAAACATATTCGGTTTCACTTATGGATCCTAAAGCCAAAATCTACTCCCTATTGGCATTCATAAAAAGTCTAACAATACCGAACGCTGAACATTGCTAAAAAAAAGAAGAAAAAGAAGTTTCTTTGGATCATGAAGAATAAAGAAATTCGTTCAAAGAAAAGGATGAGATACTTACATGAAATGTGTTTGATGATCGGAGAATGTAGATTCGTATCACAAAAAGCTCCTGGAAAGCTTCTGAGTATTTAATCACGATGAACAATTTTGAGAATTTTGGGGAAGAAAAAGGAAGTTTGAATGCAAAGGTGGTGAGGTCTGAGACTAATCACCCTATTTATACGTAAACCACATAAATTGACCTAGACCGTTCGATGGGGTTGATTCGAGATCTAAGGGTCAGGGTCAAACAGACCACACAGCAGCAAAAAGTTGACAAGACAATTATTACAGTCCTCGAAACCCGAACAGACGCCAATTGCAGTAGACCACATGTCTAGTACTCGAGTAGTAGGCAGACATGGTTTTATGTAGTAGAAATCTAAAAGCCCCTATTGTGTAGGTTAGAAAATGACAACATCATACACGAGCAGGAGCTTAGGGGGAAAATGGTGTACCCTATTTTTAGCATGAGTTCATTCACTTAGCTCGGGTACAACTGGCAGATAAATATATGGAAAAATAACCAAGTAGAATATCTGCTAATTATCCATGTTCATCACGAGCTAAGAATCAGATAACTGCCAAAGCACAAGTTTGGAAGAGATATCCAGCTCGTGACGATTCAACTATAATGCATATGCTGGGATCCCCAAAGACTCGGGATATGTTTATACATTTATTTATGACCAGGCTGTCATATTTATTATTCGAGATAGTAGGAACATATTTATTCTGTTATCAAATCATATCCCCATATAAATAGGAATTATTTGTATTGAACATAGACATTATGTAAATGCATGATTGACTCATGCGGTTACCCAAACTTATCCATGGAATTTCCTTATAAATACTGGGAATGTTGGACAAGAAAGGGAAGAAGTATTCAGTAATACCGAAATTCTGCAAAAATAGTGAGAGAAATAGTAATAATAGTGACTCGTGGACTAGGTAGATTTTAACCACTGAACCACGTAAAAGTTCTGGGTCCTTGAGTGAATTCTTGTTATTTTCATTACGGTTTACTATTAAGCACTAATCTGCCCTTATTATTTCTTAATATACTGTTGGCGAAAAACCGCGTCAACAATTAATATAATAAATATGTAATTATAATTTGTAAAATTAATAATTCATCAAATATTTTTACAAGTAAGATCCTTCAATTATTTCATATTTTATATTTTAGTCCTATTTAAATTTTTAATATTTAACTTAAAACATAAATACTAAATTTTACTAAAAAATGAAATAATAATTTTATTTATTTATATTTTTGGCCACGTGGCTAAGTTAGTCAACTTACATTAAAGCCTAAATGTTACACTTAAATTTCGACATCATCATAAATGAGTCTCGAAATGTAGGCTCGTAAAGTATAAGCTTGAGGATAACAAGCAGTGGTTGAACACTTGTAAAATTTGCATAATTTATGACTTGTTCTTATTGGCGATCGAGCACAAGTTACAAAGGCCCGATCTTAAGCATCAAGCCCGAAAGAACGAATCTTCTCTGATGCACGTGGGTGTTATTCGAGCTTTAGTTGTAAGCTCGAAGATATTGGTCTCCAAAGATTGAGCTCGATGAAACCACTGGCTAAGGAGAAGGCTAACTGGAATAGCGAGCTTGAAGTATTGGTCGATCTCAAAAGCGCGTTAACCTTGCATTCGAGGTTAGCAATGCGTTTGGCACACGAAGTTTGTTAGGAGATCCCTATTCCTTAGGGATTTGTTGTTATCTGGTATTAAATCCTAATTATCATGGGATATTATGCATTTAATATATTTATTTACATTTATTTCAAATTTGTATAATTGATCGTAAATTCTCTGAATTAGTGGAAGATAGTTTCCTCACCAGGCCTATAAATAGCCTGGTATTTTCCATTTGTAGGCACACACAATATTGTACTGAGAATAATTTGTTGAATTGCTCTGAGAAAGCTTTGAGAGAGTATTACGAATCGATAATATTGACTCGTGGACTAGGCAGATTTTAACTGTTGAACCACGTAAAAATCCTACTGTTCTTCTCTTATTTTTTTGAATATTTGTTTAGTGCTCTTCAGATTTAACTTGACGAAAAATGGCGTCAACAGTTTGGTGCTTTCATTGAAAGAATTAAGAAAATCTTTGGATTGTTTAGTCAAAACACCTTCTGCATTACCAATGGCCGTTGCAAACAACCCAGGAGATGGTGGGCGACCATTGCCTTAAATACCTAAGGAGAAAACTCCTCACACTGAAGATTACCCACGGAGGCATGGGAAGCAACCAATGACATACCACAACCCAGAAGAGGGGAGTGCATCATCTGACTCCCAGGGGCTGCCTACTCCTAGGCCTGAGAGGACCTCTATTATAATCCTGAGAGGTATATTCCCATCGTGGAACTGGAGAATCACCAACTGCATCAAAAATTTGCAGAGGCCACAAGGAACAATGAAGAATTGGCCAGGATGGCCGCTGAGGACCCGGCACAACCCCGAAGGCCCAGAGGACATCCCCGTGGGAGCATGACCGCCAGGAAGGACGAACAAGGGGCTCAGCAGGCCCAGCCAAGACCCAGGGCAAACACTGGCGATGAACACCCTAGAAGGAATACTCAAGCCAATACTACTGGCAACCCGACCTTGGAGGTAACTATAAGAACAGGGAATAACCAACCTCCCCCAGCAGCTCAGAGCTCTAACCCAGAATCTGTCAGGAATAACCCGGAACCATTCCTGGCCAATTCTGGGCCTTCTATACCCAACAATGGGAGGCCACCACCATCTCCTATAAGGCATCCTCCATCTCCAATAAGACACCCGTCACCACTCCGAGAGGCACTCCAGCCAACTCCTCATAGGAACTGGGCAGGGGAGCCTGCACCACAAAGGCCATCTCGTAGTGGTAGCCGAGATGGGAACTGTCGAACACGACCTGGACACGGGGGCAAGCGAGAGGTGACTCAAGGACATAGGGCTGCCCAACCAGCATGAAACCACATGTCAATATCACAAAAAACTAGAGCAAGAGGGCCGGTGGAAGATCCACCTCGTAACCATCGAGTCCATCAACCAGAAAGAAACATTAGTTTTATGAGTGGGAGCTTAGACCTCCCTAGGCCTGTAAGTGTATATGATACCGAACCCAGGAATACTGGGAATTATAGCAATAATCCTGATCTTCAAGATCATTTGAACCAGATCCGAGGGCAGGTCAATCCTGCGAACCCCGATTTATGCGATCATTTGAACAGCTGAAAGGAACCTGTGCAGCCAGTATATGGGAATCAATATAACCCTATGTCGGGGCAGGGAGCTGGAGTTTTTATAAACAATAACTAGGTACCCTAAGCACAAGCTCAACCTCCAGTGGAATTACTCCAGGAGAGAATGAATCAGCTCGAAAGAGCGTTCAAGCTCCTTTAGGATGAAAGGAATAGGGACAAGGCTGACGACTCCAATGAGGAGCTCGAACCTTTTGCTCCACATATTTCATACACGCCATTCCCTCATGGGTTCAAGATACCCCACGTAGCTCCATTTGATGGGAACTCAGACCCATACAACCACCTGAGCACATTTAATACCATCATGCGAACCAGAAATGTTGGCTATGAGCTCAGGTGCATGTTATTCCCAACCACTTTGATAGGACCAACAAAAAATTGGTTAAAAAAATTCAGAAGACATTCGACCTTTTCTTGGGATCAATTGACGAAGGAATTCAAAAATCAGTTCAAATCCATGGCAGGCGTCAGGTCTGAAGCCTAGACCTTGACCAATGTCAGACAATAGCAGGGAGAATCATTAAAAAGTTACATCACGAGGTTTAACATAGAGGTGGCGCGAGCCCGGAATGTCGATGACAGTGGTCATCTTATGGCTGTTCAAGCTAGTATATTACCAAGAAGTCCTCTTTGGGATGATATGTAGAGAAAATCGATAAGAACGATAACCGAGTTCAACAAAAGGTCTTAGAGATTCGTCAATGTAGAGGAGACGAGGACAACATTAAAACTGACCCCTCAGCCCACAATAACTATAATGACGAATGTTAACTCAGCCTCGACCTTGGGTACCCCATCAACGTCACGACCCTCAGGAGATAACCCTTTAGAAAGGAAGAAAAATGAAGGAAATAACTCAGAGGTGGACGAGGGGAAAAAGAAGAAGGGAGACAAGTATTTCTCCGTTTATACGATTTACACCGAGTTTAATGAGACTCGAGAAAATATCTTTCTTGCAAATGAGAATCAGGTCCCATTTAGACGACCTGGCCCAATGCGAAATAAGAAGTCAAAGAGAGACTCCAACAAGTACTGGAGATTCCACCGGGACGTCGGACATACCACTAATGAGTGCCGACAACTGAAAGACGAGATCGAAGGCTTGATCTCGAGAGGATATTTCAGACAATATGTAAGAAACCGAAATACCAATCAAGCATCGTCTGGACAGAGGGCAGTGTCTGTGCAACCTGCCCAGTAGAATAAAAATCCCCGAGCAAGAGAGGATGATCAACCTCCCCCAATAGATGGTGAGGATGTGGTAGCCATCTCTGGGGGACCGCACCTTGCCGAATTAGGCAGAAATTCCCAGAAGAGATATGTAAATGAGCTCAAGATCGGAGACGGTTCTCCCTACAAACCTGAACCACGAGCTCCAAAGCAACAAAGGGTTGAATCTCAACCTATTACTTTTACAGAAGAAAATGCCTCACATGTCCGGTTTCCCCATAATGATCCCTTGGTCATCACGCTTTAGCTCGCGAACAAAAGGGTGCGAAAAGTCCTGATAGATAGCGGGAGCTCTGTAAATATCCTTTATAAAGCCACCCTAGAAAATATGGGGCTCATGCTTCGAGATTTGAAAGCCTGTACAACAACGTTGTATGGATTTTCAAGGGAAAGGAATGCTTGTACAAGATCCATCGAGCCCCCCGTAACCTTGGGAGACTATCCGGTCTCGAAGACTAAGAAGATGGAGTTCGTGGTGGTGGACACCTCATCGACCTACAACGTATTGCTCGGGAGACCAGCTCTGATTGAGCTGGGGGCAGTGTCATTTGTTAGGCATTTGGCTATCAAGTTCCCAATGTCTAATGGCATCAGGACGCTGAAAGGAGACCAGCTCGCTACACGGGAATGCTATAACATTTCCATGAGAGGGAAGAACCAAACAAGTGCACAAGCATTTGTGGTTATTCGAGAGATGAGCAGATTCATCTTCGAGATTGAAGAAGAGATCAACCCTAGGGTTGAAGAGAAGGCCGATCTCGAACCAATGGAGGAGCTTGAAGAAGTGAAGCTCGATGAGAAAGATACCACGAGGGTGGTAAAAATAGGGAAAAATATTTCCGAAAATGCAAAATAGCAATTAACTTGATTTTTGAGAGAAAACCATGATGTGTTTGAGTTGTCACACTCGGATATGGTAGGGATTAGTCCGAGTGTTATGAGCCATGCACTCAACATAGATAAGAGCTTCCCCCGAAGCAACAAAAAAGGAGGCTCCTAGAAGACGAAAGAAAGAAAGCCCTGAAAGAATAGGTTGAAAGGTTAAAAGCAAATCAATTTATCCGAGATGCTTTCTATCCTAATTGGATAGCCAACCCTGTGCTGGACCCAAAGCCCAATGGTAAGTGGTGAACCTGCATTGACTATTCGAACCTCAACAAGGCATGCCCCAAGGGTTGCTTTCCCTTGCCTCGAATCGACCAGCTCCTAGATGCCACTACAGGCCACAACATCATGTCATTCATGGACAATTATTCTGGATATAACCAAATAGCAATGCATGCACTCGACCAAGAACATACGAGCTTCGTGACCGATAAGGGCTTGTATTGCTACAACGTAATGTCTTTTGGGCACAAAAATGCTGGAGCCACATACCAAAGATTGGTAAATAGGATGTTCGCTGAGCAGATAAGGAATAACATGGAAGTTTATGTGGACGGTATGTTAGTCAAGTCCAAACATAACAGTAACCATGTAGACAATCTCGCTGAATATTTTACTGTGCTATGAAAATACAATATGAGACTCAACCCACAAAAATTCTCATTCAGAGTATCATCGGGTAAGTTTCTTGGATTCATAGTGAATGCTCGAGGTATAGAGGCTAATCCCGACAAGATCAAAGCGTAATTGACATGCCCTCACCACGAAAACATAAAGATGTTCAGAGCTTAACTGGACGAATGGCGGCCTTAAGTAGGATTATCTCGAAATCTATAGACAGATGTCTTCCATTCATTAATCTTTTGAGAGGGGGCAAGAAGTTTGAATGGTCAAACGAGTGTGAACTCACATTTCAGAACCTTAAGAAACACCTCGCCGAACCACCGATCTTGTCAAAACCAATCGCAGAGGAAGTCTTATACTTATACCTCGCCACAATCGAGCATGCGATTAGTGAAGTACTTGTCTAGGAGGATACAAAAGTACAAAAGCCCGTATACTACGTCAGCAAGAGGTTACTGGGGGAGAAATTGAGGTACCCACTGATGGAGAAACTGGCTTTGAGCCTAATGCAGGCATCCTGAAAAGATCCGACCCTATTTCCAAGCACATCCTATCCATATGTTAATTGATCAGTCGTTAAGACAAGTATTATCCAAGCTTGAAGCATCGGGGAGATTGTTGAAATGGGCTGTCGAGATCGAACAGTTCGAGATCACCTATCCTCCTAGAACAATGATCAAAGGATAGGCTTTGGAAGATTTCATTGTCAAGTGTTCATGGATTTCCAACGAGGAAGTCGTAACCCTAGCTCATGAGTTGTGGAGACTTTACGTCGATGGGTCCTCCAGTATAAATGGATCAGGGGCAGGAATCATTCTAATCACCCTGATGGGAAATCACTTCCACTCGGCGCTAAGGTTTCACTTTGAGGCATAGAACAACGAGGCTGAGTATGAGGCATTGTTAGTGGGTCTTTGGATAGTCGCTAAGCTCAAAGAAAAAGCCATTCATTGCTACAGTGACTCACAATTGGTTGTTAACTAGGTCTTGGGTGAATATCAGGTTGTGGCATAAAAATGGCAGTGTACCTGGAGAAAGTTAAGGAAGTATTTTGGGGGTTTGAGTTCTATGCTATAAAACAAGTTCCCCGAGAATAAAATTCAAATGTGGATGCATTGGCCAGGCTCACCACGACCAACAAAGATGACACACTCAACGTGGTCCCAGTAGAATTCCTATTGACCCCGAGCAAAACCGAGCCTGAGGAAGAGGATGTAAACATGATTGACTGGAAACCCACTTGGATGACCTCGATAGTTGATTACCTCGAAACTGGAAGTCTCCCAGTAGACTTGAATGAGGCTAGAAAGCTTATGTACAAAATACCAAGATACACCATTTTGGAAGGAAAATTGTACTGAAATGGATACTCTATGCCACTACTTAGGTGTGTAACTGTTAGGAAAATATAAATTGTCTCAATGGAAATGGTAAGAAAATATTACAACTCTATGCAAAATATTACAATAGACAAGGATTGATTAAATAAAGTGTTACAACTCTATAACTGAAAATACAAATAAAAGGAGAAGGAGATGTAAGATGATAGAAATAGAATAGTACAACTCTATTACAAAAAGATACAAGTAAACTAGAAGTGTTTGAACAAAGGAAATAAAAGGATTACAACTCTTAAACAAAAGTACAAGTAAATAGAATAAGAAGAAAATAAGAACAATAACCAAAACAATAAACTCTCACTCACACAACCAAAGTGAAGAGTGTTGGGGATCACCAACTTGAACAAGGTTTGAAACCTTTGTCCAAAAGCTTATTTCCCCCTAACTCAAACACTAAGGGATCTCTCACAAATTATAGGAAATTCTTTATGGAATAATCAAGCCTCAAGGTGTTTCTAGCCAAGTGCTCTAATGGATAGAAATGTTGTGTCTTTCAAGTGAGTTATATGCTCCTATTTATAGAGTTTAGAAACACCCTTTGAATTTCAAATTCCACCAACCCCAGAGTTGTTACCAATGTTTAATTGGATTAATATGGAATTAAAAATGAGACTTGGAAGTTATTTGGGTTTTTTGAGCCGTTCAACAAAGATTGAAAAAAACTGAAAAATTGGTGAGTTTTGGCCTGTGGCCGCGGCCAGAGACATTAGTGGCTGCGACCATTGGTCTCTGTCCCATAGGTCGCACCCACTGAATGTTGGTGGCCGCGGCCACCGACCAATTTCTGCACAAAAAATGTGTTGTTTTTCCAAACGGTTCCAAACCCTCCCAAATAATTTTGTAACTCCCAAAACACATTATTGGGGTTAAAATCATATCTCTAACAGCCATATCACATATGGCTTTATGAAATTCATCTCAATATTGTGTAACAACAATTTTACACAATAAAGGGTAATATTTGGAAGTTACAAATTTGCAACACCAAATATGTTACATTATTTGGATATACCTCATATATCTAAATATTGTAACTCTCTATTATATGTTACAATATGTGACACACTTTGTCACATTTATTTAATCTAAAACATTATTATAATATAATATAATATTACATTATATTATAAAATAATATAACATTCTCCCACTAGATTAAATAGTTATCTATTGTAACACTTATTTAATCAATCATTATATTTTGAAATATAACAGTAACTCCCCCCGAGGCAAAGAAGATTTTAGAAGAAATCCATGAAGGCTTTTGCGAAGACCACATCGGGGGGCATAGCTTGTCAAAAAAGGTGATTAGGCAAGGATACTTCTGGCCAACGGTCAAAGAAGACTCATTTGAGTACGTCAAACGCTGTGATAAGTGTCAACAGTTCGCCTTGATACCACGAGCCCCACCCACCAAGCTTACCATGATGAGCTCCCCATGGTCATTCGTGATATGGGGAATTGACCTCATAGGCTCTTTACCAACTGCAAAGGGTGGAGTAAGATATGTTATAGTCGTTGTCGGCTATTTCACAAAATGGACCGAAGCCGAACCCTTGGCGACCATCACTTTGAAGAAAGTCCTAGATTTCATAGTGAAAAACATCATCTGTAGATATAGGATGCCCAGGAAGATTGTGTTGGATAATGGGACCCAGTTCGATAGTGATTTGTTTACACACTTTTGCGAAAATAATGGGATAATAAAAAGTTTTTCCTTCGTGGCCCATCCCCAAGCAAATGGCAAGGTAGAAGCAGTGAACAAAACTTTAAAAAATTCTATGAAGAAAAGGCTAGAAGAAGCACAGGGGAGATGGCCAGAGGAGCTGCCTCAAGTCCTGTGGGCATTTAGAACAACGACGAGAACCTCAACGGGGCATACCCCTTTTTCCCTGGCTTATGGGTGCGAGACCATGTTGCCCATCGTGGTCGAAATTCCAACCATAAGGCGCGATGTATATGACCAAACCTTGAACCATTCCCAGCTCAAAGAAAGTTTGTACCTCATTGAAGAAAGACGAGACGAAGCCCAGTTGAAAAACGCAGCATACCAACAAAGGGCTACGATATATTTTAACAAGAGGGTCCGAGAAAAGAAATTTTGATTGGGAGACTTAGTGTTAAGGCGCATGTTTTTGGCCACACGAGACCCATCTGTTGTGGTACTTAGGCCTAATTGGGGGGGACCCTATCAGATTGAGTCCATTATTCGACTTGGAGTTTATAAACTAGCGAGGTTGAATGGAAGATTTGTTCTGCGAGCTTGGAATGGTGAACATCTACGACCTTATTATCAATAATATAGGAATGATGTTTATTCGTTTTAACAAAGCATGTATTTGATTTTTACTTTTTGATTAATAAAGTATTGAATTTCATTCAAATGTTGTATTTTTATTGTTATACTTTTTTGCAAACCCTTGAAATTCATTAACCTAAGATCGCAATCATAGGATATTAAGGGGACATAAGTGGTATACAGTCATACCATAGGTTCGAACAAGTATAACATAAATAAAAACTAAGTCTAATAGAAATGCTTGGATTATTAATCCGACATGAAGAAAACATTAAGTGCGTGGATCCTCAACCAAACACGCAAACTAAACAAGTCTGGAACAAACCAGCAATACCTAATCAACAGTCAAAAGTTGGAATTCCAGATAAACCTACTATAAACTATAAGTCGAAACTAGGGTTGGAATTTTTTGCAAATGAGTTTTGACCTCGCAATCTTGAGGTCATACTTGAGGATGAGGAAAATTAACTGGAAAAACAAAATACAACTAGACCAACAAAGGTTACATACCATTTGAGTATTTTTTTTAAAATACATGGTAAAAGTAAGGTTCGACCTTGATAATAACGAAGTCGAACATAGGCATTTTGAATAAACTATGCATGAATGTATTGAAATTTGAACTTAAACCCAACGTATATTTGTATGAATAAACAAGTATAAAAGCAGGTCCTTAAACATAACATGCTCGAAATATTTCGACACAGAAATATGATGCATGGTATTGCGACAAAAAAAATTAAGGGTAGTCAATATGCAAAAAGTTGAAAGCATAAAAACTACTGTTTAAATATAAAGTCATAAGATTATTAAAATAGCTCAGAATCGAGCTATAAATTGTAATTTCCCCAAGGGCACAAAAAATATAATTACAAGAAATTCTAAGGGACGCAACCCTGTTTGAAGCATTTCACTATTAATCGACTGAACTGGACTCAGCCTCCTCACCCTTTTCCTCCCCATTCTCATCGTCCTGGGTTATAGCTGTGACCTCCTCTTCGGCCAACTGAGCTTTCTATTTGGAGATGAACTCCTCTTCTTATCTTGAAGGAACGAGGTGTCGATGTCAAGGTTCAGAGACTATATCATGTACATAGCTCGGTCTGTAGCCCAGTCTTTCTTGGTCTTGAACTCTTCGGTGAGGCGCTTCTTGTCGTCTACAAGAATTCTGAAGGAAGAATCCTTCTCTTCCTTCAGCCTCAGCCTTGCCAGTACTTCTCCAACTTCAGGCGATCGATCTTGGCCCTGGAAGCGTCGAAGTCTGTTGTCTTGGTGTCGAGTTCCACCTTCAGGCTGACAGCAGTAGCCTCAGAGGAGTCAAGCTTAACTTGAAGAACCTTGAGAACTTCGTCGGTCTTAGCTCAGGCCTCCTCAGCTTTGGTCTGGGCTCCTTTGGCCTCCTTCAGACTATCTTTGGCTCGAATGTGATCTTGGTTTTCTTTGTAAACCAGGGTCTCCGCCATCGCCATCTTTGAGGAGAACATCGAACTTTGGTAAAAAACACCAAGAAGGGCCTGAAACAATTTTTTTTTATAAGGGTTAAAAAATAAACAGATGACCAAAGAAATTAGTAGACAAGAAAATTAGTCTTACCGAGATCGAGAGCTCCACCATTTGGTCAGTGAGGCGTGTGGGATTTCCTCCTCTCAAAAACTGCCACACATCGGCGTCGAGGTTGCTGCAAGCCTGGCTGGCCCGAGACAGCATAACCGAGCACAGGTCGGTTCCTAAGTTCCCTGCCACGTTCTCCACAGGGTACACCCAAACGTGGGACAATGCCACAAACTTTCAAACCACCGTCGGGGCACCCGTAGGCTTGGGAGCTGAAAGAGGTACGACTTGTTTGCCTTCGTCCTCAACAGGTTGAGGAGGTGGCATAACCTCTAGGGGTTCGGTGGTGGCAACTGATGAGGTCGTGAGGGCAGTGTCCAATACCATGACTGACAAGTTACGACTTGTTTGCCTTCATCCCCAATAGGTTGAGGAGGTGGCATAACCTCCAGGGGTTCGGTGATGGAAAGTGACGAGGTCGCGAGGGCAGTGGTGGCAACTGACGAGGTCGCGAGGGCAGTATACAATACCACGACTATAGGTCCCAAATCTTGGGCTTTTGGCTCAGAAGAGGCAGGCATTGAAGTAGAAGAACCCTCAACGATCTTGGCCGACTTTAAGGCGACCCCTTTCTTTGAGGTTACAAAACTTCGCTTGGTTCCACGGGGCTTGGGGGGCTGTTCGAAGAGGCTGTCCAGATCTGACTCCATGTCACCTGAAGAATACAAGGTATATTGGTCAAGCCGAGAAAGAAAAAAGTCATACATATTTTTATAGGTAAAAATGACTAAGTTACAAGAACCTAACAAGAAGACTCACTAGAGCTCAAACTTGGGGACCAGGAAATTATCTTATCTTCCGATGAGGCTATGAGAGTCCCCTCCCTAAAAGTGGGGGACATCCTCGAGAGGTCCCTATAATCGTTTGCATTGTATTGCACTGCTACCCCATCCCAAACCTCGTTTAGGCTATACATGGTTTGGTACTTACCTAGCCAGCTATTGAACCTACGAACCCTAAGGTCTACCCTCGACCATGCTAGAAAATTATCCCTGGGGTCCTCAAAGAGGATCATTATGTGAGGCTCGTGCTTAAGTAATGAAGGGTACCACATGGATGAATCGAGCATGACTTTACCTCCTGACGAGCTTGCTGAGGCCTCATCCTGTGCCTCATTTCCCAAGCCTAAGTGTTCGAAGGGGCGAGGTCGGTGGGCCCAAGAGATTCGACCCGCATGTTTGTCTCTCACATGGAGCTTGGTGGTGGGCACGGGTACGTCCTCCTATCTCACATACTTGCGGTTGTTGGAGTCATCAATGGTTCGCCTTCTTCTAGGAGGTTGCACAACCAAAGCTTGTCCTCATGAATGAGGTAAGAGAGGGATCGTCGACCATAGGGAAGCTTGAGGATGGTTTCCCTACGTTCCCTCATGGCATTCGTAGGCTGAGGATGATGGTAGGTAGCTATATAAAAGATTTAAGTAAGTCAACAGGGCTCACAAATCAAAAGAGAATTTAGCCAAAAAATACGAGGGACTTACGAATTCTCCGGAAGGAGTAGAATCGAGAGGGAGAGAGACTGTTTGTCCAGAAGAAGGCGATCTTGAAGTTCGGAGGGTGGTTTGGAATGTCCTCGAACAAGCGCTTCTCTTTTGGGTAGCTAGACATATAGTAGAACCCATCCCCACCATGGGCTAGGGAAGAGTTGCTTTTAAGGAAAAAGAGATACAAGATCTCGTGTGCCGTGGGCTCCTCCCACTTCATCTCCTTGTATAACGACTTCAGCGCAGACAGAACCCTATACGAGTTCGTCTGAAGTTGGAATGGAGTTATGCCAGCATAGTCGAGAAAGCTCCAGAAATAATCCTTTAGGGGCACCAAGGCCCTAGCTCGCAAGTGCTCACTGCTCCAAGCCTTGAACTTAACCTTTCTATATAGATTGTCTTCCCCAAGTGTAAAGCAGCTCCTCTCGTCAAAGCTGGCAGGTCGACAGTGTAATGCCCCAAATTTCCTAATAAGGTTTAGGACCTTGATTAGGAGGCCGGGAGGGCCATAATTGATTTATTATTTATTATAGTATTTAATGATTATATGCATGTTTACGTGAATTATATTATTATATGATGGTGAATGCATGCATATGGGCTCATATGTTAATTATGAGGGTAATTTGGCCACTGTGGGTGTAATTGTATATTTTGGGTGCATGGTTGTGATTAATTAATATAGCCACATTATAAGGTGGATTGGTTCGAGCTAATCGACATGAGACGATCATGTGATGTAAGTGTTCGGTCTAGTCATAACGAGTTTAAGTTCGGGGCTCGGGGTGAGTCTCGGGGTGAATTTAATGATTATAGCGTTACCGGGGATTAAAGGGTAATGGGATATGATTTACTGGTATTTGGGAATATTGAGAATAACGGGAATTGGAGAGCGTTAATTATAATTAACGAGATAGGCGGGAAATGACGGTTTTACCCTTGGAAGCCTTTAAAGGGGTTTATTTGGCTTAAGGGCATTATGGTCTTTTGACCTTAAGGATTTATATCAGCCTAAGGGAATTTTAGAAGGCTGTGGATTGATATTAAAACAGAGCATATCCTCATCTCTTCCTTTCTCTCCCGTACAAGCCTCCTCCTTCACTTTTCTTTGAATTTTGAGAGCTCAAATTGAGGTGTTGAGCTAGGGGATTAAAGGTAGCAGATAGGGAACTTGTCTCAGCCATTAAAGAGGATTCAAATCGTGTTTGAGGTAAGTTTCAACCATTAATTTCTGGTTTATGCTCTGTTTTGGGTTTAAACTTTCAGCTTGAGATTTTATGGTAAATAGTTGGAATTAATGGAAGTTTAGTTGATGTTTAACTTGGGTTTTGATATGGGTGAGTTGTTTATAATGTTTAGTGGTTAAATTGGGTGTTAGGTTGAGGTTTGGAACTGGTTTGAAGGCTTGGTTTCGAGGAGAAACGCAGGGGAAGCAAGCAGTGGCTTGCTGGTTTGCGTAATGTGCCGCGGCCTGTCTATGGTGTGTCGCGGCCTGAGTGTGTTTCTGGGAGGAATTATGCCTCTGTCTGAGGGTGAGCTGCGACATGGCTATGGTGAGCCGCGGCCCATCAGGGCAGATTTGACCAAAATTGTATTTTAAGCCTAGGGATGTCTACCATAGGCCTCGGGGTTGGTCCTAGTACCCGGTTAAGTGGGGTTTGATGTCCCGGAGGCCAGATATTGATTTGGGAACTTAAGTTGATCATTTTTATTGATGATACCTTATATTTGGTTATGACTAGGTGACCGCTAAAGGACTAAAAGTTGATCGTTCTCAAGGGTTGTTCTTTTAATCGTTCTAGCTCGACTTTGAGGTAAGAAAACTGCACCCTGTGTATATGAGACATGCATGGCTATTATTGGTGTATGTCAGTTGATTATTATGTATGACATGCATGGCTATTATGATGCATGTTGGTGGATTATTGAGTATGACATGCGGGGTTATTATTGATGCATGTCGGTTGATTGTTATGTATGACATGCATGGCTATACTTGATGCATGTTGGTTGACTATGAAACGTGACATGCATGGTTGTTATTGGTGCATGTAGGTTGACTATTAAACGTGACATGCATGGCTGTTATTGGTGCATGTTGGATTGCTGGATATATTGCATATGATGCATGAGAAACATGTGATTGGGACATGCTTTATATACTGAATATGATATTGTTCAGAGCTTGAGCCTCTGTGTTTATGCATGGTCCTAATAGTACTAATACCTGTTTAGTAAGCATGCTAAATACCTCGTTTATGGATATGGAATATGTGATATGTGATTGGTGGCATGTCTTACTAGTGAAAGACACTGACTAGTCAGGGACCGACTCTAAAGTCGAGAATCACGCATTGAATGGCTCTATGGCATTAATGCTAGACCGACCCTAGGGTCGAAGAACTTATAAGCGCTTGCCTGGTCTATGACCAGATGTTTATAGCCAAGGTATATGACCCCGGTGACCGTTTTTCACATGGCTAAGGGACGTTGTCCATAGTTTCGACTCTAGAGTCGTGAGGAAGGTTATGTTGGTGACTAATCACCTTGCACCTGTCCTAATCGAACTTATGAAAGGATCATTTATTAGTTAAGCCCTGGTGACCCTATCATCACATGGCTAGAAGGAGCGATGCTCATTATTGTGACTTTTGGCTATTGTCACCTATTTGCTTGGACTGATAGTCTTGAATGATTATTATGATCGTTGTTGATATTATATCAAGCTTTATTGGGTTTTCTTGCTGGGCTTTGGCTCACGGGTGCTACGTGGTGCAGGTAAAGGCAAGAGGAAGCTGGACCATCCTTGAGTTGGAGAGCTTAGGTGATGACATGTACATATGCAGCTGCTCGTCCGCCACGGCCGAGGTTTAAAGTGGAACTAGGGTTAAACCCAGTTTTGCCGCTTAGAACGGCTTGTTGTAAATATTTTCTGTAATAAACTCTGAAATTATATTTTCGGGATCCCAATGTATATATTAAACGTTCTAGTGAGACATTACATCTTAACCAAAGTTTTTAATCCCTAAACCGCTAATCATACTTAGTTCACAATTTTGGGCAAATGACTCGGTTAGCGAGTTTAGCACTGTTTACAAGGCACACCGTAACGGTCCCTGGAGTTTGGGGCGTTATAGACAGACTAAATTTTTAGAGAGCTTCAACCAGTGGCAAGAGAGGAGCTTGGAAATTTGTCGGGTCAATGTTATGGAACTTTGATAATGTTCGGCCTCAAAGAAAGAACTCTCCGAGACCGGTATGGAAATTTGTTTGGGAACTTTAAGTGGTTGGTTAGAAAGACCCTCCATTAAGATGAATACGAGCTCACCAGGTGGAAAGGCTACGGTGACTTTAAGTTTAGGATCTTGTGGGATAGGCCTAATCTCGGGGTCTAGGTCAGGATAAGTGTAACGCCCTACTACCCAAGGACCGTTACATTGTGCATTTTAAACAGTGCTAAACTCGCTAATCGAGTCATTTGGCCATAATCGTGTAACTAAATGTGATTAACAGTTTATGGTTAAAAAATTTGGTTAAAGATATAACGTTTCACTAAAATGTTTACTGTATACATTATGATCCCAAAATATAATTGAAAGGTTATTTTCAACATAATATTTACAACCAGCCGACCTAAGCAGCAAAATAGGGTTTAACCCTAGTTTCTCTTTAAACCCTCGGCCGTGGTGGTCGAGCAGTTGCATATGTACACATCGTCACCTAAGATCTCCAACTCAAGGATGGTCCAGCTTTCTTTTGCCTTTACCTGCACCACATAGCACCCGTGCCCATGAACAATAATAACATGTTACTAAATCATAATAGGCATGCCTAGCAATAATAACCCTATTCATGCATGCAAATAAGTCCAAATAATGGTTGTGGGCCCTGCCCTTTATATAGATGATTTATGGGCCCTACCCTTTATATTGATTACTAACAAGTCATAATGAGAATAGATGACCAATGTTTTCATCTAAAATAAGTGACTCAAATAAGTGACAATTAAGTCACGCACTGGGGCTCTGTACCCTAATCAGATGAGTGAATATCACTTTATGATTTTGGTAATCATACTGGGGCTTGTAGCCCTAATCAGATGAGTGAGTCACACTTTGGGCTCCGCACCCTAATCAGATAGGTGACTAAAGAGTCACACTTTGGGCTCCGCACCCTAATTAGATAGGTGACTAGACAGTCACACGTTGGGCTCCTCACCCTAATCAGATAAGTGATTGATGAGTGAGTCACGAACTTGGGCTCAACACCCATATCCATGTGATGTTGCAGTCACTTGAGTCTTTTGGTCCTGACTCTAAGTAACTATCCTTTAGACTAGACAAGTGCTTTTAGTTTTCATCGAACTTGAGGTCGGTCAAGCATTAATGCTCAAAATGATTCATTCAATGCTTATGTTGATTAGATCTAATCATTTTGGCTTGTGTTGAACACATCAATGCCGTTCTTGACTCTTAAGAAAATGCCATACGATTTGTGTTGATTTCTGACTCATGGGTTAGTGCCATACACAAGTAAGTAATGCAACCAGGCATATATCATATGTCAAATATCCAAATGTAGGGCATTCAGCATGCTTACGTAACAATCACTAGCATAATTATGATCATGCACATTTACAGAGACTCAAGCTCTGATCAATCTCATATTCAATATTCATGTCATGCCCTAATCACATGTATCTCGTGTATCACATGCATCACATACTGGGTGCAGTTTTCTTACCTTTGGTTCGAGCGAGAAATAATAAAAGAATGACCCTTGAGAACGATCAATCTTTTAATTCCTTAGCAGTTACCTAGTCATAACCAAATATGGGATTCCATCAATAAAATAAATCATAAAAAGGTTTATAATCTAAAACCTCACTCCCGGGACCAATCCCGTGCTCTCGGGACTTCCAATCCACCCAAACGGGGTAGTGGAACCATCCCCCGAGCCCCCAAAGTCATCCCGAGCATTAAAAATAGGTCTTGCTGAAAATAACCTAGTGCTAGGGCGCTACTAGGTAGTGCTGGGGCACTGCTAGGTAGCACTGGGGCATTGCCCCAAGTCAGAGAGAACCTCATTCTCTCCTCTGCCTAGTGCTGAGGCGCCAGAAGTGGCACTGGGGCACCACTGACAGACCAGAAAAATTCTGGTCTTTCTCCCCTACGATTTCCTTTGAACCCCAAGCTTCAAAACCAACCTAAACATCATCCAAACCTATGATTTAACCCCAAAACCTCAACAACACCTCGACCTCATCAAAACCCAAGTCCAAACACAACCAAAACACCAACACAAACCCAAATCCAAGATCAAAACCTCAAGCTAAGAGCCAACTAAAAAATAGAGAAAGAACTAGAAACTTGAACTGAAACCTTACCTCAATCACGAATTAAACCCCTTATAGCTGCTGATCAGAAGCCTAAACTATCAAGCTACAATCCTCAAGCTTGAATTCCCTAGCTTGGCTTCAAAAATCCAATGGGAAATGAGAGAGAAAGATGAATCGGGAGAGATAAGGAAGAGCACTCTGTTTTGGCCTCCTTCTTCTACAACTTTCTGAGTTTAAACATATCCTAAGGTCAAATGACCTAAATGCCCCCAAGCCTATTTATTTCCTTTGTAAGCCACCAAGGGTAAAAAAATGTCATTTCCCACTTATCCCGCTAATCATAATTAACGTCCTCCAATTCCCCTTATTTCCAATATTCTCAAATAATAATAATAATCCATATCCCATTTCCCTTTAATTCTCGGTAATGCACTAAACATCAAATTACCCTGAAACTCACCCCGAGCCTGGTAAATAACCCCGTTATGACTAAACTGCTAACTTGCATTCAAATATCGTCTCATGCCGAATATCTCGAACAAATCTACATTATAACATGGCCTCATCCATAATTTAGCAACATGCATGAAAATATACAAATATGCCATCAACGGGCCAAATTACTAAAATGCCCTTAAAATGAAAAGTGGACCTGCATGCATGCATTTATCATAATATAATAATATAACTCACATAATCATACATATAATCATTTAATTGCATAATAAATCAATTATGGCCCTCTTGGCCTCCTAATCAAAGTCCTAAGCCTTATTAGGAAATTTGGGTCATTACAATAAGCTGCCACTCGAAGTCTCTTCCTTTTTCTCTCTTCAACCTCGTTGATCTGATGTCAAAAATGGTCTCGTGTATCTTCTTGATCACACCGCTCTTTGTGCTCATGGATCAATTGCTAGTTTCAGGTGAAAGGAGATTCAGGACTGGGAGTTGATGGGTGGTAAGGGATGGCAAACTTGGGCCCCCATCGATTCTCAGAGTACTGTGACATCTAACAATGAGGAAAAAGGTGAGGGCCCATCATATAGAAAATAATAAGAATGGATTAAAATTTTGATAACTCGAGCTCGAAAGCTCGAGATAACGAGATTGCCTCAATCGAGAACTAAAGGCTCGAAAGGGCGAGATTGACTAAAATGTCTATCCCGAACTGTTGTAAATTTCGGGCATTGAGAATGCAACCATGCGAGAGTGGGACGATTATTACCGATTTAAAAGAATACCATATTTCTAGGGAAAAAGTTGCCAGTTACCCGAAAAAGTGATGTTTTCGGGATTCGTGCATTTAAACCATAAACCAAAAGCCTTTTTCTTAAGCTACATGAAACCTATGACCAAAAAACCCCCTTTTCCAGAAACACTCAATTTTTACACATTTCTACCAGAAATTTTTCAGTCTAAATCATGATTCTAAGCATGACAAAACTATTCAAATCAGAAAACTTTCCAAATGTAAGAAAGGAGCCATAAAAATTTGGCAAAAAACCAGAGGTATCCACATAGATAGAAGAAACACGTAAACTGGCAAAAATGTATATATAACAAAGAAAGATTAGAGTACTTACATGAAGAAGACCGAGAGTATGAAGAGATTGCTGATTGAAGGAGTGGTTGCAGGAATGATCTCACCGAACTAAAGGTTGAAAGACTGTTTTACTTTTTAGGCTTTGATAACATGCAAAGAAAGCTTTGTTTCTTTCTTTTTTCTCTAGTTTGCGCTCTTTGATGAATAAAAGTGGGAATGGAGAAGATGGAGAAGAGGTATATATATACCCCAGTCAACATTCCCAAAAGTCGAATTGATCTGGGTCGTTGTTTTGCATTAGAAGAAGATCCAAGGGATCGTGTTTGATTCCAGAAATATGGTGGCAAAAAGAATTGGAAGGGACGTGTGCAGAAAAAGAGAGTACTCGAGTACTCTGGGTATTCAATCCCCAAGTGACGCGTGTTCGAACTTGAGTGTGGTAGGTGACACGATTCCCGAAAGTGGAGTTCAAAAGTTTCCTTGTCATAGGATTCGAACCAACACTTTTGAGGGGGCAAAATGTTACACCCAAATTTCGACATCTTCATAAATGAGCCTCGAAATGTAGGCTCGTAAAGTGTAAGCTCGAAGATAACAAGAAGTGGCTGAACACTTGTAAAATTTGCATGATTTCTGAGTTGCTCTTATTGGCGATCGAGCACAAGTTTAAAAGGCTCGAGCTTAAGCATCAAGTCCGAAAGAATGAATCTTCTCCGATGCACATGGGTGTTATTCGAGCTTTAGTTGTAAGCTCGAATATATTAGTCTTCGAAGATTGAGCTCGATGAAACCATTGGCTAAGGAGGAGGCTGACTGGAATAGCGAGCTCGAAGTATTGGACGATCTCGAAAGCGTGTTAACATTGCACTCAAGGTCAGCAATGTGTTTGGCACACGACAACTATTAGGAGATCCCTATTCCTTAGGGATTTGTTGTTATCTGGTATTAAATCCCAATTATCATGGGATATTATGCATTTAATGTATTTATTTACATTTATTTCAAATCTGTATAATTGATTGTACCTTCCTTGAATTAGTTAAAGATATTCTCCTAACCAGGCCTATAAATAGCCTGATATTTTTCATTTGTAGGCACGCACAATATTGTACTGAGAATAATCTGTTGAATTGCTCTGAGAAAGCTTTGAGAGAGTATTACGAATCGATAATATTGATTCGTTGACTAGACAGATTTTAACTGCTGAACCACGTAAAAATCCTATTGTTCTTCTCTTATTTTCTAAATCTTTGTTTAGTGCTCTTCAGATTTAAGTTGACGAAAAATGTCGTCAATACTAAATATTCAAGTAAAATTAAAAATATATACAAATACAAAGTAGAGAGACTTTGTCAAAAGAAAGAGCTACTATTCATCCCGCTTCATAAATTGTGTTACACGAACCATGCAAAACTTTGTGCTATGCTTCACTTCAAAATATTAGTTTGACAAATAAAGATTAAACTTTTCAAAGCTTTTTCAAAGAATAGTTAAATTATTAAATGAGTTGTTAAAAGAGTTAGTGGAGAAAAAACTAGAATGTGTTTTCAAAGCCAGCTAAAAGGGAAAAAAAGTTGTCTCACTATTAATTCTTTTCAACTTGTCATTTGTCCACTATAATGTTAATTACTCTCCAACTCAATCATCAAATAAATAACCATATTAAGAAAACACAAAAAGATATTAGATTTGCTAACAAATTTCATTCAATGAAATTATTATATAGAATTTCTTATCAAGAAAAAATCATATTGAAAAAATAAAAATAATACGTTAAATGGTAACCACCCACATTGTGAAATATATCACTGTCTTCTTCTCTTCATCTACCTATTATTAATGATGATGGGTACCTCTCCTCCTCATCTTGGAGTAAGTTATTTTTGGTAAGTAAACAAAGAATTAAAAAAAAAAACCCCGACAAAAAAAAACAAAAAAAAGTAGTATCGTAGCACAAATGGTGTGTTTTAATGTTAATGACTTTTTAAAATTATTATTTATAAAAAAACTAAAATAAAACTTTGGTAACAATTTAAGTGGTAAATTTTTTTATATTAGGGGCTTAATAATAATTATAAATTTTAATTACTAAAATAATTTTATCTAATACTTTGATTAAAAAAAGTAATTTTTTAACTAATTAGTAATTATAATTAAATTTATTTTCAAAACAAAATACATCTTAATTAGTATTTTATAAGGAAAGAAAATATTTTAAATAAATAATATATGATCAAATTAGTATCAAGTTACAGTCCCACTCATTAATTACTTTTAGTTAATGACTGAATTAATCACAACCATACAATAATTATCAAATCGCTAACATTAATATAGCCATGGATGGTTACATATTTGAGGTATATTAAATTGACCAATATTAATCAAATAAAATCAATTAATTATTATTAGAATAAAATCAAATAATTAAATATGGTTAATATATAATTTCATAATTATTGATTAACACAGACGGATGTATATCAAGCACCTGAGTGCTATAATTTACTATGTTAGGCTTTGTTAAGACAAATAGTAAAATTGCTATTAGGGCTGCAATTTCTCATCTAATTTGAATTTACAATGTATTAATTATCAAAAAATTATTGTTATAAAGTTATATAAGTATTAATTTAAAAGACATATACATAAACGTATAATAAAATTATATATAACAGTGAGTATACTTTGTGAATTTATTAGATAATTTATATAATTTTTACTGTGTCATTTATTAATAACGTTATAGAAATTTGATTATTATATGGTTAAAAATTATAATTAAAATAAAGAAAAAGAATTATAAAATATTAATAAGAAATAATACACCAACTCTAATAACATTCTAAATTTTTTTTTTAAAATATTATTTATTTGAACTGTCACAAAAATTGTAAGAAGACCGATTTCACAAAAGAAAAAAAATGTTAATTACTTAAAGTAAGTATTTTTTTTTCAGCAAATTACTTAGAATAAGTTATTATCAACTATATTAAAAAAACTGGTGGAACGTGTCTATGACACATCTTTAAAATCTGTATATATATAGTGTGTTTGTATATACTATAATATAATATAGTATAATATAATATTATATATATTAATATTATGTTATTTTTAGTATTTTAATGTTATTTTTTATCATTCATTAAATGTTTTTTTATTTAGGTATTTGTTAAATTTTACAATATATATATTTTTTGTTATTACAATATTTATAATGAATATTCTTATAATAACTTTATTATTTAAGTATAATTAATTTTTTAATTGTAGAGTATAATTATATTTGACATTATATATGAATAAATATTATAAATATTAAAATACATAGAGATATTGTTAAAAGTGAAAAAAAATTATTTAAGTGAATAAAAAAAAAATTAAAGTAGAGTATTAGTGATGTAAAATAGAGAAGCTGATGTATAGTATAGTTTGAGGTATAATTAAAAAAAATAAAATTTGGTGATGTAAAATAGATATAGAGTAGCTCAAGTGGTGTGAGTAAGAGATTTATAGGCATAAATATATAAGAGCACTACTAATGGAAGATGTAAAATGTCTAATTCTTTATAATATAGAGAAAAAATTGTTAAATAGTCTTCCAATGAGTGATGTAAAGTTATATTTTTTTACCTAAATGAATAATATTTCTTTATATGTAGTGAAATACTATTCATCAAGCTATAAATATTTTATTATTTTTTTATAAACTTTTGTATATATATACATGAGTGTGATACTATTATATTTAATTATTTTATTTCTTAAAATGAATAAAATATTTTTTTAAAATATAATATTTAAATGATGTAGAGAAAAAATAGAGAAGTTGATATATGGTATAATGTAGAAGTTTGAGGTAAATTATAAAAAAATATGTTTTGGTGATGTATTTTGTAATACATTTTCTCTATAATATTTAGCTAAAACTCACAAAAACACATTTCATCAGCTCCTTTATACATATATTTATAATAGCTATGCACAAACTTTAATTAATTCATATCTATATTTACATAACATTTATATAATATTTTAATATTATTATTTTTCTTTAGCAGCTTTCTCTCTCCCATTTAGTATATATATATTTATTATTTATTTTTTCTTTTTCAATTATTTTATTTTATTTTAATTAATAAAATATGTTTAAAGATATAATATTTTAATGATGTAGAGAAATATATAGAGAATTTGATATATGGTATAATATAAAACTTAGAGGTAAAATAGAAAAATGTGTATTTTTTAGAGGTATTTTAAAAGATAGAGTAGATCATTCATTGGGAGTGCTCTAAATATCATGATTGAAGCACTCCAATAGGCGAGGTAAAATTACCACATTCTAATATTTAGTACTATTTCACATTTGCAAATAACTATTTATTGAGCTATAAATATATTTTTTAATTTTTTTTATGTATATTTAAATATTTTATTTTAAAAAAATTAAATATATTAAAATATAGAATATTTAAATATTGTAGAAAGAAAAGAAATAAAGAATGTAATGAATGATGTAGGATAAAAATTTAGCGTGGTTTTGGTGAATGTATTTAAAAGAATTAAGTTTAGAAAGTGATGCGAGTGCTATTAACAGCTGATCTTCGTAAATGCCAGGTTTTGTAGTCTATTTTTGTTTTATTGTTTGCTTTATTCTGGGCAAAAAGTATGAAAAGGAAAGGGGTTGAAAACACCATCACTATATAAATATTTATTATATATAGTCTTTTCTAATTGAAAAATAAAACTATATGTAGTGACAGTATTTCTAATCAATAAATCATAAAGAATTTAATGGTTAGTTTGGTTTTTTTTTTGATATACAAAATCATTAATATCATTTATAGTTATAATTCGAAACATTTTATTATAATAATTAGTTTGAAATTGTTCCTATTTCACTTATTTTCTATGTTATATATATATATTAGAAAATATGGTTTATAATTTATTGGACTATGTGTTTTGTCCCATTATCTGTTTGGACTCTGTGTTTTAACAAATTACTTTTTGGACCATATGTTTTGTAAAATGGTTAAAATAGAACCCTAAACTCAATTTTGATAAAGAAAAAATTGAATATAACAATACAGTTTTTAAGCAGAATGATTTTATTTTTGTTCTGAATTATTAGTTTGGTAAATTATTTGTGATTTTAGTTGAGAAAACATTGACTAAAATCGGATTTATGATTCTATTTTAATCATTTTACAAAACATAGGATCCAAAAAGTAATTTGTCAAAATATAAGGTCCAAAAAAGTATAAACCCTAGAAAATATAATTGCGCTTTGTACAGTCTTTTGTAATGATTAAAAAATATATTTTTTAATTTTTTAAAAAATTCTAAATAATTAAAGTTCTAAAAATAATATTCAAACAACTTGTTGTAAGCTTGATTTTATATATTTATTATAATTTTTATTATTGTTATTAATTATACGCTTTGCGTGATTTTTATGTAAAAATTATAAATTATGTATAAATAAATCTATAAAATAATTATAAAAAATATAATATATATTATTAATAATAATAATATGATTATTAGAAAATTAGTTATTCACAAATATTTTATTTAAAATTAGAAAAATAGTAGAATGAAAATATTAGAAAAAAAATAAAGTGGTTTGAATAGAATTTAGTGTGTCATATATCACCTTCTTAAAACTCTCGTTTATATAAATATATAGATATTTATTGACCAATCTTTTCTCTTTCAAGAATTTAAAATTTAAAAAAATTTAGAAAAACTACAATTAAAATATAAAGAAAAATATTTTATTTTTATCATTTTCTTTAATTTTCAATTTTTGACAAATTATATATATAAACCATATTCATATAATTAAAATTATAAAGGAAAATCTTAATATTAGTTATAAGTAAATTTACAATAATTTTTAATAAACTTTATATTTATCCATGGCCTAATTGTGATCAATGGCTTCACTAATAAGAAGCTCAAAGTGAAAGATATTCCAACTATAAAAGGTTATCATGTTATACGATTTTTTTTTAAAGAAAAACAAAATAGGGAGAGAGCCTTAAAGACGCGATTTAATATGTTACGAGGTTGTCTTATGAGATCCTAATAAATAAAGGTTAAATGTACGTCATTATATTATTGATAAAAGAATAAAAAGAATATATATGTTTTCTCATTTTTAAATATTATTATTTATTTTATCTTTGTGAAAACATAAATTCAGCTTATTATAAAGTGCTTCTTCAAGAA
The DNA here is from genome assembly GCF_963169125.1 of Humulus lupulus. NCBI lineage: Eukaryota > Viridiplantae > Streptophyta > Magnoliopsida > Rosales > Cannabaceae > Humulus > Humulus lupulus. The sequence goes on along the minus strand of NC_084797.1, from coordinate 38,641,292 downwards.
TGTACTTTTTTTTTTTAAGTGTTATAACGTGAAAATATAATGATCATCATATCAACTTGGGAAATATATATTTTTTCCTTTGGTAATGAGATATAAGATGAACAATTATAAGAAATAAAAATAATTTTATTATTTTTTTAAAATATATATAATATAAGTCTTTTTAAACATAAATGATAATTTTTTAATAAAAATTAAGATTATGTATAATATATTATTAACATGATATTGTATTATATTTAAATTTATATTAATATAAGTATTAAATATCTAATTTTGTATTAAATATTATTATAATAATATTTTATAATATTTGAATTCATATTAATATAATTAGTAAAAAATTAGGATTATATAATATTATCATAATAATGTTTTACAATATTAAAATTTATATTAATATAATTATTAAATATTTATTTTTATATTATATATTATTATAATAATGATATTTTATAACATTTGAATTTAAATTTATATTAATATAATTATGATATAAGTAGTCTTATATTTAATATTATTATAATAATGATATTTTATAATATTTGAATTTATATTAATATAATTAATAAATATCTATTTTTAATTAATTTTAAAAGTATATTCTATTACATATTTATAATATTTTGTAAAATTAATAAAACAAATCGTTAAAACTAGAAAATGTATATTCTCTAAAGTCCTTCATGTAAATTAAAGCCTTCAAGGAGTGTCTAATGTTGAAGGGTTTAAAGGTCATTTGTTTTGAGAAGAAGACAAACAAGAGAATTTATGCTTTCTAAACCTATGGTGGCATGAAATCTCTTGGGGGGGGGGGGGCATGCTTTTCATTGCTTCCTATGCCCACTGATTCGCAACATATAACATTCCTTTAAAAAAAAAAGTTTATATGCTTCAAAATACTCCATATTTAAAAATTATATTCAAGTTATAGACATTGCAAAAATATACTCCAAAATGAAAATAAGACCAAAATACTATCATAATTTCTTCCCTCATTTCTTTCTCTCACCCAAGCACACAAATTTGAACCACAATCCCATTGTTCATAAGCAACAAATAAATGGAGGGTGATAAATATTTGAAAAACTAAATGCCAAACAAAAAACAAAAACAAGTCCAGGCATACATCTCATATTTATGCAAATGAAAGTTCAAAAATCAGACTTGGTTACCCAACAACAACAATAGTTTACCAAGAATAATAACTACCCACGCAGATTCACATTGAGAAACCGATGATCTTCGCTTAAGAACTGAAGGAGCATTGCCAAATTCAGAACGAAACAGTGTCGTCGTCATCCACAAGCTCGATGCTAGCCCGTCTTCTTCACCACTATCATTTAGCTCGTCGTCTAGTGTAATGACCCCAGAAGAAGACACCAATAAGAAGATAATTATTTTCTATTTCTGATGGTTTTTATCTCATATCCAACTCTTACAAATCTCCCAATTTTATACAAGAATACAAGACTAATACATTGAACCTGCCCAATAATTATAAAGACCCAAACAATCATAGGACTTCCCAAAACAAACTACTCTGAAACCTAAAAGATTACACACCAACTAATAATAATAATTATAGTTGTAACATTTCCCCTTGCTTTGAAAAGAGCCTTGTCCTTAAGGCTAAAAATTTGGAAACTTCTGTTGAATTTTGAATGCATCCTCCCAAGTTTTATCTTCACAAAATGATTTTGACCGATGTATGACCCAATGGGTGACATATCTGTTGTTCCTTTTACTAGGACGCCTTTCTAGTATTGCAACGGGCTCCAACTGCATTCTTCAATCTTCTTGAATAGTGGGCAGTTCAGTTTAATAAACATTAACAACTCCCAACTTCTTTTTTAAGCATGAAACATGGACCACAGGGTGAATCATTGATTGTGATGGTAACTCCAACTTGTACACCATGTGCCCAACTTTTTGTAAAATATTGTAAGACCCATAATATCGAGGACCCAACTTCCTATCCACATGCAGAGCCAAAGAAGTTTGTTTAATGGGATGCAGCCGTAGAAACACCCAATCACTTACTTCAAAAATTATTTAAGACCTATGTTTTTTTGCAAATTTCTTCATTCTGTTTTGGGCTTGCAGCAAATTTTCCTTAAGAAGGCACACCATAGATTCTCGATCTCACAAGGCTTGATCCACTGCAACAACTAAAGTTTCACCAGGTATGTAAGGAGTGTAAGTGGGAGGCTTCCGACCATAAACCACCTCAAGTGGCATCATCTTCGAAGAGCAATGAAATGAAGTATTATACCACCATCCAGCTAATGGCAACCATTTACTCCACTCCCTAGGTTTGTCACTTGTCATGCACCTCAAATATTTATCCAAGCATTTGTTAACAATCTCTATTTGACCATAAAATTGAGGGTGATAAGAGGTACTCATCAGTAACCGAGTTCCTTGCAGAGAGAAAAGATGCTCCCAAAATTCTCTGGTAACAATATGATCCCTGCCACTTACTATAGTTTGAGGGATTCCATGTAGTTTGTAGACATTGTCCAAGAAGATTTGGGCAACATCTCTTGTTGTAAAAGGATGAGATAAAGCAAAAAAAATGAACATATTTGCTTAATCTATCCACAATCACAAAAATGACTTCCTTCCCATGAGACTTGGGAAGTCCTTCTACAAAATCCATAGAGATATTAGACCAAATTTGATTTGGTATAGGAAGTGGTTGCAAAAGGCCAGGTGCAGCAATTTTTTTAGACTAGTTTCTTTAACATGTGTCACATTCAACAATGAATCTGCAAACTTCATTTCACATATTTTTCCAATAAAAAGCTTGTCTCACCCTTTCAAGTGTTTTCTTTGTACATGAATGGATACCTTCAACTCCCCCATGAGCTTCTTGTAAAATATTTTCTGTGAGGGTGGATTGACTACCGAGCCACAATCTTCCTTTGTATCACAATTGATTATTTTCCCAAGAAAACTTGGAATGTGAATTAGGGTCTTGGGCAATCTCTTGAATTAATTTACGAGTTTTCTCATCCTTGTTCCATTCATCTTGTAACACAACCAGCCAATCTGCTATAGGAAATGATATTGCTATCATTATTCTCCTCATGCAATCTTCAAAGAGCATCTGCTGCCACATTTTCTTTGCCGCTACGGTAGATGATTTTGTAGTCGTAACATGCCAATTTAGTAAGCCATTTCTGTTGCATTGGAGTAGAAATCTGTTGGTCCACTAAGTATTTCAAACTGAAGTGGTCAGTAATTATTTTGAATCATCTGCCCACCAAGTATGGCCTCCACTTTTGCGGTGGAGTTAGAGCAGCCATCATCTCCTTCTCATATGTAGAAAGACCCAAATTTTTGAGTGCCAAGGCCTTGCTTATGTATGCTATTGGTATACCTTTTTGTAGTAGCACAACTCCTACTCCACTGCCAGAAGCATCACACTCAATTACAAAATCCTTCTCAAAGTTGGGTAATGCCAAAATTGGTGCACTACACATGATTTGTTTGAGTTGCTGAAAAGCATCTTCGGTTGCTTTTGACCAACAAAAGTTATCATTCTTTAACAATGATGTGAGAGGTTGACTAACCTTGCCGTAATCTTTGATGAATCTGCGGTAATAGCCCGTCGAGCCTAAAATCCCCTTAGAGATTTAAGAGAATTCGGTGTTGGTCATTGAAGCATGCCCTGTATCTTTGCCGGATCGGTTGCCAATCCTACCTTGGAAATTATATGCCCCAAATATTCAATCTTTGTTTTCCCAAAGGCACACTTTTATTTTTTAACAAATAACTGATGTTGCACCAAAATTTCAATCACTGTACGTAGGTGTTGCAAGTGCCCTTCCCAATCTTGGCTATAAATTAAAATGTCATAAAAAAACACTAGAACAAACTTTCATAGATATGGCTTAAATATGCTATTCATCAAACTTTCAAAAGTAGATGGGGCATTAGTCAACACAAAAGACATGACTAAAAATTTATAGTGCCCTTCATGAGTTCTAAAAGTTGTTTTGTGAATATTTGAAACATTAAATGTAACACCCTACTTCTCTAGAGTCGTTACCATGTGATTTTAAAATGTGCCATTAACTCGCTAGTCAAGATTTTAGACTAAAAAGTGTAAGTAGATTGTAATAAAGACTCATTTAATGAATATTAAGTATACAAAGGTTTGGACATTCGTTAAAATTATAAAAGTATTACATTGGGATCCCAAAACATTGTTTTAAGATATATTTACAACTCAAAAGTTAGTGTACAGTCGATCTAAGCGACAAAACTACACATTTATAACATGTTCCTCAAAACAACCCCAGTCGTGGCGGCCAAGTAGACCGAACATATACGCACCGTTCCATTCCCTCCAACTCATGGTTGATCAATCTTTTCCTTGCCCTTACCTGCACCACAGAGCACCTATGAGCCAAGGCCCAGCAAGAAAACTTCACAACACAACATATAATAATTTATTTCAACAAATGCATAATTAATCAAACATGTCAAACAATCTACAAGTTCCTATCGGAATTCACAACAGCGACCTATGCCAGTCAGGGTGCGCTACCAAGCACCACGTTTACGGTCTTAATCGACTGGGTGTGTACAACACCTTTAGAGGGACCCACCCTGGCGACTTGCATTCAGAATGCTTAATGCCAATCCTGGCCTTCGCCATTCCTAGCCTTTGCCGTTCCGTCACAAACACATGTATGACATAATAGTTACAAATAATACACACAACACTAAGCACAATATAACTCTATAGGCACAGACAATTTTCTTACCTTGAGTCTTGAGAAGCTAGCATATGGTAGTCCCGAGCACGATCCCTAGTCCTAAGCCCTAGCAGTATAACCTAGTCACCAGCAATAATAATAAAGATCCATAAAACCCTAAACCAATTAAAACTTTGGAATAATATTCTAGCCTCCATGACCTCGAATTCTACTAAACCAAGTGGTAGAATCCTTCCTGAGCCTTTAGGTTTGAGTTCTCGAGCTTAAAGGCCTGCTTTGACTATTTTCTTTAATTAGAGCAGCGGCCCAGCCCTTAAGGGCTGCAGGGTGCTACAAATCAAAGAGCCCAACGACCTTCTCATGTGGGACGCAGGCTGCAGCGGGTCCTAACCTGTGTCGTGGCGCCTAGCATTTTAGGAACCCTCCAAGGCCTTCTCATGCACACGGGCCGCAGTGCCTGAAGAATAAGGCTGCGACTCGAGCCCAAAACCCAGAAATCCCCAAGGTTTTCACTGCGTTTTCCCCAGCCAAATTTACCAAAATTCGTCCTAACCACAGTCCCAAGTCACAAGTGAGTCTAGAACTCTCAGCAACACAACCTATGCATAATTTATAACCAAAGAACAAGCCAACAAACTTATCACAACTCAAAACTAAAACTAAAGTCTAAACCTCAACCAAAATTTAAACTAATCAGAAAATCCTCCAGCAAAACAGGTTATAAACATTACCTTGATCACAATTTCGGCCCTGAGCTGATCCTTAAGTAATCCTAGCTTGATTCCTCAATCCCCAAGTTTCAAATCCTCAACTTCTGCACCAATTCTCCATGAGTTGCACTATACTTCTATGCACACCAAGGGAGAGAGAGAATAGAACAAAGAGAGAGAGAGCTGCTGAGTGTCTTGATGTTTTCTGGTCACTTTTAAAGTTTTTCCTAAGTATATGTCTTAACACAAAAGACCAAAATGCCCTTAAACTTATCCTTAGCCTCTCATTGCCTTTGAGGGCAAACCCATCATCTATTGCATTTCCCGCCAATCTTCAAGTGGTCCTATAAATTCCTAATAAATCCTGACATACCCAATTAATCACCAAATAACTACCAGTTATGCGATAAATCCCGAATACTCACTAAGTTTCTCAAAATAACCCGAGGCTCATCCCGAGCCTAGTATTTAACCTCGTTGTGACTATTCTGCTAATCCGCTCACTAGGATCGCCTCGGACCACACATCTCAAATATATCCCCATAACAATGGGGTCTCACTCATAAAATATACATAATTACATTTATGCCCTCAACGTGCAAAAATTACAAACATGCCCCAATTTACAGAAATGGGCCCACATGCATATTTAATACACATAAACATGCATATCTAGTCACATTAGCACACAAATAATTTATATCACATAATCACATGTATAATCCATTAATCATGCATATAATTCCAATCAGGTCCTCTAGGCACAGTAATTAAGGCACTCAGCCTTAATAACAAATTCAGGACGTTATAGCTATCCCCTTCTTATTAAAATTCAACCCTCAAAATTTATTCAAACTTATTGGGATACTAATTCTGCAAACCTGACTATAACTACAGATTCAGATCCTTTACCTTGCCACTTCTTTGTAACACCTCCACAAGAAGGAAAGTTTTAATCTGTATGACTGTAATGCCCCGAATTCTCGGATGTGATTTAATGGCGGGATTAGTAGGCCGGGAGGGCCATACTTGTTTAATTATGCCATTAAATGATATTATGCATGTATATGTGAATTATATTATAATATGATGTTAAATGCATGCATGTGTGTCCACATTTTAATTACAGGGGTGTGATGGTAATTTGGCCCGTTGAGGGTATAATTGTATATTTGTATGCATGTCGATGATATTGTTGAGACTACATTATAATGTGGGTTTGTTCGAGCTATTCGGCATGAGACGATCTTGGAATATTGATTAGCGGCCTAGTCACAATAGGTTTAAGTTCGGGGCTCAGGATAAGTCTCGGGGTGATTTTAATGATTAGAACGTTGCCGGGAATTAAATGGTAATAGGATATAAATTATTGGTGTTTGAGATTATTGAGAATAGCGGGTATTAGAGAGCGTTAATTATGATTAACGAGATAGGTGGAAAAATACAAATTTTTGCCCTTGGGAGCCTTTAGAAACCTTAATTAGACCTAGGGGTATATTGGTCATTTCACCCCTAGGATAGATTTAAACCATGTTTAGGCTGTGAAGAAGAGAGAAAATAGAGTAAGTTCAAGAGCCTTCCCGTATCTATTTCTCCTTCAGTTTCTTTGAGATTTTTGAACCATTCTTGAGGATTCAATCTTGGGAAGTAAGCCTTGGGAGTTTGGGAGAGTGTTCCTCCATTGAAGAGCATCATAAGCTGAGCTTTGGGTAAGTTTCTAACCATTGAATTCCCTGGTTTGCCCTGTTTTAGTTCTGTTTTACAGTTGTGATTTCTAGGTTGAGATCTAGGTTTTGTTGGGAGTTTTGGCTAGGGTTCCTATGGTTGGGATGTTTGGGGTATGTTGGGATGGTTTTTGGGTTCATTTGGTACCAAAAATGGGATTTGGAAGCATTGGAATCAGGTTAGAATCGAAGGATATGAAGAAGGAGGTTTCAGGGAGTTTCTGGTCTGGAGGTAGCGCTATAGCGCCCACCTTAGGGTGCTACAGCGCTACTCAGGGGGCTTTTGGGCATGTTGGAGGTTCTGAGAATAGTGCTGGGGAGCTAGGGATCAGCGCTGTAGCGCTACACTATTCCTTCAAAGTCCCGTTTTGAGTGTTTTTAAGGGTTTTTGACTTGGGGTTTCAATCCTTAAGGCCCAAGATCGAATCTACTCACTGTGTGGGCATGTTTCGAGGTCCCGAGAGTGGTGCTTAGGTCAAGACCCTATCCATGTTGATTCTCATTAATGGAGGTTATAATTGGTTGTGATTAGGTAACCGCTAAGGACCCAAATGATCGATCGTTTTTAGGAGTCGTTCTTATAATATTTCTCGCTCGAACCTGAGGTAAGAAAACTGCACCCCGTGTATATGACATGTATGACAGTTATTGAGGCATGTTGGTTGATAAATGTGGACATGGATTGCATATTAAATGCTAGTGAGTATTGTTTACTTGTATATGGCACTGACTAGTCAGGGACACTGACCTAAGAGTCAGAAACGGCATAAGCGTCCTGAACGCAGGGCCGAATGAAGATTAGATCTAATCGATATCAGTGTGAATGGCTCTAAGGCATTAACACTGGACCGAACCTAAGGTCAATGAACTTAGAAGCGCTTGTCTAGTCTAAGACTAGTTATTGAGAGCCAGGGCATAAGGCCCAGGTGACTGCTTGTCACATGGCTAGGGAACGATGTTCCAGGGTTATGACTCTATGGTCACGAGGAAGGTTATGTTGGTGACCAGTCACCATGCACCTATCCTGTTTAAGCTAATGAAAGGTTTACTTACATGTTGAGCCCCGGTGACCCTATCGTCACAAGGTTGAAGGGAGTTATTCCCAATTTAGTGACTTTTGCGACTGTCACCTATCTGTTTTGGACTGATAGTCCTAAATGATTATTATGATCATTGTTGATATTATATCATGCTATATTGTGTTTTCTTGCTGGGCCTTGGCACATGGGTGCTATGTGGTGCAGGTAAAGGGAAAGAAAAGCTCACCTAGCCTTGAGTGGAGAGCTTAGGTGGTGATGTGTACATATGCGGCCGCTTGACCACCATGGCCAAGGAGTTCTCAGAGGAACTAGGGGGTTTACCCTATTTTTGCTGCTTAGGCCGGCGGGGTTGTAAATTTGAAACAGTAGTGGCCATTTTGAGTTGTAAATAACTTGTAAATGTTTTAATAAGCTCATGAGAAGTTATATACTTAATAAAATATATCCTTTCCTCTTTATTATTTTTCCACCTTAACCTATTAATAACACTTAGAACACGTTTTTAACCAAAGGACTCGGGTAGCGGGTCAAATTTCCGGTTCACCGATCTCCGTAACTGTTCTGGGGTAACCAGGGCCCTTACAATGACTTTATCTCTTTTATCAAGAATTTCCACTGGCCTCTCCTTACACAATAAGTTTTACTGAATTTTGCAGGGTCTCCTCACCCCTTTCCTTAACATTGGCACCAGATCACCTTATGAGCCTATACCCATGTTGGGGTAAGGTTAATCTGTAGGCCCCTGGATAATCCTTATTAGGGTCTCACAAATATATCAAATCTAGAGACAAACTCCTCTTTCCTTTCTGAACCATCTTATCCTTGTTAGTTCATAATAATTGGAGAAATACAAGGTCCCTAATCTTGGAACTCCATGTTCCCATATTTATATTTGGAAACTCTTATGTCCTTTCAATAACGCAGACACTTCTTCCCTAACGATCCTTAATAATTTCACTAGTCCTCTGAGCCAATTCTGAACCAGGATACTTCCTGTCCCTAGTTTCATTTTCCGAGAATAAGTACTTCTCTTTCACTATCTCACAATATCTTACTCAGAGTGCAACGTCCCAAAAATGTTAATAAGGTTTAGAACCTTGATTAGCATGCCAGGAGGGCATAATTGGATATAAGTGTGATTAATTGGTTAAATGCGTGACTATATGACATGCATGACTTAAATGATAATATGAATATATTTATATGCATGCTTATGAGTATTAAATATGATTTATATCCAGGTCGCGACCCGCCTAGGGAGCCATAGGCTAGGTTGGTTTTTAGGCTCGGGGAATTAGACCTAAGCGCTCAGGACGAATTCTACTACCCGGTTGAGTAGAGTTCGAGGTCCTGGAGGCTAGTATTTGTTTCTAAAGCATTTAATTGAATTATATTTTTTTATAGTTATCCATTATCGCTTGTGACTAAGATTACCATTAAGGCTCGGGATTGAGGGTCGTGCTCGGGACCGCTCTACATCCATCTCTCGGGATTCGAGGTAAGAAAACTGCTGTAACGCCCTGGTTACCCCAGAACAGTTACGGTGAACAGTGAACTAGAAATTTGACCCGCTACTCAAGACCTTTGGTTAAAACATGCTCTAAATGTGATTAACATGTTAAGGTGGAAAAACCAATAAAAAGGAAAGGATATATTTCATTACAAATTGTTGTATAGTGCTAATTAAAACATTTACAAGTTGTTCTCAGTACAAAATGGTCATTACTGTTTGAAATTTACAATCCCGCTGACCTAAACGGCAAAAATAGGGTATACCCCCTAGTTCCTTTGAGAACGCCTTGGGCGTGGTGGTCAAGCGGCCGCATATGTACACATCACCACCTAAGCTCTCCACTCAAGGCTGGGTGAGCTTTTCTTTCCCTTTACCTGCACCACATAGCACCCATGAGCCAAGACCCAGAAAGAAAACACAATAAAGCATGATATAATATCAACAATGATCATAATAATCATTCAGGACTATCAGTCCAAAACAGATAGGTGACAGTCGCAAAAGTCACAAAAGTGGGTACAACCCCCTCTAGCCATGTGACGAGAGGGTCACTCGGGCTTAACTGATAAGTAAACCTTTCATAAGTTTGATTAGGATAGGTGTATGGTGAATAGTCACCAACATAACCTTCCTCATGACCATAGGGTCATAACCCTGGAACAGCGTTCCCTAGCCATGTGAAAAACAGTTACCCGGGCCATATGCCCTGGCTCTGAGTAACTAGTCTTAGACTAGCCAAGCGCTTATAAGTTCATTGACCTTACGGTCGGTCCAGCGTTAATGCCATAGAGCCATTCAATGCTGACATCGATTAGATCTAATCTTCATTTGGCTCGGCGTTCATGACGCTATGCCATTTCTGACTCTTAGGTCAGTGTCCCTGGCTAGTCAGTACATATACAAGTATTCAACATTCGCTAGCATTTAATCGGCAATCTATGTCCACATTTATCAATCAACATGCATCAATAATAATCACGCATGTCATATATACACAGGGTGCAGTTTTCTTACCTCAGATTCGAGCTAGAAAGATTAAAAGAACGACCCTTGAGAACGATCAACCTTTAGTCCTTTAGCGGTCACCTAATCATAACAAAACACGGGACATCATTAATAATAATGATCAACAAAGGTTCCCAAACCAATATCTAGCCTCCGAAAGATCAATCCAAACTAATCCAAGTAGTAGGAACACTCGCGAGGCCTATAGCTAAGTTCCCGGGGTCAAAACATGAAAATGGGGTGAAAACAGGGCAAGGGCTGCGGCCCCCAAAATTTCCTGAAGCAAGCGCTGCGGCTCCCAACAACAAGGGCCACGGCGCCAGAGAACAGGGCCGCGGCCCCCAACCCTGGGCCATTCCCAAATGTGTTTTCAACTTCTCAAAGCTTCCAAAATCATACCCAAATATTCCCCAATCATCAAAACAAGGTTCCCAAGCTTCCCAAAGCTCCATAACCCTCAAAACCCAAGGTTCAAACCAACCAAAAACTTAACAATTCACAAAGTCCAATTCAAAGCTTAGAAACTCTAAAAACTCAAAACTTTAAACTTAGATTACCTTCGATTGGGTTGTTTTCTGTCAAATCCTTCGGTTAAGAAGCTTCTAATCTTTCCTAGGATTGCTATGCCTTGATCCTCCCTTGATTCCGACTCCTAGAACTCGAGATATCTTCGAAAAGGCTCAAACGGTAAAACGAACTAACGAAAGGGAGAACAAGAGGTTTTCTAACGTATGTTCTATCTGATAAGCTACTTCAAGCTTAAGTAACCTCAAATAAGACCTAGTGCTCGGGGTCTCGAAAACACCCCCGGGGACATTGTAGTCAAAACCTCCGAAATTTCACCCTGGTCTCAAATATTCCCAATTTATCATCAAATAAGCATTTCTATTACCCCAAAATTGACCTCGTTGTGACAAAACCGCTAATCCATTATATATGACCGTCTCATGCTGAATAGCTCGAATATATCTCCATAATAATGGAATCTCATTCATAAATCACATTATGCACCCAAATACACATATTCACCCACAATGGGCCAAATTATCAAAACAACATAATATCCAAATGTGGACCCCCATGCATGCATATAACATCATATCATAATATAATTCACATATACATGCATATTATCATTTAATGGCATAATTAAACAAGTATGGCCCTCCCGGCCTACTACTCCCGCCATTAAACCATATCAAAGAATTCGGGCCATTACAACTATCCTCTCCTTACAGAAATTTCGTCCTCGAAATTTACCTGAACAACTCGGGATACTAATTCTGCATGTCTGACTCCAGCTCCCAGGTCGCTTCCTTGACCTTGCTATTCCTCCACAATACCTTAACCAAAGGCATCGTCTTATTCCTGAGGACCTTATCCTTTCTGTCGAGTATCTGGACAGGCTGTTCCTCATAGGAGAGATCTGCCTCAAGCTCCAGATCTTCATAGCTCAAAATATGATTAACATCAGGTACATACCTTCGAAGAGATGAAATATGAAATACATTATGCACGACAGACAACGCCGGTGGCAAGGCCAACCTGTAGGCCACCTGACCAATCCTCTCCAGGATCTCAAATGGACCTACAAATCTAGGGCTCAGCTTGCCCTTCTTCCCAAACCTTCTCACCCCTTTCCATGGCGAGACTCTAAGGAAGACAGAGTCTCCTACTTGGAACTCCACGTTCATGCGTTTGGGATCTGCATAGCTCTTCTGTCTACTCTGAGAAGTAAGCATCCTAGCTCTAATCTTTTCAATGGCCTCACTGGTCCTCTGAACTGCCTTAGGACCTAAGTATCTCCTTTCACCTGTCTCATCATAATGAATGGGAGATCTACATTTCCTACCATACAACATCTCATAAGGTGCAACCCCAATGGTAGACTGATAAGTGTTGTTGTAGGAGAATTCTATCAAAGGCAGATACTTACTCCAAGATCCACCAAAGTCCAACACACATGCTCTCAGCATGTCTTCTAATATCTGGATCGTCCTCTCAGATTGCCCATCTGTCTGAGGATGATAAGCAGTACTGAACTTCAACTGCGTCCCCATGGCCTTCTGCAAACTCCCCCAAAACTTGGAAGTAAAGTAGGGTCCCGATCAGACACGATCGACCTGGGCGCACCATGGAGCCGCACGATCTCTCTCACATAGAGATCTGCATACTGCTCAATTGTATAAGTAGTCCTCACTGGCAGAAAGTGAGCTGACTTGGTGTAGCGATCTACTATCACCTAAATGGAATCATGCTGACCAACAGTCCTGGGTAAGCCCACCACAAAATCCATTGTGATGTCTTCCCACTTCCACTCTGGGATATCCAGAGGCTGCAGTAGCCCTGCCGGCCTCTGATGCTCAGCCTTGACCTGTTGACATGGCAAGCACTTAGCCACATACTCTACTACATCTCTCTTCATCCCTGGCCACCAATACAACGATCTCACATCCTGATACATCTTCGCGGTGCCTGGATGCAAAGAGTAAGGTGTAGTATGAGATTCATCCAGAATCTCTCGTCTCAAAGCAGTGTCTAATGGAACACATATCCGCCCCTTGTATCTCAACAAGCCTAACTCAGACACTGAATAATCTCTGGATGCTCCAGCAAAAATATCATCTCTAATCTTGATCAGCTGTGGATCACTCAGCTGACCCTCCTTAATTCTCTTTAACAGCATAGACTGTAGCGTAATATTAGCTAACTGGCCCACCGGCAACTCTATAACAGCTCTGGTCATATCATCTGCTAACTCTTTGGCTATCAGTCTCATACCATAAATCTGTCCCGGACCCTTCCGGCTTAAAGCATCAGCTACCACGTTGGCTTTTTCTGGATGATACATGATTTCACAATCATAATCTTTTACTAACTCCAGCCAACACCTTTGCCTCATATTCAAGTCTTTCTGGGTGAAGAAGTACTTCAGGCTCTTGTGGTCTGTATAAATCTCACACTACTCTCCATAGAGATAATGCCTCCATATCTTCAAAGCAAAGACCACAACTGCTAACTCTAAATCATGAGTAAGATATCTCTTTTCATACTCTTTCAACTGACGAGAAGCATAAGCAATTACCTTCTTTGATTGCATCAAAACACAGCCCAAACCCTGATGAGAAGCATCACAGTAAATCACAAACTTCTCCTGATCTGTTGGAAGACTCAGAATTGGAGCTGTAATCAATCTCTGCTTCAGTTCCTGGAAGTTGTTCTCACACTTATCTGACCACACAAATTTCTGGCTCTTGCGTGTCAATTTAGTCAATACAGTAGCAATCTTTGAGAACCCTTCCACGAAATTCCTATAATAACCTGCCAATCTAAGGAAACTTCTAACCTCAGAAGCATTCTTTGGCCTTGGCCAATCTCTGACCACTTCGATCTTTGCTGGATCTACTTTAATCCTCTCCTTACTGACAATGTGCCAAAGAAAGGATACTTGAGATAACCAGAACTCACATTTCTTGAACTTAGCAAATAGTCTGTGTTCCCTCAGTCTTTGTAGAACCAATCTCAAGTGATACTCATGTTCTGACTCTGAATGAGAATATACCAGAATGTCATCAATGAAGACAATCACAAACTGGTCTAGATAATCCTTGAACACTCTATTCATCAGATCCATAAAAGCAGCAGGGACATTAGTCAATCCAAATGACATAACTAGAAACTCATAATGCCCATACCTGGTATGAAAAACAGTCTTCGGTATATCTCCTTCCTTGACCCTCAACTGATGATAACCAGAAGGAAGGTCGATCTTTGAGAATACCTTCTTACCTTGCAACTGATCAAACAAATCATCTATCCTTGGAAAATGATACTTATTCTTAATTGTCAGCTTATTCAGTTCCTTGTAATCAATACACATTCTCAGAGAACCATCCTTCTTCTTTACAAATAGGACTGGCGCACCCCAAGGTGAGAAACTAGGTCTGATAAAACCTAAATCTAACAGTTCTTGCAACTACACTTTTAATTCTTTCAACTCAGCTGGGGCCATTCTGTAAGGTGCTCTAGACACTGGCTCCATCCCTGGTGCCAGTTCTATAACAAACTCAATTTCTCTATGCAGTGGCAACCCTGGAAAATCCTTTGGAAACACATCCAGAAACTCACAAACTAACATGGTATCCTCTGGTCTCACTGGCACGACCTGGGTGGTATCAACCACACTGGCCAAGAATCCAATGTAACCTCCTTGCAATAGATCCCTAGCCCTCAATGCAGAAATCATAGGAATGTGAGGTCCATGCACAGCACCAACAAACACAAAAGGAACCTCACCTTCAGGCTCAAAGGTGACCATCTTCCTTCTGCAATCAATGGTTGCCCCATACTTTGCCAACCAATCCATACCTAGTATCATATCAAAGTCAGTCATAACCAACTCTATTAAATCCACCGACAACTCTCTGCCCTCTACTGTCACTGGCAAAGATCTGACCCACCTCCTGGATACCACTAACTCTCTAGTGGGCAACAAGGTACCAAACCCCACAGCATAAAACTCACAAGGTCTACACAATCTATCAATAACACTACTAGCAACAAAAGAATGTGCAGCACCAAAATCAATCAACACATTATAAGGGGTTCCAGCACTAAGAAGTTGACATGTAACAACTGAGGAAGAAGCCTCAGCTTCTGCTTGAGTCAATGCGAACACTCGAGCTGGGGCCGAGCTGTTCGCCTTTCTGGGTTCTTCTTTTCTTGCCTTAGGGCAATCCTTTTTAAGATGACCCACTGCTCCACATGAGAAGCAGGCCTTTGCCCTACACTCTCCCAAGTGATGCCTCTTGCATCTAGGGCACTCTGGATAAGACTTCTAGGCTTCACTACCTCTTGGACGACCCATAGAAATACCACGGGGCCTCCTGTCAGGACCTAGAACTGGGAAGGTGTCACAAACCTTCCTCTTCTGATCACTGGGGCCAACACCCCTACCTGAACCGACAAATGGAGGACCTGGCCTCCTGAATTCCTTTCTGGCTGCACTGTCACGCCAGATTCTGTTCTCTGCACTCTCAGCTGTGAGTGCCTTCTCAACCACCTGTGCATAGGTAGTAACCCTTGCCACAGTGGTGATACGTACATCTCGGGCTAATTTGGGCTGTAGCCCCTGCAAGAATCTCTCTCTTCTGGTCCCATCAGTGGGCACCAGCTTCATGGCAAACTTTTCCAAATGATTAAACTTCAAGGCGTACTCAGTGACTGATAAGTTCCCCTGCAGTAGCCTAATGAACTCCTCGGCCTTCGCCGCTCTAATAGCATCATTATAATATTTTTCATTGAATAGAGTCTGAAACTCTTCCCAACTCAGGGCATTTACATTCTTGGTCTGGGTAATCACTTCCCACCAAATCCGGGCATCCTCCCGAAACATATAAGTGGCACAGGCCACCCTCTCATTACCAGTTACCCTCATAAAGTCAAGGATAGTGGTAATCATGCTCATCCATTGTTCAGCCTTGGCAAGATCTGCACTGCCCTCAAATACTAGAGGTTGTTGCTTCCTGAATCTTTCATAAAGAGGCTCCCATTTATTTCCATCCTCAGGCAGCTACCCAGCTGCTGGCACCGACACATGAGGTTCCTCTGATACACTAGCCACTGCGGGCACTTGCTGTTGTTTTAAGAGACGAAGCTCTTCCCCCTGTCTTAATATTGTAGCCTACAGATCACTGACTATCTGCTGCCAATTAACAGGAGCTGGCTATGGAATCTGGGACTGGTCATTTTCCTGGCCCTGGCTATTATTATTGTTCTGGCCCTGATCACTCTGGCCAGCTGAAGTGTTTGTCTTCCTTGGATTCATAATTCTATCACCGATACCTTGCTGAAATAATGATCAATACGGCCAGTCAGGTAGTAATAACTAAACCTCTTGCCGCCTTACGGTCCAAGAACAAGCAGACAATTATCATATTCCATAGTCATACAAATATACAGGCAGATACATGTCTATAGCATTTAGCACTCATCATGTATCACATAATAGTTTATAATCAACCATACTTATAAGTATGTTCCAGCAATTTCAGTACTAATAAGCACACAGTTGCTGAGGATACAATATTTCAGGTCATAGGTTTAACATGGTGTCTCACGCATACAGGTAAAGCATATATACCATATTTAAGCAGTCATACATATAACTACATAAATAGTTACCAAACCATGAGTCGAGCTTGACTTCAGTGATGTGTGTACATGCCCAGCCAGTCTACAGGAACCTTAACCTTGGCATTGCTCTGATACCAAGTTGTAACGCCCTGGTTACCCCAGAATAGTTACGGTGAACGGTGAATTGGAAATTTGACCCGCTACCCGAGTCCTTTGGTTAAAAACGTGCTCTAAATGTGATTAACAGGTTAAGGTGGAAAAACCAATAAAAAGGAAAGGATATTTTTCATTACAAACTGCTCTGCAGAGCTAATCAAAACATTTACAAGTTGTTCTTAGTACAAAATGGTCATTACTTTTTGAAATTTACAATCCCGCCGACCTAAGCGGCAAAAATAGGGTAAACCCCCTAGTTCTTCTGAGAACGCCTTGGACGTGGTGGTCAAGCGGCCGCATATGTACACATCACCACCTAAGATCTCCACTCAAGGCTGGGTGAGCTTTTCTTTCCCTTTACCTGCACCACATAGCACCCATGAGCCAAGGCCCAGTAAGAAAACACAATAAATCATGATATAATATCAACAATGATCATAATAATCATTCAGGACTATCAGTCCAAAACAGATAGGTGACAGTCGCAAAAGTCACAAAAGTGGGTATAACCCCCTCTAGCCATGTGACGAGAGGGTCACTCGGGCTTAATTGATAAGTAAACCTTTCATAAGTTTGATCAGGATAGGTGTATGGTGAATAGTCACCAACATAACCTTCCTCATGACCATAGGGTCATAACCCTGGAACAGCATTCCCTATCCATGTGACAAACAGTCACCGGGGCCATATGCCCTGGCTCTGAGTAACTAGTCTTAGACTAGCCAAGCACTTATAAGTTCATCGACCTTACAGTCGGTCCAGCGTTAATGCCATAAAGCCATTCAATGCTGACATCGATTAGATCTAATCTTCATTTGGCTCGGCGTTCATGACGCTATGCCATTTCTGACTCTTAGGTCAGTGTCCCTGACTAGTCAATACATATACAAGTATTCAACATTCGCTAGCATTAAATAGACAATCTATGTCCACATTTATCAATCAACATGCCTCAATAATAATCACGCATGTCATATATACACAGGGTGCAGTTTTCTTACCTCAGATTCGAGCTAGAAAGATTAAAAGTACGACCCTTGAGAACGATCAACCTTTAGTCCTTTAGCGGTCACCTAATCATAACCAAACACGGGACATCATTAATAATAATGATCAACATAGGTTCCCAAACCAATATCTAGCCTCTGGAAGATCAATCCAAACTAATCCAAGTAGTAGGAACACTCGCGAGGCCTATAGCTAAGTTCCCGGGGTCAAAACATGCAAATGGGGTGAAAACAGGGCAAGGGCTGCGCCCTGGCACCTTGGGCCGTAGCCCCTAGAATTTCCTGAAGCAAGCGCCGTGGTGCCCAACACCGAGGGCCGCGGCACCCGGCAAAAACAGAACCACCTCCCCTTCTTCATTGAGCTAGGGCTGCGGCCCCCAACCGTGGGCCATTCCCAAATGTGTTTTCAACTTCTCAAAGCTTCCAAAATCATACCCAAACATTCCCCAATCATCAAAACAAGGTTCCCAAGCTTCCCAAATCTCCATAACCCTCAAAACCCAAGGTTCAAACTAACTAAAAACTCAACAATTCACAAAGTCCTATTCAAAGCTTAGAAACTCTAAAAACTCAAAACTTTAAACTTAGATTACCTTCGATTGGGTTGTTTTCTGTCAAATCCTTTGGTTAAAAAGCTTCTAATCTTTCCTAGGATCGCGATGCCTCGATCCTCGCTTGATTCCAACTCCTAGAAATCGAGATATCTTCGGAAAGGCTCAAATGGTAAAACGAACTAATGAAAGGGAGAACGAGAGATTTTCTAACGTACGTTCTATCTGATAAGCTACTTCAAGCTTAAGTAACCTCAAATAAAACCTAGTGCTCGGGGTCCCAAAAACACCCCCGGGGACATTAAAGTCAAAACCTCCAAAATTTCACCCTGGTCTCAAATATTCCCAATTTATCATCAATTAAGCATTTCTATTACCCCAAAATTGACCCCGTTATGACAAAACCGCGAATCCATTATATATGACAGTCTCATGCCGAATTGCTCGAATATATCTTCATAATAATGGAATCTCATTCACAAATCACATTATGCACCCAAATACACATATTCACCCACATTGGGCCAAATTATCAAAACTACATAATATCCAAATGTGGATCCCCATGCACGCATATAACATCATATCATAATATAATTCACATACACATGCATATTATCATTTAATGGCATAATTAAACAAGTATGGCCCTCCCGGCCTACTAATCTCGCCATTAAACCATATCGGAGAATTTAGGGCATTACAACTGCACCCAAATTGTGGATAGGACTGAGATTCCCTGTAAATGAACATATGTGTTCTGTAATCTGAATATATGTTATGTGTGATGTGAAAGTACGACCTAAGGGAGTTGGGGCTGATGTTGAGCATATTGAACGCAGCTCGGCCTAAGCGAGCCGGAATCAACTAAATAACCAGAGGGCTCGGCCTAAGGGTGTTGACCCCTAATTATCTATATTATGATTGGTCTATATGTTGGGATTAAACCATTGTTGTTGCTTAGTTTAGCATTTATATTATGTTTTTAATTGGACTGGTTGGTCTAGGTTTGTTATATACACTTTGTTGCTATTTATGCTTGTTGATTAAAGTTTTCTTATTGAGCCTTGGCTCATGGATGCTATGTGGTGTAGGTAAAGGCCAGGGAAAGATGGACCAACCATGTGTTGGAGAGCCTAGGGGGCGGAGTGTACATCGGCAGCTACTCGACCACCACGGTCGAGGGAATTATAGGGATTAGAGCTCAAATTTATATGTTGCCATTTAGATTGGCTGCTGTTGTATTAACTTTTGTGGGTTTTATCAGCCATGTACACCTTATTTTTTGGATCCCATGTATTAAACTCTTATTTTAATAAAAATCGACCATTTTATGATAAAAATCTTTTAATCCTAACCTATCACTTGACTTTAGAAACACATTTATGTTCAAACGACTTGATTAGCAAGTCTTGCACTATTCTAAACACACAGTGTAACAGTCTGGGTTATCCAGGGTGTCACAACTTGGTATTAGAGCCAGGTTGGGTTTAAGGGTTCCTGAAGACTGGCTTGGCATGTACACTCGCCGCTAAAGACAAGCTTGACTTAGGGTTTGGGTAACCATATATGTTATTATGTGTTTGAGTATTAACATGAAATATAAATGCTTTATCTGCACATTTATTAGGGAGCATGGGATATACTGATAGGGCCTGGCGCTTGACTACTTTGTGAATATGATAAGGCGTGCTTATGAGCATTACTATTGCATGTAAATAATTGTTTAAATGTCTGTTTGCATCATGATTTTGTTTTGTGGCTTGGATATTGGCATTAGATTGTGGAATGAATATAAACTTGTTATCATTGCCTGACCAACTGTGTCGTTCATTGTAGATAAACTTGGATAGTTATGCGTCCAAGGCGATCAATTTGACTAGCCGGCACCGGGGTTGGGGCTAGAGATGATGAGCAGGGCCAGAACCATCCGCCAGTCGCTAAGAGCTGGCAGCAACTGCTTGCTGATATGCAAGCTAGACTTTAGAGTCAGGAAGAAGAAATTCGCCTTCTGAGGTAGCAGGCTCCACCAGGGAGTGTTGCACCTAACTTGCAATCTGTTGTGGCATCAGCTGTACAACCGCTTGAGGTTGGGTACAGGTGGGAGAAAGATTTAGGAGATAGCATCCTCCAGTCTTTGAGAGAGGACCAGATCCACTTAAGGCTGAACAATGGATGAGTATGATCACCTCCATCCTGGAGTTTATGAGGGTGGAAGGTAATGATAGGGTGGCCTGTGCCACCTATATGCTTAGAGAGGATGCCCGTATTTGGTGAGAGGTGGCATCCCAGACTCGAGATGTTTCTACTCTTAGTTGGACTGAATTCAGAGATTTGTTCAACTAGAAATACTATAATGTTGCCATCAGGGCAGCAAAGGTGACAGAGTTCATTGGGTTAGTGCAGGGAAGTATGACAGTTACTGAGTATGCCCTGAAATTTAACAGGCTAGCAAAGTTTGCACCATATCTAGTATCTACAGATGCAGCTAGGCATGATAGGTTTCTTCGAGGGCTTAATGATATGATAGCCCGAGATGTAAGGATCATATTAGTGCCTGGGGAGATGACTTGTGCCCAGGTGGTTGAGAAGGCCCTCACTGTTGAGGAGGCAGAGAACAAGATCTGGAGGGAGAACGCTTCGAGATGGGATGTTTGAAGGGCAATGCCTCTATTTACAGGGTCTGGTAGGGGAGAAGGCTCCGGTGATCAGAAGAGGAAGACCCCTGATACCTCGACTACTGCTGATCCTAATAGGAGGGGGCGGGGTGCCCAGGGTGGTCACTAGGGAGGTGGTGAGTCATGGAGAAGCTATCAAGAATGTACTAGATGCAGGAAGCACCATCTGAGCGAATGCCTGTTATTTGTACGGGGTGGTTGGACACCTCAAGAAGGATTTCCCGATGTTGAACAAAGAGGAACCATGGAAGGAGGACAACTTGACTCTAGCTCGAGTGTTCGCCTTGATACAGGCAGAGGATGAGGTTAGTCCCTCAGTAGTGATAGGTCAGCTTTCTAGCGCTGGTTCTTCATATACTTTATTGATTGACTCTGGTGCTACACATTCATTTGTTTATAGTAAAGTGATTGATAGATTGTGTAGACCTAGTGAGTATTATACTGCGGGGTTTGGGACTATACTACCTATAGAGGAGCTGGTAGTTTCTAGGAGATGGATTAGAGCACTGCCAATAATGGTGGATAGTAGGGAACTATCAGTAGATTTGACTGAGTTGGGTATGGATGATTTTGATATGATTTTGGGGATAGATTGGCTAGTCAGACATGGGGCCACTATAGATTGCAGAAAGAAGATGGTAACTTTTGAGCCTGAAGGTGAGGATCCCTTTGTTTTTGTGGGTACTATGCATGGACCCCGTGTTCCTATGATATCAGCGTTGAGGGCTAGGGACCTATTACAAGGAGGTTGTATAGGTTTTCTAGATAGCGTGGTGGATACCACTAGAGTTACGCCAGTGGGGCCAGGAGAGACTAGACTGGTATGCGAGTTCTTGGATGTGTTTCCTGAGGGCTTATCGGGATTGCCGCTGCCAGAGAGATTCAATTCGTCATTGAGTTAGCACCGGGTACAAAGCCAGTGTCAAAGGCACCATATAGGATGACTTCGGCAGAGCTAAAGGAGTTGAAGATACAGTTGCAGGAGTTACTAGATTTGGGGTTTATCAAACCTAGATTCTCGCCATGGGGTGCTCCGGTCTTATTTGTGAAGAAGAAGGATGGGACTCTGAGAATGTGTATAGACTGTAGGGAGTTTAACAAGTTGAATATCAAGAACATGTACCCCCTACCGAGGATAGATGACCTGTTCGATCAGTTGCATGGTAAGACGGTATTCTCGAAGATTGATCTTCGATCTGGTTATCACTAGCTGAGGATCAAGGATGAGGATATTCCGAAGACGGTCTTTCGCACAAGGTACGGGCATTATGAGTTTTTGGTCATGTCATTTTGATTGAACAATGCCCCAACAACGTTTATGGATCTGATGAACATGGTGTTCAAGGATTTCTTAGATCAGTTTGTGATTGTCTTCATCGAAGACATCCTGGTTTACTCTCGTTCAGAGGTAGAGTATGAGCAACATCTCTCACTTATATTGTAGAGGTTGAGGGAGCATCAGTTATATGCTAAATTTAAGAAGTGTGAGTTCTGGCTGCCGGAAGTGACATTCCTTGGACATATTGTCAGTGGAGATAGGATTAAGGTTGATCCGGCCAAGGGAGAAGCAGTTGGGGATTGGCCGAGGCCAAGGAATGCCTCGGAGGTTAGGAGCTTCCTTGGACTAGCGGGTTATTACAGACAATTTGTGGAAGGGTTTTCAAAGATTTCCTCACCGTTGACTGAGTTGACACGGAAGAATCCGAAGTTCACCTGATCAGATAAATGTGAGAGTAGTTTCCAGGAGTTGAAGCTGTTAGGAATGAATTTCATAATACACAGCGGAAAGGTGGTGGGGTTGGACCAGTGTACAACAAATTTTTTGTAACATATTTAAACTACCTTTAAATATGCGGATCCATTAATATACATACATTAATCATAGGAAAGTTAAGAATAGAAATCATACCTCCTGAAGCCTATCAAGTGTCCTTGCTATCTTTTTGTAATAAGAATGATCTTCCTATCCAAGCTGTTCCTAGGTATTCACACCAAGATCTTCCACATCGTTCTCTACACCTCAAGAAGTGTGTGGACACTTAGAGAATGAATGATAGTTTATTTGTGATTCTACTTGATGTACTCAACACATGAGATCAAGGGAATAAGCTTGAGAATTGGCTCTTTATTTTTCAGGGAGAGAAAAATATCATTCTATTTTTCACAGAGTGAATAGACTGAGTTGCCTAAGTTATCTGTATATTTTCTGATTAGTCATACTTAAAAGAAAATATTCAAATTTAAAAAATAAACCTGTAACCAACTTACAATTTAATTTTTTAATTAATTAATTATTTTATTAATGCAAATATCCAAAAACTAATTTTTTGAATTATCCATTAATTAATTAATTAATTGAATAAATAAAAATGAAAATCCTATCCCTGAATAGCAGTGCACGCCACACACAGTCCATGGACTGTGTGTGCACGTGTACCACCCCTATTTTTAGGGATGTTTTGATTTTTCTATTTTGATTTAATTATTTATTCAAACTACTTTGTCAGATAAGATCTAACAACCAGATAACTAATTTAAATTTGAATTCAAATTTAAATTTAATATCTTTTTAACTAATTATCAAATATAATTAATTATTTGAATAAATATTAATCTTTTAAATTCAAATCCAATTTGAACTTATCAGATCATTATCTCCCACTCAAATAAAGATATTTAATTAATTCTACTAATTAATTAAATCCAATATTTTCAAAAATAAATATTTAATTCATTATAATTTCGAAAATTATAATTAATTAATTATTTAATTAAATTTCGAAATTAATTTAGTTATTTAATATAATTTAAAAAATTATACAATAATTAAATATTAATTAATTTTGTTAACTACAACTAATTTGTAATTAATTAATTAATCACTATTATCATATAATTGCATATTTGCCCCGAAGAACAAATTTCTTCTTAAATATGTCTTTAAACTATTTTTTTCCTTCATATCAACTCTTATCTATAATTCCAAGCTCCTAAATTTAAGATTATTAATTAAACTCTTTAATTAAATAATATTAATTTATTAATCTCATGATTATTCCACTATAAATATGAGACTGAACTCTTGTAATTATAGACATTTCATTTATAGAGTACTTTATAATTATAAAGCGTCCATTGATATAATCATTGCATACAAATTGACCCTCTAATAATGGTTCATAATTGATCGGGAATAAACTTACCGTTTTACCCTTTTAATTATCTCTTGTTTCCTTAAGTAACATTGACTTTACTAGTGAAGGTTAATTCATAATTAAATTATGAATTTGAGCTCAATAACCTTTCAGTCCCAAAAGTCAACCCTTAAGAGAACCATTATTCAATCTCTTATTAGAAGGCATAGATTCCATATCTGTATACTATGTCCCCAACCATCTACATTAATGAGTTCCCAAAACAAAAGTTTCTAGCCTGATCATTCTGACAGACCCTAATGAGTGAATCAAAGAACTCATATAACATAAACATGTGTTCATAGTAACTTCAGGATTAAGATCTATTTGTATATGGTCATCAATTGATATATTTAATTAATACTTCGAAACGGTATTTAACTAAGTATTAATAAACATATTTGTTCCAGTTCTATATATTCTCTAATATATAAAGCACCTCCACTAAAGTTTCATACCACACTAGTGATCCGGATCTAGATCACATGTATTCATAATACTATTGGACCATACTTGCAGTAATTAATCTAAATATTCCATAACTTTATTTTACTACGAACTATTCAAGTTCATTTATCTCAAACACAATCCTCTCGTACCAATACACGTTTGAGATCACATATACGAACTTAATTTTTTTTTTGTTGATATTTACATAATATTATCACAGAATAATATAGTCCATAAAATATATGCATAACAAATTCAATTCATTTATTTATTTCATAAAACAATGTCTACTACATATACTTTCAGGGAAAAATTCCCAACAATCTCCCACTTTCCCTAAAGCAAATGAGGCATCTCTCTCATTCCCATGTTTCTTACATGCTCCTTAAAAGATTTTATGGGTAAAGTCTTTGTGAAAGGATCTGCAAGATTATGCTTTGAAGTTATCTTCATAACTGCAACATCTCCTCGATGAACTATCTCTCTTAGCAAGTGATATTTCCTCTCGATGTGCTTTCCCCTCTTGTGACTCCGTGGTTCCTTTGAGTTAGCTACTGCCCCACTATTGTCACAGTATAGGTCTAGTGGCTTATCCACATCTGGTACAACTTCAAGATCATAATAGAACTTTTTGAGCCACACAGCCTCCTTAGGTGCTTCACAAGCCGCTATATACTCGGCTTCCATGGTGGAGTCTGCAATGCTGGTTTGTTTAATACTTTGCCAGACTACCGCTCCTCCTCCAAGAGTAAACACCGATTCAGAAGTTGATTTCTAACTATCTTAGTCTGATTGAAAATCAGAATCAGTGTAACCAGTGGGGTTTAGGTTTCCACATGAATATACAAGCATATAATCTCTAGTATTTCTAAGATACTTTAGAATATTCTTCACTGCAGTCCAATGACTCAATCTAGGATTGGATTGATAACAGCTGACTATCCCTACTGCATAACAAATGTCAGGTCTTGTACACAACATGGCGTACATCAGACTGCCTACTGCTGAGGCATAGGGATACTGTCTCATGTCTTCCTCTTCCTGAAGTGTTTTGGGACACTGCTCCTTGGAAAGGAATACTCCAGAATGGGTTGACATATCACCCTTTTTGGAGTTTTGCATATTAAAGCGTTCTAGCACCTTATCAATATAAGTTGCTTGAGACAGTGCCAAAGTTTTGTTCTATCTATCTCTAAGAATCTTAATGCCCAGAACATACTTGGCTTCTCCCAAATATTTCATTTGGAATTGTTCAGCTAACCAGTTACTTACCTTTGATAATGATGTTACGTCATTTCCAATCAGTAATATATCATCAACGTAAAGAACGAGGAATAATACCACACCATCTTTGATTTGTTTATAGACACAAGGTTCGTCAACATTTTGTTCAAAACCAAACTTTTTAATTGTGTCATCAAATCTAAGATTGCAAGATCTAGAAGCTTATTTGAGTCCATAAATGGACCTAAGAAGCTTGCAAACCTTTTGCTCTTGACCTTTTAATTCAAACCCTTCTGGTTGAGACATGTAAATGGTTTCGTCAAGGTAGCCATTCAGAAAAGTTGTTTTGACATCCATTTGCCAAATCTCATAATCCATGCATGCAGCTATGGACAAGAGTATACGAATGGATTTTAGCATGGCTACAGGAGAAAAGGTTTCTCCATAGTCAGCCCCTTCTTTCTATGTGTAACCTTTGGCTACAAGCCTTGCTTTGAAAGTCTATACTTTCCCATCCACTCCTCTTTTCTTCTTGAATATCCACTTGTAACCAATGGGTTTGATATTCTCTGGTGGATCTTCAAGAACCCAGATAGAATTGGAATACATCGATTCCATTTCTTGGTTCATGGCTTCTTACCATTTGTCCTTGTCAGAATCATTCATTGCATCTTTAAATGTCAATGGACTCTCATTGTTTGTGTCAGGCACAAGCATTTGAACTTCGTGTTCATAGCTTGTGGGTTGCTTACTAACCCTCCACTACGACGCGGTTCTCTACTATTTTGACTAGAACTAGCAGTTTCCTCTAGCCGTTTTTCATTGGTTGTTGCTGGTGACTTTGCAACTTCATTCGAGACCATCTCCTCCAGAACAACCTTACTGCGAGGTTTGTGGTTATTAACATAGTCATGTTCAAGAAAAGTTGCATTTGTTGATACAAATGTTTTATTTTCTTTTGGACTATAGAAAATTCCACCTCTAGTCTTTTTGGAATATCCCACAAACATGCACACTTCAGAGCGTGATTCCAACTTCCCGGTCTTTCCTTTAAGCACGTGTGCAGGAAACCCCCAAATTCGAAAATGGTGTAAACTAGGTTTACAACCATTCCATAATTCTATGGGTGTCTTTTGGATAGACTTAGATGGAGCAACATTCAATATTTATAGAGCACATTGAATCGCATAGCCCCAGAATGACAGTGGTAATGATGAGAAACTCATCATTGATCTAACCATATCTGATAACGTTCTGTTCCGTCTTTCTGAAACACCATTTTGCTGTGGCATTCCAGGTGTTGTGAGTTGGGATTGAATGCCATGCTCACACAGATGGTCCTCAAATTCAAAATCTAAGTTCTCTCCTCCTCGATCAGATCGAAGAGCTTTTAGTGATTTACCTAATTGCTTTTCAGTTTCTGCTTGAAATTCTTTGAACTTTCCAAAAGTTTAAGATTTTCTTTGCATTAAATATAGGTAACCATATCTTGAATAATCGTCAATGAAAGTGACGAAGTATTCATAACCTCCTCTTGCTTGTACATTAAGTGGACTGCAGACATCCCTATGTACTAGCTGAAGTACTTCTGTGGCTCTTGAGCCTTTAGCAGAGAAAGATCTCTTGGTCGTTTTGCCTTCAAGATAGGATTCACAAACAGGGAGAGATCCAATAGATAGTTCTCTTAAAGGACCATCCTTTACAAGCCTATTTATTCTGTCTAGACCAATATGACCCAATCTCAAGTGCCAAAGATATGTTTCACTATCAGAATCCATCTTTTGTCGTTTAATAGATCTAGAATTAGCTGTTTTAAATAATTCAGAATTATAAAAAATTTGTCATTCATTATAAGTATGTAAATTTTGTTTATCCCAAAGCATTTTCATAACAAGTAAATAGATAATTTATTTAAATAATAACTACTTTATTAATAAAAGAAATAAATGTTATTCAAAAAATAGAAATAATTTCCCAAACATTAATAATAAAAATTACTAATAATAAACTAAATTTCTAGATTGCAATTTTTTTTTTGGATGAAAATATGATTATATTGAAATTCAATCAAAACAGATACAAAACAAGCTCAATTTGAGCCAGCCAACCAACCTTACAACTGAACAAAATTCTCAAAAAAAGCTAAGTCATTTTTCTTAACTTTCAACTTAGGAAGCCTAGTTAGCCTAGTTTTCAAATAAAACTTGATCAATTGAACAACATACCCTACAGACATTGAGCTAAATTCAAAAATACATTTGTTTCGGTTCCACCACACCATATACACAGCAGCTGCCAGTGCTGCAGCAGCTACCTTTTGCTTCAGGCCTTTAGGCTTTCCAACCATCCAAGAGCTCCACTCCTCATACCTACTCGGTCCAATATCCATTCCCAGGCATTCCTCCATTTTGGCTCTAACCCGTTGAGAAAAATGACAAGCAAAAAACAGATGGGAATGTGATTCCTGCTACTCTTCACAGACCGGACAGAGTAAGGATGTTAACTTCAACTAGCAGAGATATAGCTTGTCACGGGTGAGAATGTGTCCTAGAGTAGCTAGCCACAAAATAAACTTATGTTTAGGCACAACTATGGTACACCACACCACATTTGCAAAAGACACTCTATCTTTATTAAGCATCCGATTATATAGTGCTCTCAAACTAATCTTGTTGTTCTTAGATGCCTCCTCCAGGTTTTTAAAGGGAAAAATAGATCTCAAATTGGCTATCTTTCTCCAATACCAGCTCACATCCTATTGGATTTTATATTCCCAGAAATTCTGCCCCTTAAGATAAATGGAATCTACCCATTTCACCCAAAGAATGTCTTGTTTAGAGGATACAACCCAAAAAAATTTAGCTAGTAACACTTTATTCCAATTGGACCCTTCCTTAAAACCAAGACCACCCAGGCTCTTAGGTAGGCACACTTGATCCCAGGCTATAAGATGCATTTTACTTCGATTGCTGTTACTGTCCTTGAACCCCCAGAGAAAGTTTCTGCATAATTGATCTATTTCCTTGATAACACTCTTGGGAAGAATGAAAATACTCATCCAGAATGTTCGGATACCCAGTAGAACATAATTAATCAATTGAGCCCTCCCAGCAAAAGAGAGATGACGACTAGACCAAGTGTGAAGCTTCAGCTGGATCTTTTTAATAATAATAGCACAGTCGCCAGCCTTCCATTTTGTAGTCCGAAGAGGAACTCCAAGATATTTTAGAGGAATGCACCCTTCAGTAAATTGGAGCCTATTTAACAGCTGTTTAGTCTCTAACTCAGCCAAACCCCCAAAGAAAACCTGAGATTTCTCCAAATTGGCTGACAGACCAGATGCCAAACTGAACTCAGTGAAACAATCTTTAATTATCTGAACCGAGTTAGAAGCTCCCTTGCAAAATATCACCAAATCATCGGCAAAGCAAAGGTTAACAATTTTCAGATTCTTACACTTTGGATGATATATGAAATTCTTGTTTAGGGAAGCTTGAAAGAGAAGCCGAGTAAAGTATTCCATTACTAGCACAAAAAACCAAGGAGAAATAGGGTCCCCTTGTCGTAGACCTTTTTTTACCTCTAAAGCCCCCTTGAATCCTGCCATTCATTAAGATCGAATAAGAAGTATCCTTCAAACAAGTCATCACCCACTTGATAAATCTGTTGGGAAAACAGAAAGCAATGAGAATATCCTCCAAAAAATGCCAATCTAACATGTCATAAGCTTTGCTCAGGTCTATCTTCATCACACATCTAGGAGAGATGTTTTTCCTTTTATAACCTTTAATAATATCCTAAAGTTTAAGAATATTATGCGCCGACAATCTGTTCTTAACAAACGCTCCTTGATTTTGATTAACTAGACTAGGAAGTACCTTAGTCAATCTACCACATAGCATTTTAGAAATACATTTATAGATAGTATTACAACATGCTATGGGTCTATAATCCACTGCCTTAGTGGGGGTTTCAATCTTAGGAATCAGAGAAATTGTTGCCTTATTCAACTCTTCAGGCAGTAGACCTCGATCAAAGAAATCTAAATTGTTGCCACATGACTTTGAAAAAACCTGATCCATACCAATCAGGACCCGAAATTTTAATTGGACTAATACTGAACAAAGCATCTTCCACTTCCTTTTTAGTAAAAGGCTTTATCAAACAAATCTGCTGGTCCAAAGACAAACTGTTACCATATCTGAAACAAGACCTCTGAATAGGCACCGAGGCATTACTCTGACTTCCCATAATTTTTCGAAAGTGATTCACAAAGTGAGCCACTACATCCTCAAACCTCTCAATTAACTGACCAGTCTCATTAACAAAAGAAGTGATACGGTTAGAAGCCCTTCTCTGTTTTAAACAAGCGTGAAAGTATGCATTATTATCATCACCATAACGAAGCCAATTAACTTTACTTTTCTTTCTAAGAAAGCTGTCATATATTCTAGCATGATTAGAGAATATCTCACCAGCTAACCTTTCCTCTCTTTGCAATTCTGTTGAGTGAGGGTCACCTTGAAGATAAATTTGAGCAGCTTGGTAGTTCTCCTTAGCTATAGTATAGTTCTGCACTACATCATCCACAGTTCTCTTGTTAAACTTGCGTAGGACATGCTTGAGCCTACCCAATTTCCTTATTATTCTTTCTAGAACATGACCCTTACTAGGCTTGCACCAGCTCTGCATCACTGTCTCTTTAAAATTATCATGATCAGTCCACCTATTAAAAAATCTAAAAGGTTTGACACCACAGTTCAAGGCAGCTCCAGATTTGATAATGCAAAAGCAATGATCAGATAGCATTTCCCAGTTAACAACAGCTTCAGCATGAGGGAATGAGTCCAACCAATCTTCATTTATAAACATTCGGTCCAGTTTAGAGTAGATTCTGTCCTCATTAGCTTGCTTGTTTGTCCAAGTGAAGTGTGAACCTCTAGTGCGCATCTCATCAACCAACCCTAAGGCTCTCCATTTTTGAGAATCCACCAACTCTATCAGTAACCTCAAAAACCACATTAAAGTCCCCAACCACAAGCCAAGGAGTGGCTTCTCGAAAATTCTTAGGCGTGAGGTTCTCTCTGGTTTCTCCATGGCGAGACGCAAGAAGACTAACCAGAAGCCTGCTACTAGATCTAAGGTGACTGAATCTCCGTTGGTCCAAGAGAATTGTGAGGGAAAGAGGAATGGTTTAGATGAAGATTTGCTGGTTGTGGTGGAAGAGGTTTTTAAGGATTCTCTGGTGGATTTCCTAGAAGTTGGAAGTCTAGGGCTGATGGAAACTGATGAGGGATCGTCTGGAGTTAAGAGGAACAGAGTGAACTGGAATGATTTGGTTGATGGAAAAAATGAGTTTCAAAGCCAGGCGAAGGACAAATGGGCTCAGTTTTGGGCATTGTTACCTTATCAAGGAGGGGCTAAACTAAAATTTGAGGAACCCCTAATTCGAGAGGGCCAAAGAATTGCTCAGGTGGATTTGGAGGAAATCCAAGTTGAAACATCATTTTGGAACTTAGCTGTGATATGTATGGTTCTTGGAGCTAATCCTCCTTTTGCTGTTTTTGAAGGTTTCATTAAGAGGATTTGGGGTAAGCTAGGTATTGACAGAATTGCTCGATTGAATGCTGGGTATACTCTTGTGAAATTTAGTGATGAAGCAACCAGAGATTTGGTTTTGGAAGCTGGGGTCCTCCACTTTGATGGGAAGCTAGTGATTGTGAAGCCTTGGTCTGCTGATCTAGACACTCTAAGGTCAGTGAAATCTGTACCAGTTTGGATTAGGTTACCGGGACTTGGGCTACAATATTGGGGTACTAAATGTTTGAGTGCCCTAATGAGTACAATTGGGAATCCGATTCTAGTAGATAAAGTTACAAAGGATAGAACAATGACGCAATTCGCTAGGGTTTTAGTGGAGATAGAAATATCAGAGGAGGTTCCTAAATCAATTCAATTTCTCAATGAGAAAGGACAACTAATGGAGCAACTATTGGAGTTCGAATGGCTACCAACTCAATGTAAAGGATGCAAGGTTTATGGTCATACTGAGATGATGTGTAATAGGAAACAAAATGAGGTATGGAGGCAGAAAGTCAGTAATGTTGATGAAGAGACTAAGCAAAAACCCAAGGAGCAGCAGTCATTAGAAGAGGATACAAGTTTAGTTAATGGGGGTATTGCTGATGGTCAAAGGAAACTAGATGCTAAGGAGGTGTTTGAGTCCTGGGCTGTGTCAAAGCCTCTTGGCAACTCGAAAGATTCAAAGAAAAATGATGACAAGGCTATCAGGGATTCTAGAGATATAACTCATTCTGATTGGACTACCCCTAAACGGGTGGGGGGTAATATGAAGCTTGTTATAAATTCTCCGAACAAGTTGAAGAACTCCTATAGCGCACTGCAAGAGAAGATATTGGAGGTTACAAACTTGGGACTTTCTACAACAAATTTGTTTAATGGAGAGTCACAACATACTTAGTTGGAATGTCCGGGGCATTAATAAAAGGGAGAAACAGAAGTCCCTGAGTTCATTTTGTTAGCCGAATGTGGGATTGATCCTTTCTATGGGTGTGACTAATTCGGCCATTTAACAAAGAAAGACGGACTCTCCTGCTTGAACTGATAGCTATTTCGAATCAAGCTTGAGAAAAGATAGGCTTTTGCCTTGTTCGTGAATAAAATGGGTTTAGGAGCCTTATTAGAGATGAAGTTGCGTGGAAAAAAAACTGAGGAAATGATGACTTCTTATTTCAGTGGCTGGAACTATTATACAGGACCAGCTTCTGAAGGAAGAATTCTTCTAATTTGGCAGGGGCTAAGTGTTTCTGTTGAGGTTTGGAAGGAAAGTGACCAGTTAATTCATGTCTATGTTCAAGAAGTGAGATCTAATATAAATTTTTGTGTTACTTTTGTGTATGGTAGGAATTTGATTGAGGAGAGACTGCAGCTTTGGGATGATCTCTCTGGTTTAGATTGTAGTTTTCTTTGTTTAAAGAAATTAAAAAACTTCAACTAACAATAAAATTATTAAAAACTACTCTCCAACTCCTCCATCTCTTTACTTGCTATTAAAATTCTCATCAGTCTCTTCCTCCTTTTCGGGGTTTTGATTTTGCAAAAGGAAAAAACAAAAGAAAAATAGATTAGTGGCATATATTTTTTAATCTACTATCCAAAAATTTGAATATGATATTCATAGTATTTGAATCTACTATTCAAAGTTGAAAAATATATGTAAATCTTATTTACCTTTTTCGTTTGATATAAACGATGACACTCATCAAAGACTTCCTCTGTCATTGCTCGCCACATCTCATGTGCTGAGTCATAGTGTATATATTTTTCCTTTGTTTCGTCAGGCATAGTTGAAAGCATGCAATAATGTGCCAATCGATCGGATTTCATCCAATTTGCATATTTTTCTTTTGTTTCGTAGCTAGTAGCCGAAGGTGGTTCCATTGGAGGTTTGTTACAGATGATTGACATCATCTTAATATAAGGAAAAATGGTCAACATGCCTCGAAACTAGTGTTGCATATTTTCAGGTTCAAAAATCAAGGATTTGAGAAAGGCATTGGTGTGTAATTCACCAATAGACATATTTGCTGGGAATAAATAAATAAACTAAATGAATTTATGCATATAATGAATATCACTTATTTTCGGAATAGTAAACGTGAAGCATGAATGCAACAATTAAAAAATACATAAAAAATAATTATTTATTCCACGATTAATTAATTTGAACATTAATTGACCAGCCTTAGGGTAGGTTAGACTAATTCCAAATTAATTTTGAGACAAGTTCTCAAATTTATAAGTGAAAACTTAAATTAATATTTCTCTTTTGACTTATAAACAACCGCTTGTTTGGTCAAGAATACACTAGTCCGCTCGAAAGCCTAATGTACCTTGTGAGTGTAACCCAATATTTTAGATCAATGACTTAAATCAAGAGTGTCCCTTAGGGTCAGTCAAACTTGAAATACATCATTAAATCCTATTCTTGAGAATAACACAGTCGGAAGCCTTCCTTAGGGGGACATAAGCAATGGTGTAACACCCTATGTAGCCAAGACCGTTACACTGTGTATTTATAAAGGTGCAAGACTTGCTAATCAAGTCTTTTAGTTAAAAACGTGTCACTGAAACCATTAATGGACTAGGGTTAAAAGGTTTTGGTCGTAAAAGACACATTTCATATAATTAAACGTTTTGTACAAGAGATCCCAAAAGAAACAACGTTTAAAAGTCAGTTTACAAAATTTCTAGGTACAAATAACCACCAGCCACTCTAAGGCAAAACAGACATTTACGGTCCTCATGTTCCTGTCTCTTCCTCAACCGTGGCGGCCGAGCAGCTAGTCATGTACATTCTGCCTTCAGAGCTCTCCGAATCGAGGCTGATCAAGCTTGCCCTTGTCTTTACCTGCACCACGTAGCACCCGTGAGCTAAGGCCCAGCAAGAAAACATTTCATCATACCACAAACAATGGTAACAATTTAATAACCGTTTAAGCATGTTTGTACATTTAACAATCCACATTAATCACATAACTCATAAACATAACCAAGAATCCACAAGTTAATACTCAGCTATCAGCACGTCATATTCAACAGTTAACAAAGATAATCAGAACACACAATGTTCAGGGTCGACGTCCTTAGGTCGCACCCTCTGTTTACCCCACTGACTCCGGTCCACTTAAACCGAGCTTAGCGAATATTAAGTTGTCCTCAGCTACCAGTGGCTAAGCCGTGCCGTGTGCGCCAATGTAAACTCCAGCACTCTTAGGCCGTTGGTTTAATATTCTCATGGCATAATACCAACTTTCATAATGCATACAAGAATAGGGAACCCTTAGTCCCATCATAAATTTACAACCGAGTGCAGTTCTCTTACCTAAGTCACGAGCTTCTTGAGCACCGAAGTCCCGAGCGCGGTCCTCTAACACGAGCCTCATTGAAAACCTAGTCACACCACATACATTGGACTCTCATTACTAACCAATTCATAATCATCTCCCGGAACCAATCTCGCGCTCTCGGGACCTCCCGTTTCCCCACACAAGGTAGCGAAAGCATCCCCCAGCCCCCTGAGACAAAACCCTAAACACTCAACTTCCCCTGTCCTGAAATTATCCTAGCGCCGTGGCACAGCTTTATAGAGGTCGTAGCGTCCACAATGGTCAACATCCCCTGGTTTGACCTAGCGTCACGGCATGGAAGAACAGGGCCGCGTCGCTCATACGCGAACCCAGAAAACTGGGTTTTTCCCGAGCCAAAACTCTTCCAAATAAACCCCAAGGTACACCCAAGTCCCAAATCAACCTAAAACCCTAGATAAACAGTATGGAAACTCAAAAATCACAAAAACAAACCCAATTACACAATCAAACCCAAGAATCACCTAGTGGCTCAAAATTCACAAAAGCTTAAACCATACTTTATAACACTTAAACCATCCTTTCAAAAACTTAAACCACACCAGATTATAAACCTCAGAAACACATGAAATTCTTACCTCAGGCAAAGATTCGACCTTCAGCTACTTCCAAGTCCAACTCTAAGTTAATCTCCTTTGATTTCCAAGCTGAGTCTTCACTCCAATAACCCACAAGCAAATAACACAATTTTAGCTTACTAACCTAACATCACCAGCTGAATTTCCACAAGGAAAAGAGTTAAAACTTACCCTTGCACCCTTGAATTTCTAGCCTAAAGTCTCCCTTAGTTCACCCTTGAGTTCCTTCCTTGACCCCAAAGTAGATAGCTCTTCTTCTCCTTCCTTCCAATTCCTTTGGTTTCCTCTAGACTTCAGCAGGATATTCAATTTATGCCTAAATGAAAATAATGTTTTTGACTTCTCCTCAGCCAGAGTTATCCTTTCCCAAGACCAAATTACCATCTTGCCCTTTCCCATGATAAAATGTCTTACACAACCTCAAGGAAATTCTGTCATTTCACCTAAATCCCGCTAAATTTTCAAGTATTCCTACAATTCCGCATTTAATCCTGACATGTCTAAACCGTTACTAAATTACTAACCGCTACTCAATAATTCCTGAACTCTTTATAATATTCCCAAAATATGCCTAAGCTCCTCCTGAGCCTGGTATTTGACCTCGTTGTGACTTTCTAGCTAAACAGCTCCCTAGGATTGTCTCGGGTCGTGCATCACAATTATATCACCATTCACACGTGGTATCAATCACAGTATATACGAATATCACATTTATGCCCTCAACGGGCTAAAATTATAATTATCCCCCTAGCAACCAAATGGGGCCCACATACATATTTCATATATTCATATAATCTTACAAGCATGCTAAACACAGAATCATGCATTAAACTACTTAATTCACACATAAACCAATCGTGCCCTCTCGGCATACTAATCAAGGCCCTTAAGCCTTATTAGTGATTTTGAGTCGTTACAACTATCCCCTCCTACTGAGAATTTCGTCCTCAAAATTTACCTGAATAGCTCAAGATACTGATCCCGCATCACCGACTCAAGCTCCCAGGTCGCTTCCTCGACCTTGCTATTCCTCCACAATACTTTAACTAGCAGAATTATCTTATTCTGCAGAACCTTGTCCTTCCGTTCTAAAATCTGAACTGGTCATTCCTCATAAGACAAGTCTATTTGCAATTGTAAGTCCTCATACTTCAGCACATGTGTCGTATCTGAGACATACTTCCGCAACATAGAAACATGGAATACGTCATGAACTCGTGACAACGACGGTGGCAAGGCCAACTTGTAAGCCACCTGTCCAATCCTTTCTAGAATCTCGAAAGGTCCAACAAATCGAGGGCTCAGCTTGCCCTTTACTCCAAATCTCCTCACCCCTCGTAGTGGTGAAACTCGCAGAAACACGTGGTCCCCAACCTGGAACTCCACGTCTCTACGCTTAGGGTCAGCGTAGCTTTTCTGTCTACTCTGCGAAGCGAGCATTCTGGCTCGGATCTTCTCAACAGCTTCATTTGTCTTTTGAACCATGTCTGGCCCTAAATATTTCCTCTCACCCATCTCATCCCAATGAATGGGTGACCTACACTTCCTTCCATATAGCATCTCATACGGAGCCACTCCAATCGTGGACTGATAACTATTGTTATATGAAAATTCAATCAACGGGAGATACTTACTCCAAGATCCC
Organism: Humulus lupulus; assembly: GCF_963169125.1. Lineage (NCBI taxonomy): Eukaryota > Viridiplantae > Streptophyta > Magnoliopsida > Rosales > Cannabaceae > Humulus > Humulus lupulus. Next base: position 38,604,004 of record NC_084797.1, on the reverse strand, counting down.
TCGAAGTCAATCACACACGCCCTAAGCATATCCTCCAACACCTGAATTGTCCTCTCAGACTGTCCATCGGTCTAAGGGTGAAAGGCTGTGCTAAATTTCAACTGAGTCCCCATGGCTCTCTGCAGAGCTCCCCAGAACGTGGAGGTAAAGATAGGGTCTCGATCAGTTACAATAGACTTAGGAACCCCATGGAGACGAACTATCTCCCTCACATACAACTCTCCATACTGCTCTACCGTGTAAGTTGACTTCACTGGCAGAAAATGAGCTGACTTGGTGTATCTATACACTACTAACCACACCAAGTCATGAAGCCCCACAGTCCTGGGTAAACCTCCCAGAAATTCCATAGTAATATCCTCCAATTTCCACTCAGGAATACCCAAAGGCTGAAGCAACCCGGCTGGTCGCTGATGCTCAGCTTTCACTTACTGACATGTCAAACACCTGGCCACATACTCCACCACATCCTTCTTCATTCCGGGCCACCAATATAATGTCTGTAGATCCCGATACATCTTCGTGGTACCCGGATGAAGCGAGTAAGACATAGTGTGAGACTCATGTAGAATCTCTCGTCTGATTCCTTTATCTGCTGGAACACAAATCCGCCCCTGATACCGAAGCATACCAATCTCATAAATAGAATAGTCCTTAGCTACCCCTGCTAAGACATTCTCCCTAACTTCTTGTAACTGCGAATCCACCAATTAACCCTCCTTGATCCATTCTAGTAGGGTCGATTGCAAGGTAACATTGGCCAATCGACCCACCACCAGTTCTATCCTTGCTCTGGTCATCTCATCTGCCAATTCCCTGGAAATCTGAACATAACTAAATAACTGTCCCGAGCTCCTCCGGCTCAATGCATCTACCACTACATTGGCTTTCCTGGGTGGTAAAGAATATAACTATCATAATCCTTCACCAACTCCAACCAACGCCTCTGCCTCATGTTCAGATCCTTCTAGGTGAAGAAATACTTCAAACTCTTGTGGTCAGTGTATATCTCGCACTTCTCCCCATACAGATAATGTCGCCACACTTTCAGTGCGAATACAACTGCCTCCCGTTCCAGATCATGGGTAGGATACCGCTGCTCATACTCCTTCAGCTGCCGTGATGCATAAGCTATAACTTTCTCATTCTGCATAAGTACACAGCCTAACCCCAATCTTTATGCATCACAGTATACCACAAACTTTCCTTCCTCCGAAGGAAGACTCAGCAAAGGCGCAGTAATAAGCCGTCACTTCAATTCTTGGAAACAGTTCTCACACTTTTCTGACCAAACGAACTTCTAATTCTTTCGTGTCAACTCTGTCATTGGTGTAGCAATCTTCGAGAACCCATCTACAAACCGCCTGTAGTAACCTGCTAACCCGAGAACAATCTGAACCTCCGAGGCATTCCTTGGCCTCGGCCAATCCCTCACTGCCTTCACCTTGGACGGATCCACCTTAATCCCCTATGCGCCAACTATATGCCCAAGAAAAGTCACTTATGCTAACCAAAACTCACACTTCTTAAACTTGGCATATAACTGATGCTCCCTTAATCTCTGGAAGACCTGTCGAAGATTTTGCTCGTGCTTTGCCTCTGAACTGGAGTACATGAAGATGTCATCGATGAAGACGATGACGAACTGATCCAAGAAATCTTTGAACACCCTGTTCATTAGATCCATGAAAGCTGTTGGGGCATTGGTCAAACCAAAAGACATGACCAAAAACTCATAGTGCCCATACCTCGGAAGGCCATCTTCGGTATGTCCTTATCCTTGATCCTCAGTTGGTGATAACCAGATCGAAGATCAATCTTTGAGAACACCATCTTTCCCTGGAACTGATCAAACAAGTCGTCGATCCTTGGTAGAGGGTATTTGTTCTTGATGGTCAACTTGTTCAATTCTCTGTAGTCTATACACATTCTCAGAGTCTCGTCCTTCTTCTTAACAAACAAAACTGGAGCGCGCCATGGAGAGTAGCTAGGCGTGATGAATCCCAAATCCAGAAGTTCCTGTAGCTGTATCTTCAATTCCTTCAACTCTGCTGGTGCCATCCTATATGGTGCCCTTGATATTGGTTCTGTCCCTGGTGCTAACTCAATAACAAAATGAATCTCCCTGCGAGGCAGAAATCCCGGTAGATCCTCAGGAAATACATCCAAGAACTCACAAACCAATCTGGTCTCTCCCGGCCCTGCTGGCAAGACCCTGGTAGTGTCCACCACACTAGCCAGAAAACCTATACATCCTCCCTGTAACAAGTCCCTGGCTCTCAATGCTGATATCATGGGTACGTGGGGTCCACATACCGCACCAACGAAAACGAAAGGATCCTCGCCCTCAGGCTCAAAAGTCACCATCTTCTTCCTGGAGTCAATAGTAGCCCTATACTTAACCAGCCAATCCATCCCTAAGATCATGTCAAAATCCTCCATGTCTGCTCAATCAAGTCTACTGAAAGCTCCCTACTATCAACCATCACTGGCAATGCCCTAATCCACCTCCTAGAAACTACCAGTTCCCCAGTAAGCAATAAAGTCCCAAACCCCGCAGTACGATGCTCACTAGGTCTATACAATCTATCAATCACCTTACTAGAAACAAATGAATGTGTAGCACTAAAGTCAATCAATATAGTAAAAGGAGAGCCAGCACTAGAAAGCTGACTTGTCACCACCGAGGGATTAGCCTCGGCCTCTGCCTGTGTCAGAGTGAACACTCGATCTGGAGTCAAGCTGACCACTTTTCCTGCTTCCCCTTTCTTCACTGTCGGGCAATCCTTCTTGAGGTGTCCCAATATTCTGCACACATAGCAGGCTCTGGCCCGACACTCGCCTTGATGGCATCTTCTGCATCTCGGGCACTCCGGATAACTCCTCCATGCCTCACCGCCACCTTGACGACCACCCTGATCACCCCGACCCCTCCTATCAGGACCAGCAGCGGTCAAAGTGTCAGGGGTCTTTCTCTTGAAATCAATGGGGCCTCTGCCCCTACCAGACCCAGAATAAGGAGGCACCACTCTGCGACCATCGTGCCTCACTACACTTTCCTTCCAAATCTTATTCTCCACTTCCTCAGCGGTATGAGCCTTCTCAACAGCCTGCGCATAGGTCGTCCCCCCAGGTACTGTTGTGATCCTCACATCTTGGGCTATCATAGCATTAAGCCCTCGAATAAATCTATCTTGCCTGGATGCATTCGTAGGTACAAGATCTAGTGAAAATTTCACAAGTCTATCGAATTTTAGGGAATACTCAGTAACTGTCATGCTGCCCTGCACCAACCCCACAAATTCATTAATCTTTGCTGCCCTGATGGCAACATTGTAGTATTTCTAGCTAAACAATTCCTTAAATCAATCCCAACTCAAAGCAGTGACGTCCCTGGTCTGTGATGCCACTTCCCACCAGATACGAGCATCCTCTCTCAACATATATGTGGCACAGACCACTCTATCATAACCTTCTATCCTCATGAAGTCCAGGATAGTCGTAATCATAGTCATCCACTGTTCGGCCTTCAGTGGATCAGGTCCTCCCTCAAAAGTGGGGGATGCTGCTTCCGGAACCGCTCATACAATGGCTCCCACCTATTCCCAACTTCTATAGGCTGAATAACTGGTGCCACTACAGGTGGCACAATAGGAGCATCACCCCCTGGTGGAGCCTGCTGTCGTAGAAGACGAATCTGTTCATCTTGGCTCTGCAGTCGCGCTTGCATCTCTGCCATAATCTGTTTCTAGTTCTCAGGGACCGACAGAGGAATCTGGCCCTGGTCATCACCTCCGGTCCCAGACCTAGTGCCGGCTAGTCGCGTAGATTTTCTTGGATGCATAGCTATCCAAGTCAATTTGCAATCAACGACTCGGCAATCAAACCATGATGACAGGGTAAAAGCTTTTCCAAAATCCACCAATGGAACATAATCAATCACAAGCAATCAAGATATAGGCATTCATCCATACATTCACCCACATATACACAATATGCAGTTAATCATTCAGTTTTTCATTCACATGCACAACAATGCTAATAAGCACGCCTTGATATTCTCACACAGCAGTTAAGGGCCAGGCCCTATCAGTATCTCATGCTTCCTAATAATTCAACATATATCAACAATCAAATTTCTTTCCAAGCACATAAGCATACAAACACATATACACAATTACAACACCCTGAATCAAGCTTGTCTCTAGTAGCGAATGTACATTTCCAGCCGGTCTTCAGGAACCCTTAAACCTAGGACTCTCTGATACCAAGTTGTAACGCCCTGGGTAGCCAAGACCGTTACACTGTGTATTTATAAAGGTGCAAGACTTGCTAATCAAGTCTTTTAGTTAAAAACGTGTCATTGAAACCATTATTGTACTACGTTTAAAAGGTTTTGGTCGTAAAAGACACATTTCCTATAATTAAATGTTTTGTACAAGGGATCCCAAAAGAAACAACGTTTAAAAGTCAGTTTACAAAATTTCAAGGTATAAATAACCACCAGCCACTCTACGGAAAAATGGACATTTATGGTCCTCATGTTCCTGTCTCTTCCTTAACCGTGGTGGCCGAGCAGCTAGTCATGTACATTCTGCCTTCAGAGCTCTCCGAATCGAGGCTGATCAAGCTTGCCCTTGCCTTTACCTGCACCATGTAGCACCCGTGAGCTAAGACCCAGCAAGAAAACATTTCATCATACAACAAACAATGGTAACAATTTAATAACTATTTAAGCATGTTTGTACATTTAGCAATCCACATTAATCACATAACTCATAAACATAACAAAGAATCCACAAGTTAATACTCAGCTATTTAGCACGTCATATTCAACAGTTAACAAAGATAATTAGAACACACAATGTTCAGGGTCGATGCCCTTAGGTAGCACCCTTTGTGTACCCCACTGACTCCGGTCCGCTTAAACCAAGCTTAGCGAATATTAAGTTGTCTTCAGCTACCAGTGGCTGAGCCGCGCCCTGTGCACCAATGTAAACTCTGACACTCTTAGGCCGTTGGTTTAATATTCTTATGGAATAATACCAACTTTCATAATGCATACAAGAATAAGGAACCCTTAGTCCTATCATAAATTTACAACCGGGTGTAGTTCTCTTACCTAAGTCCTGAGCTTCTTGAGCACCGAAGTCCCGAGCGCGATCCTCTAACACGAGCCTCGCCGAAAACCTAGTAACAACATATACATTGCACTCTCATTACTAAGAAATTCATAATCATCTCCCGGAACCAATCCCGCGCTCTCAGGTGCTCCCATTTCCCCACACAAGGTAGCGAAAGCGTCCCCCGAGCCCCCTGGGACAAAACCCTAAAAACTCAACTTCCTTTGTCCTGAAATTAGCATAGCGCCACGGCGCCCAAAATGGTCAACATCCCCTGGTTTGACCTAGCACCGCAGCACGGAAGAACAGGGTCACGATGCTCATATGCGAACCCAGAAAACTGGGTTTTTCCCAACATTTTTCCCGAGCCAAAACTCTTCCAAATCATCCTCAAGGTACACCTAAGTCCTAAATTAACCTAAAACCCCAGATAAATAGTATGGCAACACAAAAATCACAGCAACAAACCCAATTACACAATCAAAGACAAGAATCACCCAGTGGCTCAAAATTCACAAAACCTTAAACCATACTTTATAAAACTTAAACCACACCAGATTATAAACCTCAGAAACACATGAAATTCTTACCTCAAGCAAAGATTCGACCTTGAGCTACTTCCAAGTCCAACTCCAACTTAATCTCCTTTGATTTCCAAGCTGAGTCTTCACTCCAATAACCCACAAGCAAATAACACAATTTCAGCTTACTGACCTAATATTTCTACCTGAATTTCCACAAGGAAGATAGTTAAAACTTACCTTTTCACCCTTGAATTTATGGCCTAAAGTCTCCCTTAGTTCACCCTTGAGTCCCTTCCTTGACCCCAAAGTAGATAGCGCTTCTTCTCCTTACTTCTAGTTCCTTTGGTTTCCTCTAGACTTCTGCAGGATATTAAATTTATGCCTGAATGAAATTAACATTTTTGACTTCTCCTCAGCCAGAGTTATCCTTTCCTAAGACCAAATTACCATCTTGCCCTTTCCCATGATAAAAAGTCTTATACAACCTCAAGGAAATTCTGTCTTTTCACCTAAATCCCGCTAAATTCTCAAGTATTCCTATAATTTCGCATTTAATCCCGACATGTCTAAACCATTACTAAATTACTAACTGTTACTCAATAATTCCTGAACACTTTATAATATTCCCAAAATACCCCTAAGCTCCTCCCGAGCCGGGTATTTGGCCCTGTTGTGACTTTCTAGCTAAACAGCCCCCTAGGACCGTCTCGGGTTGTGCATCACAATTATAACACCACTCACACATGGTATCAATCACAGTATATACGAATATCACATGTATGCCCTCAATGGGCTAAAATAACAAATATTCCCCTAGCAACCAAATGGGGCCCACATGCATATTTCATATATTCATATAATCTTACAAGCATGCTAGACACAGAATCATGCATTAAACTACTTAATTCACACATAAACCAATCGTTCCCTCCCGGCTCACTAATCAAGGCCGTTAAGCCTTATTAGTGATTTTGGGTCGTTACAAATGGTGCTGCGAGGCCCTCTCCATGCTACCTCGGTGCTAACTAATAATGGAGACCATGAGACTTATTGTCATAACTCCCTCTTCCACTCACTATTTTAGAATATATGTTTTCTCAAAACATCCTATGCTTTTTAATTGGTTGTAAAAATAAAGTGATCTATTTTTATCAAATGATATTCTAATAATTACTAATCAAATTAAGCAAAATTAAAATGATAGAATTATGCCCCACTTAATTCAATTTTAATTTGCTATAATTACTAAGAATATCATTTATAATTTAATAATTTTTTTTATTAAATACTAGAAATTAAACAACTTTTAAAATCTATTTTCGCTCTTGAACTAGTTAAAAACTAGATTTATTAATATATGGTCCAACATATAATCACATAGGATAATCCTAAGGCATGTTTCTATTCATATGAGATGCATGCACAATTTTAAATACTGTGTGGGTTATATGTATGGCATGTCAAAAATGTATCATAAAGTATTAAACAATTTAATTACATTCAAACATTTAAATAAATAAATACTAACTAAATAAATAAATAAATGTGGGTCGGATGTCTTGGGTATTTCTAGAAAAATTACAACACTTGCAAAATTATACATAAAAATGTAAGAAACCAAATAAGACCTAAAGAAATCTCTATCTTTAACTTTGGGCCTTCACAAGTAGTCTTGATCCATTAAGCCACTTATCCATTTAATTTTCAATTAAAATAAATTTTAATTATCTTAAACAAATTTTAAGACTAATTAACTTGGGATTTAATGCCCAATAAGTTATTAGGCCCATATTTGAATTTGGGCTCATACAATTGATTCAAAATTAAACAATTTCAATTATGGGCTAAAATTAATTAAGCCCATAATTTAAATGGATAATTTTAGATGCAAGCCCTAGGCATTAGAAACCTAGGGGTGGCTACATATGGTGGCTCAGCATGGGGCATGACAGCAGCAAGTTGGGAGGTGCGGCTGGCACATGGTGCGCGTGTGACAGGCACAGGCGCGGGGTGCGCTGCAGGAGCTGGGCGCGCAGCTGGCGCGGGGCGCACGGCTGGGCAAAGCACAGGGGCGCGCTGGGCGTGCGGCTGGCATAGGCACAGGGGCACACTAAGCGCGCTGCTGGCGCAGGCGCACTAGGCGCGCAAGCGAGGTGTGCAGGGGCGTTGCCACTTGGCTGGGCGAGGTGTGCATGGTGCGCGGGCAGCAGCAGGTGCTGGGTGTGACGTGCTGCGTCATGACACACCTCCAGGGGGCCATTTTGTATATATGAGCATGCCTTGGTGCTTGATCATTAGTCTAGTCTTGCACCAAGTAACCTCATGGGTAGGGGATGGTACTTTTGTAATTATGCATATGTCTCCCAGAAAAAAATCATATATGTTCCTGGGAAGACTTCATTTCCTTAGAAAGCTCCTTAGGGGGAGGTGACCTAGTGACTTAAGGAAGCACCATGGCCACCAGCAGATAGGGGCTTAAGCTGTGTACTCCCTTGCCCTATCAAGGCCTTATATGAATAAAACGATGTTTTGCCATGTCCCTTTGTGTATACTTTCTTTACGGTCTATGTGTTGCTTGTTTGTTACCTTCGTTGGGCCATTGCGTGCCACTTGACTATGTTGTATGCTCTGGTTGTTGCGTGGGATGTTGTCTCTGGATAGCTTGCCTCATACTTGCTCCTGCTTCATAATTTCCCTTACTTTTGTGAGACTTGTAACGTGGCTAACCATTGAGTTTGCTTGCCGCATGTATGAATTCTAGGCTGGCTTGCAATCTAAGAGCGCTAACAAGTGTAGCACGTTTTGTCAATTCGAGTATCGAAGTTGGCGGCCCATGACAGTTGGTATTAGAGCCAAGTTTGAGAAAGCTTGGTGACCCTGCGTGATGGTGAGCAACACTTAAAGGATTGAAGTGATGGAGAGGTGCATTGGAGAGCTAGACGGCCTAGACGAAATAGTCAGGGGTCTTAGCTCTGTCAGGCTAAAACCAGAGATGACTAACACACAAAACTGCATGGCTGTGTTGGAGCGAGATACGACCAATCTACTAGCCCGCATAATTACAATCGAGCAGAGGTTGAACCTTTCAAGCACATCCAATAGTCCTCAGAGGGAGGAACGTATTGAGGCAGTGAAGCGAGCGATGAAGGACCTACAAGAAGCATTAAATGACCTCGTAGAGAATTGTAGGGGGTCATTTGAGGCATTGAAGGATGAGATGTTGGAGATGAACACCAAGCTGAACCTCACCATGAGGGTGGTTGGGAATGAGCCTGCAACTGGACCCATTGGCATGGAATATGGGAGAGTAAAAGTCCCTGAGCCGAGGCCCTACGGTGGGGCTAGAGACGCGAAGGACTTAGAGAACTTCCTCTTTGATATGGAGCATTACTTCAGAGCTGTGAGAGCTGAATCAAAAGAAGGCAAGGTCACCATGGCAACGATGTACTTATCTGCAAATGCCAAAGTATGGTGGAGGAAGAAGTATGACGACATTCAGAACGGCAGATGCACCATAGCTACATGGGAAGATCTAAAGAGAGAATTGAAGATGCAGTTTCTCCCTGAAAATGTTGCCTACATAGCTCGACACTAGTTGAGAGAGTTGAAGCACACTGGAAAATCCAAGAATACATGAAGAAATTCTCTGGGTTGATGCTGGATATCGAAGACATGTTCGAAATGGACAAACTCTTCGCATTTTTAGAAGGTTTGAAGCCTTGGGCAAAGCAAGAGCTCGAGAGACAGCGAGTGGTTGACCTAGCCACTGCTCAAGCTGCTGCCTAATGACTGACTGATTACTCATCAGGGAACATTCAATCCAAGAAGACCAATCCGTCGACTAGTGGAAGTAATGTTGGGAGTAAAAAGTTTAAAAAGTCTTGGCAGAGCAAGAGTGGGGGAGGAGAGAAAAGGAGTGTGGAGTCTAACTCATCTAACAAAGGTAGTAACCCCCCGTTAAAGAAGCCTCTTACATGTTGGATATGTACTGGACCTCATAAGTCGACAGAGTGTATTCACAAATCCAAGATGAGTGCCCTCCAGGCGTCATTTTCCCAAAGGGGAACAAACCAACGAAGAGGAGGAGGAGGAGTATACGCACATGGGTGCCCTCCGGATGCTGAATGCTCTCAAGAAACACGGTGCAAAAGTAAAGAAGACCCTTGGAAAGGGACTAATGTATGTGGATGCCACTCTTAACGGTAAAATGGCCAGAAGTGTGATGATCGACACGGGCGCCACTCACAACTTCATTTCAGAGATCGAAGCTAAACGTCTGGGACTGAAATGGGAGACAGACCATGGTCGCATGAAAGAGGTTAACTCAGAAGCCTTGGCCACAATTAGCGTGGCTAAAAAGGTGAACATGAAGATTGGCTCATGGGAGGGGCAGACTGACTTGGTGGTCGTGCGAATGGACAACTTTGATGTGATATTGGGTATGGACTTCCTTAGGGAATAGGGAGCCATTCCCATCCCATCTACGGGAAGCTTACTTATAATGGGGGAGACACCTGCAGTGGTGCCGGCTAAAGTAGAGCAGCCCCCAGAAACCAAGTTGTTGTCAGCCTTACAACTGAAGAAGGGCGTTAGAAGACAAGAGCCCACGTATATTATCCTACCCACAGTCTACGAGGATACGGTGGATGAAGTCATTCCACCAAAAATTGGAATGGTCTTGAAGAAGTATGGGGATGTTATGCCGGATCAACTCCCTAGAGCCTTACCACCTAGAAGAGGGATTGATCACCAAATTGAGCTGGTGCTGGAAGCCAAACCACCTGCAAAGGAAGCCTATAGGATGGAACCCCTTGAACTAGCAGAACTGAGGAAGCAGTTGAAGGAATTACTAGAGGCAGGCTTCATCAAACCATCAAAGGCACCATTTGGTGCGCCTGTGCTATTTCAGAAGAAGCACGACGGGAGCTTTAGACTATGTATTGATTATCAGGTTCTCAATAAGGTGACAGTGTGTAATACATACCCCATTCCCTTGATCGCCAACTTATTCGACCAGATGAGTGGAGCGAAATTATTTACGAAACTGGACTTGAGATCAGGCTACTATTAAGTGTGGATAGCAGAAGGGGACGAGCCGAAGACAATGTGTGTGACTCGATATGGAACATTCGAGTTCCGAGTCATGCCGTTTAGGTTGACGAACGCACCAGCCACATTCTATATGTTGATGAACCAAGTTTTCCAAGAATACCTAGACAAGTTCGTGGTAGTCTACTTGGATGACATTGTGGTCTATAGCTCCACAATAGAAGAACATCAACAATACTTATCTCAAGTGTTTCAGAAATTGAGAGAGAACCAACTCTATGTAAAGCGAGAAAAGTTCTCCTTCGCACAAGAGAGAATCAAGTTCCTAGGCCACATAGTAGAACGTGGTCAGATCTGCATGGATCTAGAGAAGGTGCGGGCCATTCAAGAATGGAAGGCCCCCACCAATTTGAAGGAATTATGCTCTTTCCTTGGTTTAGCCAACTATTATCGAAGATTTGTGGAGGGCTATTAAAGAAGGGCGACACCCTTGACCGAGTTGTTGAAGAAGGGTGTAACTTGGACGTGGACCAATATGTGTGTCGAAGCATTTAAGAGTCTGAAGGAAGCCATGATGCGAGATCTTGTCCTCGCCTTACCAGATGTCGGTAGGCCCTTCAAAGTGCAAATAGACGTATCTGATTACGCTTTGGGAGGGGTACTTGTACAAGAGGGCCACCCCGTAGCTTATGAAAGCCGCAAACTTATGGAGGTAGGTAGGCGGTACACTGCACAAGAGAAGGAGCTTCTCACAGTAATTCATTGTCTACGAGTGTGGAGGAACTACTTGTTGGGGTCGAAGTTTGTGGTGAATACAGATAATGCCGCGGTGAGTCATTTCCTCACCCAGCCAAAGCTTACCCCTAAACAAGTATGATGGCAGGAGTTCATAGCAGAATTTGACTTTAATTTCAAACACAAGGCGGGTCGTTTAAACCAGGCAGCTGATGCCCTGAGTCGCAAAGCTGAGTTAGAGGCTCTAAAATTGCTAGCAAATATGTCAGCTAGCATGGTGACCATTCCAATCCAAGAGCGCATTAAGGAGAACCTGGTGAAAGACCCGGCGGTGAAGACCATTATGAATCTCGCAAAAGAGGGGAAGACTCGCCAATTTTGGGTAGAAGATGATCTTTTGTGGGCCAAGGGTGGCCGCTTATATGTTCCAAAGACGGGAGATTTGCGGAGGACACTAATGAGTGAGTGTCACGACACCTTGTGGGCGGGTCATCCAGGGTGGCAAAGAACTCATGCCTTATTGATATCGTATTGTATACCAAGACCTGTCTCACCTGCCAGCAGGACAAAGAGGAGAGACACAAGACGCCAGGGTTGTTGGAACCTTTGTTAGTCCCAAGCTGACCATGGGAGAGTGTGTCGTTTGACTTCATTACTAGTTTACCGAAGACAGGAGACTTGAGTACGATCTTAGTGATTGTGGACAGATTTTCAAAGTATGCAACCTTCATACCGGTGTCAAAATATTGCTCGGCAGAAGAGACAACGAGACTTTTCTTCAAGTATGTAGTTAAGTTTGGGAAGTACCCCAAAATATAGTTAGTGACCATGATGAAAGATTCACAGGGACCTTTTGGTTCGAGTTATTCAACCTTTTGGGGTCACAACTCAATATTTCCTCGAGCAACCATCCTCAGACAGACAGACAGACTGAAAGATTCAATGGGATGTTGGAAGAGTACTTGCGGCATTTTGTCAGTGCCAACTAAAAGAATTGGCCGCAACTACTAGACGTAGCTCAATTTTGTTTCAAATCTCAGAAGAGTGCTTCGTCAAACAAGAGCACTTTTGAATTTGTTAACGGTCAGCAACCGCTGTTACCCCACACAGTGGATGAGTATCGAGGAAGAAATCCGAGAGCCTTTAATTTCAAGAAAGTTGGAAGAAAACCAGTGAGATTTCCCGAGCCTATTTGGAGAAGGCATCAAAGAGAATGAAGAAGTGGGCAGATCAGAAGAGACGACCGCTGGAATTCAAAGCAGGCGACTTAGTGATGATCAAGCTGAGGCCCGAACAACTGAGATTCCAAGGGAATAAGGACATCAGACTCGTATGCAAATACGAGGGTCCTGGTCCAGTTATCTCGAAAGTGGGCCTGACCTCCTACAAAGTCAGCTTACCAGAATGGATGAAGATACACCCGGTCTTGCACGTCAGCAACTTCAAGCCGTATCACGAAGATCCAAAAGATCTAGCGCGCAACCAGTCTACCAGAGAAGGAGTCAGCGTCAAGCCACGAAGCAGCAGACAACCTGAAGAAATCCTAGCAGAGAGGACCGTGGTCGTGGACAGGAAGAAGAAGAAAGAGTTTGTGGTGAAGTGGAAAGGGCTCGGAGATGAAGAAATATGCCGGGAAAGGGCGTAGGACTTGCACAAGCATACGCATAAGATTGAAGATCAGCAAGGGACAAGTTCGTCGAGGACGCCGAAGATTTAAGTGGGGGAGAGTGTGACATGCTGCATCATGACACACCTCCAGGGGGCCATTTTTTACATATGAGCATGCCTTGGTGCTTGATCATTAGTCAAGTCTTGCACCAAGTAATCTCATGGGTAGGGGATGACACTTTTGTAATTATGCATATGTCTCCCAAACAAAAATCATATATGTTCCTGGGAAGACTTCATTTCCTTAGAAAGCTCCTTAGGGGGAGGTGACCTGGTGACTTAAGGAAGCACCATGGCCACCAGCAGATAGGGGCTTAAGCTGTGTACTCCCTTGCCCTATCAAGGCCTTATATGAATAAAACGATGTTTTTTCATGTCCCTTTGTGTATGCTTTCTTTACGGTCTATGTGTTGCTGGTTTGTTACCTCCGTTGGGCCATTGTGTGCCACTTGACTATGTTGTATGCTCTGGTTGTTGTGTGGGATGTTGTCTCTGGATAGCTTGCCTCGTGCTTGCTCCCGCTTCATAATTGCCCTTACTTGTGTGAGACTTGTAACGTGGCTAACCATTGAGTTTGCTTGCCGCAGGTGTGAATTCTAGGCTGACTTCTAGCTAAGAGTGCTAACAAGTGCTGCACATTCCGTCAATTCGAGTATCGAAGTTGGCGGCCCGTGACACTGGGCACGGTTGGGCATAGGCGCACGGAACCTGGGGCTCGGGCCTTACATAATTTTTTCAAATAATTTAATGCAGAAACTTAAATTACAAAAAATTCCAATGCCCCAAATGGATTACATTTTTCATCTAGAATTTTAAGAACAATTCCTAAACCCAAAACACCATATAATTAACGACCCTTAAGAATAAACAATAATCATACATACATCCATACATTCACATATATTACAATAACATAAGAATGCATATTATGCCCACACAGTAATTAATGTATGCAGAAATTAATGACTGCTCTGGTACCAATTGTTAGGAACGAGTTTCCTAATACGCAGTGGAAAGGTGATGGGGTTGGCCCAGTGTACAACAAATTTTTTGTAACATATTTAAATTACCTTTAAATATGCGGATCCATTAATATACATACATTAATCATAGGAAAGTTAAGAATAGAAATCATACCTCTTGAAACCTATTAAGTGTCCTCGCTATCTTTTCGTAATAAGAACGATCTTCCTATCCAAGCTGCTCCAAGGTACTCAAACCAAGATCTTCCACAACGTTCTCTACACTTCAAGAAGTGTGTGGGCACTTAGAGAATGAAGGATAGTTTATTTGTGATTCTACTTGATGTACTCAACACATGAGATCAAGAGAATAGGCCTGAGAATTGGTTCTTTATTTTTCAGGGAGAGAAAAATATCGTTCTATTTTTCACAGAGCGAATAGACTGAGTTGTCTAAGTTATCTATATATTTTCTGATTAGTCATACTTAAAAGAAAATAGTCAAATTTAAAAAATAAATCTGTAACCAACTTACAATTTACTTTTTAATTAATTAATTATTTTATTAATGAAAATATCCAAAAACTAATTTTTTGAATTATCCATTAATTAATTAATTGAATAAATAAAAATGAAAATCCTACCGCTGAAAAATATTAGTACACGACTGTGTGTGCACGTACACCACCCCTATTTTAAGGATATTTGATTTTTCTATTTTTATTTAATTATTTATTCAAACTACTTTGTCAGATAAGATCTAACAACCTGTTAACTAATTCAAATTTGAATTCAAATTTAAATTAAATAACTTTTTAACTAATTATCAAATATAATTAATTATTTGAATATATATATTAATCTTTTAAATTCAAATCCAATTTGAACTTATCAGATCATTATCTCCCACTCAAATAAAGATATTTAATTCATTATAATTTTGAAAATTATAATTAATTAATTATTTAATTAAAATTTGAAATTAATTTAATTATTTAATATAATTTAAAAAATTATACAATAATTAAATATTAATTAATTTTGTTAACTACAACTAATTTGTAATTAATTAATTAATCACTATTATCATATAATTGCATATTTGGCCCGAAGAACAAATTTCTTCTTAAATATGTCTTTAAACTATTTTCTTTCTGCATATAAACTCTTACCTTGAATAGTGTTGATATAGTTGCTATGGGGACCTATGGACCTATAATTCCAAGCTCCAATAAATTTGAGATTATTAATTAAACTCTTTAATTAAAAAATCTTACTTTATTAATCTCATGATTATTCCACTATAAATATGAGACTGAACTCTTGTAATTATAGACATTTCATTTACTGAGTACTTTATAATTATAAAGCATCCATTGATATAATCATTGCATACAAATTGACCCTATAATAATGGTTCATAATTAATCAGGAATAAAATTACTGTTTTACCCTTTTAATTATCTCTTGTTTCCTTAAGTACCATTGACTTTACTAGTGAAGGTTAATTCATAATTAAATTATGAATTTGAGCTCAATAACCTTTCAATCCCAAAAGTCAACCCGTAAGAGAACCATTATTCAATCTCTTATGAGAAGGCATTGATTCCATATCTGTATACTATGTCCTCAACCATCTACATTAATGAGTTCCCAAAACAAAAGTTTCTAGCCTGATCATTCTGACAGACCCTAACGAGTGAATCAAAGAACTCAAATAACATAAACATGAGTTCATAGTAACTTCAGGATTAAGATCTATTTGTATATGATCATTAGTAGATATATTTAATTAATACTTCGAAACAGTATTTAACTAAGTATTAACAAACATATCTGGTCCAGTTTTATATATTCTCTAATATATAAAGCACCTCCACTAAAGTGTCCTACCACACTAGTGATCCGGATCTAGATCACATGTATTCATAATACTAGTGGACCGTACTTGCAGTAATTAATCTAAAGATTCCTTAACTTTATTTTACTGTGAATTATTCAAGTTCATTTATCTCAAACACAATCCTCCCATACCAATATGTGTTTGAGATCACATATACGAACTTAAGATTTTTTTTTTATATTTACATAATATTATCACAGAATAATATAGTCCATAAAATATATGCATAACAAACTCAATTCATTTATTTATTTCATAAAACAATGTCTACTACATATGCTTTTAGGGCACAATTCCCAACAGAAGCGACGATTGATTACTGCTCCGGTACTGAGTCTTCCGTCGGATGGAGGCAAGTTTGTAGTGTAGTGCGATGGATCGAGACTAGAATTGGGATGCTTGTTAATGCAGAATGATAAGGTTATTGCTTATGTATCGTGGCGGCTGAAGGAATATGAGCAGCGGTACCCTACGCATGATTTTGAACTGGCAGCGGTGGTATTCGCACTAAAAGTATGGCGACATTATTTGTATTGAGAGAAGTGCGAGATATACACCGATATTAAGAGTTTAAAGTATTTCTTCACTCAAAAGAACCTAAACATGAGACAGAGACGTTGGTTAGAATTGGTAAAGGACTATGATTGTGACATCCTCTATCACCCAGGAAAAGCCAATGTAGTGGTAGATGCTTTGAGCTTGAGGAGCCTAGGACAATTGTTTAGCTCGAGCAGATATTGAAGGAATTAGCGGAGGAGATGACAAGAGTGAGGATAGAGTTGGTTGTGGGCTAGCTGACTAATATTACTTTACAATCTAACCTCTTGGAGAGGATAAGAGAGGGTCAGATGGGTGATGCACAGTTGCAGGAGGTTAGAGGGAATGTTGTAGCTGGAGTGGCTAAGGATTATTCCATCTCAGAGACAAGTTTACTATGGTACAAGGATTGGATCTGTGTTCGATGAATATGGGTATTAGATGAGAGATTCTTGATGAATTCCATACTACACCATACTCACTCCATCTAGGCACCACAAATATGTACCAAGATCTACGGAATTTTTATTGGGGCATGCGATGAAGAAAAACGTGGTTGAATACGTGGCAAAGTGCTTAACTTGTCAACACGTAAAGGCTGACCACCAGCGACCAGCGGGGTTGTTACAACCTTTTGGTACTCCCGAGTGGAAGTGGGAAGATATCACCATGGATTTTGTAGGAGGTTTTCCCAGGACGGTGGGGCAGCATGACTCGGTGTGGGTGATAGTAGACAGGTACACCAAGTCAACTCACTTTCTGCCAATAAGATGGATCAGTATGCGGAGTTGTATGTGAGGGAGATTGCACGTCTCCACGGGGTTCCTAAGTCTATAGTATCGGACCGAGATCCTATATTTACCTCCAAGTTTTGGGGTGGTTTACAGAGGGCTATGGGAACTTAGTTGAAGTTCAGTACAACATTTCATCCTCAGACAGATGGAAAGTCTGAGAAGACAATCCAAATATTGGAGGACATGCTTAGAGCATGTGTGTTAGACTTCGAAGGGTCTTGGAGCAAGTACCTTTCGTTGATTGAGTTCTTGTACAACAATAGTTATCAATCAATGATTGGAGTAGCCCCATCCGAGATGTTATATGGAAGGAAGTGTAGATCGCCCATTCATTGGGATGAGATGGGGGAGAGGAAGTATTTGGGGCCAGAGATGGTTCAGAAGACTAATGAAGCTATAGAGAAGATCCGAGATCGAATGCTCGCTTCGCTTCGCAGACAGGAAAGCTAAGTTGATCCTAAGCATAGGGATGTGGAGTTCTAGGCGGGGGACCACATGTTTCTGCGAGTTTTACCATTGCGAGGGGAGAGGAGATTCGGGAAATGGGGAAGTTGTGCTCTAAATTCGTAGGACCTTTTGAGATCTTGGAGAGGATCAGGCAAGTAACCTACTAATTGGCACTGCCACCAACGTTAGCAGGGGTTCACGATGTATTCCACATCTCAATGCTTCGGAAATACATCTTAATATGATCCATGTATTGGGATATAAGGATTTGGAGCTACAAACCGATTTATCATATGAAGAGCGACTGGTTCAGATCTTAGACTGAAATGACAATGTTCTAAGGAATAAGATGATTCCTCTAGTCAAAGTCTTATGGAGGAATAACAAGCTTGAGGAAGCAACCTGGGAGCTAGAGTCAGCTATGCGGGATCTGTATCCTGAGTTGTTCAAGTGAATTTCGAGGACGAAATTCTTAGTAGGAGGGGATAGTTGTAATGTCCCAAAAATGTTAATAAGGTTTAGAGCCTTGATTAGCGTGCCGGGAGCGCATAATTGGATATATGTGTGATTAATTGGTTAAATGCGTGACTATGTGGCATATATAATTTATATGATAATATGAATATATTTATATGCATATTTATGAGTATTAAATATGCACGTGGGCCCGTTCTTGTTTTTAAGGGAATAAAAGTGATTGTATGCGTTAAATTATTGAGACCACATTATTATGTGGATATATTCACAGTATACGACTTGAGGCGATCCTAGTGAGCTTAGGGGTATTTTGGGAAGTTTAATGTATATTTAGGATTTATCAAGTGACAGGTAAGTATTTGATAGTTAGTTTGGCATGACGGAATTAATTGGGAATTTGTAGGAAGACTCGAGGAATTAGTGGGAAATGGGGAAAATGACTATTTTACCCTTAAGAGCAATTAGAGGGTTGAGTTGTGTTGAGGGTATTTTGGTCTTTTAGTTAAAAGGTAAACTCAGCTGATACTTTAGGAAATAACCAGAACCATTAGCATTATTCTCAAACACTCTCTCCCTTTCTCTTACACGTTCTCTCTCTCCCACTCTTGGGCTTGAAGGTTTTGGAGTATTGAAGGGAAACCTTGGTTTAAGCTGGGAAAAGTCTAGGAATTGAAGCTTAGGGATTGAAGAATTAAGCTGGAAACATGGGGAAAACTAAGCTAGGAACAGTCAAGGAATTGCTGAGGAGTTAAGCTATTAACTATTGTAAGACTTTAGATTCTAATTACTGAATTCTGGTTGGGTTTGAATTTTTTTAGGGGAGCTTAGGTTGGTTTCTGAATTTGGGATTTAAGGGAGATTGAACTAGTGTTATAGGCTATTTGTGTATTGTTTATGAGGTAATATTGGGAGTTCTGGACCTAGTTTTGCTTGAGTACATGTTTGGGGTCGAATTATAGGGCTACGAGTTGGGGAAATATGCAGAAAACTCAGGGATTTCTGGGTTCACGAGGGCGTGCCGCGACCCAGTTCATGGGCGCCGCGGCCCGCGTGCCCCAGGAGGCCCTGGGGGGCTTACTGACTTGCAGGCGCGCTGTAACTCGCCTTCCCCCTGGAGCAAGAGGTCGGCGCCTCTGACTTGAGGCGCGCCGCGACCCTTAGGGCCAGGTCGTGACCCGCTTAGGCAGCCATAGCCTAGGTTGGTTTTTAGGATTAGGGAGGCTCGAGGATTTAAATCTAAGTGCTCGAGACGAATTCTACTACCTATTTTAGTAGAATTTGAGTACCCAGGCACTAGTATTTGTTTCCGACGCATTTAATCGAATTAGATTTTTATAGTTATCCATTGTCGCTTATGACTAGGGTTACCATTATGGCTCGGGATTGAGGATCGTGCTCAGGACCACTCTACATCCATCGTTCGAGATTCGAGGTAAGAAAACTGCACCCAAATTGTGAATGGGACTGATATTCCCTGTTAATGAACTTATCTGTTATGTAACCTGAAAATATTGTTATGTGTGATGTGAAAGTACGACCTAAGGGAGCCAGGGCTGATGTTGAGAGTATTGAGCGTAGCTCAGCCTAAGTGAGCCAAAATCACCTAAATAATCAGAGGGCTCGACCTAAGGGTGCCGACCCCTAATTATTTATATTGTGATTGATCTATATGTTTGGATTAAACCATTGTTGTTGCTTAGTTTAGCATTTATATTTTGCTGTTAATTGGACTGGTTGGTCTAGGTTTGTTATATACACTTTCTTGCTGTCTATGCTTGTTGATTAAAGTTTTCTTACTGAGCCTTGGCTCACGAGTGCTATGGAGTGCAGGTAAAGGCAAGGGAATGCTAGACCAACCATGAGTTGGAGAGCCTTGGGGGCGGAGTGTACATCGGCAACTGCTCGACCACCATGGTCGAGGGAATTACACGGACTAGAGCTCAAATTTATATTTTTCCATTTAGATTGGCTGCTGTTGTATTAACTTTTGTAGGTTGTATCCGCCATATAAACCTTATTTTTGGGATCCCATGTATCAAACTCTTATTTTAATAAAAATAGACCATTTTAACGATCAAAATCTTTTAACCCTAACCTGTCACTTAACTTTAGAAACACATTTATGTTCAAACGACTTGATTAGCAAGTCTTGCACTATTCTAAACACACAGTGTAATAATCTGGGTTATCCAGTGTGTTACACAGAGCCATTCTAGCCATCGATCAACATTCATCACTGTGACAATCCACTCCAAGGACCATATTTACCGCAAGGTCCCAAAACTCACATATTCAAAGTAAAACACTCAAAGTCTGAGTTATTCCTTTAGGTTATCAGTTTGTCTGAAGGTAACCATTAATTCCAAATCTCAATCTTATACTCATCACCCTCTATGGCCCTTTTCTAGAACCTGGGAACTTGAGGGTCTCAATATGATACTATCAACATATGTGTCTAGTGGAGATGTACGGTCTTTTCGTACACACTCCCTGTAACATCCCAAATTTTCTAATAAGGCTTAGAGCCTTGATTACACTACACCAAAATACCATTTTTGTGTCAGTCAAACACGTCACTTACGCCGTTGACCGAGAATCAGCATTTGCGTCAGTGATAACATTGATGTTGTTAATTGTAAAATTTTGTGCCAGTGGCCAAATGACGCCGTTAACGCACTGTTTGCGTTAGTGGGCAACTGGCGCTAATTGTGTGTTTGCGGTAATGGGGCACTGATGCAAACAAACCGTTAGCATCAGTTGGCCACTGATGCAAATAGTGCGCCCAATATTAAATCCCAATCATCATCCCCTATCCCCTCATTCTCCCAAATTTGAAAACATTGATTTTGTCCCAACAACCAGCAGCGCCTTCGACTTTCTAGACCCATTTTAGTGAGTTTTTATTTTTATTTTTTTAATTTTAAGGTTAAATTGATGAATATTGTATGTTTATGAACCTTATACATAGTTTTATTTTAATTTTTTGTATAGATTTTTTATTTTGAAGATTATTGTTTGAAAAACCAAAACCCAAAATCCTTCCTCTTGATTTTTTTTCTGATTGAGTTCGCAGGGGTCATGTAGGTGGCTGGGGTCGTGGGGGGTGGCTGGGGTCGCGGGGATGAGTGGTGGCTGGCTGGGGACTGGATACAGGGGGATGGGGTTGCATAGGGTGGCTGGGGCTGGGTACATGGGGTCGGGGTTCATAGCATTTAAAAAAAAATATTTTTAATATAGCATCTGTGTCAGTGCCCAACTTTCACAAATGTGGCATTTGAGACAGTTGAGCACTGACGCAAATGCCAGGCTGGTTTGCGTCATGGAATATCGCATCAGTTCCAAAACTGACTCAAAAAATCAATTGTGGCAGTTAGAAACTGTCACAAATGACCTTTTTTGTTGTGGTGTTAGGGGCCAGATTGGAAAATTATGGGATTTATATGATTAATCGTGAATTAATTGTCATTCATATGTATATGTGATATATATATGTATATCATTACGTGATTATGTGAGTTATATTATGATATGACTAGATATGCATGTTTAGGTGTATTAAATATGCCTCTAAGCCCGTTTCTTATTAGAAGATCATTTTCCTAATTTTGACCCGTTATGGGTATACTTGAATATATATGTGCATATATGTGATATATGTGTGAGACCACATTATTATGTGGACATATTCAGATTATTCGGCATGAGGCGGTCCTAGTGAGTAAATTAGCGAAAAAGTCACAACGGGAATAAATACCAGGCTCAGGGTATGCCTTGGGGTATTTTGGTAAATTAGCGCATTGCTGGGAATTATTGAGAAATGGGGATTTATTTGGTGTATTGGAGGTTGTCGCTAAGGCTGACGACGAGATTGTACTCGGGGGTGACTTACATCCAGTGCTTGGACCAAAGGTAAGAAAACTACACCCGTTACGTGACATGTATGATTGAGGCTTGGCCCAGTTATTACAATTATTAATGTAATATGATTGTGGCTTGGCCCATTTTTTAAATGTATACGTGATTAGGGTTTGAGCCTAGCTAATGAGCATGATTATGATTATGTAGTGTATATCTATTTTAGTATACTGTAATGCATTGTAATTGTGTGTATGATGAATGTAATATGTGATTGTTCGTTAATACCAGGAAGCTTGGTTTATGAGCCGAGAATATGTCTATTGCATCTGATTAAAGTTCGACCTGCTAGTCGAGGGCATACTTTGTTTAAAGGGGCTCGACTTATAAGTCTAGGGTCTGTGAGGCTTGACTTATAAGTTGAGGGTCTATGAGGCTCAAATTATTAGTCGAGGATCTACAAGTCTCGACTTATGAGTCGTGACCGACATCACGCATGTTGAGCTCAAGCCGCCATGGCTGGGCCACCCCGGGAGTGCACTAAGCACTTGACTGGCTTGGATGCCATATGAATAAGTGGGAGTGTGACACACACTTGTGTGACCCTATGGGCACTCATCCTTGAAATGTTTATGCTTGATTCCAATTATTACTGCTAAGCATGTTGTTATACTTTGAGAGTTATCTGAATATATTTTCTTGTTGAGTCTTTTCGCTCACAGGTTTTTTGTGGTGCAGGTAAAGGTACGGAGAAGCTTGTCTAGCCATGAGCTAGAGAGCGATAGCAGTGATGTGTACATATACAGCCCGCTCGACCGCCACAATTGGGGTATCACAAAGGAGCTAGGGTCGGACCTCGTTTTGTCACTTAGGACAACTTATTTTGTAATCTCCGAATTGTAACAAACTTCTAAACTTGTATTTTGGGATCCCATGTAAAGACTGAAGTTTTCTTTTAATGAAAATGTTTACTTGCTGACAAATTTTTTTAATACCTGGACCCTTAGTGGCTTAATCACATGTTTAGTCCAAATGACTCGTTTAGCGAGTCCAACACTAATTTTAAACACACGAGGTAACAATCCCTAATGAGTAGGGTGTTACAAATTGGTATCAGAGTTGCCAAGGTTCAAGGGTTACTGATGATGGACTGGGAATGTACACTCGCCGCTAAAGATAAGCTCGACTCAGTGTTTGGTAACTATTAATATAGTTATGTGAGTAATTTGCTTAAATGAACTCTATATGCCTTATCTACTTGTTTAAATAAAAAGCATGAGCTATTCTGATAGGGTCTGGCCCTTGATTGCTGTATGCATGTGAAGGATGTGCTTATTAGCATATTAGATGCTTTTAAATGCTATATGATTGCTTATAAGCATCATTGTTGCTTTTGAATGTCAGAAACGCTTACTAGCGTTGAAGTATGCGCACGTATGCCAGGAGATGCTTATTAGCACTGTTAAATGTTAAAAGGAATGCTTATTAGCATCGTTAATTGTCTATGCATGCTAAGAAATGCTTATTGTTAGGAAAAAAGTGTTTTGGCTCAATGGAAATTGATAATAATATTACAACTCTATGCAAAATATTACAATAGACAAGGATTGATTAAATAAAGTGTTACAACTCTATAACTGAAAATACAAATAAAAGGAGAAGGAGATGTAAGATGATAGAAATAGAAAGTACAACTCTATTACAAAAAAGATACAAGTAAACTAGAAGTGTTTGAACAAAGGAAATAAAAGGATTACAACTCTTAAACAAAAGTACAAGTAAATAGAATAAGAAGAAAAGAAGAAAGAGCAATAGAAGCAAAATAAGAAAAAGAACCAAAACAATAAACTCTCACTCACACAACCAAAGTGAAGAGTGTTGGGGATCACCAACTTGAACAAGGTTTGAAACCTTTGTCCAAAAGCTTATTTCCCCCTAACTCAAGCACTAAAGGATCTCTCACAGATTATAGGAAATGCTTTCTGGAATAATCAAGCCTCAAGGTGTTTCTAGCCAAGTGCTCTAATGGATAGAAATGTTGTGTCTTACAAGTGAGCTATAGGCTCCTATTTATAGAGTTTAGAGACACCCTTTGAATTTCAAATTCCACCAACCCCCATGGTTATTACCAATGTTTAATTGGATTCATATGGAATTAAAAATGAGATTTGGGAGTTATTTGGGTTTTTTGAGCCGTTCAACAAAGATTGAAAAAACTGAAAAAATTGTCAGTTTTTGGCCTGTGGCCGCGGCCAGAGACATTAGTGGCCGCGGCCCCTAGCCTCTATCCCACAGGCCGCGACCACCAACATTCAGTGGCCGCGGCCACCGACCATTTTCAGCACTAAAAAATGTGTTGTTTTTCCAAACGGTTCAAAATCCTCCCAAATGATTTTGTAACTCCCAAAACACATTATTGGGCTTAAAATTATAACTCTAACAACGATATCACATATGGCTTTATGAAATTCATCTCAATATTATGTAACAACAATTTTACACAATAAATGGTAATATTTGGAAGTTACAAATTTGTAACACCAAATATGTTACATTATTTGGATATATCTCATATATCTAAATATTGTAACTCTCTATTATATGTTACAATATGTGACACACTTTGTCACATTTATTTAATCTAAAACATTATATTATAATATAATATAATATTACATTATATTATAAAATAATATAACATTCCCCCACTAGATTAAATAGTTATCTATTGTAACACTTATTTAATCAATCATTATATTTGAAATATAACATATCCCCTACTTGATTAAATAAGAACTCTCTCTTATAGGAGTCATTGAATTAGTGCATAAAGCAAAGTGTTTTTCAACTTGAACTTTACTATAGTGTAATTATCACAAAATTTGTCGAAAATTTGGTTGCACTAGGCATTGAACCATCTTTTCATGATAACAAATCGGTGGTAAGACACACACCTTTGCGATGTTCACTTGAGACCTCTATGTCTCGCTTTGCACCGTTAATGGCCATGTGCACTTTCCATTCATGGACGTTCTTGAGAATACCCCCAATTCTCACGAGAGGCGGCACCACCCCTAGGTCCATATAGGTAGAATTCTTAAAGTATTTTGTTACCAAAAACACTTGTCTTTACAAGACTGAATTCTATTAAAAAACCTTTCGGTTTTAACCCTCCACTTGGTAACACACAAGTACTCAATATCTCAGACGGGACTTGTTTTGAGTACAACTAATATTCACTTGATTGACTTGTTGTTACCTATTGAACCTAACACTAGTTGAATAACTAGTGTTAAGATAGGTTACCATCAATCATGAATCTCTTTAGGGAGTTTAAGTCCCATCCCTTGAGATGATGCAGCCACTAAATCCCGCGTTAGTGGCTTAGTGAAAGGATCCGCCAGATTTTCACTTGTTCTCACATAGGATATTGAGATGACTCCTCTTTGAATCAATTCTCTTACATATCCATGTCTTAGACTAATATGTTTAGACTTCCCATTATACACTCTGTTTTATGCTCTAGCCAATGTTGCTTGGCTATCACAATGTATCGATATAGTAGATACATTATCTTTGATTAGGGGAATCTCTATCAACAGATCCCTTAACCATTCGGCTCTTTGCCGGTAGAAGCTAGAGCTATGAACTCTACTTCCATAGTGGACAGAGATATACATGTTTGTTTCTTGGAACCCCAAGAAATTTCACCTCCACAAGGTGTAAATACCCAACCAGTTGTGGACAAGTTGTTCCCAAGATTGGATATCCAACTTGCATCTATATATCCTTCTAATATCGAAGGAAATTTGGAGTAGTGAAGGCTTAGTCCTTTGGCTTTATTAAGATAACCTAGGATTCTTCCAATTGCCTTCCAGTGATCCACACTTGGATTACTTGTAAACCTACTAAGTTTACTTACCACAAACGCTATATCAGGTCTAGTACACTGGGCAGCGTACATTAGACTTCCTATAGCACTAGCATACTCCAATTGAGCCACTGCTCTTCCTTCATTCTTCTCTAGTTTTACACTATGATCGAATGGAGTATTGGCATCTTTAACCTTGAGATGGTTAAATTTGTTCAATACTTTCTCAACGTAGTGGGCTTGCCCTAACGCAAAACCCCCACTATGTTTCTTTACTTTGATACCGAGTATGGTATCAACTTCTCCAATATCTTTCATCTTGAAGGTTGATGATAGAAACCTCTTCATTTCTTCTATCCCTTTCATGCTATTACTTAGAATAAGCATGTCATCCACATATAAGCAAACAATGATCACATATCCCTTACAAGTTTTGGAATACAAACACTTGTCTCCATTGTTATGTCTAAACCCATTAGACATGATGGCTTGATCAAATTTCTCATGCCATTGCTTAGGAGCTTGTTTCAATCCATGATGGCTTGATCAAACTTTATGTTCATATTTTGGTAGGACAAACCCTTCGGGTTGTTCCATATAGACCTCCTCATTGAGGTCACCATTAAGGAATGCCGTTTTGACATCCATTTGATGAACATAAAAGTTGTGTATAGAAGCTAAAGCGAACAAAATTCTTATAGAAATTGTTCTTGCAACAGGCGCATAGGTATCGAAATAATTGATACCGTCTTTTTGCCTAAACCCTTTAGCTAGTAATCTAGCTTTAAAGGTTTGAATAGTGCCGTCAGTGTGGTATTTTATCCTAAATACCCACTAACACCCAATTGGCTTAGATCCCGGTGGGAGGTCTACCAATTCCCAAGTGTTATTGGAAAGAATGGAATCCATCTCATCATTGATGGCTTCTTTCCAAAATGCATTATCTCTCGATTGCATAGCTTCTTTATAAGTCTTAGGATCATCCTCAACGAGAAGTACAATAGGAATTTTCCTAATGACTTCCTCTCTATTTCCTTCTACCATGTAGAATGAAATTCGTTGAGAATCTATCTCATCCACTACTAGACTTTTATGATTTTTAAGCCTTTGACTTCTTCCAGGTTCAAAGGGTTGTTTTACATCCTTTTGAGAATTCTCCTCTTGAGAATCAACTTTGGATGTAGAAGCTTGAGAATTGTTCTCATATAACAAATTCTCCTTTAGAGATGTTGAAGCTTGAGAATTGTAGTCACATAACATATTCTCAAAGAATTCAACTTCTCTAGATTCAATCATAATATTTGACTCTAAGTCTAATAGCCTATAAGCTTTACTATTGTTGGCATAACAAACAAAAGCACACTTTATGACTCTTGAACCTAACTTTGTTCTATTAGGTTCATTTTTCTTGCAATATGCAAGACACCCCCACACTTTGAAGTACCCTATGTTGGGTTTTCTTCCTTTCCATAACTCATATGGAGATATCTCATTTTTCTTCATTGGTATTCGATTAAGAATGTGACAAGCGGTTAAAAGCGCTTCACCCCATAAGTTGAAGTTCAACTTAGAAAACACCAACATAGAATTTATCATTTCTAGATAAGTTCCATTTTTCCTTTTGGCAACACCATTGTGTTGTGGTGTATAAGGTGCAATGCACTCATGAATTATACAATTTTCTTCACAAAATGTATTGAATTCATTAGAGAAGTACTCTCCTCCTCTATCACTTCTTAGCACCTTAATCTTTTTATTTAGTTGATTTTCAACTTCTAATTTGTACAATTTAAAAGCATCAAAAGTTTCATCTTTATGCTTTAAAAGAAACACATAGGTATATCTACTAAAATCATCTATAAAAGTAAGAAAATACCTTTTACCACCTCTAGTTAAAACACCATTTAATTCACAAAGATCACTATGGATTAAATCTAGTAAATTAGATGATCTTTCTACACTAGGAAATGGTTTCTTAATCATTTTCGCCTTAACACATGTTTCACATTTACCATAGTTTTTAATATTGCATGCAATCATACCACATTTTACTACTCTTTTCATGGTAGAAAAACCTATATGCGATAGTCTAAGATGCCACAAAAATAAAGAATCATACTCAATAATATAGGCGGAATTAGCATTTTTATTGATAACATTGAAAGTTACGTCATTGGTGCACAATTTAACCATTCCCTCACAAGAGTACCCTATTACCAAGAATACATTTGATTTGGTAAGTATAAGTTTACCGGACTCAAAAATGGCTTTAATGCCGGGCTTGCCAAGCAAATCACCACTTACCAAGTTTCTACTCATTTCGGGAACATAAAGTACATTCACTAATGTAACTTTCTTGCCGGAGGTGAAGTAGACTTCAATAGTACCTTTGCCAAGTACTTTGGATTTTCCCTCATTGACCATTTGTAACTCATGGTTGCCCTTTGACTCTTCAAGGGTCTTGAACAATGATTTGTCATAGGTGACATGGACGGTGGCACATGTATCACACCACCACCCTTTCACCTTGCCTTGGACTGCATTCACCTCACTAAGGGTAGCAACTATGTTTTCCTCTTGACTTGCGTTCACCTTAGGTCCTTGTTGGTCTTTTCTATGCCTACACTCTCTAGCATAGTGACCCTTTTTCCCACGCACAAAGCAAGGGCCTTTCTCACCCTTAAACTTGTTTGGGTAGGTTTTTGGACCCAAAGGTTTCTCATTACCCTTTTTCCCTTTGTTTTTGGGATGTTTTGGTTGTGACACCACATTTGCTTGGAAGTCTCTCCATTAGACCCCTCCACAAGTTTATCTCTACATATCAATTCCTCTTCGATTCGAATATGTTTTTGGATCTCCTCCAAAGAATAATCCTCATTTTTATGAAGGATTCTTTTCCTATAGCTCTTCCAAGTTGGTGGTAATTTAGCCACTATAGCACCAACTTGAAAGGCCTCGGGAAGCTAAATCTTTAACACTTTCAATTTGTTAATAATTATTTGCAATTCATGAATTTGAGGAAGAATAGACTTATCACCAAAAAAATTGAAATTGAACTATTGAGATATCAAAAACTTTTTGGTACCTTCCTCTTCCGCCTTAAACTTTTTCTCAAGTGCATCCCACATCTCCTTGGCCGATTTGGTCTCGATGTAGAGGTCATAGAGCCTAACGGATAGGGCGTTGAGGATATGACCCCTACAAAGGAGATTGTCCTCCTCCCTCTTCCTTCTCTTTTCCACCCCCTCGGGAGTGTCTTTGTCGGATGGCTCGGCTAGAGGAGCCAAGGAAGACTCAAGGATGTATGCGATTTTGAGAGTGGTTAAAAGTAACCTCACCTTGTCTTGCCACCTAGTAAAATTGGATCCATCAAACCTATCCAATCTCACTAGGTCTTGGTTCATGATCTTGA
This sequence comes from Humulus lupulus, assembly GCF_963169125.1. NCBI lineage: Eukaryota > Viridiplantae > Streptophyta > Magnoliopsida > Rosales > Cannabaceae > Humulus > Humulus lupulus. The sequence goes on along the minus strand of NC_084797.1, from coordinate 38,574,648 downwards.
TTGTCTCCCGTTCCATTGAAACAAAAAAGGAATAAGCTTTTGAATGTTAGGAAAAAATTCTTTGCCTCAATGGAAATTGATAATAATATTACAACTCTATGCAAAATATTAAAATAAACAAGGATTGATTAAATAAAGTGTTACAACTCTATAACTGAAAATACAAATAAAAGGAGAAGGAGATGTAAGATGATAGAAATAGAAAGTACAACTCTATTACAAAAAAGATACAAGTAAACTAGAAGTGTTTGAACAAAGGAAATAAAAGGATTACAACTCTTAAACAAAAGTACAAGTAAATAGAATAAGAAGAAAAGAAGAAAGAGCAATAGAAGAAAATAAGAACAAGAATCAAAACAATAAACTCTCACTCACACAACCAAAGTGAAGAGTGTTGGGGATCACCAACTTGAACAAGGTTTGAAACCTTTGTCCAAAAGCTTATTTCCCCCTAACTCAAGCACTAAGGGATCTCTCATAGATTATAGGAAATGCTTTCTGGAATAATCAAGCCTCAAGGTGTTTCTAGCCAAGTGCTCTAATGGATAGAAATGTTGTGTCTTACAAGTGAGCTATAGGCTCCTATTTATAGAGTTTAGAGACACCCTTTGAATTTCAAATTCCACCAACCCCCATGGTTATTACCAATGTTTAATTGGATTAATATGGAATTAAAAATGAGATTTGGGAGTTATTTGGGTTTTTTGAGCCGTTCAACAAAGATTGAAAAAACTGAAAAAATTGTCAGCTTTTGGCCTGTGGCCACGGCCAGAGACATTAGTGGCCGCGGCCCCTAGCCTCTGTCCCACAGGACGTGGCCACCAACATTCAGTGGCCGTGGCCACCGACCATTTTAAGCACTAAAAAATGTGCTGTTTTTCCAAACGGTTCCAAACCCTCCTAAATGATTTTGTAACTCCCAAAACACATTATTGGGCTTAAAATCATATCTCAAACAGCCATATCACATATGGCTTTATGAAATTCATCTCAATATTGTGTAACAACAATTTTACACAATAAAGGTAATATTTAGAAGTTACAAATTTGTAACACCAAATATGTTACATTATTTGGATATATCTCATATATCAAAATATTGTAACTCTCTATTATATGTTACAATATGTGACACACTTTGTCACATTTATTTAATCTAAAACATTATATTATAAAATAATATAACACTTATTAGCATTCTTCTTGCCTTTGAATGTTAGAAATGCTTAATAGCCTTATGTTATGTATGGAAATGCCAGGAACGTGCTTATTAGCGTTGTTAATGTTTGTAAATGTTAACAACGTTCTTACTAACATCTTGTTTGAGCATGAATATGAATCGACATGCTTATTAGCATGATGTTATATGGATGAGTTGCTGGGATGATTATTAGCATTGTCGATGCATGTGAATGCTTATTCGATCAGTTGTGAACCATGGGAAAACATGGGATATTGTTTTTACTGCATGATAAGCTGTGTCATTGATTACAAATAGACTTGGAAGTATTCTTCCAAGGAGATCTAATGAGGCAGTCGATGTTGAGAATCAAGTCAGAAGTAATGACCAGGATCAGAACCCTCCGCCAGCCCCTGAAAACTGGCAACAGATGCATGCTGATATGCAAGCTAGGCTGCAGAGACAAGATGGATAGATTTACTAGTTGAGGTAACAGAAGGTTCCAGCAGGGAACACTGCATCAGGGGCCCATCTGCTGCTCCAGTACCAAGCATACAATACCAAACATAATTAGAGAACCATTAGGAGTTAGTCTATGAACGGTTCAGGAAACAACACCCTCCGGTTTTCGAGGGCAGTGCAGATCCACTTAAGGCAGAACAATGGGTGGCTATGATTACATCCATCCTAGATTTTATGAGGGTGGTGGGCAATGAGAGAGTGCCCTATGCCACGTACATGTTTCAGGAGGATGCCTGAATCTGGTAGGAGGTGGTGTCCCAGACTAGGGATGTAACCACAATGAACTGGGAAGATTTTCGAACTCTATTTAATGAGAAATATTATAATGAGTCCATTAAAGTTGCGAAGGCTGAGGAATTCAGTAGATTGTTGCAAGGGATTATGTTAGTGATAGAATACACCCTGAAGTTTGACAGATTAGCCAAGTTCAATGCAGACTTAATACCCACTGATGGGACAAGGAAGGAAAGATTCCTTTAGGGGCTACAACCTATGATAGCCCGGGATGTCAGAATTACAACAGTGCCTGGAGTGACGACAAACGCTCAAGTAGTAGAGAGAGCCCTTACTGCAGAGGGCACTGAGAATAAGATCTGGCGCTTGAACGCAGCTAGAAGAGATATGAGGAAAGGAAGATTCCTTTATAGGATCAGGTAGGGGTGGATGCCCTAGTGACTAGAAAAGAAAGACCCCAGATACTGTTTTGGCTTTCGGTCCTGACAGGAGGCCATGGGGTGTGCAAATTGGCTATCGGGGCGGTAATGAGAACTGGAAGATATATCCAGAGATAGAAGACGTCATATGGGGGAGTGTCAGGCGTCTGCTTCTTATGTGGGAACGTGGGGAATCTTAAGAAGGACTGCCCAAGAGTGAAGAAAGAGGAACCGAAGAAGGTAGACAACTCAACTCTAGCTCGAGTGTTTCCATTGATGTAGGCTGAGGCTGAGGCTGAGGCTGAGGCTGAGGCTAGGCCCTCAGTGGCCACATGCCAGCTTTCTAGTGCTGACATTTCTTAAACTGTGTTGATTGACTCTGGTGCTACACATTCTTATGGTTCTAGTAGGATTATTGATAGACTGTGTAGACCATGTGACTACTATGCTATAGGGTTTGGGATGTTATTACCCTCTGGGGAGTTAGTGGTTTCCAAGAGATGGGTTAGATCACTGCCAGTGATAGTGGACGACCGAGAGTTGTCAGTTGACTTCATAGAGTTGGTTATTACCGACTTTGATATGATTTTGGGGATGGACTGGTTAACTAGATATGGGGAAACCATTGATTGTAAAAGAAGATGGTAACCTTTGAACCTGAGGGTGAGGACCCCTTCATATTTGTTGGCACTGTGCATGGACCTCAAGTACCTATGATTTCAGCATTGAGGGCTAGAGACCTATTGCAAGGAGGTCGCATAGGATTCTTGGCTAGCGTAGTGGATACCACCTAGGTCATGCTAGTGGGACTAGAAAAGACTAGGCTAGTCTATGAATTCCTAGATGTGTTCCCAGAAGAGTTACCAGGGTTGTTGCCACATAGGGAGATAGAATTTGTTATTGAGCTGGTGTCAAGGACAGAGCCAATGTCTAGGGCCCCAGCGAAGTTGAGGGAACTCAAGGTGCAACTACAGGAGTTGTTAGACTTGGGTTGTATCAGAACCAATTTCTCACCATGGGGTGCGCCAGTTCTATTTGTGAAGAAGAATGACAGTTCTCTGAGGATGTGTAAAGACTATAGTGTACTGAATAAGCTAACCATTAAGAACAGGTATCCTCTGCTAAGGATAGATGACTTATTTGACCAATTGCAAGGTAAAATGGTGTATTCGAAGATAGATCTTCGATCTGGTTATCACCAGTTCAGGATTAAAGAGGAAGACATACCAACGACAACTTTCTGTACAAATATGGGCATTATGAGTTCCTCGTTATGTCATTTGGTTTGACTAACACCCCGTCAGCTTTCATGGATTTGATGAACAGGGTATTCAAGGACTATCTGGATTGATTTGTGATCGTCTTCATCGATGATATCCTGGTATATTCACAGTTAGAGGAAGAGCATGAGAAACACCTCAGATTGATTTTGTAGAGGCTGAGAGAGCACAGGTTATTTGTGAAGTTTAAGAAATGCGAGTTCTGGTTACCTTGGGTGACTTTCTTGGGTCATATTTTTAGTAGAGATGGGATCAAGGTGGACCTAGCTAAGATTGAGTCTGTCTAGAATCAGACGAGGCCAAGGAATCCCTCTGAGATTAGAAGCTTCCTCGGATTGGCAGGTTATTATAGAAAGTTTGTGGAAGGGTTCTCAAGGATAGCACCCCACTGACAGAACTGACACGCAAGAGTCAAAAGTTTGCGTGGTTAGACAGAGGCGAGAACAACTTCAAGGAGTTGAAGCAACGTTTGATTACTGCCTCAGTCTTGAGTCTTTCAAAAGATCAGGAGAAGCTCATGGTTTATTGTGATGCTTCAAGATAAGGGTTAGGCTATGTCCTTATGTAGGCAGAGAAGGTGATTGCTTATGCATCACGCCGATTGAAGGATTATGAGCAGAGGTATCCTACTCATGATCTGGAGTTAGCAGTGGTGGTCTTTGCATTAAATGTATGGAGGCATTATCTTTATGGAGAAAAGTGCGAAATATATACGGATCACAAGTTCCTCAAGTACTTCTTTACACAGAAGGATTTGAATATGAGGTAGAGGCGTTGGTTGGAACTGGTGAAGGACTATAATTATGAAATCCCTTATCATCTAGGGAAAGCCAACATGGTGACAGATATCCTAAGCCGGAGAGGTCCGGGGCAATCGTACAGTTCGAGGCAGATATCCAAGGAGTTGGCAGAAGATATGACCAGAGCAGGGATTGAGTTAGTAGTGGGCCAGTTAGCCAACATTAACCTACAGTGTACTCTTTTAGAAATGATAAAGGAGACTAAGTTACAAGAGCCACAATTGATTAAGATTAGAGGGACATCCTAGCTGGAGTGGCTAGGGACTATCAGATATGGGTTCGCTAAGATATAAAGGTCAGATCTATGTTTTGATGGATACTATTATTTGACGGGAGATTCCGGATGAATCTCATACTACTCTGTACTCTTTGCATCCTGACATCACGAAGATGTACTAGAACCTAAGAACTTTATATTGGTGGCTGGGGATGAAGATGGACATAACAGCAGATCAAGGCTGAACATCAAAGACCAGCGGGGCTACTACAACCCTTAGACATCCCATAGTGGAAATGGGAAGACATCACAATGTATTTTGTGGTGGGATTGCCCAGGACGGTGGATCAGCATGATTTAATGTGGGTGATTGTAGACAGATACACCAAATCAGCTCAGATTTTACCAGTGAAGACAACTTATACTGTTGACCAGTATGTAGATCTCCATGTGAAAGACATAGTACGTCTTCATGGAGCTTCGAGGTTGATCGTGTCATATCGGGACCCCACATTCACTTCCAAGTTTTGGGGAAGTTTGCAGAAGGCGATGGGCACTTAGTTGAAGTTTAGTACCGCTTATCATCCTCAGACCAATGGTCAGTCTGAGAGAACCATCCATATATTAGAGGACATGCTGAGAGCATGTGTATTGGACTTTGAGGGGTCCTGGAGTAAATATTTTCCTTCTGTAGAGTTTTTCCACAACAACAGCTACCAAGTGACCATAGGAGTGGCTCCTTATGAGATGTTGCATGGTAGGAAATGCAGATCACCTATTCACTGGGATGAGATGGGTGAGCATAGATACTTAGGTCCTGAGGTAGTTTAGAGGACCAGTGAGGCTATCGAGAAGATTAGAGCTCGGATGCTCGCATCACAAAGTAGATAGAAGAGTTATATGGATTTGAAGCTCAGGAACGTTGAGTTCCAGGTGGGAGACTATGTCTTTCTTAGAGTCTCACCACTGAAGGGGGCGAGAGGTTTAGGAAGAATGGCAAGCTGAGGCCTAGGTTTGTAGGACCTTTTGAGATCCTGGAGAAGAACGGTCAGGTGGCCTATAGGTTGGTCTTACCTCTGGCATTGTCAACTGTGCACAATGTGTTCCAAATTTCGAAGCTGCAGAAGTATGTATTTGATGAGACTCATGTACTGAGCTATGAAGATTTGGAGCTCCAAGTAGACTTATCTTTTGAGGAATAGTCTATAACGACCCAAAATCACTAATATGGCTTAAGGGCCTTGATTAGTGTGCCGAGAGGGCATAATTGGTTCATGTGTGAATTTATTGATTTAGCACTTGATTATATGATAAGCATGCTTGTATGGCTATATGAATGTGAATGTGATTACATATTATATTTGTGACACCCACATTATTATGTAGGTAAATCTGCAGCATGCGACTTGAGGCGATCCTAGGAAGCTAGTTAGCAGTAAAGTCACAACAGGGCCTAATAATTGACTTGGAGCAAGTCAAGGGGTATTTCGGGTATTAGATGATTATTTGGGTTATTGGGTTATGGAAATAAATAATTGGAGATATATTTGAGGTTAGGAAGCTTAGGGGACGTTTCCGGTACCCCAAGCCTCGGGATTGACTTAATTAACTAAGGTTAGACTAAGTATAATAGAAGATAGTAGAAAAAAAACCCAAACCGACCCTTTTTGCTCCTTTATTCCTTCTCTTATTTCTCTAAAGAAAACTACTAGAACTTGAGGATTTAAGCTGGGACTTTAGTGGAATGGGCTGGAGTTTGGAAGGATTAGTCCAGTGTTCAGCTAAAGATTCAGTTAGGAACTAAGGTAAGATATAAGCTTGAAGCATGGTGATTAAAATTTTATGTTATAGCTAGGTTTTGAAGTGTTTATGAACTTTGGTGTTGAAGGGAAGAATTGAGGCTTGAAAGCTTGGGTTTTAGCTCAGAAATAATTAAGGAAGTGGTTCATCAAAGAAGGTAAGCTTTAATTCGTAATTTAGAGTTTAAATTCTGAGTTTGCATGACTGGTTTTAGTGTTCTTGAGTATGTGAGTTTCAGAAATTGAAATGAGATTTTAATGAGTTTTTAAGCTAGAGTTTTGTTGGATTATGTTGTTAGAAGTCTTGTGATCAATGAGTTTTAAAATTAGGGTGCTTTGGGGTGGTTTTGAGCAAGGTTAAGATGTTAGGAATGGTGGATTTTCTGGGCACGAAGGGCTGGGCCGCGGCTTTGTTCTAGAGTGTCGCGGCCCTGCGAAGCGAAGAAGAGCCAAGGAGGCTCTGTAGTGGGGAAGCGCCGCGGTGCCACTGGGCAGGGTCGCGGCACGTGTCTGTCTTCAGATAGGCCTAGCCTCTGTTTCAAGGGTGGGCCGCGACCCTTAAAGGTATTTTTGGCCTTTTGGAGGTTTTAAGCGCGGTAACCTAACCTAGGGTTCTCGGGATCAATTCCGCCATTGTGTTTGGTGGAATTCGATGTCCCTGAAGCTAGAACTCCATCCGAAAATATTAACGCGATTATTAATGATAGTCCCTATCTTGGTTGTGACTAGGTTTTAAGCTAGAGCTAGAAAGCGGATCGTGCTCGAGAGGTGTCGCTTGTAATCAGTAAACTTGGAAATTAAAGGTAACAAAACTGCACCCGGTTGTGGAATTTATTATGGGACTAAGGGTTTCCTGATCTATATGCTCTATAAATGATGGTATTATGCCATGCAAATAGTAAACAAACGGCCTAAGGGTGCCGAGGTTTACATTAGCGCACAGGGCACAACTCGGCCACTGGTAGCTGAGGACAACTTATTATGCACTGAGTTCGGTTTAAGCGGGTCAGAGTCAGTGGGGTAAATTGTGGGTGCGACCTAAGGTGTCGACCCTGAATAATATGTGATTTGATTGTTGTTATTGGTTGGTGTTTAGTGGTACTGTATAGTTGAGTGTTGATTGGCTGAATCTTTGATTGTATATATGTGCTATGTGATTAACGTAATATGTTAAGTATATGAACATGCTTAAAGGGTTATTCAACGGTTATCATTGCTTGTTATATGATGTTAAGTTTTCTTGCTGGGCCTTGGCTCACGGGTGCTTCGTGGTGAAGGTAAAGGCAAGGGCAAGATTGATCAGCGCTGACTCGGAGAGCTCTGAGAGCAGAATGTACATGAACAGCTGCTCAGCTTCCACGGTTGAGAGGAGACAAGGATAGGGGAACCATAAACATCTGTTTTGCCTATAGAATGGCTAGCGGTTGTCTGTACACTGTCAATTTTGTAAAACGACTTTTAAATGCTGTTTCTTTTGGGATCCCATGTGTAAAATGTTTAATTATATAAAATGTGTCTTTAAAGACCAAAACATTTTAACCCTAGCTCATTGATGGTTGCAGTAACACGTTTCTACTTAAATGATTTGATTAGCAAGTCCTGCACATTTATAAATACACAGTGTAGCGGTCCTGGCTATCTAGGGTGTTACATAGTCAGTCTAGATATTAGATAGAAAAGACAAAGTCCTGAGGAATAAAACCATACATATAGTTAAGGTATTATGGAGGAACAACAAGGTCGAGGAGGCGACCTGGGAGTTGGAATCAACCATGCGGGACCAGTATCCTGAGCTGTTCAGGTAAAATTTTGAGGACAAAATTCCTGTAAGGAGGGGATAGTTGTAACATCCCAAATTTCCTAATAAGGCTTAGAGCATTGATTAGGGGGCCGATTGGAAAATTATGGGTTTTATATGATTAACTATGAATTAATTATCATTTATGTGTATATGCGATATATATGTATATCATTACTTGATTATGTGAGTTATATTATAATATGACTAGATATGAATGTTTAGGTGTATTAAATATGCATGTGGACCCATTTCTTATTAGAATGGAATTTTCATAATTTTTACTCGTTATGGGTATACTTGAATATATATATGTGCATATATGTGATATATGTGTGAGATCACATTATTATGTGGATATATTCAGATTATTCGGCATGAGGCAATCCTAGTGAGCAAATTAGCGAAAAAGTCACAACGGGAATAAATACCTGGCTCGGGGTAAGCCTAGGGGTATTTAGGTAAATTAGCGCATTGCCGGGAATTATAGAGTAATGGGAATTTATTTGGTGTATTGGTGATAACTAAGATTTATTTAAAGAAATAGTGAGATGTGATGGTAAATGACCAAAATGCCCTCGAAGGCATTAAGTGGCAAGTTATAGGCTTAAGGGCATATTGGCCATTTGCTTTGTTGGGGATTAGTATACTTAGGCAACCTAGAACTCTGCTGAGTTTCAAAGGAAATAAACAAGTGCATCAGCTCTCTCTCCCTCACGTACTCTCTTCTCTCTCATAGGGTTTGATGTTTGGAAAGAAAGCTTGAACTTTCAGAGTGGAGTTTTGGATTTGAGGCTTGGGAAAGGTGTAGGCAAGCTAGGGGATTGCTAAGAACCCATCTTCAGTTACTAAGGTAATGGTTTTAACCCTTGATTCTCTCTGAATTTCTGAGTTCTTACTCTGTTTTTGCTGTTCTGGAGTTTTACAAACTCAAGACTTGGATTTTGAGTTTCTATGGAGATTTTGGGTGTTTGTTGATGTTTTAATTTTGCTAAGCATTTGGGTAATATGTTTGGAGGATTGAAATGTTGATTTGAGGGGCTGGGGACCCGTTGGGATTGATTTGAGGCTTTGAGGTTCGGAGAATTCTAGAAAAAAACCCAAAATTTTGGGTAAGCTGGGATCAGCACGACAACACTAGGTATGTAGTGCTACAGCACTAGTCTAATGGACGGTTTGAGTTTCTGACTTTAGCGCTGTAGCGCCCAGTAGGTAGTGTTGTAGCGCTACTCAGCTTTCAAAACTTGATTTTTGGTACATTTTAGGGTTTTTGCTCAGGGGCTCGGGGGAAAATTTCACAACCCCATTTGGTGAAATTGGAGGTCCCGGGAGCATGGGATTGGACCCGGGGTTCGTTTATGGAATCAAATGTTGATAAGACATTATCTATTGGTTGTGACTAGGTTGTCGCTAAGGCTTAGGATACGATCGTACTCGGAGGTCGCTTACATCTAGTGCTTGGACCAAAGGTAAGAAAATTTCACCCGATACGTGAAATGTACGATTGGGGCTTGGCCCAGTTATTAAAGTAATATGATTGGAGATTGGCCCATTTGTAAAATGTACATGTGATTTGGGCTTGGGCCCAAATGATGAGCATGGTTATGATTATGCCCGAGTATATATATTTTAGTGTGCTATAATGCATTGTACCTGTGTGTATGATTAATGTATTATGTGATTGTTCGTTAAAACCAGGAAACTCGGTTTAAGAGCTGCGAATCTATTTGTTGCATCTGGTTAAAGCTCGACCTGCTATTCGAGGGCATACTTGGTTTAAAGGGGCTTGACTTATAAGTCAAGGGTCTCCAAGGCTTGACTTATAAGTTGAGGGTCTGTGAGGCTCGACTTATAAGTCGAGGATCTGGAAGTCTAGGCTTATGAGCCATGATTGGCATCACGTGCGTTGAGCGCAGACTGGCATGGCTGGGCCACCTTGGGAGTGCAATAAGTACTTGACTGGCTCAAATGCCATATGAATAAGTGGGATTGAGATACGCACTTGTGTGACCCAATGGACACATATCTGTGCAATTTTTATCCTTGATTCCAGTTATTACTGCTAAGCATGCTGTTATACTTTGAGAGTTATCTAAATATATTTTATTGTGAGTCTTTTGGCTCACGGGTGCTTTATTGTGCAGCTAAGGGTAAGGAGAAGCTAGTCCAACCATGAGTTGGAGAGGGATAGCGGTGATGTGTACATATGCAGTTCGCTCGACTGCCATGGCCGGGATATCACAGGGGAGCTAGGGTCGAACCCCGTTTTGCCGCTTAGGCCGACTTATTTTGTAATCTCTAGATTGTAACAAACTTTCAAACTTGTATTTTGGGATCGGATGTAAAGACTGAAGTTTTCTTTTAATGAAAATGTTTACTTTTTGACCAAAATTTTTAATACCTGAACCCTTAGTGGCTTAATCACATGTTTAGTCCAAATGGCTCGTTTACCAAGTCCAGTACTAATTTTGAACACACGTGGTAATGATCCCTAATTAGTAGGGTGTTACACTCCCTCTTTTGATATCTCACTCACACCAACCATAGTGTGTTAACCCAATAAGTCAAGTCAAAACTTTTTGCATCCACTCACCTCATTTTCAATCTGAGGTGATCAACCCTTAGGGTCCATAATTATTCCTCCTTCGTAACTCCAGGATACCCTAGAGTCATAATAGCCCTTCTAGCTTTTGATTATCATCTCTCACTTACTAAAAGATTAGGCCGTGCACCTCCCTGTATACAAATTTTGGTCTTAAAACCCATTCAAACTTCCTGGATACAACAATCATAAGGGGTAACCTAAGGCTCATCTTGAATCATTCCCTCAATGCCAACATCCATTGGATCACTCATCCGATCCACATATCTTAAGCTATCCATGCCAAAGTGGTAGGATTCTTAACCATTCATACAAGATTGTTTTTTTTGTGTTTCATTGTTATTCATAGAAGTATATCTGCCAATTATCAATCACAGGTTCCAAACCCATCCAGGTCGTTACTCCACCCTAACTGTGGCTAACCAGCATTACTGTCAACTCAACATCCTATGTAGAACATCTAAGTCCTTATCCCTTCATCACTGTGAGGTACAAACAATAAATTTTTGAGTTTACACACGGGAGCTCCCCTCTTAGTCCTTGGCGCGCCACATTATAACTTCACGTTATCAACAAGGGCGGTGTCCACATGGCGTGCTAACCAACCTTTATTCCAACTTCTGAAAATCCGATACACAACTATCCATTCAGAAAAACTTTAGGTTCTTACGTTACTTTAATCAAGGTATGGTAGTCCTCGAAGGTGCTTCTAGTAGTAGCTGATGTGTCTTACCGGTATCACCGTGCTTCTCACCCCTAAGGTGTTCCCTTAGCAATTTCCTTGTGGTTTTTTATCTTAATTACATCATGCATGATCCCATCTTCCCAGAACCTTACCTGTAAATTAGAACCTATCCTTTCTGGAACCTTACCTGTAAACTCTGCCTCCTCAGCCTCGGTAGTATTAGAGAAAATGTTACTCGTACTTTGTTTCTAACTAGAAGTAGTCCAAAACATTCTCAATCAATCCAAACACAACTTGTCTATACCATTCTTGTAAGACCCTCCTAATTAAGGACCATTACACTGTGTACTTTAAATTGTGTTAGACTTTCTAATCAAGTCATTTGGATATAAACGTGTAACTAAGGTTAACGTCAAGGGTTAAGGTTAAAATTTTTGGTCAAAGGAACTGTTGACTTTTATTTTAAAAGTTTATACATACACGGGATCCCAAAATATTACAACCAAACTTTTAAAAAGGTATATATATATATATCAAAATTACAGGTGGCCGACCTTAGTGACAAAATCAGGGCTACAACCCTTGTTCCTTTGAGATATCCTCAGCCATGGTGGACGAGCAACCACATATGTACACGCCGCTACCGAAGCTCTCCAACACATGGCTGGTCAAGCTTTCCTTTTCCCTTACCTGCATCACAAATCACCCGTGAGCCAAGGCTCAACAAGAAAACTTAAACATGTGCATGAACAAGAAGTACAGATTTTCAAATATTTATCTAGCATGTCCAGCAGTAATAACCTACTCATATTAAAATTAAAAATAAATGGTTATTGAACCATTCTAGGGCCGCTGCACCGAACAGTTGACCATAGAGTCAACTTCGGGGCCCTATGCCCTAACTATGTGACCATAGAGTCACCTGGGGCCTTCGCCTTTAACTCTGGGTAACTAGCCATAGAGCTAGCCAAACCCTTTTGGTTTTCCAATGAACATTGTGTTGGCCAACGTAATAGTACGTTGCTAATTTAGGCGCCTTTCGACCAGTGCGCAACGCGCTATTGCCGTCCTTGACTAATAAGTCAAGCCCTGAACCAGGTATTCGAATATCGATATAGAAACATATATGGATAGGCATACTTCAACAATACAAGGATGCACACATATTAATCACATGACATCGTTAAGTAATCGTAGTCATAGTAATAACCATGCTTATTTGATGGGGCCAAGCCCTAGCCACGCAAACCACGCGAACAGTCATGTAACACTTAAGCAGGTATAGACTATTCAAGTATATTTAACCAATAAGTGAAGCGATAACTTAAAACTACTCATTCTCAGGGCCCAAGCCCTATTCGTAATTATTATTAACAGTTGGGCCAAGCCCTAATCACATATATCACATATTGGGTGCAATTTTCTGACCTCATGTCCAAGTATAGCGTAAAATAAGAACGACCCTCATGCATGATCCCGGTTCTGAGCCCCTAGTGATAACCTAGTCACAACCACAATATAGGATTCCATCAATAATGAGAAAATAAAGGCTTCCGGACCGAGTCCTAGCCTCCAGGACCTCGAGTTCTACTAAACCGGGTAGTAGAGTCGATCCCGAGCCCTAAGGAAAAAATTCCCGTCACTAAAAACTCACCATGGCCAAAACAGCCCAGGCGGGCCGTGTCCTACCCTTGAGGGTCGCGGCGCGTCTCCCAAACAGAAGCCCCCAAGAGCCCTGGGTTCAGTTTGGTCACAACGCCTCAAGAACAAGGTCGCGAATTGACACTGGGAACCCAGAATTACTCCATTTTTCTCCAGCCAAACTCAACAAAAACTAGCCCCAATTACACCCTTAAACAACAATTCAATTATTATAACAATTTTAATTCCTCCTAGCAACAAAACCCAACTAAAACCTAGATCCAAAACTCATCATAACTCCCAATTAAACTCTTGAGCTATAAGGCTCAAGAACACCTCAAGAACAACTAATAACTCTAACAAAATTCAGTTAAAAGCAGAGAGTAAAACATTACCTCAGCTGTGAATGGTGATCCCCTAGCCACAAGCTATCCGAGCACTATCCAGCCAAAATCTTCTTAATTCTTCTCAAGAACACACTTAGGGAAGCTGAGAGAGAAGGAGTGAGAGAGAGAGCGAGTCGGTTATGAGAGTGTGAGGTGTTTTTGTGTGTTTATGCTTTGTTTCTTTAAGGCTTAAATGAATTAAGCTAATCCCGAGGCTCGGGGTACCAAAAATGACTTCGAGGGCAAAATGGTCAAAATCCTCAGTATTCCCTCTTAATCTCACTAACTCCAAATAAATCCTCGATTATTCATTCCCATTATGCGATAACCCGATTTAATGCTAAATACCTAAAATACCCCTTGACTCGCCCCGAGTCAGGTAGTAGGTCCCATTGTGACTTTCACGCAAACTTGCTCCCTAGGATCGTCTTGTGCCAAGTAACCCAAATAAACCCACATAATAATGCGGTCTCTAACATATATCACATATATGCACATATATACAATTATGCCCATAACTAGTTATATTATCATATAACTCACATAATCACAATCAAATATATAAAATAAACATATAATTCCATATATTGCCATCCTGGCCCCCTAATCAAGGCCCTAAGCGTTATTAGGCAATTTTGGGACTTTACAATTCCTGTACTCTCTGCTTGTCAAATTTACATGGGCCACTGGAGAATTGGTCAGTTCGAGAGCCTTCACTAAAAACCCATCATATCATACTTGATGCGAGTGGTAATTCTTGAAATGTCTCTGTTTACCGAGTTTTTCAGAAACTATAAATATATTATAAAATAAGAGATGGAAAGAAAGGATAAGACATGAACAATCACAATTTTTACGTGGTTCGGGCGTTAATTAGCCTTAGTCCACGAATCACTAGTATTAGGCTTTAAAGAGTATTGACAATGGAGGTTTTCTACAAGTTCAGCAGAGATTTGCTTACAAAAGAAATTCTAGGATCCGTGCTATAGTGCACAACTGACCCTATTTATAGGCAGTCAAGTATCTTGGGCCGGACTAATCCGACCCCAATAATGATGTAATTAACATTTTCTCGCTAACGGAGCCATAATACAAAGAATGTAACATAATTAGTTGTTGTTAATCTGGGCCCATTGGGACGGCTTAGGCGTGGCTAAGCCTTACAACTACCCTTTGTTCGTTAATACAGACTGATCCTCATGGTATACTAAGGGGATCCTGGGGACGGGATCTGTCAGAGTAGTGGCAGTACTAATTCCTAAGAACAGTGTACATTTCATGCGTATGCCATTCAGCAGGTTAGTTAGGGAAACCAACCTCCGGATTTCTCGGGGACATGTCACCATCAAGGAAGACTAGGCTTGCCCTATCAGGATGTATGGTCCAGGTTCATTTACCAATATCCGGGATTGTTTACCTAAGTCCTGGTTCATTTACCAGGACCCAAGTTCATTTACCAAGGTAGATATCTTGCTGACGGTGTTTTCTCTTGGACCCCACTTGATGGGATTCGTCTCCTGGAGTGAATTTTCCGCCATCACAATTTACATCCCGGAGAATGTAGAATGAGAGTGGTTAGGGAGATGATGTTGGCATGCACCTTAGTTTTAGCCCCCTCACTATGCTTGTGCTACTTGCCCGTCATTGCGCTTAGCATGGTCTGGGCTGTCAAGGCTTCTTTATTCATTGTTCACTAGGTCCAGGTTGGCCCCGGACCTTTTGTGAGGGCCCATGGACCTGTTCTGCCCTTTCACGTGTCATAGGTAGAAAATATGGATAACATTTACCCCCTAAGTCTTCATCCATGTTGGCATGGTGGAGACTTGCATTCCTTCTCCTAGATCAATCACAAGTATTCCGGTTCAGTTACTTGAGTCCCGGTTTGTTTACCAGGACCCAAGTTCATTTACTAAGGTGGATATCTTGCTGATGGCATCTTCTCTTGGATCCCACTTGATGGGATTCGTCTCCTGGAGTGAATTTTCTGCCATCACAATTTACATCTCAGAGGATGTAGATTGAGAGTGGTCAAGGAGATGACGCGGGCCTACACCTTAGTTCTGGCCCCCTCACTATGCTTGCGCTACTTTCCCATCATCGGGCTTAGCATGGTCTGGACCATCAGGGTTTCCTTATCCTGGGCCCAGGTTTGCCCTAGACCTTTTATGAGGGCCCATGGTCCTGTTCGGCCCTGCTAGTGTCATAGGTGGAAAATATGGATAAAATTTACCCCCAACTCTTCATCCATGTTTGAATGGTCGAGACTGGCATTCCTTATGTCGAATCAATAACAAGTATCCTAGTTCGTTTACTTGAGTCCTGATTTTTTACCAAGACCCGGGTTCATTTACTTGGGGGCCATTTTGGCGATCCCCGTCCTTTCAGATTCCAACATCCTAGACACGTGTTTCTAGGTCGATGGTGCGTCTATACCACTCATGTCTTAGAAATCTAGAAAGACTCTTTTGATTACCTAGGTAACCGATGTGTGTCAGCACGTGTCTCAAAGCGTCCAGTCTGTACAAAAAAGATGCTTTGGGTACTCAAGTGGGCTATTTAATTCTTCTACACTATTTGGAGTCATTGGATGGGAATAGTTTTGGGATTTTCAATGTGGACCGTTGGATGACGTAGGCGCGGATCATGGACTGACGAATCCATGATTTAGTACTCGATTGGGCCAATTAATGCCCTTGCAACATCTGGGAGCGTTGGATGGGGAGAATCATGGGATCCTCATCGTGGATCGTTAGATCAAAAGTGAATTTTCATCATATAAATACTTTGACAGGCTAATTTCTACATTTTAGTCATCCCAAATTCTCAATCTAGAATGCAGAGAGCTAGAGCCTTGTATGTACGAGATTGTCGATGAGATTTTCCGGCGATTAACATTTCTTCATGTTCATTTATTTACGACATAGCCTTTTTCCACTCAATAAGTAGACGATACTATCCTGGTCCTTCTGTCTGGGAGTGCCGACGAGCTGCTATATCGTCTCCTCAGGTTCAAGACCGAAATCTTATTGACGTAATTGCCTGAAACTCAATGAATCCCAACTCCAGTACCCCATAGTAAATTTTCTGGTCACTTTCCTATTCCTTTTGGTCATTTTTATTGTCATCTTATTTTCGCAACCGTAGAGCCATTAGGGTTGTGGCCACCGTGTAGGGTGGTCCTAGGTAGTGGTAGTGGTAGAGTTGAACAGTAGGGTTTCTAGATGACACCTCATACCATAGGTAGTTTGATTGGTGAAGTGGGCTTGATTGTCCCAGACCACTGAACTCGGATGCCTCAAATCCGTTCGGGTTAATTAGTTTATTAGAAAATACTCTTGGCCTTTAGTTCCCAACTTATGTTCCTAGGATCTCTATTGGTCCCGGATCTGATCATGGAGGGGACCTCCCCAATTTTCTTCGGTTTCGGTGCTAACTGCTTGCTTCTTGCTTTTCTTGTCCCTTCCAGGTCTTTGATCATGGGTCGCAGTGTTACTTTATACGCGGAAGATATTTTACAAGTGTGCCCCATCGTCCTGGAGGGGCACAAGCTTCCCACTTGAAACACGTGGGAAATGGACGGGGAAAAGAACGAGTTTTGGAACTACCGGATGCTGAATGAGCTGGAGAAGGCCCTTGGAGTAGAGTCAATTCCAGGGCTCTTTTAAAATAGATTGGCTTGGAAAGAAGAGAAAGCTCATACCGGAGCGAGCATGTTTGGTGCTTGGAGCATAGGCCACAACAGTGCGGGAGCTACTCTTCCGTTCCACGACTATTTCGCACGGTTCCTCAAGTTTGTTGGGATCATGCCTTTCTAACTTCTGCCCCAAGCGTATAGTTTGCTTGCAGGATGGCTCATATTCTGCGCTTTGAATGAGATCCCGGAACCCACCCCCGCGAAGGTGCTATACTTTTACAAGTTGGAGCCGCAACTTAATGCTAGGGATAAGACGTAGGAAAGGTTTTATAAGTTGAAGGTCTGTGGCATTAGTCTGGCTTCGTTCAGCATGTGGAAACATCCCTCGGATGTCAGGCATTACTGGTTCATGACATCCGGGTTCCTCCTAAAGAAGAATGCCACCCTGGCGCTGGACTTTCAGTGCGTGGGTAAGTCATCCTTCTTCAATTTTCAGCTAACCCTTTGTTTAGTATTTTGGAAACTTACGTTCTTGTGATCATGTTCATATGCTCAAAATTTGCTCAGTAAGTCGATCCTTGATTGAAAAAATTATTATGCCACTCTTAGTGCTGATGATCTGGATGTGGGAGGCTTAGTAACCATGGAGAACCTTCAGCTGGTCAAGCTGATCACCGCGCACCAGTTAATAAATGCACCTAGCTTTCGAGGGCTACAATGCGAGATAGATCCTACCCTAAGAGAGGAGCTGGCCCTTATTCAAATTGAGGTGGTGGAGGCTGTGATCAAGGCAGATCCGGAAAAAGACCAGGCATGCCATGCAAAGAAGGTCGTGTCCGAGGAGCTGGATGCCCTTCTCGAGGGGAGGTGGCCCAACACTGGGGCTCTCGGGGCTAGCATTTCGGGGCAAGGTAAAATGCCTCCGGTTTTAACTTACACCCCTCATATTGAGGTCTTAGTTAGGAATAGGCAATAGTACCAGGATTAGTTGACCAGGACTGTTAGCAATGTGAGGCTTCCTTGCCCCATTTCTGTAGACATGCTGACCCTCATGTACTCGACATGGTTCCTTCAATAGAAAGCCTTTTGGACCTGGATGACATGGGGGACCAAATTCATTCTTTTGTGTTAGGAGGGTTGATTCATGCCCTTTCCATGCATGAGGGCTTATCCTAGAGGACATTAGACTTACATGTTTCCTTTATATTTATTTGTCACCCACGTTCCTTACGTTACTAATCTGCTTTTTATTCCTATCTCAGGTGACCTGGACATGTCTAACCCAGTGGCCAAAATGAAAGTGATGTTCGAGGCTAGGGATGCTGCAGTCAAGGCTTCAACAAAGAAGGTTGTCAAGGGCCCAACCAAGAAGAATATAATCAAGCTAATACTTGGGGACTCACAATTGGACCTGGGAGCTTCTGAGGGAGTTCAAGCTGCAGCACTGGTCCCGACGGCACCGACTGAGCAGCGTCCTACCCAACCTGCTCCTCTCCAGGTCATTAATTTGGAGCAGGTACCTTCAGAAGGAGGTGGAAGGAGTAAAAGGAGAAAGTACCCTGTCACTGCGGAGTCCTCGAAGTGGGCCAAGAAGGCCAAGATCAAGGATTTCTCCCTGGCCGAGGAGCATTCCTCTGGTGAAAGCCTCATCGTCATGCAGGAGCTCTTGGAGGCTCCCGAGCTACCCATCAACCCGACCTTTCCTGGGGATAAGGATAACAAGGGCATAACACATGGTACAAGAGCTACCCATCAAAGACTTGATCCTCCAGAACGAGAGGATGAAGATGGTGTCCCGATCTTAGGACGAAGAGCATGACAAATGGTACGAGGGGGCTCCGGCCCTGGTCATTCACCGTAAAGTAGAGTTTCCTGACCGTCCAGAGGCCTTCGGTGCCCCCAACAGATTGTGGATCGGCTGGCAGCTGAGATTGGGTTCCGGCCTAAGCTGGGGCAGGACACGACCCCTTGCTGTGGACTTACTGGCTTAGGTGGGGAATACCATGTCCACCCTTTAGCTTAAGCATTATGCCACATTGGCTAACAGAGGCACACTCTTTTTTCTCCTCGGCCATCCGTCATCAAGCCACCGCAGTAAGTCTAATGCCCGTTTTGGTTTCTTTTCTTTATCACAATTATTTTTGTCTTATTTCTAATTCTGCTTTGTTCCAGAATGCATTGTTGGCTCATAGGAACACGGAGTTGGTGGCTGAGATGACGATGAAGCTAGAGACGGCCCAACTAGAACTGGAGGGGCTATTAATCAGCGAGAGACTACCAGGGAGGCCCTTGCCAAAAAGGTCCCCCGGGTTCAGGCTGGGCATGATGAGTCTTTGTCTAAGAGGGATGCTGAGCATAAGAAATTGGTGAAGGTGTTAGAGGCAAAGCTATCTTGTGCTCGCGACTCAGAGGTTTCTACCAAGGCGCTCTTGGAGGCGGACGTGGTCCAACTTTTCCAGGAGTAGGAAAAGGTTGCATCACTTGGGACGCAGAACCAGGCTCTAGAGGCCATGGCCCAGTTGGGAATGAAGCGGAGCGAGGACGCTTGCAAAGAGAATGAGTAAGATGATGCATTGCTGGAGGCCACTTTTGATGAGGTCGTTTACATGGCCTGAATCCAAGATAAAAATATGAACCTCCTCCTCTATCTGGATGTGGTTGCAAAGAGGGCCGAATTTGAAGTGAAGGAAAAGGAGGATGCGACTCTTCTTGCTGGGGATCAACAAGGTGAGAATGCTCTGAACGTCCCTGATCAGAATGAACCCCAGGCCTAAGCCTTTGTATTTTAATTTAGGGCTCCCTCTTTTCTTTCCTTTATCTTTGTAAACTTACTTATTTTTTAAATGGCATGGATGCATCTAAGATAATTTCTTATTTCTCTGTCATGTTATTATATTGTTTTTTGTCCTTACACAATGTTTCCCGCTTTATATTTATTTATTTTTCCTCAAAAATTCACTAAGTGTTTAACCACTTTGCATGAATTAGGGTTAAATGTGGGGTCCTGGTCCCCATGGCTAGAAACATTAGGGGAAAGATTGTAGAAGGTGACTACTGTAACGCCCTACTACTCATGGACTGTTACACTGTGTATTTAAAATAGTGCTAAACTCGCTAAACAAGTCTTTTGGTCATAATTGTATAGCTAAACGTGATTAACGGTTTAGGGTTAGAAATTTGGTCAAAGATACAAACGTTACACTAAAACGTTTACTGTATAAATGGGATCCCAAAATACATTTAAAAGGTTAATTACAATAAAAAGTTACAACCTACCGACCTATGCGGAAAAATAGGATTTGATCCTAGTTCTTCTTTAAGCCCTCGGCCGTGGTGGTCGAGCAGCCACATATGTACACATCGTCACCTAAGCTCTCCAACACAAGGATGATCGAGCTTTCTTTTCCCTTTACTTGCACCATGTAGCACTTGTGAGCCAAGGCTCAGCAAGAAAACTTAACACATGCTCATAAACAGTTCATAACATATTATCAAATCATAATAAGCATGCTTAGTAGTAATAACCGTACTCATGCATGCATACCATTCATATAAATGACTACAATGTCTTATGGGGCAATTTCCCTAGATAAATGATAGATGCATCATATCGGGACCAATGCCCAAAATACATGATTATGGAATCATACTGGGGCTCAATGCCCAACCACATGATTAATAAATCATACTGGCTCAACGTCTTAGGATATGAGACTAATGAGTCACCCTGGGGCCCTTTCCCTGTCCTTTGTACAACCAGCCTTGGAGCTGGCCTAGCGTATCTGGAGCTTTAGTTATGTCCAACATATAGGTCGGTCAAGCGTGTAATGCACTCCTAGTTAGACTAAACCATATGGACCAATGCTCCGCGCTATTGCCATGCTTGACTAATAAGTCAATGCCTTACAACCAGCACTCATCGTGCTAATGCCGTCCTTGACTCATAAATCAATACTTTACAACCAGCACTCACTGTGCTAATGTAGTCCTTGACTAATAAGTCAATGCTGGGGCCCAGCCCTAAGATATGGGACTAATAAGTCACCTTGGGGCCCATTGCCTTATCCTCTATATAACCAGCTTTGGAGTTGATCCTGCGTACCTGGCGCTGAATTTTCCCCGACCAATAGGCCGGTCAAGCGTATGATGCGCTTCTGGTTAAGCATAACCATAACGACCAGCGCTCAGCGCACTATTCTCTCCCTTGACTGATAAGTCAATGCTTCACTCAATTATATAATGCTAACATGCATTCATCACATATCAAATATCCAGATTAAAGCATTCAACATGCTTAATCAATAATCACAAGCATAATCATAATCATGCACATACTCAGGCGTTCATGCCTTATTCATATTCCTGTCCAATAATTCGGGATTCATGAGCATAATAAAAATCATTTGCATTTATAGGAGCCAATGCCCATTCAAAACTCTATCCAGCATTCAAGCCAAGCCCTAATCATTTATGTCAGATACTAGGTGCAGTTTTCTTACCTTTAGTCCAAGCACAGGTTACCAATAAACGACCCTCGAGCATGATCTTGATTCTGAGCCCCTAGCGATAACCTAGTCACAATCATAATATAGAATCCCATAAAAATGAGTAAATAAAGGCTTCCAGACCAAATCTTATCCTCCGGAACCTCAAATTCTACCAAACCGGGTAGTAGATTCGATCCCAAGCCTTTAGGTTTGAAATCCCGTCATTAAAACCTAAGGTGGCCATATGTAAGCGATTTGACCCTAGGGTTTGCGGCGTGTCACACAGAAAGACAACCTCCCCCTGATTGGAAGGAGGCACGGACCGTGACTTGCCCCTGAGAGTCGTGACGTGCCTCTTAGGTAGAAACTCTTCGTGGTCCTGAGTTCACATGTGTCGCGATGCCCAAGAACAAGGTCGCGACCCGACTTCGAACCCAACAATTTTCTCCATTTTCCCATCTCAAAATCCTCCATAAACTTATCCAAACATATCCAAATCCCAAAAAAAAGGTTCCCAATCAACTCCATGGCCCAAAACCATCAAAACTCAAGTCCCAAACAATTCATAATCTCATCAAAATGTATAATCCAATCAAAGATTAAAAACTTGAAAACTTAAACCTTAAAGCTTGGATTACCTCTGATTAAGTCATTTCCCAGCTAAATCCTTTGGCTAAAAAGCTTTTAATCTTTCTTAGAATCGTTATGACTCTAACCTTGCTTGAATCTGAGTCCTAAAACTCGAGTTTCATTCGAAAATGCTATCGAACGCCAAATGAGAGAACGAGAGAGAGAAAGAACCGTATGTTCTTTTTATTTATTCTGTCAGGTTACTTCAAGCTTAAGTAACCTTAAGCAAATCCCAATGCTCGGGGTACCCCAAAAACATCCCCGGGGGCCAAATAGTCAAAATCCCCAGAATTCCCTCTTGATCTCACTAACTCCCAAATATATCATCAAATAACCTAGTAATGTACTAAATACCCAATATACCCCTTGACTCACACCGAGTCAAATATGGGTCCCGCTGTGACTTTCCCACTAGCTTGTTTCCAGGGATCGTCTCATGCCGAGCAACCCAAATATATTCACATAACAATGTGATCTCGCACATATATCACATATATGCCAAATATACCCATAACGGGCCAAATTACGAAAATTGCCATTTTAATCAAAAATGGGCCTACATCCATATTTAATACACCTAAACATGCATATTAAGTCATATTATAATATAACTCACATAATCATATAATGATACACACACACACACACACACATATATATATCACATAATCACATAATTTTCCATCCTCGCACCCTAGTGAAGGCCCCAAGCCTTATTAGGTAATTTAGGACGTTACAACTACTTTGTCTAGAGACCAAAGTTTAGGTCTCGACGGCCTAGACCGTCTTGGACTTTACTGAATATAACTTAATTGATTTATCCTGACTCTATGGTTCAGGTTCCAATGGCCTGGACCATTATGGAAATCTCAAATATGACTTAGTTAATTAACTTGTTCTGTCCCTGGGGTTCAAGTTCCAACGGCCTGGACCGTTAATGAGTTATTAACTGTCATCTGATTGATCTTCTGACTTTGGTGTTCAGGTTTCAACGACTAGGACCATTAAAAATATGACTTAGGTGGAATTTATCTTATTAACTTATCTCGAACCTAAGGTTTAGGTTCCAACAGTCTGGACCATTTACAAGACCAAATTTAATTAACCTAAGCCTAAGATTCAAGTTCCAACGGTTTTGGACCGTTATAAGGAAAACATGTAGAGGGATTGGACTATCCTGGACCATTTTAGTTTGGGAGTTGGGTTTTGAACCTTCCAAACAATATGGATCTAGGTTAGGATGGGCTTTGAGCCTTGCATCTTTTTTTGTTGGGAGTTAGGTTTTGACCCCCCAGTCTATACGAGTCTAGATCAGGATTAAGCTATGAGCTTTGCATCCTTTTTTGTTTTTAATCCTAGACTTGTATAGATGGTCTTACCCCCCAAGTGACCAAAGATTATGGTCTTAGGTCACTTGTTCGTGGAAAAATTAAAGACGGATATGGACTTTTTTCTTCTCTTACAACATTTCTTATGGTGTTTTGTCCACACCATTTTTATTAAAAATAAAATTTCCCTAGGGCGTACATTACTTGAAATTAAAAATGTTAGAAAGGGCAAAATCAAATCCTCCCAACTATTGATAGTACCAGGGGAGGTGTTCTGCATTCCAGGCCCTTGGGACCTGTGTTCCTTCTAGCCGCTTTAAGCGATATGTTTATGGACATACTTCTTTTTGGATCTCATAGGGTCCATCCCAGTTTAGTCTTAGAACCCCCACTCCCGGATCTTGAGATGTAGGGAAAACTCTCCGCAAGACTAGATCACCAGTTTCGAACCTCCGGCTCTTAATTTTTGAGTTGAAGTGCCTTGCGATCTTTCCCTGATACATCTTCAACTGCACTTGTGATTCTTCCCGGATCTCTTCAATGAGATCCATGGATTCCAAGAGTAAGGCATGGTTTTGGATGGGATCATACGTATCTCGTCTATGAGATGGGATCACCGTTTATACTGGGATGACTGCTTCACATCTGTACACCATTGAATAGAGAGTATGTTCGGTAGATGTCCTTTCTGTGGCCCGGTACGCCCATAGGACATGGGGAAACTCTACCAGCCACTTGCTCTTGCTGGCTTGTAGTTTTTTTCTTTAACGCCCCTTCAAAATTTTGTTCACGACCTCTGTTTGCCCTTTTGCTTGAGGCCTTGTGACTGTGGAGAAGTGGATGCTACCAAATTGCTTCCCGTTGTCGGACACAATTTTATGAGAGAGGTCGTATCGACACACAATGTTGTTGATGACAAAGTCGAGGGAATTTTTGGAGGTGATGGTGCTCATTGGTTCCGCCTCAATCCATTTGGTGTAATAGTCGATGGCTATAATGGCATATTTTACTCCACCTTTCCCAGTCAGGAAGGATCCTGCCAAATCAATCCCCCAAACTACAAAAGGCCAAGGACTGGTCATCAAGGTTTCCTTCGTTGGAGGGGCTCATGGGATCTTCACGTACCTTTGGAATTTTTTGCACTT
Organism: Humulus lupulus; assembly: GCF_963169125.1. NCBI lineage: Eukaryota > Viridiplantae > Streptophyta > Magnoliopsida > Rosales > Cannabaceae > Humulus > Humulus lupulus. The sequence continues at coordinate 38,549,861 of NC_084797.1, read as the reverse complement.
GCAGACGTAATCTACACAGTCATTCTTCATTGTTGGCTAGAAATATCCTTGCCTTAGGATCTTCTTGGACAAGCTGAGTCCGTCTGTGTGATCTCTGCAAAATTAGTGCACTTCATGCATGATTGCACTCATTTCGGTCCTAGATACGCATCTGAGGTAGGGCATGGGTAACCCCCCGCGATAGAGTATGTCATCCATCATGACGTAAATGGGAGCTTGGTACTGAATTTCTTGGTGGAGGCCCTGTCCGTGGGCAATTCCTCAATGGTTTGATATTGGATGAGAGGGGATATCCAGTACGTAGTGTAATCAATGGTGTTGATGATTGCAGGAATTTGAATGCTGGGTACGGGTAGATGGTCGATGGGGACTACCCCGGAGACTGCTGCTTCAATATCTGTGCCCAATTTGGCCAGTGCGTCTGCAAACACGTTCTGTTCCCTAGGGATCTAATGGATGAAGTGTCTTTTGAAAGATTTGAGTATCTCTCGGGTTCCCGCCACATAGGCGGCCATCTTCTCCCCTTTTGTTTGGTATTCTCCAAAAATCTGCCTAACCACCATCTTCCCAGCCTGTCTTCCTCCTAGGCCAGCCCAAGCTTCCAGGCCCAACGCCCCTACCCCTTGCCCAGCAGTACGGACCCAGCCTCACCACTTCTCTCCAGCTGCCTACATAAATCAATCCTACGTGCTGCCCCACACGCCCAAGACTGCATGTCTCCTTTGGGCCTGCCTCTTCCCAGCTTGCAAACAGTGTGCACTTCACTCACCAACGTGGGCCTACTCCCTGGCCCATTCTGAAAGACCTTCCAGCCAAGGCCCATTGCCCATCATCTCCCTTGCCCATGCCAGAGCTGCCAACACAGCCACCAAAAGGGGCCTAAAATCATATTTTTTTCCCAATGTTCTTTTTCTTTTCACTCAAATATCAATTAACTATTCCTTATTTTTCTTACCTAAATAAACATTCCTAATTCATTTTTTCACCCTAGTTTTTCACTAATCTTCCATCCAACCAAACATTTCATCTTTCCAATACCCTTACACTTACTCTATTTATCCTACCACTTCCCAACACAATTAAATTAATCAATTTATTTATTTTAATTTGATTAATTTAATCTCAATATTTTGCCTATAAATAGAGTCTTGTAAGACCATTTGGGGAGCTCTTCTTCATCTTTTCAACATCTTCTACACTTCATATTTTTCTCTCTTCTTTTCACTATTTTCTCTCTACCATTTTCATCTTTTGAAGAGCATGTCAAGTATGTTATTTTGTAATTTTTATTTCAATCTAGTTATGAGCTTCTAATCTTTTTCAAGATTATTAAGATGATAATGAAGCAAAATGTAACTAGATAGTATTTTTTATTGTATGTTGATTTCCCATTTGTGCAACATTGTTTATGGATTTTTCTATCAAAGATATGCATTTTTCATCTATTATTGATTGTTAAAGCATATTACACTTAGTTCTTCATTATGCAAAAATATGATATTCTTTGATTAAATGTTTTTCATTAAATTGTTCACATCTAATTCTTAGAGCATAAGTATCATATTTTGCCTAAACATAATCTCCTTGATTTTTTATAGTTTCATTAGGTTGTAACACAACTAATGCTTAGAAATTATATCTTATATAAGTGAAGAAAAATCCTACTTTTTTTAAAGTAACTTGTGCTTGAATAGAAAATGTATTTTGAAAAAATATAGTGTGAGTTATATCAACTATATCTAAACTTGGGAATCAATATACTTATAAATACTATTGAACTTGCATTTTGTGGATTCTAATATCTTAATAATCTTATTTTACATATCTCATTTGAAAACCATTTCTCTATTTAATCTTAAATCTTTTTATTACTTGTCTTTTATTTTTCTAAAACAAAATCTCATCAAATATTTGGAACTAGGTTAGAATCTTCTTGCTTTGTTTGAAATAGTTTCTTTTGATGTTAGTCAACTCCCATGGGTTCGACCTCGTACTTACATGAACATTATATTCCGAAACGATTCATGCACTTGCGAGTATAATTTTTAAAACACCCTCTTTTGGGCTCAACAGTAGCACCCACCATCTGGTCCATTTGAGGTAGAGGTAAGCAATCTTTGGGGAATGTCTTGTTAAGATTCGTGAATTCGATGAAAGTCATCCATGTTCCGTTTGGCTTTGGCACCAACACTGGGTTGGAAGCCAAACAAGATATAAGGCCTTCTGGATGAAGTTGATTGAGGATAACTTCTCGATTTCTAGCTTAAGGACCTCCGCCCTTTCTACGCCCAGGGGCCTTCGCTTTTGCCAGACGGGAGTAGCATTTTCGTTAATGTTCAGGGTGTGGCATATGATGTTGCCTTCGATCCCAGTCATATTTGAGTGAGACCAAGCTAGGACGTCCTGGTTCTCTTTCACCCAGAAATTATGGGAACCCCTGACCTCTGACCTTAGGTTTCTCCCTATCCGAATCACTTTGGTTGGGTCGGTGTCACTGATGCACACCTCCTTGACTTCCTCCATGGGCTCTAATTCCTTATCCGCCTCTATCCATGGATCCAATTTTTCATCCTCTCAGACCACCCTCTGTGCTGGCTGTGGTGGTGGGATTAGAGCAGCATTTTCCTCTTCGAGAGGCTCTTCACGGACCATGAAGATTGGTCAGGCAGAGACGTGATAACATTTCTGGACGCTCTTCTGAACCTCGTTTTCCAGCGTCATGGGGAGTTGAATCTCGCCCATCAGGCGCAAAGTATCCCCATTGAAGCCATAGATCTTCGTAGGGCAGGAGGCTAGGTCTATCTCTGTTAGCCCGATCGCTGTGAAGGATGGCTTGAATAGGACACTGACAGAGCTCCTGTCGTCCACAAACACTCGGGACACTCATTTGTTGGTGATTTGGGCGTCAATGACCAAAGGGTCATGATGCAGGAAGTGAACGTTCTGAGTGTCTCTTATGGGCAGGTTCCTCGGCTTTTGATGTTGGGTCAAAATCTGGACCAATGCGCAAACCTCATGGTAATGATCAAGCTCGCTAAGGTATCTTTTTTTATCGTTCTGGGACAGTCCTTCTAGGTGCGGGCCTCATGATATGGTGGCCACGTGACCATCTACTCGAGGAGGTGCGATTCCGGGAGAATACGACATTTTGGGCCCGGGAGCCATTGGGCCTCCAGATGATTGCACTATTGGGGCCCCCTGAGGGGCTTATGCTCTCGATCTAGGAGCGTACCTTCCCTGAGGAGTTCGGTATGACACTTGTGCACCTGGGGCCAATGGTTTTCCGAGAGCTGAGGGAAATCCCAGAACTCCTGTTGGCATCTTGACCCATTGGTGGTGATGTGCCAATTTGATCAAGTTCTCGGTCTCGTCCTTCAACTGACGACATTCTTCAATCGTGTGGCCCACGTCCTTGTGGTAGGACCTTTTGTTGGTGTCCCTTGAATTATTTCCCCCTTTGAACATGGGGCTTGGTTTCTAGTAATAAACTACATTTCTTGTTGCAAGGTACATGTTTTCCCAGGTGTCCACCAAGTTGGTAAACTCTATGTATTGGGGCTCGTACCCCCTCTTTCAATTTTTTGAGGGCTCGGATCGCTTCTGAGTTTTTCCCAATCTCTTTACCTAGGAGGGGTTTATGATCGCCTCAGATGCTTCGGCTTGGGGTTGTTGGGCCCCCTGGGAGCTGCACTGTGCCCAGTGGGTGCCACTCTGTAATCGGAGAATGGGGCGGATGGAGCCGGAGCATATCCCGACGAAGTGGACCCATAGATAGTTGGGGTCATGAATGGTATCCTAAGGGTCCCAGCAGATCCGAACGCTACTAGAGATGCTGGATAGAGATTTGTCGAATATTGTGCTCCGTATCCGGGAAAGGTTTGCGCTGTCGACTGGGGTGCGGGCTGCCACTCGAAGGCTTGGATTCGAGCCTCGTCCCAGTTGATGAAACCTTTTGCCCTCCTTATAAATTCTTCAAGGGTGTCCGCCTTGTTGCGTTTCATGTCCTCCCAAAGAGGGGATATAACTCTGATTTTGGATTAGAGAGCTACTAGGCACTGTCAATCATCCACCTTAGTCTTTGAGGCTTCTTCCGTGAAGCATTGGATGTAAGCCCTAAGGGTTTTGATAGGATGCTTTTTTATGTTTGCCAAGGCACTAACTTCCATGTACATCTTTATGGCAACCACAAATTGTTTACAGAAAGCTAACTGCAATCTGGACCAAGATTGGATCGATCCCATCTTGAGCCTTTTCCACCACTCTTCTCTGCAGGTCCTGCCAGAGTGAGTGAGAAACATAGGCATTTGTCGTTGTCACTGACGTGAGCTCAGTCATCAGGTGATTGTAGTGGGACAAATGATCTATGGGGTCAGTGTTCCCGATATAGGCAGGTATCTCTGACATCTTGTACCAATTAGGTAACACGACGTCCAGTATGTGTTTGGCACATGGCTCATTTTCCTTTTCTTTGGAATCGGAACCTCCGCTTTATTGTTTCCAGAGCAAGTGGCCTGTGACCTTTTTGAGAGCGGCTAGCTGTTCCATGAACTTCCTGGTCATTACATCATCTAGGGGGACTATCTCGTTCCTCCTGTCATTGATGTTATTCCTCAAGTCACCTCCTCGAGGGCAGATCTTTTATTTTTGGGCTCGCTCCTTCCGAGGGTTTAGGCCATCTCGCAAGTCCACTCGGAATGTATCGTCTCCTGAACTAACTGTTTTTGGCTCGTCTCTACATTTGCATCCTCCATGATCTTTGTTCACGGAAGCGCTGGGATAGAAGCGTCTTCCCTGCTTGTCCCGTTTGGGGACATTCTAGGGCTTTGTACCCTGTGGGCGCTTCCCCTGCAGATTGTTCGAATGATTCCATCCTGGGACAGGATTCATCCATTCTTACCTAGGGAATTGCCCTGGGTCAGCCCCGGTTTTTGGAGAAGGAGGAGTTCTCTTTTGGGGTTTTGCTTTTTTCGACGGGATTGGCCATCATCGCTTTCCTCTTGTCTTGAGCAGAATTTGATGGACCAACTCAGGGATGCGAGATTGTCCCGGAGGAGGAGTGGGGGAAACATTGTTGGGTACGCCAGCCAGTCCTCATAGGTGAGACAGACGGTTGTGTTCTTGGGGGAGGAACGATTGAAGGATTGGCTACTAATCCTTGGGCGGCAATGAAAGCCTAAAGAGCTAGGAGGGACTCTTGCATCTAGTGGGTGGCCTTCTGTTGTTCAATCATCATGTCTTCTTGATCTAGGACCTGTTGTCTTAAACAGACCACTTCTGGATCCTCCTGTTCAAGATCCACATCCTTCTCGTCAGGATCCATGGGGTTCTCGACCTCGTGATATTCATACTCCCCTTCGTCTTCATCGTAATAGCCTTCCTCATAGTCACCCCTTCCCTGAAATTCTAAGAGTCATTGGGCAGAGGCCCCTGATAGGGCATGTCTTCTTGTTGTTCTTGAGGAAGTGGCTGATTGGGCAATGGTTCTCCATTGTCTTGTTGTTGCTGGCAAGCAGGATCAAACACTGTATTCCTAGTGTTTACCATTTTCGCAAATGACAGAGATTGATTCAAGATTTCCTCAGCTCTCAATGAAAGCACCAAAATGTTTACCAAGTTTTTCGAAAACTATAAATATATTATAAAATGAGAGTTGGAAAGAAAGGATAAGACATGAACAATCACAATTTTTACGTGGTTGGGGCGTTAATTAGCCTTAGTCCACGAGTCACTAGTATTAGGCTTTAGAGAGTTTTGACAATGGGGGTTTTCTACAAGTTCAGTAGAGTTTTGTTTACAAGAGAAATTATGGGATCCCTGCTACAGTGCAAAACTGGCCCTATTTATAGGTAGTCAAGTAGCTTGGGTCGGACTAATCCGGGCCGAATAAGGATGTAATTACAATTGGCTCGATAACGGAGCCATAATGCAAAGAATGTAGCGTAATTAGTTGTTGTTAATCTAGGCCCATTGGGCTGGCTTAGGCATGGCCAAACCTTACAACTACCCTTTTATCGTTAATATGGACTAATCCGCGTGGGCTACTAAGGGGATCCTAGGACAGGATCTGTCAGAGTAGTGGCAATACTGTTTCTTAGCAACAGTGTACGTTCCGTGCGTACCCCATTTTGCAGGTTAGTTAAGGAGACCATCCTCCAAATTTCTGGGACACATCAGCATCAAGGAAGACTAGGCTTTCCCTATCCGAATGTATGGTTCGGGTTCATTTACCAAAGTCTTGGTTCATTTACCAAGACCTAGGTTCATTTACCAAGGTGGATATCTTGCTGACGGCGTCTTCTCCTGGATCCCACTTGATGGGATTCGTCTCCTGGAGTAAATTGTCCGCCATCACAACTTACATCCCGCAGGTTGTAGATTGAGAGTGGTTAGGGAGATGATGTTGGCCTGCACCTTTGTAGCGACCCAAATTTACTAATAAGGCTTGGAGCCTTTATTAGTGTGCCTGGAGGGCAATAATTGTTATACTGTATTAATCTATGTGAATTTAATGAATATGTGGTTAGAATGCATGTTTAGGTGATTAAATATGCATGTGGGCCCCATTTGGTTGTTAGGGGCATAATGGTAATCTTAGCTGTTGAGGGCATAAATGTAATATATGTGATATTTTCGATATAATGGTGACATATTTGTGATGCACGTTCCGAGACGGTCCTAGAGAGCTATTCCCCTTAAAGTCACAACGGGATTTAAATACCCGGCTCGGGAGGAGCCTAGGGGTATTTCGGGAATATTATAAATTTAGTTGGGGACTTTTAATTAATGATTAATGGTATTTTAGTAGCTTGGGTAACCATAGGTAACCATTGAGGATAGTTACTCTAAGTGAGAAAATGGTATATTTGTAAGAGGATAGGAAAGGTCTAAGTTGCCTTGAGGATTAGTTAGAATATGGGTTAGATGGAAGGGTAAATGGGTCTTTTGCCTGGGATTTAGATAACTATGGCTGAGTGGGAAAGCTATTCACGTTTTCTACACTTAGATAAATTCAGCTCTTGCTGAAAGTGAAGGAAAACTTAAGAAGCAAGAAGGAAAGGAAGGAAGGGCAAACCTCTTGGGATCAAGAAAGGGGTTTAGGGCTGAGATTAGAGCAATTGAATTCAAGCTTTAGCTCAAGGGTGTGTTAATCACAGAGGTAAGAAATTCATCCATGGTTTTTCTTTAAAGTTTAAGCTGGTTTTGAGGGTTTGAGAATGAGGGTTGAAGCTGAATTTGCAGCTTATTGTTTGTGAGAGTTCAGCTGAGAATCAAAGGGATTTAGCTTGGAGTTGGAGTAGGAGGAAGCTCAAGGTAGAATTCCATCTTGAGGTATGAATTCCATGCATATTTGAAAGTTATTTCTAGTATGAATTCTGAAGGCTGGCTTAAACTATGCAAAGGCTGGTTTAAGTTTTGAGAATTTTGAACCACTAAGTGATTCTTGAGTTTGATTGTGTGTCTAGGCCTGATATTGATGTTTATAAGTTGTTAGATGACTTATTTGGAGTTTTGAATTGAATTTGGGACTTAGGTAAGTCTTGGTAATGATTTGGGAGTGTTTTGGCTCGAGGAAAATGCAGGGGAAAACCCAGAATTCTGGGTTTGCGTAGGGGCGTCGCGGCCCTGTTCTTCTGTGTCGCGGTGCTAGGTTGCATCAGTGGACGGGGGCCCTTCTGGGCGCTGCGACGCTAGGCCATTTCTAGACAGGGGGAAATTTTAGTTTTTAGGCTTTTGCCCAGGGGGCTCGAGGGACGCTTCCGCCACCTTCTGTGGGTATCCGGGAGGTCCCAAGAGCTCGGGATTGGTTCTGGGAGATGTTTTTGAATTGGTTAGCAATGGGAGTGTTATGTATGTATTGTGACTAGGTTCTCGGTGAGGCTCGGACTAGAGGACCATGCTCGAGGGTTCAGTGCTCAAGAAGCTTGGGACACAGGTAAGAAAGCTATTGTACCCATAGAGCAGGGCGAGGCCCCATAGTTACGTTGCAGGGCACGGCCCTATGTGATTATGTGTTGGGTGTATCCCATTGATTATGTTAGTATATGTTTTAATTATCTTGTGTATGCATATATGTGAATGATCGGCAAGGGCCGGGAACGGCGAAGGCCGAGAACAGCGAAGGCTGAGAACGGTAAGGGGCTGGAAGCAGCGTTTAGCACGCGGAGTGCGAGATGCCAGGGTAAGACCCTGAAGGATACCTGGGATCTCCTTACGGTGTAGACCGCAACTCAGGGCCTGGTAAAAAGCGCCTGAGACAGCATGGTCGTATGTGTTTAGCTTGTTAACTAATTGGTTATATGCTAAATGGTTCATATGCGTATGTTATCTGTTTTTGTGGAGTTTTCTTGCTGGGCTTCGGCTCACGTGTACTCTGTGGTGCAGGTAAGGGCAAGGAGAGAGCCAATCGACCATGAGTATGGAGAGCGTGATGCGGCGCGTACATGTCTGGTCTACCTGGCTGCCACGGCCAGGGGTATTTTTGGAAGTTGTTTGTAAAGAACCCTGTTTTGTCGTATAGTCGACTTAAAGTATATTTTGAGTTGTAAGTATTTATAAACAGTATTTTGGGATCCCAAATGTTAATTGTTTTATGTTTTTCTTTAAATGGAATTATTTTCAAAGTTTATGTCTCTGTTTATGATTTGATTACACATTTGCCTTAAAACCTCGATTAGAGAGTTAAATGCACATTTTAAACCCACTTAGTAACGGCTCTAAGGAAGTAGGGCGTTACAACCTTAGTTCTGGCCCCCTCACTATGCTTGCGCTACTTGCCTATCATCGAGCTTAGCATGGTCTGGACCGTTAGGGCTTCCTTATTCATTGTTCACTGGGCCCAGGTTGGACCCGGACCTGTTTTGAGGGCCCCTGGACCTGTTCGGCCCTACCACTTGTCATAGGTGGAAAATATGGATAATAATCTCTTTCCTTGATCCTCAGCTGGTAATAACCAGATCAAGGGTCAATTCTTGAAAACATTGTCCTACCCTCGCAATCGGGCAATGAATCCTTCATTCTTGACAGTACACATTCTCGCAGACTTGGCCTTCTTCTTGACAAACAGTGTTGGTGTGTCCCATGATGAGGTGCTCTGTCTGATCAACCCTTAAGTCAAATAACTTCTTCAACTAAACCTTTGATTCTTTCTACTCAACTAGTGTCATTCTTCATGATTTCCCTGATACCGGTTCTATCCCTTCCCATCCTATAGCATACTCATTTCCATGACGCGACAATGATCCCAACGAATCCTTGTGAACCCATCTGAAACCTTAATGGCTGATCCAATTTTAATCTGGTATACCTGATATAACCCTAGTGGTACCCTTCACAGTAGCTAAGAATCCTGTAATCGCGACTGGGTCCTTTCCTTTTAGACTCAGAAGTCACCATCATTTTTTACAATCCATGATTGTCCTTTACTTGATAGATTAATCCATACTCAGGATCACATCAAATCCTCATATAACCAGCTCAATTAATTATTACTGCTAACTTTCTACCAGTAATACTCTAACCCATTTGCTGGAAATTACCAATTTCCCCTACCAGACACTAAAGTCTTAAGCCCCATAGCATAACAATCATATAGCATGTGCCACATATCTATGTCTCTTGTAAGAGATACGTAGTACCAGACTCATTCAACCCAATATAAAAGTACGGGAACTGGAAAGCTGACTTGCCGCCTCTGAGGGACTAGCTCAGGCTCTGACCGCATTGAGATGGACACTTGAGCTAGGGTCGAGCTATCTGTACCCGTTAGTTCTTCCGTCTTTGATTTAAGGCAATCCTTCTTCATGTGCCCACCTATACCACATAGAAAACATGCCTTCACTCAACATTCTTCCAGGTGGCGTCTCTTGCACCCGGCGTATACTGGACAACTCCTCCAGACCTTGTTGCTGCCCTGGCGGCCACCCTGTAAAGTATAACCCTCTCTTACCAAGACTAGGGGTAGTATAACTGTCAAGGGTCTTTCTTTTCTGATAACTAGGAACTCTGCCCCCAACTGATCCTGAAAATGGGGATACCATTGCTTAAGCTTCCTGCCCTACGATACTCTCACTCCATGTCTCATCTCTTGCGTCCTCTATAAAAAGGGCCCTCCTTACTACCCAAGCGTAGGTAACAATCTCATATAGTGGAGCGTTCCTAACGCTCTGGGCCATCCTAGAGTTCAATCCTCAAATGAATCGCTTCTTTAGGGTCACACTTGTTGGTACCAAATCAAAAGAGAATTTGGCCAACCTATCATATTCATTAATATACTCTGTCAATATCTTACTACCTTGAACCAAGTTCATAAATTCATTGGTTTTTGCAATTCAAACTTCGTCACAGTAGTGCCAATCGTAGAACCATTGTCTGAATTCCTTCCAACCCATCATGACAACATTCCAAGTCTGGGATCCAACTTCCCACCACGTTCGGGCATCCTCCTGCAGCATGTATGTGGCACAAGCGACACTATCATTGCATTCCCCTCCTATATAGTCAAGGACAGAGCTAATCATGCCCATCCACTGTTCAACTTTGAGCGAGTCCAAACCTCCCTCGAAAACTAAAGGACAAGGCTTTTGGAATCTTTCATACAGTAATTCCCATATGTTTCCACCCTCATGTTGAACCGTAGCTATTGCCATTGATGCCAAAACACACGAGGAAGCATTCCGTGATGGAACGTGCTGTCTCAATAACCTAATCTCTTCCTCTTGCTTTTGCAATCTTGCTTGCATGCTAGCGAACATCTATTTCCAATCACAGGGGGAAAATGGATGATTTTAGCCTTAACTGTCATCTGCAACCCCACTATTAATAATGCCTGGTCCAGTTGACTGCATTGGATACAAAACTTCCAAATCTATCTGCATCCAATAACTTAACCTACCAACCCTGAGATTCTTATCCAGAACTATACTAGTAGCAAGGCCAAACAACATAATAGCCATATACAATATGCATACAAGGACGCAAGTCCATAACTCTCATGCATCAATTGTCAAGTCTTATTCCCACCAAATACATATATATATACATCATGCTCTCTATTCTAGTAGATAAGACAATTCAGATAGGTTGTTAAAACAAATATTTCACTTAATGCCAACCAACCCTGAGTCGAGCTTGTCTCTGGCAGCGAGCGTACATGATCGATCAATCTCTAGAAACCATAAACCTTGTCTTGCTCTAATACCAAGTTGTAATGCCCTACTTCCCTAGATTCGTTACCATGTGATTTTAAAATGTGCCATTAACTCGCTACTCGATGTTTTAGACTAAAAAGTGTTAGTAGATTGGAATAAAGACTCCTTTAATGAAAATTAAGTATAAAATTGTTTGGAAATTCATTAAAATTATCAAAGAGTTACATTGGGATCCCAAAAACATTGTTTTAAAATATATTTACAACTCAAAAGTTAGTGTATAGTCGATCTAAGCAACAAAACTAAACATCTATAACATGTTCCTCAAAACAACCCCAGCCATGGTGGCTAGGTAGGCCAAACATGTACACACCGCTCCATGTCCTCCAACTCATGGTTGATCGACCTTTTCCTTGCCCTTACCTGCACCAAAGAGCACCCGTGAGCCGAGGCCCAACAAGAAAACTTCACAGCACAACATATAATAATTTATTTCAATAAATGCATAATTAATCAACCATGTCAAACAATCTACAAGTTCCTATCAGAATTCACAACAGCGGCCTACGCTGGTCAAGGTGTGCAACCAGGCACCAAGTTTACAGACTTAGTCAAGCGGGTGTGTGCAACACCCTTAGAGGAGCCCGCCCTGGCAGCCTGCATTCAACATGCTTAATGTCAATCCCGACCTTTGCCATTCCCGGCCTTTCTTGTTCCCGTCCTTTGTCGTTCCCAACCATTGTCGATCCCGACCGTTGTCGTTCCATCACAAACACATGTATGACATAAAAGTTACAAACAATACACACAACACTAAGCACAATATAGCTCTACGGGCACAAACAATTTTCTTACCTTGAGTCCCGAGCAACTAGCATATGGCAGCTTGAGCACGATCCCTAGCCCTGAGCCCTAGCGGTATAACCTACTCACCAAAAATAATAATAAATATCCATCAAACCCTAAGACTATTAAAACTTCATAATAATATTCTAGCCTCCGAGACCTCAAGTTCTACTAAATCGGGTGGTAGAATCCTTCCCGAGCCTTTAGGTTTGAGTTCCCGAGCTTAAAGCCCCGTTTTGACCATTTTCTTTAATTAGAGTCGTGGCCCAGCCCTTAAGGGTCGTGGCGCGCTATAAATCAGAGAGCCTCCAGGCTCTCTCTTGGGGGCCATGGACCGCGACACGCCCTAATTTGTGCCGCGACACCTGAGTGTTTCAGGAACCCTCCAGGGCCTTCTCACGCACACGGGTCACGGCGCCTGAAAAACAAGGCCGCGACTCTAGCCTAAAACCCAGAAATCCCCAAGGTTTTCACTTCGTTTTCCCCAGTCAAATTTACCAAAATTCATCCTAACCACAGTCCCAAGTCACAAGTTAGTCTAGAACTCTCAGCAACACAACCTAGGCATAATTTATAACCCAAGAACCAGCCAACAAACTTATCACAACTCAAAACTAAAACTAAAGTCTGAACCTCAGCCAAACTTTAAACTAATCAGAAAATCCTCCAGCAAAACAGGTTATAAACCTTACCTTGATCACAATTCCAGCCCTGAGTTGATCCTCAAGCAATCCTAGCTTGCTTCCTCAGTCCCCAAGCTTCAAATCCTCAACTTTTGCACCAATTCTCCATGAGTTTCACTAGATTTCTATGCACACCAAGGGAGAGAGAGAATCGAACTGAGAGAGAGAGAGAGAGTTGCTGAGTGTCTTGATGTTTTTTGGTCACTTCTAAAGTTTTTCCTAAGTATATCTCTTAAAACAAAAGACCAAAATTCCCCAAAACTTATGCTTAGTCTCTCATTGCCTTTAGGGGCAAACCCGTCATTTACCGCATTTCTCGTTAATCCTCAAGTGGTCCTATAAATTCCCAATAAATCCCGAAATGCCAAATTAATCACCAAATAACTAACTGTTACTCGATAAATCCCAAATACTCACTAAGTTTCCCAAAATACCCCTACGCTCACCCTGAGCCTGGTATTTAACCCCATTGTGACTGTTATCACTACAAAAATCTCTATTTCCATAATACATGAATATAAGCTTTTTCAAAAAGTATTATAATAAGTAAGATTAAAAATGGTAAAATTAGATTAAAGGCGCGGGACAAAAAAAATTTAAGCACCAAATGAAAAAATTTGTTAACTTTTTGCCCAAATCCAATTTTTCTTTCTCTCACCTCATTCCTTTCTCTCCGCCAAAATCACTTTGACAGGGCTCCATCGCAGAACTCCACCTCCATCTCCATCACACCCTTTGTTTCTTCTCTCCCCTAATTTGAAAAATTGACCTTCCCTATCATCAGCAAACGACGCAAATGACAGGGGCTCGTGGGTCTTGTGAAAACTACGAGCTCAGGGTCGTGGGTGGCTCGATCTCACGGAAGGGGTGGGTGGCTCGATCTCGCAAATAGGTTGTAGGTGGCTTGGTCTCACAGATTCTTGATAATCTGCATAATGGCCGAATTGAAATTAAAAAGATTTTAAAGGATTGACTTCTTCCTTGCAATAACCGAATACCTAAAGCAGCTTTAATGGAACGATCTTACCTTCCAAGCAAGGTGTCAGAGATAGTTGCAATTTGGAGAGATGACCTAAAGAAGGTTAGGCTTCTACATACTTTATTCATCATTAAAGATTTTGGATCATGTTACTGAGATATGCACTGGACCAAAAGTGATACGAACTGAAATATAGAAACATTGTGGATCGTCCCATTTTTTCAGCTCCACACATTGAACCAAGGAATTTGTGTTTGAGTATACTTGCTAATGAGTGCAGGTCAGTAAGAAAGTTGCTGAGTCATTAGTTGATCCTGATGAATACCCTAATTTGTTTGACGACTGGGATGTTTCTCTTTCCCTTGAAGCAGAAAGTGGAAAAAACAGACATGACTTCTTTTTTTCCTCTGATTTTTTATTGTGTGCATGATAGGTGTTCAAAGTTTTATTGCAATAGTTTGATAAACCGTTTATGCTGTCTACTCTTCATTTATTTGCTCGTAATAGTGGATTTCCATAAATACAATTTGCAGGTGCAATTATCCTCCTGCTGAACTGTACCCAATCTATGCTCAGAAATCAACCACCAACCTTCTTGAGAAGTTTAAGAGCATGGAAATTGATGAAAACGATGATCCAATTGAAAATGGACAGCATGATCATGAGGTACAAAATGCCAACTCCATACAGATTTTTCTAGTGTTGCTAAAATTCTTGAACCAAAAATAGGACAATATTGTTATACCTTTATCACTTTTCATCCTCCTGAAACCCATAGGGCCAATTTTTTTTTTAAATTTTACTAGCCCATATCCATATGGTTATAGTTATGGTAATAAATTTATTTCTAATTTTAAGTAGGCCATAGGTATGATAAAGATATCAGAGAATTGGACCATTACAAACATCACCTTTTTTATTTTAAATCTATACTTATTCAGGGCTGAGGCAACTAAAGATGATAGATTTTGAGCTTTAAGTAGGTCACTGTAATGCCCCGAATTTCCTAATAAGGGTTAGGACCTTGATTAGGAGGCCGGGAGGGCCATAATTGAATTATGATGCTATTTAATGATCATATGCACGTTTATGTGAATTATATTATTATATGATGGTAAATGCATGCATATGGGAGTATTTATAATTATGAGGGCATTTTGGTAATTTGGCCGCTGTGGGCGTAATTGCGTATTCTGGTGCATGTTTGTGATTAATTAATACAACCACATTATAAGGTGGATTGGTTCGAGCTATTCGACATGAGACGATCATGAAATGCAAGTGTTCGGTCTAGTCATAACGGGTTTAAGTTCGAGGCTCGGGGTGAGCCTCGGGGTGAATTTAATGAGTAGAGCATTACTGGGAATTAAAGGGTAATGGGATATGGATTATTGGTGTTTGAGGTTATTGAGAATAGCGGGAATTGGAGGGTGTTAATTATGATTAATGAAATAGGTGTGAATGGACGCTTTTGCCCTTGGTGGCTATTAAGGTTTTATTTTAGACCTAAGGGAATTTAGGTCTTTTCACCCTAAGAGATTGATATAAGCCATTAAGGCTGTGGAAAGAAGAGGTAAAAACAGGGCTTCCTTTCTCTTCTCTCCCGATAGCTTTCTCCTCCATTTTCTCTTTGGTTTTTCAAGCTTCTTTTGAGGAATTAATCCAAGGAACCAAGCTTTGCCAAGTTAGGATTATGTTCCACCATTGAAGAGGGTGCTAAGCTGAGATTGAGGTGAGTTTCTAGCCACTAGAACTCTTGCTTTTGCTCTATTTTCTTAGTTAAGTTTCAGCTGGTTTTTGGGTTGGAAACTTGGGAATTAGTTGGAGTTTTGGCTAGGGTTCTTGGGTTTGTGGTCCCTAGGACATGTGGAGGTGGTATTTGGGTTCATTTGGGACTTAATTTGATGTTTGGAAGCTTTTGGATTGGGTTAGAAATGGTGGAATCGAAGGAAGAGAATTATGGGATTTTGCTAGCTGAAGGTAGCGCTACAGCGCCCAGTGTAGGGCGCTACAGCGCTACCTGCAGGGGAGGTTGGGCGGTTTGTGGTTCTGTCTTGAGTGTTGGGGCGCTAGAAGGGCAGCGCTGTAGCGCTACCCTATTCATTCATAACCCTGTTTTGGGTGTTTTTAAGGGTTTTTGGCTCGGGGTTTCAATCCTTAAGGCCCGGGATCGAATATACTTACCGTGTGGGCATGTTTCAAGGTCCCGAGAGTGGGTTTTAGGTCGAGACCCTATATTTGATGATTTTCATTAATTGGAGATTGTATTTGGTTATGACTAGGTGACCGCTAAAGGATTAAGGATCAATCGTTCTCAAGGGTCGTTCTTGTTCTAGTTCTCGCTCGAACCGGAGGTAAGAAAACTGCAACCTGTGTATATGTGACATGCATGGTTATTATTGGTGCATGTTGGATTATTAAATGTGGCATGCATGACTATTGTTGAGGCATGTCAAGTGGTTGAGTATGA
The DNA here is from genome assembly GCF_963169125.1 of Humulus lupulus. NCBI lineage: Eukaryota > Viridiplantae > Streptophyta > Magnoliopsida > Rosales > Cannabaceae > Humulus > Humulus lupulus. The sequence goes on along the minus strand of NC_084797.1, from coordinate 38,533,736 downwards.
TGCATGAGATGCACGAGAAACATGAGATTAGGGCATGCTATGATTATTGAATATGAGAATGTTCAGAGCTTGAGCCTCTGTGTTTATGCATGGTCCTAATTGTACTAGTACTTGTTAAGTAAGCATGCTGAGTGCCTTGTATTCAGATATTGGATATGTGATATATGTTTGGTGGCATTGCTTACTTGTATATGGCACTGACTAGTCCGGGATACTGACCTAAGAGTCAGAAATGGCATAGTGTCATGAACGCTGAGCCAAATGAAGATTATATCTAATCGATATCAGCGTTGAATGGCTCTATGGCATTAATGCTAGACCGACCCTAAGGTCGATGAACTTATAAGCGCTTGGCTAGTCTGAGACTAGTTATTCAGAGTCAAGGCATATGGCCCCGGTGACTGATTGTCACATGGCTAGGGAACGTTGTTCCAGGGTTATGACTCTATGGTCATGAGGAGGTTTATGTTGGTGACTATTCACCATACACCTATCCTGGTCAAACTTATGAAAGGTTCACTTATCAGTTAAGCCTGAATGATCCTATCGTCACATGGCATTAGGGGGCTGTACCCGCTTTTGTGACTTTTGCAACTGTCACCTATTTGTTTGGACTAAGAGTCCTGGATGATTATTATGATCATTGGTTTGTGTATTATACTCAACATTGCATTTCTATATTGGGACTAAGGGTCCTGGATGATTATTACGATCATTGTTGATATTATACCATGCTTTATTGTGTTTTCTTGTTGGGCTTCGGCTCACGAGTGCTATGTGGTGCAGGTAAAGGCTAAAGAAATCTGGACCATCTTTGAGTTGGAGAGCTTAGGTGATGAGGTGTACATATGCAGCTGCTTGACCACCACGGCTGAGGTTTAAAGAGGAACTAGGGTTAAACCCTGTTTTGCCGCGTAGAACGGCCTGTTGTAAATACTTTCTTGTAGTAGACTCTGAAATTATAATTTTGGGATCCCAATACATATATATTATACATTCTAATGAAACGTTATATCTTATCAAAAATTTTAATCCCTAAACCTCTAATCATACTTAGTACACGATTTTGGCCAAATGACTCGATTAGTGAGTTTAGCACTATTTAGAAGGCACACCGTAACGGTCCGTGGAGTTTAGGGCGTTATAGTCACAGTATGGTCTCCTGAGTTTCCTAGGTCTCGTTTCCTTTACTCTCATATGTGATAAGTTTCAATTCTTGTATTTGATGACCTTATTTGTTTTATTTTTCCTTTTTTCATTCTCTGGTCTGGAGATTCTCTGTTATATTTTCTGGGTTTCAGTCAGTTTTGCTCAGAGTTGTCTTTTTCAAAGGCGGCTCTTAACATTTCGACAAGAATGTCTCTCCTCAAACTCGAGAGGACCCCTGATTTTCTACCGTCCTCCAAGCGCCTTAGCGATTTCCTTGCATTTCATTCTAGACCCAGAAAGAAACGTGCCCAGAAGAACCATGCATTCACTGTTAGATCCATGACGATAGCCGAGGAGAGATACCGAGGATAGCTTAACTCGCCTAATGGCCTTGTAGGGAGCCCTATATGTATACTTTCTGTTCTGGGTTTTGGTTTTGAGTGGCTATGACTTTGTTTGTTTTTGCTGTTTGGTTGTTGGGAAATTTGGGAAGCCTTGTAATAACGTAAACGGAGATGAGCTATGCCTGTTTCCATTTTTTTTGAATTGATTCTTTAACTTTGGTCATTCCATTTCGTTTTTGGAGTTGTTAAATTCACCCTATTGGGGTTTTGCTTTAAAGAAATGTTCTCTATATGGTAATTGTACAATTTTAAGGGACTGTTATAAGGTTACATGTGTATATATATTCTTTCCCTTGCATGGTTTCCAGAAACATATAAAGCCATGGTGAATTTTTGAAGTGGATGTGCATATTATTATTCATGTTTTGTTAATTCTTATTTAAAAAGAATTATGTAAACTTGAAGTATTCATAATTTATGTTTTTTTCGTTTGGTTTTCTTCTTTTTCAGGACAAGTACTCTCTTTATGATGATTAATCCATTCAATATTACTCTATGGGCCAGGCAAGGGCAACTCTGAATAGTCGAAGAAAAACGAAGATAGTTTGTACAATTGGTCCCTCCACAAGTACAAATAAAGACTGGGAAGATATCAAGTTTGGAGTGGACAACCAAGTCGATTTCTATGCTGTCTCTTTTGTAAAAGATGCTAGAGTGGTTCATGAGTTGAAAGATTATCTTAAAATTAAAATATTATTTCTATCATCAGTTTGTTCAGTACCAGTTATTTGACTCCAGTTTCTTGTTTAGAACTAATTTTTAAAATCTCTTTTCTAGGTTGCAATGCAGACATTCACGTGATTGTAAAAATTGAAAGTGCAGACTCTATCACAAATCTTCATTCAATTATTCCTGCATCTGATGGGGTTAGTTCCAATGTCTCTTTGTGAATCAGTGGTCTCTTATTTAGTCATAGATTATATCTTTAGTACACCTATCCACCCTTCAGCGATCATTGTTGGTACCATACCCCCTCTCTCTCTCTCATTATTTTATTCACAACATTATCCAAATCATTGAGAAGGATAAGGAATTACAGAAAAAGAGCTAAACCACATGTTCAGTTCTGCTAAAGAACAGAAGAATTCATATCTTTTTATTCATCATATTAACAAGTTTATTACTAGGAAATGGTTGCTCATGGGGACCTTGGAGTTGAACTTCCGATTGAGGATGATTCTCTGTTACAGGTAAGACATGGATTTTAGTTATCGTTTTTATTACTTCTATATAATGCACGTTGTAGAGAAACTTGATGACATTTATACTTGAGAGTATTAAAGGATTTTGAAATATTGTGGTTCCGATAATTTTTTCAAGTAATATTATTTCTGTTTGGAATCTCTTTTCCTGGTGGAATATTGAGGCCTCCTTTTCACTTGCTGTGAACACTACTTGATAAAGTATTAGTTGCTGATTAATGCATAATAAGAAAAGCTTTGACTTTTATACATCAATTCTTGGACCAAGTTGGGGAAAATCAAATCCATTCACATTTTTTTCCTTACTAAAGGGGAAAATCATTCACAAAGTGAGGCTAGAAAATAATTCTCAGCTATTTATAACATAGGCACATCTTGAGGTAGACTGATAAAGACGTGACTAACTGCTAATCATTTGACTTATTTAAGGAATGCTGCACACTGTGGCTTTGGGAAACAGTTTGAATAACCATATGTAGAACGTTTTATTCATGATGTAGCATATCGTATCATTGAAAATATATTTCCATCTCTGCTCAGTGCATGCAGCGTATTTATCTCCTTTTCATGTCTTTGGGCCCACATATATATATATATGTATATATGATAAGTTCATCTTTTCAAATGATTATTATTTAAAGTACTGAAGTTAAAATCTTGAATTTGTCTCAGATTCTGTCATGAATGAAATTTTCTTGTTATGTACAAGAGGACATAATTAGAAGGTGTCAGAGAATGCAGAAACCAGTTATTGTAGCAACAAACATGCTGGAGAGCATGATTAATCTTCATACGCCAACAAGGGCAGAAGTCTCTGACATTGCAATTGCAGTATGGGAAGGTGCTAATGCGGTCATGCTTTCTGGAGAAACTGCCCACGGAAAGTAAGTTAACTAATTCATTTGGCCTTGGGTGGCCTCTTAATATATTTCCAATGTGCAATGGCTATTGAAAAAGTATTATCAAAACTCAATAAATATGTTTGTTTTCTAAATTTTTTGCTTTCTTTGTAGTAATGTGTATCCCACAAAAATAATTATAGTAGTATTCTCTAGTAAAAAAAATGTTAATGATTCTTAGACACTTTAGAGTTATCAGTTATGTATGACTTTTTCCTCTTGTCTGATGCAAATTTTCTGTCTTGTCATTTCCTTTCTTTTTATTTTACATATCTTCCGTCTAATTTTGTGATTATAACAAAGCTATCCATTGAAAGCTGTCAAAGTAATGCATACTGTGGCATTGAGGACTGAGTTAAGTCTACCAATTAGCACTGCTCCTCCAAATCTATTGAGTACAGATAAGGTATCTGCAGATCAGTCTACCTACAAGTTTCATGTATTAAGTTATTGATAATATTAAAAAATAGGGCACACCTATATATAGTAGTAGATGAGTATTTTTCTTTATTTTGTCGCTGTTAAAAAAGTTGAGAGGCAACCAGAATATTTGTATTTCAATACCATGTGAATAATAGTTTTATTATACGGAGAATAACTTAAAATTAATCATTTTCCTCTTGTTCAATTTGCCAGCGCTGGAAATCGAAGCTTTTCATCTAATGCCCCACTGATTGAGATCTCTAATGCTCAGATTGTCGTTCCAGATGTGAGTCTTTTTCCTTTTTCTTTTTTCTTTGTATAAATGTAGTTTATTCATTAATTGGGTGCTTATCATGAATGGATACAAAATATTAGATTAAACCCTGAAATTGTTTGTAATAAGTCTTTAAGGAAAATTAGATGAACTAACTTTTTTCCTTCTCATCAGTGATAAAAAAGTACTTAAAGAACAAGCTGGAACTTTTTAATTAATGGCATATTTCTGAAGACTTGACATGTGTTCATGTGTTGAGGTTTTCTATCAAGTTTTTGCATTTTTAGTTACTGTTTGGATAGCCTCATTTAAAAAACTTGTCAATGACTCTGTTTTTTTAATTGTAATGTTGATTTAATTACGCTAATATTTTAAATGAAAGGTTTGTTTTGAATGCTTTTTCTTATGAGACTAAATTTTTTTGTTTTATTTTAAGTTGTGGATTTTTTTAAGTAGCAGTCTTTCTTTTTCCCTAGGAAACATTGACCTGACTGGTTAATTGCTGTTAATCCTTTGGTCAAATATTTGATATAATTGTTGTCATATTTAACCAGTGGCAAGAGAAAGATGCAGCAATCTTAGTAACAAGAGATATAATTGGTATTTGTCTACTAGGAGATACCATCTTAGTACCTTCATACCTATAATCACTATTGACCATTTTTTAAACCTTAAAAATTTGAGTTAGTACCTACCTATAATCACTATTTTAATATGTTTGGTAAAATAAGAGAACATACATAATACTTTGAGTAATTTTTCTTAGGAAAGAAAACAAATCTCTTTGTATTGTTTTTTTTTTTTTTTTGCATGTTTGATAAGTTATGAATGACCTTTATTAAGACATAAGCTGTTGTCAGCTTTATTTTTTTTTTTGCATGTTTGACAATAGCTTGCTCGTGACTTGGAATCATGTTCGATTTATACAAGAGAAACAAGCTGCAAGCAAGATGTTGATTACATGTCTATTGTCGAGGGTGAGGACACTTTTTACAGTTCATCTAATTTTTGGGTAGTGGGGGTTTGTTGAGTGATTTTTGTCATAATATAATTTGTAACTTTTTCCTAAAATAGAGACTATTGTTTTTTTTGTTCAAAAGGTACGGGAAAATATGGCAATAAAATAATGATTGCATTCAGTTGTTATTGTTTCTCAGTCTCTTTGAACTGTATTCCTGACCAGGACCTTCTATCTTATCTGCTTACCATGCGTTTTTATTTTTTAAGATAACAATTGGTTTTTGTGCTGTGGATCATTAGATCTATTTTATTAACATAAGGATGTAATATTTGCTTCTGCATTTACTATCATTCTAGTCATAGAAATTTAGTATAGCTTAGTTACAAGTTTAATTGTTTTGCACCTATAAGGGCTCTATAACCCACGATTGCAAACCATCAGGGAAATAGTATTTGAAGTGTTTGTTGATAAGGAAGTCTTATACTGTATTTCAGATGAATCTGAATCTACTTTTCATGAGGCTTTTCTTAGTCGTCTTATGGAAACTGGTGCAACATAAAGTTCATCTTTATGTGACCTTCCTAAGCAGATGGAAGGTGATCAACAGAGAGCCTCTGAACAGACTAAGAACATCTTAAGTAATTTAGTTGCTGCTGTTGACAATTTGTGGTGTCTAAAAGATGGAATGCATACTGTAGTCTTGAAAAAACTTTCAGAAAATGGTAAGAGCTATGTTGGTTTTACATTTTTATTTTTGTATGATACTTCAAGCACGGATCTGTAGACTTATCTCAGTTTTTAGTGGATCCTACTCCATTTTCTAGGATCTTGCAGGCAAAGGACACCAAGTGAATTAGATAGAGAGGTTAAGAACTTGAGGGTGGCATTTACTGACCTGTTTTTGAAGCATAACACTTTCAAAGAAACTGCAAAGCCATCGAGATATTGATGCAAAGAATAAAGCCAAGCTTAGAATATTAAGAGGTAACTCCACTCTTTTTTTTGGTATAATCAATAAATAATGATACACATTCCATACAAATAAATAAGTATAAAAATTAACAAGGTTTTTATTTTTATTTTTATCGTTTTTCTAGTAAATCGGTCTTTAGTGTTTTTTATTCCCATCTTTTCAGTATAATGAAAAAAATAGGTTGGTCAATCTATGAGAAGCAACTTGGTATTTGTAACTTGGTCTAAAAATGAAGTGCCAGATTAGTATATTATCTTTTTCTTTTTAATGAATATGCATCATATTGGTACTCATAGGAATAACAACAATATTTCTGCTCACAATTCTCTTTTCTTTATTCACTGTTCTGAAATTATAATGTAAACTAGTTAATACACCTTGCAAGGTACTTAGGAATAACAATATCTCTTATTCAATTCCACTAAATATTGGAGAATACCAAAACTTGACTCAGTTGTAAGTTTTGATTATACCAGTGGAGCTAACTTTGTAAGCTGTTCTTTTTTACTCCAATAGTTAGTATGTATTATGTTCCTTTAAGTAGTTCTCATAGTTTTTTTAATCTCTTGTAGCTAGAAAATTATGTGAAAACTGAAGAAGCTAAAGTTGAGGAGCTTATAAAGGCAGTTGCTGATTCCGGTGCCAAAGTAATTGTTAGTGGAGCAGCAGTTGGGGAGATGGCACTTCATTTCTGTGAGCGCTACAAGTATATCACCTTCTATTGTGTTTTTTTATTGACTAACTTACTAATTTGCCGCACTACTGGTGCTGTTGCTATGGTAAGTCAGCTAGCATTTAATAGTACTCAAATTTTTTGAATTTTTTCCAAAATTCTCTAACAATATTCTTATTTGTGTTACAGTTAAAGCTTAGCAAGCCAAACCCAGATGACCTGAGACATGTTGATTCAGTTTCAGTAGAAGAAATTGGTGGCGCTAGGGTACATAAATATTTTGTGGATCAGGAAATGATAGAAATTGTAATATAAGTATCCGGGTGTGACTCGAACTTCAGACTTTGTGTGAGCAAACCAAAGGCTGATTGTTTGAGCTAACACCCTTGGGTATTTTGTTCCTGTTGTTTTTCTTATTTATTGTTCCTTTTAATCTCATTAACATTTCCCATAATGTAAATATAGGTCACTGTTGTGAAGAATGAAGAAGGTGGGAACTCCGTAACCACTGTTTTATTGCGAGGAACCACAGATACCATTTTAGATGACATTCAAAGAGCAGTTGATGATGGAGTAAATACTTAAAAGGTAATTTGGACTAGTTTTTCTTTGTGTATCGATCTTTATTTAGAAGCAACATTAGGTATCTTTAATTGTCTATTACAATCTTCTTAGGATGGTATGGTCGTATGATCCATACAGAGTAGGTTTTTTGACAGTACTTGTTGCATTAGACTTATGAATTGAAAACTTATCTACCCCACTAACCATTCTTATCGGGTACTTTTCCAGTTAGGCTACGTGCAGGGATAGCCGAATGGTTCCTGGTGCAGCTGCTACTGAAATTGAATTAGCTAAGAGAGTGAAAGAGTATTCATTTAAAGAAACAGGGTAATTTGTTTGTTTCCACTTTTGTTTTATTTTCCCCAGTTTTTGTTTGTCTTGTTTCCCATAACCTAACTCTAAACACATTTCCCACTTCCAACTTAGAAAGAAAGAGAAACTTTGGGAGAATAAGAGGAATAGCATGGGCTTCATATAGGACCTCTAACAGCCATATTCACATTCTACTTGTTAATTTGGATGCCATACTTGATGCCCTGTTGGTTACCTATCACAGAGAGAATTTTGCCAAAGCTATTTACACATCAATGCTATGTTTGTATTGAACTTTACAGAAAGGAATTAACCTTGCTAGGTCTTTAGAGAAGAAATAAATGGGGATAGAAGTTAGTACAAATTGTATGAATTGTTTCTTCATATGGGTTCTTCTTATGGAATATAGGGTGATAAATTAGTTAGTATGAATTGTCCTTTCCCTTTCTTTTTCTCCTAAGTTGCATAGGTCTGGTTTCCTGGTTTCCTTTACTCTCAAATGTGATAAGTTTCAATTCTTGTATTTAATGACCTTATTTGTTTTATTTTTCCTCTGAAATTAGTTTCTCTCTATGTTCTTTGTTCTTTCTGTTTTTCTTGATTTATATTATTTCTTTATGGGAGTGTTTTTTTTTTTTTTTGATCAAGAAAGTAAGACTTTATTAATCACAAACCAATACAACCTCACAAAGTCCAAAAGGACCAAAACTCAGCTACATTACACAGAACCCACTTTCCTCAAATAAAAATGCTCAATGCCCTTCAGTTTCTTTTGAGAAAAACAACTAAGTCTATACATGATATCTTTTTTGACCATATCAACTATAGCATTGACACTAAGAGAGTAATTATGGACAAAACAATTGTTTCTATTATGCCAAAGATAATAAACAGTAGCTGAAAACACAGGCGCCACCATAGAGGCACGGACCCCCTTGCTCATTCCTTCAATCCACCTAGTCCAGATAGAGAAAAATAAAGGCCATTTACAGCCTATCCAATCTTGAATATGATGAACTACCTGCTGGGAGAAACAGCAGTCAAAAAACAAATGGCTATGGCTCTCATAAACTTGTTCACAGACCAGGCAAAGTGTAGTATCAAGAATAAAAAACACTCGAAGTAAATGATCCCTAGTTAACAGCTTGCCAAGTGATGAACCGATGCTTGGGTACACTCATTCTGCTCCACACAAACTGCTGGTACTTGACAGGGGTTTGGTGAAGAAAACTTGCATATAACTGCCCAATTTTAAACCTCCCATGACTACCTGCTTTATCAATATCCTCTTGAGTAAAAATACTACGCAACTAACATATTTTTCGCCAATACCAACTGGTATCAGCCTTAAGTTGGTAGAGCCAAAAGGTTTGTCCCTTTAAATACATAGAATGAATCCATTTCACCCATAAAGACTCCTGCAAATGACTAATTTCCCAGATGTATTTACCTAGCATAGCCTTATTCCATTTAGTACCTTCACCAAAACCCAATCCTCCAAAATATTTAGGCAAACAAACAGTAGACCAGGAAGTGAGATGAAAGTTACTCCTGGTACCATTATTACCCCAAAGAAACCACATACAAAGTTTGTCTACTTCTTTGATTATACTCTGAGGCAATAAGAAAATATGCATCCAATAATTTCCCAGCCCCAAAAGAACTGAGGATATGAGTTGAACCCTACCTGCTTATGATAAATGTCTACTAGTCCAAGTGTGAAGCCTAAGCTTAATTTTTTTAAGAATTTCACCACAGTCAACCTCTTTCCACTTTGTAGGTCTCATAGGAATCCCAAGATATTTGAGGGGGAAGGTGCCCTCTTCAAGTTGTAATAGCTGTTGTAACTGAACCTTGTCTTGAGCTGAAATACCACCAAAAAATACTTGTGACTTACTAAGATTGGTCTTCATACCAGAACTGTTGCAAAAGTCATCAAAAACCTGCTTTATAATCTGAATAGAGCCACGGTTAGCTTTGGAAAAAATCACTAAATCATCAGCAAAACATAAGTTGATGATCTTGAGACTTTTACACATAGGGTGGAATTGGAATTTAGGTTGCAAAGCTCCTAGTTAAAGTAGCCATGGGAGATATTCCATTACTAATACAAACAGTAATGGAGATATAGGGTCTCCTTGACGAAGCCCCTTAACTCCCTGAAACCCCCCATGCAGTCTACCATTCATCATAAGAACATATGAAGTACCTCTGAGACAAACCATCACCCAATGAATAAGCCTGGGAGGAAATCGCAGGCTGATTAATAACCTCTCCAAAAAACCCCAGTCAACTGTATCGTAGGACTTACTTAGATCTATCTTCAAAACACTTCTCGGGGAAGTATTCCTTCTATTGTAATTCTTAATCAAATCCTGAAAAATTAGGATATTGTGAGCTAGTGATCTCCCTCTAATAAAGGCACCCTGATTGGGACTAATTAGAGAGGGAAGAACTTCCGAAAGCCTACTGCAAAGCATTTTAGAAATGCATTTATAAAGAGTATTGCAGCAAGCTATGGGTCTATAATCTATTGCCCTGCTAGGGATATCCGTTTTTGGGACTAAAGCCAATACTGTTTTATTGAGCTCAACAGGTATCCTCCCAGAAGAGAAAAAATCCAGCACAGCCACTGAGATTTCATCACCAATTTGCTTCCACATAGCTTTGTAAAATTCTGAATTGTAACCATCCAGGCCTGGACTCTTTGTACCAGGAATACTAAACAACGCTTTCTTGACATCAGCTTTAGTAAATTCTGTAATTAATCCCAGCTGCTTATCAATATCTAAGCAAGGCCCCAACTCAATGCAATATGTTTTAACCAAACTAGTAGCAGAACTGTGACTGCCCATATAGCTTCTGAAATGATCTAGGAAGTGATGCACTACTGCATTATAATCATCAATAATGTCCCCTTGGTCATTCATAAAAGAAACTATCTGATTCTCTTTCCTTCTTTTTTTGATGCACGCATGAAAATAAGAGTTATTTTCATCACCCTTCTGCAGCCATGTAACCTTGCTGCGCTGAATCAAGTAACTTCTATATCGAGCATAGTGATCTTTATAGAAAATTGCAGCTATCTTTTCAGCCTCCTGAGCAGTAGCATCTGAAGGAGAATCTTGAGCTTTAGATAAAGCCAGCTGATAGTCTCCCTTAGCATGATGATAACCTTGCTCAATATCTCCAATTTCCTTTATATTAAACACATTCAGGACATGCTTCAGCCTTAGCAGTTTCTTAGTCACTCCTAATAAGCCCCCTGCTGTCATAGGCTTGAGCCAACTTGCCATAACTGTCTTTTTAAACCTGATGTGTGCAATCCAGCAATTAAAGAATCGAAAAGGTTGTATGCCCAGATTCCCAATCTTAAGAGTCCTAATGAGAAAAAAACAATGATCGGAATGGACATCCCAATGAAGCTCTGCAGTAGAGTTCGGCAAGGTGTCTATCCACTCTTCATTGATAAAAGCATGATCTATTTTTTAATAAACTCTATCTCCTCCCTCCTGTTTATTAGACCAGGTAAAGTTAGATCCAATACACTTGAGAGTAGCTAGCTGAGAACAAGCTAGCCAAGCAGTAGAGTCAAGAATCTCATTAGCACTAATAACCTTTCCTCCTAATCTGTCATCAAAATTAAAAACAGCGTTGAAATCTCCCACAACCAGCCACGGCTTGTTCGAAATATGAAGAGAAGATAAACCCCTCCACATATCCAACCTCTCAGTCAAAAAGTTAAAACCATAAACAAAGGTGATAAGTATTTCCAGCTGTAAGCTAGAAAATTTAACCAAACAGTGTATAAATTGCTGGTGTTCCAACAACACCTGAACCTTGACAAAAGACTTCCTCCAAAGAACCAGTAATCTGCTCTCAGCAATCGTACTGCTATAGTGATCCCAGGCAAAAAACACTTTATACATCATATCATTAGCCTTATCCCTCTTTAATTTATTCTCTAATAAAGCACAAATACCCACTTTATTCATCTTTAAGAGACTCAGAATAGCATGTTGTTTGTCTCTCTTATTCAAACCCCTTACATTCCAGCTAAGAACATTTGTGCAATCCATCAAATATTGAGCCAATTAATAACCCATTTTTCTCCCCTGTTTCCTGTTCTTGAAGAACCTTGAACACATTCTGTTTGCTGTCCAAATTTGTGCTCACAGTCTTGCCTCTACTCTTAGAGTTCCCAACTTTCTTAGGGACTTCCCAGTTCTCTTTATTAGCCTGAGTACGAGACATAATCTGGACCTATGTACTACCCTGAGTTGTGGTAGCCTCACGAATATCTATCTCAGATTCATTTTGCTTTGTTTCCACAACTTTAGTAACCTCATTAACACCAAATGTTTCTCCTACATTGGTCTTGGTATCAGCAACAATAGGAACAGAACTGGCAAGTTCCTGTTCTGTCTTGCTCTTTGTAACCCAAACCTTAGTATCGGTTTTCTTACACTCAGTTGCATTATGACCAAATCCCTTGCAATTCTTGCATTTAATGGGAAGCCATTCATATTCCACAAATTTTTCTTGAATTTTTCCACGCTCATTGACAAAATGTATGATAAATGGAGGGTCATCAGTAATCTCCATTTCAACAAGGACTCTTGCAAACCTGATCATAGACCTATCCTTTGTAAACTTATCCACCACAATAGTTTTTCCAATTGTACTAACCAAGGCACTTAGACATTTTTTCCTCCAATATTGCAGACCTAAATTTGGCAGACGGATCCACAGAGGGACAGAGCGGACTAACCTGATGGTGTCTAGATCTTGAGTCTAAGGTCGCACAATAACTGGCTTCCTATCGAACTGCACAATTCCATTCTCCAATACAAAATCTCTAGTAGCCTCATCATTGAACTTGACAATGGTGAGACCCATGTGCATTCTTACTACCCGTTCAATACCCAGGTGACCCCAAATTCTTTTTACAAAGCCTTCAAACACAGCAAATGGGGGATTGGCTCCCAAAACCATACATATCACAGCTGAGTTCTAATTCTGAGCCTGTTCTGCAGCCTCAGCCAAATCGATTTGAGCTACTTTCTTCCCATTTTTCATAATTGGTTCCTCATAATGAAGCTTAGTCGCCTCATTGATAAGAAGCTTATCTCTGAGATTCGCCCAATGAGATTGAGCAGAAGCTTGAAAGTTATCCTTCTCCGTAATCGTTTCCGTATCCATAACCATCTCTTCGTCCACCAGGTGAAGCGGATAGCCATCTTTAACCGAGCTCAACGAATTCATCCGCTGCTGACCTTCCGTAGAAAGTGAAGGTAGGAAATCCTGTGACTGTAGATTAGGTTGATTCTGCAAAGAGGATTCTGGCAATGGCGTTGATTTAATGGCCTCCTCATTCCTTGATCTTGATGCAGGCTTTCGAGTAACCTTCTTCTTCTTCATCATGGAGAGAAGAAAGGAACCTTCGCACGCCTCTTATCTTGATGTTTCTTATATTAACAATAAATTTATGGGAGTGATTTTAGTAACAATAAGAAACTAGCTTTTGGTGTTGAAGAGAACGACTTTCTGATCATCCCTTGGTCATTTGTTTCTATGTTTTCTGCTTTTGCAGTAGCAATTGAATCTTATTGTTGTACGCTTTTTATGTGTTGATAATTGAGTAACACTTTTATTTTTTGAATATGTCATTATGTCAGAGCTGTCTTTCTACATTTATGCTTCGTACTTCCTAGAAATTTCATGATCTTCCTATGCATGCAGGTTCTGAGTTTTTCTCTGTTTGTGGCTTCCTAGGATTGGATCTTTAAATTAATACATGCAAGTTCTGAGTTTTTCTCTGTATTTCTTGTTTAATTTTAGAAGGAAGAAGCAATATGTTTTGTTGCTTCAGTCGTTGTTTTGCATGGCAGTACATCTTGCTATACCCTGCTGTTTCGTCAAGTTTTGGAGTTATTACAAATTTAATTTAAACTTTATATGCTTACAAGTGGAAACTAGCTTAAGTCTTATGTTCTTAATAATAAAAGGACTTTTTTTTACAATGTGCAGGTATATTGAGATGATTTCTTTGGAGCAATTCTTGACAACATTTGTAGTTGAGGCCTTTAGAATGGAAGAATGTATTTCACTAATTTTTGTATACATTTCTTGTTTTGTATTTAGTGATAAAGGAATATGAATTGGGCATAAATTATGTTGTAATATGATTTTTCAAGCCTAGACTAGTAGACTAAATATTGTAATTACATTTTGAGTGATTAATAAAAATCTATTTATGTTACCTTATTTGGCTTCAACTTTCATATTTGTTTTCCTAGTTTTGTGTAAGTAAAAAAAGATTATGTTTCTCTAAGCTAATATAACACATGTGTTATACTAAAGTGTAGTATAACACAAATAATGTGTTATACTAAAGTCTAGTATAACAGAAAAAATGTGTTATACTAAAGTGTAGTATAACACAAATTTATAAGTATTGAAATGTGTTATATAATCGACTATAAATAACATAATTAAACACTTATCTATTTATTAAAATAACACAGAAATTGTGTTATCGTTGACAGTATAATAACACATCTGTATAACAATGATAAAGTGTTATGTAAAGTACCCTGACCTACGATAACATAGTCGGTCTTAACACATCAAAAAGTGTTATGGTATGTTTTGATAACACATTTTCGGTGTTATTAAAAGCATTTTTTTCTTGTAGTGTATGCTAATCCGCTCTCTAGGATCGCCTTAGACCACATATCTCAAATATATCCCCATAACATTGGGGTCTCACTCATAACACATACATAATTACATTTATGCCCTCAACGGGCCAAAACTACAAACACGCCCCAATTTACAGAAATGGGCTCAATGCATATTTAATACACATAAACATGCATATCTAGTCACATTACAACACAAATAATTTATATCACATAATCACATGTATAATCCTTTAATCGCGCATATAATTCCAATTAGGCCCTTCTGACACAGTAATCAAGGCACTCAGCCTTAATGATCAGTAGAAACCATCTTGATTGGACCTGTAGTAGCGCCTCTCAACACAAATTTTCTCTTATTTACTGAGAATTCCATTCTCAAGTTCTTAAAATCCCATAAGATAGGACTAAGTTCCACTAACCATTGGATTCCCAAGACCATATCACAACCACTGATAGATAAAAGCCTCAAATCTTCTTTAAATTCCATTCCTTGCATATTCCATGACATTTGCCTACAAATTGCATCACTTATAATTTCAGTTCCATCTGCCACTGCAACTTCATAGGATTAATTTTTTTAATGGGGTTCCCTATTCGTTTTGCAACTACAGGGTTTAAGAAATTATGGGTACTGTCGGAATTGATTAAATTGGCAATGGATTTCTTCTTAATATTCCCACGAACCCTCATTATTTGATGAGAAGAAGAACTATAAACTGCAAGATAAGTGATACAACTGAATCTTCCTTGTTGCTACCTTGTTCATCTTTAATTATTTCTCCCTCTTCGATTTCTTCTCCTTCCAGCAAATAAATCTGCTTCCTTTTGCATTTGTGACCAGCCTCATACTTCTCGCCGCAATAATAACACATCTTTTCATCCCTTCTATCTTGCATTTTAGCAGCTGAAATTCGCTTGACGGGTGGTAGACGACCATTGTCAAATGGTTTGGTCTATTGAGAAACCACCGTAGTTGTGCCACCTCTATTAGAACCCTTGGCCTCCTTAAGGATGGCTTCCATCGTGCCTTCTTGCAACAAGGCTAAACCAATGGCTTGAGTTAAAGTAGTGGGTCGAAACATAGCGTCTTGTTTTTTATTGCTTCCTTCAAACCACTCATGAAGCATTGAACAAAAAAGTCCTCAAGTAACCCACTTGTTCTAGCCATTAGTGTCTCAAATCGCTCCTGATAATTATTCACTATGGAAATCTGCTTAAGCTTGGTTAATTCTCCCACTATACGATCATAAATGTTGGGATCGAAGCGAGAAGCCACATCTCGAGAAAATTGTGCCCAACTTATAACTTTGTTACCTGCTTCATATCCTTGGAACCATTCTAGCGCTTGGCCCTCCAAATGAATTGAATCTATGCCCACATTTTTTTCTTCTCCAATCCCATTGAGATTAAAAAAATGATCACATTTGTAAACCCATCCACTAGGATTTTCTCGGTCAAATTTTGGAAAATTTAACTTAGGAAATCGAGTTTGGACATTGCCTATATTATTCTGACTGTTGTTCCACCCCCACTGAGCTGATGCGCTATTCCCTTCACTTGATTCCCCATTTCTAGTTGTTAATTAATCAATTTTTAGAATCATGGCTGCCACCATTTTGGATGAATCAGATAAGGAACTTGCTTGTTTCTCTATCGTTTCTTTCAACTGCTTCACAGATTCTTTAATTTGTTTATGCTCTAGTGCTCTAGTCCCATCGACCATAGTTGATACCAGAATTGAGCTCTTGATACCAACTGTAATGATCCTAGAAGAAGACACAAATAAGAAGAGAATTCTTTTCTATTTCTGATGTTTTTTATCTCATATCCAACTCTTACAAATCTCCACATTCTATAGGAGATCACAATACTAATACATTGAACCAACCCAATAATTACGTTACCTAGAAAAATACACTTTTAGAAGACCTAAACAACCATAGGAATTCCCAAAACAAACTACTCTGAAAACTAAAAGATTATACACCAAATTATAATAATAATTATAGTTGTAACTCCAAGACCATCTTCTCCACTGCCGTTTGCGAGCTTATCGCTCAAAGCTCCTTCCCAATGGATCCTAGATCTAGCTTGGTAAAGTTAAAAGAAAAAGAAGAAGAAGAAGAAGTTCTCATCGCCCATATCATCTTCCCCACTGGGGTTGGGGTTGGGATAGGTTTGGGGACAAAGGGCTAAGGGTCAGTTGGGTCTAGGGATTTAGGGGTTGGGGTCGAAGATGGCTGGGGATTTAGGGGTTGGGCTTAGTGATTGCAGGGTTCGGGTCAGGGATGGAAGGAATGAGAAAAAGAAAAAAGAAATAAAAAAAGATATTATTATATTATTTCATATAATGTTAGATTAAATAATATGAAAAATGTGATTTGTCACACTTTGTAACATAATATTGAGAGTCACAAAATTGGACGCATGAGTGTGTCCAAGTGTAACATATTTTGAAGTTACAAAATCAACTCAAATTTGTAACTTCCAAATACCACAAAATAATGTGTAGATTGAGGGTTACAAATTTTGAGATTGAATTTCATAAGCTATAATGTGATATGGCTGTTGAAGATATGATTTTAACTCCCATTAGGTGTATGGAGGTTACAAAATCATGTGAGAAAGGTATTGGGACGTTTTGAGAAAATGTGAAAAATTGGCAGATTACAATAGCCTCACGACCGCGGCCATAAGCATCCTTGGCCGCGACTTGGGAGGCAGAAGCTCACGACTGCAACTGTGAATATCCCAGGCCTGGGGTACTGGCAGCCAAATTCCATTTTGTCATTTCTTCAATTTGAACATTTTCAAAAATCTAAGTAACTCCCAAACCATTATTTTAATTTCATATACATCCAATTAAACATTGGTAACAATCAAGGGGGTTGGTAAAATTTAAAATTCAAAAGGTGTTTCAAAACTCTATAAATAAGAGTCTAATACTCACTTGCAAGACACGCCATATTTTTATCCACAAAGCACTTGGCTAGAAAATATATAAAAATACTTGATAATTCCATAGAGCTATTTCAAAACTTGAGAGTCTCTTAGTGCTTAGAGAATAGGGGAAATAAGTTTTTGGGCAAAGGTCTTGAACTTTATTCAAGTTGGTGATCCCCACTACTCTACACTTTGGTTGTGTAAGAGTTATTGTTCTTTACTTCTTTTGTTCTTATTTCTTTATTCTAGTCTACATCTTTATTTGTATTATTTATGATTTGAGTTGTATTATTGTTCTTCTACATCTTAATATTTTACTTGTATATTTTACAATTGAGTTGTAATATTTATTAAATCTACTAACTTGTCTATTGTATTTTTGCGTAGAGTTGTAATTTGGTTTAACCATTTCTATTGAAGCAATATTATTTTCTCTAACAAATATTAAGTTAAATTTTTTATTAATTAGAATTTTAATTTTTTAATATTTGAAATTTTGTTTAATTTTAAAATTTTAGCATTTTTTTTTATCTTTTAATAAGAAAGTAGATTTTTTAAATTTATAATTAATTTTTTATTTTGAATTACACATGTGGTAATGACGTGACAATGCCACATGTGGTAATGATATTTGAAGCCCTTTCGAAGGCTCAAAAGATTTTTTGTTTTTGTTTGTTTGTAATTTTCAAATTTAATTGCCATAGGGTTTCGCACCATCGAATTGGCATGAAAATTGTCTTCCAAAATTAAGTTTTACTTGTACCATCGAATATGCATCGATTTTGGATGAAAATTGTCTCCCAAAATCATGTTTTGTTTGCACCATTGAAAGAATTTCGTTTTGCATTGATTTTTGACTCCAAATCAAGTTTTGATGAAACCATGAAACATGCATTATTTTTGTATTGAAATTGTCTTCTAAAATCAAGTTTTGATGGAACTATCAAATGAGCATTGATTTGTATTGATTTTTCATGGAAATTATCTTCCAAAATCAAGTTTTGATGGAGTCATCATATTGATATCGATTTTGCATCAAGATTAACCGAAAATTCTACAAATTTCAAATAAAAAAAACGAACAAAATCTAAAAATATCATGCACAAAAGTGTTCAACATCTATAAAATAGTATCTTAAGTGAAAATTCTTGCTGGAATATGTTTTGGATTTTAAATCATTAAACATATTTAAAAAAAAATGAGTTCGTGTTTAATGCTGATTGTTCATGGTTTATCATCGTTGGTGGTGGGTTGAGTTCGGTGGCCATGCTTTACAATCACCGTGAATAGGTGTTGTACTCGAGTGAGCGAGGGAAATGAAAATTCTAATGAGAAAATACATATACTCATATACCACCAAGGGAATAATGAGATGTATTTTGGTCTTATTTTCATTTTGGAGTATATGTTTGCAGTGTCTTGTAACTTTAGCATAGTTTTTTAATATAGAGTATTTTGAAGCTATATACACCCAAATTTCCAATAAAAACATATAATGAGTTCGTGTACTCGAGTGAGCGAGGGAAATGAAAATTCTAATGAGAAAATACATATACTCATATACCACCAAGGGAATAATGAGATGTATTTTGGTCTTATTTTCATTTTGGAGTATATGTTTGCAGTGTCTTGTAACTTTAGCATAGTTTTTTAATATAGAGTATTTTGAAGCTATATACACCCAAATTTCCAATAAAAACATATAATGAGTTCGTGTACTCGAGTGAGCGAGGGAAATGAAAATTCTAATGAGAAAATACATATACTCATATACCACCAAGGGAATAATGAGATGTATTTTGGTCTTATTTTCATTTTGGAGTATATGTTTGCAATGTCTTGTAACTTTAGCATAATTTTTTAATATAGAGTATTTTGAAGCTATATACACCCAAATTTCCAATAAAAACATATAATATAATATATATATATGGAGCGATTATGGTGTTGTGTTGTCAACACTAGATAAACGTTGGTTTCAGCATATGGATAGTTATAAATTCTAATTTTTTATTATGACGTTATATATTGTAGTAATTTAGAATATCTTACAAATTTTCAAGAAATTCTGAATAATTTACGGTGCCGAAAACAAGGTTCAAACAACTTGTTACATGCGTGCACTAAAAAATAAGCATGCATGGAAAATTCAATTGTTTGAACATTGTTTTTGACACCGTAAATTATTCAGAATTTCATAAAAATTTATGAGATGTTCTAAATAACTACAATATATACTATAATAGTGAAAAATTAGAATTTATAACTATATGCCAAGAAACTTTTGTCTAGGATGTTGACAAGACACTATCAACACAGTAGTGTTTCACTAAATATATAATGTACATTTATCACCTTATTCTGTGCAATTCCTCACCGTCCTGCAATCTGTCTCAGCTTTCTAAAATATTATGGTCCTATGGAATATACATGTGGGCATATGAGTATAATCTTACTCTTAAATCTATTCATTAAACATGTGACACTATCCAATTAGTCTATACAACATAAAAAATAAAGTTCTATTTCTGGTAAATAAAAAATTATTATATAAAAATATTAATGAAAATAAAATTATAATTAAAAATAGAAATTAGTTTTTAAAATTTGAAAACTCTCCCCCTTCGCCTTAGCCGATCGACACCTCTCTAGCTTTTTTTTTATTAATATTTTATGGCAAACTCAGTTTCGTACCCGCGCTTTACTGTCTTTCTAAGTTTGGCCTTTTCTCCAACAGCCATAGCCATGGCAACCAAAGAAGAATCTGTAGCTGTCTCTCTAAACTCTGCTCCAACACTCGTTTTAATTTTCTATTTCTCCCAAAAATTTAATATCACTTACCGACCAATGAAGCAGGAGCATTCATTCTTCATGATCCAAAAGAGGAATATATATTTATATATATGGGTCTCTTTATAGGCGTATATACAAATGAATCTTCCATTTTTTTTATTATTAAATCTTAATTATTTTACAAATAATCAAAAGTGAAGGCGTCAATCTACCATAAACATAAAGTTTCACTTTTGGATCAGAGATCCTGTTCCATATTTTAGGGTATATATATATCTTTCATAAGATAACCGTCGCCAATCTACCATAGACATAAAGTTTCCACCAAAAAAAAAAAAAAAGAAGAAGACATTTTACTTGTTACATTGCATCATGCATGAACTGATAATTATGTGTGTGTGTGCACGTTCAAACGAAATGTGGCCAACTTGAAAAGGTGATGTCGCGGATCGAACAAAATAATATAATAAAGATGTACCACTTTATCAACGAAAGAATAGAATGGTCCCAATGTACGTGACGAATTACATAAAATAAAAAAATAGTAGTAACACTTTCTTATTTGGTAGCAAATCTAATATGTAATATTAGTTCTTGCTTGCATGCGCAAATAATATGATTATGTAATTGATATCAAAGTGAAACAAAAACTTAGAGAACATAATGAGTGAGAGTGAGCCCTTATATTCGGTTGAAAAGCAGAAAGTATATTGGTTGCTTTAGCCCTTAATTAATTACCCTTTATTATCTTCTCTTTTTGTCTCCTAATCTGAGATAGCCACAGAAATGTGATACAACTACAAGCTAAAGCTAATTAATTCCAACAAAAAACTCAAAGATTGGCAATGCAAATTTGTTTCGTCTCAACAAAATTTAGGAGATCCACAATTGTGACCTGTTATGTACAGGAGAGGTCTATTTGTTAACTTTTGGAGGTCTTCTACTCTGAATAACAATGAATTTTTTTAGGTGTGTAGTTAATTAAGAAAGACAAAATAATACATATGTAAGTACACGTATCCCTGATTATGATCTATATGCGAAACAGCAATAGTGGTCCAGTCCCAGTGGATAATGCTGTGATAAGTTTCTATCGTTAAATCTTAATTCACTTCACCATTCAATTGGTCTCTATAATTTTTTTTTTTTTAAATAATGGGTGGAAATAGACACTTTTTAAAGTTTATTTTATACTTTAGCATTGTTTTGATAATTCTTTGCAAAATGATCTATATCTCAAATCTAGATAGAATATGTGGAATTCTAGACCGACTCACTAGAATCATTGACAGAATTGTTTTAGTGTCGGATGTCATTTTACAAAATATTATCAAAATTAGACAAAAGTAAAAAAAATAACTATTAAAACAGACAAAAAATTATTAATTTAAAAATAAAATAAAATTGTAAGTTTTAGAAGCACTTCCTCTTTCTCACCATTTATTATTTTCCACTTTCTAATTACATCTAATTACATTTAATTAACCATTGCCAAGTCTTATATATATAATCTAAATATTTAGTTGAATATACATTTAAAACTAACATAAAAATAGATATTTATCAATTATATTAATATAAATTTAAATATTATAAAATATCATTATTATAATAATATTTAATATAAAACTACATATATAATAATTATATTAATATTAATATAAATTCAAATTTAAATGTTATAAAATATTATTATAATAATATATAATACAAGACTAGATATTTAATAACTATATTAATATAATTTTAAATGTTTTAAAATATTATTATGATAATAATATATAATCATATTTTTTTTACTAATTATATTAATATGATTTCAAATATTATTATATACAACACTAATATTTAACACTTATATCAATATAAATTAAATATTATAAAACATTATTATAATAATAATATATTATACATAATCTTAATTTTTATTTAAAATTATCAAACAAAAGTAGATATTTAATAATTATATTAATATAGATTTAAATGTTATACAATATTCTTATGATAATAATATATAATCCTATTTTTTTATTAATTATATTAATATGAATTCAAATATTATAAAATATTATTATTATAATAATATTTAATACAAAACTAAATAATTAATACTCATATCAATATAAATTCAAATATTATTATAATAATAATATATAATACATAATCTTAATTTTTATTAAAAAAATGATCATTTATGTTTAATAAGGTTATCATATTATATATTTTTTTAAAAATCGTAAATAGTGTTTGGTTTAATTTTTCTTATTTATTTTAAATATTTATATGACAATCATACAAATTTAATAAATATAATTAATAATTATATAAATAAAACTAAGCAAAATGTGCATTGCACGTTACTTGTATCTAGTATATATATATATAAATATTTATGAAAAATTTCTCAGCGGTTATTACTCATGGTTGGTTACCATAAATCATTAAACAAATTTTTGATAATGAATGATTATAATGATGATGAAATTAAATATATAAAATCAATAATTTTGAAATTTTAGATTAATTAGGCAATAAACATTATTTTGAAAGATAATAGTCACATTAATTACTCCCATTAATTCCAAAATGATTATTTTTCTCATAGAATGAATAAAATAAATGACTCAAAAATGAAGAAAGAATGAAAAATTAATATTTTTTTTATTGTTTCATTAATAAAGATATATAAAATTATATATATATATTTATACCCAAAAATATGAAAAGGATCTCCGATCCAAAAGTGAAACTTTATGTCTGTGGTAGTAGATTTATGGGTTTTTTTTTCTTCTGAAGAATTTGTTTATTTCTTTCTTTTATTTATTGTTTTTTTTTCCAAACAAACACCACCTTGTAGATATATGTATATGCTACAGGGCACGTTTAATATTAGGGGTGTTTGGTATGAGACTTGGTTTAGTGGGAATAAGAATCTCAAATCTAACTCATTTTTGGTAAATTTATTTTTAATGGCTTGGAGGTTTGTGTTTCCACATGGGTCCCATTTTTTAGCTTGATTTGAGGGTAATCTTAACCCTTTTAAACACTTGAGTTTCATATTCCCTTAATCTAAATCCCCTCTAATTCTATTCCCTTTAAACACTTGAGGGTATGAGGTAAAGTAAAGTGGGAATGAGAATCTAAAATCATTTTTATGTTTGATTCAAATTTTAAGGGGGTAAAGTGATTAATTTGTGTAGGTCTCACATCTATTTTAATGGTAAAGTGAAACATTTTGTACATAAGAGTTTAATACTACCTCCATCCTAAACCCCTCTACACTTTTCAAGGCAACTCAACTATTCAAAACAAATACCCCTTTAAAGTTTTCAGAATAAATGTCTCTCAATTTTTTCTGTTTGGCAATTCAATAACTGAGATTTTTTATTTTTTGACTTTCAGAAAACAGCAATAATTAAGTGCTTTTAATTAGTTTTTTTTAACAAAATTTAAGATTTTTATCAATAATTTTGATGTTTTTCTAAATATTATACACATCCAAATATATTTACATAACATATTGCATAGAAAAATCAACAAAAAAAAAAATCATTTAAAAACTAAGAATTACATGGAAATAATAAGGATTTAATTAATTATTACTATTGATTGAATTCAAAGACTTGATTGTTAATTCTTTTCTATCCGTTTATACAATTTTAGGCCTCTCAGGATTTTTTGTTAAATATCAATTGAATTTTGGTTTAAAACAATTATAAACAAAACTTTAAATTGGTAAAAAATAGTATTTTTAACTCAACAATTTAAACTCATTCTTCTTATTTTTTTCTCTTTCATCCCCAACAAACTTGTCTGTCGAAAGAGACCAACAACAAAAATTTATATATTTTTCGAGTTTATTGTTTATTAAATTTAAGCTAAAGATGCTATTTTGTATCAATTTATAAAACAAATGAACATATTTGAAATTATTCGATCCAAGGGTGCAAACTTTTTTTTTTTTTTTAAAAATAGTAATTAAAGACCCAAAATGGTAAAGTCATTTGAAAATGATTCTTGCTTTTTTAGTGGGTTGCTCATCTTTGGATGATTTTGAAAAAAGGATTCTTATCCTATTTTAAATGTAAGGCTGTTATTCTTTTTCAGTACCTCTTTTGTTAAAAAGAATGGATATATTGCTATTACTATTGTCGACGATATAGATGCTCTTATTTCTTTCTAGCCATGAGACACATCACAATAAATTGAGGCAGTGAAGGAGCCCCGACATGTTTTTAGAGGCCCAAGAATCTAAAACCTATGTTGATATACTTTGTAAAGCTAAAATACTTGGATGAGTTGTTTACCCTTATCCTCGTAGTACTACAAGAAAAAGATGGGACTATGTAGCTATTATCAATTTAATCTTCTACGACTGTTTGAACCTTTGTTTCATTGCTACAAAATACTCTTAATAAGTCACATTTTTACTGTGTGACCTAAAAAATGGCACGAAGTCTTTTTACTCCCTACTTTTTGTGGAATAATAATAAGCTTCTTATTATGTCATTTGTTTTGCAGAGTAAGTTTCACATTATAAATCAGACGATGAAATTAGACGGAGTATCCAGTTTTAGAAAGAGACTAGAAATTAATGGCAGAGATGTAGGTGAATGTGAGTAAGATTTTTGAGTAAAGGTACTGTAAAAAAAAATATAATTATAAATCCGAATAATATTAAACTATATATATTGACTAATTTTGATTAACTAATCTTAAAAATAGGTATTTTCCAACTTGTCCCTTACAAAACATGCGTCGTAATAACCCTTATTGGGCTTATAAGTATTTTTTTAAGGGAAAGTTTCAGATCTACAGCAAATTACAAAAAAAAATCTAAAAATACGGCAGCTCATCATATTTACAAATTTACGGCTATAAATAGCCCATTCTTCTGAAACCCATCATTTATTACACACAACTCATGTTATCTAACCCATTACAAATTAAAGCACAACCCACCCAAACTGATACTATTACAAAACTAATCAAATAATGGAAGAGGCTTGAAAATTCCATCACCTGGAATCGGAAAACTTACATAACTAATTGGAAAAAGTATCTAAAATACTAATATGAAAAGACGTCCAAAATTATGAAGGATTGAATTGAAATATCTTCGAAAAAACTGATCCAAAATTCTAAAAAATCATAGGCAAATTCAGATTTTTTCTACTACAATCCCACGAATTTTTTTTCGAAATTGGGAGTTTGCAAATACTACACTACCATCAAATATTTCTTTCCCAGAATCACTAAGAAAATCTGGGCAAATTCATAAATTTTTGCCATATGAATCCTACGGCAAAATTTGCAACATGAGGTAAAAAGTCATAAATCTAGTCTTTGTTACATTTATTTACAATAGCAAACTCTAAGTAACAATGTTGATTATCCTTTCTTAGTGAGCTCATATCATATGAAAAGCTAAGTCGAGTTGTAAAATCCACAAGCTACACCAAAGTTCAAAATTCTTAAACAAGAAAACAAGGTAAAAACAACTTTTATTAAACAAATTGTTATGATATTATAACCATTTTTCTCAAATTTTGTCTATTATTATTACAATTAACACCAATCTATATATATTAAGACAAATTTCATAAGAATGTGTTATGATTATTAATTAATTATCTACAAGTTTACGTTCAAATAACCAACTTTTACATAACATAAGCTGATTTTATTAGTATGAAAACCAAAGTAACAAATCTGTAACAAAACTTTACAAATAACTTTGTTCGGGTTAAAATGTAGACGACATAAAATTTAAAAAAAAAAGTACAAAAATTTATGTTACAAACTTATAACAAACTTTTACAGACAGTACAATAGAAGAATTAGAAATGTGACTTATGTTACAAACTTGTAACAACCTATTTCAATGAAATTATGAAGAAAAAAATACTTTGGGTTTAGCCAGTGAACTAATATCGACAAGCTACACCAAAGTTCAAAATTCTTAAACAAAAAAACAAGGTAAAAACAACTTTTATTAAACAAATTGTTATGATATTATAACCATCTTTTTCAAAATTTGTCTATTATTATTACAATTAACACAAATCTATATATATTAAGACAAATTTCATAAGAATTTGTTATGATTATTAATTAATTATCTGCAAGTTTACGTTCAAATAACCAACTTTTACATAACATAAGCATATTTTATTAGTATGAAAACCAAAGTAACAAAACTTTACAAATAACTTTGTTCAGGTTAAAATGTAGACGACATAAAATTAAAAAAAAATAGTACAAAAATTTATGTTACAAACTTATAACAAACTTTTACAGACAATACAATAGAAGAATTGAAAATGTGACTTATGTTACAAACTTGTAACAACCTATTTCAAAGAAATCATGAAGAAAAAAAATACCTTGGGTTTAGCCACTGAACTAATATTCCTCTTCAAAAAAATTTAGCAATGGACTTAACATTCTCTTTCACCACTTGCCTAGAATTTCCTCCAAGGGTCAATTTCTTTGGTTTCTTTGAAATGACTTTTACCTTAGACAAAGAGAGACGATTTTCGTTTTAATTATTTCTCCTTAGACACTATGGAGCCATCAATGTCCTCCTCCTTAGGCTCGCCTCAGGCCCCTTCCATAGCAGGAGAAGCAAACTCTGATAGGTGACTGTCATTTTAGGAATAACAGAGTAAAACGAAAATAAAGAGGAAAAATCTTGAAACTCAAATAAATGAGCTCAAAGTTACAAACATAGCACCATAGATGATTACAAAAAGGTCGGATATGGAGGAAATTGATTGAGAAATGGGAAAGATGAAGAGATTGAGAGAGTAAAGTAAGAGAGAGAATTAAGAAAGTGATATAATAAAGAAGGTGAGAAAGAAATCAGAACTTTCATTTTAAATATAATATTTATTTGGTTTAAAATTATATTAAAAAATATATTGTATAAAAAATTATAATTTACCGTAAATATGAAAGAAGTATCCGTATAAATGTAACTAACCGTATATTTCATATTTTTTTGGTTTAAACAGTGCATTCCGTAATTTCCCCTTTTTTTAATTAATTATTTTACCTTTGCTTTATTTTTTCAAACTTTACATTTTCTTTTTCTTGTTATATGTTAAAAGTACCCCTCATTAATGACATTCCAACCCCTCTTTCTCCTTCTCACACGTTACTTTCCCTTCTCACATTTACTAACAAAAAAAACTACCACTCTCTCTATAGCGGTGGCCCTAGTAGGCTAACCCTCCTCTTATCTCTCCGAACCTCTCTTTCACTCCCTGAGTAACTCTCTCTCTCTCTCTCTCTCAGTAACTCTCCCTCCCTCTTCTACAGGGTGTGGCGGCGACAAAGGTCATTGCCGTGGGTATAGGCTATGACAGTGTGTGGATATAGGATGACCAACATGGGTCTTCAATTTGGCAGAGGACGATATGCTTGCGATGGAAAAAGTCTATTTTTTTTTTATTCAAGTGGTTTTCTTTTGTTTTGATTTAATTCATGGTACATCGTTTCTTTTGTTTAAAGATTATTATTCATTATTTTTTAGTTTTTGTTTGAATAAGTATCATAGTTGTGCTTTGAGTTTATGTGTAAGATCGAACTTTGTTATTTTTGTTATTTTTTCTACTCATGGATTTTAGATCTTGGTGCAATTCAATTTTATTTTAATGAGTTTTCTTATTGCATCGCATATGTAGTGGCTTAAAAGATGTTTAAGATGCAGAATAAGCGGCACAAAAAGCCAAGCTTTGAACGCCACTGCTTTTTACATCGCTTGGTATTGGGCATGACATGCCTTTTAAGCCTTACTAAGTGTGGCTTAAAATGCGTTTTTTGCGGTAGTGCTTTTTATTTATCACTCAAAATGTATTATTTGAGATCAACCATGAAAGTTTCCAGCTTATTATAATGAAAAACTTTAATCACCTTATAGGTTATTTCTCTATGGAGACTCGTCTCTTAATTTGGATCACGAATATCACTACAAGTAATAGAGGCTATTGCAGTGATATTTTTTTTTACCACAGATTTGTCCAACAACAAAAAGTGAAATAAAGAATGAATGATAAAATAAATAATACCAAGAACTGATAATGGTTCAACCCCAAAAATTGGTAATGATCTATGTTCATTTTACACTTTTATTGAATAAAATCTCAAACTGATGATTAGAAGAACAAGAATCAACTGATTTTCTTAAGCCTGAGAGAGAATACAAAAATAGTAGAGTTTTCTGTATAAAGTGTGCATGGAAAATAAATGAGTCATTCAGTCTAATATTTATATAATTCTGACCTTATATAATGGGTCGTGGGTCTTAGATAACCTTATCACGATATTTACATATAAATGATTAAAATGTACATTCAAAATAGATATTTTTTGTTTTAAGTTGCTTGTTCTACGTGTCTTGGAGATTCTACTCAATCCAGCTACATATTAATTGTGTAAGAAAAACATACTGGATCTTGCTTATTATAATGTAATTTCTCATTTAATCAAAATATAAATAGAAAACCTAGAACATATGTTTCTATTGAAATAAACAATAAAACAGAGATAAAGTAAATCACTTACTTATATGGAATAGGATTAATGACACTACACCCTTTTAGTTTTCTATCCTTTTGTCCTTTTCTGATTGCTAGAAATTGCTAATAACTAAAACGCTTTACAAAATACAACCACAATCTTCCTCGCCATTCTTTGATCAAGCTGTTGCGTAAATTTAAGCAATTAAAATGTGCAAGTATACACAGTCGGCAACTAGTAATATAGTAGTAAATGAGTATCGTCTCCACATGGATTTTAAACTAAATAATTGCAAAAATCAACTAAAGAACAATTTAAAAATAAGATAACAAAATTAAGAACATGATTGGAGTATGAATCTGAAATTAAATGGGTATACGTAATTTAATCTAAAATAAAATGAAGAACTCAGAAAAAATTAATTGAGAGAAGATCTATGTGAACAATTAGATTTGGATGGTTATTTCTCCCTATGTTAATCTGCCCAGTTGTTATAGAAATCGTTCAGCAATTATGCACAAAGTTAATAGATTTCACAATAACCCAGTAAGCTTTTTTCAAAACCCACTGATATAATTCCACAACTTAATTCAATACAGTCCTATATTAAATCAGGTTGTAAAACATGCATTTATTCACCAAATCTCAGGTTATACAAGGTAGCAAAATATTCCTATTTCACTACTAAGAACTACCTAACATGGCATTTCTCTTGTATCATTCAAGTTGATTCCACTAGATAGATTCTTTCCAAAATCAGATCTAGCTAGTTTAATTGTTAGTTATGGCCAGTAATCAACAATCATTAAACATTAATTTCACTTGAATGAACAAAGGCAAATTACTAAACTCATGCATTGCATTAATACTTCATCACATAAGGTTCATAGCCACCCAAATCTCAAGGTGATTAGTTCATGTCTAAATTGAAAATTACAATCCAAAACAGAAATTGTTCATCCATAGCAAATATTCAGTTCACAAATTATAGAAACAAGAGTATACACTACAGAAAAGGAAATATAGAAGAAAGAGAAGAGTAGAATCGGGTTCTAGAGTCCTCCTCCTTCCTTGGTCGTGATTCTCTTCTTGTAGGTAATGCCTTTTTCTGTGTATATCTCTCTGGTTTTTCACTGTACTCTCCTTGCTCTCTAGATTTCTGTACTGTGTCCTCTCTCTATTTCTGGTGTATTACGGCTGTCCCTTCTCTAGGGTACTATCCCTTACCCTAATTAGAAAACCCAACTCCATCTTTGGTCCATTTCCTCTTGCCACCTCAGCCAGCTAACTTCATTCACTAAAATGGGTGCCACATAGGCGCTGAGGTCAGTAAATAAAAGCAGCTGGCTTTTGTCCACGTCAGTCTTCATTTTCCCAGAATTTCTACAAGTCTGGCCTACAGCATCCGAGCAGCAATGTTCCCTTTCTGTCCCCTTTTTCTCTTGATTCCCTTGGTGAGTTTAAGGCTCCTTTCCTAGATAACAAAACACACAGATTTACATAAATATTTACAATTACTACCAACAAATCACAAGACTCTTGCATTAACACACTAACTAGAAAAGAAGGGTAAAAACTAAACAAACTTACAAATAACATCACACTCATTATTCTTTTCACCCAAAATTCAAGTTCAAAGTTAATAAAAATAACTCTAAATCATAGAGTTATCAACACCCCAAACTTGGCATATTGCTCGTCCTCAAGTAATGAAGAAAACAGAGATAAAACAACACAACAAAAACTCAGATAGCAACAACACAGATTTGTACATGAGAGAGTCCTGAATAATCAAATGTGGCTTAGTGAAGAAATTTTGCTCTCAGAAGTGTGTGGAATGGAATGATGTGCTGGTAGTGATTATGCCCTGACTTTATATGTCTCATTTCCCATTTTCAGTGCTAAAAATGTCATTAATGCCTCCCTAAAGTCACCTAGTCAATAATGTGTACAAATGCTTCCCACCAACACCTTGAATTCCTCTAACAACTACTCTTGATCCTCAAGTTTAACTATCTGCTCCCATAGGTTAAATTAGTGCACTCCTCTCCACTAATGTAGTCTAGCTTTACCCCCTAGATCAAAAGGACTTTACTCGGCTTGTAATGTAAGGCTTAGGTTAGGATTTGATAAAAGATAATATTTCTAATGGCTTACAACCTAACCACCTCAACTTATCAAGAACCTCTCTTATTATTATTATTTTTTTTTTCTCAAGCCCTCACCCAATATGTATTTTTAACCCACAATGAATAATTTGATTTAGCTCTAATTTTCTTGCTATTTTTATTTCCAATTTCAACAAGAACAATAGAAAGAAACCTCCAACATTTTCTTGGATAGGGGGTTGTACACCCTAAACTTAGTTTCAAAACTGTTTCTTTCTCTCTCTGTTTTTTTTTTTCTGTTTTTTTTTTTTATGAAGATATATATATAGCAAGAGAAATATGAATATTTTTATGTGAGCTCATTCCCATACACCCCAAACTTAAATCCCATCATTGTCCCCAATGTGGCTAACACATGAAACTTGGAATAGCTCACCACATGGCTAAAGACTAACCTCACTCATCCCAAACTTACTGCAAATAATCTATTCTTGATAAGTTTCAGCAGCTAGGTTTGGTTAATGAAAGTGAAAAATAACAATTTAAGCAGGAGGTATCATTAACGATAGGTATTAAGAAAAAAAATAGGCAAATTAGCTCAAAAAGGGTGACTAAGGGAAATTAATATACAATGGGAAAGCTTGAAAGGCCCCAAACGTCCAAAGATGGCCTAAATCAGTTCTAAGGGGCAAAACTAGCTAGGATTTCGCCTCAAAGGGTGCACTAAACAATTCTAGAAGCGTAAAATTTCACAAGAAAGCAGTTATTCGAAAAATTCAAATTATGGTGGGAGAACAGAAGTACACATCTATTGACCAGGGACTAAAAGAAAGCATGAATGAGATCACTAGCACCTATACAAGCATATTTAACATATAAAATCCGGGCAACACACAAATGGACTGAAATGGAAAAGTTCATCATCGAGCAGGACACTAAGCCAGATTAAATCACAATATCTCTCATGCACAAATACAACTAACACAGCAACACCATGACCACAATTAAAAGCTAAAACAGAAACTAAACAACCTAGACAAACAACATACTAAGAACAGTCACATAAACATAAAATAACAGAAAGCAATAAAATAAAAGGAAAAGGAAACCCCCTCTACTCGGAGTCCTCTTCAGGGAACTCTGCACTGTCGCCAACATTGTCAGTCCAGGTACTCAAAATTTGCTCAGGGAAAGCGGGGAATTGCGGACCAGTCTTAGGCATAGCCTTTTGCAGCACATTCTTCATTGCAGCATCCCTGTGCTGCTCATAAGTCCACAAAGTCTGCAGACGCTCACAGATTCGCTCCTGCCGCTTGTGCATTTGCTGCTGCATTCGTCCAAGCTGGGTCAATCTCCCCATGATGGGGTCACTGGAGGTGGATGAGGACACTGCAGTGGCCTTAGGTGCTCGGGCAGGGCCAAAACTGATGAGCCCCTTTGTTGGAACCAGCCCCTCCTCTGGCCACACCGGGACATCGGCCTCGCGACATATAGCGGTAACCGTGGAAGGCAGGAAGAGCTTGCCTTTTGATCGATGCGCACAGTCAAAAATTTCTTGCGCCAACACGGAACCGACATCAATCGGCATCCTTTTCATTATGCAATAAAGCATCCACATGCACTCCCTGCTCACTGTGGAATCGTGGGAGGTTGGGAGCAAGGTAGACTGGACAAAGCTGTAGAGGCATTTCATCTCATGTTGCAGATCCGTTCTTTGGAAACGAAACGTTCCATTCTCATCAATGTCCCACTCGACCTCTGGTTTGGCCAGCTCGGGCATAATATCTTGAATCAGTTCGTCAGACATCTGTTCACGTCCCTTGGTGAACTCGCACTTGACTGGCTCCAACAAGAAAATCTCGTTAATGACCTTAGCCAAAAATGGCACTTCTACTCCTCTAACAATTACTGTTGTAGGCCATTGCTCGGCCAAGAAGTTGGAATAGAATTCTTTGACCAACTCGGGTACGGCTGGTTTCGGTGTTGAGCACAGGGTCTCCCAATTCCTCTCGGTGACAGTATCAATTAACCAGTCGGGCAGGT
The DNA here is from genome assembly GCF_963169125.1 of Humulus lupulus. Taxonomy (NCBI): domain Eukaryota; kingdom Viridiplantae; phylum Streptophyta; class Magnoliopsida; order Rosales; family Cannabaceae; genus Humulus; species Humulus lupulus. The sequence continues at coordinate 38,500,785 of NC_084797.1, read as the reverse complement.
CGCTGAAGTTGGCATTCGCGGCTATCAGGCCTCGCTCCATGTAAAAATCCTTGTGGCAGATAGAGGCATGGTATTTTACCTCAGCTGCCTGTGTTGCAAATTTTGGCACTGCAGAGGATGGTTTCTTCTTGGCTCTCTGAGCACACTGCTTGATCTTAGGCATTTTTTCTTTGACGCACAACAGTATTCAGCCACAGATTTACAGAGAGAAACTCAATAGTACACCAAAATACCAGGCAATACAACAGAATATCAGCAGCTCAAAATACCCTCTCCATGAAAATTACAGAAATATGCTCTGCCAAGAAGAAGCTTACTGAAACTTGAATGGGCAAGCTAGAGGTCGTGAGTCTCGTTGAGACTTGAGTATGGTGTCGGGTCGTGGCTGTGATGGGGAAAGAAGGTAGAGGCAAGGGTTCGTTGCTGTGGTTTGTGCTGGGTAAGATGGAGAAGGCGACGGGGGTTCGTGGCCGTGAGTTCGTGGTGGGGTCGAAAGGATTTCTGGGTCGTGGGACGGAGATTGAGGGTGGAGGCGTGGGTCGAGGGGTTGTGATGGAGTGGTGAGCCTTGGTCCGGTTTGGGTTGCAGGTGGTGGGTGCGTCGGTGTGGTGAGGATGGTTCGGAGGATGGGGAATGAAGGTAGAGGCGGTGCGTGGTGGCTGGTTGAGCTTGACGGCGGCTGAGGGATTTCTGGGTAGTGTGGTGAGGGTATACTAACTTCTATATATATATATATATAAACAATATACTTATATATATATAATAACGTAATATACTAATATATATATATTAAAATAAAAGTAAAATCTATATATATTATAATAAAAGTAATATACTAATATTTATATATATAAGAAAAGTAAAAGGAAAATATATATATACGGCAAATATATAATATATATATTAAACTGATGTATATAATTTTCTCAGAATAAAATGCTCCCAGTTGATATAGCAAAGCTCATAGCACAACATTTTTCCTCTTGTGACCTTGGTAAATGCTAAAGCAATGCTATAACAACTGGGACTTCTAGTTCCTTGTTTTTTGTTTTTTTTTTGAAAATTTTCTGCCTTTCACCAAACTTGCCCAGCTTCCCATATTACAGCTTCCTTTCTTCCACCTGCAATAAATCATTACAAACACCAGCAAACACACTTAGTAACCTCAAGAAAACACAAGTCTATCTATATAGTATATATTTTCCTTTTTTTTTTTTATTTATATATATATATTTCTTTAAAAAGGGTGATACTGATGAAGAATTTACCAAAGAGGAGGAGTCCCAAGTCACTTGGGTAGAGTCCAACAAACCAGCCATGAAATTCAGCAAGCATTTTGAGTCTCTAAATCTGTCGGAAGGGAATTTTAAGCCTCCAAAGCCCTCCATTCAAGAACCACCAAAGCTAGAGTTGAAACCCTTGCCAAGTCATTTGAAATATGCTTATTTGGGGGAAAATGAAACGCTGCCAGTCATTATTTCAGCATTGTTGGGAGCTGAAGCTGAAGGTTCGCTGCTAGAAGTGTTGAAGAAGCATAAGAGAGCAATCGGCTGGACTATGGCAGACATAAAAGGCATTAGCCCGACGTTTTATATGCATAAAATACTGCTGGAAGCTGGCTGTAATAACTCTATTGAGCAGCAACGAAGGTTGAATCCCATCATGAAGGAGGTAGTTCGGAAAGAAGTGATTAAGTGGCTGGATTATGGCATTGTGTACCCGATTTCAGACAGCTCTTGGGTCAGCCCAGTTCAGTGTGTTCCCAAAAAGGGAGGAGTTACAGTTGTGACTAATGATAACAATGAGTTGATTCCCACAAGAACGGTGACTGGTTGGCGAGTTTGCATGGATTATAGGAAGCTTAATAAAGCCACTCGGAAGGACCATTTCCCGCTGCCATTTATTGACCAAATGTTGGATCGGTTGGCTGGAAAGGAATTTTACTGTTTTCTCGACGGATATTCAGGTTATAACCAGATTTCTATAGCGCCGGAAGACCAGGAAAAAACAACATTCACTTGTCCCTACGACACCTTTGCTTTTAGGAGGATGCCGTTTGGCTTATGCAATGCCCCAGCCACCTTTCAGAGATGTATGATGGCGATTTTCTCAGACATGGCAGAAAATATTCTTGAAATTTTTATGGATGACTTCTCAGTATTTGGGGAGTCTTTTGACAGTTGCTTGGCCAATTTGGAGCGAGTTTTAGCGAGATGTGAGGAGACAAACTTGGTTCTCAACTGGGAGAAATGCCATTTTATGGTGAAGGAAGGCATAGTTTTGGGCCATAAAGTCTCTCATAAGGGCATTGAAGTAGACAAGGCAAAGCTGGAAGTAATTGCGAAATTGCCACCACCAACAACTGTAAAAGGCATTAGAAGTTTTTTGGGGCATGCGGGGTTCTATAGGCGGTTCATTAAAGATTTTTCGAAGATCTCAAAACCCCTTTGTTCATTGCTGGAACAAAACTGCCAGTTTGAGTTTACTAAAGACTGTCATGACGCATTTTTGACTTTGAAGAAGGCATTAGTTACTGCTCCAGTCATTGTTGCTCCCGATTGGTCTTTTCCCTTTGAACTAATGTGCGACGCTAGTGATTTTGCTATTGGGGCGGTACTTGGGCAGCGAAGAGAGAAGATTTTTCACTCTATTTATTATGCAAGCAAGACACTAATTGATGCTCAAATACATTACTCAACCACCGAGAAGGAGTTGCTGGCTGTGGTATTTTCTTTTGACAAATTTAGGTCTTATCTTGTGGGAACGAAGGTGATTGTTTACACCAACCATTCAGCAATCAAGTACCTCATTTCCAAGAAAGATGCCAAGCCAAGACTTATCCGTTGGGTTCTTTTGCTGCAAGAATTTGACTTAGAAGTTCGAGATCGAAAAGGTACTGAAAACTAAGTGGCTGATCATTTATCTCGGCTGGAAGCAAGTGGTGACAGTAAAGATGAGATGCAAATTCAAGAATCATTTCCTGATGAATAGCTGCTGGTTTTAACTCAAGAGATTGCTCCATGGTATGCCGATGTTGTTAATTATTTAGTGAGTGGATTACAGCCCCCAGATTTTACTAAACAGCAGCTTAAAAAATTCTTCCATGAGGTGAGATTCTACTATTGGGATGAGCCTTACTTGTACAGGCAGTGTGCGGATCGAATGATGCGGCGTTGTGTGCCCGAAGAGGAAGTTGCAAGCATCCTAGAACACTGTCATTCTTCTCCCTATGGTGGACATTTTGGGGGACAAAGAACAGCTGCCAAAGTCTTTCAATCGGGCTACTATTGGCCCACCATTTTCAAGGATGCTCATGATTTTGCGAGAAGATGTGACCGCTGCCAAAGAGTTGGCAATATTTCAGCAAGGAATGAGATGCCGCTGAATTGCATTCTTGAGGTGGAACTCTTTGACGTTTGGGGAATCGATTTCATGGGACCTTTTCCACCATCTTATGGCAATCTCTACATTTTGTTGGCGGTGGATTACATTTCGAAATGGGTTGAAGCAGTAGCAAGTTCCACAAATGACTCCAAGGTGGTTATGAAGTTTCTCCATAAGCAAGTGTTTACTCGGTTTGGAACCCCACGGGCTTTGATAAGCGATGAAGGTACCCACTTTGTGAACAAGATCCTAGCAGCCTTGTTGGCCAAATACAGTGTGAAACACAAGGTTTCTACTGCCTACCATCCTCAAACTAACGGGCAAGCTGAGTTGTCAAACCGAGAGATAAAAGGGGTTCTTGAAAAAGTTGTAAATCCTAACCGTAAGGATTGGTCGCAGAGATTAGATGATTCGCTGTGGGCGTACCGTACAGCTTACAAAACACCTCTCGGAATGTCCCCCTACAGGTTGGTTTATGGGAAGGCCTGTCACTTGCCTATCGAGCTGGAACATCGGGCATTTTGGGCCCTCAAGAAGCTGAATCTTAATCTTGACGCTGCTGGAGAAGCCCGCATGCTACAGTTGAATGAGCTTGAGGAGATGAGACTGTTTTCGTATGAAAATGCCAAGCTGTATAAAGAGAAGACTAAAAGATGGCATGACAAGCGAATTCAGCATAGAGTGTTTGAAGAAGGCCAGCGAGTATTACTTTTCAACTCGCGGCTGAAGCTGTTTCCAGGCAAGCTCAAGTCCCGTTGGTCGGGACCATTCACCATAGTTAAGGTGTACCCATACGGAGCTGTAGATGTCAAAGAAGATCACTCCGGGAGAGTATTCAAGGTGAATGAGCAGCGGCTTAAACATTATCTTGGAGGGGAGGTCGATAGAGCAAAGACCTCCATCATTTTGAAGGATGCTTGAAGGAGAAGGACTATGGGCTGCCATGTATTTAATGTATCATACTTGGGCAGCCCATGAGTGAAAGAGATTGATTGTAATAAATAATATATGTAACTAAGTTTGGGGTGTATCACCCTTTTTAAGGAAATATATATATATATATATATAAATAAAAAAAAAGAGGAAAATATATACTATATAGATAGACTTGTGTTTTCTTGAGGTTACTAAGTGTGTTTGCTGGTGTTTGTAATGATTTATTGCAGGTGGAAGAAAGGAAGCTGTAATATGGGAAGCTGGGCAAGTTTGGTGAAAGGAAGAAAATTTTCAAAAAAAAAACAAAAAACAAGGAACTGGAAGTCCCAGTTGTTATAGCATTGCTTTAGCATTTACCAAGGTCACAAGAGGAAAAATGTTGTGCTATGAGCTTTGCTATATCAACTGGGAGCATTTTATTCTGAGAAAATTATATACATAAGTTTAATATATATATTATATATTTGTCGTATATATATATTTTCCTTTTACTTTTCTTATATATATAAATATTAGTATATTACTTTTATTATAATATATATAGATTTTAATTTTATTTTAATATATATATATATTAGTATATTACGTTATTATATATATATATATATAAAAGTACATTGTTTTTATATATATATATATAGAAGTTAGTATACCCTCACCACACTACCCAGAAATCCCTCAGCCGCCGTCAAGCTAAACCAGCCACCACGCACCGCCTCTACCTTCATTCCCCATCCTCCGAACCATCCTCACCACACCGACGCACCCACCACCTGCAACCCAAACCGGACCAAGGCTCACCACTCCATCACAACCCGTCGACCCACGCCTCCACCCTCAATCTCCGTCCCACGACCCAGAAATCCTTTCGACCCCACCACGAACTCACGACCACGAACCCCCGTCGCCTTCTCCATCTTACCCAGCACAAACCACAGCAACGAACCCTTGCCTCTACCTTCTTTCCCCATCACAGCCACGACCCGACACCATACTCAAGTCTCAACGAGACTCACGGCCTCTAGCTTGCCCATTCAAGTTTCAGTAAGCTTCTTCTTGGCAGAGCATATTTCTGTAATTTTCATGGAGAAGGTATTTTGAGCTGCTGATATTCTGTTGTATTGCCTGGTATTTTGGTGTACTATTGAGTTTCTCTCTGTAAATCTGTGGCTGAATACTGTTGTGCGTCAAAGCAAAAATGCCTAAGATCAAGCAGTGTGCTCAGAGAGCCAAGAAGAAACCATCCTCTGCAGTGCCACAATTTGCAACACAGGCAGCTGAGGTAAAATACCATGCCTCTATCTGCCACAAGGATTTTTACATGGAGCGAGCCCTAATAGCCGCGAATGCCAACTTCAGCGACCTGCCCGACTGGTTAATTGATACTGTCACCGAGAGGAATTGGGAGACCCTGTGCTCAACACCGAAACTAGCCGTACCCGAGTTGGTCAAAGAATTCTATTCCAACTTCTTGGCCGAGCAATGGCCTACAACAGTAATTGTTAGAGGAGTAGAAGTGCCATTTTCGGCTAAGGTCATTAACGAGATTTTCTTGTTGGAGCCAGTCAAGTGCGAGTTCACCAAGGGACGTGAATAGATGTCTGACGAACTGATTCAAGATATTATGCCCGAGCTGGCCAAACCAGAGGCCGAGTGGGACATTGATGAGAATGGAACGTTTCGTTTCCGAAGAACGGATCTGCAACATGAGATGAAATGCCTCTACAGATTTGTCCAGTCTACCTTGCTCCCAACCTCCAACGATTCCACAGTGAGCAGGGAGCGCATGTGGATGCTCTATTGCATAATGAAAAGGATGCCGATTGATGTAGGTTCCGTGTTGGCGCAAGAAATTTTTGACTGTGCGCATCGATCAAAAGGCAAGCTCTTCCTGCCTTCCACGGTTACCGCTATATGTCGCGAGGTCGGTGTCCCGGTGTGGCCAGAGGAGGGGCTGGTTCCAACAATGGGGCTCATCAGTTTTGGCCCTGCCCGAGCACCTAAGGCCACTGCAGCGTCCTCATCCACCTCCAGTGACCCCATCATGGAGAGATTGACCCAGCTTGGCCGAATGCAGCAGCAAATGCACAAGCGGCAGGAGCGAATCTGTGAGCGTCTGCAGACTTTGTGGACTTATGAGCAGCACAGGGATGCCGCAATGAAGAATCAAAAACTTGTTGCGTAAATTTAAGCAATTAAAATGTGCAAGTATACACAGTCGACAACGAGTAATATAGTAGTAAATGAGTATCGTCTCCACAGGGATTTTAAACTAAATAATTGCAAAAATCAACTAAAGAACAATTTAAAAATAAGATAACAAAATTAAGAACATGATTGGAGTATGAATCTGAAATTAAATGGGTATACGTAATTTAATCTAAAATAAAATGAAGAACTCAGAAAAAATTAATTGAGAGAAGATCTATGTGAACAATTAGATTTGGATGGCTATTTCTCCCTATGTTAATCTGCCCAGTTGTTATAGCAATCGTTCAACAATTATGCACAGAGTTAACAGATTTCACAATAACCCAGTAAGCTTTTTCCAAAACCCACTGATATAATTCCACAACTTAATTCAATACAGTCCTATATTAAATCAGGTTTTAAAACATGCATTTATTCACCAAATCTCAGGTTATACAAGGTAGCAAAATATTCCTATTTCACTACTAAGAACTACTTAACATGGCATTTCTCTTGTATCATTCAAGTTGATTCCACTAGATAGATTCTTTCCAAAATCAGATCTAGCTAGTTTAATTGTTAGTTATGGCCAGTAATCAACAATCATTAAACATTAATTTCACTTGAATGAACAAAGGCAAATACTAAACTCATGCATTGCATTAATACTTCATCACATAAGGTTCATAGCCACCCAAATCTCAAGGTGGTTAGTTCATGTCTAAACTGAAAATTACAATCCAAAACAGAAATTGTTCATCCATAGCAAATATTCAGTTCACAAATTATAGAAACAAGAGTATACACTACAGAAAAGGAAATATAGAAGAAAGAGAAGAGTAGAATCGGGTTCTAGAGTCCTCCTCCTTCCTTGGGCCATCTTTGGACGTTTGGGGCCTTTCAAGCTTTCCCATTGTATATTAATTTCCCTTAGTCACCCTTTTTCTCTTGATTCCCTTGGTGAGTTTAAGGCTCCTTTCCTAGATAACAAAACACACAGATTTACATAAATATTTACAATTACTACCAACAAATCACAAGACTCTTGCATTAACACACTAACTAGAAAAGAAGGGTAAAAACTAAACAAACTTACAAATAACATCACACTCATTACTCTTTTCACCCAAAATTCAAGTTCAAAGTTAATAAAAATAACTCTAAATCATAGAGTTATCACAAGCCTAACTAGTGTGGACAATTTTTCAACACATGAGATAGAAATCTAGAGGAGAAGAAGAGAGAGTGGCTAGAAGAGAGTAATCTCTAGGGTTTTCTATAATTAAGCTTTTACCCAAAACTGTCTCTAAAAACCCTAGCTATAATGTTTTATTTATAGACACAACATTGGGCTTATTTTCTTAATTAAATTAATTGTAAAATAAAAAGTAAATAATCATCATCATGGTCGGCCACACCATGTGGATTAGGCTCATGATGGGGATAACTTGAAAAATACCCAGTTTTAGGATTAGTTAACTAAAAATAGCTACTAATAACATCTAGTTGAATATTACCCACTTTTTTTAAGCACATTTCCCATATTACCCTTAAAACACTACTAGAAGTCCAATATAAAAATATCAATCTTTGCCTCTGTCGTGTCATTTACTTTCCCCTTTAAATAATATTCCACTGTCAGCTCCACTAGACCACTACTCCTCCGCCTTTGTTATCAGCACTGCGCCTCCCCACGGCATCACCACCATTGTTCCTTTTTGCCACTGCCACCATTATCATGGTGAGTTTATCTTTATTTTGAAACAAAATGCATTTTTTTCCTACTTCCCAATCTTTTTTTCAAGTATATATATTTGTTAGGATCATATATATATAAATGAATATAACAATTTATATGGTGTTGCTGTATGAATTTTAACGTAGAAGAGTTTAGAGTTATGTGAAAAAGAGAACCATGTATATATTACGACCCCTTTGATTTTTGCCTTAGTAACCAATGGTCCTAAGGCTCTCTCTCTCCTCTTTCCCTCACCTCTGTTCAGTTCGGCGGCCATCTTTGTCTAGTCAGACGAAGCTTCTCGACAACTCAAGGACCCAAAGCTTCTCAGCAGAACCAGTCTGGCGAGAAGCTGTAGTGGGAAGAAGACAATATGTGTGTGAGGAGAAGAAGTCGTGAAATAGAAAGGGTATAATGGGTAGAGTCATTAATATTTTGGGTATTAATCTAAGTGTTTTAAAATGAGGGTAAAAATTAAAGAGGTTAACTTAAATTGGGTACTAGGTGTAATTTTCACCTCACGATGTGTGTCTTAAATTTAAGGCCCAATGGACTCAAATTCAAGACCCTTTTATTCATCTATTTTATAATTAATTAATTAAATTATTTAATTAAATAATTAATTCTTATTCAAAATAACTATTTATAATTTGAACCTTGATTAAATATTATTTATTAATATTAACACCAAATTTTCATTATTAATAAATATTCCCAATATTTTACAATAACTCTTTTTTTTCTCTATTTCATAATTCATGTAAATATCACAAAATTGACCTAATCAATTCGATATTCTAAATTGATCATTAAATTAATTATTTGAGGCATATAGACTTAATTTAATCAAAGACGGCGCGAGGATCATGAATTCATGAATACAAACTACAATAAGTTCTCCTATGTTTATTTATAGAATAAATCATCTCACAACTTATTATTAATTCATCGTGACCCCACTATAAACTTGGAATTGGACCCTTGAATTCATATAACATATTTCCACTAATGTAAATACGTTATGCATTGTTATAACCATTACCATCAATCGATCCTCTATCGATGACCAACTAATGAAGTAGGTGAATTTTACCGTTTTACCCCTCATTGGTATTTTATCCTTAACTCCCACTAAGTTCCTTGTAAATAATAATTCCATAAACTTAATTGCAGAAATAAGCACTCAATCATTTAAAAATTTGAACTAAGCTATTAAGGAAATCATCTTTTCACTTCTATTACGGATGCTATAGATTCTATGTCTATGAATAATACTCTTGTTACACCCAAATTTCGAGAATAGAAATTTTCCGACTCGAAAGTCAGGCTCGTAAAGTGTAAGCTCGAAATATGCAAATTGGCCATGAGATCAGCATTAATGAGAATCGAGTTTGACAGTCACATTCAATTTGAAAACGGCGACGTTGTAGGTGGTAAGCTCGGAACCACATGATCTCGAAGGTTCGAGACAAGCTCGAAGTTACAGTGACAGGGGTTCCAAACTTGTGTTAATTTTTCTGGTTTGTTTGTATTAGCATCAGTCAAAAGGGTTCGAGCCTCGGCATTGCAAGCTCGGAGGAGATGACCTCGATAAAGTTACTTAATAAGACCGAGGGAAGCCGAGAAAGAAAGCTCGTGATGATTTGTTGATCTCGAAGGTATGTAAGTCGAATGTTTAAGATCGATAGCCAAATCAGAACGCAGTTACTGTTTACGAATCCCTATATCTAAAGGATTGGTTGTAATCTGTTAATAAATCCCAAATATCATGGGATTTATACATGTGTAATATATTTATATGCATTTAATTGTATTTATTTTGAGATTTGAATCATAATCCCCCGAAATGTGAGGGGAGATATTTTGTAAACCAGTCTATAAATAGATTGGAGAAATTCATTTGTAGACACACTGAAATTGGCATTGGCAATACTCTGCCGAATTACTCCCAAAAAAGCTTTGAGAGAATTTCATAGGTTAATAATATAGACGCGTGGACTAGACAGATTCTAACTGTCGAACCACATAAAAATTGTGTTTTTCCTCTATATATTTTTTGATTTAATGTTTAGTGCTCTTCATTTCTAAAATGACAAAAAACGACATCAATAGTTTGGTACTTTCGTTGAGAGCCATTAAATAAGACGTTAGCCTGTTTAATAAAAAACCCTCCCGAGTAATCAATGGACACCGCAAACAATCCCAGCACTGGTGGGCGACCATTGCCCCGAATACCAGAGGAGCAAACTCCTCGTACTGAGGACTATCCACGACGACCTGGAAACAGCCCATGGCTGACCCAGGCCCTGAAGAAAGAACTGATTCATCCGATTCTTAGGGGCCACCTACTCCCAGGCTTGATGAGGATCTGTACTACCATCCTGAAAGGTATGTCTGTAACGCCCTACTACCTTAGAGCCGTTACTAAGTGAGTTTAAAACAGAAATTGTGCATTTAATTGACTCAAAGTGGTTTCTAAAACCAAAAGTGTGATTAAACCAGAGTTTAAGGCTGTATTCTTTTAAAATGGTCAACTTCATTGAAAACGTTAAATATAAAACATCTGGGATCCCAAAATAAGGTTTACAAAATGTTTACAACACAAAAATAGATTTACACTTGATCAGCTATCAAAAGAATGGTTAAATACAACCATATACAAAATGCCCCCAACCAAAGCAGTCGGGCAGGCCGAACATGTACGCGCCGCCCCCACGCTCTCCATACTCATGGCCGGTTGACTGACTCCTTGCTTTTACCTGCCACAGGAGCACCCGTGAGCCAAAGCCCAGCAAGAAAACCCAAATAGCACATAACATATGCAAATCAAATAGCTGGCATAATTCACTGACACATAGGAAAAACCATCATAATAAACAAGTACGGCCATGCCGCCCCCAAGGCCTTACCAAAGCCTGGAGTTTCGGTTCTCACCGCGAGGATAACTCATGTATCCCTTGGGTCCCACCCTGAATATAAGCATCCCATGTGCTGTGTGTTACTTTCGGCCCCACGGCCGCCCCGGCCTACGCCGCACTCGGCCCTTGCCGTTCATTCATCATAATCACACATATAGTACATTCGAAATAATCATTCACACACATCATGATTCATTTAAGGTTAAACATTTGCACATAGTACAATCTGGGGCCATGCCCTACAATCACACAGTGGGACCATGCCCTAATCTCGGGTGTTACGGTTTTCTTACCTGTATCCCGAGCTTTCCAAAGTACCACGGTCACGAGCACGGTCCACTAGCACGAGCCTCTCCCAAATCCTAGTCACAACACACACATCAAACACTTTAAATACTAACCAAGCCAAAACCACTTCCCGGGACCAATCCCGTACTCCCGGGACCTCTAAAACCTTAAAACAACACCCCGGAGGCATCCCCCGAACCCCCGGAGCTAAGACCTAAAATTGCCAAAAAAAGCTATCTTGAAAATTTCCTTGTGCCGCGGCACCCAACAGACAGAAGCTCCCCCGCTGCGGCACACAAAAACCCTGCCGCGGCACACCTTCGCAGACCCAGAATTCTGGGTTTTTCCTGCAATTTTTCTCGAGCTTTAACCTCTCCAAATCACCCCAAACCAATACCTAAGTCTCAAAACTCAAATCCAAACCTCATATGAACAATCTAACACCCTACAAACACTAGGATCAAGGACAAAATATCAACACACCCAAGATCCACACCATTGACCTCAAATTCAGCAACCCAAACCAAAACCCATGAAAATCTTAACTCAAGCATTAAATTCCTCAACCAACACAGAAAACAAACTTAAATAAGCATAAGATCCTTACCTCAAGAGTAGAATCCACCCTAAAAGTTCCTTGATCTCCTCCTAAGCTTCCCACTTCAGCCCCTTCTACACCTCTTCTTCTTTCTTCTTCTTGCCCTAGCCTTTCTCTCCTCTTCTTTTCCTTCTCTTCTAATTTTATCAAACCACAAGTGAACCCAAATGCCCAAACCGTATCCCCCTAAATCCCAGCTGCAAAATGTCTATTACCCTAGCCAAAAGACCATTTTACCCCTTTTTTTCATAAACCTTCCTAACTAAACTTTCAAGGGCACCTAAGTCCTTTCACTTCTATTTCATTTCTACCATTTTCTATCTAAAACTTGTTACCCAAAGCAGTTACAAATAGTTACCCAGGTTACTCAATTACCAATAACTAACCACTCATTCCCAACTCAACTTTATAAGATTCCCGAAGTACCCCTAGGCTCCTCCCGAGCCGGGTACAACATCCCGTTGTGACTTTTAGACTAATTGGCTCACTAGGACCGTCTCGGTGCGTGCATCCTGATAATAACACCACACTCACATGGCACAATTCACATAGTACAATTATCACAGTTATGCCCTAACATGGCCAAGTTACAATCATGCTCATTCTAAGACAATCAGTTCTACATGCATACTAATTCACATAGTCATGCTTCTCAAATAATCAAATAGTCATATAACGTGCAATAAATCATAATCATGCATTAGGCTCAATAAAGACACACACCAAATCCCATTATGCCCTTCAGGCATACTACTCCAGGCCCTAAGCCTTAACACTGAATTTGGGTCGTTACAATGTCCCTATCGTGGAACTTGAAAATCGCCAACTGTGCAAACAGTTGGTGGAGGTGACAAAGAGCAAGGAGGAATTAGCCAGGTAGGCTGCTGAAGCCCAGATACCTGCCCGGAGGCCGAGAGGACGTCCTCGTGGGAGCATGACAGCTAGGAGGGCGGAACAAGCATCGCAGCAGAATCAACCAAGGCCAAGGAGAAACACTCAGGCTGGGGCCACTGACAACCCGATTGCAGAATTGTCAACAGGAACGGGTAATAACCGAGCCCCTCCAGTGGCTTGGAACCTGAATCCTGAAGCTTCAATAAATAACCCGGAACCTGTCCGGGCAAATTCTGGGCCATCGAGGCCCAACAATGGGAGACAGCCACTGTCGCCCATAAGGAATCCACCATCGCCAATAAGGCACCCCTCATCAGTCTAAGAGGTCCCCCGACCTGCACCACGAAGACCATATCGCAGTGGTAGTTGGGATGAAAACTGACAGGCCAGACCTGGACGAGGAAATGAAAGGGAGGCTACCTGAGAGCACAGAGCTCCTCAACCTTCAGGAAGCCAAATTTCAAGATCACAATTTGCTGGGTTAGGGAGACCAACTGGGGACCCACCTCGTAATTATCGAGCCTCACGACCAAAAAGGGTTGCGAGCTACGCAAGCAGGAGCTTGGACTACACTCGGTCCGTAAGAATTTATAATACTGAGCCTAGACATACAGGAAATTGGCTGAATCATCCTAATTTGCAGGATCACCTGAACCGTAACCGGGAACGAGATGATCCCCCGAACCCTGATTTGTGAGACCATCTGAACGGTCATAAATAGTCGGCATATAACCTTATGCCGAGACAAGGGACTGGGGTTGTTATTAACGATAACCAACTCCCTTAAGCTCAAGCTAAAGCTCAACCCCCAGTGGATCTGGTCCAGGAAAGGATTGATTAGTTGGAAAGGGCATTCAGGCTCCGGCAAGATGAGCGGAGCAGAGATAAGGCTGAAGAGTTCGATAAGGAGCTCGAGCCTTTTGCCTCGCACATTTCCAATACCCCATTTCCACAAGGATTCAGATTACCTCACGTAGCAAAATTCGATGGAAACTCAGAACCGTATAGTCATCTGAGCACCTTTAATACCATCATGTGAGCTAGCAATGTTGGCTACGAGCTCATGTGTATGCTGTTTCCAGCTACTCTAATGGGGCCAACAAAAAACTGGTTTGAAAAGTTTCTAAGACATTTGGTCTTGTCCTGGGATCAATTAGAAAGAGAGTTTAAAAAGCAAATAAAGGGTATGGTTGGCATCAGGCTAGAAGCCTCAACCCTAACCAATGTCAGACAACAACAAGAGGAGTCACTAAAAAGTTACCTTACAAGGTTTAAGATAGAAGTGACTCGAGCCCGAAATGTCGATGATAGTGGCCACTTGATGGCCGTTAGAGCTAGTATTTTACCAAGGAGTCCTCTTTGGGAAGATTTACAGAGAAAACCCATTAGGTCACTACAACGACAAACGTTAACTCTGCCTCGACCTGGGCGACCCCATCAACTTCGAAACCCTCTGGGGATAACCCTTCTAAAAGGAAGAAGAACGAAGGGAATAACCCCAAGGTTGATGGAGGGAAAAGGAAGAAAGGAGATAAATATTTCTCAGTTTACACAATATATACCGAGCTCAACGAGGCTCGAAAAAAATATTTTTGACCAATGAAAATCAGGTCCCGTTCAGACGACCTGATCCCATGCGAAATCAGAAGGCAAAAAAAGACTCAAACAAATACTATAGATTCCACAAAGACATTAGGCATACAACCGATGAATGTCGCCAACTGAAGGACGAGATCGAAGGATTGATCTCGAGAGGATATCTCAGGCAGTATGTTAGAAACCAAAATTTCAATCAAGCCTCAATAGGTCAAAGGGCAATAGCTGCACAACCTGCCCAAAATAATATCTACCGAGTTCGGGAGGATGAGCGACCCCCTCCGATTGATGGAGAGAATGTAGTAACCATCTCGAGGGGGCCGTATATTGCAGGTTCGGGTAGGAACACCCAAAAGAGATATGTAAACGAGCTCAAGACGGGAAACGGTTCTCCCTGCAAACCTAAACCACGAGCTCCGAAGCAGCAGAGGGTTGAGACTCATCTTATTACATTTACTGAAGAGGACACGTCATATGTTCAATTTCCTCACAATGATCCCCTAGCCATTACTCTTCAGCTCGCGAACAGGAGGGTACTCCGAGTCCTGATCGATAACAGGAGTTCACTGAATATCCTTTACAAAGCCACTCTAGAAAAGATGGGACTCGTACTTCGTTATTTGAAAGCATGTGCAACAAAATTTTACGTTTTTTCTGGAGAAGGGATTGCCTGTACAGGATCCATTGAACTCCCTGTAACCTTGGGAGACTATCCAGTATCAGTAACCAAGATGATGGAGTTCGTAGTGGTGGACACCCCGTCGGCCTACAACATACTGCTTGGGAGACCCGCCTTGATTTGGATAGGGGCAGTATCGTATGTCAGGTACTTGGCCATCAAGTTCCCAACTTCTAGAGGCATCGGGATGTTGAAGGGAGACCAACTCGCTGGAAGAGAGTGCTATAGAATTTCCATGAGAGGAAAGAATCAAAAAAATGCGCAGACACTTGTAATTGTTCAGCAGACGGATGGGCTCATCTTCAAAATAGATGAGGAGATCGACCCCAGAGTAGAAGAAAAGGCTGATCTCGAACCCCTGCAAGAGCTCGAGGAAATTGATGCAACGAAGAATTAGAAAGATTATTTCCGAAAAGGCAAAATAATAATTAATTTGCTTCTTGAAAGAAAACCAGGACGTGTTCGCATGGTCACACTCAAACACGGTAGGAATCAATCCAAATGTCATAATTCATGCACTAAACATCGACAAGAGCTCCCCCCCCCCCTCCCCCCCCATGAAGCAGGAAAAAAGGCTCCTGGACAATGACAGAAAGATGGACCTCAAAGAAGAAGTCGATAGGTTAAAAGAAAATCGATTCATACGAGGTGCCTTTTATTCGGATTGGATCGCTAATCTAGTGTTGTTCCCAAAACCCAACGGAAAATGGCAAACCTGTATCTACTATTCAGATCTTAACAAGATGTGCCCTAAAGACTGTTTTGCCATACCTTGGATAGATCAGCTTGTAGACGCCACTGCAGGTCACGACATTATGTCATTCATGGATGCGTATTCTGGATATAACCAGATTTCCATGCATGCACCGGACCAAGAACATACGAGCTTTGTAACCAATAAAGGTTTGTACTGCTACAACGTCATGCCTTTTGGGCTAAAGAATGCTGGAGCCACATACCAAAGGCTGGTGAATAGGATGTTTGCCGAGCAGATAGGAAACATGGAAGTTTATATGGACAATATGATAGTCGAATTTAAACATAACAATAACCATGTGGATGATCTCGCAGAATGTTTTACTATACTTTAGAAATACAACATGAAACTTATCCCACAAAAGTGCTCATTTGGAGTGTCTTCGAGAAAGTTTCTTTCATTTATTGTAAATGCATGGGGAATAGAGGTTAATCTAGACAAGATTAAGGCATTAATCGATATGCCCTCACCTCAAAAACTTAAGGATGTCCAAAGCCTATCTGGATGAATGGCGGCTTTAAGTAGGTTTATCTCGAAATCTACGGATCGGTGCCTTCCGTTCTTTAATCTTTTGAGAGGGGGAAAAATTTGAGTGGATAGAGGAATGCGAGCTTGCGTTTCAAACTCTTAAGAAACACCTCGCCAAACCACCAATCTTGTCCAAACCAATTACATGAGAGATTTTGTATATATACCATGCTACAACCGAGCACGCCATTAGTGCAGTACTAGTGCGAGAAGAGGAAAAAAATACAAAAACCTTTGTACTATGTAGGCAAAAGATTATTGGGGGCGGAATCAAGATATCCATTAATGGAAAAACTGGCTCTGAGCCTGATACACGCATCTCGAAATCTCCGACCATATTTCCAAGCACACCCTATTCACGTGTTGGCCGACCAAACATTGCGACAAGTTTTGTCCAAACTAGAAGCGTCCGAAAGATTGTTAAAATGGGTTGTTGAGCTCGGACAATTCGAGATCATCGACCACCCAAGAGCAACTGTCAAAGGACAGTCCCTGGTAGACTTCATTGTCGAATGTACTAGAATCTTAGATGAACCCCAGCCCACGAGTTGTAGAAACTTTATGTCGATGGATCGTCTAATGAAAATGGATCAGGGGCATGTATAATATTAATTTCCCCCGCAAGAAATCGATTCCATTCAACCTTAAGGTTCAGCTTTGAAGCATCAAACAATGAGGCTGAATACGAGGCATTAATAGCAGGACTTCGAATAGCCAGGGAGCTTAAAGCAAAGCCTATAGATTGCTATAATGACTCGCAGCTAGTGGTTAACCAAGTCTTGGGTGAATATCAGGCTCATGGCATAAAAATGGCTGCGTACCTAGAGAAAGTGAAAGCTGAACTCGGACAATTTGAATTCTACGCCGTGGAACAGGTCCCCTGAGAACAAAATTCAAGTGCAAACGCATTGGTCAGGATTGCCACAACTAATGCGGTCGATATACTGAATGTGGTCCAAGTGGAGTTTCTTCTGACCCCGAGCATTAATGAGCCTGACAAAGAAGATGTATGCATGATTGACTAGCAACCAACCTGGATGACCCCAATAATTGACTACCTCAAAACCAGAAGTCTCCTAGCAGACCGGAACAAGGCTAGAATTCTGATGTATCAAATCCCAAGATACGCTATTGTGGAAGGGAGGTTATATAGAAGAGGGTATTCTATGCCATTACTCCGATGTGTTACTCCACCCGAAGCAAAGAAAATTTTGGAAGAAATCCATGAAGGATTTTGTGGAGACCACACTGGGGGGCATAGCCTATCCAAGAAAGTGATAAGACAAGGGTACTTATGGTCCAAAGTCAAGGTTGACTCATTCGAATATGTTAGGCGATGTGATAAATGTCAGCGGTTTGCCTCGGTCCCACGAGCTCCACCTACCGAACTTACCATGATGAGACCCCCATGGCCATTTGCAGTTTGGGGAATTGACCTCATAGGTTCATTGCCAACTGGACAGGATGGAGTGAGGTACGTTGTGGTCGTAGTCAACTATTTCACAAAATGGACTGAAGCTGAACCACTGGCCACTATTACCTTGAAGAAAGTCTTAGATTTTTTTGTAAAAAATATCGCCTGTCGTTATGGGATGCCCAAAAAACTAGTATCAGACAATGGAACCCAGTTTGACAGTGAATTTTTTTACCCATTTCTGTGAGAAAAATAGGATAATAAAATTTTTCTCCTCCGTGGCCTATCCCAAGTCAAACAGCCAGGTCGAAGCGGTGAATAAAACCTTAAAGAGCTCCATAAAGAAAAGGTTGGAGGTGGCCCAAAGAATTGCCTCAAGTCTTGTGGGCTTATAGAACCACAACTCGCACTTCAATGGGACATACTCCCTTCTCCCTATCTTATGGATGCGAGGTCATGTTTCCTATTGAGGTCAAAATCCCTACAATATGGAGCCATTCATACAATCAGGCCTCGAACCAATCCTAGCTAGAAGAAAGTCTAGACCTTATTGAAGAAAAATGAGATGAAGCACAATTGAAAAATGCTGCATACCAGCAACGAGCCACTAGATACTTCAACAAGAGGGTTCGAGATAGGAAGTTCAAATTGGGAGACTTGATACTGAGGCGTGTATTTTTAGCTACACGAGACCCGTCTGCCGGAGTACTTGGACCTAACTGGGAAGGACCTTACCAGATCGAGTCCATCATTAGACTTGAGGTGTACAAATTGGCAAGGCTAAACGGAGAGTTGGTGCCGCGAGCTTGGAATGGCAAACATTTGCGACCTTATTATCAATAATATAGGAATGATGTTTCCATTGCAACCAAGCAAGTTTATTTTTTCTAATTTTCATTAATAAATTCTAAGTTTTGTTCAAAAAAATTGTATTCTCTTTTAAAGTTGTATTTTTTGCAAACCCTCTTAATTTAATATCCTATAATCACACTCACATGATATTAAGGGGGCAAAAGTAGTATATGATCATACCATAGGTTTGAAAAAATAAATAACATAAAATAAAATGTCTGGATCATTAACCTGACGTGAAAGTTTGTAAGTGTATACATGAGCTAAATGTCTGGACCTTTAACCCGACATGAACGTTTATAAGTACACACACGAGCTAAAACTGTCTGGACTTAACTCGAGAATAAAAATTTTAAGTGTATGGATCACTAACCAAACATGAGCTAAATTAGTTTCGAACAAACCGACCTAAGCGACGGTAAAAGAAGTTGGAATTTAAACCAACTGTGAATTAAAGTCGATCCCAAGGTTGGAAAGTTTTTCCAAATAAGTCTCGACCTCGTAACATAGAGGATATACTCGAGGTTGAGAAAAAGTGACTAAAAAAGAATGATATAACTAAACTATTAAAATTACATGGAAATTAAGTACTTTCGAGTGCATGGTAAAAGTAAGGTTCGACCTTGACATTAACGAAGTTGAACGTGGATACTCTGAATAAAACTGTGCATGAGTGCATTGAAATTTGAGCTTAAATCAAACAGATGTATTTGTAAAAATAAACAAATATAAAATCAAGCCTTTAATATAATATGCTCAAAATATTTCGACCCAAAAATGTAAAGCACAATATTAAGGCAAAAAACTTAAAATAAAATCAAATGCATAGAAGAATTTCGAGCCTATTAACTGTATGCAGAAAGATTAAAGTTAATATTTAATAAAAATAGCTCTAACTCGAGCTATGTATTGTCTCCGCCCTAAGGTCACTTATAAAATAAAAAATAGATTATGTTACAAAAAGTTTAATGGGACGCAGCCCATGACCTCGTCTTCATGAGGTAGACGCCTCCCCACCAGCAGCGCCTGGTGACTCCGTCGTCTTCTTGGCCTCGAGCTTGTCCTCCTCTTCCTCAAGCCGAGCTTTCCACTTGTCAACAAACTTGGCCTCTAAGTTGTCCAAGAAGCTGGTATCAAGGTCAGGGTTGTTGACGCAGATTCGATACATTGCCATGTCAACGGCGTGATCTTTCTTGGTCTTAAACTCTTCAAGAAGGCGGGCCTTCTCACCTTCGAATATCTCGAAGCTTGTCCTATTTTGCTCCTCCAACTTGGCATTCAGTTCTTGAAATTCTTTAATTTTTGAGTCTTTTTCCTGGATCTTGGAATTTTTGGCCTCAACTTCTTTCAAGGTTATTGCCCTAGTTGACTCAAGGTCAGACATAGGCTGGGCAGTCTCCAAGGCAGCCTTCAGCTTGAGCTCTAGCTCAAACAGCTTCAGAATGTCTGCCTCCCCCGTCGCCGCCTCTAGCCTCACTGCTTTGAGCTCATCCAGAAGCTTCAGCTGGGCATCCCTGGCCCCTTGAGCACGTGCCCTGCTCATTGCCACCTCATTGTTCAACTTAAAGTTGTGTTAAACAAAAGAAGCAAATGCCTATACACAAGAATAAACACGAGTTATTAAAGGACATTATAAGTCAGTATAATGCAAAAGGGTTACAACAAAAGTGACTTACCGAGGAAAGGAGCTCGCTGCCTTTGTCAAAGATAGTGTTGGCATCGTGGCAGGAGGTGAGGAACTCCCACCGGGGGGCGTCGAGATTGTTGAGACTTTGGCCCACACGGGACAAGACATCCAAGGCCATATTTACTCCATGCGACCTAACAACAGTGTCGACCACGTATTCCAGGACGTGGGTGGAGATCGTCCATAATCGTTTCCATGTGGGAGCTCTTTTTTGGGCAGCGGGAGCTCGATTAAAGACTCAGGCCAGAGGAAGAGACAGTGGGTATGGGGGCGCCACTGGCTCAACTACAGTAGTTACCCTCACCTTGGGAACTTTAGTTGCTACCCTGGTCTCGGGAGTAGATGCGGTGGCTAGGGTCGAGATTTGAGCGGCCGAGGCTGGAGGGACCACCTCGGGTCTTTTGAGTACTTTAGAGGGACGCCCCCCTCTTTTAGATGCCCTTTGGCATTTGCTCGCCTTTGCAACCGAGGGACGACTAAGTATGTTGTCGAGATCGGAATCCATGACACCTGCAAAACACACAAGTCAGACTTTAGTGATCAAGCTAAGATCACTAAAAGGAACAAGACCAAGGATAAAAGAAACCTAACTGGTACACTCAACTGAGCTTGAACTCGGTGACCAGGAAATTCCCCTATCTTCAGAGGATGCTGGGGGAGTCCCATCTCAATATGTGGGAAATAGCCTTGAAAGATCTATATACATGTTTGTTCTGTACTGAACAACAAATCCATCCCAGACCTCGTTCAGACTATACATGGTTTGATACTGACCTAACCAGCTATCAAACCTACGCACTCTATAATCTACCCATGACCACACATGAAAATTATCCCGAGGATCCGGGAAGAGGACCAGTACATCGGAGTTGTGCTTAAGCATGGAAGGAGACCACATAGAGGAGCTGATTATGACTTTACCTGCATCATTTGAGTTTGGTGAGGCTTCGTCTTGGGCTTCGTTGCCTTCGATGAGCCACTGGGGCGTGAGCCTGCAAGTTCGAGGAAGTCCGCCTAGGGGGGAGTCTGTAACTAGGAAGTGGCACGTGGTCTCACCTCGAGTACTTGCGGTAGGCTGAGTCGTCTATATACTGGCCTTCCTCTAGGAGGCCATAGGCTCAGAGCTGGTCCTCGTGGAGAAGGTAGGACAAGGACCTCCAACCATAGGGCAGTTGGAGCAAGGCTGCCCTATGCTCGACCATCGTTTCTAATGGGGTGGGGCGGTGATAATTGGCTGCAGGAACAACTAAGTATCAATATTCTGAGCTCATCTAGTTAATAAAAAAAGGAGGGGGATAAGTGTGATAAGGTACTTACGAATACGTTGAAAGGAGTAAAATCTGGATGGAGCGAGGTCTTCCATCCAGAGAAGACGAGTTTGAAAGTCGGGGGATGGTTCGGCATATCTTCGAAAAGCTTTTTCTCCTTGGGGTAACTCAATAGGTAATAAAATCCATCCCCGCCACAAGCTCGAGACAAAAGAGATATAATATCTCTTGAGGCGAGGGCCCTTCCCACTTCAGCTCGTGATATAGCGACCTGAGGGCTGATAGGACCCTGAAGGAATTGGTCTGGAGCTGGAATGGAGTGAGCCCCAAAAAGTCCAAAAAATCCTTGAAATACATTTTTAGAGGTAGTAGAGCTCTTGCCCTCATATGCTCGTGACTCCATGTGGCGAGCTTGATTTTGTTATTGGGATTTCCGTCTCCTAGGGCAAAGCAGCTCCGTTCGTTCGAAGCCGCAGGCTGACACATCAGGGTGACAGAAAGTTTGAGTCCATGGAAATCCAATATCTCGAATATCTGGCTAATAGAAGTGACTGAGCTCCAATAGTGCTCAGCCTCAAACAATTCCTTTCTCGAGGTAGGAATGGAAGTGACTTGGGAGGTGGAGGATGGTGTGAAAGGTCTTCCATCAGTGAGAAAGAGAGTGCACCAGGCTCGAAGGCGACGGTGACTCTAGCTTGGGGTCTAGTGGGATTGGTCTGATTTCGAGGTCCAAATCTACATAATCCGTGACCCGGAGTATTCTTCTCTTTCTTTCCATGACCTCGTCAATTTGACGTTGAAACCGATCTTGGATGTCTTCTTGTTCACACTATTCTCTATGCTCGCGTATCAGGCGCTGGTTCCGTGTGAAAGGTGATTCAGGACTGGGAGTTGACGGGGAGTAAGGAATAGCAAGCTTGGGCCCCCACCGAGTCTCAAGGTACTGCGACATCTAACACGAAAGAAAAGGGTGAGGGCCTAGTAAAAGGGAAGCCTCAAAGAAAACATAATTTTTGTAATCCGAGTTAGAAAGTTCGAGATCATGAAATTACCTCAATCGAGACTAAGGTCTCAAAAGGGTAAGATGAACTCGAAGGGGACCCCCGAACTATTGTAAAGTTTAGGCTTCGAGCGTGTACCCACACAAGAGAGTGGGGAAGTGGATATCAGTTTTAAGGATCCCGAATTTTCAGGGATAAAGCTGACAATTACCTAAAAAGGAGATATTTATGGGATTCGTGCAATTAAAACCCTAAATCAAAACCCCTATTTCTTGGCTTACACGAAATGCTATTTCTAATCAGAACATCCCCATTTTTACTTATGTACACTAGAAATTTTGGGGTCTAAAACAGTGACTATAACTATAACTACAATTACAACAACATCATTTAGATCAAAAGTTTGCCTAAGCATCAATGTAAAAGCCTAGTAAAATTAGTAAAAACCAGTAAATGTTTTCTCAGACAGAAAGAAGAAAAAAATATATACACGTATCAAAGGAAAGGATTAAGAACGTGAACTTACACAAAGTTGTTCGTGGGAATGATGAAATCGTCGACTAGAATGTTCGTAGAAGGAAGGACTTCACAAAATCGAGTGTGTTGGAGGTATATTGTTTCTTTGGTTTGGAAAACATGCAAAGAAATCTTTGGTTTTTCTTTTTTCTTTCTCTGGTATGATTTTTTTTTTCCATAAAGAGACTAAAAGTAAAATGAGGAAGACGAAGTGGACATATTTAGAGACCCTAGGGGATGTCAAGGGTTGGACTAATCTAGGTCGTTGGTTTGATTTGGAGTCTGATCCAATGGTTGGGATGTAAATATGGTAATGGCGACAAAAAGGAGATACGAAAAGACGTGGGCAGATGTAAAATGTACTCAGATACTCTGACTGCACAATCCTTGGCTGACGCGTGTCCACACTCGAGTGTGGTAGGTGGTCTGATTTTTGAAAGTAGTGGTTCAAAAGTTTCATTCTCATAGGATTTGAACTAATACTTTTGAGGGGGCAAAATGTTACACCCAAATTTTGAGAATAGAAATTTTCCGTCTCGAAAGTCACGCTCGTAAAGTGTAAGCTCGAAATGTGCAAACTGGCCATGAGATTAGCATTAATGAGAATCAAGTTTGACAGTCTCTTTCAATTTTAAAATGATGACGTTGTAGGTAGTAAGCTTGGAACTACATGATCTCCAAGGTTCGAGCCAAGCTCGAAGTTACAATGACAGGGGTTTCGCACTTGTTTAATTTTCCTGGTTTGTTTGTGTTATCATCCAAGCTCGGAGGAGACGACGTCGATAAAGTTACTTAATAAGACTGAGGGAAGCTGAGATAGCAAGCTCGTGAAGATTTGTTGATCTTGAAGGCGTGTAAGTCGAATGTTCGAGATCGATAGCCAAATCAGGACGCAGTAACTGTTTACAAATCCCTATATCTAAGGGATTGGTTGTAATTTGTTAATAAATCCCGAATATCAGGGGATTTATACGTATGTAATATATTTATATGCATTCGATTGTATTTATTTTAAGATTTGAATCATAACTCCCCGAAATGTGAAGGGAGATATTCTGTAAACCAGTCTATAAATAGATTGGAGAAATTCAATTGTAGGCACACTGAAATAGGTGCCGGGAATACTCTACCGAATTACTCCAAAAAAATCTTTGAGAGAATTCCATAGGTGAATAATATCGAATCGTGGACTAGAAAGATTTTAACTGTCGACCCACGTAAAAATCATGTTTTTCCTCTTTATTTTTTCTGATTTTGTGTTTAGTGCTCTTCATTTCTAAAATGACAAAAAACACCGTCAATAGTTTGGTGCTTTCATTGAGAGCCATTAAACAAGACGTTAGCCTGTTTAATCAGATAACCTCCCGAGTAATCAATGGCCGCCGCAAACAATCCCAACACTTGTGGGCGACCATTGCCCCGAATACCAGAGGAGAAAACTCCTCGTACCGAGGACTATCCGCGACGACCAGGAAAACAACCCATGGCTGACCCAGGCCCTGAAGAAAGAAGTGATTCATCCAATTCTCAGAGGTCACCTGCTCCTAGGCCTGATGAGGATCTGTACTACAAGTCTGAAAGGTATGTCCCTATCGTGGAACTTGAAAATCGCCAACAGCACAAACAGTTGTTAGAGGCCACAAAGCGCAATGTGGAATTAGCTAGGAAGGCTGTTGAAGCTTAAATTCCTCCCCAGAGGCCGAGAGGATGTCCTCGTGAGAGCACGACAGCTAGGAGGGTCGAACAAGCATCGCAGCAGCATCAGCCAAGGCTCAGGAGAAACACTCGGGCTGGGGCCACTGGCAACCCGATTGTAGAATCCTGTTGCTTGGAACAGGTAATAACCGAGCCCCTCCAGTTGCTTGGAACACGAATCCTGAAGCTGCAATAAAAAACTTGGAACCTGTCCGGGCAAACTCTGGGCCATCCAGGCCCAACAATGGGAGACAGCCACCACTGCCCATAAGGCATCCACCATCACCAATAAGGAACCCTTCACCAGTCCAAGAGGTACCTTGACATGCACCACGAAGACCGTCTCGTAGTGGTAGTCGGGATGGAAACCGACAGGCCAGAACAGGACGAGGAAATGAAAGGGAGGCTACCCGAGAGCACAGAGCTCCTCAACCTTCAGGAAGCCAAATTTCAAGATCACAATCTGCTGGGTTAGGGAGACCAACTAGGGACCCACCCCATAAGTATCGAGCCTCACGACCAAAAATGGTTGCGAGCTACGCATGTAGGAGCTCGGACTACACTCGGTCCGTAAGCATTTATAATTCTAAGCCTAGACATACATGAAATCGGGGGAATCATCTTGATTTGCGGGATCACCTGAACCATAATCAGAAACGAGATGATCCCCCAAACCATGATTTGCGAGACCATATGGACGGTCGTAAATAGTCGGCATATAACACTTGTTGAGACAAGGGACTGGGGTTGTTATTAACGATAACTAGCTCCTTCAAGCTCAAGCTCAGGCTCGACCCCTAGTGGATCTGGTCCAGGAAAGGATTGATCAGTTGGAAAGGGCATTCAGGCTCCTGCAAGATGAGAGGAGCAGAGATAAGGCTGAAGAGTCCAATAAGGAGCTCGAGCCCTTTGCCCCGCACATTTCCAATACCCCAGAGGTTTGTAAATGTAGATGAGGCGAGGTTAGCATTAATCCTGACCTCTCAACCTATAACTACAACGACAAACGTTAACTCTGCCTCGACCTGGGGGACCCCATCAACTTCAAAACCCTTTGGGGATAACCCTTCTAAAAGGAATAAGAACGAAGGAAATAACCCCAAGGCCGATGGAGGGAAAAGGAAGAAAAGAGATAAATATTTATCCGTTTACACAGTATATATCGAGCGAAATCAGAAGGCAAAAAGGGACTCAAACAAATACTATAGATTCCACAAAGACATCGGGCATACAACCGATGAGTGTTGCCAACAGAAGGACGAGATCGAAGGCTTGATCTCGAGAGAATATCTATAGCAGTATGTTGGAAACCAAAATTCCAATCAAGCCTCAATAGATCAGAGGAAAATAGCTGCACAACCTGTCCAAAACAATAACTCCCGAGTTCGGGAGGATGAGAGATCCCCTCCAATTTATGGAGAGGATGTAGTAACCATCTCGAGGGGACCGCATATTGTCGGTTCGGGCAGGAACGCCCAAAAGAGATATGTAAATGAGCTTAAGGCTAGAAACAATTCTCCCTACAAATCCAATCCATGAGCTCCAAAGTAGCAGAGGGTTGAGACTCAGCCCATTACATTTATTGAAGAGGACGCGTCACACATTCAATTTCCTCACAACGATCCCCTGGTCATTACTCTCCAGCTCGCGAACAGGAGGGTACGCCGAGTCCTGATTGATAACGGGAGCTCGCTTAATATGCTTTACAAAGTCACTCCAGAAAACATGGGACTAGTGCTTCTTGATTTGAAAGCATGTGCAAGAACATTGAATGTTTTTCAAAAAAAGGAATTGCCTGTATGGGATCCATTGAACTCCCCGTAACCTTGGGAGACTATCTAGATACATGTTCTTTATTTATTTTCATGTAGATCTAATATTAAAAAAATTAATATGAGATAACCTAGAACATATTTCTAAAATTGAATTCAAAGAGAAATAATGATAAGAATACTTTCATTATACGCAGCAGAATAAATGAGTCATTCCTTCTGTTGACGCGGTTCTTCGCCAACAGGTAATTAAGAAAATAAGAGGAAGGGATTAGTGCTTAACTATGAACCGAAATAGATGAATGATCCTTGTAAATGGACTGATAACACAATTACGTTTTTTAGGTGGTTCGAAGGTTAAAATCCTTCTACTCCACCAGCCAATATTATTGCTATATGCTTGGTCTTCTTTTACAGGGTATTTCCTTACACAATAGAATCCAACCCTTTACAACTCCCAGGGTCTCCATATTTATAGGAGAGGGCACCTGGGAGTTGGTAAGGAAGGTCATCCCATGACCTTCTTACCTATCATGTCACTTCTGTGACATTCATGATTAATTCCTAAAACCTGACACATAAAGTGTGGTCTAATCAATAGGTGGCCGCACGGTCCAACCCAATCATGGGTGCCTGAATACGCACGTTCATGCTGCGTGTCCAAGAAGTCAGGGTATATCAGACATGTGATGCCTGATATATGCACGTTTACCTTGCGTGGTTGACTTTATAAAAGGTCATAGCCTCCAACTCTAGCTCGTACCCCGAGCTGGATGCTTCCTCAACATGTGGCCTTCACAGTCCATACTCAGTCCTTAAGTAATCTTGGTGAGCCTTTGGATACCCCAAGCTAACGAGGTAGGACCTGACGACAAAAGCTCCGATCATGGGGGATCCACATGGCTGATATAATTTAGGCCGTATCTCAGCTCGCTAATAGCCTGTTGGAAAATTAGGGCGTACATTTTCCCCCCAAGCTCCTGCTCGTGGTACACGACGTCGTGTAGGGCTACAGTAGGGGCTTTTAGGCTTCCCCATGAACTCTCCACATTCAACCTTTTACGCAGACGCTGAATATGTGGAACATCGTGGTTGGTGACGATACGTCTTCCGAGAACCGCATTAAATGGCCTCGCCTATACTCAGCTGTCGTTTCGCCTTTCGAGTGGAGAGCCTTGGATCCCACATCAGGGCAATCCAACGGCCCCTCTCACATGGCCTTTCACATATATAAAAGGGGTGGCCACCTTACGCATGGGCCACCCGTTCATTTGAAATTTTTCAGAATTTTCCTTCTTCTTCTCTCTTCTTACCCTTAAAAAACCCTCTTTTTCTCTTGGTTAGCGTTTCCACTCCAGAAGTTCAGGTGCAAGGGCTCTCTTGAAGCTTTGGTATCAACTACTCCGACGAGGCCCCAACCCAGACGACCCCTTCATCCTCTTCTCAACCAGAACACTCCGTAAGTCTCCTGACTGTGCATGTTTTGAAATTCTTTTTCACTGTAGCCTTGGTGAATAATTCCTGTAGCTGCATGCAAGGTTCTGTTGGTTTTTGTGGGTATGAAGGGAGAAATATTTTAGGTTAGGGTATCGCCTGTAGTATAAAACCATTTAGGAGCCTGGTTTATAGGGTGCATTTTCTGGGGAAATTTTCTGGGTAGGATTTTTGGTATGCTTGTTTAAAATATCCAGTACTTTGGGTGCAAAACTGGGTAGCTTAGGGGACACGCTTCACAGGCAGTTATGCACCTCTTGCCTACTGAAACTTTCCTTCCAAGGAAAATTTCTATCCTGACCCTCCTGACACACGAATTCTGAGTAATCGAGGATCTGTTGGGAGCACAGGCGCGTGTTCATAGAACCGCATGGTCTCACTCTCCACAAGCTGAGATTACCTCAACTCGTGCAAAGAAAACACCCGTTTTGATTCTCCCTTATGCTTAGGTCGCCTTTTCTGAAAATTTCTTCTTTTGTACGTTAGGCGACCAGATGGGACCCAAGAAGAATGCTCCAAAGAGAATCGCCCACAGCTCGTCCTCCCAAAAATCCAAGGGAAAAGAGGTGATGAAGGACTCCCCAATTCCTGTCTTCGGGCCAGCTGTGGAGTAGGAGCTCGAGGTGGCGCCCGACGCTTTCTTCGAGGCCGAGAGGATCATCTCAAATATCACTGATCAGGGGAAAGTGAATAAAATATTCCTTTCCCATCACATCAAATTGGGGAGGGGCGACTTGATCGCCCGACCTCCCGCAGAAGGTGAGCGGAGCTGCGCGCCGCTCGACGAGGAGTTCGCGGCCTGGAGTGACGAACAATTGAAGGCAGGGCCTTCCTCCCGCTGGATCAATACTTCGCCGACTTCCTCAACTACGTGAGGTTGGCTCCTTTCCAGCTCCCCCCCCCCCCCCCCCCCCCAACTCCTATCGTTTGTTGGTGGGGTTGAGATATCTGTTCTTGAAACAAGAGTGGGAGGTCCCCACTCCGGCAGATATCTTATATTTCTTCTGCCTCAAGGCCAGCCCGGAGTAATGGGGGCGAGGCGACGGGTTCTATTACTTGACCCAGTTTCCAAATACGGCTGCGGTCATTGAGCTGCCCAGCCACCCCAACGACTTCAAAAACCCATCTCTTTATGTCCAAGGGGTTTCGTAACTGCGACCTGCACTACTTCAACCGTCCTCGTAAGTACCTTTCATCCTTAGCTTGTAAGTTAAGTATCGGTTAGCCCCCCCTGTATCCATTTCTGACTTAGAATAATTCTGCAGCTATCTTCGCGAGGACAGAAAAGTCTGTGATCCTCGGGAGCCAGTACGAGACACTGGCGGGCTTTCCCCCCAGTGAAAAGGACTATCGCCAGCTTATGACAGACGAGATGATGCTGGCTTGCAAGCTGATCTCCCCAGGCCAGACTTGGAATCTGAGGAGACCCTGGATGCCTCCCTCAGCTCGCGAGATGAGGGCCATCCCCGAGGAGGAGGTCGCGGGGGATGAGGACGAGGTGCCCCGCGTGAGGACGAGGAAGTGGGCGCTGGAGGTCGCCCAAAGGGCGGACGAGGAGTGGATCCAGTCCGGAGCAGCTGCAGGTCCCTCTGGCCAAGGCAACCCATATCTGTTTAGGAACTTAGATAGGGCCACTGCAGACACCCGGCTAGCTAGGTTCAATCCCAAACAGCTCGTCCAATGCCATCGAAGCGACCCAGACCTTGATATAACCTTGCTCCATTGTGTCGACCGGCTCGTGTTGGATTACGAAGATAGCTGCCCTAGGGGTACCATAGTCGTAGACAACACCCTAGCTTTTAGGTCGGCCCTATTTGAGGAGTATGGGACCAACCTTCGGTCATGGCCATCACTCCGGGAGGGTACCATAGCTCGAGGTCTTAGGCAGTATGTAGAGGAGTCTAGTCATGAGCCAAATTCGGACCCAGAGCCCGAGCCAGCTCGCGTAATCATTGACATAGATTCCCCGGTAGAAGCTCTAGGGCCGATGGTCGTGACCATAGATTCCTCTCCTTGCTCGGGGGGTAGGATCCCTTACGATACATGTTTTTGGATTCTGTCTTTCTTATCTTTGTTGTCTTTTCATAAATGCTAACTTGTGTACTAACAATATCCTTGTTTTGACAGAAGATATGTCTCAGCTCAGAAACCTGCGAGTTAAGTTCAATGGAGGGAACTCCTCCGCTGGGGCTTCCAGGCCCATGGTGAAAGAAGCTCCGGATGACCAAGAAGGCCATCGGGGCAACATCTAACTCCCCCGCCAAGGGGAAGGATCAGAGCCCTGCTGCCCAAGCCAAGGTACCTCCGCCTCCACCAGTGGACAAGATGCCCCCGCCCCCTCCACGAGCTCAATCTCCTTCTCGGGACATGGAGGCGGAGGCCAGGACGATGATGGCCTTAGTCCCGGAGGTGCGCATCCCCGTGGATCCCCGAGCCTTGGAGAAGATCCCCGACGTCTTTCGGGGAACGGTGTATGAGACGGCGAGCTATGTTGTCGACCACTTCTACCGCGCCACCGAGAAAGACCTGTGGGCTATCGAAACACGGAGCCCGGAGAATGTAATGGATTCTTCACTGGGAATGGCTCTGACGGTAAGCTGACTTTGCCCTTTTATGATCTTTGAGTACCATGCCTTGCTTTTCTCTTCTCCTTTTTTTTTTTCTAAGGCAGTTGCCTCTTTTTTTTGTAGAGTGTCTTGGCCCTTCACCGGAGTATATCTAGGTCCAAGGCCCGGCTCGAGGACATGATGGGCGAGCACCAAAAGGTTTTGGCCACCCATCAAACTGCCCTGGCCGCCTTGCAGACGGCCCAACAGAAGGAAAAATAAGCCATGGATGCCCTGGCGGCTGCGCGGGCTGAGTTGGAGGTAGTCTGTCATAAACTTCAAGAGACCGAGGCCGCCCTTGCCGCAGCGCTGGCTGAGAGAGATTCGGCGAAGACTGGGGCCGAGGATGCTAAGGTCGTCCTAGAAATGGAGAAAGCAGCTTCCAGCACCACCATGGAGGACATGCTTTATCACTGCTGGGTCTTCAACTCAGACGGCGACTTCTCCTTCTTAGGAGCAGACTGGGAGGCCCTTCGTGAAGGATTCAAAGCCCGCCTCCAACAAAAGGCACCTTCTGAAACCGGGGAGGCATCCATCATAGCTGAGCAGGAGGGCGAGACAGCAACCTCCACGGGGCAGCCCAGTGGAGCCTAGGGCCTTTCTTGTTCACACCCAGTCCATTATTATTATTATTTTTTTGTGTAACTTTGCATGAGGTTTTTCCACCTCGAGACAATTGGTTTTATCAATTTTTACTTTTAATTGGCTTATTTCCTTTTGCCTTTACACATTTTAGTTACTACTTTGAAAAAACTTAGTTCGTGTTAATTTTTTGACTAATATTCTGTGCTTTTTAAGAAAAACACCGATTAATCAATTTAAATTAACGTCTAAGTTTTATGACCTGGTTATGTCCAAGACCTTAGTTTGAAAACTTAGTTCACATTAATTTTTTTATCAATATCTCGTGCTCTTTAAGAAAAGCAATGATCAATCAATTTGAATTAACCTCTAAGTTTTATGACCTGGTTGTGTCCAGGACCTTAGTTTGAAAACTTAGTTCGCGTTAATTTTTTATCAATATCTCATGCTCTTTAAGAAAAGCAACGATCAATCAATTTGAATTAACCTCTAAGTTTTATGACCTGGTTGTGTCCAGGACCTTAGTTTGAAAACTTAGTTTGCGTTAATTTTTTATCAATATCTCGTGCTCTTTAAGAAAAGCAACGATCAATCAATTTGAATTAACCTCTAAGTTTTATGACTTGGTTGTGTCCAGGACCTTAGTTTGAAAACTTAGTTCGCGTTAATTTTTTATCAATATCTCGTGCTCTTTAAGAAAAGCAACGATCAATCAATTTGAATTAACCTCTAAGTTTTATAACCTGGTTGTGTCCAGGACCTTAGTTTGAAAACTTAGTTCGCATTAATTTTTTATCAATATCTCGTGCTCTTTAAGAAAAGCAACGATCAATCAATTTGAATTAACCTCTAAGTTTTATAACCTGGTTATATCCAGGGTAGGGCTTAGTTCATGCTAATCCTTTATAAATATCTCGCGCTTTTTAAGAAAAGCAACGGTCAATCAATTTGAATTAACTTCTAAGTCTTTAAGGCGACCTGGTTATATTCAGGTACCATATGCCCCCCAAGTAACTAGGAAAGGGTCTTTCGTGGTTACTTTAGATTATACTTGCAAATATATTCAATCATGAACGACAAGTTAATTCCCATTGCTCAATACATAAAAAATGGACCTTAGGCCTTACAAGGGTGTCATTGATAATATCTTTTCAAATGGATGGCGTTCCAAGTTCGTGGGACTGCCCCTCCATTGAGCCGAGCTAATTTGTAAGTTCCTTCTTTAATGACCTCGATGATTTGATATGGCCCTTCCCAGTTCGGTCTCAATACTCCATCTTTGGGATCCTTACCGGCTAAGAAAACCCTCTTGAGGACCAGGTCGCCAATGTTAAAGGCGCTCTTTTTGACTTTTGAGTTGAAATAACGAGTGATTTTTTGCTGGTAATGTGAGAGCTGAAGTTGCGAATCTTCTCATCTTTCATCAACCAAGTCAAGGGAAGTGCAAAGTAGTTCGTGGTTGCGATCCTGATCATATGCCTGGACTCTATGCGAAGGTACCTTAATCTCCACGGGGAGGACCGCCTCACTCCCAAAAGTCATGGAGAAAGGAGTATGACCCGTAGGAGTCCGGTGCGAGGTCCGGTATGCCCACAGAACCTGGGGGAGCTGTTCTGGCCAGACCCCTTTTGCTTCATCTAGTTTCTTCTTGAGGCTCGCCTTTAGGGTTTTATTGACGGCCTTGACCTGGCCATTTGCCTGAGGATAGGCCACGGACGAGAAGCTTTTCACAATCCCGTACCTTTCGCAAAATTCGGTGAATAGGTCACTATCGAACTGAGTCCCATTGTCACAAA
Organism: Humulus lupulus; assembly: GCF_963169125.1. Taxonomy (NCBI): domain Eukaryota; kingdom Viridiplantae; phylum Streptophyta; class Magnoliopsida; order Rosales; family Cannabaceae; genus Humulus; species Humulus lupulus. The sequence goes on along the minus strand of NC_084797.1, from coordinate 38,467,596 downwards.
GAATGTTTTTCTTGGGAAGCCTAAATCGGTAGATAATGCTCTTAACCACGAAGTCGAGGACTATTTTGGAAGTTATTGTCGCCAAAGGTTCTGCCTCAGCCCACTTCGTAAAGTAGTCGATGGCCACCACGGCGTAGTAGACCCCGCCTTTTCCAGTAGGGAGGGCGCCAACCAAGTCGATCCCACAAACTGCAAATGGCCATGGGGAAGAAATCATCTTCAACTCGACTGGGGGAGCTCGGGCAACTGTGGCGAATCGCTGGCACTTGTCGCACTTCTTGACATATGAGATCGAGTCCTTGGACAGAGTGGGCCAGTAATATCCTTGCCTCAGGACCTTTAGGGCCAAGCTTTTCCCCCCAGTGTGATCCCCTCAAAAACCCTCATGCACTTTGTAACGACCCAAAATCGCTAATAAGGCTTAAGGGCCTTGATTAGTGTGCCTGGAGGGCATAATGGGACTTATGTGTGATTTTCATGAGTAAATGCATGATTATGATTTAAAGCATGTTATATGACTAATTGAACATTCGAGATGCATGACTATGTGGTTAGTATGCATGTTTAGGTGAAATAAATATGCATGTGGACCCCGTTTGTATGATAGGGGTAAATTGGTAATTTTAGCCAGCTGTGGGCATATATGTGATAATTGTATTATGTGATTTGTACCAAGTGAGGGTGGTGTTATTATTGTGATGCACGTGCCGAGACGGTCCTAGAGAGCTAGTTAACTCAAAAGTCACAACGGGATTTTATACCTGGCTCGGGAGGAGCCTAGGGGTATCTTGGGGGAATTTTGTGAGTTGAGTGAGAACTAGTGGTTGTAGTTATTGGTGATTGAGTAACCTGAGTAACCATTTGTAACTGGTGTGAGTAACAAGTTTAGGTGGAAAATGGTAGAATTGAAATAGAAGTGAATAGATTAGAGTGCCCTTGATGGGTTAGTTAGGAAATGATTATTAGGAGGGGTAATATGGTCATTTGGCAGGGGGTTTAGTCAATGTTCAGCTGGGTTAAAGGGGTACACGGTTTAGGCTTGGTCATATGTTGGTTTTGTTAAAAATAGAGAGAAGAAAAGCTAGAGGGAAAAGCTAGGGCAAGAAGAAGAAGAAGAGGAGTTGAAGGAGCTGAAATTGGAGACTTAGGAGATGAATCAAGGAAGCTTAGGGTTGGATTCTTCATTCAAGGTAAGGATTCTATGTAAATTTAAGGCTTGTTTCTGTTTTGGTTTAAGAAATTGAAGCATGGTTTAAGTTTTGAGCTATGGGTTTAAATTTTCTGAAGTTGAAATCAAAGGTGTGGATTTTTTGGTGTGATTGTGTTTTTGATCTTGATACTAGTGTTTATGGGTTGTTAGATGGTTCATTTGAAGTTTTAAATTGATCTTGGGGTTTAGGTAATTGTTTGGGATGGTTTGGAGGGGTTTTAGCTCGGAAAAAATGCAAGAGAAAACCTAGAAATCTGGGTTCGCGAAGGAGCGCCGCGGCGCGAGGTTGCATCAGGATTTGGGGCTAGCCGCTAGGCGCCGCGGCCCTTGAGGGGAGTGCCGCGGCCCTAGGCCATTTTGGCAGGAAAAAATTTGGGTTTTTAGGGCTTTTGCCCGGGGACTCGGGGGCTGGTTCCAATGTATTGTTTTAAGGAATTAGAGGTCCCGAGAGTGCGGGATTGGTCCCGGGAAGTGGTTTTGGGTTGGTTAGTATTAAAAAGTGTTTTATGTGTGTTGTGACTAGGATTTCGGAGAGGCTCGTGCTAGAGGACCGTGCTTGTGGCCTTGGTGCATCGGAAAGCTCGGGATACAGGTAAGGAAAACTGTAGCACCCGTAGGACAGGGCATGGACCCATAGTGTTAATGCAGGGCACGGCCCTAAATGGTATTACATGATTATGGTATAGTTTTTATTGAATTGTTATATGTTTGAATGTTATTTGAATTATACTATATGTGATTATAGTAGCGAGAACGGCAAAGGCGCCGAGAACGGTTAATGAGCCGAGAACGGCAGCGGGGCCGGAAGTAACACTTAGCACATGGGATGCTTATAGTCAGGGTAGGACCCAGTGGATAAATGGGATATCCTTACGGTGAGGACCGAAACCCCAGGCTTTGGTAAGGCTTCTGGGGCGGCATGGCCGTGTTTGCTTAGTTGATGGATGACCTGTTTATATGTGGATTACCGGATATGTTAACTGTATAATTTGCACATGTTATGAACTGTATGAGTTTTCTTGCTGGGCTTCGGCTCACGGGTGCTCTGTGTTGCAGGTAAGGGCAAAGAATGAGTCAACCAGCCATGAGTACGGAGAGCATGAAGCGACGCGTACATGTTTAGCCTGCCCAACTGCTTTGGTTGGGGATATTTACGAAAAATGGCTGTAATAATCTATGATTTTAATAACTAATCAATTGTAAACTTATTTTAAGTTGTAAATAGTTTTCAAACCTTATTTTGGGATCCCAGATGTTATATACTTGGAGTTTTCAATAAAGTAAAGCATTTTCAAAAGATTACAGCCTTAACTTTTGCTTAGTCACACTTGGGTTTTAAAAATAAAAAAAAACCTCGGTAACGAGTTCTTTGCACTAAGTTTCTTTTAAAAACTCACTTGGTAATGACTCTAAGGGAGTAGGGTGTTACACACTTCCTGCAAGATGGCCTTTTCTTCGCCTGGAAGAACACATCGTAGGAGAGGTAGAAAGTGCCCATGTCGGTACAGTATCCCATCTACCATCGTATACCTTGGGGCCTGGTACAGTACCCGCCGCGCATCATTACGCCCTTCAGGTAGCTTCCCCTCGGTGAGATACTCAATGATGGGGGTCATCTAGGTCGGCCTAGCGTCGATTATCTCGTCCTCCATCCTGACTTCTTCTATACTTGGTTTTTCCAAGAACTCTACCAGAACTAACCCCAAAGCCTCCATCTCCCCAGAGGTGGCGAGCTTGGCAAGAGCGTCTGCATTAGCGTTCTGCTCCTGAGGTATCTGCTCGATTGAGCCTCGCCCAAACATGGACAGTTCGACTTTTACCTTTTCCAGGTAAGCAGCCATCTTGGTTCCTCGTGCCTGATATTCTCCCAGCACCTGGTTTACCACGAGCTGGGAATCACTGAAGCACTGAACGGAGCTCGCCTTAAGCTCCTGGGCTATTCTCAGTCCGGCCAGCAAAGCTTCATATTCGGCCTCGTTGTTGGAGGCCTTGAATCTGAATCGCAGCACTGAGTAGAATCTATGTCCGTCAGGGGATATCAAAATAATTTCGGCTCCGGAGCCATTCTCATTGGATGAGCCATCCACGACGCCTGGGCCGAGGTGACCTAGGGTGAGTCTTCTGCAGGATCCTCCCGGAATCCTGTGCACTCTGCCACAAAATCGGCCAGGGCCTGACTTTTTATAGCAGTTCATGGGGTGTACAAAATCTCGAATTGACTGAGTTCGATAGCCCACTTTAGCAGGCGTCCCGATGCTTCAGGTTTTTGCAAAACTTGCCTTAAAGGCTGATCGGTCATGACATGTATTGAGTGTGACTCGAAATACAGCCTGAGTTTTCAAGAGGCCGTGATAAGACAGAATGCCAACTTTTCCATCAATGGGTATTAGAATTCAACCCCGAGAAGTCTCTTGCTGATGTAGTAGATAGGTTTCTGAACCCAGTCTTCTTCTCGGACCAATACGACACTTGTTGCATCCTCTGTGACAGCTAGGTAGAGAAAAAGGGGCTCTCCTGCCTTTGGTTTGGACAATACGGGTGGTTCGGCCAGATGTGCCTTCAGGGCGAGGAAAGCACTTTCACACTTTTCTGTCCATTCGAATTTCTTATTTCCCTGGAGCAGGTTGTAGAATGGAAATCACTTGTCGGTGGATTTTGAAATAAACTGATTTAGGGCTGCCACCCTTCCTGTCAGGCCTTGGACATCTTTACGCGACCTGGGTGAAGGAAGCTCGAGGAATGACCTGATCTTGTCTGGGTTTGCCTCGGTTCCTCGGGTATTGACGATGAAACCCAGGAACTTTCCAGATGCGACTCCAAGGGTTCACTTCTGAGGGTTGAGACTCATGCTGTATTCTCTTAGTATCTTGAAGCATTCTTCTAGGTCGGAAACATGGTTATCGACAGTCTTTGACTTGACCAGCATATCGTCAACGTACACTTCCATGTTCTTCCCGATCTGGTTGGCGAACATTCTATTTACTAACCTCTGGTATGTAGCGCCGGCGTTCTTCAGCCTAAATGGCATGACCTTGTAACAATAGACGTTAGTCGGGGTCATGAAGCTGGTGTGCTCCTAGTCCGCCGAATTCATGGCGATCTGATTGTAGCCTGAGTACGCGTCCATAAAGGACATGAGCTTGTTCCCCGCCGTGGCATCCACCAATTGGTCGATCCTTGGCAAGGGAAAACAATCTTTGGGGCAGGCTTTATTCAAGTTGGAGAAATCGATGCAGGTCCTCCACTTCCCGTTGGGCTTCGGGACCAGCACAGGGTTGGCGACCCAAATCGAAAACTTGGCTTCACGGATAAAGCCGTATTTCTTGAGCCGGGCTACTTCTTCCTCTAAGGCCTCAGCCCGAGTTATTCCCAGGGGCCTCTGCTTCTGGGACTTTGCAGGAACGCTCTTATCCAAATGAAGGGTGTGCATGATGACACTTGGACTGATTCCCACCATGTCCTCATGTGACCACGCAAACACATCCAGGTTATCCTGTAGAAATCTAATCAGCTTCGCTTTCCTCTTATTACAGAGGTTTTTCCCGAGCTTGACCATCCGTGAAGGATTATGTGGAACGATGTTTACTTCCTCGAGCTCTTCAATAGCCTGGAGCTTGGACTTATCCTCACCTATTCGGGGGTCAATATCGTCAATTAAGACGATATTTTCCCCTTAGGTGCTCTGAGGTTTTTCAATCTCAGGGCCAGTTAAAGGTTCTTGAGATTCCTCTCCTCCACTTTGGATGGCCATTGCTAGCTGCCCGGGTTTCGATTTTCCCTTCATGGAAATGTTGTAGCATTCCCTGGCAGCGAGCTGATCGCCACGGACCGTGCATATCCCCGTGGAAGAAGGGAATTTCAGCGCGAGGTGGCGAACGGAGGTGATGCCCTCAAAAGCTATGAGCGTGGGTCGGCCCAAAATAACATTGTACGCAGCGGGGCAGTCGATGACCACGAACTCGAGGAGTTTGGAGACTGTCCGAGGCCCTTCTCCTAAGGTAATCACCAGCTCGATAGTCCCTATAGCCACTGATCCTTCTCCTGAAAATCCATATAACATCATGGAGGTAGCCTTCAGCTGCGCGACAGTCAAACCCATCTTCTCCAGCGTGGACCAGAATAGAAGGTTTACCGAGCTCCCATTATCGATCAGCACCCTCCTAACCCTCCGATTAGCGAGCTGCACTGCTATGACCAGAGGGTCGTTATGAAGGAATTGAACATGGTTGGCATCTTCTTCAGTAAAAATAATTGGTTGTCTCTCCAATCATTGCTGCTTTGGCAGACGCTGCTCTGGGACGAACTCTACTCCGTTATGCGCCTTGAGTTCGTTTACGTACCTCTTCTGGGCACCCCTGCTCGCGCCAGCTAAATGCGGACCTCCCGAGATTGTGGATATCTCTCCTCCTATCACTGGAGGAGGGACCTCTTGATCTATCCGAGACCCGGGCTGACTGACCGGGACTTCTGGAGCAGGTCGACTTGCTGAAACCCTATTCCGCGCGTACTGAGCCAAGGGGCCGGCTCTGATGAGAGTTTCAATCTCATCTTTCAAATGCCTACAATCATCAGTATTGTGGCCAACGTCATTGTGAAAATGAAAAAACTTGGAGGTGTCCCTTTTCCCCTTCTGGTGCTTTAACGGCTCCGGCTTCTTTCAGGGGAGGCGAGCAGAATTCGCTAGGAAGATGTTCTCCCTAGAGTGGGTGAGCTCTGCATAAGTCGCGTAGACCGACTTAAATTTTTCTACGGACTTATTCTTCTTTGGGCTGTGCTGGCTGCCCTCGCCGTTCCCCTTTCTTTTGCCTCTGCCGAATTGGTTATTCTGTGTAACGTTCTGGGTTGTAGTCACGACCTCCGTTCCCACTCCAGCAGGCTGCTCAGGGACCTGACTGGTTCCTGCAGTTGAGGCTTGGGCTTCCTCCAAGTTGATCCATCCTTGGGCCCTATTCAGGAATTCATTTACTGAGCTGACTCCTTTACTTTGTATTTCGTTCCAGAGTCCCCCTCCGACGAGGATTCCAGACCTCAAAGCCATGAGCTTGGAGCTGTCATCTGCGTCTCTGGCCCGAGCAGTGACGTTTGTGAACCAGCTCAGGTAAGCCTTCAAAGGCTCGTCGGGCTGCTGCCTCACGTTAGCCAGAGAGTCGGCCTTGACTCGGGCAGCCTGGGAGTCTCGGAATGCTCTCTTGAAGTCTGCAGAGAAAGTTTTCCAGGAGGTGATTGATTGTTTGTTGCTTTGTTTGAACCATTGTCTGGCTGGTCCGATCAATGTGGAGGGGAATATCAAACATCTCAGCTCAGGACCAATGTTGTGGGCCATCATCAGGGCATTGAACATCCCCAGATGATCCGACGGATCTCCATCTCCGTTGAATTTGGACAGGTGTGGCATACGGAAACCAGGTGGGTATGCCGTTGTTGTTATGCTGGGGGCGAAGAGCTTGAGCTCGTCCCCTGAATCATATTTGTCTTTCTCTTTCTCTGACAAGAGCTTCCTCATTAGCTCCTCCATCTGAGCCAGGCGCTCAAGGGTTTTGTCCTGATTTCCTTGGTTATTCCGGGGCTGCTCCACAGCTCCAGATCCATTGTGTACGTTTGGTGGGTTATTGCCCCTCCTATCTTGAGATAGGTTATTTGGGGTGTTTCCGCCATTACGCACCTCGGACAGGTCTCCCCCTGAGCGAGCATGGCTGCCACCTCCTACTGGTTCCCCCCTATGAGAGTTAAGGCGATCTCGAAGGTTGCCCCTCTGGGTGGCTTGAGGACTTTGCGCCAATCTTAAGCACTGACTCAGGTCTCCGCCAGAAAGGTCGCTCCAACGATTGCCGGTCCAGTAGCTCCCGTTAGAAAAGCTCAGAGTCCATCTTTGGGGGTGAGGATCTGGGCTCTCTCTCGACGCCCTGCTGCGCCGGGAAGGTCCTGCGGACGGCGGGTTTCTCCTGCTGCTTCCATAAGCTGGAATATTTCGGATGGGCTGAGGAGGAGACGGATATCTTATTGGTGACGGAGGATGCCTGACCGGAGATGTAATCCTGGTTCCATCAGGGCGGATCAAGTTAGGTGGGGGCCTTTCGGCCCTGCCAACCTGCGGGTCCTGCGCCTGGTGATTTGGACGCGGCGCAGGACGGCTGGTGGGGATGGGCTGCTACTGTGAACCCTCCCCGGACCTCCTTCTGGAATTCCCTCGAGCTCTCTTGGGTGCGGTCGAGGCTGGTTGGGAGCTGGGAGTTGAAGTTCGGACCGAGCGGCTATACTGTTGTTTGGCTCTAGGCATTTCTTCGAAGTTTTCCTCTCGACGGTGCGATGAGGGGATGGAGTTGGATGTCGGAGGTCTATCTGAGCGGCTAGGCCTGGACCGATTACCCCGGCGGGACTTACGAATCTCGCCTTGCCTCTTTCCGACATTAGCGTTGGTTGTAAGAGGGGGTAGTCGGGTCAACACCTCCTTAATCTGCTGACTAGCTTTCGCTAGTTGGCTCCTCAGCAGGGCGTTCTCCATTTCTACCGCAGTGTAAAAATCTGGGTTTGGATTAGGTGGCCGGGGAGCCGAACTTCCAGTGTCATCCTGGCCAACCGGCTGCTTGCCTGACCGCTGCTGGACTTTAGGATTTTGCTCACCATAGATGGCGGCATGATGAGCCTCCTGCCCATCATGTTGTTCTGCCTCGTTACCGTGTCTTGATCGAGTGGTCACCATAGTTGGATGTTTGCGATAGCACCAATATAACTAGCTCTCAATGAAAGCACCAAACTGTTGACGCGGTTCTTCGCCAACAGGTAATTAAGAAAATAAGAGGAAGGGATTAGTGCTTAACTATGAACCGAAATAGATGAATGATCATTGTAAATGGACTAGTGACACAATTACGTTTTTTAGGTGGTTCAAAGGTTAAAATCCTTCTACTCCACCAGCCAATATTATTGTTATATGCTTGGTCTTCTTTTACAGGGTATTTCCTTACACAATAGAATCCAACCCTTTACAACTCCCAGGGTCTCCATATTTATAGGAGAGGGCACCTAGGAGTTGGTAAGGAAGGTCATCCCGTGACCTTCTTACCTATCATGTCACTTCTGTGACATTCATGATTAATTTCTAACACCTGACACATGAAGTGTGGTCTAATCAATAGGTAAGGGGGATAATGGGCCGCACGACCCAACCCAATCGTGGGTGCCTGAATACGCACGTTCATGTTGCGTGTCCGAGAAGTCAGGGATATATCAGACACGTGATGTCAGATATATGCACGTTTACCTTGCGTGGTTGACTTTATAAAAGGTCATAGCCTCCAACTCTAGCTCGTACCCCGAGCTAGATGCTTCCTCGACCTGTGGTCTTCACAGTCCATACTCAGTCCTTAAGTAATCTTGGCGAGCCTTTGGATACCCCGAGCTAAGGAGGTAGGACCTGACGACAACAGCTCCGGTCATGGGGGATCCACGTGGCTGATATAATTTAGGCCGTATCTCAGCTCGCTAATAGCCCGTTGGAAAATCAGGGCGTACACCTTCTGTTTCTCTAACCCTTGTATCCTTTTTGTCGCAAAGTATTACCAAGATACTGAACCGATCATCAATTTTATTCACAGCCTTCCAAAATATCCTTAGAATCACCTAGACTAGAGTGGGAAATTTTCAACACATGAGATAGATACAAAGAGAAGAAGAATAAAAGAGAAAAATGAAGGCTTAGAAATGACTTATGTTTAGAGAGAATCTAAAACCTATGAGAAATTTGTGTTTCAACCTGTGTTTTGACTTCTCTCTTAAACCACCTTTTATAGACTCAATTAGGTCATTTATTTAATTAAAATAAATAAATAAAATAATAGCCAATTAACAGCCCTAAATCGAAATTATCACCGACTTTAGGCCTGTGAAATTTCTCGTTTAATAATAAGCCTATTGGACTTAAAATCAAGGCATGTATTATTTTATATTGATTAAATTAATTAAATAACTATTTAAATCCTCTATCAAATTAATTATTTATAATTTCAACCTTGATTTAGACTTATTGATTAATTTGGATACCAATTTATCTTAATTAATAAATCTGTCCAAATTTCTCTTTTCTTCTCAAAATTACATAACTCTATGAAACTATCCAAAATTGACCTGGTCAACTTTGATAATTCTAATTGATAATTAAATTAATTAATTGAGACTATCCATGGGCCTATGAAATCAAGCTCCAATAACTTATCATTAATCTAACAAATAAATTTACTAACTTATTAATTCCTCGTGACTCCACTAAAGACTCGGAATCACTCTTGATTTCATAGAACGCTCTATAACAAATATAGATACGCTATTAATTATCCATTGTTACAACCATAATTGTCACTCAATCCTCTATAGATGGTCTACAATGAGATGGGACTAAAATACCCTTTTACCCCTCATTGTATTTTATCCTTAAAACCCTTAGTTCCTTGTAAATGATATTTCAGTAAACTAATTTAATTACTGAAATGAGATCTCTATCATTTAACACCTTGAACCAAACTAAAAGGAAACCATCGTTTCACTTCTTCATCAGAAGCTATAGATTTTCATATCTATGATTAACACTCCCATTCAATAATACTACCGAGTTCCCATGATGTAAGTATGGGCTAGTTCGTAGGTTAAGCTTGTAAGGAACAAGTCAATGAACTTAATTAATACAATCAGTTAGAATACTAACCACTAAGAATTGAGATTGAATTGACCAATGGTCAACTATATGATATGACTAGAATCGATAATAACAATATGCTTACTTATCCTATCTACTGTCAATATCGGTCCAGTCCGGCGTAACAAATACATCTGATCTTATCTACTTTGCTAATGTTCTGGAATGAACATAACACTACAATGTGTAAGTAGATCATATCGTAGATTGGCAAGTCAGTGTAAACTTGTGCACTGACTAATCTTAGGACTAACTTATTTTGAACATATAATCATATTTATAATCCATTGTGATTACGTCACTATAAATTTGATTAGCTATATGCTCGGGATTTAATAAAAGTTTAAATTAATCAAATAATCATGAAAATAAAACATGCTAGCAAAGTGATTGACCAAGTCAAACAATAATTTCTATTCTTTTATTGATAATAAATGAGATTACAAAGAAATTAGGTTTTAATTAGGGCATTAAACCCTAACAAACTCCCACTTTCACTAATTGAAACTGATGCCTTAATTCTACTAATCCCATTTCCTTGATATGCTTATCAAATGTAGCTTCTGGTAGTGTCTTTGTAAACGGATCTGCAAGATTGTCTTTAGATGCAATCTTCATAACCTTCACATCTCCCCTTGCCACATATTCTCGAATAGTGTGATACTTCCTTTCTATATGCTTACTCCTCTTGTGACTACAAGGTTTTTTCGAGTTGGCTATCGCTCCTGTATTGTCACAAACCAACACAAGTAGTTATCCATTTCTGGAATAACACCAAGATCCGAATAGAACTTCTTTAGCCAAACTATTTCCTTAGCTGAATCTGACGAGGCTTTGTACTCAGCCTCCATGGTGGAATCTGAGATTGCAGATTGCTTTACACTTCTCCATATTCATAGCTCCACTCCCAAGAGTAAACACCATTCTAGAAGTAGACTTCTTGTCATCGACATCAGTCTAAAAATCTAAATCGGTGTAGCCTATAGGGTTCAGAACACCACCCTTGTAGACTAACATATAATCCCTAGTCCGCCTTAAATACTTTAGGATATGCTTAACTGCTATCCAATGTTCTGGTCCTAGGTTTGACTGATACCTGCTCACTACTCCCACTACATTGTAGATATTTGGTCTAGTACACAACATGGCATACATCAGACTTCCAACTGCAGACGCGTAAGGAGCTTTTCTCATTGCATCTTCCTCTTCATGAGTATGAGGAGACTGCTTCTTTGAAAGATGAATTCCATGGCAGGACGGTAAACATCCTTTCTTGGAATCTGTCATTGAGAATCATTCAAGCACTTTATCTATGTAAGTTGCTTGAGATAGAGCTAAGAGTCTTTTCTTTCTTTCCCTGATGATCTGGACACCTAGAACATAACTTGCTTCACCCAAATCCTTTATTTGGACTTGAGTTCTCAACCAATTCTTCACATCTGATAAAATCTTAACATTATTTCCAATGAGTAAGATATCATCTACATAAAAAACCAGGAATACCATTATTTGATTTGCCTTCAGTTGGTAAACACAAGGCTCATCAATATTTTGTTCAAAGCCATAGGTCTTGATTATTTCATCTAACCTAAGATTCCAGGAACGAGAAGCTTGCCTAAGTTCATACATGGACCTATTCAACTTGCAAACTTTTCTTTCTTGTCCAGCAACTTTAAATCCTTCTGGCTGATCCATATAAATGACTTCGTCAAGCTTCCCATTAAGAAAAGTTGTCTCGACGTCCATTAGCTAGATCACATAGTAAAGAGCGGCTGCTATGGATTTGAGGATGCAAATGGACTTGAGCATGGATATCAGACTAAAAGTTTCCTCATAGTCCATGCCTTCTCTACGGGTATAACCCTTTGCCACTAATCAAGCTTTATAAGTCTCGATATTTTCATCAACACCTCATTTCTTTTTGTAGATCCATTTGTACCCAATGGCCCTAAAGTCACTAGGTGCTTCCACAAGATCCCAGATGGAATTTGAGTACATGGACTCCATTTCCTGTTTCATGGCTTCAAGCCATAGTTCCTTTTCACAGCTTGTCATTTCCTGTTTGAAAGACAACGGATCATCATCACTAGTTTCACCAACAACCATATTAGTTTCACCATTCAAACCATAGCAAACTGGGTTCCTTGAAACCCTCCCACTACGACGAGGCTCTGTGAATGTTTGCTTAGGAATAGTGGTGCTATCTTCATTTAAATCGACTTGCGTCGGTAGGACATGAAGAGTGGGAATTTCATCATCAACTAATGTTAATGACAATGGAACATTGGTTGGAGTCAATTCTTTAACCATCTCCTCTAAAACTACCTTGCTGCGTGGTTTGAAGTATTGGAGAGTCATTTTGCAGAATAGTAGCATTCGTAGAAGTAAACAGTTTCTTTTCTGAATGACTATAGAAAATTCCACCCCAAGTACCTTTAAGATAGCCAACAAACATGCAAACTTCAGTTCACAGTTCTAGCTTTCCTTCCTTTTTCCTCAGGATGTGGGAGGGACACCCCAGATTCTATAATGGCGTAAACTAGGTTCACACCCATTCCAGCATTCAAAAGGTGCTTAGGGGATTGATTTAGACGGCACGACATTGAAAATGTCGTTCACAGTTTCAATTGCATGTTCCCAGAACGAAGTTGGTAGAGTTGAGTAACTAAGCATGCATCTAACCATTTCAAATAAAGTTATGTTCCGACATTTCACTACACCATTTTGTTGTGGAGTACCTGGGGCGGTAAGTTGTGATCAAATCCCAAGTTCAGTTAAATGATCTTGGAACTGCATATCCAAATATTCTCCACCCCAATAAGATCGCAAGATCTTTAACGTGTTACCTAATTGGTTCTAAGCCATTGCTACGAATTCCTGAAACTTTGAAAATGTTTCTGATTTCCTATGCATTAGGTAAAGACATGAGTATCTATAGTAATCATCAATGAGAGTGGTGAAATACGCAAAACCACCCCTTGCTTGTACATTCAAAGGTCTACAAACATCTGAATGCACAATTCCAAGTGGTTCTTTGGCCCTATCACCCTTTCCAGAGAATGAACGCTTGGTCAGTTTGCCTTCGAGACAAGATTCACAGACAGATAATTCACCTAAGGTGAGTTCCCTCAAAGGCCCGTACTTTGTAAGTCTTTGAATCCTATCACAACCAATGTGACCTAGTCTCAAGTGTCATAAATACGTCATATTATCGCAATCGATCTTTTGACGTTTATTGGTCCTAGGTTTAGCTGTTTTGAATAAATCATTGTTAAGAGTGAGGGGTTCCTTAGGTCACAGAATATAAAACCCATTTTCCAAATATGGAATACACAATTGTGATCCATTGAAGGAAATAAATATATTAGAACTTGTGAAAGTCATAACAAATCGTTCTATTTGCAACATGGAAACTGAAATCCAGAATAAAAAAAATACATCATTTAAAATCAAAAATTTATTTCCGAACTTTAGACGAGCTCTTCCCCTAGCTTGAACTGCAACGAACGCTCCATTCCCAACTCTAAGCTTTAAGCTGCCTTCGTCCACTTCGTCCCACGATTCAAGAAGCTGTAAAGAGTTGCAAACATGGTTGGTAGATCCTGAATCAATAGTCCAAATGAAATTGTCATTCTCTAAAACACATGTTTCTAAGATAAATGAACTATAATCATTACCTTGTTTTTAGCTAATAGAAACTTGGGGCAATTTTGTTTCCAATGCCCCTTCTCTTTGTAGTGAAAACACATACTGTACCTTTATTGTTTTTCTTGTTCTTCCCCATAGGCATGTGTGCATTTGTTGTGCACTCGTATTTGTAGCCTTTGCAGGCTTGGGGTTGTTGTTTTGTCCACCTTTCCTCTTGTTTCCAGCTTTTGAAGACGAAGTTGGGTTAGCTTCAGTCTTAGCTGGATCAACAGCAACAACAGTAGTCTAATTTTTTCCTCCTTTACTAGGTCCACCCATGATAGGCTCAATAATCTGAAGCTCGTTCATGAGCTCTGTCAGACCATAGTTGAGTTGATCACGAACTTGCAGACACGGTGCCATTCTAGCATTTACGGTGCCATCACGAAGGTGCGGAGATGGTGTTATCCGAGCATTTACGGTGCCATCACGAGCATTGACGGTGCCATCACAAGCATTGACGGTGCCATCACAAGCATTTATGGTGCCATCACGAACATGCAGACACGGTATTCGTTTTGGGGATTCCTCAATCATGACGAATTCAGAGTTTCACCAATCAACACAATGTTGATGTTTTGCTTCCATTTAAGGAAGTTTTCTCCAGTGATTTTCTCCATTGAAAGTTGAGAAAGGATGGGAGTAGACACAACCATACTTAAATCTACCAATTATCAATAAAATAGACATTAATCACATTTGCTCAATAAAACTCATATTCACACAAATTTCAAGAAATAGCACAACATATACCAAAATATGTAAGATATGAGAAAAAAATAACAAAATAATCATATCTTTATTTTTTTAGGTTTTTAACTAATCTATGATATCCTTGTCTCGATTGGCGAGAGTCAAAAATACCACTAGTTAAATAAAGTTGTAAACTTATTTAATAATGGACACCATTATTAACAACCTACCATTCGATCAAAATAAGAAAACAAAATCTCTTATTTTATGAGCTAGACCCATGGTATCGATAATCATATATTTAGTCCTAGTAGTCACCGTAGGGGTGAGTCTAGTAGAATTTGACCTATAATTATCTATCTTTCGAAATCTAACATTGTCAAAATAACTAATGAACAATTTTCGTATGGGGACAAATCAAAGCGTCTCGAGGCCCCATTAAGTTATTGACATTGTTAAACCAACGGTGGAGATCGAATATAATTTTTAAAATAAGCTCACTATAAAATTAAAAATAGTATTTTTATTATTTTTCGAAAAATTAGTGACTGGTTCTCCAAAACATTGTAAGATTAGAAATTTTAAAACCAAAGCCCTATAATTTCTTATTAAATTTAAACTGTCACATTAAAACAAATTCAATTAATTTAGAATTAATTTTTTGCTAATAAATATTTAGGCTTATCTAATATAATGAACCTATACAATCAAGTCTAACTCAGGTAAATGGGCCCTAACAATTGAGCTTGTATGGAGGAGGGATGGGTCCAGTATGTCGTTCCCACTACAAATGCCCCCATACTTCCATACAAGGTCCAAAAGACAGGAATTTAAACATTCATTTTATTAATTGTTATTAACTAATTAAGCCCACTATAGTCATGCAAAACAAATGGGCATTCACATGTGGAATCACCCACAAGAGATGAATTTAAACTTTACATTTTCTAATAAGCCCAAATAAAACCTATCATTTTATGAATATTTTATTTGAAAAAATCCATATTTCTAACAAACATATGGGCTACTATATGCATCTAAGCCCAATTGCAAAAATACCACATATAATGCAAAGAGACATGTTATAATTGGATGGGCCTAATCATGTTACTATATGAGCAATTCTATGAATTTTTGCAAAATTACCACAATCTATTTCATTGGCAAAAATATCACAATTAATTATCTAGAATTTATCAAAAAATTCGAATTAATTAAATTTTTACAAAAATAAGTCAATTTAAATGAAATTTATCAACAATTAACAAAAGTTAATTTAAATTTAATTTATCAACAATAAACTTGGTTTTAAGTTAATTTGAAAAAAATTATTAATTTAATTTAAATAGGATTTATCAACAATTAACCAAACTTAATTTAAATCCCATTTTTTTAAAAATATTTTACTAATTGGTTGAAAAAATGATATTTTTCAAAATTTAACCAATTTAAAATTTTTAAATCAATATCACTGTTTTTCAAAAAATATCTTATGTCGTTACTACTAGAAGCTAATATTTTAACCATTTAAAAAAAATATTAATAGTTATAACAACCCGAAAATATCTTAAAATAGTTAAACAAATTCAAATATCCATAAAAATATCTAACTAACAAATTTCAAATTTCAAATAATTTAAATATTAAAAACTATAGAATAAAAATATATTGATATTTTCAAATAAAGATTTAATAAAAATTATCAAGTATTTAAAAGAAAATATATTAAATATTTGATATCTTAATTCTAATATTTTAATATATTAAAATATTTAAAATTAAGTTGTTAGTCTATTTTTAAATTTGAATTTGAATATTTGTAGAAAATATCTAATTATTTAAATCTCAACTAACAAGTATATCTTATTTTAAAAAAACAATTTTAAATGATAAAACAAATCTGATATTTTTGGTTTTGTTGTAAATAATCAATTTCATTTTTTTTTTAAATGTGGGATGAACAGTGACGCGTGCTGGTGTAACCCAATGTAACTAGATACATCCGATCTTATCTACTTGGTCAATGTCTTGGACAAGACTCCACACCATTGTGTAAGTAGATCATATCATAGATTACTAAATCAACGAAAATCCTGTGCACTGATTTAATCTTAGGACTAATTCTTTTTTAACATATAATTACAATTATAATCAATTGTGACCTAGTCACTATAATTGTAACTATTTACACATGTTTATGATTTTATAGACCTTTGTATTAAATAAATAATCATGTAATAAAACATGTGAGCAATGCATTGATAAAAAAATGATTTCTATTCTTTATTGATAATAAAATGTGTTACATATGAAATATGGTTTTACAATGGCACAAAACCCAACAAATCGAACAACTACATCTTATAACTATTGGGAAAACTTATACATGATGTTTATTTATTTTCATGTAGATCTAATATTAAACAAATTAACATGAGATAACCTAGAACATGTTTCTAAAATTGAATTCAAAGAGAAATAATGATAAGAATACTTACATTAGACGCAGTGGAATAAATAAATCCTTCGTTCAGTTTCTCTAACCCTTTTATCCTTTCTGTTGCAGAGTATTACCAAGAAACTGAACCAATCTTCAATTTTCTCACAGCCTTCCAAAGTATCCTTAGAATCACTTAGACTAGAGTGGGCAATTCTCAACACATGAGATAGATACAAAGAGAAGAAGAATAGAAGAGAAAAATTGAGGCTTAGAAATGACTTATGTTTAGAGAGAATCTAAAACCTACGAAAAACTTGTGTTTTGACTCCTCTCTTAAACCTCCTTTTATAGACTCAATTAGGTCATTTATTTAACTAAAAAAATCAATAAAATAATAGCCAGTTAACAATCCTAGGTCGAAATTATCATGGGCTTTAGGCCCGTGGAATTTATTATTTGATTATAAGCCCATTGGACTTAAAAATCAAGGCTTATTTATTAATTTGGATATTAATTTATTTTATTTAATAAATCTGCCCAAATTTCTCTTTTCTTCTCAAAATTACATAACTTTGTGAAACTATCCAAAATTAACCTGGTCAATTTTGATAATTCTAATTGATAATTAAATCAATTAATTGAGACTATCCATGGGCCTATGAAATCAAGCTCCAATAAGTTATCATTAATATAACAAATAAATTTACTAACTTATTTATTCCTCGTGACTCTACTAAAGACTCAGAATCGCACTCTTGAATTCATGGAACACTCTATAACAAATATAGATACTCTATTAATTATCCATTGTTACAACCATAATTGTCACTTAATCCTCTATAGACGGTCTACTATGAGATGGGACTAAAATACCATTTTACCCCCCATTGTATTTTATCCTTAAAACACTTAGTTCCTTGTAAATGATATTTCAGTAAACTAATTTAATTACTGAAATGAGATATTTATCATTTAACACCTTGAACCAAACTAAAAGAAAACCATCATTTCACTTCTTCATCAAAAGCTATAGATGTTCATATCTATGCTTAACACTCCCACTCAATTATACATACCGAGTTCCCAATATGTAAGTTTGGGCTAGTCCGTAGGGTAAGCTTGTAACGAATAAGTCAAAGAACTCAAAAAATAGAATTAGTTATAATACTAACCACTCAGAATTGAGATTGAATTGACCTATGGTCAACTATATGATATGACTAGAATCGATAATAACGGTATGTTTACTTATCCTATCTACTGTCAATATCGGTCCAGTCCGATGTAACAAATACATCCAATCTTATCTACTTTTCTAAGGTTCTAGAAAGAACATAACACTACAATGTGCAAGTAGATCATATTGTAGATTGGCAAGTCAGTGTAAATCTTGTGCACTGACTAATCTTAGGACTAACTTATTTTGAACATATAATCATATTTATATTCTACTGTGATTACGCCACTATAAATATGATTAGTTATATGCTCGAGACTTAATAGAAGTTTATATTAAACAAATAATCATGAAAATAAAACATGTGAGCAAAGTGATTGACCAAGTGAAAAAATAATTTATATTCTTTTATTGATAATAAATTAGATTACAAAGAAATTGAGTTTTAATTAGGCCATTAAACCCTAACAATATCGACAAACGATATTATTGTTGTGTTGCTTTTGCAAGACATTGATTTGTCTTGATCGTTACATTCAACTAAATATTGTAAGAATCCTTTTTGCCACGTGTCATTTAAGAATACCACATCATCAAGTTGATTTTTAGGAATAACATTTTCCCCCAAAAGTTTATCATAATGCGAGATAAACTTTATTCGAACACACTTTATTCAAATTGTATGCACTTGATCAGATAACGTGATTGTTGAAAGCTTTTGAGATTCCACCGCCCCTTTGCAAAAGTAATAAGCACTTTATTTGGAAAATCGTACTGACAGGTGCACATTTTCCTGGATAGAAAGTACACATTTTTACCTACCATCTTCACATATAAGAAACCATTTTCTCCATTTCCCTTTCTTTACACTTATTTTTGCCTTTCGACAAGAACACCCAAAAGAAACCAAAAAAATCTGAGCAGTTTGGAGAATTTTTTAGCACTTTATTCATAACCTTGTCTTCAAATTTCTTCCTTGGGTAAGTTTTAAAGCTTCAATCTCTTATTTTCTACAATTTTTCTGTGGGAAAACTATACTTGAATCATGAAATAGAAAAAATACTAAACTTGCAGGTTGTTCTCAAAGACTTTTTGGGAAAATTTGGTATTTGGGGTATAGGAAATTATTTTTTAGGTTTCAGATAAGCTTATTTTACAAATAATCATGATATTTTCCAAGAAAAATGATTTTTTTTTTTATTTCTCGAAAAATCTGAGTTTGTCCCGGTAATAAGGTAGGTGAAGAAGCTTTTTAAAACTGCCTTTTTGATCCAAATAAAATTTGCAGGTCGATAATAAACTCATGTTAATGCCGATCAACACACATAATACTTTTCTTGGGCACTTATTGCACTTACTTACACTTCCTTTCCTTCTCAGATGTTCAAATCCGACAACTGGAGGTGAGAGATCAGTGCATGACAACTTATTATGACTCTTGATCAACGATAACATCATCAACAACAAAATATTCTCCATTTCCCTCTGATGAACAACATCATTTCTATCCTGATCATTTGGATCGACATAACATATTGATGTAAGATAGCCGAGGTTGAATAGGGGGTTTGAAACTATCTTCCTAAGGAGTGGACTTAACTTGACATCCATTTGGTGAACATAAAGGTTATATATAGATGATAAGGAAAATAAAAATCTAATTGATGTAGTTCTTGCTATCGGTGCACATGTGTCAAACTAATCTATTCTCTCATTTTGTTCGAATCATTTGGCTAATAATCTAGCCTTAAAGGTTTGTATGGTGCCATCGGTATGGTATTATCTTCTAAATACCCATTTGCACCCAATTGGTTTAGACCTTTTTGGAAGGTCAATAAATTCCCAACTGCGGTTAGACGTAATTAAATCCATTTCATTAATAATTGCCTCCTTCCAAAAAGCGGAGACCCTTGAGGACATGACATCTTTAAAATTTTTGGGATCATCTTCTCTTTGAAGTACTATTGGATATTGCCAAGTGACTTCCTCATTATTACCTTCTATAAGGTATAGTGTCTCTATTAGAACACTTCT
This sequence comes from Humulus lupulus, assembly GCF_963169125.1. Taxonomy (NCBI): domain Eukaryota; kingdom Viridiplantae; phylum Streptophyta; class Magnoliopsida; order Rosales; family Cannabaceae; genus Humulus; species Humulus lupulus. The sequence continues at coordinate 38,447,666 of NC_084797.1, read as the reverse complement.
TACTTGATCCCATATATTTGACCCTTTGGCTTCTTCGAGGCAATTGAGGTTGCTCATAAACAATTTTAAGAGTCTTCTCTCGAGGCTCTCTAATTTGAGTTGGTTTTATTAACTCGTTGTCGTCACATGACATGTTCTCAAAGAACTCAACCTCTCTTGATTCAATTATCACATTAGACTCAAAGTCTAATAATCTATAAGCTTTGTTATTTTGGGCATAGCCCACAAATGCACATCTTATAGCCCTTGGATCCAACTTGGTCCTTTTTGGATACGTGTGCTTGCAATAAACAAGACACCCCCACACTTTAAGATAACAAATGTTTGCTTTCTTTCCTTTCCATAACTCATATGGAGGTATATTATTTTTATTCATTAGAATACGATTCAAAATATGACAAGGGGATAGCAAGTCTTAACCCCACAAACAAAAACAAAATTTTGAATGTAATAGCATAGCATTAATCATGTTAAGAAATGTTCTATTTTCCTTTCTGCTATACCATTTTTTTGTGGAGTATAAGGGGCAGTACATTCATGTATTATTACATGCTCTTCACGAAACAAGTTGAAGTCCTTTTAAAAATATTCACCACCTCTATCACTTCTAAGAACTTTTATTTTTCTTTCTAATTGATTTTAAACTTCTGCTTTATATGCTTTAAACACATTAAATACTTCATCTTTATTCTCAAGAAAATATACATATGTGGACCTAGAGCAATCATTTATGAAAGTAGTAAAATATCTACTTCCTCCTCTAGTCAACATTCCATGTAGTTCACATAAATCACTATTTATCAAATCTAAACATTTAATGTTTCTTTCAACACTTGGAAAATATTTCTTTACCATTTTATATTTAACACATACTTCACATTTATCATGCTCAACATTATCACAATCAATCATTCCATATTTAATTGCTCTTTTAATTTTGCTAAATCATATATGTGCAAGTCTAACATGCCACAAATTAATAAACTTTGAGTCAAGAATATAACATGAAGAACTAGAAGCTTTATTATTCATATTGTCAATAGATGTACAAAGTTTGAACATGCTATCACAAGCATATCCTTTCCCCACATATACATTACCATTTGAAAATGTAAGCATGCTAGAATCTATCACAACCTCGATTCTTGGTTTGTAAAGCAAATTGTTACTCACAAAGTTTCTACTCATTTCCGGTACATACAAAATATTAGTGAGTAGTTTCTTCTTGCTGGATGTGAAGAATAAGTCTATAGTCCCCTTTCCTTCAACCTTGGACATTTTCTCATTGCTCATTTGAATCACATGCTCTTCCTTTTAAGCTTCAAATGGTATTGAATATAGATCTATCATAGGTAACATGGATTGTAGCACAAGTATCATACCACCACCCATTCATCTTTCCATATACGACATTGATTTCGCTTAGTGTTGCCACTAGCTCTTCTTCGGTTGAGTTGACTTTTCTTTCATTTTTATGGTTCCTCTTGAACTTGCAATCTCTTGGAAAATGGCCATTCTTGTCATACAAAGCAAGGTCTCTTGGAACTTTTGAATTGTCCCTCATTCTTCTTATGCCATAAGGGGTTTTGACCTTTGCCTTAATTCATGCCAATTCTTTTGCCCTTGTTAGGAGGATTAGCCACCACATTAGTCTTTGAAGTCTCTCCATTAGACTTCTCCTCGTTCTTATATCTAGAACGAGATTCCTCCTTAATCCTCAAGTGTTTGAGGATTTCCTCCAATGAAATCTTCTTTTTCTTATGGAGAATTTTCTTCCTAAAGGGTCGTTGTCAATCTCAAAAATTTGATTTTCAATATCAAAATATATAGAGTAACTATCCCTATTACTATCCCTAACTAAAAAAGTGTCATCAGGTATGAAATTCCGAATGTACCTGACGTAGCCCCTCCTAGACGGAGGCAAGTTGACTATTATGACTCGAACAAGGAATTTCTCCGGCAAGACAATATTGAGGGTAGATAGCTTATTCACAATTATTTGCAACACATGTATTTTGGGAAGAACGGGTTTCATGTAAGAAAACTTAACTTCCATGTGTTGAGTAATAAGGAATTTTTTTGTACCTTCTTCTTCCGCTTTGTACTTTTTCTCTAAGGCTTCCCAAATCTCCTTGGCAGTCTTGGTGTTGGTGTAGAGATCATACAAGAAGTTTGATAGTGAGTTGAGAATGTTACCCCTACAAATCAATTCATCTTCTTTAGCGGGTTTTATATCATTTAGGTCTTTATCCAAGACATAAAAGACCCTAAGAGTGGCTAGCAAGAGCCTAATCATATCTTGCCAACGAACAAAGTTAGTAACATCAAATCTATCTAATCTCACAAAGTTTTGTGTCATATATTTCAATGCCAAAAATGAAGTAGAATCTTCCATGATGTTGTGTCTTAGATGATAGAGAATTGGCATGCTGGGGGAGAGTGAGATTACACCACCACAATATTATGAATCTACACTAAAATATCCTTGATAGAGAACAACAAAAGATTGAGATAGATGATGCAAACTCTAGTTTGAAGACCAAACTTCTTGAATCTTCTTGGAGCTTCAATACCATTGTTTTAGAACACCACCTTGAACTTCTTCTTATTTTGCAAAACACAACAAAGGCTTATACACGAGATGTATCACTGACCTAACTCTCTATTTCCTAGCCCTCCGTGGATGCTTGAGGCTTTTCTATGAGGAAATGGGAATTGGGATAGAACAAGTCCTTAAACTCGCAAAGTCAAGCACTTTCTTTATGAGTTTCTTTGAGAAAACTTGAGTTCTTGAAAGCTAGAGAAAATAAGAGTTTAGAGAGAGATTTGAGAGAGTGATAAAGCCTTTCAAAAATCTTATAGAACCCTTTTATAGTATAGGCATTGTCATTACGTCTAACCAATAGGATTAGAGCTTTTGAACACACAATTTGGAGCTTAATTTACATATTCGTACAGACACGACAGGCGATGCATCGCCTACTAGCAAGAGATGCATCGCCTACTAGCAAGAGATGCATCGCCTAATGGGGTTTTCAAGGTCCTTCGCATTTGGGAAATGCAATGCCTCTAAATATTACAATGCAACACATCCCTCTCTAGTCAAAACTCCCAAAATAGACCTAAAAATCCTCCAAATGCTCCCAAACTTTTTGTCGATCCTTTTATACCTCTATGTATCATTTTGGACCCAAAACACAATTTTTTAATGCCTACAACACAAAGTCAAATTTCACATTTTCACCATGTGAAATTTACTAAGTGTTTTATACCTAGCTTGTATAACAACACTTATCCTTTGTATTTAACCAATCATAGCATTTCTCAAATTGAGCTAGCAGATCCTTAGCCTAGTTTAGGTAAGCAACCATTTTTTAATCCCCGTGCTGGATATTCTCCTACTATTTGATTAAGTTTCAGCTTAGAGTATTTGTATACTTCTATTGATTGAGCTTTCACATTCTTAGCTAATATTAATCCAACGAGCAGGGCTTCATATTTTGCATGGTTATGTGATGCACTTAACCCGAATCTTAGTGCACAGTGAATTTAGTGCCCATCTAGTGTAATTAAAATCAATCCTACCCCTAAATTGTGCTTATTTGAATTGCCATCGATGAACAACTTCCAGAATAGAAAGTTAATCTGCCTTTCTTTATCTTGCTTTCCCTAGTACTAGTCATTTTCATTCATGAATCCAGTATATACAACAACAAAATATGCAAGAGCCTATCCTTTTAGTTTTGTGAGTGGCTGATAGATGATCTCAAACTGTCTTAGGTCTAATGCCCATTTCAGTAATCGACCATAGGTTACTAGATTTTATAAAACCTGCCTTAATGGTTGCTCAATTAATACTTTAAGTGGGTGTGCTTGAAAATACGATAGCAATAAGTTCCTTTTTGGGATAGAGTAAGATGGGGGAGGAGCCACAAAGACAAACTCGTCACTTGTAGCTGATGACGAGACTCGTGAGGTAATGTCATTGGCACATCCATCATCCGCTACCTCCTTACCCCCATTAGTCGAGGCCTTAATCACCAGTAGTTCATTGAGTCCTCCTGGAAATTGTCCTCTGTGTCCATCTAATGGCTCTCAGAATAGATATAGCCCTCATCGTCTTCATCATCAACTGCACCCTCCGGATCAAGAAGTGTGGATGAAACAGAATACAAGGAAACTATCTGACCAGGAGACAATAACATATATACGTGAAGGTTGTCCTCAGTGAAGAGACTACTGGCATGCTTACGTTTTGGTGGCTCGATCAAGATCCTCAATACATGCTCGGTTGTCACAGGAGACAAGTTACGACCAACTACCCCTCAAGATCTGAAAAGAAAAATAAAAAGAAAGAATTGAGTAAGTCAAAACCTAGAAAACGGATAAAGATAAGTAAAAAGAAGGAAAAGAGTAAAAGAAAATGAGCTTACTTGATTAGTTAAACTGGGTATATCGTATAGAAACGCTATCTGTGAAGAAAAATTCACTCTTCCATGAACCCCTGTTGGAGATTGGGCCCTCGATGAGAGGGTACCCCATGATGGGCTACATACTTCTGGAGCTGGTGGAAGCTGGGAGCCGTGGGATTCGACCTCAAATTAAGCAGATGATGGACCTCCTTCATTGAAGGTATGTGATGGTGCACTTGCTTGTACAAACACATATAGGAAACTCAACATTACCCATGAGTTAGGCGACAACTGAAGATGCGCCAATTCGAACTAGTCAAGCCCCTTCACAATGAAAGGATGCAGTGGTAAGGCCCCCTGGACCTGACCACAGAATCACTAAAAGCCACGAGCCCCTCCCGCGGGCTATGTGCACGATAATCATGAGTCGAAATAATGTAGCGGACTGTAGGTGATAGTTGATGAGTTTTCAGCATATTGGAAAGCTTAGTCTTAGTCATAGTATGCTTGATGTACATGATCTCAATATCGTTAGGGTTCCTCCTTGACATAGTTGGTACCTGAATAGAAACAAGTTGTTGTTTGTGAGCAACAAACTATTTCAATCCCCAGAAGGCTCCCTGCGTATCTTTTGTCTACCTGCATGATGCTTAACTTTATATCGTCTAGCCAAAGACAGTCAGGGAAAAATGAGGGAAGGACCTTGGAAAGAAACTCAGGTTTGTATAGATCTCAAATTGCGCCATTTTGGGCGAAGCCCTGGCATTAGGGGCTCCGACATTATGGTCGCCACTAGGGGGTGGAGGCTCGAAAGGCAAGTTTTCTTCTAGGTAGGCAATCTCAGCTAAGTGGTCTCGAAGAGTCGAGTTTAGCTATGTATTGTATGACTCATGCCAATGGGAGAAATTTGAATCCTCTCCCCCGGTGACGAACTCAAGCTCACTCTCAAGGTCCCATACCTTCTGCCTACGGTCGAATAACCGCTGCAAGTAGGGCATTTGCACACTCGCACTTGCGAAAGGTTTGTGGGTATCGGAAGGACAAAAACTCAATACGTTCAACACTAGGAGGGACCTTAAAAGACCGATCAGACGCCATGGACAAAATAAGACTCGGTGAACTTGTGTTTGTGAAGGTAACCCTATATCTACAAAACAAAAAGGGTGCAATCAAGACAAAATAAGACCTCACTCCTACACACACCAAGGGTACGGGAAATTCTTAAGGAAAGGCTAAATATGAACCTACAATCTCTACCCTCATATAAAAGTAAAGAAAAGAACAACTTAGATCATCAACAAGAAAAGCATACCTAGATATGCGGAAGTGAGTCCTTGGCTATGCAACGATGAGCCTTTGGATGTGCGAAGATGAATCCTTGGGTATGCGGTGAATAGCCTTTGGATGTACGCATGTGAGTTCTTGGGTATGTGAGGATGAGCTTTTAGATGTGAGAAGGTGAGTCCTTGGGTATGAGAGGATGAACCTTTGGATGTGTAAAGACAACCTCCTAAGCGAAAACACCTAACGCCCCTACAACACTTGCATGGGACAACAAAGAATAAGTAAAAGAAATATTTTACAAAGGGTGAAATTACCTCAAGAATGCTTCCAAGGGGAGTAGAACCTTTGACCTCTTGTAAATAACTTATAAGAAATACCACTTAGCTAAGCAAGTTTTGATGTGAAAAAATGGATTCAAGCCTTGTGGTATTCATAGGGAGATTCAAGACTTCCTAGCCTTGGATCAACTCTAAGGAGAATGGTGGAGATCAAAAGCATGGGTACAAAATTGGTAGCCTTGGGATCAACACTTGATTGGTCCTCATTCAATCAAAGGATGCACTTGGATCATCACCCTAGCCATTTGGTTTTTGTTTTTCTTTATACACTACAAAGTAATACACCAATCAAATGCTTTTTGTGTTTCTTTATACACTACAAAATAACACACCCATATTACATATTTTGTGTTTCTTCACACCAAGCAAGACAAAGGAAAAATGTCACACATATCACAAAAAGAAATGTCAAGAAGTCTATAAGAACACTTGAATTTCTACTTGTATACTTAGGTTAAAGTGTTAATATGAGACAATTATCCCGAAAAGCATCACACTAAGTTACGAAGTTTAGCCTCGCAATGCCTAAGGGCCTTACTGTGTGAGGCTAGGTGCACAAGGCACCTCGATGTAAGGGTTGAGCACTTGAACGGGTAGCTATGTGAGGCTAGGTGCACAAGGCACCCCCGACTAAGGGCCTCACTATGTGAGGTCGGGTGCTCAAGGCATCCCCACCTAAGTGTTGTCGAGGGATTACAAGCCTCGCTATGCGAGGTCGGCCACATAAGGAACACTTGACTAAGAGCCTCACTATGCAAGATTGGGTGCATAAGCCACCCCACCTAAGTGCCACTGGGGGATTACAAGCCTCACTCTAGGCACACAACAAAGCCCCAACTAAAGGACTCACTATGGAAGGCACCTTCAACTCAGTGCCACCGAGGGATTACGGGCCTCGTGTTGGGCACACAAGGCACCCTCGACTAAGGGCCTCCCTATGCGAGGCCGGGTGCATAAGACACCCCCACATAAGTGTCACCGAGGGATTACGAGCCTCGTGCCAAGTGCAAAACGCAGCCCGACTAGGGGCTTCATAATGCGAGGTCGGGTGCACAAGGAATCCCCGCCTAAGTGGCATCGAAGGATTACGGGCCTCATGCTGGGCGCACAAGGCACCCTTGAATAAGGGCCTCGCTAGGTGAGGTTGGGTACACAAGACACCCCCTCCTAAGTGCTGCCAAGGGATTATGACTTCACAAATGGCGCAGAAGACACCCCCAACTAAGGGCCTTGCTATGCGAGGCCAGGTGCACAAGGCACCTTCGCCTAAGTATTGCTGAGGAATTACAGGCCTCATGCCAGGCACACAAGGCACCCCTTCCTATGGGCTGCTGAGGGATTACGTGCCTTGTATAGCGAGGCAATCCCTACACAAACGTCTCAACTCAAAGCTGCCTTGGTGAAATGCTTTGTTAAGCAAAATGGTGACCTCTGATCATTGCCCTGGGGCTCCTTCACATTCGTATAAAAAGGGTTGAGGATGATAACCCCTCACCCTAAATATGTATGCCCAGATATGCTAAGAAGGGTCCCAAGAAAACTTATGTAATAGATGTTAGGAACGAGTTTCCTAATACGCAGCGGAATGGTGGTGGGGTTGGCCCAGCGTACAACAAAAATTTTGTAACATATTTAAACTGCCTTTAAATATGCGGATCCATTAATATACATACATTAATCATAAGCAAGACAATAATAGAAATCATACCTCTTGAAGCCTATCAAGTGTCCTTGCTATCTTTTCGTATTTAGAACGATCTTCCTATCCAAGCCGCTCCCACGTACTCACACCAAGATCTTCCAAAGCGTTCTCTACACCTCAAGAAATGTGTGGGCACTTAGAGAATGAAGGATAGTTTATTTGTGATTCTACTTTATGTACTCAACACATGAGATCAAGATAATAGGCCTGAGAATTGGTTCTTTATTTTCAGGGATAGAAAACTATCGTTTTATTTTTCACAGAGCGAATGTTTAGAGTTGTCACACACACACATATCTGAATATTTTTCTGATTAGTCATATTTTAAAAGAAAATATTCAAATTTTAAAAAATAAATCTGTAACCATTTTACAATTTACTTTTTAATTAATTAATTATTCTATTAATGAAAAAATCCAAAATCTAATTTTTGAATTATCCATTAATTAATTAATTAAATAAATAAAAATAAAAATCTCATCCCTGAAAATGCCCTACACGCCACACACAGTCCATGGACTGTGTGTGAACATGCAGCCTTCCTAATTTTTAGGGATATTGATTTTTCAATTTTTATTTAATTATTTATTCAAATTACTTTGTCAGATAAGATCTAATAACCTGATAACTAATTCAAATTTGAATTCAAATTAATTATCTTTTTAATTAATTATCAAATATAATTAATTATTTAAATAAATATTAATCTTTTAAATTCAAATCTAATTTGAACTTATCAGATTATTATCTCCCACTCAAATAAAGATATTTAATTAATTCTACAAATTAATTAAATCCAAAATTTTCAAAAATAAATATTTAATTTATTACAATTTCAAATATTATACAATAATTAAATATTAATTAATTTTGTTAACTACAACTAATTTGTAATTAATTAATTAATCACTATTATCATATAATTGCATATTTGGCCTGAAGAACAAGTTTCTTCTTAAATATGTCTTTAAACTGTTTTCCCTTCATATCAACTCTTACCTTGAACAGTGTTGATAGAGCCGCTATAGGGACCTATGGACTTATAATTCCAAGCTCCAATAAATTTGAGATTATTAATTAAATTCTTTAATTAAATAATCTTAATTTATTAATCTCATGATTATTCCACTATAAATATGAGACTGCACTCTTGTAATTATAGACATTTCATTTACTGAGTACTTTATAATCATAAAGCGTCCATTGATATAATCATTGCATACAACTTGACCCTCTAATAATGGTTCATAATTAATCGGGAATAAAATTACCATTTTACCCTTTTAATTATCTCTTGTTTCCTTAAGTACCATTGACTCTATTAGTGAAGGTTAATTCATAACTAAATTATGAATTTGAGCTTGATAACCTTTCAATCCCAAAAGTCAATCCATAAGAGAACCATCATTCAATCTCTTGCGAGAAGGCATAGATTCCATATCTGTATACTATGTCCCCAGCCATCTACATTAATGAGTTCCCAAAACAAAAGTTTCTAGCCTGATCATTCTGACAGACCCTAACAAGTGAATCAAAGAACTCATATAACATAAACAGGAGTTCATAGTAACTTCAAGATTAAGATCTATTTGTATATGATCATCAGTTGATATATTTAATTAATACTTTGAAACGGTATTTAACTAAGTATTAATAAACATATCTGATCCAGTTCTATATATTCTCTAATATATAAAGCACCTCCACTAAAGTGTCCTACCACACTAGTGATCCGGATCTAGATCACATGTATTCATAATACTAGTGGACCATACTTGCAGTAATTAATCTAAAGATTCCATAACTTTATTTTACTGCGAACTATTCAAGTTCATTTATCTCAAACACAATCCTCCCGTACCAATACGTGTTTGAGATCACATATATGAACTTAGGAATTTTCCTGATATTTACATAATATTATCACAGAATAATATAGTCCATAAAATATATGCATAACAAATTCAATTTATTTATTTATTTCATAAAACAATGTCTACTACATATGCTTTCAGGGCACATTTCCAACAATAGATTGTTTCCTTCCTTAAGCATCAACAAAGAGGGAGCTCTTGTTACCTTGGATAAGAGTACACTAGCTTACTTATACTTAATAAAATGTAAATGAGCCTAAGAAAAAGCATGTCCCAGCAAAGAGCGTATAGCAGCCTTCAAGTGCGGGATACTTGAATGAGTACAGGATGCATGAACTAGAGGAGGTCAGAGGCGTGACGCTGACATCCATATTAGACAAGTAGTGGTGGTATGAAGTAGTACGAAGAATGGTTGCATTGCCAACATACTTCTGACAATGTAACGGGGCCGACACCACAACCTTGTGCACCACTATGTTCTGTGCCACTACGCTGACAATGTACCAATATACTATCTTGTCCCCCGGGTACCATTATGTATCAGGAGCCATTATATCTCAACTATAAATAGATCCTCACTCCTTAGACAAAGGGGTTGGGGAAATTCTTGTAGCACACTAGACCATTCTAAGAGAAATATACAAGTTTTATTCCATTGTTGTTCTGCAACACCTCTCTAAGTTTCTCTAAGTTCATCTAAGTTTACAAGTTTCTTGATAATTGTTGAGTTTTCCGACCTGAGTTTGTTGATGAATTCTCATTGTCAACATCATTGATTTAGTTATGAAACATTAACAGAGGATTAAATTGTTTGTTTGATTATATCAATGGACGCTTTATTACAAAGTACTTAGTAAGTGAATTGTCTATAATTGCAATAGTTCAATCTCATATGTTTAGTAGAATAATATTGAGATTAATGAATAAGGTATTATATTAATGAGTTTTAATTAGTAATCTAAATTTATTGGATCTTTGAATTATAGGTTCATAGGTCCCTTAACCAGTTCTATCTACACTGTTCAAGGTAAGAGTTAATACAAGGTTAAAATTGTGAAAGGGCATATTTGACAGAAATTTGTTCTTTGGCAAAATGTGTAATTATATGATAGTTGAAATTAATGAATTATTTATTTATTTATTTTATATATAATTTTCAAAATTATTAATAAAATAATTAATTATCTTTTCTTTATTTAAATGTGAAAGATAAATATTATAATTTAAATTTGATTTGAATTGGTTCAGATATTTATTACAATGATTAATTATTAAGTATAATTAATTATCTGATAAAATTAGATATCCATTATTAGATATTGTATGAAATATCAATTTTGAATAAATATATTATTAATAAATAAAAAGTGGTTAAGATACATACCCTGAGAATGACATGTGTCAAACGCCAATCACAGTGAATGCACTGTGATTGGCATGTAACTAAGTGCATGACTGGGTCTTTGGCTGTATTATTTATTTGAATATTATCCTAATGATTATAGTGTTTTAAAATTACTTAATTCATTAATATAAATAAAAATGTTATAAAATTTTCTAGCAGCCTTTCTAAAAACACCACAGAGAGAAAAATAGTATTGCATTATTTTCTCTAACCTGAAAACCTATTTTATCAAAGCTTATTCCAAGATCTCATGTATTGAGAACATCTTGCGAATCTCAAAAATCTCGCTAAGTTTCTCTACGTTCCCACACACGTCTTGAGGTGTAGAGAATGGTTCGGAAGATCTTGGTTTGAGTTTCAGTCAAAGCTTTTGGATTAGATATTCGTTTAACTATACGAGAAGTAAGCAATGACACTTGATAGAGTTCAATTGGTAGGTTCCTTCTTCTTCTTCTTCTTCTTCTATGTGTGTTTGAATTAATGTATGTATGTATTATTTGATTTTTATTTAAGAGCTGTTTTAATGAAATAATTTTTTGTTATTCCTTAGGCCCACCACCGTGCATTCCGCTGTGTACTAGGTAATCTATTACCAACAGTGAGAGTATTAGTTTTGTAGAGTGATTTGTAGTGGATTGAGTGGTATTCTTTCCCCGAGCCATTGCAGATTGAGATGAATGAACTTGGAGAAGTGTTCTTGAGTTCAACTCTCAATGAAAGCACCAAAACGTTGACAACAAAATTAGTCAATGACACAGAGTCTAATTTACAACAGATAATTAAAGAGCAGAATGATGAAATAAAGTACACCAAGAATTTATAGTGGTTTGACCTCAAGATTTGGAAATGACCTACGTTTACTTGACAATTTTATTGAAAATTTATTCAATCTTAAGATTAGAAGAACAAGATTCAACTAAGTTTCTTAAGCCTAAGAAAGAATACAAAAATAAAAGAGTTTTTTTTATAAAGTGAGCAAGAAAAATAAATCAGTCATTCAGTCTAATATTTATAGACTTACTTAACTTACATAATGGGTCGTTGGCCTTAGATAGCCTTAATATTTTACATATAAATGATTAAAAATACATAAAAAATAGATTTTTTTTTTGTTAGGGCTATTTGGGGCATAAATACCTAATGTTTTTGATGTCATACACTTAGATACATAATTTTTTTTTCGAGGGCAAAAATATTGAATGTTACGTTTTCCTTACTTCCATCACTACCATTTCCATTAAGTGGGAAATGTGGACATGTGGAGGGCTCATGTCCAATTCCTTTATTTCTAGGTTTTAATACCAAGTTAATCACAAATCACATTTAAAAAACTTAATAATAATTTTGAAAACAATAATAACTTTTATTAAAAATAAATAATTAGATAATGAAATAAACAAAACTAATTTTTAAAAAGACTTAAACGCATGATACATTTAATCGAACACCCCTTAAATCCCTGATCCTTTTTTCGATAGGAACAAAAATAACCAAACCTTGTTGCCAAAAAAATATCGAAGCCCTAGCAATGCTATTGGACACACACGAAGACGATGCCTTGAACTGGCTTTTGCTCTGATGAAATCGACTACTCTAACAAAGATTGTCGGCAATGCACCTCCGACGGCTTCGTGGGGATGACCCCCTGAGTACGCCAAGTTTTAATTTGCTCTGGGTCATTTGAATAGATTTGAATATGAGCTTTTGTCATTTTGAAATGGGTTTTGTTACTTTTTATGCGTTTTATGCTTTAAGAGTTCACTATAAAGATAATGGTGTATTTATTTAGTGTTGCTTCTGTTGGTAAGTTTTGTGGGGATCTTAGTTAGGTGTACTATTAAATTGATGTGAGGTACTTGTGTTTGGAAGGATGTGTAGGTTCCCATATGCATTCACTGTATGCGTGCTTGTATTGGAATCTCGTTGACTATGTAAAAGAGATTATATGCTTTGGGACGTGACAATTTTTTTGTCTATGTAGGTCATTTTGAGACTAAGTTTTCAATGCAAATTTTTATTTTTATACTTGGACTATGAGTTATTCACAGTTATATTTTGTCATGGTGGAAGGTGGTACACTCATTTCGAAGAGAAAAAAATATAAAGCGGGTGAGGTTGAATATTTTGATTACTATGATTGAGAACATTTCAGCATGCATGATTTGGAGAAATAAGCAATGGAGCTTGAATATTAGCTGCCAATTGGATTTTGGTGGAGGCCATATGTGAACCTGGTGAAGGATGATGCAATGTTGATTTCAGATAAGGAAATTAGAGTAATGATATTTGATATGAAGAGAAGAAGATATAGAATGGTCGACAACTTTTTTCGTCATTCCAGAGAAGAGGGATATTACTTCTAGAAATGGTTCTAAGCAGTTATAATCTAGGCTTGCAAGTCCAAAAATAGTGAGACCAAAGTGCATAATTGAAGAGTTACCTGATGATGTTTATGTGGATGTCAATTTTTTAGTGAATCCACAAGGTTTTCCAGAGGGATTTGTGAATGACAACACAAATGAAGATGAAGATAATGAATAGTTTAACCATGATGAAGGTGGCTGCAATGATGAAGTGTCATATAGTGTTGACATTATTGATTGACTTGGAAAATGAAGAGGATGAGGTGGCCCAACATGAAGCCCATTATGTCCATGTGCCTAAGGTGATCAAGCCTAAGAAGCAGATGAAGTCTTATCGGATGAAGTCCATGTTCAGCTTGAGGTGCATGAACAAGCCCAAGAAGCCCCTACTAATTGAAAAATACTAAGGCAGAGAAGAAAAAAGGCAAGTAGGTGTTGAGGAAGTGTGGCAAGAAAAAAGTTGTATCTGAAAAAGAGGATGAAGCTAATTTTGTGTTGAAAGAGGAAGAATATATCGACCATGGAGACCATGAAGGTGATCTAGAAAATAAAATTGATTCAAGGAAGTGGTGGTCTTCAGTTACACAATTGTGTAGTGATAGAGAATATAATTATTTTTAATGACAAATATAGGCTAAGAGCCAAAAGCAAAGGTAAAGGTTGCAATTGGGTTATCTATGCCAAATTGCAGAGTTCAGATAGTAAGACCGTTTGAGTTAACACTTCGGTAGATAAGCATGATTGTGGGATAGTGTTTATAAAAAACTGGTGACAAGCCTTTGGTTATCGAAGCATTTCCTAGAACAATTCAGACTTAATCTGAATATGGACTACAATGGATTCAAGGAGATGACATCTTCTACATAATTTAGCAAAGTGTCATGTTCGATCTTCTACAGGGCTAAGACCAAAGCAAGAGAGATGTGAGAGGGTTTGGTGAAGAATCAATATGAAATCCTTGATGATTACTGCAAGCAGTTGATGGAAAAAAATCCAGGTACCACAACTATACTTAAAACTAGTCTTCTTGATGGGAAAATAGTGTTTAAGAGGGTTTGTATTTACTTGCAATCCTGTAAATATGGTTTCAATAAAGATTGCAGACCTTTGTTAGGATTCGTTGGTTGTTTCTTGGAAGGCTATTGCACAAGCATCTTGTTTGTTGCTATAGGTATAGACTCAAACAACTCTCAGTATCCAATTATGTATGCAATAGTAGAGCAGGAAAACACAACAAATTGGACATGGTTTTTAAAGCTAATAGTTGAGGATCTTGACTTTCAAAACCCAAATGTCTTCACCATGATGAGTGACAAACATAAGGGTTTGGAAAAACATTGGCTGGCATTTATGATGGAGCTGAAATTAGGCTTTGTATCATGCACCTACATTCAAACATCAAAAAAGAGAATCCTGATTTTCTTTTTAAACAGATGCCATGGGCTTGTGCACAAGAAACTACACCTGCAAAGTTTACACAAAGAATGAATGAGCTGAAATAAGTGGATGAAAAGGCATACTAGTGGTTGCTGAAGAAAGACCCTAAAGAATGGAGCAAAATACATTTCAAAGTAGAGAGATTAGGCTTTCGCTAAACGGTAATTGGACAAATAAAAAATATCAAGAACCCTTACACACTTTTGACATGGTTCAGTGCTTAAAATCCACCTAGTCAACGAGTCACTCTTATTAATTTGTTTTGTTCTCAGTGTGAAATTATTTGTGACACTTGTCAATGGATTTTAAAACAAAGAAGTGTAGGGCCACCACCTTTCTAGTTAAGCTCTGTACTTCTTTACACGTCCTAGGCGAAGGAATTTCTATTAACAACAAAACATTCCTCCAAGTCGGATACATGGTTGTTGGCTGTAATGTCCCTAATTTGCTAATAAGGCTTAATGCCTTGATTAGTGTGCCAGGAGGGTATAATTGCATTCTCATGTGTTAATATGATTTAATTCTGATTATATATACGTGATTGTGTGAATTATATGAGTTATATTATGATATGACTATTTATGCATGTTTAATTGTATTAAATATGCTTGTTGGCCCGTTTTTGTTAAAAAGGTTATTTTCATAATTTGGACCTACTAAGGGTATATCTGTAATTATATATGTCACACCCTACTAGTTAGTGACTATTACACTGTGTCTTTTAAAATAGTTCTAGACTCGCTAAACGAGTCATTTGTACTCAAACATGTAATTAAAGTTAATTAAATGACTAGGTATTAAAATTTTTGGCCAAAAGAATGTTATTGTTCATTAAAAAGTTTCAATGTATACATGGGATCCCATAAACGAGTTTACAAACAATTACAACCATGAATAAGGTATAAGACGACCAACCTAGGCGGCAAAATAAAATGAAATCCAAGTTTCCCAAAAGAAGTCTCGACCGTGGCGGTCGAGCAGGCCGCATATGTACACGCCGCCCTTGAAGCTCTCAAACTCATGGTTGGTCCAACTTCTCCTTGCCCTTATTGAGATTAGTGCCCTTTAAAGCATATATATTGAACAATTTTTTATGACATAAATAATTGAAATGAATTTTTGCATGTATTTTTTGTTTATTATTATTATTATTAGAATAATATTAAGTGAATATTAGAAAATTCTCAAATTCATTATTGTGACTACAATCTTGTATTGGTGCGAGAAGACTAAGATTGTAGGAAACGAATTTAAATAGTTCGCAGTAAAATTTTTTTATATGGAATCTTGGGATTAAATACTGTAAATACAGTTCACTATTATTATGAATATATGTAATCTAGATCCGGATTAGTGATGAAGTAGGACATCTTAGTGGAGGTACTTTGTATAAAGTGATTATACATGAACAGGACTTGATATATTATTAATGCTTAATAATATCATTTACTTTACAAGTATTAATTAGATGATCGTATCCAAATTGATCTTATTCCTAAGGTTATTATGAACTCTTTTTTATATTATATGAGTTCTTCGATTCACTCGTTATGGTTTGTCAAAATGATTAGACAGAAAACTTTTATTTTGGGAACTCATTGATGTAAATGGCTGAGGACATAATATACAGATTGGAATCTATACATTTCCGTGAGGAATTGAATAATCGTTCTCTTAAGTGTTGGCTTTTGGAACTAAAATGTTACTGAGCTCAAATTCATAAATTAGTTTATGAATTAAACTTCACTAGTAAAGTTAATGATACGTAAGGAAACAAGATCTAATTAAAGATATTAAACGATAATTAATTCATACTTTAATCATGAACCATTAATAGAGGATTGAATTGTACTTAGTGATTAAATCGATGTATATTTTTTATATTTAAAAGTACTAAATAAATAAATGTCTATAATTATAAGAGTGCGGTCTCATATTTTTAGTGGAATAATATTGAGATTAATAAATTAAGGTTATTGTATTAGAGAGTTTTAATGAATAATCTAAATTTATTGGAGCTTGAAATTATAAGTCCATAGGTCCCCGAGACGACTCTATCAACACTATTCAAGGTAAGAGTTGAAATTGGGAATAATTAGGACAATGACATATTTGGAAGAAATTTGTTCTTCAATGTCAAATATGTAATTGAGACAAATTAATTAATTAATATATTAATTTTTGAAATTAATAAGTTAATTAATATATATATTTTAAATAATATTTTCAAAAGTAGCATTTGAATAGTTAAGATAATTAATTTTGAATTAATTAGTTTTATTTATTTAAATAATGTGAAAATATATTTATGGTAATTCAAATTGGATTTGAATTTGAAATGATATTTATTCTTTAATTAATCTGATAAGATGAGTTATCAGGTTTAAATATTTTTGAATAAAAAATTATTAAATAATAATTAAAAGAAAATGGTTGGAACACATCCCTAATTTCAAAGATGTGTTCTGCGCCAACTACAATGCATGTCGTGTAACAAGGTCCAAGAATGAGTCTAGGATATTTCTTTTATTTATTTAATTATCTAATAATTTATTTATAATTTAAATTTTGAATTTTAAAATTTAATTAATTCTTTTATAAATTTGTCAGATGGAAATAGTTTCATAATACGCTTAACAAAGAGAAAATTCTAAGCTTTCCACTGAGAGAAAAAAATATCATATAACTTTTCTCTATCCCTGAAAATTGTCTCACACCTAATATTCAAAGATCTCATGAGTTGAGAACTTATTTTGAATCAGAAAATTTCTCACCATTACTCTACGTGCCCACACACATCTTGAGGTGTAGAGATACATCTTGGAAGATCTTGGTCTGAGTACTCAAGAGATAGCAAGAATTCTTGATTGTTCAACAATTGGTAATTCCTTATCTTTTTCTTTCTCTTTGATTAACGATTTGCATATTAATGGATGCGTTATTTAAAGATTGTTTACATCATTTTTTAAAATCTCTGGGTCCACCACCTCATGCTTTCCGCTGCGCATATGGTAAACCAGTTACCAACAACCCTTACTTGCACCACGTAGCACTTGTGAGCAAAGGCTCAGCAAGAAAACTCAAAATCAATAGAACAGATAATCAACAGGCTATAAATTGTTAATAGCATCAGATAATCATTAGGTTATAAATCATTAATAGCATGCCTAGTAGTTACAAGCAACACTCAAGCATGCATTCAATCCATTTATGCAGTTGTAGAGCCACACGAGCGCATATCGCACTCCTTTCTCTCAAGTGGCTATAGAGTCGTACAAGCGCGTATCACACTTCTAGATTGGCCCCACCTTAACGACCTGCATTCTGCATGCTAATGCCTACCATGACTTATATTTTGAGCTTTTCAATCAGCCTCCAATAGATATGCATCTCACACATAACCTAACTATGCATAACACATTCATTTAGGCTTAAGCAAACACTCCAAGCATGGTTATAACCACGTTCAAAGACTGGGGTTCAAGCCATATCTCAACATAGGTGCAGTTTTCTTTCCTCGAGTCCTGAGTAATAAGGCGAGGTGACCCTGAGCACAATTTTATTTCCTCCCAAGCCTAGCAGAAACCCCTAGTCACAACACATTAAGGAACATGCATCAAGAACCGAACCAACAGAGAGCTTTCACAACCTAGCCCTAGCCCTCGGGACCTCAGATTCCGCTAAGCTGGGAAGTGGAATCGTTCCTAAGCCCTTTGATTGGGTTTCTTGAAACCCAACTCAACATTTTAAAAAATCCACATTTAGCATCGTGGCGTCCCACACCTATGTTATGGCACCACACTAGGACGAGAGGCCCATCCGTAATTTCAAGCATTTTGTGCCACCGCTGCCACCACTAAGGGTCGCAGCGCCCCACTTGTCAAAGAGCCAACCCATAATTGTTTCCTCATTTTGCACTGCGGTGCTGCCCACTAAGGGTCGCAGCGCCAAGGCGGTTCGAGGAAACCCCATTCTCAAGGACCTTTAAGCGGGCCGCAACACTCCTAGCAAGCGTCGCGGTGCCACCGTGAAAACCCATATTTTGGCAAGTTTCAGAAATCGCAAATTGACTCAATCCATTTGCAAAATAGCATCCCAACCACTTTAGACCTCAGAACACCTCTAACAACTTAGATAACCTATGCCAAAAATCAATTCAGGATGTAAATCACACAATCCAAATAAATAATCAACACACATGAAGAACACCAAAAACACCACAGAAACACTAAGAAAAGAGCTCCATACCTCATAATTTGAATCCACAGCTAACTGAAGAAGGTTTTAGTGGTTCTATTCTCTTTTGAACTCTTGAATCCCTTAGCAAGTTTCTTCCTCAAATTCCCTATAGAAGTTCAAGCTTAAGTGTTTTGGTCCTAAACTAATAGAGAGGATGTAAGAGAGAAGGAAGTACATGAATGTGGGCAAAATGCTTCAGATTTAGTCCTATTTTCTAACTCCTTTAGCTAAAGACCCTTTTGCCCCTTCCTTGAGGAAACCCTAGGCAATTTTCAAAGGCATTTTGGTTAAACGACACCAATTCCAACTAAACTTCAAATTACACTTAAAATTCCAAATTAATTCCGCTAATACTCTATATACCAATATTTTCCCCCAAATATAACTCATGCTCCACTAATTCTCAGTGATTCACCAAATTACCAAAATACCCCTAGGCTTACCCCAAGCTGGGTATTAATCCTTGTTGTGACTTTTCCGCTACATGGCTCGAAAGGACCGAATTGAGCCGAATATCTAAAATATATCCACATAATAATGTGGTCTCAAACATACATCACATATAATTACAATTATACCCTCAACGGGTCAAAATAACGAATATGTCACTTTTAACAAAAACGGGCCTTTAAGCACATTTAATACACTTAAATATGCATAATCAATCATATTATATTATGACTCATGTAATTCACATAATCACATAAATATTCAATAAAATCATATAATATCACATCTAAATCCAAATATGAAATCTCGACACGCTAATAAAGGCACTAAGTCTTATTAGGAATTTTGAAGCATTACAGTCAATTTCACGTTATTCATTTTTCTCTCTATCTTTTATTTTTCTTTGTTTCTATTCAAGCTCATGAAAACACCAACCACCAAAGGCTAGATCAAGACTTATTTTTTATTAAATAAATTCAATATTTCAATAGGAATTGGGAGCTATTGAGGTCACCATAACCATTTGGGATATCGAAATTTAGAGGAGGAGGTATGAATTTCTTCACATGGTCTTCAATGGTGTTTTTTATGGAATTTTTGGGGATTTTAGGGTTCAATCTCAAATTGATATGGTTAGGTTATTTAGATGAGTATATAAACATGTTAAGGACGTTCGATTTTGAAAAAAAACTAGCTGAAATTCTATTTTGGATAGAATTGGTGGGGTTTTGGGGTTTGAAATCACAGGGTAATATCATATTTTTTGGGTTTTTTGTGGTGGCACCGCAACTCCTATGGGTAAGCACCATGGCGTGGATGAGTTTCCTCGAGGTTTTCCCTCTGAACTTTGTGGCATCGCGACTCTTTAGGAGGGCGTCGCGGTGCTAATGCACTTTCATTTTTCATGGTTGCTCTCTGACCTCTGTACCGCCACCGCACTAATGATTTTTCAGGGTTTTCCACGTTAGGATCGGGAGACGATCCCACTACTTGGCTGAGCTGGAATTGGAGGTCCCGAGAGCTAGGGTTCGGTCTTTGAGCTCGTTATCAGTTATAGTTCCTGATAATTATACCACTTATGTTGTGACTAGGGTTTCCGTTAGGCTCGGAGAAAGAATTGCACTCGGGGTCATTCCATCTTCTACACAAGACATGAGGTAAGAAAATTGACACATGCACCTAGAGTATACCATTGGCCCTGATCTATGAACACGGTTATAATCGTACGATGAATATATTTAGTGTTTTCACGATGAATTTGTCTGTGATTGATAGGCATAGATTGTATTCAACAATACATGAGTAATGTTGCTTGTAATGGCATGGGACCATTGTGAAGTGTTGTACACACTCACTTGACATAGCGTTGTATGCTTAGTGTCAGGAGAGGCACCTTGTAAACTGTGTATGTACTGATTTGAGTTCATGAATGTTGGGGGAGAGTGAGATAACACCATCTCAAAATTTTGAATCTACTCAAAAAATGGATTGACAGAGACTAAATAAAGATTGAGAAAGATTATGTAAACCCAAGTTGGCAAATGATCTTCTTCAACTTTGATGAACTTTTAAAAACCCTTGTAGAACCACCACTTTGAGCAAAGCCTTAGAAAAAATCAAAATAACAAATCCAAGGCTTATACATGTTTCTTAATGCTGTCCTAATTACTCTATCTCCTAGCCACCATTGATGCTTGAGGGCTATTCTAGGAGGAAATGAGAATTGAGATTGAACAAGCCTTAAACTCACAAGGTGAAGCACTTTCTTTATGAGTTCTTGGAGAAAACTTGAGATTCTTGGAGCTAGAGAGAGAGAGAGAGAGAGAGAGGTTTGAGAGAGATTGGAGAGAGTGATCAAGTTTTCCAAACTCTATTTTGACCCTTATATAGTGTAGGCACAGTCATTGGGTCTAACCAATAGGATTAAACTTGTAAAACACATCATTTAGAGCAATTTACATAACTTGTACGGACTCCAGTAGGTAATGTATCGTATCCATGTAGGCGATGCATCGCCTGCTAGGGTTTTTGGAAATCCTAAGCATCAGACGATGCTGCACCACTTGGGTGGTGATGCATCGCCACCCTTTCTGATTTTTTATCCCTCTAAAGGTGTTGATACTAAATGAGAAAAATAAGAATATGCAGCAGAATAGAATCTTCTAAAAGAAATTATTAATAACAGCCAAGATCATACACACACACACACACACATATATTAAATGACACATGAATAGAAAAGAGATGAACTCTAGTAGCCTATCAAGTGTCCTTGAATCTTTTCATATAAATCAACGATCTTCCTATCCGTGCAGCACACGCCACTATTGGGCTATCCCTGATTTTCTCATTTGTTTGTTTAATTAATATTTAAGATAATATATTTATCCCAAAATAAATATTAGTTAATTCAAAATTAATTTTATCTTAAAATGTCAGTTTTAAATAAATAAATATCTTATACTAAGATAATAAATAAACTCTCTCTATATTAATCCAAACATGATTAATATTTATTTTAACATAATTTTTTTTCAAAATAAAAACTATATAGTTAAATAATTAATTAATTCACAATTAACCAATTGCCCATAATTATCACATAATTATTTTCTTGCCCTAGAAAATTAATTCATTTGCAATTTAGTCATTCTTTCTACAAATCTTCCTTATGACATCCTTACCCTTGATAGTGTAGGACAGAGGTGACTTGGGAACCATGGGCCTATAATACGAAGCTCCAATAAACCAGAAGATTAATCAAACTCTTTAATCTAATTTATTAATTCCATGATTACTCCACTATAAATATGGAATTGCACTCTAAGTATTTATAGAGATATATTTACAGAGTTTTCTTTGTTTTCCATTGATATAATCAATAAATTTAGTTTCATCCACCATTTATTGGTTCGTTAATTAGAGCTGGTCAAAATTATCATTTTACCCTTCTAATTTCCTCTTGTTCCTTAAGTACCATTAATCCACTAGCGAATAATTAATCTATAATCAAATTATAGATTTGATCTCAATACTATTCAGTTCCAGAATTAACCCTTAAGGGAACTAATATTCGATCCGTTAGGAAAGTATGGATTCCAATATTGTTTTTACACCCAAATTTTGAAGATATGAAAAGCATCCTCGAAATGTAGGCTCACATGTTTGAAGATTAAATATGCGAAGGGTAGCCGACCTGACTACTTAAGCTAACAGTCAGTCGTGTTATAGCACCAAGTCATTTGTAGCTAAGCCTGTAAGGTGAGATCAAGGGCAAAGCTTCTTCTGAAGGGTAGTCTTGGAACCCTGGTCGTTTACATTGGAGTAACGTTGAGTTCGATACATGAAGCAGGCTTGAAAGCGCGTATGCAGCTATAAAATCCCTACAATCTTGGGGATTCAATTTAAAACGTGTAAGCAACCCTATTGTTTAGGGAAATTTATTTATAATTAATGCAATTAATTGTATTTTAATATACATATTTGTATTTAAAATTCAAATCTGATAGATTGTAACTTCCCTAAAATTAAGGGTGGATATTTTGGTCTACCAGGCCTATAAATAGTCTAGACGATGGTCTTTAGAGGGCACACTCAATTCTTTTATGCAAAAACTCTGTGAAATTTCTCTTAAAGCTTTAACACGGAAAGAAAAATAAAATTGACTCGTGGATTAGATATATTTAACTATCGAACTATGTAAATATCTATGTTCTTCTTTTCTTTCTGAATTATTCATTTACTTAATCTCTCTTGTTTTTAGTTGACGAAAAATATCATCAACAATTGTAAATCATGTTCCCAGCCATTCATGATATTGAATCTCCAAAATAAAATTCACCGGCCTCATTATACTAAGAAACCTTAACAAGTGAATCAAAAGATCCAATAAGCACAAACAGGAGTTCATGACTACTCAAGATCTACATTGATCTACAAATGATCATATATTATGATAAGAATTATATCTTTATGGTGAACAATAAGTTTATAAAGATAGTTAATTCATATCGTTCTTGTCATATATAATCTCTATTATATATAATTTCTTTACCAAGAAATCTATCAACATCAGTAATCCTAATCAAGATTACTTGCATCTCGTATGCTTGGTAAACTGTACTAGTAACCATTTATTAAACATTTCTTACTTTAATATGCCACTGACCATTTTATTCATTGTATATGATCTTAATTCCTCGTACTAATACAAGATCATATCCTCATAAATGAAAATGGAATTTTATTGATATTCATATAAATTATTGAAACAATAATTATAACATTCAAATATAATAAAATTAGAAACTCAAATTTCACATCTTCATTATGTGAATTTCACTAAGTGCTTATATCTAGCTTGTATTTTTACTCTTATCTTTTGTATTTAACCAATCATAACAATTAATATCTCGATAGAATATTGTTTGTTGTACTTATTAATTTGTTAATTAATATGTCATGTTGGGTTTTCTTGCAAGGGCTTGGCTCAAGGGTTCTCTGTGGTGCATGTAGGGGCAAAGTAAAGGTCGACCAGCCATGAGTGAGAGCGCTTTAGAGTTGTGCCTACATGTTCAACGTGCTTGGTCACCACGACCAAGTTACTTTTGAAGGACTTAGAGTATAATTTTCGTTTTGTCGCCTAGGTCGACTACTTTGTAATTTTTTTTTTTTACAATTATGGTGTAATTAACTCTTTTGGGATTCATTGTAAATTTTTAAAAGTTTAATGAAAAGTTTACGTCTTTTACCAAAAATTTTAATACATAAACCTTTTATTAGCATTAATTACATTTCTGAGTCCAAATGACTCTCTTAACGAGTTAAGCACTACTTTAAACACATAGTGTAATGACTCTGGTTTAGTAGGGTGTTACACAAAGTGTTCTTAAGAGTTTCGCCAACTAAAGGTGTCAAGAGGTTTGGATAGAAGGGTAAGTTAAGTCCAAGTGTTCTTATCGGCTCTGGAGAGAAAAGTTGAGAAAAATGAAAAGAGAAGGAGAAGAAAGTCTTGGCTCTCTAAGGGTTAAGCCTAGTAGTGATCAACACAAGGTAAGTGTTGAATCCAAATATTTGTCTTATTATTGTTGATTTGGGTCATGATGATGATTCTAGAGACCTATGGGTTGTTGTAGAATTAAGAGCAAGCAAGAAGAGGAAAACACACCAAGTTTCGGCCTTGGCTACTATAGAATCAAGGGTGAGTTTTGTTTTATCCTCATCTTTAATTTTCAAGTTTTGATATGTTCTTAGAAGTTTTGTGCATGTTTGTAGAGCCTTAGAAACTCTAGAAAAGGAGGGGAAACCTCTCTAAGGATTCGGCCAACAAGGGTAAGAAGTTCTATCCTTTCCTTGGTCTTTTTCAAAATGGTTGTATGTTGAATGTTTGGATTTTTAAAAAAATTATGGGCTATTTTTGGTTAGGTTCAGATCTGAGTTTGAGGTTTAATATGAAATAATATTGATGCTTAGTTGGTTTATCAAGACACTAGAGGTGTAGATCTATGTTTGGGTGAGATTCAAGAGGTGGTTACCAATTTTGAGGGTGGATACCACTTAACTTTCAGCACCAACACCAACTTAGGTGGGTGGTCGGCGATGTGGTGCAAGGGCACATGGCATAGGATGGTTAGCACCCAAAATGTTTGAGGATGTGATAGTGGGGTCGGCTAGCAGGGGAAGCACCAACCCTTGGGCATTGGTGCTATGGCCGAGTGGTGTAACCACCTTAGGTGGCAGTTGTGGAAGGTAACCACCACCACCAAGGATGGTGGTAATGATGATGATGATGATGAGGAGGAGGAGGAGGAGGACGATGACGACAACGATGATGACGAAGATGACGACGACAATGATGATGATGACGACGACGACGACGAAGGTGATGGTGATGATGATGATGATGACGACGACGACGATGACGATGACGATGACGATGATGATGATGAGGTTTGAGAAGTTTATCATGAGATTGGTGATGTGATTCTAATGGGTGTAGGCCTAAAATCACTTAAGCCAACTTAGTGCTCGATACACGTTTCATGCACCATGCATGGCTATGGATGTGTTGCCAAGGTACCAATATTTTAATTTGAGCATAGGACTCGGGATATGGGCTTGGGACTTGGGATTTGGGCTCGGGGCTCGAGAATTTTGAATTTCGAGAAATACTTGGGGTAAGTACTCGAAATATAGACAAAAATTAAGATTAAATTATTATCGGGAATAATAATTTTCTAGGTCAAGTTTAGATTTCCAAGAGGGATATATTGATCATTTTTCCCCGATTGCTTGGGTTTGGGACGAGAGTCGGGAATTTAGGATTTGTTTCTTAATTCCTCATGTTTATTTTAAGATCTTAGCAAGTCGTAAACTAAGTTATATTGTCCCAATATGTTTGTAGGACCTAAAAGCGATCGGAAACACTCACCAGGACACTTTTCACAAAAGCTAAGGACAAGAGGTAAGGAAGTTTACACCAAGAGTAACTTAGTCTTGGGGATGTTTGTTATGAATGTTTACATGCTATGAATGCTGCTAGATTAAAAGAGTTGTTGTTTATTTTAAGTATATGGCTAGAAACGTGCATAATAGTACCCCTGTTGGTGTTGAATGCACTAGTTATGTATGAATGCTGGTAATTGCAAATATTGTGATGTTTTGCTTGGTGGTATTAAATATGAAAATCAGAATGCGTAGCGGAGTGGATATTTTTCAAAAAATATGAATACCGGAAAGGATCATACATATTGTTGATGCAATTTTTCGCCAACAAAGAATTAAGAAAATAACAATGTTGAATTAGTGCTTGATGATAAACCGAAATAAGAAAATAACTCTCAAGAACTCTGATCTTTTTACGTGGTTCAGTGGTTACAATCTACTTAGTCCACGAGTCTATATTATTACTGCTTTTCTCTCTCTCTCTCTCTCTCTCTCTATTTTGGCAGACTTTCAGTATTACAGAATAATCTTCCTTTTCTCTATCCAATATTCTCAGGTATTTATAGAGAAATTCCCTTGATAGGTTTTGGGTAACAACGTGACTCAATCACGTATTTACATATTTATTACATTTAATATGAAATATTCCCATTTATACTACGATATGATTTGATCATGAAATAAATGGTCTCCTAATATTTGGGACATTAAATATCATAGGTTGGCCATAAACGATCTTATAAAGTATATGGGTCTTCGGGGATCCGCGGATACGCCATATCTCCAAGTTACCACGAGCTGGATATACCATTGAGCTTGTACTGTGGAGGTTGTGCCTTATAAAAATTATAAGCTTGCACTTATCAATTTCATCCTTAGCTCATACAACCGTCATGAAAACCGTGCTGTCTACGTGGAGAATACATGGAATCCTTGGCTATTTTTTCCATGCATTTATTTCCTAGCATTACATGAGTTGAGTGAAAGACTCGTGCTGAAATTAGGGTACACATTTGCCCCCCAAGTCCCTGCTCGTGGTTTATGACATCACCTTCTGACCTACATAGTAGGGACTTTTAGACTTTTATTGCAATAAACCATGCCTGCCCACTACTCGAGTACTGGACAGGTGGAACACTACAATTGGCGCCTGTTCGGGTTTTGAGGACTACAATAATTTTCTTGTCAACTTTTTGCCGCCGTTTTGTCCTTTGAAACATAGCCCTTGGATCTTGTACTGACCAAATCGGATGGCTCAAATTGATCTATGTCATTTACGTATAAATAAGGTAGAAAATTTCCACAGTTCACCACCTTTTACTCGAAATATTTCTTCATCTTCTCTGTTTGCATTTTCAAACCCTTCTTCTTTCTCAGAGAAAAGCCTAAAAACCATTTGTTGCAAAAAATCTCCAAAACCCAATTACTCACGAGTCTTCCAAGAACTCGCCCTTAAGAAATCTACTTCTTCTACCGATGAACATACTGTAAGTCTTATTGTTTCGAAGAAACTTTTTCTTTACTGATTTCAGTGTTTTATTTACCATGCTCACCCATGCTTCACCGTGGTCAATATTAGGTTGTTTTCTCAATGTTTTTGGCACACAGGCTTCAACTTAGGTTTACCGAGAAGGTTTTAGAATATCTCTTAAAACTATGATATTCATAGAATCAAGTAATTTTTGGGTACATTTGGGTAGCTTATGGTGCATTTTAGGAAATATCCATTCGAGATATAGAAGATGAAAGGTTAGGGTTTGAAACCAAATTACTTAGGGAACACGCTTCTTGGATGGTTTTGCTCTAAACCGCCCCCAAGGAGAGTAGTGGCCGGATTTTCTGACACACGGATCCCTAAACATCAGGGGTTTGTTGGGAAACTGAGGCGCGTAGCATAGGGTAGCGCGTAGGATCATGCAACGAGCTTAGACTAACTCAGCTCGTATATTAGAGACACCATTCTCCTCCGTACTTTCATGTCATAACCTTTACAAACTCTTAGGTCGCCTACTAAGCAACTCGTCATTCTTGTTTGTTAGATGATCTAATGGCACCCAAGAAAAGCGTACCAAAGAAGAATGCATCTAGCTCGTTTGCTCAACAAGCAAACAAGGGAAAGGAGATCGCCTCCGAATCTCCCCTTCCTCACTTTGGCCCAATGGTGGAGAGGGATGTTCTGGTTGACCCCAACGCGTTCTTCAAGGCAGAGACAATCGCCTCCAAGATTACGACCCAAGGAAGGGTCAACAAAATTATGCTGAGCAATAATATAGAGGTCGGGTCCTAAGTCCTTATTGCCTGACCTCTGTTCGAAGAAGAACGAAGCTGCACACCTCTCCAGGTTGACTTCGCGGCCTGGAGTGATGAACATTTGAAGGCAGGGGCCTTCCTCCCCCTGGATCAATATTTTGCTGACTTCCTGAACTACGTGAAGTTGGCACCTTTTCTGCTCCCCACAAATTCATACAGACTTCTGGTAGGGCTGAAATATCTCTTTTAGAAGCACGATTGGGAGGTCCCCACTCCGACAGATATTCTATACTTCTTCTGCCTTAAGGCCAACCCAGAGCAAAAACGGCGAGGTGATGGATTCTACTACCTTACTAGATTCTTGAACTCTGCTTTGGTTATAGAGCTCCCAAGACACCCCAATGACTATAAGGACCAGTTCTTTATGTCGAATGGGTTCCGAAATTGTGAGCATCGATACTTCAACCGTCCTCGTAAGTTTTCTTTCTTTTCTTAGCTCGTAAAGTCTTTCCTTTTGTTTACCAAGTTTTTCGGAAACCTTAATAATAGAAGATTAAAGAGCATAGAAGAAAGGATTTGTGGAATAAAGACAAGGTTTTTACGTGGTTGGGGCGTTAATAAGCCTTAGTCCACGAGGCAGTTGTATTAGAGCTTAGAGAACCTTTGACAATGGAGTTTTTTGTACCAGTTTTTGCAGAGTAACTACTATATTTCAAGTCTCGATCCTCTCCCCAGTGCATCGCTATCCGTATTTATAGGCACAAGAGTGCACTGGGCTTGGGCTTGGGCCGGGCTGGCCCGAGCCTAATAAGGGAGTAAATATTACTGGCCTCTCAGATGGGAGACCAATGCAAAGGAATAAAATAAAAAGCATACAATAAGTTAAGCCCATTGGGCCAAACCAAACAATATCTTAATCTAAGGCATGAGACAAACTGGAGTTTTAGTTTGGGTTCTCTGATCTACGAGGAAGATTTGGGGGACAAGATCGGTCAGAGTTGTGGTGGCGCAGTTTTGAACCAACGGCGTGCAATCCCGAGGCAGCCTCTTCTGTAGGTTTAAGCATGGGGACAACCCCCATGCTTCATGGGATGATGTGTATCTTGGGCACTTTACCTTGCCAACCTCGGAAAACCAACCCGGGATCGTTTACCCACGTCCCCCTCCGTTCACCTAGGTCTCGGACAATCTACCAGGATCCTGGACCATTTACCAAGGTCCAGGACTATCCACAACGATCCCAGCTCCTATCTTGGATTCCCGAGCCGCATCCTTCTCTGCCGCGCCTCAGGGCGTTGGGGGGAGCAATCCCAGGACCATACCTCCTGCCCCTGGCAGAGGTCCCAGTTCGAACTCCCAAACGCTCTTTGGGCCTTGCCCAAACTTGGGCTGCCAACATCCATTTTCCTCTCGCCAAATGGGCCTGATCCGGGCCTTAGCTCCAAACCAGGTGGCCCATGGGCTTAGAGGGTGGGCCTGGAAATCTAGGAAAAAATGGGGACAACAATTACCCCAAACCCTTCATCTGGGCTCGCGCGGTGGAGGCTTGTCTCCCTCCCGGACCATCTCGTCACTTCCCAGTTTGTTTCTAAGGAGACGGGCCCACAGGTGAGGGGAATTGCGTGCTGAACAATCATGGAATCAAACCTTGCTACGATATCCCAGGCTGACTCAAAGGGGCCCGGGCTGTTTACCAGGATCCGGATTCGTTTATCATAGCCCCGGTTCATTACGAAGGGAGCACATGTCCCTTTGCCACTGGCGCATTGACGACATTAGGTCTTGAAAGGTCAGCAAACACCCTAATGGCTACTGCGCTAGGGGATAGCATGTTGGCTCGGCCTACAAAGCATCCCATCCGTGCGAGTGTTCCCATTATTGCCTCTACGACAAGGTGGACCGGTGGATGGGGTGGCCTTTGAGGTTCCTATATTATGGGCCGTTGGATCGAGGCGGCGCGGATCCTGCCTCGGTGGTACCATGATCCAGTACTCGAGTAGATCCATTAATGTCCCTGCATGATCAAGGACCGTCTGATAGGGGGGATCGTGCCTAACCCTTAGATCAAAGCAGCCTTCTGGCTCCTATAAATAGCCTCAGGTTCTCATTTGAAATATTTACATTCTCAGAGAAAAAAAACACTTAAAAGAATCTTTTATGACCGAGCTTGCTGATGATATTTTTCATCGTCTTCTTCGTCTTCGTCGTCGCCTGTTCCCTATGCGCTTAGTATCCATACCTTTTCCTAAGCAGACGACGTCGGCCTGCCCCATAGACGAGTTTTTGGGCCGCCTACACCTATTCAAAGTTGTGATCTTACCGTCGCTGTTGCCGGAAACCCACCACTCTTCACGACCAGCCTTTCACGGTGTGTTTTCTAGGCTATTGCTTTTATTTTCCTGCGCTTGGCATATCGTCTCATTTGTCTATTTAGGCTGTTTGATCTTGCCTGCGTTTAGATTGGCTCTGGGTGCCCTAGGGTAGGTTAGGAAAAGAAAATTAGTCCGGACTGCCCGGGACCTTCTCGGGTTAGGGTGGTTCCTGGACGAGTTGCCAAAGGATAGCTTAGGAGAACAGCCAGATCCTTTCATTTTCTTTTCTTTTTTGTTCTCGATCAAGGTACCGCGACTTCTTAGTTATCCCGGACCTGATCCAGAGGGGACTCTTCCAAGCAGTTCATAGGAGAGCTCCCGTACCTTAACCGACCTTCTTGGGTTTGGTGCTGACTGCTTGGTTGTTTGTTTTGTTTTGTTTTGCTCACAGTTCATTAGCCATGACCTCGGGCGTCACCCTTCACTCGGAGGAACAAGTTAATGCGACCCTTATCGCTTTGTCCGGGTCCAAGACTCCCAGAGGCAACAGGTGGGAGACGGACGTGGTGCCGAACCTGTTCCGAAACAACCGGATGCTATACGCCCTGGAGAAGCGTTTGGGTGTTGATTTGACTCCCGGACTATTCTATAACTGCCTGGCCAGGAGAGAGGAGAAGGCTCACATCGGCGTGGGTGAGTTCAGGGCTTGGAGTGTGGGCCACATCAGTGCGGGAGCAACTCTCCCACTCCACGACCATTTCCCACAATTCCTTAACTTTGTGGGGATTGCGCCATTCCAAATCCTGCCTCAACCGTACCGGCTACTTGCGGGATGGTGTGTCTTTTGCATCGCGAAGCAGATCTCGGATCCGACCCCGGCAGAGGTGCTGTATTTCTACAAGCTGGAGCCGCAGGTCAATGTCAAGGACAA
Source organism: Humulus lupulus (assembly GCF_963169125.1). NCBI lineage: Eukaryota > Viridiplantae > Streptophyta > Magnoliopsida > Rosales > Cannabaceae > Humulus > Humulus lupulus. The sequence goes on along the minus strand of NC_084797.1, from coordinate 38,416,225 downwards.
GCCCTTGGACGGCTTCTACAGGCTTAAACCGCAAGGCAACTACCCTGCTCCTACTAGCACCTAGAAGCATCCCCCGGACGTCAAACATTATTGGTTCATGATGTCCGGGTTTCTTATAGAAAAGTACCCCACGCTGATGCTGGACTTCCAGCGAGTGGGTAAGTGGTTTCCCGTTCCCTAGCTTCCCATTTTTCTATTTTGTCTTCATTTTTTATTCCTCATTCTCAACTCATTGTCTTGGGTGGCAGGACCCTACACCCAGACTCCCCTCACCTAGTTCATCCTGGACAGAAAGAAATTTTACTCCGAGTTGAGCGCGGAGGATTTGGACGTTGGGGGTTACGTCAACACCGAAAACCTCCGAGTGGTCTGGATGCTAGTGGCCAACCAAACGATCTAGGCCCCAAGCCTCGAGGGGATACAATGCGAGAAAGACCCCGCGCTGAGAGAGGCACTTACCCTTGAGCACATCAGGGTTGTAGAGGATGCGGCTTGGGCAGACGCGGCCAAAAGGAAACGGGACTAGGCTCAACAGAGGGAGAGCACCACCTCTGAGGAGCTGGAAGCTCTCTTTGACGAGGCCCAGCCAAACACAGGGACCCCCGGTGCTAGTGTATCAGGGCGACGTAATTCACCTTTGCTTTTGACTTATGCACCCCGAGTTGGGGACTTAGTTAGGGATAGACTAGTTTATCGAGGCCCCCTGTTCGGGGCTGATGGGGAGATGAGGCCTTCGTCTCCCATCACTGTCGATTCGGAAACTCTCATGTATTCCTCTGGGTTCCTTCAGTATGGGAACTTCCTATACCTAGATGACATGGGAGATCAAATCCACTCCTTCGCCTTACGAGAATTGAGTCGAGTCCGGTGTCTAGACAAAGGTTCATCCCGGACTATTCTTAGTCGTGTTATTACTCATTCGCATTGATCTGCTTATTTTTCTAACCCCTTTTTGTTTGTGTTTTTTCTAGAAGATTCTAACATATCCAACCCTGTGGACAAAATGAAAAAGGCCCTCGAGATCGGGGCTGCCAAGGTGAAGGCTGTAGCCAAGAAGGCTGTGAGAGGCGTGCCCAAGCCGAAGCTGGTGCTGGAATCTCATTCTGTCGGGGAGGTTTTAGCTGTGGTCCCGATTAGGACCGTCGATTCGGCAGCTGCCCCAGCTCCCCACGCTCATCCTCAGGTAATTGACCTGGAGTAGGACCCACCGACCAGTCAAAGTTCTGGGAAGAGAGTCGCGGAGTTGGGTGCGGGCGACGCCGTGGTGGGGGCGAAGAGGGCCAAGACCAAAGGTGTTGGCTCGGCTGAGGAATATTTTGGGTAAACTCATCCCACTGCCAAGGAAATCCTGGAAGTGCCTGCGATCCCTGTCCATCTGGCTCTACCCGAAGACGGGGAGGCAGTCTTGCGGGACGAGCAATCCAAGCTGGTGACCCGGATGTGGGAGAACAGTCGGGAGAAAAGAGAGGAGGTCTACCGAGCCCTGATGATTCGCCGTCAGGTTGAGTTCTCAGAGCGTCTTACACCATTCAACACTCCCTAGCCAATCGTGGACCAGCTGGTTGCCGAGACGGGATTTCGCCCCAAACTGGGGCAGGACACGGCTCTGCTCGCGGCAAACTTGTTGGACCAGGTGGGGAACACCATGTCCAACCTTCAGTTGAAACGATACGCCACCATCGCTAGCCAGGACATGTTGTTCATCTCCCAGGCCCTTCGCCATCAAGCCACGATTGTAAGTTATCCGTTTACATCTCCTTTTTCTTCTTGTACTTCTAGTTCAGATTTTTCTAACTTTAATTTGTTGCAGGATGCTCTACTGGCTCATCGGAATGCCGACTTGGCGGCCAAGATTTCTATGAAGATGGAGATGATCCAACTGGAGCTGGAGGTAGCCGTGAACCAGTGGGAAGCCACTAAGGAATTCTTGGCCAAGGAGGTTGAAGAGGCTGCCCAGACTAAGTTTCAACTTGAGAAGACTATGTAACGGAAAGAAGCCGAGGCCGGCAAGCTGGTGGCTAGTCTAGAGGTGGAGCTCCTCCGAGTATAGGCTCTGTAGGAGGTGGCTGCAGCCCAGTCAGCCCAGGATCGAGAGAGGATCACCGGTTTGGAGTCCTGGGTCCATGAATTGAATGAGTTGCTCCAGCAGAAGGTGAAGGCGCACGACGAGACCCGTCGCGAGAAAGAGCAGGCAGATGCCATGTTGGAGGTTACCTTCGATGAGGCTATCTACATGGCCTGGCTCCAGGACAAAAAAATGAACCTCCTGCTCTACCCTGACCCTGCTGTGAAGAGGGCTAAATTTGAGGCCAAGGAGAAAGCAGATGCGGAGCCCCTAGACGAGGAAGAGGTGGATGAAACTGTCCCGGATACGTCAGGGCGCGACGAGCCTAGGCTTGGGACCTCTTTTTGTTTTTCATTTCCTTTAATTTTGTAACACTTTTACGGACGCGGGTGCGTCTAAGACAATTTTTGTGTTCTTATTGACTTTGTTTCTTGTATAATGCTTTCCTATTTCCATTCTTTAAGCTTTCATGAAGTGTTTTACCACTATTCATGAATGAGTCGAATGTATGGTCTCGGTTTCAAAAGCTGGGAACTCTCCTGGCGATCTCTCTTCGGATCTCCACGGCCTGGACTAGATTACTCATGATTTTAACCAATCAGCTTGCTTTAATTATGCTACTCAGGTTCCAATGCCCTAGGCCATTAGGTAGTTGATAATTGTTCCTGAATGTCTTTGTCCAGTTCCTCGTTTTGAAAATCTGACAGTCTGGACCATCGGGGATTAGTTGATTAGTTTGTTTTGAACCCTAGGTTAGATTCCCACGGCCTGGGCCGTTTCTAAGGCTAATTTTAGACAACTTACACCTGGGGTTCGCGTTCTAATAATCTTGTGATACTGAAGGAATGACGCGGACGGGTATTTAGTTATTTGGGACCACGTACGGTAAACCAAGTTTTAAGTATTTTATATCCTCTGAAATGTATGTCCGGGTTAGGACCTGGGCTAGCCCGTATGTCCTACTGGATATTTCACCTCCCGGACTGCGCTCTTCCGGGCCGGGACCCGACCTGAGCCTTGGGTCCATACGGGCCTTCACCCCCCAGACATTGTTGGTCTTGGTTGGGACTAGGCCTAAGCCTTATGTCCATTTGGGCTTCCACCCCCAGGCCTTATCAGTCCGGGTTGGGACTAGGCCTGAGCCTTATGTCCATTTGGGCTTCCACCCCCAGACCTTGTCGGTCTGGGTTGGTTCGATCCTGGAGCATTTGGCTTCCTGAGGTCTGGAACTTATTTATAATGGATATACCCCCCCCCCCCCCCCCCAAGTGAGCAAAGACTTGTGTTAGGTCACTTGTTTATAGAGGTAGATGAGAATTTTCATTGTTTCACAATATCTCTTTATGACATTTTGTACACGCCATTTTCATTGCTCAAGAAATCGCCTTGGGGCATACATTGTTTACAAAGAAAATATGAAGCTAAAACATGCTCTCCTGACTACTGGTAGTACTTACGGAGATGTTCCGCATTCCAAGCCCTTGGGACTTCAGTGCCATCGAGTCGCTTTAAACGGTACGTTCCCGGACATAGTTCATGTTGAATTTCGTATGACCCTTCCCAGTTTGGGCTGAGAACCCCCACTCCCGGATCTTGGGTTGCAGGGACGACACTTCTCAGGACTAGGTCGCCGGTTTTGAACCTTCGGCTTTTTACTTTCGAGTTAAAATGCCGAGCGATTTTGCCCTGGTACATCTTCTACTGGACTTGCGATTCCTCCCGGATCTCTTCGATGAGATCCAAGGATTCTTGGAGTAAGGCGTGGTTCTGGGCGGGGTCGTATGTGTCTCTTCTGTGGGATGGGATCATCGTTTCTACTGGGATGATGACTTCGTACCCGTACACCATGGAGTAAGGAGTGTGTCTGTTAGACGTTCGTTCGATGGTCTAGTATGCCCATAGTATGCGGGGCAACTCTTCTGGCCACTTGCTCTTGCAGGCTTGAATCTTTTTCTTTAATGTCCCCTTCAAGATTTTGTTGATGGCCTCTGTCTACCCATTTGTTTGAGGTCTGGTGACTGCGGAGAAGCTCTTGATGATGCCATGTGCCATGTCTTTTACAGAAATCTGTGAAGTGGACGCTGTCAAACTGGTTTCCGTTGTCGGACACAATCTTGTAGGGGAGCTCGTACCGGCATACGATGTTGTTGGTGACGAAGTCCAAGGCCTTCTTTGAGGTGATTGTGTTCATGGGCTCTGCTTCGACCCACTTGGTATAATAGTCAACGGCCATGATGGCGTAATTCACACCTCCTCTCCCAGTCGGGAGCGATCCTACTAGGTCGATTCCCCATACCGCGAAGGGCCAGGGACTGGTCATTAGGGTTATTTCCGTCAGAGGGGCTCGCAGGTTCTTCTCATACCTTTGGCACTACTCGCATTTGCAGACGTAATAAATACAGACTTTTTTCATGGTTGGCCTGAAATATCCTTGGCCCAGGATCTTCTTGGATAAGCTGAGTCTGGCTGTATGATCTCCATAGAAGCCTTCATGCACTTCATGCAGGATTGCACTCATTTCGGTCCCGGATACGCATCAGAGGTATGGCATGGACAAGCCTCTACGATAGAGCTTTTCGTCCATCATGACGTACCTGTGGACCTGGTAATGAAGCTTCCTAGTTGCCGCCTTGTTTGCTGGCAACCCCCCGGTTGTCAGGTATTGGATGATGGGTGTAACGCCCTGGTTACCCCAGAACAGTTACAGTGAACTAGAAATTTGACTCGCTACCCGAGTCCTTTGGTTAAAAACGTGCTCTAAGTGTTATTAACTGGCTAAGGTGGAAAACCAATAAAAAGGAAAGGATATATTTTATTTAATACATAAAATTGTTCATGGGTCCATAGAATCATTTACAAGTTATTTACAACTCAAAATGGTCATTACTGTTTCAAATTTACAACCCCGCCGACCTAAGTGGCAAAAATAGGGTAAACCCCCTAGTTCCTCTGAGAACTCCTTGACCTATGTGGTCAAGCGGCCGCATATGTACACATCACCACCTAAGCTCTCCACTCAAGGATGGGTGAGATTTTCTTTCCCTTTCCCTGCACCACATAGCACCCATGAACCAAGGCCCAGCAAGAAAACACAATATAGCATGATATAATATCAGAAATGATCGTAATAATCATTCAGGACTTTCAGTCCTAAGTAGGGGAGTGACAATTGGAAAGTCACTAAGGAGGGTACATCTCCCTTTAGCCATGTGAAGATAGGGTCACTGGGGCTTTAGAGATAAGTGATCCTTTCACTAGCTTAAACACGTTAGGTGCATGATGACTAGTCATCAACATAACCTACCTTATGACCATAGAGTCATAACCATGGAACACCGTTCCCTAGCCATGTGACAAGCAGTCACCTAGGCCTTTGGCCCTGGCTCTGAGTAACTAGTCCTAGACTAGCCAATCGCTTATAAGATTCATCGACCTTAGGCTCAGTCCAGCATTAATGGCTTAGAGTCATTCAACACTGATATCGATTAGATCTAAGCTTCATTCAGCCCTGCGTTCAGGATGCTTATGCCGTTTCTGACTCTTAGGTCAGTGATACGCGACCAGTGCTGTCCCTGACTAGCAGTGCCATACACAAGTAAATGATATCCGCTAGCATTTAATATGCAATCAATGTCCACATTTATCAACCAACATGCCTCAACAACAATCATGCATGTCATATACACATGGTGCAGTTTTCTTACCTCAGGTTCGAGCGAGAAATATAATAAGAACGACTCCTAAGAACGATCAACCTTTTGGTCCCTTTGCGGTTACCTAATCATAACCAATTATAACCTCCATTAGGATAAATCAACAAGGAACGGGTCTTTACCTAAACCCCAGTCTCGGGACCTCAAAACATGCCCACAAGGTGAGTAGATTAGATCCCGGACCTTAAGGATTGAAACCCTGAGCCAAAAATCCTTAAAAACACTCAAAACGGGATTATGGAGGAATAGAGTAGCGCTACAGTGCTGCTCCCTAGCGCCCCAACGCTATACTCAGAACCCCCAAACCGCCCACAGAAATCCTGTGTAGCACTACAGCGCCCTCTGATGGGCGCTGTAGCGCTACCCCCAGACTGATGCTCCCCTGAAACCTCCTTCTTCAACTCCTTCAATTCTAACTCGATTCCATTGCTACCAAACCTCATTTTTGGTGCCAAATGAACCCAAAAACCATCCTCACATACCCCAAGCATCACAACCATAAGAACCCTAGTTAAAACTCCCAACAAAACCCATCATCCAACCTAGAAATCTCAACTGAAATCCAGAACTAAAACAGAGCAAAGCATGGATTATAATGGCTAGAAACTTACCTCAAGCTCAGATTATGATGCTCTTAAATGGTGGAACACACTCCCAAACTCCCAAACTCCCAAGACTTACTTCCCAAGCTTGAATCCTCATTTGAAGCTTCTCCCGTACCTTAAATGACAAAGAAAACGTAAGGAGAAAAGGTACGGGAGAAGCTTCAAATGATACTCTATTTTCCTCTTCTTTCTACAGCCTTAGTGGCTTATATCTATCCTAGGGGTGAAAAGACCAAAATACCCCTAGGTCAATTAAGGATTTCTAAAGGCTCCCAAGGGAAAAATTGGTATCTCCCACTTATCTTGTTAATCATAATTAACACTCCCCAATTCCTGCTATTCTCGATAATCTCAAACATCAATAATTCATATCTCGTTACCCTTTAATTCCCAGCAACGCTCTAATCATTAACATCACCCCGAGACTCATCCCGAGCCCCGAACTTAAACCTGTTATGACTAGACCGCTAATTAATATTCCAAGATCGTTTCATGCTGAATAGCTCGAACAAACCCACATTATAATGTGGTCTCAACAATATGTCATCGACATGCATACAAATATACAATTACACCCTCAACGGGCCAAATTACCAAGACACCCCTGTAATGAAATGTGGACCCACATGCATGCATTTAACATCATATTATAATATAATTCAGATAAACATGCATATATTCATTTAATGGCATAATTAAACAGTTATGGCCCTCGCGGCCTACTAATCCAGCCATTAAACCGCATTAGGGATTTCGGGGCATTACAACTATCCCCTCCTTATAGAAATTTAGTCCTCAAAATTTACTTGAATAGCTCGGGATACTGACTCTACATATATGATTCCAGCTCCCAGGTTGCTTCCTTGACCTTGTTGTTCCTCCACAATACCTTAACCAAAGGTATCGTCTTATTCCTAAGGACCGTATCCTTTCTGTCAAGTATCTTAACTGGTTGCTCCTCAAAGGAGAGATCCAGCTCAAGCTCCAGATCTTCATAACTCAAAATATGATTCACATCAGATACATACCTCCGAAGAGCTGAAACATGAAACACATTATGCACGGCTGACAATGCCGGAGGCAAAGCCAATCTGTAAGCCACTTGACCAACCCTCTCCAGGATCTCAAATGGACCTACAAACCTAGGACTCAACTTTCCTTTCTTCCCAAACCTCCTCACCCCTTTCCATGGCGAGACTCTAAGGAAGACATAGTCTCCCACTTGGAACTCCACGTTCTTGTGCTTGGTATCTGCATAACTTTTCTGCCTACTCTGAAAAGCAAGCATCCGAGCTCTAATCTTCTAAATGGCCTCACTGGTCCTCTGAATTGCCTCAGGACATAAGTATCTCGTTTCACCTGTCTCATCCCAATGAATGGGAGACCTACACTTCCTACCATACATCATCTCATAAGGTGAAACTCCAATGGTAGACTGATAACTGTTGTTGTAGAACTCCCCCAGAACTTAGAAGTAAAAGTAGGGTCCCAATCTGACACGATCGACCTTGGTGCTCCCTGGAGGCGCACGATCTCTCTCACATAGAGATATGCATATTGATAAACTGTATAAGTAGTCCTCGCTGGTAAGAAGTGAGCTGACTTGGTGTAGCGATCCACTATCACCCAAATAGAATCATGCTGACCAGCAGTCCTGGGTAACCCCACCAAGAAATCCAACGTGATGTCCTCCCACTTCCACTCTAGGATATCCAGAGGCTGCAATAACCCTGCCGGCCTCTGATGCTCAGCCTTGACCTGCTGACATGTCAAGCACTTAGCCACATACTCTACTACATCTCTCTTCATCCCTGGCCACCAATACAATGATCTCACATCCTTATACATCTTTGTGGTGCCTCGATGCAAAGAGTAATGTGTAGTATGAGATTCATCCAGAATCTCCCACCTCAAAGCAGTGTCTAACGGAACACATACCCGACCCTTGTATCTCAACAAGCCTAACTCAAACACTGTATAATCTCTTGATGCTCCAGCCAAAACATCCTCTCTGATCTTGATCAGCTGTGGATCACTCAATTGACCCTCCTTGATCCTTTCCAACAGCGTAGACTATAGTGTAATATTAGCCAACTGTCCCACCAGCAACTCTATACCAGCCTTGGTCATATCATCTGCCAACTCTCTGGCTATCAGCCTCATACCATAAATCTGTCCCGGACCCTTCCGGCTTAAAGCATCAGCTACCACGTTGGCCTTTCTTGGATGATACAAAATCTCACAGTCATAATCCTTTACTAACTCCAGCCAATGCCTTTGTCTCATATTCAGATCTTTTTGGGTGAAGAAGTATTTCAGGCTCTTGTGGTCTGTATAGATCTCACACTTCTCTCCATAAAGATAATGCCTCCATATCTTTAAGGCAAAGACCACTGCCGCCAACTCTAAATCATGAGTGGGAAATCTCTTTTCATACTCCTTCAACTGACGAGAAGCATAAGCAATTACTTTCTCTGACTGCATCAGAACACAACCCAAAACCTGATGAAAAGCAACGCAGTAAATCACAAACTTCTCCTGATCTGTCGGAAGACTCAGAATCAGAGCTGTAATCAATCTCTGCTTCAGTTCCTGGAAGCTGTTCCCACATTTCTCTGACCACACAAATTTCTAACTCTTGCGTGTCAGCTCAGTTAATGCAGTAGTTATCTTTGAGAACCCTTCCACGAAACGAGTATAATAACCTGCCAACCCAAGGAAACTTCTAACCTCAGAAGCATTCTTTGGCCTTGGCCAATCTCTGACCACTTCGATCTTTCCTGGATCTACCTTAATTCACTATTTACTGACAATGTGCCCAAGAAAGGATACCCGAGACAACCAGAACTCACAATTCTTGAACTTTGCAAACAGTCTGTGTTCCCTTAGTCTCTGTAGAACCAACCTTAGATGCTGCTCATGCTCTGACTCAGACTGAGAATATACTAGAATATCATCGATGAAGATGATCACAAACTGGTCCAGATAATCCTTGAATACTTTATTCATCAGATCCATAAAAGCAGTAAGGGCATTAGTCAATCCAAAAGACATGACTACGAACTCATAATGCCCATACCTAGTACGAAAATTAGTCTTCGGTATATCTCCTTCCTTGACCCTCAACTGATGATAACCAGAACGAAGGTCGATCTTTGAGAATACCTTCTTACCTTGCAACTGATCAAACAAATCATCTAACAGCTTATTCAGTTCTCTATAATCAATACACATCCTCAGAGAACCATCCTTCTTCTTTACAAATAGAACTGGCGCACCCTAAGGTGAGAAACTAGGTCTGATAAAACCCAAATCTAACAGCTCTTCCAACTGTACTTTCAATTCTTTAACTCAGCTGGGGCCATTCTGTAAGGTGCTCTAGACACTGGCTCCGTCCCTGGTGCCAGTTCTATCATGAACTAAATTTCTATGTGCGGTGGCAACCCTGGCAAATCTTCTAGAAACACATCCAGAAATTCACAAACTAGTCTGGTATCTTCTGGTCTCACTAACACGACCTGAGTAGTATCTATCACACAGGCCAAGAATAATGCAACCTCCTTGCAATAGATCCCTAGCCCTCAATACAGAAATCATAGGTATGCGAGGTCCATGCACAGTACCAACAAACACAAAAGGATCCTCACCTTCAGGCTCAAAGGTGACCATCCTCCTTCTGCAATCAATGGTTGCCCCATACATTGCCAACCTATCCATACCCAATATCATGTCGAAGTTAGTCATAACCAACTCTATCAAATCCACTAACAACTCTTTGCCCTCCACTGTCACTGGCAAAGATCTAACCCATCTCCTGGATACCACTAACTCTCCAGTGGGCAACAAAGTTCCAAACCCCACGGCATAAATATCATAGGGTCTACACAATCTATCAATAATACTACTAGCAACAAAAGAATGTGTAGCACCAGAATCAATCAATACATTATAAGGGGTTCCAGCACTAAGAAGTTGACTTGTAACTACTGAGGGAGAAGCCTCAGCTTCTGCTTGAGTCAATGCGAACACTCGAGCTGGGGCCGAGCTGTCCGCTTTCCTGGGTTCTTCTTTCCTTGCCTTAGGGCAATCCTTCTTAAGATGACCCACTGCTTCACAAGAGAAGCAGGCCCTTGCCCTACACTCTCCCAAATGACGCCTCTTACATCTAAGGCATTCAGGATAAGACTTCCAGGCTTCACTACCACCTGGACGGCTCATTGAAATACCACCAAATTAACCCAAAATCACCCCAAAGACATAATTTAACTATCACAAACTCCCTAACATGTTCCCAGTAGAAAAACCCAACAAGAACCTAACTTAAATCCTCATCCCAAAACTTCAATTCAATCTTCTATATCAAGAACCCAAGAACACTTAAAACCCAGCCAACAACTAGAGAATTAAACAACTGAAATCTTAATTCACTGCTTACCATAACTTCTGTCTGAACCACCAAACTGTTACTGAGTTAATCCCCAAGATTCCAGCTCAAATCCTTGAGTTTCTAGCCCAAATTCCCTTGGTTTCCACAAGTTAGCTTGAGAGAGAGTTTGAAGAAGATATGAGTGAGTTGAGAGAGAGAGAGGTGGGTCAGTTTAGGCAGCTTCTACTTATTCCTTTGTTTTTTTGTATCTTACTTAAGTTAATCCCGAGGCTCGGGGTACCAAAAACGTCCCCGAGGGAAAAATGGGAAATTTCCCCGATATTCCCTCCTACACTCTCTAACTTCAAATATATCTCCAATTATTAATTTTCATAACCCAATAACCCAAATACATGTCTATTACCCAAAATATCCCTTGACTCACCCCGAGTCGGGTATCGGGTTCCGTTGTGACTTTCCCGCTAACTTACTCCCTAGGATCGCCTCGTGCCGTATGCTGGAAATATATCCACATAATAATCTGGTCTCAACATTTTTCACAAATAATTACATTTATGCCCTCAACGGGCCAAAGTTACAATTATGCCCTTACAAGCTAAACAGGGCCCACATGCGTATCTAATACTCATAAACATGCATTTCATATATCCAGATAATGATAGGATCATGCATATCACATAATCATGCATTTCATCAATAATTCACATAACTACCCATTATGCCCTCCCGACACACTAATCAAGGCCCTTAAGTCTTATTAGTAATTTTGGGTCGTTACTACTATCCCCTCCTTATAACAATTTCTTCCTCGAAATTTATTTGAACACATCTAATAATAAACGTCATAGCTCTGACTATAATTCCAAGGTCCAATTTCTTTACCTTTTACCCTATTATAACACTCTTACTAGAGCAACAATCTTGTTCCACAAGATCTTATCTTATAACTATAATTTCGTTAACCCTTTCTACACATCAAATCTACTGAAACCCCAGGGTCTGCTTATTTCATCAACGGTCATTTTTCCTATCTTATCATTGATGCCATAAATACTCATGAGACATCACTCATACCAAGGTAAGATTAGCTTGTAGGCCCCCGGCCTAAACCTTGGTGCAATCTCAGAATTCTGATCGAATCGGGAGTCTGAACTCCCATTTCTTTCCCAGAATATCATACTCTTTCTTGTCTGCACTACTTGGAGAAATACAAATCTCTCATTCTAGAACTTTGTATTCCAAAGTTTACAACTTACGAGTTCTTATGTCCTTTCAAATAGGTAGAAACTTCTGCCTTAAGAATTCCAATAACCTCATCGGTTTTCCCCCCGAACCAATACTGAACCGTAGTACCCACTGCCTTTCATTTCTTTACTTAGAACAGTACTTCCTACTTTATATCTTACCATATCTTATGTCGTGTCACCTTAGCTGTAATCTAGCATTCATCACTGTGACTATTTCATCAAAGGATTATACTTTCCTTAATATCTCAAACATTTTCACATTCAATGCATAATCCCTTAGAATAACCGTTAAGTCTTCAGATTGTCATTCTATCTGTAACCAACAAATAATTCCAGGTTCCAACCCTATTCTCTTCGTTCTCTAATTTATATCCAAAACTTGGAAAACTAAAGGGTTTCAATCCAGGATTATCAATTACCCTGCTCCATCACCAGTTCATATGAACCAAATTATATTAACTCAATCTGCTGAGTTACAGCCTTCCATGTCCAATCATCCTACTCGTAGTCTAATGTGATCCATTCCCATGATTCACCACTATACAATTTTACCTCCCGGTCTCCGAATTTTAATTTTTGTCACCCATTTAAACCTCCTAGTTACAATATACTTTAGGAGGTAGTACGATATCCATTTAGAACTTTCATCTCGGCACCAAATTTCCATCGGACCACTCATCCGATCTTTCTATCATAACTCATATTACACTAATAGCGTTCTTCCCCATTTCCAGAAGATCATCACTCTAGATTCTATTGTCCAAAGAGATATATATCTGTCTATCACCAATCACAAGTAATATACCAATCTTAACTGTTACCCTGTCCGTCCTTACTGTAATCCGTAGCAATCTGTCCAACTGACACACCTCTTCCCAAGTAATTGATCTACTTCCAATTAAATTTTCCCCTCGTACAGTCGAGGGTTTCTAACATCAACCATCCATTACGTCTCACTGAATCTTGGTCTCAGGATCATCTTCCTTACAAATGACCAAACGCTCAAATACCTTACGCTATGCATTCACCGTTAACTTAATGCTCCATGTATATTGGCCATGTTCCCATTCTTTCACCTCTCGCGAGGCTGAAACCTTCCTCTCATCAGTTAGTGCCTGGGCGCATCTCAACCTGTGATGCACCGCTCAAAGTTTCATGTCTTAACAAAAATAAGGTCCTTCATGTTACCCCTCCGTATCCATCCATTATATGTAGATTCTTATATCACAAAGTGCTAATCAATCCTCATTCTCTCTTCTGAACTTCTGATACACAATTGTCCATTCAGTCTAACTTCAATTTTTTCTGTCATTCCAATCTCTGGTGTAGCTGCCTTTGAAGATACTTACGTAGTAGATGACATGTTTACCGGCCTCGTTGTGCTTCCTATCCTTCAGATGTTCTTCAGTAGCTTCTCTGTGGCTTTAGATTAAATCTTTTCATACTTGACCCCTTCTCTTCTTGTAGCATTACCTTGAATACCCTTGGCGAGATCGAAATTGACACCTTTTGGAGCCTTACCTGTGATCCTACTTCTTTAGTTTTAACATCACCACTGTTGTAGTCGTTCGCATTTTTCTTCTAATTGAAGAGTAGTCTAGTATATCACCAATGAACCTGAAGGTGAATCGTTCATGTTCTTCCTATACTTTTTTCTTGTAGAACTTACCTGTGTTGCTGAAGCTTAAGTCAGTTAAGAACCTTTATTAATAATTCATCACACCCTACTAGGTACGTGTAGTAATTCTTGAAATGTCTCTTTCCTTAATCCTCAGGTGGTAATAACCAGATCAAAGATCAATTCCTGAAGACATTGTCCTATCTTGTAACTGGGCATTTAAACTCTTCATCCTTAACAGACGATGTCAATGATTCCCACGATACGATGCTCTGTCTGATCCATCCCAAAGTCAAAACTTCTTCAACTGAACCAGTGATTCTTTCTGTCAAACCAGTACCATCCTTCACAATGTCCCTGATACCGAATCTATCCATAGCCCAGTCCTGAAACGTACCCAACCACCCCTCGCATACCCATCTGAATCCCTACTGATCAGCTCAGTTTCCATTCAGTCCAATTAAAATAATCCAAGTTATATCCCCTACAATCCATGGTTGTCTCTTAATAAATTAACTCCCACTCTAGCTCATGTCAAGGCTCCCACATGACGATCTCAATTACTTTCACTATGAGCCTCTTTATTACTTGTGTTCCAATTATTCTTTCAGAAGTTTCTAATTCCTCCCCAACAAGCACTAATATCTCAGGCCCCTTGTATATTATCCTTGAGGCATATACTCCATGTTTGAACCTTTCCTAGGAGATACTCAACACCGAACTCTTCTAGCTCATTATATAACCAAAAACATGAACTATCTAGTCAATTGATCATCTCCGAGGAACTAGCCTCGAGCTTTGAATGTAAAAAGACATTCTAGTATTCCATTCTCCAATCATGGGCAATCAACCCTAACATATCAAACCATTCCATGTAGAAGTTGTGCCCTTACCTGGCATATTTCCAGATGACATCTCCTACCTATGGTGCATACTAAATAACCCCACTAGATCCCATCACTGTCCTGACTGCTATTTTGTAAACCAGACCCCTTCCTACCAAAACCAGGAGTAAAAGAGCTGTCCTGGGGTTCTTCTGTTTCGATTACCGAGAATCTGTCCTTACTAAATTCCATCAATGGGAATACTGCCATTTGCATCTCTTTCCCTACGGCATTCACGCTCCATACCTCATTCCATATATCTCAAATAACATGGCCCTCCCTACTACCCAAGTACAGATGAAGATCTCATAACATGGACAATCTTTAGGAACCCTTAAACCTAGACCGCTCTGATACCAAATTGTAACGCCCTAGGTAACCAAGACCATTACATTGTGTGTTTAAAATAGTGCAAAACTTGCTAACCAAGTCATTTAGATAAAAATGTGAATTTAAAGTCATAAACAGGTTAGGTTTAAAAGATTTTGGTCATAAACAAATAATTTTCATTAAATAAATGTTCAGTGCATGGGATCCCAAATCAGGGTTTAAATGACATATTTACAAGATTTCTAAAAGACATAAATAATCAAGGCAATTCTAATGGCAAAAATACTCATTTTAGGTTTTTGTCCCTGTACAATCCCTCGACCATGACGGTTGAGCAGCTGACAATGTACATCTCACCCCCAGAGCTCTCCAACCCATGGTCAATTCATCGTACCCTTGCCTTTACCTGCACCACGTAGCACCCGTGAGCCGAGGCCCAACAAGAAAACTATAACATCATTGCACAATCAATATCGATAACCAAATAATTCACAAAGCATAACCAAATTATTTACATGACATTAATCAATTATCCAGCAAGCCATATCATTCACCTAATAAGTGATAACAGTCGATAAATCAACAATCTAACATTCAGATACTCAGTATATCATATTCATCAAGTTAACATCAGTACACATATCATACAATAACCAGGGTTGACGCTCTTAGGCCGCACCCTCTGTTCAATCCACTGTCTTTGGCTCGCTTAGGCCAAGCCTACTGTTCAACCCACTGACTCTAGTTCGCTTAAACCGAGCTTAATGATTATTAAGCTATCCTCAGCTACCAATGGCCGAGCCGCGTCCTGTGCGCCCATATTAATTTTTGCACTATTCCGCCGTTTATTTCATGTTCACATGGCATAATACCATCATAAAATATTGCATACAAGTATAGGGAACCCTTATTCCCAACATAGTCACACAACTGGCTGCAATTTTCTTACCTTTAATTCTAAGCATTATGATTACGAAAAATGACCCTTTAGCACAATCCCTCTCCTAAGCCCTAGCGTACACCTAGTCATAACCAAAATAAGGGATTCCATAAATA
This sequence comes from Humulus lupulus, assembly GCF_963169125.1. Classification (NCBI taxonomy): domain Eukaryota; kingdom Viridiplantae; phylum Streptophyta; class Magnoliopsida; order Rosales; family Cannabaceae; genus Humulus; species Humulus lupulus. The sequence continues at coordinate 38,400,320 of NC_084797.1, read as the reverse complement.
ATAATTGAATAAAGGTTTCTGAACCAAGTTCTAACTTTCGGAACATCGAATTCCACCAAACATGATAGTGGAATCGATCCCGAGCACCCAAGGTTAAGTTCCCGCACCTAAAACCTCCTCAAAGCCAAAAATCCCATAAGATCCGCAGCCCTAAGCCCCTTATGCCGCGGCCCGCCTCCTATCAGAGGCTCAGCCTCCCCAGACAGCACACACGAGTTACGACCCTACACTACCCATGCCGCGGCCTGCCCTTCAATACAGCACCCATCTTCTCTAGAGGGCTGCGACACACAGAGAACAGAGTCGCAGCCCGACCCCTTTGAACCCAGAAAAATCCCCATTTTCAACAACCAAACCTCAACCAAATTAACCCAAAATCATCCCAAAGACATAATTTAACTATCACAAACTCCCTAACATGTTCCTAGTAGCAAACCCAACAAGAACCTAACTTAAATCCTCATCCCAAAACTTCAATTCAATCTTCTATATCGAGAATCCAAGAACACTTCAAACCCAGCCAACAACTAGAGAATTAAATAGCTAAAATCTTAATTCAATGCTTACCTCAACTTCTGCCTGAACCACCAAACAGTTACTGAGTTAATCCCCAAGATTCTAGCTCAAATCCTTGAGTTTCTAGCCCAAATTCCCTTGGTTTCCACAAGTTAGCTTGAGAGAGAGTTTGAGGAAGATATGAGTGAGCTGAGAGAGACAGGTGGGTCGGTTTAGGTAGCTTATACTTATTCCTTTGTTTTGTTTTATCTTACTTAAGTTAATCCCGAGGTTCGGGGTACCAAAAACGTCCTTGAGGGCAAAATGGTAAATTTCCCCGATATTCCCTCCTACACTCTCTAACTTCAAATATATCTCCAATTATTAATTTTCATAATCCAATAACCTAAATAAATGTCTATTACCCAAAATACCCCTTGACTCGCCTCGAGTCGGCTGTCGGGTCCCGTTGTGACTTTCCCGCTAATTTGTTCCCAAGGATCGCCTCGTGCCATATGCTGCAAATATATCCACATAATAATGTGGTCTCAACAGTTTATCACAAATAATTACATTTATGCCCTCAACGGGCCAAAGTTACAATTATGCCCTTACAAGCTAAACAGGGCCCACATGCTTATCTAATACTCATAAACATGCATCTCATATATCCATATAATCATAGGATCATGCATATCACATAATCATGCATTTTATCAGTAATTCACATAACTACCAATTATGCCCTCCTGGCACACTAATTAAGGCCCTTAAGTCTTATTAGTAATTTTGGGTCGTTACACCCAGGTTGCCCTAGCCAAACAGCCTGCGTTCCACACACATATCTTTGACCTCGACTCTCTTAGGTCGAGCTTTCAGATCAGGTATAATCAAACATACAGTTTACTAAATCACGCAATCAGATACAACGTATACAAGTCTACCTAATCGTGAAATTACAAGCATAGTCATAGTCATATTTATTAACAGGGGACCAAGCCCTAATCACAATCAGGGTACAGTATTCATACTTCGATTCCCGAGTAGAGAGCGTATGGCGCTCCCAAGCGCGATCCTTACTCCCAAGCGCTAATGGTATAACCTAGTCATAACACAATAATAAACAACCATCAAGCACTAGACTATTTATATGCTTCAGGGTTAGTTCCTAGCCTCTGGGATCTCGAATTCTACTAAACTGGGTAGCATAATCTTTTCTGAGCCTTTAGGATTGAGTTTCCATGCTTAAAAACCCCATTTGTACAAAATCCTCAATTTGAGCAGCGACGCTCCCACAAGCGCTGCAACCTTCTACAAGTCAGAGAGCAAATTCCCTTACCCCCTAGACACGTGTTGCGGCGCATCTCATCCTGCAATGCGGTGTTAAGACAATTCAAAGAACCAAGCTTAGCTCTTGAGTTTATCCGAGCCACGGTGCGACCCTGCGAACCCAGATTTTCCAACATTTTTCACTAGCCCAATTCCTCAAAATTCATCCTAAATATGAACTAAACCCATAATTGAGTTATAAACTCAAAGAAATTCATCCAAAACATCAATATAATATCACAATATACCCAAAATCCCACATTGAGCTTTGAATCTCAAAAACACCAAAAAAGGAAAATGAAAACTTAGAGTTTACACGACCAAAAATGTTACCTTAGCTGGGATTCGTCCTCCTAGCTACACCTTAAATCAATACCTAGCACCAAGCTTTAAGTCTCCAAGCCTTCCTCCTCAATAATTCCATAAATCCCCTAGTGCCCAAGAAAGAAAGAAATGAAAGAGAGAGAGATAGAGTGAATGGGATATGCTGAGTACTAAAGCTTCCTTTGGTCTTTTTGAAAACTTCTAGTCCTAACTAAGTCCAACCAAGGCTAGGGGAAAAGACTCTAATGCCCCTAACCTAAATCCTTGCTCCTTAATGTCCCCATGGGCAATACCGTCCTTTGCTACACTTCCCACTAATTCTCAAATTACACTTAAGATTCATAATTAGTCCCGACATACCCAAATAATCATTAAATAACTACCCATCACCCGATAAATCCCGACTACATAATAAATTACTAGAATGCCCCTAGGTTCACCCCGAGTCGGGTATTTGACCTCGTTGTGACTTTATCGTTAACTTGCTCACTAAGATCACATCGAGCCGAATATCGCAAATATATCCACATAATAATGTTGTCTCTCTCACATATCACACATAATTACAATTATACCCTCAACAAGTGAAAAATACAAAAATGCCCTTTTCAACAAAAACGGGCCCACATGCATATTTAATGCACATAAATATGCATAAGTGTTCATATCATAATATAATTCATATATGCCACATAATCACACATATATTCAATTGAATTCACATATTAGTCCATTTATGCCCTCCCGACACACTAGTTGGGGCACTAAGCCTTATTAGCGAATTTGAGACGTTATACTATATCACTTGCAACTCCTATGCTTATTAAATTGTACTAGTAATCATTCATTAAAGATTCCTTATTTTAATATGTTATTGACTATTTTATTCATTATATATGATCTTAATTCTCTCATACTAATACAAGATCATATTCTTGTGAATGAATAAGGAATTTTCTTGTTATTATTATATAATTAATTCAAACAATAATTATAACATTCAATACATAATATTTTTACTTTTACTTAAATCAATAAAATGTCTTTACATGCTTTTAGGGCATTAATCCTAACATTGATTGTTATGTGAACCCTGTGATGTGGTCCCCATGCAGTCGTATAGTGGGACTAACCACAATGCAGGTACAATCATCGTGGAATTAGCAGAGTATGCCCTTTGGTACAGGATGTAAGTATTCTCTGGGTCGAAGAGGTCGCGAGACTCATGACCTCTATGTTAAACCTGATGGCTAGGAAATTGTTTATGGTGAATGAATGTTATTTATGATGCAATACTTGACTCGTGAATGCCTTAGATGTATTATTAGTTAATTTAAAGTTTACTTTGTTTTATGCTATGCTATGAATGGAGACTTGTGTTCTCCAGTTTGAACTTAGATTCCTTACTAGGCGTTATAACTCACTAGTTACTCTGTGTGTGTAGGTAATGAAAAGGCTTAAGAAATCGTGCTGGCAGCTAGAAGGGATTATGTCTGAAGTATGCATACTCTGAATCAACTGACCTGCAGGGTTGATAGGGATTCCTCAAGACTTTCACTACGTTTCAAGTTAATGTCTTTTATGTTTTATTTACAAGTTTGGGTCAAGAAGGCCCTATGGCCAAATACTACATTTTAAGATCATTTTCAACTGCTCTTAGTTTTAAACTAATCAGATCTCATACTCATTTATATTTCCAAACTTTTTTTTTGCGATGTGAATGCTTATTTCACTTTACCAAAGTTATTTAAGACCTCTAATGATCTGTTTTAGAAAAGTTGACCGCAAACGTCAAGTTAACCACTAGGATCTCATTGTGTTTTCTAGTGAGTCTAGTCTAAGAAAATTGGGTCGTTACAGGGACCCTATGGAGATTGATGAACTTTCCTCATACCAAGAAGTGTGTAAAAGCTCAAATTAACAGAATTTGTTACGAGCTATCAAAGAGAAGATGATTTCTCTTCTTTTTTTTAAATGACACATAGAAACTTGTTAACAGACCTACAAAACAGCGTGTCATAGGGTATAAATGGATTTATAAAAGAAAACCTGGTATACCTAGACTTAAACCAACAAGATACAATGCAAGATTAGTAGCAAAAGGCTACTCTCAAGTAGACGACGAGGAATTTCATGAGGTGTTTTCACCTGTTGTAAAGCATTCCTCAATAACACTAATTCTAGTTGTTGTTGTCGTTATGAAAAATCTAGAATTGGAGCGAATGGATGTCAAACCCATCTTCCTTTATGGTAACTTAGATGAAAAAATAAACATGTAAGAATTAGGGGGTTTCAAAACCGATATCAACAAAGTATGTCTCCTACAAAGATCTCTATAAATCTTGAAACAATCCCATAGGAATTTGGTATAAGAAATTTGAAGAGTTCATGAAGAAACGAGGATTGTCAAGATCTAAATTTGATCACTGCATTTAATTTAAGGAAACAAATAAGAACATGTACACCTACATGTTGTTATATATAGATGACATGCTCTTAGCTTGTCATGACATGAGTGAAATTACAAGAATAAAGAAGTTACTCAAAACATAATTTGAGATGAAATATTTGGGTGCAATAAAGATATTCTTGGTAATGAAATTTCTCGAGACATGAAGCAATGTATGATGAAGTTGTCTCAAACTAGTTATAATGAGAGTGTTCCTGAACTTTTTATATGAAAAATGCTAGGAAAGTTGCTACACCCATCCGGGCTCATTTGAAACTAAAATCTAGTGTTGGGGATAAAATTTGGCATAAAGTGGCTATTGTGAAAGGTTTCCTTATGCTAATGATGTTTAAATCATTATGTCTACTATGGTAGGGACAAGGCCTGGTATTGCTTAACCTTGGTCAGTCGATTTATAGAAGGACTTGAAAAATGAAAATGAACATTGGAAAGTAGTGAAGTGGTTATTGAGTTACCTAATAGGTTCCACAAGTGTTGGTTTGGTATATAATTAAAGAAAGTACTTAGAAGAAGAAATTGTTGGCTACTTGATTGTGATTATGTTGTTGATCTTGACAAAAAGAAGGTCACTTACTGGTTACATCTATACAATACGTGGAAATCTAATCTACAATATAGTGTAGCTCTTTCTACTAATGAGGCTTGAATATGTCGCGCTTACTAAAGCTATAAAGGAATCAATTTGGCTGCAATGATTTTCATAGGAAATTTGATTGAAAAATAAAATTGCATATGTGTTTTGTGATTCTTAAAATGATATACACTTGTCTAAATAGAGTACATAAGATGAGAGAAATAACCACATTGATGTTAGACGCCCTTTTGTCAAAGGTATTATTGCTCAATGGAATATTTAAGGTGGATAAGATTTCAACACTTATGAATAGTATATATTTTGACTATGGTTATTCCAGTTGATAAATTTCAACAAGCTTTAAACTTCCTTAATGTTTTTCTTGCACAAAATCTTTTGAGTTACAAGTTACGTCAAGTCCACTTATCCTAAGAACTAAAATCTATTGTCAAGGTAAAGTTTGTCGCTTTAAGGTGGCAATTATTTCAGTTCAGTATGTTAGTTATACAAGACTGCAGCTTATATAAGTTGAGTTGTTGTCACTACAATAGAAGCACTCTACAACGATGACATCTATTGTGACGACACACATGTCATCCCTGAATACAGGCGAAACCGACGAAATATTTTTCTTTTTAAATTTATTGAAAATATAGGCCTATAGCGATGGCATGTCATCTTTGTAGTGCTCAACGATCAAATAGTTAATCCCTCCAATTTCCTAGCACCCTACTGGGATGACATGTCGTCACAGTAGAGTGCCAAGAAATTGGAGGGAACACAAGGCGGGCAAATGAAAAATCCCTCCAAAAAATCTGACTCTACGGCAATGACTTTTCGTAGCTATAGGACAAAGGTAAAAGCTGGAGGGAAATGTGAACTGGCCCTCCAAAAATTTCAGGTCTATAGCGACAACAGGGAACAGAATAAAACAGAGGGAAAGTTGACCACCAATAAAATTATGTCAAATTTTAGTTGTCTACTGCAACGACATGTCATCACTATAGGGTCTAAATTACTTAACTGAAATGGTGCATGCGGTGTTCAGTGATGTTCTCCTTATACTTTATAGCGATAATTTGTCATCGCTGTAGATTCATTCACTATAACCCCTAACCCGAGCCCTTCTTCTCCATATTCTTAGAATCTAAAAATTTTAATAGGCGAAAAATCGCCTCTCTCCGTCGCATACCATCGTAATAGGTGATTCCCGGCTCGTTTTTGGCCCCATTTCTCAAGGTTTGTTGATCTATACTACATTTATTGGTATTGCGTTATTTAAAATGCATTTTTATTAATATGTGTATGACTTTTAATTTTGTAAAAATGGGTTTTTGATAGTTTTTTTTCTTCAGATTATGCAAGGATTGTGATTGCAGTGCCTCTGTGTTGGTTGAATCATCCTTTTCCTATTGGAATTTTTCTTTCATTTTCATTTTTTTTATGTTTTGGTAATTGATGAATTTATTTGTGTAATTATGTAATTGATTAGTTTATAAAGAGTTAATTTTTAATTTTTCTTTTTAATTTTATATTTTTTTTAGAAGGCTGAAGGATTATTAGAAGTATATATGATTTTTTATTTATCCTTTCTCTACTTTTAGTGGGTTGTATATGTATATGTTTATTTTTTATATATATGTATATGTATAGAAAGTGAATGTGTTGATATGTATATATATATTTTTTAAGAAAATGTTGAGTGTTTGTGTTGATGAAAAGCTTTTTCATAGATTAATGTGTATGTGTTGAAAATTACAAATTAGCTTGATATTTGTACTAAGAAAATTAATTTGACATAAAATGAGGTTGATGGTTGTTTAATTTTTTATTGTAATTAAATTAAATATTAGGTTATAAAAAAATATTAAGTTAGGTGATATAATTTTTTTAAATTGTATGCTAGGATAGATAAATTGATATTAGATGGTTATAATATGATTTATGTTGTGGGATATTTGCGGCATAAGTACCCAGTGTTTGGGTTTTGTACACGGCATAGACCCAATGTTTATTTTTAGTGGCAATAGTACCCAAAGTCAGTAAAAGTGTAATTTCGTCAGCCTCCTCCGTTAGTTCTCCATTTCGTGATGACTGGACCAACATGTGTCACTCCGTGATTGGTCCAGCTCAACAATATTTTAAAAATAATTATGATTTGGACCAATAAAAACGTGACACGTGTCTGCCTAATCAGCTCATTAACAAACCTAACGGAGGAGACTGACGGAATTGCATTTTTACTGACTTTGGGTACTATTGCCACTAAAAATAAACATTGGGTTTATGGTGCGTACAAAACACAAAAATTGGGTACTTATGCTGCAATTCTCCCTTATGTTGTTGATATGATAATTTAAATGTTTTTATTCAATATTATGTATGTTCTGGGACTAGTTTTGTAGTTTTTATGCATATTTTAATTTTTGGGATAGGTTAGATTACAATTGTTATGCTGCCAAAAATTTTTGTACACTTAGAAGAACTAAACATTATAAAATAATTTTATACTTAATTAAATTATAATCTTTAAAATTAGTGTTAATAAATTTTTTTGATTAATTTTAAAGCAATTATTAAAAAATTAATAAAATAATGAAATAGTTGATAAAATTATAATCTTTAATATGATTTTTAATAAAATAATAATTTTACAAATATAAAACTTTATTGTTATTTCTTTAATTATAATCATTAATGGTGAATTAAAAAATTTATAATATATTTGTTGACTCGTTTTTTCATGAACTCACATAGTTATAAATGAAGAATTGTTTGTGTGTAATATCTAATATCAGATCTATAATGATGAACAGTGAGCTAAAGAAAAGAGAAATTACTATCTCAATAAATGAATGAGACAAATATTTATAGTGGTTTGACCCAAAAAAGATAACCTACGTCCACTTTAGTTTTTATTATTTATGAACTTTGAACCCTCAAGAGCAAACCAAGTTTGATCTTGCTCTTGGGGCAGTATCAGTAATGGAGAGTAGAAGCCCTCTTCAAAAATGAACAGTTACTGACTGGTTTCACGACTCTCAAGTCTCGAATCTTCTCCCTCTTTGATGTTGTTTGGGTTGCACTATTTATAACCGCGGAGATGGGTGGGGCTGACGATGGCACCTTGTTTCCCGATCAAGCTAAATCTTGGTACTCTTGGCATGGAGACAGACTTGTGTCTGACAATAAATGGAAGTCGAACATGTCCTCGCAAACCTCCTGAAAGCGAGGCTCCCCTGCAGTGCAACATCGTTAGACCCGTTATCATCGAGTCAAAGTCTTCTTCTAGCGGGGATTCTTCTGTTGTCACTCGACGAGTTCATGACATGCCACCTTCATCTATCGAGGGCAACTTCACCTATCACTCTTCTATTGTGACACCGCACAACTGACGCAAATGAGATCACACCATGTTATTTCAGATGTTGTCAAGTGCACACTTCCCGGGCAAAGCGAGCGTGCAGACCGCCCCCCGAAGGGCAGTCAGGCATGGAGCCCTCGACACTGTAACCCTAGGTCCATTCTCCCTCTTCATGATTATTTGACCAGCGTTCCCGACTGTTTTCAGGTGGCACCATTTCAGTTGTTGCCTAAATCTTATCTCTTTATCCTTGGGCTCCACATGATGTACCACATTTTTGGTAGGGAGCCTCCAACGCCCCGTGATATCCACTTTCTCTACCACCTTCAATTAAACTCAAGAGGAAGAACTTACAGGTTTTAGATATGGTGGTTAGCGGGAAGTCTAACGTTGGGGACTACCCATATAGATACTTGTTCATGAGGGGTATCAAATCCACTCATTGCACCTTTAGGAGAGTTGGTAAGTAATTCAATCGATTTTCTTTTTGATACTTCTTTGGAGCATTGGAGCATTATTCTCGCCATCATGCGGGGGATTCCTCACCATTGGCGACCGACAAGCTCTCTCACAAGGGTGTTGGGGTTCACCTTGCTGTATTAGATCAGCATTTGTCTAACGCGTGTGTTTGTTTTGGCAGGTGTTCTTACTCGTCCACCGACGGGGCCCGGGTATATGGATCGCCTAGATTATCTTCAAGCGAGAGTGGCAGTGAAGTATAAGACCACGCACTTCCTTCTCCTTGAACACACAGGGATGCCTTCCCCGCCTATAGAGCACATTGATGAGCGAGGTTTTCCAGTCATCACACTTTCTAGCATTGCTACGGTAGGACACGGAGTTTCGGCTTCTCGCGGTGCAAACGAGGCAGTGACCGGCGATGGGGGGCCCTTCGCGGTCAGCGATCGATGACCAGCGACTCCCGATGTGGGAGGTCTTTCAGTTCCTTGCATGACCCACTCATTGTCTTAGGATTTTTGTGATACTTCAAACCTTTTAGAGGTCGACGCCCTAGGACCTTCTCAAGTGCAGGAGGAGTCTTCACGGTCCTCATTGCACTGTTCATTTTCTTCTCAGTGGGATAACCTTTCAACTCCTAGAGCGGCAGAGCGTGCTTCTATACCTTTCTTCTCCACTGAACCATGTGGTCATGAGCTTGATGACAAGGCATTAATGTAGTCCATCTTGGAGAACTGAGTCGATCTGAGTTCTCTTGATGCTCATCCGATTAGAGGGGACCTTGCTTGTTGGCCTTCTTTCACAGATTTTTTCAATATATAGTGCCCACTTGTTGCCAAAGCTATTTATTTAGGCTTATTTATGTGATGTCATAATTTTTTCTCTACCTCATCTAACTATTTGATTTCTGAATTGCAGGACCCATGGACCAATCAGTGTTCTTTTCTCAGCCTTTGACCATTCCAGGGGGTTTCAGAAGGAAGAATAAAAGGTCTTTGACCCAAAGTCAATCGCGCAGGAAAGCTAAGTGGGTCAGAATCTGACCTACAGCTACTGCTCCCTCTGGTACTACTCCACTGGATCTTCTTTCGAAGAGCGCTCTGTGTCCTGTGGCATCACCACGCACATTTCCTTCTACTACTCCAACTTCTTCTGAGTTTCCTCCTCCCACACCTCTCCTAGCAGGCGTTAGCGTGGCAAGAGAGACGTTGGAGTCCGTAGCATTGGGGCCCCACCTCCTTCGTAGCTGGCCATCAGTGACCATTGGCTCTTCCTTGGACTTGTCACCAACATATTGAAAACAGTGTTAAGGTAGCCATTTTAACTTGTCTTCTCTCCTTTCTGTTATGAGCACGTCCTCATAATTTACTTGCTTTGTTTTGTAGTTGGCACTGACTATGGTGAATCTTCATTTCAAGCTTGAGTGAGAGGCTGAAGATTTCTACAAGACCTGCTCGGATCTCGAGAACGCCCTTTCCGACCTTGAGAGCTCTCGTACCACTCTCACTGCCTCAGAGCAGAAGCTTGCAAGGGCCTGTACTACAACTGAGGATGCCACTAGAGCTGTGACATCCGCTTAGCAAGATGCCAAGGCATGGAATATTCAACATGATGCCATCAATGTGCTTCTTATGGCTGAACGGGACAAGTCTCGTCATGAGGTTGAGGGGGCTCATAGAAGTGGCAGCGAGATGACTAACAACATGTTGTTTTCTCTTTGGTGTTTCAACCGTGGTCTTGATTTTAATTTCATGAGTGAGCCATCTACCACTAGCATTTTTTCATACTGTCGGGCTCACCTAGCTGAGGAGGCAGGCGAGGAGGAGATTGTTGACGGCGTCACCGAGGATGTCGAGGGAGTTGCACCTATTGAGGCTTCTGTCAAAGAGGTGGCCACTAGCGAGGGCACCACTGGCGAGGGCGACGCTAGTGAGGGCATCACTGGCGAGGGTACCACTGGCGTGGGCACCACTGGCAAGGGCGCCACTAGTGAGGGAAATCACACCATTCACCCTGCATAGGCTTCTCATTGCTATTTTTCTTTGCTTTTGTTGTTCTTTACATTGAGCTATACTCCTATTTGATTGAACATTGGCCTTAACTTTGCCATTTTTTTTTGTATATTGATGATAACTTATGCTCACTTTCTAAATCTTTGGTTGATGTTTCTTAGCAAAAGTGTCTAAATTTTACCTTTTCCGTTGTTTTTTGCTTGCATGCTTCATTCTGTACACGCTTTACAGGAACAATGGATGTTCTTTGCATTTTTGTTGCTTTTCCCCACACGACTTACACGATCTTTGCATGTTCGCTACTCTATTCTATGTGTGTGTTGCTTTGCTCCATACGCACTGCCTTGAACTTTACACTACCGCTGCTTTGTTCCATTCGCATGGCACCCCTTATGCCCCCCAAGTGACTAGGAGAGCAGGGGAGCCTGGTCACTTATGTTTTGACTAGCCCTTTCAATGGGGGTACCAGCAAAGGGCCCCACCCACCCTATAACGACTCGTGAAAATAGGGTGAACTGTTTATTTTTCCTGATCGCCTGCAATTGGCTCGCCTGTATGGGCAAGTTGCTTTTTTGTTCTACCTTGATCGCCTGCAATTGGATCTAGTAGCACAATCAAAAGAATATGGTGTGATGCATCATCCTATTGATGGGGGTGCTTGGAAACAATTTGATACAAGATATCCAAAATTTTCAAAAGAACCTAGAAACATTCGGTTGGGTTTGGTTGCTGATGGTTTTAATCCATTTGGTAACATGAGACTATCTTACTGTTAGAGAATATATTTTATTGCTCAATGGAAAAGTGGAAAAACAAAAAATACAACTCTATGCAAAGAATACAATGGACAAGATGACAGACAAATAGGTTTACAACTCAATGACCAAAAATACAAGTAAATGTAGAGAAGAGAGAAAGAAGAGAATTATTAGAACTAAAACTCTAAAACAGGAGACACCAATAAATATGTAAATAGAAATAGAAGAAGAGGATTACAAACTCAAAACAATAATAATACAAGAGGAACACTCAATGAAAAGATCAATGAAAAACAAAAACTCACACTCAAGCAAAGTGTAGAGTAATGGGGATCACCAACTTGAACAAGGTTCAAAACCTTTGTCCAAAAGCTTATTTCCCCCTATTCTCTAAGCAATAAGGGATCTTTCAAGGAAATAGCTCTCTGGAATAATCAAGCCTCAAGGTGTATTTTTCAGCCAAGTGCTTTGTGGAAGAAAAACGGTGTGTCTTACAAGTGAGCATTAGGCTCCTATTTATAGAGTTTGAGATACCCTTTGGATTTCAAATTCCACCATCCCCCATGGCTGTTACCAAGGTTTAATTGGATTAATATGGAATTAAAATTGAGATTTGGGAGTTATTTGGGTTTTTAGAACCGTTCAACACATTTGGAAAAAATTGAAAATTTGGTCTGAAATGCACCTGTGGCTGCGGCCAGGGACATTAGTGATCGCGGCCACTGCTCTCTGTCCCCCAAGCCGTGGCCAGAGAAAGACAGTGGTCGCGGCCACAGCCTTTTTCCAGCCAAGAGAGATCATTTTTCCAAATCGTTCCAAAACGTCCCAAATCCTTTCCCACATGATTTTGTAACCTCCAAACACCTATTGGGAGTTAAAAACATGTCTCCAACAGCCATATTTCATTATGGCTTTATGAAATCCAAAATGTGTAACATATAATATACACATTATTGGGTAATATTTGGGAGTTACAAATTTGTAACTGATTTTGTAACTCCAAAATATATCATATTTGGGCACACACATGTGTCCAATTTTGTGACTCTCAATAATATGTTACAAGGTGTGACAAATCACATTTGTCTGACAAATCACATTTTGTCACATTATTTAATCTAATATTATATTATATGAAATAATATAACATTCCCCCACTAGATTAAATAATCACTTTTGTAACACTTATTTAATCAATCAAACATTATATTAAAATATAATATTCGCCCACTTGGTTAAATAATCACTCTCTATAGAAACCTTTGCGTTGGTGCATAAAGTAAAATGTCTTTCGACTTGAATTTTACCTTAGTGTAATTATCACAAAGTTTGTTGAAATTTTGGTTGCTGAAGCATTTCACCACTATCCCTTGATAACAAACCGGTGATAACACACACACCTTTGCTATGCTCACTTGTGACCTCAATGTCTCGCTTTTGCACCGTTAATGGTCATGTGCACATTCCATTCATAGACTTTTCTTGAGAATGACTCCCAATTCTCATGAGGGGCGGCACCACCCCTAGGTCTATATAGGTAGAACTCTTACAGTATTTTGTTACCCTAAAACACTTGTCTTTTCAAGACTAAGTTCTATTAAAAAAACCTTTCGGTTTTAACCCTCATTTTGGTAAATCACTAGTACTCATATCTCAGATGGGAAAAAATTTGAGTACTACTACTATTCACTTGATTGACTTGTTATTACCTATTGAACCTAATACTAGTTTGGCGACTAGTATTAAGATAGGTTACCATCAACCGTGAATCTCTTTAGGGAGTCTAAGTCCCACCCCTTGAGATGTAGAAATGATTCCATTTGAATCATTTCTTTTCTCATGTATGCATACTTAGACACTCTCATTATTTTATTCAAACTTTGTTGCTAGCCATAGTTTGATTAAAATAGTTACCCCTTTAAAATAGTGATTTTGACCATAGTCAACACCCACACTATTTTATAGTTTAATATGATAAACATTTGAATATTAATTCTAGAAACCTCTTTGTTTCTAAAATTCTCCTTTATGTTTTAAATTGATTCCTTCTTTAATCAAAATATTACAAACAGTAACTTTAGACACCAATCATGTCTAGATTTATTCATTCTAGACACATATAGCCAATGTGATTTAAAATGTGGAATTCCAAATCACCTATTTGAAAGGATGACCATTGATTAACTTTGGAGCATCACCCCCACATTTCTCACATAGTGATAATAAAATATCACTTTAAAATATAAATATCTTCATTTCTAATAAGTCATTTATCCTCCAAGATAAATCTAGACCTATGATTCTCAAAGTTCATCATGAGTCCTTAAGCTTCATGATAAACACTCAATAGATCAAGATAAAAAACCTCAATGTTTATCTTGATTCATTTACTTGCTAAAGCAAGGCACACTTATTTGAAAGTAACTTTCACTTGGTTGCTTTCTTTTATATATTTCACAAAATAAAACGTGAACACAAGTGTAATGTGAGAATTTCTCAAACAAATAATCACATTATGAAATAATAGGTCTACACACTTACCTATTATTTTAACAAGTTTATTTTGAAACTTTGTTAATGTCTCACACAAATGTCTCATAGCAAAATAAAGAATTATCATAGAATAATACATTAATTTTATTGATAGCTTTCAAGAGTACAAGCTTGATTACAAATTAACAATTTTCCCAACAAGGCACATAAACATTGTAATCATGCTAGGATCTCTTCTTCCTTTTCTATAGCATTTACCTCATTCTCATGTGGGTCCTTTCGGTACCTACATACTCTAGCATAGTGCCCGGGTTTTCCACAAACAAAACAATGACCTCTCACGTCTTTGAATTGTCCATGATCTTTCTTTGGACCTAAAGGGTTCCCACTACCCTTTTTGTTGTTGTTGTTGCCCTTTGGATGCTTGTGTGAAACTGCATTGGCCTTGGAAGTCTCATCTTTAGACTCATTCACACCCTTGTCTCTTATCCTCGATTCCTCTTCAATTCTAATGTGTTTTTGGATCTCTTCCAAAGTGTAATCCTCATTCTTATGGAGGATTCTTTTCCTATATCTCCTCTAAGTTGGTGGTAATTTTGCCACTATTGCACCAACTTGGAAGGCCTCGGGAAGCTCAATCTTGAGAACTTTCAACTTGTTCACAATCACTTGTAACTCATGAATTTGAGGTAAAAGAGTTTTCCCATCAATGAAAGAAAATTCAAAATATTGAGAAATTAAGAACTTTCTTGTACCTTCTTCCTCAGCCTTGTACTTACTCTCCAAGGCATCCCGAATCTCCTTCGCGGATTTGGTATTGGTATAGAGGTCATATAGCCTATCGGATAGGGCATTAAGGATATGACCCGTATAAAGAAGGTTGTCCTCTTCTCTCTTCCTTCTTTTCTCCACCTCCTCGGGAGTGTCTTTGTCGGATGGCTCGGCTAGAGGTGCCAAGGATGACTCAAGGATGTAAGCTATCTTGAGTGTTGTCAAAAGGAATTTCACCTTGTCTTGCCACCTAGTAAAATTGGATCCATCAAACCTATCCAACCTCACTAGGTCTTGGTTCATGATCGTGATGGTCTCCCCTTCCATTGAAATAAAGAGGATTAAGCTTTTGATTGTTAGAGAATATATTTTATTGCTCAATAGAAAAGTGGAAAAACCAAAATTACAACTCTATGCAAAGAATACAATGGACAAGATGATAGATAAATAGGTTTACAACTCAATGACTAACAATACAAGTAAATGTAGAGAAGAGAGAAAGAAGAGAATTATTAGAACTAAAACTCTAAAACAAGAGATACCAATAAATATGTAAATAAAAATAGAAGAAGAGGATTACAAACTCAAAACAATAATAATACAAGAAGAACAACTGAATGAAAAGATCAATGAAAAACACAAACTCACACTCAACCAAAGTGTATAGTAATGAGGATCACGAACTTGAACAAGGTTCAAACCCTTTGTCCAAAAACTTATTTCCCCCTATTCTCTAAGCACTAAGGGATCTCTCAAGGAAATAGCTCTCTGGAATAATCAAGCCTCAAGGTGTATTTTTCAGCCAAGTGCTTTGTGGATGAAAAATGGTGTGTCTTACAAGTGAGCATTAGGCTCCTATTTATAGAGTTTGAGATACCCTTTGGATTTCAAATTCCACCATCCCCCATGGCTATTACCAATGTTTAATTGGATTAATATGGAATTAAAATTGAGATTTGGAAGTTATTTGGGTTTTTAGAACCGTTCAACACTTGAAAATTTGGCCTGATATGCACCTATGGCCGCGGCCAGGGACATCAGTGATCGCGGCTACTGCTCTCTGTCCCCCAAGCCGTGGCCAGAGAAAGACAGTGGTCACGGCCACAGCCTTTTTCCAGCCAAGAGAGATCATTTTTCCAAATCATTCCAAAACGTCCCAAATCCTTTCCCACATGATTTTGTAACCTCCAAACACCTATTGGGAGTTAAAAACATGTCTCCAACAGCCATATTTCATTATGGCTTTATGAAATCCAAAATGCGTAACATATAATATACACATTATTGGGTAATATTTTGGAGTTACAAATTTGTAACTGATTTTGTAATTCCAAAATATGTCACATTTGGGCACACACATGTGTCCAATTTTGTGACTCTCAATAATATGTTACAAGGTGTGACAAATCACATTTGTGTGACAAATCACATTTTGTCACATTATTGAATCTATATAACACTTACAGCATGTGGCTTGTAATATCATGCCTCCGTGATGTAAGAAAGAGTCCTCATTCATGGATATCATTTTGAGGCCGGTGGTACATGAATAAAAAATGTTGTGGGATGAAGGAGTTCAAACCAGAGACGCCGCTACGAACAGTGTTATCAGAATGTGTGCAACACTATTATGGACTAACAATGATTTTCTGGCCCGTAGTAGTTTGTCTGGTTGAAGTGGCCAATGATATATGGCATGTCCTACATGCAACGAAGACACTCCTTCATCGTGTGTAATTGGGAAGACAGCTTATGTTGGTCATAGAAGATTCGTATCTTCTACCCATAAGTGGAGGAAGAGTATCTTGTTTTATGGGAAATGTGAAAAAAGACGTCCTTCAAAAAAATTCAGTAGTCAAGATATACTCCAACAATTAGTGCTTGCTCCATGTAATTTTCCTAGTAAACATGTCAGCATCAAAGGTTTGAAAAGAAAGCGAGATCCAAATAAGCTAAATTGGACTAAAAAGAGTATTTTCTTTGTACTTGATTTATGGTCCGAACTTGAACTGAAGCACATTTTAGATGTTATGCATGTGGAGAAAAATGTTTGTGACAGTTTACTCGGTACTTTTCTGATGAATGAAAAATATAAGGGCACCACTAACGCATCCGTAGTCTTGAAGAACTAAGGTATTCAGGAAGATTTGCACCTCATGGAAGACGATAACAAGTTGATAAAACCCCATCTTATGTACTCTTTCACATCAGATGAAAGACGCCATTTTTGTCGGTTCATAAAAGGAGTTAGACTTCCTGATGGTTTCAGTTCAAATTTATCTAAGAAAGTGACTGACAATGATGGCAACATTACTCAGTTGAAATTTCATGATTGTACATTCTTATGAAACATCTATTGCAAGTAGGAGTTCGAGACTACTTGGACAAGTCTATTTCAATTGAGGTTTGCAATTTTTTTAAGCAAATTTGTGCTCATACATTGTTTGTTAAGGATATGTAGAACATAGAAGATCAAGTGATACAGATCTTGTGCTAGTTGGAATTAATTTTTTCTCCAGCCTTTTTTGACATAATCATTCATTTAATTCTTCATTTACCACAAGAAGCTATCCTCAGAGGACCTGTTTACATGAGGTGGATGTATCCGTTTGAAAGATATATGAAAAAGTTGAAAAATTATGCCACGAATAAGGCGTGTCTTGAAGGTCCTATAGCAGAGGGTTATGTTGCTGATTAACCTTAGACATTTTGTTCGCAATAAATTTAGAGCGTAGAGACTAAATTTAATCGTCCATAAAGAAATGATGATATTTGTAAATGTAGGAATTCTTCCCTTGTGAACTCCATTCAAGTGAACTTCTGCATTACGAGGTACCCTGAAGACTACGAGACACATGCCAGTGGGATGAAGGGGTGAGAGCCCCACTTGGGTTTTTATCACATGCACAAAGGAACGAGGGCATCACATGGCATCAGAGGTGTTGGGCTAAGAGAGTCACCCTCGCTATGCGAGGGTCCTCGGCTGTTGACCAACCTGAATGCCATCCTCGCTATGCGAGGGACTTCGGCAGGCATCCCATGGGCGCCGCGTGGCCTTCGTTGTGCGCGGGTCCTTGGCTGGCCACTCGCGTGCGCCTCATCCACACAAGCATCCTGCCTGGCCTCCATGCGACCGCAATAGGCCAGCCTCGCTATGCAAGGGTGCGGCCATGTTGCATCTCGCCTGTCCCGTGCCTTGGTGCATCTCGCGTGTCCCCTCGCCTCGCCCCCGTATGATCAAAGTAGGCCAACCTCGCTATGCGAGGCACCCTCACTATTCGAGGGTGTAGCCTCGCAGCATTGCCCGTGTCCCGAGCCTTGCCCCCGTACGATCGAAGTAGGCCAGCCTCGCTATGCAAGCCACCCTCGGTATGCAAGGGTGTAGCCTCGCAGCATTGCCCGTATTCCGAGCCCGGCCCCATTATGATCGAAGCAGGTCAGCCTCGCTATGCGAGGCACTCCCCCTATGCGAGGGTGTAGCCTCATTACCTCTCTTGTGTTCACCTTGTTCCGCCACAAGCCTCCCAGAGCCTTGGCTTCTTATGACACATATAGTTTGGAGCCTCCATGATATATGCATGAGGAACACTTGCAAACACCAAATTGGTATGTCAAATGAACATTAGGCGCCAAACGTGAAGTGATGAGCACGGCTGGGTGCAAGGCACATGTACTGATGCGAGATGTACGGTTGTGAAGAGGATGGAGGCGTGGCTCTGCCATCTGCATCTGAGGAGTAGTGGCGGTACAAACCTGTACGGAGAGTGGAGGCACTACCTGAGCACCCCCGACAATGTTCCAGAGTCCACAGTACGATATCCTGCACCACTACTTGGGCATTGTCAGGGTAGACACCACTATAACCTGAGCCACTACCCTAACCTTGTACCTACATATGTACATGTCCCCTGGGACCCACTTGTATCAGGGGGCCAATAGAGCCCACCTATAAATAAATTTTGACCCCTCAGGTTAAGGGGTTGGAAAACTGATTGTATGGGAGATGTTTAAGTAATATATGATCCTTGTTCCATTGTTGCTCTGGTTAATCTGTTGATTCAAGTTCTTTCCATCTGATTCTAAGCTTTCCATAGTATAAAAATCTATGTTTTCTAATCTTTAATCGTTGATGAGTTCTTACCGTCAATAGTTTGGCGCCGTCTGTGGGAAGCTAAGTACCAAGCTACTGTTCTACCATTTCTCCCAATAAGAAGAAATGTCGAGACGTTCAAAGTGACCCAGGGCGCCACGAGAGGTGGAAGTCCACCTTAACAGAGTTCAGCTGAAGGCGTCCATGAAGAATCCTCCTCCACCCAGAGATGTGGAGCCCCAGGGGACCTTGAGGTTCATGAGGGTGATAGGGAGGTCTCATCAGCGGCCATCCCACCCGGTGAGAATCCTCCAAGGGCAACCACCGCACCAGTAGGGGATGCCGATGACTTCCCGCTCCCTAAACCACCACAGGTGCCGAACTCCGGCTGGCAGGACCCGGGCCCCTCGACACATAGACATGATAAGCATCCCCGGGTCTATTTCGTGAGCTCGAGTTCTAAATCTTGGTTCTATGAAGAGGAGATATGTGAGTTGCACCGTAAGAACCAAAGGTTGGAGACCACCCTGGAGAACATTCAAGAGGTGTTGAATGGCCTGTTGCAAGGTAAGTCAAGCGTGACCCTGCCCAAGAGAAAAGGGAAAGGTCTGGAGGGGGCAGAGACCACCGTTCCGATAAACGATGGGAGGACTCGACACTGCACCAGTAATACCCCCATAGTGAAGCCGCATGAGCGTCCCGGACCATCGATGCCACCCCAGGGGCTAGGGGCAAAGGAACAATGTTGGCTCTAGCAACGACATCGAGGTCACATCAAAGAGGACGCCCTCAGATCTACGAGAAGAGGAGGGCGGATAAGAGGACTATCCCTCCTACTGTCCCCTTGGACGAGAAAGGAAAGGAAGATGTCAATTCGTCCATGATGAGAGATTCCCTGAAGAATAGGAGGCAAGACCTCGATACAGAGATGAGGAGCCTACGGAGCAAGATTTTCACCGCATCTGGAGGACAAACCATTGAGGACAAGTTCGACCATGAATCGCCCTTCACCAAAGAGATCCAAGCCCTCCGACTCCCCGCCAACTTCAAGGAGCCTCATATGACGCCGTATGAAGAAAGCACAGACCCCAAATACCATCTGGACTCATTCAACGACTTGATGAAGTTAAGGGGGATTAGTAGTGGGGATAGATGCCACTGTTTCGCTGTCACGTTGAAAGGACCCGCGTACAAATGGTTTAAAAGACTTCAGCCGGGATCCGTCAGGTCTTGGCAACAATTTTCAGATGAATTTCTCCAACAACATCACGCCGTGCGTGATTATACAATGCCGGGCACCAGCCTCGCCAATGTAAAACAGGGAGAATATGAGAGTCTAAAAAGCTACATCCACAGGTTTAACATAGAGGCAGCCAAAGTAGGGAGCTTCACCTGCAGGGAGTTAAAAATGGCCATCACCGCAGGGGTGCGTCCAGGAAGAAAATTGTGTGATAATATGCTCGAAAGGGAAGTCTCTGACCTAGATGACTTCTATGAAAGAGCGCAGAAGTATATTTGTGTAGAGGATGGCCATGCGAACTTAAAGGCAGGAAAGTGTGAGTCCACTGCAAAGCCCCTAGCTAATGAAGGGTCGAATGGAGCAAAGAAGAAGAGGGCGTAGGAAGGGTCGAGGGATGATCAATATAGAAAGCCCAAGCGGAGAAGCGACCATAGGCAAACAACTTATACTTTCTATACGAACCTGACGGATACCAGGGAACATATCTACCTCACCAATGAAAAGCGGGTTCCCTTCAAGAAGCCCCCACCAATGAGAAAAGACCGGTCCAAGAGGGATCCCAGTAGATACTGTCAATACCACAAGGATATTGGTCACACCGCAGCAAAGTGTATTCATTTGAAAGAAGAAATTGAGGAGCTCATCCGCAGGGGACACCTAGGCCAGTATGTCAGGAGAGAAAGGCTGAAGTCGGAGGACGAATCAGTGATATCTCAGACACAGAGAGGAGCTCCAGAGATTCAGGGAGAAGTGAGAACTATTTTCGGAGGTCCAGGGTTTGGGGGAGACTCCCGGAAAGGACGAGATAGGTACGCTAGAGAAGCCAGGCGAAGTCCACCACCCTGTGTCATGAGTTTGGAACAACGACCCCCAAAAAGCTTTAAGGGAGAAAACGACTCGATCACTTTCACAGAGGAGGATGCACAGAGGGTGCATTTCTCCCATAACGACCCTATGGTATTGATAGTTCAGTTGGCCAATATGCGGGTGCATCGGGTCCTGGTGGACAATGGCAGCTCAGTGGATATCATGTATCTCCCCGCCTTAGAAAAGATGGCGCTGGGCATCCGTCACTTGAAGCCCTGCCAATCTTCCTTATACGGATTCACGGGGGACTCGATACAACCCCTAGGGATGATCGAATTGGCACTCACCATGGGGGAGCAACCCCGACAGACTACAGTCATGGCAAAATTCGTCGTTGTAGATTGTGTGTCAGCTTTCAACGCAATATTGGGGAGACCATCCCTGAGAGAATTGAAAGCGATAACTTCCATATATCACTTGGTCGTCAAGTTCCCAACTCCCGGAGGAGTAGCTAGTATGAAAGGAGAACAGAGAGAAGAGAGGGAGTGCTACAATACCTCCCTCCGCGCATCTGTGAAACCATGAGAACCGATGGCCATGATGATACACGAGGCACCACGTGCACCCGCAGGAAGCCCGCAGGAGCTAGACCCCATAACCGTGGAGGAATCAGGGGCAGTGCCTGTGGAGGAAATAGAGGAGGTTGAAGTAATGGAGCAACCATTGAGAAAATTGTAGATAGGAAAAAGTCTTCAGAACGACGTGAAGGAGAAGCTGATAAGGCTTTTGAAGGATAATCTAGACGTATTCGCATGGAGTCACGAAGATATGGTGGGAATAGATCCTAGTGTCATGTGCCACCATTTGAATATCTCCCCTGAGGCAAGGCCCGTTAGGCAGAAAAGACGAGCGCTGGACCCAGAGAGGTACGCGGCCTTGAAGGAGAAGGTTGACAAGCTGAAGGCCAATGGGTTCATCCGCGATTCATTTTACCCTGAATGGGTATCAAATCCGGTGCTAGTCCCAAAACCGAATGGAAAATGGAGGACTTGCGTTGATTTCTCAAGCCTGAATAAGGCTTGTCCTAAGGATAGTTTCCCGCTCCCGAGAATAGATCTGCTGGTGAATGCGATGGCTGGGCATGAATTACTTAGCTTCATGGATGCCTACTTCGGGTACAACTAGATTCCTATGAACCCAGGTGACGAAGAGCATACGTCATTTATAACGGATAGAGGACTCTATTGTTACAAGGAGATGCCCTTCAGGTTAAAGAACGCGGGTGCTACCTACCAAAGGTTGGTCAACAAGATGTTCGCTAACCAGATAGGGAGGAACATGGAGGTATATGTTGACAATATGCTGGTGAAGACCAAGAATGTCGCAGAGCTCAACAAGGACCTAGAGGAGATGTTTGACACACTCAGGAAATATCGAATGAAGCTGAATCCAATCAAGTGCACTTTCGGTGTATCCTCGGGGAAGTTCTTGGGTTTCATGGTCAACTCTAGAGGCATCGAGGCTAATCCTGATAAGATAAAGGCCCTGATAGAGATGACCCCACACAAGAATAAGAAGGAGGTGCAATGCCTAATGGTAAGAATGGCGGCCCTTAATAGATTCATTTCAAGGTCAACTGACAAGTGCCTCCCCTTCTTCAACATCCTAAAAGGGAGCAAAAAGTTCGCTTGGGATGAAGAGTGTGAAGAGGCGTTTATCAAGCTGAAGGAGCATTTGGGGAAGCCATCCGTGTTGGAAAAACCTTAAAAAGGTGAAAAGTTATACTTGTACCTGGCAGTGTCCGAACATGCCGTAAGCACGGCTTTGGTTAAAGGGGAGAAGAAGCGTCAACAACCCGTGTACTATATCAACATGCGGTTGGTGGACGTGGAGAATCGATACCCTGAGATTGAAAAGTTGGCATATGCATTAGCAGTGGCTTCGAGGAAGTTGAGACCCTACTTCAATGCCCATGCAATAGAATTTCTCACTAATAGTCCCCTGAGATAGGTCTTGCATGAACCCGATACCTCAGGAAGACTGATGAAACGGTCGATCGAGTTGAGTCAATTCGATATCATTTATACCCCGAGAGCTTCCATCAATGAACAAGTGCTTGCAGACTTCATAGTGGAGTTCACTAGTCAGCCGAATGAAGGAAGAAGTGAAGAAGAGGGGCAATCAGTCGCAGAAGGGGAGCCAAGGAGTTCTGAGGAATGGACTCTGCACGTGGATGGAGCATCCAACGAAGGAGGATCTGGAGTAGGCATCGTGATGACTGGACCCTAAGGACACAGGATGTACTGCGCAATACGGTTTGGGTTCGAAGCCTCGAACAATGAGGCAGAATACGAAGCGCTTCTAGCAGGACTGCGGTTGGCCCAGGGACTGAAGGTAATGCATCTACACATCTTTAGTGACTCACAGTTGGTGGTATTCCAGGTGAAAGGGGAGTACCAAGCAAGGGGACCCAAGATGGTTGCATACTTGGAAAGGGTAAGAAGCTATTTGGAGCAATTGGTGGAATATAGCATAGAGCAAATCCCGAGAGAGAGGAATACCCATGTTGATGCCCTTGCGAAGCTGGCTTCCCCTAAAGATGGAGATACCCTCGAATTAGTGCCTGTAGAATACTTACCAAGGTCAAGCATTGTCAATCCAGACGTTCACATGGCCAGCTTCCCGAAGGAGTCGTGGGCCAGCCCGATTATAGACTACCTAAAGGATGGAGTGGTGCCAACAGACAAGAGGGAGGCTCGGAGGCTAGTTTATAAGGCAGCCCGATACACCTTGGTAGATGGGATCTTATACAAGAGGGGGTATTCTGTGCCACTCTTGCGATGTGTTGATGAGGAAGAAGCTGTGAAGGTACTATATGAAATACATGAGGGTGAATGTGGCAACCATGCAAGTGGACCATCCACGGCTCGAAAAGACATGAGGCAAGGGTACTACTGGCCTTCCATGGAGAGAGATGCAAATGATTTCGCAAGGAAATGTGACAAATTCCAAAGGCATCCAAACTACCCCCAAAAACCCCCGAATGAATTGACCAGCATGACCAGCCCTTGGCCCTTTGCTGTCTAGGGAATAGACTTGATTGGCGCCCTCCCCCCAGGGAGAGGTGGTGCGAAGTACGCGATGGTAGCCGTAGATTACTTTACCAAGTGGGTCGAAGCAAAACCTCTAGTGAAGATAACGGCCAAGCATATCACTACCTTTGTCAATAAATTCATTGTCTGCAGATTTGGAGTGCCCTACAAGATTATTTCTGACAACGGCACTGAGTTTGAAGGGGAAACGTTCGAGGAGTACTGTAGGGAAAGAGACATAAGGAGAAGCTTCTCGGCTGTTGTGCATCCACAGGTCAATGGGCAGGTGGAGGCCATTAACAAAGTCCTAAAGAGGAACTTAAAAACAAAGCTAGAGAAGATGAAAGGTGCTTGGGTCGAGGAGTTACCAAACGTGCTTTGGGCCTACAGAACCACTCCATGCACTACCACTGGAGATACCCCTTTCTCCTTAGCATATGGATGTGAGGCTGTCCTCCCGATTGAGAAGAAGGTTAACTCCTACAGGATACAGGCATACGAGGACCAGGTCAACCATGTGGAAATGGCCGGAAGCTTGGACTTGCTAGAAGAGAGAAGGGAAAATGCGCAAACGAGGGTGGCGGTATACCAGCAGCGGGCATCCAGGCATTACAACTCGAGGGTGCGAGAGAGAATGTTAAGAATAGGTGACTTGGTATTAAGAAAAGTGCTCCCCAACACGCGAGACCCGGGGGCGGGGGTACTTGGGGCGAACTGGGAAGGGCTGTACCAAGTCGCTCAGTACATACCACCAAACACCTACAAGCTGGCGCGCATGGACGATACCGTCATACCTCGAGCGTGGAATGTGGAACACCTCAGGAAGTACTACCAGTAAGACTTCCATATCCAATACAAGCAGTAGCTGTGTTAAGGTTTTTGTAGGTTATGTTATCTTAGTAGACGAGAATCAAAGAGGTTACCTAGATAACCTCCCAAGTAGATGTAAGTCTTTTATATATATATATCGTTGTAATCTGACTACTATGAATGAAAATGTTCACAACTTCACGTGTTATTTTTCTTTTTTATGCGAGCATCAACCGAAGTGCCTGCTGAAATAAATCTCACCAAGCACTTAGGGGGTAGGACAGGAGGCACGAGTAAAAAAAAAATCTCTTATATTCAAAAGGATTAGCTACCCTTATGAATATCAAGGGAACAATTTAAAAGGATGACCTTCAACTAAAGGCCGACACCCCAATAGGTGAGGCCGTAAGGGGGGAATCTCTCAATAATTCTAGAACGGCCATTAAGCCAGCTAGCCAAAAAGGGTCCTACAAGAGACCCTTGAAGAAATAGTACTATATATAATGATGAGAAGGACGCTTCTCGCAAAAAGTAACAAGCGCGAGCAAAGAATGTAAAGGGACCCCAAGAGACGAATGGGTTAACGTGTCCTTACAAGTATAATCAAGGTGCACCAGAAAGATTATCGCCATCAGATCAAGGACGAGATATGTAATCCACAAACAATAATAATAAGAGGGACTTACCAAAGCCCCTTAAGTTTGATGAACACAAAAGAAAAAAGGAGAAACAATGTGACGGATTACATAACAATAACATACATAGGCCGAATACAAAGGAACCTACAAATCTCCATCCTGACCTTTCCACTCAGAAATCTTCTCGAAGGCATAGTCTCCAAAAGGAGATAGGTCAACGGTGGGGTTGGTCCTCCAGACAGCATGCAACGTGCTCTCGACTATGCGATTCTCAGCATTCACAAGCTCAGCTTTGAGCACAGTGATCCTCCCATTTAGAGTTTGGATAGTAGCCTCCAGTTGAGTGTTGGTGTGAGAGGTTGATGTAGCCCAGGCAAAGGCGGCGTCCCTCTGGCAAACCGCCTCGGTCAGTTGACTTGACAAGGTATCCTTTGCCACCTCGGCCACCGATAGGTTCCCCAGTGCCTCCTCAAGCTCGTGTTGCAACCGTTGGGTCGATGAAGAGTTGGAGGCGATCAACCGATGACTCAAGATGGAAGCCTAGGTAAGGGTGAGGACATGGAATAGAGCCTCGAGGGTCAGGTGATAAAAATATATGTATAGATATCTATCATAAATGAATAAACCGAGTATCTCGACAAGTACCTGCAAGGAGGCTCGCATATAGGCGTCTTCAAGCTCAGCCTCGGGGACAATGTGCAAGGTCCCCCACTCACCTTTGGGAAAGTTTCCCAGATGATGGCTCATGGCTTCCCCATATTGGCTTGCCAGAGGATGATCTTCAGAAGCAGAAACATAAGCTTGGCTGGGGGAGGTGCGTGTGCTTGCTGAGGCATGCTTTGTCAGGGATGGGGATCGAGAAGGTCCTGATCCATCTACAGTTGTGTGGGGAGCAGAAGAGTGCGGAGTCATCTCCTTGGGTAAAGAGGTGCCTGAAGGCACCCGCCTAGAACGCCTCCTCGGGGGTAGAGGAGCCCCAGCAAAAGAAGGAATAACAAAATTCATTTTAGGCACGGAGGGGCGAGAGACAGAGGCTTCAAAGGCAAACTCGCCGCCAAGCATCGACGGTGGCGTCCAAGAGCTAACACCGCCAATATGACCGTCATCGGCCACACCCCTAGCCATGCCGCCAGCAGAGTGCAAGCACGAGTAGTTCTCAGATACCACTGTCTCCTCAACATCCATATGACCGCCCGAAGGGTAGACATAGTCCATATCGGCTACCTTGTTATAATTACCTTCATCGTGGCTGTATAGCCACGGACCTGCAGGTTCAGGTGAGGGGGGCATGGATCTGCAGGTTCGGGGGGCGCAGGGCACGAATTTGCAAGCTCGGGGGGCATAGGGCACAGATCCACAGGTTCGGGTGACGCAGGACGTGGACTCGCTGATTCAGATGAGGCAGGGCGTTGGCTCGCAGGTTCAGAGGAAACGAAGCATAAGGAGACGATTTGATTTGGGGCAAGCAGCCTGTACAAGCGAATGTTTCTCTCTGTAAAAAGGGCACTGGCTTGTTTATAATCACTCGACAAGGCCAGGATTATCCTCACTCGGTCACGAGCCTTCGGTTTCATGTGAGTGCCAACGACCCCTAAGAGACCTGCCATCAAAAGAAGAGAAATAGTTACAGTTAGAAGTAACATAGAAGAAAAGCTGAGTAAAGAGAGGAACCTCTCATGTATAAGATCAAAGTGAGAATAGTCTTACTTGGGGTGTTGAAGCTAGTATGTCGGGTGGACCCACTAAAAGTGAAGAAATAGTCTGACCTCCACGAGCCTCTGTTTGAAATGGAGCCCTCCACGAGGGCATTCCCTTTATGGGCCACGGCTTTCTGGAGCTGGTAGAACACGGGGACAGATGCATTCACCCTAAGGGTATAGAAGTAATGAACCTCGCTCATAGAAGGTCCTCTGGAATGCACCTGATGGTATAAAACATATAGGCAGCTTAGTGTCACCTAGGATTTGGGGGACAATTGTAGAGGCACTAGTTAAAATTAGTTAAACACTTTGACAAAAAAAGGATGAAGCGTAAGAGCCCCACCAGATCAGATTATAGAGTCGCTGAAGGCCATGAACCCTTCTGGTGGCTCAGTTCCGCGCTCATCATGTTCTGGGATGACGAACTTGAGGTATAATAGTAACTTATGAGCCTTTAGCATGTTGGACAATTTATTCATGGTGATGCTGGACCTGCCCATCTCTTCGCAAAAGTCAGAGGTTCTCTTTGGCATCTTAGGTACCTGGGCAGAGATAGGGATTTTATGAGCCACAGAATTTCCAAGGGTCCTGGAGGACCCTTCACGTGTCCTATATCTACCGGCAGTCTGCTTGACCCTAGGACGTAGGACCAGGGGCAAGGGAGGAAGGATGGGTGGGATCATGGAAAGGAACTCCGGTTCAACCAATTCGCGTCTACCACTTTGAAAGGATGGATCCCTATAACTGGGAGGCTCGTCACGACGAAAGAAAAAAGGCTCAGGGGGCAAGTTTTCTTCTAGGCAAGCAATTTCAGAATGGCAATCCTGGAGGATTGATTGTAGCTTGGAGGTGTATGTCGCATGCTGGGGAGAGAAACCTAAACCTGCATCCCTGGTGTTGGATTTCAGTTCCTTCTCTAGGTTGCATGCTTTCTGTCTAAGGTAAGACAGTCTCCAGAGGTAGAGCGTCCGCACACCCCCAGAGTTGGAGGATCCATGTACGTCGGCCTCCGAGTCGGAGGATGACAACTCAATGAATTCTACGTTCGACGGACCTTCGGAACATCACCCAGACGCCATGGACCAGATAAGACTCGAGGGCGTATATGCATAAGAGTGACGCTATATCTACAACATGAGTATGAGGGGAATAAGTAAAGGGCCTATGCACATGTATTGGAAAGGCCATACAAAAGGAATGACAATCTCTGAAGAATGAGTGTCGTGCAACCATTAATTCTACCCCCACATAGTCAATAAAAAAAAAGAGAAAAAAAAAAGAGGAAGGAGGCATACCTGGAGGTATATATGTGAAGCCAAAGGTGTGCAAGGATAGACTTGTGGAGGCATAGGGTTGGTTGAGCGATATGCAAGGGCAAGACCGTTGGGGCGAAAGAATGCCTAGCGTCACCACAATGCTAGTAAAAAAAAAAAAGAGCAAAAGAAGCAGGAAAAATAATAATAATAATAAAAAAAGAAGGATGAATAATTGAAATGGAAGGAAAATTACCTCAATAATGCTTCTATGGGGAATATAACTTTGGAGCTCTTGGAAGAGGCCTAGAGGGAATACCACTAAGCTAGGCAAGTTTTGGTGTGGAGAAATGGCTCCAAGCCTTGGGGTATTTATAAGGAAGGTCAAGGCCCCTTAGCCATTGGATTCAAGTCAATATGAATGGTGGAGATCAAGGGTATGAGTAGCCTTGGGATCCGCGATTGAGAATGATTGGTTCTTATGCAATCTTAGGGATATTCATGGATCCCTCAAGAGTTAGAGGGTTTTTGTGTTTCTTTGGACACTATAAAGAAACACAGCTTCAAAATTCACTTTGTGTTTCTTCAAGCGACATTGGGTAGCACCCCAAGGTTGAGTCCACCAAAGTTGGTCGTACATATCCAGCAAGAGAAAAAGGAAGAGTCTACAAACACACTTAAAAGTGTACTTATAGACTCTGGGGCAAGTATAAATGTGGGAATTCTTCCCTTGTGAACTCCATTCAAGTGAACTTCTGCATTACGAGGCACCTTGAAGACTACGAGACACATGCCGGTGGGATGAAGGGGCGAGAGCCCCACTTGGGTATTTACCACATGCACAAAGGAACTAGGGCGTCACATGGCATCGGAGGTGTTGGGATAAGAGAGTCACCCTCGCTATGCGAGGGTCCTCGGCCGTTGACCAACCCGAATGCCATCCTCGCTATGCGAGGGACTTTAGCAGGCATCCCATGCGCGTCGCATTGCCTTCGCTATGCGCGAGTCCTCGCTGGCCACTTGCGTGCGCCGCATCCACGCAAGCATCCCGCCTGGCCTCCATGCGACCGCAACAGGCCAGCCTCACTATGCGAGGGTGCGGCCTTGTTGCATCTCGTCTGTCCCGTGCCTTGGTGCATCTCGAGTGTCCCCTCGCCTCACCCCCGTACGATCGAAGTAGGCCAGCCTCGCAGCATCGCCCGTGTCCCAAGCCTCTCCCCCGTATGATCGAAGTAGGCCAGCCTCGCTATGCGAGGGTGTAGCCTCGCAGCATCGCCCATGTTCCGAGCCTCGCCCCCATATGAATGAAGCAGGTCAGCCTCGCTATACGAGGCACTCCCCCTATGCGAGGCTGTAGCCTCGCTACCTCTCAAGTGTGCACCTTGTTCCGTCACAAGCCTCCCAACACCTTGGCTTTTTATGACACGTATAGTTTGGAGCCTCCATCATATATGCATGAGGAACACTTGGAAACACCGAATGGGTATGTCAAATGAACATTAGGCGCCAAACGTGAAGTGATGAGCACGGCTGGGTGCAAGGCACGTGTACTGATGCGAGATGTACGGTTGTGAAGAGGATGGAGGCGTGGCTCTGCCATCTGCATCTGAGGAGTAGTGGCAGTATGAACCTGTATGGAGAGTGGAGGCACTACCTGAGCACCCCCGACAACGTTCCAGAGTGCACAGTACGATGTCCTGCACCACTATTTGGGCATTGTCAGGGTAGACACCACTATGTCCTGAGCCACTACCCTGACCCTGTACCTGCATACGTACATGTCCCCTGGGACCCACTTGTATCAGGGGGCCAATAGAGCCCACCTATAAATAGATTTTGACCCCTCAGGTTAAGGGGTTGGAAAGCTGATTGTATGCGAGACGTTTAAGTAATATATGATCCTTATTCCATTGTTGCTCTGGTTTTTCTGTTGATTCAAGTTCTTTCCATCTGATTCTAAGCTTTTCATAGTATAAAAATCTGTGTTTTCTAATCTTTAATCGTTGACGAGTTCTTACCATCAACAATATTGTTATTACTAAGAGATAGTTGTTTGTTTTTTAATCACAATGTAGCCTAAGTAGCAAAAATAAAATCATATCCCCTTAATATCTCCATTACAAAGAATATGAGTGGTTTGTACTCAACAATTGCCTTGAAATCCAACTATATATGGAGTAGGTAGCTCAACACATATATGGATTTTTTAAAACAAATTCACTTTAAAAAATGTTCTCTTACCTTTATTCTTGTGATGTACAATGAATTCCTTCGAGAAAATCGAAACATAAATCTTTAAAACGATTTTCCCACATGGTTTAAAATGAAGGTAAATGATCTAAACTAGACATCTTATCAAATTCCAATGATACCCATCTGATCGTGCATTTCTTTTTTGTGTTCAACTATGTAGATGTGTAGCGTGTGACAAGTAGAGTCTCTTGAGTATACCGATGAATTATTTTCTTTAGCAAATGGGTCGAATTAGAATGCACACTCATACACTGCTTACATTGTCAATAGTGTAAAGTTTTTGGTGCGTAGACGTGAGAAAGGACGTACTACTTAAAACAAAGGAGTTTCGGTACCATGAATCGATGGTTTCACTAACTATGGCCAACTTAAGGAGATTGTAGAGTTATGTTGTTCCCATGGTTACCCGGTAGTAATGTTTCGCTGTAAATAGTTCAACACCAATGTATGCAAGGGTCGAAAGGTGACTGAGAATAACATCACTAGTATCATGGTTAATTCTGAATGGTACAAGAATATTATTTTATGATTGATTTTAATGTAATAATTATATAGACAATAAAGATATGTCTATTGCTATTGCTCGTTCACATGGTGGTGATGGGGCAGGTGATCCTCCTCTAGATCCGTCGTGGGTACCTACTTCCTGTGAGATAGGAAATATAATTACTCTATGTTTTATCAAGAAATAAGAAAGTGTTATCATATTATTCAAACAAATTATATTGTTCACTTAAAATATGTAGCGTCTCCCCCAAGAAAAAAGGTCAATCTCGATCAAAAAAATTTAGAGGAACTTGTGCAAGAAAATAAAGGCCCGTTGACTCCATAATTTGATCTAAATAAGGGAACCTACGAGCCAGATGGTACTCGTGGATCATTGCTCAGGAGACTTATTAGTAACCATATTGGTTACCAAGTGTTGTTATATTATGACTCTTCGAAGAGTGTTCTGGATAAGTACAAGACAGGATTAATGGATAAAATTGAGGTAAATTTATAATATATTCACATGTGATGTTTTTAATAATTTCAAAATTCTAACAATTTTTTTTAAAGAGTATTTCATTCTCCCTAGACATCTCCCCAAGTGGCGAGAGATAGAGATTGGCATTGAGCGAGAGTTTTAGGATCGCTACAAAGACAGAAAATGTTGAAAAAAAAACATTTCGATGAACATGGCAGATATGATGATATTGAGACAGCCATGAAGAATCCCTCGAGGGGGTTGGACAATGATAGTTGACAGAAGTGTATTGACATTTTCACCTCTAAATAGTATATGGCATGCTCAAAGATAAATGTTGCCAATAGATCAAAACAGAAATGTCCAAATCTCCATGGATCAACATCTTACCCTTTTTCTCGATTTAAGTAATAATACGTGTAGTTTTAAGTATTTTCAGTTATCTTATTAATAATTTTAGTATTCAATTGAAATTTTGTCACATTTTGTTTTCCAAAGAGGAATCCTAAAACTAAGGAATTTCCCAACTTTATTACCTCATTCCATGATATGCACAATCATCCAACATGTGGATGGGTGAACACAAATGCTAAGGATGCATATGTAAGTAACTTTCTAAGTTTTGTATATATGTTTATATGTTTATTAAGTATTATATTATATACTAATTGCACATTTTCTAAATTTCAGGGTGCCTTGGAGCAAGGAATTCAGACGCAAACGAAAACCCCATCCTCATCTTCAGCTGGAAGTGTCTCTATCGATGAGGCACAAGTCGTCACGAAGGTACTTGTTCAACTTCGTGGCCACAACTGAGTTGTTGGACGCAAGTTGAAGGGTGTGGATGCTCAAAATTCAACACCGGTAAAGAGCCTACATCCCATGCCTAGGGTCCCTGGAAGGTCCAAAGCAACCATGTTTGAAGTCCATTTGAACCCTCAAATTAGTGCTCAAATTGACTCTGCTCCAAATGACCACTTCGACTCGGACACCCACAGACACACCAGACGTCTCACAGGACTCATCGCCTTGCACCAGCCAAGGAGCCTCGCACCTCATGGGTGCATACAGCGCCTCGCGAATGCACATAGCGCCTTGCGCCCATGGCGCCTCACGAATAAACATAGCGCCTCGCGCCCATGTAGCCTCGCGGGTGCATATGGCGCCTCGCGCCCATGTGGCCCCGCAGATGCGTGAGGGTCTTGGGCGCCCCTGATGTCCCACAACTGTCTCACGTGACCATTGTCTCACCTCACCTCATCATGTCCGAGGCCGTCCACAGGGCCTCGTCTCGCCTCGGTGCACCCATCATCCGTGAGGCCCCTCCTGCGAGGCCACCCACAGGGCCTCATCTCGCCTCAGTGCACCCACCATCCGCAGGACCTCACCTCGCCTCGACACACCCATCATCCGCGAGGCCCCTCCCGCAGGGCCTCGCCTAGCCTCAGCGCACCCACCATCCGTAGGGCCTAGCCTCAGCTGCATCCATGCTCCAGCATCCGCGAGGCCACTCCCACGAGGCCGTCCGCAGGGAATGCCTCGGCTATGTCCATGCATCTGCATCCCCTATGGTATAAGTATATTCCCCACTGATGAGGCCCTTCTTTACTCTCTGAGGAAGGTGTCACCAGTGGGGCACGACACCCACCTGCTTAGCATATTCAAAGCTGCAAGTACACTTATATTTCACAAAATGAAAAATGGTTGGAGCAAGGGCATATCTTTAATACACGAGAGAGACCTTCAAATACAAAGCACGTGTATAGGAACGGGTTGTACGACCAGGAGGAGCATAGGGACATGATTCTAGGGTCCGTACTAGATAGGTATTGGTGGTACAAGCTAGTACCAGTGGCAAAGGCACTATATGTACGTCGTCGACCATGTGTCAGGGTCGACACCACAGCCACCTGCTTCACTACGTCTGGTGCCACTTATCCTGACACTCGTACTGGGCGAGTAGTGGAGGCACA
The DNA here is from genome assembly GCF_963169125.1 of Humulus lupulus. NCBI lineage: Eukaryota > Viridiplantae > Streptophyta > Magnoliopsida > Rosales > Cannabaceae > Humulus > Humulus lupulus. The sequence continues at coordinate 38,366,448 of NC_084797.1, read as the reverse complement.
ATCAAGTACTAAAGTGGAGGTGCTCCCACCAACTCTGATCATGTACTGAAGCCGACACCACTACACCTGATACCACTCTCCTAACACCGTACTTGCGTACTATTTGGTCCTCTGGACCACAATGTATCAGGGGCCATTAGAGCCCATTACAAAAGGAACCACACTTCCACATGGAAGGGGGTTGGAAAAAAACACTGTAGCACTACACCATAAGAAATACAAATTCAGTTCATCATTTTCCTTCTACAAGTTTTCTTTGAGTTTCCAATTAGATCTTTGAAGTTTTTCTTTTGATAATCTCTAGATTTCTATTTTTCTAATTTAACTTGGTTGACGAGTTCTCACTGTCAACAATTTGGCGCCGTCTGTGGGAAGGATAGATTGTAATTCACTGTTCATCCGTTGATTATGAAAAGAAAAAATGCCACGACTTCGGACCGGTTGAGAGAGCCGCGAGAGGTGGAGGTCCATCTTAACGGAGATTGGTTAAAAGCCTCCATGAGGGATTCTCCCCCACCTGTAAACATGGAGGCCCCAAAGGAGCCTGAGGTCCACGGAGATGAAGGGGAGGCCTCATCCCCAGCGGTCCCACCTGAGGAGGATCGTCCAAAGCCAGTGGCTGCCCCGACAAGGGGTACTGGTGAGTTCCTGCCTCTAAGGCCGCTGTAGGTGCCAAAATCCGATCGATAGGATCTAGGCCCCTCGACGCACCGGGCTGACAAGCACCCTCGGGTCCACTCCATGAGCTCGAGTTCTAAGTCTCAATTCTACAAAGATGAGATACGAGAACTTCACTGCAAGAATCAGAGGCTAGAAACCACCCTGGAGAACATGCAAGAGGTGCTAAATGGCCTGTTGCAAGGGAGATCACACATGACACTCCCTAAGCGGAAAGAGAGAGGCCAGGAGGGGGTAGAAACCACCGTCCCAGTAAACGATGGACAGACCCGACTCTCCACTAGTAACCCCCCCCCAGACGAAGCAGCATTAATGCCCCAAACCACCGAAGCAGCCCTAGGGGCCAGGGCCAAAGACCAACACTGCCCGTCATAACGATGTTGAGGTCACCTCAAATTTATGTGAAGAACTCAACAAAAAGAGGGCAGGTAAAAAGACCGCATCGCCTGTGCCGGCCCGGGGAGGTGAAGGAAAGGGGGATCCTAGCCCATCCACGTTGAGAGACTCCTTGAACAAGAGGAGGCAAGACCTGGACATAGAAATGAGAAGCCTACGGAGCAAAATTGTCACTGCCTTTGGAGGTCAAGCCTTTCAGGATGAGTTCGACCATGAGTCGCCCTTCATCAAGGAGATCCAGGCCATCCGGCTTCCGGTCAACTTCAAGGAGCCCCATATGACTCCTTACGAAGGAAGCACAGATCCAAAATACCGTCTGGATGCATTTAATGACTTGATGAAGCTTAGGGGAATTAGTCGTGGGGTCAGATGTCATTGCTTCGCTATCACATTAAAAGGACCCGCGTACAAATGGTTCAAAAGACTTAGACTGGGGTCCATTAGATCTTGGCAACAGTTTTCTGATGAATTCCTCCAGCAGCACCACGCCGTGCAGGACTACACTATGCCAGGCACCAGCCTCGCCAATGTGATGCAAGGAGGAAATGAGAGTCTGAGGAGCTACATTCACAGGTTCAATATGGAGGCAGCTAAAGTAGGGAGCTTGACCCGCAGAGAGCTAAAAATGGCCATCACAGCTGGAGTGCGCCCGGGAAGCAAGTTATGGGATAACATGCTCAAGAGGGAGGTCACGGACTTGGATGATTTCTACGAGTGAGCACAAAAATATATTCGCGTGGAGGATGGTCACGAAAGCCTCAAAGCCGAAAAAGGCCAGTCGTCACCAAAACCTTCAATCCGAGAAATCCAAAGCGGTGTAAAGAAGAAGGGGGTCTATGAGGGAACGAGAGATGATCGACCCCAGAAGCATCAACGCTCTGATGAGCGCATACAGGGCCCCTACACCTTTTATACTGACCTCACCCATGCGAGAGAGCATATTTTCGTTACGAACGAAAACCAGGTCCCTTTCAAAAGGCCCCCGCCGATGAAAAAAGACCGGTCTAAAAGAAACCCCAGCAAGTATTTCCAGTATCACAAAGATATCGGCCACACCACCGCAGAATGCAACCATTTGAAGGTGGAAATTGAGGAGCTCATCTGCAGGGGACATTTGGGCAGATATGTTGTAACGACCCAAATTCACTAATAAGGCTTAGGGGCCTTGATTAGAATGCCGGGAGGGCATGATGGGAATTATGTGTGATTTTTTATGATTAAGATGCATGATAATGATTTAGGCATGTTATACGATTATGTGAACTATATTATGTGATAATTATGATGTGTGAATTGTACCACGTGGGTTCTGTGATACCAACGTGATGCACGTGCCGAGACGGTCCTAGGAACTAGATAGTGGTAACTGGTGATTTGGTAACCTGCGTAACTGTTTGTAACCATGGAGAGTAACAGGTTTTATGGGAAAGTGGTAGAATTGCAAAGCTGGTGAAAAGACAAGTATGGCCTTGAGGTTAAGTTAGGAAGGGGTATTAGTGGAAGGGTAGAGTAGACATTTGGTAGGATGGATGATTATCAGCTGAAGGGGGAAAATCATATACGTATAATATTTAGGGAGATGGGTTTATGCTGAAATTAGAAACCTAGAGGAAGAGCAAACTTAAGAGGAAGAAGGGAGAGACTGAATTTAACTTTTGGAAGGAGAATCAAGAGTGATTGAAGTTGTCAAGCAGGCTTAGACCAAGAATACTCAGAGGTAAGATTTTGATTATGCTATATCCAAGTTTTAAGTCTGAATTTTAGTTAAGGAAGGTGAATTGAGGCAAGTTGGTGGCTGGTTTTATGTAATTTCAGAATTGGGAATCAAGGGGGAAGGAGGTCAAGAGCTGGAGGTTGAATCCATCACTTAAGGTAAGGTCTCTGTATGTTTATTAGGCTTGTTTTTGTTAAGGTATAGGGAGTTTGAAGTGTGGGTTGTGTTTGAGTTCAAGCTGTTCATAATTTTTCTGGTTTGAGTTGTTAAGTGTGAAATTCAAGAGTGAATTTTAGGATTGAAGGTGTGAGTGAGCTTGGGTATGACGTCTTTGGGTTGTTGTGAGGCTTGTTAGGGGTTTAGGGTTGGTTTTGGGACTTAGGATGGAGTTTGGGGTGATTTGGAGAGGTTGGAGCTCGGGAAAATGCGAAGGAAAAACCCAGAATTCTGGGCTGCGAAGGCGTGCCGCGGCACGGGTTTTGTGTCCCGCGGCTTGGAGGCTCTTACTGGTGGGTGCCACGGCACAAGGATGTGGTGCCGTGGCACAAGGTTAATTTCAGGGTATCACATTTGGCAATTTTTGAGCCTTTGCTCCGGGGGTTCGGGGGATGTCTTCGGGGTGTCGTTCTAAGGTTTTGGGGGTTCCGAGAGTGTGGGTTAGGTTTCGGGAAGGTAGTCTTGGATTGGTTAATGACAAAGAATATTATTTGTGTTGTGATTAGGACTTTGGAGAGGCTCGGAGTAGAGGATCGTGCTTACGGCTACGTGGCATCGAAAATCAGTGAATTGAAAGGTAAGAACACTGCACCCGAATGTATGGTTGTGAATGGGACTAAGTGCTCCTGAGAGGTGTATTGTGTCATCATTGGTATTATGCCAAGGGACACGTATAAGCGGTCTAAGAGTACCGTTCATGAATTTAGCGCATGGGGCGCGAATTGGCCACTGGGAGCCAGAAACGATAGGATAACAGAGGGAGCAGCCTGTGAGCGCTAGCCCTGGTTATCGTCTGTGCATTGTGTATTATGAGCTGAGATGCTTAGTATATGAAATACTTGACTATTGTTATGCTTGAGTTTATGAGATGCTATATGAGTAATTGACTTGTTTGCTAGTTGTTCATGCTCTGTTATTACTGTGTTTTCTTGCTGGGCCTTGGCTCACGGGTGCTTCGTGATGCAGGTAAGGGCAAGGGCAAGCTGGACCAGGCCTGAGGTGGAGAGCTCCGAGGTGTAATGTACATAGCCAGCCGTTCGATCACCATGGTCGAGGAGTGTGTCAGGACAGAAACTACCTAACTGCTCATTTTGCCTTAGTACAGCCGCTAATGTATTTAAACCTTGTAAATTTTGTAAATGACCTTTGAAACTGTCATTTTTGGGATCCCATGTAACGAAACAATGTTTAGTAATGAAAACGTAACTTTTGAGACCAAAACACTTTTAACCCTAGTTCCTTTACTATTCCAGTAACACGCTTTTACTTTAATGACTTGATTAGCAAGTCTGGCACTTTATAAACACACAGTGTAACGGTCTTGGCTATCCAGGGCGTTACAACTTGGTATCAGAGCGTCCTAGGTTTATGGGTCCTGAAGACTGGCTGGGTATGTACATTCGCCGCGGGAGACAAGCTCAACTCAGGGTTTGGTAATTGTATATGCATGACTATGTGTTTAAATGATTTGAGTGAGATATGAATGTTGATATCTGTCTGATGAATAGGGAGCATGAGATTCTGATAGGGCCTGGCCCTTGACTATTGCATGGTGTTATTGAGGCGTGCTTATTAGCATTGCTGTGCATGTGGATGAATATCTGGATAAATTGCTATGCTTGTTTGCTTGTGATTGATTGGAGTTCCAGTGGTGGATTGTGGAGAGATTATCACCCTGTCATCTTAGCCTAATTGCCGAGTCGTTGTTTGCAGATTGACTTGAATAGATATGCGTTCAAGGAAATCTACACGACAAGCCGACAGGTCTGGGGCTAGAGAGGATGATCAGGGCCCAACCCCTCCGCCAGTCCCTGAGAACTGGCAGCAGTTAATGGCAGAAATGCAAGATAGGCTTCAGAGCCAAGATGAGTTGATCAGAATATTGCAGCAGGCTCCATCTGGGAGTGTTGCCCCTGCTGGGCCACCGGCACTGGTACCTGTGGTACAGTCTGTTGAGGGTGGCAATAAAGTGGAACCGTTGTATGAGCGGTTCAGGAAGCAGCAGCCCCCGATCTTTGAGGGTGGGCCAGATCCCCTAAAAGCTGAGCAGTGGATGACTCTGATTACCACTATACTTGATTATATGAAAGTAGAGGGACATGATAGGGTGGCCTGTGCCACTTATATGTTGAGAGAGGATGCCCTAATCTGGTGGGAGGTGGCGTCACAGACTAGAAATGTTGCTGCAATGACATGGGAGGAGTTTAAAGATTTGTTCAATCAGAAGTACTATAATGTTGCCGTCAGGGCAGCAAAGGTGAATGAATTTGTGGGATTGGTTCAGGGCAGTATGACTGTTACGGAGTATGCCTTGAAATTTGATAGACTCGCAAAGTTTGCACCGGATCTTGTTCCTACCGATGCGACCAGGTTAGACAGATTTGTTAGAGGGCTAAATGTCATGATAGCCCGGGATGTAAGGATTACTACAGTTCCTGGGGTGACCACCTATGCCCAGGCTGTGGAAAGGGCTCTGGCTACTGAGGAAGCAGAGAATAGGATTTGGAGGGATAGTGCAGCAAGAAGGGAGGGTCGTAGGCCGGTGCCTCCATATTGAGGTTCTAGTAGAGGTGGAGGTATCAGTGATTTGAAGAGAAAGACTCTTGAAGCCCTGAACGCTCCTAGGTTTGATAGAGGAGGTCGGGGTATTCAGGGTGGCCGTCGGGGAGGCGGTGATTCGTGGAGGACTTACCCAGAATGCACGAGGTGCAGGAGACGCCATTTGGGCGAGTGTCAGGCTAAGGCCTGTTATGTATGCGGGGTGGTGGGACACCTCAGGAAAGATTGCCCTACAGTGAAGAAGGGCAAGGCAGGGAAAGTGGACAGCTTGACTCCAGCTCGAGTGTTCACTTTGACGCAGGCAGAGGCCGAGGCTAGTCCCTCGGTAGTGACAGGTCAGCTTTCTAGTGCTGGCACTTCTTTTACTGTTTTGATTGATTCTGGTGCTACGCATTCATTTGTATCTGATAGGGTGATTGATAGATTGTGTAGACCTAGTGAGTTTAGTGCTTCAGGGTTTGGGACTATATTGCCTACGGGAGAGTTGGTGGTGTCTAGGAGATGGGTTAGGGCACTGCCAGTGTTAGTTGATGGTAGAGAGTTGTCGGTGAACTTGATTGAGTTGAATATGGAGGACTTTGACATGATTTTAGGCATGGATTGTCTGGTTAGATATGGAGCTACCATTGACTGTAGAAAGAAAATGGTGACTTTTGAGCCAGAGGGTGAGGATCCCTTCGTTTTTGTGGGAGCGGTGCGTGGACCCCGCGTACCCAGGATATCTGTGTTAAGAGCCAAAGATTTGCTACAGGGTGGATGTATAGGCTTTTTGGCTAGTGCGGTGGATACCACCAAAGTTTCACCAGTTGGACCGGAGGAGACCAGACTGGTTTGTGAGTTCTTGGATGTGTTCCCTGAGGATTTGCCTGGGTTGCCGCCGCGTAGGGAGATTGAGTTTGTTATTGAGTTAGCACCAGGGACAGAGCCAGTGTCGAGGGCACCGTACAGGATGGCACCAGCGGAACTGAAAGAGTTAAAGATACAATTGCAGGAACTTCTGGATATAGGGTTCATCAGACCTAGCTATTCGCCATGGGGTGCTCCAGTTTTATTTGTTAAGAAGAAGGATGGGACTCTGAGAATGTGTATTGATTATCGGGAATTGAATAAGTTAACTATTAAGAATAAGTATCCCCTACCGAGGATTGATGACTTGTTCGATCAGTTGCAGGGTAAGATGGTGTTCTCAAAGATTGATCTTCGATCTGGTTATCACCAGCTGAGGATCAAGGATGAGGACATACCTAAGACAGCTTTCCGGACGCGTTATGGGCACTATGAGTTCTTGGTCATGTCTTTTGGTTTGACCAATGCCCCAGCAGCCTTTATGGATTTAATGAACAGGGTATTCAAAGATTTTCTAGAACATCAAGGAGGCCAAAAGGTCTTACAAAAAAAAACGACAACAACAAACTTCCAAATAAAGGCAGATACTCTCTCAAAGGGAGAAGCCCCAGAAAGAGCACCCGCCAATAAGCCTAGAGCGGCCACCAAGCCGTCTAGCCAAAAATGGTCCTAAAAGAGACCCTTGCAAAAATAGTACTATGAATAATGACGAGAAAGACACTTCTCGCAAGAAATAATAAGCGCACGCAAAAATTTATAAAATGATAGCTAGAACCCAAGGGGTCAATATATCCTTATAAGAACAATCAAGAGGCACCAAAAAAGGACCCATTGAACCCTTTCACATGGGCTCCAAAGGACCTTTAGCCTGATAAATAAAAAAGGGGAACCTACCAAACCCCATCATACGGGCTCAAAAAGACCTCAAACACAGAGGAATAAGAGATGAATAACCGCATATGAATATATATATAAAAAAAAAGAGTTTTGGTAACATGACAAGATTTATAAAATATATATTATTACAAGCACAGTAAGGAAATTGTGAAGTGACGATCTCAAGGTCTCCTGCTACGGGCGTTCCACCCAGCCACCCAGGCAACGACGTGCTCTCCAAAGGAGGAGAAATTGAAGTTTCGATCTCTCCTCCATACACCGTAAAGGGCTCGCTCTATGGACCTATACTCAATAGCTGCCCTGTCCGCCTCTAAGGAAGCGACCCTCTCCTGCGACGCAACTGCAGCATCCTTAGCACCCTCAAGATCGCCCTCTAAGAAACCGACCCTCTCCTGCGACGTGGCCGCGGTAGCTTGGGCACCCATGAGTTCGGCCTCTAGGCTGGTGACCCTTTGCTGCAACATCATGGCCTTGGAAATCGCCCTCTTCTACTTTTTCGATGAGGCAAAAATTTTGCCAAGGCCTTTTCTAGCCTAGACCTGGTTTCAGCAAGCTCCCCCTCGAGCTCATGGACTCGAATCGCAAGACGGTCCCTCTCGGCATTCGACGTGGAAAGGTTGTGAGCCGAGTCGGCAAACCGTTGAGCCACGGTATAGGCCTGCACAAGAAAAATAACAATAATAGTAATAAGTAACAAAGAAAGAGAGGGAATAAAAAGATATAAGGCCAACGTAAGATGCTTGAACTCACCCAGGTAGTAGAGCGCGTAAGAGTCTCCCCAAGGTCCGACATAGTGAAACTCCCAAGACCACTCCAATCAGCTTCGGGGAGGCCTGAGGTGATCTGGACATACCGTCGCCTGTAAGAGGCCACCATGTGACCCACCCAGGGCGCCCCTTCTGAGCCAAGGGTACTTGGTTGGGTGAGGACAGACGACCCGCTTGAAACAGGAGGGGGTGCAGGAAGATCGAAAAAATGACCCCTGGCTAGATCAGGAGGGGGTGCAGGAAGATCGGGAAAGTAAGCCCCCAATGGACCAGGGTCGAGGGGAGCCTGAGGAAAAGCATCAAAGTTCGCAGGATCGGGGCAAATAAAATGCCTCGGCATGGCCTGTAGATCCTGAGATTGGGAAGCCATGTCAAGGTCGAATAGGGCAGAGGGAGGGCATTCCCCGGGGGACGGAGATGGCTGGTGAGGTTGCCCGTATCCAAGGGAGACTCCCTCCAGCACACACTCGGCCTCACCTTCACCCGGGCAAGGCTCAGCCGAGGCATCCTTTGTCTTCTTTGACCCGGGAATAGTCCATAGCGACCCGGGATCTAAAACTGGGGACAGCTTGTGAAGGTTGAGATTTTCCACAGTGAAGAGGTATGTAGCCTTTCTCACGGCGCGATCAGCACTGAGGAATTTTTTCATAGCGTCCGCCTCTGATCCAACAACTACGGGTATCGCAAACTGCTCTGCACGATTCACAACATTGTCGACACAAACATGAGTTATAAAACAATAAGTTTCAAAAAGAAAAAAAAAAAAGGGAGGGTGGCTCGAAGTACTTACTGGGAGCAGAACGAAAGTGCTCACGAACAGAAAGAGGGCCTTTCACAAAGAAAAAGTCCTGCTTCCAGGACCCCGGGCTGGACACTGTGCCATCTATCAAGGGGATTGCATTATTGGCTTTTTGCAGGAAATAAAAGCCCTTGGATTTGGGAGAGGGGATGAGATTGTACAGGAAATGCACCTCTTGGGTCGTAGGAGCACGATGAACAAGTTCCATAAACGCGATAAAGAGGCAGCTCAAGGTCAGCCAACTGTTGGGTGCCATCTGAAGTGGAGTGAGGTCAAAATAGTTGAGAACTGCAATGAAGAACGGGTGTAATGGGATTATACCAACCTCCTTCAGAATATGCTCTCTAAGGGCCACGAAGCCAATATTAGGGCAGTCAGCCTGACACTTGTCCGAAGGGGTGTATAATGCATACTCCGGGGGAACACGGTAGTGCTCTACAATTTCCATCAATTTATTTTCAGACACGTGGGACACCAGGGTGGATGCCAATAGGGGGGCATCGTCCCGGTCATCAACAGATACCTGTCATCGTCCTCTCTTCGGCATATCTGTGAAACCAAAGGTGAGGAGGAGACAGAACACTTTACCCTCCATTTTCTCTTCCTAGCAAGAGTCTTCCACCGGGGCACCGGCTGCGGAAGCGCTAAGCTAGGGAAGATCGAAAACAAGGGATGAAGAGAAGCCGGAGCGGCCCCATGACAGTCATCGGGCAAGGATGGGCTAGCAGGCTCAGGTGGAAGATGTCCCTCCATAAACTCCAACTCCCCCTGCAAATCTAAAAGGGTCACCCTAAGGTTCGCTTCATGGTCACTAAGGTCAGGAGGGAAAGGTACTCCATCTCCCCTCAACACTGAGTCAATTTCGCTCTCTACCACCCAAATTTTATCCCTAAGTTCGTCCATGTGCTCGAGATGATGAATACGAACCTGCCTTAAAGTGTCATGGTCACGGTAAGGATTTTCCTCAGGGGACAGTGAGTCTGAAGACAAGTCAACAAACTCAACCACCGGAGGAATGCCGAACGGACCTTCACTTGCCATGAGACCTCGTCCCGAAAGCAAAAAGGGTTCACGTATAAATGGCCGGATTGCTACAAAACACAAAGGAATGGGCTCAAAACCTCTAGGCACAAATGCTTTAAATGACCCACTACGGGGTATGAATAAAGGGGCATACATCAAGGCTAACTCACGATGAGCTCGGGCCAAAGTACCCCATCTTGAGTGGTGCTAATTTGGACCCAATAAACATAAGGGAGGAAGAAAGTATACCTCAAGAAAGTAAAATTGGGCGCTGACGTGGTCAAAAAGAGGTCGAGGGCCAAAAGCACCGTCACGGCCAAATAGAGGCAAGTAGTCGAAAATACGCGTCTGCAAAAATAAACAGGAATGATGTGTTAGCCTTCAAATATATGAAGGGATACAAACATACTGAAAATTAGCTTAAATATAAAAAATATATATTTCTATATATATAGAGCAAAAGTGAGGTCGTGAGGGATTGAACCCCTTTCCTCTCGAAAAGAGCAAGGGTCTAAATGCCACTAAGCTAAGGAGATGAAGTGTAAATAATAGGCCTGGCATGAAGACCTATTTATAAGAATCAAAGAGAAGAGTCTACCAGAGCAACTAAAGGTCCTCTCCTAGACTAGGGGCAAGTGTGAATGCTCAAAATTCAACACCGGTAAAGAGCCTACATCTCATGCCTAGGGTTCCTGGAAGGTTCAAAGCAACCATGTTTGAAGTCCATTTGAACCCTCAAATTAGTGCTCAAATTGACCCTGCTCCAAATGACCACTTCGCCTCGGACACCCACGCACACCCCAGACGTCTCGCAGGACTCGTCACCTCATCACGTCTGAGGCCATAGATAGGGCCTCGCCTCGCCTCGCCTCGTTGCACCCATCATCCACGAGGCCCCTCCCGTGAGGCCATCTCGCGAGGCCACCCACAGGGCCTTGCCTCGCCTCAGCGCACCCACCATCCGCAGGGCCTCGCCTCGCCTTGGCTGCGTCCATGCTCCAGCATTCGCGAGGCCACTCCCACGAGGCCATCCGCATGGCACGCCTCAGCTATGCCCACGCATCTACATCCCCTATGGTATAAGTATATCCCCCGCTGATGAGGGCCTTCTTTACTCTCTAAAGAAGGTGTCACCAGCGGGGCACGACACCCACCTACTTAGCATAATCAAAGCTGAAAGTACACTTATATTTCACAAAATGAAAAATGGTTGGAGCAAGGGCATATCTTGAATATACGAGTGAGACCTTCAAATACAAAGCACGTGTATGGGAATGGGTTGTACGACCAGGAGGAGCATAGGGGCGTGATTCTGGGGTTCGTACTAGACAGGTATTGGGGGTACAAGCTAGTACCAGTGGAAAAGGCACTATCTGTACGTCGTCGACCATGTGTCAGGGTCGACACCACAGCCACCTGCACCACTACGTCTGGTGCAACTTCTCCTGACACTCGTACTGAGTGAGTAGTGGAGGCATAATCAAGTACTAAAGTGGAGGTGCTCCCACAAACTCTGATCATGTACTGAAGCCGACACCACTACACCTGATACCACTCTCCTGACACCGTACTTGCGTACTATTTGGTCCTCTGGATCACAATGTATCAGGGGCCATTAGAGCCCATTATAAAGGAACCACACTTCCACATGGAAAGGGATTAGAAAAAACATTGTAGCACTACACCATAAGAAATACAAATTCAGTTCATCATTTTCCTTTAGCAAGTGTTCTTTGAGTTTCCAATTAGATCTTTGAAGTTTTTCTTTTGATAATCTCTACATTTCTATTTTTCTAATTTAACTTGGTTGACGAGTTCTCACCGTCAACAAAGGGCACTAGTTCTCTTGCCACCAGGGCCAATGGGGCTTCCTCATAGTTAGAGGCATCACCATTTAGGTCACCCACAGTCGGCTCTGCAATGGTATCAGCTGAGTGTTGGGGGATAGCGAGATAACACCACCTCAAAAAATAGAATCGACATAAAAATTTGGATTGATAGAGACATGAAAAAGTTGAGAAAGAACATGCAAATCAAAGTAGAACAATGGTGTTTTTCAACTTTGATGAAGCTTCAAAACCCCAGGAAATACCACCACTTTGAGCAAATCCTTTTAGCAAACCAAACAAAAAACCAAGGCTTATACACGTTGCAAAACGTTGTCCTAATACTCTATTCCCAGCCACCATGGATGCTTGAGGCCTTCTCTTCAGGAAATGAGGATTGAGATTGAACAAGCCTGCAACTCTAAAAGTCAAGCACTTTGTTTGAGAATTCTTGGAGAAAACTAGAGATTCTTGGAGCTAGAGAGAGAGAGAGGGTAGAGAGAGATTGGAGAATGTGATCAAGTCTTCCAAAACACTATTTTAACCCTTATATGGAGAAGGCACCGTCATTAGGTCTAACCAATAGGATTATACTTGAAAAACATGTCATAATGAGCATTTTACGTAATTCACGTACTACAATAAGGTTTCTTGAAACCCTAGGCATCAAGCGATGTCTCGCTACCTAAGACGTATCACCACCCTTTCTTAGTTTGGACACTTCCAAAGGTCCTAAAATCCTGTAAATGCTACCAAACTTTCTGGGAACCCATAGATACTCTCATGTATCACTTTGGACCAAAAATTGCATTTTATAAGTGCATACAATTGAAGCTCAAAATTCACATAAAGATGTGAATTTTACTAAGTGTTTATACATTGCTTGTATTTTAACACTTATCATTTGTATTTAACCATTCATAACAATCCCCCACTTGGTTAAATACAAGCCTCATTCTCTAGCTTAAATAGTTTTGGTGCATAAAATAAAGTGCCTTTTGGTTTGAACTTTACCTTAGTGAAAATACCACAAAGTCTTATCAAAATCATTAGTCGCGTAAAGCTTGAACCAAATATTCCATATGATAAAATCGGTGATACCTCACACACCTTCACCACATCTTTTGTTTTCCCAATTTCTTGCTTAGCGCCATCATGGCCATGTTCTCATCTCCTCTTGGACTTTTGGCGGAGAAACTCCAACTCCCATGAGAGGTGGCACCGCCTCTAAGTCCACATAGGTGAAGTTTTTACAACATCTTTGCTATCTTTGTAGATGTTTGTTGCACTCAACTGAACTTAATTAAAAGCGCTAGGCTTAAACCTAACTCGGTAGCAACCAACACGAACCATGTCGGATGGAACTTATCATAAATTTTAGTGTTGAAACTATTCACTTATTAATGACTTGTTCGTACCCATTCAACTCTTTCCCTTGATTTGTACAAGTTGAGAGATGGATTTCCATCATTGGTGAATCAATTGTTCAAGGAGTTTCAATCCCATCCCTTTTGAAGTAGAACTTACTAACCTTGTCACAAGAGGTTTTGTAAATGGATCTACTAAGTTCTCACTTGTCTTAACATATGAAATCGATATGATTCCGCCTTGAATCAATTGTCTCACATATTCATGTCTTAGACTAATGTGTCTAAACTTTCCATTATACACACTATTATATGCTCTAGCAAGTGCAGATGGGCTATCACAGTGTATTGAAATTATTGATACCATATCCGTGGATAAAGGAATGTCCATCATGAGATTCCTAAGCCACTTGGCCTCTTGCCGGTTGTCGCTAAAGCTATAAAATCTGCTTCCACGGTTGAGTGTGATAAACACGTTTTCTTCTTGGACTCCCATGAGATTGCACCTCCTCCAAGAGTAAACACCCAACCGTTGGTGGAGAGATTCTCTCCAACTCCCGATATCCAATTAGCATCGGAATATCCTTCAAGTATATTTGGAAAAAATTTATAGTGAAGACTATACTCTTTGGTGCTCTTAAGATAACCAAGAGTTCTCTCAATAGCTTTCCAATGCTTGATACTTGGATTGATGGTAAACCTACTAAGTTTACTAACTACATATGCAATATCCGCTCTTTTGCAATGAGCGGCGTACATTAGGCTTCCTATTGCACTTGCATATTCTAATTGAGATACCTCTCTTCCTTCATTCTTTCAAACTTCATGTTTGAATCAAATGGTGTATGTGCCTCTTTGATTTTGAGATGACTAAATTTGTCGAGCACTTTCTCAACATAGTGGGTCTGACTCAACACAAAACTCCCACTATTCCTTCTAACTTCGATACCAAAAGTGGTATCCACATCTCCAAGGTCTTTCATTTTAAAGTTAGAAGATAGAAACCTCTTCATTTCTATTATTCCTTTCATGGCATTACTCAAACATATCATCTACATATAGACACACAAGTATGGCTAAGTCACCACAAGTCTTAGAGTATAAGCACTTATCTGCATTGTTGTGTCTAAATCCGTTAGAAACAATGGCTTTATCAAACTTTTCATGCGACTGTTATGGATCTTGTTTCAAACCATATAATGATTTGACAAGTCTACACACTTTATGTTCATTTCCTTGAAGAATAAAACCTTCTATTGTTCAATATACACCTCCTCCTTGAGATCCCCATTTAGGAATGTTGTTTTGACATCCATTTGGTGAACATTAAGGTTATATATAAGATAATAAGGCAAAGAGAAACCTTATAGAAGTAGTTCTTGCTACCGGTGCATATGTGTCAAAGTAATCTATTCCCTCTCTTTGTTTGAATCATTTGGCTACTAGTCTAGCCTTGAAGATTTTCATGGTGCCATCGATATGGTATTTCTTTCTAAATATTCATTTTCACCCAATTGGTTTGGACCCCTTTGGAAGGCCAACCAATTCCCAAATATGGTTTGACTTAATTGAATCCATTTCATTATTAATTGCCTCATTCCAAAAAGTGGAGTCTCTTAAGGACATTGCTTCTTTGAAGGTTTTGGGATCATCTTCTGTTTGAAGTACTATTGGATGTTTCCAAGAAAATTCCTCATTATCACCTTCAACAAGGTATAGTGTCTCTATTGGAGAACACTTCTCACTTGATCCCAAATCTTTGAGTCTTTGGCTCCTTCTAGGCAATTGAGGTTGTTCAACAACTATTCTAGGAGTCTCCTCTTGAGACTCTCTAGTTTGAGTTGGTTCTAACTTGTTGTCATCACATGACATATTCTAAAATAACTCAACCTCTCTAGATTCAATTATTACATTAGACTCCAAGTCTAATAATCTATAAGCTTTGCTATTTTGGGCATAACCCACAAATGCACATCTTATAGCCCTAGGACCCAATTTGGTCCTTTTAGGATCGGTTCTCTTGCAATAAGCTAGATACCCCCACACTTTAAGATAACCAATATTTGGTTTCTTTCTTTTCCATAACTCATATGGAGATATTATTTTCTTCATGGGAATACGATTCAAAATATGACAAGCGGATAGAAAGGCTTCACCCCACAAACTAAAATTCAATTTAGAGTGTAATAACATAGCATTAATAATCTCAATAAATGTTCTATTATTTCTTTCTACTATACCATTTTGTTGTGGAGTATAAGGGGCTGCACATTCATGAATTATTCCATGTTCTTGACAAAACAAGTTAAATTCATTTGAAAAATATTCACCACCTGTGGATACCAAAAATCCTAGTTGCACGAGACTCCCGCCTTGTGCCCATCAAACCATAGACTTGAGATGGAAGCGGCAAAACCCGACCTAGCGTCTTCCGCTAAGAGCCCCACGACAGAACCAAGCGAGGCATGGTCTTGAACCACAGGCCTTCAACTCGCACCAAAAGGGTCTCGCACCAAAAGCACCTCACACAAAGAGGGTCTCGCGCCTAGAAGGCTCCCCGTACCTCGGAGGGGCCTCGCGCCGAGAAGGCCTCGTGCCAAGACGTTCGCAAGTTTGGAACGTACCCCCTGCCTCGGAGGTGACTCACGACTCCACCTCGTGCGCAGGGGCCTCGCACCCCAACGTCTCGCACGCAGCAGCCCTGTGCACCATATCGTCTCGCGTGCACCACAGCTCCGTCTCGCACAGAGGTCTCACACGCACCATCCGCGCGCACCACGGCTTCGTCTCGCACAGGGGGTCTCGTGATCACTATAACACCCTAAACTCCAGGGACCGTTACGGTGTGCCTTGTAAATAGTGCTAAACTCGCTAACCGAGTCATTTGGCCAAAATCGTGTAACTAAGTATGATTAGCGGTTTAGCGATTAAATTTTTTTGTTAAGATGTAACGTTTCTCTAGAACGTTTACTGTATACATTGGGCTCCCAAAAATATAATTTAAAATTCTATTACAAGAAAATATTACAACTAGCTAGTCTAAGCGGCTAAACAGGGTTTAACCCTAGTTCCTCTCCTTCAAACCTCGGTCGTGGCAGTCGAGCAGCTGCATAAGTACACATCGTCACCTAAGCTCTCCAACTCAAGGATGGTCCAGGTTTCTTTTGCCTTTATCTGCACCACATAGCACCCGTGAGTCGAAGCCCAGCAAGAAAACTCAATATGCTCATGAACAGTCAAATCATGATATCAAATCATATCTGGCATGCCTAGCAAACACAGCTCTATTTAATGATGCAAATAAACTCAGATAACACTGGGGAATCAAGGATAAGAAATCCTGCCCTCCTGATTTGATGACTATCAAGTCAATCCTAATCAGATGAGTGATTTAACACTTGGGGTTCTGGTAAACCATACTGAGTGACTGTCAAGCAAGTCACTACGGGGCTTAATACCCAAAGCTATGAAAATGATGATCAGAATGATCATACAGAGCTTATAGCCCTGACCACAAGAGTGAATATCACTTTGAGGTTCTGTTAACAATACTAAGTGACTGACAAGCAAGTCACTATGGGGCTCGGTGCTCATAGTGGTGTAACGAAACCGTTACCTGGGCTTTCATGCAATGGCTCTAACCAGATGAGTGACTGATGGGTAGGCACAAGCTTAACAGATGAGAGACTAATGGGTAAGTCTCACGAGCTCAACACCCACAGCCATGTGACTAAATAGTCACTGTGGCTCTAAGTGACTAGCCTTTGGCTAGACAAGCGCTTATAGTATTCATCGAACTTGAGGTCAGTCCGTCATTAATGATCTTTTGAGTCATCCAATGCAAATGTCGATTAGATCTAATCTTGGTTGGCTTGCGTTGAACACGCTAAGGTCGTTCCTGACTTATGAGTCAGCACAGTGTGACCAGTGCCTAGTACCACTGCCGAACTTGACTAATGAGTCACATCTTCACAGTTGATACTAACACCTTTGCCAATTCTGAATAATTAGTCAGTGCCATGCACAAGTAAGCAATGCTATCAATATATATCTTATGTCAAGTATCCAAAAGTAGGGCATTCAACATGCTTACTTAACAGTTGCTAGCATAATTATGATCATGCACAAACACAAAGTCTCAAGCTCTGATCAGTCTCATACTCAATATTCATGGCATGCCCTAAACACATGTTCCTCGTGCATCACATATCACAGTTAAACATCCAACATGCATCAAGAATAACCATGCATGTCACATATGGGGTGTGTAGTTTTGTTACCATGGTTCGAGCGATAATTAGAACAAGTACGATCCTTGAGAATAATCGATCCTTTAATCCTTTAGTGGTCACCTAGTCATAACATAATACAATCTCAGATTAATGAAAATCAATAATGATAGGGTCTTGATCTAAACCCCACTCTCGGGACCTCGATATGTACCCACATGGTGAGTAGATTCGATCCCGGGCCTTAAGGATTGAAACCCCAAGCCAAAAACTCTTAAAAAATCTCAAAACGGGATTCTAGAGAAACAGAACAGCGCTGCTCAATAGCGCCCCAGCGCTATGCTCAGAACCCCAAACCGCACAAACAAATCCTGTGTAGCGATACAGTGCCCTCTGATGGGCGCTGTAGCGCTACCGCCAGCTTGATACTCCCCTGAAATCTCTTCCTTCGACTCCTTTAATTCCAACTCGATTCCAATGCTTCCAAACCCCATTTTGATGCCAAATGAACCCAAAAACCATCCTCACATGTCCTAGGCACCACAATCCCAAGAACCCTAGCCAAAACTCCAATCAACTCCCAACTTTCCAACTCAAAAACTAGCTTAAACTTAACTAAGAAAACAAAGCAAAAGCAAGAGTTCTAGTTGGCTAAAAACTCACCTCAATCTCAGCAACTCACCTTCTTCAATGGTGGAGCATAACCTTAGCTTATCACAGCTTGGTTCCTTGGCTTGATTCCTCAAAAAAAGGGCTTGAAAATTCAAGGAGAAATGGAGGAGAAAAACCATCGGGAGAGAAGGAGGAAGGAAACTCTGTTTTTGGTAAACTTCTACAACCTTAATGGCTGATATTAATCTTTAAGGGTGAAAATACATAAATGCCCTCAAGTCTAAAATAAAGGCTTAACAGCCACAAAGGGCAAAATCATCCTTTCGCACCTAATTCGTTAATCATAATTAACACCCTCCAATTCCCGCTATTCTCAATATTCTCACATACCAATAAATCATATCCCGTTACCCTTTAATTCCCGGTAATGTTCTAATCATTAAAATCACCACGAGACTCACCCCGAGCCCCGAACTTAATCCCGTTATGACCCGACCGAACACTTGCATTTCATGATCGTCTCATGCCAAAAGACTCGACACAAATCCACATATAATGTGGTACCATTCATAACTCACCCACATGCACGAAAATACACAACTATGCCCTCAACGAGCCAAATTACCAAAATGCCCTTATAATTATAAATACACCCATATGCATGCATTTATCATCATATAATAAATAATTCACATAAACATGCATATAATCATTTAATATCATAATAAATCAATTATGGCCCTCCCGGCGTCCTAATCAAGGTCCTAAACCTTATTAGGAATTTTGGGGCATTACAACAATCCCCTCCTTACAGAAATTTCGTCCTCGTAATTTACCTAAACAGCCCGGAATAAAAATTTCGCACAATTGATTCCAGTTTCCCAGGTCATTCTCTCAACCTTGTTGTTTCTGTAACATTACCTTAACTCAAGGTACACTCTGTTCCTCATAACCATATTACTTTAGTTACATTTTGAATTGTCTATTCCTTACCGGAATACTTAACCTTAACCTTTAGATTCTTATGACTCAACTCATAAGTTCATTTAACCCATGTCCCCTACATGGAAGTACATAACACACTGTATTCAACTGACATTGTCAAAGACAAGGCTGATCCAAAATCAACTTAACCAATCCTATCCAGGACTCAACTGCCAAGATAATCTAGGGCTTAGCTTGCCCTTAACTCCTCACCCAATTCCATGGTGATACTTTAAGGAAGATACAATCCCCTTCTTGGAACTCCATGTTCCTACTTTTCAATTCAGTAAAACTTTCCCACTTACTCTGAGAAGTGAGCATCCAAGCTCCAATCTCTAACAATCTCAATGATCCCCTGAACCATCACTTGGTCAAGAATCAACTCCACATTCATCTCATCTTTTTCTCTCTCTGATTTACCATCAGTCTGAGAAGAATAAACTGTACTGAATTCCATCTATATGTATTCATCAACTTCCTTAACCCTTCCAAGACCTGGAAGTAACAATAGAGTCTTCATCTGATAAGATAGACCTTGAATTTTCAAGAAAGCACACTATCTCTCTCACAAATAAATCTAAACACTGATCAGTTACACTACTTGTCCTTACCGATAGAAGTGAACTCACTTGGAAAACTTGTCCATTATGACCTAAAACAATTCACGCTGACCCACTAACCTGGGCAACCCCACCGCGAAACCCATCGCGATGCTTTCCTTGTTTCCATTACAGAATACTCACAGCCTGCAATGGCCTTGCTGATTCCTGATACTCTGTCTTGACCTATTAATAGGTTAAGAACTTACCATGCATTCCATTATGCTCCTCTCCATCTCAAGCCACCACTATAAAGCTTTCATATCCTGATAAGCTGACAGGATGCCCAAAATGAAAAGAATAGGAGAATAACATGAGATTCATCCAGAATCTCCCAATTAATCCCAATGTCCATCAGATCCCAAATCCGATCCTTATACCGAAGTAAGTTCATACCTGACACTGTATGATCCTTAGCTAACCCAGCTAAGACATTCTCCTCAATCTCTTCTATTTGTGGTTCACTTAATCATCTTTCCTTTTGATCTTTCCTGACATAGTCATCTCAAGCATAAATCTGGTCACCTAGCCCACCAGAAACTCTACCCCAGTTCTGGTCAAATCCTTTAACCAACATGTTGTATACGCAATCACTTCTCCTGCTACCAAGGTGTCATAACAACCTACTAACTGGTTCTGATCTATAAGAAGACTCAGAACTTTTTGCCAAGGCACCTGCAATATTCTTACCACCCAAGGAAACTTCTGCCCCTAAGGCGTTCCTCAACCTTGGAAAATTTCTGCCGAGAATACACCACAAAACCATCGTCCAAGACGATCACAAATCCCATTCAGATAAACCTTTGACTGGCTCTGTTCATCTGATTCATAAACACTTGGCATTAAGCAAGTTCTCAAATCATAACTCAGCACTTCCAGTGCCCTTATCTATTATAATAGCAGACTTCTGCATATTCTCTTTCCTGATCTCTAGCTGGTACTAACCAGATCTAAGATCCACCCTAGAGAATTCCATCCTACTCACTGGCTGAACCTTAAGTTCTTACAACTCCGCTGAGCCAATCAATATAGTTTTCTAAATCTGATTCCATTCCTGACACTAATTCAACCACCATACTATCTCTCCATATAAAAGGAACCCTGGCAAACCTCCTGGAAACATATCCAGAACCCACAGACTAATTCAGTCAATCCTGACCCAGTTGGCACAATCTAAGTGGTATCCATCACACTAGCTAAGAGTTCCATGCATCTCTCTGCCATAAAACTGTAGCTCTCACTACAGATGTCATAAACATATTAGATCCATGCGCAGTGCCAACTGTCACAAGGCTTTCCACTCTCAAGTCCAAGAGTTACTATACTTTCCTTGCCATTTAAAATTACCCCACACTTGGCTAACCAATCCATACCCTGGATCATACTAAAACCAGTCAGTCATAACCAACTCATGAAAACCACTGATGAGCCTTTCCACAATAGTTCACCTGATCTCTCAAATCACCAATACAATATTATTTTTCCATCACAACATAACTATGTGATTTGCATATCAACTATATGCTTCTCTATACGCAACAAATAAAGAACAACATGGCACCAAGTCAGTCAGCACTAAATAAAGATCAGGACCAAAAAGCTGACCTGCTACCCCCGAGGAACTAGTCTCGGTCTCAGACTCTGACTGCCTCGGAATAAACACTCGAGTTGGAATCAAGCTGTCTATCCCCTTTTGCTCATCCTTCCTTTGGATTGGGCAATCCTTCTTACGATGTCCAAACATTTTACATGAGAAACATGCCCTTGCTCGGCATTCTCCCAGATGACGCCTCTTGCACTGAGTGCATATTGGATAAGTCTTCCAGCTTTTCTTCTTGCTTGCTCCAATAAGTGGAGATAGCACTATCTGAGCTCCATGCTCTCTTATGCTCTCAACGGCAAGAGCCTTCCCTACCACCTGAGCATAGGTAAAGACTTCATGCACTGGGGCAACTCTAATGCCCTGAGCTATTCCAGGATTCAATCCTTGAACAAACCTTTCCTTCCGAGCTACATCTGTGGGTACCATGTCTAAAGCAAACTTGGCCAACCCATCAAATCTACTAACATACTTGGCTACTGATGCATTTCCCTGAACAAGATTCACAAACTCATTCATCTTAGCCATCTTGGCTACATCACAGTAATATCTTTCGTTGAACAGCAGCCTAAATTCTTTCCAATCCATCACAGCTGTGTCTCGTGTCTGGGATACGACTTCCCACCACGTCCGGGCATCATCCCGCAAAACAAATGTCGCATAAGCCACCCTATCGTGACCTACCAGTCCCATATTATCAAGAATGGAACTAATCATGCCCATCCATTGCTCAGCTCTGAATGGATCTAGGCCTCCCTCAAAGACTGGAGGGTAATACTCCTAGAATCTTCCACAGAGAAATTCCCATCTACTCTCAACCCTAGGCTGAGCCAAAGCTGATGCCACTCCTGGCATAACCAAGGAAGAAGTGCTCCCCAACAGATTCCGCTGTTGCTTCAGACACCTGAACTCTTCCTCATGCCTCTGCAATCTTGATTGCAAATCTGTAAACAACTGCTGAAAATTCATAGGAGCAAATGAAGAAATGATACCCTGGTTGTAACTCCCAACCTCTGTATAACCACCACCAGGCCTCATGATCTGCCTTTAATATAAACTTGCTGATTTAAACTACAGTCAATAACTTGACCCATTAATCACGATGAGAATATCAAGAGCTTTTCCCCATGGGAACAATTTTACCACACCACATTCACAAACCACTTGCAGTACTAGAAACATGCCCATGGAATTCACACATCAATCATGATCCCTGCTCTTCCAACATTCACACCATGCTTCCAACTCTAGCATGCCAATATTACAATTATATATTCATGGACTAGGTAATCATATGATCACATTCATACAAATATTGACTGAGCATATAATCATAAAGTCAAGAGCCAGGCTCTATTAGAATCTCATGCTCCCTAATAAAATGTGCAGGTAAAGAACTTACATTCTATTTAAGCAATTAAGCACATAACTACAGAAATAGTTACCATTCCCTGAGTGAAGCTATCTTTAGTGACGAGTGTACATGCCCAGCTTATCTTCAGGAACCCGTAAACCTTGACAGGCTCTGATACCAAATTGTAACGCCCTAAACTCCAGGGAGCGTTACGGTGTGCCTTGTAAACAGTGCTAAACTCGCTAACCGAATTATTTAGCCAAAATCGTGTAACTAAGTATGATTAGCGGTTTAGGGATTAAAAATTTTGGTTAAGATATAACGTTTCACTAGAACGTTTACTGTATACATTGGGATCCCAAAAACATAATTTAAAAGTCTATTACAAGAAAATATTTACAATTGGCTGGTCTAAGCGGAAAAACAGGGTTTAACACTAGTTCCTCTCCTTTAAACCTCGGCTGTGGTGGTCGAGCTGCTGCATATGTACACATCGTCACCTAAGCTCTCCAACTCAAGGATGGTCCAGCTTTCTTTTGCCTTTACCTGCACCACATAGCACCTGTGAGCCGAAGCCCAGTAAGAAAACTCAATACGATCATGAACAGTCATATCACAATATCAAATCATATCTAGCATGCCTAGCAAACACAGCTCTATTTAAGCATGCAAATAAACTCAGATAACGCTGAGGAATCAAGCATAAGAAATCCTACCCTCCTGATTGGATGACTATCAAGTCAATCCTAATCAGATGAGTGATTTAACACTTAGGGTTCTGGTAAACCATATTGAGTGACTGTCAAGCAAGTCACTACGGGGCTTAATACCCAAAGCCATGCAAATGATGATCAGAATGATCATACAGAGCTTATAGCCCTGAACAGATGAGTGAATATCACTTTGAGGTTTTGTTAACCATACTGAGTGACTACAAGCAAGTCACTATGGGGCTTAGTGCCCATAGTCGTGTAACGAAACCGTTACCTAGGCTTTCTTGCAATGGCTCTAACCAGATGAGTGACTGATGGGTAGTCACTAGCTTAACAGATGAGAGACTGATGGGTAAGTCTCATGGGTTCAACACCCACAGCCATGTGACTAAATAGTCACTGTGGCTCTAAGTGACTAGCCTTTGGCTAGACAAGTGTTTATAGTATTCATCGAACTTAAGGTCGGTCCGGCATTAATGCTCTTTTGAGTCATCCAATGCAGATGTCGATTAGATCTAATCTTGGTTGGCTTGCGTTGAACACACTAAGGTCGTTCCTGACTTATGAGTCAGCACTATGTGACCAGTGCCTAGTACCACTGCCAAACTTCACAATTGATACTGACACCTTTGCCAATTCTGACTAATTAGTCAGTGCCATGCACAAGTAAGCAATGCTATCAATATATATCTTATGTCAAGTATCCAAAAGTAGAGGATTCAGCATGCTTACTTAACAGTTGCTAGCATAATTATGATCATGCACAAACACAGAGACTAAAGCTCTGATAAGTCTCATACTCAATATTCATGGCATGCCCTAAACACTTGTTCCTCGTGCATCACATATCATAGTTAAACACCCAACATGCATCAAGAATAACCATGCATGTCACATATGGGGTGCAGTTTTGTTACCTCTGGTTCGAGCGAGAATTAGAACAAGAACGACCCTTGAGAACGATCGATCCTTTAATCATTTAGCAGTCACCTAGTCATAACCAAATACAATCTCCGATTAATGAAAATCAATAATGATAGGGTCTTGATCTAAACCCCACTCTCGGGACCTCGAAATGTACCCACAGGGTGGGTAGATTCCATCCCGGGCCTTAAGGATTGAAACCCCAAGCCGAAAACCCTTAAAAATACTCAAAACGAGATTCTGGAGAAACAGAGTAGCGCTACAGCACTGCTCAATAGCGCCCCAGCACTTTGCTCAGAACCCCAAACTGCCCAAACAAATCCTGTGTAGCGCTATAGCGCCCTCTGATGGGCGCTGTAGCGCTACCCCCAACCAGATACTCCACTGAAATCTCTTCCTTCGTCTCCTTCAATTCCAACTCGATTTCAATGCTTCCAAACCCAATTTTTGATGTAAAATGAACCCAAAAATCATCCTCACATGTCCTAGGCACCACCACCCCGAGAACCCTAGCCAAAACTCCAATCAACTCCCAACTTTCCAACTCAAAAACCAGCTGAAACTTACCTAAGAAAATAGAGCAAAAGCAAGAGTTCTAATGGCTAAAATCTCACCTCAATCTCAGCAACACACCCTCTTCAATGGTGGAGCATAACCTTAGCTTATCACAACTTGGTTCCTTGGATTGATTCCTCAAAAAAGAGCTTGCAAATTCAAGGAGAAATGGAGGAGAAAAACCATCGGGAGAGAAGGAGGAAGGAAACTCTGTTTTTGGTAAACTTCTACAGCCTTAATGGTTGATATTAATCTTTAAGGGTGAAAAGACCTAAATGCCCTCAAGTCTAAAATAAAGCCTTAACAGCCACCAAGGGCAAAATCGTCCTTTCGCACCTAATTCGTTAATCATAATTAACACCCTCCAATTCCCGCTATTCTCGATATTCTCACATACCAATAAATCATATCTCGTTTCCCTTTAATTTCTGGTAATGTTCTAATCATTAAAATCACCCCGAGACTCACCCCGAGCCCCGAACTTAATCCCGTTATGACCAGACCGAACACTTGCATTTCATGATCATCTTATGCCGAAAGGCTCGAAAAAATCCACATATAATGTGGTACCATTCATAACTCACCCACATGCACGAAAATACACAACTACGCCCTCAACGGGCCAAATTACCAAAATTCCCTTATAATTATAAATACACCCATATGCATGCATTTATCATCATAATATAATATAATTCACATAAACATGCATATAATCATTTCATATCATAATAAATCAATTATGGTCCTCCCGTCTATGGGAAAAAATAAGTGCCAAGCCACTGTTCTTCCATTGATTTCTGTAGAAAAGATGTCGAGACGCTCTAAGAGGTTGAGAGAACCGCGAGACGTTGAGGTCCACCTCGATGGAGATCAGGTGAAGGCCTCCATGAAGAATCCTCCGCCACCCAAAAATGTGAACGCAGCAAAGGAGCTCGGGGATCCTAAGAATGAAAGGGAGCCTTCATCCGCAACAGCTCCACCTGATGAGAAATGTCCGAGATCAACGGTTGCTCATGCGAGAGATGCCAGAGAGTTCCCGCCCCAAAGACACCATAGGTGTCGAACTCCTGCCGGCAGGATTCGGGCCCATCGACGCGCAGACCTGACAAGAATCCCCGAGTCCATTCCATAAGGTCGAGCTCTAGGTCTCGATTTTATGAAGAGGAGATATGAGAATTACACCGGAAGAACCAAAGGCTAGAAACCACCTTAGAGAATATGCAAGAGGTGTTGAATGGCCTGCTACAGGGGAAATCAAGCATATCTTTTCCTAGGAAAAAAGACAGAGGCCAAGAGGGGGCAGAAACCACAGTCCTGGTGGACGATGGGAGGACTCGACTCTCCACCAGTAATACCCCCGCACGAAGCAACGTGAACGTCCCAGACCACCGAAACAGTCTCAGAGGCCAAAGCAGAAGAACAATGCTGACCCTCGTAACGAAGTCGAAGTCACTTCAAGGAAAACACCCTCGGACTTAAGGGAAGTGCTCAATAAGAAAAGGATGGACAAAAGGACTACACCTTCTATGGGCCCCCAGGAAGACAAAAGAACGGAAAAGGCTAACCCATCCACTTTGAGAGAATCCTTGAACAAAAGGAGACAAGACCTAGACACAGAAATGAGGAGCCTTCGGAGCAAGATAATCACCGCATCTAGAGGGCAAGCCGTCGACGACAATTTTGATTATGAATCGCCCTTCACTAAGGAAATCCAAGTCGTCTGGCTCCCAGCCAATTTCAAGGAGCCTCGTATGACCCCTTATGAAGAAAAAATGGATCCCAAATACCATCCTGACGCATTTAACTACCTGATGAAATTAAGGGGATTTAGTAGCAGGGCCAGATGCCATTGCTTAATTGTCACGTTGAAGGGACCTGCGTACAAATGGTTCAAAAGACTCCGGCCATGGTCCATCAAATCCTGGCAACAATTTTCTGATGAATTTCTCTAGCAACATCACGCAGTGTGTGATTACACAATGCCCTACCCCAGCCTCGCTAACGTGAAACAAGGAGAAAATGAGAGTCTAAAGAGCTATATCCACAGGTTCAATATGAAGGTAGCCAAAGTAGGAAACTTGACCCTTGGAGAATTAAAAATGGTCATTACGGCCGAAGTACGCCCGGGTAGTAAGCTGTGGGACAACATTCTTAAGAGGGAGGTCACTAACTTGGACGATTTCTACAAACGGGCACAGAAATATATTCGTGTTGAGGATTGTCACGAGAGCCTTAATAGCGGAAAAGATAGGTCCCCTCCAAAACCCTCAATCCGGGAAGGCCAAAGCAGCACAAAGAAGAAGAGGGTCTACGAAGGGTCAAGAGATAATGGGCCTCGAAAACCCCAACACATTGATGAGCACAAATAGGCCCCTACACCTTTTATACTGACCTTACACACGCTAGGGAACATATCTTCATCATGAATGAAAATCAGGTTCCTTCCAAGAGGACCCCGCCAATGAAAAAAGACCGATCAAAAAGAGACCCCGGTAAATATTGTTAGTATCATAATGATATTTTCCACACCACCGCAGAATGCACTCATTTGAAAATAGAAATCAAAGAGCTTATATGCAGGGGACATTTGGGTAGATACGTCCGCAAAGAAAACCAAAGGCTGGAAGAAGGAGCATCCTTAGCACGGGCACAGGAGGTAGCCCCAGAGGTGCAAGGAAAAGTTAGGATCATCTTCGGAGGGCCAGGGTTTGGAGGCGAATCAAGGAAGGGGTGAGACAAATATGTCAGGGAAGCCAGGCGAAGTCCACAGCCACGCGTCTTAAGTTTGGAGCAGCACCACCCGAAGAGTTTTAAGGAGGAGAACAACTCGATAACCTTCACCGAAGAAGACGCACGGTGTGCATTTCCTTCATAATGATCCCATGGTGTTGACTATCCAGTTTACTAACATGAGGGTGCATCAGGTCTTGGTGGATAATGGAAGCTTCGTAGACATCCTGTGTCACCCAATTTAGAAAAGATGGGACTGAACATCAGACACCTAAAGCTCTGCAATACCTCCCTAAATGGATTTACAGGAGATTCAATACAACCCATAGGCGCATTTGAGTTGGCAAACTTTGTGATAATGGCAAACTTTTTCGTGGTAGATTGTGCCTCGGATTTCAATGCGATATTCGGGAGACCTTCCCTAAGAGAATTAAAGGTGATAACTTCAGTGTACCACTTGTCTATGAAATTCCCGTCTCTTGGGGAATAGCAAGCATGAAAGGAGAGCAGAAGGAAGTGAGGGAATGTTATAACACATCCCTCCGCACGGCCATAAATTTGTCAGTGCCTATGGCAATGGTGGTGCATGGAAGCACATACCCGCACGAATTGGACACGCAGGTCAAGAAGGAACCCAGGGATGAGCCAGTAGAGGAGTTGGAGGAAGTCACAGTCATGAATGAGTCGTTGAGGAAGTTAAAGGTAGGAAGAAACCTTCCGAGTATCGTGAAGGAAGAGCTGGTAGAATTTCTAATAGTCAACCTAGATGTATTCGCTTGGAGTCACGAGAACATGGTGGGGATAAACCCATCAATCATGTGCCATCACTTAAACATCGACCCAAAATCAAGACCTATGAGGCAGAAAAGGAGAGCGCTAGACCCAGAAAGATACGCGGCCCTAAAAGAAAAGGTTGACAAGTTGAAGGCAAATAGGTTCATCCAAGAAGCATTCTACCCAGTATGGGTATCCACCCCATTTTTAGTCCCAAAGCCCAATGGAAAGTGGAGGACTTGCGCAAATTTTACTAACCTCAATAAAGCCTGCCCTAAGGATAGCTTCCCGCTTCCTAGGATAGATCAGTTAGTAGACGCCACGGTGAGACACGAGCTACTCAGCTTCATGGATGCATATTCAGGGTACAATCAAATACCCATGAACCTGGCCAATGAGGAGCACACTTCATTTATAACAGACAAGGGGCTTTATTGCTACAAAGTGATGCCTTATGGGTTAAAGAATGCAAGAGCTACTTATCAAAGGTTGGTGAACAGAATGTTTGTGAATCAGATAGGAGGAAATATGGAAGTACATGTAGATGATATGTTGGTAAAGATAAATGAAGGCAGAAGAGCTTACAAACAACCTCAGTGAGATGTTTGACACCCTCCAAAAATTCAGAATGAAGCTAAACCTACTCAAGTGCACATTTGGAGTTTCGTCAGGGAAGTTCCTGGGTTTTATGGTGAATTCCCATGGTATTGAGGCCAATCCTGAAAAAATCAAGGCATTGTTGGAAATAACCCCACCACGAAGCAAGAAGAAGGTGTAGTGCTTAACAGGGAGAGTAGCATCCCTCAATAGGTTCATCTCCAGATCCATTGACAAATGCCTCCCTTTCTTCAACATCTTAAAAGGGAGCAAAAAGTTCTCTTGGGATGACGATTATCAGGAAGCCTTCGCTAAGCTAAAGGAACACCTTGGAAAACAACCCTTTTTGCCTGTACTTATCCGTATCAGAGCATGCTATAAGCGCCGCCCTGGTTAAAGGAGAAAAGAAGCATTAGCAACCCGTATACTATGTAAGCAAACGATTGGTAGACGCAGAAACCTGGTACCCAGAAATAGAAAACTTAGCATATGCCTTGATAGTGGCTTCACGAAATCTGAGGCCCTATTTTCACGCTCATGCTATTGAAGTGCTCACCAACACCCCTTTGCATCAATCCTTGCACGAACCAGAGACTTTCGGAAGGTTGTTAAAAAGGTCAATTGAGTTAAGTCAGTTTGACATCACTTACACCCCAAGGACCTCAGTCAACGGGCAGGTGCTTGCAGATTTTATAGTTGAGTTTTCACAATGACCCTATGAGGAGGGAGAAATATAAGAGAATGAACCAACGGGTGAAGGGGAAAAACAGCCTGAAGAATGGAGCCACCATGTGGACAGGGCATCTAACGAAGGAGGAGTCCTCGGGCCGGCATAGTAATGACGGGACCTGAGGGACATAAGATGTATTGTGTATTAGGATTTGGATTTGAAGCTTCCAATAATGAATCAGATAAGCTTCCAGTACAAGGCACTACTGGCTGGCCTGCGACTTGCCAAGGAGCTAAAGATAACACATTTGCATGTCTTTAGTGACTCACAACTAGTAGTATTTCAGGTGAAGGGCGAATATCAAGCTATAGGCCCAAAAATGGCTGCATATCTCGCCAAAGTGAAGGGGTATTTGGATCCGTTCGAAAAATACACCATAGATTAGATCCCAAGGGAGCAAAACATAAATTTCGATGCTCTCGCAAAACTCGCCTCTACCCAAGACGAAGACATGCTTGAGTCCATCCTTGTCGAATACCTCTCCAGATCGAGCATAGCAGAATAAGAGGTCCACATGGTCAATAACCCTGAGGAATCATGGTTTGCACCAATCTTGAGATACTTAAGTGACGGAATGTTGCCTTTGGACAAAAAATATGTCCATAAGATGATTTACAAAGCCACCCAATACACCTTAGTAGATGGAGTTTTGTATAAGAGAGGCTTCTCCACCCCGCTCCTACGGTGTATAAACAAGGGGAAGGCTTTAAAAGTCCTGCAAGAGATACACGAAGGGGAATGTGGAAATCATGCTGGGGGAAATCCATAGCTAAAAAGGCCATACACCAGGGGTATTATTGGCCTACCATGGAGAAGGATGCGAGCGATTTCGCGAGAAGATGTGACAAGTGCCAACGACATGCAAATTACCCCATACAGACACCAAATGAGCTGGTGAGCATGACCAGTCCAATGCCCTTTGTTGTGTGGGGGATTGATTTGATTGGAGCGCTACTAGCAGGAAGAGGAGAAGCAAAATATGCGGTTGTAGCAATCGATTACTTTACTAAATGGGTGGAAGCGAAGCCTCTAGTCAACATAACGGCTAAGAAAATCACCACCTTCATCAACAAATTTATCATCTGTAGGTTTGGAGTACCCTACAAGATAATCTCCGACAATGGGTCGCAGCTTGAAGGAGGGTGTTCAAACAATATTACAGAGAAAAAGGAATCACGATGAGTTTCTCCGCTGTAGTACACCCACAAGGAAATGGACAAGTGGAGGCCATCAACAAGATCCTAAAAAGGAACCTGAAAACAAAGTTGGAAAAGTTGAAAAGGGTCTGGGTCGAAGAACTGCCCATTGTGCTTTGGGCCTACAGGACCACGCCTCGTTCCACCACTAAAGAGATGCCCCTATGGCTAGGAGGCTGTCTTTCCAATAGAAATGAAAATCAACTACATCCGCATACAGGCATATGATGACCAGACTAACCTCGCAATATTGGCCAAAAATCTGGACCTGTTGGAAGCAAGGAGAGAAAGGGCGCAACTAAGGTTGGCAACGTACCAGCAACGAGCCGCAAGATACTATAATTCAAGGGTACAAGAGAGGGCATTAAGGGTCAGAGACCTTGTGTTAAGGAAAGTCCTGCCCAACACTTGAGACTCGAGCGCGGGTGTATTAGGGGAAAACTGGGAAGGGCCCTTCCAAGTTGCCCAGGTGGTGCCCCCTAACACCTACAAGCTGGCACGTTTGGATGATACCATGGTACCCAGAGAGAGGAACGCAGAGTATCTAAAAAAATATTATCAATAAGACCTCCATGTCTGAGGCAAGAAAATTATTGTTATGTCTAAACATGCAAGTTTAAGTGTAATAGCTATGAGGTAGATGGCTAACTTAGACCCCTTAATATGTAGTAAGAACAAAGTCACTATAGGTAACCATGTACTTCACTCATTTCCAATGAATATGTTTTGGCATCAAATGAATATTTAGTAAGAACTCTCGTTCGAGCAAAATGATCACACTATCTAACTCTCATTTCCAATAATTATCAAAATGCATGAGCGAAATGATCAAAGTTCCCGACGAGATAAATCTCGCCAACCATTTGAGGGACAGAGTATACAGCCAAAAAAGGGTCCTAAACGAGACCCTTATAAATATATATATATACACATATATAAAAGACCCCTTATAGACAAGGAAGAAGACCGTGCAAGGCACCACTTAAGTTCACGAGGATTAGCTACCCTTATGAACATCAAGAAGGTCAAAAGTTCCTACAAGAAAAGCCTCCTAATAAAGGTTGATACCTCGATGAGAGGAAAGACCTCAGGAAGAGCATCCACCAATAAGTCTAGTGCGGCACCAAGCCATCTAGCCAAAAAGGGTCCTAAAAGAGACCCTTGCAAAAATATTACTATGCATAATGACAAGAAGGACGCTTCTCGCAAGAAATAATAAGTGCGCGCGAAACTGTATAAAAGGATGACTAAAACCCAAAGGGTCAACAAATCCTTATAGATGCAATCAAGGTGCACCAAAGAGAGACCTATCGAACCCCTTCGTGTGGGCTCAAAAGGACATCAAGCATAATAAATAAAAAATAAGTAAGACCTATCGAACCCCTTTTTGCGGGCTTAAAAGGACCTCAAACATAGAGAAACAAAAGCAAATGATCACACACACATATATATATATATATATAAAAGTTGTGATAATGTGGCAGGTCTTAGAAAAGTTCCAACAAAAAAAAATGATAGGCTAAAATGAGCATACAACCAAATCGAATCAAATAATAAAAATTGCAGAAGCAAAATCTCAAGGTCTCCCGCCATGAGCATTCCACTCGGCCACCTTGGCGACGGCATGCTCACCAAAGGAGGAGAAATCAATGTTAGGATTTTGCCTCCACATTCCATAGAGGGTGCGCTCTATGGATTTGTATTTAATCTCAGCCAAATTCGCCTCTAGGAGAGTGACCCTATCCTACAACATTGCAACCTTGGCTTCTGCTCCCTCAATAATGGCTTCCAAGCGAGTGACCCTCTCCTGCAACATCACGGCCTTGGTTTTCACTTTCCTCTTCTTTTTTGACAACGAAGAGGCCTTCACCACGACCTTCTCAAGCTTAAGATTGGTGTCAATGAGTTCCCTCTCAAGCTCCTGAACATTGCCAGTTAGACGGTCCCTTTCAACGTTCGACAAAGAGAGGTCCTGCACCGAGTCGGCGAAGCGTTGAGCCACCAGAGAAGCCTGCAAGAAAGAAAGAAAAAGTGATGATGATGAGCAAACAAAGAACCCAAAACAAAGAAGAAAAAAAAGAGGAAAGAGTAAGACCAATGTGAGACGCATGAACTCACCCAAGTTGTGGAGTGCACAAAAGTCTCCCCAAGCTCCGACATGGAAAAATTCCCAAGACCTCTCCACTTGGTCTCAGTAATACCCTCAGTGACCTGGGTATACCTTTGCCCATAAGAGGCCACCATACGACCCACATAGGGCATCCCCTCAGAATCAGGGGCGCCCGACTGAGCAGGGACGGATGACCCACTCACGGAAGGAGGAGGAGGCACAGGAACACCGAAAAAATGGGGCCCATACGAACCAAGATTGATGGGAGCATGAGGAAGAGTATCATATTCCTCATAAAAGGGCACGACAAATCACCCTGGCATGGCCTGCGGACCGCGGGAATGAGAGACCATGTCATAGTCCATAGGGACCAAAGGAGGGCACCCCCTGGGAGACGGAGATGACTGGGGTGGGCATCTGGATTCTGAGGAAACCTCCCCAGGCACCCAATCTGCATCAACCCCATCCGAGTGAGGCTCGACTAAAGTCACCTTTTATCTTTGTTCGAAAATATGCCACAGTGAATCGGGATCCGAAACTATGGATAAACCATAATGGTTAAGGTTGGCCACAGTGAAGAGACGGGAGGCCATTTTTTTAGCGGGGTCAGCGTCGAGAAAGGTGTCCACCGGTGCTGCCTCTCACTTAGGAATGTCGGGGACACCCCAGTTCTCTGCATCATCAACATAGTTACCAATATGAGCATAAGTTCCAAAATAACAAATTTAAGGTAAAAGGAAGAAAAGCCGGAAGTACTTACTTCGGGACGAGCGAACATGTTCATGTACAAAAAGGGAACCTTTCACAAAGAAAAAAAAACTTCTGCTTCCAGGACCCCGAGTTGGATACATAGCCCTCTATGAGGGAAATCTAGGAATTAGCTTTCTGCAAGAAATAGAAGCCTTTGGATTTAGGGGTTGGCATGAGGTTGTACATAAAGTGCACCTCTTGAGTCATCAGAGCACGGCGGTTGAGATCAATGAACGCCATGTATAGGCAGCTTAAGGTCAGCCAGCTATTAGGTGCTAGCTGGAGTGGAGCAAGGTCGAAATGGTTAAGAACCATGATAAAGAACGAGTGGAAGGTCTCCCTCCATGAACTTATATAAAAAAGGATCACTCTAAGGTTTGCAATGTGGTCACTAGGGTTAAAAGAGAAAGGAACTCCATCACCCCTCAAAACTATATCTATTTCACTCTCTACCACTCATATTTTATGCCTAAGTTCAGCCATATGTTCAAGGTGACGTATACGGGCCTGCCTCATAGTGTCATAGTCTTGGTGAGGGTTGTTTTCGGGGGACTCTAAGTCTGAAGATAAGTCTACAAACTCGACCCCTGGAGGAACGCCAAATGATCCCTCACATGCCATGGAACCTCATCTCGTAGGTAATAAGGGTGCACGTGTAGGTGAAGGGAGTGCTACAAAACACAAAGTAATAGGCTCAAAACCTCTAGACACAGGTGCTCTAAATGACCAACTATGGGGTACAAGCAAGGGCATGTGTGTGGATTAGCTCACAAGGAGTTCCGGCCAAGGCAACCTATCCCGAGTAGTGCTAATTTAGACCCAGTGAACATAAGAAAGAAAGAAATTATACCTTGAGTAAGAAAAATCAAGCACTGTCACAGTCAAAAAGAAGGCCAAGGGTCAAAAGCACAGTCATGGTCGAAAAAAGGCCAAGGGTCAAAAGTACCGTCACGGTCGAAAGGAGGCCAAGGGTCAAAACCACCGTCGTGATCGAAAAAATGCAAGCGGTCGAAGGTATGCGCCTGCAAAAATGAAGGAGAAAGGTATTTTAGTCTCCAAGCACCTATATGGATATTGGCATAAAAGAAATGACTTTAAATAATAAAAGGGAGAGACAACCAAAATGAGTTCGTGAGGAATCGAACCCCTTACCTCTTGGAGGAAGCGAAGACACTAAAACTAACAAGCTAAACAGAGAAAATGCAAATATTATGCTTGAGACGAAGGTCTATTTATAAGAACCACAAACTCACCTTAGCCATTGGATCCACTACTCGATCAATAGTCAAGAAAGGGGCTTGGCACTTGCCTTGGAATCCGTGTGTTTTTCTATAATGTAAAAATGAAGAGGCAAGCTAATACTGCACGGGCATCCCAAACGCATCGCACTTTAGAGTCTATAAGAGAGCCTAAAGACCCCCTCGTAAACTGGGGGGCAAGTGTGGATATCAAAAATCCTAGTTGCACGATACTCCCGCCTTGTGCCCTTCAAACCATAGACTTGCGATGGAAGCGACGAAGCCCGATCTAGCGCCTTCCGCTAAGAGCCCCGTGACAAAACCAACGAGACATGGTCTTGAACCACAGGCCTTCGTCTCGCGCCAAAAGGGTCTCGCATCAAAAGCACCTCACACCAAGAGGGTCTTGCACCTGGCAGGCGCCCTGTACCTTGGAGGGGCATCGCGCCGAGAGGGCCTTAGGCCAAGAAGGTCGCACACTGAGAAGGGGCCCCATGCCTTGGAGGTGACTCACGACTCCGCCTTATGCGCAAGGGCCTCGCGCCACAGCATCTCACGAGAAGCATCCCCATGCACCACATCCTCTCGCACACACTACGACTCCGTCTCGCGCAGGGGTCTCGCACGCACCACGACTCTGTCTCACGTGCACCAGCCCCGTGCACCACGGCTCCGCCTTAGGGGGTTGGAAAATTCTTGTAATATCAGTCTATTCTAAGAGTTTTTCTTAGATGTAATATGAGTTTTTCTTCTTTTGTTCACTTGCAATTTTCCTCCAAATATCTACATGTTCTTTTGCATTCATTAAGTCCTGATTAATTCTTTGAGTTTTCCATCTATATTTCCTTGATGAGTTTCCGCCGTCAACACCACCCCTATCACTTCTAAGCAATGTAATATTCCTTTCAAGTTGATTTTCAACTTCCGCTTTATACACCTTAAATACACCAAATGCTTCATCTTTATTTTTAAGCAAATATACATTTGTGAACCTAGAACAATAATCAATGAAAGTAATAAAATATCTACTTTCTCCTCTAGTCAACATTCCATCAAGCTCACATAAAGCACTTTGTATCAAATCTAACAACTTAGAGTTCCTTTCAACACTACGAAAAGGTTTCTTTACCAATTTATATTTAACACATAATTCACATTTCTCATGCTCAACATTATCACAATCAATTAATGGACATTTGACAGCCCTTTTAATTGTGCTAAATCCTATATGTGCAAGTCTAATATATCACAAAGCAATATAATTTGAGTCAAGCATATAATAAGAAGAAGAAATTTTATCGTTCACATGATCAATAGAAGTACAAAGTTTAAACATGCCATCACAAGCATATCCTATAATGACCCAAATTAGCTAATAAGGCTTAAGGGCCTTGATTAGCGTGCCAGGAGGGCATGATGGGATTTATGTGTGACTTTGATGAGTTAAATGCATGATTATGATTTAAAGCATGTTATATGACTATTTGTTTATCTGAGATGCATGACTATGTATATTAGTATGCATGTAGGCCCGGATCGTGTTAGAAGGGCATAATTGTAATTTTAGCCCGCTGAGGGCATATATGTGATAATTGTATTCTGTGATTAGTACCACGTGAGTGCGATGTTATTATTGTGATGCACGTTCCAAGACGGTCCTAGAGAGCTAGTTTACTTAAGAGTCACAACGGGATTTTATACTCGACTCGGGAGGAGCCTAGGGGTACTTTGGGAATTGTTATGGTTAAATTAAGATTTAGCGGGTAATGGTTATTGGTGATTGAGTAACCTGGGTAACCATTAGTTACTGCTGAGAGTAACAAGTTTAGGTGAAAGAAATGGTAGAATTGCAATATAGGAGAAAGGACTAGAGTGCCCTTGAGGTGTAGTTAGCAAAGGGTTTTGATGAAGAGGTAAATTGGTCATTTGGCTGGGAATTAGATATGTAGCAGCTGGGTATTAAGGGGTACACGGTTTGGGGCTTGGTCATTGTTTGGTTTTGTTAAAAATAAAGAGAAGAAAAACTAAAGAGAAGGAAACTTAGGGCAATGAGAAGAAGAAGAAGAAGAAGAGGAGTGAAGGAGCTGAAATTTGAGACTTAGGAGATGAATCAAGGGAGCTGAGGGTGGGATTCTTCATTCAAGGTAAGGATTTTATGTAATTTAAGGCTTGTTTCTATTATGGTTTGAGGAATTTAAGCATGGTTTAAGGTTGAGTTTTGGGTTTTATATTTTCTGAAGTTGAAAATCAAAGATGTGGATTTTGGGGATTTGATTGTGTGTTTGGGTTTCTTTAATGATGTTTCTGAGTTGTTAAATGGTCTATGTGGGGTTTTGAATTGATTTTGGGGTTTGGGTATTGGTTTGGTATGATTTGGAGAGGTTTTAGCTCGGAGAAAACGCAGGAGAAAACCCAGAAATCTGGGTTCGCGTATGAGCGCCGCGGCCCTGTTCTTGGGCGCCGCGGCGCGAGGTTGCATCAGGAGGAGGGCAAGTCGCTGGGCGCCGCGGCCCTTGGAGGGAGTGCCGCGGCCCTAGGCCAATTTTGACAGCCAAAATTCTGGTTTTTAGGGCTTTTGCCCGGGGACTCGGGGGATGGTTCCAATGAATTGTTTTAGGGATTTAGAGGTCCCGAGAGTGCGGGATTGGTCCCGGGAAGTGGTTTTGGGTTGGTTAGTATTAAAGAGTGTTTTATGTGTGTTGTGACTAGGATTTCAGAGAGGCTCATGCTAGAGGATCGTGCTTGTGGCCTTGGTGCATCGGAAAGCTCGGAGTACAGGTAAGAAAACTATAACACTCGTAGGATGGGGCATGGGCCCATAGTGTGATTGCGGGGCACGACCCTATATTGTATATTGCATGATGAGATGATTGTCGGGCACGGCCTTATATTGCATTACATGTTAGAGTGCAGATTTAAATGAATTGTTATTTGTTTGAATGTTGTTTGATTTATGCTATATATGATTATAGTGAAATGAACGGCTATGGCCGAGGGCGGCAAGGCCGAGAACGGCAGCGGGGCCGGAAGTAACACTTAGCACATGGGATGCTTATAGTCAGGGTAGGACCCAGAGGATAAATGTGAGATCCTTACGGTGAGGACCGAGACCCCAGGCTGTGGTAAGGGTTCTGGGGCGGCATGGTCGTGTTTGCTTAGTCTAATGGTTGACTTATTTATCTGTGGATTATCTGATATGATGAACTGTATAAATTGCATATGTTATGTTCTGCATGAGTTTTCTT
The DNA here is from genome assembly GCF_963169125.1 of Humulus lupulus. Taxonomy (NCBI): domain Eukaryota; kingdom Viridiplantae; phylum Streptophyta; class Magnoliopsida; order Rosales; family Cannabaceae; genus Humulus; species Humulus lupulus. The sequence continues at coordinate 38,328,417 of NC_084797.1, read as the reverse complement.
GCTGGGCTTCGGCTCACGGGTGCTCTGTGTTGCAGGTAAGGGCAAAGACTGAGTCAACCAACCATGAGTACGGAGAGCGTGAAGCGACGCGTACATGTTTGACCTGCTCGACTGCTTTGGTTGGGGGTTTATTCGAAAATGGCTGTAATAATCTATGATTTTTTAGAACTGATCAACTGTAAACTTATTTCAAGATGTAAATAGTTTTCAAACCTTACTTTGGGATCCCAAATGTTTAATACTAGAAATTTTTATTGAAACAACGCATTTTCAAAGATTACAGCCTTAACTTTTAATTAGTCACACTTTCGTTTCAAAATCTCGGTTAGCGAGTTAATTGCACAAAGTTTTCTTTTAAAACTCACGTGGTAACGGCTCTAAGGAAGTAGGGCGTTACATATCCCTTTCCCACAAAAACATTGTCTTTAGATAAAATTAGCTTGCCAAAATCTATCACAACCTTGATTCCCAGTTTTCCAAGTAAATTGTCACTCACAAGGTTTCTATTCATTTCTGATACATACAAAACATTAGTGAGTAGAACCTTCTTGTCAGATGTGAAGAACAAATCAATAGTTCCCTTCCCTTCAACCTTGGACCTGTTCTCATTGCCCATTTGGATTTCATGCCTTTCCTTTGAAGATTCAAAAGTCTTGAATAAAGTTCTATCATAGGTAATATGAATGGTGGCGCAAGTATCATACCACCACCCACTTACCTTTCCATGAATGGCATTAACCTCACATAGTGTTGCCACTAGTTCCTCTTGGGTTTAGTTGACTCTTGCCTCATTTTTTTGGCTCCCCATGAACCTACAATCTCTAGAAAGTGGTCATTCTTGCCACACACAAAGCAAGGTCCTTTGGAACTTTTGAATTGTCCCTCATTCTTCTTGGGCCCCAAGGGTTTTTGACCATTCCCCTTGTTCTTTCCATTTCCATTGCCCTCGTTAGGATAGTTAGCCACCACATTGGCCTTAGAAGTCTCTCCATTAGACTTGAAGATAAAAATAAAGTAGAATTGAAGAAATGGATTTTGTGAAATTAAAATGATAGATTAGAAAAATTGATCAGATATAGAGCATGGTAAGGTAGAGATGCAGTGTTTTAAATCATATTCTAATATTGATATTAATTCAAAACACAGTTGCAATTCTACACCATTAATTGCAATTGGAAGATGAATATGTTAAAAGCTCATATTAATTAATCTAGATTAAATTGACACTAACTCCTAATTTCATAACATATCATATTATATATCCAAGAGCGACAAAATACCACTGGCAGAATGTAGTAAAAGACATACAATATAACAAATATACTAAAATAAATTAACAATCTAAGTTACATAAGAAAAGCATGAATGAACTTATGTAAAAGATACTAAATAATTTTAGAAAAGAAATTAGAAGAAGAGAAACAAAATAATTACTGAGATATGGAAATAAAGCATAAGAAGAATCAATATCACTATTGAGAATGAGAAGTACAACAACTGCACTCTAACCTCACCAATATTTCTAAAATAATACACTCATTTTTGTCACCTAAAACAAGCAAAATTAAGCTAGAAATAAGAAAAGAAACAAAATAACAAAGTGTTTTTATTCCACTCTCAAATCTAATCCATTACACTGGTTTTGGTTCTCTATTTATAGAGAAAATTTTGCTCCAAATTGGGTATTCTCGTGCATTAGAAAGTGGGGAAAATGGCTTCAAAATCTAATGCAAAATGGGACAAGTGGGACACGTGTGGGCTCGGATTGGCTTTGGAAAAATGTTGCTGGTGGGGTGGGGGACAAGGAGGGCGACGTGGCGTGTCTAGGTTGGCTCGGCAAGCTGGCGCGTCAGGCGGTGACAGCAACTGGCAGGCGCACGTCAGGTGTGGCAGGTGTGTGGCAGCTTCGGCTCGGTGTGGCTTGGCTGGGAGAATGGCAGGCTGCCATGTGGCAGTGTGGGCAATTGATGAAGGCTTGGGCCTGGGCTGTTTGGGCTTGGTTTTGGGCCTAGTTCACCTTCAAAAATGCCACTTTTTCATAATTTCTTCAATTACAATTCTTTCTTTCTTCTTTATTTTTCTGTGTCAAAATACATTTTATTTCCTGAAAATTGAACACAATTTAAATTAAAATTAATATTTTCCAATATAAATATATTACAATAAATCCATGAAAATATTAATTAAAACTTAGTTAATTTTAAACTTTAAAACTAATAAAATGATATTTTTGAGCACTAATTAACAAGCGGTTTAAACATATCGAGAATAACACCAAGATCTGAATAAAACTTCTTTAGCCAGACTATTTCCTTAGCTGCTTCAAACGCAGCTATGTACTCAACCTCCATGGTAGAATCTGAGATCACAGACTGCTTTACACTTCTCCATATCACAGCTCCACCCCCAAGAGTAAACACCATTCAAGAAGTAAACTTCCTGTCATTGACATCAGTTTGAAAATCTAAATCGGTGTAGCCTGAACGCCACCCTTGTAGACTAACATATAATCCCTAATCTGCCTTAAATACTTCAGAATATGCTTAACTGCTATCCAATGTTCTGATCCTGGGTTTGACTAATACCTGCTCACATAGCATGCATCAGACTTCCAACATAGCATGCATCAGACTTCCAAATGCAGATGCAAAAGGAACCTTTCTCATTGCATCTTCCTCTTTAGGAGTCTGGGGAGTCTGCTTCTTTGAAAGATGAATTCCATGGCGGGACAGTAGATGTCCTTTCTTGGAATTTTTCATTGAGAAATGTTCAAGCACTTTATCAATGTAAGATGCTTGAGATAGAGTTAATAGTTTGATTTTTCTATCCCTAATGATCTGGATACCTAGAACATAACTTGCTTCACCCAAATCTTTCATCTAGAATTGAGTGTGCAACCAATTCTTCACATATGATAATTTTTTAACATTGTTTCCAATGAGTAAGATTTCATCTACATAAAGAACCAGGAATACCACTATTTGATTTTCCTTTAGTTGGTAAACACAAGGCTAATCAATATTTTGTTCAAAGCCATAGGTTTTGATTATTTCATCAAACCTAAGGTTCCAAGAATGAGAAGCTTGCTTAAGTCCATAAATGGACCTATTCAACTTGCAAACTTTTCCTTCTTGTCTAGCTACTTTAAATCCTTCTGGTTGATCCATATAAATGACTTCATCATCCTTCCCATTAAGAAAAATTTTCTTGAAATCCATTTCTCAGATCTCATAGTCGAGAGTGACTGTTATGGATAGGAGGATGCGAATGGACTTGAGCATGGCTACCAGACTAAAAGTTTCCTCATAGTCCATGCCTACTATTTCTGTATAACCCTTTGCCACTAATCGAGCTTTATAAGTTTCGATATTTCCATCAACACCTTGTTTCATCTTGTAGATCTACTTGCACCCATTGGCCTTAAAGTCACTAGGTGCTTCCACAAGATCTGAGATAGAATTTGAGTACATGGACTCCATTTCCTATTTCATGGTTTCGAGCCATAGTTCCTTTTCAGGGATAGCCATTTCATGTTTGAAAGACAATGGATCATCGTCACTAGTGTCACCAACAAACATATTGGTTTCACCATCCAAACCATAGCAAATTGGGTTCCTACAAACCCCCCCACTACAACGAGGCTCCGTGGCTGTTTGCTCGAGAACAGTGGTACTTTCTTCATTTAAATTGACTTCCATCGGTTGGACATGAAGAGTGAGAATTTCATCAACTTGCATTGATGATGATGGAACATTGATTGGAGTCAATTCTTCAACCATCTCTTCTAATAACTACTTTGTTGTGCTATTTAAAATTTTGGACATAGTCATTTTCTAGAAAAGTAGTATTCGTAGAAGTAAATACTTTCTTTTCTGAATGACTATAGAAAAGTCCACCCTGAGTACCTTTAGGATAGCCAACAAACATGCAAACTTTGGTTCGCAGTTCAAGCTTTCCTTCATTATTCCTCAGGACGTGGGCGGGACACCCAGATTCTATAATGACGTAAACTAGGTTAACGACCATTCCAGCATTCTAAAGGTGTTCTGGGGATTGATTTGGACAGTACAACATTTAGAATGTCGTTTGCAGTTTCAATTGCATGTCCCCAAGATGAAGTTAGCAGAGTTGAGTAACAAAGCATGCATCTAACCATTTCCAATAAACTTCTGTTCCGGCGTTCCGCCACACCATTTTGTTGCGGAATACCCGGGGCAGTAAGTTGTGATAAAATCCCAAGTTCAGTTAAATGATCTTGGAACTGCATATCCAAATATTCTCCACCCCTATCAGATCGCAAGATCTTTAATGTTTTACCTAATTGGTTCTAAGCCATAGCTAGGAATTGTTTAAACTTTGAAAATGTTTCTGATTTCCTATACATTAGGTAAAGACATGAGTATCTAGAGTAATCGTCAATGAAAGTGACGAAATACTCAAAAGCACCTCTCGCTTGTACATTAAAAGGTTCACAAAGATCTGAATGAACAAATCCAAGTGGTTCTTTGTCCCTATCAACCTTTGCGGAGAATGGACGTTTGGTCAGTTTGCCTACTAGACAAGATTCACAGACAGGTAATTCAACTAAGGTGAGTTCCCTCAAAGGTCTTCCCTTTGTAAGTCTTTGAATTCTATCATAGCCAATGTGTCCTAGTCTCAAGTGCCATAAATACGTCATGTTATCATGATCAATATTTTGACGTTTATTGTTCTTAGGTTTAGCTACTTTGAATAAATCATTATTAAGAGTGAGGGTTTTGTTAGGTCACAAAATATAAAGCTCGTTTTCCAAACATGCAATACACAATAGTGATCCATGGAAAGAAAGAGATATATTTGAGCTTGTGAAAGTCATAACAAATTGTTCTAATTGCAACATGGAAACTAAAATTAAATTTCTACTAAAATTCGGAATAAAAAATACACCTTTCAAAATTAAATATTTATTTTTGAACTTCAGGCAAGCTCTTCCTCTAGCTTAGACCATAACGAACGCTCTATTCCCAACTCTAAGCTTTAAGCCGCCTTCATCCACTTCCTCCCATGATTCAAGAAGTTGTAAAGAGTTACAAACATGGATAGTAGATCCAGAATCAACAATCCAAATGGATTTATCATTCTCTAAAACACATGTTTCTAAGATAAATGAAATATTACCTTTGTCTTTCGCTGCTAGAAACTTGGGGCAATTCTGTTACCAGTGCCCCTTCTCTTTGCAGTGAAAGCATTTACCTTTATCTTTCTTGTTTTTCTTTTTCTTCCCCTTAGGCGTATGTGCACTTGGTTGTGCACTCACCTTTGCAGGCTTAGGGTTGGTGTTTTTTCCACCTTTCCTCTTGTTTCTAACTTTCAAAGAAGAAGCTAGGTTAGCTTCAGCCGTAGCTGGATCAGCAGCAATAGCAGTAGTCTTCTTTTCTCCTCCCTTACTAGGTCCACCCATGATATACTCGAAAGTCTGAAGCTCGTTCATGAACTGTGTCAGACCATAGTTAAGTTTATTCATCACATAGTTGGTGGTGAACGGCAGGAAAGCTGGAGAGAGACTGTTGAGGATTAAGCCGACTTGAGTCTCCTCATCTATTATGGTTCCATGCAGCTCTGCTTCCTGAAAGTAGTTGGTTATCTTGATCAAGTGATCATGAACGTGCTGAGACAGTGTCATTTGAGCATTGGCATGTTTCTTGGTGGCCTCAAAATGAGTTTGCACAGACTTTGCATCGAATATGTCTTGGAGCTGATCCATGATTTCGTAGGTCGTCTCGACATTCTCCATCATTTTTTTGAGAGTGTCGACCATACTAGTCAGCATGTAGTATCGTGCCTTGTTATTGGTCTCCTACCAACGCTCATATTTGTCTCTTACATTCTTGATAGCTCCTTCAGCTGTAACTTCTAGGGATTCCTCAATCGTGACAAACTTAGAGTTGTCACCAATCAACACGAAGTTGATGTTCTGCTTCCACTTAAGGAAGTTTTCTTGAGTGAGTTTCTCCATAGAAAGTTGAGAAAGAATGGGAGTAGACAAAACCATACTTAAAACTATCGGTTATCAATAAAATAGAAATCAATCACTTTTGCTCAATAAAACTTCTATTCACTCTAAGTTCAAGAAATAGCACAACATATACCATAAAATATGTAAGGTATGGAAAAAATAATCATATCTCTATTTCTTTATGTTTTTAACTAATCTATGATATTGTTGTCCCGGTTGGCGATAGTCAAAAAATATCATTGGTTAAATAGAGTTGTAAACTCATCTAATAATGGACACCATTATTAACAACATACTATTCGATCAAAATAAGAAAAAAAAATCTCTTATTTTATGAGCTAGACCCACGGTTTTGATAATCATAGATTTAGTCCTAGTAGTCACCGTAAAGATGAGTTTAGTAGAATTTGACCTATAATTATCTATCTTTCGAAATCTAACATTGTCAAAATAACTAATGAACACCTTCTGTACGGGGACGAATCAAAGCGTCTCGAGGCTTCATTAAGCGTCTTGAATATAATTTTTAAAATAAGCTCATTATTAAAATTAAAATAGTATTTTTATTATTTTTAGAAAATTAATGACTATGGTTCTCCAAAAAATTGTTAAATTAAATTTTTAAAACCAAAGTCCTATAATTTTCTATCAATTCTAAAGTGTCACATTGAAACAAATTCAAGTAAATTAGAATTAGTTTGTTGCTAATCAATATTTAGGTTTAACTATTATAATGAACCTATACAATTAAATCCAATTCAGGCAAATGTGTCTTAACAATTGGGCTAGTATGAAGGAGAGGTAGGTCCAGTATGTCATTCCCACTACTAAGGCCCTTATACTTCCATACAAGATCCAAAAGACAAGAATTTAAACCTTCGTTTTATTAATTGTTATTAATTGATTAGGTCGCTATAGTCATGTAAAGCAAATGGGTCTTCACAAGTGGAACCACCCATAAGAGAATAATTTAAACTTTACATTTTCTAATGGGCCCAAATAAAACCTATCATTTTATGAATGTTTTATTTAGCAAACATATGAGCCACTATATGCATCTAAGCCCAATTGCAAAAATATCACATATAGTGCAAACAGACATGTTATAATTTGATGGGCCTAATCATGTCACTATATGAGCAAGTCTATGAATATATGCAAAATACCATAATTTATTTCATTTGCAAAAATACCACAATTAATTTTCTATAATTTATCCAAAATTATAATTAATTAAATTTTTGCAAAAATAAATAAGTCAATTTTAATGAAATTTATCAACAATTAACAAAAGTTAATTGAAATTTCATTTATCAACAATCCACTTAGTTTAGGTCATTTTGAAAAATATTAATTTAATTTAAATAGGATTTAGCAACAATTAACAAAAGTTAATTTGAATCTCATTTATAAAAAAATAATATTTTATTAATTGGTTTGCAAAACGTGATATTTTTAAAAATTTAACGAGTTATAAATTTTTAAACAAATATCACTAGCTATTTTTGAAAAAATATCTTAAACAATAAAACAAATTCAATTATCCATAAAAATATCTAGTCAACAAATTTTCAAATTTCAAATAATTTAAATATCAAAATCCATAGAATAATGAGATAGTAATATTTTCAAATATAAGATTTCAAAAAAAATATCAAGTATTAAGAAAAATATCTTTAATATTTGATAACTTAATTCTAATATTTTAATATATAAAATATTTAAAATTAATTAGTTAATCTATTTTTAAATTTGAATTTGAATCTTTGTATAAAATATCTATTTTTTTTAAAGATCAAACAAAAAAACTGTATTTTAAAAAAGATATTTTTAAATAATATAAAAAATCTGATATTTTTGTATTAACCCATTAAAAAGTACATTCAAAATTCAAATTTTAAGAAAACATTTATCGCTGCCCACGGGACTTTTCTAGGCAAAAATCGCTTTCTGGCCACGGCAAAGGGTTGATAGTGGTCGCGACCACTAGTCTCGGACTCCCAAGCCGTGGCCACAGCCCAAAATATATTTTCAATTTTTTTTTTTGTGTAATGTTTCAACCCAAAAACGTTTTTGAAATAATTTTTTCTATGTTTTAACATCAAATAAAGCATTTATAAATATTAATTGCATAGAAAACACAACAAAATAACCCAAATATGATAATAATCACATAAAATTCAATATGCATCATAAAAAACATGAAATCCATCCAATTACTCAACACATCAAATAATTCAATTTTTTTTACTATGTTCATGCATGAAAATAAATATTATCAAAGGCTCTGATGCCACTTGTTGGGAAAACTTATACAGAATCTTGTTTATTTTCATGTAAATCTTATATTAAACAAATTAATATAAGACAACCTAGAAATGTTTCCATTAATTGAATTTAAACAGAGATAAAGATAAGAACACTTACATTATATGCAGTGGAATGTATTAGTCATTCCTTTAGTTTCTCTAACATTTGAATCCTTTCTGTCGCAAGGTATCACCAAGAAACTGAACCGATCTTCAATTTTCTTCATAGCCTTCCAAATTATCCTTAGAATCACCTAGACTAGAGTGGGCAATTATCAATACATGAGATAGATACAAAGAGAAGAAGAGAAGAGAATTTAGAGGCTTAGAAAATGACTTTTGTTGTAGAGAGAATCTAAAAACGTAGAGCATCAAAACTAGATATTTTGTTCTTCTATTCATCTAAAACCTCTCTTTTTCAACTCTCACTTAACATTCCTTGTATAGGCTCAATTATGTCATTTATTTAATTAAAAATCAATAAAATAATAAGTAATAGCAGCCATTAGGTTGAAATTATCGTGGGCTTTAGGCCCATGAAATTTGTCATTTAATTATAAGTTTGTTGGACTTAAAATTTAGGCATGTATTATTTTCTATTAATCTATTAATTAAGCAATTATTTAAATCCTTTATGAAATTAATTATTTATAATTTAAACTTATTTATTAATTTAAACACCATTTTTTCTTAATTAATAAATCTGTAATAAAATCTCTTTTTTTCTCTAAATTGTATAACTCTGTGAAATTATCCAAAATTGACCTGATCAACTTTGATAATTCTAATTGATAATTAAATCAATTAATTGAGACTGTCTAGATAATTTTATCCAAGGTAAAGTGGGGACCATGGGCTTATGAAATCAAGCTCCAATAAGTTATCATAAATTTAACAAATAAATTTACTAACTTATTAATTCCTCATGACTCCACTAAAGACTCCAAATTGAACTCTTGAATTCATCATTCGCTCTATAACCAATATACATGCATTATTAATTATACATTGTGACAACCATAATTGTCAATCAATCTTCTATAGATGGTCTACAATGAGATGAGACTAAAAATATTATTTTACCCATCATTGTTTTTTATCCTTAAAACACTTAGTTCCTTGTAAATGATATTTCAGTAAACTAATATTAATTACTAAAATGAGATCTCTATCATTTAGCACCTTGAACCAAACTACAAGGAAATAATCATTTTACTTCTTCATAAAAAAGTTATAGATGTGCATATCGATGATTAACAGTCCCACTCAATTATACTACCAAGTTCCCAAGATGTAAGTATGGGCTAGTTCATAGGGTAAGCTGGCAAGGAACAAGTCAAAGAACTCAGATAATACAATCAGTTAGAATACTAACCACTCAGAATTGAGATTCAATTGGCCTATGGTCAACTATATGATATGATTAGAATAGATAATAACGGTATGTTTACTTATCCTGTCTATTGTAATGACCCAACTATTTCTAAGACTTAGATCATTAAACCTACTAGACATAACTACTACTTTGAAGAGAACATACATGAGAAAAATTCATAACTTTATTGAAAACTTTAAAATAATATTTGTAATACATAAATGAGCTCATTGTTTTAAAATAAAACATAACTTTAAATGAAATTGTTTACAAAGATAAATGCGGAAAATACATAAAAATGAAATTTTAAGAGAATAAAGAAAATAACGTCGTTCTCGAATCGACATGCAATCATCCACTCCATTCACCTCAACACACATGCCAAGCTTCCAAGAATCCTTCCACCTTTGTATCTATTTTCCTGCATCACTCTAAAAGTAAAGGAGTGAGCCTAATGCCCAGCAAGGAAAAACTACTAACAACATAAAACATATACATAAATTATATCATAAACACATATACTATAAACATATGTCATATAATACTACAATGGCCATTATACTACTTGGGGCTTGTTAACTAGGCAAGTCATATGCCCAATAGATTTGTGGGGCTTGCTAGCTAAGCAAGTCATATGCCCATAAATTATTGGGGCTTGCTAGCTAGACAAGTCATATGCCCAAGGTCTATAAACATTCTATACATAATGTTAACATACAACATAAGATGACATAACATATAACATAACATATCATACAAACAGACAAGATCTATCCTATTTTCCTTACCAAAACCAGGATATTTGAGAACAAATGCGGGACTTGGAACACTCCTAAAACCAACAATAAGAATGGTAAGAATTTCTAAAGAGTAAAGAATAAATGTGGGAACTAAACCTTCAAAAAGAAACTTACCAAGAAAGATCCTTAAGTTTCAAAAACCTATTAAAAAACTAATATCAAAAGTTAGGATTTAAATAAAAGGAACTAAAGAAAAACTAAAGTAGTTTAAGGAACTGAACTTAGAGAATAAGAGTACCTTCGTTAACCTTATGGTTTGGTCTAACTCCAATACCGAAATACAATAATCCTCACTTCCCAAGTATTTTATAAAGCTTAAGAGTGGCAAAGCTTTTTCCCAACCCAAGTGTTTATCACTCTATGGTAGTACTAGCACCTTGGAGTCTCTGGTCACAACTTAAAGAATGAGTGGAAGGGCTAGGTACTAGGTCCTATTTATAGAGGTAAGGAGTGAAACTAACCCCATTTTGATTTGAATAAAATAATAATATTAAAATGAAAAAGAATTATATTTTTGTCAATCAGAGGCTGAAGACTCGGTCAAAACGTTCAGAGGTAGGTCTAAGTAGTTAAGGCCTGTTTTTAAAATTAAAAACAAAAAAAATTAAAAAAAAATGTTGCTAACGGCGATATATTGCCCCTATGTGGCGATATATCGGCTCTGCCCTAGTCTTGAGTCTTCGTTCGTTCGTTTGTGCAATGTCAACGTGTTTTCCGTATCCTTCGTCAGGCGATATATCGGCTCGAAGCTGTGATATATCGGCATACGTGAATATTTTAATCACGTAATTGTATTTTTTTTAGCATAATTTGAATGGGATAACTACTTTGACTGAGTCAAACTACGACCCTAACAGTTTATGGTGAATACTAAAGCTTATATTTCCTTCTTTTATCATTAAAATACTTAATTCCTTAATAATCATGCTTATGACAAGTGTCATAATCCTATTGGCTCTATATAAACCTTAGGTTATAATAAATATCATATTTATGACCAACAATATTAATCAAACCTTATGTTATAATTAATATACTTAAACTATAGGTGAAACTTATAAAATCCATAACTATTGCTATAAGTTTCCAACTAAGTCCCGGTTTGAACCAAAATTCACGAAATCTAAAATACTACAACTACTACTAACTAGCTAACTAAATAAACATTCTGGGACTCTACATCTATTATCAATATCGATTTAGTCCGATGTAACAAATACATCCAATCTTATCTACTTTCACTACAAGAAAAATAATGTTTAGAGGCGACAATATCAGGGGTGACTTCATGTCACCCCTAATATTGGGATTATTAGAGGCGACATGTCGTTAGTCACCCATAATATTGTTTTTCAATATTAGGGGCAACATGTCGCCCCTGATAGCTGACAAATTTTGGGGAAAATTCAGTGGGAAAATATATGCAGTCTTATTTTGGGGAAAAATTTACAAAGCTTTGCATTTTAATCACCACCCCTAATAATCACACATGTCGCCCCTGAAAATCTAACATAATAAAACCCTACCAACTCCTTCATGTTGTTCTCCCTGCGCTGACAATCATACACCCTCACAAATCTAAAGCCCTCACTCTCTCATTCTCCTTATCCTTCCCCTCCCCCCCCCCCCCCCTCTCTCTCTCTATCTCCCTCACCACGTCGCATCATCACACCACGACGGGAGGAGCTCCACCAGCCAACGACGCCGCGTCTTCGAACCTGTTGATGATGCCGCGCCTCCGAACCTGGCCACGACGTCGTGCCACCACCACCTACCGACGATGGTGCGACTCCTCGCTGAGAGGACCACCACGCCACCATGTCTAGAGCACCACCACCCCTCCTGTGTAAGTTTTTTTTTAACCTATTATATATATAATGTATAGTTTATATTTATATTTTGTATAGTTTATTTATGTATTTATATATATTTAGTTTTTTTTTTGTTTATATGTATGGGTGCACTCTTAATGATTATTATCCATGAATGGTTACTTTAATATTAACCATTGAATTAAAATCAATGGTCCATATTTATAGTTGTTAATTAATATTTCTAAAAATAAAATTTTATTTTTTCAAATTTTTGGAAGGGTTACCTGATGAAAAACATGTATTTATTATAAAAATATAATATTGTAAACTTTTCATTTTTCAAATGCATGTCAATTTCTAAAATATAGCTAGTGTCTCTCATTGGTTGGAAACAACATTAGTTATGGCAAAAAAAAAAAAAAAACTAAATTTGAAATTAATCTTAAAAAAAGTATTTACATGTTGGTGACTTGGTATACCAAGTTACTATGTTACCACATCATCATAATTGTTAGTACCCATTTATGGGTAGTAACCATTGAGAAGTCTTCCTTATATGTATATGTAATTATATGTGTAGTTTATATGTATATATATGTTTAGTTTTTTTTAGATATATATTTGTGTGCCTCTATATATTTATTTGTTTGTTTATAAATATATATGTATTATTGTATGTCATGTATGTTATATGTTTATGTTTAATTTTTTTTGTTTATAAATATATGTATATATGTGTGTATCGAGAATATATATATGTAATTTTATTTATATAAATATATATATCATGTGTGTGCCGAGTGTATATGTAGAAATTTATATATATTTTTAGTTTTTTTATTTATTTTAATTTTTATTTGTAACAATATATTATGTTTGTGTAGAAATTGAAGGAGTATCTCTTGGAAATTTGGTGAGTAGGGTATTTCTAATTTTGTGGCATCAAGGTATTTATTTTTTTGATTATGTTGTTTTAATTAATATGTGAATGTGTGTAGAAAGTAAGATGTGTTTATTGATATTGTTATCCCTGTCTTCCCCTCGGACACGTGGCATGACACAATGGGTCTGTGGGCTCTCCCAAAGAGATTAAAGGCCCATCCTAAGCCCAATGAACGAGGAAGAGGAAATTCCTAGCGGCCCATCATTGTTCGATGGGCGCCACCATAACAAGGGAACTGGGACCAAGATGCGGGCCCAACTTATCTTCCCAATCCCAACCTATCCGTATCCTCCGGGTGCGGGTATAGGTGGCAAGCTCAACAGTCTGGGAGTACAACCTTATCAAGAATGAACCCGAGCCCTGGTAAACGAACCAGGGTCCCGTTGAATGGACTGGGACGTTAGTAAAGGAACTCGGAGCAAACATCTGGATAGGGCATGATTGACCTTCCCTGACGCTGACATGTTCCCAAGAAACATGGAAGCTGGTCTCCTCAACTAACCTGCAGAAGAGGTTACATACGGAATGCATGCTGCTACTAGGAAACAATACTGCCACTACTCTGACAAATCATGTCCCCAGGATCCCCTTAGAAGCCCACGCGGACCAGTCTGAGGTTACGTACTATTGACAGTTTAATATGTATTATTTAGCAATATCATTTGTATTAAGCCTCCATTAGCAAGAAAAGCATGATTACATCCCTATTGAGCCCGAATTAGTCCAGCCCAAGCCCATCGCACCTAAAATGCCTATAAATAGGACCAGTTGTGCACTGTAGTGGGGATCCCAGATTTTCTCTTGCAAGCAATGCTCAACTAACTCGTGGACTAAGGCTCATTAACACCCCAACAACGTAAAAATCTTGCTTGCATATTGTAAATCCTTGTTTTAGCTCTCTTGTCTTTCATAATTCTAGTTTCTGAAAAACTTGGTAAATATTTTGGTGCTTTCATTGAGAGCCAAAGAAAGCTTGAGCTGATCTTGAACATCTGCAACAATGGCGAACACTAAGCATACCGTATTTGATTCTGCTCAACAACAACAGTAAGGCAATGAAGAACCATTACCCAATCAACCATTCCCTCAGGACCAACCTGAGGACACACCCTATCAAGTGCCTCTGCTTGACGACTCCTAAAATTTTGGGGACGGGGCTAATTATGACAAAGGTTACTACGAAGAAGATGAAGAGAATGAAGGGGAATATCCGGATCATGAATCCAAAGATCCTGTTGACCCCGAAGAAGATATGAATCCCGAACAGGAGGACCCAAAAGTGGTCCGTCCGAGACAACAAGTCCTTGATAGGTGTGAGGAATATCTAGAAGCCATCAGTTCAGGAGACGATACTTCCCGGATAGACTTGCGCGACGGCCTTAATGTCCGCAAGGAAAAGATTTTCCCTCGATGGGGCGACTTGAGGAATAACCTTAACGACAGGAGGAACGAAAGAGTTACCCTGGACGATGGAATGGCCAAACCTTTCATGGAACAGTTGGCCATGTTAAAAAAGGTCATAGACCGCATGGTCCGAAAACAAGAAGGAGGAGGCTCTGATTCCCAAGATGAGGAAAAAGAGCCATGCGCCAAACACATCTTGGATGTGGTACTACCAAAAGGTTTCAAAATGTCAAACCAACCTGCCTATACCGGGAACGCAAACCCTAGGGATCACTTGTCCCGCTACAACTGTATTGTGGATGCAAAAAATCTACCTTGTTGAGGAAAATAAAAATGGTCTCACGACGCTCCTAGTGGCAATGTGGGATCCCACCCGTCACGCGAGCCTATAACCCATATCTCATGAATGGCACCTGGGGTGCTTCGGGCGTCTCGTGCCAAGGAAGTCATATGGGCGCGTCGGAGGTGTCGCAGGGCCACGTCTTTCGAGGCCACATCTCACGAAGTGGCACCTGGGGTGCTGCGAGTGTCTTGCGCCAACGGCCCAAGAGATGCTTCGAGCGTCTCAGGCCAAGGAGGTCATATGTGCGCATAAGAGGTATCGCAGGGCCATGTCTCGCGAGGCCACATCTCGCGAAGTGGCACCTGGGGTGCTGCGGGTGTCTCGTGCCAATGGCCAAGAGCCCAGTCTCGCGCCTCACCACGCCTTGTATTGCACCTCGCGAGACCCATCATCTCGTGCGCCTCGCCTTGCGACACCACCAGGCTCGCACGCCTCGCCTCGCAATTCCATCCAGGGGCTCGCGCACCTTGCTTCGTGAAACCACAAGGGCTCACTCGCCTCACCTCGTGACACCACCCAGGGGCTCGTGCGCCTATCCTCGCGACACAACCAGGGGGCTTGCGTGCCTCGCCTCGCGACACCACCAGGGGGCTCACGCGCCTCGCCTCGTGACACCACCCAGGGGCTCGCGTGCCTTGCCTCAAGACACCACTAGGGGGCTTGCGCACCTCGCCTCGCGACACCACCAGGGCTCGCGTACCTCACCTCATGACACCACCAGGGGGCTCGCGCACCAGCATTGTCCTTAGAGGCCTCGCGTAACATGGCCTCCAATAAGCGTCCCTCATCCTTAGGGGCCTCGCTAGAAGTAAAATCAAGGATCTCCTTAACACACAATTAAGGAAGGATAGGGGAAGCCTCATAGTGATTCGACGTGAAGTCCGAAGAAGTACAAAATGCACTTGCAAGCTAAGAAGAGTTTGAGTATGGACATGAGGCCCACTCTAGACAAGTAGTGATCGTACAAGTGAGGTGCCTGTTGTGATCCTCACCTGCCCAACTCTAACACTCATACTAGGCAAGTAGTGGAGACACAATCGAGTACTAAAATGGAGGTGCTACCACAAACTCTGACCATGTACTGGAGCTGACACCACTACACCTGATACCACTCTCCTAACAATGTACTTGTGTACAATCTTGTCCCCTGGACCACAATGTATCAGGGGCCATTAGATCCAACTATAAAGGGAACCCCTCTTCAACATTGAGGGAGGTTGGAAAAAACACTGTAGCTTGAGACAACAAAGGAATACAAGTTATTTTCCCCGTTTTTCTTATGCAACTATTTTCTAAGTTTCTAAGTTTCTGATTATATAGTTGAAGTTCTCCATTGATAAGCAATAGACTTTGATTTTTCTAACTTAACTTCATTGACGAGTTCTCACTGTCAACAGTTTGGCGCCATTTGTAGGAAGGATAAGTGCCAAGCCACTGTTCTTCCATTAACTTCGGCATAAATAGATGCCAAGACGCTCTAAGTGACTGAGAGAGTCGCGGGAGGTGGAGGTCCACTTTGATGGAGACCAGCTGAAGGCCTCCATGAAGAATCCCCCTCCACCCAGAAATGTGGAGGGCCCAAAGGAGCCTGAGGTCCAAGAAGATGAGAGGGAGGCCTCATCCCCGGCTGTCTTGCCTGATGAGAACCGCCCAAAGTTAGCAACCGCCCCTGCAAGGGATGCCGATGAGTTCTCACTCCCAAGACCACCGCAGGTACTGAACTCCAGCCGGCAAGATTCGGGCCCATCGACCCGCAGACCTGACAAGCATCCCCAGGTCCATTTCGTAAGCTCGAGTTCTAAATCTCAAGTTTACGAAGAAGAGATACGTGAATTGCACCGCAAGAACCAAAGGCTAGAAACCACCTTGGAGAACATGCAAGAGGTGTTAGATGGCCTATTACAAGGAAAATCGAGCATACCTTTGCCTAGGTGAAAAGAGAAAGGACAAGAGGGGGTAGAAACCACAGTGCCAGTGGACGATGGGAGAACACGGCTCTCCACCAGTAATACTCCCCATACGAAACACCGCGAATGTCCCAGACCGCCTGAGCAGCCCCAGAGGCAAAAGCAGAGGAACAATGTTAACCCACGTAGTGAAGTCAAGGTCACGTCAAAGGAAACGCCCCCAGACTTGCGAGAATAGCTCAATAAGAGAAGAGCAGATAAAAGGACTATGCCTCCTATGGCACCCCAGAAGGACAAAGGAAAAGGAAAGGTCGACCCATCCACATTGAGAGACTCCTTAAATAAAAGGAGGCAGGACCTAGACACCAAAATGAGGAGCCTCTGGAGCAAGATCATCACCGCATCTGGAGGACAAGCAATTGAGGACGAGTTCGACCATGAATCACCCTTCGTTAAGGAAATCCAGGCCATCTGGCTCCCAGCCAACTTCAAGGAACCTCATATGACCCCATATGAAGGAAACACAGACCCCAAGTATCATCTGGATGCATTTAAAGATCTGATGAAGTAAAGGGGGATTAGTAGCGGAGCTAGGTGCCATTGCTTTTCTGTCACCTTGAAAGGACCTACGTACAAATGGTTCAAAAGACTTAGACCAGGGTCCATCAGATCTTGGCAACAATTTTCTGATGAGTTTCTCCAACAACACCACGTCATGCGTGATTACACAATGCAGGGCACCAGCCTTGCTAACGTGAAGCAAGGAGAAAATGAGAGTCTAAAGAGCTACATTCACAGGTTCAATATGGAGGCGGCCAAGGTAGGGAGCTTGACCCAGAGAGAGCTAAAAATGTCCATCATGGTCGGAGTGCGCCCGGGAAGCAAGTTATGGGATAACATGCTCAAGAGAGAGGTCACAGATTTGGATGATTTCTACGAGCGGGCATAGAAAGACATTCGCGTAGAGGATGGTCACGAAAGCCTTAAGGCTGGAAAAGGCCAATCCCCACCAAAACCCTCAATCCGGGAGAACCAAAGCGGTGCAAAGAAGAAGAGGGTCTATGAAGGAACAAGGGAGGATCGGCCACGGAAGCCCCAGCACACGGACGAGCGCAGGCAAGGCCCCTACACCTTTTACACCAACCTCACCCACGCGAGGGAGCATATTTTCGTCACGAATGAAAACCAAGTCCCTTTCAGAAGGCCCCTGCCGATGAAAAAAGACCTATCAAAAATAGACTCTAGTAAAACTGCCAGCACCATAAAGATATCGGCCACACCACTGCATAATGAAATCATTTGAAAGTAGAAATTGAAGAGCTTATACGCAGGGGACATTTGGGCAGATACGTCCGAAAAGAGAACAAAAGGCCCGGAGAAGGGGCATCCTCGCCGCGGGCACGGGAAGTATCCCCATAGATGCAGGGAGAGATTAGGACCATCTTTGGAGGATAAGGATTCAGAGGCGAATCAAGGAAAGGGCGAGACAAATATGCCAGAGAAGTCAGACGAAGTCCACCCCCATGCGTCTTAAGTTTGGAGCAACGTCCCCTGAAGAATTTTAAGGGTGAGAATGACTCGATAACCTTCACCGAAGAAGACGCACGGGGTGTACATTTCCCCCATAATGACCGATGGGTGTCCAACTTGTGAACATGAGGGTACATCGGGTCTTGGTTAATAATGGAAGCTCTGTAGACATTCAGTATCGCCCTGCCTTGGAGAAGATGGGATTGAACATCCGGCACCTGAAGCCCTGCAATACCTCCCTGTACGGATTTACAGGAGATTCAATACAACCCCTAGGGGCAATTGAGTTAGCCCTCACCATGGGAGAACAACCCAGACAAACTACCATAATGGACAACTTTGTCATGGTAGATTGCGCTTAAGCCTTCAATGCAGTATTAGGGAGACCCTCCCTAAGAGAATTGAAGGCGATAACGTCTGTGTACCACATAGCTATGAAATTCCCCACTCCGAGGGAATAGAAAGTGTGAAAGGAGAGCAGAAGGAAGCAAGGGAATGCTATAACGCATACCTCTGCACGGCCACGAAGCCTTCAGTGCCTATGGCAATGGCTGTGCATGAAGACGCAAACCCACACGAGTTGGACCCACGAGTCACGGAGGAACCTAGAGCCAAACCAGTAGAAGAGTTGGAAGAAGTCACGGTCATGAATGAGCCGTTGGGAAAGTTGAAGGTAGGGAAAAACCTTATGGGTGACGTGAAGGAGAAGCTGGTAGAATTCCTTAAAGCCAACCTCGACATATTCGCCTGGAGTCATGAGGACATGGTAGGGATATACCCAGCAGTCATGTGCCACCATCTGAACATCGACCCAAAAGCAAGGCCTGTGAGGTAGAAAAGGAGAGCGCTGGACCCAGAGAGATACGCGGTCCTAAAAGAGGAGGTTGATAAGTTGAAGGCAAATGGGTTTATCTGAGAGGCATTCTACCCACTATGGGTATCAAACCCAATGTTAGTCCCAAAGCCCAACGAAAAAGTGGAGGAATTGTGTGGACTTTACTAACCTCAATAAGGCCTACCCTAAGGTCAACTTCTCGCTTCCTAGGATAGACCAGTTAGTAGACGCCACGGCGGGACACGAGTTACTCAGCTTCATGGATGCATATTTCGGGTACAACCAAATACCCATGAACCTGGCCGATGAAGAGCACACTTCGTTCATAACAGATAAGGGGCTTTATTGCTACAAAGTGATGCCTTTTGGTTTAAAGAACGCAGGTGCTACTTATCAAAGGCTGGTGAACAGAATGTTTGGAAATCAAATAGGAAGGAATATGGAAGTATACGTGGACGATATGCTATTATAGACAAAGAAGGTAGAAGAGCTCACAAACGATCTTATGGAGATGTTTGACACCCTCCAAAAGTTCTGAATGAAGCTAAACCCGCTCAAGTGCAATTTCGAAGTTTCATCAGGCTTGTTCCTGGGTTTTATGGTGAATTCCCGAGGTATCGAGGCTAATCTTGAAAAAATCAAGGCATTGCTGGAAATGAGCCCACCACGAAGCAAGAAGGAGGTGCAGTGCTTAACAGGGAGAGTACCAGCCCTCAATAGGTTCATCTCCAGGTCCACTGACAAATGCCTCCCTTTCTTCAACATCCTAAAAGGGAGCAAAACGTTCGCTTGGGATGATAATTGTCAGGAAGCCTTCACCAAGCTAAAGGAACACCTTGGAAAACCATCCCTTTTGGCCAAGCCAGAAAAAAAGGGAAAGGTTGTACTTGTATCTAGTCGTATCGGAGCATGCTATAAGTGCCGCCCTAGTCAAAGGATAAAAGAAGCATCATCAGCCCGTGTACTATGTGAGCAAGCGGCTGGTAGACGCAGAAACTCGGTACCCAAAAATAGAGAAGTTGGCATACGCCTTGGTAGTGGCTTCTCGAAAGTTGAGGCCCTATTTTCATGCTCATGCTATCGAGGAGCTCACAAACACCCCTTTGCGTCAAGTCTTGCACAAACCAAAAACTTCAAGAAGGTTGTTAAAATGGTCGATTGAATTGAGTCAATTTGACATTACTTACACCCCAAGGACCTCAATCAACGGGCAGGTACTTGCAGAATTTATAGTCGAGTTTGCACATCGACCCCATGAGGAGGGAGAAATAGAAGAGAATGAAGTGGCGCATGAAGAGGAAAAACACCCTAAAGAATGGAGCCTCCATGTAGATGGGGCATCTAACGAAGGAGGAGTCAACGCTGGCATAGTAATGGCGGGACCTGAGGGGCACAAGATGTATTGTGCCTTAAGATTCAGATTCGAAGCTTCCAACAATGAAGCAGAGTATGAGGCATTATTGGCTGGCCTGTGGATAGCTATGGAGTTAAAGGTAACCAATTTGCATGTCTTTAGCGACTCACAGCTCGTGACATTCCAGGTGAAAGGTGATTATCATGCTAGAGGCCCAAAAATGGCTACATATCTTGCTAAGGTGAAGGGGTATTTAGATCAGTTCAAAAAATGCACCATAGAACAGATCCCAAGGGAGCAAAACACAGACGATGATGAACTCACAAAACTCGCCTCTACTCGAGACAAAGACATGCTTGAGTCTATCCCGGTCGAATACCTCTCCAAGCCGAGCATAGCCGAAGAAATGATCCATATGGTCAATAACCCGAGGGAGTCATGGTTTACGTCCATCGTGAAGTACTTAACTGGCGGGGTCTTGCCTTTGGACAAAAAAGATGCCCACAGGCTGACTTACAAAGTTGTCAAATACACCCTAGTAGACGAGGTCTTATATAAGAGAGGCTTCTCTACCTCGCTTCAACAGTGTGTAAATAAGGGAGAGGCTTTAAAAATTCTACAAGAGATTCATGAGGGGGAATGTGGAAATCATGCTGAGGGGCAGCCCACAAAAAAAGGCCATTTGCCAGGGATACTATTGGCCTACCATGGAAAAGGATGCGAGTGATTTCGCAAAAAGGTGTGACAAGTGCCAGAGGCATGAAAACTACCCCAAACAGCCACCAAATGAGCTGGTGAGCATGCCTAGTCCGTGGCCCTTCGCTGTGTGGGGGATTGATTTGATTGGAGCGTTGCCAACAGGAAGAGGAGGAGAAAAATACGCGGTGGTAGCAGTCAATTATTTTACTAAGTGGATGGAAGCAGAACCTATAGTCAACATAACGGCTAAGCAAATCACCACCTTCGTCAACAAATCTATCGTCTGCAGGTTTGGAGTACCCTACAAGATAGTCTCCGACAATGGTACGCAATTTGAAGGAGTATTCGAGGAATATTGCAGGGAAAAAGGAATCAAGAGGAGTTTCTCCACTATAGTGCACCCACAAGCCAATGGAAAAGTGGAAGCAATCAACAAGATCCTAAAAAGGAACCTGAAAACAAATTTGGAGAAGTTGAAAGGGGCCTGGGTCGAAGAACTTCCCAATGTGCTTTGGGCCTACAGGACCACACCTCATTCCACCACGGGAGAGACACATTTTTCCTTTGCCTATGGCTGCGACACTGTCCTTCCAATAGAAACGAAGATTAACTCCATCCGCATGCAAGCGTATGATGACCAGGCCAATATCACAGCATTGGCTGGGAAGTTGGACCTGTTGGAAGCTAAGAGAGACAGGGCACAACTGAGGCTAGCCACATATCAGCAACGAGCTGGAAGATACTATAATTCAAAGGTGCGAGAGAGAGCATTCAGAGTTGGAGACCTCGTGTTGCAGAAAGTCCTGCCCAACACTCGAGATCCGAGGGCGGGTGTGTTAGGAGCAAACTGGGAAGGACCATATCAAGTTTCCCAGGTTGTGCCCCCTAACACCTACAAGCTCACACGCTTGGATGATACCATGGTACCTAGAGCATGGAATGCGGAGCATCTAAAAAAATATTATCAGTGAGACCCCCATGTCTGAGGCAAGAGTGTTATTGTTCTAACGTGCAAGTCTAATGTAATAGCTATGACATAGGAGGCTAAATTAAATTCCATAATATGTTGTAAGAACGAAGTCACATTAAGTTACCATGTATTTCACCTGCTTCCAATGAATATGATGTGACATTAGACAAACATGTAGTAAAAGTTCTTATTTAACCAGGATGATTATCGAGATGCATGAATGGAATGATCAAAATTCTTGCCAAGATAAATCTCGCCAACCACTTGGGGGCAGAATATATAGCAAAGAGGAGGGTCCTTAAAGGACCCCTCATCCTAAAAGGACCCCATCTATCAGGAAGGTCCTAAAAGGATCCCTCATCCTAAGAGGACCACTTATCAGGAGGATCCTAAAAGGACCCTTTATATCAGGATCCTAAAACGATCCCCCCTACTTACAAATAAAGAAGAGGACCTTGTAAGACATCGCTTGAGTTTACAGGGATTAGCTACCATTATGAACATCAAGGAGGTCAAAAGGTCCTACAAGAAAAGCATACTAATAAGAGTAAATGCTTCCACAAGAGGAAGTGCCTCAGGAGAAGCACTCACCAATAAGCCTAGAGCGGCCACCAAGTCATCTAGCCAAAAAGGGTCCTAAAAGAGACCCTTGCAAAAATAGTACTATGAATAACGACGAGAATGACGCTTCTCGCAAAAGATAATAAGCGCGCGCAAAAATATATAAAAGGATAACTAGAACCCAAGGGTTCAATATATCCTTATAGGTACAATCAAGAGGCACCAAAGGGGGACCTATTGAACCCCTTCGCATGGGCTCCAAAGGACCTCAAGCCTGATAAGTAAAAAAGAGAACCTATCGAACCCCATTGTGCAGGCTCAAAAGGACCTATAACATAGAGGAATAAAGATGAATGATCACATATGTATATATATATATAAAGAGTTTTGATAATGTAACAGGACTTAGAGAAATTACAAGAAAAATAAGGCTCAAATGAGCATAAAATCACATTGGACTGAAACGGCAAAAAAAAAAAACGCAGAATGACAATCTCAAGGCCTCCTGCCATAGGCGTTTCACTCAGCCGCCCTGGCAACAGCATGCTCACCAAAGGAGGAAAAATCAAAGTTTGGATTTTGCCTCCATACCCCATAAAGGGCACACTCTATGGATCTATACTCAATGTTAGCCTTATTCGCCTCTAAGGAAGCAACCCTTCCCTGCAACGTCACGATGGTTGTCTTTGCACCCTCAAGGTTGGCCTCTAAGCAAGTGACCTTCTCTTGCAGCATCATGGCCTTGGCAATTTCCCTCTTCTTATTTTTTGATGATGAAGAGGCCTTCGCCAGGGGCTTCTCCAACTTAAGTTTGGTGTCAGCAAGATCCCTCTCAAGCCCCTAGACCTGGACCGTAAGACGGTCCCTTTCAGCATTCGACTCGGAATGGTCCTGAGCCGAATCGGCAAATCGCTGAGCCACTGTATAGGTTTGCACAAGAAAAATAACAATAATGATGATAAGCAACAAAAAGAGAGAGAGAAAAGGGATAAGGCCGATGTAAGATGCATGAACTGACCCAGGTGGCGGAACGCACAAGAGTCTCCCCGAGCTCCAACATGGAAAAATTCCCAAGACCTCTCAATCAGCCTCAGGAAGATCCGTGGCGACCTGGACATACCGTTGCCCATAAGAGGTCGCCATGCGGCCCACCCAGGGCGCCTCTTCCAAGCCAAGGGCGCTTGGCTGGGTATGGACGAATGACCCGCTCACCGAAGGAGGAGGGGGCGCAGGAAGATCGGAAAAATGAGCCCCCGATGGACCAGGATCAAGGGAAGCCTGAGGGAAAGCATCGAAGTCCTCAGAATAGGGACAGACGAAGCCCCTCAGTATGGCTTGTTGATCGTGGGAGTGGGAGGCCATGTCATGGTCTATAGGGGCTAAAGGAGGGCACCCCCTGGGAGACAAAGATGGTCGGTGGGGTTGCCTATGTCCTGGGGAGACCTCCCCTAGCATACACTCTGCCTCACCCCCGTCCTAGTGAGGTTCAGCCAAAACAACCTTTTTCTTCTACGTTCCAGAGATAGACAACAACAACTCAGGCTCCGAAACTGGGGACAGCTTGTAATGGTTGAGGTTGGTCATGGTGAAGAAACGTACAGCCATTTTTTCGGCAGGGTCAACCTCGAGAAATTTATCCATTGCATCCGCCTCCGACCCGAGAACTTCAGGCACAGCGAAATTCTCTGCACAATCAACATAGTTGCCCACACGAATATAAGTTCCAAAACAGTAAGTTCCAGAACAAAAAAAAAAACTTGAAGTACTTACTAGGAGCTGAGCGAAAGTGCTCACGAACAGAGAGGGGACCCTTCACAAAGAAGAAGTCCTCCTTCCAAGATCCTAGGTTGGATACAGAACCCTCTATCAAGGAGACCGAAGTATTGGCTTTTTGCAAGAAATAAAAGTCTTTGGATTTAGGAGAGGGCATGAGGTTTACATGAAATGCACCTCTTGGGCCGTGGTAGCACGCCCAAAGCGCTCCATATATGCAATAAATAGGCAACTCAAGGTCAGCCAGCTGTTGGGCGCCAACTGGAGCGAAGCAAAGTCAAAATGGTTCAGAACCATGACGAAAAATGGGTGTAATGGGATTGTGCCACCCACTTTTTTTCTCAATCAAAAGTAATTTTCTGAATAACACATAATACAAACATCCCTTTACACATTCCCTCCCCTCATATAATAATTTTCATGCTCATGGTATGGGCCAAAAATAGTAAATGGTATTTCATTTTAGAGTTAGGCTCAAAAGAATGTATTAATCAAGAAAATGGTTATAAGGCTCAAAAGGGTTAACTAAAGATAAAATTTAATAGGGTTAGCTTGAAAGGCACAACCAGTCCAAAAATTTCCTATATCATTTTCCTAAATGTGCACTGTTTCAAATTTCATCTCAAATAGTAAGCAAACAGGTTCTAGAATTTTTTCAAACTTTTCAATCCACATTCCAAATTTGACATGCATAAAATAACTCAAGTATAACATTTGCAATGTATGAGCAATAGATCTCTAATGTCAACAAATCACAATGAAAAACAAAGTAATCTAACCAAGCGCACAGATTATTTTTAGAAGCACATCAATTTTTCCTTTGGATTATACTACAAAACAGTCAATCATATTTAAATGGAAATTATTATAAACTTAATTTATACTCTAAAACATGACTCAAACGAACAACTAATTAAAATAAAATAAAAACAAACCGAAAAAAAATGCATCAAATACACCAGTAATAAATCTCTCCCCCAAACTTAAAAACGAACATTGTCCCCAATGTTAAGTACATGAAGAATGAGAATAGAGACTTACCTGACCAGCCAAATCAATATGGAGGTGGTGGCAGCTGAGACGAAGGTCCCTCGAAAGGTTGAGACTGTGGAGGCTGAGGCCCTGGAAAACCAGCAAATGACGGATGTGGAGGCGGAGAGTTGAATGGAGAATACGGCGGATATGGTGGTGGTGGAGCAAAATAAGTTTGATCCGATTCATTTAAAGACCACTGACTCACCAGATTGTTTAAACGAGCCACATGATTCACCTCATATTCATACCGTTGGCCCATTTATTGATTCATCATGTTCTGTTGTTGAACCATATATTGATTTTATTAGATAAGATAATCCAACTTATCATTGACCTGCTGCATGCACTGATCACTACTACCACCCTGCAGCACGGGATCAGCCTCTTCTTCCACCTCAGTTTCAACACGACGCTTACCCTTTTTCTTAGCTTGTGGCACATATAAAACAGGCTCGGGATAATCTTTCATCAGAATAATCGATAAAGGCTGCTGCAACAACTGATAAATATCAGTCACAAACTCTGGAACTCCAGCCTTATAACATAACATGGTGATGACAGATCCATGGCCCAAACCTCCAGTGGTATGGCCCTTTTCAATGAACTCAATGTTATCCTTAATCCACGAACCCATATTAATATTCATCCCTGTCATCAAAGCATACATCAGAAGTACTCGATCCCTAGTCATGTCAAACAGATGACTTACTGGCATGAATCGAGCACAAACAAAGAAAGCCCAAAATCTAGCTTCAACATTCAGCTAACAAGACGCTATACTTTTAGTTAAAGAGCCATCTAAGGTCCAAGGAGCACCTTCAAAACATAATTTGTCAGTCTTCTATGTATCCCTTCAAAAATTTAGTGTATTCCTCCTCCTCCTATTTTATGTGTGGGACCTTAAACACCTTATTAATGGCCTCTGCAGTAAAAGGCACTCGCTTACCTCGAACAAAAACTATATCATTGTGCTTATTTCTTAAATTGGTGTACAACTCATACACCAATGATATGTTTGCCTTTGCCAATTTTGTCACAAAATCTTCCCACTTTCTAGCCACAAGATTTTCTCTAACTAACTCAAAAGTCTGATGATTAAAATGGTCAAACTGATAGTCCACCTTACGCTCAGGAATCAAGAGCTTTCTAACAAATTTCTCAAAAAGCTCTTGAGCCTGAAAATTAATAAACCTAGTTTCATCATACTCTTGCTCCCCATTATCATCTCTTGGTTGAGAAGCAGACGCTTGTCCTTTCCCTTTATCCTTATTCCTACCCGCTCTACTCTTTGGAGCCATTATCCACACTCTCACCAACCCAAAAAAAAATAAAAAATTGACAGCACCTCCCCCTAAATTAAACACTTTTCCTCTTCACAACCACTCAAGATATTCAATCTCACAAACACAATAACCAAATACTCCAAATCACAGCCCAAAAATCAATCCACCAACAACAATCAATAATGCAATCCAATCCCAAATGCTTAAAAAATATGAGAATAAGAGGGAATGGAAACACTTACTGACCCTTAAATTGGACTCCTTTAAGCTTGAACGAATATAGCCCCTTGAAAAATCCGATCTTCATTAAGAAATTAAAACTCTGAATTTCTAGGGTTTCAAAAGTGAATTGGGAAATTGGAATGGGTTTGAGAAGAAAGAAATTAAGTAGAGGATAAAAGGGCTAAGATAGAAGAGAAAATGAAAGAAAAAGGGAGAATATATGGTGAAATTTTATTGGTAATAAACTACAATGGAAGATCTATGGAGGCTTTGGGAGAGAGAACACGGAAAGAAAAAGAAAAATGAGGCTGAAAGAGATGAAATTTCAAAACCCCCTGGCTTTTAAAAAAAAAATTCTGGACAAAGCGCTACAGTGCTAGAAGACCAGCGTTGTAGTGCTATTAAGAACTTCTGGGCTATTCTTCTGCAAAGAGCACTGTAGCGCTACAAGACCAGCGCTGTAGCACTGGTAACTTCAAAATCCCCATTTCTTCTCTGGAACTTGCGCTGTAGCGCTACTGATACATTGTTATAGCGCTAATGACCGTTCAAAATACCTTTTTGGTTCTTAGATAAGCGCCATAGCGCCCTCTTCTTAGCGTTGTAGCACTACTGCATCTCAAATCATCATTTTTCTAACCTTTTTCTTAAAAACTCTTGCATTTTTTTCACGATTTTCACGGTTCATACAATACATCAAAAATAAAAATAACAACTAAAACAAATTCCCTAAACATTGTTCCAAACCAAATAAATACAAAAATCATAAATGTTTTTAAAATGTAAAAGAAAAAGAAAAATAAACCGAGGAATGCCTCCTCAAAGCACTGTCTTTAACGTCTTTTAGCCGACTCTTATTTATTTTCATATCAAATTGGTTCCAACATCACCACGGACTTGAATTTTTCCACCAGACCCTCCAAATAATGCTTCAACCTCTGACCATTCACCATAAAATGTCTTGTCTTCTCACTATGAACTTGCACTGCTCCATAAGGAAGTGACACAACTACCGTGTACGGTCCTGACCATCTCGACTTCGATTTACCAGGAAAAAGTTTAAGTCTGGAATTAAATAGTAGGACTTTATCTCATGGTTGAAAATCCTTCCTCAATATTCGCTTATCATGAAAGGCCTTTGAATTCTTCTTATAGATCTTCGCATTCTCATAAGCTTCATTTCGGAATTCTTCAAGCTCATTTAACTCCATAAGCTTATTATGTCCCTCCATAAAGAGATCAATATTTAACTTTTTCATAGCCCAATAAGCTCTATGCTCCAGTTCCACCGGTAAATGACAAGCCTTACCAAACACCAATCGATAGGGTGACATACCAATCGGAGTTTTGAATGCAGTGCGATACGCCCACAGTGAATCATCAAGATTCTTCGACCAATCCTTCCTCGAAGTATTTACTGTCTTTTCCAAGATACCTTTTATTTCCCTATTTGACACTTCAACTTGGCCATTTGCAATTAGGTGGAATAACGCTTTTCGATGATGAACACCATAGTGAGCACAAAGAGCAGTGAACAACTTGTTGCAAAAATGACTTCCCCAATCACTAATAATTGCTCTAGGGGTGCCGAATCGAGTAAAGATATTTTTATGAAGGAATTTAAGTACTTCCTTCCCATCACAAGTAGGAGTTGTTGTGGCTTCTACCCATTTAGAAACATAATCTACCACAAGAAAAATATATTTATTATTATACGATGATGGGAAAGGTCCCATAAAGTCTATCCCCGATACGTCAAATAACTCAACTTCCAAAATACCAGTCATCGGCATTTGATCTCTTCTTGATATATTCCCAGTCCGTTGACAACAATCACAACTTTTGACAAAATCATTAGCATCTTTAAATAATGTAGGCCAGTAAAACCCACTTTGCAAAACTTTTGCTGATGTTCTTGTTCCGCCAAAATGATCGTCGCAATGCAAACTATGACAGTGAGTTAAGATTGAAAACATCTCCTCTTCGGGCACACATCTCCTAATAACTTGATCAGGGCAATGTTTATACATAATAGGCTCCTCCCAATAATAATGCTTCACCTCCAAATAAAATTTCTTGAGTTGTTGCCTTGTCATCTCAAGAGGTATAACCTTAGCAGCCAAATAATTAACATAGTCTGCAAACCATGGAACACCCTTGCAAACACTTACTTCGAACAGCTGCTCATCAAGAAAAACATCATTAATCTGAACTTCTTTATCAAGAGAATCTTCATCAACATCTAATCTAGACAAGTGATCAGCCACCAAATTCTCAGTACCTTTCTTATCCTTAATTTCCACATCAAATTCTTGTAACAACAAAATCCACCAAATAAGAAGAGGCTTGAAATCTTTCTTGGTCATAAGATACTCTATTGCAGAATGGTCCGTGTAAACAACCACCTTATTCCCAATCAAGTATGGCCGAAATTTATCAAAAGCAAACACTATGGCCAACTGCTCCTTTTCTATAGTTGCGTAATTCATTTGAGCATCATTCAAGGTACGACTTGCATAATAAATTGTTTTGAATACCTTGTCAACTCTTTGTCCCAACACTGCCCCAACCGCAAAATCAGTGGCGTCACACATCAGTTCAAATGGCAAATCCCATTGAGGCGCAACAACTACAGGTGCCGAGATCAATTTCTCCTTAAGTATCCTAAAAGCTTGTTGACACTTCTCATCAAAATCGAATGTAACCCCATTCAATAACAAAGTGGATAGTGGCTTCGAAACTTTGGATAAGTCTTTGATAAACATCCTATAAAATCCTGCATGACCTAAGAAACTCCATACTCCTTTTACTGAAACTGGTGGTGGCAAATTCTCTATCATAGAAATTTTTTCCCTATCCACTTCGATGCCTTTCTTAGAAATCTTGTGCCCCATAACAATTCCTTCATTTACCATAAAGTGGCACTTTTCCCAATTAAGCACCAAATGCGACTCTTCACACCTCCTCAACACCAGCTCCAAATTAGTCAAACACGTGTCAAAAGAGGACCCATAAACCGAAAAATCATCCATAAAAATTTCAATCCCCTTCTTTACCATGTCAGAAAATATTGCCATCATACACCGTTGAAACGTGGCTGGTGCATTACATAACCCGAATGGCATCCTTCTAAAAGCAAAAGTCCCATAAGGACATGTAAACGTTGTCTTCTCTTGATCCTCCGGTGCAATTACAATCTGATGATTGCCTGAGTACCCATCTAGAAAACAATAGTAGTTATGCCCCGCCAACCTATCCAACATCTGATCAATAAAAGGCAAAGGAAAATGATCTTTCCTAGTTTCCTTATTCAACTTCCGATAATCTATACAAATCCTCCAACCCGTCACAGTCCTTGTTGGAATCAGTTTATTACTTTCATTCTTCACCACAGTCATACCACCCTTCTTAGGTACTACTTGTACTAGACTCACCCATGCACTATCATAAATAGGGTAAATCACTCCAGCATCTAACCATTTCAAAATCTCTTTCCTCACCACTTCTTTCATTTTCGGATTGAGTCTTCGTTGAGCATCAATAGTCAGTCTTGCATCATCCTCCATGAGAATTCTATGCATAACTGTCGATGGGCTAATTCCTCTTAGATCAGCCAGAGTCCACCCTATAGAAGTTTTATGAGATCTTAACACCCTCAACAACTTCTCCTCCTCTACTTCTGAAAGTAATGATGAAACTATAACTGGAAGAGTCTCTTTTTCCCCAAGATAAGCATAACGGAGATGGTCTGGTAAAACTTTCAATTCTAAAACAGGTGGCTTCAGAATCGATGGTAATGGTCTTTCTGGTCCTTCACCCAATTCTTCAAACTTTTTATGCTTCCACAACTCAGATGATTTTATTTACTTCAAATAACTCATTGCTTCTTCATTTTCCTCACCATCTACATCATCAATTGTAAGACTTATTTCAAGAAGATCCTCAATTACTTATTTTCTTCCTACTACTTCTTCTACCACATCAACTGAGAAACAACTATCACTTGCTTTAGGATAAGGCGTAGCCTTAAACACATTAAATACTACTTCTTCCCCTTGAACTCTCAGCTTTAACTCTCCTTTTTGCACATCTATCAATGCTTGCCCAGTTGCTAAAAAGGGTCTCCCCAAAATAATAGGAACATTTTCATCCTCCTCCATATCAAGAACTATAAAATTAGCTGGAAATATAAACTTATCCACCTTTACCAATACATCTTCTATAATACCACGTGGATGCGTCATAGATCTATCCGCCAGGTGCAATGTTACTATGGTTGGCCTAGCTTCCCCCAAACCAAGTCTACGGAATACTGACAAATGCATTAAATTAATACTTTCCCCCAAATCACAAAGTGCATGCTTACATTCAAACTCCCCAATCGTGCATGGAATAGTAAAACTCTCAGGCTCTCGTAACTTTTGAGGAAGTTTCCTTTGCAAAATCGCACTGCATTCTTCCGTTAACGCCACTGTTTCATAGTAACCCGTCTTTCTCTTATTAGAGAGAATCTCCTTCATAAATTTACATAGCTGGGCATCTGCTCTAATGCTTCTGCGAACGGTATATTTATATGTAGCTTCTTAAACACCTCTAAAGCCTTTGCAAATTGTTTATCTAAATTTTGTCTCCTCTTCCTTCCTAAGGTCTTCAATAACCTTTTCATCATTAAACTTCTTTTGTTCTTTACCTTGTGTATTTCCCTTCTGACCTTCTTCTTCTTCTGAGTGATTCTTATTTGGCCCTTCATACCTTGTTCCACTCCTCAAAGTAATAGCTTGGCACTGTTCTTTAGGATTAACTTCTGTAGTGCTAGGAAAATTTCCTTGAGCTCTATTAGACATTAAAGTAGCCAATTGCCCTATTTGAGTCTCCAACCTTCTTATGGAGGCCCTGGTTTCAATCCTGAATTGGTTAAGAACATCAGGTTGGGTTTCAGCTGGCTTCATTGGCATTTGTTGTGGTCTATTTTGTGGTTGATAATATCCAGGTGGAGGGTTTTGGTGTGCATATTACTATGGATATGGTGGACTATTTTGGGCAGGTTGTGGCTGGGGTGGAGGATAAGGTTGTAGAGTATTTTGATTATTAGACCAGGAAAAATTAGGATGATTCTTCCAAGCTGGAGTGTAAGACATGGAATTGGGGCTATTAGGTTGTCTTTGGTAATTTCCAATAGCTTGTACTTCTTCCATGGGCATGTTATTCATATCTATAGCATGGCATTGGTTGGGTTGATGGTTTGTACCACACACTTCACAAAGGTTTTCAACTTGCATAGCTTGAGATGGGAGTGTATTCTTTTGTAGTTGCTTTGTCAAGGCTGCTACTTGAGCTGTAAGCATGGATATAGCATCCAATTCCATCATTCCAGCCACCTTCTTTGGTTGTCCCTTTTCAGTTGTCCATTGATAATTATTCATCGCCATCTCCTATAATAGCTCATATGCCTCATTAGCACTCTTACTCATAAAGTCACCTCCCACTGCGGCATCTATAATTGTTCTCGTTGCTCCATTCAACCCATTGTAAAAATTATACACAAGCATCCCCTTTTTCTATACCATGGTGTGGACACTTCCTTAACAACTCCTTAAAGCGCTCCCAAGAATCATATAGTGACTCTCCATCCATCTGATAAAAATTATTAATCTCGCCCCTTAACTTTGCAGCCTTTGCTGGAGGAAAAAACTTGGCAAGGAATTTCTGAGCTAAATTCTCCCATGTAGTGATAGAATTCTCTTGTAAAGATATCAACCAACTCATCGCCCTATCCCTTAGTGAAAATGGGAATAACCTCAGTCTTATAGAATCATCACTCACCCTGTTCATCTTGAACGTAGCACATAACTCCAGAAAATTAGCTATGTGTAAATTGGGGTCCTCCGTTGGCATACCTCCAAACTGAATAGTTGTTTGGACCATTTGAAGAATTGCGGGCTTAATCTCAAAATTGTTGGCAACAATGGTTGGAGGTCTAATGCATGAATGCACTCCTGTAACAGTAGGAAGTACATAATCTCTCAATGTTCTTGGTCCTTGCTCCCTTGGAATTTCTGCAGCCCCTTGACCATTATTAGCACCATTTCCCAAATTTTCAGCCATGGTAAAATCCAATCTCCTCTTTGTTTTCCTGTTCTGTCTACACGTTCTTTCAATTTCCAGATCTATTGGTATAATCCCCTTGTGTCTATTGCTTTGCATATACCAACAAGTCCTGAAACACAATAGAACCTTGATCCAAATAAATGTTAACAGAAATTAAATAAAATAAAATAACCAAATTAGAACAAATAACAATAACTATGATATTGGAATATAAGTCCCCGGCAACGGCGCCAAAAGCTTGATCTGTAATTTCTTGTACGCAAGTATACCTAGTCGTGTCAAGTAGTAAATTCCGGAAGAACGGATATCTTCCCACAGAGACTATCTCCCAAGTACCACTAATTGATTTTCAAATTCTATTTGGTTAATTAAAATTTAAGTGAACAATTAAAAATAAAAGAAATACTATAAACTACGAACCAAAATTAATGAATTGGAAACAAAACAATGAATCATTACTTAAAAATTAATAATAAAAATCCTAGGAATTAATTTCATCAACTGTTCATTCTATTAATTTTAATAATCAATTCTAAATCTCTTCTTTCTATTCTAATAGCAGGTTAATATAATCGATTCCTATTCTTTTTCAAAATATAAATCTCAATCTATATGCAGGTTTTCCATTTCTGTGATAAACTTGAACATATAAAAGGCATTAAATATGGAAACCTAATTACTACACAAGTCATACAAGTACTTCCGTCCAATATGCACCCTATGTCTATACAATGATAGCATATTCAATTCTCATCTTTCGAATTTTGAATCAAAACCATTAAATCAAGCAAATAGTGATCAAGTATTTACTAGCATTAAACACACATCATATAGATTAGAATAGAAAAAGAAGTATCAATAGAAAATCATAATAAAATTAAATAGAATCTCAGTGACTACATTAATTCCTAGATAAAAGAAATTAGTTCATAAATACCATGATGAAAATAAACTGCAAATAATTGTTCATAAAATTAACCTCAGAATTCAGATGAAAAACAGAGAAAATAATTACAGTAGCCTCTTTTTATCTAGGGTTTATAAAACTTCCAGCCCTACTATAATTGCAGAATAATGTTCCTTAAATAGCCCTCCAAGGTTCCCAAGTGAAAAGACCAGATTGCCCTTCAAAAAGTGGTCTAAAATCTGAAAGAGGCGTCACCAGCGCTATAGCACTGTATTTGTAGCACTATAGCGCTATTAACAGAGCCAAAATGCCTCAAAATTTGGTGCACTAGTGTTGTAGCGCTATTATTGTAGCAATATAGCACTAAAGTCAGAGCCAAAACACCTGAAGAATTTGTTTACTAGCGTTGTAGCGCTCTTGTTGTAGTGCTGTAGCGCTGCTTGACTGTTCGTGATAGCGTTGTGGCGCTGCATTTATAGCGCTGTGGCGCTAAAGTCAGAATCCATCTTGCATCAAAGTCCTTCCTAGCGCTACGGCGCTCCCTTGATAGCGCTATAGCGCTATTAACAGCACCCAAAATTGCACATATCAATCCCAAAAAACCCGATTTTGTTCCACTTTCCCTCATTTTCACTCTTTTTACCAATTTAGCATGGAAAACCTGAAACATGAACAAATGAACATAATTCTGAAATAAAATAATCCTAAACTAACGAAAAACACCCTAAAACTAGACCATAAACGAGCCTAAAACTCATTTATCACTTTCCATAAAAGAGGACCTATCGTCATGATTCATGTGTTTATTATTGTTGATGCGATTTTTCGCCAACAGTGAATTTTATGAATAACAAGGATGGATTAGTGCTTAATGGTAAACCGTAATAAGAAAATGAAAATACTCAAGGATACTGGCAATGAATTATCAAGAGAAGAAAAGTGATCACTCCTTTTTACGTGGTTCGGAGATTAAAATCCCCCTAGTCCACGAGTCAATATTATTAATGTTTCTCTTTTCTTTCTATTTTTACAGAGTATTTTCCTTACAAGAAGAATCCAACCCTTTGCACTACCCAGGGTCTTAGTATTTATAGGAGAATGATCTCTGAGTAGGCATTGGTGTCATCCCTTGATCTTTTCATCCTTCACGTCATCTCTGTGACACTGATGATTAATATCTAAACCTTACACTGAAGTGTGGTCTAATTAGTGGGTAAAACTGGATAATGGGCCGCATGGCCTAAATCGGGTGTGGGATGTCTGATCACGCACGTTAATATTGCGTATCCTGGAATTCAGGAATAAAACAGACACGTGATGCCTATTATATGCACGTTTATGTTGCGTGGCTGACTTTATAAAGATCCTGGGATACGCCAGGCCTCTGATGTACCACGAGCTTAATGTAGTGCAAGCTCATGTCTTTTGATTCCATGTTGGCAATGGTTCCAAGTGATAAACAGCTAAATGATCCGCCAGCTTGAGCTATTTGTTTAGGGGATCGTACCAAATTTCTTCGAATGAACGGTGAACATGTGGCACCTCGGTTATGGCTCTTTATTAGTTCGCTTCTCCCAAGCTGCCTCAACAAGGTACGTGCTGATACTCAGGGCATACATTTTCCCCCCAAGCCCCTGCCCGTGATCTATGATGTCACTTTTGTCATTCACAGTGGGGGCTTTTAAACTTCCTTTTCGATTATCCAGACCCTGTGCGTTACTTAAGTATCGGACACGTGGAACGTCGTGATTGGCGTCTGTTCGGGTTTCGAGGATCATATTAAATGGCCTGACCACCTTTTTGCCACCGTTTCTTCTTTCAAGTTATGACCCTCGTATCTCTCTTTAATTTAATCAGGCGGTCCTCGTTTCCTCGTGCTTCTTACGTATAAATAAGGCTGGTAGTTTTTAGTACTTATCACCCTTCATTCAAAATTTTCCTTTATTTTCTCTCTTTAAAAATTTAAAAAGCTCTTCTTCTTCTGCTTATAATCCCATAAATCCCCATATTCTTGCCACAAGAACCTTTCTGAAGTCCAGCCTTAAGGAATCTTCTAGGACTCCTACTTCTACGCTGTCAGCAACCTTTGTTTGGAAAATACATTGTAAGTTTCCTACTCGTTGTATGTTTTGATTTCCCTTTTTCTTTGTTATGCAAACCTACATCTCACAATCGTAAACAGTGGGTTGTTTCTGATTGGCTTTTGGAGTATAAGTTCCGATTTTAGGCATATTGAGTAGACCCAAAACATGTCTAGGATTGTGATGTTCACAACTAGGTAATTTCTGGGTAATATTTCTGGATAATTTTTAGGAAATACCCATTTGGGATATGAAAGATGAGAGGCTTTTAGGGTGTAAAATCGGGTAGCTTAGGGTCACACTTCCTAGGTGCTTTTTCTCTCGAAACCTCTCCCCTAAGGCAAGTAATAATCTGACCCTCCTGACACAAGGATCCATTGGAAAGTTGGGCACGTGGCCACGACAGCGCGTGGCCTCACACCGTGGGCTGAGATTACCTCAACTCTTGCATGAAAAACCTTTGTTCTTCTCGCGATGTTTTTCCTTTCATAGCTTTTTGGTCACCTACTAAGTTTTTCATCGTTCTTGTTCACTAGGCGATCAGATGGGGCCAAAAAGGAATGTGTCTAAGAAAAGTGCGGCTGGCTCATCGTCCCAACAATCCAGTAGAGGGAAGGAGGTCGTGGCAGAGTCTCCCATCCCCCAGTTCAGTCCCATGGTGGAGAAGGAGATCGAGGTGGGACCTGATGCTTTCTTTGAGGCGGAGAGGATAGCCTCGAAGATCATGACCCAAGGGAGGGTCAATAAGATAATGTTGTCCCATAACATCGAGGTTGGGACCGGCGTCCTTATTGCCCGACCTCCCATGGAGGGTGAGAGGAGCTACGCACCCCTCGATGAAGACTTCGCGGCCTAGAGCGATGAGCTTCTCAGGGTCGGGGCCTTCCTCCCCCTAGATACGTACTTTGCCGACTTTCTCAATTACATGAAGTTGGCACCATTTCAACATCCTCTGAATTCCTATCCTCTGCTGGCAGGGCTGAGGTATCTTTTTCTGAAGCACGAGTGGGAGGTCCCTACCTCGGTAGACATCCTCTACTTCTTCTGCCTCAAGGCCAGCCTGGATCAAAGGGGACAAGGCGATGGGTTCTACTACCTAACTCGCTTCCCAAAATCATCCACAGTAATCGAACTTCCTAGCCATCCCAATGACTTCAAAGATCAATTCTTTATGTCGAATGAGTTTCACAACTGCGAGTACCATTATTTCAATCGTCCTCGTAAGCTTTCTTTCTGTCTTCAGCTCGTGTAATTTTTATTACCTTTTTCTTTCGCTCTTTTCACGTGTATATTGACTAGAGCATCATAATGCAGCCATTTTCGCGAGGACGGCCAGATCCGTGACCCTCGGGGGTTAATATGATACCCTGGAGGGGCTCCCGCCCAGTGAAAAGGACTACCGCCAGCTCGTGTCTAATGACACGATGTTGGCGTGTAAGTTAATCTCTGTAGGCCAAACTCTGGCCCTGAGGAGGACGCGGGCCAATCATCCAGTAGCTCGCATGTTGGCGCCTATTCCCGAGGGCGATGCCGCGGCCGACGGTGGTGACGAGCAGGAAGAGGAGGCCGAGGTGCTGCTCGTGCAGAAGAGACGAGCTCCGAAGGCTGCTCGGGACCCCGATTTGGACCGAGCTCAATCAGGGGCAGCAGCCAGCCCCTCCGGCCAAGGTAACCCATACCACTTTTGGGATCTAGATAGGGCAGCCGCAGACCTTAGGCTAGTTAGGTTTAACCCAAACCAGCTCATGCACCGCCACCAAAACGACCCAGACCGAGACATAACCTTGCTCCAATGCGTAGATCAATTAGTGCTGCATCATGACATGGGTCGTCCTAGGGATACTGTAGTAGTGGACAACACTTTGTCTTTTAGGTCGGCCTTTTTTGAGGAGTATGGGACCAACCTTAGGTCATGGCCCTCCCTTCTCGAGGGTATAGTCGCTCCTAGACTTAGGAAATACGTGGAGGAATCTAGTCCCGAGGTAGAACCTGACCCGAAACCTCCCCTAATCCAAGAATTGGTTGATTTAGACTCTCATTCCCCTGTAGCAGCTCCGAGGCCGGAGGTTTTGGAAATAGACTCTTCCTCTAGCTCGGAGGGTAGGATTTTTTCTACTTCGTATGTATTTATTATTAATATTTTTTTTGTTGAAGAACGTACATGCATTCTTAACGCATTTCCCATTCTTTTTTCAGGCGAGGAGATGGCACAGAGAGGGGAACCTGACATCTGCTTGATGTTCCAAGAAGGGAAGTCCAGCGAGGGCCCCCTTGTCAAGAGGCTTTGGCCTACTTCAAAGAAAACACCGCCCCTGGCTGCGACTGCCTCCCAATCCCCGACTAAGGGGAAAGGCTCGGGCTCAGGAGCTCCGTCCGCCGTAGCCCCGGGGAAAAAAGGTCTGATTGCGCCCCTTCCTCTCCTTCCTCCACCTCCTGCTCGGGAACTGGTAGCACCGGTTGGTCCTCAAGCTTTAGTGTTCCCTGTCTCCACTGTTCGCATCCCCGTCAACCCCCAGGATCTGGAGCTGATTCCAGACACTTTTCGGGGGACCGTCTACGAGACGGTGAACTACTCGGTGGATCATTTTTACAAGGCCAAGCCCCACAACCTGAGGGCGATTGAGGAGAGGAGCCTGGAGAATGTCATGGAGTCTTCCTTGGGGATGAACCTCTGTAATGCCCTGAATTCTCCAATGTGGTTTAATGGCAGGATTAGAAGGCCGGGAGGGCCATACTTGCTTAATTATGCCATTAATTGATAATATGCATGTATATGTTAATTATATTATAATATGATGTTAAATGCATGCATGTGGGTCCACATTTTAATTACAGGGGTGTGATGGTAATTTGGCCCGTTGAGGGTATAATTGTATATTTGTATGCATGTCGGTGATATGTGTTGAGACCACATTATAATTTGGGTTTGTTCGAGCTATTTGGCATGAGACGATCTTGGAATATTGATTAGCGATCTAGTCACAACAGGTTTAAGTTCGGGGCTCGGGTTGAGTCTCGAGGTGATTTTAAGGATTAGAGCGTTGCCGGGAATTAAAGGGTAAAGGGATATGAATTATTGGTGTTTGAGATTATCGAGAATAGCGGGAATTGGAGAGCATTAATTATGATTAACGAGATAGGTGGAAAATACCAATTTTGCCCTTGGGAGCCTTTAGAAACTTTAAATTGACCTAGGGGTATAATGGTCATTTCACCCCTAGGATAGATATAACCATTTTTGGCTGAGAAAGAGGTAGAAAAACAGAGCAACTTGGAGAGCTTTACCGTACCATCTTTTTCTTCAGTTTCCTTTGGGATTTTTGAACCATTCTTGAGGATTCAAGCTTGGGAAGTAAGCCTTAGGAGTTTGGGAGTGTGTTCCTCCATTGAAGAGCATCATAAGCTGAGCTTTGGGTAAGTTTTTAACCATAGAATTCCCTGGTTTGCCCTGTTTTAGTTCTGTTTTACAGTTGTGATTTCTAGGTTGAGATCTTGGTTTTGTTGGGAGTTTTGGCTAGGCTTCTTATGGTAGTGATGTTTGGGGTATGTTAGGATGGTTTTTGGGTTCATTTGGCATCAAAAATGGGATTTGGAAGCATCGGAAACAGGTTGGGATCGAAGGAGATGAAGATGGAGGTTCCAGGGGGCATCAGGTCTGGAGGTAGCGCTATAGCGCCCACCCTAGGGCGCTACAGCGCTACTCAGGGGGCATTCGGGCGTGTTGGGGGTTCTGAGAATAGCGCTGGGGCGCTAGGGGTCAGCGTTGTAGCGCTACTCTGTTGCTTCAAAGTCTCGTTTTGAGTGTTTTTAAGGGTTTTTGACTTGGGGTTTCAATCCTTAAGGCCCGGGATCAAATCTACTCGCCGTGTGGGCATGTTTCGAGGTCCCAAGAGTGGTGCTTAGGTTAAGACCCTATCTATGTTGATTCTCATTAATTGAGGTTATAATTGGTTGTGATTAGGTAACCGCTAAGGAACCTAAAGATCGATCGTTCTCAGGAGTCGTTCTTATAATATTTCTCGCTCGAACCTAAGGTAAGAAAACTACACCCCGTGTATATGACATGTATAATAGTTGTTGAGGCATGTTGGTTGATAAATGTGGACATGGATTGCATATTAAATGCTAATGAATATTGTTTACTTGTATATGGTACTCACTAGTCAGGGACACTGACCTAAGAGTCAGAGACGGCATAAGCGTCCTGAACGCAGGGCCGAGTAAAGATTAGATCTAATCGATAGCAGTGTTGAATGACTCTAAGGAATTAACGCTGGACCGACCCTAAGGTCGATGAATCTTATAAGTGCTTGGCTAATCTAAGACTAGTTACTGAGAGCCAGGGCCAAAGGCTCAGGTGACCGTTTGTCATATGGTTAGGGAACGATGTTCTAGGGTTATGACTCTATGGTCAGGAGGAAGGTTATGTTGGTATCTAGTCACCATGCACCTATCATGTTTAAGCTAGTGAAAGGTTCACTTATCTGTAAAGCCTGGTGACCCTATCGTCACATGGCTTAAGGGAGTTGCACCCACATTAGTGACTTTTGCGATTGTCACCTATCTGTTTTGGACTGGTAGTCCTGGATGATTATTATGATCATTGATGATATTATATCATGCTATATTGTGTTTTCTTGCTGGGCCTTGGCTCATGGGTGCTATGTGGTGCAGGTAAAGGCAAAGAAAAGCTCACCCAACCTTGAGTGGAGAGCTTAGGTGGTGATGTGTACATATGCAGCCGCTTGACCACCACGGCCAAGGAGTTCTCAGAAGAACTAGGGGGTTTACC
Organism: Humulus lupulus; assembly: GCF_963169125.1. Classification (NCBI taxonomy): domain Eukaryota; kingdom Viridiplantae; phylum Streptophyta; class Magnoliopsida; order Rosales; family Cannabaceae; genus Humulus; species Humulus lupulus. The sequence continues at coordinate 38,287,377 of NC_084797.1, read as the reverse complement.
CTATTTTTGTCGCTTAGGTCGGCAGGGTTGTATATTTGAAACAGCAGTGGCCATTTTGTATTATAAATGACTTGTAAATGTTTTGATGCGCTCATGAGTAGTTTATGCATTTAATAAAATATATCCTTTCCTTTATATTGGTTTTTCACCTTAGCCTATTAATAACACTTAGAACACGTTTTTAACCAAAGGACTCGGGTAGCGGGTCAAATTTCCGGTTCACCGATCACCGTAACTGTTCTGGGGTAACCAGTGCGTTACAGCCTCACAGTAAGCATTTTCCCTGACCTTGCTTTTATTATATGTATTTTATTTTTCTGGTATGTGCCTAACTGTTTCTTTTCTTTTTGTAGGCGGCCTTGGCTCAACACTGCAGCATATCTCGGGCCAGGGCCAGGAACGAAGAACTCAAGGGAGAGCTGACTGCGGCCCAAGCTGCTCTTGCCGCCTCTCAACAGAGCGCCAAGGCTGCTTTGGTAGCGGCGGAGGCTGCTTTAACCACTGCCCGAGAAGACGAGCAGGCGGTGAAGGCGACCTCGGTAGCCCTTCAGGCCGAGCTCGAGGGGGCAAAGGCAAAACTACTGGAGGTCAAGGCGGCCATTCTGGAGGAAAAGAAGGTATCGACGTCCTCCATGGAGTGTATGATGTACCACTGCTGGGCCTTCAATCAGGACGGCAACTTCTCCTTCATGGCATCCGACGCATAGGGGCACTACCTCGAGAAGTTCAAAGTTCGGCTGCAACAGGAGCTGCAGGTGCCAACTGAGACCGGGGAGACTTTTGTTGTGGGCGAGCAAGAGACTGAGGAAGTGACATCCTCAGAACGGCCTGGGGGAGCCTAGGATTTTTTTTATTTTTACTTTTATTTACTTTTGCTTGTAGATACTGAGCACGAGGTTATTCTCCTCGAGACAATTTATATATATATATTAATTTTAGTTATTTCAAGTTTTACTTGTTCTTCAATATTTATCTCATATTTTATGATGTGTTCGGTAGAAACTTAGTTCATGTTAGTTTTATCGACACCTCGTGTTTTTTAGAAAAAACACTGGTTAATCAATTTAACCAACTTCTAAGTTTTGGAACCTGGTCGTGTCCAGGATACTTATTTTTAAAAACTTAGTTCCCGTTAGTTTTATCGACACCTCGTGTTTTTTAGAAAAAACACTGGTTAATTAATTTAACCAACTTCTAAGTTTTGTAACCTGGTCGTGTCCAGGATGCTTAATTTTAAAAACTTAGTTCGTGTTAGTTTTATCAACACCTCATGTTTTTTAGAAAAAATACAGGTTAATCAATTTAACCAACTTCTAAGTTTTGGAACCTGGTCGTGTCCAGGATACTCAATTTTAAAAAACTTAGTTCGCGTTAGTTTTATCAACATCTCGTGTTTTTTTAGAAAAAACACTGGTTAATCAATTTAACCAACTTCTAAGTTTTGGAACCTGGTCCGGTGATCTGCCCCCCAACTAATCAGAAAGTGGACTTGCTTGGTGTGGACGCTCAATATTCCATGCCCATAAAAGAACCAAGACGTGCGCTAAGGTCCCTTAAAGGCCTAAATGCATGCGTGAGCCACGAGATGCTCGAGCCACAACCCTCTCGCAACGGCCTCGCATGCTTAGGACCGTGCCCAGCGAGACGACCTCGCGTGCCCAGGCTCGCGCCCCAGCGCCATGGCCTCGCACCCCAGCAGGCCCTTGGCCTCGCACAGCCACGCCCGCGGCACCAAGTGGCCTCGCGCCCCAGTAGGCCCTCGGCCTCGCGCCCCAGCAGGCCCTCGGCCTCGTGCAGCCGCGCCCGCGGCACCAAGTGGCCTCGCGCCCCAGCAGGCCCTCAGCCTCGCGCAGCCGCCCCCACGGCACCAGGTGGCCTCGCGCAGCCGCGCCCGCGGCACCAGGTGGCCTCGCGCCCCAGCGGGCCCTCGGCCTCGCTCAGCCGCGCCCGCGGCACCAGGTGGCCTCGCGCCCCAGCAGGCCCTCAGCCTCACGCAGCCACCTTTACGCGCGCCAAGTGTCTTGTTCCCTATACCTTGGGACCCCAATGCTTAAGGGCCCGAGTGTGAGTTGAATGGAACGTACCTGTACGATTTCATACTGGGTACGGCCCATAAGACCTTGTATGTTGAAATATGGACACCTGTACCAGTGGGGGAGTGGGAATGCAGGGATAGGAGTTATGGCCCGTACGTCTACGGCCAGGAGTTAGAGTCGACACCACTACCACCTGCACCACTACGTCTACCACCACTCCTCTGACATGGGTACGGACAAGTAGTGGAGACATCTTCCTGACGCCTGCCCCTCTACTGGATGAACGACCACAACCTCTGGAACCACAATCCTGACAAAGTACTTATGTACCACTTGGTCTCCTGGACCACCATGTACCCAGGGCCATTAGAGCCTACTATAAAATGAACTCTAACTCCACCTGAAAGGGGGTTGGAAAATTTACTGTAGCAAGTGCTTGAGAGTGAATGAAAGATTGATTTCTCCATTGTTGTTCTGTCATTGTTCTTGAGTTATTACTTAAATTTCTACAGCTTTTTCATTGACTATCTTTACTTGATAGTTTTTTCCAACTCAACTTAGTTGATGAGTTCTCACCGTCAACACTTGGTTACTTTGAACTAGCCATACAAACAAAATCGTACATGGACACAAATGAAACCATAAACCATTTTTTTTTATAGTAAATTGGCCTTTATATGCAAGCCTTACATACAGGAGTGACTTGATCACTGATAAATACTTTCTCAAATGCGGAGCATTCCAGGTCCGTGGCACCATTTCTCCATTAAGCCGGGCCAATTTGAAAGTACCCTCATGTACGATTTCGATGAATTGATAGGGCCCTTCCCAGCTTGGGCCTAAGGCACCATATTTGGGGTCCTTGCCCACCAGAAACACCCTCTGAGTACTAGGTCTCCTAATCCAAAAGCACGCCTCTTAATCTTTGAATTAAAATACCGAGTGCTCTTTTGCTGATAATGCGCGAGCCGTAGTTGTGAATCTTCTCGCCTTTCATCAATCAGGTCGAGGGATGCGTTGAGCAGTTTGTCATTCTGCTCCTGGCTGAAGGCCTGGACCCTGTGCGAGGCTATCTTTGTTTCGATAGGAAGGACAGCCTCACTCCCGAAAGTCAGGGAAAAAGGGGTGTGCCTCTTCGAAGTTCGGTGCGAGGTCCGGTACGCTCACAGCACCTGCGGTAGCTGCTCGGGCCAAACTCCATTGGCCTCACCCAGCCTCTTTTTAAGGCTTGCCTTGAGCGTCTTGTTCACATCCTTGACCTGTCCATTAGCCTGGGGGTAGGCCACTGAGGAAAAACTCTTAATTATGTCGTGTCCAATGCAAAATTTGGTGAAGAGGTCTCTATCGAACTGGGTTCCATTGTCCGACACGATATTCCTTGGCAGCCCGAACCGGCAGACAATATTCTTAACCACAAAATCGAGGACTCTCTTTGACATTATCGTTTCCAGGGGTTCTACTTCTGCCCACTTCGTGAAGTAGTCAATGGCCACTACTGCATAGCAAACTCCTTCTTTTCCCGTGGGTAGGGCTCCAACTAAGTCAATCCCCCAGACCGCAAATGGCCATGGGGATGAGATCATCTTCAGCTCGACTGGTGGAGCTCGGGCGATCGTGGCGAACCGTTGGCACTTGTCACACTTTCTGACGTAAGAAATTGAGTCCTTTGATAGGGTGGCACAATAATATCCTTGCCTTAATATCTTTAAGGCCAGGTTTCGCCCCCTAGCGTGATCTCCACAAAAACCTTCATGCACCTCCTGCAAAATAGTTTTAGCCTCCTTCGGCAGAACACATCGCAGAAGAGGCAAAGACAGGGCACGCTGGTACAACGTTCCATCTATGACTGTATACCTCAAAGCTTGATAGAGTATCTTCCTTGCATTGTTTCGCTCGTCGAGCAACTTCCCTGTTGTAAGGTACTCAACTATGGGTGTCATCCAGGTTGGCCTGGCATCGATCATCTCGATCTCCCTTGTATCCTTTATCACGCTTGGTCTTTCCAAGAATTACACCGGTATCAGGCTTAAGGTCTCGGCTTCCCTGGAGGTGGCGAGTTTTGCCAAAGCATCAGGATTGGCGTTCTGCTCACGTGGGATCTGCCCGATTTGACTGTATTCAAATTCAGATAGCTCCTTCTTTACCTTGGCCAGGTAGGTCGCCATCTTGGTTCCCCGCGCTTGATATTCCCCTAATACTTGGTTCACCACGAGCTGGGAATCGTTGTAGCTTTGGATAGCCCTGGCCTTCAACTCCTTGGCCACCCTAAGCCCAGCAAATAGAGCTTCGTACTCGGCCTCGTTGTTGGACGCCTCAAATCCGAATCGTAACACGGAGTGGAAACGATTCCCCTTCGGGGATATCAAAATGATTCCAGCTCCGAACTCATTTTCGTTAGACGAACCATCCACAAAGATTCTCCACAACACCTGCACCGACTCTTCCCCCGATTCCTCTTGGAATCCAGTGCATTCAGCCATGAAATCAACCAGGGCTTGGCTTTTGATTGCAGTCTGTGGTACGTACAGAATTTTGAACTGACTGAGCTCGATGGCCCATTTCAAAAGACATCCCGATGCCTCAAGTTTCTGTAGCACCTGCCTTAAAGGTTGATCGATTATGACGTGGATTGAATGGGACTGCAAATACGGCCTAAGCTTTCTGGAGGTCGTGATAAGGCAGAAGACCATTTTTTCCATCAACGGATATCGAGATTCAGCTCCAAGGAGCCTTTCGCTAATGTAATAGACTGGCTTTTGAGCCTGGTCCTCTTCCTGGACCAGCACGGCGCTAGCCGCATCTTCTATAACAGCTAAGTAAAGAAAAAGAGGCTCTCCTGATGTCTTTTCGCGACCGGGGCGATGGCATTTCAAGTAGCGATCTGATTTTGTCTGGGTTCGCCTCTATTCCTCTGATGTTGACTATAAAACCCAGATATTTTCCTGACGCCACCTCGAAGGTACATTTTTGGGGATTCAACCTCATACCGTACTTCCTTAGGATCTTAAAATGTTCCCTTAGATCGGGAACATAGTCATTGGTAGTTTTTGACTTGACCAACATGTCGTCAACATACACTTCCATGTTTTTCCTGATCTGATGAACGAACATTCTGTTGACCAATCTCTGATATGTAGCTCTGGCGTTCTTCAACCCGAAGGGAATGACTTTGTTACGATAAACATTGGTTGGGTTCATGAAGCTGGTATGCTCCTGGTCCGCGGGATTCATAGCGATCTGGTTGTAACCAGAGTACGCATCCATGAAGGACATGAGCTCGTGTCCTGCTGTGGCATCCACTAACTGGCCAATCCTTGGTAAGGGGAAGCACTCCTTGGGACATGCTTTATTCAGGTCCGAAAAGTTGATGCAGGTCCACCATTTTCCGTTAAGTTTTGGGACCAGAACAGGATTGGCGACCTAGATCGGGTATTTTGCCTTGCGGATAAAATCGCACTTTAAAAGTCGAGCCACTTCCTCTTCCAGGGCCGCATCTGGGGTCATGCCCAGACTCCTCTGTTTCTGCGACTTCGCAGGCATGCTCTTGTCCAAGTTGAGGGTATGCATGATGATGCTTGGGCTGATCCCCACCATGTCTTCATGAGACTAGGCGAAAACATCTAGATTCCCTTGCAGGAATTTCATCAGCTCCGCCTTCCTCTCATCACCAAGGTTTTTCCCAAGCCTAACCACCCTCGAAGGGTCTTTAGGAACGATATTTATCTCTTTGAGCTCTTCGATAGCCTGGAGCTCGGACCTATCTTCGCCAAATCTAGGGTTGATATCGTCACTCAGGGTGGTACCTACACCGTCGGCTGGCCGAGATTCCTTTATCCCAAGGCTAGCTCTCACTTCCTAGGGTTCCTCGCATTTGCCCTGAATGGGCATCGTCTACTGCCTAGGTTGTGATTTTCCCTTCATGGAAATGCTATAGCATTCCCTGGCAGCGAGCTGATCACCTTGGACCGTACATATCCTCGTAGAGGAGGGGAATTTGACTGCGAGGTGGTGGATAGAAGTTATGGCTTCAAATGCCATCAACGTAGGCCGACCCAAAATTGCGTTGTATGCGGTGGGACAGTCGATGACCACAAACTCGAGAAGCTTGGATACAGTTCGGGGTCCCTCTCCCAAGGTTATTACTAACTCAATTGTACCTATCACTGCCGACCCTTCGCTAGAGAACCCATACAGCATGATGGAAGTGGCCTTCAGTTCGGTCACCAACAACCCCATTTTTTCTAGCGTGGACCAAAACAACAAGTTACCGAACTCCCATTATCAACTAGTATCCTCCTGACTCTCCGATTAGCGAGTTGGGCAGTTATAACTAGAGGGTCGTTATGTGGGAACTGGACATGACTAGAATCTTCTTCGGTGAAACTGATTGGTTGTCTCTCCAATCATTGTTGTTTGGGTATGGGCTGTTTATGGGACAAATTTGATTCCATTATGAGACTTCAATTCATTGATGTATCTTTTCTGAGCACCTCTGCTTGAGCCTGCCAGATGGGGGCCTCCAAAAATGGTGGTTATCTCTCCTCCTATTATTGGAGGAGGGAGGTCCTGACTCGCCTGGGCTCCGGTCGGATTTGCTGGGACTTCCGAAGCTGATTGAACATTTTGCCTGGTGGGCTGATTAGGAGTGACCCGATTCCGAGCGTACTGAGCTAAGGGTCTGGCTCAGATGAGTGTCTCGATCTCATCCTTCAGATGCCTGCAATTATCGGTGTTATGACCGATGTCGTTGTGGAATCGACAGAATTTGGAAGGGTCTCTCTTAACCTTCTGATTTTTCAAAGGCTCTGGCTTTTTCCAGGGAAGGCAGGCATAATTTGCTAGGAAAATGTGCTCCCTAGTGTTCGTGAGGTCGGTATAAACCACGTAGACCGGTTTGAACTTTTCCACGGGCTTGCTTTTCTTTGGACTGTGCTGGTCGCCCTCGCCGTTCCCCTTTCTCTTGCTTCTACCCCCTTGGTTATTCTGAGCAACGATCTGAGTCATATTCACGACGTCCGTTTCCGCTCCAATGGGCTGGTCAGGGATTTGGCTGGTTCCCGCAATCGATGCTCGTACTTCTTCCAAGTTTATCCATTCCTGGGCCTTGTTCAAGAATTCATCCACAGTGCTGACACCTTTCCTCTGGATTTCCTTCACAACTTGCCCCCAACAAGGATTCCAGTTCTCATAGCCATGAGTCTGGAACTTTCGTCCGCGTCCCTAGCTCGGGCCGCAACGTTTGTGAACCTACTCAGATAAGCTTTTAAGGGTTCCCTAGGTTGTTGCTTCACGTTCGCCAGGGTATCCGCTTTGACGTGAACCGCTTGAGAAGCTCGGAATGCCCTCTTGAAATTGGCAAAGAAATTTTTCCATGAGTTGATCGACTGTTTCTTACACTGCTTGAACCACTACCTAGCTGGCCCGATCAGAGTCGAAGGGAATATCAGGCATCTTAGCTCGGGGTCGATATTATGGGCCATCATCAAGGTATTGAACACCCCAAATGATTCGACAGATCTCCATCTCCGTCAAATTTGGATAGATGGGGCATCCTGAAACCCGGCGGGTATGCCGTTGCTGTGATGTTGGGGGTAAAATGCTCGAGCTCGTCCCCCAAGTCATATTCGTCTTTTCCCTTCTCTAACAGGAGCCTCTTGATTAGCTCCTCCATCTGAGCTAACCTTTCAAGGGTTTGGTCTTTGATCCCTGGGTTGTTCTGGGGCTGTTCAACAGCTCTCGTCCCATTGTACGCGTTAGGCGAGTTATTGTCCCTCCAAGCTTGAGCTTGGTTTGGTGGGACATTCCCGTTGTCACGTATTTTGGAAGGACCATCCTCTCGGCGAGCACGACTTTTGTTTCTGGCTGGCTCTCCCCTTTGCGAGTTGAGGCGATCTTGAAGGTCGGTCCGCGAGGCGGCCTTTGTGCCGAACTTAGATGATTTCGTAGGTCTCTACCAGATTTGCCACTTCAGTGGCTTTCGGTCCAATAGCTCCCATTGGAAAAGCTCAGAGCCTGCTGTCGAGGGAGAGGATCTGGGACATTTCCATGCGCTCACGGGTGATGAGCAGGAACGGCGGGAGGAGGATTCCTCCTGTTGTTCCCGTATGTAGGAATATCTCAAGTGGGACGAGGAGGAGATGGATATCTTATCGGCGAAGGTGGGTGCCTAACTGGTGAAGTAATTCTATTCCTGTCTGGCCAGACCAAACTAGCTCGCGGTCGCTCTATCCCACCGCCTCCAGCTTTCTGCACCGGGTGATCTGACCGCGGCACGGGAGGGCTGGCTGAAGCAAGTTTTCGGCGTGAGCTCTCCTCAGACCTCCTTCGCGAGTTGCCACGAGCTCTCCTGGGTGCGTCCGATGGTGGAGCCAAACTTGGAGTCAAAGTTCTGACTGACCGACTGACTCGCTAATGGGCCCTGGGAAAATCATCAAACATAGTTTCCTGGTGATGGCGCGACATGGGCGCAGAACTCAGTGTTGAGGTTCTAACCAATTGACTGGGCCTGGGCCGACTATCCCGGCAGAACTTATGAGTCCTGCTTTGCCTCTTTCCGATGTTAACGTCGGTTGCAAGAAGGGGTAGCCAGGCCAAGACTTCCTCGATTTGCTTATTTGCCTTGGCTGGATGACTCCTCAACTGCATGTTCTCCATTTCCACCGCCGTCAGGTAACCGGGGTTCGGATTTGGAAGTAGGGGCGCTAAACTCCCAGTGTCGTCATGGCCCATCGGTTGTTTCCCCGATCATTGCTGGATCTCCGGGTCTTGTTCGTCGGATACGACGGTATGGTGAGCCTCCTGCCCACCATGTTGATCTGCCTCGTTACCATGCCTCGAACGAGTGACCACCATGATCAAGTATTTGCGATAGCACTAATCTAAATCCTCTCAATGAAAGCACCAAACTGTTGATGAAGTTTTTTGCCAACAGTGAATTATATGAATAACTATGATGGATTAGTACTTAATGGTAAACCGTAATAAGAAAATTAAAATACTCAAGGATGCTGGCAATGAATTATCAAGAGAAGAAAAGTGATCACTCCTTTTTATGTGGTTCGGAGGTTAAAATCCCCCTAGTCCACGAGTCAATATTATTACTGTTTCTCTTTTCTTGCTATTCTTACAGTGTATTTTCCTTACAAGAAGAATCCAACCATTTGCACTACCCAGGGTCTTGGTATTTATAGGAGAATGATCTCTGAGTAGGCATTGGGGTCATCCCGTGATCTCTTTATCCTTCACGTCATCTCTGTGACACTGATGATTAATATCTAAACCTTACACTGAAGTGTGGTCTAATCACTAGGTAAAAATGGATAATGGGCTGCATGGCCTAAATCAGGTGTGGGATGTCTAATCACGCACGTTTATATTGCGTATCCGGGAATTCAGGAATAAAACAGACACATGATGTCTTTTATACGCACGTTTATGTTGCGTGGCTGACTTTATAAAGATCCGGGGATACGTTAGGCCTTTGATGTACCACGAGCTTAATGTAGTGCTAGCTCGTGTCTTTTGATGCCATGTTGGCAATGGTTCCAAGTGATAAACAGCTAAACGATCTACCAGCTCGAGCTATTTGTTTAGGGGATCGTGTCAAATTTCTCCGGATGACCGATGAACACATGGCACCTCAGTTATGGCTCTTTATTAGTTCGCTTCTCCCGAGATGCCTCAACAAGGTACGTGCTGATACTCAGGGCGTACAATTCTCTAACAGGGATATTCGTTGGGCTTAAGTTATACATTAATTAAATGCTGACCAAGTACGAGAATGTTAGAATATTTATTTATTATGGTATATAGAATCAATTATGTTACAGCTAATTGATTTAAATTCATTTGATATATCAAAGTCAATATTTTATTTATTGGCATATATTCTAATTAATGATCAACATTATTTGTTACCCAATTTTATTTGTTACCCGATTTCGTATATCTCAACTGATTGAGATAATATCTCAATCTATGGCAGAGACTCTGATGGAATGTCTCACCCTATAAATATAGGGTACCGATCCCTAAGCTCGCCGCTCATTTTCGGTCTTTCAGTAACTCCATCTAAAAGAGTTCATGAGAGCTTGAAAGCCTGTGTAATCGTTCTAATTTCTCTTCTTTATTTTTTGTAGATCTAAAGCTTATAGATCGAGATTGTCAATAGCAATGGCTGGAGATACACATATTCGATTATCTAAATTTTATGTAACAATCTGTTTATTCCACGTTAGAATTGTTATGCATCTAGATTAATTTTTAATCTAACATAAATACCTTCAGGGACGATTATCATAACGATGACAAAAGTCGTCGCAGTAGACCTCTTTTCCTATAGTGTGTCCCTTGCCACAACAGGTGTTAGTGAATCCTACCTTTGTTAAAAATAGCACCCCCTTATATTAATTATTTTGTAACATAGCATTTTAGAAACTTTTCAAGAACTTATCTTAGTTTTCTAGAGAGTGAAAACAGGGGAGAATTTGTGAGGTGCTCTTTGGTTTAAGTCAGGGTCTTTGAGTTTGTATTAGGAGTGATCTTTGTGTTTTTTGGAGAGTGTTGAAGAGTGTACTGTGATTCTTGATTATTGGATTAGACTTGGGGTGATAAACTTACCTTGGATGTAGGATTCTCTCATTGAGAATACTGACCAAGTAGCTGCTACTCTTTTGTGTTTTGTTATTTATTTTCTGTCTTCTGTTGTGTGTGTTTTGAGCTTGGTGATTGGATTAAATCTTAAGAATATATTTATATTAGATGAATTAGCTATAGCCAAATAACAACTCAAAGATTTTATACCCCTTGAAGAAGATTAGGGGCAAATATATAAATATATATATATTTCTTTGACTGAATAAACTTCCATATTGTTAAATTTACTATAATATGCAGTTTTGGGAAATGATTAGACATTTCAAAATTTTATATAGTAAGAAATAATAAGAATAAGTATATATTTAGATAGCCCACTTATATCATGATGTTGTTGACATATATATATATTTATATATACACGCACGCACATAAATCCTAGAGTCCACTAGTTGGATGCTTTCAGAAATTAAGTTCTAAATAATTGAACACCGGAGGAGTACGACAACTCTAGCTAAAGTTAAAGAAAACTAAAAGAACTGCATAGCCTGCTTCCATGTGCTTCTAAACTTTACAACCGAAAGCAGTAAGTACCTATCATAATCATCTTAATTATGACCTTCGCACGTTTAAAAAAAACTATATTGCTGCAAAATCGCAAATTAAGTTCCGCGTTACGTTTTCGTAATAAATTACTTTACATTTTTATTACTTAAACACGTTTTATTTCGAAGGTCAATATATATAAGGGCCATTCTACAATAAATAGGGTTGTTTTCTATTTTCGTTATTTTGGGAAAATATAAACTCAATAGTTTTATATATGACTGTAGATGCTGTAGTTATACTAATTTTTGGGAAAAAGATATACTAATAATTTATGGCGTCGAAATTAGAATTTAAACAGTTTATTTTATACGCGTATAAAAAAATAAGTACGTGTGCAATAAATTTTAATTTAGACACCGTAAATTATTCAAAATTTTCTGAAAATTGTTGGAATACCTATTATAACTTTAATGTACACCACCATATAAAAATTCAGTTTTAATTTCTCCACGTACAAAAAATTGAGAAACCCTACCAATAGTGGTTAAAGTCACACCCCTATTCTAAAATTTGTCTATATATAAAAATATAAATAAGGTTTGGATGCAATGCCGCTTCTCCATTAGTATTATTTCATTCTTTCATTATGGAGTAATTTACAGTACTTTTGAATTAATTTAAAAATAACAATACATTGATAATGTTGTATATTACTAACCACACTACATCTGCCTTTATGTATATATATACACTAACGGTAAGTAGGGGGTTGAATCAATTTTTGGCTTCTATATATTTTTTGTATTAAATAAATAAAAGAATAGTATAATTTTTTTAAAAGAAATAGTATTAATATAGGCCTCCAAATTTTTAAAATTCGGCCACCCTAATAATTTTTTTTTTACTACGTTGCAGAATATATACATACCTATAAGAATCAATATATATGCTAAATTGTAAATCCACTCATGAGAAATTATTAAAAAAATAATAAAGAATAATGAGTGTTCTAGTAACTTTATTTCATTTTTTTTAATTACCTATCATATAAGGCACGTTGTGAATATTTATAAAGGTTTTTTTTTTCTTTTTCGTCTGTAAAAAAGAAGAAAATCGAGTATCCCTCCTTCCTTCGGCTAGTAACAATCTGTGGTATGTAAAACGAAAATTTGATTACTGCTGAATATTTGATTTTGTATAGAGATATGTAGAGAAAAGGCTATATAAATATATGTCTATTATGTTATGTATAATATAAGTGAAACTTTTAGGGACGTACATTGATTAAGAAAGCATTTTAAGAAGTACGTACAGCAGTACTTGTTATATAATAAATAGTGTACTTTTACAAGACAAAAAGGACATACGTTAAAATAAACAGTAAGGAATCTATGACAAACCGAACCGCAAATGCGTCTACCTTCATCTGAATCCCTGTTTATATCCCATAGTTCTTAGGCTTTTGGCAGATCTTAAGGAGTGGAAAATGGTCCCTAGATCTCTGCCATGCCACCTATATATCTAAAGAATTATTTCCATGTGGCTGGCTGCTCTACGCAAACGCCACATTTTATAGCTCTTTTTTTTCTGCTTTTATTCAGTGCAGAAAGTAAAAATACCAAAGGAATCTATAAATATTCAGTGGCCTAATTTTGATCAGACTAAAACTCCACCAGTTTGACACGGTTTTTTTAATAGGTGTTTAAGACGTTTGTTGATATTGAAAAAATTATATGTCTGCCAAATAATTTAAAATTAAAACTTAATTTACCAAAATATTCAATTTTAAGTTTTGTTTTGGCATCATGACACAAAGAAAGTGATTTATTAGAACTATAAAGGTTGGAACCAGAAGAGTGAGTAATGATAATGTACGTCACACACTTGAGTTATAATATAATTCATATCTAATTGCATGGCACATTTTCCATAAAAGTGAACATAGCTGATCTAGTGCTTTATAGAATACTTCTATCGCCAAAGAGATGGGATCCGGTCTGTCCCAAAACCTAGTAAAGTATAAAAGCACACTACAGTTATTCCAACACCATATCCAACATGATAATAAGATACAAACAAACCCTTAATAGCTAGTTCTCTTACAAAAAACTCCAATGCCAAATCATAAATAAAACCAGAATTTTAAAGATCAAATGTTGATAATTTTGACTTAAGACACTCTTTAAAGATTGACCAAGGAAAAAGAAAACTATTTTTTCTCTTTCTTAATATGCCATTGCCGCGGATTATTAATTAACTGTTTCTTCTTGATCTAGCCGCAGTTTCTCTTTGTGCATTGAAGTATACTATAGCAACTGGGAGGCCCAGATTGTTGTCTTCTGAAAATGTCCTTGTGTTAAAACAGTCTCTCACAGCTGGAGCTCTCACAGTTTGTCTTCCTCTTTGCTTGAATAAGATGAACACAAACCTATGAATCCCCACCACCGGCTTTGGAGCTTCATAACTCATAATTTCTTTTCCTGTTTTCGTTTTGTATATGTACAAAACTCCATTTAGATATTGGTGATAATAAGCTTATATTAAGCTAAAAGTAAAAAAAATAAAAAATAAAAAATTTGTTCATGTGGTGTCACATACATAGATATAGATATACAGTGATACATGAAAAACTCACCAAATGATACATCAGTTGTACCAGGAATGTCTGTGACAATCCTGGAAGAGATACACTATTATAATTAACAAAGGTTATATAATTAAATGAAGAGAAAAATGCTACTTGAAATTAAATATATATATAGACATATATTAGTTTCTTGGATATATTACAAACCAGTGAAGGTGTTCTTTTAAGTAGGGATCACTAGGACTTGGAGCATCTGGATCTACCATAATCTTCAAGAAATAGGGTAAAAGGAAAAATAAATTTATGTTACATCTAGACGTACAGAACATAAAAGATAGAGAATCATAATATTGGTGATTAAACTTACAAGTGTATAAGATGCTCTCATATCTTCTCCACCAATCTCGACTCGAGGTTTGGACAGAATATTAGAAGGCATGAACTCGTAGCCATTACAAACTTGTTTATCAGGGTTATAAATGACAGTCATTTTTACACTAGGATTAAAATTGTCTACCACATCTCCTATTACTCTTGCCACACTTAAAGTTTGTATGACTGACCTTGACATTATATATATGATGATAAGTGAAAAAAACAAAATATATATATAGAAGATATTAAAGATGAGGAAGAGACAATATAATGAAGCTCTATATATATACTCAATTATAGTAGTAGAGAGAGTTAGTTCGATGAGTATTTATAAGCTAGGGCAAGTTGGAATTTTGTAGAATTATTTGAATACCGTACGTAGTGGCTGCTCTTAGCAAATGCCAGGTTTAATATTTGCTTTATTCAGCGTAAAAAGTAAAAATACCAAAGGAATTTGAATACATCACTATATATATATAATTATTTATTTATAGAGTGGGCCTAATAACTTTGAACATAATAACCATTGCTCGGTCGACACGTTTGTTTGTTTCTTTATGAACATTTGACACTTTTGTTGATGTTGAAAGAAGTTGGTCTGCCAATTAAAAAAAACGAAATTACCAAAAATAAATCATTTTCTAGTTTTGTTTTCGTATCAGAACAGAAGGAAAGTGATTTTGTTTGTTTATCATTTTCAAAAAGAGTACATATTCTTTTCTCTATCGACAGGCTCAATACCCTACCAACACCAGTATAGCATAAATTAAGGCAAATCCACTTGCTTTGTATTGGACACGTCTTTCCAACCTTTTGCTTGAATCACTAGTCAAAGGATCACGTGTCGATTTTTGGATCGTTCAACTACATAGCATAGCTCAGCTATTCTATTAGTTTAGCCATGCCGTTTCTGTTGTTTTTCATCCGGTTTTTTATGTATATTGGTCGGTAACTTAAAAAATATTAGAAATAATACAGAGTATACGAAGAGTTACCACACAAATAACAAGACACATAGACAAGAGATGAAAGAGATATACAACTCTATATTACAAAATACAAATGAAGATATAATACTCAAATAGAAGAAGAAAGAAGTGAAAAGGAACACAAACTTAACCAAGTGACAAAAATCTTTGCCCAAAAAATTACGAGAGGGGTTTGACACATTAACTAAAAAACTGTTTTTTTGTTTTTAAAAACTAAAATTTTTTTTTTGAAAACAAGTTGAAGTGTTTGGCGTTATTTTTAAAAAACTGTTTTTAAAAACAAAGTTATAAAAAACAGAAAATTTTGAGAACATCAAAAAGTTATTTTTTGTTGTTCTCAAAAAAATTTTGTCTATCTTTTTTTTTATCACATCACTTTTTTAATTATTATTATCTGACATCATTTATTGTCACGTCATTTTTTCTGTCATCACTTTCTCTCTCCTCATTTTCTCTCTCCCCATTTCCTCTCTCATCACTTTCTCTCTACTCACTTCTCTCTCCACTTTATTTCTCATCACATTCTCTCTCATTTTTTCTTGGATCAATTTCTCTCTTCTCAATTTATATTTCTTCAAATTTTCTCTCCTTACTTTCTCACTTCTTATTTTTCATCATTTTTTTTCAAATTATTTTATCTCATTATTTATTACAAACTTTTAAATATTTTTCTCTTTGTAAATATATTTGTTAATTTTTTATTTAAAATTTAAAAATTAATAAAACTAAAAAATTATTTTTAGAAAACATTAACCAAACACCTCTTGTTTTTTAAAAACTACAAAAATAATTTTCTGTTCTCAATTCTGAGAACACATATTTGAAAACATTTGAAAACAAAAAACTAAAAACAATGCCAAACAGGCCCACTCTCTAAAATTCTTTGGGTACCCTCAAGGAAATAATCTTTGGGATTATCAAGCCTCACACTCTTGTAGAATATAAAAGATGAGAATGTAAAGTATACTCTTTGGTGTAATAAGGATCACAATTTATGTATGTTTTACCCCATATTTGAATTTCGAATTAATGATCTAAAAACGCCCAATATGTTACATAAGCGTTTTGGAGTGTTATTGGTCATTTAGGACTAATTTAAGAGTTAAAAACCGAGTTAGAAATGTTTACAACGTTCACAAACAAAGACTTGTTGTGTAGTAGGTGATCACATGTCGCCTCCTGTGACACAAGTAGCAACACATGTCGCACGATGGGTGTTAAAACATCTTTCTATTTTCTTAAAACATTCAAATTGTCCACCAATCTCAAAATGCTTTTATCATTTATAAACGGTATAAATGCGACAAAAGTATCTAATATTTGGCATTTGTACACCGTATAGATTCAATCTTTTTTTTTCATGGAGAAAGTACTCAAACTTAGTAAATCAGCTATTTTGTCCAATTCTGTTACCTAGTGTTTCATTAGTGTCATGTTGGGTACACGTGTAGGTCCAGATTAATCCCTATTTTTTTAAATTAATTTTTAATTAGAAAAATAATAAAAATTAATTTTGAATTAGGAAAAAAAACTAAAAATATCTTAATTAATTATAATGAAAAAATTAACAAAACAAACAAATTTAAATTAAAAAATTAAAAATTAAAAAAGAAAGAGATCTGAGATCTGAGATCTTTGCAGAGCGACTTTGAGAGGGAGAGATGTAGAGTTTGAGAGGCGGATCTCTGCCATTAAAACTAATCAGATATGCCTCCGTCTTTTTTTTTCTTCTTTTTTCGGATGTCAGTGACTATGGGAAGGGCTCGGGTTGAAGATAGCATCGACGGGCTCAGGTTAGGGACGATAGCAGCTCCTGGGAAAATATGTAATGTCCTCCTAATCGAGGACCATTACATTGTGTACTTAAATAGTGTCTGACTTGTTGATCAAGTCATTTAGTAATAAACGTGTAACTAAGGTTAATGTCAAGGGTTAGGGTTAAAAAACTTGGTCAAATGATTCGTTAACTTTTCATTTTAAAGTTTAATACATACATTGGATCCCAAAAGGTTACAAACAGATGTTTGAAAATGTATATACAATCAAAAGTTACAACTAGATGACCTAAGCGGCAAAATAAGGGTACAACCCTAGTTCCTCTGAGATAACCTCGACTATGGTGGACGAGCAACCGCATATGTACACGCCGCTACTAAAGCTCTTCAACTCATGGCTACAGCTGCATATGTACACATCGTCAGCTGGTCTAGCTTTCATTTTCCCTTACCTGCACCACATAGCACCCGTAAGCCAAGGCTCAGCAAGAAAACTTAAGCATGCGCAATTACAGTAAATACAAATTATAAATACATGTCCTGCATGCCTAGCAGTAATAACCTACTCATCCATGCATACAATTACAAATAAATGACCATTGGATCGTTCTGGGGCCCGCTTCCTTGAATAGATGACCATAGAGTCAACCCGGAGCCCTATGCCCTAGTTATGTGACCATAGAGTCACTACAAGAAAAAGACTCTACAACGATGACTTTTGTCATCGTTGTAGATCAAGAAGTCGTCGCTATAGGTATACAGTGACAATATGTCGTCGCCAAAACGGCGCCATTGTAGGTCCGTATGTGTAGCGACCTACAGCGACGACAAAACGCAGTCGTCACTCGAGCTGTAAATACAGGCTGGGCTTTCTAGCACGGCACGAAACTGGCACGAGCCCGGGAGGCACGAGCACGACACGGCACGAAAAAATATGGGCTTGGGCTAGGCACGACACAAATTGGAAATTGGCACGGCACGACATTAGCCTAAGCACGGCACAGCACGACAAGCCCGAAGGCACAACACGAAAGCACGAACAAACTAGCTCGAAAGCACGACACAATAAAAGCCCGATATTTTGACATTAATAATGATAATAAATTTTAATTTTTCAATTATCTATAAATTAAAATGATAATAAATGTCTATTATTTTTCTCAATGTTTATATTTTTATAATTATATTAATTTATTTTAAGAATTGTGAGTTAAAATTTTAGCATTTATTAGTAGGTATTCAAATTCTAATAATTATCTTTGATATAATTTTGTGTAAAGTATTGTTAAAAAGTATATGAAAATATCTAAAACTATAATTTAAAAAAAGAAATGTATTTGGATTGGTGGTGAGTCCATTGATTGTTAAAGAGGAGGTGGAGGGTTCAATTCCCCATCCTCACATTTTTTGGCAATAATAAAATGGGCCCAAATAAGAAAAGTGGGTCGGCCGGAATAAGGAAAGTGGGTCGGTCCGACACGGCATGACATAGGTCGAGCCCATGGGCCATGCTAGGCTTACTCTTTCAAATATGGGCCGGCCCAGCCCAGCACGAATTGAATATGGGCCCGGCCCGGCCAGAATTATTCGGAGGCATGAAAATGTGGGCCGGCCCGGCCCACATTTACAGCTCTAGTCGTCGCAATAGTGTTTTACTTCAGCGACGACATGTCGATCGCAGTAGGAAATCACTTTTTTCGGTTGGACTGGGATATTGCAACGACATGTCATCGCTGTAGGTGGTTACAAAATTTTGAAAATTTGAATTTCAAAAACTCCTACAACAACCACATGTCTTCACTGTAGGTCCTTCAACTGCTCACATCTACAGCGACAACATGTCATCGCTATAAAGTATGTGGATTTATATGCCTTCAGTGACGACATGTCGTCGCCGTAGGGTCACGAAATCTCATATTTTCGTGTTGAGTGAGCACCGCACTGCAACGCCATGTCGTCGCTGTAGGTATATAATTGTTTAAAAATTTAATTAATTATATTAATTAAAATCTATTTAATAAAATATTAAATAAATAAATAAAACCAATTTATTTAATTAAACAATAAAACCAATTTAAAATTAGTATAGTCTCCAAAACAAATAAAAAACAACACAAAATATTAATAAGTTCAAAATAATAATATAACCATACTAAATGTCATCTAAATCAATTCCAAAGTCATCATCATCATCGGGCCATTGTGGTCGCAGTGGTGGTGGCTGTGGTGGTTGTGGTTGTTGTGGCTGAAAGTTCGCCATCATGGACTATATCATATTCATGTTCAATTTGACAGGCTGAAATTGTGGAACTTGGATGTTCGAATTTGTAGCTTGCATAAATTGTTGCATTTGCTGGAAGTTGTTGTTTTAGGTCATAATGGCTTGATTGAAGTGTTAAACAATGGACTGGAAAACCTCAGATGGTACCATTGGAGGGCCGACTGTGGTGGACGAAAATGGTGATGCCTCTGTTTGAGAAGAGGATCTGGTGGCGCCTGAGGAAAAGGTACTAGTGCCCTTCAACTTACGTCCAATATCTCGGTTGTGGCCACGACGTTGACCAAGTACCTTTGAGACGACTTCTATCTCATCAACAAAGCACTTCCTGCTGAAGATTTAGATTGAGATTGGGATTGGGATTGTGTCTGGACTTCTTGATGCAAGGCATCCTGTAGTTTAGAAACAAGAAAATTAATACATAATATAATTGAATAGTATACATATATACAAAACTTAGAAAGTTACTTACATATGCATCCTTAGCATTCGTGTTCACTCATTCACGCGTCGGATGATTGTGCATGTCATGGAACGTATCGATAATACTGGGCAATTCCTTAGTCTGAATATTCATCTTTAGAAAACAAATGTAACAAAATATCACTTAAATATTGAAATTATTTATGAGATAACTAAAAATATTTCAAATTATCTATATATTTTTATTTACCTTCTTAAATCGAGTAGAAGCATAAGATGTCGATCCATGGAGACTTGGATACTTCTATTTTACTCTATTGGCAGCATTTGCCTTTGAGTGTGCCATGAACTGTGGAGTGGTGAAAAGGTCAACCAACTTCTGCCAACTCTCGTTGTCCATGTCCTCCGGTGGATTCTTTCTGACTGTCTCAATATCATCTTACCCTCCATGTTCATCGAAGTGCTTTTTCTTGCAACCTTTTCTATCCTTGTAGCAATCCTGAAACTCTCGCTCAATCCCAGTCTCTATCAGTCGCCACTCAGGTAGAGATCGGGGAAGAATGAAAATTTCCTTAAAAAAAATTTAAATTGTTTAGAATTTTGAAATTATAAAAAAAAAAACATTACATGTGAATAAGTTGATAAATTTATCTCAATCTTTTGCATCAATCCTATCTTGTGTTCATCCAGAACACTCTGCCATGAGTCATAATATAACGGGACATGGTGACCAATAAGTCTCATGAAAAATGTCCCAAAATCACCAACTGCTTTGTAGGTTCCCTCCTTTAGATCAAATTATAGAGCCAACGAACCTTTATTGTCATTAACGAGTTGCTGCAAATTTTTAGATCGAGACCGACCTCTTCTTTTTGCGGCAACCGTTGCATATTTTAATTAAACAATAAAATTAAATTGAATAAAATAATAACAATTTGTCATTTATTGATAAAACATAGACTAATTTTAGTATATTACCTATCTCATGGGAAGTAGGAACTCACGTAGGAACTGGAGGAGGATCACCCGCTCCATCACTGCCATGAGAATGAGCAACAACAGCAGACACATCTATATAGTTTAAATAATTATTAACTTAAAATCAGTTATATTTCGAGGTTAATTACATAACTTAAATCTTAAATAATTTCGGTAATGCATTTGAAACTATTAAAAAAACAAACATCGTTGAGAAAAGTCATATATTGATTGAAAAGTCTTGAAATTAAAAGACACACATTAAACTGACAATAAGAATATGCATAAGAAAATATTATTCTTCATCAATGTCGATTCCTACATCATCATTTGTACTTTCTAAATCATCTTCACTAATTTCGTCGCCATCATCATCATCATTGATGTAATCATCATCCACATCTTGAACAGATCGAGACGTTTCCCCAATTATGATGGTGTGACTAGGTCGATCCAAATGCATAATCTCTAACTCTCCTAATTCCATAGTGAGTATAAAATTTGATGAAGTGCAATCATGCACGACATCAACCTCGTTATCATCAGTGATACTTGGATGATCCCAGATCTTTTGATGATTAACTTCTTCTACTACCTTCCAATTTTTGTTTCTTGAAGGATCTTCCAAGTAGAAAACTTGTTTTGCTTGAGTGTGGAGAATAAACTGCTCATTCTTGTACCATTCATAATTAATCATGATACTAGTTATGTTATTCTCAGTCACATCTTGACCCTTGCTTGCATCGGTGTTGAACAATTTGCATCAAAACAATACTACCGAGTAACCATGGGAATAGTATAACTCTACAATCTCCTCAAGTTGGCCATAGAAAGTGAAATCATCGATTCCTGGCACCGAAACTCCACTATTTTGAGTGGTAGGTATTTCATCACGACTATGTACCAAAAACTTCACACTGTTAACAATGCAAGCAGTGTAGAAGTATGCATTCTGATTGGAGTCATTTGCTAAAGAAAATAATCCATCAGTACACTCAGTTGATTGTACTTGCCGCAGATAACCCATATCTATAGAGTATGACACAATAAAATAAAACACAATGAGATGAGTATTAATAGATACGAATTTCGTAAGAATCCTACAGTTTCGATAATTTACCTTCAATTTAAACCAACTAGGGAAATCTTTTTTAAGATTAATATTTTAATTTTCTCGAAGGCATTCACTGTATAGCACAAGGATTAAGGTAAAATAACAGTTGGCTATGAATTAAATTTAATGAATTCATATATGTGTTGAGCTACTTACTCCATATATGGTTGGATTTCATGGCTATTGTTGAGTACAAACCACTCAGCTTCTTTCTGATGAAGAAAGTCAAGGGATATGATTTTCTTTTTGCTACTTAAACGATATTATGATTAAAAAACTGACAATTGTCTTTTATGAATAACAATATCCGCATTTCTTTCTGGATGATTAAGTTTAGTCTCTGCGCCCAGAAGATATTGCGAACAAAAAGTCAAAGTTTCATCAGCAACATAACCCTCTGCTATAGAACCTTCAGGGCGCGCCTTATTCCTACCATAATTTTTCAACTTCTTCATATATCGCTCAAACAGATACATCCACCTCATGTAAACTGGTCCTCCGATGATAGCTTATTGCATTAAATGAAGAATTAAATGAATCATAATGTCAAAAAAGGTTGAAGGAAAAATTAACTCCAACTTGCACAAATTTTGTATCACTTGATCTTCTGCATTCTCCATGTCCTTAACAACCAATGTATGAGCACAAATTTGCATAAAGAAATTGCAAAGATCAATGATTGTCATCGAAATAGACTTATCCAAGTAGCCTCGAACTCCAACCTGCAACAAATATTGCATAAGAATGTGACAATCATGGGATTTAAACCCAACAATATTGCCATCATTGTCAGTTACTTTCTTAGAGAAATTTGAACTGAAGCCATCAGGAAGTCTAACTCCTTTTATGAACTGACAAAAAAAAATGTCTATCATCCGGTGTGAAAGAGTATATAGGATATGGTTTGATCAACTTCGTACCATCTTCCTTGATGTGTAACTCTTCTCGGTTACCTGAATTCTTCAAGTCTACTCGTGCATTGGTGGTGTCTTTAGATTTCTGATTCATAAGAAAGTACCAAGTAAACTGTTGCAAAAAAATTTCTCTACATGCATCACATCTAAATTGTGCTTCAATTCAAGTTCAGACCATTAATCAAGTTCAAAGAAAATACTCTTTTTAGTCCAATTAAGCTCTTTTGGATCTCTCTTTCTTTTCACACTTCCGAAACTGATATGTTTACCCGGAAAATGATCTGGAACTCTCGCTAATTGTTCGAGTACATCTTGACCACTGAATTTTCTTGGAGGATGTCTTTTTTCATAATTCTCATTAAACAAGCGACTCTTCCTCCACTTATGTGTAGAAGATAAGAATCTTCTATGAAAAACATAAGTCATCTTCCCAATTACCCAACATGAAAGAGTGTGTTTGTTGCATGAAGGACATGCCATATATCATTGGCCACTCCAGCTAGACAAACTACTACGGGTTGGAAAATCATTGATAGTCCATAATAGTATTGCACACATTCTAATACACTGTTCGTTGCAGCATCTCTAGTTTGAACTACTTTATCCCACAAATCCTTCAATTCATCTACCACAGGCCTCAAAAAGACATCCATGTCCTTTCGAGGTGCTTTTAGACCGGGAATCAATAAGGTCAACATGAATGATGACTCTTTCATGCACAACCAAGGAGGCATATTGTACGTGCATAATATTATTGGCCACATGTTGTAAGATAGACTCATGTTACAAAATGGATTAAAACCATCAGCAGCCAAACCCAATTGAACATTTATGGGTTCTTTGGAAAAATAAGGATATCTGGAATCAAATTGTTTCCAAGCACCCCCATCAACAAGCTGGTGCATCATACCATCTTCTTTCGAACATCCGATACTATGTCAGGTCATATCATTTGCTATATTCCTTGAACCATAAAGACGCTTCACCCTAGGAGTCAAAGGGAAGTGCTGCAACACTTTGGGGGTGACTTTTTTCCCCTTTGTGTCTTTGTCAACCCATCGGTTCTCACCACATACTGGACAACTCTATTTTTGGGAATTCTCCTTCTAGAACAAAAAACAGTCGTACTTACAAGCATGAATTGATTGATAACCTACCCTAACTTCCTCATTTTTTTTTTCTTAGACTTATAGAATGAAGCCGGAATCTTATTCTCCTTTGGGAATGCAAATTCATAAACTTCAAAAGTTCATCAAATGAACTATTTGTCCATTTATTCATAACCTTCATGTGCACCATCTTTGCCAAGAACTTCAAGGAAGACAACCAAGTATAATCAGGGTATAACTCAACTTCGACCTCTTGAAACAAGTCATCAAATTGATTCTTCGCACTATTGCCACCACCATCTGAAATTTATTCATTTACACCTTCTTCGTTAGTGTCTTGTTCACCAATAACATCATTGATGATGTCAATCATCTCATCAATCACTGGAGCCCCGCCGTCCACTACTGCAGGCATATCAACTTGACCGTGGTAGGTCCACTTCCCATATCGCTGCAGAAACTCATCTCTGTGTATATGAGCCTCCACCACATCCAGTTTTTGGTTCAACATATTGACACACTGAACGCATGGGCACCTGACTTCTCCCGAAGCATTGACATGATTCTTGGCCATTTGTATAAATGCTTAAAGACCATTCCAAAACTCATCAGAGTTACATCGTCTATTAGTTATCCAACTCTTGTCAATCGTCATACCTGATTCAAGTGGAAAATAAATTATCAGAATATGATAATCATAAAATACTACCTTTATTTGCTAATAATTTTATGAAATCTTATGAATAAATTTTTAAATTTTATGAATATATATTATTGTTAGTTATGAATGTATTATATAGTTTCATTATATAATAAAAAATTTAATTATAATTATTATTATCTTATTTAATAATTATCAAATTTTTAATATAATTTTCACTTTTTATTTAAAAAAATAACAATAAAGTTTTATTTTTTAATTTTAACTTAATTTTAAGAGTAAAGGTAACTTAATTAGCTATTTTATCTACATATATTATAAAATTTTATGAATATATTATAAAAGTAATTAAATAAACAAATATTTAATTATAAATTTATTAATTTACCATTAAAGATTATTATTTTAATTTCTAATTATTTTATAAAAATATTAATAAAGCTTTATACTTCTAAAATTATTATTTTAATTTACACTTTATAATTTTTTTAATTAATTTTAATTAATTGCTTTAAAATTTATTAATTAAAAATTTTAATCACACTAGTTTTAAAACTACTTTCTAATACTTAGATTTCTAAATCTACTGAAAATCCGGCAGCATAACAGTTGTAATCTAGCCTATCCCAAAATTTAAAATATTCATAAAAACATATAAATCAGTCCAGAACATACATATATTATAAACATCTAATCATATTAATCTAACCTATCACACAATTTAAAAATATAATTCACATTCACTTTTATATACATATAAACATATTCACATATATTCACATTTATATACATATATCTAACATATCGTACATTTTTTTATAACATAACATTTGATTAAATTAAATTAACATAAAACAAAATTAAAAATCACAAATATAATTAAATTAACAATACAAATCTAAAATGAAAAACAAAATTTAAAATTATCCAAAATAACCAATTACCCAATTAAAAACATAATTTAACCATTAATCAATCACAAAATATTTTTTTTTTAAAAACACAAACATAATCAAATTAACAAACATACAAATCTGAAATGAAAAAATAAATTAACACTTTCTAGAATAACTTATTACATAATTTGAAAACATAAATTAACATTTTATCAATACATTGATCAATCACAAAAAAAATATATACAAAATTTAAAACACAATACCTAAGGGCTCGGGTTGGGGAGGCTCAGATTTGGAGTTAGCCAAAGGCAAGAGCTTGGGCTCGAGCTCCAATGCAATCTGAAAAAAAAAACTCATTTATACCAAATACAACACATATATTAAAAAAAACAACAATTTTAAGGGCACAATAAAAAGAATATGGTATAGATTCATGAACCTCAAGAAAAAAATAGAGAAAAAATGGGATGGGGAGGCGTTCTGCGGGAGGCGGAGGAGAACTGCTTTGAAAGTTCAGAGTTTTTGAGAAAATGGAGAAGAAGGGCTCAGGTTGGGGATATATCAAAGGGTACTATAGCGACAACATGTCGTCGCTATAGTGGTAGAGAGTGTCGTTGCTAAAACCAAGACACGTCGTTTCAGTAAATGAATTGTAACCTATAGTGATGACATGTCGTTGCTATAGACAACGAAACAGTACATGCACCGTTTTAGTTATCAAACATGGACCCCAAGTTGTCTCTATAGACAACGAAATTTGACATCTGATTCATGGCAGTCAACTTTCCCTCCTTCTTTTTCGAGGGGTCTATAGCGACGAAAAGTCATCGCTATAAATAGTAAGTGTAACATTTTCACCATATTTTTTGGATCTTATAGCGACGACATGTAGTCGCTATAGATGACGAAAACTGGCCGAATTTTTGGCAGTCCACTTTCCCTCTATTTTGTTTTACCCTGTCGTCACTATAGAATAAAATTTTAGTTGTTATCTTGGATAAATGGATCTCTATAGCGACGACATCTCATCGCTATAGAATAAATTTTAGCTGCTAACTTGGTTAAATAGATCTCAATAGCGACAAGATTGACAACCAACTTTTGGCGGTCAAGTTCTCTCTTTACCCTATATCGACGACATGTCGTCACTATAGAAGAAGATATTTCCCTCTCTTTTTTCGACGGGAACTATACGACGATGACATGTCGTCGCCGTAGAGTCAGTTGCCGCCTGTTGTTCCCTCCAAATTCCTGTTACCCTACAACAACGACATGTCGTCGCTGTAGCGTACCCGGAATTTGGAGGGTCTGGTCGTGTGTTGTTGACCACGTTGTAGCTTATTTATTTTAATAAATTAACAAAAAATCATGGATTTCGACTACATACAGCAACGACTTTGGAGTCGTCGCAATAGATGTCGTCATTGTAGAGTCTTTTTCTTGTAGTGATCACCTGGGGCCTTTACCATTAGCTCTGAGTAACTAGCCATAGAGCTAGCCAAGCGCTTTGTTTTCCAACCACCATAGGGTCAGGAAACGTAATAGTATGTCCCTGATTGGGCCTAAGCTTCTTGACTAACATGAAGTGTATTATTGCCACCCTTGACTAATAAGTCAAGGCTTTAATCAGACATTCAGATAACCAGACAATCGGATACAGATACAGATAAGCATACTTCAGAAAATACAAGTATGCATACATATAAATCATGGTATCTTAACCAATCAAATACAAACACAGTAATAGCAATGTTCCTTGATGGGATCAAGCCCTACTTATGCAAAAAATGCAAGCATTCATTAAAAAATTATCCAGACACAGAGCATTCAAGCATAACCTATATCACGTTCATTCTCAGGGGTCGATCCCTATTCATATTTATTATCAACAATCTGACCAAGCCCTAATCACATATATCATGTATTGGATGCAGTTTTCTTACCTTAGGTCTGAGTGAGATGTGTATTAAGAACGACCCTCGAGCACAATCCTAGTTCCGAGCCCCAAACAATAACCTAGTCACAACCAATAGAGAATCTCATCAAAATGAGCAAATAAAGGATTTCGGACTGAATCCTAGCCTCCGGCACTTCGAATTCTACAAAACTGGGTAGTAGGATCAACCTCGAGCCCTAAGGTTTGAGTTCCCACACACAAAACCCTCCTGGGGCTCAAAACCCTTCAAGCATCATGACTCAAAACAAAGGAGCCACGACCCGCCCCAAGTCAGAGAGCCCAATCTCTCCTCTGTTTCGACACCCGATGCAACGCGCCATAATAGGCATCGCGACTCAAAAGGCCAAAAGGAATTTTCTTCTCCAACATTCAAGAGAGTCGCGAGGCCCCAAGAATAGGGTCACGGCTCAACATGAAAAGTTTTCTTTTTCTCTATTTTCCTTAAGCCAAATCCCTTCAAAAACCTATCTAAACATAGCTAAATCTCAAAAGTAATGTCTCCAATAAATCCAGTAGCCCAAAACCATCAAAACCCAAGCAAAATCTTGGCCAAAACCCCATCAAATTCCCAACTCAGAACTGAGTTTCTAAAACTCCAAGAACTTAACTAAAAACCAGAAACACATAGAGATTTTGGGCTAGAAATCATTAGCTTTGTTGTCCCAATTGATGGTAATTCGTTCCCCAAGAAATCTTGAGCCTAAGCTAGTCACGATTCTCCTTAAACCGCACGAATTCCCAAGGAATTTGAGGGAGAGTGTGTAGCTGAGAGAAAGAGAGAGAAGGAGAACATGTTTTTTCTTCTGTTTGAGTGTGTGTAAGGTTTAATTAGACGTGAAGTAACCTTAAGCAAATCTCGAGGCTCGGGGTACCAAACACATCCCCCAGGGTAAAATGGTAAAATCTCTGATATTCCCTCCTAATCTCACTAACTCCAAATATATCCTCGAATATTTATTTTCGTTACCCGATAACCCAGTAATGTACTAGATACCCGAAATACCCATTGACTCACCCCGAGTCAGGTATTCGGTCTTGTTGTGACTTTCCTGCTAACTTGCTCCCTATGATCGTCTCGTGCCGAGTAACCCAAATATATCCACATAATAATCTGGTCCCACACATATATCACATATATGCACATATATTCCAAATATACCCATAACGGGCCAAATTACAAAAAATTTCCTTCTAATAAGAAACTGGCCCACAAGCATATTTAATACACATAAACATGCATATCTAGTCATATTATCATATAACTCACATAATCACATACTTGTACCCATATATATCACATCAACATATAATTTTAATAAATTGCCATCCTTGCCCCCTAATCAAGGCCCTAAGCCTTAATAGGTAATTTGGGATGTTACAACTATCCCCTCCTTACAGAAATTTCGTCCTTGAAATTTTACCTGAACAATTCGGGATACTGATTCTGCATATCTGCCTCCAGCTCACAGGTCGCTTCATCGACCTTGCTGTTCCTCCATAATACCTTAACTAAAGGTATAGTCTTGTTCCTCAGGACCTTGTCCTTCTTGTCTAAAATCTAAATTAACGGCTCCTCATAGGACAAATCTGTCTCCAATTCCAGATCCTCGTAACTCAATACATGAGTCCCATATGATACATACTTCCTCAACATGGAAATATGAAATACGTAGTGCACACTAAACAGTGCAAGGGGTAAGGCCAACCTATAGGCCACTTGACCGATCCTCTCTAGGATCTCAAATGGTCCAATAAACCTAGGGCTATGCTTGCCCTTCTTCCCAAATCTCTTCACCCCTCTCAGTGGTGAAACCCTAAGGAAGACATAGTCTCCCACTTGGAACTCCACGTTCCTCCACTTTGGGTCTGAATAACTCTTTTGTCTGCTCTGAGATGCGAGCATCCGAGCTCTAATTTTTTCAATAGCCTCAGTGATCCTATGAATTGCCTCGGACCCAAATATTTCCTCTCACCCATCTCATCCCAGTGAATGGACGATCTACACTTCCTACCATACAGCTGATAAATCTACAAAATAGAGTTATTTTACCACATTTTATGCTAATTGTTGCTTAGCCTTTGAGTTTTTAAGTGATTTCTTAAGTTTTTAAGTAATTTTGAATTTATTAGTCTTGTTGTATTTTTCTAGATTTTTATATGTTTTTATAGATATTTTATTGTATTATTTTGTAGTTTAATTGTTTGAAATTAGTGTTGTTAAATTAAAAATTAAAAATGTGATTTTATTGCACTTAATTGCCAAATTAAATTAAATTTTAATTAATATTTTCATGGACTTAATATGATTTATTTTATAATTTAAAATAACTTATTATAATTTAATGTTTATTTATTTTGTAGGATGTATTTTGCGATTTTTTTATGCTTGAAAACAAAGAAGAGAAGAGAAAGGAAAAAATAGCATTTTTGAAAAGGTTAAAGAAAAGCCTCCATGGCCCAAACTACATCGTGGGCCTGCCCCTTCAGTGGCCCAAGCCCTCCAGGCCCAGCTGTGCCCCAACATGTCTAGCTGCCCCAACCGTGCACCACTTGGGCCTACGTCAACCACCTGAAGCCCAACAGGCCACCACGCCCGGGCCGTCCCCTCTACCTCCAGGCCCGCGCCAGCTTCCTACCCAGCTACTCAGCCCAACCGAAGCCCCCTAGCCCATCCGCCCAGCAGACTTCTCCCAGCCATTTGGCCCAACCTCGCCAGCCCGCTTGGCTCCCCAAGGCCCAGCCTTCCTTCAACCCACCACACTAGGCCCAACCTCCCAGCCGCCTGAAGCATGCCCAGTTGCCTACCACACCCACCAAGCCACCATCACCTCTTCTCTTGAGCCCACTTTCTCCCCTTGTCCCTATGCCCAAAATGCCACCATTTTCACTCAATTTTTCTACACATTTTCACCACAAAATCATCATTACACCCTATAATTTACCTCTACATGCCATACCTACTTTGTTTAATTAATTTAATCAATCTAATTAATTTAAGTTGATTATTTTAATGCTCTCATTTTGGCTATAAATATGGAATTTCAAGATCTTTTTAGGATGCTTAATTTTCGGTTACCATCTTCTTTTCTACCATTCTCTCTTCCATTTGGGTGTTTTTTCAAGAGCATTTTCAAGTATGTATTTTATTTATTTTGTAATTTCTATTCTAGTTATGTGCTTCTAATCTTTTTCATAAGATTATTAAGATCATGATGAAGAAACTTGTAACTAGATAATATTTATGTTGTAGGTTGATTTCCCTTGTAATGCAACAAAGTTTATGGATTTTTCTTCTTCATATATGTCTTTCATCTTTAATATCTCATATTTTGGATTGTTAGATAATATTGTGCTTTGTTCTTCATTTTGCAAAACATAATATTCTTTGTGTAAGATGTGTCATTAAATTGTGCACATCCAATGCTTAGAGCAAAAATATTATGTTTTGCCTTATAAATAATGTTATTTGATTTTTTGTTGTTTCATTAGGTTGATTCACATTAAATACTTTGAAATTATACTTTTTCGAAAAGTGAAGAAAAATTCTATCTTTTTAGAAATAATTTGTGCTTAAAATTATAAATCTATTTGGAAAATGATAGTTTGACTTATTTTAACTAGCACTAAAACTTGGGAATCAATATACTAATAAGTATTATTAAACTTACATTTTGTGGATTCTAGTATCTTAATAATCTTTCTTTTACAACTTATTTTCAAATCATAATTGGTTTATTTTTATTCTCTTAAATAGCTTTACTTTAAATCTTTTATTTTATGTTCATGACATTAAATCTCATCAATCTTGGAGCTAGGTTAGAATTTATTATTTATTGTTTAAAATAGTTTTCTTTTTTATTTTAGACAACTCCTTTGGGTTCGATCTCGTGCTTACACGAACACTATACTTCATATACAATTCGTGCGCTTGCGAGTTATAAATATTTAAAACATACCCATTTTGGGTGCATCAAGTTTTTGGCGTCGTTGCCGGGGAGTTGCAAGAAAAGAAACAAAATTTATCTCAAGGTTAGTGAATTCTTCTACTAGTTATTTAAATTTTTGCAATTTAAAAAAAATTATATATAAAAAAAATATATTTATATAAAAAGTAAAAAAAAAAAAGATAAAGAGAAAATTTGGGACGATTCTACCACCCACAAAAAAAAACATACTTATATAGTTGTATTTATTGTTTTTTTAGTTAACAGCATTTGTGCATCCTATCAATCTATCTTTTTAATTTTTATAGTTGATGGCACTTGTGCCTCCTAATTTTGTTGTAATTTTGTTATAGTTTTTATTCCTTTTATTTCTTTGTTAGTTGACGGCACTTGTGCCTCCTAACCTTTGTTGTAACTTTCTTTATTTATCTTATTGTTATATTTTTGTGCAATTTACTAGTTGATGACAATTTTGCCTCCTAGTCTTTTATCTTATGTTTTAGTTGATGGCACTTGCGCCTCCTAATTTTTACCTTATTTTTGTTATGGTTGATGGCATGCTATGCCTTCCTACTCTTGCCTAATTTTTTATAGTCTTATTTAATTTTACCATATTTTTCTTTGTTTTTTATTATATTATTGTGTAATTGTGAAAAAATACTTGAAAAAAAACCTAAATCTTGTCCTTTCACCATAAGCAATTTTTGCTTAAAGGAAATTTGAACAAAATTCCCAATTCACCTCTACTAATTAACCTCGCTGAGTTGTTAATAGTGTGCAAGTAAGTGGAATCAAATAGGCCTGGGGACAAGTGAACCATAAAAATTATATTGTTGTGAAATCTCTAAAAAATTCTAAGTATGCCATGTGGTTGCAGTTTTTACTGATGAAAATAGTTTGTTTGAGATTATCTCTGTTGCTTTGTGAAAATTGTATGCATCATTGGGAACGTAACTCTAAAAATCGATTAGTAAAAAGACGTTTATCTTTGTTCGAAATTGAAAGTGTTAGTAAAAATTTGAGCATCATGGAACCAATTGCTAATCATGTTGATGAAAATGTTGTGCCTGAAAAAACTTTGCTTGAATATTTTGCACTTATTTCATCTAATGCTCATTCATGTATTGTTTTTCCTACAACTTCTGCTACTCATTTTGAGCTTAAACCAACAATCATTCAATTGTTGCCATCTTTTTATGGGTTAGATAGAGAGGATCCTTACATGCATGTCAAAGATTTCTTAGAAATTTGCTCAACATTTAAATTTCAATTTTTTTTTGATGAATTGGTCAAACTAAGATTATTCCCTTTTTCATTAAAAGACAAATCAAAAGCTTGGTTAAATTCCCTTCCCACGGGGTCTATAACTACATGGATCAACTTTATAATAAATTCTTGCTGAAAAATTTTCCGATGTCTAAAACTAATAGTCTAAGAAGAGAAATCTTCGAGTTTTTTCAAAAAGATAATGAAGAGTTTTATGAATGTTGGGAAAGATTTAAAGATTTATTATTAAAATATCATCATCATGGTTTTGAAAAATGGAGACTTGTAAAATATTTTTATGATGGTTTGACTCCCTCTAATCGTCAAATGATTCAATCTATGCATACCGGAAAATTTTTAAAACTCCAAGGACAAGAGGCTTGGGACGCCCTTGAAGATTTATCTATTAATTCACAACAATGGAATTATTTTGATCCTAGGTCTAGGTCAACTAATTCACCAAAAAGAGGAGGAAGGTATGAAGTAAAATATGAAGTAGACTTAAGAACATCCTTAGACAAATTAGTGAGAAAAGTAGAAGCTTTAGGCATAAGCCAAACTATAAATTCTCCAATACAACCAAGAAAAGATGTTTGTTCTATATGTTCTAGTCCTTGCCATAATGCCCAATCATGTCCTTCCTACCAAGAAGCCTTTTTCTGGGGAGGCCAATGCTCTTCATGCATAGGGGTGCACACGGGTCGCATTTTTGGGTTTCGGGTGCATCGGGTTCGGGTTTTGCGAGTTTCAGGTGGAGAAAAATGGTACTGAAACCGATCCAAAAAATTAGGGTTTTTGTGAGGTTTCGGGTTTGTTAGGTTGGGTTTCGGGTTGGATTTTTGGTTGGGCTAGGCCTATTGGGTTTTGGACCGAAAAGCCCAATTTTGCAAAAATACCTTTTTTTTCCAAAAATACCATTTTTACACTTTTTTCAAAAATACCATTTTTTTTGGGTTTCGAGTCTGAACCCGAACCTGGGTTCAAAAAAATTCAAACCCGAACCCAACCCAACTCCTATCGGGTACGGGTCGGATTTAACCCGAATTCGACGAGTTTTCCCAAAAAATGGGTTTCGGGTTGCGGGTCGGGCGGGCTTTTCGGGTCAAATGTTCACCCCTATTCATGCTTATGGGAAACCAAATGATAGCCCATTTTCATCCACTTATAATCCAAATTGGAGAAACCATCCAAAAATTTCATAGAGACAAAACCAACCTCCAATGAATCAAGGGCACCAATACAACACGCAAAACCAAACTCATGCCCCACAAAATCAACCATATCCTCAACAAAGGAAACATTCCTTAGAAGATACTTTACAACAATCTATGTAATCCACTCAAAAAATCCTACAAAACCAGTCTCAATCAATTACCAAACTCGAGACACAAGTAGGACAACTCGCTACTGCTTTCGCTGATAGATAAAAAGGAACATTTCCTAGTCAACCTATCCCTAATCCAAAAGGTCAATATAAGATAGGAAAGTCTAGTCATAATGGAGAAGTCAAATCAATTTCAACTCTTAGGTCCGGAAAGAACATTGTCAAAACCGATGCCAATGACTCTTCAAACAAGGAAACTCCAATCCATCCTTTCATTCCAAAAGCCCCATTCTCACAAAGATTACTTCCAATTAAAAAAGGCGACCAATATAATGACATTTCAGAAGTTTTTACGCAAGTTAGTATCAATATCCCTTTCTTAGTTGTCATTAAACAAATTCCTACCTACTCTAAATTTTTAAAGGATCTTTGCACTGTTAAAAGAAACACTAATGTTCCTAAAAAGGTGTTTTTAACTGAACAAGCTAGTTTCATTATTCAATATAAGATTCTTGTTAAATATAAAGATGTTGGGTGTCTCACAATTTCATGCATTATTGGTGATCATTTTATTAACAAGGCTTTACTTGATTTGGGTGCTAGTGTGAATTTATTGACTTATTCTGTTTACAAGCAGCTTGGTCTTGGTGAACTAAAACCTACTTCTATAACTCTTTAATTAGCCGATCGTTCTATGAAAATTCCTAGAGGCATTATAGAGGATGTTTTGATAAAAGTTGATAAATTTACTTTCATGTTGACTTCATTGTTCTTGATACTCAACCTGTGGAAAATATGCATGCTTAAATTCCTATCATTTTAGTTAGACCATTCTTAGCTACATCTAATGCAATCATAAATTGTCGTAATGGTGTTTTGAAAATATGGCTGTTGAATTGAATGTTTTTAATGTTGCTAATTCTGTTGTATGTGAGGAAGTGCATGAAGTTAACATGATAGATAGTATTTGTGAAGATGATGGAAATGACTTACTTGACTTTTGTGAAAAATACTTTGGTATGAACTTGCATGTTGATGATTCTAATGATGATGTGAATTCTATGCTAAAGTCTATACCCTTAAATGAAACCAAAGTTTAACCTTTTTCACCCTTAGATCATGTTCAATCAATTTCTGAGTCTCCTAAGTTAGACCTTAAACCCTTGCAGAAAATTTAAATATGCTTTTCTAGGAGAGTCTGAAACCTTACTTGTTATCATAGCATCCGCTTTAGATAAAGAACAAGAAGATAAATTATTAGATGTCCATAGAAAACATAAAGAAGCCATAGGTTGGACCATTGGAGACATTAAAGGAATTATCTTATCCATATGTATGCATAGAATCCATCTAGAAGAAAATGCTAAAACCTCTCGGGAATGTCAAAGAAGGCTAAATCTAAATATGAAAGAAGTAGTGAGAGAAGAGATTATTAAATTATTAGACGTAGGTATCATTTACCCTATTTCTAATAGTCAATGGGTTAGTCCACTTCAAGTTGTGCCTAAGAAGTCTGGGATCACAGTTGTTGAAAAAAAAAAAATGAATTAATCCTTACTAGAGTACAAACGGGGTGGAGAGTGTGCATAGACTATAGAAAGCTAAATAATGTTACTATAAAAGACCATTTTCTGTTACCCTTTATTGATCAAATGCTTGAACGTTTAGCTGGCCATGCATATTATTGCTTTCTTGATGGGTATTCGGGATATGACAAAATCCCCATTGCCCCAGAAGATCAAGAAAAGACTACATTTACATTCCCTTTCATAACTTTTGCCTATCATCGCATGCCTTTTGGATTATGCAAAGCACCTGCGACTTTTCAAAGGTGTATGATTTCAATTTTTTTTGACATGGTTGAAATATTTCTTGAAGGGTTTATGGATGATTTTTTTGTGTTCGGTTCCTCTTTTGATGAATGTCTGCACCATCTTTCACTTGTTTAATTCATTATAAAGAAAAAAACATTGTGCTTAACTGGGAAAAATGTCATTTTATGGTTTAAAAATGAATTGTTTTAGGTCATGTAATCTCATTTGAGGGAATAGAAGTTGATAAAGCTAAAGTTGATCTTATTTCAAAACTTCCCCCACCTAAAACTGTGAAAGAAATTAGATCATTCCTAGGCCATGCCGATTTCTATAGAAGCTTTATAAAAGACTTTAGCAAAATTTCTCGGCCTTTATGCCATTTACTTGGAAAATAAAATGCTTTTGTCTTGATAATAATTGCCATGATGCCTTTGAAAAATTGAAAAATTTGTTGACTACTGCACCTATTATTCGACCTCCTGATTGGAAAATACCTTTTGAAATAATGTGTGATGCTTCTGATTATGCTATAGGTGTTGTCTTAGGACAAAGACTTGAAAAAATACCTCATGTAATTTACTATGCTAGCAAAACTTTAAATGATGCTCAATTAAATTATTCCACAACCGAGAAAGAATTGATTGCTGTTGTTTTTGCATTGGATAAATTTAGATCTTATTTGTTAGGGTCTAAAATTTTTGTCTATTCTGATCATGCTGCATTAAAATATCTCTTGTTGAAAAAAGATGCTAAGTCTCATTTGATCTATTGGATCCTACTCTTACAAGAATTCGACTTAGAAATACGTGATAAAAAGGGATCTGAAAATGTTGTTGCTGATCATTTATCTAGACTAGTTGTTGAAACTATACATGACTCCACTCCTATCACTAAAACTTTTCCTGATGAACAATTGATGCATGTTTCTTCCTTGCCTTGGTATGCTGATATTGTTAATTATTTGGTCACTAACGAAATATCATCTCATTGGTCTAAGCATGATAAATCTAAATTTTATTCTGAGGTGAAAAACTTTATTTGGGATGATCCTTACTTATTTAAATATTGCCCTGATCAAATAATTAGAAGATGCATTACAAATTGTGACCAATCTAAAATCATATCTTTTTGTCACGATCATGCATGTGGAGGACATTTTAGTGGTAAGAAAACAACTGCTAAAGTTTTACAATGTGATTTTTATTGGCCTGCTATCTTTCATGATACATATGTTTATTGTAAAGCTTGTGAACGTTGCCAAAAGTTAGGAAGTTTAACTAAAAGAAACATGATGCCTTTAAAATCTTATTCTTATTATTGACATATTTGATGTTTGGGGCATTTATTTTCTGGGACCATTTCCTAACTCTTTTGGTAATCGTTATATTCTTGTTGGAATTGATTATGTGTCTAAATAGGTTGAAGCTATTGCATGCCACACTAATGAATACAAAGTTGTGCTTCGGTTTTTGAAAGAAAATATATTTTCCCGTTTTGGTTCACCACGTGCTATCATTAGTGATAACGGTACACACTTTTGTAATAAACCATTTGAACATTTGATGAAACAATATGACATTATACATAAAGTCTCAACACCACATCACCCACAAACTAGTGGTCAAGTCGAAGTTTCTAATAGGGAAGTTAAGCACATTTTAGAAAAAACTATGAATCCAACTAGGAAAGATTGGTCCTTAAGACTCACTTATGCATTATGGGCATATCGTACTGCGTACAAAATTCCCATTGGCATGTCACCCTACAGACTTGTGTATGGAAAGGCGTGTCACTTACCTGTTGAGTTAGAACATAGAACATTTTGGGCAATTAAGCAGTTAAACTTTTCTTTAGACAAGGCAGGTGAGAAAAGAAAACTTCAATTGAATGAGCTACAGGAAATTAGGAATGATGCATATGACTATTCAAAAAAATATAAGGATCGTATGAAATTTTACCATGACAAAAATATTTTGAGAAAATATTTTTCTCCGGGTCAGAAAGTCTTTTTATACAACTCTCGTTTGCATTTATTCCCAGGAAAATTATGCTCTAGGTGGACCAGTCTTTATATTGTTCGAGTTGTTTTTCCACATGGAGCTATCGAAATTGAAAATCCTAACAGTGGTGATATTTTTTAAGTTAATGGACAAAAGTTAAAACTATTTTTAGAATTAAAAACCGATGAAGTTGATGAAATCCTCCTTGAGGATCCTATTTACCAAGCTATTTGATTGCTTGAAATTACTCTTGGTAACTTGTGTTATGTGTTTTGTGTGTTTATTTTTGTGTGCTTGTTTTCATGTTTACTTTTGTGTGTTATACTTTTTGTTAACTGTTTCTTGCTCTCTTGATGATGCACCATGATGAGGTACGACCATTCTAAACTCTAGCCTCTTACAAATTTTAATTTATATTTATATTTTAACACATTGAGGACAATGTTTAAATTAAGTTTGGGGGTAGCGAGTTTAATGGTTGTTTACCGTTCATTATGTTGAATATGAGGGTATAATTGTGTTAAGTTTGTTTTGAAATATATATATATTGTTTTATTGTGTTTTGTATTTTTTATTAAATATAAAAAAAATTGGTAATATTTTTCATTTTCAATGATAAAAATCTTGATTGAGTTTGAGTTTAATTCTCTTAAAAATATAAATAATTTGTAAGCTTTGTTTTTAATTATAGGGTTAATTTTGCTTATAACAAAAAAAAATTACATTTTTTTTATAACAGTAACACTTTTACTTCCTATAAGTTTAAGAGAAAAATAAATTTTGAAAACCTATATTTTTTTAAAGCAAAATTGACAATTTAATTAATTACATAAGCTTAACTTTTATTCATAATAATTTTTTAGATTTATTTTCATTGTGCAATTTTTGAGAAAATCCTTTTTATATCACCAATATATATAAAAAATGTGTGTTTTAATTTTTTTTTTGCTTGAGGACTAGAAAAACTTTAAGTTTTGGGATGTGATAACTCTACGAAATAGAGTTATTTTACCACATTTTTATGATACTTGTTGCTTAGTCTTTGAGTTTTTAAGTGATTTATTAAGTTTTTAAGTAATTTTGAATTTATTAGTCTTATTGTATTTTTCTAGATTTTTATCTGTTTTTATAGATATTTTATTGTATTATTTTGTAGTTTAATTATTTTGAATTAGTGTTGTTAAATTAAAAATAAAAAATGTGATTTCATTGAACTTAATTGCCAAAGTAAATTAAATTTTAATTAATATTTTCATGGACTTAATATGATTTATTTTATAATTGAAAATATTTTATTATAATTTAATGTTTATTTATTTTGTAGGATATATTTTGCAATTTTTTTATGCTTGAAAACAAAGAAGAGAAGAGAAAGGAAAATATAGCATTTTTGAAAAGTCTAAAGAAAAGCCTCCATGGCCCAAACTACACCGTGGGCTTGCCCCTTCAGTGGCCCAAGCACTCCAAGCCCAGTCATGCACCACTTGGGCCTGCACCAACCACCTGAAGCCCAACAGCCCACCACGTCTAGGTCGTCTCCTCTGCCTCCAGGCCTGGGCCAGCATCCTGCCAATTTACTCGGCCCAGCCAAAGCCCCCTGGCCCATCCGCCCAGCTGGCCTCTCCCAGGCATTCGGCCCAACCTCACCAGCCCGCCTGGCTCACCAAGGCCCAGCCTTCCTTCAGCCCACCACGCCAGGCTCAACCTCCCAGTTGCTTGAAGCATACCCAACCGCCTACCACACCCAAGCCACCATCACCTCTTCTCTTGAGCCCGCCTTGTCCCCTTGTCCCTATGCCCAAAAATGCCACCATTTTTACTAAACTTTTCTACACATTTTCACCACAAAATCACATTACACCCTATAATTTACATCTACATGCCATACCTACTTCGTTTGATTAATTTAATCAATTTAATTCATTTAAGTTGATTATTTTAATGCTCTCATTTTGGCTATAAATATAGAATTTCAAGACCATTTTAGGGTGTTTTATTTTTTGTTACCATCTTATTTTCTACCATTCTCTCTTCCATTTTGGTGTTTTTCAACAGTATTTTCAAGTATGTATTTTATTTATTTTGTAATTTCTATTCTAGTTATGTGCTTCTAATCTTTTTCATAAGATTATTAAGATCATGATGAAGCAACTTGTAACTAGATAATATTTATGTTGTATGTTGATTTCCCTTGTAATACAACAAAATTTATGGATTTTTCTTCTTCATATATGTCTTTCATCTTTAATATATCATATTTTGGATTGTTAGATAATATTGTGCTTTGTTCTTCATTTTGCAAAACATAATATTCTTTGTGTAAGATGTGTCATTAAATTGTGCACCCAATGCTTAGAGCAAAAGTATTATGTTTTGCCTTATAAATAATATTATTTGATTTTTTTTTGTTTCATTAGGTTGATTCACATTAAATACTTTGAAATTATACTTTTTTTAAAAGTGAATAAAAATCCTATCTTCTTATAAATAATTTGTGCTTAAAATATAAATCTATTTGGAAAATTATAGTTTGACTTATTTTAACTATCACTAAAACTTGGGAATTAATATACTAATAAGTATTATTAAACTTACATTTTGTGGATTCTAGTATCTTAATAATATTTCTTTTACAACTTATTTTCAAACCATAATTGGTTTATTTTTATTCTCTTAAATAGCTTTACTTTAAATCTTTTATTTTATGTTCATGACATTAAATCTCATCAATCTTTGGAGCTAGGTTAGAATTTATTATTTTTTGTTTAAAATAGTTTTCTTT
Organism: Humulus lupulus; assembly: GCF_963169125.1. NCBI lineage: Eukaryota > Viridiplantae > Streptophyta > Magnoliopsida > Rosales > Cannabaceae > Humulus > Humulus lupulus. The sequence continues at coordinate 38,247,008 of NC_084797.1, read as the reverse complement.
TTTATTTTAGACAACTCATTAGGGTTCGATCTCGTGCTTACACGAACACTATACTTCATATACAATTCGTGCGCTTGCGAGTTATAAATATTTCAAACATACCCGTTTTAGGTCCATCAACAACATCTCATAAGGTGTCACTCGAATAGTCGGCTAGTAGGTGTTATTATAGGAAAACCCTATTAGAGGCAAATATTTACTCGAGGACCCTTCAAAGTCGAAGACATGTGCTCTCAGCATGTCCTCCAGTTTTTGGATAGTCCTCTCATACTGACCATTAGTCTGAGGATGATAAGTTGTACTGAACTTCAACTGTGTACCCATCGCCTTCTTTAAACCTCCCTAAAACTTGGAGGTAAAGATATGGTCCCTATCAGACACGATAGACCTCGGAGTCCCATGAAGGCGTACTACCTCTCTCACGTTGAGATCTATATACTGTTCAACCGTGTAATTCATCCTCCCTGGTAAAAAGTGAGTTGATTTCGTATACCGATCCATGATGACCCAAATTGAATTGTGTTGGCCCATTGTCCTGGGAAATCCTACCACAAAATCCATCGTGATGTTCTCCCACTCTGGGATATCTAGAGGCTGTAACAGCCCTGCTGGTCTCTGATGCTCTACCTTGACCTGTTGTCTAGTCAGGCACTTCGCCACGTACTCAGTCACATCCCTCTTCATCCCAAGCCACCAATATAAGACTTTCAGATCCTGGTACATCTTCGCGGTGCTTGGATGTAGAGATTAAGTTGTAGTATGAGATTCATCCAGAATCTCCCATCTGAACCTAGTGTTCATCGGAAAGTAGATTCGATCCTTGTATCTAAATAAGCCTTGGCACTGTGTAGTCCTTAGCTACTCCAGCTAGGCCGTCCCCTCTAATCTTCCCCAACTGTGGATCACTCAACTAATTCTCCTTGATCCTCTAAAAACGAGTACACTGCAGGGTGATGTTGGCTAATTGGCCCACCACAAGCTCAATACGTGCTCTAGTCATATCCTCAACTAACTCCCTCGATATCTACCTAGCACTATATAACTGTCCCAGACCCTTCCGGCTTAAGGCATTTGCTACCACATTGGCCTTCCCTGGTGATAGAGGATTTCACAATCATAATCCTTCACCAACTCCAGCCAACGCCTCTGTCTCATGTTCAGATATTTCTATGTGAAGAAGTACTTTAAGCTCATGTGGTCAGTGTATATCTCACACTTCTCACCATATAAGTAGTGCAGTCACACCTTCAGTGCAAAAACCACTGCTACAAGTTCCAGATCATGTGTGTGGTACCTCTGCTAATAATCATTTTGCTGGCGTGATGCATAAGCAATCACCTTCCCTGTCTGCATAAGGACACAACCTAGGCCCTGCCTTAAGGCGTCAATATAAACCACAAACTTGTCCTAATCTATAGGAAGACTCAGAACTGGAGCGGTGATCAAATTCTTCTTTACTCTCTGCAAACTTTCCTCACACATGTCTGACCATATGAACCTCTGACTCTTGCATGTCAACTCTGTTAGTGGTAATGAAATCTTGGAAAACCCCTCCACAAAGCATCTGTAATAACTTGCCAATCCCAAGAAACTTCTCATCTTTGAAGCATTCTTCGACCTTGGCCAATCTCTGACTACCTCAATCTTCGCTGGATCCACCATAATTCCATCCTTACTGACTATGAGACCTAAGAGAGTCACCGGTGGCAACCAAAACTTGCACTTCTTGAATTTCTCATACAGCCTATAACGTCCTACTACCTTAGAGTCGTTACCATGTGATTTATAAATGTGTTATTATCTCGCTAATCGAGGTTTTATGTTAAAAAGTGTGATTAAATTGAAATAAAGACTCATTTGAGAACATTAGTTATAAAAGATTTGGAAATTCATTAAAGTCGTTAAAGTTATACATTTGGGATCCCAAAATACTATTCGAAAATGTATTACAACTCAAAAAATGTAGATACAGTTGACCTAAGTGACAAAATCAACTATTACAACATATCCCGCAAAACAACCCCAATCGTGCCAGCCAGGTAGGCCGAACATGTACACGCTGCTCCACGCTCTCCAACTCATGGTTGGTTGACCTTTCCCTTGCCTTTACCTGCACCATAGAGCACCCATGAGTCGAGGCCCAGCAAGAAAACTCAACGCATAACTTAATATAATTCAATTTGATAATACACAACTTAAAAATACAGCAAATTAAACACATAGCAGCCTATGCCGACCGAGGTGCTTTACCAGGGACTGGGTTCATGATCATCACTGAGCGAGTGAATAGTGCACCCTTAGAGGGTCTCGCCCTAGCGGCCTGCATTCAACATGCCTTTGTCGGTCCTGGCCTTTGCCGTTCTCGGCCTTCGTCCTTCGTTCACAATCATGCACCACATAACATATCATTTACAAGTATTCACACATATATTAAACACAAATAAGAGGGCCATGCTCCGAAACACAAATAATGGGGCCATGCCCTGCTCTATGGTCACTAACAATTTTCTTACCTATGTCCCGAGCTGATAGATTATGCAATCCTGAGCATGATCCCCTAACCCGAGATTTGACGTAAAACCTCTATAATGATCTCAACCCTGAGCCAATTCCTCAGCACTTCTAGCTTGATTTTCCCCAAGTCCAAGCCTTAAATCCTCAACTTTTGGGCAATTCCTTCAAATTTCTCAAAGCTCCTCCAAAGACCAAGAGAGAGAGTGTGTGTGAACGTGGCAGAGAGAGAAAGAAAGGTTGAGAGGTTCACATGGGTTTCTGGTTGGTTCTAGGTTACCTAAGGCTAGCCTAACCACCAAAAGACCATCAGGCCCCTAGATAAATGCCTAGCCCTTTAATGCCACCAAGGGAAATCCCGTGATTTTCCATATCCCGCTAATTCCTCAAGTGTTCCTATAAATCCCCATTTAATCCCGACATACTTCAACAATTACTAAATAATCACCCGTTACTCGATAACCCTGAACACGCGCTATATTCCCAAAATACCCCTAGGCTCCCCCCAAGCCGTGTATTTGACCCCATTGTGACTATTTTGCTATTCTGCTTCCTAGGACCATCTCCGATCACACATCATAAATATATCACCACAATCTCGTGGTCTCAAGCACAACACACATAATATTCACATTTATGCCCTCAATGGGCCAAAATTATAAATACTCTCCTAATAACCGATTTGGGCCCACATGCATAATTAATTCACCCAACACATGCATTTATAATCACTTAATCCACATAATAACATAATTAAATCAATTATTGCCCTCCCAGCACACTAATCAAGGCATTAAGCCTTATTAGCAAATTTGGGATGTTACAACTATCTCCTCCTTACAAAACTTTCGTCCTCAAAATTTACCTGAATAACTCGGGATACTGATCCCGCATCTCAGACTCAAGCTCCCGAGTTGCCTCCTCTACTTTGTTGTTTCTCCACAACACTTTTACTAAGGCAATGGTATTGTTCTGCAAGACTTTATCTTTTTCGGTCTAGAATCTGAACCACCTTCTCTCCATAAGACAAATCTTGATCCATCTCCAAGTTCTCATAACTCAGTACATACGTAGAATCTGATACATACTTCCAGAGCATGGACACATGAAATACATTGTGAACCCCTGATAAGGCTGGAGGCATAGCCAATTTGTAAGCTACCTCTCCAACCTGTTCCAAAATCTCAAAGGGGCCAACAAATCTAGGACTTAACTTGCCTCTCACTCCAAATCGTTTCACCCCTCTCAACTCTGAGAAATACATGATCACTGACTTAAAACTCTACATTCCTCTGTCTCAAGTCTAAGTAACTCTTCTGTTGACTCTGGGAGGCGAGCATCCAAGCTCTAATATTCTCAATTGCCTCATGGGCCCTCTGTACAACCTTCGAACCTAAATACTTCCTCTAAACCGTCTCATCCCAATGGATGGGCGATATGCACTTCCTCCCATATAGCCTTTTATACGGAGCCACTCCGATAGTTGCCTGGTAGCTGTTATTGTATGAAAACTCAATCAAAGGGAGACACTTACTCCAAGATCCCCCAAAATTCAGCACACAGGTTTGTAGCATGTCCTTCAGTATCTGAATTGTCCTCTCAGACTGTCCGTCCTTTCTGAGGATGATAAGCGGTACTAAACTGCAACTGTGTACCTATAGCCTTCTACAGGCTCTCCCAACACTTAGAGTTGAAGGTGGGATCCCTGTCAGATACTATCGACCTCGGAGCTCCATGAAATCGCACAATTTTCTTCACATACAACTCAACATACTGCTCCATTGTATGATTTGTCTTAATAGGTAAAAAGTGGGCCAATTTAGTATACCTATCCACAATCACCCACACAGTCATATTGTCCTATTGTCTTCGGTAATCCAACCACGAAGTCCATGGTGATATCCTCTCATTTCCACTCCAGAATCCCTAAAGGCTGCAGCAACCCTGCTGGCCTTTGATGTTCAGCCTCCACCTGCCGACAGGTTAAATACTTGGCCACATAATCTACTGCATCCATTTTCATCCCTGGCCACCAATAAAAAGTTCTCAGGTCTTGTTACATCTTCGTCGTATACAGATGTAAAGAGTAGGGAGTAGTATGAGACTCATCTAAAATCTCTCGCCGCATACTAGAATCCATCGGAATGCAAATCCAACCCTTATACCTCAGTAAACCCTTCTCTGAAATAGAATAGTCCTTAGACATCCTCCTTGTGTTTCCTCATTTGGGGATCCTTCTCCTGCGCTTCCTTGATCCTCTCAAGGAGCGTGGACTAAAGTGTGATATTGGCTAGCTGATCAACTACCAATTCAATTCCTGCTCTGGTCAACTCCTCAGCTAACTCTTCTGATATCTACCTCGCACTGAATAAGTGCTCTGGGCCCTTCCGACTCAATGCATCGGCCACCACATTGGCCTTCCCTGGATGGCATAAAATGTCACAGTCGTAGTCCTTTACCAATTCCAGCCAACACCTTTGGTGCATATTCAGAATCTTCTGAGTAAAGAAATACATTAGACTTTTATGGTTGGTGTATATTTAACATTTTTCTCCATACATATAATGCCTCCAAAACCTTCAGTGCAAATACCACCGCTGCCAATTCCAAATCGTGAGTGGGATACCTCAGCTCATACTCCTTCAGCTGTCCCAATGGGTATGCTATCACTTTTCCGGCTTGCATCAATACATACCCCAAACCTTCCCTCGAAGCATTGCAGTAGACCACAAACTTCTCATTGTCTGATGAAAGACTCAATCCGGAGCGATGATCAGTCGCCACTTCAACTCCTTGAAACTGTTCTCGCATTTATCTGTCCAGACATACTTAGTCTTCTTACGCGTCAGCTATGTCAATGGTGTAGCTATTCTGGAGAATCCCTCAACGAACCGTTGATAGTATCTTGCTAATCCCAAGAAACTCCTAACCTCTGGTACACTGCTCGGCCTAGGCCAATCTCTCACTACTTAAATCTTGCTTGGATCCACCAGAATCCCCTCCTTACTTACAATGTGGCCCAGAAATGTTACTTAGGGTAACCAAAACTCACACTTTCTGAACTTACCATATAGCCCATGCTCTCTCAACCGTTGTAGTACTAAACGAAGATGTTTCTCGTGCTTTGTCTCTGACTGGGAGTACACCAGTATATCATTGATGAATATAATCACGATCTTATCCAAATAATCTCTGAAGACCCTATTCATCATGTCCATAAAAGTTGCGGGGGCATTGGTTAATCCAAAGGACATGACCAGGAACTCATAATGTCCATACCTCGTATAGAATGTGGTCTTTGGTATGTCCTCCTCTTTAATCCTTAACTGGTGGTAGCCGGACTGAAGGTCAATCTTGGAGAACACCGTCTTCCCCTGTAGCTGAACAAACAAGTTGTCGATCCTAGACAGTGGATACTTATTCTTAATGGTCAACTTATTCAGCTCTCTATAGTCAATGCACATCCTTAAGGATCCATCCTTATTCCTTACGAACAACACTGGAGCACCCCATGGAGAAAAACTGAGTTGGTGAATCCTAGATCCAGTAACTCCTACAACTAAATCTTCAATTCCTTCAACTCTATTGGAGCCATTCTATAAGGTGTCCTAGATACTGGCTTCGCCCCTGGTGCAAACTCTATGACAAACTCGATCTCCCGGTGTGGTGGCAACCTTGGCAGGTCTGCTGGGAATACATCAGGAAACTCACACACTAGTATGGTCTCATTCGGTCCAACTGAAACAGTCCTAGAGGTATCCACTATGTTTCGTAGAAATCCTATGTAACCTTCTTGCATTAGGTCTCTAGCCTTCAGTGCAGAAATCATAGGTACTCGTGGGCCACTCACTCTCCAGACAAATACAAAGGGTACCTCCCCTTCCGATTCAAAGGTTACCCTTCTATCCTTACAGTCTATCGTCGCCTCATACTTTGATAACCAATTCATCCCCAGAATCATATCGAAGTCATCCATCGCTAACTCAATCAGATCCTCAGACAACTCCCTATTGTATATCTCTATTGGTAATGCGTTAACCCATCTCCTAGAGACTACCAGTTCCCCAGTTAGCAACAAAGTCCTGAATCCTCTAGCATACATATCACAAGGTCTACACAAACGATCTATCACTCTAGCATATTCAAATGAATGAGTAGCTTCTGAATCAATTAATACAGTAAATGAAGAATTGGCACTAGAAATCTGAGTTGTCATGACCTACGGACTAGCCTCAGCCTCAGTCTGGGTCAAGGTGAATACTCTGGCTGGAGTAAGGTTATCGCTCTTCCTCGATTCTTCTTTCCTAGCTTGTGGGCAGTCCTTCCTCAGATGTATGACACTCCCACTAGTGTAGCACGCTCTAACTCTACACTCCCTCTGATGTCATCGTTTGCATCGAGGACACTCTGGGAAGCTTCTCCAGTTCTCTCCCCTGCCCTAATGGCCACTGAAAGCACCTCGTTCCCCCTATCTGAACCAGGAGGAACAAAAGAATATGGGGCCTTTCTCTTCTACACACTAGGACCACTACCCCAGCTAGAACCAGTGAAATGAGGCACCGCCCTCCGAGCATCGCACCTTGCGGTACCCTCTCACCATATCTGATCCTCAGCCCCTCAGCTGTAAGGGCCTTTTCCACTACTTGATCATAGATGGTAGTCCTCAGATCCACTGTTATCTTGACGTCATGGGTTGACGTTCAATCCCCACACAAATCGATCCCTCCGTGCCATATTGGTAGGCACCAAGTCCGGTGTGAACTTCGCCAACCGGTCAAAATTCAATGCATATTTTGTAACAGTCATTCGATTCTGAGTCAGTTTAACAAACTCGTCCACTTTCATAGCTCTGAGTGCAACACTATAATATTTCTCGTTGAAGACATCTCTAAATTCTTCCCAGATCATAGATGTCACATCCCTCCTCTGGGACACAACTTCCCACCAGATGCGAGCGTCTTCTCTCAACATGTAACTGTCAGAGGCCACCCTCCCATTCCCTTCCACCCTCATGAAATCCAGGATAGAAGAAGTCATATTCATCCACTGCTCTGCTCACAGTGGGTCTGGACCGCCCTCAAAGGTGAGAGAGTGTAGCTTCCTGAACCTGTCGTATAAAGGCTCCTGCCTGTTCTCCATCACAGGCTAAGTTGGCACTAGTGCCAAAGCCTGTGGAATCTATAACCCAATACCTTGAGGAGGGGCCTGGTGCCTTAGTTCTCGGAGCTCATCTTTTATTCGTTGAAGTCTGGCTTCCATTTCAGCAAACAACTGTTGCCAGTTCGGTGGGGCAGGTGGACGGTCCTGACCTTTATTTTCATCTTTAACCCTATTGTCGTAGAGTTTGATCGATCACCGAGGCATATTTGCAATATACCAGCAATCAATGACACCGCACATCAGGCATGATAACAACATCCAAAAACCACCTCCCAGTCCCATCAATCAATCACAAACAACAGATCAACACATCGCACACAACATAAGTATATAGCAATCAAGGGGTCGTGCCCTGGCATCATACATATATGAACACATTCATCAGGCTCTGTCTATAACCTTCATGGAAACAGGGCAACTTTAAACAAGCAATTAAACACATAGTTCATTTAATACCGACCAACCCTGAGTTGAGCTTGTCTCTAGTAGCGAGGGTACATGTTGAGTCGATTTCTAGGAACTATAAAACTTTGCACGCTCTGATACCAAATTGTAACGCCCTACTACCTTAGAGTCGTTACCATGTGATCTATAAATGTGCTATTAGCTCGCTAAGCAAGGTTTTAGGTTAAAAAGTGTGATTAAATTGAAATAAAGACTCATTTGACAACATTAGTAATAAAATATTTTGACATTCATTAAAATCGTAAAAGGTATACATTTGGGATCCCACAATACTATTCAAAAATGTATTACAACTCAAAAAATGTAGATACAGTTGACCTAAGCAACAAAATCAACAGTTACAACATATCCCGCAAACATAACCCCAGTCGTGGTAGCCATGTAGGTTGAACATGTACACATTACTCCATGCTCTCCAACTCATGGTTGGTCGACCTTTCCCTTTCACTTACATGCACCATAGATCACCATGAGCCAAGGCCCAACAAGAAAACTCAACGCATTACATAATATAATTCAATCCAATAATACACAACTTAAACAAACAACAGATTAAACACATAGTGGCCTGTGCCAACCCAGGTGCTTTACCAGGCACTAGGTTCACGGTCATCACCGAGCGGGTGAATATTGCACCCTTAGAGGGTCTCGCCCTGATGGCCTGCATTCAATGTGCCTTTGTCATTCCCGGTCGTTGCCGTTCTCGGCCTTCGATATTCATTCATATTCATGCACCACATAACATAGCATTTACAAGTATTCAAACATATATTAAACACAAATAATAGGGCCATGCCCCAAAACATAACTAATGGGGCCATCCCCTGCTCTACAGTCACAAACAATTTCTTACCTGTGTCCCAAGCTGATAGATTAACACGATCCCAAGCACAATCCCCTAACCCGAACTTTGATGTAAAACCTTTGTAATGATCTCGACCCTGAGCCAATTCCCCAGCACTTCTAGCTTGATTTTCCCCAAGTCCCAGTCTCAAATCCTCAACTTTTGGGAAATTCCTTGAAATTTCTCAAAGCTCCTCCAAAGACCAAGAGAGACAGAGAGTGTGTGTGAACATGGGAGAGAGAAAGAAAAAGGCTGAGAGGTTCACTTGGGTTTCTGGTTGGTTCTAGGTTACCTAAGGCTAGCCTAACCACCAAAAGACCATCAGGCCCCTAGATAAATTCCTAGCCCTTTAATGCCACCAAGGGCAATCCCATCATTTGCCACATCCCGCTAATTCCTTGAGTGCTCCTATAAATCCCCATTTAATCCCGACATACTTAAACAATTACTAAATAATCACCCATTACCCAGTAACCCCGAACTTGTGACATATTCCCAAAATACGCCTAGGCTCCCCCCAAGTCGGGTATTTGATCATGTTGTGACTATTTTGTTATTCTGCTTCCTAGGACCGTCTCGGATCACACATAAAAAATATATCACCACAATCTTGTGGTCTCAAGCACAACACACATATAATTCACATTTATGCCATCAACGGGCCAAAATTTCAAATATGCCCCTAATATCCAAATTGGGCCCACATGCATATTTAATCACCTAAACATGCATTTCTAATTACATAATCATTACTCCCCATAATAACATAATTAAATCAATTATTGCCCTCTCGGCACGCTAATCAAGGCATTAAGCCTTATTAGCAAATTTGGGACGTTACACCTGTGCTCATTTAGCCTCTCTAGTACCAATCTGAGATGCTACTCGTGCTCTATCTCTGACTGAGAGTATACTAATATATCGTCGATAAACACGATCATAAACTGATCCGGGTAATCTTTGAAACCATGTTCATCAGATCCATAAATGCTGATGGGGCATTAGTCATTCCAAATGACATCACCAAAAACTTATGATGCCCGTACTTGGTGCGAAAAGTTGTCTTGGCTATATCCTTTCTGGCTTTTGGGCAGTCCTTCTTCAGGTATCCCACACTCCCACAGATGAAGCATACCTTCCCCTGACATTCCCCAATATGGTGCCTCCTGCACCGAGTACACTCTGGGAATGCCTTCTAGGTCTCACCGCTACCCTGGCGGCCAATCTGTATGCCACGTGGCCTCCTATCTAGCCCTGGAGTAGAAACTGTATCTGGAGTTTTTCTCTTTTGGTCACTGCCCTACAAAAGCCTACAAATGGAGGTCCCGACCTCCTATAATCCCTTCTAGCCATATTCTCACATCAGATCTTGTTCTTTGCGCACTCAGCTGTAAGCACCTTTTCCACAACCTGTGCATAGGTCCTCACTCCTGACACAGTAGTAATACGAACATCCCAGGCTATCATAGGCTATAGCCCCTAGAGAAACCTCTCACTTCTGGTCCCATCAGTGGGCACCAGATCCCTGACAAACTTTGCCAATCTGTCAAACTTTAGGGCATAATCAATCACTGTCATATTGCCCTGAAGTAACCTACTGAACTATTCAGCCTTCACAAGTTTAACTGTGTCATTGTAGTATTTATCATTGAACAGGGTTCTGAATTCCTCCCATTCCATAGTATTCACTACCCTGGTCTGGATACCACCTCCCACCATATTTGGGCATCCTCCTAGAACATGTAAGTGGCGTAAGCCATTTCTCCTTACCACTTACCCTCATGATATCCAGGATGGTGGTTATCATAGTTATCCACAGTCCAGCCTTCAGTGGGTCTGAGCTGCCCTCAAAAACTGGAGGGTGCTATTTTCTGAACCTCTCATGCAGAGGTTCCCATCTATCTCCCCCTGATTGGAGATGTACTGCCACTGGTACCTCCAGCTGTAACACTACCAGTAGTGTGGGCTGTAGGTTCCCTGCTGGAACCTATTGATGTCTCAAGAGGCAAATCTCATCTTCCTGCCTCTGTAACCTGACTAGCATATCATCTAGCACCTTTTGACAATTTTCTAGACTGTTGCCAGTTTTCTGGAGCTGGCGGTGGGGCCTAGCCCTAGTCATTCTCTTTCCTGCCCTGTATCTCTTAGCCAACAAACCTTTCTAACCTTTAAGGAAGCCTAGTGATAACTATTCCACTCTGCAGTGATCAAATCAGTCGCTAGGAAAGTAATAACTATATCTCTTGCCTCCTGACGGTCCAAGACCGAACAAACAAATAGATGCAATGCTAATAAGCATGCCAACACATAATATACTCAATCATGGTGATAATAAGCACTTCTTGATATTCATCAGCAAATAACAATGCTAATAAGAATTTATGACATTCATAAGCAATTAACGATGCAAATAAGCATGTTTAAGCATTTATACATGTATAGCAATACTAATAAGCATGTTCTTTAATCTCTGCCAATATTAACAATGCTAATAAGCATTTCTAGGCCTATATGCAAATAACAATGCTAATGAGCGTGTCATGACCTACATGTCCATATAACAACGCTAATAAGTGGTTCATTTGCATTCACAAGCAATAACAATGCTAATAAGCATGTTCTTTATCATTCATGCAATAGTCAAGGGCCATGTCCTATCAAAATAACTCATGCTCCCTAATTTGGCATGCAGATGAAGAATATACATTTTTAAACATTTAAGCACTTAATCACTTAAGTAGTTACCAAACCCTGAGTCGAGCTTGTCTTTGGTGGTGAGTGTAAATGCCTGACCAATTTTCAAGAACCCTTAAACCTTGGTAGCTATGATACCAAGTTGTTACATCCTCCTAATCCAAAACAATTACACTGTGTGCTTTAAATAGTGTCAGACTTGCTATCAAGTCATTTGGTTATAAACGTGTAACTAAGGTTAATGTCAAGGGTTATGGTTAAAATTTTTGGTCAAAGGAACCATTGACTTTTTATTTAAAAGTTTAATACATACATGAGATCCCAAAAGGTTACAAACAGATGTTTGAAAAGGTATATACAATCAAAAGTTACAACCAGCCGACCTAAGTGGCAAAATAAGTGATACAACCCTAGCTCCCTTGAGATAACCTCGGGCGTGGTGGATGAGCAGCCACATATGTACACGCCGCCACCGAAGCTCTCCAACTCATGACTGGTCTAGCTTTCCTTTTCTCTTACATGCACCACATAGCACCCACGAGCCAAGGCTAAGCAAGAAAACTTAAACATGTGAATAAACAATAAATACAAATTCTAAATACATGTCTAGCATTCCCAACAGTAAGAACCTACTCACGCATGCATAAAATTATAAATAAATGATCATTGGATCGTTCTGGGGCCCGCTTCCCTGAATAGATGACCACAGAGTCAACCTGGGGCCCTATGCCCTAGCTATGTGACCCTAGAGTCACCTGGGGCCCTTGTCCTTAGCTCTGAGTAACTAGCCATAGAGCTAGCCAAGCGCTTTGTTTTCCAATGACCATAGGGTCAGCCAACGTAATAGTACGTCCCTGATTGGGCCTAAGCCTCTCGACCAGCACGCAGAGCGCTATTGCCACCCTTGACTAATAAGTCAAGGCTTTAATCAAACATTTAGATAAGTAGACAAATAGAAATAGATAAGTATACTTAAGACAATACAAGTATGCATACATATAAATCATGTTATCTTAACCAATCAAACACAAACACAGTAATAACAATGTTCCTTAACAGGGTCGAGCCCTACTTATGCAAACAAGGCAAGCTTTCATTAAACAATTATCCAGACACAGAGCATTCAAGCATAACCTAAATCACGTTCATTCTCAGGGGTCGAGCTATTCATAGTTATAATCAACAATCGGGCCCAGCCCTAATCACATATATCACGTACTGGGTGCAGTTTTCTTACCTTAGGTCCGAGTGCAACGTGTATTAAGAACGACCCTCAAGCACGATCCTGGTTTCGAGCCCCTAGTATTAACCTAGTCACAAGCAATAGAGAATCTCATCAAAACAAGCGAATAAAGGCTTCCATATCGAGTACTAGCCTCTAGGATGTCAAATTATACTAAAATGGGTAGTAGGATCGACGCTGAGCCCTTCAGTTTGAGTTCCCACATTTAAAAACCCTCTCGAGGCTCAAAACCCTTCAAGCACTGCGACTCAAAACAAAGGAGCCGCAACCCACCCTAAGTTATAGAGCCCAAGCTCTCCTCTATTTTGACACGCGTCGTGGCAGACCATAACAGGCACCGCGACTCAAATGGCCTAAAGGCACCTGCTTCTCCCAGCGTTTAAGAGAATCGCGACGCCCCAAGAACAGGGTCGCGGCTCGACATGAACACTTTATTTTTTCTCCGTTTTCCTCAAGCCAAATCCCTCCAAAAACCTATCCCAGCATAGCTAAAACTCAAAAGTAAAGTCCCCAATCAATTTCAGTAGCCCAAAACCATCAAAACCCAAGCAAAAGCTTGGACAAAACCCCATCAAATTCCCAACTCAGAACTGAGTTTCTAAAACTCCAAAAACTTAACTAAAAACAAGAAACACGCTGAGATTTAGGGCTAGAAATCATTACCTCTGTTTCCCCAATAAATGGTAAGTCTTTCCCCAAGCAATCCCGAGCCTAAGCTAGTCTCAGTTATCCTTAAACCGCAAGAATTCCCAAGGAATTTGAGGAAGAGAGTGTGTAGCCGAGAGAGAGAGAGAAGGAGAACATGTTTTTTCTTCTTTTTGAGTGTTTGTGAGGTTTACTTAGACACTAAGTGACCTTAAGCAAATCTTGAGGCTCGGGATACCAAAAACGTCCCCGAGGGCAAAATGGTCAAAATCCTTGATATTCCCTCCTAATCTCACTAACTCCAAATATATCCTCGAATATTTATTCCTATTACCCGATAACCCGGTAATGTACTAGATACCCGAAATACCCATTGACTCACCCCGAGTCGGGTATTCGGTCCCGTTGTGACTTTCATGCTAACTTGCTCCCTAGGATCGTCTCGTGCTGAGTAACCCAAATATATCCACATAATAATGTGGTCTCATACATATATCACATATATTCCAAATATACCCATAACAGCCAAATTATGAAAATTTCCATTCTAATAAGAAACACACTTACATGTATATCTAATACACTTAAACATGCATATCTAGTCATATTATCATATAACTCACATAATCACATACTTACACGCATATATATCACATCAACATATAATTTTTATAAATTGCCATCTTGGCCCCTAATCAAGACCCTAAGCCTTATTAGATAATTTGGGACATTACGAAATTCCTCGGGTTGAGGACTATGCGAGGCAATGGATTGGGTCTGGCTTTGGGTTAGAGATGACGGCAGCTCCTAGCCGAAGGGCTCGAGTTAGGGACAATGCAAGGATAATGGTGTGGGTCTGGATCTGGGTTAGAGACGAGGGCGGCTCCTAGGCAAAGATCCTCCATCTCCTCTGCGATGACACGCACTAAATGGTCTATGATGGTCTGCCATTTCTAGGGGCTTCAACGATGGTTGATGAGGCTCGGGCAGGACAAAACAATAATGGTTTGAATACTAATCTGGGTTTCTGTTGATAATTTCTAATTTTTGGGTTGTTGTTAATTTGTGTTCGAATATTGTATTGTTAATTTTTATCTAGGTTTGATCATTTGCTTGAAATCTGGGTTTGAATGTATATATAACAATGGGGATGAATTTTGGTAGTAGGTTTGAATATAAATTTGTGATGTTTGATTTCTATTTGGTTGGGATTTTGATTTTCTATTTATGAATAATGGGGATGAACAATATGAACAATGGTCAAGACTCCTGATGGGTTTGTTTGGGTCAAATCTCTCAACAGTAAGGATGGGGTTCTAATTGTTCTTAAGGTGTTCTTTTAGTTATTAATTTTAGTTGTAATTTCAATTTTGGAGTTTGGATTCTCGATTTGATTTCGGATTCTGAGTTTGATTTAAATTTGTGTCAAGATTGATGAAATGTTTGAATGACAATAAATGTTTTATTCTTTCTATCTTTAATTTTTTTTTATATATTTTAGGTTTTTAAAAATAAATCAAGTTAATTTCAAAATTTAGTTTATAAAAACATGTATTAGAAAAAGGTTTTTAAAAAAAATTAAAATAAAGGTTTAATCTGGGCCCTACACATATACCCAACATAACACTAACGAAACCATAAATAACAGAATTGGACAGAAAAACTATTTTACTAGATTTTGTTACTTTTTCCGAAAAAAAAATTGAGTCCTTGCCCTTTTATTGACATTATAAATAATATTAATTAGCATATCAGAACTAAGATATACCTACGTTACAACTCCCAAATTCAATTCTAAATTTTGTAACTCTTATTTCACCAATAAAAAGTTTAACTTACCAATTTTGTAACTCTTGTGTAACTCTCATGTACATACTTAAGTTACAAGATTTGTCACTCTTATTTTCAAACATATATATTTCAATATTATATTTTAATCAAATCAATCTTATCACATTGTGGCATTTAAATACTTTTTTTTTTAAATTGCTGCTAAAATACATTTTGTCATAATTTTTTTTGTAGCTGTAAGTACTTGGTCGTTAAGTGCCACCTAGATGCATACCTAGCAGAAGTTAGATAATTTTTATTTTTTATTTAAAAACTTTTTTAAATATTTAAGAAATAAGAAGACATTTAAAATTCAAGTTTAGAATATGAAAAAAAATACAAAATTAATTTGAAATCTAAATTACAAATTGAAATAAAATCTAAAATCTAACATAAATTTTAAGACTTAATTAATTAAAACCTTGCAAGTTAATATGTTCATCAAGTTCAAACCCAATTGAATCCAGCAGATACTCCTCCTCCTCCACCATCACCACCACCACCACTAGCAAATCATTAATCTTTTCCCTCCACCTAATACAAAATGAAAAAAAAAAATCTTCGAATAGAACTCTCTATTCTAGTGAAGGATGAGAACAAAAATTTATAGTCATTCTTGCTGTAACGCCTTACTAATTCAAGACCGTTACATCGTGTGTTGAAAATAGTGTTTAACTCGTTAAGCGAGTCATTTGGACTCAAAAATTATAATTCAAGTTAAACGTTGGTTTTGGTATTAAAAAGGTTTGAATATTTACAAGGGATCCCAAAGAATTTAAATCAAAATACAGGTATAACAAAATTACAAAACTAGTTGACCTAAGCGGAAAAATAGAGCTAATACTGCATGTTCCTTAAAAGTATCTCGACCGTGGTGGCCGATCAAGCCGAGTATGTACGCTCCGCCCCTACAGCTCTCCAACTCATGGTCGGTCCAATTTTCCTTTGCCCTTACCTGCACCATAAAGAACCTGTGAGCCGAGACCCAACAAGAAACCTCAATCCAGTAATATACATATTCAGATAAGCATTTATATCAAATATATGCACTATAAATCATAAACAGATTCACGTTGATTTTCCAACAAGTATAACGACTCATACTGAGTAGATGCACACCGCATCCCTGCAATGGCCCCACCACTACGGCCTACATTACGCATGTAGTGTCAATAACGACCTCCTGGTCGATCAATCACAACAACAACCAATCATTACAAACGATTATAACAACACATGCTTATATATAGCAAACATTTAACTTTAAATAAATTCATAGGACAGTCATACTCGTGTTCGATAATCAGGACTCAAGATCCTACACTCAATGCATGTGTCAGTTTTCTTACCTCAAGTCCTATGCTGATGACAAAATGACCTCGAGTGTGATCCTCTTTCCCGAGCCTCGCAGAACTCTTAGTCACAACATAAATGGTATGCTTGTTTGGGACTAAATCTCATTCACGGGTTTCAAAACTAAACCCTAGCTTTCGAGACCTCCCATTCCATTCAATTGGGTAATGGAATTGCCCCCTGAGCCCCCAAGTGGGTCCTTAAATCAAATCCCCTAAGCCCCAAGCCTTATTCCTAAAACCTGAAATCGGTACCTTAAAAAGGTATTAGCGCCGTGGAGCCCCCACTAAGGGTCGCGACTCCAAAGAAGTCCAAGAAGCCCTCCTAATAATAATAAAAAATAGTGTCGCGACGCCTCTGCTAAAGGGTCACAACGCCACAATAGTCCGAGAGCTCACTCTTTAATCAAATCCCACATTAGCCCCGTGACACCCTTCTAATAGGGTTGCGGCGCCACAGGGGTCAGAGGGTAAAGCATGCCCTCAAGGTAACTCATACGCGTCTCAGCGTTTAGCTCAAGAGCCACGGTGCTACCGCGAAAAAACCCAGAAATGGGACTTCCCCCTACGAATTCAGACCCCAAAACCCAACAAAATGATCCAAAAACGACCCCAATCTCACTAGGTGACTAACATATCATAACCTAATAGTATAAACACTCCTAATCATAACTTAAAACTAACAATTGACACACCTAGGATCAAAATTAATAATCCATCAAAACACAAAGAAAACTAGCTGAAACAATAAAAAGAACTCATACCTTCTTCCAAATCTAAAATTCCTAGCTTGATTACTGGCTTGGCAGCTGGTAGACACAATTTGTGAACTCAAATTTTCCTTAGCTACTCTCAACATTCTCAAAACTTGGCCTCCACTTGCTACTAGAGTATGCGCCTTAGGTGGGTTCAAGAAGAAGGAAACTAAGAGGAAGGGGAATGCTTTGAATGTGAAGTGCTTAGCACTTGGCTTCTTTCTTTAATCTAATGGTCAAAAGGACCATATTACCCTTACCTCAAATAACCCTCGTAATAACCCCCAATGGCATTTTGGTCATTTGCCTAAATTCCACTAAACCTCAAATTTCACAACTAATCTTAAAATTACCAACCAAACCCATCAAACACAACTATTCCACCACTTAATTTCATTTATCAACAATTTTTCAAAATATATCAAATTACCAAAATACCCATTGGCTCCCCCACGAGCCAAATATTTATCCCCGTTGTGACTTTCCGCTAAAATTGCTCAAAAGGATCCACTCCTGTCGAATATCACAAATATATCCACATAATCATGTGGTCTCAAGCATATAGCACAAAAAATACAAATATACACTCAATCGGTAAAAATTACAAAAATATCCCTTTTTTAACAAAAACGGGTCTTTAAACCCATTTAAGACACATAATCATGCATATTGACTCCACGTGCCCTCCTGGCACGCTAATCCAAACCATTATTCTTATTAGGAGTTTTGGGATATTACAACTATCCCCCTCCTTATAGAAATTTTATCTTCGAAGATTACATGAACATCTCGGGATACCAGTCTCGAATATCTGACTCGAACTTCGGAGCCATGTTCTTTACCTTGTTATTTCTTTATAACACTCTCACTAAGGTGACAGTCTTATTCATTAAGACTTTATCCTTTCTATCCTAAATGTCCACTAGCTTCTCTTCAAATAATAAGTCTCACTGTAATTCTAGGGTCTCATAACCCAAATAAGTGTAGTACTCAACACATCCTTCCTTAGCATCGATGTTTAAAACACCCTAAGAACCTCCACTAATGCTGGGGTTAGGTTAATCTATTGGCCACTTGCCTAATTTTTGTTAGGATCCCAAAGGTCCAACAAGCCTAAGGCTCACTTATCTTTTTCTTCCAAATTATTTTTTCTCTTTAATCTGTGATACTCGGAGAAGCACTGAATCTCCAATCTTGGAACTCTGCGTTCCTATATTTGGATTTGCGTAACTTTTCTGTCCTTTCAATAAAGCGAATATTCTTGCTCTAACATTTCCCAATAATTCCATCGGTCCTCTATACCTTTTCAGGAGCACAATACTTCCCTCCTCCCATTTCATCCCCATAAATGGGTGGTCTTCACTTCCTATCTCACAATATCTCATACGGAGTCACTCCGATAGTTGACTGATAACCATCATTGTAGAAACCCAATCAAGGGACTGTACTTACTCTAGGGTCCCTAAAACCTAATTCACATGTTCGACGCATAATCTTTAAAGTTTGAATCATCCTCTCAGATCATCCTCTCAATCACCCTTTGCGAGCCTTTCCAAAAATTGGAAATAAATAATGTAGGATCCCGATCTGGCACCATAAATTTCGGTGCCCCGTGGAGATACACAATCTCCCTTCACATACAACTTAGCATGTTGATCCATATTATAATTCACTTGCAGGGGAAGAAAGTGCGTTGACCTGGTATATCGAGTCACAGCCACTCATACCAAAACCATGTTACCCACAACCCTGGGCAATCCATCCATGCTTATTCTCAAATACCCAAATGTCATAATAACCCCACTGGCCTCTAGTATTCAGCCTTCATTTGCTGAAAGGTTAGGTGCTTAGCCACCAATATACAAATTTCAAATCTTAATACACTTTCGGGGTGCCTGGGTGTAGCAAGTATGGAGTGGTATGAGATTCTTCCAGACTCTCCTTCTTGATGCCAACATCCATCGGAACACATATTCGATCCTCATATCTCAACCTATCCACATGACATTAGTAGAGTCCTTAGCCACTTCTACTAAGATTCTCTTTCTTTGTTTCACTGTTTGCAAAATTATATTTGTCAATTTATTAATCCCAAACTCTATGCCAATTCTAGTCATTTCCTTAATTGATTTTGTTGTGATATGTTTTGAATTATTCACTTGGCGTGGACTTTTCCAACTTATGGTATCAGCTACTACGTTAGTTTTCCGTAGATAATAAAGGATTTCACCGTCAATCATTCACCAGTTCTCACCAACATCTTTTTCTCATATTTGAACCCCATGGGTAGTAAAAAACTCTAAACTTTCACGCCAGTGTATGTCTCACACTCCCCCCCCCCCCCCCCCCCCTCCACATAAGTATTGCCACCACATCTTAAACGCATTATCATGACTATCAACTCAAGTCCCGTGTAGAATATCTCTATTCTTATTCATTTAACTACCATGAAGCATAAGCAATCACCTTCCCAGCCTACATATGAACATATTCCAGTTCCTGTCATGTTGTACCTCCAAATACTACGAACTTCTCGTTTACAAACAACAAAGACCGTATCCACTATACAATCTTTGTATATCAATCCACCACATACTTGTACTGATACCATGGTCCAATTATTAGCCTTTATTTCAACTCTTGGAAGCTCAATTCACATCTACAAATCCAGAAAACCCTTAAGTTCTCATGTGTTAATTCAGTCAAGGGTACTGAAGTCTTCAAAGACTCTTCAACAAAAAGCCAATGGTATTTCGCCAATCCCGAGAAAATTCTACCCTCCGAAACGTTCCCTTGGCCATACTTTTACTGCTTCTATCTTAACTATATCAAACATGATCACATCCTTTCCCAAAATATGACCCAAAATATCACTCAAAGAAGTAAGAACTCACCTTTCTTGAACCTTGCCTGCAATTTATGTTTCCTTAGCCCTATAATATCAAACAGAGATGTTGCTTGTGTTCTGTCTCTGATTAGGAGTAGGCTAATCTGTTACCAGTAAACTCAAACATTAATTTCCCAAATAATCCTTGAACTCTCTACATGTCTAATCTGTGCAGGCTGTAATGCCCCGACTAATTTTAAGACCCAAGACCATTAAAAACTACTAAGACTTAGCTACTATTTTGGAATACATGTATAAAATAATAGAATTTCATTAAAAATCCAAAATATGGGATCCCATTATTTAATGCATAAATACATAAAAAAAAACATAAACCATTAATTAATCGTTCAAAAACTAATTGCGAAAATACATAAATACATAAATAAAAAGACTTGAAATAACTTCATCCTTGATCTTCCAGCTGTCCATCCATTTAGTCCATCCCCAATACACATGCCAAAGTTGCCATGAATCTGTCCCGCATTCCAAGATTATTTTCCTACACCATCTAAAATAAAAGGAATGAGCCTAATGCCCAGCAAGGAAAATCTACTAAAACATAACATAAATCATAAGACTAAAAACATATACTATAAAACATGTAACGTAAAAACGTATATCATATAAACATAGGACTACAATATTAATGGCCATTAACTCATTACCGTAGTATATGATAAAACCATCTAGGTCCTCAGTCTACTAATCGAGGTAGGTTAGATCACAAAATAGTATATGATATACCATCTAGGTCCTCAGTCTACTAATCGAGGTAGGTTTAATCATAACTCTAATCCACGATAATGATAAAAAATCTTGGGATTTATTTGCTATATAAGCAACTATAATACCCAAGTGACTATACCACAAAACATATTCATATACATATATAACATAGCACTATAACATATCATATCATATAAACATTTCATAACACATAATCTAACCTATTTTCCTTACCAAAAACCGGGATATTGGTGACAAGAGCGGGATTGGAAAACTCCTAAAACCAACAATAAGAATTATGAGTTTATAAAGAAATGGAGATGAAAAGGAGATCTAAACCATCAAGATAGAAACTTACTGAAAAACCTTAAGTTTCAAGAAACTTAAATACCTAACCAAGAAGCCATAAAATCAAGTTAGGATCTGAAAGAAAATAAAAGAACTATAATGAACTAAATCTAAGGATAAAAATACCTTGGATAGTCTAGGACTTTGATCTACACCTCAAGACCGAAATATCACTCTATCTTACTTCCCAAGTGTTTAGAAAAAGCTTAGATTGAAAAGCTTTTAAATCCAAAAACACTAGTGTTTTCTCTCTAGAATAAACTTAGCAGCTTGGAGCCTCTGAAGAATGCTTGAATAATGAATGAAATGGTTGAGTACTAGGTCCTATTTATAGAGTTCAAGGAGTGAAACTAATCCCTTTTAAAAAGAATAAATAAATGAATATTAATTGAATAAAATTTGAATTTTTGTTCAACAGATGCCTAGAACTTGATCAAAATCGTTCAAGAGCAAGTCCAAGTTGTTGAGGGCTATTTTAAGCTTGGATTCGACGAAGTTTCAAAAATATGTGTGTGGAGCCGATATATCGCCCCCCATAGGCGATATATCGCCTCCCCCATATTCCCGAGCCTCCGTAGTTCATTTTTGCGAAGTCGATGCATTTTCCGTATCACCCATAGGCGACATATCGACCTCTATAGCTACGATATATAGGCCTCTATAGCTACGATATATAGGCATACACTGATATTTTAAACACGTTTTTGCACGTTTTCAGCACACTTGAAGTTTCTTAAAACAACTTTGACTGAGTAAAACAGGATCCTAACAGCTGCTGGAAGGTTCTATTACTTCTAGATCTATCTTTTATTAGTTTATTAATCTAAAATGCTTAAATCCTTAATAAACATGCATGTGACAAGTGTCACGCTTATCTAAACCTTAGGTTATAGTAAATAATATTTCTAGGACCAACTATATTAATACTTTCTAGCTAAGTAAAATTCCGAGACGCTACAATTCTCCCCTACTTAAAAGAATTTCGTCCTCGAAATTCACTTACCAAACAATTTCGGATACCGTGCTCAAATGTCTCCCTCCAACTCCTACGTTGCCTCGCGTTCTGAACTATTACTTCATAAGAACTTGTCTATCGAAATACTCTTAGACCGTAATACCTTCATCCCCTCCTCTAGGATGCTAACTGATTATTCCTCATAACTCAAGTCTTTCTGAAGTGCTAATGTATCATACTTGAGAATGTGAGATGTGTCTGACACATATCTACGCAACATCGAGATGTGAAACACATTGTGGCTATCTATTAGAGCTGGCGGTAGTGTTAATCAATATGCTACCATTCCCACTTTGTCCAATGTCTCAAAAGGACCTATAAACTGGGGACTAAGTTTGCCTTTATTCCCAAACCGCTTCACTCCCTTCATATGAGATATCCTTAAAAAGACTTGATCTTCGACTTTGAATTCCATATCTCACCGCTTGGCATATGCGTAACTCTTTTGTCGACTCTGAGCAGCGAGCATACGCTTTCTAATTAGCTCTATTGCATCTTGAGCCTTTTTAACAGCTTCGGGTCGAAGAATTTGTCTTTCTCCTACCTCATCCCAATGTAATGACGATCGACACTTCATTCCATAAAGTAACTCATAGGGTGCCATACGGATCGTTGCGATGTAGCTATTGTTGTAGGAGAATTCTATAAGTGGCAAATACTTACTCCACAATCCTCTGAAGTCTAGTACACATGCGCGCAACATATCTTCTAAAATCTGACGCTCGGACTGATCATCAGTCTGAGGATGAAATACCGTACAAAGACTAAACTTGGTACCCATGGCTTGTTGGAAGCTACTCCAAAATCTCGATGTAAACACCGATCCTCTATCAGATACTATGGTCTTAGGGATTCCATGCAGTTGTACTATTTCTCGAACATAGATGTCTGCGTACTGGTCAGAAGTGTACGTAGTCTTGACAGGTAGGAAGTGAGTTGACTTGGTGAGTCTATCTACCACAACCTAAGCTGAGTCGTGTTGCTTATTTGTTTGTAGTAACCCTGTCACAAAGTGCATGGCTATGTCTTCCCACTTCCATTGCGGAATACTAAGCGGTTGAGTTAATCCTGCAGGTCGTTGATGCTCCGCCTTTACTTGCTGGCATATAAGGCATTTGGACACATATTCTGCTACGTCTTTCTTCATTCCCGGCAACCAATATAATGCCTTAAGGTCATGAGTCATCTTGGTCGACCTCGGGTGAACTGAGTATGGGGTAGTGTGTCCCTATTCTAAAATATTTATCTTAATTCCATAATCATTCGACACGCACACTTGTCCTTTATATCTCAAGAACTCCTGTCTTGATATGGAGAAATATGTAGTCTTGTCTTCTTTGACTGCAGCCATATGCGATACTAACTTGTCATCATGCCCTTGCCCGATCTGTATATCTTCTAGTAAACTCGATTGGATGGACAAGTTATCCAATTGACCCCTGACTAGTTCTATTCATGCAATAATTAGTTCTTGCTGAAGCGACTTTTCTATTCCAGATAACGTTGCTAAATTTCCATGAATCTTCATGCTTAATGCATATGCAACTATGTTCACTTTCCCTGGGTGGTATAGGATTTCACAGTCATAATCCTTTACTAGTTCTAACCACCTGCGTTGCCTCATGTTGAGCTCTTTCTATGTGAAGAAATACTTTAAGCTCTTATGGTCCGTATAAATCTCACACCATTCTCCATAAAGATAGTGGCACCAAATTTTCAATGCGAAGACCACCGCTGCCAACTCCATATCGTGTGTTGGATAGCGTTGCTTGTATTCCTTCAACTGCCTTGAGGTGTAGGCTATTACTTGGTCATTTTGCATCAGCAGACAACCCAAACCTTGCTTTGACACATCACAGTATACTACAAACTTGTCATTGGGTGTCGATACACAAAGTACTGCTGCTGAGCATAATTTATCCTTGAGCAACTATAAGCTTTCTTGACATCTATCCGTCCAGTTGAACTTTTGCTGTTTCCGGGTCAGGTTGGTAAGCGGAGTGGCTATCTTAGAAAAGCATTCTACGAATCTCTAATAATAGCCTGCTAGCCCGAGAAAACTTCTAACCTCTGACACATTCTTAGGTCTTGAACAATCCTTCACAGCCTCTACCTTAGCTGGGTCTACAACAACTCCATCTTTGGATACTATATGGCTGAGGAACTCTACTTGCGATAGCCAAAATTCGCATTTCTTGAACTTGGCATAAAGTTGATGCTCTTTTAGTCGCAGCATGGTCAATCTTAAATGTTCGCCGTGCTCGACTTCGTCCTTGGAGTACACCAAAATATCATCAATGAATACTACAACAAATTTTTCCAAGTAATCCTTGAAGACCCTATTCATTAAGTCCATAAATGCGGCTAGAGCATTGGTAAGACCAAAAGACATAACTAGAAACTCGTAATGTCCATATCGAATTCTAAAAGTTGTCTTTGGTATATCCTCTTCCCGTACCTTAAGCTGGTGATAACTAGATTGTAAATAAATCTTTGAAAATACAGTCGCTCCTCGGAGTTGATCAAATAAGTCGTCGATCCGGGGTAGCGGGTACTTGTTCTTAATTGTCACCTTGTTCAACTCGCGCTAATCGATACACATTCGCATGCTTCCATGCTTCTTCTTCACAAATAGAACCGGTGCTCCCCAAGGCGAATGGCTCGGTTTGATGAAACCCAAGTCTAAGAGTTCTTGTAACTGCATTTTCAACTCCTTGAGTTATGTGGGTGCCATCCGGTATGGTGCCTTTGAGATAGGCTCGGTTCCCAGTACTAGTTCGATTGTGAAATTAATTTCCCGAGTAGGTGGTAACCTTGTTAAGCCGTCAGGAAATATCTCTGGAAATTCCTTTATAATGCCGACGTCTCCAACCTTTAGTGGGTTTTCTTGTGCCACATTCGTGACTCTTGCTAAGAATGCGTGACATCCTTTCTCTATCATCTTCTGAGCTTTGAGAGATGAGATAAGCGGTGTCCGTAGTCCAGAAACCTTTCCCATAAAACATAATTTCTGACCGTCAGGAGTTTCGAACGTCACTTGCTTACATCTACAGTTGATGGTTGTGCAATGCCTTGCTAGCCTGTCCATGCCCAGTATTACGTCGAAGTCCTTGATCTCTAGCTCTATCAGGTCTCCTTCTAGTTCCATCTCCTCGATTTTGATCAGCACTCCTTGTACTATTCGTGATGATAGAACTACTTTGCCCGAAGGCAACTCCGTAACAAACATAGTTCTAAATCTACCACAAGGTTTGCTAATTTTTCTATCATTCCTAACGAGATATACGAGTGTGTTGCTCCCAAATCAAACAATACTGAACATATACTATTGAGGATAGGCAGCTGACCTGTGACTACTTTGTTACTAGCTTTGGCTTCTCCTTGGGTCAAGGCAAAGACTCTGGCTGGAACCATCTTGCTGTCCCTCTTTTCTTCTTGTTTGAGCTGCGGACATTCCTTTTTCCGATGACCTTCCTGGCCACAATTGAAACAACCTTTGGTATTTGCATGACACTCCCCAGGATTCCTTTTCTGGCACTTGGAGCACTAAGGGTATTCTACATAACCCGGCCTATTATTTCCATTGTTATTTCGTGCTCTTTTGTCACCATCAGCTTGCTTATTATCAGGATACTTTCTTTTCTATCCATTATTATTGTGCTAGTTATTGTTGTTGTTTCTACCATTTTGAGTCTGACTCTACTGCTTGGGTTCAGATTTGCTGGTCTCTTCCTTACTAATATTGGCTTGGAGCCTTTCCACCTCTATAGTCGTTTCTAGAACATTAGCGTAAGAAGTGGTTCCAGGGTTTGCAAGCTTGACTTCTAGCTCATTCTTGGGTATGAGTCCCCTGGTGAACTTGGTAACCCTCAAGAAATCGGTTGGGACCAAATTTTATGCGAACTTAGCTAGACGATCAAATTGTCGAGCGTACTCGAATACTGACAAATTGCCCTGTTTCAGACTGGAAAACTCTTCCACCCTTGTAGTGATAACAACCAAGTTGTAATACTTTTTGTGAAATAGCTCCACAAATCTAGCCTAAGTCATGGTGGCGACATCATGAGTTTGCTGTACTAAATCCCACTAGATTCTAGCATCCTTTTTCAGGAGAGAAGAAATGCAGGATATACAATCCGCGTGCCAAGGTTCATGTGTGCTAGAATAGGCCCTACATTCCTGATCCATTCTTCTGCCTCAAAGAAGTCGGTTGTCCCTTCAAAGTTTGGAGCATGCTACTTACGGAAACGCTCATAGATTGGCTCTATGTGCTGAGCTGAATAAGGTGCGTGGTTTGCCATCGGCCATCCCCTATATGGATATCCTACTTATTGGGGTGTTTGAGCCGCTGGTTGAGGCTACGGCTGAGGCTGTTGTCATTGTTGTTGAAGCAGTTCTTCTACTTGTTGACGTAGCAGGACAATCTCAGTGGTGTTGTCCACAGGAGGTGGTGCATTTCTATTGGCAACAGCAGTATGTAGCACGTGTTCCCCTTCTTCGGACTGGAGGGGCTTCATTACTCTCGTTGGCGGTGCTGGGGGCGTTGTCATTCGTGCGTGCAGACCTTCGTAGCGACGTCTTCAGCAAAGTTCTAACAGTTGAGAAAAACATGTTAGAACTTACCCTAATATGTTCTAAGGAAAAACTTAGTCTAAGCAAACATAACTCGGACCTATCAATTATGATTTCTTATGAAAAATTATGTAAGCATTCTTTATAATTAAGGTGTGTTTCTATACTTAGAAAAATAAGCAATCTTTATTATTTTCTAAGTCTGTTTCTAACCACCCTATATGACTTTATTCTCAGGCTCAAAACTTGTCGTTGTTCCATAGTTAACCATATTGAGGGAGGGCTGAGATCAGTAAAATCGTTCCCACTACTATGGCCCCCTAAACTCTCAATACAGAACCTGATCCATTGATTTGTATACACCCTCACCGAACTCAGTCATTATTTATTTATTCTAAATTTATTATGATTGTAAAAAAAATCAAACTCATACATGTTATTCAAAAATAACAACTTTATTCATTTGGAAAAAGATTTTCACTAAGTACAATCATAAATTCAAAGATAAATAAAGAAACTATAATAAAAAATAACTAGGGTAAAATCTTAAAATCAAGATCTTCTACATCTGACCCTTCATCTAACATATCATCATTATCTATTTCTTCATAATCATCATTACTATGAGCCTCGAAACTACCTCGGGGGATATTCATTAAGATATTATGCTTTTGTTCATTAGTGAATTGAAACTCAAACTTAGAGGTAAACCTAAGTAAAAGAAAATAATATCTCATGGCTATCGGTAAATCATCTTCATCATCTATAGTCTCCCATAATTCTTCTAATTTCAAAACTACAAAAGGAAAATCCTTAAAAAGCCTGATTACTAAGACATATTGTTCCATGACTCTCATCATAATTTGCTTAGTGGTTTGAAGGTGAATTATCCCCTTGTAAAATTGGATCAATCTTTGAGTGATTCTTTCGAGCACTCCTATTGTATTCTTTGGTTCTCTAATCCTTTTCAATGCCTTAATGGCTCAGATATCATGATAAGTCGAAGCTCCATTCATTTTGACTAAAAACATAATAACTAAACGTTAACTATCAACATAAACATAATAATCATAATATAAACACTAACATTCGTGGTTAGATCTAGAGCTTGTGCTTGTGTGTCAAGGAGAACTTCATGCATATGAACCGTGGGCTCTGATACCAACTGTAATGCCCCGACTAATTCTAAGACCTCAGACCATTAAAAACTACTAAGACATAGCTACTATTTTGGAATACATATATAAAATAATAGAATTTCATTAAAAATCCAAAAATACGGGATCTCATTGTTTAATACATAAATACATAAAGAAAGCATAAACCTTTAATTAAACTTTCAAAAACTAATTGCGGAAATACAAAAATAAAAAGACTTGAAATAACTTCATCCTCGATCATCTAGCAGTCCATCCATTCAGTCCATCCCCAATACAAATGCCAAAGCTGCCTTGAATCTTTCCCGCCTTCCAAGCTTATTTTCCTGCACCATCTAAAATAAAAGGAATGAGCCTAATGCCTAGCAAGGAAAATCTACTAAAACATAACATAAATCATAAGACTAAAAACATATACTATAAAACATGTAACGTAAAAACATATATCATATAAACATAGGACTACAATATTAATGGCCATTAACTCATTACCATAGTATATGATAAAACCATCTAGGTCCTTAGTCTACTAATCGAGGTAGGTTAGATCACAAAATAGTATATGATAAACCATCAAGGTCCTCAGTCTACTAATCGAGGTCGGTTTAATCATAACTCTAATCCACGATAATGATAAAAAATTTTGAGATTTATTTTCTATCTAAGCAACTATAATACCCAAGTGACTATAACATAAAACACATTCATATACATATATAACATAGTACTATAACATATCATATCATATAAACTTTTCATAACACATATAATCTAACCTATTTTCCTTACCAAAAACCGAGATATTGGTGACAAGAACGGGATTAGAAAACTCTTAAAACAAACAGTAAGAATTATGAGTTTCTGAAGAAATGGAGATGAAAAGGAGATCTAAACCATCAAGATAGAAACTTACCGAAAAACTTAAGTTTCAAGAAACTTAAATACCTAACCAAGAGCCATAAAATCAAGTTAGGATCTGAAAGAAAATAAAAGAGATATAATGAACTAAATATGAGGATAAGAATACCATGATACTTTAGGACTTTGATCTACACCTCAGTATTGAAATATCACTCTATCTTACTTCACAAGTGTTTAGAAAAAGCTTAGATTGAGAAGCTTTTAAATCCCAAAACCTTAGTGTTCTCTCTCTAGAATAAACTTAGCAGCTTGGATCCTCTGAAGAATGCTTGAATAATGAATGAAATGACTTAGTACTAGGTCCTATTTATAGAGTTCAAGGAGTGAAACTAATCCCTTTTAAAAAGAATAAATAAATGAATATTAATTGAATAAAATTTAGATTTTCATTCAACAAATGCCCAGAACTCGGTAAAAAACGTTCAAGAGCAAGTCCAAGTTGTTGAGGGCTATTTTAAGCTCAGATTCCACAAAGTTTTCAAAAATATTTGTGTGGAGCTGATATATCGCCCCCCATAGGTGATATATTGCCTCCCCCATATTCCCGAGCCTCTGTAGTTAGTTCGTACAAAGTCGACGTGTTTTCCGTATCACCCACAGGCGACATATCGGTCCCTATAGCTGCGATATATCGACATACGCTGATATTTTAAACACATTTTTGCACGTTTTCAACACACTTGAAGTTTGTTAAAACAACTTTGACTGAGTAAAACGTGATCCTAACAGCTGCTAGAAGGTTCTACATCTTCTAGATCTATCTTTTATTAATTTATTCATCTAAAATGCTTAAATCCTTAATAAACATGCATGTGACAAGTGTCACGCTCTTAATTATTCTATCTAAACCTTAGGTTATAATAAACAATATTTCTAGGACCAGCTATATTAATCAAACCTTATGATAAAATTAATATTTCTAAACTATAGGTTAAACTTGTAAAATCCATAATTATTTCTATGAGTTTCCAACTAACTCCTGACTTGAATCAATAATCATGAAAACTAAAATACTACACGCTACTACTACTACTATTACTACTACTACTACTACTACTACTACTACTACTACTACGACTACTATCTAGCTAAGTAAAATTTCGAGACGCTACAATTCTCCCCTACTTAAAATAATTTTGTCCCCGAAATTTACTTACCAAACAATTTCAGATATTGTGCTCGAATGTCTCCGTCCAACTCTCACGTTGCCTCGCGTTCTGATCTATTACTCCATAGGACCTTGACTATTGAAATACTCTTAGACCGTAATACTTTCATCCCCTTCTCTAGGATGCTAAACGGCTGTTCCTCGTAACTTAGGTCTTTCTGAAGTGCTAACGTATCATACTTGAGGACATGAGATGGGTCTGATACATATCTACGTAGCATCGAGATGTGAAACACATTGTGGCTATATGCCAGAGCTGACGGTAGGGCTAATCAATATGCTACCGTTCCCACCTTGTCCAATATCTCAAAAGGACCTATAAACTGGGGACTAAGTTTGCCTTTCTTCCTAAACCGCTTCACTCCCTTCATAGGAGATATCCTTAAAATGACTTGATCTCCGACTTTGAATTCCACATCTCGCCGCTTGGCATCCACATAACTCTTTTGTCGACTCTAAGCAGCGAGCATACACTTTCTAATCAGCTCTACTGCATTTTGAGCCTCTCTAACAGCTTCGAGTCCAAGAAGTTGTCTTTCTCCTACCTCGTCCCAATGTAACTGTGATTGACACTTCCTTCCATAAAGTAACTCATAGGGTGCCATACCGATCGTTGCCTAGTAGCCAATTGCATTAATCAGCTCTTGCCGAAGCGACTTTTCTTTTCCGGATAACGTTGCTAAATTTCCATAACTCTTCCAGCTTAACGCATCTACAACTACGTTCGCTTTTCCTAGGTGGTATAGGATTTTGCAGTCATAATCCTTTACTAGTTCTAACCACCTGCGTTGCCTCATGCTGAGCTCTTTTTGTGTGAAGAAATCTTTAATCTCTTGTGGTCCGTATAAATCTCACACCGTTCTCCATAAAGATAGTGGCACCAAATTTTCAATGCGTAGACCATCGCTGCCAACTCTATATCATGTGTTGGCTAGCGTTGTTCATATTCCTTCAACTGACTTGAGGCGTAGGCTATTACTTTGTCATTTTTCATCAGCACACAACCCAAACCTTGCTCCGATGCATCAAAATATACTACAAACTTGTCTTTGGGTGTTGGTACACAAAGTACTGGTGCTGAGCATAATTTATCCTTGAGCAACTAGAAGCTTTCTTGATATCTATCCGTCCAGTTAAACTTTTGCTATTTCTGGGCCAGGTTGGTAAGCGGAGTGGCTATCTTAGAAAAGTCTTCTACGATTCTCCGATAATAGCCTGCTAGCCCGAGAAAACTTCTAACCTCTGACGCATTCTTAGGTCTTGACCAATCCTTCACCGCCTCTATCTTAGCTGGGTCTATAGCAACTCCATCTTTGGATACTATATGGCTGAGGAACACTACTTGCGATATCCAAAATTCGCATTTCTTGAACTTGACATAAAGTTGATGCTCCTTTAGTCGTAGCATGGTCAATCGTAAATGTTCCTCGGCCCCTATAGCTGCGATATATTGGCATACGCTGATATTTTAAACATGTTTATGCACGTTTTCAGCACACTTGTAGTTTGTTAAAACAACCTTGACTGAGTAAAACGTGATCCTAACAGCTGGTGGAAGATTCTACAGCTTCTAGATCTATCTTTTATTAATTTATTCATCTAAAATGCTTAAATCCTTAATAAACAGGCATGTGACAAGTGTCACACTCTTAATTATTCTATCTAAACCTTAGGTTATAATAAATAATATTTCTAGGACTAGATATATTAATCAAACCTTATGTTAAAATTAATATTTCTAAACTATAGGTTAAACTTGTAAAATCCATAACTATTTCTATGAGTTTCCAACTAACACCCGGCTTGAACGAATAATCATGAAAACTAAAATACTACAAGCTACTACTACTATTACTACTATCTAGCTAAGTAAAATTCTGAGACGCTACATAGGCCTCTAGAGCATTGGTTAGTTCAAAAGCCATCACTAAAAATCCATAACGTCCATACCTAGTGTGGGAGGTAGTTCATAAAATATCTTCTCCCTTGATCCTCAGCTGGTAATAACCAAAACAAAGATATCCTTAGGAGGATTATCTTACCTTGCCACAGGTCAAACCAAATCGTCAATCATTGGAAGTGGATAATTATTCTTGATAATCACCTAATTCAGCCATCCGTATTCGGTACACATCCTCGATGACTTGTCCTACTTCTTAACAAATAATATTGGCGCACCCCGTGGTGAGAAGCTCGGTATAATCAACCCAAAGTCGAGTAGCTCCTTCAACTAAACTTTTAGTCCTTTCCACTCTGTTGGTGCCATTCGATACGGTGCCTTCAAAACCGGTTCTATCCTTGATGTCAGTTCGGTAACAAAATCAATCTTGCGATGCGATGGTTTTCCCGGTAGACCTTTTGATCCAACTGGTACAAATCTTGTCGTATCCACCACACTAACTAGGAAACCCTTGCATCTTCCTTGGGATAGGTCTCTAACCTTCAACATCAAAGTCATTGGGATGTGAGGTCCGTTCATAGCACCCAAGAGAACAAATGAGTCCTCTTCTTCAACTCAAGGGTTACCATTTTCCTTTTACAGTCTATGGCCACTCTCACTTGGCCAACCAATCACATCCAGTACTATGTAAAACTCTTTAATTACTAATTCTATCAAGTTTGCATACCACTCCCTACTGTCTACCTCTACTGGTACTAATATAATTCAACCTTCTAGAGGCTACTGATTCCCAGTAGGCGATAACGTCCCAAATTTCACAACATACATATCACGGGGTCTACTCAGTTCATCAATAACCTTACTAAACAAACAATTGCATGCCTAGTGCCAAAATAAATTTGTAATATACAAGAAGAGTTAATGATAGAAATATGACCTGTCACCACGGAAGGACTAGCCTCAGACCCCGTTTATGTCAAAGCCATTGCTCAGGCTTGAATCGAATTGTCTACTTTCCTCGGTCCCTCATTATTCAGTTGCGGGAAATATTTCTGGAGATGACCCACCACGCCGCATAGGAAACATTCCTTAGCATGACATTCCCCCAAGTGGCTTCTTCTGGACGGAGCACACTCTAGTTAAGTCTTTCAGTTCTCACCCCTTCACTGACAGGTACTCTAAGTGCCTCAGAACCCTATCTTTAGTCCAGGGGTGATAAATATGTCTATAGCCTTTCGTTTCTGATCACTGGGGCCTATGCCCCTACCCAATTCAGTAAAATGAGGTACCATTCTCTGAGTGTCGCGCCCTACGGTGCCCTCTCTCCATATCTCATCCTCTGCACCCTCAAAAGTAAGGGAATTCTCTACTATCTGAGCATAGGTAAAAATCTTAGTTACTGGAGTGATTCTGATTCAATGGCTACTGTTAAATTCTGCCCCCGCACCAATTCAAAAGGAAATTTGGCCAACCCATCGAATTTAATGGCATACATTGTGGCACTTTCATTTTTCCCCAAACTAGATTCATAAATCTATTCTGCTTCTCAGTTCAAACTACGTCATTGTAATACCTCTCATTAAAAATTGTCTAAATTTCTCCCAGCCCATTGTAACAACATTATGAGTCTGGGAGACCACTTCTCACAAAGTCCAAGCATCATCTCGTAACATATACATGACAATGGCCACTTTATCATTGTCCGTCACCCTGATAGAGTCGAGGATGGAGCTAATCATTCCCATCCACTAGTCAGCTCTTAGTGGATCTAGGCCTTCCTTAAAAGCTGAAGGGTAGTGTTTCTAGAATCTCTCGAATAGTGGTTCCCATCTATTCTCAACCTCAACCTGAGCCAAACGGAGCTGACCAGCAGAACAAATGGAGTAGCGCTCCCGGGTAGAACTTGTTGTCTCTACCACCTAATCTTTTCCTCTTGCCTCTGTAGTCTCGTTTGCATATCTATAAACATTTGCTACCAATTCCAAGGGGTAGGCGGAGGGTTCTGGCTCTGATTATCATTTTCGGCCTCAATATCAACACTGCACGGTCCAATTGACTGCATTGGATGAATAATTTCCAAGTACATTTGCAATCAATGTCTCGGCCTATCAGGCTTGATAATCGTATCTAGAACCCATCCCACAATCAAAACCAAACAACACAAAATTCACATACAACAATAATGCTAAAACACATTTCTATAACATTCATGTATCAATCAATAGGCCTTGCTCTAACAGTATATATCATGCTCTCTATTCTAGCATGCAGAGAAGGCATATAGTTCAATTAAACAACTAAACATGTATTCAACCCATTACCCACCGAACCGTGACTCAAGCTTGTCTTTAGCAGCAAGCATACATATTCGGTCAATCTTCTGGAACCAAAAGCCTTGGCAGCTTTGATACAAACTTGTAACGCCCCACTAATCCATGATTGTTACACCGTGTGTTAAAAATAGTGTTTAACTCCTTATGCGAGTCATTTGGACTCAAATAGTGTAATTCAGGTTAATCAGTTGTTTTGGTATTAAAAATTTTGGTCGATGAAATCAAACTTTTCATTAAAATGGTTTGAATATTTACAAGGGATCCCAACAATTTTAAATCAAAATAAAAGTATAAAAAAATTATGGAATTAACTGACCTAAGCTTAAAAATCAAGCTAATAACCCATGTTCCTCAAAAGTATCTCGACCATGGTGGCTGAGTAGGGTGAGTTTATACATGCAGCCCCTATAGATCTCCAACTCATTGCTAGTCCAATTTTCCTTTGCCCTTACTTGCACCACAAAGCACCCGTGAGCCAAGGCCCAACAAGAAAACTCAATCCAGTAAGACAAATATTTAGATAAGCATTTATATCAATTATATGCTATATAAATCCTAACCAAATTCACGTTGATTTTCTAGCAAGTATAATGACTCATGATGAGTAGATTCACATTGCTTCCATGTAATGGCCTCGCCACTACGACCTACATTACACATGTAGTGCTGATAACGGCCACGTGACCGATAACTCTCTCCCATCCAATCAATCACAACAACAACCATTCATTACAAACAGTTATAACAACATATGCTTATATAGAGTAACCATTTAACTTTAAACAAATTCATAAAATGGTCATACCCGTGTTCGATAATCAGGACTCAAGCCCTACACTCGATGCATGTGCCAGTGTTCTTACCTCAAGTCCTGTCCTGATGACAAAACAACCTATTGTGTGATCCTCTTTCCCGAGCCTTGCGGAACTCTTAGTCACAACATAAATGGTACGCTTGTTAGGGACTAAGTCTCAATCACGGGTTTCAAAACTAAACCCTAGCTTTCAGGACCTCCCATACCATTCAATCAGGTAATGGAATTGTCCCCCAAGCCCCCAAGTGGGTTCTTAAATCAAATCCTCTAAGCCCAGAGCCTTATTCCCAAAACCTAAAATTTGTGCCTTAAAAAGGCATTAGTGCCACGGTGCCCCCACTAAGGGTCACAGCTCCAAAGAAGCCTGAGAAGCCCTCCTAATAAACGCAGTGCCACAACAGTCTGAGAGCTCACCCTTTAATTAAATCCCACATTAGCGCACGAAATCGTTCTAAAAGGGACACAGCACCACAGGGGTCAGTGGGAAAACCCTGCCCTCAAGGAAACTCATACGCATCGCGACGCTCATCCCAACAGTCGTGATGCCATTGCGAAAAAACCTAGAAATGCGACTTCCCTCTGCGAATTTCGACCCCAAAACGGAACAAAATGATCCAGAAATGACCCCATTCCCACTAGGCGACTAATATATCATGAAATAACAGTGAAAACACTCCCAATAACAACTTAAAACTAACAATTGGCACTCCTAGGATCAAAATCAATAATCCATCAAAACACAAAGAAAACTAGCTGAAACAATAAAAAAAACTAATACCTTCTCCCATATTCAAAATTCCTAACTTGGCAGTTGCTAGACACAGCTTGTGAACTCCAATTTTCCTTAGCTATTCTCAAAATTCTCAAAACTTGGCCTCCACTTGCTACTAGAGTGTGTGCCTTAGGTGGGCTCAAGAAGAAGGAAACCAAGAGGGGAGGGAATGCTTTGAACATGAAGTGCTCAGCACTTGAATTCATTCCTTAATCTAATGGTCAAAAAGACCATATTACCCCTACCTCAAAGAACCCTCTTAATAACCCCTAAGGGCATTTTGGTCACTTGCCTAAATTCCACTAAACCTCAAATTTCACCACTAATCTTCAAATTACCAACCAAACTCATCAAACACAACTATTCCACCACTTAATTTCATTTATCAACAATTTTCCAAAATATATAAAATTACCAAAATACCCCTTGGCTCCCCCCAAGTCGGGTATTTATCCCCATTGTTACTTTTCGCTAAAATTGCTCAAAAAGATCCACTCTTGCCGAATATTACAAATATATCCACATAATCATGTGGTCTCAAGCATATAGCACATAAAATACAAATATACCCTCAACGGGTAAAAATTACTAAAAATGCCATTTTTAACAAAAGTGAATCTTTAAACCCATTTAATACACATGATCATGGATAATCAATTATATAGTAATATAATCCACATATTTGCTCCATGTGCCCTCCTGGTACACTAACCCAAGCCCTTAATCTTATTATGAGTTTTGGGACGTTATACTTGCCCTCCACTTAATAGAATGAAACTAAATAAAAGAAAACTAGATTTGCATATTTAGAAGTGAGAAATTAGACCTGGCCAACACAAGTTAAGCAAACCCGTCGTCACTAACAATTTTACCTCTCCCCAGATTTGTCCACCACCACAAACCCATCACACAACCATCGAATACCCTAATGCTTGCATGCATAGCCAATCCATTTGTGAAGATCCTCATTCATGCACAGTCACCCCCGTATGTCGCAAAGCTTCATCGCCCATGGTTGTCTTCCCCAACGTTGTTGTAGAGCAGTGTCATTAGAGATCGAATACCAAACCTTAAGATAATGAAATAGAATTTCAGTATATAGTTTTTTTCTTCTAAATAAACCTGGTATTTAATAGCAAGTAATAATTTAAATGTTTCTATATATCTTTTTATTAGTTATAGTTAAGTCTTAAAATTAATTTTAAAATGTTTTTTAAACTTAAATGAATTAAATTATGAAAAATGGGTTTAAGTTTTTTCACTCTTAAAATGGAATTTTAGATCATTTTTTAAGTTAAAATTAATTTTTTAAGAACTTAATAAAAGTTTAATGAGTTTAACAGATTACGTGCTACCACATACACAATTAGATGGCACTTAACGACTAAGTACCCATGACTGCCAAGAAATTGTGAGGGAATGTAGTTTATCTACAAAAAAAAGGATTATTTAACTGCTACATTGTGAAAAACTTAAGTATTTTGGCCACCATAATTGCATTGAAATTTCAAGTTGCTTGCACTACTACTACAAAAAAAAAAAACTATTTAAAGCACTTGATGTGTGACATAAGAAAAGACCTATTGAGTTAAACTAAGTGCGTGACGTAAAACCCAAGGAGTTGTAATATCTGCTTTTCTTAAAAAGGGTATTTTGGTAATTTAATACTCTTGGGGGGTATTTTTGTGATTTATGGATATGTGATATGAATATTTGTGTGAATATTTTATGAAGGTAAATATCGAGGGTATTCAGAATTATGATAAAGCAACAATTTATGGTTTACTTCAACTATAGGGGCATTATAGTGAAGATGTTATGAAGGTAGGGTCCAAATTAGAATTCAGTAATTGTTGAGGACTGAATTTAAAACAGAAATATCAATTATAGATGTAACGTCCCAAATTTTCTAATAAGACTTAGTGCCTTGATTAGCATGTCGGGAGGGCAATAATTGATTCAATTATGTTATTACGTGGAATAAATGATTATGTGATTAGAAATGCATGTTTAGGTGAATTAAATATGCATGCGGGCCCATTTTGGTTAATAGGGGCATAATTGTAATTTAGGCCCGTTGAATTCATAAATGTAAATTTTATGTATGTTGTGCTTGAGACCACAAGATTGTGATGATTTTTTTGTTATGTGTGATCCAGACGGTCCTAGGGAGCGGAATAGTCACAACAGGGTCGAATACTCAGCTCAGCTCATCTCTCTCTCTCTCTCGACACTCTCATTCTCTCTCTTTCTCGACACTCTCATTCTCTCTCAAGGAATAAGGAAATTTTTGATGAATTCAAAGGAGAAGGCTTAGAATTCAAAAGGGATTGAAGCTAAAAGTTATTGAGTTTAGCGTAGGCTAGAATCACACATTTGAGGTAAGGATTTCTATTGATTTTACTGAGTTTTAAGTTACGGTTTCTGTAGTGTCCCAGAATATTTACTTGGGTAGCTAGATAGTAGTAGTAGTAGTAGTAGCTAGTAGTAGTTTGTAGTATGACAGTTTCCGTGGATTTTGGTTCAAACTGGAACTTAGTTGGAAACTCATAGCAACCGTTATGGATTTTATAAGTTTAACCTATAGTTTAAGAATATTAATTATAACATAAGGTTTGATTAACATTGTTGGTTCTAGAAATATTATTTATTATAACCTAAGGTTTTGATAGAATTAATAAGAACATGACACTTGCCATAATCGTGTTTATTAAGGATTTAAGTATTTTTGATGAATAGTTTAAATAAAAGAAAGATCTAGAAGCTCTAGAACCTTCTAGAAACTATTAGGATCACGTTTAGACTTAGTCAAAGCTGTTTTATCAATTCAAAATATGCTGAAAAAGTGCAAATACGTGTTTGATATATCAACGTATGCCGGTATATCACAGCTATAGGGGGCGATATATCGCTTACAGAAGATATGGAAAACACGTCGACTTCGCACGAACGATCAAACGGGGCTCGAGAATATGGGGGAGGCGATATATCGCCTATAGGGGGCGATATATCAGCTCAAACTCTCATTTTTGGAAGTTTAAGGATTTTTCAATTTAAAAATAGCCTTAATCACTTGCACCTGCCTTTGAACGATTTTGACCGTGTTCTGAGCACGAGGAACATTTAAGGATGACCACGCTGCGATTGAAGGAACATCAACTTTACGCCAAGTTCAAGAAGTGTGAATTTTGGCTGTCGCAATTAGCGTTCCTCGGCCATATAGTATCCAAAGACGGAGTTGCTGTAGACCCAGCTAAGGTAAAGGCTGTGAAGGATTGGCCAGGACCTAAGAATGCATCGGAAGTTGGAAGTTTTCTTGGGCT
Source organism: Humulus lupulus (assembly GCF_963169125.1). Lineage (NCBI taxonomy): Eukaryota > Viridiplantae > Streptophyta > Magnoliopsida > Rosales > Cannabaceae > Humulus > Humulus lupulus. Next base: position 38,207,570 of record NC_084797.1, on the reverse strand, counting down.
AGCAGGCTATTATTAGAGGTTTGTAAAAGGCTTTTCTAAGATAGCCACTCTGCTTACCAACCTGACTCGGAAATAGCAAAAGTTCAACTGGACGGATAGATGTGAGGAGAGCTTCCAGTTGCTCAAGGAGAAGCTATGCTCAGCACCAGTACTTTGTGTATCGACACCCAATGACAAGTTTGTAGTCTACTCGGACGCATCGAAGCAAGGTTTGGGTTGTGTGCTGATGCAAAATGACAAAGTGATAGCCAACACCTCAAGGCAGTTGAAGGAATGCGAGCAACGCTATCCAACACACGACATGGAGTTGGGAGCGGTGGTCTTCGCATTGAAAATCTGGAGCCACTATCTTTATGGAGAACGGTGTGAGATTTATACGGACCACAAGAGCTTAAAGTATCTCTTCACACAGAAGGAGCTCAACATGAGGCAGCTAAGGTGGTTAGAACTAGTAAAGGATTGTGACTGCGAAATCGTATACAACCCAGGAAAAGTAAACGTAGTTGCTGATGTGCAAAGCAGGATGAGTTACAGAAATTTAGCAGTGTTATCCAGAATAGAAAAGTCACTTCAGCAAGAGCTGATCAATGCCAGAATAGAAGTAGTTATTGGTAAATTGGCTAACTTGTCCATCCAGTCAAGTCTATTAGAAGATATACGGATCGGGCAAGGGCATGTTGACATGTTAGTAACACATATGGCTACAGTCAACGAGGGAAAAGCCACAAATTTCTCTATATCAGGACAGAGGTTCTTGAGATATAAGGGTCGGGTATGCGTGCCAAATGACTATGGAATTAAGATGAAGATTTTAGAAGAGGCACACAATACCCCATACTCAGTTCACCCAGGGTCGACCAAGATGACTCACAACCTTAAGGCTCTGTATTGGTGGCGGGGAATGAAGACAGACGTAGCAGAATTTGTGTCCAAATGCCTAGTATGCCAGCAAGTAAAAGTGGAACATCAGTGACCTGCAGGCTTATTGTAACCTCTTAGTATTCCGGAATGGAAGTGGAAAGACATAGTCATGGACTTCGTGACAGGATTACCACGAACAAATAAACAGCACGACTCGGCTTGGGTAGTAGTAGATAAACTAACCAAGTCAGCTCACTTCCTGCCTGTCAAGACTACATACACAGCAGACCAGTACGCAAACATCTATTTTTAAGAAATAGTACGACTGCATGGAATTCCTAAGACCATAGTATCGGATAGAGGATCGATGTTTACATTGAGATTGTGGGGAAGCTTGCAGCCATGGGTACCAAGTTAAGTCTTAGTATGACATTTCATCCTCAGACCGACGGTCAGTATGAGCGTACCATACATATTTTAGAAGATATGTTGTGCGCATGTGTACTAAACTTCGAAGGATCATGGAGTAATTATTTGCCACTGATAGAGGTCTCCTACAACAATATCTACCAGTCAACGATCGATATGGCATCCTATGAGTTACTTTATGGAAGGAGGTGTCGATCGCCATTACATTGGGACAAAGTAGGAGAAAGGCAACTTCTTGGACCCGAAGTTGTTAGAGAGGCTCAGGATGCAGTGGCGCTGCTTAGAAAGTGTATGCTCGCTGCTCAAAGCCGACATAAAAGTTATGCGAATGCCAAGCGGCGTGATGTGGAATTCAAATTTGGAGATCAAGTCTTCTTAAAGATATCTCCTATGAAAGGTGTGACACGGTTTGGGAAGAAAGGAAAACTTAGTCCCCGATTTATAGGTCCTTTTGAGATATTGGACAAGGTGGGAACACTTGCATATAAATTAGCCCTACCACCAACTCTAGCAGATAGCCACAATGTGTTTCACATCTCGATGTTGCGTAGATATGTGTCAGACCTATCTCACGTCCTCAAGTATGATATGATAGCACTCCAAAAAGACTTGAGTTACGAGGAACGATCGGTTAGCATCCTAGATAGAGGGATGAAGGAATTTACGTCTAAGAGTATTCTGATAGTCAAGGTCTTATGGAGTAATAGTTCTGAATGGGAGGCAACGTGGGAGTTGGAGGAAGACATCTTAGCACGGTATCCAGAATTATTTGGTGAGTAAATTTTGGGGACGAAATTCTTTTTAGTAGGGGAGAATTGTATTGTCCCAGATTTTCTTAGCTAGATAGTAGTAGTAGTATCTAGTATTAGTTTGTAGTATGTTAGTTTCCGTAGATTTTGGTTCAAGCCATGACTTAGTTGGAAACTCATAGCAACATTTATGGATTTTATAAGTTTAACCTATAGTATAGAAATATAAATTATAACATAAGGTTTGATTAATATTGTTGGTCTTAGATATATTATTTATTATAACCTAAGGTTTAGATAGAATTATTAAGAATGTGACACTTGTCATAATCATGTTTATTAAGGATTTAAGTACTTTTGATGAATAGATTAATTAGAAGAAAGAGCTAGAAACTCTAGAACCTTCGAGCAACTGTTAGGATCACGTTTTGACTCAGTCAAAACTATTTAATCAATTCAAAATATGCTGAAAAAGTGAAAATACGTGTTTGATATATCAACGTATGTCGATATATCGCGGCTATAGGGGCCGATATATCACTTACGAGAGATACGAAAAACACGTCGACTTCACACGAATGAACGAACGGGGCTTGTGATATAGGTCTAGGCGATATATCGCCCAGGGTAGGCGATATATTTCCCTTGGCATATATTTTGGGAAGCTTGAGGATTATAAATTTAAAAACAACCTTAACCACTTGGACCTGCATTTGAACGATTTTCACCGAGTTTTGGACATCTGTTGAACGAAAATTCAAATATTTTTCATTTTATATTCATTTATTTATTCAAATTAAAAGGGGTTAGTTTCACTCCTTGAACTCTATAAATAGGACCTAGTACTCAGCCATTTTCTTCATTCTTCAAGCATTTGTTTAGAGCCTCCAAGTTGCTAAGGTTACTATAGAGAGAAACACTTGAGTTTTGGGGTAAAAGCTTTATCATTCTAAGCTTTTCTAAACACTTGGGAAGCGAGATATAGTGAGATTTTGATATCGAGGTTTTGTTCAATTCATAAGATCATTCAAGGTATTCTTATCCCTAAGTTCAGTTCTTTATGGTTCTTTAGTTTTCTTCTATTTTCTTTTCAGATCCTTACTCTTATTTATGATTCTTGGTTAGGTATTTAAGTTTCTTGAAACTTAAGGTTCTTTTCTATAAATTTCTACTTGGATGGTTTAGTTCTCTTTTCATCTTCATTCTTTAGAAATACTCATGGTTTTGCTATTGGTTTTTAGGAGTGTTTCAATCTCGTTCTTGTTCTCAAATATCCCGGTTTTTGGTAAGGAAAATAGGATAGATTATATGTGTTTATATGTTTATGTTATGATATGTTTTATGCTATAATATGTAAATGTATAAATATGTTTTGTAGTCCTTGGGCATATGACTTGCTTAGAAAGCAAGCCCCAAGAATATGTTTTATAGTCGCTTGGGAATATGACTTGCTTAGACAGCAAGCCCCAAGAATTTTTATCATTTTCATGGTTTAGAGTTATGATTTACCCTACCTCGATTAGTAGACAGAGGACCTAGATGGGTTATCATATACTACCATGTGATCTAACCTACCTCGATTAGTAGACAGAGGAACTAGATGGTGTAACGCCCTACTTCCTTAAAGCTGTTACTAAGTGAGTTTAAAGCGTGCAATTAACTCGCTAATCAAGGTTTTAAGACAAAAGTGTAGGTAAACCATAAACAAAGACTCATAATTTAAAAAATATATTCATTCATTGGAAATTATAAAATGTTTAACGTTTGGGATCCCAAAACACTGTTTAGAAATATTTACAATTCCAAAAAAATATGATTAAAGTTGACTATATGACAAAACTAGGTTTAATACAAGCGTCTTCCGAAAATACCCATGGCCGTGGCAGGCAGGCAGGCCAAACATGTACGCGTTGCTTCACGCTCTCTGTACTAATGGTTGGTCGACTTTCCCCTTGCCCTTACTTGCACCATAGAGCACCCGTGAGCCGAAGCCCAGTAAGAAAACTCACACAAATAGATAACATAAGCATACCTATCATTTAACTTACAATTAAACTGCCAATGGGCTAAACACATACGGCCATGCCGCCCCAGGCACTTTACCAGGCCCTGGTTTCGCGGTCTACACCGTGAGGATATCCCAGGTATCCTTTAGGGTCTCGCCCTGACAACTCGCACTCCGTGTGCTAAATGATGCTTCCGGCCCCTTGCCGTACTCGGCCTTGTCGTTCTCGGCCTTTGCCGTTCCCAGCCCTCACCGTTCCTGGCCCTCGCCGTTCAATCACATATATGCACACATAACATAATTAAACAAATTCTTAAACATGTATAAACATATTCAATGGGGATACGCCCTGCAACACAATCATACAGGGTCGTGCCCTACAACACAAGCTATAGGGCCTTGCCCTGCTCTACGGGTACAACAGTTTTCTTACCTGTGTCCCGAGCTTTCCAAGCACCGATGCCCCGAGCACAGTCCTGTAGTCTGAGCCTCACTGAAACTCTAGTTACAACGCATCAACAAAATCCATCCATCAAGGTATAATCCATTAAATAACTTTGGGTTACCATTATAATCCTCGGAACCTTGAATTCTATCAATCTCGGTGATAAAATCCATCTCGAGCCTTAACAATTGGGTTCCCAAGCCAAAAACCCACAAAACACCCAACATTTTGAACTAGGGTCGCTGCCCAACCCCTTAAGGGTCGCAACAAAACAGAGGCAAATCACATCCCTAGAAGGAGACATAGGCCGCAACATGCTTAGCCAAGCGCTGTGGCGCACCTCAAGATCAAAGGCCTCCCCAGGCCTCGTGTGTACACGGGCTGCGGCATGCCCCTCCTAGGGCCGTGGTTTGACCTGCAAACCCAGAAAACCAGCCTTTCTTTCAAGTTCTTCCCCGAGCTTAATCCCATTTCTCATAACCCAAACTTCAGCCAACCCTAGAATTAAGTCTAGAATTCATATCCATATGGCCTAAACATCCCAACAAGCCCATAAACTAATTCTTACACCCATAAACATACAAAACCAATCTTGAGCACCAATCCATGCATGCCTAAGTTATAGCAATCAAACCAGCAGAATTTCAGCTTGTTCATCAAGTTAAAAGCTTACCTTTGAGCTTGATTAAATCCCTAAATTACTCCTCTAATTTCCAGCTTCTAGCCCCCAAAGTCAGCTTTGAATTCCTCCCTTGATCCTAAAGAAAATCAGCTTCCTTCTTCCTTCCTCTCTTAGCTTCTGCTTTCCTCTAGAGTTTTCAAAAACAGAAAGATCAAGTATATGCCCCTTAGTAAATAACGTGAAGAACTTCCTTTCAGCCTCAAGTCTATCCACCCTTGAAGCCAAATTACCATTTTGCCCCTTAAACCTATCCTTAACCCTTAAGTAATCCCAAGGGTAATTTAGCCATTTTCCAAATCTCGTTAAGTCCCCGAGGGCAAAATAGTAAATTTCCCCAATATTCCCTCCTAAACATTCTAACCTCAAATATATCTTCAAATATTTATTTTCATAACTCGATAACCCAATAAAATATCTAATACCCGAAATACCCATCGACTCGCCCCGAGTCAGGTATGCGACCCCGTTGTGACTTTCAAGCTTAACCGCTCCTTAGGACTGTCTCGGATCGTGCAGCACAGATATATCACAAATATATCGCAATATTCATGATTATTACATTTGTGCCCTCAATGGGCTAAAATTACAAACATGCCCCTAATAACCAAACAGGGCTCACATGCATATTTAATTCACCTAAACATGCATCTCTATTCACATACTCATAAAAGTTCACATATTGTAATAATAAATCACTTATTGCCCTCCAGGCATGCTAATCAAGGCCCCAAGCCTTATTAGCAAATTTGGGACGCTACAGATGGTTTATCACATGACATGTTAATGAGTTAATGGCCATTAATATTGTAGTCCTATATGATGTACGTTTTTATAGTCATATGTTTTATAGTATATGTATATGTTATAGTCTTATGTTTATGATTTATGTTGTTAATAGATTTTCCTTGCTGGGCATTAGGCTCATTCCTTTATTTTTAGCTTGATGCAGGGAAATGATTATGGAAGGCGGAAAGATTCATGGCAGCTTGGCTTGTGTGTTGAGGATTAATGGATTGAATGGACTGCGTGACGATCAAAATCGAGGATGATGTTTTTTTTAAGTATTTTTTATATATGTCTTTATGTATTTCCGCATTTAGTATTTAAACAATTAAAGTTTACGCTTTATGTTTTATAAACAATGGGATCCCATACCATATCACATTTTTACCTTATTTTGTATTGGTACAATATTTTGGGTTTTAAATAAAGTTATGTTATTTATGTTGTATGTTTCCCAAAATAGTAGTTATGTCTAGTAGTTTTAATGGTCCAAGATCTTAAAATTAGTTGGGTCACAACAATTTAGAGGTTTTATGGGGTTGAACTTTAGGATATGATTTTTGGATTTTCATGAGTTTGTGGGGTAACTTTTGGGGTATCTATGTTAGTTATGTTGCTTTGATATGAGTTGAAAATTGAATTCTATGTTAAAGCTTTGATTTGGGTGGATTCTAAAAAGTTTAGCTCATAAGAATGCATGAGGATTTATGGGTTTTGGGCCCGAGCCGCAGCCCTATTCTTCAGGCGCTGCGGCGCGTCGCAGCCTATGTTCCCTAGATGATAGAGCCAAAGCTCTCTAACTTGCAGCAGGCCGCAGCCCTAGGGGGCGGGACGCGGCTCAAATTTTTTAAAATGTCCAAAATAGGGTTTTAAGCTCAGGAACCCAAATCTTAGGGCTCGAAAAGGATTTTACTACTCGGTTTTGTAGAATTCGAGGCCCCGAAGGCTATTATTTTAATTGGAAGTTCTTAATTGGTTAGGGCTTGATGGATGTCCATTTATTGATGCGTTGTGACTAGGTTTTACATCAAGGCTCGGGTTTAGCGGATCGTGCTCGGGATCGCATTAATCAATCATCTCGGGACACAGGTAAGAAAGTTGTTTGTGCTTGTAGAGCAGGACATGGCCCGAATATCTGTGTTTTTTTTTTGGTATGTAGATGTTTATTACTTGTTATGCCATGTTTGTATGTTTGTGAATAATCGGTGAAGGGCGGGGACGGCGAAGACCGTAAACGGAAAAGGCCAGAAACGACAAAGGCCAGGGACGACAATGGCCAGAATTGACATTAAGTATCCTGAATGCAGGTCGCTAGGGTGAAACCCTCTAAGGGTGCTATACTTACCCACTCAGTGAAGACCATGAACTCAGTGCCTGGTAAAGCACTTGGGTCGGCATAGTCCTCCATATGTTTAATCAATTATCTGTGTAAGCTATTTATTACTGGATTGAATTGTGATGTGATTTATGTTGAGTTTTCTTACTGGGCCTCAGCTCACGGGTACTCTATGGTGCATATTAGTGCAAAGGAAAGGTTGACCAACCATGAGTTAGAGAGCGTGGAGCGACGTGTACATGTTCGGCATACCTGGTTGCCACGACCGGGTTTGTTTGAGGAATTTACTGTAAATGGTTGATTTTTTCGCTTAGGTCAACTGTATTGAAACTTTTGAATTATAATACATTTTTGAAACAATATTTTGAGATCCCAATGTATAACTTTTATGACTTTAATGAATGTCCAAATCTTTTATAATTAACGTTCGTCAAATGAGTCTTTATTTTAATTTAATCACACTTTTTAATCTAAAACCTTGATTAGCGAGTTAATGACACATTTATAAATCACATGGTAACGAATTTAAGGTAGTAGGGTGTTACAACTTGGTATCAGAGCATGCCAAAGTTTATGGTTCCTGGAGATCGATCGAACATGTACGCTCGCTGCCAGAGACAAGCTCGACTCAGGGTTGTCGGTAATAAGTGAATTATATGTTTAATTGCTTGTTTGAGTTGCCCTATTTTCTTGAATATTATAGATAGAGCATGATGAATATGTCTATTGTTGACGGTGAGAACTCGTCAACTAAGTTAAGTTGGAAAAAATTACAAAGTAAAGATTATCAATAGAAAAGCCTTGGAAATTGAAGTATGAACTCTAAGAACAATTGCAACAGAACAATGGTGAAATCAATTTTCATTCACTGGGATACACTTGCTACAGTAAATTTTCCAACCCCCCATTAGGTGGGGTTAGAGTTCATTTTATAGGGGGCTCTAATGGCCCTGGGTACATGGTGGTCCAGAAGGTACACGAGTACACAAACAAGAGAGTGGCTCCAGGGGTAGTGGTGTCGGCTCTGGGACATGGTCAGAGTTCGTGGGAGCACCTCAGCTTTTATACCCAGTCATGACTCCACTACTTGTCTTGTATGGGTGTCAGAGACATGGTGGTGGTGTAGCCACTCCTTGAACTATTCCCAACCGCCACTACTTGTCGGGTACAGGTGTCAGGCCTGTCCCATGATCTTTGTAGGCACGTACGTACCCCTTTAGATGTACCTTGTTCGTATTCTTTTTGTCTATTGTGGGCCACCTTAAACCGTGGCATCATGCGCGCGTAGCCTTACACCTAAAGGTTGTTGGGCCTCGTGTGGCCAAGGCTGGGCGATGACAGGTCTCGCGCCTGGGAACGGGCCGCACTCGCGAGACGCAGGGACACGGGGCCTCGCGTGGCCGAGACTGGGGGACGACGGGCTTGCACCTGGGCACGAGCCGCACTTGTGAGGCGCTGGGACACGGCGGCTCGCGTGGCTGAGGCTGAGCGACGACGGGCTTGCGCCTGGGCACAGGCTGCACTTGCGAGGCACTGGGACACGGGGCCTCGCGTGGCTGAGGCTGGTGCGACGACGTGCTTGCGCTTGGGCACGGGTCGCACTTGCAAGGCGCTGGGACACCGGGCCTCGCGTGGCCGAGGCTGGGCGACGACGGGCTTGCGCCTGGGCACGGGCCGCACTTGCAAGGCACTGGTACATTGGGCCTCGCGTGGCCGAGGCTGTGCGCGAGGCGGGTCTCGCGCCTGGTCACGGGCTGCACTCGCGAGACGTAGGGACACGGGGCCTCGCGTGGCTGAGGCTGGGCGACGACGGGCATGCGCCTGGGCACGGGCCGCACTTGCGAGGCGCTAGGACGCGGGGCCTCGCATGGCCGAGGCTGGGCGACGACGGCCTTGCGCCTGGGCACGGACCGCACTTGCGAAGCGCTGGTACATTGGGCCTCACGTGGCCGAGGCTGTGCGCGAGACGGGCCTTGCACCTGGGCATAGGCGAGGGCTTCGGATGGCCTCGCATTGCCGAGGCGCGACGCCGAGTTGGTGACTATGCAGACATGGCCTCACGTGGGCGTGCTGAGAGCGAGGCGGGGCCTTGTGCCTGGGCGTGGTCGAGCGAGGCGGGGCCTCGCGCCTAGGCGCGTCTTGGATCTATTGTGGGCGCAGAATATTGAGCATCCACATCTATATATATATGATGCCATGGGACACCCCCTTCGATTGCTATGTGTTTACGTTGTTGTATATTGTGTTGATGTGTTGCCTGTGTTTGACTGATGGGATTGGGAAGTGGCTTTTGGAAATTTTTATCATGCTTGATGTGCGCGTCATTGATTGTAGGCATATTGAAGTTACGCCTTTGAAGATCGATTAGACTCCACAACAATATGGCCAAAGATGACAACCAGGGTCAGGACCCGCCACCAGCCCCACCGAACTAGCAAAAAATGTTTGTAGAAATGCAAGCTACACTTTAGTAAACTGAAGACGAACTTCGAGAATTAAGGCAGCAGGCCACTCCTCGGGGTGTTGGGTTATAGATTCCACAGGCTGTGGCACCAATGTCACCCTAGCCTGTGATGGAGAATAGGTGGGAGCCCTTGTATGAGAGATTCAGTAAGCAACACCCTCGCACCTTTGATGGCGGTCTAGACCCACTGTGGGCAGAGCATTGGATGAATATGAATTCTTCCATCAAGGATTTTATGAGTGTGGTAGGGAACGAGAGGGTGGCCTGTGGCAGTTATATGTTGAGAAAAGACTCCCGCATCTGGTGGGAATTTGCGTCCTAGAGGAGGGATGCGAGTGTTATAACCTGGGAAGAATTTAAAGATGTATTCAATGAGAAATACTACAGTGTCCCAGTTCGAGCTGCAAAGGTGGATGCGTTTATTAACCTGACTCAGAATCGAGTGACTGTTACAGAATATGCACTGAAGTTTGACCGGTTAGCGAATTTCACACTGAATTTGGTGCCTACTGATATGGCATGAAGGGATCGATTTGTAAGGGGATTGAACATATGATAGCCTGTGATGTTAAGATAACATTAGATCCGAGGACTACCACTTACACTCAGGTAATGGAGAAGGCCCTTACAGCTGAGGGGGCTAAATATCAGATATGGAGAGAGGGCACTGCAAGGTACAATACTCAGAGGATGCTGCCTCCTTTCACTGGTTTTTGTCGGGGTAGTGGCCCTAGCGAGTAGAAGAGAAAGGCCCCAGATTCCTTTGTTCCTCCGGGTCTAGATAGGAGGGCACGGGGTGCTTTCAATGGCCGTCAGGGCGGGGGAGAGAACTAGAGAGGCTTCCCAAAGTGTCCTCGGTGCAGACGACGACATCAGGGGGAGTGCAGAGTCAGGGCATGCTTCACTTGTGGGAGTGTCAGTCACCTGAGGAAGGACCGTCCACAAGCTAGGAAGGAAGAACCGAAGAAGAGCGACAGCCTCACTCCAGCCAGAGTGTTTACATTGACCTAGGCCGAGGCTGAGGCTTAGGCTTGTCCCTCGGTCATGACAGGTCAGATTTCTAGTGCCGATTCTTCATATACTACATTAATTGATTCAGGAGCTACTCATTCATTTGTATTTCTAGTCTCTAGGAGATGGGTTAGAGCATTACTAGTAGAGAAAGACAGTAGAGAGTTGCCTGTGGATCTGATTGAGTTAGCGATGGATGACTTTGATATGATTTTGGGGGTGGATTGGTTATCAAAGTACGGGGCGATGATAGACTGCAAGCGAAGAATGGTGACCTTTGAACCGGAAGGGGAGGTACCCTTTGTATTTGTGGGGACAGTGAGTGGGCCATGAGTACCTATGATCTCTACACTGAAGGCTAGCGACCTAATGCAAGAGGGTTGCATAGGATTCCTAGAAAACATAGTGGATTCCACTAGGACTATTTCAGTTGGACCGGATGAGACCAGACTAGTGTGTGAGTTTCTTGATATATTCCTAGCAGACCTGCTAGGGTTGTCACCACAACTAGAGATCGAGTTCGTCATAGAGTTGGCGCCAGGGGCGGAGTTAGTATCCATGACACCTTGTAGAATGGCTCTAGGGAAGTTGAAGGAACTAAAGATTCAGTTGCAAGAGGTACTGGATCTAGGATTCATTAGACCCAAGTTTTTGCCATGGGGTGCTCCAGTGTTGTTCATCAGGAAGAAAGATGGATCCTTAAGGATGTGCATCGACTACAGAGAGTTGAATAAGTTAACCATTAACAATAAGTATCTGTTAGAGAATATATTTTTATACTCAATGGAAATATGGAAAAACCAAAATACAATTTTATGCAAAAAATACAATAGACAAGGTAATTGATTAAATAAATATTACAACTCAATTGCTCAAAATACAAGTAAATAGAAATAAGAGAAGGAAGAGAATTATAAGAACTAAAACCCTAAAACAAAAGATACCAATGAATATGTAAATAGAAATAGAGGAAGATGGTTACAAACTCAATACAATAATAATACAAGAAGACCAACAGAATGAAAAGATCAATGAAAAAACAAACTCTCACACAACCAAAGTGTAGAGTAGTGGAGATCACCAACTTGAACAAGGTTCAAAACCTTTGTGCAAAAGCTTGTTTCCCCTATTCTCTAAGCACCAAGGGATCTCTCTAGGAAATAGCTCTCTAGAATTATCAAGCTTTTATGGTGTATTTTCTAACCAAATGCTTTGTGGATAAAAAATGGTGTATCTTCACTACACCAAAATAGGACTACCTCAACATTAAATTCTAACAGTAATGAAAAAGTGTTATGCTAAATGTGTTAAAATTATAAGCGGGTTCACTCAAATTTTTGGAGCCATATGTTTCCTTTTTCATTTCTTTTTCTGCCAAGTTTAAAAGATTTATTTATCATTTTATTTAATTTTCTCTACATACTTCATCTTCCTCTAAGACCCATCTCTCTCGGTCTCTCACTCCCCTCCAGGAAAGATAAATCCCATTTAGAGTACTTGTAAACAACGATTCAAAGAAATATGAGAAGGCTACAAAGGGACCAAGCCAAAGCAAATCTTCTCATTACGTCAACCATTTCTCCAATCTCTCTCTTCCTGGTACTTTTGACCCTTTTCTCACAAACCCATTTCTCTTCATCCGTCAGGGTCCTCAGATTGAACTCCGACCGTCCATTCACTCCCGCCCTATCATCAATCTCAGACGTCCACGACCTCCTCCCCAAATTCGGTCTCCCAAAGGGTCTCCTCCCCAATTTCCAATCTTACTCTCTCTCAGGCGACGATAGTTTCGAGGTCGAGCTCAGAAGCCCTTGCTTTGTGTACTACGATAAGAAGATTATAGGGAAATTGAGCTATGGGTCGGTTTCTGATGTGATTGGAATTGAAGCCAAGATGCTCCTTTTGTGGGTCTCTATGACTAAGATTCATAGCGATAAGGGCTCAGATAGCATCAGATTCTATGTTGGATCTTTGTCTGAGGATCTTCCTGCCTCAAAATTTGAAAATGCTCCTGACTGTAAGAGTAAGGCTTGCAAATCGACCAACCTCGAATCCATTTGAGTCTTCAGGTATATTCATTATTCACACACACACACACACATATATACTATTGCTTTCTTTTCTAATGATTTCAAGACTATTTCTCTACCAAGTTTGGTAATTTGACTGTGATGATGGGATAACTTTGTTTGATTGGTTCATATTTTGTGTTTGACATTGATTGTTGATTTACTCAGTAATGAGATTATTTGGTTCCAATATGATAATTATAAGATTATTTCTCTACCAAGTTTAGGAATTTGACAGGGGATTATTTTATTTGGTTTGTCCAGGCACTAAGAACCCAACAACAGCCACCCATCAATCCCTCCCTCTACACTTTTATTGTCCATCTCTTGAATGATCCGCTCATTGGCCGTCCATTTCTCCAACACCACCCCTCTCTCAGTCTCGTCCTCTATTTCTCTGAAAACCCAGCAATGACTAACAATCTCTCCTTCCATATATTTCTCAAACCCTCTTTTTTGTTTCAGGTTATTAGTTTTGTATTAATATTTTAGAGTTTATTTTCAATGGTAAATGAACTCATTTATGATTTTTAATTTATTTCATGAGAGAGTAGTATTTCTCTTCATGTATATGTATTTGTGGCCTCTTATAACCTAGTATTTCTATTGAAATTGCTTCAATCTTTTAAATTTCTCTATTCGTCATATTTCAAACTTGCTAGTCAAATTATATTGAATATATAGTTGATTCTTATGAAGCTCACCATTAAGATACAATATCATACAGTATGCATAAAGAGGCATTAATTGTTTAATTGCTCTGGTTTCTTTTCCAAACTATTGCAGTAAACAGGAATTTACTCTCCAAGATAAAGAATCCACAAAATGATACCATTGAAGTTGGGCCTAGAGATTATAAGCTGACCTTTTCGTCTACCTCAGGACAACTAAAACAGATGTAAAATTCTAAAACTGAGGTAAGTTGTTTAATTTCAAAAAGTAACCATGGAAATATTTCTTAACCCAGTAGTTACATATTATAAAATCAGGCAAGCCAACCACAAATGGGCACTAAAAATTGAATGCTAACTTAAGTTTATATGTCAATTTTACATCTGTAAGGAACTTTTTTATGTCTTTTCTCTGACTTGACAAAAAAATTTGCATGCTAAAATAATGCTCATTTGATTGTCATATATTACAAGGTTGATGTACTAATACAACAGAGCTATCTCTGGTATGGTTCAAGCACTGGTGATTCTGATTCTCAGGTAAGCACTTCATGTGCTATGGTTGTCGAGTTATTCAAGTCCCAAATTTGTCCAAGCGATGCCTTCAGTACTTAAAATGATCTGTCTTGCAGGTTTCAGGGGCATATATTTTCTGGCCTAATGGGGCACCTCCAATTGTTGTTTCAAGATCAGTATGCACTTTCTTGCAGTTCAATGTATATATATGTTATTATTTATTTTCTATAAAAAAATTATAAGACCAATTTATGATAATAAGCTTTGAAAACAACAAATTAACCAAGAGCTTCTAATGGTTTTGACTTCTGATCTGTTATATAATTTCATGCATTTTACTGGTTCCACTAAAGGTCATTTGTGGTAATTTCATGACTTCTGATCTGTTGTAACGATTTGTCTGTAAAATTTTTAGTTTGACTGCTTATGATGGTCTGTATTGCTTTTTTAAAGTATATTAGTAAGCTTTTAAATAATGCCTTAGAGGTGTTTGAATGAATGATTCACTAAGATATATGTGAATAATTTCTTATCAGTGAGGAAATTGGATTTTTGGCCCTGAATTTTTTCTTAATGTTGATTATTTAAGAGTCCATAATTGTAAGTGTTAGTGTAAGACCCATGTATTTATGCTCTTTAGCTATAAATATATATAAATGGCTTTATGAGTGTGAATGAGGTAGGTTTTAGTTATATATAGTGGGATGTGCTCTGTTCCATAATTTTTCAAATATTTCTGAAGAAATAGTTACAGAGTCAAATTGGACCAGTGAGTTAAATGATTTCAAGGAAGCATCATAGTATCACTTTATATAATTAATTTATGATGTTCTGATAAAATTTCTGACCATAGTTCATACTTATTATATAATAAATTGACAAGCTTTTACATTATTTTACAAGTAATTTATATAAAATAAATTAAATGCACTTCTTTATTTTTAACTCCATATCAGCTTTAGATGTCTTGTTTAGTTATTCCACTTTGAAAGTAAATGGGTTCAATAGAAAGAGATTGTGGGTTCTTTATCATTAGTATATCAACCACAGAGACCTCTTCTAGAGACATCATCAAGTATGTTGTTGCCTTGTATAGTTTTGCATTGTTTTAAAGGTTTCTATAATTAGCAATTTTGCATTTCTCATATGATATTATGTGAACATCCTTTTGTAGCATCTGTCGATTCAGCTGCAACCGGACATGCGAGTGGAGTAGATTGGCAAGAAGAGGTTTACCAGAAGGTAATATGACTTGTTCATCAAACTAATTCCACCTATCAAGCTAGGATTCTGTAGCTGTTATGGAAGTAATTAAGATAATTGTGGATGACCAAGAATGTGAAACATACATGCAGTAATAAACTATAAATATCTGATTGGGAGGATAAAAAAATGATGAAGACATTGTGTGAATGACAGAAATTATGGTTGTTATTATATTTCATAAAAGCATGTACTATGTAGCTGACTGATGCATGTTAATTTAAGTTATTGGCACCTGAAAAAGTTAAAGTTAACTGTTTTTTTTCCATTTGTCGGCAGATCAAAACAATGAAGGAATTGTACTTACCTGAACTTCATGAATTGTATCAGAAAATTGCTGGCAAATTACAGCAGGTACGTTCTCATTTTTACTTACAAGGATCTGTTCAAAAATATATGAAATTTAATTAAAATAAACATATTAATGAAAACCCATAGTATAAAAGTAGAAAAGGGAAAGAAATTGAAACTTTTTAGCTTAAGTGAACCTTTTCTTATACTGTAAGCTTACTTGAGTCTGTTTTTTCTTTTGCCAGCTTACTCGATGGTTTAATGAAAGCAGTTAGTCATTGCTTTTTCCTTTCACTTGATAATGTATTCATTTTTGGTGGATCCTCATTTTTTGTCGGTTAATGATTTATAATAATCTCTGGTTTCCAGGTAAAATCTATGTCACCTAAGGCATTGAGTGCTTCTGTCAGGGACATTGGCTCTGTTGTCAGCATGGATGGTCAAAGTTGAGTACTATAGTACTCTCTTGCATATCCTCAAAGTTGGTCAGCCATAGATTTTGATGGCTAGAATTTTCCAGTGATATGAATTGCTGTGTGTTTTTTGACTTTGGATTGAAGTTTTAGTGCCATATTGTGGATACATTCCTCTGTTTTCATGTGATTTATTTTTCATGCATCTGGTTTAAATTTCAATTCTATTACTATTGATCCTAAATTAAGTTTATGATTTCATGGATTGTGTTGAAATGCCTATTCTCAAGTGTTCCCTCATTTGCTTCTGCCTTATTTTTGTGCATGCATATTTAATGTTTATTTCTATTCCTGTTAATTTATTGGAACATATATAATACAGTGCTAATTGAATATATATATATATATATATATTTATATATATTGTTCTGAGAACACTCCTTGCACTCATGTCCATGGTATATATAGTTTCTCATTGTTTTAAATATTGATTTATGTTTTTGTTTGTGTATTTCTCTCTTGTTTTGGACATTTAGCATTAGCTAGTTAGATTAAGTTTATTTTGTTGACCCAAACTCTTAAGTCTCCTTGTTTTGATGATTAACAAATATTTGATTATTATTTGTTACTAATGATCTGTTGATTTTGTAGCAAAAACTAAAGTGAATTAGCACTTCAAAGTCAAAATTATGACCAAGGGCAAAATGGTCATTTTACCAAGTTTTCCAGAAATGACCCAAAATGGACTTCAAGACTCAAGAAACTCAAGATAAAGGTTTAACTTAATTTCTTAGTCTTGTAAAGTGATTGCAAGTATACTTTAAGTCATAAGTATAGAATTTGGCTCACTCACGCACTAAAAAATGGTGATTTTTTAAAATGAGAAATAAATATCCTAAATTAATTTTTAAGAAAATACATCCCGATACGGTCGTAACGCAATTGGAATTTTTGAAATCGGATAAACGAGCTAAAAGTTATAAAGAATTGAAAAACGGGAAAATCGGCATAATCTGAGTTTTGCTCTCTGTTTGCCATCCGGAATTCCGGATGGGCAACCGGAATTCCGGTTGCTTCCAACCGGAATTCCGGTTCCCTCATCCGGACTTCCGGTTCGCGGCAGACAGCTTCGAAAATTAACTCCTAACGGCTATAAACGGCTAGTTTTTTCCCAAACTCTATATAAACTCGTTTTTTTCTTCAAATTGGTAGTTGGCTGAGCATTTATTACATATACCAAACCAAATCCATTGATTTCAAAGAGCTTTCAAAATTTAACTCATCCAAACACATATTCACACACTTGAGCCAAAATTTGTATTTATTTCTTCTAAGTGTGCTTGCTAATCACTCTAGGTTTCTCATTGTATTATCATACTTCTAGAGTGATTTTTGCTTGTAATATCAAACACATTCCCATATTGAGATTGAGGTGAGGTTGGCACCGGTTTTGTAAACAACCCGGTTAGAGTGAGATTGGCACTTCAACAATCCGAAAAAGAGGTTGATAGTCCTTGGTGGTGGAAAACTATTGTAAGAGGTTTGGAAATACCTTGGTGAAAAATTCCCGGTTGTAAGGGTTAGTCAAGCCCGCTAACTTGGCTCGATAGTTGAACTCAAAGCTAGGTCCTTAGCTTTGAAGACCAAGGACGTAGGTGGCTTAGTTCTACCGAACCTTGTAAAATTCGAGAGTTTGCGATTTCTTAACCTTCAACTCTTTACATTACAAGTTTAATTATTTGCTATATCTATTTGATTGCCATATTATTTGCTTTTGCTTGATAAATTTGATTTATTGCATAATTTGGCATATTAAGTTTTAAATTTCCGAAATTAGTTTAAATTTCCAATTCACCCCCCCTCTTGGAAACATATCTTGGGTTAACAATTGGTATCAGAGCTAGGGCTCATTTATTTGATTAGATTTTACAATCTAGAGCATGGCGTTTCCAAGTAATTCACAAAATAACATGTTAGAAGGTCTAAGCACAACTAGAGCACCATTCTTTAATGGAGTAGACTTTCCCTATTGGAAAATTAGGATGGAAACATATCTTCAATCTATTGATTATGATTTGTGGCATATAATGTCTAATGGTCCTTACATTCCTAAACATGTCATTAATGATAAAGAAGTTATTAAGACATATGAGGCATATGACGAAGAAGATAAGAAAATGCTTTCTAAGAATGCTAAAGCTAAATATGCACTTATATGTGGATTGGATAGAGATGTGTTCAAAAATATTGAACAAGCCTCTACCGCTCATGATATGTGGAAAATGCTTGAAGTCACTCATCAAGGAACAAATGCTATGAAGGAAACTAAAATTCAAATTTATTCTACTCAATATGAGAACTTTAAGATGAAAGCGGATGAAACTATTGCTAACATGTATACTCGTTTCACTACTATCACTAATGGTTTGAATTCTCTTGGCAAGGTACTTTCACAAAAGGAGATGGTGACCAAGATTTTGAGAAGTCTCACCAAAGCCTATCAAGGCAAAGTGATTGCCATTCAAGAAGCCAAGGATCTCTCAACACTTCCCTTGGAAGAACTAATTGGCTCACTCATGAACCATGAAATTTTCATGAGTGCACAAGATGAAGAGGAAGTTGAGAAGAAAAAGAAGACTATTGCATTCAAGTCTTCCTCCTCCCGTGCCATTAGTGAGGATGATGAGGATAGCATGTGTAGTGACATGGAGGATTTGGCACTCTTCACAAAGAAGTACAAAAAGTTCATGAAATTCAAGAAGAACTTTGGGAAGAAGCCACAAAGAGGAAGTGATTCAAAAGAAAAAGAAAGAAGGAGCAAAGATGATCCACCAATTTGCTTCGAATGCAAGAAGCCCGGTCACATGAAGATGGATTGCCCAATGAGAAAGAAAAATAAATACAAAGGAAGGGCAATGTTGGCGGATTGGCTCAATAGTGATGAGGAGGACTCCGACAATGAGGAGAAGAATGAAGTAGCTAACATGTGCATGATGGCTCTTGATGATGGGGTAAGCATTTCTAGCCAAAGTGATTATGATAGTGAAAATGATGATGATAACTTAGAAATACCATATGATGAGTTGTCTAGTTCATTTAAGGATCTATTTAATGATTTTGGAAAATTGCTTGCTAAAAACCAAACTCTTAGAGAAAAGACCAACATGCTATTAAAAGAAATTGAGATTTTGAAATTAAATGAAAAAGAACTCTTAACTAAATCTCAATGTACTACTTGCTCCTCTTATAAGAAAGAAATTGGAAAATTGCATGATAACATAAAAAGCCTTAAGAATGACATATATACTTTTACAAAAGGTAAAGAAGGCTATGAACTTATGCTAGGGAGTCAATCTTGTGGTTTTGAAAAAAGTGGTATTGGATATGATCCTAGTAGGAAACAAAAATTTTTGAGAAACTTCTTTGTAAAACCAACTAGCCTACCACACTTTACATGCACATATTGTAACCAAGATGGTCATACTATTTCATATTGTCATGTAAAGAGATATGCATATCTAGGCAAGACCAAATGGGTACCAAAGGGTTCCAAAACTAACAAGAAAGGACCCAAAGTTGTTTGGGTACCAAAGGCCAACAAATGATTTTATTTTTGTAGGAATCAACAAGGAAGAGCAAAAGCTTGTGGTTCTTGGATAGTGGTTGTTCCAAGCATATGACCGGTGACCCATCAAGATTTTCGAGTTTTAAGAGCAAGGAAAGTGGCTTTGTCACTTTTGGAGACAATTCAAAAGGAAAAATCTTGGGCATTGGTGATATCGGTAACATATACTCTCCATGTATTAAAAATGTGCTTCTTGTTGATAACCTTAAACATAATTTACTTAGTATTAGTCAACTATGTGATAAAGATTTTCGTGTTGTTTTTGAATCCTCAAAATGCTCCATTGAAAATGCTTCAACCAATGAAGTTATTTTTGTTGGAGAAAGGAAGGATAATGTTTATGTTATTGATGTTGATTCATTTGATAGCAAAAATAAATGTTTAACCGTTATGAATGATAATTCTTGGTTGTGGCATAGAAGATTAGGACATGCTAGTATGGATTCTATTTCAAAGTTGGTTAGAAAAGATCTTGTTGTTGGTTTGCCATCTATTCCTTTTGTTAAAGATAAACTTTGTGATGCATGCCAATTTGGAAAACAAATTAAAACATCTTTTCATTCCAAGAAAGAGATTTCAACCTCTAGACCTTTGCAATTGCTTCATATTGATTTATTTGGTCCTTCAAGAATTGCTAGTCTAGGTGGTAAATACTATGCATTTGTGATTGTTGATGATTTTTCTAGATTTACATGGGTTATATTTTTGAAACTCAAAAATGATGTTTTGGAAAATCTAGTTAAATTTTGTAAGAGTGTGCAAAATGAAAAAGGGTATTCAATCACCTCCATTAGGAGTGATCATGGTGGAGAGTTTGACAATGATGCTTTAGAATTGTTTTGTGATGAACATGGTTTTAACCATAACTTTTCGGCTCCAAGAACTCCACAACAAAATGGAGTTGTCGAAAGGAAGAATAGAACAATTCAAGAAATGGCTAGGTCAATGCTCAATGAAATCTCATTACCTAAATATTTTTGGGCCGAGGCCGTTAATACTTCTTGTTATATTTTGAACCGTGTTTTCATTAGGCCTAACATGAATAAAACCCCTTATGAGCTTTGGAAAGGGAGAAAACCCAACATTGGATATTTTAGAGTTTTTGGATGTAAATGCTATATTTTGAACACCAAGGACAACCTTGGAAAATTTGATGCAAAATCCGATGTTGGAATTTTTATAGGTTATTCAACACATAGTAAAGCTTATAGAATTTATAACAAAAGAACTAATGTTGTTGAAGAATCTATTCATGTTGCATTTGATGAGTCTAACCCTCCTACAAGCAGAAGTGTAGATGATGATGTTGTAGGTTTGGGAGAAGAGGTTCAAAAGCTTGACATTGGAGAATCATCTAACGCTCCATCACAAACTCCCAAAGAGGAACTACCCGAGGAAAAGGTAAATGAAAGCAAAGGTATGGATTCTAACCTCCCTCATGAGTGGAAGTTCAAAAGTGCTCATCCCATAGACCAAATTCTAGGTGATCCTTCACAAGGAGTCACAACTAGAAGCTCCCTTAGAAACTTATGTAATTTCATTGCTTTTATTTCTCAAATTGAACCAAAGAATTTTAAAGAGGCCGAGTTCGATGAATCTTGGCTTCTAGCTATGCAAGAAGAAATAAATCAATTTATTAGAAATGATGTTTGGGAGTTAGTTCCAAGACCGTCACACCAATCGGTGATTGGAACAAAATGGGTCTATAGAAATAAGGTAGATGAGCATGGGGTCATTGTGCGTAACAAGGCTAGATTAGTGGCCCAAGGTTACAATCAAGAAGAAGGAATTGATTATGAGGAGACCTTTGCCCCGGTAGCAAGACTTGAGTCCATAAGAATGTTATTAGCTTTTGCATGCCACAAGAATTTTGTCTTGTATCAATTGGATGTTAAAAGCGCTTTCTTAAATGGATACATTATGGAAGAGGTTTATGCTCTCAACCCCCCGGTTTTCAAGATCACAAACACCCTAACCATGTTTACAAATTAAAGAAAGCATTATATGGTTTAAAGCAAGCTCCTAGAGCTTGGTATGATCGTTTAAGCACTTTTCTTATCTCAAATGGTTTTTCAATGGGAAAAGCGGATAATACACTTTTTATTAAAAGAAAATCAAAAGACATTATTATAGTACAAATCTATGTTGATGATATTATTTTTGGTGCTACTAATGATGTTCTTTGTGAAGAATTTTCAAAGTGTATGCATAGTGAATTTGAGATGAGCATGACGGGAGAGCTCAACTTTTTCCTTGGACTTAAAATAAAGCAACAAAAGAATGGAATCTTCATAAGTCAATCCAAGTATATCAAGGATCTACTTCAAAAGTTTGACTTGGCCAATGCAAAGTCCATGAAAACCCCTATGAGCACCTCCATAAAGATGGACAAGGATGAAAGTGGTAAGGATGTTGACATCACCAAGTATCGAGGTATGATTGGCTCATTATTATATTTAACTGCTAGTAGACCCGATATTTTGTTTAGTGTTGGTCTATGTGCTAGGTACCAATCATGTCCCAAGGAATCCCACTTAAGTGCCGTTAAGAGAATCTTTAGATACTTGATAGGCACAATGAATCTAGGACTTTGGTATCCCAAGAACTCAAACTTTGAAATCATTAGTTACTCGGATGCGGACTTTGCCGGTTGTAAGTCGGATAGGAAAAGTACTAGTGGAACATGTCACTTTCTAGGAAACTCTTTAGTGTCATGGTTTAGCAAGAAACAAAACTCGGTAGCCCTATCCACAACCGAAACCGAATACATAGCCGCCGGTAGTTGTTGTGCTCAAATACTTTGGATGAAACAAACTCTTAAGGATTTTGATGTTGATTTTGAATGTACACCCATAAAGTGTGACAATACTAGTGCCATTAACCTCTCTAAGAATCCAATCTTGCATTCTAGAGCCAAGCATATTGATATAAGGCACCACTTCCTTAGAGACCATATCCAAAGAGGAGACATTATGCTAGATTTTGTGAGCACCAATTTCCAACTAGCGGATATTTTCACCAAGCCTCTTAGTGATGAGAGATTTAGTTTTATTAGAAGAGAGCTAGGAATGACCAACATAAATGAAATTTAAGGTTTACTAGCTACTTGAATATCATATCTCTCCTTACTTACTTATGCATGTATACTCTCACTATAATATGATTCTATGCATAAATAAGCAAAATCTTATAACACTTGACCTATTAGATATATGTCTTTGAGGATAACAAATTATAGGTCATGATATGAATCTTTGGTGAACTTTGAACTCATTTTTGATTGAGTAAATATGTGAATTTTTGCATATGTGCCTAGTATATGTGTTTATGTGTTTAAACTTGTCTAAATAAGTCTATCTAGTATGCCTATAGGGTTTCTATGCTTGAATTACTCTTTGAACAATTTTTAGGTATGCTAAGTATTGAAAATTTGTTAGTTTTTGCCTAAATGAGTGTTTTTCGCCAAACTTACTCAATTTTCAACATTTTTCAAATCCGTCAGTTTGAGCACCTCAAATTTAACACATTTGAACTATTGCAAAAAGAATTTTTCGATTTGGTTGCATAAAACTCATTTTTGGTAGATTTCTACTCTTCAAGGCCTTTTTAATGCATTTTTCGAAAAATCTACCCAAAATGCTCAATTTTCATCATTTTTCGAAACCGTAACTTCCCACACCTCACATTTAACATTCTTGAGGTGTTGCAAAAAGAATTTTTTGATTTAGATGCATAAAACTCATTTTTGGTAGATTTCTACTTTTCAAGGCCTTTTAAGGCATTTTTCGAAAAATCTACCCAAAATTCTCAATTTTCCATATTTTTCGATTCCGTCACTTCACACACCTCATATTTAATATTATTGAACTGCTGGAAAAAGAATTTTTCAATTTGGTTGAACAGATTTCGTTTTTGGTAAGTTCTTGGCTTTCTTGAATTTCTTTTTAAAACTTACCGTAAATCGTCATTTTTCAACATTTTTCAGATTTTCTTGTTTGAGCATATTCATTTTCTCATATTTTAGGTGTTAGAAAAAGTTTGGGGTCAATTGGGTTAAAAACGAAGTTTTTAGGCACGTTTTTGAAAAGAGGGCTGGGCTGGTGCACCAACCGGAATTCCGGTTGGCTGTGCACAGACCAACCGGAATTCCGGTTGGCGCCTGACAGCAGCTACTTCAGTTTTTTTTGGCCTTTTAAAATGCATTTTTACTTTTTCTTGTGTACTTGTGTATTTGCATGGCTTTATGCCTTATGTATGAATGTTTAAACTATTTAATCCATGTTTGTTTATGATTTATTTTGTGAATTCTTTTGCCATCCTTTTTGATGAATCAAAAGAGGGAGAAGTGATAGGATTATTTTTAACTGTTTTGGCAAAACCTCAATATCTAAGACTAACAATGTTATTTGAACTTAAGTGATATATTGAGGGGGAGTTTACAAAATCATGCAAGGTAAAACTAAAAGGTAAATTTCTTTTATCCTTGCACACATTAAGGGGGAGCTAATCTAATATTCATATTTAAAAATATCTTCTTTCCCTTGTAAAATAATCAAATATTTGATATCATCAAAAAGGGGGAGATTGTTGACCCAAACTCTTAAGTCTCCTTGTTTTGATGATTAACAAATATTTGATTATTATTTGTTACTAATGATCTGTTGATTTTGTAGCAAAAACTAAAGTGAATTAGCACTTCAAAGTCAAAATTATGACCAAGGGCAAAATGGTCATTTTACCAAGTTTTCCAGAAATGACCCAAAATGGACTTCAAGACTCAAGAAACTCAAGATAAAGGTTTAACTTAATTTCTTAGTCTTGTAAAGTGATTGCAAGTATACTTTAAGTCATAAGTATAGAATTTGGCTCACTCACGCACTAAAAAATGGTGATTTTTTAAAATGAGAAATAAATATCCTAAATTAATTTTTAAGAAAATACATCCCGATACGGTCGTAACGCAATTGGAATTTTTGAAATCGGATAAACGAGCTAAAAGTTATAAAGAATTGAAAAACGGGAAAATCGGCATAATCTGAGTTTTGCTCTCTGTTTGCCATCCGGAATTCCGGATGGGCAACCGGAATTCCGGTTGCTTCCAACCGGAATTCCGGTTCCCTCATCCGGACTTCCGGTTCGCGGCAGACAGCTTCGAAAATTAACTCCTAACGGCTATAAACGGCTAGTTTTTTCCCAAACTCTATATAAACTCGTTTTTTTCTTCAAATTGGTAGTTGGCTGAGCATTTATTACATATACCAAACCAAATCCATTGATTTCAAAGAGCTTTCAAAGTTTAACTCATCCAAACACATATTCACACACTTGAGCCAAAATTTGTATTTATTTCTTCTAAGTGTGCTTGCTAATCACTCTAGGTTTCTCATTGTATTATCATACTTCTAGAGTGATTTTTGCTTGTAATATCAAACACATTCCCATATTGAGATTGAGGTGAGGTTGGCACCGGTTTTGTAAACAACCCGGTTAGAGTGAGATTGGCACTTCAACAATCCGAAAAAGAGGTTGATAGTCCTTGGTGGTGGAAAACTATTGTAAGAGGTTTGGAAATACCTTGGTGAAAAATTCCCGGTTGTAAGGGTTAGTCAAGCCCGCTAACTTGGCTCGATAGTTGAACTCAAAGCTAGGTCCTTAGCTTTGAAGACCAAGGACGTAGGTGGCTTAGTTCTACCGAACCTTGTAAAATTCGAGAGTTTGCGATTTCTTAACCTTCAACTCTTTACATTACAAGTTTAATTATTTGCTATATCTATTTGATTGCCATATTATTTGCTTTTGCTTGATAAATTTGATTTATTGCATAATTTGGCATATTAAGTTTTAAATTTCCGAAATTAGTTTAAATTTCCAATTCACCCCCCCTCTTGGAAACATATCTTGGGTTAACATATTTTTCATTAAAAATATTAATTTTTAATAGAAAAACTTGTTTTAAATAATTTTGTGAATCTTTTATAATGTTATCTAATGGTGATCATATTTTATTTTCTCTTTTTATGACATTTTAAATATGTTTTTTCTTCTATTTGTTTAGTGTACATTATTCTATATTAAAAATATCCCATTTCCATTTTCTTTATTGTGATTTTAAAATAAATTGTAGAAGTTATGGAAGGATTGGTGTTAATTACCATTTAGCTTTCATTCATATTTGGGCTTGCAGCAATATTGAAATAACAACCACATGGAACTAATGATTTGATCTGACCCAACGATTTTGATCCCTTATTAGGGTGCTTTTGGTGCACTTTTCATCAACTAAAACTTGTTATGGATTCACTTGTATGGGTATTTTGGCTAATAGTAAGCAATATTGAAGAAACTGGGCTAAAACCTTTAACTGATTAAAATGCTAAAAAAAATTTTCAGGTGCATTTTTTTTATTATTGTTTTTTTATATGATTATGTTGGATAATAAGCAAGTGTAGATAATTCTCTTATCTTGTTGGTACATATTAACAGAGTTTCAAGTTCTGCAGTCAATTTTAGACCTTATGTTGGATAATATATATACATAATTTTAGACCTTATGTTATAAGTTACTGCATTCATACATATATATTTGGATATAATTGTAGATTTTCTATCTGTTAAAAGCTACTGAATCCATACATATGCAGGTTCTGGCTACTATACATGTCATTACCATGATTTGAAATTTGTGTACCACAAGCGTATTGGTGTTATTAAAAGCATTTTTTCTTGTAGCATGCTGTTTAAACTTTATTGCTTGGTCCTCTCTTGATGATGCCTTGTCTTCTGTTTTTACAAGTGAGCATTACACTCCTATTTATAGAGTTTGAGATACCCTTTTGAATTTCAAATTCCACCAACCCCATGGCTATTACCAATGTTTAATTAGATGTTTATGGAATTAAAATGAAGATTTGAGAGTTATTTGGGATGTTAGAACCGATCAATTTGGAAAAAACTGAAAAACCAAGTTGGATGTCAGCCTCACTGGCTGCGTCTAGGACTTTTCAGTGGCCACGACCACTGACATCTGTCCCCCAGGTCGTGACCACAAACCATTTTCAGCACAAAAAAGTCATTTTTTCAAAACATTCCAAAACGTCCCAAATCCTTTCTCACATGATTTTGTAACCTCCAAACACCTATTGAGAGTTAAAAACATGTCTCCAACAGCCATATTTCATCATGGCTTTGTGAAATCCAATCTCAAATGTGTAACATATAATATACACATTATTGGGTAATATTTGGGAGTTACAAATTTGTAATTGATTTTGTAACTCTAAAATATATGTTACATTTGGGCACACACATGTGTCTAATTTTGTAACTCTTAATAATATGTTACAAGGTGTGACAAATCATATTTGCGTGACAAATCACATTTTGTAACATTATTTAATCTAACATTATATTATATGAAATAATATAATATTCCCCCACTAGATTAAATAATCCCTTTTTGTAACACTTATTTAATCAATCAAACATTATATTAAAATATAATATTCCCCCACTTGATTAAATAATCACTTTCTATAGAAACCTTTGCATTGGTGCATAAAGTAAAATGTCTTTCGACTTGAATATTACCTTAGTGTAATTATCACAAAATTTGTTGAAATTTTGGTTGCCGAAGCATTGAATCACTATCCCTTGATAACAAACCAGTGAACACACACACACCTTTGCTGTGTTCACTTGAGACCTCGATGTCTCGCTTTGGCACCGTTAATGGCCATGTGCACATTCTATTCATAGACTTTTCTTGAGAGTGACTCTCAATTCTCATGAGGGTCTATATAGGTAGAACTCTTATAGTATTTTGTTATTCTAAAATACTTGTCTTTTCAAGACTGAGTTCTATTTAAAAAAATCTTTCAGTTTTAACCCTTATTTTGGTAACACACTAGTACTCATATCTCAGATGGGACAAAATTTGAGTACTACTACTATTCACTTGATTGACTTGTTATTACATATTGAATCTAATACTAGTTTGGTTACTAGTATTAAGATAGGTTACCATCAACCGTGAATCTCTTTAGGGAGTCTAAGTCCCACCCCTTAAGATGTAGAAATGATTTCATTTGAATCATTTCTTTTCTCATGTATTCATACTTAGACACTCTCATTATTTTATTCAAACTTTGTTGCTAGCCATAATTTGATTAAAATAGTTGCCTCTTTAAAATAGTGATTTTGACCATAGTCAACACCCCCATAGTTTAATATCCAAGATAAACATTTGAATGTTAATTCTAGAAACTTATTTTGTTTCTAGAATTCTCATTTATGTTTTAAATTTATTCCTTCCTGAATCAAAATATTACAAAAGAACAACTTTAGACACCAAGCATGTTTAGATTTGTTCATTCTATACACATATAGCCAATGTGATTTAGAATGTGGAATTCCAAATCATCTATTTGATAGGATGATCAAATTAATCAATTGATTAACTTTTGGAGAATCACCCCCACATTTCTCACATAGTGATAATCACTTTAAAATAGAATTCTCTTCCTTTCTATTAAGTCTTTTATCCTCCAAAATAAATCTAGACTTATAATTCTCAAAGTTTATCATGAGTCATCTAAGCCACATGATAAACTCTCAATATATCAAGATAAAAACCTCAATGTTTATCTTGATTTATTTACTTGCTAAAGCAAGACACACTTCTTTAAAAGCAACTTTTACTTTTAGTTGTCTAAATAATCTCAAAATCACTTAAACAACTTTTGTGCATTTTTAAGAGTCTCTTTGAGATTCTTTTGCAAACATCAATTTGACATATATTGATTTTCTCATAAAAATCAAAATGAAAATGTCAATTTTTTAAAAACTTTAAATCAAAGAAAATAAACCCTCATTGATTTACTTAAACACTTTGATTTCTTATGTTTTTGTTTAAGATTATCTCCTCATTGAGATCAATTTAAACATATAACCATCTTTAACCAAAATGAATAAAGTTCTCTTTTATCACCATTGGTGTAAAGATTCAAAATTGCTTCTCCAATTTTGAAATGTCTCCTCGTTGAATATTTAAGAATTATTTTTACTAAATAATTCTCAAATACATTTCATTTGACCACACTCTAGACTATAAGTCTATTGAGTCAATATGTCATCCTACAATTTTTGAATCCACCTTGATCCATTTTTCTTGCAATGGCAAGACACAATCATTAAAAGATGTAACCCCCCTAGGTTCATCTTTTCTTATCTCATAAAACGAGATGCTCATCTTTTAAATGAGAAAATTTTCAATTCTCAAATATATTTTATTTATTCACAAATCACATACTAACAATAATATAAGATAAAACTTATTAACATCTCACAAATGTTTGCATGATTATAATTTAATATAATTTCACATAGTTGTCAACATACATAACTAATATCATACTAATATGACTCTTTATTAATATGAAAATATGAATTACAAATATCATACACATATGATTTCACATTTCTATTGATTCACAAAATCAATATATTTATACATGTCATATAAAACTCATATAGTTGTCATTCTAATAATTTTCTATTAACACAAAATAAGACAATTCTATGACATGCTAGCATATTACTTAATAATCTACTAGATTATTTATATATTAATCACATATAACAAAAACTCAAAATATTATATTATCTTCTAATCTAACCACAAAAAAACAAAGGAGATTAGAAAACAATGAACCTCATTTATAAAATTTTCTTCTTCTCATTTCTATGAAAACCATTAGATCTTCTAAGAAAACTAAAAAATAACATTACCTTATCTTACCATATTTTCAAAGTTGGATCCTCGTATGATTTCCATGGTTTCTCCTTCCATTGAAAAAGAAACATAAGGTTTTGATTGTTAGAGAATATATTTGTATACTCAATGGAAATATGGAAAAACCAAAATACAATAGACAAGGTAATTGATTAAATAAATATTACAACTCAATTGCTCAAAATATAAGTAAATAGAAATAAGAGAAGGAAGAGAATTATAAGAACTAAAACCCTAAAACAAAAGATACATATGAATATGTAAATAGAAATAGAGGAAGTGTTACAAACTCAATACAATAATAATACAAGAAGACCAACAAAATGAAAAGATCAATGAAAAAACAAACTCTCACACAACCAAAGTGTAGAGTAGTGGGGATCACCAACTTGAACAAGGTTCAAAACCTTTGTCCAAAACCTTATTTCTCCTTATTCTCTAAGCACTAAGGGATCTCTCTTGGAAATAGTTCTCTGGAATTATCAAGCTTCTATGGTGTATTTTCCAGCCAAGTACTTTGTGGATGGAAAATGGTGTATCTTACAAGTGAGCATTAGGCTCCTATTTACGGAGTTTGAGATACCCCTTTGAATTTCAAATTCCACCAACCCCATGACTGTTACCAATGTTTAATTTGATGTTTATGGAATTAAAATGGAGATTTGGGAGTTATTCGGGATGTTAGAACCGTTCAATTTGGAAAAAACTGAAAAACCAAGTTGGCTGTCAGCCTCATTGGCCGCGGCCAGGACTTTTCAGTGGCTGCGGCCACTGGCTTCTGTCCCCCAGGCTGCGGCCACAGGCCATTTTCAGCACAAAAAAGTCATTTTTTCAAAACGTTCCAAAATGTTCCAAATCCTTTCCCACATGATTTTGTAACCTCCAAATATCTATTGGGAGTTAAAAACATGTCTCCAATAGACATATTTCATCATGGCTTTGTGAAATCCAATCTCAAATGTGTAACATATAATATACACGTTATTGGGTAATATTTGGGAGTTACAAATTTGTAACTGATTTTGTAACTCCAAAATATGTCACATTTGGGCACACACATGTGTCTAATTTTGTGACTCTCAATAATATGTTACAAGGTGTGACCAATCAAATTTGTGTGAAAAATCACAATTTGTCACATGATTTAATCTAACATTATATTATATGAAATAATATAACAGTATCCACTGCCCAGGATCGATGACTTGTTTGGCCAGCTACAAGGGGAAGACGATGTTCTCTAAGATTGAGCTTCAGTTCTGCTACCACCAGTTAAGGATTAAAGAAGAGGACATACCAAATAACGCATTCCGTACGTGTTATATGCATTATAAATTTCTAATCATGTCCTTTGGATTTACCAACGTCCCAACAACCTCTATGGACTTGATGAATAGGGTTTTTCGGAATTATTTGGATAAGTTTGTGATCGTATTCATCGAAGATATACTGGTGTACTTCCAGTCAGAGACAGAGCACAAGTAGCATCTTCGTTTTGCACTACAACAGTTGAGAGAGCATAGGCTATATGCTAAGTTCAGCAAATGTGAGTTTTGGTTACCCCAAGTAACATTTCTGGGCCACATTGTGAGTAAGGAGGGGATTTTGGTGGACCCAAGCAAGATTGAGGCAGTGAGAGATTGGCCCAGGCTGAGCAGTGTACCAGAGCTTAGGAGTTTCTTGATATTGGCAGGGTGCTATCGGCAGTTCATTGAGGGATTCTCCATAATAGCTACACCATTGACTGAGCTGACACGTAAGAAGACCAAGTATGTCTGTATAGATAAATGCGAGAACAGTTTCAAGAAGTTGAAGCGGCGACTGATCACTGTTCCGATATTGAGTCTTCCATCAAACAATGAGAAGTTTGTGGTCTACTGCAATGCTTCGAGGGAGGGTTTGGGTGTGTATTGATGTAAGCTGGAAAAGTGATAGCCTACACGTCGAGACAACTGAAGAAGTATGAGCTGAGGTATCCCACTCACGATCTGGAATTGGCGGCAGTGGTATTTGCACTGAAGGTTTGGAGGCATTATGAGAAGTGCAAAATGTACACCAACCATAAAAAAGTCTAAAGTGTTTTTTAACTGAGAAGGATCTGAATATGCGCCAAAGGCGTTGGCTAGAATTGGTAAAGGACTACGACGACAACATTTTATACCATCCAGGGAAGGCCAATATGGTGGCCAACCCATTGAGTCGAAAGGGCCCAAGGCAGTTATTTAGTGTGAGGCAGATATCAGAAGAGTTAGCTGAGGAGATGACCGGAGATAGAATTGAATTGGTAGTTGGTCAGCTAGCCAATATCACACTTCAAACCATTCTCCTTGTGAGGATCAAGGATGTGCAAAAGGAGGATCCATAGTTAAGGAAACACAGGAAGGATGTCTTAGCCAGAGTGGCTAGAGACTTTTCTATTTCAGAGCTGGGTTTACTGAGGTATAAAGGTTGGATTTGCAT
Organism: Humulus lupulus; assembly: GCF_963169125.1. Lineage (NCBI taxonomy): Eukaryota > Viridiplantae > Streptophyta > Magnoliopsida > Rosales > Cannabaceae > Humulus > Humulus lupulus. Next base: position 38,175,707 of record NC_084797.1, on the reverse strand, counting down.
TCCAAGGGATTATGGTATCAGGTGAGAGATTCTAGAGAAGACTTATACCACTACCTACTCCTTACATCCGGGTACGATGAAGATGTACCAAGATTTGAGAACTTTGTATTGGTGGTCGGGGATCAAGAGGGATGTAGTGAATTATGTGGCCAAGTGTTTAAACTGTCAGTAGGTGAAGGCTAAATATCAAAGGACAGGAGGGTTGCTGCAACCTTTAGAGATTCCAGAGTGGAAGTGGGAGGATATTTTTGGGAGAGAGTGAAATAACACTACCACAAAAAATTGAATCTACACAAAATTTGAATTGACAGAGACTTAAAAAAATATTGAGAAAGAACTTGAAAACCCAAGTAGATCATTGGAGTTCTTCAATCTTTGATGGAGCTTTAAGACCCTAGGTAAGACCACCACTCTCTTTGAGAAAATCCTTCAAGCTAATGAAAACTACCAAACCAAGGCTTATACACGTTGAGAAACGCTGTTCTAATACTCTATTTTCCAGCCACCATTGATGCTTGAGGTCTTCTCTTTGAGGAAATGAGGATTGAGATTGAACAAGCCTTCAACTCTCTAAGTCAAGCACATTATTGGAGAGTTCTTGGATAAAACTAGAGATTCTTGGAGCTAAAGAGAGAGAGAGAGGGTAGAGAGAGGTTGGAGAGAGTGATCAAGTCTTCCAAATCATTGTTTTTTACCCATATATAGAGTAGACACCGTCATTAGGTCCAACCAACAGGATTAGACTTATAAAATACGTAATTTAGAGCATTTAAGTAAATCCACGTAATCCAGCAGGGGACACGTCACCTGCTAGGGTTTTTGGAAACCCTAGCCTTCAGGCGATGTGTCGCCTCTTGGGTATCAACATATCGACACCCCCTCTGACTTTGGACACTTCCAAAATTCCCAATAATACTCCAAATGCCACCAAATTTTTTGGGAACCCTTAGATACTATTGTGTATCACTTTGGACCCAAATATTAATTTTATTAGTGCCTACAATTTGAAACTCAAATTCACATATTCACTATGTGAATTCTACTAAGTGTTTATACTTTGCTTGTATTTTAACACTTATCATTTGTATTTAACCAACATAACAATCCCCCACTTGGTTAAATACAAGCCACATTCTCTAGCTTAAACAGTTTTGGTGCATAAAATAAAATATCTTTAGGTTTGAACTTTATCTTAGTGAAAATTCCACAATGTATTATCGAAATCATTAGTAGCTTAAAGCTTGAACCAAGTATTCCATATGATAACATCGGTGATACTTCACATACCTCCAGCACAATTTTTGTTTTCACACTTTCTCGCTTAGCACTATCATGGCCATGTGCTCATCTCTTCATAGACTTTTCAGGGAGAAACTCCAACTCCCATGAGAGGCAGCACCACCTCTAAGTCCATATAGGTGAAGTTCTTACAACATATTTGCTGCCTTTTAGATGCTTGTTGCACTAAACTAAACTTCATTAAAAGCCCTAGGCTTAACCCTAATTCAGTAGCAACCAACACTAACTATCTCGGATGGAACTCTTCATAAATTTTAGTGTTGAAACTATTCACTTATCAATGACTTTTTCTTACCAGTTGAATTCTTTCCCTTGATTTGTACAAGTTGAGAGTTGAGTTTCCATCATTGGTGAATCTATTCTTCTAGGAGTTTCAATCCCATTCCTTTTGAAGTAGAACTTATTAACCTTCTCACAAGAGGTTTTGTATCCGCTAAGTTCTCACTTGTTTTAACATATGAGATTGATATGATTCCACCTTGAATCAATTGTCTCACATATTTGTGTCTTAGACTAATGTGTCTAGACTTTTCATTATATGCACTATTATATGCTCTAGCAAGTGCAGATTGGCTATCACAATGTATTGAAATTGTTGATACGATATCCATGGTTAAAGGAATATCCATCATGAGATCCCTAAGCCACTCAACCTCTTTGCCAGTTGCCGCTAATGCTATAAACTTCGCTTCCATGTTTGAGTGTGATATACACATTTGCTTCTTGGAGCCCCATGAGATTGCATCTCCTCCAAGAGTAAACACCCAACTAGTGGTGGAGAGATTATCTCCAATTCTCGATATCCAATTAGCATCAGAATATCCTTCAAGTATCTTTAGAAAGTTTGTATAGTGAAGACTATACTCTTTGGTACCCTTAAGATAACCTGGTATTCTCTTAATAGCTTTCCAATGCTTGATACTTGGATTGCTAGTAAACCTACTAAGTTTACTAATCGCATATGCAATATCCGCTCTTGTGCAATGAGCGACGTACATTAGGCTACCTATTGCACTTGCATATTCTAATTGAGCCACCACTCTTCCTTCATTCTTTTAAAACTTCATGTTTGAATCAAATGGTGTATGAGCCTCTTTGATTTTGAGATGACTGAATTTGTCGAGCACTTTCTCAACATAGTGGGTTTGACTTAACACAAAATCCCCACTATTCCTTCTAACTTTGATACCTATAATAGTATCTACCTCTCCATGGTCTTTCATTTTAAAGTTAGAAGATAGAAGCCTTTTCGTTTCCATTATTCCTTTCATGTCATTACTCAAAATTAACATATCATCTACATATAGATACACAAGTATGACATGGTCACCACAAGTCTTAGAGTATAAGCATTTGTCCGCATTCTTGTGTCTAAATCCATTAGAAACAATGACTTTATCAAACTTCTCATGCTAATGTTTTGAAGTTGTTTCAAACCATATAATGATTTGACAATTCTACACACTTTATGTTTATTTCCTTGAAGAACAAAACCTTCCGGTTGTTCCCTATAGACCTCCTCTTCGAGATCCCCATTTTGGAATGCCATTTTGACATCAATTTGGTGAACATAAAGGTTGTATATAGATGATAAGGCAAACAACAATTTTATAGAAGTAGTTTTTGCTACCGGTGCATATGTGTCAAAGTAATATATTCCATCTCTTTGTTTGAAACCTTTGGCTACTAGCCTAGCCTTGAAGGTTTGTATGGTGCCATCGGTATGGTATTTCTTTCTAAATACCCATTTGCACCCAATTGGTTTGGACCACTTTGGAAGGTCAACCAATTCCCAAGTGTGGTTTGACATAATTGAATCCATTTCATCATTAATTGCCTCCTTCCAAAAAGTAGAGTCCCTAGAGGACATTGCTACCTTGAAAGTTTTGGGATCATTTTCTATTTGAAGTACTATTGGATGTTTCTAGGCAACTTCCTCATTATCACCTTCAACAAGGTATAGTGTCTCTATTGGAGAACACTTCTCATTTGATCCCAAATCTTCGAGCCTTTGGCTACTTCTAGGCAATTGAGGTTGCTCACCAACTATTCTAGGAGTCTCCTCTTGAAGCTCTCTAGTTTGAGTTGGTTCTAACTTATTGTCATCGCATGACATGTTCTCAAAGAACTCAACCTCTCTAGATTCAATTATTACATTAGACTCCAAGTCTAATAATCCATAAGCTTTGCTATTTTGGGCATCTCCCACAAATGCACATCCTATAGCTCTTGGACCCAACTTGGTCCTTTTTGGATCGGTGCTCTTGCAATAAGCACGACGCCCCCACAATTTAAGATAACCAATGTTTGGTTTCTTTCCTTTCCATAACTCATATGGAGATATATTATTTTTATTCATGGTAATACGATTCAAAATATGACAAGTGGATAGCAAGGCTTCACCCCGCAAACTAAAATTCAATTTAGAATGTAATAGCATAGCATTAATGATCTCAATAATTGTTCTATTCTTTCTTTTCGATATAAAATTTTGTTGTGGAGTATAAGGGGTTATACATTCATGAATTATTCCATGTTCTTCACAAAAAAAATTAAATTCATTTGAAAAATATTCACCACCCCTATCACTTCTAAGTATTTTAATTTTCCTTTCAAGTTGATTTTCAACTTCCGCTTTATACACTTTAAACACATCAAATGCTTCATCTTTATTTTTAAGCAAATATACATATGTGAACCTAGAGCAATCATCATGAAATTAATAAAATATCTACTTCCTCCTCTAGTCAACATTCTATTAAGTTCACATAAATCACTATGTGTCAACTCTAGCAACTTAGATTTAACACATAATTCACATTTTTCATGCTCAACGTTATCACAATCAATTAATCCGCCTTTGACAGTCATTTTAATTGTGCTAAATCCAATATGTGCAAGTCTAACATGCCACAAAGTAATAGAATTTGAGGCAAGCATATAATAATAAGAAGAAACTTTATTGTTCACATGGTCAATGGAAGTACAAAGTTTGAACTTGCCATCACAAGCATATGCCCTTGCAACAAAAACATTGTCTTTAGATTAAATAAGCTTTCCGGAATCTATCGCAACCTTGATTCCCGATATGCCAAGTAAATTTCCACTCACAAGGTTTCTACTCATTTCTGGTACATACAAAACATTGGTGAGTAGAACCTTCTTATCGAATGTGAAGAACAAGTCAATAGTTCTCTTTCCTTCAACCTTGGACCTTTTCTCATTGCCCATTTGGATTCCATGCCCTTCCTTTGAAAATTCAAAGGTCTTGAATAAAGATCTATCATAGGTTACATGAATGGTGGCACAAGTATCATACCACCACTCACTCACCTTTCCATGTATGGTATTAACCTCACTTAGTGTTGCCACTAGTTCCTCTTGGGATGAGTTGAATTTTTCCTCATTGTTATGGCTCCTCTTAAACCTAGAATCTCTAGCAAAGTGGTCATTCTTGCCACACACAAAGCAAGGTCCCTTGGAACTTTTGAATTGCCTCTCATTCTTCTTGGGCCCCAAGGTTTTTGGCCCTTGCCCTTGTTCTTGCTATTTCCTTTGTCCTTGTTAGGAGTATTTGCCACTACATTAACCTTCGAAGTCTTTCCATTGGACTTCTCATCATTCAAATCTCTAGAATGAGATTCCTCCTCAATTCTCAAGTGTTTAAGAATTTTCTTCAAATAAATCTCTTCATTTCTATAGAGCATCTTTTTCCTATAGCCTCTCCATGAAGGAGGTAACTTGGCTATAATGACACCCACAAGAAATTGTTCCGGCAATACAATTTTAAGAGTAGACAATTTATTCACCATAATTTGCAGCTCATGAATTTGAGGGAGAAGGGGTTTATCATCATAAAATTTAAATTCCATGTATTGAGTAATAAGAAATTTCTTTGTACCTTCCTCTTCCGCTTTGTACTTCTTTTCCAAGGTCTCACAAATGTCCTTGGCGGTGTTGGTGTAGAGATCATAGAGTCTATCCGATAGAGCATTGAGGATGTGACCCCTACCAATCAATTTATCTTCTTCGCACTTCTTCATTTCTTTGACAATTTCTTGAGTATTATATTCCTTGGGCTCTTCAAAGGCTTTTAGGTCTTAGTCCAATACATAGAAAACCTTCAAAGTGGGGAATAATAATGTAATTTTGTCTTGCCAACGAACAAAGTTAGTTTCATCATATTTATCTAATCTAACAAAGTCTTGTGTCTGAATCTCAAAGCCGAAAGAGAGTTAGATTCTTCCATGATATGCTATCTCAGATTATAGAGTACTAGAATGTTGGGAGAGAGTGAAATAACACCATCACAAAAAAATTGAATCTACACAAAATTTGGGTCAACAAAGACTAAGATTGAGAAATAAATTGCAAACCCAAGTAGATCAATGGAGTTCTTCACTCTTTGATGGAGCTTTAAAACCCTATGCAAGACCACCACTTTCTTTGAGCAAATCCTTCAAGAAAATCAAAACTACAAAACCAAGGCTTATATGCGTTGAGAAACGTTGTCCTGATACTCTATTTCCTAGCCACCATTGACACTTGAGGCCTTCTCTTTGAGGAAATGAGGATTGGGATTGAACAAGCCTTCAACTCTCTAAGTAAAGAACTTTCTTGGAGAGTTATTGGAGAAAACTAAAGATTCTTGGAGCTAGAGAGAGAGAGGGTAGAGAGATATTGGAGAGAGTGATCAAGTCTCCCAAATCACTATTTTTGACCCATATATAGAGTAGGTACCATCATTAGGTCCAACCAATAAGATTATACTTGTAACACATGTAATTTAGAGCATTTACGTAAATCCATGTAATAGAGTAGGCGATGTGTCGCCTCTTGGGTGGCGACGTATCACCACCTCCTTATACTTTGGACACGTCCAAATGTCCCCGAAAGGCTCCAAATTCCACCAAACTTTTTGGGAACCCTTAGATACTTTTATGTATCACTTTGGACCCAAATTTACATTTTATTAGTGCCTACAATTTGGAACTCAAATTCACATCTTCACTATGTAAATTCTACTAAATGTTTATACCTTGCTTGTATTGCTTGTATTTTAACACTTATCATTTATATTTAACCAATCATAAAAAATATCACCATGGACTTCATGGTTGGATTATTAAAGACAGTAGGATAGTATGATTATGTGTGGGTGATTGTGGATAGGTACATCAAATCAGCCCACTTTTTTCATGTTAAAACAACTCATACGGTGGAGCAGTATCCTGAGTTGTATGTTAAGGAAATTGTGCGACTTCATGAGGCTCCGAGGTCGATAGTATCTCATAGGGACCCCACCTTCAGATACTAGAGAATATGTTACAGGCCTGTGTACTAGATTTTGAGGGATCTAGGAATAAGTGTCTCCCTTTGATTGTGTTTTCATATAATAATAGCTATTAGGTGACCACCTGAGTGGCTCCGTATGAAATGTTATATGGGAGGAAGTGCAGATCACCTATCCATTGGGATGAGATGGGTGAGAAAAAGTACTTAGGTCATGAGGTTGTTCAGAGGACCAATGAGGCGATTGAAAAGACTAGAGCTCGAATTCTGGCCTCCCAGAGTCGACAGAACAATTATTTAGACTTGAGATGCAAGAGTGTAGAGTTTCAAGTCGGTGACCATGTGTTCCTCAAAGTTTCTCCTTTGAGAGGAGTAAAGTGATTTGGAGTGAAAGGCAAATTAAGTCCTAGATTTGTCGATTCTTTTGAGATTCTGGAGCGGGTTGGGGAGGTATCTTATAAATTGGCAATGCCTCCAGCCTTATCAAGGGTTCACAACATATTTCATATGTCCATGATTCGGAAGTACGTATCAGGTTCTACGCATGTGTTGAGTTATGAAAACCTAGAGTTGGATTAAGATTTGTCATATGAGGAGAGGCTGGTTTAAATTCTAGACCGAAAAGATAAAGTCTTGAGAAAAAAGATCATTGCCTTAGTAAAAGTGTAGTGGAGGAACAACAAGGTGGAAGAGGTAACTTGGGAGCTTGAGACTTATATGCAGGATTGATATCTTGAGTTATTCAGGTAAATTTCGAGGACAAAATTTCTGTAAGGAGGGGATAGTTGTAACGTCCCAAATTTGCTAATAAGGCTTAGTGCCTTGATTAGCGTGCCAGGAGGGAAATAATTGATTTAATTATGTTATTATGTGGATTAAATGATTATGTGATTAGAAATGCATGTTTAGGTGAATTAAATATGCATGTAGGCCCATTTTGGTTAATAGGGGCATAATTGTAATTTAGGCCCGTTGAAGGCATAAATGTAAATTTTATGTGTTGTGCTTGAGACCACAATATTGTGAAGATTTACTTGTGATGTGTGATCCGACACAGTCCTAGGGAGCGAAATAGTGAAATAGTCACAACGTGGTCGAATAACCAGCTCGGGGTGAGCCTAGGGGTATTTTGGGAATGTAGCATGTGTTTCGTGTTACTGGGTAATGGGTAGTGATTTAGCAATTATTTGGGTATGTCAGGATTAAATTGGGGGTTTATAGGACTATTTGAGGAATTAGAGGGAATGTGGCAAAAGACAATTTTTTCCTTGGTGGTGTTAGAAGGGTTAAGTCGATTAGGGGCATTTTGGACATTATGCAGCTGAGGATAGACTTAAGCTAATCAGAATTCTAGAACTAGGGAGAAACAAAAACACACCCTCACCTCATCTCTCTCTCTCCCTTTCTCTCTCTCTCTCGACACTCTCATTCTCTCTTAAGGACAAAGGAAATTTTTGTTGAATTAAAGGGAGAAGGCTTAGAATTCAAAAAGGAATGAAGCTAGAAGTAATTGGGTTTAGCTCAGGATAGAATCACACAATTTAGGTAAGGATTTCTGCTGACTTTACTGAGTTTTCCGTTATGGTTTAGAGGTTTCATGGGGTTGAACTTAGGATATGATTTTTGGGATTTCATGAGTTTCTTGGGTAAGTTTTGGGGTATCTATGTTAGTTGTGATGCTTTGATATGAGTTGTAAACTGAATTCTTCCTTAAAGCTTTGATTTGGGTGGATTCTAAAAAGTTCAGCTCGTAAAAATGCATGAGGATTTCTGGGTTTTAGGCTCGAGCCGCGGCCCTGTTCTTCTTGCGTCGCGACTCGTGTGTGCGAAGAGGCGTGGGAAGCCTCTGATTTTGCCGCGGCGCAGGCAGGGCATGTCGGTGCCCTTTTCCCCAGATGAGAGAGCCAAAGCTCTCCGACTTGCAGCGGGTTGCGATCCTAGAGGGTGGGTCGCGACTCAAACTAGGGAAAATGACCAAAATAGTGTTTTAAGCTTGGGAACCCAAATCTTAGGGCTCGGGAAGGATTCTACTACCCATTTTAGTATAATTTGAGGCCCCGAAGGCTAGTATTTTAATCAGAAGTTTTTAATTGGTTAGGGCTTGTTGGATGTCCATTTTTTGATGCATTGTGACTAGGTTTTGCGTCAAGGCTCGAGGTTAGGGGATCATGCTCGGGATTGCATTAATCAATTAGCTCGGGACGCAGGTAAGAAAATTGATTATGCTCGTAGAGCAGGGCATGGCCCGAATATCTATGTTTAATGTTTAATGTTTAATGTTTAATGTTTAATGTTTTATGTAGATGTTTATGACTTGTTATGCCATGTTTGTGAATAATCTGTGAAGGCCAGGAACGGTGAAGGACGGGAACGACAAAGGCTGGGAACGATGAAGGCTGGGGACGGCAAGGGTTGAGATCGACATTAAGCATGTTGAATGCAGGACGCTAGGGCGAGACCCTCGAAGGGTGTTGTATTCACCTACTCGGTGAAGACTGTGACCCAGTGCTTGGTAAATCACCTGGGTTTGCATAGGCTATTATATGTTTAATCAATTATCTACTTAAGTTGTTTATTACTAGATTGAATTGTGATGTGCTTTTGTGGAGTTTTCTTGGTTGGCCTCGGCTCACAAGTGCTCAATGGTGTAGGTAAGGGCAAAGGAAAGGTCGACCAACCATGAGTTGGAGAGCATGGAACGACGTGTACATGTTCGGCCTACCTGACTGCCACGGCCAGGGTTGTTTGAAGAATTTACTGTAAATGGTTGATTTTGTCGCTTAGGTCGACTATATTGAAACTTTTGAATTGTAATATATTTTTGAAACAATATTTTGGGATCCCAATGTATAACTTTTATGACTTTAATGAATTTTTGAATCTTTTATAATTAATGTTCGTCAAATGAGTCTTTATTTTGATTTATTCACACTTTTTAACCTAAAACCTCAATTAGCGAGTTAATGACACATTTATAAATCACATGGTAACGACTTTAAGGTAGTAGGGCGTTACAATAGAGAATTGAGGTAAAATTACCCATAAAGGCATGATGATTGGGTCACTTAATAGGTCATTAAGAGTAAGTTAGTAATTGTGGTCATTATAGTTTTCTAGGGCTTAATAGGTCTTAAGGGAGGGAGGGAGGAGAGAGAGAGAGAGAGAGACTCTTGACCAAAACCCTAGAAGGAAGAAGAAGAGAAGAAGAAAAGAAAAGAAAGAAAGGATTGTGATCTTCATCCTTGGAGAGTTTGGAACGTCTAGCAAGGAGGAGATTTCAGGGTCGGTGGCTTAATAGACTTTGGGCAAGTGTTTTTCAATTTTTTTTTTAAAGTTTTCATTATAGTTCTTTAGAGTTCTTGAAGCTTTGATGAAGCTTTGGTGGTGATTAATGTTGTAAAGAGATAAAGGGCTTAGTGTTTGATTTTTAATGCATTATTATGTTTAGATTTGTTTTTATGAGGGTTAGAAATATGCTAGAATCTGATTTAAGGTCATTGAATGATTGTTTTAAGATTTTAGAATAAAGCTTGGGGCAGAAGCTTTGAATGGTTGTTATTGCATGAGACATGTTGTAATCTAGACTTTAGGGATTGTGCGTGAGTTTATTGTATCTTGTTTAATTATGAGAGTTGCATGATCATAAAGAGAGATTTATTATGAGAAAACCCCAAAAAGAATCGTTGAAAATGTATTTAAATTAAGAAAGTTATGGTTATTCAAAGTTGAGTCAGTGAGCAGATTTCGAACCAGCCCCACGTATGAGAGCCACAACATTCTGATTACATTGGAATCTTGGTTTGAATAGTGCCACAATGCTCTAATGGTAGTGTCTTAGCCCTAGGTCGCGACAGAGACCTTTTTGAGAGTTTTAAGGTCATTTTGAAGTTGTTTTAAGTGAGGTTTTTTGGGGACTTCCTCCTTGAGTTCTTGGGAACTTTTAGAACTTTCTTAAGGACACTTTAAGAATTCACCAGGGTTTAGAAAGATTAGGATTGATTGAATGATACTTGGCTTGGGTTATAATATTCTAAGAATGTTTGTTTATGTGCTATTGTTTAGGGCCCGGTAAGACTACTTGAAGGAACGTGGTTGTGGTCGCTGTTGGACTTGAGGTAAAAAGAGTGGGGCATCTGCACACAGAATGCACACTTTACGTATAAATAGTAAGTGTTGATTGATTATGAATATGCAATACCATATTATGATGGCTTATTTTCGTTACATTATGCACGTTATGTGATAATGTCTTTTATATATTAACTAATGTGTTCGGATACACGTAGTAGGTTGTTGCAAGGACAGTGGGCTGTCATGAGGATGGTACTATGTGTTTATGCATGGTATTATGATTTCAACAATGTTGTACAATTTTATAGATATCGTTACATTATGATATGTTACGAACTATGTTATATGGTATGATGTTACCTTGTGTATATGTGTGTTTTGGGGTTGTGTCATTTACAGCTCTTCTTGTTAGGCGTTAACTTTCGGGTACTCTGTGTTACATGTAAAGGCAAGGAAGTGGTACTACATTAATAAGTTGGAGAGCTCTGGTGGAGGGCGTACATATTAGGATTTAATGACCTTAGGTGTTGGGCCTATTAAACTGATTTATGTTTTAAATAAGAGCCATTTATTAGTTGTCTTAGTATTTTAAAGACTTTATTAACATGAGGTTTAGGTTAAGTTGTTTTATTTGTTTATTCTAAAATCATGATATTCCTGAGTCTCGTTTCATTTAAAAGATTATTATTTTGGTGGATATAACAATAAATGTTTTATTTTATTCATTTAACTTATCACAATCATGTCTATATTTTTATGAAAAATCACACATGTGACACTAAGTAATGAGGCGTTACAATGTTATAATGGGAAGATATTATCTAGCTCATCATAAGGTGACATAATATTGAGACTTATTATGTCATCCATGAGTGACATAATGAGTAAAAAAAATGCTCACATACCTACACTCAAATTTAACACAGATACAAAATTGAGTGGTCCATTGATTGTAATAAATTAAATAAAAATAATCAATCACAAAGATAATATCTACATATATCTTATTTTGGTTGAACTAATTTAATTATGGAAATTTTACATAAAGTGACAAAAAATTCTTTTTTTAATATTTTTACTTACACACGACATTTTAAACTTTTTTACTGTTCATCGTTTGTTTATTACACTTTTACGTACTCATCCATGCAACCTTATGTTATGTTAAAGGAAGACTATTGTATTTGTTTTCAATAGAAAATATTATGTTATTTGTTGTTCATAGTACGTTGGCCAATAAAAATAAAGCAACTCAGCCAAAATTCTGCCAACTCTATCACTCAATAAACTTCGAAAAAGGAAAAAAAATATATTAACCTTGAAAGGTCAACAAAGGCTGCACCTAAATTTTGGAGCCAACATTTGTTAAATAATAATGAGAACAATACTAAAAGGATCACGACAAAATAAAATAAAGTAATATTTGCTGTATAAATATAATTTTTTTTTACTTATATACATTTATGGAAAATTAGTTAATTGTTGTGTTGATGTCTAATTAATGTTTAATTTTTTTCTGATATATTTTGAATCTTTTTTTGAAAGACATGTTAGTATGCAATGGGTTGACTTCTACTTGTTCAATTATTTTTTTTTAGTAATTTTTTAATGCAGTGGGTTGATGTCTAGTTGTTGTCCAATTATTATTTTCTGGTTGTTTTTTTAAAATGTAATTGATTGCACTGTGTTGTTGTAGGGTTGTTGTTTAGAGTTTATGTATAGTTTTTTCATGTTAGTTTTTAGTTGTTTAAGTTTATTTATAGTTGTTCTGTTGTTGTGTTGATGTCTATTTGTTGTTTAGTTGTTTGCAGATATTTTGATTTAAAAAAAAAAAAAAACATGTTAGTATGCAGTGAGTTAATGTTTAGTTGTTGTCTTATTGTTGTTTTTTAGTTATTTATTGACACCGCATTTTTGTAAATATAAGACTTTAAAAAAATATATTTTTGAAAACTTAAGTTAGTATTTTCTTAAAAAAAAATCACGAATCGTAAAAAAGTAAAAAAATACAAAAGAAGTATATTTTTTAAAAAACATAGTTAAAAGTATCGTGCCCATCGGCGCATGGCACTACTTAATATTAGTACTTTTTTAGTTATTTAATTCTTATTATTATATTAGTAATTAGATTATTCAATATGATTTAAATGTGATTCAATGATTAGATTATTTAACATTATTTAAGTGATTTAATTAATTAAATAAAAATAAAATGAAACCCTAGAAAAGTGATATATATTGTTAGGATTGGTTAAATGCATAGTAAAATAAGTCAAGCACAAAGAAGTGTAAAATAATAGACTATTCCACTAAAGTCAATATGAGTGGGTTGACTTTTGGTGTATGCATTTTAAAACTATCATTTTGGGTCCAAAGTAACTATTTTGAGTATATAAGATTACTCAAAAAAATTGGTGACATTTGGAGGTGTTTTGGGGCGATGTACGAGGTCAAAAGTCAGTGTAACAGGAGTTGCATCAGCTGTTGAGAGGCGATGCATCGCTTGGCTTAAGATAGCCTAGACACGCGATGTATCACCTGTATGAGGGCGACAAATCGTGGGGACCGTCCATACGAACCCATACAGTTACGTGTTTAAGCACCAAAACTTAGTTTAAAATTCTCTAATCTCATTGGTTAACACTAATGACATTTCCTACACTATTTAAGGGGTTCATTTGAGATTTTGGTGTACCGATCACTCTCGACTCTCTCTCTCTCTCTCTAACTAACAAAGATTACTAGTTTTCTCCAAGATTTTCATCAGGAAAGTTTGATTTGTTTGAAGAGCAAGGCTTGTTAATCCCAAGACTTATTCCACCATTATAGTAATTTCAAGGAATCTCTTATGGGAGGCGAGGAATAGAGTTTTTAGACAAAAATTCTATTTTGTCAAGCCTTCTTATTCATTTTCATTGATTTATTACATTAAACTATAACTTTATGATTTTATGTTACTAGGGTTTCTCTCAAGAAATGTCCTCTCTTTCCTTTTTATCTAATTTGTTTATTCTTTCATTGTGTATATTAGTATATTGTGATTGATTATCCTAAATTACAATATTCTAATTGTATTGATAAGAGATAATCCCAACATATATATGTTTTATTATTATTTGAGTCGAATGATGGGTAAGATATGAGATCATAACACAAAAGCCCAAGTAAAAAGCAGATCTAGAAATCTCTTTCTTTAAAAGAAATGTTTCTTTACCTTTGTGAAATGCAAATTCATTAGATCTCATGTGTTGAGTACATCTAGTGAATCTTAAATTTTCCTAGATCCTTTTACATGGCTATACACATTCTAAGGTGTAGAGAACAGTTCAAAAAACTTAGGTGTGAGTTTGAACAGTTGTAAAGCTAGGATTTGATGATCATTTAGAATTACAAAATGATAGCTAGGATTCTTGGTATGTCATCAACTAGTATAATATTATTTCTTATCTTTTCTAATTCATTGTATTAATATATATATATACTAATCATCGCCTGGGTTGTTCTAGCATTCTTATTGTGACAGTCAGAATCTTGTGATCCACAGGGGGAAAGAACAGGTAAAACTTGTGCAATCCCACATCTGTTAGGAACGAGTTTCCTAATATGCAGCGGAATGGTGGTGTGGTTGGCCCAGTGTACAACAAAATTTTTGTAACATATTTAAACTACATTTAAATATGCGGATCCATTAATATACATACATTAATCATAAACAAGATAAGGATATAATTCATACCTCTTGAAGCCTATCAAGTATCATTGCTATCTTTTCGTATTTAGAACGATCTTCCTATCCAAGCCGCTCCCATGTACTCACACCAAGATCTTCCAAAGCGTTCTCTACACCTCAAGAAATGTGTGGGCACTTAGAGAATGAAGGATAGTTTATTTGTGATTCTACTTGATGTACTCAACTCATGAGATCAAGAGAATAGGCCTGAGAATTGGTTCTTTATTTTCAGGAAGAGAAAACTATCGTTCTATTTTTCACAGAGCGAATGTTCAGAGTTGTCTCACATACACCCATCTGAATATTATTCTGATTAGTCATACTTAAAAGAAAATATTCAAATTTTAAAAAATAAATCTGTAACCATTTTACAATTTACTTTTTAATTAATTAATTATTCTATTAATGAAAAAATCCAAAAAATAATTTTTGAATTATCCATTAATTAATTAATTAAATAAATAAAAATAAAAATCCCATCTCTGAAAATGCCCTACACGCCACACACTGTGTATGCACATGTAGCTTCCCTAATTTTAGGGATGTTGGTATTTCAATTTTTATTTAATTATTTATTCAAACTACTTTGTTAGATAAGATCCAACAACCTCATAACTAATTCAAATTTGAATTCAAAATAATTATCTTTTTAATTAATTATCAAATATAATTAATTATTTGAATAAATATTAATCTTTTAAATTCAAATCAAATTTGAACTTATCAGATTATTATCTTCCACTCAAATAAAGATATTTAATTAATTCTACCAATTAATTAAATCCAAAATTTTTGAAAATAAATATTTAATTTATTATAATTTCGAAAATTATAATTAATTAATTATTTAATTAAATTTCAAAATTAATTTAATTATTTGATATAATTTCGAAAATTATACAATAATTAAATATTAATTAATTTTGTTAACTACAACTAATTTGTAATCAATTAATTAATCACTATTATCATATAATTGCATATTTGGCCTAAAGAACAAATTTCTTCTTAAATATGTCTTTAAACTATTTTCCCTTCATACCAACTCTTACCTTGAACAGTGTTGATAGAGCCGCTATGGGGACCTATGGACCTATAATTCCAAGCTCCAATAAATTTGAGATTATTAATTAAACTCTTTAATAAAATAATCTTAATTTATTAATCTCATGATTATTCCACTATAAATATGAGACTGCACTCTTGTAATTATAGACATTTCATTTACTGAGTACTTTATAATCATAAAGTGTCCATTGATATAATCATTGCATACAACTTGACCCTCTAATAATGGTTCATAATTAATCGGGAATTAAATTACCGTTTTACCCTTTTAATTATCTCTTGTTTCTTTAAGTACCATTGACTCTACTAGTGAAGGTTAATTCATAACTAAATTATGAATTTGAGCTCAATAACCTTTCAGTCCCAAAAGTCAACCCTTAAGAGAATCATCATTCAATCTCTTGCGAGAAGGTATAGATTCCATATCTGTATACTATGTCCCCAGTCATCTATATTAATGAGTTCCCAAAACAAAAGTTTCTAGCCTGATCATTCTGACAGACCCTAACAAGTGAATCAAAGAACTCATATAACATAAATAGGAGTTCATAGTAACTTCAGGATTAAGATCTATTTGTATATGATCATCAGTTGATATATTTAATTAATACTTCGAAACGGTATTTAACTAAGTATTAATAAACATATCTGGTCCAATTCTATATATTCTCTAATATATAAAGCACCTCCACTAAAGTATCCTACCACACTAGTGATCCGGATCTAGATCACATGTATTCGTAATACTAGTGGACCGTACTTGCAGTAATTAATCTAAAGATTCCATAACTTTATTTTACTGCGAACTATTCAAGTTCATTTATCTCAAACACAATCCTCCCGTACCAATACATGTTTGAGATCACATATATGAACTTAGGAATTTTCCTGATATTTACATAATATTATCAAAGAATAATATAGCCCATAAAATATATGCATAACATATTCAATTTATTTATTTATTTTATAAAACAATGTCTACTACATATGCTTTCAGGGCACATTTCCAACTGTCTCCCACTTGCTCTAAAGCAAATGATTCATCTCTCTCATTCCCATGTTTCTTACATGCTCCTTAAAAGATTTTATGGATAAAGTCTTTGTGAAAGGATCTGCAAGATTATGCTCTGAAGCTATCTTCATAACTGCAACATCTCCTCGATGAACTATCTCTCTTAGCAAGTGATACTTCCTCTCTATGTGCTTTCCCCTCTTGTGACTCTGTGGTTCCTTTGAGTGAGCTACTGCCCCACTGTTGTCACAGTATAGGACTAGTGGCTTATCCACATCTGGTACAACTTCCAGATCGGAATAGAACTTTTTGAGCCACACAGCCTCCTTAGCTGCTTCACAAGCTGCTATATACTCGGCTTCCATGGTGGAGTCTCCAATGCTGGTTTGTTTAATACTTCGTCGGACTACCGCTCCTCCTCCAAGAGTAAAAACTTATCCAGAAGTCGATTTCTGACTATCTCTGTCTGATTGAAAATCATAATCAGTGTAACCAGTGGGGTTCAAGTCTCCACCTGAATATACAAGCATATAATCTCTAGTATTTATAAGATACTTGAGAATATTCTTTAATGCAGTCCAATGACTCAATCCAGGATTGGATTAATAACGGCTGACTATCCCTACTGCATAACAAATGTCAAGTCTTGTACACAGCATGGCGTACATTAGACTGCCTACTGCTGAGGCATAGGGATATTGTCTCATGTCTTCCTCTTCCTGAGGTTTTTTTAGGACACTGCTCTTTGGAAAGGAATACTCCAGAACGGGTTGGCATATCACCCTTTTTGGAGTTTTGCATATTAAAGCGTTCTAGCACCTTATCAATATAAGTTGCTTGAGACAATGCCAAAGTTTTGTTCTGTCTATCTCTAAGAATCTTAATGCCCAGAACATACTTGGCTTCTCCCAAATCTTTCATTTGGAATTGTTCAGCTAACCAGTTCTTTAATTTTGATAATGATGTTACGTCATTTCCAATCAGTAATATATCATCAACATAAAGAACGAGGAATACTGCTACACCATCTTTGATTTGTTTATAGACACAAGGTTCGTCAACGTTTTGTTCAAAACCAAACGTTTTAATTGTGACATCAAATCTAAGATTCCAAGATCTAGAAGCTTGTTTGAGTTCATAAATGGATCTAAGAAGCTTGCAAACCATTTGCTCTTGCCCTTTTAACTCGAACCCTTCTGGTTGAGACATGTAAATGGTTTCGTTAAGGTAGCCATTCAGAAAAGTTGTTTTGACATCCATTTTCCAAATCTCATAATCCATGCACGCAGCTATGGACACGAGTATACGAATGGATTTTAGCATGGCTACAGGAGAAAAAGTTTCTTCATAGTCAACCCCTTCTTTCTGTGTGTAACCTTTGGCTACAAGCCTTGCATTGAAAGTCTCTACTTTCCCATCCGCTCCTCTTTTCTTCTTGAATATCCACTTGCAACCAATGGGTTTGATATTCTCAGGTGGATCTTCAAGAACCCAGACAGAATTGGAATACATCGATTCCATTTCTTGGTTCATGGCTTCTTGCCATTTTTCCTTGTCAGAATCATTCATTGCATCTCTAAATGTCAATGGATCATCTTTGTTTGTCTCAGACACAAGCATTTGAACTTCGTGTTCATAGCGTGTGGGTTGCTTACTAACCCTCATACTACGACGAGGTTCACTACTATTCTGACTAGAACTAGAAGTTTCCTCTTGCCGTTTTTCATTGGTTGTTGCTGGTGACTTTGCAACTTCATTTGAGACCATCTCCTCTAGAACAACCTTACTGTGAGGTTTGTGGTTATTCACATAGTCATGTTCAAGAAACGTTGCATCTGTCGATACAAATGTTTTATTTTCTTTTGGACTATAGAAAATTCCACCTCTGGTCTCTTTGGAATAACCCACAAACATGAACACTTCAGAGCGTGATTCCAACTTCCCGGTCTTTCCTTTAAGCACGTGTGCAGGACACCCCCAAATTCGAAAATGGTATAAACTAGGTTTACAACCATTCCATAATTCTATGGGTGTCTTTTGGACAGACTTAGATGGAACAACATTTAATATGTATAGAGCACATTGAATCGCATAGCCCCAGAATGACAGTGGTAATGATGAGAAACCCATCATTGATCTAACCATATCTAATAACGTTCTGTTCCGTCTTTCCAAAACACCATTTTGCTGTGGCGTTCCAGGTGCTGTGAGTTGGGATTGAATGCCATGCTCACATAGATAGTCTTTGAATTCAAAATCCAAGTACTCTCCTCCTCGATCAGATCGAAGAGCTTTTAGTGACTTACCTAATTGCTTTTCAGCTTCTGCTTGAAATTCTTTGAACTTTCCAAAAGTTTCAGATTTTCTTTGCATTAAATATAGGTAACCATATCTTGAATAATCGTCAATAAAAGTGACAAAGTATTCATAACCTCCTCTTGCTTGTACATTAAGTGGATCGCAAACATCCGTATGTACTAGCTGAAGTGGTTCTGTGGCCCTTGAGCCTTTGGCAGAGAAAGGTCTTTTGGTCATTTTGCCTTCTAGACAGGATTCATAAATAGGGAGAGATCCAATAAATAGTTCTCTTAAAGGGCCATCCTTTATAAGCCTATTTATTCTGTCTAGACCAATATGGCCCAATCTCAAGTGCCACAGATATGTATCACTATCAGAATCAGTCTTTTGTCATTTAATAGATCTAGGATTGGCTGTTTTAAATAATTCTGTATTATTAACAGATTTCTCTTTAGCTTGCAGTTTATAAAGCCCATCGATAGATTTTGCAGAACATATCTTAAAACCATATCTTGAAATAACAATCGAATTATTATTAAAAGATATTTTAAAATTTTGTTCATGTAACATAGAAACAGAAATTAAGTTTCTAGAAAATCCAGGAATATAATAAACATTTTCTAAAACAAGAAATTTATTATTCTCAAATTCCAAACGGGCTATTCCAACTGCTGCTGCAGAGACAATCTGACCACTGCCTACCCTCATAGTCACCTCTCCATCAGCCAGCTTCCTCATTGAACTAAGAATCGGAAGAGAAAAGCAGACATGATTAGTGGCTCCTGAATCTACTATCCAGGATGAGGAATTATCTTCCACTAAACAAGATTCTAACACAAGTAAATCAAATTTACTTGTATTTTTCTCTTTGAGGTCAGCGAGATACTTTGAACATTTTCTTATCCAGTGACCATTTTCTCCACAATGAAAGCAAGTCCCTTTTGGGGTCTTCCTTTTTTAGGTTTTGGTGTTCTTGTTCTCTTTGCTTTTGGATGACTTTTTAGGCTTCTCACATATTAATGCAATGTTCAAGTTTGATTTCCATTTCATGTAGTTTTCACCAGTCAATTTCTCATTAGCAAGTAAAGAAGATACAGAATTTGAGCTAGACATAATTGCTGAAAATAAATAAATAAACAAAATGAATCTATGCATATAACAAATATCAGTTATTTTTGGAACAGTAAACGTGATGCATGAATGCAACAAAAAACACATAAAAATTAATTACTAATTCCACGATTAATTAATTTGAATATCAATGGACCAGCCTTAGGGTAGGTCAGACTAATTCCAAATTAATTTTGAGACAAGCTCTCAAATTTATAAGTTAAAACTTAAATCAATATTTCTCTTTTGACTTATAAACAACCGCTTGTTTGGTCAAGAATACACTAGTCTGCTCGAAAGCCTAATGTACCTTGTGAGTGTAACCCATTATTTTAGATCAATGACTTAACTCAAGAGTGTGCCTTAGGGTCAGTCAAACTTGAAATACATCATTAAATCCTATTCTTGAAAAAGAAGTTTGCCTTGAGAATAACACAGACGGAAGCCTTCCTTAGGGGGACACAAGCAATGGTGCTGCGAGGCCCTCTCCATGTTACCTTGGTGCTAACTAATAATGGAGACCATGGGACTTATTGTCATAACTCCCTCTCCCACTCACTATTTTAGAACATGTTTTTTCTCAAAACATCCTATGCTTTTTAATTGGTTGTAAAAATAAAGTGGTCTATTTTTACCAAATGATATTCTAATAATTACTAATTAAATTAAGCAAAAATTAAAATTATAGAACTATGCCCTAATTAGTTCAATTTTATTTTGCTATAATTACTAAGAATATCATTTATAATTTAATAAAACAATTTTATTAAATACTAGAATTTAAACAACTTTTAAAATCTATTTCCGCTCTTGAACTTGTTAAAAACTAGATTTATTATTATATGGACAAACATATAATCACATAGGAAAATCCTAAGGCATGTTTCTACTCATATGATATGCATGCACAATTTTAAATACTGTGTGGGTTATATGTATGGCATGTCAAAAAATGCATGATAAAGTATTAAACAATTTAATCACATTCAAACATTTAAATAAATAAATAAATACTACCTAAATAAATAAATAAATGTGGGCTGGGTGTCTTGGGTATTTCTAGAAAAATTACAACACTTGCAAAAATATACACAAAAATGTAAGAAACTAAATAAGACCTAAATAGATTTCTATCTATTACTTAGGGCATTCACAAGTAGTATTGATCCATTAAGCCACTTATCCATTTAATTTTGAATTAAAATAACTTTCAATTATCTTAAACAAATTTTAAGAATAATTAACTTGGGTTTGATGCCCGATAAGTTATTAGGCCCAGATTTGAATTTGGGCTCATACAATTAATTCAAAATAAAATAATTTTAATTATGGGTTAACTTAATTAAGCCCAATATTAAAATGGACAATTTTTGGATGCAAGCTCTAGGGTTTAGAAACCCTAGGGGTGGCTGCATATGGTGGCTCGGCATGGGGCATGTGACTGGAGTGCACGGGCTGCTGTTGGGTGCGGCACACAGGGGCGCACGGGAGCAGCAGCAGCTGGCGCTGGGGCGCGTAGGCGTGTAGCTAGGTGAGGCGCATGGGCGCGCGTTGGGCAGGGGCGCAGGTGCGCGCTGGGCGTGCGGCAGACGCAGGCGCAGGGGCGCGCGCTAGGCAGGGGCGCAAGGGCGCGCATGCCAGGTGCGCAGGGGCGCGGGCGCTCAACTGGGAGAGGTGCGCGGGACGCCTGGGCTGGCAGCACGCAGGGGTTGGGCACGCACCAGTCTGGCTGGGTGAGGCTCGGGCTTCAGGGCTCGCAACTCGAGGCTCAGGCCTTATAGAATATTTCAAATAATTTTAACACAGAAAATTAAAATTTCAAATATTCCTATGCCCCAAACTGGCTTACATCTTTCATCTAGAATTTTAAGAACATTTCCTAAACCCAAAACACCATATAATTAACGACCCTTAAGAATAAACTATTATCATACATACATCCATCCATTCACATATATTATAATAACATAAGAATGCATATTATGCCCACACAGTAATTAATGTATGCAAAGATTAATGACCGCTCTGGTACCAATTGTTAGGAACGAGTTTCCTAATACGCAGCAGAATGGTGGTGTGGTTGGCCTAGTGTACAACAAAAATTTTGTAACATATTTAAACTACCTTTAAATATGCAGATCCATTAAAATACATACATTAATCATAAACAAGATAAGGATAGAATTCATACCTCTTGAAGCCTATCGAGTATCCTTGCTAACTTTTCGTATTTAGAACTATCTTCCTATCCAAGCCGCTCCCACATACTCACACCAAGATCTTCCAAAGCGTTCTCTACACCTCAAGAAATGTGTGGGCACTTAGAGAATGAAGGATAGTTTATTTGTGGTTCTACTTGATGTACTCAACTCATGAGATCAAGAGAATAAGCTTGAGAATTGGATCTTTATTTTCAGGGAGAGAAAACTATCGTTCTATTTTTCACAAAGCGAATGTTCAGAGTTGTCTCACATACACCCATCTGAATATTTTTCTGATTAGTCATACTTAAAAGAAAATATTCAAATTTTAAAAAATAAATTTGTAACCATTTTACAATTTACTTTTTAATTAATTAATTATTCTACTAATGAAAAAATTCAAAAACCAATTTTTGAATTATCCATTAATTAATTAATTAATTAAATAAATAAAAATGAAAATCCCATCCCTGAAAATGCCCTACACGCCACACACAGTCCATGGACTGTGTGTGCACGTGTAGCTTCCTTAATTTTAGGGATGTTGGTTTTTCAATTTTTATTTAATTATTTATTCAAACTACTTTGTCAGATAAGATCCAACAACCTAATAACTAATTCAAATTTGAATTCAAATTAATTATCTTTTTAATTAATTATCAAATATAATTAATTATTTGAATAAATATTAATCTTTTAAATTCAAATCCAATTTGAACTTATCAGATTATTATCTCCCACTCAAATAAAGATATTTAATTAATTCTACCAATTAATTAAATCCAAAATTTTCGAAAATAAATATTTAATTTATTATAATTTCGAAAATTATAATTAATTAATTATTTAATTAAATTTCAAAATTAATTTAATTATTTAATATAATTTTTAAAATTATACAATAATTAAATATTAATTAATTTTGTTAACTACAACTAATTTGTAATCAATTAATTAATCACTATTATCATATAATTGCATATTTGGCCTGAAGAACAAATTTCTTCTTAAATATGTCTTTAAACTATTTTCCCTTCATATCAATTCTTACCTTGAACAGTGTTGATAGAGCCGCTGTGGGGACCTATGGACCTATAATTCCAAACTCCAATAAATTTGAGATTATTAATTAAACTCTTTAATTAAATAATCTTAATTTATTAATCTCATGATTATTCCACTATAAATATGAGACTCCAATCTTGTAATTATAGACATTTCATTACTGAGTACTTTATAATCATAAAGCGTCCATTGATATAATCATTGCATACAACTTGACTCTCTAATAATGGTTCATAATTAATCGGGAATTAAATTACCATTTTACCCTTTTAATTATCTCTTGTTTCCTTAAGTACCATTGACTCTACTAGTGAAGGTTAATTCATAACTAAATTATGAATTTGAGCTCAATAACCTTTCAGTCCCAAAAGTCAACCCTTAAGAGAATCATCATTCAATCTCTTGCGAGAAGGTATAGATTCCATATCTGTATACTATGTCCCCAGCCATCTATATTAATGAGTTCCCAAAACAAAAGTTTCTAGCCTAATCATTCTGATAGACCCTAACAAGTGAATCAAAGAACTCATATAACATAAACAAGAGTTCATAGTAACTTCAGGATTAAGATCTATTTGTATATGATCATCAGTTGATATATTTAATTAATACTTCGAAACAGTATTTAACTAAGTATTAATAAACATATCTGGTCCAGTTCTATATATTCTCTAATATATAAAGCACCTCCACTAAAGTGTCCTACCACACCAGTGATCCGTATCTAGATCACATGTATTCGTAATACTAGTGGACTGTACTTGCAGTAATTAATCTAAAGATTCCATAACTTTATTTTACTGCGAACTATTCAAGTTCATTTATCTCAAACACAATCCTCCCGTACCAATACATGTTTGAGATCACATATATGAACTTAGGAATTTTCCTGATATTTACATAATATTATCATAGAATAATATAGTCCATAAAATATATGCATAACATATTCAATTTATTTATTTATTTCATAAAACAATGTCTACTACATATGCTTTCGGGGCACATTTCCAACAACATCGCCTGGGGAAGGTCAAGTGTGATGATTCTAAGACTGTGTAGGTATGGGACTACGTAGTTGAAGAGGGCTTAAATGGATTGATGAGTACTACCTATGCCAACAAGATACATCTTCTTTTCAGTAGCCCATTTCTTAAGAACTCCAAAGTTAAGCGTGCTTGACCTGGAGTAGTCTCACGATGGCTGACCTCCTGGGAAGTTTTCCCAGGAAGCGTGCGAGTGAGGACAAAGCATGCTAGAAAGAATCGTGTTGGTTTGTAGGGCCAGTCGTCATTCCAGGAAGCAACCATAGTGACGTGGTTGGGCGTTACAAATGGTATCAAAGCCTTGACCCTGTTGGAAGTGTGGCCAACGAGGACGTCGGACCCCTAAGGGAGGGTGATTGTGCAGTCAGAATCCCGTGATCCACAAGGGGAAAGACTGGATAAAAGTTGTTTAATCCCACATTGCCTGGGGAAGGTCAAGTATGATGATTCTAAGACTGT
Source organism: Humulus lupulus (assembly GCF_963169125.1). Lineage (NCBI taxonomy): Eukaryota > Viridiplantae > Streptophyta > Magnoliopsida > Rosales > Cannabaceae > Humulus > Humulus lupulus. The sequence goes on along the minus strand of NC_084797.1, from coordinate 38,151,053 downwards.
GTAGGTATGAGACTACGTAGTTGAAGAGGGCTTAAATTGATTAATGAGTACTACCTATGCCAACAAGATGCATCTTCTTTTCAGTAGCCCATCACTTAAGAACTCCAAAGTTAAGCGTGCTTGACTTGGAGTAGTCTCATGATGGGTGACCTCCTGGGAAGTTTTCCCAGGAAGCGTGCGAGTGAGGACTAAGCACGCTAGAAAGACTCATGTTAGTTTGTAGGGCCAGTCGTCATTCCAGGAAGCAGCCATGGTGACGTGGTGGGCGTTACACTTACATTGTTTTGATATGTATAAATGGATGAATGTTTTGTGTGTTATATTTATTCTTCAAGATCGTTAATTATATGATGTTTTAGGTTAGGATTATTATTATTATTATATTTTTTTTCTTTCCTATTTTAGATCAAATTGTAAACTATATGTTGCAAAGGATTTTTGTAAATTTTATTTTATTTAATTTTTATAAAATTCTGCACCACTCAAAGAAGAAGAAAAGACAAACGAATGAGGAAATCACAACTTGACGATGAATTGTGGGTGGGACCCACGACCACTATCCTTGATCATAGGTTGTGAACCATGGCATGCCACCACTGTGAGGCATTCCTTTATGAAAATGTCTAGGCTTTCCACAGTTATAACATGTGTTCATCTTAACTCTGCATTCTTCAAACTGGAGTTTGTCGCACTCGTAACATTGAGGAATTTTAAGCTTCTCTTGAGGTTTACCCTTACCTATTTTGTTGTTGTTGTTGTTATTGTTTGGGACCCTATTGATTCGATCACTTTCTATCTTCATTTTGCTAGTGGAGACCTCCTTTATTGGGTTGATTTCCTTGTCGATTTTGTTCATTCCTTGAACTTAGTCTCCTTGTTTCAGCTTCTCTTTCACATTCACGTATCATCCTTGTCTTCTCAATCTTCAGGGCCTTGTCTACTACTTTGGAGAAGGAAGTACCTTCCAACTTAGACACTTCAAGATTTTTACAAATGCCTGGATGAATAACATTCTTAAAATGCTTACTCTTCAATTCACCGCACATACCATATGCATCGCAATCACATACCTCGAGTTCTCGTTAAATTTCTTGATAAATTCATCCATAAGCATATTATTATACCTTAAATAAGTGAATTCTCTTACCTTCTCATACTTTAAGGTAGTTTGTAGATACCTTTCCTGTAATAAAGTCAGAATCGTTCCCAAGTCATCAAGCTAACATCGCGAATACCCATCATTGTATCCCACTAGTTTTTAGCATATTCCCTAAGCAAGTATTTGTTGGGAAAACTTATATAGGATCTTTGTTATTTTCATGTAAATCATATATTAAACATATTAATATAAGATAACCTAGAACCTGTTTTTAAAATTGAATTCAAACAGAAATTCAGTTTCTCTAACCCTTATATCCTTTCTGTTGCAGAGTTTTACCAAGAAACTGAACTGTTCTTCAATTTTCTTCACAACCTTCCAAAGTATCCTTAGAATCACCTAGACTAGGGTGGGAAATTCTCAACACATGAGATAGATACAGAGAGAAGAAGAATAGAAGAGAAAAATTGAGACTTAGAAAAAGAATTATGCAGTAGAGAGAATCTAAAACGTACTAGATCTTCTGATCTTCTCATAAACTAGTGTTTGTCATCTGTTTTCAACTCTCACTTAGCATTAATTTTATAGACTAAATTAGCTTATTTATTTAATAAAAAAATCAATAAAATAATAGACAATATTAACCATTAGGTCAAAATTCTCATGGGCTTTAGGTCCGTGAAATTTCCCTTTTAATTATAAGCCAATTGGACTTAAAATTAAGGCCTGTATTATTTTCTATTGATTAATTTAATTAAATAATTATTTAAATCATTTGTCAAATTAATTATTTATAATTTGAATCTTGATTTAAACTTATTTATTAATTTAGACACCAATTTATCTTAATTAATAAATCTGCCCTAATTTATCTTTTTCTTCTCTAAATTGTATAATTATGTGAAACTATCCAAAATTGACCTTGTCAACTTGATAATTCTAATTGATAATTAAATCAATCAATTGAGACTATCTAGGTGATTTTATCCAAGGAACAATGGGGGCCATGGGCCTATGAAATCATGCTCCAATAAGTTATCATGAATCTAACAAATAAATTTACTAACTTATTAATTCATCGTGACTCCACTAAAGACTCAGAATTGCACTTTCGAATTCATAGAACGCTCTATAACAAATATAGATACATTATTAACTATCCATTGTTACAACCATCATTGTCACTCAATCCTCTATAGACGGTTTACAATGAGATGGGACTAAAATACAGTTTTACCTCTCATTGTATTTTATCCTTAAAGCACTTAGTTCCTTGTGAATGATATTTCAGTAAACTAATAATAATTACTGAAATGAGATCTCTATCATTTAGCACCTTGAAAAAAACTAAAAGGAAACAATCGTTTTACTTCTTCATCAGAAGCTATAGATATTCATATCTATGATTAACACTCCCACTCAATTATACTACTGAGTTCCCAAGATGTAAGTATGGGCTAGTCTGTAAGGTAAGCTGGTAACAAACAAGTCAAAGAACTCAAATAATACAATGAGTTAGAATACTAACCACTCAGAATTGAGATTGAATTGACCTATGGTCAACTATAAGATATGAATAGAATAGATAATAACGGTATGTTTACTTATCCTATCTACTATCAATATCGGTCCATTCTAATGTAACAAATACATCCGATATTATATACTTTGCTAATGTTTAGGAAAGAACATAACACTGCGATGTGTAAGTAGATCATATCGTAGATTGGAAAGTCAATGTAAATCCTGTGCACTGACTAATCTTATGACTAACTTATTTTTGAACATATAATCATATTTATATTCTACTGTGATTATGTCACTATAAATATAACTAGTTATACGCTTAGGATTTAATTGAAGTCTATATTAAATAAATAATCATGAAAATAAAACTTGTGAGCAAAGGGATTGACCAAGTCAAAAAATAATTTATATTCGTTTATTGATAATAAATGAGATTACAAAGAAATTGGGTTTTAATTAGGGTATAAAACCCCAAAAAACTCCCACTTGCACTAATTAAAAACTAATGCCTTAATTCTACTAATCTCATTTCTTTGATATGCTTATTAAATGTAGCTTCTGGTAGAGTCTTTATAAACAGATCCGCAAGATTTTCTTCATATGCAATCTTCATAACCTTCACATCTCCCCTGGCCACATATTCTCGAATAATGTGATACTTCCTTTCTATATGCTTAATCCTCTTGTGAGTACGAGGTTCTTTTGAGTTGGCCATCGCTCCTGTATTGTCACAAAACAACACAAGTGGTTTATCCATATTTGGAATAACACTAAGAACCGAATATTACTTCTTTAGCCAGAATATTTCCTTAGTTGCTTCTGACGCAGCTATGTATTCAGCCTCCATGATGGAATCTGAGATCACAGACTGCTTTACACTTCTCCATATCACAGCTCCACCCCCAAGAGTAAACACTATTCCAGAAGTAGACTTCCTGTCATCGACATCAGTCTAAAAATCTGAATCGATGTAGCCTACAAGGTTCAAAACACCACCCTTGTAGACTAACATATAATCCCTAGTTCACCTTAAATACTTCAGGATATGATTAACTACTATCCATTGTTTCGTTCTTGAGTTTGACTAATACATACTCACTACTCCCACTGCATAGTAGATATCTGGTCTAGTACACAACATAGCATACATCAGACTTCCAACTACAGTTGCGTAAGGAACTTTTCTCATTGCATCCCCCTCTTTAGGAGTCTAGGGACACTGCTTCATTGAAAGATGAATTCCATGGCGGAACGATAGACGTCCTTTCTTGGAATTTTTCATTGAGAAACGTTCAAGCACTTTATCTATGTAAGTTGCATGAGATAGAGCTAAGAGTTTGTTCTTTCTATCCCTAATAATCTAGATACCTAGAATATAACTTGTTTCACCCAAATCCTTCATATGGAATTGAGTGCTCAACCAATTCTTCATATCTGACAATTTCTTAACATTGTTTCCAATGAGTAAGATATCATCTACATAAAGAACTAGGAATACCACTATTTCATCAAACCTAAGGTTCAAGGAACAAGAAGCTTGCTTAAGTCCATAAATGGACCTATTCAACTTGCAAACTTTTGATTCTTGTCCAGCTACTTTAAATCCTTCTGGTTGATCCATATAAATGACTTCGTCAAGCTTCCCATTAAGAAAATTTGTCTAGACGTCCATTTTCAAGATCTCATAGTCAAGAGTGGTTGCTATAAATAGGAGGATGTGAATGGATTTGAGCATGGCTACTGGAATAAAAGTTTCCTCATAGTCCACACCTTCTCTTTGGGTATAACCCTGTGCCACTAATCGAGCTTTATAAGTCTGGATATTTCCATCAACACCTCATTTCTTCTTGTAGATCCACTTACACCCAATGGCTTTAAAGTCACTAGGTGCATCCACAAGATCTCAGATAGAATTTGAGTAGATGGACTCCATTTCCTGTTTCACGGCTTCAAGCCATAGTTCCTTTTCAAGGCTAGCCATTGCCTGTTTGAAAGACAATGGATAACCATCACCAGTGTCACCAACAACCATATTGATTTCACCATCCAAACCATAGTGAACTGAGTTCCTAGAAACCCTCCCACTACGACGAGACTCTGTGACTATTTGCTCAGGAACTGTGGTACTATCTTCATTTAAATCGACTTGTGTCGGTTGGACATGAAGAGTGGGAATTTTATCATCAAATCGCATTCATGATGATGTAACATTGGTTGGATTCAATTCTTCAAGCATCTCCTCTAAAACTACTTTGTTGCGCGATTTGAAGTTTTTGACATAGTCATTTTCCAGAAAAGTAACATTCATAGAAGTAAACACTTTCTTCTCTGAATGACTATAGAAAAGTCCACCCCAAGTACCTTTAGGATAGTCAAAAAACATGCAAACTTTAGTTCGTGGTTCTAGCTTTCCTTCTTTTTTCTTAAGGACGTTGGCGGGACACCCCCAGATTCGATAATGGCGCAAACTAGGTTCACGACCATTCCATCGTTCTAAAGGTGTTTTGGGGATTGATTTAGACGATACGTTGAGAATGTCATTTGCGGTTTCAATTGCATGCCCCCATAATGAATTTGGTAGAGTTGAGTAACTAAGCATGCATCTAACCATTTCCAATAAAGTTCTATTCCAGCATTCCGCTACACCATTTTGTTGCGGAGTACCTGGGGCAGTAATTTGTGATAAAATCCCAAGTTCAGTTAAATGATCTTGGAACTGCATATCCAAATATTCTCCACCCCTATCAGATCGCAAGATCTTTAACATTTTTCCTAATTGGTTATGAGCCATCGCTACGAATTCCTAAAACTTTGAAAATGTTTCTGATTTCCTATGCATTAGGTAAAGACATGAGTATATAGAGTAATCATCAATGAAAGTGACGAAATACTCAAAACCACCCCTGGCTTGTACATTCAAAGGTCCACAAACATCTGAATGAGCAAGTCCAAGTGGTTCTTTGGCCATATCACCCTTTGTAGAGAATGGACGCTTGGTCAGTTTGCCTTTTAGACAAGATTCACAGACATGTAATTCACCTAAGGTTAGTTCCCTCAAAGGCTCATCCTTTGTAATTCTTTGAATCCTATCATAGCCAATGCGACCCTGTCTCAAATACCATAAATACGTAATGTTATCTCTATCACTCTTTTGACGTTTATTGGTCCTAGGTTTAGCTACTTTGAATAAATCATTGTTAAGAGCGATGGGTTCGTTGGGTCGCAATATAAAAAGCCTGTTTTCCAAACTTGCAATACACAATTGTGATCCATTGAAAGAAATAGATATATTAAAACTTGTGAAAGTCATAACAAATCGTTCTAATTGCAACATGGAAATGGAAATTAAATTTCTACTAAAATCCGGAATAAAAAATACATCATTTAAGATTAAGTATTTATTTATGAACTTCAGGCGATCTTTTCCTCTAGCTTGGACCGCAATGAACGCTCTCTTCCCAACTCTAAGCTTTAAGCCGCCTTCGTCAACTTCCTCCCATGATTCAAGAAACTATAAAGAGTTACAAAATGTAATGACCCACTACTCTAGACTTTTTTGGACCATTAATGAAGCTATACATACAAACCTTAATAAGACTTACATTTGCGAAAATACCATAAGTTTATTAGAAACTTGTAGAAACAAAAGTTACTTTCATAAAATAAGTAGAATATGGGTACCCATTGTTTTTAAAACAAAACATAACTTAAAGTAAAAAGGAGTTACATAGAAAGTGCGGAAAACACATGTAAAACCATAAAAAAAGTAAAACAAGACTACATCCTCGAGAAATCGAACTCTCGACTCCTTGCCTCCATTCACCATCGATACACATTCTCTAAGCGTCCACGAATCTTACCGCCTCTAAAGCTATTTTCCTGCACATAAAACAAAAAGGAATGAGCCTAATGCCCAGCAAGGAAAATCTAACACATAGTCATAAACATAAATTTCGTAATAAACATAAAGACATATCATAACACTTATTACATACACTTATTATAATGGCCATTATTACTTGGGGTCCCATAGACTAAACAAGTCATATGCCCATGAGATTAGTGGGATCCTACTAGCTAAGTAGGTCATATGCCCATAATCTTTTTGGGGTCTTGTTAGTCATATGGGTCATATGCCCAAGCTTACAAACATACACATTTCATAACATATTTATAACATATTTCATAACATATCACATAAGATAATACAAGCATAAAACATATAGATTCTATCCTATTTTCCTTACCAAAGTTACCGGGATAAGAGGACAGCGTTGGGACTTTTTGGAACACTCCTAAAACCATATATAACAGGGTGAGTCTAATGAAGAAAAAGAGATGAAATGAAAGGAATGGAAAGACTAAACCATTGAAAGTCACACTTACCAAAGCTTATGTGCTCAAGAACTTAGATTCCCTAACCAAAATAAGAATGAGGTTAGAAGACTGAGTAGAAGACTAAGAGAAGGGAAACATAACATAAAACCAATGAACTAGAGTGTGTTGAATACCTTGAGGACTTGTAGATCAATCTAACCCTCGAACCGAAATACTATGAAATCTTACTTCCCAAAGTGTTTGATAAGCTTATGATGTTTAAGCTTATGATTTCCCCAAAACCCAGGTGTTTATACTCTCACACTCACTTAGCACTTGCAGCCTCTGAACTTAGAGCAAAAGGTGAATAATGGTTGGGTACTAGGTCCTATTTATAGAGTTTGGGAATGAAGGAATCTTAATTTTACTTGAATAAAAATAATATCTTTTTAGGTGAAAATAATTTGAATAATCGTTCAGCAGAGGCTGAAGACTCGTTCAAAAGATGCTGGACTTATGAAGAAGTTGAATGGCTGAAAGGAAAAAGAATTAAAAAAACATTTGAATTATGCTGAAGGAGGCGATACATCGCCCCCTGTAGGCGATATATCGCCTGGGCCAGTATGCCCGAGGCGACCGTGCATCGTTTCGTGTTTTCCGTATCTAGGTGCTGCGATATATCGCCCCCTATAGCTGCGATATATCGGCACACGCTGAATATTTAAACACGAAATTACACATTTTTAGCTAAGTTTGAATGGAGTAAACAGCCTTGACTAAGCCCTCAACGTATTCAAAGCTGTTGGCTGACCTTAAAGCATTCAAATTTTACCCTTATTTAATTTAATCCTCAAAATACTTAATCCTTAATCACCCTTTCATAACATGTGCTTAAAATCCTATTGGTTGATATCTAAACCTTATAGTATAATAAATATTATTCTTAATATCAGCTATATAATCAAACCTTAGGTTAAAATTAATATTCTTAAACTATAGGTTAAACTTAGAAAGTCTATAAGTACTATGAGTGTCCAAATAATTCCTGATCTGAACCAAAAATCCACAGTTACAAAGATAATACTATACATACTATAATACTACTAAATAATTAGCTAAGTAAAGTTCTTGGACTCTACAATTCTCCCCTACTAAAAAGAATTTTGTCCTCGAAATTTACTTACCAAATAATTCCGGATACCGGCCTTGCATGTCCTCCTCCAACTCCCACGTTGCCTCGCGTTTAGAACTATTGCTCCATAGGACTTTGACTATAGGAAAGCTCTTGGACCGTAACTGCTTCATCCCCTATCTAGGATGCTAATCGATCGTTCCTCGTAACTTAAGTCTTTCTGGAGCGCTATCGTATCGTACTTGAGGACGTGAGATGGGTCTGACACATATTTGCGTAGCATCGAAATGTGGAAGACGTTGTGACTATCAGCTAGTGCTGGCAGTAGGGCTAGTCTATACGCAACTGGTCCCACTTTGTCCAATATCTCAAAAAGACCTATGAATCGGGGACTAAGCTTGCCTTTCTTCTCGAACCGCTTGACACCTTTCATAGGAGATATCTTCAGGAAGACTTGATCTCCAAATTGAAACTCCACATCGCGTCGCTTGGTATCCGCATAGCTTTTCTGACGGCTTTGAGCAGCAAGCATACACTGTCTAATAAGCGCTACTGCTTCTTGAGCTTGTCTAACAGCTTCGGGCCCTAGAAGCTGCCTTTCTCCTACCTCGTCCCAGTGCAACGGTGATCGACACCTTCTTCCATATAGCAACTCATAAGGTGCCATCCCGATTGTTGACTGGTAGCTGTTGTTTGTACGAGAACTCAATCAGCGGTAAGTACTTGTTCCACGATCCTCCGAAATCAAGTATACACGCGCGTAGCATGTCCTCTAAGATCTGAATCATACGCTCGGACTGCCCATCTGTTTGAGGATGGAAAGCTGTACTAAGACTTAACTTAGTGCCCATAGCTTGCTGTAAGCTTCTCCAAAACCTTGACGTAAACACCGATCCTCTATCCGACACTATCGTCTTGGGGATTCCATGCAATCGTACAATCTCTTGGATGTAGATGTCTGCATATTGGTTTGCCATGTATGAAGTCTTAACTGGTAGGAAATGAGCCGACTTGGTTAGTCTATCTATTACTATCCAAGCGGAATCATGCTGCTTATTCATCTTTGGCAGACCTGTCACGAAATCCATGGATATATCATCCCACTTCCATTCTGGCACGTTAAGTGGTTGTAATAAGCCTGCAGGGCGCTGATGCTCCGCTTTCACTTGCTGGCATACCAGACACTTAGATACATACTCCTCTATGTCCTTCTTCATTCCTGGCCACCAATAGATTGCCTTGATGTCATGAGTCATCTTGGTAGACCCTGGATGAACTGAGTATGGGGTACTGTGCGCTTCTTCTAAAATCGTCTTCTTAATACTTTGATCATTTGGCACGCATACCCGATCCTTATATCTCAATAATCCTTGGCTAGTTATTGAAAAATCTGTAGTCTTTCCTTCTCTGAATGCATCCATGTGTGCTGCTAGTGTGTCGTCATGTCCCTGACCAATTCGTATACCCTCTAACAAATTCGATTGGATAGACAAGTTAGCCAGCTTGCCTACAACCACTTCTATTCCGGCACTGATAAGCTCCTGCTGTAGCGGCTTTTCTATCCCAGATAAGGCTGCTAAATTCCCATAGCTTTTCCTACTAAGCGCATCGGCAACTACGTTCGCCTTTCCTGGGTGGTATAGGATTTCGCAGTCGTAATCCTTTACTAACTCCAACCACCTGCGCTGCCTCATGTTGAGCTCCTTCTGAGTAAAGAAGTACTTTAAACTTTTGTGGTCCGTATAAATCTCGCACCGTTCTCCGTAAAGATAATGGCGCCATATTTTTAATGTAAAGACCACCGCTGCCAACTCCATATCGTGAGTTGGATAGTGCTGTTCGTACTCCTTTAGCTGACGTGAGGCATAGGCTATCACCTTGTCATTTTGCATCAGCACGCAACCCAATCCTTGCTTTGATGCATCGCAGTAGACAACGAACTTATCGTTGGGTGTCGGTACACTAAGTACTGGTGTTGAGCGAAGCTTATCTTTAAGCAACTGGAAGCTTTCCTCACACTTATCATTCCAGTTAAACTTTTGTTGCTTCCGGATAAGGTTGTTGAGTGGAGTGGCTATCTTATAAAAGCCCTCTACAAACTTCCTATAATAACCTGCTAGCCCTAAGAAGCTTCTTACTTCTGATGCGTTCTTTGGTCTAGGCCAATCCTTCACGGCCTCTACCTTTGATGGATCTACTGCAACTCCATCTTTCGATATGATGTGCCCAAGGAACGCCACTTGTGAAAGCCAAAATTCGCATTTCTTGAACTTGGCGTAGAGTTGATGCTCCTTCAATCGTGTCAAAATCATCCTCAAATGTTCCTCGTGCTCTACTTCATCCTTGGAGTATACTAAGATATCGTCGATGAACACAACGACGAATTTATCCAAGTAGTCTTTGAAGACCCTATTCATTAAGTCCATAAACGCGGCTGGTGCGTTAGTAAGACCAAAAGACATAACCAAGAACTCGTAATGTCCGTAACGAGTCCTAAAGGTTGTCTTAGGAATATCTTCTCCCTTTACCTTGAGCTGATGATATCCTGATCGTAAATCGATCTTTGAAAATACCGTCGCGCCTCGGAGTTGATCAAACAAATCATCAATCCGAGATAACGGGTATTTGTTCTTAATTGTTACTTTATTCAGCTCACGATAGTCTATGCACATCCGCATACTTCCGTCCTTCTTCTTCACGAATAGTACCGGAGCTCCCCATGGTGAATGGCTTGGCCTAATAAAACCCAAGTCTAGGAGTTCTTGTAGCTGCGTCTTTAACTCCTTGAGTTCCGTAGGTGCCATCCGGTATGGTGCCTTAGAGATAGGCTCGGTGCCTGGTACTAACTCTATCGTGAAGTCTATTTCTCGATTTGGCGGCAATCCTGGCAAGTCATCGGGAAATACCTCTGGAAATTCTTGTATAACTCGGACATCTCCAACCTTAAGTGATGTCTCCTTCTCCACATTTGTGATGCTGGCTAAGAACGCTTGACATCCTTTCTCCATCATTCGTTGAGCTTTGAGAGATGATACTAACGGGGTGCGTAATCCTGAAGCTTGTCCCATGAAGCATAGTTTCTAGCCGTCAGGAGTCTCGAACATCACCTTCTTGCGTTTGCAGTCGATCGTTGCGCCATGCTGTGCTAGCCAATCCATGCCTAGTATTACATCGGAGTCCTTGATCACTAGCTCTATCAGGTCTCCTTCTAGTTCTATGACCTCAGTCTTGATCGGTACGCCTTGTACTATTCGTGATGATAGAACTACTTTGCCCGAAGGCAACTCGGTTACAAACCTAGTTCTAAATATTTCACAAGGTTTGTCTAGTTTTTCTATCATTCCTAACGAGATATACGAGTATATTGCTACCAAATCAAGCGATACTAGAACATATACTATTGAGGATAGGATCTGACCTGTAAATGCTTGTTACTAGCATGGGTTCCACCCTGGGTCAAGGCAAAGACTTTGGTCTGGAACCATCGTTTAATCCCTCTTCTCCTCACTAACATTCATCTGAATCCTTTTTACTTCTATTGTTGTTTCTAGAACATTGGCATAGGTGGTATTTCCCGGGTCTACTAGCTTAACCCCTAATTCAATCACCCTCATAAATTCAGTTGGAACAATCTCTGGTGCAAACTTGGCTAATCTGTCGAACTGACGAGCATATTCTTTTACCATTAGCGATGACTGCCGAGGTGTAATACTTCTTGTGGAACAACTCCACAAATCTTGTCCATATCATGGTGGTGACATCGTTAGTCTGCTGAACTAAGTCCCACCATATTCTGGCATCCTTCTTGAGTAATGACGAGACGCAGGATATGCGGTCCGCATTACTGAGATTCATGTGCGTAAGAATTGGCTCCACATTCCTTAGCCACTCTTCTGCCTCAAAGGGGTCTATAGTCCCTTCGAAGTTTGGAGCATGCTGCTTGTGGAACCTCTCATACACTGGCTCCATGTTCGATACTGGATACGGCGCGTAATTCGTCATTGGCCATACCCCATATGGACCAACTTGTTGGGGTGCTGGGGCCATTTGCTGTCGCTGCGGCTGCGGCTGCGGCGGAGGCTGAGTCTGTGCCTGTTGGCGGTGTTGCTGCAGAAATTCCTCGACTTGTTGTCGCAGTTTGGCGATCTCCGCAGTGTTGTCAGCTTGTGGTTCCGGTGCGTTGCAGCTAGTAGTAGCACGCACTCCTCTTCTGCGAACTGGAGGGGCATCATTGGTCGTTGGAACAGCGTTGGAGGCATTTCCGTTGGTGCGTGCAGATCTTCGGAGTGACATCTTCACCAAAAGTTCTAACAGTCGAGAACATGTTAGAACATACCCTAATAGGCTCTAAGGCAAAACTTATTCTAAAACAAACATATCTCAGACCTATTTATTATGACTTCTTATGAAAAAATTATATAAGTCTTTATTATTATTATAGTGGGTTTCTATACTTTAGAAAAACAAGTCATCTTTATTTTTCTAAGTCTGTTTCTACTCATCCTATATGACTTTATCCTCAGGTTCGAAACTTATCTTTGTTCCAAAGTTAACCATATTGAGGGAGGGCTGGGATCAGTAAAATCGTTCCCACTACTTTGGCCCCCTAACTCTCAATAAGAAAACTTGGTTCATTGATTTGTATCCACCCTCACCGAACTTAGTCATTATTCATTTTATTTAGTATTTATTATGATTGCGAAAAAAATCAAACTCAAACATGGTAATAAAATAACATGTTATTCATTTGGAAAAAGATTTTCAATTATTACAATCATAAAAAAAAAGGTAAATAAAACAAACAATAAAAACTATTAATCTAAAAATCGGGATCTTCTACATCCGATCCTTCATCTAGCATATCATCATCTATCTCCTCATAATCATCATTGTCTTGAGCCTCAAAATTTCCTCGGGGAAAATCCAAGAAGATCCTATGTTGTTGCTCATTAGTGAATTGAAACTCTAAATCATAGGTGAACTTAAGTATGAGAGAATAATATCTTAGGGCTACTTGTAAGTCATCATCATTATTTATAGTCTCCCATATTTCTTCTAAAGTTGAAATTACTGAAGGAAAATCCTTAAAAAGCCTAATTACTAGGACATATTGTTCTGCAGCTCTCATCATGATTTTCTTAGTAGTCTGAAGATGGTCTATCTCCTTGTGGAACAAAATCAATCTTCGAGTGATTTTCTCTAGTGTGCCTATGGTGTTCCTTGGTTCCCTTATTCTCTTTAAAGCCTTAATGGCTCGGATATCCTCATTGCTTAATGCTCCGTTCATACTTAACTGAAAACATAAACACTAAATTTGTTAGCTATACACATAAGCAACATAACTAGTAACTTACATACTTACTCGGCGGTCAGATTCGGAGATTTGAGTGTGTGTATCGAGGAGAACTTCATGCGAAGGAACCGTTGCTCTGATACCAACTGTAATGACCCACTACTCTAGACTTTTTTGGACCATTAATGAAGCTATACATACAAACCTTAATAAGACTTACATTTGCGAAAATACCATAAATTTATTAGAAACTTGTAGAAACAAAAGTTACTTTCATAAAATAAGTAGAATATGGGTAACCATTGTTTTTAAAACAAAACATAACTTAAAGTAAAAAGGAGTTACATAGAAAGTGCGGAAAACACATGTAAAACCATAAAAAAAGTAAAACAAGACTACATCCTCGAGAAATCGAACTCTCGACTCCTTGCCTCCATTCACCATCGATACACATTCTCTAAGCGTCCACGAATCTTACCGCCTCTAAAGCTATTTTCCTGCACATAAAACAAAAAGGAATGAGCCTAATGCCCAGCAAAGAAAATCTAACACATAGTCATAAACATAAATTTTGTAATAAACATAAAGACATATCATAACACTTATTACATACACTTATTATAATGGCCATTATTACTTGGGGTCCCATAGACTAAACAAGTCATATGCCCATGAGATTAGTGGGGTCCTACTAGCTAAGTAGGTCATATGCCCATAATCTTTTTGGGGTCTTGTTAGTCATATGGGTCATATGCCCAAGCTTACAAACATACACATTTCATAACATATTTATAACATATTTCATAACATATCACATAAGATAATACAAGCATAAAACATATAGATTCTATCCTATTTTCCTTACCAAAGTTACCGGGATAAGAGGACAGCGTTGGGACTTTTTGGAACACTCCTAAAACCATATATAACAGGGTGAGTCTAATGAAGAAAAAGAGATGAAATGAAAGGAATGGAAAGACTAAACCATTGAAAGTCACACTTACCAAAACTTCTGTGCTCAAGAACTTAGATTCCCTAACCAAAATAAGAATGAGGTTAGAAGACTGAGTAGAAGACTAAGAGAAGGGAAACATAACATAAAACCAATGAACTAGAGTGTGTTGAATACCTTGAGGACTTGTAGATCAATCTAACCCTCGAACCGAAATACTATGAAATCTTACTTCCCAAAGTGTTTGATAAGCTTATGATGTTTAAGCTTATGATTTCCCCAAAACCCAGGTGTTTATACTCTCACACTCACTTAGCACTTGCAGCCTCTGAACTTAGAGCAAAAGGTGAATAATGGTTGGGTACTAGGTCCTATTTATTGAGTTTGGGAATGAAGGAATCTTAATTTTACTTGAATAAAAATAATAGCTTTTTAGGTGAAAATAATTTGAATAATCGTTCAGCAGAGGCTGAAGACTCGTTCAAAAGATGCTGGACTTATGAAGAAGTTGAATGGCTGAAAGGAAAAAGAATTAAAAAAACATTTGAATTATGCTGAAGGAGGCGATACATCGCCCCCTGTAGGCGATATATCGCCTGGGCCAGTATGCCCGAGGCGACCGTGCATCGTTTCGTGTTTTCCGTATCTAGGTGATGCGATATATCGCCCCCTATAGCTGCGATATATCGGCACACGCTGAATATTTAAACACGAAATTACACATTTTTAGCTAAGTTTGAATGGAGTAAACAGCCTTGACTAAGCCCTCAACGTATTCAAAGCTGTTGGCTGACCTTAAAGCATTCAAATTTTACCCTTATTTAATTTAATCCTCAAAATACTTAATCCTTAATCACCCATTCATAACATGTGCTTAAAATCCTATTGGTTGATATCTAAACCTTATAGTATAATAAATATTATTCTTAATATCAACTATATAATCAAACCTTAGGTTAAAATTAATATTCTTAAACTATAGGTTAAACTTAGAAAGTCTATAAGTACTACTATGAGTGTCCAAATAATTCCCGGTCTGAACCAAAAATCCACAGTTACAAAGATAATACTATACATACTATAATACTACTAAATAATTAGCTAAGTAAAGTTCTTGGACTCTACACAAACATGGTTAGTAGATCAAAAATCAATAATCCAAATGAATTTATCATTCTCTAAAACACATGTTTCTAAGATAAATGAACTATAATCATTACCTTTGTTTTTCGCTGCTAGAAACTTGGGGAAATCCTGTTTCCAATGCCCCTTCTCTTTGCAGTGAAAACATTTGCCTTTACCTTTCTTGTTCTTTTTCTTCCCCTTAGGCATCTGTTCATTTGGTTGTGCACTCGTCTTTGCAGCCTTTTTCCAGCTTGGGGTTGTTGTTTTGTCCATCTTTCCTCTTGTTTCTAGCTTTCGAAGATGAAGCTGGGTTAGCTTCAGCCTTAGTTGGATTAGCAGCAACAACAATAGTCTTATTTTCTCCTTCCTTACTAGGTTCACCCATGATAAACTCAAAAGTCTGAAGCTCGTTCATGAGCTGCGTCAGACCATAGTTGAGTTGATCACGAACGTGTGGAGATGGTGCCATGCGAGCATTGACATATTTCTTGGTGGCCTCAAAATGAGTCTGCGCTGACTTAGTAACAAACATGTCTTGGAGCCGATCCATGATTTCGTAGGCCGTCTCGACAATCTCCATCTTTGTCTTGGAGCAAACATATGGACCACTATATGAATCTAAGCCCAATTACAAAAATATCAAATATAGTGCAAATAGACATGTTATAATTGGATGGGCCTAATCATGTTACTATATGAGCAAGTCTATGAATTTATGCAAAAATACCACAATTTATTTCATTTGCAAAAATACAACAATTAATTTTCTAGAATTTATCAAAAAAATCAAATTAATTAAATTTTTACAAAAAATAAGTCATTTAAATGAATTTTATCAACAATTACCAATAGTTAATTTAAATTTCATTTATCAACAATCAACTTGGTTTAGGTTATTTAAAAAAAATTAATTTAATTTAAATAGGATTCATCAACAATTAACCAAAGTTAATTTAAATCTCATTTATAAAAAAAATATTTTATTAATTTGAGGAAAAAAGGTGATATTTTTTAAAATTTAACCAATTTTAAAATTTTAAATCAATATCTTAACTGTTTTTCAAAAAATATATTGTGTTGTTACAACTATAATAAAATATTTTAACCATTTAGAAAAATAAAATTGTAATAGTTATAACAACCCTAAAATATCTCAAAACAGTTAAACAAATTCAAATATCCATAAAAATATCTAACTAACAAATTTCAAAAAATTTAAATATTCAAAACTATAGAATAAACAGATATTAATATTTTCAAATAAAGATTTAATTAAAAATAACATGTATTTAAAAGAAAATATATTTAATATCAGATATCTTAATTCTAATATTTTTATATATTAAAAGATTTAAAATTAAGTTGTTAGCTTATTTTTAAATTTGAATTTGAATCTTTGTAGAAAATATCTAATTATTTAAATCTCAAACAACAAAAATATCTTATCTTAAAAAACATTTTTAAATGATAAAATAAATATGATTTTTTTGGCTTTGTTATAAATAATCAATTTCATATTTTAATTTCTTTAATTTAAAAAAAAAATTAATTATGGATGAGCAGTACCCGTGACGGGTACTGTTCATTATGTGCAGGTGTGGCGGGCATGCGAGGGGAGCTGCTACACTCACGGGTGTTGGGCGATGCGCGAGTGTGCGCGCGCTGATGCGCGCGGTGGCTGGGCAATGGGTGTAGGTGTGCGTGCGCAGGGGGGATGCGTGCATGCACACACTCGCAGGTGGGCAGCCAGGCAAAAAATTTCAGAAAAAAAAATTTTGTGCAATTTTTCAAACCAAAACCATTTTCTAATTAATTTTTACCATGATTTACACAAAATAAAGCAAATATAAAAATTAATGGCATAGAAAATACAACAAAATAACCTAAAATTGCTAATAATTACATAGAATTCAATATGCTACATAAAAACAAGAAATCCATCCACTTATTCAACACATCAAATAATTCAATTAATTTAAAATGTTCATGCATGAAAATAAAGATTACCAAAGACTTTGATGCCAGTTGTTGGGAAAACTTATACAATATCTTGTTTATCTTCATGTAAATCATATATTAAACATATTAATTTAAGATAACCTAGACCATGTTTCTAAAATTGAATTCAAACATAAATAATGATAGCAACACTTACATTATACGCAGCGAAATGATAGAGTCATTCCTTCAGTTTCTCTAACCCTTGTATCATTTATGTGGCAGAGTATTACCAAGAAACTGAACCGTTCTTCAATTTTCTTCACATCCTTCCAAAGTATCCATAGAATCACCTAGACTAGGGTGGGCAATTCTCAACACATGAAATAGATACAGAGAGAAGAAGAATAGAAGAGAAAATTTGAGGCTTAAAAAAGGACTTATGTATTAGAGTGAATCTAAAACGCACTAGATCTTCTGATCTTCTCAGAAACCAGTGTTTGCCATATCTTTTCAACTCTCACTTTGCATTCCTTTTATAAACTCAATTATGTCATTTATTTAATTAAAAAATCAATAAAATAATAGTCAATATCAACCATTAGGTTGAAATTCTCATGGGCTTTAGGCCCTTGAAATTTCCCTTTTAATTATAAGCCTATTGGACTTAAAATTAAGGCATGTACTATTTTCTATTGATTAATTTAAATAAATAATTATAATCATCTATCAAATTAATCATTTATAATTGGAACCTTGATTTAAAATTATTTATTAATTTAGACACCAATGTATCTTAATTAATAAATATGCCCTAATTTATCTTTTTCTTCTCTAAATTGTATAATTATGTGAAACTATCCAAAATTGACCTTGTCAACTTGATAATTAAATCAGTCAATTGAGACTATCTAGATGATTTTATCCAAGGAACAATGGGGACCATGGGCCTATGAAATCATGCTCCAATAAGTCATCATGAATCTAACAAATAAATATACTAACTTATTAATTCATCGTGACTCAACTAAAGACTCAGAATTGCACTCTCGAATTCATAGAACGCTCTATAACAAATATAGATACATTATTAACAATCCATTGTTACAACCATCATTGTCACTCAATCCTCTATAGAAGGTTTACAATGAGATAGGACTAAAATACAGTTTTACCCCTCATTGTATTTTATCCTTAAAACACTTAGTTCCTTGTAAATGATATTTCAATAAACTAATAATAATTACTGAAATGAGATTTCTATCATTTAGCACCTTGAACCAAACTAAAAGGAAACCATCATTTTACTTCTTCATCAGAAGCTATAGATATTCATATATATGATTAACACTCCCACTCAATTATACTACCGAGTTCCCAAGATGTAAGTATGGGCTAGTCCGTAGGGTAAGCTGGTAACGAACAAGTCAAAGAACTCAAATAATACAATCAGTTAGAATACTAACCACTTAGAATTGAGATTGAATTGACCTATGGTCAACTATATGATATGACTAAAATAGATTGTTGACTAATGATTTTGCCAACGATAGGGAGTCACTAAAACGATAGGAATTTATTAACTGAATGCAAGAACTAAACACACAAGAAGATTTTATAGTGGTTCGGCCCAGAGATTGGTAATAACCTACGTCCACGTAGTGATTTTATTGATGTAAACCTTGCAACCTGTGATCAGCAAACTAGGGGTTAACTAAGTTACACAAGCTCCAAAGTGGCATACAAAAATCGTGTATAAAAACACTTGTTCTCTTTGAATACGAAAATCCTACCTCTCCCTTAAATGAATCCCATGAGTCCTATTTATAGGTTCAAGGATGTACATAGTGGCAGATGGGTTGTGTTTAAACTTTGAACATAAACATATTTGAATAATAACAAAATTCATAATAGTTCCACATAAAGAGGGTCAAATATCTTAGAAATATCCGACTTATAACTATATTTGAACTCTGCCTTCGTTACTATGATCAGACCTGGTCGCATATATCAACATATCTTCTGTCATACTATTCAGCATCTTTCTTGAATCCATCGAGCAGCTTGATATCCTGGTCGTTGGCCGACCAGACTATCATCACTAAATAGTCACGTGTTATCCACGTATGTCCCTATTGTGCCACGTTATCAAGTAAATATTTTTCAGGTAAACATTTGCCCCCCGAAGTTTATTTTAATGCGATTAGCATTTAATAAACTTACTCGACCAGCAATCTATATGACCTGTCATATCCGTCAGTAATTACTTTTTCGAAAAGGCAAGTAATCATGACTTTTACAGTTTCCTAGAAATGTTTTGACGGTTATTACGATTCCCCATGCATCGAAACCCTATTCCCATTATTACCTTCCATTACTTCCCTAAGCAGTATAAATATAAGCCTGTTCACCTTTTTTCAATTTTTTACCCGAACCTTCTCTCTCCAAGAATATTCAGAAAAACCTTCAAGAAAACCTAGAGACTTAAGTGTGACTCGAGAAGTCTTCGAGCAACTCCGAGCAAAACTTTCATGATTTCTCCTACAACCCATACTCCAAGTAAGTTTTCGAATCCATCCTCTTATCTTTGTAGCAATTTTCATGTACTCTAGTCCTGATTCACAAGTTTTTGTTACTACGTTTCTACTTTTACTGAGAAATTTTCTGGGTAATCGGGTTTAGGGAAAAAAATACATAAAACAACTAGGCTAGAATAGAGATTTTAGGTAATATATCATACAAAACAATTCTTAGAAGGAATATGGGGTATAGCTACACCAATTTCGGGTTCAAAATCGAAGTGAAAATTTGATTTTGAGTATTTCGGAAAAAACTGAGTTTTTCCTGCCTATTTTCGGAGTTGGAAAGTTTTTCTGAAAAAACTTTTCACATTCACTTTTTGATCTGTTTTTTCAACCTGCTCCCATGTTCATTGTGTTTTTATCAAGATGTTTTTGGTCGTACAAAAGCTTAACTTTTATACACAAGCAATGTTATCTTTGCTTTTATATTTTTTTCTATCTATTGGTCGTAGATTCTCACTTTCCCTTGCTCTTCTCAGATATTCATGCATGATCCCCAGGGAGGTGAGAGACCAATAGACGACGACCTTCTCGCTTTGTTGTTCGAGGATCAAGAACAACTTTCTCTGCCTTTTACTAAGCCTGCAGCCTCACACCCAAACCTATGACCAGTCCTCCTTACAATTCGTCACAGAACCAATCGAACGTGGGTTGTGTTAAACACATTGTTTGTATAAAAAAAGAAAAACACAAACTCTCCTTCCAACCAGCCTGCAACTAATGCCGAGGATTCTTCAAGTGATCCTTAACCTTTAAACTTTTCACCACCAAATATCCAACCCAAAGCTCATCCCAGTGATAGCCCTCGAGCAGAGATAGACTGGTACATTGCCCCTCCTAGTGTCATATCTACCAGGATGGTGGCAAAATATCCCAAGAAGTGCGGGCTTCCTGGGATTACTCTATACAAACCTACACCCGACCAAAGGGTAAACGTGCCCGGAGGCGCCTATAGCGCCTAGTCGAGGTATGATATAGAAGCGGGCACAATCTTGCCCTTTCACGAATTTTTCTGGGGGTGGCCAATTATTTCATGGTCGCCCCTTTCCAAATAACACCCAATGGATATAGAGTACTTTCAACACTCTATATCTTATCTAACCATAAAAAATGGCCTGTGCCGTCACGAGATCAACTATCTGTTCGATCTGAAATCCAACCCCAATCAGAACAACAGGGGGTTCTTCCATTTATACCACCAGGAATCTGCTCGCATATTCCTGAGTGACATTACCTAAAAGTCCAATGTAGGAAGGTACTTCCAAGAATACTTCCTCACGACCGACTTGATTGCAAACAACATGGCCTTCACATGAGGAGATAAACTTTTAATCTCTGATCGACATTTATCCAGTCATTCTTCATCTTTCCTTGTCCTTAGTTGCTATGTGTTGTATCTAGGTCCATGGCACTGACCAAACCCCACTTCAGAAATGGAGATAAGAGCCACAACCCTAGCCAGCATGACAAATATAGAAAAAAGCGTCAAGGAGCTGGTCACGAAAAGCAATTTAATGTTGGTCGACCTTTTAGAACCTCATCAGGAAGTGAGGGAATCTACCGCGGGGAGCGCCACTTGAGAGGGAACTGAAGACAAGAAAACCCCAAGCAGCAGTAGGATGTGTCACAACCCCAGAGGCACCGACCAACGGGAGTGACCATCCGAGAACCGTCCCATAACACTCGAGCAGCTAATACTCCTACCCAACATGGGAGGGGAAAACAAAACTACCAGATCCCTTACTCGAATCTTATGACGAGAATGGTATAGATTTCTTACTCTTAAATAAACTGCCAATCCCTTATCATTTATTTGACAGGGATGGCAACTTTAAATTTACGACCAGTAAATTTTGCTCGGACTTCTTCAAGGCAGATAGTGAGTGTAGCAGTCTTTCTTTAGATAATGTAGCGGCCAATAATAATAGTTCGGGTATACTACTTAGAATTTCTTTTTAGTTTGTTTCTTTATTGTGCTAAACTATTTCGTGACACATCTGCTCGTTTGTTCTTGTTTTGTAGTCATGCCATCCGACAACGCCTTTGATATCTACGCTTCTGTAGACACTCCAGCGAGCAAGAAGAAGTCGAGCAGAAGAAACCCTAGAGAAGAAAATGGGGAACCTTCAAGAAAAAAGGCTCGACCCGAGGCCCCTCCAGCTCTCATTCCTTCTAGATCAACTACACCTCCTCCTCCTCCTCCTCGCACTGATCCCTCCATCGACCAAACAGAGAAATCTTTGGCTACAGAATTACTGAGGAAAGCCTATAGCTCAACAAATGACAAGCTATAGAGATCGAGTAAGCACCGTCGCAGCCAGGAGGCCTTTGCTTGTCTTCCTTCATTGAAACCCAGTCAGGTCCTTGTGTTGGTTTTTATTGATCAAATCAGAGATTATACGAAGCAGAACACCAATCAAATTGTTAGATTAATCCCATAAGATTTGTAGATCTACTTCTTCACATGCATATATATATATATTGAATCAAGGACATGAATAGAAAAATTACCTCAAGTCCTTCCTAGCTGCTATCTATTCGTATGGCTAAATCCTCGAGATCTCACACGAAGATCTTCCAAAATGTTCTCAGGCACACAAAGAACGAGTGTGGGCTCGCTATACAAATAATAGGCAATAAACTATTTATCAGATGTTCTCAACACATGAGATCTGATAAAGTTTTGGACCTAGGTTTTGTGAAGAACAATGACTTTTGTTTATGTCACTGTTCTTTTTCTCTGAGAGAGATTCCTAGATATTTTTCTATCCCTGAAAAGTTATGTTACGTGAAAAACTGATATCCTATATTTAATATACCCTATATATTAAAATATTTGTTATTTTAAACAAATTCAAAATAACTGATCAAATATCAGATTTTTGTTTAAATAATAATATTTTAATCATATTAAAATATCTCATTATTAATTTAATATTTAAATAACTAAAATTGTGGAATCAAGAGACTGAGTACACTCTCTTATGCGTGTAGCACAGTGCATGTGCACTGTGCCACACGTGTACCACATGCCTGTGATGGCATGTGATTTTTCCCAATTTTTATTATTATTTAAATACCAAAAATCCCAAAAAATAAATTAATTCAAAATTAATTATATTTTTGTTAAATCAAATAATTAATTAATTACACATAATTAAACAATAATTATGTTTGATACATAGAAAAATATTTTACTTATCACATAAGTCCTTTTCGCCCATTTTTGTATTTACCTTTGTTAGTGATTGTTTGAGCCCTTTCGGGGACCATGGACCTATAACATTAAGCTCCAATAAATAAACTAAATAATTAAACTCTTTAATTATAATAGTTAATTTATTAATTCTGATATTACTCCACTATAAATTCATAATTGCACTCTTTATGTTATAGATATACTTTTACAGAAATATTTTCTTAAGTCGTCCATTGATATAACCATCTTACAATAGTTCAACCCTCTAATTAATTAGTTCATAAATTAGAATGGAAGAATTACCATTTAACCTTTCTAATTTAATTCTTATTCCTTAAGTACCATTAATTCACTAGTGAATAATTAATCTATAATCTAATTATAGATTTGAGCTCAAAATCATTCAGTTCCAGAATTAACCCTTAAGGGAACTAATATACGATCTGTTAGGAAATATTAGATTCCGTATTGTTGATACATGTTCCCAACCATCAATGATATTAAATCTAATAAAAAAAAGTCATTAGCCTCATTCTTTGAAGAGACCTTAACGAATGAATCAAAAGATTTAATAAACATGAATAGGAATTCATGAAAACTCAGGATTTAGGTTGATCTATAAATGATCATCAGTTATGAAATGAATTACAAGTCTTTATTATTAAATGGTTTTGGGATAAAGACTTTAATTCATATCGGTCCATGTCATATATAATCATATTATATAAAGCACCTTTACCGAGATGTCTTTCCACATCAATAATCTGAATCTAGATTATTTGTATCATTATGATACCCAGTAAACTGTACTTACAACTCCAATTAAAGAATTCCATAACTTTAATTTGTTGTTGTTGACTATTTTTATTCATTCATGTGATCTTAATTCTCTCGTACTAATACAAGATCACATCCTCAATAATGTATATGAAAATTTTCTGATATTTACAAAATTATTCAAACAATAATTTAACAATCTAAATATGACAATAATAATAAACCATTTTAATTATTTATTCACAGAAAAACAAATGTCTTTACATGCTTTTAGGACACACTCCTAACAATCTCCCACTTGTACTGAAAGCAAGTGAGGCATTTTTCGCAATCCCATATTACATACATGACCCTCGAATTGCTTTGCTGGAAGCGTCTTTGTGAACGGGTCCTCCAGGTTGTGTTCTGATGCAATTTTCAGAATGGTCACATCTCCTCTATGTACGATTTCTCTGACTAAGTGGTATTTGCGCTCTATATTCTTTCCCCTCTTGTGGCTTCTTGGTTCTTTAGATTTGGCCACTGCTCCACTGTTGTCACAGTAAAGAACAAGTGGTTTCTCCACTTCTGGAACTATTTCCAAATCTGTGTAGAACTTTTTCAGCCAAACTGCTTTCTTAGCTGCTTCACAAGCTGCTATGTATTCGGCTTCCATGGTTGAATCTGCTATACTGGATTACTTAATGCTTCTCCAGACAACTGCTCCACCACCAAGAGTGAATACTGACCCAGAAGTAGACTTTCTACTATCCTTGTCAGATTGAAAATCTGAGTCAGTGTATCCAGTAGGTTCGAGGTCACTACCCGAATATACTAGCATATATTCTCTCGTTCTCCTGAGATACTTGAGAATATGTTTCACCGCAATCCAGTGTTCCAAACCTGGATTTGATTGATAACGACTGACAATCCCTACTGCATAACATATGTCAGGTCTAGTACATAACATTGCATACATTAGGCTCCCTACAGCTGATGCATAGGGATACTTTCTCATATCCTCTTGCTCTTGTGGTGTCTTTGGACACTGATCTTTGCAAAGAGTAATTCCATGTCTGGTTGGCAATTGACCCTTTTTGGAATTCTCCATAGAGAATCTTTCAAGCACTTTATCAATATAATTTGCTTGTGAAAGTGCTAGGAGCTTGTTCTTTCTTTCTCTTAGAATTTTAATGCCTAAAACATAGCTCGCTTCTCCCAAATCTTTCATTTGGAATTTGTCAGCCAACCATTTCTTTACATTTGATAATGTCTCTACATCAT
The DNA here is from genome assembly GCF_963169125.1 of Humulus lupulus. Taxonomy (NCBI): domain Eukaryota; kingdom Viridiplantae; phylum Streptophyta; class Magnoliopsida; order Rosales; family Cannabaceae; genus Humulus; species Humulus lupulus. The sequence goes on along the minus strand of NC_084797.1, from coordinate 38,125,849 downwards.
TCCCAATGAGTAGGATATCATCAACGTAAAGAACTAAGAAAACCAAGATTTTTCCTTTGATGTATTTATAAACACATGCTTCGTCAACATTTTGTTCGAAACCATATGTTTTAATAGTTTCATCAAATGTTAAGTTCCAAGATCTTGATGCTTGTTTCAATCCATTTATGGATTTAAAAAATTTGCATACCTTTTGATCTTGATCTTTCTTTATAAACACTTCTGGTTGTTCCATATAAATGGTTTCATCAGGGTGGCCATTCAGAAAAGCTGTCTTGATGTCCATTTGCCATATCTCATAATTATACATGGCAGCTATGGATAAGATTATGCGAATGGACTTAAGCATGGCCACAGGAGAAAATGTTTCTTCATAGTCCACACCCTCTCCTTGTGTGTAGCCTTTGGCCACAAGCCTTGCTTTATAGGTTTCTACCTTTCCATCTGCACCCTTTTTCTTCTTGTAGATCCATTTGCATCCAATGTCATTAACATTGTCAGACAGATCTACAAGTTCCCAGACTGAATTGGAATACATTGATTCCATTTCTTGATTCATGGCTTCTTTCCATTTATCAACATCAAGGTCTTCCATTGCTTCTTTAAAAGTCAATGGATCATCCTTTTCAGTATCTGATACAAGAACGTGTGCCTCATGTTCGTAGCGAATAGGTTGTCTCACAATCCTCCCACTACGACGTTGCACTAGTTTTTCCTTTTCAGGAAATGTGGTTTCTTTGGTTGTTTTGTCATTAATTGTTGCTGGTGACTTTGCGACTTCATTTGAGACCATCTCCTCCAGTACAACCTTATTGTGACGTTTGTGGTTATTAACATAGTCATATTCAAGAAAAGTTTCATTTATCAAAAAATGTTTTATTTTCTTTTGGACTATAGTAAGTTCCACCTCCAGTCTCTTTGGAATATCCCACAAACATACATACTTCAGAGCGTGTTTCCAACTTCCTGGTCTTCCTATTAAGCACGTATGCACGACACCCCCAAATTCTAAAATGATGTAAACTAAGTTTACAACCATTCCATAATTCTATGGATGCCTTTTGGATAGACTTAGGTGGAACATCATTCAATGTGTATAGAACACATTGAATCGTATAGCCCCAGAATGACAGTGGTAATGGTGAGAAACTCATCATTCATCTAACCATATCTAGTAACGTTCTATTCCGATTTTCCGAAACATCATATTACTGTGTTGTTTCAGGTGTAGTGAGTTGGAATTGAATGCCATGCTCGTTGATGGTTCTTGAATTCACAGTCCAAGTACTCTCTTCCTCGATCAGATCGAAGTGCTTTTTAGTGATTTACCTACTTGCTTTTTAGCCTTTGCTTGAAATTCTTTGAACTTTCCAAAAGTCTCAGATTTTCTTTGCATTAAGTATAGGTAACCATATCTCAAATAATCGTTAATGAAAGTGACGAAATATTCACAACCTCTTTTTGCTTGTACATTAAGTAGATTGCTAACATCCATGTGTACTAGCTGAAGTGGTTCTGTGGCTCCACAGAACCACTTCAGCAAAGAAAGGTCTCTTGGTCATTTTGTTTTCTAGACAGGATTTACAAACAGGGAGAGATCCAATTAATGGTTCTCTTAAAGGATTATCCTTTACAAGCCTATTTATTCTGTCTAGACCAATATGGTCCAATCTCAAGTGTCACAGATATGTTTCACTATCGAAATCAGTTTAATAGATCTAGGATTAGTTGTTTTTAAATAATTTAAAAAATTTGTCATTCCTTATAAGTATGTAAACTTTGTTTATCCCAAAGTATTTGAATAACAAGTAAATAGATAATTTCTTTAAATAATAACTACTTTATTAATAAAAGAAATAAATGTCATGCACACATAGAAATAAGTTTCCAAACATTAATAATCAAAATTACTAACAATAAACAAAATTTCTAGACTTGTAGTATTATTTGTTTAAAGAAATCTAAAATTTCTAAAACAAAATAAAGAAATTTAAATTGTTCAACTAACAATAAAATTACTAAATAAAAACTACTGCTCTCCAACTTCTCCAGCTCCTTATTAGCTACCAAAATCCTCATCAGTCTCTTCCTCCTTTTCAGGATTCTAATTTTGCAAAAGGAAAGACAAAAGAAAAATAGATTAGTGGCATATATTTTTGAATCTACTATTCAAAAATTTGAATTTTATATTCATAGTGTTTGAATCTACTATTCATAGTTGAAAAATATATGTAAATCTTATTTACCTTTTTCGTTTGATATAAACGATGACACTCAGCATAGACTTCCTCTGTCATTGCTCGCCACATCTCATGTGCTGAGTCATAGTGTGTATATTTTTTCTTTGTTTCGTCAAGCATGGTTGAAAGCATGCAATAATGTGCCAACCGATCGGATTTCATCCAATCTGCATATTTTTCTTCTGCTTCATAGCTAGTAGCCAGAGGTGGTTCTGTTGGAGGTTTTTCACAGAAAGTTGACATCATTTTCTTATAAGAAAAAATAGTCAACATGCCTCGAAACTAGTGTTGCATATTTCCGGGTTCAAAAACCAAGGATTTGAGAAAGGCATCAGTGTGTAATTCACTAATAGACATTTTTATGGTAATAAATAAGTACAAATAAATATTATTATATTTAGAATAATAAATATCAAAGTTTTCGGAAATTAAACGTGATGCATGAGCACAATTAAAACACATAAAATAAAGATTAATTTCCACGATAAAATTTTCTAACAATTAAAGTGCCGCCTTAGGGTCGGTCAAATTAATTTTAGAGAATTTATAAGACATTCTTATCTTTATTGTTTAATACTTAAAATAACTCTTTATTTTCTCTTTTAAACATTAAAGTACCGCTTAGTTTGGTCAAGTTATGATTATCCACTGCACGAGCTTAATCATGACTTTGTGAGTGTAACCCATTATTTCGGAGTTCATGACTTAACTTAGGACATGCCGCCTTTGGGTTGGTCAAGCCTAAAATACATCATTAGTTCCTATATATGTAAGAAATACAACCTTGCTATTGATATGTCCAGACACCTTCCTTAGGGGGACGAAAAACAAAGCGTCGCGAGGTGCATGAAGTTCCCCACGAACTCAGAAATTGGTATGGTTCACGAGGACTAGAAAGTGTTAGGGTTTATGCCCTAACAGCATGCGAAAAGATATTTTATTGATTTAAATAAAAGTACAATTTTATTATATTTGAATGTTATAATTATTGTTTGAATAATTTGTATAAATATCAGAAAATTCCATATTCATTTATGAGAATATGATCTCGTATGTGTATGAGAGAATTGAGATCATATATAATGAATAAAATAATTAGCAACGTATTAAAGTACTGAATCTTTAATGAATGGTTGCTAGTACGACTTACTAAGCATATGTCATGCAAGTAATCTAGATTCAAATTACTGAAGTGGATAGACATCCTGGTAAATGTGTTGTATATAATAGTGATTATATATGATAGGACCGATATGAATTAATTATCTTTATAAACTTACAGTTTGGTATTAAGATTAATTCATATAATAAAATAGATGATCATTTGTAGATCAATCTAAATCTTGAGTAATCATGAACTCATGTTTATGTTTATTGGATCTTTTGATTCATTCGTTAAGGTTTCTTGAAGTAACAAGGCTATTGACTTTTGTTTTGGAGGTTCAATATAATGAATGGCTGGGAACATGATTCTACAATAATGGAATCCATGCTTTCCTAACGGATCGAATATTGGTTCCCTTAAGGGTTGATTATGGGAATGAATAGTTATTGAGCTCAAATCTATATTTTAATTATATATTAATTATTCACTGGTGAATTAATGGTACCTAAGGAACAAGAGGTAATTAGAAGAGTAAAACTGTTGGTTTTTATTGATCAAATCAGATATTATATGCAGCGGAACAGCAATCAAATTGTCAGTTTAATCCCAAAGATTTCTAGATCTACTTCTTCACATGCATATATATATATTGAATCAAAGACAAGAATAGAAAAATGACCTCAAGTCCTTCCTTGCTGCTATCTTTTTGTATGGCTAAATCCTTGAGATCTCACACCAAGATCTTCCAAAATGTTCTCAACACACAAAGAACGAGTGTGGGCTCGCTATACAAACAATAGGCAAAAAAATATTTATCAGATGTTCTCAACACATGAGATCTGATAAAGTTTGGACCTAGGTTTTGTGAAGAATAGTGACTTTTGTTTGTGTTACTGTTCTATTTCTCTGAGAGAGATTTCTAGATATTTTTTTATCCCTGAAAAGTTACGTTCTGTAAAACTGATATCCTATATTCAATATATCCAATATAAAATATTTGTTATTTTAAACAATTTAAAATAACTAATCAGTTATCATATTTTTGTTTAAATAATAATATTTTAATCATATTAAAATATCTCATTATTTATTTAATATTTAAATAACTAAAATTGTGGAACCAAGAAACTGAAACAGTCTCTTATGCGTGTAGCACAGTGACTGTGCACTGTGCTACACGTGTACCACATGCCAGTGATGGCATGTGATTTTTCTCAATTTTTATTATTATTTAAATACCAAAAATCCCAAAAAATAAATTAATTCAAAATTAATTATATTTTTGTTAAATCAAATAATTAATTAATTACACATAATTAAACAATAATTATGTTTGATACATAGAAAAATATTTTACTTATCACATAAGTCTTTTTCGCCCATTTTTGTATTTACCTTTGTCAGTGATTGTTTGAGCCATTTCGGGGACCATGGACCTATTACATTAAGCTCCAATAAATAAACTAAATAATTAAACTCTTTAATTATAATAGTTAATTTATTAATTCTGATATTACTCCACTATAAATTCATAATTGCACTCTTTATGTTATAGATATACTTTTACAGAAATATTTTCTTAAGTCGTCCATTGATATAACCATCTTACAATAGTTCAACCCTCTAATTAATTAGTTTATAAATTAGAATGGAAGAATTACCATTTTACCTTTCTAATTTACTTCTTATTCTTTAAGTACCATCAATTCACTAGTGAATAATTAATCTATAATCTAATTATAGATTTGAGCTCAAAATCATTCAGTTCCAGAATTAACCCTTAAGGGAACTAATATACGATCCGTTAGGAAATATTAGATTTTGTATTGTTGATACATGTTCCCACCCATCCATGATATTAAATCTCCAAAACAAAAGTCATTAGCCTCATTCTTTGAAGAGACCTTAACGAATGAATCAAAAGATTTAATAAACATGAATAGGAGTTCACGAACATTCAGGATTTAGGTTGATCTATAAATGATCATCAGTTATGATATGAATTACAAGTCTTTATTGTTAAATGGTTTTTGGATAAAGACTTTAATTCATATCGGTCCATGTCATATATAATCATATTATATAAAGCACCTTCACCGAGATCTCTTTCCACATAAATAATACGAATCTAGATTATTTGTGTCATTATGATACTTAGTAAACCGTACTTACAACTCCAATTAAAGAATTGCATAACTTTAATTTGTTGTTGTTGACTATTTTTATTCATTCATGTGATCTTAATTCTCTCGTACTAATACAAGATCACATCCTCAATAATGAATATGGAATTTTTCTGATATTTACAAAATTATTCAAACTATAATTTAACAATCTAAATATGACAATAATAATAAACCATTTTATTTATTTATTCACAGAAAACAAATGTCTTTACATGCTTTTAGGACACACTCCTAACACCGTGCTCGTGGGTTCAATGAACTCCTCAATGTAAGTTTCTTCTGTATTGTGTTTTAGTCGAACAACATTTCCTTTGATTAGCTCTAATATCTTCATTCTGCTATTGTTCGCAGGGTCTATTGACCATGAATAACGGCTGGCGCCGTGCTGAGGAAGTCGATGTAAAGCATGCCGAGGAGATGAAGGCATGGGAAGCCAAGGTTAAGGAAGCTGCCGAGGAGACCAAGGCATGAGAGGCCAAGGTCAAAGCAGCTGAAGACAAAGTTGTCATTTTAACCGAGGAGCTGAAGAAGAGCCAAGAAGATTTGGCCAAGGCTGTTGTTGCCAAGGAGAAGTTTAAGGAAGCCTCCGAGACAAAATACAAGGAGGCAGCCAAGCTTCAAGAGGATTTGGAGGCAAGCATGAAGGAGGCCACGGGTCTAAAGGAGCGAGTCAGGCTGCTCGAGGAGAAAAACTCCCAAAACTTGGAGAGGTTCCGAGGAGCCACCTTCAACTACTTCTACATGTTTTGGAAGAATAATCCAAAGGAAAATTCTGACTACCTTCACGAGCGGGTAAAACAAGCCAAACTTTCCAAGTGTGCTGCTCACCTAGAGGAGGAGAAAAATGCTTAAAATGCCTCATATTCTCCTGAAATTTCCTTGGCGACGAGCATCGATGGTGCTGACGAAGAAGCCAGACCTTCATTCAGCCAACAGCCATAGCAGGACCCCCCTTTAGCTGCATAGTAAACTATTTGTTTATGTAATTAAAACACCCAAACAAACTGTTTGCGATGTTAAGACAATTTGCTGCCTAAGGCAGCCTTACTTTTCTTTTAATATTTTTAGTTACATCCGAGCAGCAGTTGCTCGCAATGTAAAGACATTTCATTATGATATTATGATATATTCTCATTGAGAGTATAATATCTACTCGTATGACCGAACTTAGCATGACACTTTATTAAGATTTCACAAAATTAACTAAATTTTTTGAAAAATACTCTAAGTGTCGTAGTGTGCTTTCCCTTATTTTTCTCGTGTGTTTAAATATGTTTATGTTGATATGCTTTGCTCGCTTAGTATCTTATATGCCCCCAAGTGATCGAGGAGCTTATGGTTCTCGGTCACTTGCCTTGACCAATACTTATTCGAACCTTACTGCTCGCGTACTTATAAATGATCAATGATTATATAGCAAAACAACACACGTAATGAGCAAATACTTGTATTAATTACAAAAATTTGCAAGAATAATTGGCTGGGCATAGTTCCTTTTATTTCTCATAATAAAATGGACAAGATTCGTGTCTGTACGAGTGATCGAAAATTGATCTTATACTTATAAGCGACCAGCCATCTAACTGAGTAGCCCTTGTTCACATACTTGTAAAAAGTAAAATTAATACAAGCAAACTCTTTAAAAAGAATTGTTTATTGATAATACTTGCACAGGTGTTCTCCATTCCAATAGCGAGGAATGAGATCTCCATTTAAGTGAGCAAGTTTATATGTGCCTGGTTGAAGAATTTCTTCAATTTGATATGGACCTTCCCAGTTTGGTTCGAGTACTCCAGCAACTTGATCGCGAGTGTTCAAAAAAACTCTTCTAAGTACCAAATCTCCCACATAAAATTTTCTTACGCGTACTTTAGATTTAAAATGTCGAGCGACCTTTTGTTGGTATGCTGCAACTCGAAGTTGAGCCAGCTCCCGCCTTTCGTTGACCAAGTCCAATGACTCCATTAATAATTGATTATTTGTGCCCTGGTCGTATGTCATCCTTCTATGCGATGGGGGATCTAACTCAATAGGTAACATGTCTTCCTACCCATAGGCCAAGGAAAATGGCGTATAGCCTGTTGCTTTCGGTGAGATGTCCTGTACGACCAAAGTACTTCTAGCAATTGTTCTGCCATGCTCCCTTTGCTTCTTCAGAACTTTTCTTTAGTGTGTCCTTCAGAGTTTTGTAAACAGCTTCAACCTGTTCATTGGCTTGTGGATGAGCGACTGACGAAAAGCTCTTTGTGATACCATGCCGCTCGCAAAAATCGGTGAAAAGGTCGTTGTCAAATTGTGTGCCATTATCTGAGATAATTTTTTCGGCAACCCATATCGACATACAATGTTTTTGACGATGAAATCAAATACTCTTTTGGTCGTGATTGTTGCGAGTGGCTCAGCTTCAACCCACTTAGTAAAGTAGTCGACAGCAACTACCGCATACTTGACATTCCCTTTTCCTGTAGGCAAAGAACCAATTAGGTCAATTCCCCAAACCACGAATAGCCATGGGCTTTACATCTGTTTAAGCTGATTTGGGGCTGCTCGAGGTATCTTGGACAATAGTTGGCACTTATCACACTTCTTAACGAATTCCATAGAATATTTTATCATTGTTTGCCAAAAATACCCTTGCTGGAGAATTTTCTTTGACAAACTTTGCCCCCCAGCGTGATCTCCACAGAAACCTTCATGTACTTCTTGCATCAATTCCTTAAACACACACTGTAATAAAGGCATTGAGTATCCTCATCTATATAAGACTCCATCGAACAAAATAAATCGAGTCAATTGCCTTTGAAACATCCTTGCTTTATTTCTATCTGCTGGTAACAATCCGTGTTCGAGATATTGTACGATGGGAGTCATCCATGTGTAGGAAAATTGTATTATAAGCGAGGATTCCTTCGCTTGAATGTTTGGTGCTAATAAACGTTTGACCGGTACTATGCTCAAAGTATTAGCATCTTTTGCGCTTGCTAACTTGGCTAAGGCATCGACATTTGAATTTTGGTCGCAAGGTTCTTGCTGGAGAGTATACTTCTCAAACTGTGCTAGTAAATACTTCGCCTTGTTTAGATAAATAACCACTTTAAGACCCCTAGCCTGATATTCTCCAACAATCTAATTAACTACTAACTGGGAGTCACTGTATGTTTCTAGTGACTTTATGTTTGTTTACCCTAAAAAATACTTACTTGCTAACGTGGCAAGATTAGTGTGCACGTGGGTTGCACGTGATTATTTAGTGATTACATCCAGGTCGACTAGCGACCAGAAGAGAAATTTTTTGATGGATTTAAGAAAGATGTTGAACAATACGGCAGAAGATGTGCTGACATATGTGACCAGGTTTGGTAGTGGTAACGAAGCCAGAGTTCAAATACAGTTATAAGATAGATATTTCTAAGAAATTTGTCCAGAATTTTTTTTATGATTTCTGTTATTATTGAAACAAAATGTAGGCATGACCCATTGGCCCATATGTATGTCCTTGAGTCTATAAATAGGACTCAAGGGACACATTGAAAGGGGGCAATAATTTGTATTTAGAGAGAATCAGTGTTTTCTATACACAAACTTTTGTATCCTCTTTTGGAGCTTGTGAAACTCAATAAACCCTAGTTTGCTGATCGCAAGTTTCATAATGCATCAATAAAAACACTAAGTGGAAGTAGGTTATTACCAATATCTAGGGTCGAACCACTATAAATCTTGGTGTTGTTTAGTTCTTGCATTTAGCCTACAAATCTTTATTGTTTTGGTGACTCTGTGTGGTTGGCTAAATCATAAGTCGACATTTTGGTGCTTTCATTGAGAGTTGAACTCAAGACCTTCAAGAAAATTAATGGCGAAAATAATCAGGAAAGTGAGGCAGACTTCTAGAAATATGCCAAATCAACCTTTTCCACAAGATGTAGCGGAGGATGAGCCACAAGTGGAATTGGAAGAGGAGGAGATGGATGTTGAAACCTTGCGAACAACATTGATTGTATTGCAAGAGGAATTAGCTAATCTGAGAGCTAATAAAGAGAATGGTGCTGCAGCAAAGGGAGATTGACTGGTAGCGCCAAAAACTGAATGAGCAACAAGATGACATGGATCGCTGACAGAGAGATGCCACTGTGACCTTAGAAGCGGCCATTCAATTGGCATGAGGATAATCTACACCTGCCACCCAACCGGATTAGCCACCTAGCACTCACCCTCAACAAAATCCACATTCAGAGCATCCCCAGTATCACAAAAATCCACCACAACCAAGGAATCCTCAAGGACCAAAGCAACATCGCGCTGCTCAACAGGAGGGACCAATCCAAAATCCTGAGCAGCAACACCCTCTCAAGCTGGTCGAGATAATGCTCAGCAGCAAAGGAAGATTAGGGACAAGCAGCATCCCAGAAGCCCTAGACGCCAGACAGAGGGAGAGCAAAACCCTCCTAGTAGGGGACAATGTCTCTCAGGAGGCAGAAGACAGGTGGATTCAGGCTCTGCGGTCAGAGGTCCCCCATGACATAGTAATGTCAGAGGACCTACCAACCAACACAGGCCTCCCCCTATCTATCGAGACATACCAGCAGGGAGAGAGGAAAATAGTGCGAATAGCAGGTCGCACACTCATAGGTCACAATTCAGAGATGGGCATGATTATAATGAGGCACACTCTGGTAGGAGGAATGCCGGTCGACAACAGGAAGAGAGAGGCGAACGACAAAATCCTCCACCAATGAATAACTGACCGATAAGCCAAAATGCTGGGGGGCAGCCTAAACAACCCAATGTCTTTGGCTGACTAAGTGCAAGCGAGCAAAGGCATAAAGATGAAGACCTGAGGGATGTACTCAATAATCAAAGAGAAAGACACAATGAGTATTTCCCCCAGCTCCAGTCGCTCTAGCAAAACCAGATGTTGTACATGCCCAAATAGATGCCTTGAATCAGGCTGTGCAACAACTGATTGGGAACAGAGTGTCCCATATTGAATTTGATCAGAGAAATGGCACTCCATTTGTTCATAGAATTGATGTGGCGGAGACTCCAAGAAAATTCAAGATGCTAATACTACCCAACTTCATAGGAGGGGAAGATCATGTATCTCACATGAATAAGTGTAAGATACAGATGGACATCCAAAAGGTGTCAAATGATGATCGGTGCAGGATCTTTCCTATCACTTTATCTGAATCTGCTTAGGAGTGGTATTTCAAGTTCTGTCCAGCCAGTATAGTGTCCTGGGAGATGTTCGTAAAGGAGTTTTATGGACAGTTCTAGGCTTGTCGAATACACCCAACAGAGGCCAATCAGCTGGTCGAGATTCGACAGAAGGAGGGAGAAACCCTAAAAGGGTATATTCAACGATTCATGCGAGTAGCTGCTCAGGCCAAAACTATTGGAGATGAGGGAAAGATGATGGTGCTCATGGCTGGAGTACGACGTCATTCTCCCCTCTGAAGAAGTTTGCAAAAGAATGGAGTCAAGAGCACTCAAGAATTTCTGGATTGAGCAGACAAATATATCAAGCGCGAGGAGGCTATCGCCAATGAAGGAAAGTCTCCTATGGACAACCAGGGCATGGAAGAGGACCCCACCAAAGCCGCCAATGGGTCTGGTAAACCCAATGACAACTGCAAAAGTAATGGAAAATGGGGGGAAAAGGGCAAACAACGAACCGGCAACATCTAATAGCAAGGGCCCCAAACAGAACAGATACGAACCAAGGTTCACCAATTACACTGCCCTGGTCGATAGCCGAATTGAAGTATATCAGGCCAGTCATACCACCGTTCCCTTTAGGCGGCCAACCCTGATTAGAAAAGATATCTCCAAAAGGGACACGACCAAGTTTTGTCATTTTCACAACAACTATGGCCATGACACCAACGAGTGTAACCAGCTCAAGGACGAGATGGAGTTCCTTATACAACAAGGACATCTAAGAAGGTATGTACGAGTAGGTGGAGGTTCTCAGTAGGAGGCTCAAGGAGGCAACAAGCAGGTGCCTATATGCCAACGCACGCATCCTTTATAGCCAGCTCTGGTTGCTGGTACATTGTTGAACATTTGCGGAGGAACACATATAGTAGGTGATAGTGGTAAGGCAAGGGAGAGATATGCCAGAACCCTACGTCAGGATCAGGACATTGAAATGCTGAATGTTGAGGAAGCTTGAACAGAGGAAGAATTAATAACTTTTTCTGAGCTAGACGCTCAGCATGATCGATTTCCCCACTCAGATCCTTTGGTCGTTGATGTTCAGATCGCCAACATGATGGTAAAATGAGTGTTGGTAGATACAGGAAGCTCAGTTAATATTTTGTATAAATATTCACTGGAAAGAATGAAATTATCAATGCAAGATTTAGAGCCATGCAGCCAAACCATTTATGGTTTTTCTGGCGAAGGGCTTGCACCAACAAGGTTGATCAGACTCCCAGTCACAGCAGGAGCTGCACCTGCAAATAGGATATTACTCGCTACTTTCAAAGTAGTTGATTGTCTGTCTGCATATAATCCTGTGATTGGAAGATCGATTCTCATCGATCTACGAGCCATAACTTCGGTTTGGCATTTGGCCATGAAGTTTCCAACCGACGCAGAATTTGGGTGCATGTTGGGAAACCAGCGAGAAGCCAGAGAATGCTACAATTCCTCGATCACAAAAGTAAGAAGAGGAGGATCAAGAGATAGAGCTGAAAAAAGGTTGTTGATGGTAAATTAAACACAAGCCCAATCAGGTGAACAAGTCAACAAATAGAGCGTTTCCCAAAGTGAGGATAGGGACTTAGATCCTCGCTTTGGGGATTTTGAAGAAAACATAGGACCCATGGAGGACCTCGAGGAGGTCCAATTAGAAGAGAAAGATCCGACCAGGGTTGTGAAAGTCAGTAAAAACCTAGAGACAACCACGAAAAATGAATTGGTAGAGTTTTTGAAGAAACACCAGGAGGTCTTTGCTGGGTCGCATAAAGATATGATTGGGATAGACCCAGTGGTGATCAACCATGTCTTGAATGTAGACAAAAACTATCCACCTGTACAACAAAAAAGAAGGCTGCTCAACAAAGATAGATCCAGAGCTCTAAAAGAAGAAGTCGAGAGGCTATAGGAAAATGGATTCATCAGGGTAGTGTTTTATCCATCTTGGGTCTCTAATCCTATACTAGTTCCCAAGCCAAATGGTAAGTGGCAGACGTGAATGGATTTCACAAACCTTAATAAAGCCTGCTCGAAGGATTGTTTCCCACTTCCAAGAATGGACCAGTTGGTCGATGCTACATTAGGACATGAAATTTTATCATTCATGGATGCGTACTCCGATTATAATCAAATTAGTATGCATCCACCTACTGAAGATCACATTAGCTTTCAAACAGATGCGGGACTTTACTGTTGTAAAGTAATGCCTTTCAGTTTGAAAAATGCTGGTGCAACTTACCAACGACTAGTCAACCATATGTTCAAAGAACTGATCGGCAATAAAATGGAAGTCTACGTCGACGATAAGTCGGTCAAGTCAAGAAAGGCTAAAGAACACATCAAGGAGCTACAAGAATGCTTCAACATCTTGAAAAAATATCAGATGAAGCTGAATCCTCTAAAGTTTTCCTTTGGTGTTGGACCAGGGAAATTCTTGGGATTCAAAGTAAACTCACGAGGGATTGAAGCTAATCCTGAAAAAATTCAAGCACTGATCGAGATGCAGTCTCCTAGTAAAGTTAAAGATGTTCAAAGCCTAATCGGAAGAATTACGACCCTAAGTAGATTCATATCTAAGTCAACGGACAAGTGTGTCCCATTTTTAATCTACTAAGCGACAACAAAAAATTTGAATGGACAGAGGAGTGCGAACAAGCTTTTCAAGCGCTAAAAGCCCACATGTCACAACTGCCAATTTTGTCCAATCTGGTCGAAGGAGAAACTTTGTACATCTACTTACCAATAACAAAGTATGCTGCTAGAGCTATTTTAATCAGAGAGGAAGACAACATTCAAAAAGCAGTGTACTACGTAAGCAAAAGGCTAGTGGGATATCGGCCCATAGAGAAATTGGCTTATTGCTTGGTACTGGCGTCTAGAAAGCTGCAACCCTACTTTCAGGCTCACCCCATCATAGTGCTTACCGAAAAGCCACTACGGCAAGTCTTACAAAAACCAGAAGTCGTTGGTCAGCTTCTAAAGTGGGCAGTCGAGTTAGGGCAGTTTGAAATTTCTTATGCACCATGAGCAGCTATGAAGGGACAAGCCCTAGCAGATTTCATTGAAGAATTCACCGGACTCCCTTCTAGTGAACCAATAATGGATACCAATGAGCAAAATAAAACCCATACCTGGAAGTTGTTCATAGATGGATCTTTAAACGAGCATAATGTGGGGGCAAGGGTGATTTTAATCATACCTGATGAACATCGGTTTCATTGTACGATCAGATTCAACTTTACGACCTCCAATAATGAAGCCAAATACAAGGCATTTTTGCGGGATTAAGACTAGCCAAAGATATGGATATAAAGTCAATAGAAATATATAGTGACTCTCAGCTAGTAGTTAATCAAATTATTGGAGAGTATCAGGCTAGGGGTCTCAAGATGATGGCTTATTTGAACAAGGCAAAGGATTTACTAGCACAGTTTGAGAAGTATACTCTCCAGCAAGTACCTCGTGATCAGAATTCAAACGCCGATGCCATAGCCAAATTAGCAAGCGCTAAAGATGATGATGCTCTAAGCATAGTACCAGTCGAACATCTGTTGGCACCAAGCATTCAAGTGAAAGAATCTCGCTAATGGTACAAGTGTCAGACACATGGATGACTCCCATCATTAAATATCTCGAACAAGGAATATTACCAACAGATAGGAATAAGGCCAGGACACTTCAAGGACAATCAGCTCGGTTTATTTTGGTCAATAGAGTCTTGTATAGACGAGGATACTAAATGCCTTTACTACAGTGTGTCTTTAAGGAAAAAGCTAAGAACATGATGCAAGAAGTATATGAAGGTTTCTGCGGAGATCACACTGGGGGGCAAAGTTTGTCAAAGAAAATTCTACGGCAAGGATACTTCTGGCCTACCATGATCGAAGACTCTATGGAATTTGTTAAAAAGTGTGATAAGTGCCAAAATTTTCCAAGATACCACGAGCAACCCCAAATGAGAAAAAATAGATGCAAAGCCCATGGTCGTTCATAGTTTGGGGGATTGATCTGATCGGATATTTGCCTATAGGAAAAGGGAATGTCAAGTATGCAATAGTTGATGTTGACTACTTTACTAATTGGGTCGAAGCTGAGCCACTCACGACAATCACAACCAAGAAAGTATTGGAGTTTGTCGTGAAAAATATTATATGTCGATATGGGTTGCCGAGGAAAATTGTCTCAAATAATGGCACACAATTTGACAGCGAACTTTTCACTGATTTCTGTGAACAACATGTTATTACAAAGGGTTTTTCGCCAGTAGCTCATCCACAAGCCAACGGATAGGTTGAAACAGTTAACAAAACTCTGAAGGACACACTGAAGAAAAGGCTTGGAGAAGTAAAGGGGGCATGGTCAGAAATATTTCCAAAAGTACTCTGGTCGTATAGAATATCTCACCGAACAACAACAGGATATACACCATTTTCCTTGGCATATGGGTATGAAGCCATGTTACCGGTTGAGTTAGATCCATCATCGCATAGAATTCTAACATACGACCAGAGCACGAATAACCAGTTACTAATGGAATCTTTGGACCTGGTCAACGAAAGGCAAGAGCAGACTCAACTCCGAGTTGCAGCTTATTGGCAAAAGGTTGCTCGATATTTTAACTCTAAAGTACGCGAAAGAAAGTTTAACGTGGGTGATTTGGTACTTAGAAGAGTTTTTCTCAACACTCGCGACTAGAATTCTGGAGTACTCGGACCAAACTGGGAAGGTCCATGTCTGTAATGCCCCAAAATCCCTAATGAGATTTAACGATCAAATTCGTAGGCCGGGAGGGCCATAATTGATTTAGTATTCCATTAAATGATTATATGCATGATTATGTGAATTATATTATTATATGATGATAAATGCATGCATGTGGGTCCATTTTTCATTATAAGGGCATTTTGGTAATTTGGCCCGTTGAGGGCATATTTGTACATTTTCATGCATGTTGGTGAATTTATGATGAGGCAACATCATTATGTGGATTTGTTCGATCTATTCGGCATCAGACGATCTTTGAATACTAGTTAGCGGTTTGGTCATAATAGGGTTAATTTCGGGGCTCGGGGTGAGTCTCGAGTAAATTTGATGCTTAGTACATTACCAGGAATTAAAAGGTAATGGGATATGATTTATTAACATTTGAGAATATTAGGAATAACAGGAATCTGAGGACATTAATTATGATTAACGAGATAGACGAGAAATGATGATTATGCCCTTGGGGGCTGCTAAGGAAATAAATATGACCTAGGGGCATTTTGCTCTTTTGGCCATGAGTTATACTACAGCTACAAAGCTATAGAAACCTTAGGAGCAAAAACAGAGCTAATGGTTTCCTCTCCCACGATCATCTTTTTCTTCCTCTTTTCTTTTGGAACTTTGAAGCTTCAATTGAGGATTCAAGCTAGGGAACCAAGCCTTTAGGGTCTAGGATTGTGTTCTACCATTGAAGAGGGTTCCATCTTGAGCTTGAGGTAAGATTCTAGCCATGGAAACTCTGTTTATACTCCGTTTTTCATTTGATTTTCAATTGGGATTCTCGAATTTGATAGTTGAGAATTCAAGGAAGTTTTTAGCAAAGTTTGATTGGGTTTTGATGCCTAGGACTTGTACAATGGGTATTTGGGTTCATTTGTGAGTTTGGTGGAGGTTTGGAATCAATTTTTGAAGATTGGAATTTGGAGAACTCGAAGGGGAAAAATCAGGGCTGAATCACCATGGTTCTAGCACTACAGCGCTGTCCAGGGAAATTCGGCCCTGCTTGTAGCTCCTAGGCGCCAGGGGGGCAGCGCTATAGCGCTACCCTATTTTTCCAGGGTCCTATTTTGGGCACTTATGAGGGTTTTTGGCTCGAGGTTTCAATTCCTAAGGCTCGTGATTGAATCTACTAACTGTTTGAATACGATTCGAGGTCCTGGGAGTGAGGATTAGGTCAAGAACCTTTTATTGCTGATTTTATTGACGGAGTTCCATATTTGATTATGACTAGGTAACCGCTAAGCGATCAAAGGACCGATCGTTCTCAAGGGTCATTCTTTCATTATTTCTCGCTCGAACCAGAGGTAAGAAAACTGCACCCAATATATGACATGCATGGTTATTAATGAGGCATGTTGAGTGTTATATATGTGGACATTGATTGCATATTAAATGCTTAGCAATCTTGCTTACTTGTGAGTGGCACTGACTTATTAGTCAGAATCGGCAATGGTGTCAGTATTGACTGTGAAGTTGTGACTCATTAGTCAAGTTCGGCAGTAGTACTGAGCACTGGTTGTATGGTATTGGCTTATGAGTCAAGAACGGTATTAGCGTGTTTAACGCAAGCCGAAAATATTAGATATAATTGACATAAGCATGATCATCATAAGCATGAAATGCTTGACCGACCTTAAGTTTGATGAAAACAAAAGCACTTGTCTAGTCTAAAGGCTAGTTACTTAGAGCCAAAGCCAAAAGGCTAAGGTGATCGACATGTCACATGGCTTAGGGAGCGGATCCCCAGAGACAGACTTATTAGCCATCTATTTAAGGAGAAGAACCCTAGAGATGGACTTATTAGCCATTTATACATGGAACAGATAGTTAGAGGTTGACTTATTAGTCACCTGCCCAAGATTGTGTCTCCATAATCACTCATCTAATTAGGGTGCAGAGCCCTAGAGATAGACTTATTTGTCATCTATTCAGAGTATGACTTAATAGTCACTTATTTGATTAGGGCTACACGCCCCAGCATGATTATTAGAATCTTAATATTATCTTATTAGGGCTACATGCCCAGTATGATTATCATAATCATCATTTGATATTGTATACATGCAGTAATGAGTTTTCTTGCTAAGCCTTGACTCACGGGTGCTATGTGGTGCAGGTAAAGGGAAAGAAAAGCTCACCCAGCCTTGAGTGAAGAGCTTAGGTGGCGATGTGTACATATGCGGTCGCTTGACCACCACGATCAAGGTGTTTCTCAGAGGAACTAGGGGTTAACCCTATATTTTGCCGCTTAGGTCGGCGGGTTGTAATTTTTATATTGTAATGACCATTTTGGATTGTAAAGAACTTGTAAACGTTTTTATGGGCCCATGTACAATTTTATGTTTTAAATCAAATATATCCTTTCATTTTGATCGAGATTTGTCACCTTAGCCTATTAATAATACCTAGATGCATGTTTATAACCTAATGACTCGTTTAGTGAGTTAAGCACTATTTAAAGTTCACAGTAACGGTCTTGGAGTAACCAGGGGTTACTATCAAATTGAAGAAATTCTTCAACCAGGTACATATAAACTTGCTCGCTTATATGGAGATCTCGTTCCTCGCTATTGGAATGGAGAACACCTGCGCAAGTATTATCAATAAACAATTATTTTTAAAGAGGTTGCTTGTATTAATTTTACTTTTTACAAGTTTGTGAAAAAGGACTGGTCAGTTAATGACTTGTCGCTTATAAGTGTAAGATCGATTTTGATCACTCGTACAGACACGATTTTGTAATTCTATTATGAGAAATAAGAGGAACTATGCGCAGCAAGTTATTCTTGCCAATTATTGTATTTATTACAAGTATACACTCATTACGTGTGTTGTTTTGCTATATTATCATTAATTGTTTATAAAGTATGCAAGCAGTAATGTTCGAACATGACTTGGTCATTGCAAGTGACCAAGAATCTTGAGCTCCTCAATCACTTGGGGGGCATATAAGATACTAAGCGAGCAAAGAATATCAACAGACATATGTAGACACACGAGCAAAAGATGGGAAAGCATATTACGACGAGTATTTTTCAAAAAATTTAGTTAATTTTGTGAAATCTTAATACAGTGTTGTGCTAAGTTTAGTCACACGAGCAGATGTTATAATAGTAATAAAAATATTTTATAATATCACAATGAAATGTCTTTACATTGCGAGCAATTGCTACTCGGATGTAATTTAAATAATTAAAAGGAAAAAGTTGCCTTAGGCAGCAAAATTGTCTTAACATCACAAAATATTGTTCGAATGTTTTAATTACATGAATAAAAAAAAGTTATTGTGCAGCTGGTGGAGGGTCTTTCTAAGACTGTTGGTCGACTGATGTTCCAGCGTCTTCTTCAGCACCATCAATGCCTGTCGCCAGAGATATTTCAGGAGAATCCGAGGCATTTTGGGCATTCCTTTCATCCTTTTGGCGAGCAGCGCACTTCGCGAGTTTAGCTTGTCTCATTTGCTCACGAAGATAGTCAAAATTTGCCTCTAGATTGTTCTTCCAAAACAAGTAGAAGCAATTAAAGGTAGCTCCTCGGAACCTCTCCAGGTTTTGGGAATTTGTCTCCTCAAGGAGCTTAACTTGTTGATTGTCCGACTATTGTCTCAATTTTTGAGATTGACTGAGACTGGGCTAGTAAGATTTGGTAGGTTGATTGCATGAACTATTGTAGGGTATCCTCTAGAGATAGGCTTGTTTCTTGTTGAATGGGATATGATAGGTCGGATTGAGCATGACTTGGATTAGGTATGTTGAATTCATGCTCTTGATTCATTGGAGATTGGGTATGGCTCCACGAAAAATTTGGATTATAGGTGGGGGCAAATGTGATATCAAAGGATTCACCATAATCATGCATATCATTAGTTTCTCCATAATTTAAATTTGATTGCACAAAATAGTTGTACTCAGAATTCCAACTATAATTAAAATGATTCATATGGTAAAAACTAAATGACAAACTAAAGATTTTTTTTTTTTCAAATGACAATCAAGGTAAGAAGAAAAATAAAATAAAATAAAGAGAATAAAAACAATGTTAAGATATTAAACAAAATTTAGGAGGCACAAGTGCCATCAACTAATAAAAATAAAAAGTTAGGAGGCACAAGTGCCATCAACTAGTAAATAAAAAAATAAAATAAAAATAACAACAAGATAAATAAAGAAAATTACAACAAAATTTATGTGGCACAAGTGTCGTCAACTTATAAAAATTAAAATGATAGATAGGAGACACAAGTGTCGTCAACAATGAAAATTAAAAAGATAGACAGAAGGCACAAGTGCCGTCAACTATAAAAAATCAAAAGAAAGAAAGGAGGTACAAGTGTCGTCAACTAAAAATAAAAACAATAAATATAAATATATAAGTGTACGCCCTGATTTTCCCACGGGCTGATTAGCAAGCTGAGCCGCGGCCTAATCATGATTATCTCGTGGACCTCCCCAAGACCGGAGCTCCCGTCATAAGGTCGTACCTCCTTAGCTCGGGGCAACCCAAGGGTTCGCCAAGATTGCCTAAGACTTGAGCCTGGACTCTGAAGGCCAAAGGTCGAGTTAAGTATCCAGCTCGTGGTACGAGCAGAATATGGAGGCTATGACCCTTTGTAAAGTCAACACACGCAAGGTAAACGTGCATATATCAGACATCACGTGTCTGATATGCCCCTGACTTCTCGGACACGCAGCAGGAACGTGCGTATTCAGACACCCACGACTGGGTTGGGCCGTGCGGCCCACTATCTCCTTACCTATTGATTTAACCACACTTATGTGTCAAGTTTAGGAATTAATCATGAATGTCACAGAGTTGACATGATAGGTAAGAAGGTCACGGGATGACCTTCTTACCAACTCCCAGGTGCCTTCTCCTATAAAGATGGGGACCCTGGGAGTTGATAGGGGTTGGATGATCTCTTGTAAGAAATATCCTGTAATCATATACCCAGAATAGAGCAATAATATTGACTAGTGGAGTAGAAGGATTTTAACCTTTGAACCACTTAAAAACCGTGTCTTGAGTCACCATTTCATTTTTGAAAGATCACATATCTGTTTCGGTTCATTATTAGCACTAATCCCTTTCTCTTCTTTTCTTAAATTACCTGTTGGCGAAGAACCGCGTCAACAGTTTGGTGCTTTCATTGAGAGCAAGTTTGGTTAGTGCTGTCGCAAACATCCAACCATGGTGATTACTCGATCCAGGCACGGTAACGAGACAGAGAAACATGATGGGCAGGAGGCTCATCATACTGCCACCCCTTGTGAACAAGTTCCTGAGACCCAGCAGCGGCCAGGAAAGCAGCCGGTGGGCCAAGATGACACCGGAAGTTCAGCCCCCCAGCCACCTAATCCAAACCCGTGTTATTACACAGCGGTGGAGATGGAGAATGCTCAGTTGAGGAGCTATCTAGCAATAGCTAACCAGCAGATCAAGGACGTGCTGGCCCGACTACCCCCTCTCACAACCGACGTTAACATCGAAGAGAGGCAAGGCGAGGCTCCTAAGTCTCGCCCGGGTAACCGGTCCAGGCATAGTCGGTCGGATAGACTTCTGACAACCAATTCCTCTCCTTCATCACATCACCGAGAGGCAAGCTTCGAAGAAATGCCTGAAGCCAGGCAATAGCAATACAACCGTTCGGTCAGAACGTTAACTCCTAGCTCCCAGCCATCCTCGAGAGCGCCAAGGGGAGCTCGAGGAAATTCCCGAAGGAGATCCGGGGAGGGCTCGTAGCATCGGCCCATCCCCAACAACCGACCTGCACCTCGTCCAGATCGTCAGACACGGGACTAGCAGGTTGGCAGGGCCGAAAGGCCGCCGCCAAACTTGATCTGTCCTGACGGAACTAGGATCACCTCTACAGTCAGGCATCCTCCTTCTCCAATCAGGTATCTGTCTCCTCCTCGGCCCGTCGGAGATATCCCATCCTATGGGAGTAGTAGGAGAAACCCGCCATCAGCTGGACCTTCCCGGCGTAGCAGGGTGCCAAGGGAAAGCCCAGATCATCCCCACCAAGGGCGGACTCCAAGCCTATCTAGCAGGAGCCACTGGACCGGTAGTCGCCGGAGTGATCTCTCTGGGGGAGACCTGCGTCAGCGTTTGAGTTCAGCACAAAGTCATCAAACCACCCAAGGAGGTGACCTGTGAGATCGCCTTAACTCCCATAGGGGGGAACCAGCGGGAGGAGATGGCCACGCTCACTCAGGGGGGACCCTGTCCGAAGTACGTAACGGAGGGAATGCCCCAAATAACCTATCTCAAGATAGGAGGGGCAATAACCCACCAAGTATGTACAATGGATCCGGAGCTGTTGAACAGCCCCAGAATAACCAAGGACATCAGGACCAGACCTTCGATCGCGTGACTCAAATGGAGGAGTTGATGAGGATGCTCCTGTCAGAAAAAGAAAAAGATGAATATGATTCAGGGGACAAGATGGAACTCTTCGCCCCCAGTATAGCAGCAACGACGTACCCATCTGGTTTTCGTATGCCTCACTTGTCAAAGTTCAATGGGGACGGAGACCCATCGGACCATCTAGGGATGTTCAACACCCTCATGATGGCCCACAACATTGGCCCCAAGCTGAGATGTTTAATATTCCCTTCCACACTGACTGGACCTGCCAGGCAGTGGTTCAAGCAAAGTAAAAGACAGTCAATCAGCTCCTGGAAGACTTTCTCGGCAGACTTCAAAAGGGCATTCCGAGCCTCCCAGGCCGCCCGTGTTCAGGCCGACTCCCTGGCTAACGTGAGGCAGCAGCCCGGTGAGACTCTGAAGGCCTACCTGAGCAGATTTGCGAACTTCACTGCTCGAGCCAGAGACGCGAATGATAGCTCCAAGCTCATGGCCATGAGAACTGGAATCCTCATTGGAGGAGACCTCTGGAAGGATATACAAAGGAAGGGAGTCAGCTCGGTTAACGAATTCCTTAACAGGGCCCAATAATGGATTAACTTGGAGGAGGCCGAAGCCTCAGCTGTAGGAACCAGCCAGGTCCCCGAATAGCTCGCTGGAGTGGGGACGGAGGTCGTGGCAGCGATCCAAAACGTCACACAGAACAACCAGCCCAGTGGAGGCAAAAGAAAGGGAAATGGCGAAAACAGTCAGCATGGCCAAAAGAAGAATAAGTCCGTAGAAAAATTCAAGCCCGTCTTCGCGACTTATACAGAGCTCACCCAGTCTAGGGAGAATATCATCCTAGCTAACTCTACTCGAGTCCCCTGGAAGAGGCCGGAGCCATTAAAGCACCACAAGGGGAAGAGAGACACCTCCAAGTTTTGACGTTTTCATAACGATGTTGGCCACAATACCGACGATTGTAGGCATCTAAAAGATGAGATCGAGACTCTCATCCGAGCCGGCCCCTTGGCTCAATACGCGCGGAACAGGGTTCCAGCAAGTCGACCTGCTCCAGAAGTCCCGGCCAGTCAGCCCGGGCCTCGGGTAGATCAGGATGTCCCTCCTCTCATGGTTGGAGGAGAGATATCCACCATCTCTGGAGGTCCGCATATGACTGGAATGAGCAGAGGCGCCCAGAAGAGATATGTGAACAAACTAAAGGCTCATAACGGAGTAGAATTCGTCCCGGAGCAGCGTCAGTCAAAGCAGCAGCGATTGAAGTGGCAACCGATCCTTTTCACGGAGGAAGATGCGAGCCATGTCCAGTTTCCTCACAATGACCCTTTGGTCGTGGCAGTTCAGCTCGCCAATCGGAGGGTGAGGAGGGTACTGATAGACAACGGGAGCTCGGTGAAACTCCTGTTCCGATCCACATTGGAAAAGATGGGTTTGACCGTCGCCGAGCTAAAGGCGACCTCCATGATGTTGTTGGTTTTTCGGGAGAGGGATCAGCAGCAATAGGGACGATCGAGCTGGTGATCACCCTAGGAGAAGGATCTCAGACAGTCTCCAAACTTCTCAAGTTCGTGGTCATTGACTGCTCCGCTGCCTACAACGCCATTTTGGGACGACCTACGCTCATAGCTTTTGAGGCCGTCACTTCCATTCGCCACCTCGCGATGAAATTCCCTACTTCCACGGGAATCTGCACTATCCATGACGATCAACTCGCTGCCAGGGAATGCTACAATATTTCCATGAAGGGAAAGTCTAAACCCGGGCAGCTGGCAATGGCCATTCAAGATGGTGAAGAGGAATCTCAGGAACCCTTAGCTGATTTTGAGATTGAAAAACCTCAAAGTGCCGAGGGGGAAAATGTCGTCTTAAGTGAGGACATTGACCCCCGAATAGGCAAAGACAGATCCGAGCTCCAGGCGATTGAGGAGCTCGAGGAAGTGAACATCGATCCGCAGAATCCATCACAGATGGTCAAGCTCGGGAAAAACCTCTGTAACAAAAGGAAGGCAGAGCTGACCAAGTTTCTGCGAGATAACCTGGACGTATTTGCATGGTCCCATGAGGACATGGTGGGAATCAACCCGAGTGTCATCATGCATACACTTCATCTGGATAAAAGCATTCCCGCCAAGTCCCAGAAGCAAAGACGCCTAGGAACAGCTCGAGCTGAAGCCTTGAAGGAAGAGGTGGCCCGGCTCAAGAAATGCGGCTTTATCCGCGAGGCCAAGTTTCCAATATGGGTCGCCAACCCCGTGCTAGTTCCAAAGCCTAACAGGAAATGGCAGACCTGCATCGACTTCTTCGACCTGAATAAGGCCTGCCCCAAGGATTGTTTTCCACTGCCAAGGATTGACCAGCTGGTAGATGCCACGGTGGGGCACGAGCTCATGTCCTTTATGGACACATACTCAGGCTACAACCAGATCGCCATGAATCCGGCAGACCAGGAACACACCAGCTTCATGACCCCGATAAACTTTTATTGTTACAAGGTCATGCCGTTCGGGCTGAAGAACTCCGGAGCTACCTACCAAAGGTTAGTCAATAGAATGTTCGCGGACCAGATCGGAAAAAAAATGGAAGTATACGTTGATGACATGCTAGTCAAGTCAAAGACTGCCGACGACCATGTTTCTGACCTGGAAGAATGTTTTAAGATACTACGGGAGTATGGCATGAGACTTAATCCGCAAAAGTGCACTTTTGGAGTCGCGTCCGGGAAATTCTTGGGCTTCATAGTCAATACCCGAGGAATCGAAGCAAACCCCGACAAGATCCGATCACTGCTCGAGCTTCCCTCGCCCAGGTCGCGAAAAGATGTCCAAGGCCTGACATGAAGAGTGGCAGCCCTCAATCGGTTTATTTCCAAGTCCACCGATAAGTGTTTGCCATTCTACAACCTGCTCCGAGGAAACGAGAAGTTCGAATGGATAGAAGAGTGCGAAAGCGCATTCCTCGACCTGAAAGCACATCTGGCCGAGCCACCCGTATTATCCAAACCCAAAGCGGGAGAGCCTCTTTTTCTCTACCTGGCTGTCACTGAGGATGCAGCTAGTGTCGTGTTGGTACGAGAAGAAGACCGAGTTCAGAGACTAGTCTACTACATCAGCAAGAGACTTCTCGCAGCTGAATCCCGATACCCGTTGATGGAGAAATTGGCGTTCTACCTTATCACGGCCTCGCGAAAGCTTAGGCCGTACTTCCAGTCCCATTCGATACACGTCATGACCGATCAACCTTTAAGGCAGGTTTTGCAAAAATCTGAAGCATTGGGACGTTTATTAAAGTGGACCATCGAACTCAGTCAGTTCGAGATTCTGTACACTCCGCGAACTGCTATAAAAGGTCAGGCCCTGGCCAATTTTATGGCAGAATGCACGGAATTCCAGGAGGATCCCGCAGAAGACTCACCCCAGGTCACCTCGTCCCAGGCGTCGTGGAGGATCTTAGTGGATGGTTCATCCAACGAGAATGGCTCCAGAGCTGGAATCATTTTGATATCCCCCGAGGGACATAGATTCCACTCGGCACTGAGATTCGGGTTCAAGGCCTCCAACAACGAGGCCGAATACGAAGCTTTGCTGGCCGGGCTGAGGATAGCCCAGGAGTTGAAGGCGGGCTCCGTCCAGTGCTTCAGTGACTCCCAGCTCGTGGTAAACCAGGTTCTGGGCGAATATCAAGCACGGGGACCCAAGATGGCCGCCTATATGGCAGAGGTAAAAGCTGTGCTGTCCGCGTTTGAACGAGGCTCGATCGAACAGATACCTCGGGAGCAGAACACTAACGCAGATGCTCTTGCCAAGCTCGCCACCTCTGGGGAGACGGAGACCTTGGGGTTAGTACCAGTGGAATTCTTGGAGAAACCGAGTATAGAAGAAGTAAGGACGGAGGTCGAGATGATCGACGCCAGGCCGACCTGGATGACCCCCATCCTTGAGTATCTCATCGAGGGAAAGTTGCCTGAAGGGCGTAATGATGCACGACGAGTACTCTATCAAGCTCCGAGGTATACGATAGTAGATGGGGTGTTATACCAGCGTGGCCACTCCCTGCCTCTCCTACGATGTGTTCTTCCAGATGAAGCAAAGGCCATCCTGCAAGAGGTGCACGAGGGTTTTTGCGGAGACCACACTGGGGGGCAGACCTTGGCCTTAAAGGTCCTGAGGCAGGGGTATTACTAGCCAACTCTGTCCAAAGACTCGATCTCATACGTGAAGAAGTGCGACAAGTGCCAGCGA
The DNA here is from genome assembly GCF_963169125.1 of Humulus lupulus. Lineage (NCBI taxonomy): Eukaryota > Viridiplantae > Streptophyta > Magnoliopsida > Rosales > Cannabaceae > Humulus > Humulus lupulus. The sequence continues at coordinate 38,099,751 of NC_084797.1, read as the reverse complement.
TTCACCGCAGTTGCCCGAGCTCCTCCTGTCGAGCTGAAGATGATCTTGTCCCCATGGCCGTTTGCCGTTTGGGGGATAGACTTGGTTGGCGCCCTCCCCACTGGAAAGGGTGGGGTCCGTTATGCCGTGGTAGCCATCGACTACTTTACGAAGTGGGCTGAGGCAGAACCTTTGGCAACGATAACGTCCAAAAGAGTGCTTGACTTCGTGGTTAAAATCATTGTCTATCGATTCGGCCTGCCCAAGAAGATTGTCTCCGAAATGGTACTCAATTCGACAGCGACCTGTTCACCGAGTTTTGTGAAAGGTACGGAATTGTGAAAAGTTTCTCCTCCGTGGCCTATCCTCAGGCGAATGGCCAGGTTGAAGCTGTCAAGAAGACTCTAAAGGCGAGCCTCAAGAAGAGATTAGATGATGCGAAAGGGGTCTGGCCAGAACAGCTCCCCCAGGTCCTATGGGCATACCGGACCTCGCATCGAACTCCTACGGGTCATACTCCTTTTTCCCTAACCTTTGGGAGTGAGGCAGTCCTCCCCGTGGAGGTTAAGGTGCTTTCGCATAGGGTCCAATCTTACAACCAGGACCGCAACCACGAGCTACTGTGCAATTCCCTTGACCTAGTTGATGAAAGGCGAGAAGATTCGCAACTCCAGCTCGCCCATTATCAGCAAAAAATCACTCGCTACTTCAACACCAAAGTCAAAAAGTGCGCCTTTAGCGTTGGCGACTGGGTCCTAAGGAGAGTTTTCCTGGCCGGGAAAGATCCCAAAGATGGAGTCTTGGGACCAAACTGGGAAGGACCGTACCACGTCATCGAAATCATCAAGGAGGGAACTTATAAGTTAGCTCGGCTTGATGGAGGGGTGGTCCCGCGGACTTGGAACGCCATCCACTTAAAGAAATATTATCAATGATTCACTTGTAAGGCCTGGAAGGCCATTCTTTATGTATTAATGAAGATCAGCTTTTGTACATGTTTGCAAGTGTAATCTAAAGTAACCACGAAAGACCCTTTCCCAGTTACTTGGGGGGCATATGGTACCTGGATATAACCAGGTCTCCTTAATGACTTAGAAGTTGATTCATATCGATTGACCGTTGTTTTTCTTGAAAAACGCAAGATATTGATAAGGATTAAACGCTAACTAAGTCCTATCCTGGTCATAACCGGGTCATAAAACTTAGAAGTTGATTTAAATCTATTGATCGTTGTTCTTCCTAAAGAGCTCGAGATATGGATAAAAGTTAACGCGAACTAAGTTTTCAAAATAAGTTCCTGGTCATAACCGGGTCATAAAACTTAGAAGTTGATTTAAATCTATTGATCGTTGTTCTTCCTAAAGAGCTTGAAATATGGATAAAAGTTAACGCGGACTAAGTTTTTTTTTTAAAAAAAATTGTAACCAAAATGCGTAAGGGCAAGAAAGAGGATCAATTAAAAATGATGAATCAAATTGTCTCGAGGTGGAAGCACCTCATGCAAAGGTTACACAAAAAATCTTAAAAATAGTGAAGGGCACAAGAGAGGAAACGCCCTAGGCTCCGCCAGGTGGCCCCTTGGAGGTCGCCATCTCGCCTTGCTCAGTTGCGCCAGAGCCTTCCCCGGCCTCGGAGGGCGCTTCCTTATCAAGGCGAGCTTGGAACTTCACCAGCAAGCGCTCCCAGAAGCTCGCTGACAGGAAGGAGAAGTCAGCGTCTGGATTGTAGGCCCAACAATGGTAGAAAAAGTCTTCCAGGGACTTTTCTGAAGTTTTCTACTCGGCCTTTAGGGCGGCCTGGGCGGCCTGAGCCTTAGCCTTCGCGGCATCTAGGTCTGTCCGCGAGGTGGTGAGGGAGGTCTCGAGCTCTTGGACCTTCTAGCGGGTTTTTTCCAACCCGGCTTGCGAGGCCGCCAAGGCATCCTTAGCCGCCTGCAGGGTAGTCTGGTGCTCGCTCCTTATGTCCTCGAGTTGAGTTTTGGTCCTGGCGATGCTCCGATGAAGGGCAACGACGCTCTGCGAAGGTGAAAAGACAATTTCCTTAGAAAAAAGAAAGAAAAAACAGGGCAAAGTGCAGTAATAAAAAGCCATAAAAGGGTAAAGTCAGCTTACCATTAAGGTCATGCCCAGTGAAGACTCCAGCACGCCCACCGGGCTCATTGTCTCGATGGCCCGAAGCTCCTTCTCATTGAACTTGTAGATGTGGCTGACGGCGTAGTTCGCCGACTCATGCACCGTTCCTCAGAAGGCCTTTGGGATCTTCTCCAGATCCTGGGGATTGAATGGGATGCATACCTCGGAGGGTACAATCACCGAGGTCCCGAGCTCCGCTCCTGCGTCCCGGGTGGTGGCCGGAGCTCGCGGAGGAGGTGGAGGCATGTTGCTTCCCCCTGTAGCAGGAGGGGCCGCTCCCACGACCTGAGCATCTGGGGCTTGCTCCTTCTCCTTTGCAGGAGACTTGGTGGGGGTCCCGGCGGCATGCTTGGATGTCCAGAGCCTCTTCATTTTTGGCCCAGCGACCCCTGCTGGGGGGTTCCCCCCAAAGAACGCACCTCGCAAGCTCTCCTCGGGCTGAGACATCTCTTCTGTCAAAGCAGAGACATGATTAGTACAAGTTAACAATCACACAAAAAAAAACAAGGGGGGAAAAGGAAAAATTCAAGTATGTGTAGACTAAAGGGAATCCTACCCCTCGGACTAGAAGAAGAATCTAAGTTGATTACTTCCCGAGCTGGCGCAAGTTCTGGGTCCGAGGCTGACTCAGGGCTAGATTCCTCTACATATTGCCTAAGCCCCGGAGCTACGGCGCCCCTCCGGAGTGATGGCCATGACCGAAGGTTGGTCCCATACTCCTCGAATAGGATCGACCTAAAGGCTAGGGATGTTATCTACTACTACGGTACCCCTAGGTCGGCTATCTTGGTAGTCCAGCACGAGCCAATCGACACAGTGGAGCAGGGTTGTGTTCAGGTCCGGATCACTTCCGTGACGGTGGACGAGCTGCCTAGGATTGAACCTAGCCAGCCGGGGGTCTGCTGTGGCCCTATCTAGAATCCTAAACATGTAAGGGTTACCTTGGCCAGAAGGACCCGTAGCTGCTCCGGATTGGATCCTCTCCTCGCCCGTCCTCTGGGCGACCTCCAAAGCCTACTTCCTATTCCTCACGAGGGGAACTTCGCCGCCCTCATCCTCCTCATCTTCATCTCCCGCGACCTCCTCCACGATGATGGATATGGTGTCGCGAGCTGGGGGAAGCCCTCAGGGCCTCCTGAGGTTCAAATTCTGATTTGGGAAAATCAGCTTGCAGGCTACCATCGTCTCGTCTATTACGAGCACGCTGTAATCTTTTTCGCTGGGGGGAAAGCCCGCCAACTTCTCGTATTGGACCCCGAGGGTCACAGATTTCTCTGTCCTTACGAAGATGGCTGCAGAATTAGTCTAAGTCAGAAAGGGATACGGGAGGAGCTGAAACGACACTTAACTTACGAGCTAAGGATGAAAAACACTTATGAGGATGATTGAAGTAGTGGAGCTCGCAGTTCCTGAACCCCGTCGACATGAAGAATTGATCCTTGAAGTCGTTGGGGTGGCTGGGCAGCTCGATGACCGCAGCCGTATTGGGAAATTGGGTTAAGTAGTAAAACCCGTCGCCTTGCCCTCACTGATCCGGGCTGGCCTTGAGGCAGAAGAAGTACAAAATGTCCGCTGGAGTAGGGACCTCCCACTCGTGCTTCAAAAATAAATATCTCAACCCCGCCAACAACCGATAAGAGTTGGGGGGGAGCTGGAATGGGGCCAACTTCACATAATTTAGGAAGTCAGCGAAGTACTGGTCCAGCGGGAGGAATGCCCCCGCCTTGAAATGCTCACCGCTCCAGGCCGCGAATGCCTCATCGATCGGCGCACAGCTTCGCTCGCCTTCCGTAGGAGGTCGGGCAATCACTGACATCCTCCCCAGCGCGATGTTGTGGGAGAGGAATATCTTATTGATCTTCGTCTGGTCGGTGATCTTTGAGACGATCTTCTCCGCCTCGAAGAACGCATCAGGAGCCACGTCGAGCTCCTGCTCCACTGCCGGACCAAAGTTTGGGATCGGGGAGTCCGGCATCACCGCCTTTCCTTTGTCTTTCTGGGAGGCCTAGCTGCTGACGGTCTGCTTGGAAGCATTCCACTTTGGTGCCATCTGGTCGCCTAATGAACAAAAAAGAAAAGATTTTAGAAAAAGGCGACCTAAGCATGAGGAAGAATCAAAGTGTTATTTGCACGATCCCCGATTACTCAGAATTCGTGTGTCAGGAGGGTCAGGATAGAATTTGCCTTGGGGGGAAAGTTTCAGTAGGCAAAAATTGCAAAACCACCTATGAAGCGTGTCCCCTAAGCTACCTGGTTTTGCACCCAAAATTCCAAAACTCCTACCCAGAAATTTTCCCCAGAAAATGCATCCTATAAACCATACTCCTAAACGATTTCCTACAGCAAAATACCCTAACCTAAAAGGCTTTCACCCTTCATACCCACAAAAACCAGTAAACCCTTGCATGTGGCTACAGTAAATATTTACCTAAGCTACAGTGAAAAATATGTTCAAAACACGCATGGTCAGGAGACTTACAGTGTTTGTTTGGGAGGTAAGTGAAGGTGTCGCCTAGATTGGAGCTTCGTGGGAGTTGCTGTCTCCAAATATTCGAAGGAATCCTCACACCTGAGCTTCTTGAACACTGAGAATGGCGGTCGCGGAGAAGAGGGTTTCTTTTTCTCCTGAGAAGAAGGAAAGAAGTTCTGAGAAATTTCAAATGAAAGGATGGCCCATGCGTAGGGTGGCCACCCCTTTTATATGCGTGAAGGGTCACGTATAGAGGACCGTTGGATGGCCCTGATGAGGGATCCGAGGCCCTCCACTCGAAATACGAAACGACGGCTGGGCATAGGCTAGGCCATTAAATGCGGTTCTCGTAAGACGTACCGTCACCAACCACGATGTTCCACGTATCAGGCGCCTGCGTAAGAGGTGGAATGTGAAGAGTTCATGGGGAAGCCTAAAAGCCCCTACTGTGGCCTTATACGACGTGGTATACCACGAGCAGGGGCTTGGGGGGCAGATGTACGCCCTGATTTTGCTGATTAGCAAGCTGAGCCGCGGCCTAATCATGATTATCTCGTGGACCTCCCCAAGACCGGAGCTCCCGTCATAAGGTCGTACCTCCTTAGCTCGGGGCAACCCAAGGGTTCGCCAAGATTGCCTAAGACTTGAGCCTGGACTCTGAAGGCCAAAGGTCGAGTTAAGTATCCAGCTCGTGGTACGAGCAGAATATGGAGGCTATGACCCTTTGTAAAGTCAACACACGCAAGGTAAACGTGCATATATCAGACATCACGTGTCTGATATGCCCCTGACTTCTCGGACACGCAGCAGGAACGTGCGTATTCAGACACCCACGACTGGGTTGGGCCGTGCAGCCCACTATCTTCTTACCTATTGATTTGACCACACTTATGTGTCAAGTTTAGGAATTAATCATGAATGTCACAGAGTTGACATGATAGGTAAGAAGGTCACGGGATGACCTTCTTACCAACTCCCAGGTGCCTTCTCCTATAAAGATGGGGACCCTGGGAGTTGATAGGGGTTGGATGATCTCTTGTAAGAAATATCCTGTAATCATATACCCAGAATAGAGCAATAATATTGACTAGTGGAGTAGAAGGATTTTAACCTTTGAACCACTTAAAAACCGTGTCTTGAGTCACCATTTCATTTTTGAAAGATCACATATCTGTTTCGGTTCATTATTAGCACTAATCCCTTTCTCTTCTTTTCTTAAATTACCTGTTGGCGAAGAACCGCGTCAACAATAAGTAAGTTTTTTTTTATGGGTGGTAGAACCGTCCTAAATTTTCTTTTTATCACTTTTTTTTTTAGTTTTTAGATAAATATATATATTTTTCTATATTTTTGTATATATAGTTTTTTTTTTTTTTAAGTGCAAGAATTAAAATAACTAGTAGAAGAATTTTCTAACCTTGAGATAAATTTCGTTTCTTTTCTTGCAAATCCCTGGCAACGGCGACAAAAAATTGATGGACCCAAAATAGGTATGTTTAAATATTTATAAATCGCAAGCGCACGAATCGTTCATGTAGAATAGTGATCGTGTAAGCAAGGATGTCGAACCCAAAGGAGTTGTCAAAAATCGAAAAGAAAACTATTTTAAATCAAAATTAATAAATTCTAACCTAGCTCCAAAGATTGATGAGATTTAATGTCATGAATATAAAATAAAAGATTTAAAATAAAGCTATTTAAGAGAATGAAAATAACTCAATAAGGATTTTAAAATAAGTGGTAAAAGGAAAGATTATTAAGATACTAGAATCCACAAAATGTAAGTTTAATAATATTTATTAGTATATTGATTCTCAAGTTTTAGTGATAGTTAAAATAAATCAAACTATCATTTTCCAAATAGATTTATAATTTTAATCACAAATTATTTCTAAAAATATAGGATTTTTCTTCATTTTTCAAAAATTATAATTTCAAAGTATTTAATGTGAATCAACCTAATGAAACAACAAAAAATCAAATAACATTATTTATAAGCAAAACATAATATTTTTGTTCTAAGCATGGATGTGTACAATTTAATGACTCATCTTACACAAAGAATATTATGTTTTTGCAAAATGAAGAACAAAGTGCATATTATCTAACAATCCAAAATATGAGATATTAAAGATGAAATACATATATGAAGAAGAAAAATCCATAAACTTTGTTGCATTACAAGGGAAATCAACATACAACATAAATATTATCTAGTTACAAGTTGCTTCATCATGATCTTAATAATCTTATGAAAAATATTAGAAGCACATAACTAGAATAGAAATTACAAAATAAACAAAATACATACTTGAAAATGCTCTTGAAAAACCCCAAAATGGAAGAGAGAATGGCAGAGAGAAAATGGTAGAAAGAAGATGGTAACCAAAAATTAAGCACTAAACTCCCTTACTTATAGCCAAAAAATTGTATTAAAATAATCAATTTAAAATAATTAAATTGATTAAATTAATTAAATTAATAATAATATGGAAAATAGGGGTAAATTATAGGGTGTAATGATGATGTTTTGGGGTAAAATGTGTAGAAAATTTTGGGTAAAAAAATTGGTATTTTTGGCAAAGGAGACAAGGAGACAATTGGTGTATTTGATGGGCTCAAGAAATGGGAAAATGGCAGCTGGCTGGGAGCTGGCCGGATCGGGCCGAGGCGTTGGGCCGAACTGGCTTAGGGAGAGCTGGGTCTTCGGCTGGGCCTTAAGGCTTCAGGGGTTTGGGTCGAATGGGTACATCTGGCCCGTGTGTTGGCTAAAGAGGAGGGGAGGCACGGCTAGGTGACTTCGGTTGAGTGAACCCGTGGGGAGCAGCTGAAGGCTGGAGCTGAATGGGGCTAGGAGTTGGCTGATGCTGAAGGAGGCGGGCTTAGGTGGCTGATGGGTTGGGCCTGACGCGGGCACAGGGGGGCTGGTGGTGCTTTGGGCCTTTGATTTTTCAGTATTGCCATTTTTTTCTCCTTTCTTCAACTTTGATTATTTTCTTTTCTCTTCTTTTCAAAGTACCAAAATGCACATTAATTCCTACAAAATAATCATAAATTAAATTAAAATTAATTATTTTCTCTAATAAAATATACCATATAATTTCCATGAAAATATTAATTAAAATTTAATTTACATAACATTTAAGCTCAAAAATGCATGTTTTTACTTCTAACTTAACAATATTAATTTTAAATAATTAAACTATAACATTTTTCAATAATATAACTATAAAAACACACAAAAATATATAAAATTAAAATAAACCTAATAAATTCAAAATTACTTAAAAACATAATAAATCAGTTAAAAACTGAAGGATTAAGCAACAATTAGCACATAAAAAGTGGTAAAATAACTCTATTTTGTAGAGTTATCTCCTCCTCAGCGCGACGCCAGCCATTGTTCATAGTTTGGATACCATGCGAATAGTAAAAGAATGAAGTTTTTAGAGCTAATCAAAGGAAATGTTGTTCGACTAAAACAAAATACAGACAAAACTTACAATGAGCAATTTGTTGAACTCACGAGCAAGGACCTGGTTGGGTTTCAACGCAGAAAGACAGGCAAATGCCTCTAAGCTGCGACGATGCTTAGACAATCTTTGTAGCTTGTCGTTCGTTGAGCTATAAGCATTTCTCAATAAATTTTCGGCTAGAGATCTTTCTGCTTGGTAGGTGGAACGAGCAGTGCAAGGAGGAGGAGGAGGAGGAGGAGGTGTAGTTGATTTAGACAGAGCAGAAACTAGATGGTCCTCTAGTCGAGCTCTTTTTCTGGAGGGCTCTCCACTGCCTTCTCCAGGGTTTTGTCTGCTCGACTTCTTCCTGCTCGGAGGAGCGTCTACGGAGGCGTACATGTCGAAAGCATTGTCAGATGGCATGACTGCAAAACAAAAACTAACGAGCGGATATGTTAATAAATAGTTTGGTGCAATAAAGGAATAACGTAAAGAGAAATTCTAAGTAGTATACCCAAACTATTATTACTAGTCGTTACATTATCTAAAGAACTATTGCTACACTCACTATCTGCCTCAAAGAAGTCCAAGCTAAAACTATTGGTCGTAAATTTAAAGTTGCCATCCCTATTGAATAAATGACAAGGGATGGGCAGATTATGTAGGAGTGAGAAATCTATACTGTTCTCGTTTGAAGATTCGAGTATAGGGCCGGTGTATTCAGGTAGTTTTTGTTTTCCCCTCCCATGTTGGGTAGGGGTATTAGCAGCTCGAATGCTAGGGGTTGGTTCTCGGATGGTCTCTCATGTTCTTCGCTGCATCTGGGGTTGTGACACATCTTGCTGCTGCTAAGGGATGTCTTGTCCGTCAGTGACCTCTCCAGTGGCACTCCCCGCGGTGGATTCCCTCACTTCCTGGTGAGGTACTAAAATGCCGACCAGCCTTAAATTTCTCTCCGTGACTAGCTTCTTGACGTTTTTTTCTATATTGGTCATGCTAGCCAAGGCTACGACTCTAATCTCCATCTCTGGAGTGGGGTCTGGTCGGTACCATGGACCTAGATGCAGCACAAGACAAATAAGGTTAAGGAAAGAAAAAAAAAAGACTAGCTAAAGGTTGATCAGAGATTAAAAGTTTACCTCCTCGTGTTAAGGCCAGGTTTTCAGCAACCAAGTCGGTTGTAAGGAAGTACTCTTGGAAGTACCTTCCTACATTGGACTTGTAAGTAATATCACTCAAGAATGTGCGAGCAGATTCCTGGTGGAAAAAGTGGAAGAACTCTGTGTTGTTCTTATTGGGGTTGGATTTGAGATCGAATAGGTAGTTGATCTCATATGGAGTAGGCACATACCATTTTTTGTGGGTATATAGGATATAGAGTGCTGAAAGTATTCTATATCTGTTGGGTGTTATTTGGAAAGGGGTGATCTCAAAATAATTGGCCACCCCTCGGAAAAAGTCATGCAAGGGCAAGACTACCCCTGCTTCAATGTGATATCTCGACCAGGCATTGTAGGCACCTCTGAGTACATTTTCCCTCTGGTCGGGTGTTGGTTTGTATAGGGTAATCCCAAAAATCCCATACTTCTTGGCGTATTTTGCCACCATCCTAGTCGATATGAAACTAGGAAGGGCAATGTACTAGGTTACCTCTGCTCGAGGGTCGTCACGGGGATGAGCTTTGGGCTGAATATCTGGTGGAGAAATGTTTAAAGGATGAGGGTCATTTGAAGGACCCTCGGTGTTGGATGATGAATTTGTGGCTTTCTTTTTCCTACAAGCAGTGTATTTTACACGAACCATATTTGATCGATTTGTGGTGGATTGTATGGAGGACTGGTCGTAGGGTTTGGGTGTGAAGACAAAGGCTCATGAAAAGGCAAAGAAGGTTGTTCTTGCTCCTTAAACAGCAAAGCAAGAAGATCGCCATCTATTGGTCTCTCACCTTCCCAGGGATCATGCATGAATATTTGAGAAGAGCAAAGGGGAAGTGAGAATCTATGACCAATAGATAATAGAAAGAGAAAAGCAAGGATAACGTTGCTCGTGTATAAAAGTTAAGTTTTTATATGACCAGCATCATCCTAATAAAAACACAAAAAACATGCGAACAATTTGAAAAATAGATCAAAAAGTGAATGTGAAAAGTTTTTTTGAAAAAACTTTTCAACTTCGAAAATAGGCGGGAAAAACCTAGTTTTTCCAAAATACTCAAAATTGAATTTTCACTTTGATTTTGGACCCGAAATCAGTATTTATTTGTAAGCATTGTCTAGTATTTTATACTGCCTAAAGACTTTATTCTAGTATACTTATTCTATGTATGTTTGCGTAAACCTGGTTACCCAAAAGCTTCTTAAGAACAACATAAACCTAGATACAAAAATTCATGAATCAAATACATAAAAATTTCTACAAAGATGAGAGGGTGGATTCGGAAACGTACTTGGAGTACGGATTGTAGGAGAAATCGTGAAGGTTATGCTCTGAGTTGCTCGAGGATGTCTCAAATCACATTGGAAACTCTGGGTTTTCTTGAAAATTTGTCTGAGCTCTTGAAGAGAAGGTTTGGGTAAAAAATGAAAAGGGCGAAAAAGCTTATATTTATATTGCTCGGGCGGTAATAAAAGGTAATGATGAGAATGGGATTTCGATGTATGGGGAATTGCAATAACTGTCAAAAAAAATTTGGGAAACTGTAAAAGTCATAATTACTTGCTTTTTCAAAAAAGTATTGACAGATGTGACAGGTCAGATTGATTGCTGGTCGAGTAAGTTTATTAAATGTCGATCGCATTAAAATAAACTTGGGGGGGAAATTTTTACCCTAAAATATACTTACTTGCTGACGTGGCAAGATTAGTGTGCATGTGGGCTGCACGTGATTATTTAGTGATTACATCCAGGTCGACCAACGACCAGAAGAGAAGTTGTTCGATGGATTTAAGAAAGATGTTGAACAATACGGCAGAAGATGTGCTAACATATGCGACCAGGTCTGGTTGTGGTAATGAAGCCAGAGTTCAAATACAATTATAAGATAGATATTTCTAAGATATTTTTCCATATTTTTTTTATGATTTTTGTAATTATCGAAACAAAATGTAGGCACGGCCCATTGGCCCATATGTATGTCCTTGAGTCTATAAATAGCACTCAGGGGACTCATTGAAAGGGGGAAATAATTTTGTATTCAGAGAGAATCATTGTTTTCTATACACAAACTTTTGTATCCTTTTTTGGAGCTTGTGAAACTCAGTAAACCCTACTTTGCTGATCGCAGGTTTCATAATACATCAATAAAAACACTAAGTGGAAGTAGGTTATTACAAATATCTGGGGTCGAACCACTATAAACCCTGGTGTCGTTTAGGTCTTGCATTCAACCTACAAATCTTTATCGTTTTGCTGACTCGATGTCGTTGGCTAAATTATCAGTCAACAATGTTCATATCCTTGGCTAAGCAGAGCCTCGTACTCGGCTTCATTGTTGGAGGCTGTAAAGTTAAATCTGATCACGCAGTGAAACCGATGCCCCTCGGGGGTGATTAAGATTAGCCCTGCCCCCGAGTTGTGCTCGTTAGAGGACCCGTCTACGAACAATTTCCAGGCAGGGGTTTGATTTTTATCATCGGTCGCTATTATCGGTTCGCTGGCAGGGAGTCTAGTGAATTCAACAACGAAATCCGCCAAGGCTTGTCCCTTTATGGCTGCTCGTGGTGCGTATGAAATTTCAAACTGCCCCAACTCAACTGCCCATTTTAATAGTCAACCAGCGGCTTCTGGTTTTTGTAAGACTTTCCGTAGTGGTTGGTCGGTGAGCACTATTATGGGGTGAACTTGAAAGTAGGGTCGCAGTTTTCTAGACACAGTATCAAGCAGTAAGCCAATTTTTCTATAGGTGGATATTGTAATTCTGGTCCCACTAGCCTTTTTCTTATATAGTATACTGCTTTTTGAATGTTGTCTTCTTCTCTGATTAAAATAGCACTAGCAGCATTGTAACAACCCAAATTTACTAATAAGGCTTAAGGGCCTTGATTAGTGTGTCGAGAGGGCATAACTGGATTATATGTGATTTAATGATTTAAAAGCATGTTATATGATTATTTGAATATCTGTGATGCATGACTATGTGTATTAGTATGCATGTAGGCCCTGATTAGGTTAGAAGGGCATAATCGTAATTTTGGCCCGTTGAGGGCATAACTATATATATTTGTGATAAATCGTTGAGACCACATTATTATGTGGATATATTTGTAATCTGTGACTCGAGGCGATCTTAGTGAGCGGTTTAGCGAAAAAGTCACGGTAGGGATTTATACCCGGCTCGGGGCGAGCCTGGGGGTATTTCTGGGAATTTAGAGAATATATTGGAGTCTATTTTGATATTGAGGAATATGATTGGTGATTAGTTAGGTGTCGGGAAGTAAGCGGTAAACATTAGAGACATTTGAGAAATTAGCGAGAATTGGGTGTAATGAGCAAAATGCCCCAAGTTGGATTTAAAGGCTTAGGAATTATGGGAGGGAAAATTGGTCATTTGGCTTATAAGGGATAAGTATTATTAAGCTTTATGCCTTAGTGGAATCTGTAGAAGGTAGTAGAGGTCTGAAGGGAAAAAAAAAAGAAAAGAAAGAAAAGAAGGAAAAGGAAAGAAGGGAAAAACAGGGCAATTCTCATGAATGGTTTGGATTTTCTTCATCAATTTCTTCTGGAAAATTGGAGTTAAAATTCAGAGGAGCTTTGGGCTAAGGCTGTGTACTTGGGAACTTGATCAGGTTGGGGAATTAGCTAAGGTTGTTCATCATATGAGGTAAGGTCTTGAGGTTGTAATTCAGTTTCTGGTTCTTGGTATAAATATGGATTTTGAGCTGAGTTTTGGTGGGAATTCTAGGGAATTGAGGTTGAAGATATGAGGAGGAGAAGGCTAAGCAAGTGTGGAAGATAACCTAGGCTGATCTCATCCATCAAAGGTAAAAAAACTCTAGCTTTAGGCTTTGTGAATTCTGTTGTTTGCTGAGTTTTTGAGTTCTAGGTTCAACCATGGTGGATTTTGTGTTTTGGGGTGCATGTGATTGAATTTCTTGTGGTTGGGTCATTGGGGTGAGTTGGAGATGTTGGTAGGCTTGTTTTGATGTTTGGTTGAGATTTGGAAGAGTTTTGGAAAGGTTTAGCTCGGGGAAAATCGAAGGAAGAAAATGCAGGGTTTGTTGTGCTGTGACTAGCGCTGTAGCGCTAGCCTTTGGGCGCTACAGCGCTAGGCTTTGTGGTCTAGGGCACTTTAGGCTCTGTTTGTAGCGCTATAACGCCCACTTTAGGGCGCTGTAGCGCTACCCTGTTCCCAGAAAGGGGTTTTTGGGTTATTTCTTAGGGTTTTTGCCTGGGGGCTCGGGGTTTGATTCCACCACCCCGTTTGGTGGAATTAGGGCGTCCCAAGGGCTCGGGATTGGTCCCGAGGCTAGGTTTTGGATTTGAGTTTTGGTGATGATTTCGATCTATGGTTGTGACTAGGTGTACGCTAGGGCTCAGACGGAATCGTGCTTGAGGATCAAATTGAACAAAGCTAGCGAAATCTAAAGGTAAGAAAACTGTACCCGGTTATGTGTTTGTGATGGGACTAAGAGCTCCCTATATCTGTATGATGTCATAGATGGTATTATGCCATGGGACATGTGATAAACGGCCTAAGGGTGCCGTAAATAATACTTGCGCACAGGGCGCAATTCGGCCACTGGTAGCTGAGGACAGCTTAATATTCACTGAGCTCAGTTTAAGCAAGCCGGAGTCAGTGGGATAAATAGAGGGTGTGGCCTAAGGGCATTAACCCTAGTTATCGTATGTGAATTGATTAATGATATGGGATGATGTACTTGGTATGCTGAATACTTGAACAACATAAATGTTTGAACTGTTGAGTATATGCTTATACTGTATGAGTTAGTTGGTTGTTTGCTTAATGATTATGCTTTGTTATTGTGTTTTCTTGCTAGGCCTTGGCTCATGGGTTCTGCGTGGTTCAGGTAAAGGCAAGGGAAAGTTGGACCAATCCTGTGATGGAGAGCTGCGGGGCTGAATGTACATAACCAGCTGATCGGCCGCCACGGCAAAGGAGTGGATCGGGATGAGAAAAGCTTATTTGTCTGTTTTTCCTTAGAACGGCTAACAACTATATTTTAATCCTAATTTTTTGTAAACATCCTTTAAACTTTACCACTTTTGGGATCCCATGTAAAGAAAATGTTTGTTTATAAGAAATGAAGCTTTTGAGACCAAAATCTTTTAACCCTAGTTCAACTATAGTTTCAGTGACATGTTTCAAATTAAATGACTTGATTAGCAAGTCTTGCACCTTTATAAACACACAGTGTAACGGTCTTGGCAATCCAGGGCATTACAAGCATACTCTGTTAAGGCTAAGTAGATGTACAAAGTCTCTCCTTCGACTGGCTTGGACAAAATGGACAGTTGCGACATGTGGGCTTTGAGTGCCTGAAAAGCCTGTTCGTATTCCTCTGTCCATTCAAACCTTTTTTTTCCTCTGAGTAGATTAAAAAAGGGACACACTTGTCCGCAGACCTAGTTATGAATCTACTCAAGGCAACAATTCTTCCTGTCAAGCTTTGCACATCTTTGACTTTGCCAGGTGACCACATCTCGATTAGTGCTCGAATCTTTTCGGGATTGGCATCGATTCCTCATGAGTTTACTATGATTCCCAAAAAAATTCCTGATCCAACACCAAATGAACACTTTAGAGGATTTAGATTCATCTGATATTTTTCAGGATGTTGAAGCATTCTAGTAGGTCCTTGATGTGTTCACCAACCTTTTCTTGACTTGACCAGCATATCGTCGACGTAGACCTCCATGTTGTTGTCGATCAGTCCTTTGAAAATGTGGTTGACTAGTCGCTGGTAAGTCGCACCATCGTTTTTCAAATTGAAGGGCATTACTTTGTAGGAGTAAAGTCTCGTATCTATGCGAAAGCTAGTGTGATCTTCATCAGGTGGATGCATACTAATATTATTATAACCGGAGTACGCGTTCATGAATGATAAAACTTCATGTCCTGGTGTAGCATTGACCAGCTGGTTGATACTTGGAAGTGGGAAACAATCCTTCGAGCAGGCATTATTTAGGTCTGTGAAATCCACGCACATTCTCTACTTACCATTTGGCTTGGGAACTAGTATGGGGTTAGAGACCCATGATAGATAAAACTCTACCCTAATGAATCCATTTTCCTTCAGCTTCTCGCCTTCTTCTTTTAGGGCTCTAGATCTATCTTTGTCGAGCAACCTTCTTTTTTGTTGTACAGGTGGATGACTTCTGTCTATATTTAAGACATGGTTGATCACTGTTGGGTCTATCCCAACCATATCTTTATGCGACCAGGCAAAGACCTCCTGGCATCTCCTAAAAAACTCCACCAGTTTGTTTTTTATTGTTGTCTCTAAGTTTTTACCGACTTTCACAACCCTGGTCAGATCTTTCTCTTCTAGTTGGACCTCCTCGAGGTCCTCCACAGGTCCAATATTTTCTTCAAAATCCTGAATGCGAGGATCTAAATCCATATCCTCACTTTGGGCAATGCCCTATTTGGTGACTTGTTTACTTGATTGGGCTTGCGTCTCATTTACCTCGAGCAACTTTTTTCGGCTCCACTTCTCGATTCGCCTCTTCGTGCCTTTGCGATCAAGGAATTGTAGCATTCTCTGGATTTTCCCTGGTTTCCCAACACGCACCCAACTCCTGCATCAGTTGGAAACTTCATGGCCAGATGTCAGATCAAAGTCATGGCTCGCAAATCGACGAGTATGGGCCTTCCGATCACAGCATTATATGTGGATGGACAATTAACTACTATAATATTAGCGAGCAATATCTTGTTTACAGGTGTAGCTCCTGCTGTGACTGGGATTCTGATCAACCCTGTTGGTGCTAACCCTTCACCAGAAAAACTATAGATGGTTTGGTTGCATGGCTCTAAATCTTACACTGACAAATTCATTCTTTCTAGTGAAGACTTGTACAAAATGTTGACTGGGCTTCCTGTATCCACCAACACTCGTTTTACCACCATGTTGGCGATCTGAACATCAACGACCAGAGGATTTGAGTGGGGAAATCGGACATGTTTTGCGTCTAGATCAGAGAAAGTTAGTAATTCTTCCTCTGTTCGAGCTTTTTTGGGAGTTTGCCCCTCGACGTTTAGCATTTCGATGTCTTGATCATGATGTAGGGTTCTGGCATATCTCTCCCTCGCCTTACCACACTGTCACCTGATATATGTGGCCCTTCGCAGATGGACAACAATGTACCAACAACAGGAGTTGGTTGTAGAGGAGGCGAGTGTTGGCGTACAGATGCCTGCTTGTTGCCTCCGTGAGCCTCTTGCTGAGAACTTCCACCTATTCGCACATATCTCCTCAGATGTCCTTGCGAATAAGGAACTCGATCTCATCCTTGAGTTGGTTACACTCGTTTGTATCATGGCCATAATCGTTGTGAAAACGACAAAACTTGGTCGTATCCCTTTTAGATATGTCTTTCCTGATCAGGGCTAGTCACCTAAAAGGAGCGGTGGTATGACTGGCCTGATAAACTTCAGCTCGGCTATCTACCAGGGCAGTGTAATTGGTGAACATTGGTTCATATCTGTTTTGTTTGGGGTGCTTGCTATCAAATGTCGCTGGTTCAGTGTTCGCCCTTTTTCCCCCATTCTTACTGTTACCTTTGTTGTTGCCGTTGGGTTTAGCAGACCCACTGGCCGCTTTGGTCGGGTCTTCTTTCTTACCCTAGTCATCCTTTGAGGACTTTCCTTCATTAGCAATGGCCTCCTAGAGTTTGATATATTTTTCTGCTCAATCCAGAAATTCTTGAGTACTCTTGACTCCATTCTTATGCAGACTACTTCAGAGAAGAGAATGTCGTCGCACTCCAGCTGTGATTGCCATCATTTTTCCCTCATCCCCAACAGTTTTGGCACGAGCAGCCGCTCGCATAAACTATTGGATATACTCCTTGAGAGTTTCTCCTTCCTTCTGTCGAATGTTGACCAGTTGATTAGCCTCTATTGGATGTATTCGACCAACATAAAACTGCCCGTAAAATTCCTTCACGAACATCTCCCAGGAAACTATACTGGTAGTAGGGAGTTTGAAATACCATTCCTGAGCTGATTCAGACAAAGTGGCAGGAAAAATCCAGCACCGAGCATCTTCAGACACCTTCTGGATGTCCATTTGTATCTCAAACTTGTTCACGTGAGATACTGGATCTTCTCCTTCTGTGAAGTTGGGTAGAACTGGAATTTTTAATTTGCTCGAGATCTGTGCCACAACAATTCTATTAACAAATGGGGTTCCCTTTCTTCGATCAAACTCTATGTGGGACATTTTATTCCCAGCTAGCTGCTACACAACCTACGCATCTATCTAAGCTTGTACAACATCTGGTATTGCTGGAGCGGCTAGGGCTGGGGGGAAGTACTCGTCATGTCTTTCCCTTCGGTTATTGATCACGTCCCTCAGATCTTCATCCCTACGTCTCTGCTCGCTTGCACTTAATCTGTCAGTTCTTCATTGGTGGAGGATTTTGCTATCCATCCCTTTCCTCCTGTTGCCGACCATTGTTCCTCCTGCCAAAGTCCACCTCATTATAATCATGGCCATCTCTGAATCGCGACCTATGAATGTGCGACCTGCTATCGCACTGTCCCCCTCTCTTCCTCCTGGTATGTCTTGATAAACAGGTGGAGGCATGCGTTGTTCGTTAGGTCCTCTGACATTACTATGTCGTGGGGGATCCCAGACCGCAGAGCCTGAGTCCACTTGCTTTCTGCTTCCTGAGGGACATTTTCCCTAGCCATGAGGGTTCAGTTCACCAGTTGTCTGACATCTAGGGCTTCTGGGATGCTGCTCTGCCCTACTCTATCTACGCTGTTGAACGTTTTCTTGACCAGATCGAGATGGTGGTTCTTGCTTGTTGTTTCTGTCAAGATTTTAGGTTGGTCTTTCCTGCTAAGCAGCGGGAGGTTGCTCTGGTCTTTGAGGACTTCTTGGGTGTGGTGGATTGTAATGATACTGGGGACGCTCTGACAGCGAATTTTGTTGAGGGTGAGAGCATGGTGGCTAATCTGGTTGAGAGGTTGGTGCAGGTTGTCCGCGAGCCAACTGAATAGCTTCTTCTAAAGTAGCTGTGGCGTCTCTCTGCCAGCGATCCATGTCGGCCTGCCGCTCATTCAGTTCTCGACACTGCCAGTCAATCTCCATTTGCTGCAGCACCATCGCATCAACCACATTCTCTTGATTAGCTTTCAGAGTAGCTAATTCCTCTTGCAATACTATTTAAGTCGTTCGCAGGGTTTTATCATCAATCTCCTCTTCTTCTAGTTCCATTTGTGGCTCGTCCTCCGCTACATTTTTTGGAGGAGGTTGTTTTGACATATTCTCATATATCTGCCCCATATGACCCGCTTTTCTGGAGGTTTTCGCCATTGTTTATCTTGAACTTCTTGAGTTCAACTCTCAATGAAAGCACCAAAATGTTGACTCATAATTTAGCCAATGACACAGAGTCACTAAAATGATAAGAATTAATTAGCTGAATGCAAGAACTAAACAACACAAAGATTTTATAGTGGTTCGGCCCCAGAGATTGGTAATAACCTATGTCCACTTAGTGATTTTATTGATGTAAACCTTGAAACCTGCGATTAGCAAACTAGGGTTCGCTAAGTTTCACAAGCTCCAAAGTGGAATACAAAAATCATGTATAAAAACACTCGTTCTCTCTGAATACCATATTCTGCCTCTCCCTTAAATGAATCCCATGAGTCCTATTTATAGGTTCAATGATGTACATATGGGTCGATGGGCCATGTTTGAACTTTGAACATAAACATATTTGAATAATAACAAAATTCATAATAGTTCCACATAAAGAGGGTCAAATATCTTAGAAATATCCAACTTATAACTGTATTTGAACTCTGGTTTCGCTACTACGATCAGACCTGGTCGCATATATCAGCATATCTTCTATCGTACTGTTCAACATCTTTCTTGAATCCATCGAGCAGCTTGCTATCCTGGTCGTTGGTCGACCAGACTATCATCACTAAGCAGTCATGTGTTATCCACGTATGTCCCTATTGTGCCACATCATCAAGCAAATATTTTTCGAGTAAACATATATAATAATGGTATGTTTACTTATCCTTTATACTCTCAATATCGGTCCAGTCTGATGTAACAAATACATTCGATCTTATCTACTTTGCTAATGTTCTAACATAACACTGCAATGTGTAAGTAGATCATACCGTAGATTGGCAAGTCAATGTAAATCTTGTGCACTGATTAATCTCAGGACTAACTTATTTTTGAACATATAATCATATTTATATTCCACTGTGATTACGTCACTATAAATAGATTAGCTATACGCTTAGGATTTAATAAAAGTTTATATTAAACAAATAATCATGAAAATAAAATATGTAGGCGAAATGATTGACCAAGTCAAAAAATGATTTCTATTATTTTATTGATAATAAATGAGATTACAAAAAAATTGAGTTTTAATTAGGGCATAAAACCCCAACAGTATTGTCATATGAACCTTGTCTTATTGAGGGACTCGAGCTAGGTCGAAAAGTCTCTCCATTGTACTAATCCAACTTTTAGGAACTTTTGGATACGTACTGTCATTGAATTTTGGGGGATTCAACTTCATGAAAACTTCAAGGGAAAAGTGGGTTCTCACGTTTCTGGGCTGAGGAACTTGGGGTTGTATGTACGGTTGTTATTTAATTCTTTGTGCATGTTTCCTTCAGAATTATTCCAACAATTCATCTTCCTCTTGACATTGGTTTTTCTCAATTTGTTGGTTAGTAGTAGGTCCTCCAACACCTGGCCCTTCAATTCTTTGAATTCTAAACGAAAATCATTAATCGTGATAATTACTTTAAATAAAACATTCTTGAAAGAAAATTACCATACCGCTTATATATACGTTAAGTAGCACATAATATATATATTTTAAGGAAATGTTCTTAATCATAACAATTTCTTATAACTTACTTGATGAGTAGCACGCTTACCATCAAGTTTGTACATGTGGGTTTGTCTAGAGAATGGACATGTTCTTTTACCACTTCAAAGCACCTTCAACTTAACATTTACATAGTATATAACAATGCTTATACTTTCAGACAAGAATACTAAAATACTTAATTAATAAAAACTTTATTTAAAGTACATAACTTTATTTTAATGTTCATAATATGAAACACCCTTATACTAAATATAGAATAAATAGTATTTTTGCCCCCAAACTATAACCACTATATGATCGTGCCCCCCAAATGATTCGCGATGTTAAAAATTCCCCTCGAACTTATTGAAATATGAGACTTTTGTTAGATTTCATCCTAGGTGGCAAACAGATTGATGATGTGGCATTTTGTTTGTTGATGTTGCAGTTCGTGCTTTCGTATCGTGTCGTGCTCAAGACCATGTCGTACAATATTGTATCATGTCAATTCGCAACATCGTGTTGTGCTTGACCAAGACCTATAACTTTTCATGTCATGTGGTGCTCGTGTAAGTTTTGTGCCATGCCAAAAAGCTCTGCTTGTATTTATAACTCTAGATTTAACCTTGGAAAAGCCTAGATAGATGCATGATCAGGAGTATAAGTAGATAGTGGTTTAGATTTAGGAGTGAGAAGGTAGGAAATGAAATGTCTTAGGCCTTAAACAATGTCTAAAGGATTGTGGTATGTTTTTAGAAAGCTAGAATGAAAAGAAACTTTGTGATCTCTAGAAAAGATCACGTGGTTTCAAAACAAAGTTACCTTGCTGTTTAATTCCCACAAAATGAAGGATTGGATTATCCTTCAACAACTCCAAAAGAACCTCAATGTTCTTCTTGAAGAAGAGAAGAAAGTTTGGAAACAAAAAAGTAGATTTGCATGGCTTGAAAATGGAGAAAAAAACACAAAGTACTTTCATAAGAAATATTTTTTTAAAAGGAAGAAAAATGAGATAGTTGGTTTTATTTGACAGGTGTGTTACATTGGGTGGATGAGATTGATGATTTAGAGAAACTAACTTATATAAATTTTCCAATATGTATATATTTAGGGTAGTTCTCTGGGCTTATTTTATTACCCTTGATCATTGAACCGATGGGTATGATCAGTTGGATACATATAAGTTATTGTGCGCTTTACCTCATCCTCCCATTGCCATATGTTAATTGTCATCTCATCTTAAAGAAAAAAACCTCAGAATCAAAGAAATAGGATTTTTCATTTCTTTGAAGCTAGGTTAAGGATTACAACCGACTCTTCTCAGTCAAAGAAAAGTTTTCTTGAATGGAGGAAGAACTTATATTGTTAGTTAGAAAAGGGAGATTTTTGCAACTGAAGTAGAAACTCTCTATTTGCATTATTTGTTTGTTTTTTAGTTCTATTGCCAGTCCCAATATATCGTGGTTTCAAGCCGTCGTATGAAATTAGAGGAGGAAGAAGGTAATTGTTATTGTGGATTACATATATGTGTAGAGAATGGGATTTGATTTACTCGTTACCTTTATTGATTTTTGTAGAAGATCTTCAATATGTTCAATATAAGATGCAACCATAGTTATTTGGTGGAGTATTTTACGGTACCCTGTTTCTTCAATTTTTTGTAATGGACAATGGTGATGTGTTTCACATAATATGCATGCTGTGAGGAGAAATTAATTTTGTTTTGGCAGCATAATATTACAGTAGAAATTTTGTTTGATGTTTTTTACCGTCTGTGAATTTGTGGTTCAATTATAAAACAATTAGTTCATAAGACCATATTGTTAGCTTTTTTAATGAGATTAGGAACATTGTATTTGATTCATCATAAAGTCTGAATATGAAGCACTAAACATCAACACTTAAACTTTTTTTGGCTGGAGTTACGTTTTTCTCCTCCTCAGACTAAACAAATGCAGCTATTCATAAATAAAATACTCTCTAAATGTTTGAATCTAGGCTAGTCTCAGACAATCAAGATATTTGTTTCATCTAGCTCAACATATTTGATTGCTATTTTAGTATTTTACAAGACTTATCAGCTTGCCTATGCTGTCTATTCTCTTCAAACTTATAACACATCCATGAAGACAATAAATAATTAAAATTTACATTAAATGAATTAAAAAAAAAGAACCAAAAAGTTACTCGTATATATCTATGAAACATAATATATCCACCGGAAGCGTCCTTGGAGAAGATACACCACGAACATACCAAATGATGATTTTCCAAACCATTTTAGAGATTCCATTGCATTTCCAACAAACAGTACAGAGTCAAATCAACTTTCCAAAAGAAATCCACTAAGTCTGCAATAAAATCTGGAAAATGCGCTGTACAAATTCATTTTTATAATAACTAAAAGCAAATCAATCCCAAAAGAAACACAGATACCATGCACACAGTCTCAAACAATTGGAATTTGGAATGCTATCACTTTCCAACTAAAAATTATGGAGTTTGAGATCCAAAGTTAACCCAAGTCCATCACCAATGACTTGAAGAATCTCAGCCACCAACAGAGAGGAGGAGAAGTTTCTATACTTGGTTTGAGCAACCATCACCGAACCATCAACACTTATGGCTACAACTCCTGAACTTGACGCCTCATATTCTGACATTGATTTTTATCATGCTATTAGCTTGCTTGATATTAAAAAATGAAGAGTTATTGTATTTGGAATGAATTCAAGCCATGTGTAAGGCCAGATAGCATTTTTGTTTTATAAAATACTAACGTGGCTAAATACAGGGTAGTGAGAAAAATAAATGTTAAATATGTAGCAATTGGCCTTACACTACATTCGAGCCTAATATAACAAGTAAATTCGTACACTATTAAGCCAATAGAAAAAAAGAAAAACAGGTGCACCGGTGCGGTTTTTTTGGTCAATGGCACCAAAGAAAAATCCTATATATTTATAGGATAATTCTCTTATAGGGGTTCCACTTTAAGCCTTACCGGTGGGGCTCTCAGTGTTCTCGACCCGTAAATAATTTTCGGCGCGATTTTTTTATGACCGTGTATATTGTAGCTATTTAGAGCATCCTGCAAATTTTTAGAAAATTCCGAATAGTTTACAGTATCGAAAACTAAGTTCAAACATCCCGAAAACTAATTTTTTTATGCGCGTGGAAAGCAACATGTTTGGACTTAGTTTTCAGTACTATAAATATTTTGAATTTTCTTAAGATTTGCAGGATGCTCTAAACAACTACAATATATACGGTCATAAAAAAATTCATGTCGAAAACTGTTCACGGATCAAGAACGCTGAAGAGCCCTACCAGTAGGGCTTAAAGTGAAGCTCCTATATGACAATTGTCCTATATTGATATATATAGATGTTCTATAGTAGTGACTGAAATAATTCACGATGTGTCAAAACCAAATGTAGAGGAACAAAGCCCCGAGATTACAAGGTAGGGCCAACCCTAAGAAATTTGAGCCTAAACTAAGGCTATGACTGGAAGGAGGGAGACATGGATGGATGGAGAGAGAATGAGGAAGATAGGTGGTGGGAGAGGTGAAATCCAATTGTTTGATAATGAGGATTGTGGGAGGGAGAGGAAAAGTGGAAGGATTAAAATTCCTCATGGGCCCACCACTTGCAATCTTTTCACAAATGGAAGGATTTTGGCTCTCATTTCTAATTAATTTAAGATTACACATATAGCCTCATAAAAATTACTAAGAAATAATTATAAGGACAATAATAAAGTAATTTCAATTAAATAGTAATTTATCATTCCAACTCTCCATCCTCTTCACTTAATAATTTGAAGGGATTACTACTTTCCTCTCCTTCATTCATAAATTCCATCCTCCTTCAAGTCTCCATTCATCTTGCCAAGCATAGTGTACGGTGCGGCATGCAAAAATGTCACATCGGTGCGACATAACCTTAATTGATCCACCTAAAATATTTTTTTCTCTATTTTTTTATTGTGGTGTTTATAGTAGTCATAACCCCATCAAATGTTTTACAAAATCTGAATAATTTATGGTACTTAATTCAGGGTTCAAAATAATCTATTTTTCACACGTATAAAAAAAAATAACAAACAAGAGTGCAACAAGCTATTTAAATTCTGACTTGGGCACCATAAATTATTCATAATTTATCAAAAATTTGGATGGATCTAGTTATGACTACAATGAACAACGTCGTTAAAAATATTTTAAATACCTCATTTAGAGTCATGCCGCACCAATGTGGTATTTTTGCATGTGGCACCATCAACACTCTCTATATTTATCATATTATATATAAAATTGATATTTTTCAAAATATATAAACATAATGTTATTTAAAAAAAAAAAAAAGATTAAGGACACTAGGCCTTGAGCCTACCTGCCTATGGTCGGAATTAAGCTTGTTACAAAGACATCAATGAAGAATGGAAGGGTGACAAGACTTGACCAACATTCAATAACTTTGCTTTAAAAGTCAAGACATCAACAAAATTTAAAAAAAAAATATATCAAAAACTACGTACGAGTATTCTTAAAAGAATAAATATTATGGTGTCCCCCAAACTATGATTACCGTATTATCTTCCCCGAAAAGATTCGCGATGTTAAAAACTCCCATTGAATTATGCACGTTACTAACATATGAGACTTTTGTTAGATTTCGTCCTAGGTGGCTAACGAATTGATGATATAGCATTTTGTTTGTTGATGTGATAGTGTCATGTATAAAATAATTAACAATTTTGCCTTCTCAACTTTGACCACTACGAAATTGTGCCATTTTTATTAAAACTAATTTAATTGTTTTTCTTTTTAAAAATAATAATTAAATCCTTAAAAAAAATTTATAAAATAAATATTACTAAAAATTTCAAATTAATTAAATAAAATTTCAAATACTCAAAAATTAAAAATTTAATTAATAACAAATAATTTTTTTTTACGTTTTCTTTTCTTTTACAATATAAAATAAATAGGGAGCGACTACAACACATCCACTTTTTTTACAATACCGGTGCATCCTTTTTCTATTTTCGGCACCTGAATAGATATAATCCTAATTTTTTTTATATGACGGTGTACATTATACCTATCTAGAACATCCTACAAATTTTGAATAAATAGAGTTTAAATTGTTTGTTGTACGCGTGCCTGTTGTTTTGTGTGCGCGTGTAAAATTTGACAGTTTGAACCCTGTTTTAGGTTTCGTAAACTATTTAGAATTTCTTGAAAATTTGTGGGATATTCTAAATAGCTACAATGTATATTTTCATATAAAAGAAATTGAGATTATATTTATCCAGGTACCGAAAATAGAAAAAGGATGCACCGGTGTTGTAAAAAAAGTGGATGTGTTCTAGTCGTTCCCAAAATAAATATATCTTAAATTAAAAATTAAAAATAAATCATAAAACAAAGTTTTTCCCCTTTGTCCTCCTCCTCTTAAATTAAAAGTTTTATTTATTTATGTAAGTTTTTCGTCCTCCTTTTTAATTAAATTTTTTTTTCTATGTTTTAGTATTTATTTTAAATGTTCATTCTAAAATACTTTTAATTAATATTGTAAAAGAAAAAGTAAAAAAGTTAATTGTTGATAATTAAAATTTTAATTTGTTAAGGATTTAATTATTATTTTTAAGAAAAAAAAAGTTTTTTTTTTTATAAAAGGGGTATTATTTGGTAAGTTGGGGGGGGGGGACAAAATTGACAATTATTCTACACATAGCACAGCCACATCAACAGACAAAATACTACATCATCAATCTGTTAACCACATAGAACGAAATATAACAGAAGTCTCATATTTCAGTAATGTGCATAGTTCGGGAGGAATTTTTAACATCGCAAATCATTCAGGGGGAACGATCATACAATAGCCATAGTTCGGGGGGCAAAAATATTATTTATTCTTCTTAAAGTGATGTCTGGCTAAAGGTTATACCTCTAACTAATTTTAAAAATAAAAATTATCGATATATTTCTGTTTTGAGTAATTAGCGGCAAAATCTCATTATTTTTACCTTTGCTAACTTAACCCTCATTTTTTTTACGATAAAACCTTCAATTCTCTCATTTCGTTTGCAAGTCTACTTCTGTTTGTTTTTACTGTCAACTGGCAGCATGGACATATATGGTCATCTTAAGCCAATGTCACATTATAAAATTTTAATTATTTAAATTAAAAAATTAGTAAATATATTTAAATTAATTTATTCCAAGATTGATAGAGCTTTAGTGAACTCCAATTGGACTGATCAGTTTCCTAACTCAGAGGCTATTTTTTTGCCAGAAGGGATCTTTGATCATTGTCCAATTCTTGTTCATTTCACGTTGGAATTGCAGATGGACAAGAAGCCATTTCGTTATTTTCGTATGTGGAAAGAGGCACCCTATTATGATGATAAGCTTAAGGCAAATTGGGAACTATCGGTGGATGGCACACCAATGTTCCAGTTAGTGTCAAAGCTTAAAAGATTAAAGCAGGTGCTCAAGACTATCAATAGAGAAGGTTTTTCTGATATTCAGCAGTTGGAATTCAAGGCAGGAATTGTATTAAGGGAGACTCGGGAGAAGTTACAAAAAGAGCCATTAAATGACAGATTGATCTCTCAGGAGAGAATATATAGAGAACAGTATATGGCTTACCATAAAGCGTACATGAGCTTTTTAGCACAAAAAGCTAAAGCCTCTTGGATGATTAATGGTGATGAAAACACTCATATCTTTCATGCTTCTCTTAAGGCAAGGAGACTTCAAAACAGAATTTTATCCATCAAGAATGAGGCAGGGGATTGGGTAGATTCTCCTACAGCTATAACAAATGCTTTTTTGGAGTATTATACAGGTTTGTTAGGGACAGTAATGGTATGCAGAAAGAAGGTGTCATGGTCAATCATGAAGATGGAACCAGTCTTAAATGCAGGGCACATTCAAGCGCTTACAATGGAGTTCTCAGCTCAACAAGTTAAGAACACGATATTTTCCATCCCAGGGTTGAAAGCTCCAGGCCTCGATGGATTTGGTAGTTTTTTTTATCAGGATAATTGGGGATTGGTGGGTTTGGAGGTCACTACTGCTGTGTTATCATTTCTTACTTCAGGTAAAATTCTTAGAGAAATAAATAACACAGCTATCACACTTATTCCCAAACATATATGCCCAGATACGGTGTGTGATTTCAGACATATATCTTGCTGTAATGTCATTTACAAAGCTGCATCTAAGTTGATTTGTTCAAGGATAAGGAAGGTGCTACCTGAATTAATTGCAGACAATCAAGGGGGTTTTGTACATGGTAGGTATATAGCATACAACATTATGATATGTCAAGACCTAGTTCGGCACTATGGGAGGAAAAATAGTAAGCCAAGTTGCTTGATTAAGTTGGACTTGAGGAAAGCATATGACACCATTGAATGGGAGTTTATTGAAGAGATGCTCACTAGTTTTCGATTTCCAAAGAAGTTTATTCAGCTCATCATGGTGTGTGTGAGTACTACCAGATTTTCCTTGATGATTAATGGCTCATTACATGGGCATTTTGAGGCTAAACGAGGATTGAGGCAAGGAGATCCAATCTCCCCCTTACTATTTGTACTTGGTATGGAATACTTATCTAGGATCATGCTTAAGGTTGGTACTCACCCTAGTTATAAGTATCATGATCGGTGTGCTCCTTTGTGGTTGAACCATCTATGTTTTGCTGATGACATTTTGATGTTCAGCCATGGTGATTTTAATTCTATACTTTTGATGCTTAGAGGACTCAAGTTGTTTTCAAAGACTTCTGGACTCTTTCCAAATGAGGCAAAGTCTGCAATATATTGCAGCGGCATGAAGGAAGCTGAGATTGAGAGAGTACTAGCTGCCTCAGGATTTTCAAGATCTACATTACCTTTTCGATACTTGGGCATTCCTATTTGTTCTAAAAGGATTTCTAAGGTTGAGTGTGGGATCATCTTAGACAAAATGGTGGGCATAATTAGACAATGGAGTTCCAGGAATTTGTCATATAGTGCCAGAGCAATCTTGATAAATTCGGTCTTAATATCCATTCATTCTTACTGGGCCCAAATCATGGTATTGCCAAAGAAATTACTGAAGGACATAGATGCAATTTGCAGGGCATTCTTATGGAAAGGAGTTGCAGAAGCTCACGGCCCAGGTGCAGTTGCTTGGGCTACTATCTGCTCTCCAAAGTCTGCAGGAGGGCTAGGCTTCAGGAAAGTTACCGAATGGAATTTAGCTGCCTTGGGGAAATATGTCTGGGCAATTACAACTAAAAAGGACAACTTATGGGTGAAGTGGATACATAGCATTTATCTGAAGGATAAGGACTGGTGGACATATTCTGTTCAGCAAGGTTGCAGCTGGTACTGGAAAAAAATAGTGGAAATTAAAGAACTTTTTCGAGCTAGATTGGCTGAAGCAGTGTTCAAAGCAGTGAAGTATGGAATACACTCGGGGCATACATTGCTGTATGATCAACAAGCTAAGGTTCAATGGAGTAAATTTGTTTGGGAGAGATGCAATATACCAAAACACAGGTTCATCTTATGGTTGGCGATGCATCAGAAGTTGAAAACCAGAACTTTTCTTAGTAGTCATGGTCAGGTAGTGGATAAACTATGCCTACTGTGTGGAATGCATAATGAAGAGATCTCACATTTATTTTTCCAATGTGATTACAGCAAAATGTCTAGTGAAACTAAAAGAATGGATCGGTTGCAGAGCTCAAACATGGGATTTTATTGCATTACTGAGTTGGATATCCAAAGCCAAACACATCACCAAATTTAGGAGAGGTTGCTATATAGCTGCTGTATCAGCTTTAGTGTATCATATTTGGAGAGTCAGGAATCAGGTTCTATGGTCCTCAAAGTTGTGGCATGTTAATCATACAATGGAAGTCATTAGGAGAGAATTAAAGCTGAGATTTTTTGTAATGTATAAAGAGAAACCAAATAGGGATAAGGAATGGTACCAAAATTTGTAAAGTTAGTTGTGGATTGTAATTACTATAGAAGTAGGGAAGATCTATATTGTACATGACTTGTTTTTGAGCAATACAATGATTCTTATTCACCAAAAAAAAAAATTTAAATATAAAAATCATTTTAATTTAAAATAGATTAAAATAATAAATTAAATTAAATTATTAAAAATATATAATAATAAAGAAATAAATCTGATTTTAAATTAAAAATTAAAGTAAATAAATAAAACTTAAAATAAATTTAACTAATTGAAAAGCACAATTCTCATATGAACAATATACACATTAAAAGCTATCCTAGAATTGAAAAACAACCTCAGATTTCAAATTGACATACACACAAAACTAGGATTCGCAATGAACACAAACTATAAAACAAAGATCTCAAACCCATAACCTATATCACAAAATCGATTCTTGCAAATCCATATCTTATCATTTTAGGATAATTCTAGAATAAGGTAGGGTCATTTTCTATTTTTGGTATTTGAAAAAATTATAACCCAATTATTTTTTCATGACAGTGTATATTATAACTATATCAAATATCTTGCCAATTTTCAGAAAATTATAAACAGTTTACAGTGTCCAAATCAGAGTTCAAACAATCTGTTTTCCACGCATATAAAAGAAAATAATCACGTGTGCAATTGACTGTTTGAATTCTGATTGAACACCATAAATTATTCTCGAAATTTGATAAAATATCTGCTATAACTATAATATATACTATCATAAAAAAAAATTAGTTTATAATTTTTTTAAATGCAAGAAATAAAAAACGCATCTATGTTAAAAAATAATTGTCTTTACCAAAGAATTATCCATCATTTTATCGACATTCAAACAAGAATTCTGGAGATCATTAACATACCTTACTTATTCTATGGTGGGCTGTATCAAATTGGGGTTTGTACATTACCATATTTTGAGCTATAATAATGTACATAATATCTGTCACATGTAATGCAAAAAAATCTTAAAACTATCAACAGAAATACACTATTTGCAGTAGGAAAATCATATCAATTTATGTCAGACCAGTGTTAATGGGCCTCTCATATAGATATAATTTGGGCAAGAGCACATGTATAATAAAGTGATGGTCTCTCCTAGCAGCTTTCCAATTTTTTATTTTAATTTAACCGCCGAAGTTAAAGCCCAGAAGTGATATGGGCTAAAATCGCTTTGTAGATGCATTGGTGGGCACCAGTTTTCAGCCTTAAGTGTCTGTTTAATTAAATTCGATTTGTCGTTGCTATTGGCATATTAATAATGCACACTCAAAAGAAAAAAAGACATATTAATAATAAAATTGTTACCAATTAAATTTTTATGTTATAAATTAAATATATGAGTTGATGTCATCAATAACTGAGTTTATGTTTAATAAAACGAGATTACTTTACCAGTCTTTGTACTATATTCAACCAATGTTACTCATCTTATTTGTGAATTGTGATAGCGATTTAACATTGTCAAGGTCAATGTCAATGAGATGTCTTGTAAGTTTTTGGGTACATTAAAATTAAGAAAAGTCTCTTTTGAAGAGCGCTATTTATTTATTAATTAATTTACCAGCTTTTAAAAAATGTCTTTGGATTGGATTTTATTTCAATGTGTTTGAAAGTTCACTTTTATGGTAACCCTAACGGGTATAACTTGGTGATTGTCTCCTTGTCTGGGCATTACTCTGCCGTGACAATGAGCCACATTCCCATATAAGAAATTTTTTATTAGCAATGTTATTTTATTTATTTACTTTATACCAAAAAAAAAGTTTAAATTTTAGTTGTAACCTATCAAATCTATCATCACGTACAATTCAAAAAAACAGAGGAATCTGTCTCTTTAACAGAGACGCATGCCAGCAATAGAGGTGAGGTGTGGTGACTGGGTTTGATTTATAAATGTCATTTCATAAAATCTTTATCAATCTTCTACTTTTGGAATTTTTATCTTCAGTTTTCGGTCTCTTTTTTCACACCACTTTTTATAGATGTCTAGATCATCCCATATTTTTAAACACCCACATAAAATCGACTTTCCACCTAAATATTATTATTGTCATTTATTTGTTTTGGTATGAAACTTACCATCTAATTAATACACTTGTGTTTTCAATAAAAGATGGACTATTTTCATCTTTCACTTCTAATTGCTAAATTTGAAGAGAAAAAATGATTCTAAAAGAACTTGGGTAGCGTTTGAATGCAAAATTAAAATGGAATTGTAATAGTAATAAGAATGGAATTAAGTTTTAATTCTTTTGTTTGGAAGAGATATTGGAATCATGAAAAATGATTACTATGTTTGGTATAATATAAAATGGAATGTAATTATATTATTTTGACCGAAATACCATTATTCTACTCATATAAAATATATATTTTTTAATCAAATTACCATTATTTTTTTATGATAGATTTTATTATATACTTTGTAACGCCCCATGTTCCTGGAATGACGACTGGCCTTGTAAACCAACACGAGCCTTTCCAGCGTGTTTTGTCCTAACTCGCACACTTCTTGGGAAAATGTAACGCTTCACTTCCTTAGAGTCGTTACTAAGTTAGTTAAAAATATGTCATTAGCTCACTAATCGAGGTTTTAGGTTAAAAGTATAGCTAAACTATAATAAAAGTCGTTTAAAGGCATTTAATATAAAAAATGTGGTCATTCATTGAAAACGTAAAGAGTTAAACATTTGGGATCCCAAAATACTGTTCAGAAAATACTTTACATCTCAAAATACATTTAAGGTCGACTTAGGCGACAAATCTACCAATACATTACATCTCTCCAAAATAATCCTGGTCGTGGCAGCTAGGTAGGCCGAACATGTACCCGTCGCTCCACGCTCTCCGTACTCATGGTTGGTTGACACTTCCTTTGCCCTTACCTGCATCATAGAGCACCTGTGAGCCGAGGCTCAGCAAGAAAACTCTCATGTAACATATAACGTCTAACATATGAACAACATTCAACAATATACAGCAAGACAGCCAACAAGCTAAACACATAGTGGCCATCGCCGTCCCATGTGCTTTACCAGGCCCTGGGTTCACGGTCTTCACCGAGAGGATGACTCCAGCATCCTAGGAGGGTCTCGCCCTAATAGCCTGCACTCAGCGTGCTCAACACCGATCTCGGCTTTTGCCGCTCCCGGCCCTTGCCGTTCAATCACAAACATGGGTCACATAGCATAATAATCACAGCTAAATTTAAGCACATAGTAAGCACAAGTATTAGGGTCGTTCCCTGCAATACAGACAATGGGCCCATGCCCTGCTCTACGGGTACAACAATTTCCTTACCTGTGTCCCGAGCTATTTGAGCACCGCGATCATGAGCATAACGCTCTATCCCGAGCCTTAACGAAATCCTAGTCACGACGCATTTTAAGTAACCATCCATCAAATTCTAAACTAATTAGTAACTTTGGAATGTAACTCTAGCCTCCGAGACCTTGGATTCTACCAATCCGGGTAGTAAAATCTGTCATGAGCCTGAACATTTGAGTTCCTAAGCCTTAAAGCCCTATTCCCCCTTATTTTTTTCAATTAGGGCTGCGGCATGCCCTTTAGAGCCGCGGCCCGCTACATGGTCAGCGAGCTAGGCCCTCCCTGTGGAGGACACGGGCCACGACCAGCATCCCCAAGGTTGCGACGCGCTTGAAGGATAAAGGCCTCCCTAGGCCTTCACATACATACGGGCCGCAGCGTCGGTCCCAGAAACCAGCATTCCTCAAGTTTTCCCTCAAGCCTAAACCCATAATTCACACCCGAAACTTCAGCCAACCTCAGAATTAAACCCAAAACCCTTATCCATATAGCCTAAACATCATAATAAATCCATAAAAAACCTCATATGCTCAAAATCAAACCAAAATTCAACTTTCATGCAAGCCTAAGGTTCTAATAAAAACCAGCAGAATTCAACTTGATGATCAAGTTCAGGGATGACCTCTGCTCTTAATTAAATCTTTGAATTGATTCCCTGAGTTCCAAGCTTCTAGCCTCCCAAATTCCAGGAATCCTTGAATCTTTGGTTAATTCCCTTCAAAACTCTCCAAGCCTTAATGAGAGGGAACGTGAGCCAAATGAGAGAGAAAGTTATGGGTTCTTGTGATTCTTTCTTTTCTTTTCCTTCTGTTTCCTCTAAGTCCTTCTAGAGTCTCAGCTCCCTGAACTATGTTTATCCTTTTTGTCAAAAGTCACAAATTCCCCTTAAGTCTATCTAAGTCCTTAAGTATCATCAAGGGGAATTTCGTCATTTTCCAAATCCCGCTAATTCCTTGAGTGTTCCCATAAATCTTCGTTTAATCCCAACATATCCAAATCATTACTAAACCACTACTCGATACTCGATAAATCCCCAACACACTTTACGTTACCAAAAATACACGTAGGATCCTCTCGAGCCGTGTATTCGACCTCGTTTTATCTTTCTAGATAAACTGCTTCCTAGGACCGTCTCGAATCGTGCATCACAAATATATCACCACTCACTCATGGTTTCAATCATAATTAACACATATATCACATTAATGACATCAACAGGCTAAAATTTCAAATATGCCCCTAATAGCCAAGTGTGGTCCATATGCATATTTAATTCACCTAAACATGCATTTATAATCTCATCATCATCAAATCCATATATTTACATAATTAAATTAATTATTGTCCTCCCGACATGCTAATCAAGGCCCTAAGCCTTATTAGCAAATTTGGGACGCTAAATAAAACTTCTCAGGAGGTCACCAATCACGACACTATTCCAAGTAAAGCACGCTTAACTTTGGAGTTCTTAAGTGATGGGTTACCGAAAAGAAGATGCTTCTTGTTGGCATAGGTAATACCCATCAATCCATTTAAGCCATCTTCAACTCTGTAGTTCCATACCAACACAGCTTGGAATCATCACACTTGACCTTCCCTAGGCGATGTGGGATTGCACAACATTTACCTGGTCTTTCCCCCTGCGGATCACGGGATTCTGACTGTCACAATTACGCCCCTTAGGGGTCCGACATTCCCGTCGGCCACACTTTCGGCTGGGTCAAGGCTCTGATACCATTTGTAACGCCCCACATCACTATGACTGCTTCCTGGAATGACAACTGACCCTGCAAACCAACACAAGTCTTTCTAGCGTGCTTTGTCCTCATTCGCACGCTTCCTGGGAAAACTTCCCAAGAGGTCACCCATCCTGAGACTACTCCAGGTCAAACACGTTTAACTTTGGAGTTCTCAAGTGATGGGCTACCGAAAAGAAGATGCATCTTGTTTTCGGTAACCCATAACTTAAGAACTCAAAAGTTAAGCGTGATTGACCTGGATTAATTTCATGATGGGTGACCTCCTAGGAAATTTTCCCAAGAAGCGTGCCAGTGATGACAAAGGACGCTGGAAAGACTCGTGTTGGTTTGTAGTGCCAGTCATCATTCTAGGAGGTAACCATAGTGACGTGGGGCGTTACAAATGGTATCAGAGCCTTGACCCAGCCAGAAGTGTGGCCGACGAGGACGTCGGACCCCTAAGGGGGGTGATTGTGACAGTTAGAATCCGGGAATCCGCAGGGGGAAAGACCGGGTAAAAGCTGTGCAATCTCACATCGGCTGGGGAAGATCAAGTGTGATGATTCTAAGAGTGTGTAGGTATGGGACTACACAGTTGAAGATGACTTAAATGGATTAATGGGTACTACCTATGCCAACAAGAAGCATCTTCTTATCGGTAGCCCATCACTTAAGAACTCCAAAGTTAAGCATGCTTGACCTGGAATAGTCTCATGATGGGTGACCTCCTACGAAGTTTTCCCAGGAAGCGTGCAAGTGAGGACAAAGCACGCTGGAAAAACTTGTGTTAGTTTACAGGGTCAGTCGTCATTCCAAGAAGTAGCCATAGTGACGTGGGGCGTTACAAACCTTGACCCAGCCGGACGTGTGGCCGACGAGGACGTCAAACCTCTAAGGGAGGGTGATTGTGATAGTGAGAATCCTGTGATCTGCATGGGGAAAGACCGGGTAAAAGCTATGCAATCCCACATCGCCTGGGGAAGATCAAGTGTGATGATTCTAAGACTGTGTAGGTATGAGACTACATAGTTGAAGAGGGCTTAAATGGATTTATGGATACTACCTATGCCAACTAGATACATCTTATTTTTGGTAGCCCATCACTTGAGAACTCCAAAGTTAAGCGTGCTTGACCTGAAGTAGTCTCATGATGGGTGACCTCTTGGGATGTTTTCCCAGGAAGCGTGCGAGTGAGGACAAAGTACGTTGGAAAGACCCATGTTGGTTTTTAGGGCCAGTCGTCATTCCAGGAAGCAACCATAGTGACGTGAGGCATTATATACTTGTGAATTACATTTTTCGTTGTCTACTTAATAAAAATAACTTAAAAATAATGAAGATGAACACCAAGGTTTTACGTGGTTCAAGTTATAAAACAAACCTAGTCCACAAGTCTGTAGTATTAAAGTTCTTAAAGCTTGAGATGGCAAGCTTTTATGAGGGTTTCTCAGGCGGCGTATATATTGGTCTGAGTACAAAAATGGTGAACCCTTTTTCACTGGTATCCTGGCCCTATTTATAGAGGCTGAAGGTCATTAATATCATTAATTACAAATATTCCCCAATTATTGGGGGATATAATTGTTATTTAACCCCGTTGAATGTTCTAATAAAGACTATGGGCCCTTGTGTATCACAGGGCCCAATTCGTAGGTTGCAGCCCATCAACTTTACAGGAGACATGCTTCTGACACTGTCAGGGTGTGGCTGCATGTTTTTCCATGTCAGGGGGCGTTGTGGGAAATACCAATTGTTGAGTGTACGAACTCGGTGCTACTACTCGAGGCGCCCAAAAATTTGTCAAACATTCTTGTGGTGGCTCAAGGCTAGAGTGATGGACACCTGGAGCTCTCTCTATGCCCGAGGAAAAAGCTCCTAGACGTGGAAAACTATCGAATCAAGAAGACAGGAGGGCCCCTAGATTAGTCCTCCGAGCATGGCCTCACTTGGAGACATCCACGCCTAAAACAGGGGACTCGACTTTCTTGGAGGATACTACACTCCGAGGAGCCCTAGTCGAGCTTTATAGAGCTTCATTATCCTCCCGAGGAGCCTAATTACTTCTCTAATGAATGCCACGTGTCCAATGATGAATTCACAAACAACATTTTCCCTCCAAGTCTTCACTTGTCTTTAGACAATGGAGACTTAATATGAGGGAATTAATTGCAAGGGTCCTCGAGGGGAGGCTCTTGAGCTCTTCATGGCGTCATATTCAAAGAACGGGAACCATGTGTTGGATCCCTATTGTTGGGCCCATCAATCGGTGCAATTAATGAGGAGTTTGTTCCACTCCCAAGACGTCTAATTCGTACCTGAAGCGTCCTTTTGCCTTGTATCCGAGGCTACCTTTTTCTATGCTAATAATCACGATTTGTGCTTTGATAACCATGACCGTTGGATCACGCTCGAGTGCCTACCTCGTAGGTGATCAACGGTTGGGGTAGAGTTGCTTCCACCCCAAGTTCTTTGAGTTTAAAAGTCGAGAACTGCCCATCACATAGTCACCTTTGTTATTTGAAATTCAAAAAGTATCAGAGCTCTCAAACTCATCCCAAAGTTTTACCACTTCTAGAACCTGATACCCTCACCGGCATCTGTGTCTCTGATGACCTGGATGGTTGCAGAGAATCCTCGTTATTCTGGTTGAACAACAAGAAGCACTTCTGGGTTTGTACGAGACACAACACCTACAAGTGCTTCATATCGAGTAAGTAACTTCGGCCTGTTCTTGTTTTTAAGTTCTGATTTGTCGAGAGTGTGGTTGCAGTCTTATGGCTTTGATGTTTTTGGCATTTAGAGGTCTTCTTGACCTCTTTTTTAGTAATTTTAGGCTCATTTTCACGTTTAAAATGGTCACAATGCCCTGTTCCACAATTTATGCGTTCTTTTTCGTGCCTCTGGGCATTCGACCAGAATCTAGAAAATTTCCAGATTCCGCACGAGGTTCATGAACTCCGGTGGTGTTCTTCGGCACCAATCTGTTGGTTCCAAGGACACCCCAGTCCCTTAGCATTATTTCTCTTGCATTCCCCGAGCAGTAGTCTTAGGTTCTCTTGTTTTGACTTGTTTTCCTTCTGGTCAAGGCACTAACTGCTTGGTTTTGTATCTGATGTCCGAGGAGTTACATCACCTCCACCAACAAGGATTTTACTACTTCAACCACGAGATCTTGGAGATGGATCGGGATGCAAGACGACTCCCCGAGAAGAGGAAGAAGAAGGTTGAAGAGCAGAGTAAGGACCTCGTAGTGAGTGATATCACCCAATAATTCACCTTGCGGCCGCAATAGTAAACGGGCTATTTCGTATCCACAGAGAGGAAAAATACAAGTAAAAAGAAAGATTAGTAAATTAAAACTAAGAAACTTGAAAATATTATAACTTTGAGAAAAAAATGATTTTGTAAAAGTAAACACTAAATCAAGAAGAATTAGAATCAGAAAGAAAGAGAGTATGGAAGGCACAAGTTTCATTCATGCAAACATATATATTTTAATAAAATTGATTCATTCTGCTCAACTATAATTCTACACCATTAATTATAGTTGGAAAATATATATAATAAAGCTCACCTAAAAATATGTTCTTAATTAAATTTAGACTAACTTCTAATTTAAAAACCTATCATATTTTATGCCTTAGAGCAACAAAATACCAATGAAAAAATGCAATAAAATTCATATAATATAACAAATATCATAAATTAAATCAATACCGTAAATTACAGAAGAAGAGCCTGACTAAACTTATGTAAAAGACACCAATAAACTTAGAATAGAAATTAGAAAAAATAAATAAATTTAATTGTAACAAATATATAGAAATGAAAAACAAAAAGAATCAATATATTAAATGTGAAACATGAACTCCGCTCTAGCCTTTTCACAAAAGAATTTAACCTTAAATAGGCATTGTTTTCACTAAAAAAATATAAAAAAAATAAAAGAAAAATAAGAGAATAAATGTATTTCTCTCTAACTCTACTTTCTAATCAGCTCTCTACCATCTGATAATTTTTCCCTAACTTTAGGGTCCTATTTATAGTGAAAATATACCCTAAAATGTGACAAAATCTTGTACAATATCATGGAGAAAGTGGCTCAAAAATCTGACGGAATAGGAACAAATGGGAGACAATGAGGCCATATGTCGCATTGTGGGAAGCTCAACATGAATGTGGGCAGCGTGGTGGGCCCCGCATGCGTCAGATGCAACTAGTGGAGGAGACAAACTTTGGACATGTGTCACTCTTGGAGTTTTTCGAGAAAAAATGGCAGCAAAGTGGCAGGGAAAGTGGAGGCTTGGGACGCGTGTCACGTTGGAGGGACTCGGCTTGCGTCAGGTGCAGCTCAGCTGGGCGAATCTAATGCCGCCACGTGTTGCATGCTGGAGGCTTGGGCTTTGGGCTTGGGTTGCTCAAAATTATCTTCTAAAATGCTATTTTTTTAATCATTTCTTCAATTATAATTCTTTATTTCTTATTTCTTTTTTCTGTGTCAAAATATATTTTATTACCTTAAAAGTTGAAAACAAATTAAATTAAAATTAATATTTTCAAATATAAAATATATTACAATAAATCCATGAAAATATTAATTAAAACTTAATTAATTTTAAACTTTAACACTAATAAAATGATATTTTTGAACACTAATCTCAACCACCAACCAGCTTATTGCTAGTTTCTAGCAATTCAAGCGAAATAATAAATGTCAGCATGATATATTTCACGTCAAAAATAATAAAAGAATATAAATCTTAACACAAAATGTTAGTAACAAGTCAATAAGAGTTATCAAAATTACTTTAAATAAATCTAGAGTTGTGAGTGTGTGCACTAAACTTAAACATTCTTACCGCAAACCATAGCACATAAAAGAATTTGAAAATTATGTCAAGTAAAAGTCTCAACTTCATTAACCACTCATGTAATTGAAAATATTTAAAGTTAAGGGTTTCACTCATTGAGTTGGAAATAAAGAAATGAGCAGTCATCAAATGGATATATTTTTAGGACCAACTTTTAAATGACCATTGGAACAAAAATAGGAAATAAATTATTTGGACAACCACCATAAAGAATACCACAAAACTAGCTTTTCTGGATTTCTAAGTTAAATAGACAATTTTTACATTTATTCTAAGAGTCATAAACAAATAAAACATGTAATTAATAAACACACATTTTTTTTCTTGAACACAAGAGACATAATTGAAAATGATAGAACTATTGCTCTTTAGATCTTTCTTTTCTTTTTCTTCTTTTTTTTTCCCTTTTCCCTTTTTCTTTTTCTTCTTTTTTTTTTTTTTGATGAAGAACATAAGAAAAATAACGAAACGGCTCTCTAATGATATTTGTCTATATAAATTATTATCTTTAAAATATCATCCATTTATACCACAATACCTTGTCCAAATAATTATAACAATTTCTAAGAATCAATAAAAATTTAAAAGTTGTTTTCTCAAGTCTCACCTCTCACAGAAAAGAATGAATTACTTAAACATGGAAAATTTCTAAGCAAATATTTGCTAACAACCATCTTACCAAAGCGTTTGGCATGTGCATTAGGTAACTCTAGAGAAACTCTTAATAATAAAGATAATAAAAATTGACTCAAAAGTAGCATTTTGAAAGAATAAATAAGGAACTTTAAAAAAATTTGACCATGAAAATATTAATATGACCAAAATCAACATGAACATGCATGAATATTCTCACCACCCCCAACCAAAATCAGATAGTGTCCTCAATGTCTAAAAATATAACAAATGTAAAAAGAGCATGGAAAGAGAACACTTGGATAGCGAGCATCGAGCGATAGAGCAAATATTGATTCTGTAAAACATGAAAAAGTGAAAACACAAAATGATAACAAATAGCAAAATAAATTGATAAAAGGGAAATAAACAGAAAACAAACCTATGTACAAATGCATTGGAACACTACTCAGACTTGGTAAATCGGTTACACGAGAGCGACTTCTTCAGGCTGGGTCACCCTCTCTATGTAGTGTTTCAGTCTCTGACCATTTACTTTGAATACTCTCCCATCGTTTAGGTCTGTGACCTCAACAACATCATTGGGAAAGATGATTTTCACAACATATGGGTCAGTCCACCTTGATTTCAACTTTCCAGGGTGGAGATGCAAACAAGAGTCATAAAGATGCACTCGGTGGTTTGGATCAAATTCTTTCCTTAGGATCTGCTTGTCATGAGATGCTTTCATTTTAGCCTTGTAGATCCTAGAGTTGGCATAAGCATCATCCCTTCGCTCCTCAATTTCAGACAACTGAAGCTTACGATTGAGTCCTCTCGCCTTGAGATCAAAATTTAGGCTTTTAACAACCCAATATGCTTTATGTTCCAACTTAATAGGAAGGTGGCATGCTTTGCTATAGACTAGTCTGTAAGGAGACAAACCAAGATGAGTTTTGTAAGCAGTGCGGTATGCTTAGAGAGCATCGAGAAGTCATGAGGACCAATCTTCGTGGTCAGGGTTAACCGTCTTTTCTAAGATTTGCTTAATTTCTCTGTTGGCTAACTCAGCTTGGCCATTTGTCTGTGGGTGATAAGGAAATGAAACCTTATGAAGCACATTGTACATTTGCAATAAGATCTCGAAAGAATTGTTGCCAAAATGGGTGCCTTGATCACTTATGATAGCTCGTGGTGTGCCAAACCTGGATGACACATTTTATTTTAAGAATTTCACAACAATTATATTATCATTATTTTGACAAGGCATAGACTCCACTCATTTTGAGACATAGTCTTTGGGGAGGAGAATGTAAATGTCACCAGAAGAAGGTGGAAATGGTTTCATAAAGTCTACCCCCCAACAATCGAATATTTCTATTACAAGAATTGAGTTTAATGGCATATGTGTCATTGGGATAGAGCACCTAATTTCGGACACCTTTCGCAGGATCAACATAAATTATTAGTGTCTTTGAACAAAGTGGGCCAATAAATACCACACTGTAAGATTTTTGCAGCAGTCTTTTTCATAGAAAAATGACCACCACATGCTTCATTATGGAAAAAGTTCAAGACACTAAAAATTTCATCTTCTAGAATGCAACGTCTCATAATTTGGTCGAGGAAATACTAATATAGATATGGATCATCCTAATAAAAGTTACAAACCTCGACCAAAAATTTATGTTTATCTTATGCACTCCATACAGAAGGAAGTTCGCTAGTCACTAAGTAATTAACGATATGAGTGTAACATGGCAACTTAGTGACTGTGAAGAGATGTTATTAGGGAAGTCATCTTGAATGGCTGGGCCATCGGCGTAATTAGAAAATTCAAGACGAGATAAGTTTTCCACTACCACACTCTTAACTCCTTTCTTGTCCTTTATGGTCAGATCAAATTCTTGTAACAGAAGGATCCACCTAATTAAACGCACCTTAGAATCCTTTTTTGCAAGGAGGCACTTAAGGGTGAATTGGTCGGTGAAGACTGTGATAGGGGAACCAATCAGATAGGAACGAAACTTGTCAAGTGTGAATAATACAACAAGTAACTCTTTTTCAATAGTAGAATAGTTCATCTGAGCACTGTAAAGAGTTTTACTTGTGTAGTAGACAACGAAGGGCTTCCCTTCCCTTCTTTAACCTAGGACGACCCCTATAGCATAATTTATAGCATCACACAAGATTTTGAATGGTAAGTTCCAATCTAGTGGTTGAATGATTGGGGCGGAAGTGAGTTTTCCAACAAGTGTCCAGAAAGATTCTTTGAACAGGAGTTTAGTTGAACACGGTGTCTTTTGCTAGGAGGTTTGACAAAGGACGAGTGATTGACGAATTTTTTTGTATGAACCTCCTATAGAATCCTGGATGCCCAAGGAAAGATAGAATGTCTTTAATAGTCTTGGGGGTGGGCAGCTTTGATATGAGTTCAATCTTTGATTGATCGACCTCAATTCTTTGTTCCAACACGACATGCCCCAAGACTATGGCAGATGGCACCATGAAATGACATTTCTCCCAGTTGAGTACTAATCTTTTCTCTTTACATCGTTCAAGCACAGATTCTAAATTAAGAGGGGTTGATTCAACGGAATCTCCAAATACTATCAAATCTTCCATGAATACTTCCATGCATTTCTCGATCATATCACTACATATGCTTATCATGCAATGCTGGAAGGTGTCTGGAGCATTGCACAAGCGCCACACGTTAATGTGAATGTGGTCTTATCCTAATATTCTAAGGCAATCTTGATTTGGTAATACCCTAAATAACCATCAAGAGAACTATAGAAAGGATGACCCGCCACACGTTACAATATTTGATCGATGAATGGAAGTGGAAAATGGTCCTTGCGGATGTCTGCATTTAATTTTCTATAATCAATGCACATGCGCCACCCAGTTGTGACCTTGGTAGGCACAAGTGTCCCCTTTTTGTTTTGTACCACTGTTACTCCCAATTTCTTGGGAGCAACCTGAGTTGTCCTAACCCACTTACTGCCAGCAACAAGATAAATCATCCTAGAATCTAGAAGATTTAAGACTTCAATCTCAACCACTTCCTTCATTGTTGGGTTCAATCTTCTTTGAGGGTCACGACATGGTATAGCCCCGTCTTCCAATTTTATGTGATGGGAGAAAATCAAAGGACTAATACCTTTGATGTCAGCTATCATCCATCCTAACGCATCTCTTTCTTCTTACAACACGTTGATTAATTGTTACTCTTGTTTTGCATTAATCTTGGAGGATATTATGACTGGAAAATTATTATTGGCTCCAAGGAAGACATGTTATAAGCCCTCAAGAAGTTGAGCCAACTTTTGTTAAGGATATTTTTTAGTGAATGGATTTGGGTATTTCTCGATCTTGAGGGAATTCCTTAAAGATTGGATTCCAAAACATGGTTCTTTTAGCCTGTGAGTGTTTGATGATTTCAGGGTTGATTTCAGACTCATAAAGCTCAGAACTTTCATAAATTTGGAAGAGGTGATTAAAATGATTAGAAGTGCATTTCGATTCAACCTCTTCTGCAACAAGTGTACAGATCAGATATGATTGAAACACTCATCATTATCAGGTGGTTGTTTGCCAATGTGGAAAACATTCACTTCTAAAGTCATGTTCTCGAAAGAGATTTTCATGAGACCATTCCTATAATTAATGAGTACATTTGTTGTTTTAAGGAAAGGTCTACCGAGAATGATGTGAATTTTGGACTCTATACTCACTTCAGATTGAATGTCCAAGATGAGAAAATCAACGGGGTGCTAGAATTTCTTAATTTGAATTCAAACGTCTTCAACTATTCCCTGAGGTTTCTTGACTGATTGATAGGACAATTGTAGCATCACAAAGGTGGGCTTGAGTTCTCTTAGTCCTAATTGCAAGTATATTGAATATGGTATAAGATTTACACTTACTCCTAAGTATAGAAGGGCTTGGCCAAATTCTTGTTCTCCAATTTAACAAGAAATGGTGGGACAACCAGGATCTTTGTTCTTAAGCAGTGTCTTGCAATCAATTATTGTACTAGCTTAAACTGTCAAGAATGCAGTTTTCTTGACATGGTGCTTTCTTTTGGTGGTGCACAAATCCTTGATAACCTTGGCATAA
Organism: Humulus lupulus; assembly: GCF_963169125.1. Taxonomy (NCBI): domain Eukaryota; kingdom Viridiplantae; phylum Streptophyta; class Magnoliopsida; order Rosales; family Cannabaceae; genus Humulus; species Humulus lupulus. The sequence goes on along the minus strand of NC_084797.1, from coordinate 38,055,965 downwards.
GCCAACACTTGTTTGATCACATGCAACAATGGCAAGTTGATCTTCACTTGTGTTAAAAGGTCTAGGATTTCACCATGATTTTCCAGTACCTTCCTAATGGATTTCAATGCTTGATGAAAATGAGCCTTTAATGGAATGCTTATTGGTACATCAACATCTGGAGTGGGCATTGACGTACTTGTTGTCTTAGTTAATGGTGAAACTGTAGTTTGAACACTTTGAGTAGTGATGGCATTAACCTCTTTGAGATTTGTATCTGTAGAGGTGGAGGTTTCTGCCATGTGTTTCCCTTTTTGATGGATTAGAGGTTGAACGGGAAGTCTACCACACTCTTGAATTGCCAAATAAATGTTTAACTTTGTCATTTGGCTTTTCATGTCTTTCATTTCCTCTACCATTTGTGTTTGCACAAGCATTTGCAAGGTATTCTCAAGAGAATTACTTGACTGCATGTTATTTTGAGGAGCAAAGTACGCTTTTGTCGGTTGTTGCTGCTCAGGCCTCCTGGATGCTTGTGATGAGTCCTTCCAGTTGAAGTTTGGGTGGTTTCACCAACCATGATTGTAAGAGTTTTAGTATGGAGTGTAGGTCTTATTGTATAAATAATTACATTGCTCCTCGTACACACCTTTCATTTCACTAAAGGTACGAAAATCAGGTGCTTGATGTTCAATTCCACCATAAACAAAACAAGGCTCTCGCGACTCATCTCTGGAAACCATGTGGATTCCTCTACCTTCTTTGGTTGTAAGAGCCTCAACTTATCTTGTTAGAGACTGAATTTGGGCTTTAAAGCTATCATCTTCCCTTAGTTTGTAGACTCCAGCTTGTCGAGATCTACTTGTGCTTTCAGCAGCACTTGGTCCAGTCCATGTGTGGGCTTATCAGCGACAGTGTTTACATACTCAAAAACTTCTTTGGGATATTTTTGGAGGAACTCGGCATTTCACATCTTCTCCATGAATTTGTGATCTTGATTTATGAGGCCTTCATAGAATAGCTAATCAGACACCAACTTTCATATCCGTTGTGGGGACATTGATTGAGCAAATCTTTGAACCTTTCCCATGATTGGTACAGAATTTCATGTTCTTTTTTAGTAAAGGTAGAGATTTGTCTTTTAAGGTTGTTAGTCTTATGGTGTGGAAAGTATTTGGCAAAAAAAGTAGATGTCATTTTGTATTGCCCTGGTTAGCCAAGACCGTTACACTGTGTATTTTAAATAGTGCTAGACTTGCCAAATGAGTCATTTAGCCATAACCATGCAACTAAACGTGATTAACGGTTTAGGGTTAAAAAATTTCGTCAAAAGGAATAGTTATTTTGTTAAAACGTTAAGCTGTACATGGGATCCCATAATAAATGTTTACAAAGTTTTTTACAATTTCAAAAGGGTAATTACAACTAGCCGACCTAAGCGGAAAAAATAGGGTTTAATCCTAGTCCCTCTGAGAAACCTTGGTTGTGGTGGTCGAGCAGCCGCATATGTACATGTCACCACCGAAGCTCTCCAACTCATGACTGGTCCAGCTTCCCTTTCTCCTTACCTGCACCACACAGCACCCATGAGCCAAGACTCAACAAGAAAACTTAAACATGCTCATAAGTAGTTAATAACATGTTACCAAATCATAATAAGCATGCCTAGCAGTAACAACCCTACCAATGCATGCAGACCATTCATGTATATGACTACAACGTCATATGGGGCCAGGGGCCCTAATTAAATGATTAACTGAATCATATCTGGGCCCGTGCCCAAGAATACATGATTACTGAATCATATTAGGGCCCAGCCCTAGGATACGAGACTAATAAGTCACATTGGGGCCCATTGCCCTTTCCTTTGTATAACCATCCTTGGAGCTGGCTTAGCGTACCCGGCGCTTAATTTTCCATGACCATTGGGTCGGACAAGCGTATGATGCGCTCCTGATTAGGCCTAACCATATTGACCAGCGCTCAGCGCGCTATTGCCGCCCTTGACTTATAATTCAATGCTTTCAACCAACGCTCAGCTCACTATTGCCGTTCTTGACTCATTAGTCAAGTCTTTTCAATTAGATTATGCAGACAAGCATATATCATATAAAAAATATCCAGATACAGAGCATTCAACATGCTTACTTAAAAAATCTTAGGCATAATCATAATCATGCACATTTACAAGGGCCCAACCCCTCCATATTCAAGATTCGAGCCAAGCCCAAATCATGCACAACATGTATTGGGTGCAGTTTTCTTACCTCAGGTCTGAGTGTAATGTATAATAAGAATGACCCTCGAGCATGCACCTGATTCCGAGCCCCTAGTGATAACCTAGTCACAACCAAGTATAGAATCTAGTAAAAAATGATTAAATAAAGGCTTCTGGACTAAGACCTAGCTTCTAGGTCGTCGAATCCAACTAAATCAGGTAGTAGGATCGATCCCGAGCCCTTAGGTTTGAGTTCCCGCACTCAAAACCTCCCTAGGGCCCAAAAATCCCTTAAGCGTTGAGGCCCAAACATTTGAGCCATGGCTCACCCCAAGTCAGAGAGCCCAAGGCTCTCCCTTGACTGCACCCACGCCGCAGCACACCTTAACAAGCGTCGCGGCTCAGATGGCCCAAAGGCATCTGCTTCTCCCTGCGTTCAAGAGAGCCACATCGCCCCAAGAACAGGGTCGTGCCTCAACATGAAAACTCTATTGTTTCTCCATTTTTCTCAAGCCAAATCCCACAAGTAAAGTTCCCAATCAACTCAGTAGCCCAAAACCATCAAAACCCAAGTTACAAACGAATCAAAAACTCATCAAAACCATAAAATCCAATCAAAGCTTAAGAACTTAAAAACTCATAACTTAAGGGTCTGATTAGTTCGTGATTTGAAAACTGCATTTTCAAAAAGTGTGTTTCTAAAATGAAAATCTAGATTTATTGTCTTAAAACATATTTTTGAAAAATGTGATTGGTTCAGAATCCATAAATTGTTTTTGAATTTTAAAAAGCTGAATATGTGATTGGTAGAGAATCTGAAAATATAAAAAAAGTGATAGATTTGTTGGATTTTAGGATATAATGATTTGGATTGGGAGAAAACATGAAAATAGTGTTTTCTATTTTGTAGCTTAAAGTTAGAATCAGTATTTGGATTGAGAATTTGAAAACAAGCAACCAATAAAGTATTCATGTGGGTCCTACCATTTTTTAGTTTTAGAAATCATAAAATTGAATTTGGAGTCACTACCAATCAGGCCCTAAAGCTTAGATTACCTCTGAATAAGTTGTTTTCCAGATAAATTCTCAGGCTATCAAGCTTCTAATCTTCCCTAGAATCGTTATGACTCTAACCTCTCTTGAATCCGAGCTCTAAAACTTGAGTTTCCTTCGAAAATGCTATCGAGTGTCAAAAAGGAGAGAATGAGAGAGTTGAATGTTTTTCTGTTTCTATTAGGTTACTTTGAGTTCATGTAACCTTAAGCGAATCCAAAGGCTTGGGGTACCCCAAAAATTTCCCCGAGGGTAAAATAGTCAAAATTCCCAAAACTCCTTCCTAATCTCACTAACTCCAAATATATCGTTGAATATTAATTCACATTACCCAATATCCTAGTAATGTACTAAATACCCAAAATACCCATTGACTCACCCTGAGTCAAGTATTGATCCCGTTGTGACTTTCCGGCTAACTTACTCCCTAGGATCGCCTCGTGCAGAGTATCCCAAATATATTCACATAATATTGTGGTCCCACACTTATATCACATATATGCACATGTACTCCAAATATACTCATAACAGGCTAAATTACAAAAATTTCCCTTCTGATAAGAAACAGGCCCACATGCATATTTAATTTACCTAAACATGCATATCAAGTCATATTATAATATAACTCACTTAATCATACAATGATACACATAAACACATAATTTTCCATCCTGGCCCCTTAATCAAGGCCCTAAGCCTTATTAGGTCATTTGGGACGTTACAACTATCCCCCCTTACAGGAATTTTGTCCTCGACATTTTACGTGAAAAGCTTGGGATATTGATTCTGCATATCTGACTCCAGCTCCTAGGTCCCTTCCTCGACCTTGTTGTTAGTCCATAATACCTTAACTAAAGGTATAGTCTTGTTCCTCAGGGCCTTGTCCTTTCTGTCTAGTATCTGGACTGGTTGCTCCTCATAGGAAAGATCTGCCTCAAGCTCCAGATCCTCGTAACTCAATACATGAGTCACATCTGATACATATTTTTGAAGGGCCGAAATATGAAATACATTGTGTATGGCTGACAGTACCGGATGTAAGGCCAATCTATAGGCCACCTGACCTATAACGACCCAAAATTGGTAATAGGGCTTAGGGCCTTGATTAGTATGCCGGGAGGGCATAATTAGTTTATATGTATCTTTAAATGGTTAACTGCGTGACTATGTGGCATGCATGATCAATATGATTATATGAATATGTGATATGTACGTTTAGCGCTCGCCATGGGGTGCTCTGGTTTTGTTGTGAAGAAGAAGGACGGGACTCTGAGAATGTGTATAGATTACAGGGATTTGAACAAATTGACCATTAAGAACAAATACCCCTTACCAAGGATCGATGACCTTTTTTATCAGCTACAGGGAAAGACGGTATTCTCGAAGATTGATCTTCGATTTAGTTATCACCAGCTAAGGATCAAGGATGAGAATATACCGAAGACGGCCTTTCGAATGAGGTATGGGCATTATGAGTTCTTGGTCATGTCATTTGGTTTGACCAATGCCCCAGCAACATTCATGGACTTGATGAACAAGGTGTTCAAGGACTTCTTGGATCAGTTTATGATTGTCTTCATCGATGACATTTTGGTTTAATCCAGTTCAGAGGCAGAGCATGAGCAGCATCTATGACATGTATTGCAGAGACTAAGAGAGCATCTGTTATACACCAAATTTAAGAAGTGCGAGTTTTGGCTACCAGAAGTAACATTCCTTGGACATATTTTTGGTGAAGGTGGGATTAAGGTGGATCCAACTAAGGTGGAGGCAGCGAGAGATTGGCCGAGACCAAGGAATACCTCAGAGGTTAGGAGCTTCCATGGATTAGCGGGATATTACATACGGTTTGTGGAAGGGTTCTCGAAGATTGCTGCACCGATGAAAGAATTAACATGAAAGAATTTGAAGTTCATCTGGTCATACAAGTGTGAGATTAGCTTACAGGAATTGAAGTGACGGTTGATTACTGCCCCGGTGTTGAGTCTTCCTTTGGATGGAGGGAAGTTTGTGGTACATTATGACGCATTGAGGTTGGGTTTGGGATGCGTGTTGATGTAGAATGAGAAGGTTATTGCTTATGCATCATGGTGGCTGAAGGAGTATGAGCAACGGTACCCTACTCATGGCCTAGAGTTGGTAGCGATGATATTCGCACTGAAAGTTTGGTGACATTATCTGCATAGGGAGTAGTGCGAGATATACATCGATCATAAGAGCTTGAAGTATTTTTTCACCCAGAAGGACCTGAATATGAGGAAGAGACGTTGGATGGAGTTGGTAAAGGACTATGATTGTGATATCCTTTACCACCCAGGGAAAGCCAATGTTGTGGCAGATGCACTGAGTTGGAGAGGCTCGAGACAGTTGTTTAGCTCTGCACAGATATCAAAAGAGTTGGTGGAGGAGATGACTAGAGCGAGAATAGAGTTGGTTGTGGGCCACTTGGCCAATATTACTTTTCAGTCTACCCTCCTAGAGAGGTTCAGATGGATGATGCACAGTTTTTGGAGGTCAGAGGGAATGTTCTAACTAGAGTGGCTAAGGATTATTCCATTTCAGAGACTGGTTTGTTACGGTATAAGAGTCGGATTTGTGTCTCGATAGATGTGAGTATTAGACGAGAGATATTAGATGAACTCCATACTACACCATACTCACTCCATCCAGGCACCACGAAGATGTATCAGGATCTACAGACGTTATATTGGTGGCCTGGGATGAAGAAAGATGTTGTGGAGTACGTGGCCAAGTGTTTAACCTGTCAGCAAGTGAAGGCTGAGCATCAGCGACCAGCGGGGTTGCTACAGCCTTTGGGTAGTCCTGAGTGGAAATGGGAAGACATTACTTGTAATGCCCTGGATAGACAAGACCGTTACTCTGTGTGTTTATAAAGTGCCAGACTTGCTAATCAAGTCATTTAAATAAAATCGTGTCATTGAAACTATAAAGGAACTAGGGTTAAAAGTGTTTTGGTCTCAAAAGCCACATTTTCATTAAAAAGTATCATCTGTTACATGGGATCCCAAAAATATTAAGTTTAAAGACCGTTTACAAAAGACTCAAGGTTTATATACAACAACCGGCCATACTAAGGCAAAATAAGCTGTTAGGTGATCCCTGTCCTGGTCCACTCATCGACCGTGGCGGTCGAACCGCTGGCTATGTACATTCCACCTCGGAGCTCTCCACCTCAGGCTTGGTCCAGCTTGCCCTTGCCTTTACCTGCACCACGTAGCACCTGTGAGCCAAGGCCCAGCAAGAAAACATAACAACAGCAGAGCATGAACAACTAACAAACAAATCAACATCTCACATAGCATCACATGAACTCAGATATATCATCAGTCAGTACGATCAAGTATTCCACATACTAGGCATTTCAATTCATAATATACACAATTCACAAACGATAACCAAGGCTAGCACCCTCAGGCTGCTCCCTCTGTTATCCCCTTGTTCTTGGCTCCTAGTGGCCAATCTGCGCCCTATGCGCTAAATTCATGTACGACACTCTTAGGCCGTTATGACATGTCCCATGGCGTAATACCAACGTTGACACGATATAACCTTCGGGAGCACTTAGTCCCATCACAACCATACAACCGGGTGTAGTTTCTTACCTTTCAATTCACTAGTTTCCGATGCCACGAAGCCGCGAGCACAGTCTCCTACCCCGAGCCTCTCCAAAGACCTAATCACATCACAAATGAAATATCCTTTGTTACTAATCAATCCAAAACTACTTCCCGGAACCAATCCCACACTCTCGGAATTCCCCAAATCTCTAAAACAATGCACCGAAGACATCCCCCGAACCCTCGGAGCAAAGGCTCAAAATTGCAAAATCCCATGTCCTGAAATTGGCCTAGCGCTGCGGCGCCTAGCAAATCAGAGAGCTTGCTCTGCCCAGAAACAGCCTTGCGTCGCAGCGCTCCTTCGCGAGCCCAGAATTCTGGGTTTTCTCTTACGTTTTTCCCGAACCCAAATCACTCCAAATCACCCCAAACTCATACCTAAGCCCCAAAACCAACTCAAAACCCCTAATAGATCACACAACAACCTAGAAACGTCATGCCCTAGCTCAATTACACAATTGTTCCCAAAATTCACTCTTGAGCTCCATGCTTTAGTAACTCAAACCAGAAAGTTTAAAAACTTAAACCTAAACCCAAACCATATGTCAAATTCCGTAATCCATAACAGAAATAAGCTTTACAATTACATAAAATCCTTACCTTGAATGGAGAGTCCAACCTCTAGCTTCAAACCACCTTCTCCTTTGATTATTCCAACTTTGAATCCATACAAAACCAGCCACCAACTTGTTTCAATTCATGCTTATCCTCTAAAAACCAGACTTGAAACTTAGACAAATCATAGATAAATCCTTACCTCTGAGTATTCTTGGCCTAGGCTTGATTGCTAACTTCAATCCCCCTTGATTCTCCTTCCAAGAGCCAAATTCAGCTTCCCTCTTCTATCTTTCTTTTGCTCTATTTCTAGGTCTCCAAAATTCAGCATAAACCAATTTCCCAAAGTGTTATACGTAATTGTATTTTTCCTTCAGCTGAAACTCACCTATTCACTGCCAAGAGACCACTTTATCCCTCCATAAATATCCCTTTACAACTAAACCTCAAGGGCACACTTGTCCTTTTACTAACATTACAATTCTACCACTTTTCCAATAAAACATGTTACTCTCTATGGTTACTAACAGTTACACAAGTTACCAAATCACCAGTTACCATCATCTAGCTTTCTAGGACCGTCTCGGCACGTGCACCACATTGATATCACCACACCCACGTGGTACAAATCACATAGCATAATTATCACATAACATAATACACATAGTCATATAACATGCTTAAAATCATAATCATGCATCTTAATCATTAAAACCACACATAATTCCCATTTTGTCCTCCAGACACACTAATCAAGGCCCTTAAGCCTTATTAGTGAATTTGGGTCGTTACATTACTATGGATTTTGTGGGAGGTTTGCCCCAGAACAGTGGGGCTACATGACTCGGTGTGGGTGATAGTAGACAGATACACCAAGTCAACTCACTTTCTGCTAGTGAAGAGGACCTATATTATGGATCAGTATGCGGAGCTGTATGTGAGTGAGATTGTACGTCTCCATGGGGTTCCTAAGTCTATTGTATCAGATCGGGATCCCATATTTACCTCCAAGTTTTGGGGTGGTTTGCAAAAGGCTATGGGGACTCAGCTGAAGTTCAGTACGACCTTTCATCCTCAGACTGATGGACAGTCTGAGATGACGATTCAGATATTGGAAGACATGCTCAGGGCGTGTGTGATAGACTTTGAAGGGTCTTGGAGTAAGTATCTCCCGTTGATTGAGTTTTCATACTACAATAGTTATCAATCAACGATTGGAGTAGCTCTGTACAAGATGTTATATGGAAGGAGGTGTAGATCGCCCATTCATTGGGATGAGATGGGTGAGAGGAAGTATTTGGGATCAAAGATGGTTCAGAAGACCGATGAGGCTATTGAGAATATCCAAGCTCAAATGCTCGCTTCACAGAGCAGATAGAAGAGCTACTCTGATCCTAAGCGTAGGGACGTGGAGTTCCAGGTAGGGGACCACGTATTTTGGCGTTTCTCACCACTGCGAGGGTGAGAAAGTTTGGGGAAAAAGGCAAGCTGAGCACTAGGTTCATAGGACCATTTGAGATCCTGGAGAGGATCGAGCAGGTGGCTTACAGATTGACACTACCACCATCATTATCAGGGGTTCACAACGTATTCCACAATTCTATGCTTCGAAAGTACGTCTCAAATACGACTCATGTGTTGAAGTATGACGACATGGAGTTGCAGAAAGATTTGTCATATGAAGAGCGACCGGTTCAGGTCTTAGACAGGAAAGACAAGGTTATACAGAACAAGACGATTCCTCTAGTCAAAGTGATGTGGAGGAATAGCAAGGTCGAGGAAGCAACCTGGGAGCTTGAGTCATCGATGCGGGATTAGTATCCCAAATTATTTAGGTAAATTTTGAGGATGAAATTCTCAATATGAGGGGATAATTGTAACAACCCAAAATTGTTAATAGGGCTTAGGGCCTTAAATAGCATGCCAAGAGGGCATAATTGGTTTATATGTATGTTTAAATGGTTAAATGCGTGACTATGTGGCATGCATGATTAATATGATTATATGAATATGTGATATGCATGTTTACGGGTATTAGATATGCATGTGGGCCCTTTATAGCTTAAAAGGGCATATTTTTAATTTTTGCCTGTTGAGGGCATAAATGTGATTATATGCAATAAATGGTTGATACCACATTATTATGTGGATTTATTTGTAGCATATGGCTCGAGATGGTCCTAGTGAGCGGATTAGCGAAATAGTCACAGCAGGGTTTAATACCCGGCTCGGGGGAGCCTAGAGGTATTTTTGGGAATTTAGGGAAATATTTTGGAAGTTATTAGATAATGAATAAGTATTTGGTAATTTATTGGAAATGACAGGGTTGATTATTTAATAGTGGGAACACTTTAGGAATTAGCGGAAACCGGGAGCGATATGACCATTTTACCCCTAGGGAAAATTTGAAGACTAATAAGCTTTGAGGGGCAAAATAGTCTTTTTAGGGGTTAAAGTATATACTTTATGGGATTCTAGACTTACTCAGAAATCACCTAAGTAATCTCGATCCCTACTCACTCTCTATCTCACGTTTTCTTCTCTCAAGAAGCCTAAGGAGAATTTATGAATTTTAAAAGAAAAGCAAGGGAACAAGCTTGGATTTGAAGCTAATTTTGGATGGGTTAAATTAAGGAATTAAGCTGAAAAAAGGCAGAGGATAGCTAGAGAAATTCAAGTTGTAACTGAGGTAAGAATTCTTGCTCCTCATCTCTGAATTTCTGGTTGGGTTTAGATAAGGTTATAAGTGCTTCGTTAGCTTCTAAATTGGGTGTTAGTGAGAGTATGAATTTATACTAAATTGGGATAGTGGCTTCAGCATAATTGTTAAGATTTTGTGTTTGGAATATGTTATTAAAAGTCCTAAATTCGTAGATAAGCTTGGTTTTGGGTTGGGAGGTTTGTTAACACCGAATTTTGGGAAATTTGGCTGGGAAGGATGTTGAGCAAACCCATAAATTCTGGGCACGACAGGGCGCATCGCGACCCAGCTCATGGGCGCCATGGCCCGCATGCCCAAATTGCCTAGGAGAGCACTCTGTTTCGAGGGCACGTCGCGGCCCTAGGGGCAAGTCACAGCCTGCCTCCCCCTAAGGCTTGGGGGCACCCTGCCACCCTTAGGGCCAGGTCACGGCCCGCCTAGGGGATTTTTCCCTAGGATGGTTTCTAGGATTGGTAAGGCTCGGGGGATCAAACCTAAATTCTTGGGACGATTTCTACTACTCAGTTTAGTAGGAATCGAGGTCTCAGTGGCTAGATAATGTTCCTAAGTATTTATTTGGATTAGAAATTGACGATTACCCATTGGCCACTGTGACTAGGTTTATTGCCAAGGCTCAGGACTGAGGATCTTGCTCGAGTCTGTTCTTTATCCTCTACTCAGAATTCAAGGTAAGAAAACTGCACCCTTATGTGGCTGTGTTGGGACTGAGATTCCCTGTATCTAGATATATGTGTAGTGTAACTATGATATTGTTATGAAAAACATGAAATGAACAGCCTAAGAGAGTCGGAACTGATGACTTGCGCATAGGACGCGGCTTGGCCACTATGAGCCGGGGTCAACTAAATAAACAATGGACTCGACCTAAGCGAGCTAGAGTCGGTTGAGTAAACAAAGGGCTCGGCCTAAGGGCGCCAACCCTAATCACTTGTATATTGGTTGGGATATATTGATGAACGTACATGTTTACTATTAATAATTTGATGCTTACAACTTGCTGAACTTCTGGGTGACTGTTTTATGATTGATTGATTGCTACTACTAATTATGTATTTGTTGTAATGGTTTTCTTGTCAGGCCTTGGCTCACGGGTGCTACGTGGTGCAGGTAAAGGGAAAGGAAAGCGGGACTAACCATGAGATGGAGAGCTCTGGGGGCGAGGTGTACATGGTTAGTTGCTCGTCCGCCACGACCGAGCAAAGTTACAGGGACAGAGCCTAAAGTTTGTATTTTGCCATTAGAGTGGCCACTGGTTGTATATAACTTTTGAGAATTGTAAATTATCTTTTAAATCCTGTTTTTGGGATTCTGTGTACCAAACATCTATTTTAGTGAAAATTAACTATTTATAGTCAAAATCTTTTAACCCTAACCTGATAGTTGACCTTAGGAAAACATTTTTATTCAAATGACTTGATTAGCAAGTCTTGCACCATTTCAAATACAAAGTGTAACGGTCTTGGTTATCCAGGATGTTACATGACCAATCCTCTCAAGGATCTCAAATGGTCCTACAAATCTAGGGCACAGCTTGCCCTTCTTCCAAAATCCCCTCACCCCTTTCCATGGTTAGACTCTAAGGAAGACATAGTCTCCCACTTGGAACTCCACGTTCCTACGTTTCGGATCAACATAAATTTTCTGTCTGCTCCGAGAAGCGATCATCTGAGCTCTAATCTTCTCAATAGCCTCATTAGTCATCTGAACTACCTCACAACCCAAGTATTTCCTTTCTTCTGTCTCATCCCAGTGAATGGGGGATCTACATTTCCTACCATACAACATCTCATAAGGAGCCACTCCAATGGTCGACTGATAGCTTTTATTCTAGGAAAACTCATTCAAAAGCAAATACCTACTTCAAGAACCTTCAAAGTCCAGCACACATAAGCATAACATGTCCTCTAATATCTGTATCGTCCTCTCATATTGTCCATATTTTTGAGGATTATAGGCAGTAATAAATTTTAGTTGTGTACCCATAACTTTCTGTAAACTTCCCCAAAACTTAGAATTAAATGTGTGTTGGATTTTATGCCCTTATAAAACCATGTCGAACATGTAACACGATTTTATATTGTCGATAAAAATAGTGGAAATCATTTAGTTTGACAACCGTGTTGTTATCCTTTTTTATTACCTGATTATTGAAATAATACAAACATTTATAAAATCCCGAACATATGGATAGTTATAATTATGGTGACTAGGTCACAATGGATTATAATTGTAATTATATGTTCAAAAAAATGAATCCTAAGATTAGATCAGTCCATTGGATTTTCACAAATTAGGAAATCTATGATATGATCTACTTACACATTCGGGGTGTTATGTCTTGTCCAAGGCATTGACCAAGTAGATAAGATCGAATGTATTTTATTACATAGAACTAGGACCGATATTGATTATTGATTGATAGATAAGTATCGTTGTTCTCGAATCTAATCAATGTCACGACGTTGACCATATGTTAAGTCGATCTTAATTCTGAATGATAATATTCTACTAATTATATTATTTAAATCTTTTGAATTGTTCATTACAAGCTTACCCTACGATCTAGCCCATACTTACATCTTAGAGATTTAGTAGTGTAATTGAGTGGGAGTATTATTCATAGATATGAAATCTATAACTTCTGTATGGGAAGTGAAAAGATGATTTCCTTAATTGCTTTGTTCAAAATGTTAAATGATTGAGATCTCATTACTGAGATTAAGTTCACAGAAATATCATTTATAAGGAACCTAGTAGGAGTTAAGGATAATATACCGATGAGGGGTAAAACGGTAATTTGTACCCAGCTCGTTAGTAAGTCATCGATAGAGGATTGACTAAAGGTAATGGTAACAATGGATAATGTATTTATGATTTGGAAAAGACATTCTATGAATTCAAGAGTTCAATTCTGAATCTATAGTGGAGTCACGAGGAATTAATAAGGTAGTGAAATTATTCGTAAATAAATTCTTGGTAACTTATTGGAGCTTGATTTCATGGATCCATGGTCCCCGCATCACCTTTGAGTAAATCATCTAGAATGTCTCAATTAATTGATTTAATTATCAATTTAGATTTTTAAAGTTGATTGGTCAATTTTGGAAAATTTGCAGAGATATGTGATTTAGAGAATAAAAGAGAATCTTTGGGTAAATTTATTAATATTGATAAATTGGTGTCAATATAAATAAATAATATTAAATCAAGTTTAAAATTATAATTAGTTAATTTGAATAAGTATTTAATTAATTAATTAAAAATAAATAAAAGCTTTTGAATTTAGGCTCAATTGTGATTTAAATTCAAAACAAAGAGATTGGGCTCAAGGCCATTTGTGAGAGCCCAAGGCTTTTATCTTTTTGTTTATTATTTTAATTAATTTAAATTTAAATAAAGCCCATTAAGTTGCCTATATAAGGAATATAATATCTAGGGTTTTCACAAGTCAGTCTCAGTTGATTCATTGGGTAAGTTAAAACCTAGACAATCTAATCATTTCTTAGTCACTATCTCTTCTTCTCTTCTAGATCTCTATCTCATGTGCTGAGAACCAGCCCACACTAGTTCTAGGTTGATCAAAGGCTTGGTGAGGAAGATTGTGTTGCTGCTCTAGTTCAATCTCTTAATAATACTCTGCTACAGAAAGGAATCAAGGGTTAAAGAGATTGAAGGAAGGAGTTGTTCCAGTTCTGCTGCGTATATGTAATTTTTGTACTTAACTCTGTTTTGTATGAATTTCATAGGAGCATGTTTTAGGAATTTACATGTTTGATTGATACTATGTAAATTACATGAAAATAAATAAAGATCATGCAATAAGTATTTCCTACAATTGGCCTCAGAGCCATAGGTCGCTAGTTTATTTTCATGAATGAACATGTATGCAATTGATTGATATGTTGTGGTGTCAATTGGATGGTACATGTTATTAGTGCATGTTTATGTTTTGTTATGTAAATTTAGCAATAATTTGGTTGCATTTGACTTGTTTTTGGATTAAAAAACTGCATAGATGTTTTTTTAATTTTTTTTTACTAATTGGGCAGTGTGTGTGCTGGGCACGCATGAAGCCACCGCCAGGACCTGGCCATACGAACGTCCGTACGGTGGCGGTGCCGGACCCCGCGTCGGTACTTTTTTGCAAAAAAAAAAATAGTTTTTTAAAATTGGAAATTTTGTGCAATTAAGTTTAAAATATTTAAAATTGATTATATGATTATTTTAGATATTTTAGCTTTTTAAAATATTTGAATTGATTATCTGATAATCAAGATATTTCAAGATATATTTTTTATTTTTTTATAAATGAAATATTAAAATTAGTTATCTGATTTGTAACACCCTAAACTCCAGGACCGTTACGGTGCACATTGCAAACAGTGCTAAACTCGCTAATCAAGTCATTTGGCCATAAACGTGTAACTAAGTATGATTAGCGGTTTAGGGATTAAAAATTTCGGTTAAGATATAGCGTTTCACTAGAACGTTTACTGTATACATTGGGATCCCAAAAATAAAATTTAGAGGTTTATTAAAACAAAATATTTACAACCGGCCGATCTAAGTGGCAAAACAGGGTTAACCCTAGTTCCTCTCCTTCAAACCTCGGTCGTGGCAACCGAGCAGCTGCATATGTACACGACGTCACCTAAGCTCTCCAACTCAAGGATGGTCCAGCTTTCTTTTGCCTTTACCTGCACCACATAGCACCCGTGAGCCGAAGCCCAGTAAGAAAACTCAATATGCTCATGAACAATCATATTATGATATCAAATCATATCTGGCATGCCTAGCAAACATAGCTTTATTCAAGCATGCAAATAAATTCAAACAATGTTGGGGAATCAAGGATAAGAAATCCTGCCCTCCTGATTGGATGACTATCAAGTCAATCCTAATCAGATGAGTGTTTCAACACTTGAGGTTCTGGTAAACCATACTAAGTGACAAACAAGCAAGTCACTACGGGGCTCAGTACCCAAAGCCATGCATATGATGATCAAAATGATCATACAGAGCTTATAGCCCTGAACAGATGAGTGAATATCACTTTGATGTTGTGTTAACCATACTGAGTGATTGACAAGCAAGTCACTATGGGGCTCGGTGCCCATAGCCGTGTAACGAAACTGTTACCTGGGCTTTCCTGCAATGGCTCTAATCAGATGAGTGACTGATGGGTAGTCACTAGCTTTAACAGATGAGTGACTGATGAGTAAGTCACTAGCTTAAACAGATGAGTGGCTGATGGGTAAGTCACACAAGCGCTTTTAGTTTTCATCGAACTTGAGGTCGGTCTAGCATTAATGCTCTTGCTGAGTCATCTAATGCAGAATGTCGATTAGATCTAATCTTTGTTGGCTTGCGTTGAACACGCTAAAGCCGTCCTGACTTATAAGTCAGCACTGTGTGACCAGTGCCCAGTACCACTGCCGAACTTGACTAATAAGTCCCAGCTTCACAGTTGACACTGGCACCTTTGCCAAATCTGACTAATTAGTCAGTGCCATGCACAAGTAAGCAATGCTACCAAGCATATGTCATATGTCGAATATTCAAACGTAGGTCATTCAGCATGCTTACTTAACAGTTACTAGCACAACTATGATCATGCACAAACACAGAGACTCAAGCTCTGGTCAATCTTATAGTCGATATTCATGGCATGCCCTATTCGCATGTTTCTCGTGCATCACATGCATCACACTTAATCATCCAGCATGCCTCAATAATAACCATATGCAAATGAGAAAGATTGCTAAGCATTCAATATGCTATCAATGTTTACATTTAAACATCCAACATACATCAAGAATAACCATGCATGTCACATATGGGGTGCAGTTTTCTTACCTTTGGTCCAAGCACAGGTTACCAATAAATGAGCCACAAGCACGATCCTGATTCCAAGCCCCTAGTGATAACCTAGTCACAGCCATGATATAAAACCTCATCAAAATGAGTATATAAATACTTCCAAATCCAATCCAAGCCCCCGGGACATCGAATCCCACTCAACTAGGTGGTAGGATTGATCCTAGGCCCTTAGAGTTAAGTTCCCATCACAAAAACTCATTTCTGGAAATTTTTTCCTTAAGGGCCGCGGCCCTCCATGGACCATGCCACGGCCCGCTCCCCTGGCAGAGCCTATCACCACCTTCATCAAGCTAGGGCCGTGGCACCCTAGAACAAGGTCGTGGCCCAACCTCGCACCAGCCAGAAACCTTCCAAAAACCTATCCAAACATCTCCAAATCTTGAAATCAAAGTTCCCAAACATCCCCATGATCCAAAACCCATAAAACCCAAGCTTCAAATCTAACAAAATCTCATCAAAACACAAAATCGAATTCAAGCTTAAAAACTTGAATTACCTCAAATTGAGTTGTTTCCAACTAAATCCTCGAGCTAATAAGCATCTAATCTTTCCTAGGATCGCTATGCCTCGATCCTCGCTTGAATCAAAGTCCTAGAACTCAAGTTACCTTCGAAAATACGATTGGGAGACGAAAAGGAAACTTAGAGGAAGAGAGAACGTACAGAACGTTCTTTTTATTCTTTTAAAAGGTTACTTCAAGCTTAAGTAGCCTCAACCAAATCCTAACACTCGGGGTCCCGAAAACACCCCCGGGGACAAAATAGTCAAAACCTCCAGAATTTCCCCCTGATCTTACTAACTCCCAATTTATCACCAAATATTCATTCCCATTACCCAATAACCCGGTAATGCTTTAAATACCCCTTGACTCACTCCGAGTCATGAATAAATCCCGTTGTGACTTTCCCACTAGCTTACCTCCTAGGATCGTCTTGTGCTGAGTGACCCTAGCATAACCAAACAATAATAAAGCACCACACACATATCACATATATGCCAAATATGCCCGAAATGGCCAAAATATGAAAATCATCCAATTACTCAGAAATGGGTTCACATGCATATTTAATACACCTAAACATGCATATTATCATTTAATAACATAATAAAGCAATTATGGTCCTCCCGGCCTCCTAATCAAGGTCCTAAACCTTATTAGGAAATTTGGGGCATTACATGATTATTCAAGATATTTTTATTGTTTAAATATTTATAATGAGTTATCAGATAATTCTAGATATTTTAGATATTTTAAATTTAGTTAAAAGATATTTTGATATTTTAAAATTTGTTAACATATTTAAAAATAAAATATCTTGTCATTCCTAACAACTTAACAACATAGGTTCAATTAATTATTTGAAATTGAATTTCGTTTGATAAATTATATTTTAATTAGTTTAATATTTTACAACTTGTTTAATTAATTATATTTAATTTTTTCTGGTGAATTCTATGTTAATTAAGTATGGTATTTTGCAAAATCGTATATTGTTTTGGTATATTTGCATAATTTAACAATACATGCTTATAGAGTAACATGTTAGGCCCATCCAATTATTAACATATCAAGCATCATTATTAAGTTATTTTTTGCATTTGAGCTTTAAATATAAGTATAATGATGGCCCAATTTTTGTGTTTGAAAAATGTGGGAAAACTCAAATAAAGCTTTCATAAAATGTTAGGTTTTATTTGGGCAAAATTGAACATGTAAAGTTTAAATTTCTCTCTTGTGGGTGGTTCCACTTGTGAAGGTCCATTTGCTTTGCATTACTAGATTGAGCTTAATCAATTGAATAACAATTAATAAAATGAAGGTTCAAATTCCTGTCTTTTTGGGTTTTGTGTGGAAGTTAGGGAGCCTTAGTAGTGGGTCCGACATACTAAACCTAGCTCTCCTCCATGCAAGCTCGAATTGTTAAGACTCATTTACCTAAGTTGGACTTAATTGTATTAGGTTATTCTTTTTAGTTGGACCTAATAATTAATTGGAAACAAATTAATTGTAATTTTTTGATTAATTTTCAATGGTAATTTTAGAATTAATGGAAAAATTATAAACTATGGTTTATTAATTTGGCAAACCTAAGTTGGTTTATTGATTATTTTTATAATTTGGCAAACCTAAGTTGGTTTATTAATTATTTTGATAATTTGGAAAACATAAGTTGGTTTATTAATTATTTTAATATTTTGGCAAACCTAAGTTGATATTTTTCAAAAAAAATAAAATACTAAAATATTTAATAATGAGTTTTAAAATTTTAAATACGATCTCCACCGTTGATTTAACAAGGTTAGAGTTCAGTGGGGCCTCATGGCGCTTTGATTTCGTCTCTCTACGGAAGGTGTTCATTGAACTTCTTAACATGGTTAAATTTCTTAGGATAGATGGTTATAGATGGACCTTCCATCTCTTCCCTACGGTGACTATAGGAATTAAGTCTATAATAATCGAAACCATGGGTCAAACTCATAAAGTAAGAAATATTTGTGACTCTCGCCTACCGGGACACATGCGTTTTCGTTACTTTGATAAGATGGAATTGATAGTTAATAAAAGTCTATGACCTTTTATTAATTGAGATGTTTCTCTATTTAACTAAGTGAATATTTGTGACTCTTGCCTATCGGGACACGTGGGTTCATGGCTAGTTAAAGTACCTAAGAAATAGAAGATAAGTGTTTTAGTATTTTGCTTATCTCAAAACATTTTGTATGTTATGCTATTTCTAAAAATTTAATGAATAAATGTTTGTCAAGCAATGCGTTGATTTCTACTTAGTTGATAATCGTAGCTCTAGGCTTCCCACCTCATACTCTCTCTAATCTCTAAAAGGTTACTCTATGGTGAGAACCTCACGAAATGTTTGTCCAACATCAACATGGTGTTGATTATGGACAACATCGAGCTCGTGATAATCAAAGATATTCCTATTTTTCCTATGCAAAAATCACCAAATCCTCCAAAAGAGGATTGTTGATGGTGGTTCAAGCAAAGGAAACGGTACTAATACTACTAAACAAGTTCAAGGAGAAGTTGCTTTAAGGTTCTTCTTCGAAGAGAAAATGGGGAAGAAATTCAAACAAAAAGAATAAGAAGCCCACTGGCAAGACACCAAATGTTGCAAAGCATTTTGGAGCAATGTTTGATTATAAGTACAATAAATGGGAGTGTTTCCAACTGCAAGCAGAATGGGAATTGGAACAAGATCGCCCAACACTCTAGGTATATGGATCCCAAGATAACTAAATTTGTCTTAGATGCATGTGATTTTAGAGGATGATACTTTGGGTTTGGATCGCTAAATCAAGATCTACTAAACATGCATGTATTTTTTTACACCTTTTTAGCATTGGGAAAACCATGAAGAATAAAAATCCACAACTTGGAATCCATCAAGGGTTGTTCATATCAAAAAAGGCAAAAGGATAAGCTTTAATGAATTTCGGAAATAAATATACTGTTTTAAGACAATTTTTATTTTATTTTTGATTTTCAATAGAAATTTTAATTTATGTTTTTCTTAATACATCAACAACAATTTAAATGGAGGTTAATTGTGGGGTGGATGTATGAAAAAGGAGCAATACCTATTGCAACTAAACGAACCCTATGTTCTAAATAAGGAGATGTTTAAGATAGATAAATCTAGCATCGTTAAATGACAAAAGGTCAATAACGTTAGAAATGACATACCTCTGGCATCTTCGCTCTGGTCATATTTGCTATGACAGGATTCAAAGACTAACAAAGGTTTGGCCTTTGAGGGAACTCACCTAGGGTGACCTACCTATTTGTGAATCTAGTCTTGAGGGCAGAACGACAAAGTGTCCATTCTCTGTTATAGGAGAAAAGGGCAAAGAACCATTATGGCTAGTATGTTCAAATGTCTAGGGACTTATGAATGTTCAAGTGATGGTGGTTATGAGTATTTCATCACATTCATTGATGATTGCTCTAGAGACTCATGTAAGTACCTAAAGCATAGGAATTCTGAGAATTTATTAAGAAGTTCAAAGAATTCATTGCTATGGATTTAAAACCAAATTAGGTAAAATGTTAAAGAACCTGTGATCTGAACCAAGATCATTTAATTGAACGTAGAGAATTGTCTAAAGCAACCGCCCGAAGGACTTCACAACATAACGGTGTTGCTAAGCGTTGTGAATCGAGCATTTTTTAAAATATGTGTTCTATGATAAGCTATTCAACTCTACCGACTTCTTACCCATATATTTTCTAGAGACATACTACCTAGACAGCATGTGACTTTTTTTAAATGTTGTGCCATCTTAATGATGTCTCCAAGACACCACTAGCATTATGGAATGGTCGTGAACTTGTGTTACGTCATTTTGGAATTTGGGGGTGTCCTTTTTTATGTCCTAAGGAAAAAGGTAAGAAAGCTAGAACAATAAACTGAGGTTTGCTTGTTTGTTGGCCATTCTAAAGATACTTAAGGTGATATGTTTTATAGTCCAGCAGACAAGAAAGTGTTTGGCTCTACAAATGCTACTTTTCTGGATAACGACTACATAATAAATTTCAAGTCTCGTAGGAAAATAGTATTAGATGGAAAAATGATAAACTATTGTTCTATCCTCATGATGCAAGTCGATGAAAACAAGGTAGATTTAGAAACCACTAATCCAAGTCAGAAAGTTACGATGCCTCGTCATAGTGGGAGGGTTTCTCGGGACCCAATACCTATGATATGGATAGTGAAACCCATAAGTTGGTTGGGGACACAAGTAACAATGATTTTTTGGCCTTTAAACAAGCAATGGGTAATTCTGAAAGGGATCTTTGACTCAAAGCCAAGTTCCAGGAAATAGAGTCTAAGTACTCTTAATATGTCCGAGATCTTGTAGATGTGCCATTGGAATTTAGGCCCATGGGGTGCAAATGGATCTATAAGAAGAAGAGAGGAGCTGATGGAAAGGTCGAGACATTTAAGGCTCAACTCATGGTAGAGAGAGAAAGTTGACTTAGAGAAAAAAATTTCTCCAGTAGCCATGTTAAAATTCATTTAGTATATTCTTATCCATAGCCACAACTCTTGATCAAGAGATAAGGAAAATGGACATCAAAGAAGCGTTTTTAATGGCTATCTTGATGAGACCATTAACATGGATCAATCAGAAGGATTTAAAGTAGTTGGACAAGAAATTCGGCAAGTTGAGTAGGTCAATCTATGGACTTAAACAAGCTTCACGCTCCTGGAACTTATGGTTAAATGGAAACATTAAGACCTGAGGTTTTGAACAACATGTAGTTGACCCTTGAGTTTGAAAACTTAGGGAAAAAGACATTGTGGTATTCTTAATCCTTTATGTAGATGATATCTTATTCATTGGAAATAATGTCAAGAAATTATCAAAAATAAAGAACTGCCTGGAAACAAAATTCCATATTTCGTTGTAGCAAGTCGTGTTCTTGGTATCTAGAACATCAGGGGTAGAAATAACTAAATTTTGGCTCTAACTCAAGTGACCTACTTTGGTGAGGTGCTTGGTCGTTACTCTGTAACATCTTGACATGGAGTTTATTTTTCTAAGCAGTAGTCTCCACAGACTCCTCAAGAGAAAGAAAATATGTAATGAATTCCTTATGCATTTCCAATTAGAAGTCTAATGCATACTTTGTTGTGTGTTGTAACTGGAGATCTGCTATGCAGTGGGAGTGGTGAGCAAGTGTCAGTAAAACCTTGGAAATGAACAATAGATGGAGGTTGGTATCTTTGATGGAGTAGAGACTATATGTTAGTTTTTTCAGGTGGATCTTTGCACCTGTTAGGCTACACAAATTCAGATTTTAGACTGATGTTGATGATAGGAAGTCTATTTCTGAAAAAGGTGTTTACTCCTGGGGATGGAGCTATGATTTGGAGAAGCGATAAGTTGTCTGCCATCTCAATAAATGTGATTTGGAGAAGCGTTAGGCTATTTGCTATTTCCTTAGAAGCTGAGTACATAGTTGCATCCATGGCGGCTAAGGAAATAGTCTGGCTAAAGAAGTTCTATACGGATCTTGGTGTTATTCCAGAAATGGATGAACCACTCATTTTGTCTAGCGACAGTAATGAGGCAATAGAAAATTCGAAAGAACGTCGAAGCTACAAAAGAGCAAAGCACATAGAGAGAAAGCACCACATTATCGAGGATGTGTGGCGAAGGCGTGATGCGAAGGTGATGAAGATAGCATTCGAAGGCAACCTTTCATATACGTTTACAAAGATATAAGCAGAGAGCATAATTGTGAAGCATGTAGAATGCATGGTTTTGAGAAACATGTCCCATTTGTTTTAAAAGGGCAAGTGGGGGTTTATTGGGTTTTATGCCCTTATAAAACCATGACGGACATGTAACACGATTTGATATTGCGATAAAAGTAGTTGAAATCATTTAGTTTGAAAACTGTGTTACTTTCTTGTTTTATTACATGAGTATTGAAATAATACAAACATTTATAAAATCCCGAACATATGGATAGTTACAATTATAGTGATTAGGTCACAGTGGATTATAGTTGTAATTATATGTTCAAAAGAACGAGTCTTAAGACTAGATCAGTGCATTGGATTTTCACTGATTAGGAAATCTACGATATGATCTACTTACACATTCGGGGTGTGATGTCTTGTCCAAGGCATTGAACAAGTAGATAAGATCAAGTGTATTTAGTTACATTGGACTAGGACCAATATTGATTGATAAAGAAGTATCGTTGTTATTATTTAAATCTTTGGGTTGCTATCAAATCTAATCAATGTCACAACGTTGACCATAGGTTAAGTCGATCTTAATTTTGAGTGATAATATTATGCTAATTATATTATTTAAATCTTTTGAATTGTTCATTACAAGCTTACCCTACGATCTAGCCCATACTTACATCTTGGAGATTTAGTAGTGTAATTGAGTGGGAGTATTATTCATAGATATGAAAGCTATAACTTCTGTATGGGAAGTGAAAAGATGATTTCCTTAATTGCTTTGTTCAAAATGTTAAATGATTGAGATCTCATTACTGTGATTAAGTTCACGGAAATATCATTTAAAAGGAACCTAGTAGGAGTTAAGGATAATATACCGATGAGGGGTAAAACGGTAATTTGTACCCAGCTCGTTAGTAAGTCATCGATAGAGGATTGACTAAAGGTAATGGTAACAATGGATAACGTATTTATGGTTTGGAAAATAGGTTCTATGAATTCAATAGTTTAATTCTAAGTCTCTAGTGGAGTCATGAGGAATTAATAAGGTAGTGAAATTATTCGTAAATAAATTCTTGGTACTTTATTAGAGCTCTATTTCATGGATCCATAGTCCCCGCATCACCGTTGAGTAAATCATCTAGAATGTTTCAATTAATTGATTTAATTATCAATTAGGATTTTTAAAGTTGACTAGGTCAATTTTGGAAAATTTACAGAGAAATGAGATTTAGAGAATAAAAGAGAATGTTAGGGTAAATTTATTAATATTGATAAATTGATGTCAATATAAATAAATAATATTAAATCTAGTTTCAAATTATAATTAGTTGATTTGAATGAGGATTTAATTAATTAATTAATTAATAAAAGCTTTTGAGTTTAGGCCCAATTGTGATTTAAATTCAAAACAAATAGATTGGACCTAAGTCCATTTGTGAGAGCCCAAGACTTTTATGTTTTTGTTTATTATTTTAATTAATTTATATTTAAATAAAGCCCATTAAGTTTCCTATATAAGGAATATGATATCTAGTGTTTTCATAAGTCAGTCTCAGTTGATTCATTGAGTATGTGAAAACCTAGACAATCTAATCATTTCTTAGCCACTATCTCTTCTTTGCTTGTAGATCTCTACCTCATGTGTTGAGAACCAGCGCACACTAGTTCTAGGTTTTTCAAAGGCTTGGTGAGGAAGACTATGTTGCTGATTTAGTTCAATTTCTTGATAATACTCTACTACAGAAAGGAATCAAGGGTAAGAGAGATTGAAGGAATGAGATATTCCAGTTTCGCTGCGTATATGTAAGTTTCTGTACTTAACTCTGTTTTTTTATCAATTTCATAGGAGCATGTTTTAGGAATTTACATGTTTGATTGATAATATGTAAACTACATGAAAATAAATAAAGATCCTACAATAAGTATTTCCTACAATGTGGGGTCCCGATCTGACATGATCGACCTAGGAGCCCTATGAAGGCGCACTGTCTCTCTTACATAGAGATTTGGGTACTGGTCAATTGTATAAGTCGTCCTCACTAGTAAGAAGTGAGCTAATTTGGTGTATCAATCCATGATAACCCACACCGAATCATGTTGACCCACGGTCCTAGGTAACCCCACCATGAAATCCATTGTTATATCCTTCCATTTCCATTCTGAAATATCCAAAGGATGTAATAGCCCTGTTGGTATCTAATGCTCGGCCTTGACCTATTGAAATGTCAAGCACTTATCCACATATTCTGTCAAATCTCTATTCAACCCAGGCCACCAATAAAGCGATCTCATATCCTGATACATCTTCGTGGTGCCTGGATGCAAAGAGTAAGGGATAGCATGAGATTTATCCAAAATCTCTCATCTGAAAACAGTGTCCATTGGAACAAAGATCGACCCTTGTACCTCAGCAACTCCATATTTGACATTGTATAGTCCCTAGTGACTTCAGCTAGGACGTCCCTTCTACACCTCGTGAGCTGTGGATCACCCAAATTGCCTTCCTTTATCCTCTTTAACAATGTAGACTGTAGCGTGATATTGGCCAACTGGCCCACCAGCAACTCTATTCCAACTCTGGTCATATCCTCTGCCAACTCCCTAGATATTTGTCTCGCACTGTATAACTATCTCGGACCCTTCCGGCTTAAGGCATCTGCCACCACATTGGCCTTTCCTAGGTGATACAAGATTTCACAATCATAATCATTCACCAACTCTAGCCAATGCCTCTGTCTCATGTTCAGATATTTCTGTGTGAAGAAGTACTTTAAGGTCTTATGGTCAGTGTATATCTCACACTTCTCCCCATAAATGTAATGCCTCCATACCTTTAATGTAAAGGCCACCATAACTAACTCTAGATCATGAGTATGGTATCTTTGTTCATACTCTTTCAACTGACATGATGCATAGGCAATCACCGTCCCGTCTTCATAAGAAAACAACCCAAACCCTCTCTTGAGACATCACAGTACACTACAAATTTATCTTGATCTGTTGGAAGACTCGGAACTGGAGCTATAATCAATCACTGCTTTAGTTCCTAGACGTTGTTCTCTCACTTATCTGACCACACAAAATTGTGATTCTTGCGTGTCAGTTCTATCAATGGGGTAGCAATCCTTGAGAACCCTTCAACAAAACGCGTGTAATAACCTGGAAATCCAAGGAAACTCTTGATTTCTGAGGCGCTCCTTGGCCTTGGCCAATCTTTGACTACCTCCATCCTGCCTGGCTCCACCTTGATCCCATCCCTACTGACAATATGATCAAGGAAAGTCAGATGTGGTAGCCAGAACTCACACTTCTTGAACTTTGCAAATAATCTGTGTTCCATCAGCCTCTCTAGAACCAACCTGAGATGCTGCTCATATTCTGACTCTGACTAAGAATAAACCAGAATATCATCGATGAAGACGATCACAAACCGATCTAGATAATCTTTGAACACCCTGTTCATTAGATCCATAAAAGCAGCTGAGGCATTAGTCAACCTAAAAGACATGACTGAAAACTTATAACGCCCATACCTAGTACGGAAGGCAGTCTTCGGTATATCTCCCTCCTTGATCCTCAGCTGGTGATAACTAGGTCGAAGATCCATCTTTGAGAATATCCTTGGCAGAGGATATTTGTTCTTGATTGTTAACTTGTTCAGTTCAATCTATTCAATGCACATCCTTAGAGAACCATCCTTCTTCTTCACAAAACAAAATTGGTGCACCCCATGGTGCGAAATTGGGTCCAATAAAACCCAACTCTAACAGCTCCTGCAACTGTATTCTGCTGGGCCATTTTGTATGGCACCCTAAACAATGGCTCTGTCCCTGGTGCCAGTTCAATAACAAACTCTGTCTCTTTGTGTGGCGGCAACCCTGGTAAATCCTCTGGAAACACATCCAGAAACTCATAAACTAGTCTAGTCTCCTCTGGTCCCACTGGCACGACCTGAGTGGTATCTACCACACTGGCTCAGAATCCTATGCAATCACCTTGCATAGATCTCTAGCCCTCAATACAGATATCATAGGTACATGGGATCCATCCACAGTGCCAAAAAATACAAAAAGATCCTCACCCTCATACTCAAAGGTTACCATCTTCCTCCTCCAGTTTATGGTTGCCTCATACTTCACTAACCAGTCCATACCTATAATCAAATAGAAGTCTGTCATAATCAACTCTATCAAATCAACTCATAACTCTCTGCCCTCCACTTTCACAGGCAATGATCTGACTCATCTCTTGGATACTACTAACTCCCTAATGGGCAATAAGGTTCCAAACCCCACAACATAATAATCACATGGTCTACACAGTCTATCAATAATTTTACTAGCAACAAAAGAATGTGTAGCACCAGAATCAATCAAAACAACATAAGGGTTCCAGCACTAAAAAGCTGACCTGTGACTACTGAGTGACAAGCCTTAGCTTTTGCCTGTGTCATTACGAACACTTGAGCTGGGGTCGAGTTGTCCACCTTTCTTGGCTCTTCCTTTCTTGCTTTCAGGCAACCTTTCTTAAAGTGACCCACTATCTTGCACAAAAAGCAAGCCTTTCTTAAAGATGGTGCCACCTACATCTGGCGCACTCTGGAAAGGTCCTCTAGCCCTTACTGTTGCTCTGGCAGCCTATCTGAATACCACGTGGTCTCCTGTCAGGGCCTGGAGCTGGAAAAGCATCCAGAGCCTTCCTTTTTTGAACACTCGAGCCCCTGCCCCTACCTAAAATCATAAATGGAGGTCCCGTCCTCCTAGTATCTCTCCTGGCCGCGTTCTCACGCTAGATTTTGTTCTCTGCGCCCTCAGCAGTAAGGGCCTTCTCTACCACCTGTGCATAAGTCATCACCCCTGGCACAGCAGTAATACGAACATCCCGGGCTATCATAGGTTGTAGCCCTTGAATGAATCTTTCCTTCCTTGTTCCATCAGTGGGCACCAAGTTTGCAGCGAACTTGGCTAGTCTATCAAACCTCACCGCATACTCTGTCACAGACATATTCCCCTGAAGCAGTTTATTGAACTCTTCAGCTTTTGCAGCTCTGATGGCATCATTGTAATACTTTTCATTGAATAGAGTTCTAAACTCTTCCCAATCCAGGGTATTAACGTTCCTAGTCTGGGATATCACCTCCCAGTAGATTCGGGCATCATCCCGAAACATATGTGTGGCACAGGCCACCCACTCATTACCAACCAACCTAATAAAATCCAGGATGGTGGTAACCATACTCATCCACTATTCTACCTTAGCCGGATCTGCACTTCCATAAAAAACTGGAGGGTGTTGTTTCCTGAACCTTTTATAAATAGGTTCCCATCTATTCCCAGCCTCTGGCGACTATTCTACTGTTGGCACCATCACAGGTGGTACCTTTGGCAGAATCTTCCCTGCAAGAACCTATTTTTGTCTCAGGAGGTAGATTTCTTCTTCCTGCCTCAATAACCTAGCTTGCATATCAGCAAGCACTTGGTGCCAGTTCTCAGGAGCTGGCGGAGGGGTCTGACCTTGATTGTCATTCTGACCCTATCTATCATTCTGGCCCTAAACTTCCTGGCTAGCTAATGATTCTATCTGCCTTTGAAACATACTTCCAAGCTCATACCTTGCTATAATAATCAATTTGTCTAGCTGGTAGTAATAAATAAACCTCTTGCTGCCTCACGCTCCAAGACCAAACAAATAATCATTCACATTCAACAATCATGCTAATAAGCATGTCGATTCATGCTCATATCCAAGTATAGTGCTAATAAGCACATTCTGATATTTATAATCGAATAACAATGTTAATAAACATTTTATAGCATACATGTATTTATGACATTGCTAATAAGTGTGTCCTGACCTACATGTCCATATAACAATGCTAATGAGCGCTTCATTTGCATTCACAAGCAATGTCAGTGCTAATCAGAACGTCCTTATCATTCATGCAATAGTCAAGGGCCAGGACCTATCAATATATCTCATGCCACCTAATAAGGCATGCAGATAAGGCATTAATATCCTATTTAAGCAGTTAAACACATAACCACATAAATAGTTACCAAACCCTGAGTTGAGCTTGTCTTTAGTGGCGAGTGTACATGCCCAGCCTGTCTTCAGGAACCCTTAACATTGGCACGCTCTGATACCAAGTTGTAATGCCTTGGTTAGCCAAGACCATTACACTATGCATTTTAAATAGTGATAAACTCGCTAAACGAGTCATTTGTCCATAACCGTGCAACTAAACGTGGTTAACAATTTAGGGTTAAAAATTTCGGTCAAAATGATTAGTTATTTTGTTAAAACGTTAAGTTGTACATGGGATCCCATAATAAACGTTTACAAAGTTGTTTAAAGTTTAAAAAGGGCAATTACAACTCAAATATTACAACCAGCCGACCTAAGCGGTAAAAATAGGGTTTAACCCTAGTCCCTCTGAGAAAACCCAGTCGTGGTGGTCGAGCAGCTGCATATGTACACGTCATCGCGGAAGCTCTCCAACTCATGGTTGGTCCAATTTCCCTTTCCCCTTACCTGCACCCCATAGCACCCGTAAGCCAAGGCTCAACAAAAAAACTTAAACATGCTCATAAGCAGTTAATAACACGTTACCAAATCATAATAAGCATGCCTAGCAGTAACAACCCTACCTCTGCATGCATACCATTCATATATATGACTACAACATTATATGGAGCTAGGTGCCCAAATTAAATGATTAACTGAATCATATCGGGACCCGTTGCTGAAAAATACATGATTAATGAATCATATTGGGGCCCAGCCCTAGGATATGGGACTAATAAGTCTTCCCGAGGCCCATTGCCCTATCCTCTGTATAACCAGCCTTGGAGCTGGCCTAACGTACCTGACACTTAATTTTCCATGATCATTGGGTCGGACAAGCATAATCAATCTCAGAACATTCAGCATGCTTTCTTAAACAATCTCAAACATAATCATAATCATGCACATTTACAGGGGCCCAAACCATAATCCAATCCATATTCAACATTCTGGCCAAGCCCAAATCATGTATTTGGTACAACTTTCTTACCTCAGGTCCTAGTGTAATGTATAATAATAACAACCCTCGAGCACGATCCTAATTCTGAACCCCTGGTGATAACCTAGTCACAACCGAGTATAGAATCCCATCAAAAACGAGTAAATAAAGGCTTTCAAACCGAGTCCTAGCCTCCGAGTCGTTGAATCCTACTAAACTGGGTAGTAGGATCAATCTCGAGCCTTAAGGTTTGAGTTCCCGCACTGAAAACCTTCCCAGGGCCCAAAATCCCCTTAAGCGTCGTAGCCCAAACAATAGAGCCACGACCCACCTCAAGTCAGAGAGCTCAAGGCTCTCCCCTACCTGCACCCGTGCAGCGACTCAAATGGCCCAAAGTCACCAGCTTCTCCCCGCGTCCAAGAGAGCCGTGGCGCCCCATGAATAAGGTCGTGGCTTAACATGAAACTCCATTTTTTCTCCATTTTTCTCAAGACAAATCCCTCCAAAAACCTATCCAAACATAGCCAAATTCCACAAGTAATGTTCCCAATCAACTCAGCAGCCCAAAACCATAAAAACCCAAGTTACAAACGAATCAAATACTCATCATTACCATAAAATCCAATCAAAGTTTAAGAAATCAAAATCTCAGAACTTAAACCTTAGATTACCTCTGAATAAGTTGTTTTCCAGCTAAATTTTTAGGCTATCAAGCTTCTAATCTTCCCTAGAATCGTTATGACTCTAACCTCGCTTGAATCCGAGCTCTAAAACTCGAGTTTCCTTTGAAAAATGATATCGAACGTCAAAAAGGAAAGAACAAGAGAGAGAACGAGAGAGTTGAACGTGTTTATGTTTCTATCACTTTACTTCAAGCTCAAGTAACCTTAAGTGAATCCCAAGGCTCTGGGTACCCCAAAAATGTCCCCGAGCGTAAAATAGTCAAAATTCCCAAAACTCCCTCCTAATCTCACTAACTCCGAATATATCCTCGAATATTCATTCCCATTACCTAATATCCTGGCATTGTAATAAATACCCAAAATGCCCCTTGACTCACCCCGAGTCAAGTATTGGTCCCGTTGTGACTTTCCCTCTAACTTGATTCCTAGGATCGCCTCGTGCTGAGTAACCCAAATATATCCACTTAATAATGTGGTCCCACACATATATCACATATATGCCCATATACTCCAAATATACCCATAAAGGGCCAAATTACAAAAATTGCCCTTCTAGTAAGAAACAGGCCCGCATGCATATTTAATACACCTAAACTTGCATATCAAGTCATATTATAATATAACTCACATAATCATACAATGATACACATAAATATCACATAAACACATAATTTTCCATAGTTTGGCATCCTGGCCCCTAATCAAGGCCCTAAGCCTTATTAGGTAATTTGGGACGTTACACATTTCGTCCCAAGTTCGAATAGATCTTGGCATTAAAGAATCAAAACAACTTTTAGCTTTATATTTGAGAGAGAAGGGAAAAATATTCAATGTCACAATGTTGGTGACATCAGCTTGGTTGTTGAATGTAGCCACCACATCTTCAAATGCCTGAATGTGCACATCAAAGGTTGGTCAAAGTTGAATCATGCCGGGTTTGAAATCAAAATTTAGCATATTTTTGGGATACATTATGCATGGAGGTGTGGTTGTACGCATAGGATGTAAATAATCCTGTAACGTTCTTGGTTGGACTTCATCTTGATGAGCTATCATGGGTGGTTCAGGAAGTCTCGGTGAATTGGGTGAATGAGAATGCGTGGAAAAAGACGATGAGTTAGGAGAGTTCTCTGAAGCTTCTACTTGTTGTCTCATGAATCTCCCTAGTGCATCTCTATTTCGTGACATTAACTTTTTTTATTTTTTTTTATAAGTATTATAAGTGCAATTGTCTAATAGTGTAATAAGTACACACCAAAAATATTTCCCAGGCCAATTGGGAAGGCTACTAAGCTACCACTTTATGCCCAAGAGCTTTTCTAGAACTTCCTGAGGTTCTTAGAAAAGGTTGGAGGGTAATGCTAACACATATCTTATTTAATAACCAATTTTTTCTAAGACAGGACAAGTTTGGTTTTTACTAATTTCCAAAATTACACAAATGTGCATACTACATTTTTTTAAAAGTTTTATACTTTACATTTTATGATTCAAAGTTTTATGCTTTTTTTTGGAAAAAAAGCATAAAAGTAAGAGAAAATAAATAAATAAAATAATAACAAAAATGAATAAATATAGAGAAACTAAAAATAAGAATTAGAGAGTAAAAAAATTACACTTTATTTTCTAAAATAAAAAAATAATTCACTATGCAAACATTTAATTGTAATATTACCTCCCCGACAACGGCGCAAAAAATTGATATTACTCAATAATCCACATTGTGGACGCAGTTGTAAACGGGCTATGTCGTATCTACAAAAAAGAAAAATACAAGTAAAAAAAAAATTAGTAAATTAAAAATAAGAAATTTGAAACTATTGTAACTTTGAGAAAAAAATATGATTTTGTAAAATTAAACACTAAATTAAGAAGAATTAGAATCAGAAAGACAGAGAATATGGAAGCCACAAGATTCATTCATGCAAAGATATATATTTTAATAAAATAGATTCCTTATACTCAACTATAATTCTACACCATTAATTATAGTTGGAATATATATATAATAAAGCTCACCTAAAAATATGTTCTTAATTAAATTTATACTAACTTCTAATTTAAAAACCTATCATATTATATACCTTAGAGCGAAAAAATACCAATGGCAGAATGAAATAAAATTCGTATAATATAACAAATATCCTAAATTAAATCAATAGCCTAAATTACATAAGAAGACATTGACTAGACTTATGTAAAAGACACCAATAAACTTAGAATAGAAATTAGAAAAAAAAATTAATTGTAACAAATATATAGAAATGAAGAACAAAAAGAATCAATATATTAAAAAATATAATGTGAAACATGAACTCCGCTCTAGCATTTTCATAATAGAATTTAGCCTAAACACTCGAAAAAATATAAAAATATAAAAGAAAAATAAGAGAATAAATGTATTTCTCTCTAACTCTACTCTCTAATATGCTCTCTACCATCTAATGATTTTTCATTAGCTTTAGGGTCCTATTTATAGTGAAAATAGACCCTAAAATGTGACAAAATCGTGTACAATATTGTGGAGAAAGTGGCTCAAATATCTGACGAAAGTGGAAGAAATGGGAGACAAGGAGGCCATGTGTCGCATCATGGGAAGCTTGACGGGAATGTGAGCAATGTGGTGGGCCTCGAATGCGTCAGATGTAGCTGGTGGAGGAGACAAACATTGGACACGTGTCGCTCCTAAAGTGTCTCGGTAGAAAATGCCAGCAAAGTAGCAGGGACTGGGAGGCGAGACAGGGGGAATCTGATGCTGCCACATATAGCATGCTAGAGGCTTGGGCTTTGGGCTTGACTTGGGCTTGGGTTGCTCAAAATTGTCTTCAACAATGCCATTTTTTATCATTTCTTCAATTATAATTATTTATTTCTTTTTTTTTGTGTAAAAATATATTTTATTACCTGAAAATTGAAAAACAAATTAAATTAAAATTAATATTTTCAAATATAAAATATATTACAATAAATACATGAAAATATTAATTAAAACTTAATTACTTCTAAACTTTAACACTAATAAAATGACATTTTTTTAGCACTAATTAGTGAGGGAAGACAACAATTCGACGGCACAGAGGCTGTAACGCCCTGGTTACTCCAAGTCTGTTTCTGTGAACTTTGAATAGTGCTTAACTCGTTAATCGAGTTCTTCGGTTATAAACGTGCATCTAGGTGTTATTAATAAGTTAATGTGAAAACCTAATCAAAAGGAAATGATATATTTTATTTAAAACACAAAACTGTTCATGGGCCCATAAAAGCGTTTACAAGTTATTTACAATACAAAATGGTCATTACAAAGTAAAATTTCCAACCGGCCGACCTAAGCGGCAAAAATAGGGTAAACCCCCTAGTTCCTCTGAGAAACTCCTTGGCCGTGGTGGTCAAGCGGCAACATATGAACACATCTCCATCTAAGCCCTCCACTCAAGGCTGGGTGAGTTTTTCTTTCCCTTTACCTGCACCACATAGCACCCATGAGCCCAAGCCCAACAAGAAAACTCAATACTGCAGTTATATGATATCAAACGATGATCATAATAATCATCCAGGACTTATAGTCCTAAACTAATGAGTGACAGATGTATAAGTCACTAACATGGATTCTGCACCCTTTACAAGTGAGTGATCGAGTCACTAGCTTAAACAAGATAAGTGACTGATGAGCGAGTCACCAATGTAAGCCAAGGGAGTGACCATGGAGTCACTACTGTGGGTTCCGTACCCTTATCCATGTGATGATACGGTCACCTGGCCTTCTGGCCCTGGCTCTGAGTAACTAGGCAAGCGCTATTAGTTTTCATCGAACTTAGGGTCGATCCGGCATTAATGCTCATGATGACTCATTCAATGCTGATGTCAATTAGATCTAATCTTTCATCGGCTCTGTGTTCATGACACTTATGCCGCTCCTGACTCTTAGGTCAGTAACATACAACAAGTGCTCAAAACTACTGTCGAACTTGACTAGTAACTCATAGCTTCACAGCTAGTTCGGCCACCATTGCCGATTCTGACTAGTAAGTCAGTGCCATTCATAAGTAAGCAAGATTTGTTAAGCATTTGATATGCAATCCATGTCCACATTTAAACACTCAACATGCCTCAATAATAATCATGCATGTCACTTATGGGGTGCATTTTTCTTACCTCTGGTTCGAGCGAGAAATAGTAAAAGAACAACCCTTGAGAACGATCGACCTTTTGATTCCTTAGCGGTCACATAGTCATAAACAATATAAAATCCCATCAATAAATTGAGTAATAAAAGGTTCTCGGACCAAGACCTAGCCTCCGGGACATCGAATCCTACTAAAACAGGTAGTAGGAACGATCCCGAGGCCTAAGGTTTGAGTTCCCATGATCAAAACACTACTTCGGCACAAAAACCCTCAAGCGCTGCGGCCCCACCTCACTGAGCCGTGGCCCCCAGCCATGACAGAGACGCCAGCCTCAGGCACCTGCACCAAGCGCCGAGTCTCAAAAATCTCCAAATCCAAAAATCAAAGTTCCCAAACATCCCAATGATCCAAAATCATCAAATCCCGAGGCTCAAACAAATAAAAAACTCATCAACACACAAAATCCAAATAAGAGCGTAGAAACTCTAAAACTCAAAACTTAAAGCTTAGATTACCTTTGATCAAGTTATTTCTCGCTAAATCCTTCAGTTAAGAAGCTTCTAATCTTTCCTAGGATTGCTATGCCTCAATCCTCGCTTGATTCTGAGTTCTAAAACTCAAGTTTCCTTTGAAATTGTGACGAACGGTCAAAAAGGATAACGGGTGCCAGAGAAAAGGTGTTTGAACGTAGTTTTCCTTCTGATAGGTTACTTCAAGCTTAAGTAATATCAAGTAAATCCTAATGCTTGGGGTCCCAAAAATGTCCCCGGGGACAAAATAGTCAAAACTCCCAGAATTTCCTCCTCATCTCACTAACTCCCAATATATCATCAAATAATCATTCTCATTATCCAATATCCCAATAATTGAACCTGTTATGAAAAAACTGCTAACTTGTATCCTAAGATCATCTCATGCCGAATAGCTCGAACATATCCACATAATAATGGGATCTCACCCATAAATCACAAACATGCACCAAAATATACAAATATGCCCTTAACGGGCCAAATTACCAAAATGCCCTTATAATGAAATGTGGACCCACATGCATGCATTTAACATCATATTATAATATAATTCACATAAACATGCATATAATAGTTTAATGGCATAATAAAACAATTATGGCCCTCTCGGCCTACTAATCCAACCATTAAACCGCATTAGGGATTTTGGGGCATTACAACTATCCCCTCCTTAAAGAAATTTCGTCCTCGAAATTTACCTGAACACCTCGGGATACTCATTCTGCATATCTGACTCCAGCTCCCAGGTTGCTTCCTCGACCTTGTTGTTCCTCCACAATACCTTAACCAAAGGTATCATCTTATTCCTGCGGACCTTGTCCTTTTTGTCAAGTATTTGGAATGGTTGTTCCTCTTCGTAGCTCAAAACATGAGTCACATCAGATACATACCTCCGAAGAGCTTAAACATGAAACACATTATGCACGACTGACAATGCCAAAGGTAAGGCCAACCTGTAAGCCACCTGACCAATCCTCTCCAGAATCTCAAATGGACCTACAAATCTAGGGCTCAGCTTGCCCTTCTTCACGAATCTCCTCACCCCTATCCATGGCGAGACTCTAAGGAAGACGTAGTCTCCCACTTGGAACTCCACGTTCCTGCGCTTGGGATCTGCATAACTTTTTTGTCTACTCTGAGAAGCGAGCATTCGATCTCTAATCTTCTCAATGGCATCACTGGTCCTTTGAACTACATTAAGACCCAAGCATCTCCTTTCCCCTGCCTCATCCCAATGAATGGGAGATCTGCACTTCCTACCATACATCATCTCATAAGGTGTAACCCCAATGGTAGAATGATAACTGTTGTTGTAGGAAAACTCTATCAAAGGTAGATACTTACTCCAGGATCCACCAAAGACCAGCACACATGCTCGCAGCATGTCCTCTAATATCTGAATCGTCCTCTCAGATTTTCCATCCGTCTGATGATGATAAGCAGTACTGAACTTCAATTGTGTTCCCATGGCCTTCTGTAAACTCCCCCAGAACTTGGAAGTAAAAGTGGGGTCCCGATCTGACATGATCGACCTCGGTGCTCCATGGAGGCGCACGATCTCTCTCACATAGAGATCTACATACTGGTCAACTGTATATGTAGTCCTCACTGGCAAGAAGTGAGCTGACTTGGTATATCGATCCACTATAACCCAAAAAGAATCATGTTGACCAACAGTCCTGGGTAATCCCACCACGAAACCCATCGTGATGTCCTCCCATTTCTATTCTGGGATATCCAGAGGCTGCAATAACCTTGCCGGCCTCTGATGCTCAGCCTTGACCTGTTGACATCTCAAGCACTTAGCCACATACTCTACTACATCCCTCTTCATCCCAAGCCACCAATACAACGATCTCACATCCTTATACATATTCATGGTGCCTGGATGGAAAGAGTAAGGTGTAGTATGAGATTCATCCAGAATCTCTTGCCTCAATGCAGTGTCTAACAGAACAGATATCCACCCCTTGTATCTCAACAAGCCCAAATCAGACACTGTATAATCTCTAGAAGCTCCAGCCAAAACATCATCTCTGATCTTGATTAGCTGTGAATCACCCAACTTACCCTCCTTAATTCTATCCAACAATGTAGACTCAAGCGTAATATTGGCAACCTGGCCCACCAGCAACTCTATACCAGCTCTGATCATATCATCTGCTAACTCTCTGGCTATCTGCCTCGCACCATAAATCTGCCCCGGACCCTTCCGGCTTAAAGCATCAGCTACCACGTTTGCTTTTCCTGGATGATACAAAATCTCACAGCCATAATCTTTTACTAACTCCAGCCAATACCTTTGTCTCATATTTAGATCTTTCTACGTGAAGAAGTATTTCAGGCTCTTGTGGTCTGTATAGATCTCACACTTCTTCCCATAAAGGTAATGCCTCCATACCTTTAAAGCAAAGACCACAACATTTTTGACCAAATATTATGGTAAAATATTATAGAACTTAAAAAAAGTTATTAATGCTATGTGTAAATAATAAGAAACACATACAAAATTTTGGAGACAAATGGAGGCAACTGAAATAATGGGCACCAAAAATAAAATACACGCGTCTTTTTTTAGTTTTTTATCTAACCTCTAACCTTTCTCATTCCGTCTCTTAACTCTATTCTCAGTCTCTCATTCCCTCTCTCACTTCTCAACTCTATTCTCAATCTTTCACTGCTCAACTCTCTATCTCCTTCACATCTAACCTCTCGGATCTCTCTCCAAGTCTTACCATTTCTCATGTAGGTGGCTGGCGAAAGAGGCTGGACAACGACGGAAAAGGGGCTCAACGGTGCGTGGGCTCGGCGATATTTCTCTCTCTCCCTGCTTTTGACGGTTATGCTCTTCTTTTGAGTGGATTAACTAGCTTTCACCATTTACCTCTGTTTTTTTGCCTCAAATTTCAGGTACAAATCTTTCTTCTATGGGAAATTTTAGAACTTATTTTCTTTTATGTGCTTTATTTTTTAGTTTTGTTTTTTATTTGTGAGATACCAAAACTTTTGATTTGGGGATAATGGAACCCTTAAGTAATGTTATAGCTCCATTAATTGTATGGGTTTTGTGATGTGGGGATACTGAAACTAATAAACACTCCCAGTGTAGTTTTTTCTTTTTTCTATTTTTGTTTATTTCCACTAACAAGTTCTCGTTGGAATTTATGTTTTAATTAAAGGCATTTTTTAATTTCCTTTTAGTTGGTTTTTGTAGAATTATGAAATACTAGATGAATTGAGGCAATTGGCAAGGGCTTCAAACTATGGGTAATATCTTTTTCTTTTCTATTATTTCAGATCAATGGACAAAATTACTATGTTATTAATATAGCTATTTGGTTTCGATCCCATTTTCTTAATTCACTTAAAGCTTTTTCGACTAAGCAAGAGCAATCAGTGATTTTAAGAGAATAATCGTTGCTTTTGCAGGTAAATCTCAGATGTTCTATTTTTGAGCGAAAAGAAGTGGTAGTAGTAAATCCACAAATCTAAATCTTTTGTGTTCTTGTTTTTCTTTTTAAGGAGCTCTTGTTTGCAAAATGTGTATCTTCATAGGAGTACCACTATTCAAAGAAAATTGCTCTGTTTTCCATCTCTGGTATGTTCAAACATTGATTTTCAAATGGTTGCAATCACATATATGCACCATTATAGCCAAGACGACAAATAAACACTAATGTGAGACATATATATGTATGATATAACATTGAAGGTACTAAATCAACACAAATAATATTGAATCTTTATATCTTTATTTTGTCTTTTCTTTTCTTTCGGTATCATATACACATGCTTTTCTAATATGAAGCACATATATATATATATATGTTATTTTGTAGATTTTAATTGTTAGTTTTGGGCTTATAATATTAAGTTTTATTTTTGTAGGTTTGTGAAATATAAGAATTAGCAAAACATAATTAAATCTAAGAAGAATACTTACTTGTGTGCCTAAATAGCATAACCAAGAAAATTTTAGATGAGTCGTTGGCTCACTAAAATTTTTATTTTTTTTAACTCTGTTCATTTTATTTATTTCTATTTTTTTGTTATATATATACACACTCTAGTATTTATTGGGTTCTCTTTTTTTTTTTTTTAGATGTAAACCAGATGTGTGTGTGAGAATGTCTCACTGAAAGCATTAAATAATCTCAAGATTAATTTTCACATTCTTCAGGTATTGCTTTGTTATTAATATATATTTAGTACTCCACTGTTTCTTTCTTTCTTTCTTTCTATTATTTGATTATGAATTATTATTCTCGAGATGCAAAAGGGTGAAATAAAAAAGATCACTTAATTACATTGTACTATGTTTTTAGGTCGAATATTGGTGATATATATGATTGGTTTATATATTTTAGTCATTTAATAGTGTAATATCAAAGAAAAGCCACTATTAATAATTCTTAAACAACATAAAGGCACATGTAGTACATGCTTCTTGTTCTGTGTAGCTACTAGTTGGCTTTGATAAAGTTTGTGAGTAGCAAGTACAAACTAGAATTTGAACACTAAACTCTGAATGTGAACTAGTTGTAGTCTTAACAAATCTTTATGCTACTTAAATTCTTCCATGTACAGTTTTGAGATATTGTTGCAAGCTCAAATAGGATTATATTAGTTATGTTGCTCTAAATATTTTGCTATATGCATATATCAGCTTTGTATTATATTATAGACTATTAACTGTATTGAATAAGACTTCTTGAGTTTAATATTATTAATGAACCAATAAACTTTCCATGATTCTATTGTTTAGCCATATCTTTGTCTTTCTATATATAAGAGAGGACTAAATCTTTACAAGAAAACAAATTATTCAACATTGCTTGGTTCTTTAATACACTTCACAAAAACTTTGATAATCATGATTTTCCATATAAATGAATTTCTAAGCTTTGCCTTGTGAATGAGCTAGATGACAGCTTGCTTCTTTGACTATGCTAAGTGATTCCATGTATTATTTATTATCCCAAATCATATTTAATTTCTCTTTTAAAATAAATTATTTTTCATGTATTAAATCTGATTTTATTTTTGGTACAGTAATCATCTACACATCCTATTTTCAATCATTTGGTCCTCCTTTTGGTGTATTAGTTATTCCAGTAAGTTTTATTGATTATAGGTTGACTTGTCTTGATGTTCGTTCTCTTAGCTTTGTGCATTGAAATGGTGAGTATTTTGGCGGTCCTCATTGTATTGTTATTGGTCTAATACTCATAATACTAACTAATTTGAGTTATTGGGCTTAGTGTATCAATTAGCATGATGTTTAATATTGTGTTTACAAAATATGTTTTCTTTAATCTTTTTTGCGGTCCTCATATGGTGAGTATTTTGGCGGTCCTCATATGGAATTTCCATCAATTTATTTGATTTTCATGCTTTTTTTGTTAAAGAGTCTTGATTGATTTTTTTTCTTTTTCTTTCTAAATATTATTTTCATGAAATTGTGACTGTTTGATTGAGTTGACTTTTACATTTATAGTTGTCCCGATGTCGATATTTTTACTTTAGCTTTAAACATTTCATGGAGAGAAACTAACTTTAAAATTTTAAATTCGAATGAGTTCTGATTACTTGGGATATGTTGTTAGTTTTATTTGGATTTTAAATTTTATTTGCATAAACTGAGATGGGGAATTGTGGTCTAAATATGAGTTGTGTGCAAATTGGTGTTTGTGTATATTGATTGTGTTCAAATTGGGTATTAATTATGATTTGCATAAATTGATTTGAATCAATGGTCCAACTGTATTTTATTTCTTTTACTCTGAGTTTTACTTTTTACTTTTCTTTATTTTGAACTTTAAGGTTATTTGTGTTCAATTTGTTAGCATATAAATGGTGTCCATTTCTACATGTGTTGATGCTAATGTAGGTTTGGCTTTTGTTATCATTATGATTTGTATACTTGGTTGGTAGACATGGTTTTCTAAGATATTAAGATTTGATTGGTTTCATTTGTCTATATAATTTCAGGTTTATAGTATCCATTTCATGTAGATTACATGAAAAGTTTATGTATTTGTGATATAGATAAACCTTATTTGTGGAAGAGTAGCTCATATTTTTTAACAAGAGCATCTAAATAAGACTGGTTAACCAAAACTAGTACATATCAAGTAGATCTGCAACTAGTTTTGTTTTCTGTTTTGTATTCTTCTACATTATTAGTATTTTTGTTATTTTATATACTCAAATGACTATAGTACAATTAAAATGGATTATGTTTTAATCTTTCAAAATATCACTACGAGTGTAAATAGAATTATTGATCACATGTGCTGATGCTTTTAACCTTTGAAAAATGGCACTACTAAATTTATTTTTATTTAAGTTTTTTAACTCTAAAGCTAAAATGGTAGCCACAAAGGGGATACCTCCCAAAGACTAGGAGCCTAAGACAATTGGCATCAAATTATATATCTGAATGCTTTGTGCATTTGCATTGGTACTATTCTATTATGCAATGTCCTATCTGATATTTGAATTTCATGAGTATGGCTTTGTTTTTCCATGAAATAAAGTTAGTATTTGATTCCCTAATGTGCAACAAATAAATCATGGTGATTAAGTTGTGAAATCCTTCCCCTCATCCTTTTCTATAAGTTTTTTTCATATGATATTTTACATATAGTATTTTTTTTTCTTATTAAGTAGAAACGAGCGACTAAATCTTCCATTATTGATTAAGGATAAATTCTGTTTAAGCCATGTTATCACAGTAGCGAAAGAAATGAATTGAGAATTTAAAATTTTTATTTTTCTTAAATTTGTTATTCTATTTTATTACTTCTATTTTTGCCTGAAATACGCAATTAATCATTGCCTTTTGGCCCAACTATTTATCTCAAATTGCTCAACATGGTACGTATTTATCTCAGTTTTTTTATAAGTTGGTCAAATTATTTGATATAGGATAGGAGAACAAGAACAAAA
This sequence comes from Humulus lupulus, assembly GCF_963169125.1. Classification (NCBI taxonomy): domain Eukaryota; kingdom Viridiplantae; phylum Streptophyta; class Magnoliopsida; order Rosales; family Cannabaceae; genus Humulus; species Humulus lupulus. The sequence continues at coordinate 38,014,405 of NC_084797.1, read as the reverse complement.
TTTAGATAGTAGCAAATGATAAAGTTTGATATTGTTCAGAGAATGAAAAAGAGATATCTAAAACTTTGAGAAGTAATTGTTATATATATACATTCACATTTCTTTTGATTCTCTCTGTGGAGCCTATTTTTTCTTAAGTTTTGTTATTCCTGTTTTTTGCTCTGATGTTGTTCTATTTGTTGTCAGCTTTATTCTCTCTTATATTTTATAGGGGTGATGTTATGGGAAGTTTATGGTCTGTTACTTATCATTTTTTTTTTTTGTAGTTTTCACCATGTTTCTCTTGGCCCTAATGCTATGAAATTAGGAATAGATTTGCGACAAAGACTATTGCATTTAATCAAGTATGACTTAATTTTTTTCTTTCTAAACAAGACTATTGATATTGAAAAAGAAAAAAAATCATTGTTGAAAACCAATCCCTTCCCTTTTGCAGGGGCAATGCTGTTGTGCTAGTTCAAGAACTTATGTCCATGAGCGTGTGTATGACGAGTTTGTTGAAAAAGCGAAGGCACATGTAATGAAACATGTTGTTGGTGATCCATTCAAGGCAGGCATTGAACATGGCCCACAGGAAAATCAGTAGTCGTTTTGTTTTATAGAAATCTTTATGAGATCATCTGGTTTTTCACTAGCTTTTAGCTCTATGTTACTACTCATTTGAACACTATAGGAAGCCCAGGTTGCATTTTGATTTTTGGAATCAGAACGAATGTTCAATTGTCATAGACCACTTTTAAGGTTTTCCATTAATCAACTAGTTGTATGTTCTATTATTGATTAATGCTCTATTAATGTTTCAGATTGACCTAGAATAATTTAACAAGGTCCTGAGTTACATAAGATCTGGAAAAGAAAGTGGAGCAAAGCTGGAAACTGGAGGAGAAAAAATTGGCTCAAGGGTTACTATATTCCACAGTTTTTTTTTGTTACGATCCAGTTGCTTTAAATTTATATTTTGTTTAAGGAAGATTTGTGAGTGATAGTCTTTATAATGTGTTTATGATTTATAAATGCTTTAGTGATTCTTGTAAAGCATTGGATTGGTAGCTAATTGCCAGAGATATGTTGTATTTGATTTTTTTTTAATTTTCAATCTTTTATAATTTTGAATAGAATTTGTATAACTTTAGTGGAGTTTGAATATCTTAGATATTCATCCGTAGTGAAGTAGGTTATGGGAATTCTGTGTTCTGCGGTGATAAATGAAGGTTGAAAACTTGCATGTCTTAGTGAAGTAGGTTATGAGAATTATGTGTGTTGTGGTGATATATGGATGAAAACCTATGTGTCATTTGATTTGTTTGAATTGTTGGTGTTGATTAGCTTATGGAAACTAGGTCTGCAAGATTTTGAGAAACCTTTAATTGCCCAGAAGTGAAATCTACAATAAAAATGGCAAATTCATTGCTCTTGTTATTTGGAACTTTATATTTGATCTAATTCTAGTTCATGTGTCTATGCTATTAGGTTTTCTTTATAAATTAGTTGTTATATTGTATATATATACATTTATATGTTTGGTTGGTGTATCATTTGGATTTTCATTTCATAATCATAAAGTGTTTGAGCTAACTTTTCTAATGAGTATTTTACCAAGCATAAATCTTCAATCTTTCATGCCTATGTGTTGTAGTTAGTGTAATTGCTTGGGCAGCTTATAAAGTCGTAATGAGGTTATTAACTTTCTTTATTTTTGTACTCTTTTAGTTTACTATTAACTCTAAGTTTAAGCATTAATTATTTAAACTCTTATGTAGCTAAGCAAATCTACCTCACAACAAAGACAAGTGCACAATGGAATGGATGATGAATTGGAGGGTAGAGCAAGCTTCATTGTTTACTTTTTGCGTATCTTGTTATGTTTCTGATTTTTACTTTTGCAGCAAAAGATGTGCAAGACTATAGAATTTTATTTTGTATGCTTTCGAATTCAAGTTAGAACTAAGAAGTTTTGAAGTGGACAGTGTCATGGTTTGAAGTAGTTCGTCTTCAAATGTAAAAATACTCATGGTTTATCATATATATTGAATATTTTCAATTTTTTGATCTATTTAATATTGCACTTGTTATCAATTGTGATTTTTTTAATAAAAATACAATAACAAAAACTTTTTACAACTATTAAAAATGCATACTACAAAATAACAAAATGTTATTACTGGGAGAATTGACAATAATTATGGTTGTTTTGTATAATATATTATAATTGGGACAAAAAGTTATGATTTACATAATAGAATGAACTAAAAAAGTTATAAAATGATCAATTATAATAATTTTCATAACAGTTGGAAAGTGTTATGCATAAGTATAAGATTAAACTCCAAATTTATAACCAAATACTCTAACTAAATGTTATTATTTGAATATTATAGCAACTAAAAATGTGTTATTGAATAGATTTAGATAACATCGAACATAACATTCGAATATTGTTATAGAAAAGACAGGACTTTTAATAACAGGGGTTATGTTAGTGTTTTCAGAAGCGTTATCAATACTCCCGGTTAGCAGTTTTTAAGTGTTATGAATACTGTTTTTTCTTGTAGTGTGGAAGTTGTTCTCACACTTGACTAACCACATAAACTTTTGATTCTTGCGTGTCAGCTCAATCAATGAAGTAGAAATCTTCGACAACCCTTCCACGAAACGCCTATAATAACCTGCCAATTAAAGGAAACTTCTAACCTCTGAAGAATTCTTTGGCCTTGGCCAATCTCTGACTGCCTCGATCTTTGTTGGATCTACCTTAATACCCTCCTTACTGAAAATATGTCCAAGAAAAGATACCTGAGATAACCATAATTCACATTTCTTGAACTTTGCAAACAGTCTGTGCTCCCTCAATCTCTGTAGAATCAATCTCAGATGCTGCTCATGCTCTGACTTTGACTGAGAATAAACCAGGATATCATCGATGAAGATGATCACAAACTGGTCTAGATAATCCTTGAACATTCTGTTCATCAGATCCATAAAAGCAACTGGGGCATTAGTCAATCAAAAAGATATGACTAAGAATTCATAATGCCCATACCTGGTGTGAAAAGCAGTCTTCGGTATATCTCCCTCCTTGACCCTCAACTGATGATAACCAGAACGAAGGTCGATCTTTGAGAATACCTTTTTACATTGCAACTGATCAAACAAATCATCTATCCTTGGCATAGGATACTTGTTCTTGATTGTTAACTTATTCAGTTCCCTGTAATCAATTCACATCCTGAGAGAACCATCCTTCTTCTTTACAAACATAACTGGCGCACCCCAAGGTGAGAAACTAGGTCTGATAAAACCCAAATCCAACAGCTCTTGCAACTGTACTTTTAATTCTTTTAACTCAGCTGGGGTCATTTTCTAAGGTGCTCTAGACACTGGCTCCGTCCCTGGTGCCAGTTCTATCACAAACTAAATTTCTCTGTGTGGTGGCAACCCTGGCAAGTCTTCTGGAAACACATCTAGGAATTAACAAACTAGTCTGGTCTCTTCTGGTCTCACTGGCATGACCTAAGTGGTGTCAACCACACTGGCTAAGAATCCAGTGCAACCTCCTTACAATAGATCTCTAGCCCTCAAAACAGAAATCATAGGTATGCGAGGTCCATGCACAGAGCAAAAAAACATAAAAGGATCCTCACCTTCAGGCTCAAAGGTGACCATCTTCCTTCTATAATCAATGGTTGCCCCATACTTCACTAACCAGTCCATACCCAGAATCATGTCGAAGTCAGTCATAACCAACTCTATCAAATCCACTGACAACTCTCTGCCTTCCCCTGTCACTGGCAAAGATCTGACCCACCTCCGGGATACTACTAACTCCCTTGTGCGTAATAAAGTTCAAAACCCCAAAGCATAATAATCACATGGTCTACACAGTCTATCAATAATTCTACTAGCAACAAAAGAATGAGTAGCACCAGAATCAATCAAAACATTATAAGGGGTTCCAGCACTAAGAAGCTGACTTGTAACTACTGAGGGAGAAGCCTCAGCTTCTGCTTGTATCAATGCGAATACTCGAGCTAGGGCCGAGCTGTCCGCTTTCCTGGGTTCTTCCTTTCTTGCCTTAGATAATTCTAAGATGACCCACTGCTCCACATGAAAAACAGGCCCTTTCCCTACACTCTCCCAAATGTTGCCTCTTGCATCTAGGGCATTCAGGATAAGTCTTCCACGCCTGACTACCACTATGGCGGCCCATTGAAATACCACGGGGTCACCTATCAGAACCTGGATCTTGGAAGGTGTCTGGAACCTTCCTCTTCTGATCACTGGGGCCTCCACCCCTACTTGAACCCACAAATGGAGAACCTATTCTCCTAAATTCTTTTCTGGTTGCAGTGTCTCGCCAGATCTTGTTCTCTACACTTTCATATGTGAATGCCTTCTCAACCACCTATGCATATGTAGTAACCCCTGCCACAGTGGTAATACGAACATCCCAGGCTAATCTAGGATATAGCCCCTAGAGAAATCTCTCTCTTCTGGTCCCATCAGTGGGTACCAGCTCCATGGCAAACTTTGCCAATCTATCAAACTTCAGGGCATACTCAGTCACTGACAAACTTCCTTGAAGTAACCTGATGAATTCCTCAGCTTTTGCCTCCCTGATGGCATCATTATAGTACTTCTCGTTGAACAGAGTCTGAAACTCTTCCCAACTCAGGGCATTGATGTTTCTGGTCTGGGATATAACTTCCCACCAAATTTGGGCATCCTCCCGAAACATATACGTGGCACAGGCCACCCTCTCATTAACAGTCACCCTCATGAAATCCAAGATGGTGGTAATCATGCCCATCCACTGCTCAGCTTTAGCAGGATCTGCACTGCCCTAAAAAAATGGAGGTTGCTGCTTCCTGAACCTTACATAGAGAGGCTCCCATTTATTTCCAACCTCAGGTAGCTGCTCAGCTACTGGCACCGATACAGGAGGTGCCTCAGATACACTGGCTACTGCAGGAACCTATTGTTATCTCAGGAGGCGGAGTTCTTCTTCTTGCCTCAATACTGTAGCCTGCAGCTCATTAAATAACTGCTGCCAGTTCTCAGGAGCTGGCTGTGGAATATGACCCTGGTCATTCTCCTAAACCTGATTATTATTCTGGCCTTGATCACCCTGGCCAGCTGATGAACTTGTTTGTCCTGGATTCATTCTTATCAACTTATATTGTCCTGCAATAGTTAATACAGCCAGTCAGGCAGTGATAACTAAACCTCTTACCACCTCACGGTCCAAGAACAAGCAGATTATTATCATATTCCACAGTTATACAAGTATACAGATGGATACATGATCATAGCATTTAGAATTTAAAATGTATCAAATAATAGTTCACAATGAACAATACTAATAAACATGTTCTGGCAATATTAGTACTAATAAGCACGTTCTTACTGATGATGCAATATTCAAGGCACAGCCTTATCAAGGAATCTAATGTAAACAAGTCAAGCATTTATACTATATTTAAGCAGTTAAATATATAACTATAGAAATAGTTACCAAACCATGAGTCGAGCTTGACTTCAGTGACGAGTGAACATGCCCAACCAGTCTACAGGAACCCTAAACCTTGGCACGCTCTAATAACAAGTTGTAACGCCCTGGTTACTCCAAGTCTGTTACTGTGAACTTTGAATAGTGCTTAACCCGTTAACCGAGTTCTTCGGTTATAAACGTGCATCTAGGTGTTATTAATAAGTTAATGTGAAAACCCAATCAAAAGGAAATGATATATTTTATTTAAAACACAAAACTGTTCATGGGCCCATAAAAGCGTTTACAAATTATTTACAATAAAAATGGTCATTATAAAGTAAAATTTCCAGCCCGCCGACCTAAGCGGCAAAAATAGGGTAAACCCCCTAGTTCCTCTAAGAAACTCCTTGGCCGTGGTGGTCAAGCGGCAACATATGAACACATCACCACCTAAGCCCTCCACTCAAGGCTGGGTGAGCTTTTCTTTCCCTTTACCTGCACCACATAGCACCCATGAGCCCAAGCCCAACAAGAAAACTCAATACTGCAGTTATATGATATCAAAAGATGATCATAATAATCATCCAGGACTTATAGTCCTAAACTAATGAGTGACAGATGTATAAGTCACTAACATGGGTTCCGCACCCTTTACAAGTGAGTGATCGAGTCACTAGCTTAAACAGGATAAGTGACTGATGAGCGAGTCACCAATGTAAACCAAGGGAGTGACCATGGAGTCACTACTGTGGGTTCTGTACCCTTAGCCATGTGATGATACGGTCACCTGGCCTTCTGGCCCTGGCTCTGAGTAACTAGTCATGGAACTAGGCAAGCGCTATTAGTTTTCATCGAACTTGGGGTCGATTCGGCATTAATGCTCATGATGAGTCATTCAATGCTGATGTCAATTAGATCTAATCTTTCATCAGCTCTGCGTTCATGACACTTATGCTGCTCCTAGCTCTTAGGTCAGTAACATACGACCAGTGCTCAAAACTACTATCAAACTTGACTAGTAAGTCACAGCTTCACAGCTAGTTCGGCCACCATTGCCGATTCTGACTAGAAAGTCAATGCCATTCACAAGTAAGCAATATTTGCTAAGCATTTGATATGCAATCCATGTCCACATTTAAACACTCAACATGCCTCAATAATAACCATGCATGTCACTTATGGGGTGCAATTTTCTTTCCTCTAGTTCGAGCGAGAAATAGTAGAAGAACGACCCTTGAGAACGATCGACCTTTTGATTCCTTAGGGGTCACCTAGTCATAACCAATATAAACTCCCATCAATAAATTGAGTAATAAAAGGTTCCCGGACCAAGACCTAGTCTCTGGGACATCGAATCCTACTAAACCGGGTAGTAGGAATGATCCCGATGCCCAAGGTTTGAGTTCCCATGATCAAAAAACTACTTCGGAAAAAAAAAACCTCAAGCGTCGCGGCCCCACCTCACTGAGCCGTGGCCCCCAGCCATGACAGAGGAGCCAGCCTCAGGCACCTGCACCAAGCGCCGCGGCCCTCCTTCCCCAGCACCACGGCCCCCAGGCTCTTCAGCTCCACCGCCCACCTACACCGAGCTCGGGCCGCGGCGCCCAAGAACAGGGTCGCGGCCCCACCTGAAAACTCAGCCATAACCCCGATTTTCAACTTCTAAATCCTTCGAAAAACCTACCCAAACATCTCCAAATCCATAAATCAAAGTTCCCAAACATCCCAATGATCCAAAATCATCAAATCCCATGGCTCAAACAAATCAAAAACTCATCAACACACAAAATCCAAATCAGAGCTTAGAAACTCTAAAACTCAAAACTTAAAGCTTAGAGTACCATTGATCAAGTTGTTTCTCGTTAAATCCTTTGGTTGAGAAGCTTCTAATCTTTCGTAGGATTGCTATGCCTCAATCCTCGCTTGATTCCGAGTCCTAAAACTCAAGTTTCCTTTGAAATTGCGACGAACGGTCAAAAAGGATAACGGGTGCCAGAGAAAAGGTGTTTGAACGTAGTTTTCCTTCTAATAGGTTACTTCAAGCTTAAGTAATCTCAAGTAAATCCTAATTCTTGGGGTCCCAAAAATTTCCTTGGGGAGAAAATAGTCAAAACTCCAAGAATTTCCTCCTGATCTCACTAACTCCCAATATATCATCAAATAATCATTCTCATTATCCAATATCCCAATAATTGACCCTGTTATGACAAAACTGCTAACTTGAATCCTAAGATCGTCTCATGCTGAATAGCTCGAACATATCCACATAACAATGGGATCTCACCCATAAATCACAAACATGCACCAAAATATACAAATATGCCCTCAATGGGCCAAATTACCAAAATGCCCTTATATTGAAATGTGGACCCACATGCATGCATTTAACATCATATTATAATATAATTCACATAAACATGCATATAATAGTTTAATGGCATAATAAGACAATTATGGCCCTCCCGACCTACTAATCCAACCATTAAACTGCATTAGGGATTTTGGGGGCATTACAGAGGCCTGTCCGAGTAGGCATCTCGGAGGAATAGGCCAATATGGGTCCCTTGCCAGGGGATGGAACCTATACCGTCGATGGCTTCTAGACGGAGGAGCTCCTGAGCAAGCTGACGCAGGAGGGAGCTCTTAACAAAATCTGTTCACACCACGGAGTGGATACACGGGACATGCTGGTGCGCTTGTGCCAGAAGAGCGAAAGGGCGCACGAGAGCGTCCATAGCCTCGGAGTGTGGTGTGCCTCTCAACTCCAGACAGGAGCCACGCTACCACTCCACCAGTACTATATTGAATTTTTTAAAATTCTTCAGCATAGCTCCCCTCCAGCTATCCCCTAATGGATATTAGGTACTGTCAAGGCTGTTCATTTCGTAAAGGAGGCAGAACTGGCCCGCCCCTTCTTCGGCAGAGGTCATCTACATCTATAGCTTTTGAGCCTGCCCGAAGAGGGATAATCGTGACAAGTACTATACTTTGATGAAGTATACGTACCCGTGTTTGTCCTACAAGCCTCCGAGTGGCAACGAGAGCCACACGTAGGGTTACAAAGACCACTTCTTCTAGACAAGTGGCCTCCCTAAGCGGACCAATCCCACTCTACTCCTCCGAGTGGCAATAAGAGCCACGCGCAAGACTACAAAGACCACTTCTTCTGGACAAGTGGCTTCCCCTAGTGGACCAATCCCACTCTACTCCTAGACTTCAGCAAAGTTAGTAAGTTTCACCTCGAAGTCCAATAAGTTGTCCTCCCCTTGTGGCTGGTCCTTAGGAGTTGAGTTTTTTGCAGGTCTTTTCCACTACACTCCTAACATGGATGACTACCACGAGAGGTTCCAAAAGATGCATACCCTCGGTGATGAGGAGATAAGCCTCCCCTTGGCTGCGACAGAGGTTGCCGTTGTTTCTGTAGTATTTCTTCTACTTGTCATTGTAGCCAGATAACTCCAGTGTTGTTGTCAATTGGAGGTGGTGTGTTTCTATTAGTAGCAGTGGAGCAGGTCTTCCCCTTCTTTAGACTGGAGGGGCCTCGTGTGTCTCGTTGGTGGTGCTGGGGGAATTGTTGCTAGTGCGTGCAGACCTTCAGAGCGACATCTTCGGCAAAGTTATAATAATCGAGAAACATGTTAGAACTTACCCTAATAGTTTCTAAGGTAAAAAATTAGTCTAAGAAAACATAACTCGAACTATCAGTTATGATTTCTTATGAAAAATTATGTAAGTCATCTTTATAAATTATGATGTGTTTTTATACTTAGACTATTAGGCCATCTTTATTATTTTCTAGCAATCCTATATGACTTAATTCTCAGGGTCGAAACTTGTTGTTGTTCCAAAGTTAACCATATTGAGGGAGGATTGGGATCAGTAAAATTGTTCTCACTACTATGGCCCCCTAAACTCTAAATATAGAACTTGGCCCATTGATTTGTATCCACCCTCAACGAACTTAACCATTATTTATTGAATTTATTCTAAATTAATTATGATTTCAAAAACAATTATTCAAATTCCAAACATACCATTCAAAATAATAAGAACCGATGCCCCCCATGACGAATGGCTTGGTCTGATGAATCCCAAGTCTAAGAGCTCTTATAACTGCATTTTCAACTCCTTGAGTTTGGTAGGTGCCATCCGGTATGGTACCTTTGAGACAGTCTTAATTCCCAGTACCAGTTCAATTGTGAAGTCAATTTCCCAGTTAGGGGGTAACCCTGGTAAGTCATTAGGAAATATCTCTGGAAATTCCTTTATAATGCAGACACTCCAACCTTTAAAGGGGTTTCCTGTGTAACATCCGTGACGCCTACTAAGAATGCACAGCATCATTTCTCTATCATCCTCTAGGCCTTGAGAGATGAAATAAGTGGTGTCTGTAGTCCTAAAACCTGTCCATAAAACACATTTTCTGACCCTCAAGGGTTTCGAATGTCACTTGCTTGCGTCAATAGTTGATGGTTAGGTCATGTCTTGCTAGCCAGTCCATGCCCAGTATTACATCAAAATCCTTGATCTCTAGCTCTATCAGGTCTCCTTCTAGCTCCATTCCCTTGCCTTTGATCGGTACTCCTCGTACTATTCGCGATGATAAAACGACTTCGCTTGAAGGTAGTTCCGTAACAAAGCTATTTTCAAATCTTTCACAAAGGTTTGTCTAGTTTTTCTATCATTCTTAACGAGGTATACGAGTGTGTTGCTACTGAATCAAACAATAGTGAACATAAATTATCGAGGGTAGGAAGTTAACCTGTGACCACCTTGTTACTGGTGTCGGCTTCTCCCTGGGTCAAAGCGAAGACTCTGGTTGGAACCATCTTGTTATCTTTCTTCTCTTCTACTTTGAGCTGCGAACATTCTATTTTTCGATGACCTTCCTGGCCACACTTATAGCAACCCTTGGAGTTTGTACGACACTCCCAGTATGTCTTGTTTGGCACTTGGAGCACTGAGGGTATTCCACATAACCTGACTTGTTATTATCGTTGTTGGTCTGTGCTCTTTTGTCAGCGTCGGCTTGCTTATTATTGAGATACTTCCTTTTCTGTCCATTATTGTTATTGTGGTTGTTGTGGTTTCGACCATTCTGAGGTTGATTTTGCTGCTTAGGTTCTGACTTGCTCGCCTCCTCCTTGGTAACATTTTCCTAGAGCCTTTCCACCTCTTTAGCCCTCTCCAGGACATCGGCGTAAGAAGTGGTTCCACGGTTTACAAGCTTGACCCCTAATTCAATCTTTGGTCTGAGTCCTCTGGAAAACTTGGTTACCTGCAAGTAGTCATCCGAGACCAAATTTGGTGCGAACTTTGCTAGTCGATCAAACTGTCGACCGTACTCGACTACCGACAAATTGGCTTGTTTCAGGCTGACAAATTCCTCCACCCTTGTAGCGATGACTGTCAAGTTGTAGTATTTCTTGTGAAACAGCTCCACAAACCTAGCCCAAGTCAAGGTGGTGGTATTGTGAGACTGCTGCACCAAATCCCACCAGATTTTGCCATCCTTTTTTAGTAGAGAAGAAACACAGGGTATGCGATCCGCTTTGCCGAGGTTCATGTATGTCAGAATTGGCTCTACATTTCTAAGCCATTACTCAGCCTAAAAGGGGTTGGTTGTTCCTTCAAAATTTGGAGCGTGTTGTTTTCAGAAATGGTCGTAGACTAGCTCCATGTACTGAGATGGATAGGGTGCATAATTTTCCATCGGCCATCCCCCGTTCGGATATCCTCCATTCGAATAGCCACCATTTTTATATCCTCCATTATGCTCAACCTGGGGTTCTTGAGCCGCTGAGTGAGGCTACGGCTTAGGTTGTTGTTATTTTTGTAGTAGTTCTTCTACTTGTCGTCGTAGCCGGATAACTTTAGTGTTGTTGTCAATCAGAGGTGGCGTGTTTCTATTAGTAGCGGCAGTGGCAGCAAGACTTCCTCTTCTTCGGACTGGAGGGGCCTCGTGTGTCTTATTGGCGGTGCTGGGGGCATTGCCGTTAGTGCGTGCAAACCTTCGGAGTGACATCTTCGGCAAATTTCTAACATTCAAGAAACATGTTAGAACTTACCCTAATAGTTTCTAAGGCAAAAACATAGTCTAAGCAAACATAACTCTGACCTATCAGTTATCGTTTCTTATGAAAAATTATGTAAGAAATCTTAATAAATTAGGGTGTGTTTTTATACTTAGACTATTAGGCCATCTTTATTATTTTCTAACCACCCTATATGACTTAATTCTTAGCCTCGAAACTTGTCTCTGTTCCAAAGTTAACCATATTGAGGGAGGGCTGGGATCAGTAAAATCGTTCCCACTACTATGGCCCCCTAAACTCTAAATATAGAACTTGGTCCATTGATTTGTATCTACCCTCACCGAACTTAGCCATTATTTATTGAATTTATTCTAAATTAATACTTATTTAAAAAAAAAAAAAAATTCCAAACATACCATTCAAAATAATAATAACTTTATTCATTTGGAAAATTTTCACTTATTACAATAATTCAAAATAAATAAAGAAACAATAATAATAATAACTAGGGTAAAATTTCTAAAAATTAGGACCGTCTACATCTGACCCTTCATCTAGAATATAATCACTTATTTCCTCATAATCATCAATATTATAAGCCTCGAATCTATTACGAGGAATATTTATTAGGATATTATTCTTTTGTGCATTGGTGAATTGAATCTCAAACCTATAGGTAAACCTAAGTGTGAGAAAATAGTATCTAATGGCTACCGGTAGATTATCCTCATTATCTAGAGCTTCCCATAATTCTTTCAAATTTGAAACTACAAAAGGCATATCTCCAAAAAGCCTAATTACTAGGACATATTGATCCATGGCTCTCATCATAATTTTCCTAGTGTTTTGAAGGTGAGCTATCTCCTTGTGAAATCTGACCAATCTTTGAGTGATTCGTTCTAGCACACCTATTGTATCCTATGGCTCTCTAATCTTTTTCAATGCCTTAATGGCATGAACATCCTGATAAGTCATGGCTCCATTCATTTTGACTGAAAACATATTGACCAAAACGTTAGTTTCAACATAAGCATAATATTCATAACATAAACACTTACATTGGCAGTTAGATTCGGAGCTTTTGCATGTGTATCAAGGAGAACTTTATGCATATGAACCGTTACTCTGGTACCAACTGTAACGAATCTTGTAACTTAAAGACGTCAAACCTTTAAAACTACTAAGACATAACTACTAATTTTTGGACATATACATAAAATAATAGAACTTTATTTACTAATACATAGAAAATCCAAAAATACGGGATCTCATTGTTTACACATAAAATCTTAAAGAAAACAAAACCTTTATTTAAATATTCAAGTACTAAATGCAAAAATCATAAAGACATAATTAAAAGACTCAAAATATCAACATCATCCTCGATCGATCTCATCGGTTCATTCCTTAAGTTCCTCGCCCAATACACAAGCCAAAGCTACCTCAGATCTGTCTCGCCTTACATGTTCATTTACCTGCACCATCTAAATAAAAAGGAATGAGCCTACTGCCCAGCAAGGAAAAACTACTAAAACATAAGACATATAACATAAAAATGGACTGCAATATTAATGGTCATTAACTCATTACCGTAGTATGTGATAGAAACCGCTATAGTCCTCTTATCTACTATTTTAGAGGTAGGTTTAGACACAACTATAGTCTACAATAATGATAAAAAAATCTTGGGATTTGCTATCTAAGCAACCATATTTCCCAAGCGATTAAATGACATAAAAAAAAACATACAAACAAACACATAGCACATAAAATCTAACTTATTTTCCTTACCTTGGGTGTGGAGAGAAAAAGAAAGAGAAAAGATTGCTTGCTATAGAAAATGTCCAATCAACCTTAAATACAACATAAGATATTTATATTAGAGCCTTATAATAAAACTATACTTTCAAGAATATTCTAAACCTCATAAAGTCATACCTTGAACCTAGAACCAAAATGATGTAATACCGAGTCTTCTCTCTAATGTCTATCTCCAACAACAACACCAAAAGTTTGGACACTTGGGTAGATTTTGGCTATATATTGGCTTGATGGGTGTTATCCCCAAAAATTAGAAATCAATGACGTGGCAATAAAGGTGACAAGTGGCGGTGCATGGTCAGTAAAAGACATATTAATAGTCAATAAATACATTGACTCCTCAGAGTTGTGATAAAGTGACCCGGTAGACTGGTGAAGAGTTTGGACTGCTTGAAAGATGTCATAACATAGCCAAATGCATCCTAGGAGATCCCAAGGGTGTGGTCCGAGGAGACCCCAAGGGGGTGGTCCTAGGAGAGCTAAGGAGAGTGCATCCTAGGAGATCCCAAGGGTGTGGTCCGAGGAGACTCCAAGGGGGTGGTCCTAGGAGAGCTAAGGAGAGTGCATCCTAGGAGATCCCAAGGATGTGGTTCAAGGAGAGCCCAAGGGACTTTGGTCCGAGGAGAACCCAAGAGAGTGGTCCTAGGAGACCCCAAGGATGTGGTCCGAGGAGAGCCCAAGAATTTGGTCTTTATACATATGTCCAACAAGTGCATGGTTGCCCAAATAAAAGAGTGCCATGTTAGAGGAGAGATATGGCATGCTAGAGGAGAGTGCCATGTTAAAGGAGAGATATGGCATGCTAGAGGAGAGTGCCATGTTAGAGGAGAGATATGGCATGTTAAAGGAGAGGAGTGCATGTCCTACCACCATGCACTTGTCCGACCCACAAAAACATGTCCTACCACCATGCACATGTCCGACCAGCACTTGCATGAGTGGTCAGTAGGAGGTGGATCAACTAGCTAAAGGAGGACTAAGTCAAGATTCCCAGAAACAACTTCAACAAGATATGCGGGAATCTCTCATTCTTCCCACAAATGGGGGGTTTGTTACATTTTGAATGTTTTTTGTAATTTAAATGTAATAAATATAATAAAATATCCCGATTATAGGGGATATCAGATGTATGACCCTAAGCCTATAAATAAATGGCTTATGGGATTAGAGAGGCTTCTTCTTTCTAGACTTTTGGGGTCTGAGTATTCTAGAGAGAGAAAATTTGGGTCTGAGTATTCTAGAGAGAGAAAGTGCTGATATTTGAAAGAATTCTTGTATTTTTGCAATCTGTACTGAAGAAACTCAGTTGGCTCAGTCCATCTGATCTTGAGTACAGATCTATAATCACAACTCTAAGTGGATTAGGCTATTACCGACTGATTGGGGCTGAACCACTATAAAATCTTGTGTGTTATTTACTTTTCTTGATTAAACTGTCTGTGTTATTTAAATTCTCTTGAAGGTTGGGGTTCAATATTTCAGCTATAATAGGGTTTAGAAAGGCAATAGTGTCTAAGGAAAAATAAAGAAAATAGAAGAAAAAGATCCCGAGCACTAAAAGGACTAGTATTTTGGCTATGGCAGTGACAGTCAGAATCCCATGATCTACAAGGGGAAAGATCAGGTAAAAAGTTGTGCAATCCCACATCGTCTGGGGAAGGTCAAGTATGATGATTCCAAGACTGTGTAAGTATGGGACTACACAATTGAAGAGGGCTGAAATTGATTGATGGGTACTACCTATGCCAACAAGATGCATCTTCTTTTCGGTAGCCCATCACTTGAGAACTCCAAAGTTAAGCGTGCTTGACCTGGAGTAGTCTCATGATGGGTGACCTCTTGGGAAGTTTTCCCAGGAAGCGTGCGAGTGAGGACAAAGCACACTCAAAAGACTCGTGTTGGTTTGCAGGGCCAGTCGTCATTTCATGAAGCAACCATAGTGACATAGGGCATTATAATGGCTATGTAGAGTGTTTGTGGAAAAATTGAGAGAGCTTTTGGGACAATGGATTTCAAAATTATGAGAGGTTTTTTAGAGCTTTTGAATGTGAGAAAAATGGTGAAGGGTAATTCTCTATTTATAGGCTTCAAACCCCAAGTCCCTTCCTTGATTTTCTCCATACTATTCAACTTAAATTTTAAAAGCCAAACCTTCCCTCCACTATATGGTTTTGGCCAGCCTAGGCTTACTCCCTTCTTGTTGCTACATCATCTCCAAGTATGCCATATAGTCTCCATTTGGTTCAAACTTTAGTCAAAGTCCAAACTACTATCTCGTAACTCTGGACCCTCCTATAGTAAAATTAACGTAACTAAAGTTCTAAGAGTTCGATTTAGGCCTTTTTTATACCGTTGAAAAGTTAATTCAATTATCTACAACTTTGTAGAAATACTATTTTTCAAAAATCATAATATAACTAGTTAAAAACTAGGTCTGAAGTTATAGCACCCTAAAGTTACGAAAACATCATTTACTTATCTAACTCATAGTTCAACCATCACACTACTATCTAACTCTTCTTGACACATGGTCACTTAATTCAAATAGATCTAATCATGCCTATCTTAAAAATTTTAAAAGAGTCAAATCCTTCTTATTTTTGTGCCAAACCTAAGGCTAAGCTATTTTGGTTTTCATTTTAATTCTAATACTTGGATTTAGTTTAATGCCACATGTTCACTTCTTAATACATCAAATAACATGTGGATTTAATACTTAATAAAATTGTACATTAATTTAATCATATGCTAAAATAATTATAATTACCCAAACTATAATTATTTCTAAGTCATAAAATCATAACTTAAATAATTTAAAGTTAAAGCATCTGTATTCTACAACTCAAGTCATAACTAAATCTAACCTAAGATCATATTTAAGGAGCTTATAAGAAAATAATAACCTTGGTTATTACACACCTGAACTAGTATGACCTTCTGCAAGAGGTTCAAAGCATAAGCTCTGAGAGCGTATCCAGCTTCTGCGACTCGAAGAAATCATTGGAGGACACCAGGCTTCACAAGGAGTATGTGGCGAGGCAAGCGCTCCTTCAGTGCAACCAGAGGATGCACGAGGAGCACGTGGAGACAGTGCTCATCGTACAAGAGCTTGAGGTGGAGCTCGAGGCAGGGAAAGAGTCATCTTCCATGCCTCAAGGTAAATCCCCCATAACCCTTTATCATGCTAACTGTGTAGGGGAGGGAGTTAGTCCCGACCACACATGGGCTTCTCCATCACTCCTCGAGTGCGGCAAGTCTCGAAATGCCAATAGACGGAGGAGGAATTCCAGGATTACTATGACCTTATCAATATTTTCCCACCTGAAAAGAAAACTTCCCCTCGAGGATACGTGCCTCTGGACGAGGTGACGTTCATGCACGCCGGGTGGTTTTGCCGATACGAGACCAACACCACGCATGAGATGGGCTGACTAATCCGTGAGTTTTCCCACGTCGTTCTTCACTCAGGGGAGCCTTATAGCGGTGGGGCTCCCAAGGAGATTCTGCACACTTCCATGCATTTGTCATTTTATGCATTATTAATCCATCTTTCTTTCCCTCCGAGTACAAACAAGGTTATTTCTTTTGCAGACAGCATGGGCATGTCCGACTTCATCCGGGAAAAATGCCAGAGGGTATCAGGCCCCTCTCAAATAGAAGTCCCAAACACAATAGGAGTTGATCCTCTACTCTCAGTGGAAGATCGTTCAGTCATGAAAGCCCATGCATCCTCGGAAGCCTCCACGCCTCCGGTGCCTCCAGCGCCCCAGGTAGCCTTTGTAGCCTTGGAGGCTGCTCCACTAGCCCACCCCTCGGAACCAATGGTGTCGGGCAAGATAATTGACCTAGAGGGATCCTCTGCACGCGATGCAAAGCCTTCTCAAAAGGGAAAGGAAATCCCTTCTTCCGAGGTGTCTAGCGATCATCTAGCTAGAACACCTCGCCTCATTATCTTCCCCGAATGCTTTGAAAGGGAAGAGATGGAGAAGCACAAGCGAGTGGTTGAATAGTTCAACGCTCGTGTCTTCCCTTGTAACTAACTGCTTTTGTCATTCAGACTGTGACATCCTGTCAAAGACTCAGGGACGTCGTCATGACGGGGTCCTTTGAGTTCCAGGAGCTCAAGGAACTTAGAGATACCTTAGTTCCCCGTGGAGGACAAGAAGAGTCGTGCCTCCGAGCTGGAGACCCAACTGGCCATGGAGCGGTCCAAGTTACAGACCCTTGAGGATACTTCCCTGAAGTTGCTAGAGGATGCGGTGGGCCACACCTAAGACATGGAGGAGGCTGCCAGTAAGATGGCAGAAGATCTTACGGTCGCTCAAGAGGAAATTTGCATCACTTGCAAGGAGTCCTCCAAGCAGTTGGCAAAGGCTACCAAGGCCCGAGAAGAGGCTACACAGGCGGCTTCGCGATCCGAGGCATCTGCCAAGGACATCGAGGGCCTAAAACTTCAAGTTGAGGATATGAAGCTTCAAACTAATGACCTAAAGCATCAAAATGAGGAGTTGACCAAGGAACTTGACATTATGGTCGAGGACGTCGTCTACTTTGCGTGGCAAAACAACAAGGAGATGGACCTGACCTTCATGGGGGAGTCCAACATAAGGATGTTGCTCGAGGAGCATCTTCGGGCAGACAAGGCCAAGGAAGCTAGGGCGCGAGAGGACGCAACAGTAGGTAGGACTCCTGAAGTCAATCCCATAATCAAACTTGTGATAGAAGTTCCTCCAGGAAAGTAGGCCCTTGTAATCTTGTACTTTCTTTTGATAGGATTACATGCCATTCACTTTTGGGGTATAGAAAAGTTTATCGCTCAAGCCCCCGAGCACAATTGTAAATAATTTAACTTTATTTCTTCGTGAATGTCTTTTTCTTGCACTATTCTTATGCCTTCATTTCTTTATCACTCAACACATTTTCAACATTTAGTAATTGTGCAATTTGGTCTTACAAATTTGGCAAGGTTTATCTAACTCAACGTAACCTAACACCACAAGAATTTTATACATTTATACGTCCACTACTCGTGGGCCTTAACCTTCGAGATTTAGGACTTTACAACCCTAGGTTGTTCAACTAGGGACTTGTGCTCAAGTCTTGGAGACTCGAGTCTTGTTGACTCACCTAGTATTATGAGGCTTTTAGGCACTTGTCTTTCTCCCCAGGCCCACTGTTCTTGGGAGTAACTTTAGTGCGTTGTCGAGTAGAAGCACTTGACATGTCCTTATACTCACGAGTTTCAACAACTCAGGTCTTAGGAGGTCAATCTTACTTACGGTTTAAAGACGTAGTGTTACTCCTTAGGCGCATAATCCCCGGGTATGTGAACTAGGTCCTATTCATGGATCCTTAGGCACGTAATGGAACCTGTAGCCAATCCTTGGGCTCATAGTCCCTAAGACATGGGTCGAGTTTTCCGCCCTTCTAGGCCAGGCCTTGCGGTCAAGTTTTCAGAAAATTGACGTTCGCACCCAAGCACGGCAGACTCAGAGCTTGAGAACTAGTTACTACTCTTTGGGCGCGCAACCCTCAAGAGGTAACTCCTGTTCACCCATTAAGTGGGTCTTTTAGGTTTTATCAATGCTAGATCTTACTAGGTCGCCCCGTTCTCGTAAGCCTTGACGCTAGGCTTACTTCGCTAGCGACGAGCTTAGTTTCCTACGTTCGACTCTGCGAGTACAGGTGGTCAAGCTTTTGGTAACTTGAAGCTTACGCCCGAGTACTGCTGCCTCAGGATTCCGTTCACTTTTCGAGATTTAGGAATTGGTTAGTGCTTCTTTGGCGCATGGCACTCAAGAGATAACCTCGAATTTACTCTCGTGTTACTTGGATTTTTTCAGTACTAGGGTTTATTCCCTAGGTTGTGACACCAAGCTTGCTCTGCTCAGGACAGGCTTAGATTCCTAGGCTGCTCAATGCTACTCTGGGCTTGCGGTCCCTGAGAGGTTACACTGGACAGAGCTACCCCCCATGTATAGATGACTTGGGGGTCCGTTTGCCCATCGGAAGTTGGGAACCCGTAGTTGGTCCTTAGGACACAACTTAAGTTCTCTGCCTGTAGGTTACTTGGCTTCTTAGACTACTTACGTTGGCTTTGACACTAGCCTTTCTCCTCTCATGATAAGCTTAGCTTCCTAGGCCATGCTCCGCGAGCGTCTATCTAGCTATGCCCCCCAAGTGATCAGAGACTTGTTTGCGTTCACTTGTCCAGGCCAGTGAGGGGTTCACCTCGATAACTGAAAATTTTTAATTAAAATTTAAAATACAAGCAATATCTTTGAATTTCATATATCATTTTTCACACACAAGATTTCCATTAACTGCGCCCGTAGGCTACAAAATTTAGAAAAATACATTGCTTATATTGCTGGTAATACCGACGAAGGTGCTCGGCATTCCAAGCATGGAGCACCAACTCCCCACTTAGTCGGGTCAGTTTGTATGTACCTAGACACACGATGCTCTCGACTTGATATAGGCCTTCCCAGTTAGGGACCAAAACTCCAGCACCAGGATCTTGGGTGACTAAGATGACTCTTCGCAACACCAAATCTCTGACCCAAAACTTTCTTTCCTTCACTTTAGTGTTGAAATATCTGAACACCTTTTGCTTGTAGGATGTTACTCGAAGATGTGAAGCTTCGCGGAGCTCCACCACAAGGTCCAGAGACTCTTAGAGTAAAGCGTGGTTCGTGGACGGATCGTACGTATCTCATCGGTGCGTGGAGATTTCTGCCTCGACTGGGAGCATGGCTTCGTATCCGTAACCCATGGAGAAAGGTGAATGGCCAGTAGAGGTCCTATAAGTGGTGCGAGAGCTCCACAATGCTTTAGGAAACTCCTCGGGCCAGATGCCTTTCACCTGTTCCAGCCTTTTCTCTACGGTGGCCTTAAGTGTCTTGTTGACAACTTCCATCTGTCTGTTTTCTTGTGGGTGGGCTATGGAGGAAAAGCTCTTCATAACTTCATGCCTCTGACAGAAGTCTGTGAACAATTCATTGTCGAACTACAGGAATTTGTCGAAGACTATCTTTCTCTGGAGCCCGTAGTGGCAAACGATGTTCTAAATGACAAAGTCTAGTGCCTTCTTGGAAGTGACTATAGCAAGAGGTTCGGCTTTGACCCACTTTGTAAAGTATTCGACCGCCACAATAGCATACTTCACTCCCCCTTCCCGGTGAGCAAAGACCCGTTAAGGTCAATCCTCCAGACTATGAAGGGCCAAGGACATGTCATCTGGGTTAGCTCATTTGAAGGAGCTTGGGGTATGTTGGCAAAGCGTTGGCACTTGTCGCGCTTCCTGACATCGTCCATTGCATCACCATTCACAGTGGTCCAAAATTACCCTTGTCTCAACATTTTCTTGGCGAGGCTCCGCCCCCCGGCGTGGTCCTCGAAAAAAGCCTTCATGTACATGTCAGAGTATAAGGTTGGCTTCTTGCTTGGACACACACTAGAGAAGGGGTAATGAATATCCTTGCCTGGACAGCTTGTTGTCCATGATCACGTGCTTGGTAAAGCAGCTTCCAAGCGGCTTTCTTGTCCTGCAGTAACTCTCTAGAGACAAGGTACTTCACAATAGGCTTCATCCAACCGTCTTGAGGCTGCACTACTTCTACCTCCCCGGAAGCTGAGATGCTTGGGGTGGCCAAGTAGTCAATCGAGTCCACCATGATTAACTCAACATCCTTAATGGTAGCCAGCTTGGTGTTGCAAAAATTAATGCTATGCAAGTGCACACAGTCGCAATTTGAAATAATTCTCCCATGAAGACTGATTTATCAATTACAAATTAATTAATTCTTGATTTCTATTTGGCTAACGAAAATTGGATTTGTAAAATTTAAAATCAAGAAAGCATAAATAAATGTAAAGTGCACAAATAAATTAACAACAAGAACACAAGAATTAAATTCACGAACGAGAACAATTATGAATTATAATATTCTCTACTATCCACTCTATTATTCTTTAATGCAATTACCCCTTAAATTCTTCTCACTAAAATGATAGGCATACAAAAGTATTAACTATTGGGATTAAGAAATACAAAACTCGACCTAATGTGAATTCCCTATATTTCTATGGTCAATTCAAACAATAGGAAGCAATAAGTACAGCCCTAAATTACATAGACCAATTTGATACTCTCGTTCTAAATTGAAATTTATGTCCACTCAATTTTAGCATATTAAAATCTCACTTTTAAGATTTTAATTCAAATTCATAAATCATATGTAAAAGGTGTGTAATCAATCACATACACAATAAACACAAATTGAGTAAATTTTAGATGAAGAATAAATAGACAAATGCATTAAATCATAATAGAATTTCAAGAGAGTCAATTAGAAACCCTAATAATGAAATTAGTTCATAATCATTCTAAAAACATCAAAAGCACTTAAGCTAAACATAAGAATGAAAGGAAATAGAAAGAAAAAAAAAACTCTTTAGAACGAATTGAGATGATCTCTGAGGTGTTCTCCACTTTTGATTTTCGTCCCCCCTCTTCTGTTTATTTCTCTCATCTCGCAATTTGGTTTAAAACCTAATTTTTTCTTCAGAAGCGATGCAGGCCGCAGCCCAACATTTCAAGTGTCACGGCCCATGTCAATTTAGGCTTCGCATGGACGTTAGGCGCACCGCGACCCGTGTAAATTTTGTGGGCAAATAAAGCCTTTAGCACAGCGGCCTTCGGTTCCTGCACCACAGCCTTGTCAAACTTCGACATACATGTTTTCTGCCTTGGACCTGGTCACGACTCAGCACCATAGCACTGTGGCCCTTAACAACTTCTTCAATTTTTGTGCTTTCAGTCCCGAAAATTTATCGAAGCCATAAAATTTCTTGAGGATTAATCTTTTCACGGAATCAACACCAAAAGACCAATTTTTCATCATTTTTCTACCAATTTTCTCCAATTGTTCTTTTCCTTTATTTATAAGCTAAAACTTTAAAACAAACAAAAACTTGCATAATACTGCACTAAACAATAGAGAAACTTAATAAAAACTACCTAAAACACAACCTAAACACAACACAAAACTAGACTCAACAAACTCCCCCAAACTTAACCTCTACTCGCCCTCGAGTAAAGAACTCTAAACACTCTAAAAAAATATAAACTGATTCTAAAATGAATTAAGTCAATAACGATTGATCTATCCTCAAAAATCATGAATACCATGCAATATCATCCTTAGAACATTATAGCCAGCATTTTACAATCCAGAATTTCAAGTCAAATATTTCTCAAATTCACTTAGAAGCATGTATACATATGACAAAAAAATCATGATTAATGAATAAACAAGTACTCAACTCAGTTTACACAAATGAATTCACACTAGCAGTCCATCGAGTCCATAATCCTATAAGCTTGCGAACTTACTATTCTCCACTAATTTAGACTAAAACATGCTCAAGAATCACAAAGACTTTTCAAGGTTATCACAAACGGCTTAGGTGAAGGTGGGTGAAAAGTCATTTAAGCTCCACCTACCACAAGTATATAAACCAATAAAACAAATATACAACTTTACAATCCACAACCAACCCTTCATTACCTCTTGTTCATTGCTTGAGAGAGATTTATCATAACTCAACCAAATATAAAATTTTTTCTTTTTCTCTTTTTTATATACTTCCCCCAAACTTATTTCTTTAGTACTCACGGGAAGTAACATTGAAATAATATATATATATTTTCTTCTCTCTCTCTACAAACCATTCCCAACACATTACTTCCCACTTTACATATTATATACTCATGGTAGTCAACAGGAAAAGAATATAACTGAGGTTGATGAAGCTCAAAACATGGTACAAACAATGAAAAAGCTAATTTAAAGGTCAAACGAGTTAACTATGGATATCAAATTGTAATGGTCGGCTCGAAAGGCTCAAATGTTCCAACAAAATGCCTTAATCATCTTCCTAAGCATGCAAAGTCTCAAAATTTTCGTCTCGAATAGTATACAAGCAAGTTCTAATATTTTCCAACATCTTTCCTCAAACCAAAGATTCAAAATGCATAAACCACACCATTGAGTACAAGAAATTCAACAATCATGATCAAGTGTTCATCTTTATTAATAACCATAAGTAAACTCAAGAAATATCCAACTTAAGCACACATATTTTTTTTTCATAGCATAGCTTTCAGTTCCATCAAATTATATCACATTGTATTCACTCAATCTCATCGGCTATCATTATCAACTAGTTTCAACAAACACGACACTCTAAACATCCTAGACACAACAACAGAGTTGTTGACCCTCGAATCGGTCAACGACACGGAGTCAGATAAATGATATAAGATGAGATGAAAACAAGAAGAAATTCAAATGGAAAGCAAATAACACAAACGATTTATAGTGGTTCAGCCCCAATTAGGTGGTAATGACCTACGTCCACTTAGTGTTCTTATTGATGTTGAATCCCAACACTACGATCAATGAACTAGGGTTCACGAGTTTCACAAGCTTTGGGAAGATTACAAATCCAGTGAATAATCACACTATATTTTTCTCTCAGAGTACAAAGATCAAAAGTTCAAAAGTCCATTCCTTGAGCCCTTTGATTTTTACTTATAGGCTCAAGAAGAGTACATGGGCCGATGGGCCTTAATTATCATTAAGATTCACGTATCTAGGTAATAAAAGAAATTATAATTAATGCAAATATTACAAGATTGCACATTCAAAAGGAAGTAAATGAAAGTATGCAACCAATTTGGTCGCACCTAAGCGTGATGCTTGATAAATCAATGACTTTCTGGTCGATGGTCGAATAGGATTCATTCACTTAAATTTGTCACGTGCCGGCCACGTGTAGGTCAATCCTGCTACGTCATCAGGAGCCATTTTTGGGTAAACATTTGCCCCCCAAGTTTATTTTACTGTGACCAGTATAAAGTAAACTTAGACAACCGACCTTTCGTATGCCCTATCAAATCTTTCAGAGCCGTCCATGCCTCCTTGAAAAAAAGGCAACCAATCATGTCTTTGTAGTTTCCCAAAAAGTGATTTGACAGCTATTACGCTTTCCCATGCCTCAAAAAATCACCCCTCATGATTACCTCTGTAACCGTGCTTCGACCAATATATATATATATGTGCCTTCATATATACCTTTCACCTTTTACTTTCTGTTATACCCAGATTTCGAGCCATGATAAATGTGACCTCGAAAGCTGGATTCACAGCGAATGAACTCGTAAAGTCTGAAGTATGTTCCAAGACTAGACATCGAGCCTGCGAAGCTGAGACGACTTCGAATATGGTGGCCTCAAAATCCACACGATCTCGAAGGGTAGCTCCCGAGATGCATCTGTCCTCAGGGATGACCTCGGATCATGGTTTCCGAGCCTGACGCGCGTACGATCTCGAAAACCATGTGACCTCGGGAGATGTTATTAGCTCGAAAGTTGATGTGAGACCTGGGAGAATAAGGCCTTGGTGATATATCATAATAACCTTGAATATCTTAAAGTTTTGTCTATAAGAGACGTGGTCTACATTTATTACTGTAAATCCCCTAAAATCATGGGATATTATTTGATTAGTTATACGCCCCCTGGTCTTCAGGGGACGTTTCCTTTTATATCGGATTACAGGCATTTAAGGCCATTTGATTCATTTGCACAAAAAGAGTAACTACCTGAAATGTGTGGGATAGTATTCTGCAATCTTCTCTATAAATAGAGAGGTCATGCACCATTGTAAGGGACCGAATCTCTGAATCTTGAGAGAAAACTCTAAAGAATTCATACTTGAAGAATTTTCAGAGATCATCTTGAGTTTAATAACAAAGACTCGTGGACTAGGCAGATTTAACTGCTGAACCACGTAAAAATTGTGTTTTTTATTATCATATTTATATTGGCCATCACTGTTTGTTGTTTACGTGCTCTTCTTTCACGGTTGACAAAAAACGGCGTCAACAGTTTGGTGCTTTCATTGAGAGCCTTAAGCATTCATCCCTGAGTAAGTCATAGCCACTAATAATCAGAACGTTACTGAAGAAAATTACCCAAGATGTCCTGGGAAACAACCAATGGAAAACCCGGATGTTGAAGAAAGAAGTGGATCTTCCGATTCCCGGGGACCACCTGCTCCACCAAGGGATGAGGATATGTATTACAATCCTGAGCGGTATGTTCCCATTGTGGAACTTGAAAAACGGCAATTGAAGCAGCAGTTGGCAGAGGCCAACAAACGGAATGAGGAGTTGGCAAGGATAGCCGCAGAGGCGCAGGTGGCTCAGCCCCCGCCTTCGCGCGAAAACCAAGTCCCTCCTCCAAGGGACGTACATGTTCCTCTCCGTAGACCTCGTGGGTGCCCACGAAAAGATGCTGCCACAAGGAGGCCGGCTCAACCTCCCGCACCAGCAGAGCCATCCGCTCCCCCTAGGCCTCAGAGAAATACTCGGGCAAGGGCCCCGGCTAACCCGCCTGTGGAAGTACCTGCGGGAACTGAGAACAACCGAACCCCTGCAGAGGCTCGGACTCAAATACCTGGGAGCGCACCAAATGCGACCGACCCATCTCGGGAAAATTCTGGACCGTTTAGGCCGCGACATGGATGGCAGCCACCATCACCCTTACGGTTCCCTCCATCACCTATAAGATATCCTTCGCCCCCCCGCAGGAATGCTCAACCAATTTGAGATCAGGGCGAAAGGCGTGCGGGAGGAAGACAAGGAAACGGGGAGGCTTTCCAGGAGCGGAGAGGCGCCCCATCTGAAAAAAAGTCAAACATCTCGGTCTTGCACGGCGGAGACGAGGCGAAATGGAAAGAATCCATCACGAAATAACCATGCGACGAGTTTTACCAGTGATGATTCTGGAGATACCAGGTCGGTCAGCAAGCATGACCGAGGTCATAAGAATACTGGAAACCGCAGAAATCGTCCCGACCTGCGAGAGCACATGAATCAAAGTCGGGGTAATGGTGACCCAATAAATCCGGACTTGAGGGATCGCTTGAATAGGCGTAGAGATCCCTTGCGGAGACACGAGCCTGGAATTATGATCGATGACAACCGATTCCAGACAGTACCCCTTGCGGACCCAGTCCAAGAAAGAATCGATCAGCTTGAAAAGGCCTTTAGGCTTTTGAAAAACGAGCAAGAGAATGATCGATATAAAGACTCTGACGAGGAGCTCGAACCGTTTGCTCCCCATATTTCCAATACTCCATTTCCTCAAGGGTTTTGGATCCCTCACGTCCCAACGTTCGAAGGAAAGACTGACCCGTATAGTCATCTGAGCACGTTCAACACCATAATGAGAGCCAGTAACGTGGGTTACGAGCTCAGATGCATGTTATTTCCAGCATCATTGACAGGACCTACCAAAAGCTGGTTCGAAAAATATAAGAGACACTCGATAACTTCTAGGGAGCAGTTGTCTAAAGACTTTAAGAAGCAGTTCAGAGCGATGATGGGGGTCAGACCAGAGGCATCAACCTTAACTAACGTTCGACAACAGCTGGACGAAACACTAAAAAGTTACCTAACAAGGTTTAATCTGGAAGTCGCCCGAGCTCAGAACGTAGATGACAGTGGGCACCTAATGCCTGTCCAAGCCGGCGTAATGCCGGG
Organism: Humulus lupulus; assembly: GCF_963169125.1. Lineage (NCBI taxonomy): Eukaryota > Viridiplantae > Streptophyta > Magnoliopsida > Rosales > Cannabaceae > Humulus > Humulus lupulus. The sequence continues at coordinate 37,987,447 of NC_084797.1, read as the reverse complement.
GAGTGCCCTTTGGGACGACATGCAAAGAAAACCAGTGAGGTCCATAACCGAGTTTAACAGACGAGCGCAAAGGTTTGTCAATGTAGAGGAAGCGAGGTCGACACTTAATGTGACTTCCCAGCCCGAAACTACAACGATAAACGTCAACTCTGCCTCAACCTCGGCGGACCTAACAGCTCCAAAGCCTATCGCAGAAAACCCCTCCAAGAGGAAAAAGAACGAAGGGAGTAACCTCGAAGCCGAGGGAGGAAAGAAAAGGAAAGGGGAGAGATATTTCTCCGTGTATAGAGTATACACCGAGCTCAATGAGTCTCGGGAGAACATATACGTGGCTAATGAAAACCAGGTCCCCTTTAGGCGTCCGGACCCGATGAGAAATCAAAAATCCAAGAGGGACTCCAGTAAGTATTGTCGATTTCACAGAGACACCGGGCATACAACCGATGAATGTCGACAACTGAAGGACGAGATTGAAGGATTGATCTCGAGAGGTTACTTCTGGCAATATGTCAAAAACCAGAGTACTAGTCAGGCGGCCGCGAGCCAGAGAGTAGCCGTGCCTCCGATGGCACAAAACAATAATTCCCGAGCTCGGGAAGAAGATAGGCCCCCGCCGATAGATGGAGAGGATGTAATAACCATCTCGGGAGGGCCTCATCCCGCAGGAGTAGGCAGGAATGCCCAAAAGAGATACGTTAACGAGCTGAAAACTGGGGATGGGTCTCCTTATGAACCCGAACCTAGGGCTCCAAAACGCCAGAGGATTGAAACACAACCAATAACCTTCACTGAGGAAGACGCGTCCCATGTCCAGTTTCCTCACCATGATCCACTGGTCATCACTCTCCAGCTGGCCAATAAAAGGGTCCACCGAGTTCTCATAGACAATGGGAGCTCGGTCAACATTCTCTATAAAGCAACCCTCGAAAAGATGGGACTCTCCCTTCGCGACCTAAAAGCTTGTGCAGCTACTTTATACGGCTTTTCAGGAGAAGGGACCGCCTGCATGGGATCCATCGAGCTCCCCATGACCTTGGGAGACTACCCAGTCTCGGCAACCAAGATGATGTTGTTCGTGGTAGTAGACTTACCATCAGCCTACAATGTGCTGCTCGGGAGACCCGCCCTGGTCGGGCTGGGGGTAGTTTCATTAGTAAGGCATCTGGCCCTTAAGTTTCCGACCCCTAGCGGAGTCGGAACATTGAAGGGAGATCAATTAGCAGGGAGGGAATGCTACAGCATCTCCTTGAGAGGAAAGAAACAGACGAGCGCACAAGCACTCGCCATCATTCAAAACAGAGACGGAACTGTCTTAGAGATTGACGAAGAGATTGATCCAAGGATTGAGGAGAAAGTTGACCTCGAACCTTTAGAGGAGCTCGAAGAAATTCAGCTCGAGGAAGCCGATCCCTCAAAAAAGGTGAAGGTCGGAAAACACCTCCAAGATGAGACAAAATAGCAATTAATTTTCTTTTTGAAGAAAAATCAGGATGTCTTCGCTTGGTCGCACTCGGACATGGTGGGAATAAGTCCGAGTATAGCAAGCCATGCACTGAATATAGACAAAAGCCTCCCCCCGAAGCAACAAAAGCGAAGACAGCTGGACGAAGATAGAAAGAAAGCACTAAAGGAGGAGGTTGACAGGTTAAAGGCAAACCAATTCATTAGGGATGCCTTTTACCCTGACTGGGTAGCCAATTCGGTGTTGGTCCCAAAGCCCAATGAGACGTGGCGAACCTGTATTGACTACTCAGATCTCAACAAAGCTTGCCCGAAAGACTGTTTTCCGTTGCCAAGGATTGACCAGCTCGTGGATGCCACGGCGGGGCATGGCCTGATGTCCTTCATGGATGCCTATTCTGGATACAACCAGATTCCCATGCATGCCCCCGACCAAGAACATACGAGCTTCATCACGGATAAGGGGCTATACTGCTATAATGTCATGCCATTCGGGCTCCAGAATGCTGGGGCCACATATCAGCGGCTCGTGAACATGATGTTTTCAGAACAAATAGGAAACAACATGGATGTTTATGTCAATGACATGCTTATCAAATCTCAACTCAACAAGAACCATGTTGATGACCTCGAAGAGTGCTTCGGCGTACTCCGGAAATACAACATGAAGTTAAATCCTCAAAAGTGCACTTTTGGGGTATCTTCAGGAAAATTCCTGGGCTTTATCATGAACTCTCGTGGAATCGAGGCCAACCCCAACAAGATCAAGGCCCTGACTGACATGCCCTCACCTCGAAGGCACAAAGATCTCCAAAGTTTGACTGGCAGGATGGCAGCCCTAAGCAGATTCATCTCGAAATCTATGGACCGTGGTCTTCCATTTTTCAACCTATTGAGAGGAGGTAAGAAATTTGAATGGACGGAGGAGTGAGAGCTGGCCTTTCAGGAGCTCAAAAAGCACCTTGCGAAACCACCCATTGAGTCAAAACCTGAAACGGGAGAAATATTGTACCTATACCTTTCAACCACCGAACACGCAATAAGCGCAGTGCTCGTTCGAGAAGAAGAGAAGGTGCAAGGACCCGTTTACTACATCAGTAAAAGATTACTGGGGGCAGAGTCAAGATACCCATTGATGGAGAAGCTCGCGCTCAGTTTAATTCATTCGACTCGTAAACTCCGCCCCTACTTTCAGGCGCATCCCATCCATGTGTTGACTGATCAACCACTTAGGCAAGTCTTTTCTAAACCAGAAGCTTCAGGTCGACTTCTTAAATGGGCTGTTGAGCTCGGACAGTTTGAGATCACCTACCACCCGAGAACGACCATTAAGGCACAGGCGTTGGCGGACTTTATAGTGGAATGTACTGGCATAGCCGACGACGAGGTAATAACCCCGGCCATTGAGCTGTGGAAACTTTACGTCGACGGCTCATCAAATGAAAATGGAGCGGGGGCAGGGGTCATTTTGGTTACCCCCGCAGGAAGCAGATTTCATTCTGCCTTAAGATTTGTTTTCAAAGCATCGAATAATGAGGCTGAATACGAGGCTTTACTCGCGGGACTTCGTATAGCAAAGGAGCTCAAAGATAGAGCTGTACATTGCTACAGTGATTCCCAGCTCGTGGTAAACCAAATCTTGGGAGAATACCACGCTCGCGGCACGAGAATGGCAGCTTATTTGGAGAAGGCAAAATCTGCATTGGAGTGTTTCAAATTTTATACAATCGAACAGGTTCCCCGCGAGCGGAACTCAAATGCAGATGCCTTAGCTCGGCTCGCCACATCCGCTTAAAATGAAGAACTGAACGTTGTGCCCATAGAACACCTATCGGCACCTAGCATTAATGATCCAGAGGAGGAAGATGTGTGTATGATCGAAACAGAACCTACCTGGATGACCCCAATAGTTGAATATCTCGAGAACGGAGTCCTTCCAAGAGACCAGAACCAGGCTCGAAAGTTGGTGTATCAACTTCCCCGTTACACCATTTTGGACGGAAAGCTATATAGAAGGGGATATTCCATGCCGTTACTTCGGTGCGTAACCCCGCCCGAAGCTCAGAAGATCATTGAAGAAATTCATGAAGGGTTCTGCGGAGATCACACCGGGGGGCATAGCCTGTCCAAGAAGATCATACACCAAGGATATTTCTGGCCAACTATTAAAATGGATTCTTTCGAGTACGTGAAGAAATGCGACAAATGCCGGAGATTCGCCACGATTCCCCGAGCTCCACCATCCGAGCTGACCATGTTGACTTCTCCATGGCCTTTCGTGGTATGGGGCATTGACCTCATAGGCTCTCTCCCGACTGGCAAAGGCGGAGTAAAATATGATGTAGTCGCCATGGATTACTTCACGAAGTGGACAGAGGCTGAACCATTGGCAACTATAAGTTCAAAAAAGATCCTTGATTTTGTAGTAAAAAGCATCGTGTGTCGATATGGGGTGCCGAGGAAGATCGTATCCGACAACGGAACCCAGTTCAATTGCGACTTGTTCACCAACTTTTGTGAAAAGAACGGCATAATAAAGAGTTTTTCATCAGTAGCTCATCCTCAAGCGAATGGCCAGGTCGAGGCTGTGAACAAAACTCTCAAAATTTCTCTGAAGAAAAAGTTGGAGGAGGCGAAGGGATGGTGGCCCGAAGAATTGCCCCAAGTCCTATGGGGATATAGGACCACAGCTCGAACATCAATAGGACATACCCCGTTCTCTCTAGCATACGGCTGCTAGGCTATGTTGCCTATTGAGGTCGAAATCCCAATGATCCGAACTCAAATTTACGACCAAGACTCAAACCACACTCATCTCGAAGAAACCTTAGAATTGATTGAAGAAAAGAGAAACGAGGCTTAGCTAAGGAACGCTGCCTACCAGCAACGAGCTACTAGATATTTCAACAAAAGGCTTCGAGATCGAAGATTCGGTGTGGGAGATCTGGTGTTAAGACGGGTATTTTTGGCAACACGAGATCCAGCAGCTGGTGTGCTCGGACCGAATTGGGAAGGACCATACCAGATAGAGTCAGTCATCCGGACCGGTGTTTACAAGCTGGCGAGATTGGATGGGAGCCTGGTACCGCGAGCATGGAATGGTGAACACCTTAGACCTTACTATCAGTAGTGTAGGAAGTGTGTTGCTTGTAACCATGATTGATTATCTGTAGTAGTTTGTCTGCTTTTGAATTCCATCAAATAAAGATCTATTTCGTTCAATATGTTATCTTTTTTTATTTTTGCAATCTCTCTTAATTTAATAACCTATGGTCACACTCATAGGATATTAAGGGGGCATTATTGGTATATATACCATTGAAATAAAAAATAAATAAAAAAACATAAAAGTATTTGGATATAACCAGATAAGCGAGCTTAGATAGTTTGGACATAACCGAATTATCAAAAACATAAAAGTATTTGGATATAACCAGATACGCGAGCTTATATAGTTTGGACATAACCGAATTATCAAAAACATAAAAGTATTTGGATATAACCAGATCCACGAGCTTAGATAGTTTGGACATAACCGAATTATCAAAAACATAAAAGTATTTGGACATAACCAGATACGCGAGCTTAGATAGTTTGGACAACCGAATTATCAAAAACATAAAAGTATTTGGATGTAACCAGATTCGCGAGCTTAGATAGTTTGGACAACCAAATTATCAAAAGATAATAACTTTTGGATTTAACCAGATGTGCAAACTTAATAGGTTTGGAACAAACCAACTAAAACTAATCGACGAGTTGGAATTTAAACCTACTTCGAAATAAGTCGAGATCGAGGCTGGAGTATCTTAAAGAAAAATAGTTTCGAACTCATAACCTCGGGGAGATAACCGAGGATGAGGAAAAGTAACTAAGCAAAAAGATATAACTAAACCAGTCACGTTACATACCATGTGAGAACTTTCGGGTTCATGGTTAAAGTAATATCCGACCTTGATAAATAACGAGATCGGAAGCGGATAATTCGAGCAAACGATGCATGAATGCATCGAGTCTCGAGCCTAAATCCACACTATGTTTGTATGAATAAATAAACATAAATGATTCATCAATATAAAATATGCAAAATATTTCGAGCCAAGAAATGTAAAGCATATGTAAGTTTATAAAAAAAATTGTATCAGCCCTACGGGCATAAATAAAAATAGTTACAAACAATAGAGGGACGCAGCCCCGAGGTAAGAATCAAGAAGGAGCAGTTCCCTTGGCTTTTCCGGCGTCAACGGCACTAGACCCTCCAGGACGAATAGCATGACTATCCTTTTGAGCAGCCTCTCGAGCAGCTTCACTCGCCTCAAGACGGGCACTCCACCGCTCTACATACTTGGCCTCGAGAGGACCCAGGAAGCTGGTATCGAGGTCGACATTGTCAACCCAAATTTTGTACATGGCCTGGTCAACCGCCTTCTCCTTCTGCTCTTTGAACTCGTTCAGGAGGCGGGCTTTCTCGCCTTCCATGATGTCGAAAGTAGCAGCTTTCTCCTCTTCGAGCTTAGCATTAGCCTTCTCCAGCTCGGCAAGACGAGTCTTCGCCTGTTCAAGCTCGGCTTTCATCTTCTCCAGCTCCGCGAGACGGGTCTTCACTTTCTCAAGTTCGATCTTCGAGTCCTTGAGTTCATCAGCCATCTTAAGTTGGAGATCCCTCGACTCTTAGGCCAGAGACATACTCGTGTGCACCTCGTTGGTCAGCTTATAATTAAGTTGTGCTGAAACGACAAGGGCCTGAAATACAAAGAACGAATTAGATCGCGAGCTGAGACACAAACAGCTAAAGGAGAGTTGCGAAGGCTACCGCGGCAGTGAGTTCAATACTCTTATCATAAAGAGTATTACAGTCCGAGGCCTTGTGCACAAGGTCCCAATGGTCGGCGCCGAAGCCTGAAAAACTCTGACCCACTCGAGAGAGGACGTCCGAGCTAAGCACAGCCCCTTGGGTCCCAGCGGCACCGTCAAGCACGAACTCCTCAATATGAGGTCGGGCCATCGGCAGTTGAACCTTGGAGACGAAAGGTTTCTTCGGAGGCCGGCCGACTGTTATTTGAGTGTCGATCGGAGGAAGCGAGACGGGCGCGGTTGAACCAGACGCATCAACCTGGACAATCGGCTCCTCGGTTGTGCTCGCAGTAGCCTGAGCTGTTGGGGTCTTCTCGAGGCATCTGGGGACCTTGGAAGGTCGGTCGGACCTCCGCGAGGCTCTCAGGCGTTTACTCTTCTGAGCTCCAGCTCCCTCATCACTAAAAAGCACAGCATCGAGATCGGGATCCATGGCACCTGCACAGTTCCAATCGAAGTTAGACATAATGATAATAAGCTTGGAAAATAAAAAAGAAAAAACCAAGTAAAGAAAGACCTAACTGGAACTCTCCCCCGAACTAGAGCTCGGGGACCATGAAATTCCCCCATCTTCAGAAGAGGCGGGGGGAGTACCTTCCCTATTGGTGGAGTCAACCTCGAAAGGTTCCTATAGTCGTTTGTCCCATATTGGACAGCTATCCCGTCCCACACTTCATTCAGACTCTACATGGAGTCATACTTCCCGAGCCAACTATCAAACCTATGAACTCGGTCGTCTACCCAAGTCCAAATATAGAAGTGGTCCCTATCGTCTGGGCACAAGACTAACCTATCGGGTTTATATTTTAGTAAGGTGGGGTACCACATTCTCGAGCTAAGGATGACTTTACCTTCTTCATCCGAGTCTGAGCTCGAGGCTTCATCATTAGCCTCATTCCCCGATGGCGGACTCCTTCTGCGAACTGGAGGTGGGGGCCTCACCTCTCTTCTCGAAGGGAGGATTCCTGTGGGCAAAGGCACCTGCTCCCAATGTTAATACTTTTTATTGGACCAGTCAAAGGTGGACTAGCCCTCTCCCAAAAGTCCGCAATCTCAGAGCTTATCCTCATGTAAAAGGTACAAGAGAGACCTCCTACCATGAAGGAGTTGGAGCAGGGTCTCTCTATGCCCCTTCATTGCCTCGTCAGGAGTAGGACGCTGAAAATTGGCTGGAAAGCAAGACACATTTCAACTAAGTACGGATCTTACAGCTAAAATTCCGAGCACAGAGCTAAAAAAAAAAGAGGTTGGAATACTTATGAATCCTCCTGAATGAGTAGCATCGAGACAGAGACAAGCCATCTGTCTAGAAGAAGGCTTTCTTAAGATCAGGTGGGTGATTGGGAAGGTCCTCAAATAACTTTTTTTTCTTTGGGATAGCTCGAAAGGTAATAAAAGCCATCTCCTCCCCGAGCTCGGGAGGGATTGCTTTTCAGATAAAAGAGATATAAAATCTCTTGCGGTGATGGCCCCTTCCACTTCAGCTCGTGGTATAGCAACCTCAGGGCAGACAGAACCCTGTAAGAATTGGTGTTGAGCTGGAACGGAGCCAACCCAACAAAATCCGTGAAGTCCTTGAAAAAATACTTCAAAGGCAACAGCGCCCCTGCCTTCATGTGTTCCTGGCTCCATGTCGCGTATCTCAGCATGTTGTCACGGTCCCCAGGGGCGTAACAGCTTCGTTCGTGAGCGGCCGGAGCTCGACACTTCAAGGAACTTGACAACCTGAGGCCATGGAGGGCCAGAATGTCAGTTATCTGACTTGTCGAGGTAACCGAGCTCCAATAGTGCTCGGCCTCGAAGATTTCTCTCCTCGGTTGCGAGGTAGAAGGCTCCCCCATAAGTGAAAATTGGAGCTCTCCCGGGCTGTACGAAACAGTCACTGTCAGTTTAGGGTCGAGTGGGATTGGCCTGGGCCCTGAATTGGATTCTGGGTAAATAGCCTCTCGAAGGGTCCTTCTCTTCTTCTCTATGACCTCGTCAATTTGGCGGCGGTAATGAGCTCGAATGTCCTCCCGTTCGCGGGCGAGATCGTACTCGCGAATTCGACGTTGATTTCGAGCAAACAGCGATTCCGGGCTCGGGGTTTTGGGCGAATAAGGGATTGCCAGCAACGACCCCCACCGTCTTTCCAAATTCTCTGACATCTAGCGAGAAAGAAAAAATGGTGAGGGCCATGAATGAAAGAATTACGAGCTTGACAGGATGAGCTCGGAGTTTAGGAACAAAACAAGCTCGATACTAAGACCCTTATTAAAAGAGTCAGAACGTGCGTTCCACGAGAAAGGGAGGAGAGTGGACAATTTTTTTTTAAAATCCCGAAAATCAGGGGGAAAAAGAGTGGCGGATGACCAGAAAAGGTAACCTTGGGTATCGTGCATTTGTCAAGGCCAAGGTTTTATACTCGATATCTTGGTGTACAAGAAACGTCTTTTAAAATTTTAAAACCCAGAAAACAGAGATCTTGCTCAAACATCAAAACTGGGTATGAACTAGTGATGTAAACCCAGTATGGAAACTTAAAACATAAAAGCCTACCGGATAAAAATTCCTAACGTATTGTACTAAGAAAATAAACTAGTACATTCACAGAGATAACAAGAACAATATGAACAAAAACTGGGATAAGGGAAAACAAAGATTGGACACTTACACAATAATGGCGATTGCAGAGAAATTGCTGATTGAAGGAGAGGCTGCAAATATGAGCTCACGGACTCGAACAAACCGGAGGTCCTTTGTTTTTTCGGCTGAGAGAACATGCACAAGAAAGAAGTTCTCTGGGATGGCTTCTGGTTTCGTCCCTTCCCTTTTTTTTGTTTCTGATGCGTTTAAAATAAGAGGGAGAAGAAGACCTTGAATATATAAAGGGAGAAAAGTGATAAAAAGGATTAATCTGGGCCATTGGCCAGAATCCTCATGAAATCCAACGGTCAAGGGTCGATGACATGATGGTACCGAAAAGGTGGTAGACGAGTGATCGTGGGCAGGTTTCCAAGGTACTCAAGTACCATAAATGAGCAATGTCCAACTGACGCGTGTCCATTCTCAAGTGTGTGACGGTACGGTTCCCGAAGAAAGTAGTTCAAAAGTTTCCTTCTCTTAGGATTCGAACAAATACTTTTGAGGGGGCAAGATGTTATACCCAGATTTCGAGCCATGATAAATGTGACCACGAAAGCTGGATTCACAGCGAATGAACTCGTAAAGTCTGAAGTATGTTCCAAGACTAGACATCGAGCCTGCGAAGCTGAGATGACTTCGAATATGGTGGCCTCGAAATCCACACGATCTCGAAGGGTAGCTCCCGAGATGCATCTGTCCTCAGGGATGACCTCGGATCATGGGTTCCGAGCCTGACGCGCGTACGATTTCGAAAACCATGTGACCTCGGGAGATGTTATTAGCTCGAAAGTTAATGTGATACCTGGGAGAATAAGGCCTTGGTGATATATGATAATAACCTTGAATATCTTAAAGTATTGTCTATAAGAGACGTGGTCTACATTTATTACTGTAAATCCCCTAAAATCATGGGATATTATTTGATTAGTTATACGTCCCCTGGTCTTCAGGGGACATTTCCTTTTATATCGGATTACATGCATTTAAGGCCATTTGATTCATTTGTACAAAAATAGTAACTACCCGAAATGTGTGGGATAGTATTCTGCAATCTTCTCTATAAATAGAGAGGTCATGCACCATTGTAAGGGACTGAATCTCTGAATCTTGAGAGAAAACTCTGAAGAATTCATACTTGAAGAATTTTCAGAGATCATCTTGAGTTTAATAACAAAGACTCGTGGACTAGGCAGATTTAACTGCTGAACCACGTAAAAATTGTGTTTTTTATTATCATATTTATATTGGCCATCACTGTTTGTTGTTTACGTGCTCTTCTTTCACGGTTGACGAAAAACGGCGTCAACACTTTCTATCTCTTTCTCAAGAATCATTAAACAATATAACCCTTCGAACCCAGAAGACCCAAACAATCCCAACGATCCATGAAGCTTTTGCCCATCCATTCATTGTCTCAAAAGTTTGCACTAATATTCATCCAAGTAAGTTTCTCAAACTTCTCCTTCGTTAGACTGTCATGCAATATTTAATTTCTAGTTTGTTTCAGACTTAGAATTCCTGAATGTTCTTGAAAAATAAATTTGGGGTAAATGGGCACGTAGATATTAGCACGATAGGATAAGGAAAAAACACGATATGAGGCTCAGGAGTTAGGATTATTGATTTAGGGTGTAAAATCGAAGTAAAAATTCAATTTTTAGGCATGTAGAAAAAATTGGGTTTTTCCCACCCTTTCAGAGTCGAAAAGTTTTTCCTGAAAAACTTTTCACTTCTGCTTTTTAATCCATTTTCCAAACTATTCGCATAGAATTTAGTGTTTTTGTTAGAATACTAATGGTCGTATAAAAGCTTAACTTTTATACACGAGCAACGTTATTCCAACTTTTCCACTTTCTTGGTCTATTGACCGTAGATTCTCATCTCCCCTTCTGTGTTCGCAGATTTTCATGCACGACCCGTGGGGAGCTGAGAGGCTGATCGACGATGACTTGCTCGCGCAGTTACTCAAACATCAAGAACAGTCGTCACTGCTAATCCCAGAGATTCCTTTTTCTCATAACCCTTCTAATAGACCTTCAACCAGTCCAACAAACATTGGTCGAGTAAAATCCACTGCTCAAAAGAAAAGGAATACAACCTCTCCTCCTGCCAAACAACCTGCTCCTCAGGCTGAAAATCCTTCGACCATCCCACAAGATGAAAACACTCCTCAGCCATAAATTCAAACAAAGGCCCAACCTCGAGACATCCTTCGACCAGAAGTTGAATGGTACATGGTACCTCCTAGCTACATCACAGCTAGGATGGTAGGGAATTATCTCAAGAAGTATGGACTTCCTGGGATAACCCTAATCAAGCCTACCATCGACCAGTGGGCAAACCTACTTGGGGGCGCCTTCAGCGCCTTGTTGAGAAATCATATCGAGGCAGGGGAAACCTTGCATCTTCATCCATTTTTCCAGGGGGTGGCCAACTACTTCGAGGTCGCCCCCTTCCAAATCACCCCAAATGGATATAGAGTGCTTTATGCACTCTATATCCTGTACAACCATAAAAAGTGGCACGTTCCTATGCCACACAAGGTCAATTACTTATTTGATCTCAAGTCTAATCCCAATCACAATAACATGGGGTTCTTCCACTTTTACCACTAGGAATCTTCTCGCACTTTCCTGAGTGATATCACCCACAAGTCCAATGTGGGGAAGTACTTCCAAGAGTATTTTTTAACACCAGAGCTGGTCGCCAATAATCTGGCCTTCACTGAAGGAGGTAAATTATTTTATTCACTGGTCGTTTATTTTCCTTTAGCTTTTTCGCACGTTCCTTAGAACTTTGGTATTCTTCAGGTCCAAGGCGTCGACTAGCTCCCACTCTAGAAATGGAGATGCGAGCAGCTTCCCTGGCCAGCATGACCGACATAGAAAACAACGTCAAAGAGCTGGTCGCAGAGAATAATCTAAGGCTTGTTGGCCTTTTGGCCCCTCACCAGGATGTGAGGGAAACAACTGCAGGGAGTGCTACCGGTGGAAAAGTTCCCGAGCAGCACCACGATGTGTCACAACCTACGAGGAGGAGGAAAACGGGAGTGACTATCAAGGAAACCTCCAGTACCTTGTGAGCAGCTGTTGCCTCTGCTCCTTCAGGAAAGGGCAAACAAAAGGTTTCTGAGGTCCCCAAACTCATTCTTGAATCTTCAGATGAGAACGATACTGAATTCTCACTCTTAGACAATTTGCCCATTCCCTATCATTTATTCGACGGAGACGACAACTTTAAATACACGTTTAATTTAAATTCAGACTTCTTCAAGGCAGTGAGTGAGTGTAGCAGTAGTACAATAAATAGTGTAGCGACCAGTAGCTGTAGCTCGGGTATCTTACTTATAATTTCCTTAATCTTATTTTCTTGATTTAGTGGATACCTTCATCCACATTATCTGATTGTTCGCTTCTATTTTGCAGCCATGTGAACTGAAGATCTATTTGAGCTTTACAGTGAACCTGTACATGCCACTCCTTTGAGCAAGAAAAAAGGCAGTAGGCCACACCGAGGTGAAAGCAGCAAGAACCCTCCAACGAAAAAAGCTCAGACCAGGGATCCTCCAGTGCCAGTTCCTTCTCGGGAAACCACACCTCCTCCAGCCCCCCTCGACCAGACGTCTCCCCCAGGCCCTATCGATCAGACTCCTCCTGCAGCAGATACCGACCAGACACCTCCTCCAGCACCTGTCGACCGGCCACCTCTTGATCAAATAGGAGACGCCTTGACGAGCATCATGCTCAGCTCGGCCAAGGAGAGGATGACTAAACTATCGAGGCATCGACGTAGCCGAGAGGCCATCATCAGTACCGACTCCATGGAGGTCGACCAGATAATTAACTGTGCACTGAATGAAATAGTCAGAGTAAGTTGCCATTTCTTGCTGAGGTTCATTTTTTTATCTTGTCATTTTTCGCCATCAGTTTAACTTTTTCTCTGATTGCAGGGAATGCTAACTATGACCATCAGCTGGGGTCGCTCGGGAGCTCTAATTGCTCAATAAGAGAAGAAACTTGGCGAGTAGCTTAAGGCGTCCGAGGACAGACACGCTAAGCAACTTCAAGCGTCTGAGACCAGACACGCTGAGGAGCTTAAGACGGCTGAGGTGAAATACACTGAGCAGCTCGCGATAGCCGAGAAGAAAAATGCTGAGCTGCTCGAACAGAAGGCTAAGCTAGCCGAAGAGCTGAAACAGCACCAGGCTGCTTTGATCAAAGCCATCAAAACTAAAGAGAAGTACAAGGAGGCTTCTTTGCTTAATTTCAAGGAAGCCTCTAAGCTTCAAGATGATTTGGTCATCAGCAGAAAGGAGAGTGAGGGGCTGGAGGAGGGCATCAAAGAGCTCGAGGAGACCAATGCCAGCAACTTGGAGAGGTATAAGGGTGCCACCTTCAAATGCTTCTACGCGTTCTGGAAGCATAACCGCGAGGCGAATTTCAGCTATCTCTCCAAACGCTTGAGGCAATCTGAAATAAACTGGTGCCTTGCTCGCCTTGAAGAAGAAGAGAGAGCAAAAATCCCTACCTTCCCCGAAATCTCCTTGGCTATGGGCATTGATGGCGTGGAAGAGGAAATTGGCGCCTCCATCAACCAGAAAACTCCTCAAGACCCTCCTGCTTCATAATTATTGCTGTTTTTATTTAACTTTGTAATTTGGGATACACGGACCTCAGTTCGTCGTGTCGAGACAATTTATATTTTTATTGCTGCACAGGCAACTTTTCCTTTTAACATACAATTGCATTCGAGCAGTAACTTCTCGCGGTGTAAAGGATTTCTCTTTTGACATTATAATATTTTTATTTATTATAACATCTGTTCACATGACCGAACTTAGCATAGCACTTTGATTTGATTTAACAAACTTTAAATAATTTTTTTAAAAAACCCTCTAAGTACCGTAGCATGCTTTCACTTATTTTGCTTGTGTGTTTACATATTCTTGTCGTTATTCTTTGCTTACTAGATACCTTATATGCCCCCCAAGTGATTCAGGAGCTTTAGATCCTCGGTCACTTGCCTTGACTAAGTCTTGTTCGAACATAACTGCTCGTAATAGACATTTATAAAAAAATGATAATATAGCAAAACAACACACGTAATGAGCAAATACTTGTAATAAATACAATAGTTGGCAAGATTGACTGGTTGCGCACAGTCCCTTTTATTTCTCGTAATAAATGGACAATCGTGTCTGTACGAGTGATCAAAAATATGATCTTACACTTATAAGCGATCAGTCACAAGATTGACTAAACCTTGTTCATAAACTTGTAAAAAGTAAAATTAATACAAGTCAATTCATTAAGAATAATTTTTTATTGATAGTACTTGTGCAGGTGTTCTCCATTCCAGTGGCGAGGAATGAGATCTCTATTTAAGCGAGCAAGTTTATAAGTGCCTGGATAGAGGACTTCTTCGATTTGGTATGGTCCTTCCCAGTTAGGTCTGAGTACTCCAACAGCTTGATCGCGGGTGTTAAGGAAAACTCTTATAAATATCAGGTCTCCCACATTGTATTTTCTTTCATGTACTTTAGAGTTGAAATACCGGGCGACCTTTTGCTGGTAAGCTGCTACTCGGAGTTGGGCTAGTTTGTGCCTTTCATCGACCAAATCCAAAGAGTCCATCAATAACTGGCTATTAGTGTCTTGATCGTATGCCATTCGTCGATGTGATGGCAGTTCTAATTGAACAGGAAACATAGCCTCATATCCATAAGCCAAGGAAAATGGAGTATGGCCTGTTGCTGTTCGATGCGGCGTTCTATACAACCAGAGGACTTCAGGCAACTGCTCTGACCATGCCCCATTTGCTTCTTCAAACCTTTTCTTCAGAGTATCCTTTAATGTCTTGTTAACAGCCTCAACTTGACTGTTTGCTTGTGGATGAGCTACTGAAGAAAATCTTTTGATAATCCCGTGCCTTTCGCAAAAATTCGTGAACAGATCACTATCAAACTGTGTGCCGTTATCTGAGACAATTTTTATTGGCAATCCATAGTGACACACTATGTTTTTTACCACAAAGTCCAGCACTTTTTTGGTCGTTATGGTGCAAGTGGTTCATCTTCGGCCCACTTCGTGAAGTAATCAATAGCCACCACGGCATATTTGACGCTGCCTTTTCCTGTGGGTAAATACTTGATTAAGTCTATTCTTCATACTGCGAATGGCCATGAACTTTGCATCTGCTTTAGTTCGTTGGGGGTGGCTTGTGGTATCTTGGAGAACCTCTGACACTTGTCGCATTTCCGAACAAAATCCACAGAGTCTTCATTCATTGTTGGCCAGAAGTATCCTTGCCTTAGGATCTTTATTTTATAAACTCTACCCCCTAGCGTGATCTCCACAGAAACCTTCATGGACTTCTCGCATTAATTCTTTGGCCTTTTCTTTTGAGACGCATCTTAGGAGTGGCATTGAGTACCCCCTTCGGTATAGAATTCCATCGACAAGGATAAATCGAGAAGACTGCCTCTAGAGGGTCCTTGCTTTGTTTCCGTCCATCGGCAACACTCCGTGCGCCAAGTACTCAATAAAAGGTGCCATCCACGTATCTGCTGCCTGAATTACTAGAGAGGTTTCTTCTGCTTTGATGCTTGGTGCAGATAGTCGTTCAACAGGCTCTATATTCAGGGTGTTAGCATCCTTTACACTAGCTAATTTGGCCAAAGCATCAGTGTTTGAGTTATGGTCGCGAGGTACTTGCTGGAGTGTATATTTTTCAAACTGCGCCAACAAATCCTTTGCTTTGTTCAAGTAAGCAACCATCTTCAAACCCCTGGCTTGATATTCTCCAGTAATCTGACTAACCACCAACTGGGAGTCACTATAGATTTCAAGTGACTTTATATTCATGTTCTGGCTAATCGTAAACCTGCGAGCAGCGCTTCATACTCGGCTTCGCTATTAGATGTTGTGAAGTCGAATTTGATTGCGCAGTGGAACCGATGCCCTTTAGGAATTACCAATATCACTCTGGCTCCAGCGTGATGTTCGTTAAAAGAGCCATATGTAAACAACTTCCAAGTGGGAGTTTGGCTTTGAGGCTTAGGCTCTTCTGTCTATTCACTGTCTGGAAGCTCAGTGAGCTCTACGACAAAGTCGGCCAGAGCTTGCCCTTTTACTGCTGCTCGTGGTAAGTAAGAAATTTCAAACTGCCCAAGTTCAACTGCCCATTTCAATAATCGACCAGCGGCTTCTGGCTTCTGCAGAACTTGTCGTAGGGGCTGGTCGGTTAGTACTGTGATGGGGTGAGCTTGAAAGTATGGCCACAACTTTCTAGATGCTAAGATCAAGCAGTAGACTAATTTTTCAATGGGAGGATATCGCAACTCTGCTCCTATCAGCCTTTTGCTTACATAATATACGACTTTTTGCACATTTTCCTCCTCTCTTACCAAGACAACACTAGCAGCATATTCTGTGATCGCCAAATAGATGAAAAAAGTTTCTTTTTCAACTGGCTTAGATAGTATCGGTGGCTGCGACATATGAGACTTCAGAGCCTGGAAAGCTTGCTCGCACTCCTCTGTCCACTCGAATTTCTTATTGCCCCTAAGTAGATTAAAAAATGGGACACATTTTTCCGTCGATTTGGAGATAAATCTACTTAGAGCGGTGATTCTCCCGATTAAACTTTGAACATATTTTATCTTTGTTGGCGATTTCATATCGACCAGGGCCTTGATTTTTTCGGGATCAGCCTCCATTCCTCGTGAGTTCACTATAAATCCCAAAAATTTCCCTGATCCAACTCTGAAGGAACACTTGAGGGGATTCAGATTCATATGATATTTTTTCAAGATGTTGAAGCACTCTTGCAGATCCCCTATGTGTTTTTCTGTCTTTTTCGACTTAACCAGCATGTCATCAACATATACTTCCATGTTTGTACCGATCAACTCCTTGAACATGTGATTGACTAATCGATGGTAAGTCACACGAGCATTTTTCAAACTGAAGGGCATTACTTTGTAACAGTAAAGCCTTGTATCAGTCTGAAAGCTAGTGTGATCCTTATCAGGTGGGTGCATACTAATCTGATTGTACCCAGAGTATGCATCCATGAATGATAGGATCTCGTGCCCTGAAGTGGCATCGACCAGCTGGTAGATCCTTGGGAGTGGGAAACAATCTTTTGGGAAGGCTTTATTAAGGTCTATGAAATCCACGCATGTTCTCCATTTTCCATTTGGCTTGGGGACTAGTGCAAGATTAGAGACCCACGATGGATAAAATGCTACCCTAATGAATCTATTCTCCTTTAACTTTTGGACTTCTTCTTTTAGAGCCTTTGATCTGTCTTTGTCGAGCAGCCTTATTTTCTGTTGCACTAGTGGAAAGCTTTTATCTATGTTCAGGACATGGCTGATAACTACTGGGTCAATTCCAACCATGTCTGTATGCGACCAGGCAAAGACTTCCTGATTTTTCTTCAAAAATTCCACCAGCTTTTGCTTTATTGTTGTCTCTAGGTTTTTATCGACTTTCACAGCCCTGGTTGGATCTGCCTCATTGAGTTAGACCTCGAACCAACACCCTATTTGGTGACGTGCTCACCTAATCAGGCTTGTGTTTCATTGGCCAACTGCAACTCTTTTTCGGTGACTTCCTTTGATCCACCTCTCTTTGCCTTAGTAATCAAGGAATTATAGCATTCCCTCACTTCTTGTTGGTTTCCCAACAAGCATCCTACCCCGAATTTCATGGCAAGGTGCCAAACCGAGGTTACAGCTCACAGGTCAACCAGAATAGGTCTTCCAATTACAGAATTGTCTACGGAAGGACAATTAACTACTATAAAAGTAGTGAGTAATGTCCTGTTCATAGGCGCAGTTCCTGCTGTAACCGAAAGCCTAATCGACCCTGTTGGAGCAAGCCCTTCGCCAGAGAAACCATAAATGGTTTGGTTGCATGGCTCTAGGTCCTTCATTGACAACTTCATTCTTTCTAATGAAGACTTGTACAAGATATTTACTGAGCTCCCTGTGTCAACTAACACCCTTTTGACCATCATGTTGGCTATCTGGACGTCCACGACCAGAGGGTCAGAATGAGGAAATCGAACATGTTGAGCATCAAGCTCAGAGAAAGTTATTAGCTCTTCCTCTGTTCGAGCTTTTTTGAGAGTTTGGTCCTCCACATTTAGCATCTCGATGTCCTGGTCGTGGCATAAGGTCCGAACGTATCGCTCCCTTGCCTTCCCACTATCTCCTGCAAGGTGTGGGCTGCCACAAATGGTTAATAATGCACCTACCACGAGAGCTGGCTATAAAGGTCGCGAGAGTTGGTGTACATGCGCCTGCTCGTTGCCTCCTTGAGCCTCTCGCTGAGAACCCCCCGTGGCTCGTACATATCTCCTTAGGTGTCCCTTTCTGATAAGGAACTCAATCTCATCCTTCAGCTGGTTACACTCATTAATGTCATGGCCATAGTCGTTGTGGAAACGACAAAATTTTGTTGTATCTCTCTTGGAGATATCCTTCCTTATAGGCGCTGGTCGTTTGTAAGGGACATTGGCGATGGTCGCCTGGTACACCTCTTCTCTGCTCTTGACAAGGGCCATATAGTTGGTGAACCTTGGCTCGTACCTGTTGCTCTTAGGGCGCTTATTTTCGGACGTCGACGGCTCAGCGTTTGCCCTTTTTCCACCATTTTTACTGTTCCCGTTGCCTTTTCCATTGCCATTGGGTTTATCCGATCCGTTGGTGGCTTTCGTGGGATCTTCCTTTGGTCCCTTATCTTTCGCAGACGTTTTCCCTTCGTTGGCAATCACATCCTTGAGCTTAATGTACCAGTCTGCTCGTTCAAGAAATTCCTGGGTACTCTTCACCCCATTCTTTCTTAAGCTGTTCCAGAGGGGAGAATGGTGCCTTGCTCCAGCAATAAAGGCCATCATTTTCCCTTCATCGCCAAATTTTTTAGCCCCAGCTGCCGCTGGCATGAAACGCTGGACGTACTCCTTCAAGGATTCTCCCTCCTTCTGGCGTATCTCGACCAGCTAGTTGGCTTCAATTGGGTGCACACGACCAGCGTAGAATTTCCCGTAGAATTCCCTCATGAACATTTCCCATTACACTATGCTAGAAGGAGGGAATTTAAAAAACCACTCCTGAGCGGTGTGAGATAAGGTGGTCGAAAAGATCCTGCAGTGAGCATCAGACACCTTCTGGATGTCCATATGTATCTCAAACTTGTTCACGTGAGATCTTGGGCCCCCATATCCATCTAAATTCGGTAGTACTAGCATCTTGAATTTGCTGGGGGTTTCTGCCATAGCTATTCTTTGTATGAACGGAGTGCCTCTTCTCCGATCATACTCAATGTGAGATGTCCGGCTCCCTACCAGTTGTTGGACAGCCTGGTTTAATGCATCGATTTGGGCCTGTACGGCGTCTGGGATCGCTGGGGCGACTGGTGCGGGAGGAGTGTACTCATCATGCCTTTCGCGCCTGTCGTTGTGCACATCCCTTAGGTCATCATCTCTGCACCTTTGCTCTCCAGTGCCCAACTGATCAAAGACGTTTTGTTGCCTGGGTTTCCCCCCAGCATTCTGGCTTGCAGGCCTATTTTCTCTTGGTGGGGGATTCCTTTCCCCACTTCTTTCTCCTTGACCCCGACCATCATTCCCTCGGCCATAATCAACTTCATTATAGTCATGCCCGTCTCTGAAATGCGATCGACTATGGCGCGACTGGATGGTCGCACTGTTCCCTCCTCTAGCTGACATCTCCCGAGTGTCAGAGGGAGGCCTGCGTTGGTCGGTGGGTTCCCGCGCATTATTATGCTGTGGGGTTCCCTGACCGTAGAGCCTGATTCAGCGTGCCTTCTGTTAGTAGAAGGACATTTCCCCCTGCTCGGTGGATTTGGTTCCTTAGCAGCTAGGCGTCTAGGGCTTCGGGGAGGCGTCCCGACCCTATTCTGCCTTTGATGTTGGGGATTATCTCGACTAGAACGAGAATGGGGGCTGCTACTCAGGATGTTGAAACGGGATATCCTGTTGAGCAACAGGCGATTGCTCTAGCCTTTGAGGGCTCACCGGCTGAAGTGGAGGGCTTGGGTTTAGGGCCCGTTGTGGTGGTGCACTTGGTGGCTAGTCCGGTTGAGAAGTCAGCGCAGTATGCCCCTGGGCAACCTGAATGGCTGCTTCTAAGGCGACAATGGCATCTCTCTACCGGTGGTCCATGTCCGCCTCCTGCTCATTCAACTCTTGGCCTTGGCATTCGATTTCTCTCTACTGCAACGCCAACGTCTCAGCCGCATTCTCTTGATTGGCCCTCAGATTGGCCAACTCCTCTTGCAACACACTCAGTGTTGTCCTCAGGGTTTCAAAATCCATTTCCTCCTCTTCAAAGTCTAACTTTGGTTCATCTTCAACCACATTCGGTGGAGGATGCTGGGTGGATGCAGCGCCCGAAGTCTGCCCCGTCCTCTTGGATGTTTTAGCCATTTAATTTTCTTGAAGTCTTGGATTCAGCTCTTAATGAAAGCACCAAAATGCTGACCCTCAAATCGATCAATGACACGGAGTTAGATAAACGATATAAGATGAGATGAAAACAAGAAGAAATTCAAATGGAAAGCAAACAACACAAACGATTTATAGTGGTTCGTCCCCAATTAGGTGGTAATGACCTACGTCCACTTAGTGTTCTTATTGATGTTGAATCCCAACACTACGATCAATAAACTAGGGTTCACGAGTTTCACAAGCTTTGGGAAGATTACAACTCCGGTGAATAATCACACTATATTTTTCTCTCAGAGTTCAAAGATCAAAAGTTCAAAAGTCCATTCCTTGAGCCATTTGATTCTTATTTATAGGCTCAAGAAGAGTACATGGGCCGATGGGCCTTAATTATCATTAAGATTCACGTATCTAGGTAATAAAAGAAATTACAATTAATGCAAATATTACAAGATTGCACATCCAAAAGGAAGTAAATGAAAGTATGCGACCAGACTGGTCGCACCTAAGCATGATGCTTGATAAATCAATGACTTTCTGGTCGATGGTCGAACAGGATTCATTCACTTAAAGCCGTCACGTGCCCGCCACATGTAGGTCAATCCTGCCACGTCATCAGGAGCCATTTTTGGATAAACAACAGTAAATAAAAGACTAGCCAGACACAATACACAACTAAAACAAACTATTCAACATATACAAAAATGAAAGTAAATCTCCTCCCCTAAATATAATATGAACATTGTCCACAATGTTCAAAATAAAAGCAAAGTGAAGAAGACTTACAGGAGAGCAAATGCACATCAAAAGGGTGCTAGAGGTGGCTGAAACTTCCTGACTTTGCCAGCGCAGGGGCACTTCTTGCGCAGCGCCTAGGCACTTTCCCCTGGAGTAAAATTCTTCTATTTTTTTTATTATTATGTTTATTTTTTTATTTTTTATTTTCACGTTTTTCACGATTTAAAAATAGAAGAAAAATTACAGAATAAAGATTGAACCTAAAAACTAAGCAAATAAAAACAATAAACAAATAGTTCCCAAAAATTCAAATTCTTCAAAAGTTAAAATAAAAACTAAAGCAAAATTCAAAGTAACCATTGGGATGCCTCCTGAATGCACTGTCGTTAATGTTGTTTAGTCGGATGCTGACCTTATTATTAAATTCAAGTTGGATCCAAACTACCTCTCAAGTCCTTGAGAGCCATATCGTCATAAGAAGACATCTGTTTCTTGATATTGCAAAGTGGTGGGACTTTCCACCGCTCATGTAACAGTTGAGCTTTCCCACTAACGAACCTTTTCAAACAATGTCACACTGTATGACTACCAACTTGAGCAATGACATTTCTCTTGGTAACTTCCACCTTACTACCATCCCCTGTTATCAAATCCACTCTACAACATGTTGGAATGTCAGTTGCCGCAAAAACATTAAATGTTGCCTCCTCATTTTGCAATCGCAACTTCAATTTCCCCTTTTGTACATCAATTAGCGTCCTTCCAGTAGCTAAAAATGGTCTCCCAAGAATAATCTGAATCTTTTCATCTTCCTCCATATCAAGAATAATAAAGTCTGCAGGATAGATAAATTTGTCCACTTTCACCAATACATCCTTAATAATAGATCTTGGGTGTTTCACTAAACGATCTGCCATTTGTAAGGACACGGTAATAGGGCAAAGCTTCTCCCAATTTCAATTTTCTCTAGATAGACAGAGGCATCAGATTCACACTTGCCCCTAAATCACATAATGCCTTCTCAAAAATGGCATTCCCTATAGTTCAAGGAATAGTAAAACTACCTGGAGCTTTAAGCTTGGCAAGTAGCTTCTTTTGCAATATTGCACTGCACTCCTCAGTAAACGCAATTGTCTCGTATTCCTCCAACTTCCTTTTTTTTGATAAAAATTCCTTTCAGAATTTAAGGTTAGTTGGCATATGCTCAAGCGCTTCTACGAAGGGAATATTTATGTGAAGCTTCTGAAAAACTTCTAAAAATTTAGCAAACTACTTGTCAATATTGTTTTTCTGGAGCCTCTGTGGAAATGGAATTTTTATGTGGTGCTCAAAACTCACTAGTCACTTGTTCTTCTCAAGGTTCTCAGTAACATTTTCTTCCACCTTACCCTCTTTCTCAGAATCTATTTTCGGTGGAAGACTAGATTTCTCAACTAGCTCTTCCAAATCCTTACCATTCCTCAAGGAGAATGCATTTCACTGATCTTTAGGATTCACCTCAGTATTACTTGGCAAATTTCCTTGAGGTCTGCTTTGTAACAAATTTTCCAATTGACCCACTTGCATTTCAAGATTTCTGATGGATGACCGAGTTTCAGTCATAAACTGAGCTTGGGAGTTGGTCAAGGTCAACAGTGCAGCTTGTAATTCATTTTTTTTCTCTTGAGAAGCTGGCGGTTGTGACATTTCTTGAGGTGCTGATTGAGAAATGGGCTGCTAAAATTTTTGTTGATGGCCTTGATTATTTTTCCATGAAAAATTAAGGTGATTCCTCCACCCTAGGTTGTAAGCGTTGGAGAAAAGGTTGTTGGCTTGCCTATTAAAATTACTCATCATGTTGACTTGCTCCATAAGGATGGTGTTATTGAACTTTGTTGTCATACAGTGCTCAAATTGATGAGGTCCACAACAAATTTCACACCCTATTGGCATCTGAATGGCATTAGCAGACACAGTATTCTGTTGCAACTGTTTCGCCAAGGAATCAACCTAAGCAGTCAAGGCAGTGATGGCATCAAGTTCATGAACTCCGGAAACCTTTCTAACACCAATTGACCTCTCATCAGACCATTGGTAGTTGTTTGTAGCCATATCTTCCAACAACTCATATGCCTCATTGGCACTTTTACTCATAAATGCCCCTCCAGCTGCTACATCAATTATGGTGTGAGTAGTACCTCATAATCCATTGTAAAAGTTGTGGATCAACATCCACTTTTCAATGTCGTGATGAGGACACTTTCTCAATAGTTCCTTGAACCTCTCCCAAGAGTCATATAAAGATTCCCCCTCAAGCTAGTAAAAATATTGATCTCCCCCCCCCCCCCCCCCCCCTCCTTAATTAAGTAGCCTTTGATGGAGGAAAGAACTTGGCAAGATATTTCTCAGCCAAATCCTTCCAAGTATTTATAGAATTGGATTAAAGGTAGTTCAACCAACTTTTAGCTTTTTCCCACAACGAAAAATGGGAATAGCCTCAACCTGATTGCATCATCGATCATCCCATTATACTTGAATGTTGCACATAGCTCCACAAAATTAGCTAAATTCATGTGAGGGTCTTCTGAAGGTAAGCCACCAAATTGCACGGTGGATTGCACCATTTGTAAAATTGTTGGCTTAATAAAAAAGTTATTAGCCTCCACAGTCGGTGGTCTTATACATGTTTGCACTCCCATAACAGTTGGGATTACATAATCCTGTAAGCTTCTCACAAAGGGATTATGAGCTCGTCCAAGCACCACTTCTGGCACCCCTCCATTTAAACCATCATTGTTTTGAGGATTTTCCATGACCATAGTTGGACCAGTAGCTCTTTTGTTTCTACGATTCTGCCCGCGCGCTTTCTCAATCTCATGATTAATAGGAACAAAGCTATCTACTCCTCTTCTGCTACGCATATAACAGAACTACCCAAAAAAAAATGGTCACGAACGCACACAAAACAAGTTAGAAACAGTTCAAAGAACAACCAAATTTGAAATAGAATTAATTATATTGATATTGATAATTTCAAGTCCCCAACAACGGCGCCAAAAACTTGTTGCAAAAGTTAAAGCTATGCAAGTGCACATAGTCGCAATTTGTAATAAATCTTGGTAAGACCAAGTATCGTCCCACGAAGACTGATTTATCAATTACCAATTAATTAATTCTTGATTTCTATTTAGCTAACAAAAATTGGATTTGTAAAATTTAAAATCAATAAAGCATAAATAAATGTAAAGTGCACAAATAAATTAACAACAAGAACACAAGAATGAAAGTCATGAACGAGAACAATTAGGAATTCTAATCTTCTTTGCTATCCACTCTATTATTCTTTAATGCAATTAACCCTTAAATTCTTCTCACTAAAATGATAGGCATACAAAAGTATTAACTATTCGGATTAAGAAATACAAAACTCAACCTAATGTGAATTCCCTATATTTCTATGGTCAATTCAAACAATAGGAAGCAATAAGTACAGTCCTAAATCACATAGACCAATTTGATACTCTCGTTCTAAATTGAAATCTACGTCTACTCAATTTTAGCATATTCAAATCTCACTTTTCAAATTTAAATTCAAATTCAAAAATCGTATGTAAAAGGTGTGCAATCAATCACATACACAATAAACACAAATTGAGTAAATTTTAGATGAATAAGAAATAGAAAAATACATTAAATCATAATAGAATTTCAAGAGAGTCAATTAGAAACCCTAATAATGAAGTTAGGGCATAATCATTCTAAAAACATCAAAAGCACTTAAGCTAAACATGAGAATGAAAGGAAAAAGAAAAAACTCTATAGAACGAATTGAGATGCTCTCCGAGGTGTTCTCCACTTCTGATTTTCGTCCCCCCTCTATTGTTTATTTCTCTCCTCTCGAAATTAGGTTTAAAACCTAATTTTTTCTTCAGAAGCAATTTGGGCCGCGGTCCAACATTTCAAGCGTCACAACTCATGTCAATTTAGGCTTCGCGTGGACGTTAGGTGCGCCGCGACCCAACCTTTTCAGCACTGCGGCCCGTGTAAATTTTCTGGGCAGACAAAGCCTTTAGCGCTGCGGCCCTCAGTTCCTGTGTCGCGGCCCATGTCAAACTTCGACATACAAGCTTTCTGTCTTCGACCTGGCCGCGACTCCACACCATAGCACCATTACCCTTAACAACTTCTTCAATTTTTGTGCTTTCGGTTTGAAAATTCACCGAAGCCATAAAATTTCTTAAGGATTCATCTTTTCACGGAATCAACACCAAAAGGCCAATTTTTCATCATTTTTCAGCCAATTTTCTCCAATTGTTATTTTCCTTTATTTATAAGCTAAAACATGAAATCAAACAAAAACTAGCATAATATCACACTAAACAATAGAGAAACTTAATAAAATCTACCTAAAACACAACCTAAACACAACACAAAACTAGACTCAACAATTGGTCAGGGCATCAGCGTTAGAGTTATGTTCCCTCAGCTTGTCAGATGGAAAATCTCTTGAAGTTATGCAGCATCTCCTGGGCCTTTGCTAAATATGCAGCCATCTTTGTTCCCCAAGTCTGGTATTATCCGAGGACCTGATTCACTACAAGTTGGGAATCAGTGAAAATCTCAAGGCTCTCAGCCTTAAACTCTTGGGCCACTCGGAGTCCAACAACAAGGGCCTCGTACTCAGCCTCATTGTTAGAGGCGTCAAACCCAAACTTTAGGGCATTGTGGACCCTGTTCCCTTTAGGGGATACAAATATTAGATTTGCTCCTGGCCCATTCTCATTGGAGGACCCATCTATTTACAACTTCCACGTGGGCTCGACCACCGGGGCATCCTCAAGTCGCTCATGCATCCCCATACATTTTGCTATGAAGTCTGCCAGTGCTTGTCCCTTGATGGAATTTTTTGGATGATAGGTGATATCAAACTGACTTAGTTTGATGGCCCTGTTGAGGAGCCTCCCTAAGGACTCCGACTTCTGGAGGACTTGCCGCAAGGGCTGGTTGGTGAGGACCTTGATGGAATGTGCTTGGACGTAGGGCCTTAGCTTCCGAGAAACAACCATTAGGAAAAAAGTTAGCTTCTCCATAAGTGGATACCTGGACTCCGCTCTGAGGAGTATCTTGCTCACATAATAGACTGGGTGTTAAACACAGCCTTCTTCGCAAACTAAGGCTACACTGATAGAATTCTCCAAGATAGCCATGTAGAGGAGGAGGGGTTCTTCATCCACGGGCTTTGATAGGATTGACAGATTAGCCATATGCGCCTTCAGTTGCTAGAATGCGTACTCACACTCCTCAGTCCATTCGAATCTTTGACCTCCTCAGAGGATGTTGAAGAATGGAACGCACTTATATGTTGCCTTGGAGACAAAGCGACTAAGTGCTTCTATCCTCCTGGTGAGGCTTTGTACGTCTTTATGCTTTTGGGGGGATAGCATTTTGGCCAAGGCCTTGATCTTCTCATGGTTTTCCTTTATCCCACGAGCGCTAACTATGAAGCCCAAGAACGTTTTGGAGGCAATTCCAAAAGTGCACTTCTGGGGATTGAACTTCATCTCGAACTTGCGAAGGATGGAGAACACTTCTGCCAGATCTCTCACGTGGTCGAAAGCTATCCTAGATTTTACCAGCATGTCATCTACGTATTCCTCCATGTTCCGACCTAGCTGGTTCTTGAACATCCGGCTTACCAATCTCTGGTAGGTGGCGCCAGCATTATTGAGCCCAAAGGGTATCACCTTGTAGTAATATACCCCTTTGTCCATCCAAAAGCTAGTATGTTCCTGATCCGCAACATGCATGGAAATTTGGTTATATCTATAAACGACAAGCACTCGTACCTGGAGGTAGCGTTGACCATCTAATCGATCTTGGGCAAAAAAAAAAGCATTCCTTTGGGCATGCTTTGTAGAGGTCGGAGAAATCTATACAGTTCCTTCAAGTGACGTTCGTCTTGGGCACCAGGACCGGGTTAGACACTCGCATCGGGTACTGAGCTTCTCAGATGAACCCATTCGCTAGAAGCTTGTCCACCTCCGCCTTCAAAGCCAAACCTCGGGTTGGGTCAATCATTCTCCTCTTTTGCTGTATAGGAGGAACGTTAGGATCGATGGTCAAGGCATGGCATATGATGTTTAGATCAAAGTCTGTCATGTCGGAGTGAGACCAGGGAAACACATCTTGATTATCCTTGAGAAAACTCATTAAGGCTGCTCGAACATTTGCCTTCAGATCTTTCCCGACCTTTATTTTTCTATCTGGGACGGAGGCGTCAAAGAATACCTCCTCTATCCCTTCCATGGGCTTGATAGCCTTCTCTTCTTGGACTCTGAGGTCCAACACATCAGACTCCATTTCCTCTTGAAAAGACTGGCTCTTCATCTCCTCAGGAGGGGGATGTTTAGGGGCTACCTCATTCACCATCACATGATGCTTGGGGGACACATTTTAGCACTACCTAGCCTCCTTCTTGTCCCCACGGACTGTGCCTATGCCCGCCTCAATAGGGAATTTCATGCACATATGGCATATGGAGGTAACCCCTCCAAAATCCATCAGGGCTGGACTCCACGACCACAAAAGTACAATATTTGTAGGCCTGGCGAGGTTCTTCTCCAAGTGTCACTTGCAATTTAATTTCCCCATTGGAATGAGACCTTCCCCCGAGAACTCATAAAGAGTGGAGGTGCACGGGGACAGGTCGCCACCAGTCAACCCAATCTTCTCATAGGCTAACTTAAATAGGATGTTCACCGAACTCTCATTGTCCACCAGGATCCGGACCACAATCTTGTTGGAAATCTGATTCTCAACTACCAAAGGATCGTGGTGGGGAAAATGCACCCTCCGAGCATCATCCTCGGACAAGGTGATGACTTGGCCAGTCATTCAGGGCCTCTGTGTTGGTAATTGGGTTAACGACAGCACCTCATCGTTATGGTTAAGGGTGCACGCATACTAATTCTACGAGCCCTTGGAGGTTCCCCCTAGGTGGGGTCCTTCAGAGATAGTCCCTACTGTTCCGTTCAATGGGGGAAGTCCATGGGCTATTTGTTAATGTAGGGCTGCCAGTACTTAGGCCAATGAACCACCTAATAAGGCAACCCTGCTGTCGGAGCCTGGGCTGGACGGGTGCCGGTCCTAGCATACTGGTGGAGGTGCCCCAACTTGATGAGACATTGAATCTCATCTCTAAGTTTCCTGCACTCATTGGTGTGGTGCCCCACATCATTGTGGAACCTGTTGAATTAGGTGGAATCTCTCTTATCCCAATTCCTTCGCATCGGCAACTATTTCAATAGTTGACCTACTGCTCAATGACCAGGAAAATATTCTCCAGAGTATCTACCAGTTCTGTGTACTTGGAGTACTGTGGAGCGTACTTCTCGTCAAGAGCTGCTCCAAGTCTCTTGGGCTTCTTGCGCTTGCCTTTTCCCCCACGTTTTCTCCCGTGGGAGTCTCACTGGGTACTGCGGACTAAGTTGGAGCCGCAGTCCCCACACTGAATGCAGTCTGAAAGGCACTGTATCAAGTAGGAGTTGATTCGTAGCATGTCGGGGAGGCATTGTACTGAAATCAACTAGTTGGACAGCATGGCCGAACTGTGGAGCACTTAATAAACTCGTTTGGGCTGGAGTGTATTGCAAGTACTGGGTTTATAGGGCCACGACGTTTGGGAATAAAGGAGCAAGGAAAGGGACTAACGCTCCAAACGCTCCAATCTGGGCCTCCTCCCAGTTGATGTACTCTTGGGGTCGACGTATGAAGTCGTCAAGTCTATGGCATCCTCCTCACTGTAGGTCATCCCATAGTGGGGAACCTGCTCGGATGCCAGGTTGTAGGGCCATCAGCTATTGTCCATCATCTGTTGCTAATACTTATACATGATCTTATTTATTTTCATGTAAATCTTATATTTAACAAATTAATATAAGAAAACCTAGAACATGTTTCAATAATTGAATTTAAACAGAGATAATGATAAGAACTCTTACATTATACGCAGTGACTTCAATAAGTATTTCCTTTAGTTTCTCTAACCCTTGTATCCTTTCTGTCGCAGGGTATCACCAAGAAATTGAACCAATCTTTAAATTTCTTCACAGTCTTCCACAGTATCCTTAGAATCACCTAGACTAGAGTGGGCAATTATCAACACATGAGATAGATACAAAGAAAATAAGAGAACAAAATATAGAGGCTTAGTAAAGGACTTTTGTTGTAGAGAGAGTTTAAAACCCTAAAGTATCAAAATTAGATCTTCTAATCATTTGTTTCAACTCTACCTTAGCATTCATTTTAAAGGCTCAATTAGGTCAATTATTTAATTAAAAAACCAATAAAATAATAGGCAATTACAACCCTTAGGTCAAAATTCTCATGGGCTATAGGCTCATGAAATTTCTCATTTAATTATAAGTCCGTTGGACTTAAATTCAAGGCCCATATTATTTTCTATTGATTAATTAAATAAATAATTATTTAAATCCTTTATAACATTAATTATTTATAATTTAAACCTTGATTTAAACTTATTTATTATTTAGACACCAATTTGTCTTAATTAATAAATCTCCCTTAAAATCTATTTTCTTCTCTAAATTACATAACTTTGTGAAATTATCAAAAATTGACTTGGACAACTTTGATAATTCTAATTGATAATTAAATCAATTAATTAAGACTATCTAGATTATTTTATCCATGGTAATGTGGGGACCATGGGCTTATGAAATCAAGCTCCAATAAGTTATCATATATTTAACAAATAAATTTACTAACTTATTAATTCTTCGTGACTCCATTAAAGACTCAGAATTGCACTCTTGAATTCATAGAATGCTCTATAACCAACATAGATATGTTATTAGTTATCCATTGTTACAACCATAATTATCACTCAATCCTCTATAGACGGTCTACAAAGAGATGGGACTAAAATATTGTTTTACCCCTCATTGTATTTTATCCTTAAAACACTTAGTTCCTTGTAAATAATATTTCAATAAACTAATGTTAATTACTGAAATGAGATCTCTATCATTTAGCACCAGAACAAAACTAAAAGGAAACCATCGTTTTACTTCTTCATCAGAAGCTATAGATGTTCATATATATGATTAACATTCCCACTCAATTATACTACCAAGTTCCCAAGATGTAAGTATGGGCTAGTCCGTAGGGTAAGCTGGTAATGAACAAGTCAAAGAACTCAAATAATACAATCAGTTAGAATATTAGCCACTCATAATTGAGATTGAATTGACCTATGGTCAACTATATGATATGACTAGAATAGATAATAATGGTATGTCTTCTTTCTTATCTAGCGTCAATATCGATCCAGTCCGATGTAACAAATACATCTGATCTTATCTACTTTGCTAATGTTCTTGAAAGAACATAACACTACAATGTGTAAGTAGATCATATCGTAGAGTGACAAGTCAGTGTAAATTTTGTGCACAGACTAATCTTAGGACTAAGTTATTTTTGAACATATAATCATATTTATATTCCACTGTGATTACGTCACTATAAATATGATTAGCTATATGCTCGGGATTTAATAGAATTTTATATTAAATAAATAATCATGAAAATAAAACTTGAGAGCAAAGTGATTGACCAAGTTAAAAATTATTTGTATCCTTTAATTGATAATAAAATGATATTACAAAGAAGTTGAGTTTTAATTAGGATATGAAAATCCAACATCATCGACCCTCTTGGTTCGGGCCATCTCCTCCTTAAAGCGTATGATGTACGCTTTAAGGGTTTCAAGTGGTCCATTCTTTATGTTGGCCAAAGCATTGATCTTGAAATTCACCTTCCGTGCAGCTATAAATTATCTTCAGAAGGAGGAGGAGAGTTGATGCCAGGAGTGAATGGATCCAGGCTTGTGTTTCTTGAACAATTCATTAGTTGATCCCGTCAAGGTCAACTGGACAACATGGCATTTGGCATCCTCAAAGACGCGCTGGACCGACATCAATCTTGTAAACTTTGAGAGATGGTCGATGGGGTCTGTGTCTTCATTGTACAAATCAATGTTTGGAATTTTAAAGCCTCGAGGTAGTGGAGCTGCCACAATGTGGGGAGCACAAGGCTCTCCATCTTCTTCCTCGGAGTCTGAGTCGTGACCTTGTTTCTGGGCCATCTTAAGCATTATCTTTTTCAAACACTCTAATTCTACGTGGAGGGGGTCGTGATTTTGATTGGCACTCTGTGCTGGGTGTTCTTTCCTCCAAGTAGTAAGGTCGTCTCAGAGGTCCAGTTGTTGTCTCCCATGATTGTCCTCAGGATCCGTGTTTCCCCTGTGAGCGTTCAAGTCATCTTGCAGGTTCGGCTATGCTTGGTGGCGACCACCATCCTTGGGGTATCCTACTTTTTTTCCCACTCGGAATCAACATATTCATTATTGACTCAGACACTGATCCTTTGTCCTCGGTTGGCAGAGATATTTCTCTTGTTGGCCCCTTGGCCATGGTTTTTGTTATTCTGGCGAGGTGTCGGTGGGACACCACCTCTAGGCCTAACACAATATGTCGCAACGCACCTGACCAGAACACCCTGGGCTTCACGAACGCTTGTAGCCTGGCGATGTCCTTGGACCCCATGCCCTTGGTTATCATTGGCCTTCTTCAGGGGCTGAATGGGTTCGAAAGCCCGACGAGTTCTCTTATGTCCCTGAACAATATCTTCATCTACTTTGCCTTTGCCACGGTCTTGTAGCGCAGGTGGGGCTCCAGCTCCAGCCAGGTATGCAGGTGGAACATTAGCTGGTAGATCTTGCGCCATGTCGGCAGGGTGCTTGGGAGGCACGCGAGCTGCATTGACAGGTGGCACTCCACCTAGTGCGCAGGTGGCAAACGAGCTGGTTTCCTAGGTGGTACTTTTCCATAGGGGTCCAATCGCAGCCCTTAGAGTGCCAGAGTAGCCCTCATGGCGTTAACCATCTCCTGTAGGGCGGCGATATTCCCCTCCTATGCATCAAGTTTTTGTTACTGGGAGGCCACCTAGCAGTGGAGAGTCACCACCTCTGGCGGATCCTCTGCGTCCACAACCTTAGGGTATTCCTCCTCATAGAAGTCGTCATCATCGCCGTCGTAGTCAGCATTCTCATCATAATCTTCTTGGGCCATCTTCGGGAGGTCGTGTGAAGGTGGCTAGTTGTTTTCTCCTCCCTCAGCACTAGTGGGAGGGACAAAGTTGTCTGGAGCGTTTCTACGTGTGGTCACCATAACTATTTCTTCAAGCTTTCTTCAACCTCTCAATGAAAGCACCAAAATGTTGATTGTCTATTTTGCTATCAACTTAATAAAATAACTCTAAATAAAATAATGAAGATAAACACCAAGGTTTTACATGGTTCAAGTTATAAAACAACCCTAGTCCATAAGTTTATAGTATTAGAGTTCTTAAATGTAATGACCCACTAATTCTATGACTTTGGACCATTAAAACTACTAGACATAACTACGAATTTAAATAAAACATACATAAGGAATATTCATAACTTTATTAAAAACTCCAAAGTAAATATTGAAATACATAAATGAGTGATATAGGATCCCATTATTTTAAAATAAAAATAACTTTAAACTAAAGGAAATTGTTTACAAAGCTAAATGCGGAAAATACATAAAAACATAATTTAAAGAGACTAAAAATAACGTCGTCCTTGAATCATCACGCAATCCATCGAATCCCTTCATCCTTAATACACAAACCAAGCTACCAAGAATCCTTCCACCGCCATAACTATTTTCCTGTATACATAAAAATAAAGGAATGAGTCTAATGCCCAGCAAGGAAAATCTACTAGCACATACAACATTAACATAAACATAAGACTACAAAACAGATACTATAAAACATATATCACAACTATGTCCCATGTACATGGTAAACATTAGGGTTTGCTAGCTAAGCAATTATGAGCCTCAAAATACATTGAGGTTTGCAAGCTAAGCAACTATGAGCCCTAAATAACATAAAAACATTGCGGTTTACTATCTAAGCAACTATGAGCCTCAAAATACATTGAGGTTTGCTAGCTAAGCAACTATGAGCCCCTAGCAACATAAAAACATATTCATATATATATATATATATCATAACATATCATAACATATAAGCCTATAGAAACTATCCTATTTTCCTTACCAACACCCGGATATTTGAGAACAATAAAGGGATTTGGAACACTCCTAAAACCAACAATAAGAATGGTGAGTATTTCTAAAGATAAGAGATGATAAAGAAGACAACTAAACCACCAAGACGAAACTTACCGAAAAGAAACCTTAAGTTCAAAGAACTTAAATACCTAACCAATAATTGAAAACAACGAGTTAGGATCTGAATGGAAACTAAAGAAAACTAAGGAATCAAACAGAAATGAACTTAAGAATAAGAATACATTTTGATGTACTAGAACTGATCTACACCTTGATATTGAAAACACACTCTATATCTCACTTCCCAAGTGTTTATAAAGCTTAGGATGATAAAGCTTTTATCCCAACCCAAGTATTTATCACTCTATAGTAACCCTAGTAGCTTGAAGGCTCTGAACACATCTTGAAGAATGAGAAAAAATGGCTGGGTACTAGGTCCTATTAGCTTGAATAAAATAATGAATATTAATTGAAAATTATTTGAATATTCATTCAACAGGTGCTTAAGACTCAGTCAAAAATGTTCAGAGGCAAGTCAAGAGGTTAAGGCTATTTTTAAAATTGAGAAACCGAACTTTCAAAAATACATAGGTGGGGCCAATATATCGCCCCCTATAGGCGAAATATCGCCTCTCCCAGTATTCCCGAGGCTGGTTCGATCATTCGTGCAAAGTCGACGTGTTTTTCGTATCTTCTGTAGGCAATATATCGACCCCTATGCTGCGATATATCGGCATACGTGAATATATTAAACATGTAATTGCACTTTTTCAGCATAATTTGAATTGATTAATCAGGTTTGACTGAGTAATATGTGATTCCAGCAAGTTCTGGAAGGGTCTAGAGCTTCTAGAAACTTCTATTTTTGAATTATCCACTTAAAATGCTTAAATCCTCAAATAAACAAGATTGTGACAAGTGTCATACTCTTAATGGTCTTGGAAGATTCCGGAGTTTCTAGAACTTTCTTTTATTTAAACTATAATTAAATCTTTAAATAAACATGCTCACAACAAGTGTCATGATCTTATTAATTCTATTTAAACCTCATAATATAACAAATGACATCTTTATAATCAGCTATATTAATTAAACCTTATGTTATAATTAATATTCTTAAACTATAGGTTAAACTTATAAAATCTATAAGTGTTGCTACAAGTGTTCAACCACAGTAACTACTACTGCTACTGCTACTGCTACTGTTGTTGCTGCTGCTACTGCTGCTGCTGCTACTAGTGCTACTACTGCTACTGCTACTACTGCTGCTACTACTGCTACTGCTACTACTGCTGCTACTGCTACTGCTACTGCTACTGCTGCTGCTGCTACTGCTACTACTGCTACTACTGCTACTGCTGCTACTGCTGCTACTACTACTACTGCTGCTACTGCTACTGCTACTGCTACTGCTACTGCTGCTGCTGCTACTGCTACTGCTGCTACTGCTACTGCTACTACTGCTACTGCAACTGCTACTGCTACTGCTACTTCTACTGCTACTGCTGCTGCTGCTGCTGTTACTGCTACTACTACTACTGCTACTGCTACTACTGCTACTGCTAGTGCTACTGCTACTGTTACTACTGCTACTGCTACTCCTCCTACTACTGCTACTCCTGCTACTACTGCTGCTACTCCTACTACTGCTACTACTGCTACTACTGCTACTCCTGCTACTACAACTACTACTACTACTACAACTGCTACTACTGCTACTACTGCTACTACTGTTACTACTGCTACTGCTACTCCTACTACTGCTGCTACTGCTACTAGTGCTGCTACTGCTACTACTGCTACTACTGCTACTG